>NC_090444.1:1869171133-1871571133 GCF_031143425.1 Pleurodeles waltl | reverse complement strand
CTCCGTGCACACGGGCCTGTCCCTACAGTCTCTCCATGCGCACTGGCCTGTCCCTACAGTCTCTCCATGCTCACTGGACTGTCCCTACGGTCTCTCCGTGCACTGTGTCCTGTCCCTACGGTCTCTCCATGCGCACTGGCTCACTGGCCTGTCCCTACGGTCTCTCCGTGCACTGTGTCCTGTCCCTACGGTCTCTCCATGCGCACTGGCCTGTCCCTACAGTCTCTCCATGCGCACTGGCCTGTCCCTACAGTCTCTCCGTGCACTGTGTCCTGTCCCTACAGTCTCTCCATGCGCACTGGCCTGTCCCTACAGTCTCTCCATGCTCACTGGCCTGTCCCTACGGTCTCTCCGTGCACTGTGTCCTGTCCCTACGGTCTCTCCATGCGCACTGGCCTGTCCCTACAGTCTCTCCATGCGCACTGGCCTGTCCCTACGGTCTCTCCGTGCACTGTGTCCTGTCCCTACGGTCTCTCCATGCGCACTGGCCTGTCCCTACGGTCTCTCCATGCGCACTGGCCTGTCTCTACAGTCTCTCCATGCGCACTGGCCTGTCCCTACCGTCTCTCCATGCGCACTGGCCTGTCCCTACAGTCTCTCCATGCTCACTAGCCTGTCCCTACAGTCTCTCCATGCGCACTGGCCTGTCCCTACGGTCTCTCCATGCACTGTGTCCTGTCCCTACGGTCTCTCCATGCGCACTGGCCTGTCCCTACGGTCTCTCCATGCGCACTGGCCTGTCCCTACAGTCTCTCCATGCTCACTGGCCTGTCTCTACAGTCTCTCCATGCGCACTAGCCTGTCCCTACAGTCTCTCCATGCGCACTGGCCTGTCCCTACGGTCTCTCCATGCGCACTGGCCTGTCCCTACAGTCTCTCCATGCGCACTAGCCTGTCCCTACGGTCTCTCCATGCGCACTGGCCTGTCCCTACAGTCTCTTAATGCGCACTGGCCTGTCCCTACGGTCTCTCTGTGCACACGGGCCTGTCCCTACAGTCTCTCCATGCGCACTGGCCTGTCCCTACAGTCTCTCCATGCTCACTGGCCTGTCCATACGGTCTCTCCGTGCACTGTGTCCTGTCCCTACGGTCTCTCCGTGCACACGGGCCTGTCCCTACAGTCTCTCCATGAGCACTGGCCTGTCCCTACAGTCTCTCCATGCTCACTGGCCTGTCCCTACGGTCTCTCCGTGCACTGTGTCCTGTCCCTACGGTCTCTCCATGCGCACTGGCTCACTGGCCTGTCCCTACGGTCTCTCCGTGCACTGTGTCCTGTCCCTACGGTCTCTCCATGCGCACTGGCCTGTCCCTACAGTCTCTCCATGCGCACTGGCCTGTCCCTACAGTCTCTCCGTGCACTGTGTCCTGTCGTTACAGTCTCTCCATGCGCACTGGCCTGTCCCTACAGTCTCTCCATGCTCAATGGCCTGTCCCTATGGTCTCTCCGTGCACTGTGTCCTGTCCCTACGGTCTCTCCATGCGCACTGGCCTGTCCCTACAGTCTCTCCATGCGCACTGGCCTGTCCCTACGGTCTCTCCGTACACTGTGTCCTGTCCCTACAGTCTCTCCATGCGCACTGGCCTGTCCCTACGGTCTCTCCGTGCACTGTGTCCTGTCCCTACGGTCTCTCCATGCGCACTGGCCTGTCCCTACGGTCTCTCCATGCGCACTGGCCTGTCTCTACAGTCTCTCCATGCGCACTGGCCTGTCCCTACCGTCTCTCCATGCGCACTGGCCTGTCCCTACAGTCTCTCCATTCTCACTAGCCTGTCCCTACAGTCTCTCCATGCGCACTGGCCTGTCCCTACGGTCTCTCCGTGCACTGTGTCCTGTCCCTACGGTCTCTCCATGCGCACTGGCCTGTCCCTACGGTCTCTCCATGCGCACTGGCATGTCCCTACCGTCTCTCCGTGCACTGTGTCCTGTCCCTACCGTCTCTCCATGCGCACTGGCCTGTCCCTACTGTCTCTCCGTGCACTGTGTCCTGTCCCCACAGTCTCTCCATGTGCACTGGCCTGTCCCTACCATCTCTCCATGCGCACTGGCCTGTCCCTACAGTCTCTCCATGCTCACTGGCCTGTCCCTACAGTCTCTCCATGCTCACTGGCCTGTCCCTACGGTCTCTCCGTGCACTGTGTCCTGTCCCTACAGTCTCTCCATGCGCACTGGCCTGTCCCTACAGTCTCTCCATGCTCACTGGCCTGTCCCTACGGTCTCTCCGTGCACTGTGTCCTGTCCCTACGGTCTCTCCATGCGCACTGGCCTGTCCCTACGGTCTCTCCATGCGCACTGGCCTGTCCCTACGGTCTCTCCATGCGCACTGGCCTCTCCATGCGCACTGGCCTGTCCCTACAGTCTCTCCATGCGCACTGGCCTGACCCTACAGTCTCTCCATGCGCACTGGCCTGTCCCTACAGTCTCTCCATGCTCACTGGCCAGTCCCTACGGTCTCTCCGTGCACTGTGTCCTGTCCCTACGGTCTCTCCATGCGCACTGGCCTGTCCCTACAGTCTCTCCATGCGCACTGGCCTGTCCCTACAGTCTCTCCATGCGCACTGGCCTGACCCTACAGTCTCTCCATGCGCACTGGCCTGTCCCTACAGTCTCTCCATGCTCACTGGCCTGTCCCTACGGTCTCTCCGTGCACTGTGTCCTGTCCCTACGGTCTCTCCGTGCACACGGGCCTGTCCCTACAGTCTCTCCATGCGCACTGGCCTGTCCCTACAGTCTCTCCATGCTCACTGGCCTGTCCCTACTGTCTCTCCGTGCACTGTGTCCTGTCCCTACGGTCTCTCCATGCGCACTGGCTCACTGGCCTGTCCCTACGGTCTCTCCGTGCACTGTGTCCTGTCCCTACGGTCTCTCCATGCGCACTGGCCTGTCCCTACAGTCTCTCCATGCGCACTGGCCTGTCCCTACAGTCTCTCCGTGCACTGTGTCCTGTCCCTACAGTCTCTCCATGCGCACTGGCCTGTCCCTACAGTCTCTCCATGCTCACTGGCCTGTCCCTACGGTCTCTCCGTGCACTGTGTCCTGTCCCTACGGTCTCTCCATGCGCACTGGCCTGTCCTTACAGTCTCTCCATGCGCACTGGCCTGTCCCTACAGTCTCTCCATGCTCACTGGCCTGTCCCTACGGTCCCTCCGTGCACTGTGTCCTGTCCCTACCGTCTCTCCATGCGCACTGGCCAGTCCCTACGGTCTCTCCGTGCACTGTGTCCTGTCCCTACGGTCTCTCCATGCGCACTGGCCTGTCCCTACGGTCTCTCCATGCGCACTGGCCTGTCTCTACAGTCTCTCCATGCGCACTGGCCTGTCCCTACCGTCTCTCCATGCGCACTGGCCTGTCCCTACAGTCTCTCCATGCTCACTAGCCTGTCCCTACAGTCTCTCCATGCGCACTGGCCTGTCCCTACGGACTCTCCATGCACTGTGTCCTGTCCCTACGGTCTCTCCATGCGCACTGGCCTGTCCCTACGGTCTCTCCATGCGCACTGGCCTGTCCCTACAGTCTCTCCATGCTCACTGGCCTGTCTCTACAGTCTCTCCATGCGCACTAGCCTGTCCCTACGGTCTCTCCATGCGCACTGGCCTGTCCCTACAGTCTCTCCATGCACACGGGCCTGTCCCTACAGTCTCTCCATGCGCACTGGCCTGTCCCTACACTCTCTCCATGCTTACTGGCCTGTCCCTACGGTCTCTCCGTGCACTGTGTCCTGTCCCTACGGTCTCTCTGTGCACACGGGCCTGTCCCTACAGTCTCTCCATATGCACTGGCCTGTCCCTACAGTGTCCATGCTCACTGGCCTGTCCCTACGGTCTCTCCGTGCACTGTGTCCTGTCCCTACGGTCTCTCCATGCGCACTGGCTCACTGGCCTGTGCCTACGGTCTCTCCGTGCACTGTGTCCTGTCCCTACGGTCTCTCCATGCGCACTGGCCTGTCCCTACAGTCTCTCCATGCGCACTGGCCTGTCCCTACAGTCTCTCCGTGCACTGTGTCCTGTCCCTACAGTCTCTCCATGCGCAGTGGCCTGTCCCTATAGTCTCTCCATGCTCAATGGCCTGTCCCTACGGTCTCTCCGTGCACTGTGTCCTGTCCCTACGGTCTCTCAATGCGCACTGGCCTGTCCCTACAGTCTCTCCATGCGCACTGGCCTGTCCCTACGGTCTCTCCGTGCACTGTGTCCTGTCCCTACAGTCTCTCCATGCGCACTGGCCTGTCCCTACGGTCTCTCCGTGCACTGTGTCCTGTCCCTACGGTCTCTCCATGCGCACTGGCCTGTCCCTACGGTCTCTCCATGCGCACTGGCCTGTCTCTACAGTCTCTCCATGCGCACTGGCCTGTCCCTACCGTCTCTCCATGCGCACTGGCCTGTCCCTACAGTCTCTCCATTCTCACTAGCCTGTCCCTACAGTCTCTCCATGCGCACAGGCCTGTCCCTACGGTCTCTCCGTGCACTGTGTCCTGTCCCTACGGTCTCTCCATGCGCACTGGCCTGTCCCTACGGTCTCTCCATGCGCACTGGCCTGTCCCTACGGTCCCTCCGTGCACTGTGTCCTGTCCCTACCGTCTCTCCATGTGCACTGGCCTGTCCCTACAGTCTCTCCATGCGCACTGGCCTGTCCCTACGGTCTCTCCGTGCACTGTGTCCTGTCCCTACAGTCTCTCCATGCGCACTGGCCTGTCCCTACGGTCTCTCCGTGCACTGTGTCCTGTCCCTACGGTCTCTCCGTGCACACGGGCCTGTCCCTACAGTCTCTCCATGCGCACTGGCCTGTCCCTACAGTCTCTCCATGCTCACTGGCCTGTCCCTACGGTCTCTCCGTGCACTGTGTCCTGTCCCTACGGTCTCTCCATGCGCACTGGCTCACTGGCCTGTCCCTACGGTCTCTCCGTGCACTGTGTCCTGTCCCTACGGTCTCTCCATGCGCACTGGCCTGTCCCTACAGTCTCTCCATGGGCACTGGCCTGTCCCTACAGTCTCTCCGTGCACTGTGTCCTGTCCCTACAGTCTCTCAATGCGCACGGGCCTGTCCCTACAGTCTCTCCATGCTCAATGGCCTGTCCCTATCGTCTCTCCGTGCACTGTGTCCTGTCCCTACGGTCTCTCCATGCGCACTGGCCTGTCCCTACAGTCTCTCCATGCGCACTGGCCTGTCCCTACGGTCTCTCCGTGCACTGTGTCCTGTCCCTACAGTCTCTCCATGCGCACTGGCCTGTCCCTACGGTCTCTCCGTGCACTGTGTCCTGTCCCTATGGTCTCTCCATGCGCACTGGCCTGTCCCTACGGTCTCTCCATGCACACTGGCCTGTCTCTACAGTCTCTCCATGCGCACTGGCCTGTCCCTACCGTCTCTCCATGCGCTCTGGCCTGTCCCTACAGTCTCTCCATGCTCACTAGCCTGTCCCTGCAGTCTCTCCATGCGCACTGGCCTGTCCCTACCGTCTCTCCGTGCACTGTGTCCTGTCCCTACGGTCTCTCCATGCGCACTGGCCTGTCCCTACGGTCTCTCCATGCGCACTGGCCTGTCCCTACAGTCTCTCCATGCTCACTGGCCTGTCCCTACGGTCCCTCCGTGCACTGTGTCCTGTCCCTACCGTCTCTCCATGCGCACTGGCCAGTCCCTACGGTCTCTCCGTGCACTGTGTCCTGTCCCTACGGTCTCTCCATGCGCACTGGCCTGTCCCTACGGTCTCTCCATGCGCACTGGCCTGTCTCTACAGTCTCTCCATGCGCACTGGCCTGTCCCTACCGTCTCTCCATGCGCACTGGCCTGTCCCTACAGTCTCTCCATGCTCACTAGCCTGTCCCTAAAGTCTCTCCATGCGCACTGGCCTGTCCCTACGGACTCTCCATGCACTGTGTCCTGTCCCTACGGTCTCTCCATGCGCACTGGCCTGTCCCTACGGTCTCTCCATGCGCACTGGCCTGTCCCTACAGTCTCTCCATGCTCACTGGCCTGTCTCTACAGTCTCTCCATGCGCACTAGCCTGTCCCTACGGTCTCTCCATGCGCACTGGCCTGTCCCTACAGTCTCTGCATGCACACGGGCCTGTCCCTACAGTCTCTCCATGCGCACTGGCCTGTCCCTACACTCTCTCCATGCTTACTGGCCTGTCCCTACGGTCTCTCCGTGCACTGTGTCCTGTCCCTACGGTCTCTCTGTGCACACGGGCCTGTCCCTACAGTCTCTCCATGCGCACTGGCCTGTCCCTACAGTGTCCATGCGCACTGGCCTGTCCCTACGGTCTCTCCGTGCACTGTGTCCTGTCCCTACGGTCTCTCCATGCGCACTGGCTCACTGGCCTGTGCCTACGGTCTCTCCGTGCACTGTGTCCTGTCCCTACGGTCTCTCCATGCGCACTGGCCTGTCCCTACAGTCTCTCCATGCGCACTGGCCTGTCCCTACAGTCTCTCCGTGCACTGTGTCCTGTCCCTACAGTTTCTCCATGCGCAGTGGCCTGTCCCTATAGTCTCTCCATGCTCAATGGCCTGTCCCTACGGTCTCTCCGTGCACTGTGTCCTGTCCCTACGGTCTCTCAATGCGCACTGGCCTGTCCCTACAGTCTCTCCATGCGCACTGGCCTGTCCCTACGGTCTCTCCGTGCACTGTGTCCTGTCCCTACAGTCTCTCCATGCGCACTGGCCTGTCCCTACGGTCTCTCCGTGCACTGTGTCCTGTCCCTACGGTCTCTCCATGCGCACTGGCCTGTCCCTACGGTCTCTCCATGCGCACTGGCCTGTCTCTACAGTCTCTCCATGCGCACTGGCCTGTCCCTACCGTCTCTCCATGCGCACTGGCCTGTCCCTACAGTCTCTCCATTCTCACTAGCCTGTCCCTACAGTCTCTCCATGCGCACAGGCCTGTCCCTACGGTCTCTCCGTGCACTGTGTCCTGTCCCTACGGTCTCTCCATGCGCACTGGCCTGTCCCTACGGTCTCTCCATGCGCACTGGTCTGTCCCTACGGTCCCTCCGTGCACTGTGTCCTGTCCCTACCGTCTCTCCATGTGCACTGGCCTGTCCCTACAGTCTCTCCATGCGCACTGGCCTGTCCCTACGGTCTCTCCGTGCACTGTGTCCTGTCCCTACGGTCTCTCCGTGCACACGGGCCTGTCCCTACAGTCTCTCCATGCGCACTGGCCTGTCCCTACAGTCTCTCCATGCTCACTGGCCTGTCCCTACGGTCTCTCCGTGCACTGTGTCCTGTCCCTACGGTCTCTCCATGCGCACTGGCTCACTGGCCTGACCCTATGGTCTCTCCGTGCACTGTGTCCTGTCCCTACGGTCTCTCCATGCGCACTGGCCTGTCCCTACAGTCTCTTCATGCGCACTGGCCTGTCCCTACAGTCTCTCCGTGCACTGTGTCGTGTCCCTACAGTCTCTCAATGCGCACGGGCCTGTCCCTACAGTCTCTCCATGCTCAATGGCCTGTCCCTATCGTCTCTCCGTGCACTGTGTCCTGTCCCTACGGTCTCTCCATGCGCACTGGCCTGTCCCTACAGTCTCTCCATGCGCACTGGCCTGTCCCTACGGTCTCTCCGTGCACTGTGTCCTGTCCCTACAGTCTCTCCATGCGCACTGGCCTGTCCCTACGGTCTCTCCGTGCACTGTGTCCTGTCCCTATGGTCTCTCCATGCGCACTGGCCTGTCCCTACGGTCTCTCCATGCACACTGGCCTGTCTCTACAGTCTCTCCATGCGCACTGGCCTGTCCCTACCGTCTCTTCATGCGCACTGGCCTGTCCCTACAGTCTCTCCATGCTCACTAGCCTGTCCCTACAGTCTCTCCATGCGCACTGGCCTGTCCCTACGGTCTCTCCGTGCACTGTGTCCTGTCCCTACGGTCTCTCCATGCGCACTGGCCTGTCCCTACGGTCTCTCCATGCGCACTGGCCTGTCCCTACGGTCCCTCCGTGCACTGTGTCCTGTCCCTACCGTCTCTCCATGCGCACTGGCCTGTCCCTACAGTCTCTCCATGCGCACTGGCCTGTCCCTACGGTCTCTCCGTGCACTGTGTCCTGTCCCTACAGTCTCTCCATGCGCACTGGCCTGTCCCTACGGTCTCTCCGTGCACTGTGTCCTGTCCCTACGGTCTCTCCATGTGCACTGGCCTGTCCCTACGGTCTCTCCATGCGCACTGGCCTGTCTCTACAGTCTCTCCATGCGCACTGGCCTGTCCCTACCGTCTCTCCATGCGCACTGGCCTGTCCCTACAGTCTCTCCATGCTCACTGGCCTGTCCCTACAGTCTCTCCATGCTCACTGGCCTGTCCCTACGGTCTCTCCGTGCACTGTGTCCTGTCCCTACAGTCTCTCAATGCGCACTGGCCTGTCCCTACAGTCTCTCCATGCTCACTGGCCTGTCCCTACGGTCTCTCCGTGCACTGTGTCCTGTCCCTACGGTCTCTCCATGCGCACTGGCCTGTCCCTACGGTCTCTCCATGCGCACTGGCCTGTCCCTACGGTCTCTCCATGCGCACTGGCCTGTCCCTACAGTCTCTCCATGCGCACTGGCCTGTCCCTACAGTCTCTCCATGCGCACTAGCCTGTCCCTACAGTCTCTCCATGTGCACTGGCCTGTCCCTACAGTCTCTCCATGCGCACTGGCCTGACCCTACAGTCTCTCCATGCGCACTGGCCTGTCCCTACAGTCTCTCCATGCTCACTGGCCTGTCCCTACGGTCTCTCAGTGCACTGTGTCCTGTCCCTACGGTCTCTCCGTGCACACGGGCCTGTCCCTACAGTCTCTCCATGCGCACTGGCCTGTCCCTACAGTCTCTCCATGCGCACTGGCCTGTCCCTACGGTCTCTCCGTGCACTGTGTCCTGTCCCTACGGTCTCTCCATGCGCACTGGCCTGTCCCTACGGTCTCTCCATGCGCACTGGCCTGTCTCTACAGTCTCTCCATGCGCACTGGCCTGTCCCTACCGTCTCTCCATGCGCACTGGCCTGTCCCTACAGTCTCTCCATTCTCACTAGCCTGTCCCTACAGTCTCTCCATGCGCACAGGCCTGTCCCTACGGTCTCTCCGTGCACTGTGTCCTGTCCCTACGGTCTCTCCATGCGCACTGGCCTGTCCCTACGGTCTCTCCATGCGCACTGGCCTGTCCCTACGGTCCCTCCGTGCACTGTGTCCTGTCCCTACGGTCTCTCCATGCGCACTGGCCTGTCCCTACAGTCTCTCCATGCGCACTGGCCTGTCCCTACAGTCTCTCCGTGCACTGTGTCCTGTCCCTACAGTCTCTCCATGCGCAGTGGCCTGTCCCTATAGTCTCTCCATGCTCAATGGCCTGTCCCTACGGTCTCTCCGTGCACTGTGTCCTGTCCCTACGGTCTCTCAATGCGCACTGGCCTGTCCCTACAGTCTCTCCATGCGCACTGGCCTGTCCCTACGGTCTCTCCGTGCACTGTGTCCTGTCCCTACAGTCTCTCCATGCGCACTGGCCTGTCCCTACGGTCTCTCCGTGCACTGTGTCCTGTCCCTACGGTCTCTCCATGCGCACTGGCCTGTCCCTACGGTCTCTCCATGCGCACTGGCCTGTCTCTACAGTCTCTCCATGCGCACTGGCCTGTCCCTACCGTCTCTCCATGCGCACTGGCCTGTCCCTACAGTCTCTCCATTCTCACTAGCCTGTCCCTACAGTCTCTCTATGCGCACAGGCCTGTCCCTACGGTCTCTCCGTGCACTGTGTCCTGTCCCTACGGTCTCTCCATGCGCACTGGCCTGTCCCTACGGTCTCTCCATGCGCACTGGCCTGTCCCTACGGTCCCTCCGTGCACTGTGTCCTGTCCCTACCGTCTCTCCATGTGCACTGGCCTGTCCCTACAGTCTCTCCATGCGCACTGGCCTGTGCCTACGGTCTCTCCGTGCACTGTGTCCTGTCCCTACGGTCTCTCCATGCGCACTGGCCTGTCCCTACAGTCTCTCCATGCTCACTGGCCTGTCCCTACGGTCTCTCCGTGCACTGTGTCCTGTCCCTACAGTCTCTCCATGCGCACTGGCTCACTGGCCTGACCCTATGGTCTCTCCGTGCACTGTGTCCTGTCCCTACGGTCTCTCCATGCGCACTGGCCTGTCCCTACAGTCTCTTCATGCGCACTGGCCTGTCCCTACAGTCTCTCCGTGCACTGTGTCCCTACAGTCTCTCAATGCGCACGGGCCTGTCCCTACAGTCTCTCCATGCTCAATGGCCTGTCCCTATCGTCTCTCCGTGCACTGTGTCCTGTCCCTACGGTCTCTCCATGCGCACTGGCCTGTCCCTACAGTCTCTCCATGCGCACTGGCCTGTCCCTACGGTCTCTCCGTGCACTGTGTCCTGTCCCTACAGTCTCTCCATGCGCACTGGCCTGTCCCTACGGTCTCTCCGTGCACTGTGTCCTGTCCCTACGGTCTCTCCATGCGCACTGGCCTGTCCCTACGGTCTCTCCATGCGCACTGGCCTGTCTCTACAGTCTCTCCATGCGCACTGGCCTGTCCCTACAGTCTCTCCATGCGCACTGGCCTGTCCCTACGGTCTCTCCGTGCACTGTGTCCTGTCCCTATGGTCTCTCCATGCGCACTGGCCTGTCCCTACGGTCTCTCCATGCACACTGGCCTGTCTCTACAGTCTCTCCATGCGCACTGGCCTGTCCCTACCGTCTCTTCATGCGCACTGGCCTGTCCCTACAGTCTCTCCATGCTCACTAGCCTGTCCCTACAGTCTCTCCATGCGCACTGGCCTGTCCCTACGGTCTCTCCGTGCACTGTGTCCTGTCCCTACGGTCTCTCCATGCGCACTGGCCTGTCCCTACGGTCTCTCCATGCGCACTGGCCTGTCCCTACGGTCCCTCCGTGCACTGTGTCCTGTCCCTACCGTCTCTCCATGCGCACTGGCCTGTCCCTACAGTCTCTCCATGCGCACTGGCCTGTCCCTACGGTCTCTCCGTGCACTGTGTCCTGTCCCTACAGTCTCTCCATGCGCACTGGCCTGTCCCTACGGTCTCTCCGTGCACTGTGTCCTGTCCCTACGGTCTCTCCATGTGCACTGGCCTGTCCCTACGGTCTCTCCATGCGCACTGGCCTGTCTCTACAGTCTCTCCATGCGCACTGGCCTGTCCCTACCGTCTCTCCATGCGCACTGGCCTGTCCCTACAGTCTCTCCATGCTCACTGGCCTGTCCCTACAGTCTCTCCATGCTCACTGGCCTGTCCCTACGGTCTCTCCGTGCACTGTGTCCTGTCCCTACAGTCTCTCAATGCGCACTGGCCTGTCCCTACAGTCTCTCCATGCTCACTGGCCTGTCCCTACGGTCTCTCCGTGCACTGTGTCCTGTCCCTACGGTCTCTCCATGCGCACTGGCCTGTCCCTACGGTCTCTCCATGCGCACTGGCCTGTCCCTACGGTCTCTCCATGCGCACTGGCCTGTCCCTACAGTCTCTCCATGCGCACTGGCCTGTCCCTACAGTCTCTCCATGCGCACTAGCCTGTCCCTACAGTCTCTCCATGTGCACTGGCTTGTCCCTACAGTCTCTCCATGCGCACTGGCCTGACCCTACAGTCTCTCCATGCGCACTGGCCTGTCCCTACAGTCTCTCCATGCTCACTGGCCTGTCCCTACGGTCACTCAGTGCACTGTGTCCTGTCCCTACGGTCTCTCCGTGCACACGGGCCTGTCCCTACAGTCTCTCCATGCGCACTGGCCTGTCCCTACAGTCTCTCCATGCTCACTGGCCTGTCCCTACGGTCTCTCCGTGCACTGTGTCCTGTCCCTACGGTCTCTCCATGCGCACTGGCTCACTGGCCTGTCCCTACGGTCTCTCCGTGCACTGTGTCCTGTCCCTACGGTCTCTCCATGCGCACTGGCCTGTCCCTACAGTCTCTCCATGCGCACTGGCCTGTCCCTACAGTCTCTCCGTGCACTGTGTCCTGTCCCTACAGTCTCTCCATGCGCACTGGCCTGTCCCTACAGTCTCTCCATGCTCACTGGCCTGTCCCTACGGTCTCTCCGTGCACTGTGTCCTGTCCCTACGGTCTCTCCATGCGCACTGGCCTGTCCTTACAGTCTCTCCATGCGCACTGGCCTGTCCCTACAGTCTCTCCATGCTCACTGGCCTGTCCCTACGGTCCCTCCGTGCACTGTGTCCTGTCCCTACCGTCTCTCCATGCGCACTGGCCTGTCCCTACGGTCTCTCCGTGCACTGTGTCCTGTCCCTACGGTCTCTCCATGCGTACTGGCCTGTCCCTACGGTCTCTCCATGCGCACTGGCCTGTCTCTACAGTCTCTCCATGCGCACTGGCCTGTCCCTACCGTCTCTCCATGCGCACTGGCCTGTCCCTACAGTCTCTCCATGCTCACTAGCCTGTCCCTACAGTCTCTCCATGCGCACTGGCCTGTCCCTACGGACTCTCCATGCACTGTGTCCTGTCCCTACGGTCTCTCCATGCGCACTGGCCTGTCCCTACGGTCTCTTCATGCGCACTGGCCTGTCCCTACAGTCTCTCCATGCTCACTGGCCTGTCTCTACAGTCTCTCCATGCGCACTAGCCTGTCCCTACGGTCTCTCCATGCGCACTGGCCTGTCCCTACAGTATCTCCATGCACACGGGCCTGTCCCTACAGTCTCTCCATGCGCACTGGCCTGTCCCTACACTCTCTCCATGCTTACTGGCCTGTCCCTACGGTCTCTCCGTGCACTGTGTCCTGTCCCTACGGTCTCTCTGTGCACACGGGCCTGTCCCTACAGTCTCTCCATGCGCACTGGCCTGTCCCTACAGTGTCCATGCTCACTGGCCTGTCCCTACGGTCTCTCCGTGCACTGTGTCCTGTCCCTACGGTCTCTCCATGCGCACTGGCTCACTGGCCTGTCCCTACGGTCTCTCCGTGCACTGTGTCCTGTCCCTACGGTCTCTCCATGCGCACTGGCCTGTCCCTACAGTCTCTCCATGCGCACTGGCCTGTCCCTACAGTCTCTCCGTGCACTGTGTCCTGTCCCTACAGTCTCTCCATGCGCAGTGGCCTGTCCCTACAGTCTCTCCATGCTCAATGGCCTGTCCCTACGGTCTCTCCGTGCACTGTGTCCTGTCCCTACGGTCTCTCAATGCGCACTGGCCTGTCCCTACAGTCTCTCCATGCGCACTGGCCTGTCCCTACGGTCTCTCCGTGCACTGTGTCCTGTCCCTACAGTCTCTCCATGCGCACTGGCCTGTCCCTCCGGTCTCTCCGTGCACTGTGTCCTGTCCCTACGGTCTCTCCATGCGCACTGGCCTGTCCCTACGGTCTCTCCATGCGCACTGGCCTGTCTCTACAGTCTCTCCATGCGCACTGGCCTGTCCCTACCGTCTCTCCATGCGCACTGGCCTGTCCCTACAGTCTCTCCATTCTCACTAGCCTGTCCCTACAGTCTCTCCATGCGCACAGGCCTGTCCCTACGGTCTCTCCGTGCACTGTGTCCTGTCCCTACGGTCTCTCCATGCGCACTGGCCTGTCCCTACGGTCTCTCCATGCGCACTGGCCTGTCCCTACGGTCCCTCCGTGCACTGTGTCCTGTCCCTACCGTCTCTCCATGCGCACTGGCCTGTCCCTACAGTCTCTCCATGCGCACTGGCCTGTCCCTACGGTCTCTCCGTGCACTGTGTCCTGTCCCTACAGTCTCTCCATGCGCACTGGCCTGTCCCTACGGTCTCTCCGTGCACTGTGTCCTGTCCCTACGGTCTCTCCGTGCACACGGGCCTGTCCCTACAGTCTCTCCATGCGCACTGGCCTGTCCCTACAGTCTCTCCATGCTCACTGGCCTGTCCCTACGGTCTCTCCGTGCACTGTGTCCTGTCCCTACGGTCTCTCCATGCGCACTGGCTCACTGGCCTGTCCCTACGGTCTCTCCGTGCACTGTGTCCTGTCCCTACGGTCTCTCCATGTGCACTGGCCTGTCCCTACAGTCTCTCCATGCGCACTGGCCTGTCCCTACAGTCTCTCCGTGCACTGTGTCCTGTCCCTACAGTCTCTCCATGCGCACGGGCCTGTCCCTACAGTCTCTCCATGCTCAATGGCCTGTCCCTATCGTCTCTCCGTGCACTGTGTCCTGTCCCTACGGTCTCTCCATGCGCACTGGCCTGTCCCTACAGTCTCTCCATGCGCACTGGCCTGTCCCTACGGTCTCTCCGTGCACTGTGTCCTGTCCCTACAGTCTCTCCATGCGCACTGGCCTGTCCCTACGGTCTCTCCGTGCACTGTGTCCTGTCCCTATGGTCTCTCCATGCGCACTGGCCTGTCCCTACGGTCTCTCCATGCGCACTGGCCTGTCTCTACAGTCTCTCCATGCGCACTGGCCTGTCCCTACCGTCTCTCCATGCGCACTGGCCTGTCCCTACAGTCTCTCCATGCTCACTAGCCTGTCCCTACAGTCTCTCCATGCGCACTGGCCTGTCCCTACGGTCTGTCCGTGCACTGTGTCCTGTCCCTACGGTCTCTCCATGCGCACTGGCCTGTCCCTACGGTCTCTCCATGCGCACTGGCCTGTCCCTACGGTCCCTCCGTGCACTGTGTCCTGTCCCTACCGTCTCTCCATGCGCACTGGCCTGTCCCTACAGTCTCTCCATGCGCACTGGCCTGTCCCTACGGTCTCTCCGTGCACTGTGTCCTGTCCCTACAGTCCCTCCATGCGCACTGGCCTGTCCCTACAGTCTCTCCGTGCACTGTGTCCTGTCCCTACAGTCTCTCCATGCGCACGGGCCTGTCCCTACAGTCTCTCCATGCTCAATGGCCTGTCCCTATCGTCTCTCCGTGCACTGTGTCCTGTCCCTACGGTCTCTCCATGCGCACTGGCCTGTCCCTACAGTCTCTCCATGCGCACTGGCCTGTCCCTACGGTCTCTCCGTGCACTGTGTCCTGTCCCTACAGTCTCTCCATGCGCACTGGCCTGTCCCTACGGTCTCTCCGTGCACTGTGTCCTGTCCCTATGGTCTCTCCATGCGCACTGGCCTGTCCCTACGGTCTCTCCATGCGCACTGGCCTGTCTCTACAGTCTCTCCATGCGCACTGGCCTGTCCCTACCGTCTCTCCATGCGCACTGGC
Source organism: Pleurodeles waltl (assembly GCF_031143425.1). Classification (NCBI taxonomy): domain Eukaryota; kingdom Metazoa; phylum Chordata; class Amphibia; order Caudata; family Salamandridae; genus Pleurodeles; species Pleurodeles waltl. The sequence goes on along the minus strand of NC_090444.1, from coordinate 1,871,556,080 downwards.
CTGTCCCTACAGTCTCTCCATGCTCACTAGCCTGTCCCTACAGTCTCTCCATGCTCACTTGCCTGTCCCTACGGTCTCTCCGTGCACTGTGTCCTGTCCCTACGGTCTCTCCATGCGCACTAGCCTGTCCCTACAGTCTCTCCATGCGCACTGGCCTGTCCCTACAGTCTCTCCATGCTCACTAGCCTGTCCCTACAGTCTCTCCATGCGCACTAGCCTGTCCCTACAGTCTCTCCATGCTCACTGGCCTGTCTCCACGGTCTCTCCATGCTCACTAGCCTGTCCCCACAGTCTCTCCATGCGCACTGGCCTGTCTCCACGGTCTCTCCTTGCTCACTACCCTGTCCCTACAGTCTCTCCGTGCACTGTGTCCTGTCCCTACAGTCTCTCCATGCGCACTGGCCTGTCCCTACGGTCTCTCCGTGCACTGTGTCCTGTCCCTACGGTCTCTCCGTGCACACGGGCCTGTCCCTACAGTCTCTCAATGCGCACTGGCCTGTCCCTATCGTCTCTCCATACGCACTAGCCTGTCCCTACAGTCTCTCCATGCGCACTGGCCTGTCCCTACAGTCTCTCCATGCTCACTAGCCTGTCCCTACAGTCTCTCCATGCGCACTAGCCTGTCCCTACAGTCTCTCCATGCTCACTGGCCTGTCTCCACGGTCTCTCCATGCTCACTGGCCTGTCCCCACAGTCTCTCCATGCGCACTGGCCTGTCTCCACGGTCTCTCCTTGCTCACTACCCTGTCCCTACAGTCTCTCTGTGCACTGTGTCCTGTCCCTACAGTCTCTCCATGCGCACTGGCCTGTCCCTACGGTCTCTCCGTGCACTGTGTCCTGTCCCTACGGTCTCTCCGTGCACACGGGCCTGTCCCTACCGTCTCTCCATGCGCACTGGCCTGTCCCTACAGTCTCTCCATGCGCACTGGCCTGTCCCTACAGTCTCTCCGTGCACTGTGTCCTGTCCCTACAGTCTCTCCATGCGCACTGGCCTGTCCCTACGGTCTCTCCGTGCACTGTGTCCTGTCCCTACGGTCTCTCCATGCGCACTGGCCTGTCTCTACAGTCTCTCCATGCGCACTGGCCTCTCCCTACCGTCTCTCCATGCTCACTAGCCTGTCCCTACAGTCTCTCCATGCGCACTGGCCTGTCCCTACAGTCTCTCCATGCTCACTGGCCTGTCCCTACCGTCTCTCCATGCGCACTGGCCTGTCCCTACAGTCTCTCCATGCGCACTGGCCTGTCCCTACAGTCTCTCCATGCACTGTGTCCTGTCCCTACGGTCTCTCCATGCGCACTGGCCTGTCTCTACAGTCTCTCCATGCGCACTGGCCTGTCCCTACCGTCTCTCCATGCGCACAGACCTGTCCCTACAGTCTCTCCATGCTCACTAGCCTGTCCCTACAGTCTCTCCATGCGCACTGGCCTGTCCCTACGGACTCTCCATGCACTGTGTCCTGTCCCTACGGTCTCTCCATGCGCACTGGCCTGTCCCTACGGTCTCTCCATGCGCACTGGCCTGTCCCTACAGTCTCTCCATGCTCACTGGCCTGTCTCTACAGTCTCTCCATGCGCACTAGCCTGTCCCTACGGTCTCTCCATGCGCACTGGCCTGTCCCTACAGTCTCTCCATGCACACGGGCCTGTCCCTACAGTCTCTCCATGCGCACTGGCCTGTCCCTACACTCTCTCCATGCTTACTGGCCTGTCCCTACGGTCTCTCCGTGCACTGTGTCCTGTCTCTACGGTCTCTCCGTGCACACGGGCCTGTCCCTACAGTCTCTCCATGCGCACTGGCCTGTCCCTACAGTCTCTCCATGCTCACTGGCCTGTCCCTACGGTCTCTCCGTGCACTGTGTCCTGTCCCTACGGTCTCTCCATGCGCACTGGCTCACTGGCCTGTCCCTACGGTCTCTCCGTGCACTGTGTCCTGTCCCTACGGTCTCTCCATGCGCACTGGCCTGTCCCTACAGTCTCTCCATGCGCACTGGCATGTCCCTACAGTCTCTCCGTGCACTGTGTCCTGTCCCTACAGTCTCTCCATGCGCACTGGCCTGTCCCTACAGACTCTCCATGCTCAATGGCCTGTCCCTACGGTCTCTCCGTGCACTGTGTCCTGTCCCTACGGTCTCTCAATGCGCACTGGCCTGTCCCTACAGTCTCTCCATGCGCACTGGCCTGTCCCTACGGTCTCTCCGTGCACTGTGTCCTGTCCCTACAGTCTCTCCATGCGCACTGGCCTGTCCCTACAGTCTCTCCGTGCACTGTGTCCTGTCCCTACGGTCTCTCCATGTGCACTGGCCTGTCCCTACGGTCTCTCCATGCGCACTGGCCTGTCTCTACAGTCCCTCCATGCGCACTGGCCTGTCCCTACCGTCTCTCCATGCGCACTGGCCTGTCCCTACAGTCTCTCCATTCTCACTAGCCTGTCCCTACAGTCTCTCCATGCGCACTGGCCTGTCCCTACGGTCTCTCCGTGCACTGTGTCCTGTCCCTACGGTCTCTCCATGCGCACTGGCCTGTCCCTACGGTCTCTCCATGCGCACTGGCCTGTCCCTACGGTCCCTCCGTGCACTGTGTCCTGTCCCTACCGTCTCTCCATGCGCACTGGCCTGTCCCTACAGTCTCTCCATGCGCACTGGCCTCTCCCTACGGTCTCTCCGTGCACTGTGTCCTGTCCCTACAGTCTCTCCATGCGCACTGGCCTGTCCCTACGGTCTCTCCGTGCACTGTGTCCTGTCCCTACGGTCTCTCCGTGCACACGGGCCTGTCCCTACAGTCTCTCCATGCGCACTGGCCTGTCCCTACAGTCTCTCCATGCTCACTGGCCTGTCCCTACGGTCTCTCCGTGCACTGTGTCCTGTCCCTACGGTCTCTCCATGCGCACTGGCTCACTGGCCTGTCCCTACGGTCTCTCCGTGCACTGTGTCCTGTCCCTACGGTCTCTCCATGCGCACTGGCCTGTCCCTACAGTCTCTCCATGCGCACTGGCCTCTCCCTACAGTCTCTCCTTGCACTGTGTCCTGTCCCTACAGTCTCTCCATGCGCACGGGCCTGTCCCTACAGTCTCTCCATGCTCAATGGCCTGTCCCTACGGTCTCTCCGTGCACTGTGTCCTGTCCCTACGGTCTCTCCATGCGCACTGGCCTGTCCCTACAGTCTCTCCATGCGCACTGGCCTGTCCCTACGGTCTCTCCGTGCACTGTGTCCTGTCCCTACAGTCTCTCCATGCGCACTGGCCTGTCCCTACAGTCTCTCCATTCTCACTAGCCTGTCCCTACAGTCTCTCCATGCGCACAGGCCTGTCCCTACGGTCTCTCCGTGCACTGTGTCCTGTCCCTACGGTCTCTCCATGCGCACTGGCCTGTCCCTACGGTCTCTCCATGCGCACTGGCCTGTCTCTACAGTCTCTCCATGCGCACTGGCTTGTCCCTACCGTCTCTCCATGCGCACTGGCCTGTCCCTACAGTCTCTCCATGCTCACTAGCCTGTCCCTACAGTCTCTCCATGCGCACTGGCCTGTCCGTACAGTCTCTCCATGCTCACTGGCCTGTCCCTACGGTCTCTCCGTGCACTGTGTCCTGTCCCTACGGTCTCTCCATGCGCACTGGCCTGTCCCTACAGTCTCTCCATGCGCACTGGCCTGTCCCTACAGTTTCTCCATGCTCACTGGCCTGTCCCAGCGGTCTCTCCGTGCACTGTGTCCTGTCCCTACGGTCTCTCCATGCGCACCAGCCTGTCCCTACAGTCTCTCCATGCGCACTGGCCTGTCCCTACACTCTCTCCATGCTCACTAGCCTGTCCCTACAGTCTCTCCATGCGCACTAGCCTGTCCCTACAGTCTCTCCATGCTCACTGGCCTGTCTCCACGGTCTCTCCATGCTCACTAGCCTGCCCCCACAGTCTCTCCATGCGCACTGGCCTGTCTCCACGGTCTCTCCTTGCTCACTACCCTGTCCCTACAGTCTCTCCGTGCACTGTGTCCTGTCCCTACAGTCTCTCCATGCGCACTGGCCTGTCCCTACGGTCTCTCCGTGCACTGTGTCCTGTCCCTACGGTCTCTCCGTGCACACGGGCCTGTCCCTACAGTCTCTCAATGCGCACTGGCCTGTCCCTACCGTCTCTCCATAAGCACTAGCCTGTCCCTACAGTCTCTCCATGCGCACTGGCCTGTCCCTACAGTCTCTCCATGCTCACTGGCCTGTCCCTACAGTCTCTCCATGCGCACTAGCCTGTCCCTACAGTCTCTCCATGCTCACTGGCCTGTCTCCACGGTCTCTCCATGCTCACTGGCCTGTCCCCACAGTCTCTTCATGCGCACTGGCCTGTCTCCACGGTCTCTCCTTGCTCACTACCCTGTCCCTACAGTCTCTCCGTGCACTGTGTCCTGTCCCTACAGTCTCTCCATGCGCACTGGCCTGTCCCTACGGTCTCTCCGTGCACTGTGTCCTGTCCCTACGGTCTCTCCGTGCACACGGGCCTGTCCCTACCGTCTCTCCATGCGCACTGGCCTGTCCCTACAGTCTGTCCATGCGCACTGGCCTGTCCCTACAGTCTCTCCGTGCACTGTGTCCTGTCCCTACAGTCTCTCCATGCGCACTGGCCTGTCCCTACGGTCTCTCCGTGCACTGTGTCCTGTCCCTACGGTCTCTCCATGCGCACTGGCCTGTCTCTACAGTCTCTCCATGCGCACTGGCCTCTCCCTACCGTCTCTCCATGCTCACTAGCCTGTCCCTACAGTCTCTCCATGCGCACTGGCCTGTCCCTACAGTCTCTCCATGCTCACTGGCCTGTCCCTACCGTCTCTCCATGCGCACTGGCCTGTCCCTACAGTCTCTCCATGCGCACTGGCCTGTCCCTACAGTCTCTCCATGCACTGTGTCCTGTCCCTACGGTCTCTCCATGCGCACTGGCCTGTCTCTACAGTCTCTCCATGCGCACTGGCCTGTCCCTACCGTCTCTCCATGCGCACTGACCTGTCCCTACAGTCTCTCCATGCTCACTAGCCTGTCCCTACAGTCTCTCCATGCACACTGGCCTGTCCCTACGGTCTCTCCGTGCACTGTGTCCTCTCCCTACGGTCTCTCCATGCGCACTGGCCTGTCCCTACGGTCTCTCCATGCGCACTGGCCTGTCCCTACGGTCCCTCCGTGCACTGTGTCCTGTCCCTACCGTCTCTCCATGCGCACTGGCCTGTCCCTACGGTCTCTCCATGCGCACTGGCCTGTCCCTACGGTCTCTCCGTGCACTGTGTCCTGTCCCTACGGTCTCTCCATGTGCACTGGCCTGTCCCTACGGTCTCTCCATGCGCACTGGCCTGTCTCTACAGTCTCTCCATGCGCACTGGCCTGTCCCTACCGTCTCTCCATGCGCACTGGCCTGTCCCTACAGTCTCTCCATGCTCACTAGCCTGTCCCTACAGTCTCTCCATGCGCACTGGCCTGTCCCTACAGTCTCTCCATGCTCACTGGCCTGTCCCTACGGTCTCTCCTTGCACTGTGTCCTGTCCCTACGGTCTCTCCATGCGCACTGGCCTGTCCCTACAGTCTCTCCATGCTCACTGGCCTGTCCCTACGGTCTCTCCGTGCACTGTGTCCTGTCCCTACGGTCTCTCCATGCGCACTGGCCTGTCCCTACAGTCTCTCCATGCGCACTGGCCTGTCCCTACAGTCTCTCCATGCTCACTGGCCTGTCCCTACGGTCTCTCCGTGCACTGTGTCCTGTCCCTACAGTCTCTCCATGCGCACTGGCCTGTCCCTACAGTCTCTCCATGTGCACTGGCCTGTCCCTACAGTCTCTCCATGCTCACTAGCCTGTCCCTACAGTCTCTCCATGCGCACTAGCCTGTCCCTACAGTCTCTCCATGCTCACTGGCCTGTCTCCACGGTCTCTCCATGCTCACTAGCCTGTCCCTACGGTCTCTCCATGCGCACTGGCCTGTCTCCACGGTCTCTCCTTGCTCACTAGCCTGTCCCTACAGTCTCTCCGTGCACTGTGTCCTGTCCCTTCAGTCTCTCCATGCGCACTGGCCTGTCTCTACGGTCTCTCCGTGCACACAGGCCTGTCCCTACCGTCTCTCCATGCGCACTGGCCTGTCCCTACCGTCTCTCCATGCGCACTGGCCTGTCCCTACAGTCTCTCCATGCGCACTGGCCTGTCCCTACAGTCTCTCCGTGCACTGTGTCCTGTCCCTACAGTCTCTCCATGCGCACTGGCCTGTCCCTACGGTCTCTCCGTGCACTGTGTCCTGTCCCTACGGTCTCTCCATGCGCTCTGGCCTGTCTCTACAGTCTCTCCATGCGCACTGGCCTGTCCCTACCGTCTCTCCATGCTCACTAGCCTGTCCCTACAGTCTCTCCATGCGCACTGGCCTGTCCCTACAGTCTCTCCATGCTCACTGGCCTGTCCCTACAGTCTCTCCATGCTCACTGGCCTGTCCCTACGGTCTCTCCCTGCACTGTGTCCTGTCCCTACGGTCTCTCCATGCGCACTGGCCTGTCCCTACAGTCTCTCCATGCGCACTGGCCTGTCCCTACAGTCTCTCCATGCTCACTGGCCTGTCCTTACGGTCTCTCCGTGCACTGTGTCCTGTCCCTACGGTCTCTCCATGCGCACTAGCCTGTCCCTACAGTCTCTCCATGCTCACTGGCCTGTCCCTACAGTCTCTCCATGCTCACTAGCCTGTCCCTACAGTCTCTCCATGCGCACTAGCCTGTCCCTACAGTCTCTCCATGCTCACTGGCCTGTCTCCACGGTCTCTCCATGCTCACTAGCCTGTCCCTACGGTCTCTCCATGCGCACTGGCCTGTCTCCACGGTCTCTCCTTGCTCACTAGCCTGTCCCTACAGTCTCTCCGTGCACTGTGTCCTGTCCCTACAGTCTCTCCATGCGCACTGGCCTGTTTCTACGGTCTCTCCATGCGCACTGGCCTGTCTCTACAGTCTCTCCATGCGCACTGGCCTGTCCCTACCGTCTCTCCATGCTCACTAGCCTGTCCCTACAGTCTCTCCATGCGCACTGGCCTGTCCCTACAGTCTCTCCATGATCACTGGCCTGTCCCTACCGTCTCTCCATGCGCACTGGCCTGTCCCTACAGTCTCTCCATGAACACTGGCCTGTCCCTACAGTCTCTACATGCTCACTGGCCTGTCCCTACAGTCTCTCCATGCGCACTGGCCTGTCCCTACAGTCTCTCCGTGCACTGTGTCCTGTCCCTACAGTCTCTCCATGCGCACTGGCCTGTCCCTACGGTCTCTCCGTGCACTGTGTCCTGTCCCTATGGTCTCTCCGTGCACAAGGGCCTGTCCCTACCGTCTCTCCATGCGCACTGGCCTGTCCCTACCGTCTCTCCATGCGCACTGGCCTGTCCCTACAGTCTCTCCATGCGCACTGGCCTGTCCCTACAGTCTCTCCGTGCACTGTGTCCTGTCCCTACAGTCTCTCCATGCGCACTGGCCTGTCCCTACGGTCTCTCCGTGCACTGTGTCCTGTCCCTACGGTCTCTCCATGCGCACTGGCCTGTTCCTACGGTCTCTCCATGCGCACTGGCCTGTCTCTACGGTCTCTCCATGCGCACTGGCCTGTCCCTACCGTCTCTCCATGCTCACTAGCCTGTCCCTACAGTCTCTCCATGCGCACTGGCCTGTCCCTACAGTCTCTCCATGCTCACTGGCCTGTCCCTACAGTCTCTCCATGCTCACTGGCCTGTCCCTACGGTCTCTCCGTGCACTGTGTCCTGTCCTTATGGTCTCTCAATGCGCACTGGCCGGTCCCTACGGTCTCTTCATGCGCACTAGCCTGTCCCTACGGTCTCTCCGTGCACACGGGCCTGTCCCTACGGTCTCTCCGTGCGCACTGGCCTGTCCCTACAGTCTCTCCATGCGCACTGGCCTATCTCCACGGTCTCTCCATGCTCACTGGCCTGTCCCTACAGTCTCTCCATGCGCACTGGCCTGTCCCTACCGTCTCTCCATGCGCACTGGCATGTCCCTACAGTCTCTTCATGTTCACTGGCCTGTCCCTACAGTCTCTCCATGCGCAGTGGCCTGTCCCTACAGTCTCTCCATGCGCACTGGCCTGTCCATACCGTCTCTCCATGCGCACTGGCCTGTCCCTACAGTCTCTCCATGCGCACTGGCCTGTCCCTACCGTCTCTCCATGCGCACTGGCCTGTCTCCACGGTCTCTCCATGCGCACTGGCCTGTCCCTACTGTCTCTCCATGCTCACTGGCCTGTCTCCACGGTCTCTCCATGCGCACTGGCCGTTCTCTACCGTCCTCCATGCGCACTGGCCTGTCCCTACAGTCTCTCCATGTGCACTGGCCTGTCCCTACCGTCTCTCCATGCTCACTAGCCTGTCCCTACAGTCTCTCCATGCGCACTGGCCTGTCCCTACAGTCTCTCCATGCTCACTAGCCTGTCCCTACAGTCTCTCCATGCGCACTAGCCTGTCCCTACAGTCTCTCCATGCTCACTGGCCTGTCTCCACGGTCTCTCCATGCGCACTGGCCTGTCCCTACCGTCTCTCCGTGCACTGTGTCCTGTCCCTACAGTCTCTCCATGCACACTGGCCTGTCCCTACAGTCTCTCCAAGCGCACTGGCCTGTCCCTACATTCTCTCCATGCTCACTGGCCTGTCCCTACAGTCTCTCCATGCGCACTGGCCTGTCCCTACAGTCTCTCCATGCACACGTCCCTGTCCCTACAGTCTCTCCATGCGCACTGGCCTGTCTCCACGGTCTCTCCATCCTCACTAGCCTGTCCCTACAGTCTCTCCATGCGCACTGGCCTGTCCCTACCGTCTCTCCATGAGCACTGGCCTGTCCCTACAGTCTCTCCATGCTCACTAGCCTGTCCCTATAGTCTCTCCATGCGCACTGGCCTGTCCCTACAGTCTCTCCATGCGCACTGGCCTGTCCCTACAGTCTCTCCATGCGCACTGGCCTGTCTCCACGGTCTCTCCATGCTCACTAGTCTCTCCATGCTCACTAGCCTGTCCCTACAGTCTCTCCATGCGCACTGGCCTGTCGCTACCGTCTCTTCATGCGCACTGGCCTGTCCCTACAGTCTCTCCATGCGCACTGGCCTGTCCCTACCGTCTCTCCATGCGCACTGGCCTGTCCCTACAGTCTCTCCATGCTCACTGGCCTGTCCCTACGGTCTCTCCATGCGCACTGGCCTGTCCCTACCGTCTCTCCATGCGCACTGACCTGTCCCTACAGTCTCTCCATGCTCAGTGGCCTGTCCCTACGGTCTCTCCATGCGCACTGGCCTGTCCCTACCGTTTCTCCATGCGCACTGACCTGTCCCTACAGTCTCTCCATGCTCACTGGCCTGTCCCTACAGTCTCTCCATGCGCACTGGCCTGTCCCTACCGTCTCTCCATGCGCACTGGCCTGTCCCTACCGTCTCTCCATGCGCACTGGCCTGTCCCTACAGTCTCTCCATGCGCACTGGCCTGTCCCTACAGTCTCTCCATGCGCACTGGCCTGTCCCTACAGTCTCTCCATGCGCACTGGCCTGTCCCTACCGTCTCTCCATGCGCACTGGCCTGTCCCTACAGTCTCTCCATGCGCACTGGCCTGTCCCTACCGTCTCTCCATGCGCACTGGCCTGTCCCTACAGTCTCTCCATGCACACGGCCCTGTCCCTACAGTCTCTCCATGCGCACTGGCCTGTCCCTACAGTCTCTCTATGCGCACTGGCCTGTCCCTACCGTCTCTCCATGCGCACTAGCCTGTCCGTACAGTCTCTCCATGCGCACTGGCCTGTCCCTACCGTCTCTCCATGCGCACTGGCCTGTCCCTACGGTCTCTCCATGCGCACTGGCCTGTCTCCACGGTCTCTCCATGCTCAGTGGCCTGTCCCTACGGTCTCTCCATGCTCACTGGCCTGTCCCTACAGTCTCTCCATGCTCACTAGCCTGTCCCTACAGTCTCTCCATGCGCACTAGCCTGTCCCTACAGTCTCTCCATGCTCACTGGCCTGTCTCCACGGTCTCTCCATGCTCACTAGCCTGTCCCTACGGTCTCTCCATGCGCACTGGCCTGTCTCCACGGTCTCTCCTTGCTCACTAGCCTGTCCCTACAGTCTCTCCGTGCACTGTGTCCTGTCCCTACAGTCTCTCCATGCGCACTGGCCTGTCTCTACGGTCTCTCCATGCGCACTGGCCTGTCTCTACAGTCTCTCCATGCGCACTGGCCTGTCCCTACCGTCTCTCCATGCTCACTAGCCTGTCCCTACAGTCTCTCCATGCGCACTGGCCTGTCCCTACAGTCTCTCCATGCTCACTGGCCTGTCCCTACCGTCTCTCCATGCGCACTGGCCTGTCCCTACAGTCTCTCCATGCGCACTGGCCTGTCCCTACAGTCTCTACATGCGCACTGGCCTGTCCCTACAGTCTCTCCATGCGCACTGGCCTGTCCCTACAGTCTCTCCGTGCACTGTGTCCTGTCCCTACAGTCTCTCCATGCGCACTGGCCTGTCCCTACGGTCTCTCCGTGCACTGTGTCCTGTCCCTATGGTCTCTCTGTGCACAAGGGCCTGTCCCTACCGTCTCTCCATGCGCACTGGCCTGTCCCTACCGTCTCTCCATGCGCACTGGCCTGTCCCTACAGTCTCTCCATGCGCACTGGCCTGTCCCTACAGTCTCTCCGTGCACTGTGTCCTGTCCCTACAGTCTCTCCATGCGCACTGGCCTGTCCCTACGGTCTCTCCGTGCACTGTGTCCTGTCCCTACGGTCTCTCCATGCGCACTGGCCTGTTCCTACGGTCTCTCCATGCGCACTGGCCTGTCTCTACGGTCTCTCCATGCGCACTGGCCTGTCCCTACCGTCTCTCCATGCTCACTAGCCTGTCCCTACAGTCTCTCCATGCGCACTGGCCTGTCCCTACAGTCTCTCCATGCTCACTGGCCTGTCCCTACAGTCTCTCCATGCTCACTGGCCTGTCCCTACGGTCTCTCCGTGCACTGTGTCCTGTCCTTATGGTCTCTCCATGCGCACTGGCCTGTCCCTACGGTCTCTCCATGCGCACTAGCCTGTCCCTACGGTCTCTCCGTGCACACGGGCCTGTCCCTACGGTCTCTCCGTGCGCACTGGCCTGTCCCTACAGTCTCTCCATGCGCACCGGCCTGTCTCCACGGTCTCTCCATGCTCACTGGCCTATCCCTACAGTCTCTCCATGCGCACTGGCCTGTCCCTACCGTCTCTCCATGCGCACTGGCATGTCCCTACAGTCTCTTCATGTTCACTGGCCTGTCCCTACAGTCTCTCCATGCGCAGTGGCCTGTCCCTACAGTCTCTCCATGCACACTGGCCTGTCCATACCGTCTCTCCATGCGCACTGGCCTGTCCCTACAGTCTCTCCATGCGCACTGGCCTGTCCCTACCGTCTCTCCATGCGCACTGGACTGTCTCCACGGTCTCTCCATGCGCACTGGCCTGTCCCTACTGTCTCTCCATGCTCACTGGCCTGTCTCCACGGTCTCTCCATGCGCACTGGCCGTTCTCTACCGTCCTCCATGCGCACTGGCCTGTCCCTACAGTCTCTCCATGTGCACTGGCCTGTCCCTACCGTCTCTCCATGCTCACTAGCCTGTCCCTACAGTCTCTCCATGCGCACTGGCCTGTCCCTACAGTCTCTCCATGCTCACTAGCCTGTCCCTACAGTCTCTCCATGCGCACTAGCCTGTCCCTACAGTCTCTCCATGCTCACTGGCCTGTCTCCACGGTCTCTCCATGCGCACTGGCCTGTCCCTACCGTCTCTCCGTGCACTGTGTCCTGTCCCTACAGTCTCTCCATGCACACTGGCCTGTCCCTACAGTCTCTCCAAGCGCACTGGCCTGTCCCTACATTCTCTCCATGCTCACTGGCCTGTCCCTACAGTCTCTCCATGCGCACTGGCCTGTCCCTACAGTCTCTCCATGCACACGTCCCTGTCCCTACAGTCTCTCCATGCGCACTGGCCTGTCTCCACGGTCTCTCCATGCTCACTAGCCTGTCCCTACAGTCTCTCCATGCGCACTGGCCTGTCCCTACCGTCTCTCCATGAGCACTGGCCTGTCCCTACAGTCTCTCCATGCTCACTAGCCTGTCCCTATAGTCTCTCCATGCGCACTGGCCTGTCCCTACAGTCTCTCCATGCGCACTGGCCTGTCCCTACAGTCTCTCCATGCGCACTGGCCTGTCTCCACGGTCTCTCCATGCTCACTAGTCTCTCCATGCTCACTAGCCTGTCCCTACAGTCTCTCCATGCGCACTGGCCTGTCGCTACCGTCTCTTCATGCGCACTGGCCTGTCCCTACAGTCTCTCCATGCGCACTGGCCTGTCCCTACCGTCTCTCCATGCGCACTGGCCTGTCCCTACAGTCTCTCAATGCTCACTGGCCTGTCCCTACGGTCTCTCCATGCGCACTGGCCTGTCCCTACCGTCTCTCCATGCGCACTGACCTGTCCCTACAGTCTCTCCATGCTCAGTGGCCTGTCCCTACGGTCTCTCCATGCGCACTGGCCTGTCCCTACCGTTTCTCCATGCGCACTGACCTGTCCCTACAGTCTCTCCATGCTCACTGGCCTGTCCCTACAGTCTCTCCATGCGCACTGGCCTGTCCCTACCGTCTCTCCATGCGCACTGGCCTGTCCCTACCGTCTCTCCATGCGCACTGGCCTGTCCCTACAGTCTCTCCATGCGCACTGGCCTGTCCCTACAGTCTCTCCATGCGCACTGGCCTGTCCCTACAGTCTCTCCATGCGCACTGGCCTGTCCCTACCGTCTCTCCATGCGCACTGGCCTGTCCCTACAGTCTCTCCATGCGCACTGGCCTGTCCCTACCATCTCTCCATGCGCACTGGCCTGTCCCTACCGTCTCTCCATGCGCACTGGCCTGTCCCTACAGTCTCTCCATGCACACGGCCCTGTCCCTACAGTCTCTCCATGCGCACTGGCCTGTCCCTACGGTCTCTCCATGCGCACTGGCCTGTCCCTACCGTCTCTCCATGCGCACTAGCCTGTCCGTACACTCTCTCCATGCGCACTGGCCTGTCCCTACCGTCTCTCCATGCGCACTGGCCTGTCCCTACGGTCTCTCCATGCGCACTGGCCTGTCTCCACGGTCTCTCCATGCTCAGTGGCCTGTCCCTACGGTCTCTCCATGCGCACTGGCCTGTCCCTACTGTCTCTCCATGCGCACTGGCCTGTCCCTACAGTCTCTCCATGCGCACTAGCCTGTCCCTACCGTCTCTCCATGCGCACTGGCCTGTCCCTACAGTCTCTCCATGCTCACTAGCCTGTCCCTACAGTCTCTCCATGCGCACTGGCCTGTCCCTACGGTCTCTCCGTGCACTGTGTCCTCTCCCTACGGTCTCTCCATGCGCACTGGCCTGTCCCTACGGTCTCTCCATGCGCACTGGCCTGTCCCTACGGTCCCTCCGTGCACTGTGTCCTGTCCCTACCGTCTCTCCATGCGCACTGGCCTGTCCCTACAGTCTCTCCATGCGCACTGGCCTGTCCCTACGGTCTCTCCGTGCACTGTGTCCTGTCCCTACAGTCTCTCCATGCGCACTGGCCTGTCCCTACGGTCTCTCCGTGCACTGTGTCCTGTCCCTACGGTCTCTCCATGTGCACTGGCCTGTCCCTACGGTCTCTCCATGCGCACTGGCCTGTCTCTACAGTCTCTCCATGCGCACTGGCCTGTCCCTACCGTCTCTCCATGCGCACTGGCCTGTCCCTACAGTCTCTCCATGCTCACTAGCCTGTCCCTACAGTCGCTCCATGCGCACTGGCCTGTCCCTACAGTCTCTCCATGCTCACTGGCCTGTCCCTACGGTCTCTCCGTGCACTGTGTCCTGTCCCTACGGTCTCTCCATGCGCACTGGCCTGTCCCAACAGTCTCTCCATGCTCACTGGCCTGTCCCTACGGTCTCTCCGTGCACTGTGTCCTGTCCCTACGGTCTCTCCATGCGCAGTGGCCTGTCCCTACAGTCTCTCCATGCGCACTGGCCTGTCCCTACAGTCTCTCCATGCTCACTGGCCTGTCCCTACGGTCTCTCCGTGCACAGTGTCCTGTCCCTACGGTCTCTCCATGCGCACTAGCCTGTTCCTACAGTCTCTCCATGCGCACTGGCCTGTCCCTACAGTCTCTCCATGCTCACTAGCCTGTCCCTACAGTCTCTCCATGCGCACTAGCCTGTCCCTACAGTCTCTCCATGCTCACTGGCCTGTCTCCACGGTCTCTCCATGCTCACTAGCCTGTCCCTACGGTCTCTCCATGCGCACTGGCCTGTCTCCACGGTCTCTCCTTGCTCACTAGCCTGTCCCTACAGTCTCTCCGTGCACTGTGTCCTGTCCCTACAGTCTCTCCATGCGCACTGGCCTGTCTCTACGGTCTCTCCGTGCACACAGGCCTGTCCCTACCGTCTCTCCATGCGCACTGGCCTGTCCCTACCGTCTCTCCATGCGCACTGGCCTGTCCCTACAGTCTCTCCATGCGCACTGGCCTGTCCCTACAGTCTCTCCGTGCACTGTGTCCTGTCCCTACAGTCTCTCCATGCGCACTGGCCTGTCCCTACGGTCTCTCCGTGCACTGTGTCCTGTCCCTACGGTCTCTCCATGCGCTCTGGCCTGTCTCTACAGTCTCTCCATGCGCACTGGCCTGTCCCTACCGTCTCTCCATGCTCACTAGCCTGTCCCTACAGTCTCTCCATGCGCACTGGCCTGTCCCTACAGTCTCTCCATGCTCACTGGCCTGTCCCTACAGTCTCTCCATGCTCACTGGCCTGTCCCTACGGTCTCTCCCTGCACTGTGTCCTGTCCCTACGGTCTCTCCATGCGCACTGGCCTGTCCCTACAGTCTCTCCATGCGCACTGGCCTGTCCCTACAGTCTCTCCATGCTCACTGGCCTGTCCCTACGGTCTCTCCGTGCACTGTGTCCTGTCCCTACGGTCTCTCCATGCGCACTAGCCTGTCCCTACAGTCTCTCCATGCACACTGGCCTGTCCCTACAGTCTCTCCATGCTCACTAGCCTGTCCCTACAGTCTCTCCATGCACACTAGCCTGTCCCTACAGTCTCTCCATGCTCACTGGCCTGTCTCCACGGTCTCTCCATGCTCACTAGCCTGTCCCTACGGTCTCTCCATGCGCACTGGCCTGTCTCCACGGTCTCTCCTTGCTCACTAGCCTGTCCCTACAGTCTCTCCGTGCACTGTGTCCTGTCCCTACAGTCTCTCCATGCGCACTGGCCTGTCTCTACGGTCTCTCCGTGCACACTGGCCTGTCCCTACCGTCTCTCCATGCGCACTGGCCTGTCCCTACCGTCTCTCCATGCGCACTGGCCTGTCCCTACAGTCTCTCCATGCGCACTGGCCTGTCCCTACAGTCTCTCCGTGCACTGTGTCCTGTCCCTACAGTCTCTCCATGCGCACTGGCCTGTCTCTACGGTCTCTCCATGCGCACTGGCCTGTCTCTACAGTCTCTCCATGCGCACTGGCCTGTCCCTACCGTCTCTCCATGCTCACTAGCCTGTCCCTACAGTCTCTCCATGCGCACTGGCCTGTCCCTACAGTCTCTCCATGCTCACTGGCCTGTCACTACCGTCTCTCCATGCGCACTGGCCTGTCCCTACAGTCTCTCCATGCGCACTGGCCTGTCCCTACAGTCTCTACATGCGCACTGGCCTGTCCCTACAGTCTCTCCATGCGCACTGGCCTGTCCCTACAGTCTCTCCGTGCACTGTGTCCTGTCCCTACAGTCTCTCCATGCGCACTGGCCTGTCCCTACGGTCTCTCCGTGCACTGTGCCCTGTCCCTATGGTCTCTCCGTGCACAAGGGCCTGTCCCTACCGTCTCTCCATGCGCACTGGCCTGTCCCTACCGTCTCTCCATGCGCACTGGCCTGTCCCTACAGTCTCTCCATGCGCACTGGCCTGTCCCTACAGTCTCTCCGTGCACTGTGTCCTGTCCCTACAGTCTCTCCATGCGCACTGGCCTGTCCCTACGGTCTCTCCGTGCACTGTCCTGTCCCTACGGTCTCTCCATGCGCACTGGCCTGTTCCTACGGTCTCTCCATGCGCACTGGCCTGTCTCTACGGTCTCTCCATGCGCACTGGCCTGTCCCTACCGTCTCTCCATGCTCACTAGCCTGTCCCTACAGTCTCTCCATGCGCACTGGCCTGTCCCTACAGTCTCTCCATGCTCACTGGCCTGTCCCTACAGTCTCTCCATGCTCACTGGCCTGTCCCTACGGTCTCTCCGTGCACTGTGTCCTGTCCTTATGGTCTCTCCATGCGCACTGGCCTGTCCCTATGGTCTCTCCATGCGCACTAGCCTGTCCCTACGGTCTCTCCGTGCACACGGGCCTGTCCCTACGGTCTCT
Source organism: Pleurodeles waltl (assembly GCF_031143425.1). Classification (NCBI taxonomy): domain Eukaryota; kingdom Metazoa; phylum Chordata; class Amphibia; order Caudata; family Salamandridae; genus Pleurodeles; species Pleurodeles waltl. The sequence goes on along the minus strand of NC_090444.1, from coordinate 1,871,539,709 downwards.
CCGTGCGCACTGGCCTGTCCCTACAGTCTCTCCATGCGCACTGGCCTGTCTCCACGGTCTCTCCATGCTCACTGGCCTGTCCCTACAGTCTCTCCATGCGCACTGGCCTGTCCCTACCGTCTCTCCATGCGCACTGGCATGTCCCTACAGTCTCTTCATGTTCACTGGCCTGTCCCTACAGTCTCTCCATGCGCAGTGGCCTGTCCCTACAGTCTCTCCATGCGCACTGGCCTGTCCATACCGTCTCTCCATGCGCACTGGCCTGTCCCTACAGTCTCTCCATGCGCACTGGCCTGTCCCTACCGTCTCTCCATGCGCACTGGCCTGTCTCCACGGTCTCTCCATGCGCACTGGCCTGTCCCTACTGTCTCTCCATGCTCACTGGCCTGTCTCCACGGTCTCTCCATGCGCACTGGCCGTTCTCTACGGTCCTCCATGCGCACTGGCCTGTCCCTACAGTCTCTCCATGTGCACTGGCCTGTCCCTACCGTCTCTCCATGCTCACTAGCCTGTCCCTACAGTCTCTCCATGCGCACTGGCCTGTCCCTACAGTCTCTCCATGCTCACTAGCCTGTCCCTACAGTCTCTCCATGCGCACTAGCCTGTCCCTACAGTCTCTCCATGCTCACTGGCCTGTCTCCACGGTCTCTCCATGCGCACTGGCCTGTCCTTACCGTCTCTCCGTGCACTGTGTCCTGTCCCTACAGTCTCTCCATGCACACTGGCCTGTCCCTACAGTCTCTCCAAGCGCACTGGCCTGTCCCTACAGTCTCTCCATGCTCACTGGCCTGTCCCTACCATCTCTCCATGCGCACTGGCCTGTCCCTACAGTCTCTCCATGCACACGTCCCTGTCCCTACAGTCTCTCCATGCGCACTGGCCTGTCTCCACGGTCTCTCCATGCTCACTAGCCTGTCCCTACAGTCTCTCCATGCGCACTGGCCTGTCCCTACCGTCTCTCCATGAGCACTGGCCTGTCCCTACAGTCTCTCCATGCTCACTAGCCTGTCCCTATAGTCTCTCCATGCGCACTGGCCTGTCCCTACAGTCTCTCCATGCGCACTGGCCTGTCCCTACAGTCTCTCCATGCGCACTGGCCTGTCTCCACGGTCTCTCCATGCTCACTAGTCTCTCCATGCTCACTAGCCTGTCCCTACAGTCTCTCCATGCGCACTGGCCTGTCGCTACCGTCTCTTCATGCGCACTGGCCTGTCCCTACAGTCTCTCCATGCGCACTGGCCTGTCCCTACCGTCTCTCCATGCGCACTGGCCTGTCCCTACAGTCTCTCCATGCTCACTGGCCTGTCCCTACGGTCTCTCCATGCGCACTGGCCTGTCCCTACCGTCTCTCCATGCGCACTGACCTGTCCCTACAGTCTCTCCATGCTCAGTGGCCTGTCCCTACGGTCTCTCCATGCGCACTGGCCTGTCCCTACCGTTTCTCCATGCGCACTGACCTGTCCCTACAGTCTCTCCATGCTCACTGGCCTGTCCCTACAGTCTCTCCATGCGCACTGGCCTGTCCCTACCGTCTCTCCATGCGCACTGGCCTGTCCCTACCATCTCTCCATGCGCACTGGCCTGTCCCTACAGTCTCTCCATGCGCACTGGCCTGTCCCTACCATCTCTCCATGCGCACTGGCCTGTCCCTACCGTCTCTCCATGCGCACTGGCCTGTCCCTACAGTCTCTCCATGCACACGGCCCTGTCCCTACAGTCTCTCCATGCGCACTGGCCTGTCCCTACGGTCTCTCCATGCGCACTGGCCTGTCCCTACGGTCTCTCCATGCGCACTGGCCTGTCCCTACGGTCTCTCCATGCGCACTGGCCTGTCCCTACTGTCTCTCCATGCGCACTGGCCTGTCCCTACAGTCTCTCCATGCGCACTAGCCTGTCCCTACCGTCTCTCCATGCGCACTGGCCTGTCCCTACAGTCTCTCCATGCTCACTAGCCTGTCCCTACAGTCTCTCCATGCTCACTGGCCTGTCTCCACGGTCTCTCCATGCGCACTGGCCTGTCCCTACCGTCTCTCCGTGCACTGTGTCCTGTCCCTACAGTCTCTCCATGCACACTGGCCTGTCCCTACAGTCTCTCCAAGCGCACTGGCCTGTCCCTACAGTCTCTCCATGCTCACTGGCCTGTCCCTACCATCTCTCCATGCGCACTGGCCTGTCCCTACAGTCTCTCCATGCACACAGCCCTGTCCCTACAGTCTCTCCATGCGCACTGGCCTGTCTCCACGGTCTCTCCATGCTCACTAGCCTGTCCCTACAGTCTCTCCATGCGCACTGGCCTGTCCCTACCGTCTCTCCATGCGCACTGGCCTGTCCCTACAGTCTCTCCATGCTCACTAGCCTGTCCTTATAGTCTCTCCATGCGCACTGGCCTGTCCCTACTGTATCTCCATGCGCACTGGCCTGTCCCTACAGTCTCTCCATGCACACTGGCCTGTCTCCACGGTCTCTCCATGCTCACTAGTCTCTCCATGCTCACTAGCCTGTCCCTACAGTCTCTCCATGCGCACTAGCCTGTCCCTACCATCTCTCCATGCGCACTGGCCTGTCCCTACAGTCTCTCCATGCGCACTGGCCTGTCCCTACCGTCTCTCCATGCGCACTGGCCTGTCCCTACAGTCTCTCCATGCTCACTGGCCTGTCCCTACGGTCTCTCCATGCGCACTGGCCTGTCCCTACCGTCTCTCCATGCGCACTGACCTGTCCCTACAGTCTCTCCATGCTCACTGGCCTGTCCCTACGGTCTCTCCATGCGCACTGGCCTGTCCCTACAGTCTCTCCATGCGCACTGGCCTGTCCCTACAGTCTCTCCGTGCACTGTGTCCTGTCCCTACAGTCTCTCCATGCGCACTGGCCTGTCTCTACGGTCTCTCCATGCGCACTGGCCTGTCTCTACAGTCTCTCCATGCGCACTGGCCTGTCCCTACCGTCTCTCCATGCTCACTAGCCTGTCCCTACAGTCTCTCCATGCGCACTGGCCTGTACCTACAGTCTCTCCATGCTCACTGGCCTGTCCCTACCGTCTCTCCATGCGCACTGGCCTGTCCCTACAGTCTCTCCATGCGCACTGGCCTGTCCCTACAGTCTCTACATGCGCACTGGCCTGTCCCTACAGTCTCTCCATGCGCACTGGCCTGTCCCTACAGTCTCTCCGTGCACTGTGTCCTGTCCCTACAGTCTCTCCATGCGCACTGGCCTGTCCCTACGGTCTCTCCGTGCACTGTGTCCTGTCCCTATGGTCTCTCCGTGCACAAGGGCCTGTCCCTACCGTCTCTCCATGCGCACTGGCCTGTCCCTACCGTCTCTCCATGCGCACTGGCCTGTCCCTACAGTCTCTCCATGCGCACTGGCCTGTCCCTACAGTCTCTCCGTGCACTGTGTCCTGTCCCTACAGTCTCTCCATGCGCACTGGCCTGTCCCTACGGTCTCTCCGTGCACTGTGTCCTGTCCCTACGGTCTCTCCATGCGCACTGGCCTGTTCCTACGGTCTCTCCATGCGCACTGGCCTGTCTCTACGGTCTCTCCATGCGCACTGGCCTGTCCCTACCGTCTCTCCATGCTCACTAGCCTGTCCCTACAGTCTCTCCATGCGCACTGGCCTGTCCCTACAGTCTCTCCATGCTCACTGGCCTGTCCCTACAGTCTCTCCATGCTCACTGGCCTGTCCCTACGGTCTCTCCGTGCACTGTGTCCTGTCCTTATGGTCTCTCCATGCGCACTGGCCTGTCCCTACGGTCTCTCCATGCGCACTAGCCTGTCCCTACGGTCTCTCCGTGCACACGGGCCTGTCCCTACGGTCTCTCCGTGCGCACTGGCCTGTCCCTACAGTCTCTCCATGCGCACTGGCCTGTCTCCACGGTCTCTCCATGCTCACTGGCCTGTCCCTACAGTCTCTCCATGCGCACTGGCCTGTCCCTACCGTCTCTCCATGCGCACTGGCATGTCCCTACAGTCTCTTCATGTTCACTGGCCTGTCCCTACAGTCTCTCCATGCGCAGTGGCCTGTCCCTACAGTCTCTCCATGCGCACTGGCCTGTCCATACCGTCTCTCCATGCGCACTGGCCTGTCCCTACAGTCTCTCCATGCGCACTGGCCTGTCCCTACCGTCTCTCCATGCGCACTGGCCTGTCTCCACGGTCTCTCCATGCGCACTGGCCTGTCCCTACTGTCTCTCCATGCTCACTGGCCTGTCTCCACGGTCTCTCCATGCGCACTGGCCGTTCTCTACCGTCCTCCATGTGCACTGGCCTGTCCCTACAGTCTCTCCATGTGCACTGGCCTGTCCCTACCGTCTCTCCATGCTCACTAGCCTGTCCCTACAGTTTCTCCATGCGCACTGGCCTGTCCCTACAGTCTCTCCATGCTCACTAGACTGTCCCTACAGTCTCTCCATGCGCACTAGCCTGTCCCTACAGTCTCTCCATGCTCACTGGCCTGTCTCCACGGTCTCTCCATGCGCACTGGCCTGTCCCTACCGTCTCTCCGTGCACTGTGTCCTGTCCCTACAGTCTCTCCATGCACACTGGCCTGTCCCTACAGTCTCTCCAAGCGCACTGGCCTGTCCCTACAGTCTCTCCATGCTCACTGGCCTGTCCCTACCATCTCTCCATGCGCACTGGCCTGTCCCTACAGTCTCTCCATGCACACGTCCCTGTCCCTACAGTCTCTCCATGCGCACTGGCCTGTCTCCGCGGTCTCTCCATGCTCACTAGCCTGTCCCTACAGTCTCTCCATGCGCACTGGCCTGTCCCTACCGTCTCTCCATGAGCACTGGCCTGTCCCTACAGTCTCTCCATGCTCACTAGCCTGTCCCTATAGTCTCTCCATGCGCACTGGCCTGTCCCTACAGTCTCTCCATGCGCACTGGCCTGTCCCTACAGTCTCTCCATGCGCACTGGCCTGTCTCCACGGTCTCTCCATGCTCACTAGTCTCTCCATGCTCACTAGCCTGTCCCTACAGTCTCTCCATGCGCACTGGCCTGTCGCTACCGTCTCTTCATGCGCACTGGCCTGTCCCTACAGTCTCTCCATGCGCACTGGCCTGTCCCTACCGTCTCTCCATGCGCACTGGCCTGTCCCTACAGTCTCTCCATGCTCACTGGCCTGTCCCTACGGTCTCTCCATGCGCACTGGCCTGTCCCTACCGTCTCTCCATGCGTACTGACCTGTCCCTACAGTCTCTCCATGCTCAGTGGCCTGTCCCTACGGTCTCTCCATGCGCACTGGCCTGTCCCTACCATTTCTCCATGCGCACTGACCTGTCCCTACAGTCTCTCCATGCTCACTGGCCTGTCCCTACAGTCTCTCCATGCGCACTGGCCTGTCCCTACCGTCTCTCCATGCGCACTGGCCTGTCCCTACCATCTCTCCATGCGCACTGGCCTGTCCCTACAGTCTCTCCATGCGCACTGGCCTGTCCCTACCGTCTCTCCATGCGCACTGGCCTGTCCCTACCGTCTCTCCATGCGCACTGGCCTGTCCCTACAGTCTCTCCATGCACACGGCCCTGTCCCTACAGTCTCTCCATGCGCACTGGCCTGTCCCTACGGTCTCTCCATGCGCACTGGCCTGTCCCTACCGTCTCTCCATGCGCACTAGCCTGTCCGTACAGTCTCTCCATGCGCACTGGCCTGTCCCTACCGTCTCTCCATGCGCACTGGCCTGTCCCTACGGTCTCTCCATGCGCACTGGCCTGTCTCCACGGTCTCTCAATGCTCAGTGGCCTGTCCCTACGGTCTCTCCATGCGCACTGGCCTGTCCCTACTGTCTCTCCATGCGCACTGGCCTGTCCCTACAGTCTCTCCATGCGCACTAGCCTGTCCCTACCGTCTCTCCATGCGCACTGGCCTGTCCCTACAGTCTCTCCATGCTCACTAGCCTGTCCCTACAGTCTCTCCATGCTCACTGGCCTGTCTCCACGGTCTCTCCATGCGCACTGGCCTGTCCCTACCGTCTCTCCGTGCACTGTGTCCTGTCCCTACAGTCTCTCCATGCACACTGGCCTGTCCCTACAGTCTCTCCAAGCGCACTGGCCTGTCCCTACAGTCTCTCCATGCTCACTGGCCTGTCCCTACCATCTCTCCATGCGCACTGGCCTGTCCCTACAGTCTCTCCATGCACACGGCCCTGTCCCTACAGTCTCTCCATGCGCACTGGCCTATCTCCACGGTCTCTCCATGCTCACTAGCCTGTCCCTACAGTCTCTCCATGCACACTGGCCTGTCTCCACGGTCTCTCCATGCTCACTAGTCTCTCCATGCTCACTAGCCTGTCCCTACAGTCTCTCCATGCGCACTGGCCTGTCCCTACCGTCTCTCCATGCGCACTGGCCTGTCCCTACAGTCTCTCCATGCGCACTGGCCTGTCCCTACCGTCTCTCCATGTGCACTGGCCTGTCCCTACAGTCTCTCCATGCTCAGTGGCCTGTCCCTACGGTCTCTCCATGCGCACTGGCCTTTCCCTACCGTCTCTCCATGCGCACTGACCTGTCCCTACAGTCTCTCCATGCTCACTGGCCTGTCCCTACGGTCTCTCCATGCGCACTAGCCTGTCCCTACCGTTTCTCCATGCGCACTGACCTGTCCCTACAGTCTCTCCATGCTCACTGGCCTGTCCCTACAGTCTCTCCATGCGCACTGGCATGTCCCTACCGTCTCTCCATGCGCACTGGCCTGTCCCTATCGTCTCTCCATGTGTACTGGCGTGTCTCCACTGTCTTTCTATGCATGCTGGCTATAAGGCTATTAGGCCACTCCACCACTAAAGGGCAGAATGTGCTAATAAATAAAAGAGTTCTCACAGAGCCGGAGAGGATTGAAGTCTGTTGCTGTGAGTCAAACATTGGAATGTTGATGTTCCATGCTTTTACGGCCATTAGAAATGCAGAGTTGCTCCATTGCTGTCAATGGCGCTCCCGACATTCCAGTGTTTGAATACTACTTGAAACAGAAATTCCAAGGTTCTTCTAATGAGGGTTTATGCAAATGTCTGCTCTGAGCATGTGCTACCAAGGGGATGGTATTTACTCTCTCTACGCACATGCACACTTTGAACGCATTATTAATTAGTGTTTATCATTTGAGCTAGTGGTCTGCATGTTCCCAATCCCCGCACCTCTGCAGCTCGCAGGCCTAGGCCTCTTTGACTCCTCTTGTTTCGCCCTGAAGCAGATACCAGGCAATGGTCCTTCTTCAGGTCGCTGTCAACTGTACGTTACGATTTATTTCACCCGAAAGAGATTGCATAGATCTGTGGTGTTGACCAGAGATGACAGACCTATGTTAGGAAAGGAAAATGAAAGAACATATCCAGTTGTATGACAGGCAAGCAATGAAGCAGAATAATCCACCCAAGCAAGCGCAGCTTACCAGATGCTCCGAGCCACAACAACGTGGACCATGTTTTGGTTGCTGCAAGAGAGGTGCCCGTTCCAAGTGTGGAGCGTGTTTACCTATGTCTCTGTCCTCTCCATGGAAGCGATCCACAATGTAGGGCAGCCTTTCAAAGCTTCACTGCAGCCCAGCCATGGGATAAAACAAAGGGGATCAACGGGGGACCTCTTCTTGTTCTTTCATTTCTTTTTAGGAACCCGGGGCTTTTCGTTTCAGCAGTCTGTCGCCATTTGCACATTTCACGGTCAACGGATGAACCAAGGGTTGAATTAGTGTTTCCCAGCTTCCACCACTCGGCCACCCTTGGCCAAATAATTGCTGTGTCCTCTTTGATTGACTGTCCGTGCCGTGCACACTGATCCACTCCGTTGCAACTATTATTTTCCATAGTTGGTGTAAGCCAAAAATAAATGATATTTTGTTTTTTTTGTTTGCTTTTTTAGGCAGTTATCCTATATGTAAATTCTGATGTATTACTCTAGAAAGTAGAGATTGCCCTCAAACTCAAGGGATCATTTGGATCCTACTCACTGGCCAAACTTCATACGTCTGAGCGACTGCCCTCATCATCCTCGATTGTTTCAGGGGCACTATCATCTTTTGGAACTATTTGTTCATTTTTATCATCACCAATTTTTCCACATTTTGAGGAAGAGAGTGGTCCTTCTCACTGTGATAACTGCACCAGCTGCACTGCAAACATGCCGCGAAGAGACACTGGCCACTGGACATGCAGGGTATTGCCAGCCTGCTGAGCTCGGGCCACCTCTTGCCGTGTCAATAGATCAGCGGGTTTTGGTCCAGGCCCACCCCTGCAGGGTCATCCAGATAGTGCTGGACCATCTTCTGAATGGTCATCGGTGCTGCCACTTGCATTGTGTGAGCCGCTGCTCTTGACTCAGGCCCTGCTGAATTAAACCAAACCGTTGCAGAAGTTGACTGTGAACTTTTTGCTGTGGGCTTTGGAGCAGCTGGCGAATGGTGCCTGGCTGCTGCTGCAGAGACTGCGAGACGACCGCGCCACCCTGTGTGGAGGCTGAAGGCTGCACTTTAGGACTTCTGTCCCGGCCGCAAATCTGCAGTTGCTCGTCTTCTACATCACTCACTTAACTGAAGATCCAAGTCTTGTAAACTAAGAAATCGAGTCCAGTAAAAGGAATAAAAGTAGCCAGCACCTTTTTGTATTGTGGCTCCGGTACGGCACAGATGTAGCCTTTGGAGGACACACTCTCTTTTTGCAGCCTTTGGTTAGTACCCAAGCGAAGGATCAGGCCGTCCATCAAAGAAGGTGCTTCGTCATTGACACTGGTGAACGCGTGTCCGCCCGCTTCAGCTGCTCCTGACCAGATGCAGCATCAGGATTGCTTTACCCGTGGCATCCTCTTCCTCGCTGACTCCCCCTGTCATAATCTCAAAAGGAAGCAGCATTTTTATCTGGAACACAAGGTTGTCCCCCCTATTTGTCTACCCCCATTGTCCTGGCTTTGGCAGTTGCATCCCGTCTCCTTTTAATTACATAATTGTTGATAGATTTCTACCGCACAAACAGGGCTCCAGCAGGTGGTCGGTCGAGTTCCAACATATTACTGCCTCCTGTATGAAGGTTCAGCCGGTGCTCTGTCAGCATGCCGAATGTTCCTCAAATGCTTCTGGGCTATAAAAGAATGGCTGAAACGAGTGCAGATTCTTCTGCAGGCGGTCATTGTGTAGCTCACTAACTCTTCTTTTTTTAGAAAGTCATACACAACTAGGCTGATGCAATACATCAAACACGGGACCCTGAAATAGCCACCTTCAGTCCTTTGACTATATTGCTACCATTGTCAGAGACAACTGATCCAATTGTGGGTTTAGGCCATTCATGGACCGTGGTGTTAAACTCTTCCAAGATGTTGGCACCTGTATGTGATTTCTCCATTGTGAGCATTGCACCTGTTGCATGCTGCCAAACCCTGAAAAGCATCATCTGCTGTGAGACCAGCAGCTAGTCTGTGCTTAACTCACTGGAAAGAGATCCGGGCCAGATTTGCCAACATCTCATGCAAGGCAGCAAGACAACGTGCTGTTCCTGGCTGTGTGACGGAGAGACAGCAAGAATGTGCCGTATCTGCTGGCACCGTCCCGGTACCCTTGTGCCACGATGCAAGAGTGGCTGCATTAGAAGCAAACTTGTTTTATGCGGGAAGGGGCACATTCCTGCAGTAAAACAACCCCTACAGGCATTTTCCTTTTTCTACTTGTGCTGTAGAATGTAGAAAGGGGAAATGACAAGGAGAGATGGAGATACTTCTCATGACTCCTCTAATGAGACGGCGTGCCGTTTTGAAGCAATTCCTGGTTTACTACCCTTAGTAAATCTGGGAGTGTGTCAAAATCCAAGGGTGGGTGTGCAGGACTGACCATGCGGCACGCAAGGCTTCGATTTGTGCTTCCTTGTGTCACTCTGAATTTACTAAGCCACGCACAGCCATGCAAGGTAGGTTGACGTGTTGCATTGCACCGCCTTGCGTGATGCAAGGGTTTGGTAAATTTGGCCCCCAGTGTGCGGTGATGCACTTGTAATCTGCTGCTTAACAACTGATCCACCTGTCTGTCATGAGGTGGAGGGACAGAACAGTGCTCTGCTTTAAAGCGTCGGCAGCAAATCGCAGCACTTCACGCCTCACACCGCAGAGATGGCCGAGCCACTCTGGGAAAATAGCTCTGACTAGAACCTTCCATTTCAGGCACAGAGCCTCTACACATTCTAGGAAGACCACTCCTATCACAAAAAAAGGAGGAGGCCAAGCACTAACATTTCAGCTAGCTTTCCTTTGTATAAACAGGCTCTTTCGTGGTTCCAGTGCACGTCGGCTCCTTGGGAAACAGCTCTAACAGTAGGCTGTTTTTCTGTTCAAAGCAGCCTACGGCACCAGCAGCAGGTAGCCGGCCTGGGCACTTTGAGGGGGAAGTTGCTGTACCCCTCTGTGGCGTGTGCCATGCAGAGGTCGCTGCGGGTGAGGATTGTATACTATGGGGGAGGCTGGCGGGGCTGCTTTGAGGTACACGGCGGTGTCGTCCCCTTGTTCCTGCCGCCAACTGCCTTTTTCTATCACTTCATCTGCTGATTGTTGCGCACCGCCGGCAGCAGCGATGCGTTTCAGGTGCTCTTCCCACATGATTCTGGGTTGCTTTTTGAAACGAGACAGTTGGCTTCCCAGACCTGGTGCCACCCTGGCTTGGCACAGCAAGCTTTCTTGTGACACATGGAGCATATTGCTATTCTCATGCGAGCTAACTGAAAAGAAGTCCCGAACTGGTGACGGGAGCTTTCTTATTGTGGCAACGCCTGAAGAACTGGAGGTCACACTCGCTGGTAGAGTTGTCCGGCGTGCCGTGTGCGTGGCAGGGGTGATGCTGGTGAAAGCTGCAGTTTCCTGGGGTCCTGCAGATATGGGAGCCGGTGGCGCACGCCTTGGAGGAGGATGAATAGAGGCATCTGTTTATCCTCTGTGCCACCCTTCACCCTGATGGTCACGGGTTTGCCATCACCACCCTCCTCACTTGCAAGGCTTCGAGGAAGCTTTCTTTTCCTTTGTCGCGCAGACTCATCCGGGGTCTAATCCATGTCCAGATCATCAGAAGGGGGGCTTCGGGAAGGTGGGGGAGTACCTTTTCTTTTCATTTCTGGAGACCATGATGAAGTAAGAGCAGTCTTCTGCACAACATATTTCTCGGCGTGAAGCTCAACCTCCTGCTCTGCTCCGAGCTCTGGAAGATCTTTTGCTGACGTGGCTCTTGTTGACTTTCCTGCAGTGATTTGACGTGTGGCTGAGACAATTCCATTTCAGATTCACTGCTCTCCAGCAACTCTGTACTACCGTCAGCCACAGGCACAAGTAAATATCTCAGGAAATAAGAAAGAACACACTGGATGTGCACAATGGAGGACGCTAGCTAATGCACACATGGCTCCGGAAGAAGGAAGCGTGGGAAACAGAGACAAACATGCCACAAGACACATACACACTAACTTGTTCCACAAAATGCTGGTCCCAGCAAAGAATGAGTCATAGAGAAGAAATGGCCATCACACAAACATACGCACCCACACACACACATACACACGCACTCACACACACACACTTGCACACACACACTTGCACACACACACATACACACACACATCCACACACACTCTCACAAACACACACATACACACCCACTGTCACACACACGCACACACATACACACCCACTGTCACACACACACATGTGCACTCTCACACATACACACACACACACACATACATGGGCACTCACACACACACACATACACATGCACGCACACACACACACATGCACTCACACATACACATGCACTCACACACACTTGCACACACACACACTTGCACACACACACACATACACACACACACACTTGCGCGCACACACACACGCTTACACACACATACACTCTGGCTTCACAAAATGGGCACTGCCTCATGGCCAGCAAAGAAGGATGCACGGAGAACAAATGACACATGGCACCCTGTGGCAAACATACACACCAACAAAAATAAAAAAAATACACTAAATAATTGCTGGTGCCCACCAGGGCCCATGGAGACTCTTTAACACGCAGACAAAATTGGAAAAAAAACAATAAAAGCAGCAACGCTGTACTACAACCAGCCACAAGCACTAACGAGTATATCAGAAAAAAATGCACAAAAATGTTAGAGGCCTTGTCTGTCAATGCTCCTAGAAAATGTTTTTTAAGCGCAGACTGAAGGGTTTGAAGCACACTCTGGCTACATAGAATAGTGGGAGCAAACTTGCCCACTGCATTACCTCAGAAGAAGGAAGCATTGAGATAAAGAGAAAGTGGCTGCGTACACACACACACTTAGGACCTCACTGTGACCCTGGCGGTGTAATGACCGCAGGGGTCGTGGTGGCGGTCCAAGCGGCAAATTACAACGGCAGCGGTAGTGCTGCGGTCAGACCCCTAGTACTGCCCGATTACACCTTAACGTCGGCCTGGCGTTGCTAATCCACCAGGGCAACACTGCAAGCAGCGGTTTCATGGTGGTGGCACTGCACTTGCCATGGGCAGTGCGGGGGGCCCCACTGGCCAGCACCGTCGCAATATTCACTGTCTGCTTGAATATTGCGACGGCTGCTGGTGCTCCCTACGTACTACAGCATTGCCACCGGCTCAATTATGAGCCAGAGACAATGCTGTCGGCCGGGTCCCGCTGGGCCAGTGGGCAGAAACTGAGTTTCTGCCCGCTGACCCAGCGGGAAACTCATAATGGTCACGGCGGGGAGGCTACCACACTGGTGGCTAGCTACCCATCGGAACTTCGATGGATCAGGTTTTCTGTCCGCCAAAGTCATAATCAGAGCCTAAGTGCCTGCAGAAAATGGTAGTGGCCGCATGGTCAGCCAAGAAGGAGGCATAGAGAACAAATACAAAATGGCCACCAAACACACACATACACACACACACATACACACACATACTGGCTACACAAAATGCCCACCGCCACATGGCCAGCAAAGAAGAGGGATTGAGAACAAAGTACACGTGGCAGTCTATGACAAACACACTGGCTGCACAAAAGAGGGCTGGGGGACAAAGTTACCCTGTTCTGCCTGGAGCACCCCCTCCTTAGAATAAACATTTTGTGGCATTGCAGAGAAACGATTGGAAAGATACTACTTAAGCAAGGTGTCTAGGCTCACACATGCATCTGGACATTACCCAGCAACATTAAATCAGCAATGCCAAAATTTCTGATTCTGCTGGTGTCAGGATTAATAATATAGCCTTATAACCTCACAAATAATGCTAGGCAAAAAAATGCGGTGGCTACATGGCCCCAGACTTCAGGAACCGCTCCAGCTGTAGCCAGCAGCAGGGACATGTACACAAAAAATAAAATAACCTACCAATTGCTCCAATTACTCTGGAGTAATTAAAATTACACCCAGTCCTAGTTTCCGGTAGGACATCTCTTTCTGTACGTGAAGTGAAGTTTCCTCCACATTTCGTTTTTATGGGCGAGCGCAAAGTGCTCCGTCCATTCTGTAATCTCTCTTTGGGCTTCAACCACGCCCAGGCCACGTCAGTCACACCTTTTCTGGTTTTTAGCCCACCTACACAGCACCGGTAAAGTACCAAAAACATACGAGGCTCGATGTTTTCAGCCTGGGGTCCGGACTACTTTATCTGTTTATTTTCCATAGTGCGATCGCGCTGCGCTTTTTTTTTGCTTTACAACTCTAATAACTCTCAAGCAAACGCGAGACCCGTGGCATTGAAAATGCTTGTTTGTTTTATTTCCTTGACTTATGCTCCACGTCTGTTCGCAGATGTTTTCTACAAGCCTCCAGGTTGAGACCAAGTACCATGTTTTGCCTCATTTTTCGCAGTTTCTGTAAACCATGATTGCAGTTTTTTCTTGCACTTTGCATTGTCTTTGCCTCCGCAGCGCTGTTCTTGCTGCTCTGAGGAGTAGTTTGTTCACATGTGTGACAATGTGGTGTGTGTGCTGGGGTAGTGCATGTTTTACTAAGGACAGCACTCCATGCTCCTGGACTCCCCGGTGGGGGACACACACACACCTGTCCTTTCTCGGTCCAGACAGACACCTGTGCAAAGTTTACTTTATGTGACTTTTATTTGTTGGTTCTTCTGCAGGGCTTTCATTCTGTCACTGGTTTATAAGTTTTTCTTTGTGTTTTAGGACCAGCATCAATGTTCTATCTGAGAGGGAGAGGGGCTTAATTTATAGGACAGTTTCTCAAAGATCTGAGGGTACCAGGCTGGCTTTGATAATTAAAATATCAACCCCAGAAAAGGTTAATAGAAAGGGTTAAAGGGTTGAATCAGCAGTAACTCAGTCCATCCACTGGCAACAGTTGAATTGAGTTTAAATTGCCCAAAGTTTCAGCCTTGCCTGCCAGCAAGGGCAGGCTGACCTTGGTCTTGTGATGTGAACTACTGAGTGGCCATTTATAGGTCTGTGAGGTTGGGGAGTGTCTTGGTGGCAGATGGGGGCAGGTTTCTCTAGCTTATAAAGAGGTCTGCTTCTGTCCCAGATGACTCCCCCTTCACTTCAAAACGTGGTGCTTTCCATATCTGTCATTACAACAAGGCCAAGGTTAAATTGGAGACCCCAAAGGGGGGCTTCATATTGCGTAAAAAGTCCATAAACCCACGCAATGAGGTTCCTCCTGAGCGCACCGGCACTGATCAAGAGTGGTGAAGTCCCTGTCGGACCTTGGTGATCCCGCTGGACCCATCTCTCGTATCAAGTCAGGTAGAGGACCTGCAGAAGGCAAGATGAACGCATTTCTGGTAGAAACGTCAAACAAGGTTCTTCATATAGAGTTTACTCAAATAGATAAAGGACAGAAATGCACAAGATGGGCCATGGAAAGGAATCATCGGTAAGTGCACAAATCACAGGGAGTTTGCAAAGAACTCAGAAGAGTTCCACGGGAAATACAGCATAGATTCACCTTCTAGGAAAGGGAAAAGATGTCTCTCCAGCATAGATTCACCTTCTAAGAAAGGAAAAAGGTGTCTCTCCAGCATAGATTCACCTTCTAGGAAAGGGAAAAGATGTCTCTCCAGCATAGATTCACCTTCTAGGAAAGGGAAAAGATGTCTCTCCAGCATAGATTCACCTTCTAGGAAAGGGACAAGGTGTCTCTCCAGCATAGATTCACCTTCTAGGAAAGGGAAAAGGTGTCTCTCCAGCATAGATTCACCTTCTAGGAAAGGGAAAAGGTGTCTCTCCAGCATAGATTCACCTTCTAAGAAAGGGAAAAGGTGTCTCTCCAGGATAGATTCACCTTCTAGGAAAGGGAAAAGATGTCTCTCCAGCATAGATTCACCTTCTAGGAAAGGGAAAAGGTGTCTCTCCAGCATAGATTCGCCTTCTAGGAAAGGGAAAAGGTGTCTCTCCAGCATAGATTCGCCTTCTAGGAAAGGGAAAAGGTGTCTCTCCAGCACAGATTGACCTTCTGGAAAGTTGTCTCTCTAGCATAGATTCACTTTCTAAGAAAGGGAATAGGTGTCTCTCCAACACAGATTCACCTTCTAAGAAAGGGAAAATATGTCTCTCCAGCATAGATTCACCTTCTAGGAAAGGGAAAAGATGTCTCTCCAGCATAGATTCACCTTCTAGGAAAGGTGTCTCTCCAGCATAGATTCCCCTTCTAGGAAAGGTTTCTCTCCAGCGAAGATTAACCTTCCAAGAAAGGGAAATGTGTCTCTGCAGCATCGATTCACTTTCTAAGATAGGGAAAATATGTCTCTCTCTCCAGCATAGATTCTCCTTCTAAGAAAGGGAAAAGTCGTCTCTCCAGCATAGATTCACCTTCTAGGAAAAGGTGTCTCTCCAGCATAGATTCGCCTTCTAAGAAAGGGAAGAGGTGTCTCTCCAACATCGATTCTCATTCTAAGAAAGGGAAAATGTGTCTCTTCTTGTGAGAGGATGGTTCTGATTATCTGGTCCACCATGATTTTTTGCTTTTGGATCACCTGGTTTTGACCTTTCACTGTGAGGAACCTCATAGTTAGGGACTCACCTACAGTAAACTCATGGTGAAAAGGACTGCACATGTTTACAGCTGGTGCCTCCTTGTTAAGCAAAGGCTGTTGTGATGCAGCAAAGGTTGGAGGGCCAGGGCTGGTTACAAGTGATCACGTGTGCACAAGCGTGTGCACAAGCGTGTGCACCCGTTTGAGGGCTGCACGGGGAGTATTCCTGGCATGCGCACTTAGGCAGCCTTGGCACAAAAGGGACCGTGCAGAGTGGGTGGTGACCTGGAGTAGGCCGCATGAGATGGGTGTACACACGAGAGGGAGAGTCAGTGTGCTCACTGCCTTGATTATTGGGACACTCCATTATGTGTCAATGGGAAAGGCTGGCCTAGGGCCCAACTCCATTTCCCTCGGGTCACAGATTCCAGAGTTGCACCAATGTCCACTGTAACCTGTATGAAAAGAATGATGCAGTAGGTTACAAAAGCACAATTGTACAGCTTATGGTCATCCAGGAATGTCATATTTCTCTGACTCAGCACAGGATTAAAGCCACTTCCTGTTCTCTCTAGCTGCAGGAGCAACGCCTAGCATCAATCAGCCAGCTGTCATTCTGTGACAGCGACTGGGTCTGCCCGAGGCCCCTCAGCGAGGAGGGGCTCTTGGGAGGAACTTCTGGGAGAAGCCCTGGCAGGAATGTTAGGGAGGAGGAGCTGAGTGTCTCTGAGCACATGTGGCAACTCACTCCTGGGCCATGTCATTTTGAGCTATTCCAGAAGACTGTGCAGGAAGGTTGGGGCAGAGGCAGTGAAGTTATGTGGCACATCAGGATAGGTCAGAGGCGCCGCCCTGGTGGACACTTCTGCTCCTACTTAAAAGGTCTTGCACAGGAGAGGCCTCTCTCTTGGCTGTGCTTCCTGCAGGACACTGGAACTGAAAACGGGCGTCATGAACAACTGGAAAGAATAACCCCCTGACTGCCCACTAGGCCACGGACTCTGCCTCTAAATGACCCCGGATACAGTGGGGCACACTCCAGGGCCAGGTAAATTAGCCCCCTTAAGCCCCCTGATGACAAGTTGGGGGAAAGACTGGGCCCTAGCATAAGGAGACCGTGCTGGGCAGAAGAAAAGAAGGCACCCAGAGGAAAGGGTTGAGCAGGGAGTCAGTGGGACTGGCTTCCTACCAATTAGAGAATTGTCTAGGCCAGGAGGCATACAGAAAGTGCTTTTGGTAGAAAGGGCTCACCACCAGGAGCGAAAAGACACCAAGATGATCCAAAACAGCCCTTGGGGGCCTGAGTTATGAGCGCTGGAAGGTCTGTGACCTTTAACCTTTCTGGTGCAAGAGGCGAAGCATGAGGGGCTCCGCCGCTGCTCTGTGCCCCCGGGGTGGGGTAGGGCCCAGGGGCTGGCCCCTAGGAAAAGTAGGGATGGGGAGCGTAGTTGTAATTCCCCGGGGAAAATGGCATCATAAGGGAGCACAGTTGCGCTCCCTCAAAGGTGGTGAGGAGGGGCCCCGGATCACATCCCGGGGCCCCACAAAGACGTAAAGTTGGGGGATGCGTCACACTCCCATGAAGATGGAAGAGGGGGCCCAGACCCCATCCCGGGGCCCCACCAGGAAGCACAGTCGGGGAGCAGCTTAGCGGTCCCGGTGAAGGTGGCCACCGGCCCCAGCCGATGGCTTTCGAAGAAGTCAGATAGCACCGTGACGCTCCCAAGAGGAGGGGCATGTGACCCCATCCCCGGTCTCCAGTGGCGGTGGAAAGGTGGGGGAGTGCCACAGCACTTTCCCCCTGTAGCCAGCCCGCCCGCACCTCCAGACGCATCTGCCCGCTGGAGCAGGCAGACTCTGTTCAAGGACCCAGCTCCGTGGCAGCATGGGAAGGTGCTGACCCTGGGGGCAGCCAGTGGGAGCAGCCAGGGATGGGCTACTTGTGCTGCTCCCCCACCAGGCACTCACCTGGACCGGGGATGTCCAGGTGGGACTGGATACCCCTGAGGCGGTGAACCTATCTGCCAGCAATGCTGCTCTCCCCAGCGCAGCGGTAGAGCTGCTAATAAGATATGCAGCCCCGGGACGCCTTGAGAGGTACGTTTTTGGGACAAAAAGTGTTCATTTTTGGCTTGTGGTGCCTGCAGGAAGATGGAATCACCACCAACGGGAAGCACATGGATAGGTGGAGCTGCAGGAGCAGCGCAGCCCCCAACAGGAAGTTGTGTGTCCCCCCCTAGGTTGGGTGGGACTTGAAAATGGTGACCCCATCCAGGGTTCTGACATGTTTTTAACCACCATTCGTTTCAGGGTGAAGCGACTGCGCCCTCTAGGGGTCCAGATCATGGCTGCAGTCCTTATGGCCTCAATGGTGATAACAGGATTGTTGTACTGCTGAACACCCTCTGGGGGTGAAAGGCTGTAATTACAGGTGTTTTTACAGAAGTCCTTTAGGGACTATGATTTAAATTGTAGCATGTTATGCTAAATGTGTCTAAAAATATGACAACCCCCTCTAGGTGTGAAAGATGGTATTACACTCTGATTAGCAACCAAGAGATGTTCCTCAGGGACTGTGTCAACTCTGTATCATTTGTATGTTGAATACTTCAGTGTGGATTCTGATAAACCTTGGTCCACACCCTTTAGGGGGGTGGGTAGATGCGTAGATCATGCTGAGAGTGATCCTAGCAATGCCGACCACTCTAGCCTGCTTAGACAGGTTCCTTGTTGATGCTTATTTGAGTAATGAGTCCGACGGCCACCAGTGATCAAATTAGATGTGCTTTATTTCCAGTATCAGGGCACTCACTCCCAGGTTACAATCAAATAGTGCATGTGCAGGCCAAGTGACTAATGACCCACCCTCCAACACACCAGGCCTGAGAGGCTGTCTTGGAGCATGGGACGGCACCTGCACGGATCTACCATTTTACACCAGACCTAAGAGTGCCCTGGAACATGCCATGGCGCAGCTCTGAGAGTGTCACAGCACATGGCAGAGCACCTGCAGGAATCTACCATTTCAAATCAGACGTGAGTGTCCTGGCACATGGCCTGGGGCCTGCAGGAATCTACCATTTTACACCAGACCCTGTCCACATCCAAAGGCCTTGAAGCATAGAGAACCCAATGAGGCCTAAGTATAGACATGGTGTCCACTTGCAAGGGCCCTGAAGCATAAAAATCCAGATGAGGCCTAAGTATAGATGTGGCGTCCACTTCTAAGGGCCTTGAAGCATAAAGAAACTGAGGAGGCCTAAGTATAGACATGGCAGCCACTTCCAAGGGCCCTGAAGCATACAGAACCCAATGAGAACAGAGTATAAACATGGTGTCCACTTCCAAGGGACCTGAAGCATAAAGAGTCCGATGAGGACAGAGTAAAGACATGTGTCCACTTCCATGGACCCTGAAGCATAAAGAACCCGATGAGGCCTAAGTATAGACATGGTGTCCACTTCAAAGGGCCCTGAAGCATACAGAACCTAATGAGGCCTAAGTATAGACATGGTGTCCACTTCCAAGGGCCCTGAAGCATAAAGAGCCCGATGAGGACAGAGTAAAGACGTGTCCACTTCCAAGGGCCCTGAAGCATAAAGAGCCCGATGAGGACAGCGTAAAGACAGGTGTCCACTGCCATGGACCCTGAAGCATAAAGAACCTGATGAGGCCTAAGTATAGACATGGTGTCCACTTCAAAGGGCCTTAAAGCATAAAGAACCCCATGATGCCTAAGTATAGACATGGTGTCAACTTCCAAGGGCCTTGAAGCATAAAGAACCTGAGGAAGCTTAAGTATAGACATGGTGTCCACTTCCAAGGGCCCTGAAGCATAAGGAACCCCATGATGCCTAAGTATAGACATGATGTGCACTTCCAAGGCCCCTGAAGCATAAGGAACCCTTATAGGCCAAAGTATAGACAGGGTGTCAACGTCAAAGGGCCCTGAAGCATAAAGAACCTGATGAGGCCTAAGTATAGAAGAAAATCTGTGCATTTGTTTGTTCATTGGAGAGGCAAACAAGTCCAGAACATGGAGTTGTGAATTTCCTGCAAATCCTGGTTTAATATAGATTGAGGCAGAAACACCATGTCCAGTACAGTCATAAATTGATCCCAGATGAAAGTTCTGCCCTGCACTGCATTAATCTGCCATTTTTACAGGCTTACAGGAGGCCCATGTTCATGTAGACAGTGCCAAACAGCTGTTTAACCTTTCAAGGCCACCTCCCTCTCTGATGTCTGGAGTAACCAGTTGTGCAGATATGGACAGATCTTCCATCCCTTGAGATGAAGCGAATCCATCAATGGCGCCATCACCATGATGGACACTCTTGGAGCTGATTTTATCCCAAGAGGGAGGACCTGAAACTGGAAGTGATGTCCCCACAGACAAACCCAGAGAAACGTTTGATGGTGAAAGTTAAAAGGCATGCGAACATAAACTTCTTCCAGATCCACCCTAATCAGAAAGTCCTGGCTCATAAGTAGCAGAATGATGTTCTGGAGAGTTTCCATTTTTAAAGGTATTTTCCTAATAGACTTCTTGACCCTCCGGAGGTCGCAGAAGAATCTGTTTCTTCCTGATAACTTTAGAACCAGGAAAACACTAGAGTAGCGCCTCTTCCTCCCTCCTCTTCTGGTACTGAGGCGATAGCTTTCTTTTGCAGCAGTTTGAACAGCATCACAGAGGGGCATAGTTAAGAGTGCCTAGAGCCACCTTAGCACCATTATAGCATCAGTTTTTTGATGCACCATATCTACAACATGGCGCAATGCATGCATTGTGCCACTTTGTAACTCCTTGCGCCAGGCATAATAGATGCAAGAGGGGGCGTTCCGGAGCTAGGAAGCCCGCAAAAATGATGCAGTGGAATTTAAAAGATTTCACTGCCCCATTTTGGCATCATTTTTAATGCCTGCTCAGAGAAGGCGTTAAAATGACGCTCCCATAGGAACCTACGGGCTCCTTACACTTTGCGGCACTAGCGACAAAAATGATGATGCTATTGTGCTAACGACCGCCATGGTGCGCCGTGTTATAAATACGGCGCAACCATTGGTGTTGTTATGTGCCCGTAGGGGGCACAAGAAAAGAGGCGCATCGTAGCTGATGCACCGCTTCTTCTTGAATATGGGCCATAGCTTCTCTCTTGTGCTCTTCCACTGGACTCTGATTCATTTCTACGGCAGGAATGAATCCTGAGACCGCTGGCCGTGGCTGTCTCTGTGGTCTGTGCTGGGCGGCCGGCCAGATGAGCAACTGGCTCTGGCCGCTGAGTTATCTGCTTCAAAGTTAACACCGCTGCGGCCTCCAAGAGAAAATCTAGCCCGATTCCTGCCAGAGCCCCCTCCGCGCAACACTCGTCTCCTGACCCCGCAGCGGCCAGCTGAGACTGGCCACTTTAGTAGCTGGAGTCACTGACTGGCAGGCTGCGTCATGACGCATCACCACAATGGACCCAGCCCACCGGGCTGAGGCGCAGCAGCCAGGGCACTGTCTGCCAAGAACCTCCAGGATCGATACAGATGAGACTAGAGAGTTAACTTTTTTAGGAGGCTGGCCTGGCTTATAGTGGGTACCTGATGGTACTTACACCTTGTGCCAGGTCCAGTTATCCCTCATTAGTAGATTAGTAGTGTTCTAGCAGCTTAGGCAGATAGAGGTAGCTATAGCAGAGCTGCTTACATGCAAAGCTCCTACTGTACCACTTATATCATATAGCACTATATCATAAGAAAACACAATACTCAGAGTTACTAAAAATAAAGGTACTTTATTTTAGTGACAATGTGCCAAAAGTATCTCAGAGGATATACTCCCTTAGGAGGTAAGTAAAATACACAAAATATACACACAAACCAAAATCAGGTAAGTAAACAGTTAGAAAGTAGTGCAAACACTGTAGAACACAATTGGATGCAATAGGCCTAGGGGCAACACAAACCATAGACTCTGAAAGTGGAATGCCAACCACGAATGGGCCCCTAGGCTAGTGTAGTGTGTAGAGGGTCGCTGGGAGTGTAAGAAAACACTAAGGGTGTCCAAGATACCCCACCCCAGGACCCTGAAAAGTAGGAGTAAAGTGATACTACTTCTCCAGAAACACATAAACTCGTGATAGAGGATTCTGCAAAGACCAAAACTGACTGCAAAGCACTGAAGACAGATTCCTTGACCTGAGGACCTGTAAAGGAAGGGGACCAAGTCCAAGAGTCACGCAAATGTCCGGGGGGGAGGGGGAGCGGCAGGAGCCCACTAAACCCCGGATGAATGTGCAAAATGTCTGCCTCTGGGTGGAAGAAGCTGAAGATTCTGCAACAACAGAAGGTGCCAGAAACTTCTCCTTTGCACAGAAGATGTCCCACGGCGTGCTGGAGGATACAGAGTTCTTTCTATGCAAAAAGACTGCAAACAAGCCTTGCTAGCTGCAAAGGTTGCATTTGAAGATAAATGGGTGCGGCCCGGGAAGGACTAAGAGGTCGCCCCTTGGAGGAGGAGACCGAGGGGGCGCTCAGCAGCACAGAGAGCCCACGCAGAAGCAGGCAGCACCCGCAGAAGAACTTGAACAGGCATTCAGGAAATCTGAGCACATCGGTCATCTCAACACTACAAAGGAGGGTCCAACGAAGTCTGTGGTCAACTCAGCGAGTTCAGCAATTCAGGACAGAGTGCTGGGGACCTGGCCTATGCTGTGCATGAAGGATTCCTTGCAAAAGTGCACAGAAGCCCTATCAGCTGCAGATCATGCAGTACACAGGATTACTGTCTGGCGTGGGGAGGCAAGGACTTACCTCCACCAAATTTGGACAGAAGGACCACTGGACTGTCGGGGTCACTTGGATCTGGCTCCTGTGTTCCAGGGACCACGCTCGTCATGATGAGAAGGGACCCAGAGGACCAGTGATGCAGAAGTTTGGTGCCTGTGGTAGCAGGGGGAAGATTCCGTCAACCCAAGGGAGATTTCTTCTTGGCTTCCAGTGCAGGGTGAAGGCAGACAGCCCTCAGAGCATGCACCACCAGGAAACAGTCGAGAACGCCGGCAGGATTAGGCGCTACAATGCTGCTGGTAGTCCTCTTGCTACTTTGTTGCGGTTTTGCAGGCGTCCTGGCGCAGTCAGCGGTCGATCCTTGGCAGAAGTTGAAGAGGGAGATGCAGAGGAACTCTGGTGAGCTCTTGCATTCGTTCTCTGAAGAGAAACCCACAGGAGAGACCCTAAATAGCCCTCAGAGGAGGATTGGCTACAGAGAAAGGTAAGCACCTATCAGGAGGGGTCTCTGACATCACCTGCTGGCACTGGCCACTCAGAGCTGTCCATTGTGCCCTCACACCTCTGCATCCAAGATGGCAGATGTCTGGGACACACTGGAGGAGCTTTGGGTACCACCCCTGGGAGGTGCTGGTCAGGGGAGTGGTCATTCCCCTTTCCTTTGTCCAGTTTCGCGCCAGAGCAGGGGCTGGGGGATTCCTGAACCGGTGTAGACTGGCTTATTCAAGGAGGGCACCATCTGTGCCCATCAAAGCATTTCCAGAGGCTGGGGGATGCTACTCCTCCCCAGCCCTTAACACCTATTTCCAAAGGGAGAGGGTGTAACACCCTCTCTGAGAGGAAATCCTTTGCTCTGCCTTCCTGGGACTGGGCTGCCCTGGCCCCAAGGGAGCAGAAACATGTCTGTGGGTTGGCAGCAGCGGTAGCTGCAGTGAAAACCCCAGAGAGATAGTTTGGCAGTACGCAGGGTCCATGCTGGAGCCCCGGCTATGCATGGGATTGGCACCCCAATACCAGATTTGGCATGGGGGGACAATTCCATGATCTTAGACATGTTACATGGCCATATTCGGAGTTACCATTGTGAAGCTACATATAGGTGTTGACCTATATGTAGTGCACGCGTGTAATGGTGTCCCTGCACTCACAAGGTCTGGGGAAATTGCCCTGAACCATGTGGGGACACTTTGGCTAGTGCGAGAGTGCCCTCACACTTAGTAACTTTGCATCTAACCTTCACTGAGTGAGGGTTAGACATATAGGTGACTTATAAGTTACTTAAGTGCAGTGTAAAATGGCTGTGGAATAACGTGGACGTTATTTCACTCAGGCTGCAGTGGCAGGCCTGTGTAAGAATTGTCAGAGCTCCCTATGGGTGGCAAAAGAAATGCTGCAGCCCATAGGGATCTCCTGGAACCCCAATACCCTGGGTACCTCAGTACCATATACTAGGGAATTATAAGGGTGTTCCAGTATGCCAATATGAATTGGTGAAATTGGTCACTAGCCTGTTAGTGACAATTTGGAAAGAGAGAGCATAACCACTGAGGTTCTGGCTAGCAGGATCCCAGTGAGACAGTGAAAACACCCTGACATACACTCACAAACAGGCCAAAAGTGGGGGTAACAAGGCTAGAAAGAGGCGACCTTCCTACACATATGATCATCTCAGTAGGTGAGAGCTGCTTACAGTGTTTTCGTGATTCCTCTTAAACATTTGTATGAAAGTGACAAGAAGGCTTGTGACTGTCTGTGTGCGCTCCAGGTGACAATCTGAGAGCCTCACAATGTATTGTATTGTATTGTAATCGTATTTATATAGCGCTTACTACCCCTGACGAGGCATCAAAGCGCTTTTCGATGAGTAGCACGCTACTCCGGAACCCAACAAGAATTAGTGATGGATTAGTATTGTTTAATAATGAGTACAGTTTTAGTATTATTACAAGTTAATTTGAGCCACGGATATGAGAGTTTGTTAGTTAGATTGACTGGAGTAATGGAGGGGTGGAGGAGGAAAGAAATCCAGAAGTGTTAATTGGGAGTATATCCTTCATTTACTCAACCCAAAGGCTTGGGATGAATAAAGGGGGTGCGGAGGGGGAAGAGTATGTGGAAGGGTTAGGGAGAGCATAGTAGCAGGGTGAGATGAATGCAGGAGAATTTAGTAGGGTTGTGTGGGAGGTCACAGAGGTAGAGTGAGGTTTGGTGAGTTAGATGTGGAGGTGGCGGGAAGAGCTTAGGCAGAGATATCTAGGAGATGAAAGTGGTAGAAGGGATTTGGGATGAGTCAGAGTGAGAATGGAGGATAGTTTGATAGAGACATGATATAAGAGTGATGAGTAGATAAGTGTGATAAGATGAGAGCAGGAATTCATAGATATCTAGTATAACAACCCAAAAACCAGGAGCCATGCAATGATCCACGAACATGCCAAGCACAGAAACAACATATACACATACATACATATATATATAAATACACACACACGAATACACACACATATGGACATACAATACATAATTAGAATCATGGGTAAAAAATACTTAGACAGGTTTAAAGAGTGTGTGTGTATTTTATTGTTATGACATAGTAGCAATACATATTTTCCAAAGAAACTATAAATAAATAGAAATATACATATAATCTGAAAAAAAATATTTAGCCACATAGGCATATGCAGTCCATAGTTGTTTGAATATGGTGGTTATGAAGGAAAGAGCCAAGTCTTGAGTAGTTTTCTGAAGACAAGAAAGTTATCTGTGGCTCTTATAGTTGGGGGTAATGAATTCCATAGTTTGGCTGCTTGGACGGAGAAGGATGTACCACCTATAGTCTTTTTCTTGTATGGTGGTGTTCTAAGGCGGGGTGCCAGTCTTGAGCGGAGGGTTCTTTGTTGGATGTATTTGGTAATTTTCTTTCTGATAAAAAGCGGTCCTGTTCCATGTATAGCTTTGTGGGTGATACAAAGCAGCTTGAAAGTGCATCTTCTGGCAACGGGTAACCAGTGTAGTGCTCTCAAGGCAGGGGAGATGTGGGCTTGCGGCTTTATATGTACTAGTAGCCTGGCTGCGGAATTCTGGATACGTTGTAGTTTTTTCATAACAGATAGAGATGATCCATGGTAGAGGCTATTGGCATAATCCAGTTTGGATAGTACAAGCGTGATAGTAGCTTGCACCTTGTGTGGAAATCCGAGGTGGGGGAAGATGCGTCGTAAAGTCTTCAAGGTGATGAAGCTTGTTCGTGCTAATTTGTCCACTTGGGCATTCATAGTTAACTTGGAATCCATGGTGATTCCTAGGTTTTTAACTTCCTTGGATAATTGAGGAGGTGGTCCGAGATCGTCAGGCCAGACGCACAGAGGGTCATACATTTTCCAGTCATCACATATGAGTATTTCTGTTTTGGAGGTATTTAGTTTGAGATGGCTCCAGGTCATCCACTGATAAACGGCTCTGAGGCAACTGAAGATTTCTGAGTTTTCAATGTTTTTGGGGCATTCTAATTTAAGTAGTATTTGTGTGTCATCTGCGTAGTTGTAGCATGTGGGATGGAAATCATTGATCAGTTCTGGTAAAGATATCATGTAGATGTTGAAAACCAAAGGTGAGATGATTAACCTTTGGGGGACCCCTGCTTTTGTGAGGTAGGGTTCGGACGAGAAGGGGGGCGAGTGGACGATATTCGATCTTTTTTGAAGATAGGAAGTAATCCAGTCGAGAGCAATCCCTTGTATGTCGGCTTCGTGAAGTCTTTGAATTAGGGTGTCATGGTCAACAGAATCAAAGGCAGCTGAGAGGTCGAAGAGAGGTAGAGAAGCAACTCCATTTCGGTCGACGGTGTTTTTAAGATCATCCCAGATTGCTATGCGTGTCGATTAAGTGCCTCTTCCTGGGCGGAATCCAGTTTGGAAGTCTGAAAGTATAGAATTTTCTTCAATGAATTGCGACATCTGGGCGAATGCTGCTCTTTCTATCAATTTGCCCAGGAAAGGTCCATTTGTGATTGGTCTGTAGTTGTTGGGGTCTTGCGGGCCTAGGTTTGTTTTCTTTAATAAAGGTCATATGTATGCCTTTTTCAGGTCTGCAGGAAAAGTTCCTGAAGTTAAAGAGTTGTTGATGATTCTTCTTACAGGTGTGGCAGCAGAAGTAGATAGAAGGATGTTCTTGAAGATTTGTGGTGGGCAAGGGTCAGAAGGGCAACCAGAAGGTCTGCTTGCTTTGACCAAATCCATAAATTCATCCTGGTATATTTGTTTGAAGGACTGTAGAGGTTGGGATGGTTTATTCTTAGAGGGTATTTTAGTAAAGGGGTTGGTGCTGATGGTTTTCTTCTGTTTTAAATAGGAGTCCAATGTGTCTGCCTTGGTTGTGTAGTGAGTTGCCAATTTGTTTGTGAAATCTTGAGTGGTGGGATGACTTCCTTTCATGCATGTAGGTTTTCGAAATTCATTGGGAATTTTATAAAATTCCTTGGTTGTAGATTGAGCATTTTGTATTCTGTCTGAATAGTATCTTTCTTTAGCTTTTTTGATTGATGATTTGTATATCCTGTTAAGTTTGTGTAGCTACAGTTTGTCTTGAATGTTGTTTGCACCCCAAGCCCCAGGCACCATCTACAAGGGACCCACAGTGGGCGCCAAAGGACCCGCCAATTGGGAAAACGACCGCGCAGCTCTGGAGGAAAGATCTGACACCGGGGTCCAGGCCAGCAGGAACCCAGTGCACTTTCAGACAAATTACACCAGAAACCAAGCAAAAAGTGGGGAGGGTGACCATGTCAAAAGAACCACTTTCCTACAGGCTGCACCTTAACATAGCTGCTCCTACTGAAGGCACCCCCTTCTTGTGAAAAGATGGTAATGCTCAGAAAAGGGGATCCATTTCCCCCTCAAAACTGATGTTTACGTACATCTGAAGGTCACTTGGTCAATATGCCCTGAGAGGCATAATCTAGAGACATGCAAACACATATAGGTGGGGATGTCCTTTCACAAGTATTTAGATCCTTTTCCAACAAAAGCTCTGAGACTAGGCACAGGATGTAAAATTTTATGATTTCTTTTACTCAAGGCCAAAGGAGTTCTTTCACTGCTGAGTAACGTGGACAGATTTCCTCAGATTCACCTTGCATTGATTTTTGATCCTCACTCAATCATTTCCATCAAAAATTTGAATTGCAATCAGTTGGTCTTCTTTGTAAGGTTAACTACGAAACAAGGTAGCAATAGCATATCTATGAAAAAAAATAAAGGCTTTATTGATTTCAAATTGATACTTTGTTTGAAAAAGTGCAAGAACCTTTATTAACATCAAATGAAAGACAGATGTAAAAAATGTAAACTGATGTGGAAGCCAGGGTGATGTAACTTAATTGTTAATATCCCTATAAGTCCATGGGTTAGCCAAAGTCACCACACATCAAAGTTAGAGTTCTTTATGAGGATTCTGCGGCGCACAAATGATGCATCAGAATCTAGACCAAATATCTCATTCTGGAGGAAAGTCCTTCGGATTGCAAAGACGTTCAGTTGTATTGACAGGGGGCCTGACTGTAAGGCCAAAATATCTCGTCAAGTTCTCTAAGCGGTCTCGATTCGATTTCAGCTGAAGGTTACTGCACTGTTCAAACTGGCCCTCGCTATATCTATCTGACCTCGTCCTTTGCCTCCAATGTGGCGACTCCGAGCCTTCTGATTTTATTTTTTTGTCACATTTTGATTTCCATGACCTCTACCAAGGGAAACATTTTAGACGCAATACACATCCTGGATTATTACAGATCTCCATAGATATTTCCAGCCTACTAATGTGTGATCATCACCCAAAGAACTAAGGGCCAGATGTAGGAAAAAAGCAATTTGCAAGTCGCAAATTGCTATGCAGTACTGTGTCTCAGACACCGACTGCAACTCGCAATGGGGTCGCAATGACCCACCTCATGAATATTCATGAGGTGGGTCGCAAATTGCGGCCCCATTGCGAGTATAGGCACTCGCTAACATGGAGGCCTGCTGACGTCAGCAGACCTCCATGTTAGCGACCTGCTTTTCAATAAAGCATTTTTTTTTTTTTTAAGTGTAGCCCGTTTTCCTAACAGGAAAACGAGCTGCACTTCAAAAAAAACGAAACCTTTAGTTTCGTTTTTTTTTCAGGGCAGGCAGTGGTCCCTTGGACCACTCCCTGCCCTGAAAAAATATTTTGGGCTCCAGTCACAAACTGGAAGGGGTCCCATGGGGACCCCTTCCAATTTGCGATTGGGTTACCATCCACTTGAAGTGGATGGTAACTGCGATGC
Organism: Pleurodeles waltl; assembly: GCF_031143425.1. NCBI lineage: Eukaryota > Metazoa > Chordata > Amphibia > Caudata > Salamandridae > Pleurodeles > Pleurodeles waltl. The sequence continues at coordinate 1,871,510,689 of NC_090444.1, read as the reverse complement.
CGTTTGCGACCGCATATGCGGTCGCAAATGGTATTGCATCCCAATGCGACTCGCAAATAGGAAGGGAACACCCCTTCCTATTTGCGAGTCTGAACTCGCAAAATGCATTTCTGCATTGGGATACGCATTTTGCGACTCGCAAACAGCAAATTTTGCCGTTTGCGAGTCGCAAAACGTTTGCTACATCTGGCCCTAAATACCAAACTAAAGTGCATCACTTGGCATCACTGCAGGGAAACAGTGAAGTTATCAAATAGCCCCTTGGAACTCAAGTTTCCTACCTGATCCCAGATCAATAAATTACCCCCAGCTACAGTAGGCATTATGGAGACTAAAGCACACCAAGTTTGTGTTTTGGAAGCATCCTAAGTATACGTAAAACCATTGGATAAAACAAGAGAAACTTCTACCAAATTGCTCTTTACCCTAGTCTTTTTCCAGGCACAGGTGTAGTTTTTAAATATGACATTTTAAAACGTGCAAATGCAATAACTTTTATTAAGCTTGTCAGCAATAGATATCAAAAACAGGGTTGGCTTTTATTTTTGTTAACTTTTTTATATAGTGCAAAATATTGTTTATATCTCCATCTTTAATCTCTTTCTAATCTTGATTGGTCTTTATTATAAGCGCATGGACATGAGATTGTCTTTAAAGGTATGTAATAAATAACGGGGCAACATTGGCTTGTATTTACTATGACAAGAGCACAGTATTTATCACCAGCATTTATAAACCGCTCAGCAATCATTACCAGCAGACTCATCATTTGGTTTTGGACTTGTTGGTTAACAAGAGTTAATCATATGCCCCTTTAGACATGGTCACCGCCAACCCCTGCCTGATAACTGACGCACTGGGCGCCCGCCAACCAGGCCCCAGCGCAAGATCCTCCCCCTCAGCTGCACAATCGTTCATCACTGGCAAGACCGTTAGCACCCCTGCAAGTGCCAACCATATGGCACCTCTGGTACATAGGACCTACGTACACCTATGATCGTCGACCCTCAGACACTGCAAGTGAACAGGGAAGCCATCCCAAGTACATCCACTGGGCACCTGTGATAACTAGTCACACAGCTACATAATGGCTTCAATGAAACCAAAGATGTTTGGCATTAAAGGACAGGTTACTTACCTTCTGTAACACTTTTTCTGGTGAATACAGTATCTACCTGTGGACTCCCCACCCCTGAACTCTCCCAATGCGCCAGCACCCGACGGAAACCTCCCTCCAGCCCTCCACATCGAAGAGGACGTCACAATTGCACAGCTCCACATGCAACTCCTTCCAACGTCATCAGGTGTCAAGTGCTGACGTCAGTTTCACCAACTTGTTCTTACTGTGCCTTCAAGGCAAACAGGTGAACACCAACATCACAGCACAGCATGTGCTAACTGAATATATAAAACTTTTATACACACACACACACACACACACACACACACACTAAATACAACCCACATTAGTCTTGGTATGGCCAGACAGGCAACGGGGAGGCGGGTGGGACCGTGAGGAATCCACAGGTAGTTAGTGTATCCACCAGAAAAAGCGTTACCGAAGGTAAGTAACTTGTTCTTCTGATGGCTACAACTACCTCTGGATTCTTCACCATTTGAATAGAATCCCAAAACAGTCCCGTACTAGGAGATGGGTGCCTGACTGATTAAACCAATAAGTCCTGTAACACAGAACGGGCAAAATGACAACACCTCCTCCCTTCAGAGTCTAAACAATTATGTTTTGTGAAAGTGTGGAGGGAAGCCTAAGTTGCTGCTTCAATTGCTCTGTGAGGGAGACAGAGCGGAGGGCACAGTGAGAGTTGAAGGTCTGTGTACCAGACCCTTCTTGGCCAATACGAGGCTACCAGTATGACTTTGCCCGGTCTTGGCGAATCTTCCTCAGAACCCGATGAATCAAGGGTACGGGAGGAAATACATAAAGCAGCCAGTAGCTCCAGCTCTGCTGAAACACATCCCCCAATATTCCCTGCATCAGATACAGGTTTATCTAAGGCGTTCCACACGACTGGAAAACGTGAGGAACCACCTCCGGTTGGAGACACCACTTGTGATCAGCCAAAAAGTGCTGGCTGAGACTGTCCGCAAGCACATTGAGAAATCGAACGAAATGGTTTGCTACTATGCAAATCCGATGATCCTGAGCCCAGAGCCATGGAGCCTCTCTGCAGAGGAGGTACAACCCTCCTCCCTGTTTGTTAATGTACCAGATCGCGGTAGTGCTGTCTGTCAAGACTTGTACCGACTGAGCGCGAAAGTACGGGAGGAAGGCCTTTAAAGCCAGACATATCACCCTAACTCCAACAGATTGATGTGAAACATCTGTTTTATTGGAGACCAAAGACCTTTGATCTCCAAGTCCCCCAGACGTACTCCCCACCCTAGAGTGGAAGCATCGGTTAAGACTGTGGTCACTGGAGGTGGAAGACAAAACGCTCTTCCTTGAGACAGGTTGTCATCCACACTCCATCATCGAAGATCCCACTGCAGCATCTCAGGAAATAGTTTTTGACTCCGAGATCCCCTTTGTGTTGCAACCACTGCTTGCAGAGGCACCACTGGAGAGCCCTCATGTGCTAACGTGCGTGACTGACCAACAGAACGCAGGAAGCAAACAGACCAAGCAGACGCAAGACCTTAGGGACTGGAACAGATGCCCTATTTTGAAAAATTGCACTCATAGCCTGAATGTCCTGAATCCTCTAAGGAGGAGGAGGGAAGGCATGGTTTAATGTTGTCTCCAGTACCGCCTCTATGAACAGGAGGCGCTGAGAGGGCTCAAGGTGAGATTTGGGCACGTTCAACAAAAAGCTCAGGCTGAAAAACAACTGAGTTGTCACCCGCAAATGGTGCAACATTAACTCGGGGAACTTGGCTTTGAAGCCAATCCTCAGCCAACGATCCAGGTAAGGTAATACCGCTATCCCCTTCCTTCTGAGGTGCGCTGCCACCACCGCCACCACCTCCGTGAAGACTCCAGCTGCGGAAGGAAGACCGAATGGAAGGAATTCATACTGGTGATGCAGCTGCGACCCCACCATGAACCAGAGCTACTTCCTCTGACTTCAGAATGGGGATGTGAAAATACACATCCTGCGAGTCGATAAACACCATCTAGTCTCCCTTGTCCAGCGCTAGAAGCACCTGAGCTTTAGGGTCAGCATTTTGAACTTCTCCTGCTTGAGGAACCAATTCAAATTCCTCAGGGCCAGAATAGGCCTCAAACGACCATCTTTCTTGGGAATCAGATAGTACTTTGAATAACATTCCTGACCCATTTCCTGCTCCAGAACCAAATCTACTACAACCCTTTAACAGTAGATTTTGCACCTCCTGATGAAGCAACAGAAGATGCTCTCCTGAACAACAAGAATGTTGGGGAGGGGAGGGCATATCCATTTCTCAAAATGCTCAGCACCCATCAGTCTGATGTTATCAACTCCCACTCTGGGAAAAAATTAAACAACCTTTCCCCTATTGGCAACACATGCTGCTGAAAGGGTAGAGAACTGGGGCTGCTTTCTTGACAAGTTACCAGTGGAAGAGGAAGGCTGCTGGGCAGTACACCCTGCAATCTAAATCTTCCACGACCTCCAAGATCTGTAGAGAGGGTTGGCATGCTGTTTAACTTGAAGCTGCTGCCTTCCTCGAAAGGAGGATCCATGGCCAGACACCCTGAATCTACGGAATGGTTTGTAGGTTATGGATAAAGTCTGAAGGCCCAACGATTTCACAGTAGCCCTACTGACCTTAAATCTTTTCAGCTTTTGGACCAAAAAGTCTGGGTCCATCAAATGGCAGGTCCATTAGAGTAGACTGTACATCGGAGAAAAATCCAGACCATCTGAGCCGAGCACGCCATCTGGTTGCAATCTAAGTCCCCATGGCTCTAGCAACAGAGTCCGTAGGCCTGATTGAATCATCTGTTTCGCCGCCTGACTGTCCTGCAACAGTTCTGCAAAATAGCCCTGTACATCCTGCTATAATTTAGGGATGACTTCCTTTGCCAAATCCATCAATGCATGGATGTACCTTCCAAGTATACAAGTTGCATTAAGTGACTTCAGAGCCATGCTTCCTGCAGAGAAGGTCTTCTTTGCAGGTTGCTCTTTGATTCCCTATCTGCAGGAGTTGGAGGAAACGACCCTGGAGCCAATTTTGAGGAGCAAGAAGCTTGCAACACCAATCTTTCAGGAGTTCGATGCTGACTCGAGAACTGCAGGTCACCTGGTGCAACTCTGTACCTCCTGGCTATGGATTTGGAAAATGCAGGAGTAATAACAGGCTTTTTCCATATTTCCAATATCAGCTCAGACAACCCCTCATTAAGCGGAAGAAGGGGTTCTGAAGGCGAGGTTGTAGAATGTATAACTTCTGTCAAAATATGCGTTTTCAATTCCGCAGCAGGCAGAGGCAAGTCCAATTACTCCATGGTAAGAAGATACTTCTGAAGAAAGCATACCTCCAGGGGATAACAATTCATATTCAGGAGATGTATCACGTCCACTTGCTTTATCAAGTCATTGATAATCATCTTAAAGGTACTGGAATCTCCCTTTCCTCCAAATACTGCTGCTCTTCAGCAGTCTCAGTTTCCCTCCTTGATTTCAGCCAGGATTCCTGGCGCAACGTCTATAAAGAGTTTACCGATGTCGATGAAGCTTGTAATGTCAAAGGCGAACCCGGAGGTGGCACTGGATCCTTGCTCCGCACCTGAGTTGATTGAGCTGATGTCAGTCAAGGTCTATCGGCACTGGTATCGGCGCCATCATTCCCGGAGGTGGTGTCTTCTTTGGTGCTCAGCCAGTCCATTCATATGGAGTCAAAGGCAGAAAAGGCAAGAATGGAGCCTGCCTATACGTCCCCGTCATCCAGAGCGTAAAAGCTAAAGGACCCCTGGGGCTTGCAGGCGCACCAGAGGGGACCATCACTGTATTAAAAATGCTAAACCTAGCACTTAAGAACACAGGTGGACCGGCCCCCAGAGTTGGGAAGGCTGGTTACTCTTGTTCTCTTGATCTGTCGCCTGATCTTCCAACTTCTGACCTTGTGCGGATGCAGGAGAAAATTGAGCCATAGGACTCAAAGGCAACGTCGATACCTCCACTAAAGACAGCGCCAGAGATGCCTCAGCTGACTTCGGTTGGGGAGATAGAATGGGACTCACTTCCCAAGTCGTGTGGCGCCGTTATCTCGAAGTCAGAGATACCGACCTAGGACTGCCATCTCAGGATGAACGACACCTTGATCCATGATGAAGTTGCTTCTTGTGAGATCGACAGGTCTGTGTGACAAAGTGTCCTCCCGAGTCCCAGATCTACGACATCCTCTCTTCTCATTCTTGGCCTTTGAGAGAAAGCTTTGCCTCTCTTTCTTTCAGAGCTTTTGGATTCATGCTCTGACAAGACAAGCAACCTGCAACGTCGTGGTCCGAACTTGAGCACCAGAGACAGATATCATGCGGGTCCAGTCACCAACATATGACCCCCACAGTCTCGACAAAGTTTAAAGCCGGATTTCCTCTGGGGAGACATTGTAGCAGTAAAAATATATTCCCTCGAAACAGTTGTAACACAACGGAGAGGTAGAAAACAGTTAGTGTCGAAGGCACAGAAAAAAAGGAAACTGACGTCAGCATGCCGGCAAGGACTTCTTACGGCTCCGATGACGCCAGACGGAGCCACGTGCGGAGCAGCGTTATGACGCCCTCGTCGACGAGCCAGAAAGAAATTTCCACCGAACGCCGGCACACCGGAAGAACCCAAAAGGTGAGGAATACACAGGCAGTTGTACCCATCAGAACACCTCGTATTAACAAACCCACACTGATTCCAGTGATCGATCTATCAACACATGTGTCCAGAGGACACCCCAGAGGCACCCCCGAGGCCTGCCAGCCTCCAGTGTGCCAGGTAACTGGTGTAGTGCAGCTTCCCACCGCAGACAGGTTTCTGATCCCCCCCCCTGCAGGTGAGAGCCCATGATCTGAGGCCAGAAACAATGCCTACTCCGCAGGAAGGTGTTCACACCTCCTCCAGCAAGGTGACTAGTGATCTGACATTTAAAGTCCCTGCCGCCTTTGATATGTGATCCCAGCTTCCCCCAGACTGGAGAGTTGCTATCCCTGCCCTGAGGGCCATATGGCAACAGGACAGGCTGGAAATTAGTTATCCAATAGGCGAGGTGCACTTCTAGGCCAGACCCACCCTTAAGGTGGTCTTCCTGAAGTGACCCAATGTGCGCAGTGCCTGTGTGTACCCGGGTCCCACGTGGAGAGCCTGGACAGACTCATGTTACTGCCTCTCCATTCCTGGTGCTTTGATCTTCTTAGAGTGTCTTGTTCCTCAATTGGGTGTAATTTCGGATATCTATATGTTTGCCTCATCTTCATCGCTTGATTTTGCTTGTGAGAAAGTGTCACTCGTAGCCGTTAAAATGTCACTCATAAATACACTGGAATTATGAAAATGTCACACATAAGCAGTCTGAAACCTTTGCAGCTGTGATCGTCTAAGCACAGGACCCCTCTGCACTGCCGGCTACCGGGAGAGACAATGCAGGTGAGACTGCTGCCTGTGAAGCCACAAAGAACGCAGCTGTACGTAACCGCCATATTACCGCCACTCTGGGTGCTGTACAGTCCCTGTGTTTTGCTGCCAGTTTCTCAGGCATGTTGGCAGCCATGCTCTCTGATCCAGGTGTTATCCTGGGAGGCTCAGGCCTGGGAAGATGAAATGAGAAAAAACAGCAGGAATTGCAGTTGTTCATGACAGCTCTATCATTCAATCAGGTATTTGTAGAGTGCAGCTCGTCACCCGTGAGGGTATCCAGGCGCTTGATGTAGGTCTCATTCGAAGAGCCAGGTCTTAAGCCTTCTATGGCAGGGGGTGGGTGGAGCTGATTTGAACTTCCTGTCCTTTCTCATGTCATGGGTGACATCACCTCATAAGTAATGACTGAGGCATGGGTGTTATCATGTGCCTCGACGCACCAGAGGCCTTGGCTAGTGTATTACACTTGGTGCAGAGTGCAGCTACTCGGCCAACAATCCGTGTATGGAGAAGGACACGTATGACACCCACATTAGCTCAGTGCATTGGCTTCGGATGCAAACAGGATTCTTTTCAGAGCTATGACTATTGTGCACAGAGTCATCTATCAGCTCTCGGCAGAGTTCTTGGCAGCATATATTCCATTCACCTCCTTCCAAACGCCTACGTGCGTCTCACGCACGTCTTCTCTCTCCACAAAGCGTTTATGCAGATTTGGAGTCAACGCGTCTCAGTCACAGCCATAAAGCCATGGAAATTAAAAGTATGTGTTATGTTAGTCTGAGGAAATGGGGTGTATTATGTGGTGTGGGTGTGTGACTTGCGGCGTAATACACTACCAACCCCTTTAGGACTAGTAGATATACTTTGTAAAACCTTCAGCTCAACCCTTGGTAGCTGTGTCTCTGTGCAGTCAGACGTACACAGAGGAACAAGTGAAAAGCATTTAAACAAACAAAACAATTGAAGAAGCAATTTTCAAGACACCAAAGAAATCCGGCACCGATTTATAAAGGTATTATGTATTTGTAGACACTAAAACTAAAAAGACCCACCAGACACTTCAGGAGATATGCAATTTACAAGGTATAGCAAGTCAAAGCATTTCGCTCAACCACAAACAAGCACTGGCAAATTTAACAAATTTGACACTTAGAAACTTTTTCACCAATAAGTTAGGCTAGTTTTATTGTGGTCTATAAGGAGCATATTTACAATAAAGTGGTGCAGCTCCAAAATTGGCAGTGCTGTATCATTTTAGAAATGCAGAGATGTGTCATATTAATACGCATATGGCGCACGCCAGTGTTTCCCCTGTGCCGAAGCTAAATTTGCTGCTGAGCGCCAAAGCAGCCACCCTTGCCCCACGGTGCAAGAATGGCTGCATTGCGGGGGAGATTTTTGTGCAGGAAGGGACACCTCATTTTGCCATGTTAATGCCACATCAGATTTTGGCACTGCCTAATATTTATGAAACCTCAGAAATATGGGGCAGCGTCAAAATGCAATGGGTGTTGCTATGGAACGCCCAAAGCAACACCATTGCACACCCATTCCACGCAAAGTGCTGCGTGTTAAGGGGCCGTATTTACAAGGTGACGTTAAGCCTTGTTATACAGTGCAGTGCACAGCGCCACCGGAGCGTCACAAAAAGTGACCCTTCTGTGGCACTAGGGGCTCTTAAATATACCCCTTAACGTAACCTTAGGTGACCATCAACAGTAGGGAGCCAGTCAGGGGGGCCAGCAACGTTTCCAGAGTCAGTCACATTTAAAGGTGAAGCGGTCCTCAGGCAGATCCAGGCCACTTATCCCCATTGTAATTGAGTCCTATGGAAGTGGTCCGATTGCAAGGGTGAAGGATGCTGAAGATGCTCAAGGTTTGCAATGGATTCCTGTGGAGTGGTCCTGATGCAAGAGTGAAAGATGCTGAAGATGCTCAAGGTTTGCAATGGATTTCTGTGGAGTGGTCCTGATGCAAGAGTGAAAGATGCTGAAGATGCTCACGGTTTGTAGTGGATTCCTATGGAGTGGTCCTGATGCAGGGGATGAAGGATGCTCAAGATGCTCAAGGTTTGCAATGGATTCCTTTGGAGTGGTCCTGATGCAAGGGTGAAGGATTCTGAAGATGCTCATGGTTTGCAATGGATTCCTATGGAGTGGTCCTGATGCAAGGGATGAAGGATGCTCAAGATGCTCAAGGTGTGCAATGGATTCCTATGGAGTGGTCCTGATGCAAGGGTGAAAGATGCTGAAGGTGCTCAAGGATGCTGTGGATGTGATGCGGTTGATGGAGGGTCTACATGCGGCTATTCTTCAGTCCACAAAGGGGATGAGGTGGTCCTGGTCACAGGGCAGACGTCCCTTGAAGTCCTCTCAGTGCTGGTAGAAGTCCAGTTGCCACTGGACTACCAGTCGCCCTGTATTACAATGACAGCCACATTTTTCCCTGGGTGATAACTTCTGGGTAACCAAGCTTCACTCTGACAACTCCCCTGGGCTCAGTGAACTTGGGTAAAACTTTGAGCATCAGGTCCCAGTCTCTGGTGCTGCACGGTGGTAGATTGTGGCAGCTTGAAGATTCTGGGCTACAAACTTGTCCCAGCAGGCTTCTCAGCTGTTGCGGCCCTGAACTGTGAAAAGGAGGTCCGCCAGCTGACCATTGGAGCCTCTTTGCTTTGGTGGGCTCTAGATATGACCTCTCCACAAGCAGGATATGCAAGCTCAGTCCTTCTTTGTTAGCTACCAGGTTACGCAGGTGCAGTCCAGTCCGATGCAGCCTCTCTTGTCCGGTTCCATGGTGTAGTAAGGGCAGCCCTTCTTCCAGTCTGGTCGAGATCTGAGTTCGGTTTGCCAGGGGTGCCCAATTTATGCGCACAAAATACCCTCAGGGTAGAGGTAGTCAGTAGCTAACGGACTACTAGGTTGGCTCCCTCTTGATAACCACTTCCTGGCAAATGTGGAATCTGGCTATCCCAAGATGGACCATTCTGCCCACCCCCAATGTGGCAGAACCCCTCATTCAGTGTCCAGAGGTCCTTAGCCCCACCCACAGGAGTGGTCACCTAGGGGACTACATGCCCCGAATAAACCGTTTGACAACAGGGTTCCCCTCTCCTTCTTGGGTTCCAGCTAGTTTCCCTAATAATGGGGCTCTCCCAAGTGTTACCCATTCATACTTCAAAGGCGGCTTCTCCTTTGAGCTCGGCTTTAAGGTCAAGACCCCCTGTGACTTCCTGTCGGGAAGGTTTGTGAAAGCAGATGCAACTGTTGAGGTATGCTGGGCCAGTGTTATGTAGCACCTTGAAAGTGTGGGTGAGGAGTTTGAATTGTGTTAATTTGTGTGTGGGGAACCAGTGGAGCTCCTTCGGGTGTGGTGTGAGTGCAGCATGGGAAGTTGAGAGTGATTCTAGCTGCCGTGTTCTGAATGGTATGAAACCCTCTGGTGATTATTTTGTTGGTCCCTGTAGTGGCCCCCCACTTTTTGCCTCGTTTCTGGATGCAACTTGGACTGGAGTGCACTGGGATCCTGCCAACCAGGTCCCCAGTGCCAGTGTTCTTTCCCTAAAAATTGCAAAGATAATTGGAAACACCTCTAGCTATGACTATAAGTCCTGAGTAAAAGGTACATAGGTCCCCATGACATGGGGTACTATGGGGTACCATGGGGTACTATGGGTAGGCCCCTGAGGGCAGCAGCACTGGCTGTGCCACCCTCTAGGGCCATGCATCCAGATGCACCCAGCACTGCTATTGCAGGCTGAGTGTCCTGGTGCAAACCTAAAACACAAACATGACATGGCACACTACTTGTGTTCCCTGTCCACCATACACTGCATACACTATGGATAAGACACCCCTCTGGCATGCCTTACAGCCCTAAGGCAGGGTGCACCATACTATATGTGAGGGCATAGCTGCATGAGCAATATGCCCCCACTGTGTCCCTGCCAAACCTGGGACATCGTGAGTGAACAGAGCAGCCATTTTAACACATGTGCTGGACACTGGTCAACACAAGTTTCTCAGCTACATAATGGCCACTCTGAATCCTGGGTTGTTTGGTACCAAACAACTCAGAATGAGAAATCCAAACTGGTGCCAATACTGGATTTATTATAAAATGTAACCAAGGGTCACCATAGAGGTCCCCCGGTAAAAACTAACTATCCTGGCATGGTTGCCGACTGGTTCCAGCAAGCCTGCCACTCCAGACGGCCAATATACAAACCTGGGAGAGAGCCCTGGCTCTCTAGTGTGTAAGACAATGCCCTTCCTGGGTGGAAGAGCTAACTCCCCCTACCTCAGGAATGTGCACTGCCCTGGCAGTGAGCTTCAAAGGGCTACCACTGTTTAACCTCGAGCCCCAGACCTGCTGCTAGTAGCAGCTGGCCTCCCCCTTTGCAAATTCCCACTTTGGGCAGGAGCAAAGGCAGGAAACCTAACAAAGGGTGGGAGGAGGGGTCTCACTGAGCATGCACCACCCCTAGGAGCTTGCACACTAAGTGAACCCTCCATTTCATTTTCCTCCATGTTGGATGGCAGGAAAATGGCCAATGAGGTTCAGGGCAGGAAGAGGTCACTGTAGTGGGTGTAGCCACCCAAGGGTAAGTGTCCCATTGGACACTATCAGGTTCCCCCTAAACTGCCCTCTAAATTCAGTGTTTAGTGGGCATCCCTAGACCAAGAAATCAGATTCATGAGGTAAAAAAGAAGACAGTGCCAAAGAATGTGACAGGACGAGAACAGAGGACCTTCTGTCCCAGAAGAGGCTCCAAGACCCCGGCTTGCTGCACCAGAATCCTGACAATCGCTGCTGCAGAGGAGTTGACCACTGGACCGACCTCAAGAGACCCAGAGGACCTCCAGGCTTCGCAAATAGCCCAAGATCTCACTCTTGAGTGGAGGCACCATCAAGAAAGAAAAGAAACCAGCAAGAACCAGCAAACCGGTGAGGGACACTTCACTGACCGGATGATATCTCAGCAACCGAAGTCACAGCCAGACCCGGCGACACACCAATGGCAGCCCAGATAAGGCCTACAAGTGTACCAACTTTGGTAGGACTGCACCCTCCTGTGGCCGTGGTCATTGCATGCTGGACAGTAGGAAAAACAGCTCTCCCTTAGCTTCAACTGGACCAGCAGGAAGCCCCAGTCACGGAACTTCAGGAACACCCTGGACCTCCCACTAGAGCGCCCTCATTGTATTTCAAGGCCCCTGGAAGAAGACTTATCTCCAGCTCCAAAGGGTTCCTTTGGCAACAGCATCCAAGACCTTCATGCACCTGGCTGCCATGAGCCCTGCATCGCGGAACCTGCTGTGTGCCACGGGTCCCCAACCCCTTGCGACCTCAACAGCCCAAGGGGACCCAAAGGCACCACCTTTAAACCTGCAAACCAGCTAGTTTTCCAGGTGGCCCCTCCAAGTGGCCCTGTGCCTGTGCCAAGAGACTTTCCAGCCCTGCCGGAACCAGGAGCCGCCCGAGGCCCTCCAGCTGGCACTCTGTGCCGACCAACCTCCTGACCATCCTGCAAAAGAAGAGACTGGTAACTCACCTGTGTGATTTTATATGCATTTTTCTAGGTGCCTTCCATTGATTCCTATGGTGCGTAATTACACACAGAAAGAACAACTTTATTAAAACTTTGAAAAATCATACCTCAAAAAGTACTTAATGTATCTTAACCATTTTGGTGTTAAAATTTATATAAAAGCCTGAAGTATTTTTATAAATTCTGGTGTCAAGTTATTCATTGAGTGTGTGTGGTGCATGACTGGATTTGTGAGCACAGCAAATACTTAGCACATCTGGATTAGCCAAACTGCTCTCTCAGCTACCTTACAAATTGGAGCATTAGGTGATCTGATTTTTAGCTTTGGAAACCAACGTGTGGTTGCCCGGGCCCCCTGCACAGTGTGCCTAGCTGTGCACACTACAGAGGGCCAGCCTCCTACAGGCCGACGTAGAGGGTATTCCCGTAGTCCAGCTCGCTTGCAACCAGGGCATGTGTGACGCATTGACTTATGCGTCATGTCAAACTTGCTGTCAATGATGGTTCTGAGGCTCTTGGAGTAGTGGTGGTGGGTGTCGGTCCCAACTCTCTTGAGGAGGCGTGGTGGGGTAGAGGTGCAATGGGGCCCGAGTAGATAGCGGTTCCTTCCGGGGTGATGATGGGCCTTGATTCTTTGGGTAAGATTGAGGGGTGTTTGGCGAGGTCTGTCGCTCAGTTTTCGGGCTGAAGTTGCGGTATATGATGGTGATTGTTTTTTAATAAAAAACCCTAAGTGAGTTTGTTGCAGAGGTCCTGCGAGGGGGTCACGTTTGAGGCGTCACTGGTACTGAGAGGTGATGGGTGTGTGGGGGTAAGTGGACGTCAGGAGGGTGGGCTGGTGTAAGGTCGGTGACAGGGGGGTGTCAGGGAAAGGGTTTTTTGGGCCACGAGTATGACGTATTTTCCCCCTGTTCAGAGTACCTTTAATTGTATTAGTTACCTTCAGCTGACTGAGCTCTGCTAGTGGTGGATTTGAGTGAGTTGAGGGAAGGGGGGGTCAGGAGAGATGAAGGTGGGGGGCACAGAGGTATGGAAGGCAGTAAGAGTGGCTCAGTGAGGCAGGACAGTTACACTCACTCACTCTCACAGTCCCTCATCTGTGAAACTCATTGTCTTCTTTCACTCCCTTTCTGTGGCTCTGTGGGAGTCAGGGACTGTCACACGTTCTCTTTCACATAGTCCCTCCTCTTTGAAACTCACTCTCTTCTGTCAGTCCCTTTCTGTGGCTCTGTGTGAGTGAGGGCCTGCGATAGGTGAGTGCACTGAGTGAAGCAGCTCTCTGTACCTCTCTAGTTCACTCTCACTCACTCCATAAGTCACTCAGCAACCCATTTCCCTTTTCCCTTCTCTTGTTATCTCAGTCCGTCTTGCCTCGCTGCCTCTGCCCTGCCCCCCTCACTCAGTCTCTACCCCCAGCACAGCCCTGTGCAAGGTAAGTGACATAGGGGTTCTAGTTACACACACACATCTTTTTCAAAACTGGGACTGACATACACACGTCTCAGGCCCCTGTCTCTGTCTTTAACTGTCTTTACTCTCGTTGTCTAAAACACACCTATACAGACACACACACACACACTCACACACACCCACAACCACACAAATACCCACCCACACAAACACCTGCAACAACACACATATACACACACAGACACTTACACACCCACACACACCCACAACCACACAAATACCCACCCACACAAACACCTGCAACAACACACAAACACCTGCAACACACATATACATACACAGACACCCACACACCCACACACACACAAACACCTGCAACAACACACATATACACACAGAGACACACACAGACACACACACAAACACCACCCACACAAACACCTGCAACCACACTCATATACACACACAGACACACAATTACACAAACACCCACCCACCCACACACACAGACACACACCCACACAGACACCCGCAACCACACAGACACCGCCTCTCCCTCGTCGGTCTGCACCCCCTTTGATGATCCCTCTTCACTTCCTAGTCCTGTCTCGCGCCCTCACCCCTCACTCCCTCTCTGCCTCTCTCTTGTACCCCCCCCTCATCTGTAAGCCACGGCCCCCCCTCCTCTCCGCTGCCTCCTCTGTCTCCCCCTTCCCTCCCCCTCCCCCCGCACCCCTCTTTTCATCTCACTGCTGAGCGCAGAGCCCCCCACACTGAGCTCTGCGCCGCTCGCCCACTCACAGCTCACCCTGCAGCCCCCACCTCTGATGTCTTCACTCCACAATACCGCAGTACTGTCTGTACTATATCACCCCTCCACTGACAGACAGCACCGACGCGTCGCTCAAGAGGAGCCCAACTTCAAAAGCGACAGCATCAGTACATCTCAGCAAGGCTGCAGTACTTGTGACGGACAGTACCCGTACTTCTCAGTAATTATACAGTATTTGTGACAGACAGTACTTCACAGTAACACTGCAGTACTTGTGACGGACAGTGCCAGTAGTGTACCAGTACTTCACAGTAACACTGTAGTACTTGTGACGAACAGTACCAGTACTTCACAGTAACACTGCAGTACTTGTCACGGACAGTACCAGTACTTCTCAGTAACAATACAGTACTTGTGATGGACAATATCAGTACATCTCAGCAAGGCTGAAGCACTTGTGATGGACACTACCAGTACTTCACAGTAACACTGCAGCACTTGTGACGGACAGTACCAGTGCATATCAGTAACACTGCAGTACTTGTAATGGACTGTACCAGTACTTCACACTAACACTGTAGTACTTGTGACCGACACTACCAATACTTCACAGTAATACTGTAGTACTTATAACGGACAGTACCAGAACTATGCAGTAACACTGCAGTACTTGTAATGGACAGTACCAGTACTTCTCAGTAACAATACAGTACTTGTGATGGACAGTACCAGTACTTCTCAGTAATTATACAGTATTTGTGACAGACAGTACCAGTACTTCACAGTAACAATACAGTACTTGTGGTGGACAGTACCAGTACATCTCAGCAAGGCTGCAGCACTTGTGATGGACACTACCAGTACTTCACAGTAATACTGTAGTGCTTGTGATGGACAGTACTGGTACTTCTCAGCAAGGCTGCAGCACTTGTGACGGACAGCACTAGTACTTCTCAGCAAGGCTTCAGTACTTGTGACAGACAGTAACAGTACTTCACAGTAACACTGCAGCACTGTGACGGACACTACCAGTACTTCACAGTAACACTACAGCACTTGTGACGGACAGTACCCGTACTTCTCAGTAATTATACAGTATTTGTGACGGACAGTACCCGTACTTCTCGGCAAGGCTGCAGCACTTGTGACGGACAGCACCAGTACTTCACACTAACACTGCAGTACTTGTAACGGACAGCACCAGTACTTCACAGTAACACTGCAGTACTTGTGACGGACAGTACCAGTAGCGTACCAGTACTTCACAGTAACACTGCAGTACTTGTGACGGACAGTACCAGTACTTCACAGTAACACTGCAGTACTTGTGACGGACAGTACCAGTAGTGTACCAGTACTTCACAGTAACACTGTAGTACTTGTGACGGACAGTACCAGTACTTCACAGTAACACTGCAGTACTTGTGACGGACAGTACCAGTACTTCACAGTAACACTGCAGTACTTGTGACGGACAGTACCAGTAGTGTGCCAGTACTTCACAGTAACACTGCAGTACTTGTGACGGACAGTACCAGTACTTCACAGTAACACTGCAGTACTTGTGACGGACAGTGCCAGTAGTGTACCAGTACTTCACAGTAACACTGTAGTACTTGTGACGGACAGTACCCGTACTTCACAGTAACACTGCAGTACTTGTGACGGACACTACCAGTACTTCACAGTAACACTACAGCACTTGTGACGGACAGTACCCGTACTTCTCAGTAATTATACAGTATTTGTGACGGACAGTACCCGTACTTCTCGGCAAGGCTGCAGCACTTGTGACGGACAGCACCAGTACTTCACACTAACACTGCAGTACTTGTAACGGACAGCACCAGTACTTCACAGTAACACTGCAGTACTTGTGACGGACAGTACCGGTAGCGTACCAGTACTTCACAGTAACACTGCAGTACTTGTGACGGACAGTACCAGTACTTCACAGTAACACTGCAGTACTTGTGACGGACAGTACCAGTAGTGTACCAGTACTTCACAGTAACACTGTAGTACTTGTGACGGACAGTACCAGTACTTCACGGTAACACTGCAGTACTTGTGACGGACAGTACCAGTACTTCACAGTAACACTGCAGTACTTGTGACGGACAGTACCAGTAGTGTGCCAGTACTTCACAATAACACTGCAGTACTTGTGACGGACAGTACCAGTACTTCACAGTAACACTGCAGTACTTGTGACGGACAGTGCCAGTAGTGTACCAGTACTTCACAGTAACACTGTAGTACTTGTGACGGACAGTACCAGTACTTCACAGTAACACTGCAGTACTTGTGATGGACAATATCAGTACATCTCAGCAAGGCTGAAGCACTTGTGATGGACACTACCAGTACTTCACAGTAACACTGCAGCACTTGTGACGGACAGTACCAGTGCATATCAGCAAGGCTGCAGCACTTGTGACGGACAGTACCAGTACTTCACAGTAACACTGTAGTACTTCAGATGGACAGCACCAGTGCTTCTTGGCAAGGGTGCAGTGCTTGTGATAGGCAGTACTAGTACTTTTCAGTAACAATACAGTACTTGTGACGGACAGTAACAGTACTTCAGAGTAACAATACAGTACTTGTGACGGACAGTACCAGTACTTCTCAGTGTTGTTGGCTCATCTGAAGTAGAATGTTTAAATATTTTAAACCTATCTAGGTATTAATGCATTTTGTGATGAAAATATGTTTACGTATTTCTTATAATCAGTTTATCTCAGATGAATTGATCACCAAATTAGCTGTGCTCCCATCACCTGATGAAGGAGCTGTACAGAGAGCAGTGCTGAGAGGGGGCAGTGCCCCATCACCTGATGAAGGAGCTGTACGGAGAGCAGTGCTGAGAGGGGGCTGTGCTCCCATCACCTAATGAAGGAGCTGTACGGAGAGCAGTGCTGAGAGGAGGCACTGCTTACATCCCCTGATGAAGGAGCTGTACGGAGAGCGGTGCAGAGAGGGGGCAGTGCTCCCATCACCTGATGAAGGAGCTGTACGGAGAGCGGTGCTGAGAGGGAGCAGTGCTCCCATCACCTGATGAAGGAGCTGTACGGAGAGCGGTGCTGAGGGGGCAGTGCTCCCATCACCTGATGAAGGAGCTGTACGGAGAGCAGTGCTGAGAGGGGGCAGTGCTCCCATCACCTGATGAAGGAGCTGTACGGAGAGCGGTGCTGAGGGGCTGTGCTCCCATCACCTGGTGAAGGAGCTGTACGGAGAGCGGTGTTGAGAGGGGGCAGTGCTCCCATCACCTGGTGAAGGAGCTGTGCGGAGAGAGGTGCTGTGAGGGGGCAGTGCCCCATCACCTGATGAAGGAGCCGTACAGAGAGCGGTGATGAAGGAGCTGTACAGAGAGCGGTGCTGAGAGGAGGCAGTGCCCCATCACCTGATGAAGGAGCTGTACCGAGAGCGGTGCTGAGGGAGCCGTACAGAGAGCGGTGCTGAGAGGGGGCAGTGCTCCCATCACCTGATGAAGGAGCTGTACGGAGAGCGGTGCTGAGGGGCTGTGCTCCCATCACCTGGTGAAGGAGCTGTACGGAGAGCGGTGTTGAGAGGGGGCAGTGCTCCCATCACCTGGTGAAGGAGCTGTGCGGAGAGAGGTGCTGTGAGGGGGCAGTGCCCCATCACCTGATGAAGGAGCCGTACAGAGAGCGGTGATGAAGGAGCTGTACAGAGAGCGGTGCTGAGAGGAGGCAGTGCCCCATCACCTGATGAAGGAGCTGTACCGAGAGCGGTGCTGAGGGAGCCGTACAGAGAGCGGTGCTGAGAGGCGGCAGTGCCCATCACCTGATGAAGGAGCTGTGCAGAGAGCGGTGCTGAGGGAGCTGTACAGAGAGCGGTGCTGAGAGGAGGCAGTGCCCCATCACCTGATGAAGGAGCTGTGCAGAGAGCGGTGCTGAGGGAGCTGTACAGAGAGCGGTGCTGAGAGGAGGCAGTGCCCCACCACCTGATGAAGGAGCTGTGCAGAGAGCGGTGCTGAGGGAGCTGTACAGAGAGCGGTGCTGAGAGGAGGCAGTGCCCCATCACCTGATGAAGGAGCTGTACCGAGAGCGGTGCTGAGGGAGCCGTACAGAGAGCGGTGCTGAGAGGCGGCAGTGCTCCCATCACCTGATGAAGGAGCTGTGCAGAGAGCGGTGCTGAGGGAGCCGTACAGAGAGCGGTGCTGAGAGGAGGCAGTGCCCCATCACCTGATGAAGGAGCTGTGCAGAGAGCGGTGCTGAGGGAGCTGTACAGAGAGCGGTGCTGAGAGGAGGCAGTGCCCCATCACCTGATGAAGGAGCTGTGCAGAGAGCGGTGCTGAGGGAGCTGTACAGAGAGCGGTGCTGAGAGGAGGCAGTGCCCCATCACCTGATGAAGGAGCTGTGCAGAGAGCGGTGCTGAGGGAGCTGTACAGAGAGCGGTGCTGAGAGGAGGCAGTGCCCCATCACCTGATGAAGGAGCTGTGCAGAGAGCGGTGCTGAGGGAGCTGTACAGAGAGCGGTGCTGAGAGGAGGCAGTGCCCCATCACCTGATGAAGGAGCTGTGCAGAGAGCGGTGCTGAGGGAGCTGTACAGAGAGCGGTGCTGAGAGGAGGCAGTGCCCCATCACCTGATGAAGGAGCTGTGCAGAGAGCGGTGCTGAGGGAGCTGTACAGAGAGCGGTGCTGAGAGGAGGCAGTGCCCCATCACCTGATGAAGGAGCTGTACCGAGAGCGGTGCTGAGGGAGCTGTGCAGAGAGCGGTGCTGAGGGGGAGCAGTGCCCCATCACCTGATGAAGGAGCTGTGCAGAGAGCGGTGCTGAGGGAGCTGTGCCGCAGGGCTTGGGAGCTGGTGCTGTCTACAGTGAAATCTATTCACAGAAGTAGATTTATTTCTGCTCTTGGGGTCACAGAATAGTTTTTTTTTAATGTCGGGAATCAGCTGGAAAATTAAAAAACAACAACAAGTGCTGCCTCCCTGCTTGTGTCGCCCCCGGGGGGAGCAGGGGTGGGGGTTCTGCGCGGCTCCTTTCTCTGGGCCCCTGAGAGGCCCCTGGGAGTCCCTCATTGCCACACTCTAGGATCTGTGTCTGCCATTCCTCAGCGCCAACTTACTTGAAAGTCATTGTATTCTTTGGAAAGTCGGCGACCGATGACATCCTCGCGCCGATGCTTAGACATAGTCTGAGTTACCGGTTGCACGACGCTCAAAAGAAGAGAATAAGTTTGCAATAAATTGGTGATCAAGAATTGAATAAAGAGATGCTAGGATGTTGGATTAATGAAAAAGAAAATTAAAAAGGAATAACGAGACAATAGGTGACCTGAAGAAGTCTCTGGATAGAGTCGAAACGTGTTGGCTTGGGCTACTTTAAATGAAAGTAAGGATTGAAGATAAGGTGATGAGAAGCTCTGGGTAGCTAAATGTGGATGATGGATTGTAAGATGTGGCATCTATTATTTGTGAGATTTGGATGTCCCATGGAAGTTTGAAAGAAAAGCAAACTTTCCATCATAGTTACCCTCCCCAGGAGGAGTTACTATTGCTCTATTCTGCAATAAATCATTTACTTCCGGTGTTACAACTTTTATTTCCAGGGTAGTGGAACCCATGGGACAGGGAGGAGAGAAGTGGACTGGGTGGGAGTCAAATTCAATCTTGCACCCTTTAATTGTCTGTAAATACCCATTGATCGGAAGTTATGAATGCTCAATAGCAAAGAAGGAGGACACCTGACTTTTTTGGGTAAAAAGGTTTACACATGAATGACCTCCCATTAATTGGATGTGGCTGTCCCCTGCCCCAGTGGAATCTTCCTCTACAAGGGACTCCCCTCTGTGGGAAAAAGGGAGCTGAACTTACCCTGTCGCTGGAACCAGCATTGTTGGCTCCTCTGTTAGCACGGAACGCTGGGTGACGGGAGCACTGGAGTTGGAGGCCGGGAGAGGAAACTCTGGCCCTCATTACAACCCTTGCTGTCACGACTCACGTGCTGCTTGCGCCTGGAATTTGCAGATCTGGTGGCGTGAATCTTCAATGTTCGGCTTTGGCCCAAAAAGGGGCGACTCTTTCTGGTAGCCACGGTGCTGTAGGCAATGGAGACACCAAGAACAGACCGTGCCCTTCAGAAAGTAGCGCCAGAGGGAAAAACCCCTTCCAAGGGGAAAAACCTCCAAACAGGAAAAGTCCTGGAGAAAAACAAGAACAACAAACAGGAATCCAAAAGGAGCAAAAATCAGAAAATACAGAATGCTGAGTCCAAAACCAAAAGGCAAGGAAATCAGGAGCGAAGACACCAACTGAGCAGAAAGTGTTGCAGCGCAAGGAAAGAGAAAAAACACAGCCCTTATATACCAACAAACAGGAAGTGACCCACAGGAAGTAAAAGGACACCATCTTAGATAGGGAAACAATATATAGAACAGAATAGTAGAGGAACCATAGAGAATAGGGAACAAGGAATGCTGGGAAAGCACAGGAATCTGGGAAGGAGGAAAAGACATAAAGAAAGGCACACAACAGACTGCAAACAGAAGAAAGGACAAAGAAACGAAGAAAAACAGGTAAGAGGGTTCAGAGACCCCTGGGACAGTGAAAGGCAGAAGGAAGAACGAGGCCCCAAGCAAATCTGGGGCCTCGAAACGCGCAGGAGAGGCTGGGGGCGCGCCGCGTCTTAATAACGCGGTGCGCGGCCCGAGCCGAACGCCCGGTCGAAGTCGAGCTCTCGGCTCGCGCCGCACCGCGCGGCGCGACAGTAGGTCCCCCTCCCGAAGGCCCAGGTTTAAGAGGGAATAAACAGTGAAAGCGTTGAGTCAGGAGAGGAGCGTGAACGGAAGAGGCATCTTCCCATGAACATTCACTGAGAGGATAACCCTTCCAATGAATCAGATACTGAAGTCGTTTATGAAAAAGACGAGAGTCACAGATTTCCTGCACTTCATATTCAGGAGCATCATTCACAAGGACAGGAGGTGGACAAGGAAACTGACGTGAGTAAGGATCAGGCACATAAGGTTTAAGCTGAGAAACATGAAAAACCGGATGGATCTTCCATGTATGGGGTAAGTGAAGACGGACAGTGACAGGATTGACCAACTGGAGAATACGGAAAGGCCCATAGTAACGAGGTGTGAACTTGTTTTGAGAGAGACGTGAGGGCAAGAATTTGGAGGAGAGCCAGACTTTATCTTGCAGATGATAATTTGGATTGGTTGTACGTCTCTTGTCTGCAGCCTTCTTCATATACCTCTTGGTATGTAACAAATTAGATCGAATTAGTTTATGGAGTTGGAGAAGGCGTTTGGAGAAATAGTTAATAGCAGGTAGAGGAGAGTTGGATTGTGGAGAAGTAGGGAAAGAGGTAGGATGAAAACCATAGGAACAGAAAAAGGGAGTGACCTTGGAGGCACTATGGACTGAGTTATTGTAGGAAAATTCAGCTAAAGAGAGGTAAGTGCTCCAGTTACTTTGGGTAGAATTGCAAAAGCATCGAAGATATTGCTCTAGTCCTTGGTTCAGACGCTCAGTCTGTCCGTTGGTCTGAGGATGGAACCCTGAAGACAGGGCTCTATTCATATTCAGTGTTTTACAAAAATGCTTCCAAAATCGGGAGATGTACTGAGGTCCTCTATCAGAGATTATGGTATGTGGAAGTCCATGGAGACGGAAGACATGATCTATGAATATTTGACCTAGTTCTTGGGAAGTAGGCAGCTTTTTTAGGCCAGTGAAATGAGCCATCTTTGTGAAAGAATCCACTGTGACCATGATAACCCGGTTTCCTGCTGATGGTGGGAGCGAACACATAAAATCAGTAGAGATAGTATGCCATGGGGCCGATGGAACAGGCAAAGGTTGTAGTAATCCTGCCGGTCTGGTGTGAGGTATTTTGACTTGGGCACATATGGGACAGGCCTGAACGTATCTTTCCACATCCAGTTTCCAGGTAGGCCACCAAAAAAATCGTGAAAGTAATTCTTGTGTGGCTTTGATGCCTCTGTGACCAGCTACAGGGGAATCATGGCACATTTGTAATGCTTTCTTTTGCACCTTGTTTGTAGGGAGGAATATCAGGTCTTGGTAATAAAAATATCCTTGTTTCTTGTACAATAATGGTCTTAGTTCTTCTATGTCATGGTCCGATTGGTTGGCGTATTCTTGTTGTACTTCTTCCAAGAAAGACTGAGCCACTCCAATGATCTTACTGGGTTCTAGAAGATACTGGGATGAGGAAGGAGAACACTCTGGATATCGGCGAGACAGAGCATCAGCCAGAATGTTTTGGGATCCTGGAATATATGTAATATAAAAATCGTACTGACTGAAGAAAAAGGCCCAGCGGGCCTGACGACTATTCTGGCATACAAAATTTCTTAAACATTGTAAATTACGGTGGTCTGTCCTCACCTCAAATGGTTCCTTGGAACCCATCAGAAACTGCCTCCACTCAAGGCAGGCTGTTTTCAGAGCCAATAATTCCCTTTCAAGTACGGAATAATGTTGTTCAGCTGTGGAAAGGATATGAGACAAATAGAAAACAGGATGTTCAAGGCCATCATCCTCTTGTCGTTGGAGTAAGACAGCTCCGATGGCTCTCTCAGAAGCATCAGTTACTACTATAAATTGCTTGGTGGTATCTGGATGTCTTAAGATGGGGGCTTGGGTGAAGGCTCTCTTTAAGCTTTGAAAGGCTGCTTCAGCAGCCTCAGTCCAGACAAATCCCTTCTTTAAATTGTCCTTCTTTAAGGTGTGAGTTATGTGGCTAGTCTGACTGGCAAAGTCTAGAATGAATTGTCGATAGAAGTTTGCTAAACCTAGGAAACATTGTGTTTCTTTTATGGTAGAAGGAGAAGGCCACTCTAGGATAGCTTGTACCTTTTCTTGGTCCATAGCTATGCCGGTGGGACTTAAATGATAGCCCAGATATTTGACTTCCGTTATGTCGAACTCACATTTCTCTGGTTTGCAAAATAGTTGATGATCACGAAGTCTTTGAAGAACTTGTTTCACATGGGAAGTATGGAGTTCAGGATTTCTAGAATAAATAAGAATGTCATCTAGGTAGATCACAACTGTCTGATTAAGTAGGTCTGAAAACACTGAGTCCATAAATCTCTGGAAGATTGCCGGGGCGTTAGTAAGACCAAACGGCATAACCCTATATTCAAAATGGCCAAATGGGGTCCTGAATGCTGTCTTCCATTCGTCGCCTTCTCTTATGCGTAAAAGGTGGTAGGCTCCTCGTAAATCCAATTTAGTAAAACGTTGGGCCCCTCTGATTGCTTCCAGTATGTCCCTGATGAGAGGCAAAGGATAACGATCTTTAATGGTGATTTTATTCAGACCTCGAAAATCCAGGCACGGACGAAGATCCTTAGTCTTCTTGGGCACAAAAAAGAGAGGGGCCCCAGCCGGAGACGACGATGGAACAATAAGACCACTCTGTATATTTTCGTCCAGATACTCCTTTAGAACTTCCCTTTCGGGTTCCGTGAGGGAGTACATCCTCCCAAAAGGAACAATTGTGCCGGGTTCTAATGGAATTGCACAATCATATTCTCGATGTGGAGGTAGCACAGGTTTTGACGGTTTTTGGAAAATATCCTGAAACTCCAAATAGTGGTCTGGGACCCCTTGGACCGTATTAATGGACATACCAGTGGCACCTTCAGTAGCTAAGGATCTTTTCGGAGACCAATACTTGTCGGAAGTAAAACAGTTCTCGTGACAAAATTGCGAAGACAAAGAGACTGTCCGGGTAACCCAATTTATATATGGGTTATGTCTAATGAGCCACGGAATTCCAAGAATGATGGTATGGTTAGGGGACGTAATAAGATCGAAGGAGATGTGTTCTTGATGGTTTCCCACCTGTAGACTTAGCATCAGGGTAGTGGTGTCTACAGGACCAGAGGATATCAAAGATCCATCCACAGTGTGTACCTGTTCGGGTACTTCTTTTGCTTGAGTAGGAACTAGGTTAGCAGCAGCCCATGTCTTGTCCATGTATATACCACTAGCACCACAGTCTAGTAATGCCATAGTCTTTTCTTGACGACCGTCAGGAAGTTGTAACAGGACAGGAAAGATGAACAAGGCAGTTGTATTGTCATTAAAGGAGCTGATGGAAGGTATAGCTGTAGATCCCGTCCCCTCCCTTCTTACAGAGGACGGGAGGTGGCGTTTCCCGAAGGTCTGGACGGACGTACTGGACAGGTACGGAGTATGTGACCAGCAGAACCACAATACAGGCACAACCCTCTCTTGCGTCTGTCTTCTCGTTCACTAGCAGAGAGCGGACCTCGGGTAGTATCCACCTGCATGGGTTCCCCTTCGATGTCTCTAGTAGGAGTGCGAGGTTCCTCGGAACGCTGTAGGTATGCACGGGAGCTACTTGGTTGGGTAAACCCTCTACTCCTTTTCTTTTCCGATCTCCGTTCCTGAAGACGATATTCGATGGACAGTGCTTGATCCATCAGGCCACGAAGATCTTCCGCTCTGGTAGAATGCACTAGTTCATCCTTTATTTCTTCTTTGAGTCCTCTACGAAATAATGTTACCAGAGTACGTTCCACCCAAGTGGTCTCTGCCGCCAGCTGACGAAAACGGGTTATATATTGCAGGACGTCTTGGGAGCCTTGTTGGATGTCGCACAAGGCTTCTTCAGCGGAGGCTTCCAATCCAGGACGGCTAAACATTTGTTTGAAGCGACTCACAAAGGCGGAATAGTCTGACAATACAGGGTCGTCGGAGGACACCATCGGGGTTGCCCAGGCCAAGGCTGGGCCGGATAAGGCACTGATAAGATAACCCACCTTGGTCCTGTCGTGGGAGAATTGAGTAGGTCGGAAGGCGAAATACACCGTTAAAGCATCCAAGAACTCGCGAAGCTTGGTTGGTTCACCAGAGAAACAAGGGGTAGAAGCGGAGATTGTCGGAACATCACTGGTGCGGAGGGCCAAAGCCTGTCGTAACGCAGCATTTTCATTACGTAGTTGTTGCAACTCCTGGGCTTGTTGCTGAATCGTGGTTAACAGAGATTGCTCCGGATCTGCAGCAGCCGCCACTGTATTATCCATGGTGTTTGAGGACGTCGGAATGGTTAGGCGCTGCAATCTGTCACGACTCACGTGCTGCTTGCGCCTGGAATTTGCAGATCTGGTGGCGTGAATCTTCAATGTTCGGCTTTGGCCCAAAAAGGGGCGACTCTTTCTGGTAGCCACGGTGCTGTAGGCAATGGAGACACCAAGAACAGACCGTGCCCTTCAGAAAGTAGCGCCAGAGGGAAAAACCCCTTCCAAGGGGAAAAACCTCCAAACAGGAAAAGTCCTGGAGAAAAACAAGAACAACAAACAGGAATCCAAAAGGAGCAAAAATCAGAAAATACAGAATGCTGAGTCCAAAACCAAAAGGCAAGGAAATCAGGAGCGAAGACACCAACTGAGCAGAAAGTGTTGCAGCGCAAGGAAAGAGAAAAAACACAGCCCTTATATACCAACAAACAGGAAGTGACCCACAGGAAGTAAAAGGACACCATCTTAGATAGGGAAACAATATATAGAACAGAATAGTAGAGGAACCATAGAGAATAGGGAACAAGGAATGCTGGGAAAGCACAGGAATCTGGGAAGGAGGAAAAGACATAAAGAAAGGCACACAACAGACTGCAAACAGAAGAAAGGACAAAGAAACGAAGAAAAACAGGTAAGAGGGTTCAGAGACCCCTGGGACAGTGAAAGGCAGAAGGAAGAACGAGGCCCCAAGCAAATCTGGGGCCTCGAAACGCGCAGGAGAGGCTGGGGGCGCGCCGCGTCTTAATAACGCGGTGCGCGGCCCGAGCCGAACGCCCGGTCGAAGTCGAGCTCTCGGCTCGCGCCGCACCGCGCGGCGCGACACTTGCGGTCAAAGACCGCCAGGGCTGTTTTGTCAGTTGCACCGCCAACAGGCTTTCGGTGCAATCCTGTGTATTACTACCGCGGCGCTTCGCACCGCAGGGACCGGCGGTTTTCCGCCACAGTTGTCCCGGCAGTTTAAATCCCCCAGGGCAGCGCTGCTTACGAGTCCCCCTCCCACCAGCCTTTACATGGCAGTAAGAACCGCCATGAAAAGGCTGGTGGAAAAGGGAGTCGCGGGGCCCCTGGGGGCCCCTGCACTGCCCCATGGAGTTTTTCACTGTCTGCATAGCAGCCGGCTCCCATGTTGCAGCCGACATCCCCGCTGGGTCGGCGGGCGGAAACTCGGCCCAGCGGGATGTTGTGATGGCCACCGCGGACGTGTGCCTGCATTGACAGCAGGTCAGCGGTTACAACTTGGTGGGTTGCCACCCGCCAAAGTTGTAATGAGGGCCTCTGTCTTGAGCGGCTCTGTCGGAAACACCAGAGGTGAACACCTTCCTTGACTTTTGCTGGGCTTTGTCCAAGTAAGTATACGTTTGAACACAGGCTGGTATTTCCTTAATGGAACGGTTACCAAACAAATCACCATTAGCATCCGGACCCCACTCTCTGTCCACCGTGTCCGCCAACGTCTGGTCAATTCTCAAGAATAAGGAGATTCTTCTCTCCGGTTCAAGATCTGCATTAGCATGACCCAGTGTACATATGGATTGCGGGCTCCACCCCCGGAGGAGAGCCACGTCCACCGAAGACACAGACGGCCTGACTTAGAGCTTGGTGAGTGGTTACTCCGGGTGACGTAATCCCATGCGCTGTATTACGATTTCCATAGGATATAGTAGAGTCGTAATACGGCGGACGGGATAGCCGTCATGCTTGTGATGGAATAACCCCCCTGCAAACTCTAAATCGGGCCCAAAGGCTGCTGCATTTTCTGTAATTTCCATTATTCAGACTACTTGACCCAAAGTATCAAAGGGTGATCGTGACACCCTACAAGGGCTTTCTCAATTCTTTTTTACAATCCTTTCCTCGCCATCATCACAGGGTCAATCTCCAGTGTCATTGTAACTTGTGAGGAACAATAGTTCTAGGACATTCTGCTCCAAGCTCGGTCCGGTTACTTTTGTCATTGGTTTTCTAATCCAAAGTGCTCCAAGTTGTGAAACTGATGGAGAAGGAGCCCATCCCCCAACCTGGGGTGAGTAACCAGCTCTGGCTCCATGTAAGGAGTACCCCTCTGGGCCGGGGCTCTGCAGGATCCCCAGGATTGTCATTATATGTGTCCTGATGTTTCCCAGATGGGGGAGAGACTGAATCAAAGGTATCAAAGTTATCATTAATGAAGGATAAGTTCCCTTTAGTTGCTTGGCACCTCAAAAGAGGATCTCTGAGGAATGTGACCATCTTACCTTCGTGGCAGGAATATAGAAGGAATCACTATCTTTTGTATGAGTCGGAGCGCCCTTGTCATCCATTGGCTGAGACCTCCAGCATTTCTTTTCTTTGAGGTCATGTTATTAGGTCCACCTATGGGTCTTATATCTTGCTTCCTTGCTTGAGCAATGGGAAAGTTACCCATTAATCTTCTGAAAGTTGCAGCAATAGAATGGCTTAATGTATCCTGGATCGACTGAGGAGGTGCGGTTACCGCTGACTCTATTGCACAAAGTGCCGGTGCCCGCCCCGCTCTCACAGACTTCTGTCTGGGCTAGCCATCCTCCACCCCGGAGGATTCAGACTCCGCCTGATTCAGTGTTTGGCAGAGGGGGTGACTCTGTCGCAAATGTGATAGATATCCCGTCCGCCGTATTGTGATTCCATTGTATTCTGTGTAACTTGTAAAACGGTGGGCACGATATCCGTCACATCTGTGATGGAGTGACACATCAGACAAGATCTGAACCAGTCCCTCAGTGGGGTCCGAGTTCAGGGGAGTTTTATTCACAGAAATGCCCTCACGTCACTTGTATCTGTTCCCTCCATAATGCTAACAGCGAAGACAACCGAGGCGAGGAACCTCAAACCTCAACATGAAAAAGGTGAAATTACTTGATGAAAAATAAAACAATGTTTCTACTATATTATTTCCCATTTTCTGTATATAACCTAAGGTAAAATGAAGATGAAATTCTGTGCAAGAAAATATATATTATTAATGTGACATGAAAATGCTGTTGGGAAAGAAGAAACAAAATCAGCAGCAGTACGGAAAACCCTTCGAGCGCTCGCGGTTCAGGCGAAAGAAACACTGCTTCGAGTTGAGCTGGTTCAGGGACGAGGCATTCCCCTCAAGCGGCTGCTGGGAAGGAAACCGCAAGGGGAGAAACTCACGTAACAATGTTCTGCAGTGAAGAAATGGGAGTGAGTGCGCTTCAGAGGCCTGAGCGATGGAGGCATACGAGCCAGCGGCATAACGAAACTTCAGGGGGCCCCTCTGCAAAGAACATGGAGACACCCTGTAGGAGGCTGGCATGGCTTGTAGTGAGTACCAAGGGGTACTTACACTCTGCACCGGGTCCAGTTATCCTTTATTAGTGTAGAAGAGGTGTCTAGCAGCTTAGGCTGATAGAAAAGGGTAGCTTAGCAGAGCAGCTTTGGCTGAACTAGGAGACGTGTAAAGCTCCTACTATACCACTGGTGTCATATGCACTATATCATAAGAAAACACAATACACAGATATACTAAAAATAAAGGTACTTTATTTTTATGACAATATGCTAAAAGTATCTTAGTGAGTACCCTCAGTATGAGGATGCCAAATATACACAAGATATATGTACACAATACCAAAAATATGCAGTAATAGCAAAAGGAAGTAATGCAAGCAATGTAAAGTTACAATAGATTGCAATAGGAGCACATAGGTATAGGGACAACACAAACCATATACTCCAAAAGTGGAATGCGAACCACGAATGGATCCCAAACCTATGTGAGCTTGTAGAGGGTCGCTGGGACTGTAAGAAACCAGTGAGGGTTAGAAAAATAGCCCACCCCAAGACCCTGAAAGGTAGGTGTAAAGTGCACCTATGTTCCCCAGAGAGCACAGAAGTCATGATAGGGGGATTCTGAAAGGAAGACCAACACCAGCAATGCAACCAAAGTGGATTTCCGGACGAGAGTACCTGTGGAACAAGGGGACCAAGTCCAAGAGTCGCGACAAAGTCGAGATTGGGCAGATGCCCAGGAAATGCCAGCTGAGGGTGCAAAGAAGCTGCCACCGGATGGTAGAAGCTGTGGATTGAAGAGTCACTGGACTGTGGGAGTCACTTGGACAGAGTTGCTGAGTTCCAGGGACCACGCTCGTCATGCTGAGAGGGGACCCAGAGGACCGGTGATGCAGTCTTTTTGTGCCTGCGGTTGCAGGGGGAAGATTCCGTCGACCCACGGGAGATTTCTTCAGAGCTTCTAGTGCAGAGAGGAGGCAGGCTACCCCCAGAGCATGCACCACCAGGAAACAGGCGAGAAAGCCGGCAGGATGAAGCGATACAAGGTTGCAGTAGTCATCTTAGCTACTTTGTTGCAGTTTTGCAGGCGTCCAGAGCAGTTAGCGGTCGATTCCTTGGCAGAAGGTGAAGAGAGAGATGCAGAGGAACTCTGATGAGCTCTTGCATTCGTTATCTAAAGAATTCCCCAAAGCAGAGACCCTAAATAGCCAGAAAAGGAGGTTTGGCTACTTAGGAAGGAGGATAGGCTAGCAACACAGGGAAGAGCCTATCAGAAAGAGTCTCTGACGTCACCTGCTGGCACTGGCCACTCAGAGCAGTCCAGTGTGCCAGCAGCACCTCTGTTTCCAAGATGGCAGAGGTCTGGGGCACACTGGAGGAGCTCTGGGCACCTCCCAGGGGAGGTGCAGGTCAGGGGAGTGGTCACTCCCCTTTCCTTTGTCCAGTTTCACGCCAGAGCAGGGCTGGGGGATCCCTGAACCGGTGTAGACTGGCTTATGCAGAGATGGCCACCATCTGTGCCCATCAAAGCATTTCCAGAGGCTGGGGGAGGCTACTCCTCCCCAGCCCTGACACCTTTTTCCAAAGGGAGAGGGTGTAACACCCTCTCTCTGAGGAAGTCTTTGTTCTGCCTTCCTGGGCCAAGCCTGGCTGGACCCCAGGAGGGCAGAAACCTGTCTGAGGGGTTGGCAGCAGCAGCAGCTGCAGTGAAACCCCGGGAAAGGTAGTTTGGCAGTACCCGGGTCTGTGCTAGAGACTCGGGTGATCATGGAATTGTCTCCCCAATGCCAGAATGGCATTGAGGTGACAATTCCATGATCTTAGACATGTTACATGGCCATGTTCGGAGTTACCATTGTGACGCTATACATATGTCGTGACATATGCATAGTGCACTCGTGTAATGGTGTCCCCGCACTCACAAAGTCTGGGGAATTTGCCCTGGACAATGTGGGGGCACCTTGGCTAGTGCCAGGGTGCTCACACACTAAGTAACTTAGCACCCAACCTTTACCAGGTAAAGGTTAGACATATAGGTGACTTATAAGTTACTTAAGTGCAGTGGTAAATGGCTGTGAAATAACGTGGACGTTATTTCACTCAGGCTGCAGTGGCAGGCCTGTGTAAGAATTGTCAGAGGTCCCTATGGGTGGCAAAAGAAATGCTGCAGCCCATAGGGATCTCCTGGAACCCCAATACCCTGGGTACCTCAGTACCATATACTAGGGAATTATAAGGGTGTTCCAGTATGCCAATGTGAATTGGTGAAATTGGTCACTAGCCTGTTAGTGACAATTTAGAAAGCAGAGAGAGCATAACCACTGAGGTTCTGATTAGCAGAGCCTCAGTGAGACAGTTAGTCACTACACAGGTAACACATTCAGGCACACTTATGAGCACTGGGGCCCTGGCTGGCAGGGTCCCAGTGACACATACAACTAAAACAACATATATACAGTGAAATATGGGGGTAACATGCCAGGCAAGATGGTACTTTCCTACACCCCCGCTCAGCCACAGTGGCATTAACGAAACTTGAGGGGGCCCCTCTGCAAAGTACCTGGAGACTCCCCCAGTCACAACGGTGTAACCAAACTTGATGGGGCAACTCTGCAAAGTACATGGAAACCCCCCCCAATCACAAACCCCAAGTACCGGCTGTGCTGAGGGCCCCCCTGGAGCTTGGGGGCCCCCTTGCACAGTGGGAACTGCGGGCCTAATGTTACGCCACTGCTATAAGCCTCAACAT
Source organism: Pleurodeles waltl (assembly GCF_031143425.1). Taxonomy (NCBI): domain Eukaryota; kingdom Metazoa; phylum Chordata; class Amphibia; order Caudata; family Salamandridae; genus Pleurodeles; species Pleurodeles waltl. Next base: position 1,871,479,308 of record NC_090444.1, on the reverse strand, counting down.
AGAAGATAAAAGCAACACGTGCTAGGGGTGAAGTGCACGCACTGAGTGTGAAGTGCGCGCACTGAGTGTGAAGTGCATGCGCTGAGGGTGAAGTGGACGAGCTGAGGGCGAAGTTCATACCTAAAGGAAAACAGATTCAATGCCTCACGTTAATTTAAGCAATGTTCAAAGTACATTAGAATTAGCAAACAGACGATTTTAAAGGTAATCCAGCAAGAGTCTGGAAACAAGCATTGCACTTATCGAAGAAGAGGGCGCTGCTGCTCTGCGTTTATACTTATAGTTGACATTGGGTTGGGATTGGTCACTGCATTTTGAGGTCAGAGCAGGGCTAGACTGCTACCCTGTGTACATCTGTGCTTTGTTAATCTTTTTTCTTTCACCCATGTTGGATGTTTCATTTTGGTACTTTACAGTTCAGTAAAGGAAACAAATCATAATTGAGTCTCGAGTCTTAGAATTAGACGTCTGCTCTACGACTCTTAACAATGCTCCCACAGCGATACAACTGCAATGTGCCTAATCCATACGCATCCAGGCGCTCTACCATACCTAAATGAAGTCAAAGTTTGCCACTGAGATAGGTTTTTTTCCTTTGAATACTTGATGTGTGTCATCCAATAGCGGTTTCACATAAAGAAAGGCAGGTGTTAGAAATGGGGTCTCTAGTTGGCGGTCGGTTTGCCCCCTGTCCAAATAGGGACCCTCACTCTAGGCAGGATAAGGGAGATACCCGCTCAGATAACCTCTGCTCACCCCCTTGGTAGCTTGGCACGAACAGTCAGGCTTATCTCAGAAGCGATGTGTAAAGCATTTGCACATAACACACAGTAACACAGTGAAAACACTACAAAAGGACACCACACCAGTTTTAGAAAAATAGCCAATATTTATCTATGTATAACAAGACCAAATACGATAAAAATCAAACATACAGTAATAAATATATAACTTCTGCAAGATGTACTCAAACATACAGTTCCTTGAAGTCAATAGCTCCACCTGGGACTATCACGGAGTCGTGATCAACAAAACCAACCGTTCAGGCTGGCCGCGGCGTCACAGGCCAGCTACCGTGTCGGGAAGACCCACAAGTAGTACCTCGGATTTGTAGGGCGTCGTGATCCTTGCGGTGAGCTCCAGAAAGCGACATCGCTGACGTCGCAGTGTTGGTTCCAGAGTCGGTGCAGGAGTCGTCAGGCCCTTGAAGTCACACACGTTGCAGATCGAACTCCGGGCTGATGAAGTCAGGAGCACTGGTGGGGATGGCGTTGGGGCCGCAGTGCGAAGCGGGACGATGTGACGTGCGGTGCGCACAGGTCACGTGCAGGCAGCAGGGTCGTCGTTGTGGAAGCGCTGTCGTCCGTAGGCCCAAGCCAGCGGTGCGGGATGGGACGGTGCTTCGTGACCCTCACGAGCGGTGTCCACAGGCCACGGTGCAGGCAGGATGCCTGGTTATGACACTGGAGTCGATGGTGCTGGCATCTGTGGACCGGGGTAGCGGTGCGGGATGTGACAGTGCTTTGTGCTCCCCACGAGCGGTGTCCACAGGCCACGGTGCAGGCAGCGGTGCCGGTGTCAGCAGGAGCATCATCGTCGGGCAGGCCCAGGCTGCGGTGTGAGCAGGCGATGCTGGAGTGCGGGCCCACAGGTTGCAGTGCGAGCAGCGGCTCAGTGAAGCCATCTGATGACGGCTTTGGTGAGACCAGGGTCGTGGTGCGAAACGGGGCAATGCGACTATGTGCGGCGTTGGCAGGTCACTTTGCAGGGCAGCGGCTTCGTCGGCGGCGTCGCAGTGGTTTTTCCTCTTGAACAGCACAAAACACACAGTTCCCAGTGCTGCAGGTCGAGGAAACTGAAGCCTTTGGTGTCCCTGGGACTTCCAACAGGAGGCGAGCTCTACTCCAAGCTGTTGGAGAACTTTCTCAAGCAGGACACACAGCAAAGTTCACCCTTTGCACTCTTTTCAGGCAGAAGCAGCAACTGCAGGCCAGTCCAGCAAAGCAACACAGCAAAGGGACAGTACTCATCCTTCAGCTCTTCTCCTGGGCAGAGGTTCCTCTTGATTCCAGAAAGATTCTAAAAGTTTGGGGTTTTGGGTCTTGTTATACCGTGTTCTGCCTTTGAAGTTGTCAAACTTCAAAACAAAGTCTCAAGTGTTTGTCAGATCCTTCCTTGTCCAGGCCCCAGACGCACACCAGGGGGTTGGAGACTGCATTGTGTGAGGGCAGCCACAGCCCACTCAGATGTAAGTGACCACTCCTCCCTCCACTCTAGCTCAGATGGCTCATCAGGATATGCAGGCTACACCCCTGCTCCCTTTGTGTCACTGTCTAGAGAGGTGCAAAACAGCCCAACTGTCAAACTAACCCAGACAGGGAATCCACAAACAGGCAGAGTCACAGAATGGTTTAAGCAAGTGAATGCCTACTTTCTACAAGTGGCATTTTCAAACAGACAATTTAAAAAACAACTTCACTAAAAGATGTATTTTAAAATTATGAGTTCAGAGACCCTAAACTCCACATTTTTATCTGTTCCCAAAGGGAATCTGCGCTTTAAGGATATTTAAAGGCAGCCCCCATGTTAACCTATATGAGAGATAGGCCTTGCACAGTGAAAACTGAATTTGGCAGTATTTCACTGTTAGGACATATGAAACACACTAGTATATGTCCTACCTTAAACATACACTGCACCTGGGGCTACCTAGGGACTAACTTAGGGGTGCCTGCCATGTAGTAAAAGGGAAGGTTTAGGCCTGGCAAGTGGGTACACTTGCCAAGTCGAATTTGCAGTTAAAAACTGCGCACACAGAATGGCAGGTCTGAGACATGATTACAGGGCTACTCATGTGGGTGGCACAATCAGTGCTGCAGGCCCAGTAGTAGCATTTGATTTACAGGCCCTGGGCACCTCTAGTGCACTTTACTAGGGACTTACCAGTAAATCAAATATGGCAATCATGGCTAAACCAATCAACTGTACAATTTACACAGAGAGCACATACACTTTAGCACTGGTTAGCAGTGGTAAAGTGCGCAGAGACAATAAACCAGAAAAAACAGACCTGAAGAAATAGGAGGAAGAAGGCAAAATGTCTGGGGATAACCCTGCAAAAAGGGCCATTTCCAACAGTAGGTAATGTGGAACCCGAGGGACCCCACAAACCACCTCCATTAGTGATGCTGTCTTCTCGTCAGCAGGGCCGGCACTAGGAATGCGCAGTGTGAGCAGCTGCTCACGGCACCGCGTTCAGCCCCACAGCAATGCGCCACAGCTAGGCCACGGCACACCGGGCCTCTGGTGCCACCTGCGCAGTGCGAACAGTGCCCACAGGGCCCACAACTTAAAGGGAGCAAACTTCACAGACATTTACCATCGACGTCAGAGTGCCTGCCCCTCGGCGCTGGTGCGCTCGTCGGCCACCGCTCTCAGCTGAAGAAGAGCCTGGCACAGTCAACTCCGGAGGCAGCGAAAGAACAACGGGGCGAGGAGGCGGAAGGGAGTGTGTGCACCTCCGAAGCCCCGTAAACACACCCCACAGGAAGCGGGAGGCGTTTCATGGTTTCTGTAAACACTGGCCACGCCACTGCTAGCTCCGAGATCGCAGCACAGTAGCAGATAACGGAGGAGCACAGTGCCGCCGTGGAGTGTCGCCGTGGATTACCGCCTGAACGTGCGCTGCATGTAACGTCATTGTCGTGATCTGCTGCGCTGCAGGAAGTGCGCCGGCCTCACCCTCATTGGCCTGTGTGAGTTTTCAAATGCGCACAGCAGGAAGAAAAGCAGCCGTGTGGGCGGTACATTGTGCAAGGTGCCAGCCACGGGGCGGAGCTATTTATGAATGCATTTCTCAATTCATTCATCCCCAGTACCAATGCATTTCTCAATTCATTCATCCCAGTACCAATGCATTTCTCAATTCATTCATCCCCAGTACCAATGCATTTCTCAATTCATTCATCCCCAGTACCAATGCATTTCTCAATTCATTCATCCCCTGTACCATTTCCCCATTATCTGCAACGTGAGAACTTCAAGCAACTCTTTTAATGTGCGTCAGGGATGCCACCGAGCTTGTTGTTTGAATGATTAGAAGTTCAAGCTGTCGAATGCGGGGCAGCGTCTCCCGTCCTCTGCTGCAGAGCGCCGTAGTCCCGGTCCTGCCACCTTTCCAATGTGTTTTCAGTGTACTATAGAGTCCTCAGTGGAACTCACTCAGGCTTAGAAACACAAACTCACAGAGCCCAATAACCAGAACACTGACAGCTTGCACAGAGTTAAAAAAGGTTCATAACTTTATCATCACCAGTGTCAATCAATCAATCAAAGTTTGTAAAGCGCAACGACTCACCCGTAAGGGTCTCAAGGCGCATAGGGGATTTGCCCTCTGAGGTTCAGTTGAAGAGCGAGGTTTTAAGGTCCTTCCTGAATTGGGGGAGCGATGGCGCGTGTCTGGGGTGCAGGGGCGGGTGTTCCATAGCCGCGATCGCCCACCAGCCGAGGTCCTCCCTGTGCGGGGTACGGTGCATGGGGCTGGTGTGTACGTTTCACATCCTCATTTAGCAGACTGCCCGAAAATGTCTCCGAAAATTTACAGAAATTTAGCATCAACGTCAGAGTGCCAAAATTTGTGTAAATTAATGTCATTTATTTTTTTATTTTCAGATCACTGATCCATCACGACTTTAATGATTGCATTGAATATTTAACGTAGAAATGACAAAAAATAAATCTGTATTTCAGTGTTTGGAAACACGGGGCTCGAAAAAAAAGTGCAAAGGTGTAGCTAGATATATTGGAGAAGACATTGCAGGGGATGAACTCATCAGAGAAATGAAACGCTTCCAGGGCCCGTACAAGAAAAGCCATCCTGACACAGGTGCAGCATGTACTGTGCGTGCTGTCTCTTCTCACATACATGCATGACAAGGGCTGGCATGACGTTTGTCGTTCTCACATACAAGCATGACAAGGGCTGGCATGACGTTCTTCGGTTGTCACATACATGCATGACAAGGGCTGGCATGACGTTCTTCGGTTGTCACATACATGCATGACAATGACAAGGGCTGGCATGACGTTTCTCGGTTCTCACATACATGCATGACAAGGGCTGGCATGACATCTGTCGGTTCTCACATACATGCATGACAATGACAAGGGCTGGTATGACGTTTCTCATTCTTAGATTGTTGTTGACATTTCTGGTCCCAGACTCTCTGCAGGTCCCTCCTGCTGCCCCTCACAGGCCCCCCCAGAAACACACTCTGCAGGTCCCTCCTGCTGCCCCTCACAGGCCCCCGAGACACACACTCTGCAGGTCCCTGCTGCCCCTCACAGGCCCCCCCCAGACACACACACTGCAGGTCCCTGCTACCCCTCACAGGCCCCCCCCAGACACACACTCTGCAGGTCCCCTGCTGCCCCTCACAGGCCCCCCCGAGACACACACTCTGCAGGTCCCTGCTGCCCCTCACAGGCCCCCCCCAGACACACACACTGCAGGTCCCTGCTGCCCCTCACAGGCCCCCCCCAGACACACACTCTGCAGGTCCCCTGCTGCCCCTCACAGGCCCCCCCGAGACACACACTCTGCAGGTCCCCTGCTGCCCCTCACAGGCCCCCCCCCCGAGACACACTCTCTGCAGGTCCCTGCTGCCACTCACAGGCCCCCCCGAAACACACACTCTGCAGGTCCCCTGCTGCCCCTCACAGGCCCCCCCGAGACACACACTCTGCAGGTCCCCTGCTGCCCCTCACAGGCCCCCCCCCCCCCGAGACACACACTCTGCAGGTCCCCTGCTGCCCCTCACAGGCCCCCCCCGAGACACACTCTCTGCAGGTCCCTGCTGCCACTCACAGGCCCCCCCGAAACACACACTCTGCAGGTCCCCTGCTGCCCCTCACAGGCCCCCCCGAGACACACACTCTGCAGGTCCCCTGCTGCCCCTCACATGCCCCCCCAGACACACACTCTGCAGGTCCCTCCTGCTGCCCCTCACACGCCCCCCCCAGACACACATTCTGCAGGTCCCTCCTGCTGCCTCTCACAGGCACCCCCGAGACCCCACTCTGCAGGTCCCCTGCTGCCCCTCACAGGCCCCCCCGAGACCCCACTCTGCAGGTCCCTCCTGCTGCCCCTCACAGGCCCCCCTCACAGGCCCCCCCAGACACACTCTGCAGGTCCCTGGTGCCCCTCACAGCCCCCCGAGACACACACTCTGCAGGTCCCCTGCTGCCACTCACAGGCCCCCCCGAGTCACACACTCTGCAGGACCCCTGCTGCCCATCACAGCCCCCCTCCCTTAGACACACTCTGCAGGTCCCTCCTGCTGCCCCTCACAGGCCCCCCCTGAGACCCCACTCTGCAGGTCCCTCCTGCTGCCCCTCACAGCCCCCCCCCCCCCCGGAGACTCTCACAGGCCCCCGAGACACACACTCTGCAGGTCCCCTGATGCCCCTCACAGGCCCCCAAGACACACACTCTGCAGGTCCCCTGATGCCCCTCACAGGCCCCCCCCCCGAGACACACACTCTGCAGGTCCCTGCTGCCCCTCACAGGCCCCCCCCGGAGACACACACTCTGCAGGTCCCTCCTGCTGCCCCTCACAGCCCCCCCCCCCGAGACACACACTCTGCAGGTCCCTCCTGCTGCCCCTCACAGCCCCCCCCCCGAGACACACACTCTGCAGGTCCCCTGCTGCCCCTCACAGCACCCCCCCCGAGACACACTCTGCAGGTCCCCTGCTGCCCCTCACAGGCCCCCCCTGAGACCCCACTCTGCAGGTCCCTCCTGCTGCCCCTCACAGCCCCACCCCTGAGACCCCACTCTGCAGCTCCCTCCTGCTGCCCCTCAAAGGCCCCCCCGAGACCCCACTATGCAGGTCCCTCCTGCTGCCCATCACAGCCCCCCCCCCGAGACCCCACTCTGCAGGTCCCTCCTGCTGCCCCTCACAGGCCCCCCCTGAGACCCCACTCTGCAGGTCCCTCCTGCTGCCCCTCACAGGCCCCCCCCCGAGACCCCACTCTGCAGGTCCCTCCTGCTGCCCCTCACAGGCCCCCCCGAGGCCCCACTCTGCAGGTCCCTCCTGCTGCCCCTCACAGCCCCCCCCCGAGACCCCACTCTGCAGGTCCCTCCTGCTGCCCCTCACAGGCCCCCCCAGACACACACTCTGCAGGTCCCCTGCTGCCCCTCCCATGACCCCCGAGACACACACTCTGCAGGTCCCCTGCTGCCCCTCACAGGCTCCTGAGACACACACTCTGCAGGTCCCCTGCTGCCCCTCACAGCACCCCCCCGAGACACACACTCTGCAGGTCCCTGCTGCCCCTCACAGGCCCCCCCAGACACACACTCTGCAGGTCCCCTGGTGCCCCTCACGGGCCCCCGAGACACACACTCTGCAGGTCCCCTGATGCCCCTCACAGGCCCCTCCCCCCCCCGAGACACACACTCTGCAGGTCCCTGCTGCCCCTCACAGGCCCCCCCGAGACACACACTCTACAGGTCCCCTGCTGCCCCTCACATGCCCCCCCAGACACACACTCTGCAGGTCCCCTGCTGCCCCTCCCATGACCCCCGAGACACACACTCTGCAGGTCCCCTGCTGCCCCTCACAGGCTCCTGAGACACACACTCTGCAGGTCCCCTGCTGCCCCTCACAGCCCCCCCCCCGAGACACACACTCTGCAGGTCCCTGCTGCCCCTCACAGGCCCCCCCAGACACACACTCTGCAGGTCCCCTGGTGCCCCTCACAGGCCCCCGAGACACACACTCTGCAGGTCCCCTGATGCCCCTCACAGGCCCCCCCCCCCGAGACACACACTCTGCAGGTCCCTGCTGCCCCTCACAGGCCCCCCCGAGACACACACTCTGCAGGTCCCCTGCTGCCCCTCACAGGCCCCCCCGAGACACACACTCTGCAGGTCCCCTGCTGCCCCTCACATGCCCCCCCAGACACACACTCTGCAGGTCCCCTGCTGCCCCTCCCATGACCCCCGAGACACACACTCTGCAGGTCCCCTGCTGCCCCTCACAGGCTCCTGAGACACACACTCTGCAGGTCCCTGCTGCCCCTCACAGGCCCCCCCAGACACACACTCTGCAGGTCCCCTGGTGCCCCTCACAGGCCCCCGAGACACACACTCTGCAGGTCCCCTGATGCCCCTCACAGGCCCCCCCCCCCCGAGACACACACTCTGCAGGTCCCTGCTGCCCCTCACAGGCCCCCCCGAGACACACACTCTGCAGGTCCCCTGCTGCCCCTCACAGGCCCCCCCGAGACACACACTCTGCAGGTCCCCTGCTGCCCCTCACATGCCCCCCCAGACACACACTCTGCAGGTCCCTGCTGCCCCTCACAGGCCCCCCCCAGACACACATTCTGCAGGTCCCTCCTGCTGCCTCTCACAGGCCCCCCCCCGAGACCCCACTCTGCAGGTCCCCTGCTGCCTCTCACAGGCCCCCCCGAGACACACACTCTGCAGGTCCCCTGCTGCCCCTCACAGGCCCTCCCCCACCCCCCGAGACACACACTCTGCAGGTCCCTCCTGCTGCCCCTCACAGGCCCCCCCTGAGACCCCACTCTGCAGGTCCCTCCTGCTGCCCCTCACAGCACCCCCCCGAGACACACTCTGCAGGTCCCCTGCTGCCCCTCACAGCCCCCCTCCCCGAGACACACTCTGCAGGTCCCTCCTGCTGCCCCTCACAGGCCCCCCCTGAGACCCCACTCTGCAGGTCCCTCCTGCTGCCCCTCATAGCCCCACCCCCGAGACCCCACTCTGCAGGTCCCTCCTGCTGCCCCTCAAAGGCCCCCCCCGAGACCCCACTATGCAGGTCCCTCCTGCTGCCCCTCACAGCCCCCCCCCGAGACCCCACTCTGCAGGTCCCTCCTGCTGCCCCTCACAGGCCCCCCCTGAGACCCCACTCTGCAGGTCCCTCCTGCTGCCCCTCACAGGCCCCCCCCGAGACCCCACTCTGCAGGTCCCTCCTGCTGCCCCTCACAGGCCCCCCCGAGGCCCCACTCTGCAGGTCCCTCCTGCTGCCCCTCACAGTCCCCCCCGAGACCCCACTCTGCAGGTCCCTCCTGCTGCCCCTCACAGGCCCCCCCAGACACACACTCTGCAGGTCCCCTGCTGCCCCTCCCATGACCCCCGAGACACACACTCTGCAGGTCCCCTGCTGCCCCTCACAGGCTCCTGAGACACACACTCTGCAGGTCCCCTGCTGCCCCTCACAGCCCCCCCCCCGAGACACACACTCTGCAGGTCCCTGCTGCCCCTCACAGGCCCCCCCAGACACACACTCTGCAGGTCCCCTGCTGCCCCTCACAGGCCCCCCCAGACACACACTCTGCAGGTCCCCTGCTGCCCCTCACAGGCCCCCGCAGACACACACTCTGCAGGTCCCTGCTGCCACTCACAGGCCCCCCCAGACACACACTCTGCAGGTCCCCTGCTGCCCCTCACAGGCCCGAGACACACACTCTGCAGGTCCCTGCTGCCCCTCACAGGCCCCCCCCCGCCGAGACACACACTCTCCGGGTCCCCTGCTGCCCCTCACAGGACCCCCCCAGGACACACACTCTGCAGGTCCCCTGCTGCCCCTGACAGCCCCACCCAGACACACACTCTGCAGGTCCCCTGCTGCCCCTCACAGCCCCCCCCGAGACCCCACTCTGCAGGTCCCCTGCTGCCCCTCACAGGCCCCCCCAAGACCCCACTCTGCAGGTCCCTCCTGCTGCCCCTCACAGGCCCCCCCCACCCCCGAGACACACACTCTGCAGGCCCCCTGCTGCCCATCACAGCCCCCCCCGAGACACACACTCTGCAGGTCCCCTGCTGCCCCTCACACCCCCCCCCCGACACACACTCTGCAGGTCCCCTGCTGCCCCTCACAGGCCCCCCCAGACACACACTCTGCAGGTCCCCTGCTGCCCCTCACAGCAACCCCCCGAGACACACACTCTGCAGGTCCCTGCTGCCCCTCACAGGTCCCCCCCAGACACACACTCTGCAGGCCCCCTGCTGCCCCTCACAGGCCCCCGAGACACACACTCTGCAGGTCCCCTGCTGCCCCTCACAGGCCCCCGAGACACACACTCTGCAGGTCCCCCGCTGCCCCTCCCAGGCCCCCCCGACACACACTCTGCAGGTCCCCTACAGCCCCTCAAAGCCCCCCCCCGAGACACACACTCTGCAGGCCCCCTGCTGCCCCTCACAGGCCACCCGAGACACACACTCTGCAGGTCCCCTGCTGCCCCTCACAACCCCCCCCCAGAGACACACACTCTGCAGGTCCCCTGCTGCCCCTCACAGCCCCCCCCGAGACACACACTCTGCAGGTCCCTGCTGCCTCTCACAGCCCCTCCCGAGACACACTCTGCAGGTCCCCTGCTGCCCCTCACAGCCCCCCCCCGAGACACACTCTGCAGGTCCCCTGCTGCCCCTCACAGCCCCCCCCGAGACACACTCTGCAGGTCCCTCCTGCTGCCCCCACAGCCCCCCCCCCGAGACCCCACTCTGCAGGTCCCTCCTGCTGCCCCTCACAGGCCCCCCCGAGACCCACTCTGCAGGTCCCTCCTGCTGCCCCTCACAGGCCCCCCACCCGAGACCCCACTCTGCAGGTCCCTCCTGCTGCCCCTCACAGGCCCCCCCGAGACCCCACTCTGCAGGTCCCTCCTGCTGCTCCTCACAGGCCCCCCCCCGAGACCCCACTCTGCAGGTCCCTCCTGCTGCCCCTCACAGGCTCCCGAGACACACACTCTGCAGGTCCCCTGCTGCCCCTCACAGGCCCCCCCAGACACACATTCTGCAGGTCCCCTGCTGCCACTCACAGGCCCCCCCAGACACACACTCTGCAGGTCCCTGCTGCCACTCACAGGCCCCCCCAGACACACACTCTGCAGGTCCCCTGCTGCCACTCACAGGCCCCCCCAGACACACACTCTGCAGGTCCCTGCTGCCACTCACAGGCCCCCCCAGACACACACTATGCGAATTTGCTGGCCACCTTCCTCTCTGCAAACGATCTTATCCAACACTGCACAGAAACAACACACTCTAAAGGCTCAATCCTGGACCTTGTTATTTCTAAAGCAGGCTTGCTGACTATCGCTACCCCTATTCATGTAGACTGGTCGGACCACCTCCTCATCCCATTCTCTCTTCACCTATCACACTCTATAACTCTTGGCCAGCCTAAGAGGGCTACTTCCTGGTTCCGTGACACTAAAAATATTGACCTCCGTACCCTCTGTGATTCAGCTTTGCTATCACTTCCAAGGCTAGACCCGGACCTAGATATTAACGAACTCACCTCCCAATGCCTCACAGTCCTTGCAGTCGAAATCAATAATGTCGCTCCTCTCCAAAGCAAAAAGAAAAGGCCCACTCCCTCAGCACCTTGGTTCAACAAATCCCTCTATGAAGAAAGGAAGTTCCTAAGAGCCCTTGAGAAACAATGGAGACAAGCGCCCTCCACTGAAAACTTGGCCACGCTTCGTTCAGCAAGATCCAAGTACCACAAGCTCATCTTCCTTGGAAAAGCGTCACACTTCAAATCCCTCCTTGACTCAGCCAAAAATAGACCCAAAAAACTATTCGACCTCATCAAGAACCCAAACAGCTCTTCCCCAACCTCCAAATTGGAAGATTCCACAAAGAAAGCAGCGAAATTCGCTGTATTCTTTGACGAAAAGGTAAAATCACTTGTAGATCAGGTCATTCATCCTACCCCTACAGAGGAGTGCAAATCCTTAACCATTTGGCAAAACTTTAACCCCATCTCTGACGATGCTCTCCTCAAATGCATCCTCGATACAAAGCCCTCTAACCATTCTCTTGACCCCATCCCTAGTGCCATTGCCATTGACTTCTATACTAACTCTCTTTCCTATTGGACCACTTTGGTCAACCTCTCCCTCAGTCAAGGCTCCCTTCCTGTGTCCTTCAAAACTGGGCAGGTCACCCCTCTGCTTAAAAAACCCACCGCTGATGCGAACGACCTCAACAACTACCGTCCCATCACTAACCTACCCTTTCTTGCGAAAATTACAGAAAAATGTGTAGCGAAACAACTCTCTCGCCATATCAAGGAAAATGATCTTCTTGACAATTTCCAGTCCGGCTTCATTCAAAACCGCAGCACTGAAACAGCCCTGCTGCTAGTGATTGATGACGCGCTGCGGATACTTGATTCAGGGGAGTCTTGTCTTCTAATTCTTCTCGACCTTTCTGCAGCCTTTGACACTGTCAATCACAACACTCTCCTTAACACTCTTCAACAGAGAATGGGCATGGAGGGCACTGTGCTCAAATGGTTTGCCTCCTTCCTCTCTGATAGATCCCAAATGATCAAAATAGCGAACAGTCTTTCAGCTCCTTTAGCGGTCAGTACCATACTTGCACCCACACTGTTCAATCTCTATTTAGAACCGTTGGGAAATCTCCTGAGTAAATCCGGGATCCACTATCATCTATATGCGGATGACACTCAGATTTACCTTAAGGTGGCCTCCAATCACGATCTCTCCTTCCTTAGCTCTACTCTCGACTCCATTCAAAACTGGATGTTAACTCATCAACTGATCCTGAATCCCTCCAAAACATAATTCCTCCTCCTCTCCTCCTCACTTTCTCATCCCCCAGTGCAATCATGGATGGATCAGATCAATCTAATGAACAATAAGCCCATCATTGTCGAGAGCGCAAAATCCCTTGGTGTCATTCTCGACAAAAAACTCAATCTACTCTCCCACATCGACTCCATTGCAAAGTCTGCTCGACACCAACTGCGCCTTCTTTGGGGAATTCGTCGCTTCTTCCCGGAGCGCGACCTTAAAACCCTGGTCCAATCGCTGGTTCTCTCCAGATTGGACTACTGCAACTCTCTTCTTACTGGCCTTCCCAAATCCCACCTTTCCCCCCTGAAGTCTATTCTCCATTCAGCAGCTCGTTTCAGATATGGGGCCAAAAGAAGCGACCACATCACACCCATTTTATCCACCCTCCGTTGGCTTCCCATAGAGGCAAGATCTATCTACAAAACTGCATGTATCACCCACAAAGCCTTGCACTCCTCCTCCCCTCGCTACCTGGTGAATAAACTGAAACTCTCTGGGGGCTCCAGACCATCACGTAATGCAGAAAAGTTATTGCTTGAACCTCCCATTTTCAAGAAGGAAAGATTGATGGCCCAATCCTTTTCAGGCAACGCGGTGAGAATCTGGAACTCGCTTCCGCCTCAGCTTCGGACCACCACCTCTTCCCAGGCCTTCAAAACTGACCTCAAAGCTCTCCTCCTTCAAAGACACTTCCAAAGTTAATTCAAGCCCTCTGTTTTCAGAAGGAAGTCCTTCCATCATAGGATATTCTGTTCTCCATGCCTATAGAAGTGCCTTCCCAGGGTGTTTTTGTGTTTTGAGTGGCTGCCATTTAGTGCAGTTTTATACCTCTACCTGTATTTTGTACTCTTTTGTAACATGCACACAGCACCTTTCCTTTTACAACATATCATTTGCTACCTCTTATATCTTGTTTGCTTTTGATACTTGCACAAGGGCCACCACTGCCTCATGTAACGTAACTATTGTTTTAGTGTTTTGAGTGTCTACCATTTATTGCATTTTTTATTTTATTTTTTACCTCTACTCGTACTTTATTTGCTCTTGTAACCTGCACACGTAACTTTTTCCTTTCGTATTGCCTCATGTAATGTAACGTTTGCTTTTGTAACAGGCTCACTTGTAATTCCTCTCCTCTTGTATCTTTACTTTGCCTATTGTGAAGCGCTCTGACACCTTCGGGTAAAGTCCGCGCTATATAAAAACGCATTAAATAAAATAAAATAAAACACTCTGCAGGTCCCCTGCAGCCCCTCACAGGCCCCGAGACACACACTCTGCAGGTCCCCTGCTGCCCCTCACAGCCCCCCCCGAGACACACACTCTCCGGGTCCCTGTTGCCCCTCACAGCCCCCCCGAGACACACACTCTGCAGGCCCCCTGCTGCCCCTCACAGGCCCCCCTGAGACACACACTCTGCAGGTCCCCTGCTGCCCCTCACAGGACCCCCCCAGGACACACACTCTGCACTTCCCCTGCTGTCCCTGACAGCCCCCCCCAGACACACACTCTGCAGGTCCCTCCTACTGCCCCTCACAGGCCCCCCCAGACCCCACTCTGCAGGTCCCCTGCTGCCCCTCACAGGCCCACGAGACACACACTCTGCAGGTCCCCTGCTGCCCCTCACAGGCCCCCCGAGACACACACTCTGCAGGTCCCCTGCTGCCCCTACAGCCCCCCCGAGACACACACTCTGCAGGTCCCCTGCTGCCCCTCACAGGCCCCCGAGACACACACTGTGCAGGTCCCTGCTGCCCCTCACATGCCCCCCCAGACACACACTCTGCTGGTCCCTCCTGCTGCCCCTCACAGGCCCCCCTGTGACACACACTCTGCAGGTCCCTGCTGCCCCTCACAGGCCCCCCCGAGACACACACTCTGCAGGTCCCTGCTGCCCCTCACAGGCCCCCCAAGACACACACTCTGCAGGTCCCTGCTGCCCCTCACAGGCCCCCCCGAGACACACACTCTGCAGGTCCCCTGCTGCCCCTCACAGCCCCCCCACCCAGACACACACTCTGCAGGTCCCCTGCTGCCCCTCACAGCCCCCCCGAGACACACACTCTGCAGGTCCCCTGCTGCTTCTCACAGGCCCCCGAGACACACACTGTGCAGGTCCCTGCTGCCCCTCCCAGGCCCCCCCAGACACACACTCTGCCGGTCCCTCCTGCTGCCTCTCACAGGCCCCCCAAGACACACACTCTGCAGGTCCCTGCTGCCCCTCACAGGCCCCCCCGAGACACACACTCTGCAGGTCCCCTGGTGCCCCTCACAGGCCCCCGAGACACACACTCTGCAGGTCCCTCCTGCTGCCTCTCACAGGCCCCCCCGAGACACACACTCTGCAGGTCCCTCCTGCTGCCCCTCACAGGGCCCCCGAGACACACACTCTGCAGGTCCCTGCTGCCCCTCACAGGCCCCCCTGTGACACACACTCTGCAGGTCCCCTCCTACCCCTCACAGGCCCCCACGAGACACACACTCTGCAGGTCCCTCCTGCTGCCCCTCACAGCCCCCCCCGAGACACACACTCTGCAGGTCCCCTGCTGCCCCTCACATGCCCCCGAGACACACACTCTGCAGGCCCCCTGCTGCCCCTCAGAGCCCCCCCAGAGACACACACTCTGCAGGCCCCCTGCTGACCCTCACAGCCCCCCCCGAGACACACTCTCTGCAGGTCCCCTGCTGCCCCACACAGCCCCCCCCGAGACACACACTCTGCAGGTCCCCTGCTGCCCCTCACAGCTACCCCCCCCGAGACACACACTCTACAGGTCCCCTGCTGCCCCTCACAGCTCCCCACCAAGACACACACTCTGCAGGTCCCTGCTGCCCCTCACAGGCCCCCGAGACACACACTCTGCAAGGTCCCTCCTGCTGCCCCTCACAACCCCCCCCTCCCCAGACACACACTCTGCAGGTCCCCTGCTGCCCCTCACAGCCCCCCCCCACGAGACACACACTCTGCAGGTCCCCTGCTGCCCCTCACAGGCCCCCCTGAAACACACACTCTGCAGGTCCCCTGCTGCCCCTCACAGGCCCCCCGAGACACACACTCTGCAGGTCCCTCCTGCTGCCCTTCACAGCCCCCCCCGAGTCACACACTCTGCAGGCCCCCTGCTGCCCCTCACAGGCCCCCGAGACACACACTCTGCAGGTCCCCTGCTGCCCCTCACAGGCCCCCGAGACACACACTCTGCAGGTCCCTCCTGCTGCCTCTCACAGGCCCCCCCGAGACACACACTCTGCAGGTCCCTCCTGCTGCCCCTCACAGGCCCCCCGAGACACACACTCTGCAGGTCCCTCCTGCTGCCCCTCACAACCCCCCCCTCCCCAGACACACACTCTGCAGGTCCCCTGCTGCCCCTCACAGCCCCCCCCCCACGAGACACACACTGTGCAGGTCCCCTGCTGCCCCTCACAGGCCCCCCTGAAACACACACTCTGCAGGTCCCCTGCTGCCCCTCACAGGCCCCCCGAGACACACACTCTGCAGGTCCCTCCTGCTGCCCCTCACAGCCCCGCCCCGAATCACACACTCTGCAGGCCCCCTGCTGCCCCTCACAGGCCCCCCCGAGACACACACTCTGCAGGTCCCCTGCTGCCCCTCACAGGCCCCCGAGACACACACTCTGCAGGTCCCTCCTGCTGCCTCTCACAGGCCCCCCCGAGACACACACTCTGCAGGTCCCTCCTGCTGCCCCTCACAGGCCCCCCCGAGACACACACTCTGCAGGTCCCCTGCTGCCCCTCACAGGCCCCCCTGAAACACACACTCAGCAGGTCCCCTGCTGCCCCTCACAGGCCCCCCGAGACACACACTCTGCAGGTCCCTCCTGCTGCCCCTCACAGCCCCCCCCGAGTCACAGACTCTGCAGGCTCCCTGCTGCCCCTCACAGGCCCCCCCGAGACACACACTCTGCAGGTCCCCTGCTGCCCCTCACAGGCCCCCGAGACACTCACTCTGCAGGTCCCTCCTGCTGCCTCTCACAGGCCCCCCCGAGACACACACTCTGCAGGTCCCTCCTGCTGCCCCTCACAGGGCCCCCGAGACACACACTCTGCAGGTCCCTGCTGCCCCTCACAGGCCCCCCTGTGACACACACTCTGCAGGTCCCCTCCTACCCCTCACAGGCCCCCACGAGACGCACACTCTGCAGGTCCCTCCTGTTGCCCCTCACAGCCCCCCCCCGAGACACACACTCTGCAGGTCCCCTGCTGCCCCTCACATGCCCCCGAGACACACACTCTGCAGGCCCCCTGCTGCCCCTCAGAGCCCCCCCAGAGACACACACTCTGCAGGCCCCCTGCTGACCCTCACAGCCCCCCCCGAGACACACACTCTGCAGGTCCCCTGCTGCCCCTCACAGCCCCCCCGAGACACACACTCTGCAGGTCCCCTGCTGCCCCTCACAGCTACCCCCCCCGAGACACACACTCTGCAGGTCCCCTGCTGCCCCTCACAGCTCCCCACCAAGACACACACTCTGCAGGTCCCTGCTGCCCCTCACAGGCCCCCCGAGACACACACTCTGCAAGGTCCCTCCTGCTGCCCCTCACAACCCCCCCCTCCCCAGACACACACTCTGCAGGTCCCCTGCTGCCCCTCACAGCCCCCCCCCCCACGAGACACACACTCTGCAGGTCCCCTGCTGCCCCTCACAGGCCCCCTGAAACACACACTCTGCAGGTCCCCTGCTGCCCCTCACAGGCCCCCCGAGACACACACTCTGCAGGTCCCTCCTGCTGCCCATCACAGCCCCCCCCGAGTCACACACTCTGCAGGCCCCCTGCTGCCCCTCACAGGCCCCCCGAGACACACACTCTGCAGGTCCCCTGCTGCCCCTCACAGGCCCCCGAGACACACACTCTGCAGGTCCCTCCTGCTGCCTCTCACAGGCCCCCCCGAGACACACACTCTGCAGGTCCCTCCTGCTGCCCCTCACAGGCCCCCCCGAGACACACACTCTGCAGGTCCCCTGCTGCCCCTCACAGGCCCCCTGAAACACACACTCTGCAGGTCCCCTGCTGCCCCTCACAGGCCCCCCGAGACACACACTCTGCAGGTCCCTCCTGCTGCCCCTCACAGCCCCCCCGAGTCACACACTCTGCAGGCTCCCTGCTGCCCCTCACAGGCCCCCCCGAGACACACACTCTGCAGGTCCCCTGCTGCCCCTCACAGGCCCCCGAGACACACACTCTGCAGGTCCCTCCTGCTGCCTCTCACAGGCCCCCCCGAGACACACACTCTGCAGGTCCCTCCTGCTGCCCCTCACAGGCCCCCCCGAGACACACACTCTGCAGGTCCCTGCTGCCCCTCACAGGCCCCCCTGTGACACACACTCTGCAGGTCCCCTGCTACCCCTCACAGGCCCCCACGAGACACACACTCTGCAGGTCCCTCCTGCTGCCCCTCACAGCCCCCCCCGAGACACACACTCTGCAGGTCCCCTGCTGCACCTCACATGCCCCCGAGACACACACTCTGCAGGCCCCCCTGCTGTTCCTCAGAGCCCCCCAGAGACACACACTCTGCAGGCCCCCTGCTGCCCCTCACAGCCCCCCCCCGAGACACACACTCTGCAGGTCCCCTGCTGCCCCTCACAGCCCCCCCCGAGACACACACTCTGCAGGTCCCCTGCTGCCCCTCACAGCCCCCCCCGAGACACACACTCTGCAGGTCCCCTGCTGCCCCTCACAGCACCCCCCCCGAGACACACACTCTGCAGGTCCCTCCTGCTGTCCCTAACAGGCCCCCCCAGACACACACCATGCAGGCCCCCTGCTGCCCCTCACAGGCCCCCCCCCAGACACACACTCTGCAGGCCCCCTGCTGCCCCTCACAGGCCCCCCGACACACACACTATGCAGGTCCCTCCTGCTGCCCCTCACAGCCCCCCCGAGACACACACTCTGCAGGTCCCCTGCTGCCCCTCACAGGCTCCCCCGAGGCACACACTCTGCAGGTCCCCTGCTGCCCCCCATTGGCCCCCCGAGACACACACTCTGCAGGTCCCTACTGCCCCTCACAGGCCCCCCGAGACACACACTCTGCAGGTCCCCTGCTGCCCCTCACAGGCCCCCCCCGAGACACACACTCTGCAGGTCCCTCCTGCTGCCCCTCACAGCCCCGCCTCTGCCCCCAGAGACACACACTCTGCAGGTCCCCTGCTGCCCCTCACAGGCCCCCCCGAGACACACACTCTGCAGGTCCCCTGCTGCCCCTCACAGGCCCCCCGAGACACACACTCTGCAGGTCCCCTGCTGCCCCTCACAGGCCCCCGAGACACACACTCTGCAGGTCCCTGCTGCCCCTCACAGGCCCCCGAGACACACACTGTGCAGGTCCCTCCTGCTGCCCCTCACTGCCCCCCGAGACACACACTCTGCAGGTCCCTTCTGCCCCTCACAGGCCCCCCGAGACACACACTCTGCAGGTCCCCTGCTGCCCCTCACAGGCCCCCCCCAGACACACACTCTGCAGGTCCCTCCTGCTGCCCCTCACAGTCCCCCGAGACACACACTCTGCAGGTCCCCTGCGGCCCCCCCGAGACACACACTCTGCAGGTCCCCTGCTGCCCCTCTCAGGCCCCCCCAGACACTCCCTCTGCAGGCCCCCTGCTGCCCCTCTCAGGCCCCCGAGACACACACTCTGCAGGTCCCCTGCTGCCCCTCACAGCCCCCCCCGAGACACACACTCTGCAGGTCCCCTGCTGCCCCTCACAGGCCCCCCCGAGACACACACTCTGCAGGTCCTCTGCTGCCCCTCACAGGCCCCCACGAGACACACACTTCAGGTCCCTCCTGCTGCCCCTCACAGCCCCCCTCCCCCCGAGACACAAACTCTGCAGGTCCGCTGCTGCCCCTCACATGCCCCCGAGACACACACTCTGCAGGCCCCCTGCTGCTTCTCACAGCCCCCCCCCCGAGACACACACTCTGCAGGCCCCCTGCTGCCCCTCACTGCCACCCTCCCCCCGAGACACACACTCTGCAGGTCCCCTGCTGCCCCTCACAGCCCCCCCCGAGACACACACACTGCAGGTCCCCTGCTGCCCCTCACAGCCCCCCCCCCCAGAGACACACACTCTGCAGGTCCCCTGCTGCCCCTCACAGCACCCCCCCGAGACACACACTCTGCAGGTCCCTCCTGCTGCCCCTCAAAGACCCCCCCAGACACACACCCTGCAGGCCCCCTGCTGCCCCTCACAGGCCCCCCCCCCAGACACACACTCTGCAGGCCCCCTCCTGCCCCTCACAGGCCCTCGTGACACACACTCTGCAGGTCCCTCCTGCTGCCCCTCACAGCTCCCCCCCCACCGAGACACACACTCTGCAGGTCCCCTGCTGCCCCTCACAGGCTCCCCCGAGACACATACTCTGCAGGTCCCCTGCTGCCCCTCACAGGCCCCCCGAGACACATACTCTGCAGGTCCCCTGCTGCCCCTCACAGCCCCTCCCCCCGAGACACACACTCTGCAGGTCCCTGCTGCCCCTCACAGGCCCCCCGAGACACACACTCTGCAGGTCCCCTGCTGCCCCTCACAGGCCCCCCCGAGACACACACTCTGCAGGTCCCCTGCTGCCCCTCACAGGCCCCCCGAGACACACACTCTGCAGGTCCCTGCTGCCCCTCACAGGCCCCCCGAGACACACACTCTGCAGGTCCCTCCTGCTGCCCCTCACAGCCCCCCACCCGAGACACACACTCTGCAGGTCCCCTGCTGCCCCTCACAGGCCCCCCCGAGACACACACTCTGCAGGTCCCTCCTGCTGCCCCTCACAGCCCCCCCGAGACACACACTCTGCAGGTCCCCTGCTGCCCCTCACAGGCCCCCCCGAGACACACACTCTGCAGGTCCCCTGCTGCCCCTCACATGCCCCCGAGACACACACTCTGCAGGCCCCCTGCTGCCCCTCACAGCCCCCCCCCGAGACACACACTCTGCAGGTCCCCTGCTGCCCCTCACAGCCCCCCCCGAGACACACACTCTGCAGGTCCCCTGCTGCCCCTCACAGCCACCCCCCCAAGACACACACTCTGCAGGTCCCCTGCTGCCCCTCACAGGCCCCCCCCCGAGACACACACTCTGCAGGTCCCTCCTGCTGCCCCTCACAGGCCCCCCCAGACACACACTCTGCAGGCCCCCTTCTGCCCCTCACAGCCCCCCGAGACACACACTCTGCAGGTCCCTCCTGCTGCCCCTCACAACCCCCCCTCCCCAGACACACACTCTGCCGGTCCCCTGCTGCCCCTCACAGCCCCCCCGAGACACACACTCTGCAGGTCCTCTGCTGCCCCTCACAGGCCCCCCTGAAACACACACTCTGCAGGTCCCCTGCTGCCCCTCACAGGCCCCCCGAGACACACACTCTGCAGGTCCCTCCTGCTGCCCCTCACAGCCCCCCCCAAGTCACACACTCTGCAGGCCCCCTGCTGCCCCTCACAGGCCCCCCCGAGACACACACTCTGCAGGTCCCCTGCTGCCCCTCACAGGCCCCCGAGACACACACTCTGCAGGTCCCTCCTGCTGCCTCTCACAGGCCCCCCGAGACACACACTCTGCAGGTCCCTCCTGCTGCCTCTCACAGGCCCCCCCGAGACACACACTCTGCAGGTCCCCTGCTGCCCCTCACATGCCCCCCCCCCCAGACACACACTCTGTAGGCCCCCTGCTGCCCCTCACAGGCCCCCGAGACACACACTCTGACGGTCCCTCCTGCTGCCTCTCACAGGCCCCCCCGAGACACACACTCTGCAGGTCTCCTGCTGCCCCTCACAGCCCCCCCCCCCAGACACACACTCTGCAGGTCCCTCCTGCTGCCCCTCAAAGACCCCCTCAGACACACACCCTGCAGGCCCCCTGCTGCCCCTCACAGGCCCCCCCCAGACACACACTCTGCAGGCCCCCTGCTGCCCCTCACTGGCCCCCGTGACACACACTCTGCAGGTCCCTCCTGCTGCCCCTCACAGCTCCCCCCCCACTGAGACACACACTCTGCAGGTCCCCTGCTGCCCCTCACAGGCTCCCCCGAGACACACACTCTGCAGGTCCCCTGCTGCCCCTCACAGGCCCCCCCGAGACACACACTCTGCAGGTCCCCTGCTGCCCCTCACAGCCCCCCCCCCGAGACACACACTCTGCAGGTCCCTGCTGCCCCTCACAGGCCCCCCGAGACACACACTCTGCAGGTCCCCTGCTGCCCTTCACAGGCCCCCCCGAGACACACACTCTGCAGGTCCCCTGCTGCCCCTCACAGGCCCCCCGAGACACACACTCTGCAGGTCCCTGCTGCCCCTAACAGGCCCCCCGAGACACACACTCTGCAGGTCCCTCCTGCTGCCCCTCACAGCCCCCCCGAGACACATACTCTGCAGGTCCCCTGCTGCCCCTCACAGGCCCCCCCGGAGACACACACTCTGCAGGTCCCCTGCTGCCCCTCACAGGCCCCCCTGAGACACACACTCTGCAGGTCCCTCCTGCTGCCCCTCACAGCCCCCCTCCGAGACACACACTCTGCAGGTCCCCTGCTGCCCCTCACAGGCCCCCCGAGACACACACTCTGCAGGTCCCCTGCTGCCCCTCACATGCCCCCGAGACACACACTCTGCAGGCCCCCTGCTGCCCCTCACAGCCCCCTCCCCGAGACACACACTCTGCAGGTCCCCTGCTGCCCCTCACAGCCCCCCCCCGAGACACACACTCTGCAGGTCCCCTGCTGCCCCTCACAGCCACCCCCCGAGACACACACTCTGCAGGTCCCCTGCTGCCCCTCACAGGCCCCCCCCGAGACACACACTCTGCAGGTCCCTCCTGCTGCCCCTCACAGGCCCCCCCAGACACACACTCAGCAGGCCCCCTGCTGCCCCTCACAGCCCCCCGAGACACACACTCTGCAGGTCCCCTGCTGCCCCTCACAGCTCCCCACCAAGACACACACTCTGCAGGTCCCTGCTGCCCCTCACAGGCCCCCCGAGACACACACTCTGCAGGTCCCTCCTGCTGCCCCTCACAACCCCCCCTTCCCCAGACACACACTCTTCAGGTCCCCTGCTGCCCCTCACAGCCCCCCCCCCACGAGACACACACTCTGCAGGTCCCCTGCTGCCTCTCATAGGCCCCCCTGAAACACACACTCTGCAGGTCCCCTGCTGCCCCTCACAGGCCCCCCGAGACACACACTCTGCAGGTCCCTCCTGCTGCCCCTCACAGCCCCCCCCCCGAGTCACACACTCTGCAGGCCCCCTGCTGCCCCTCACAGGCCCCCCCGAGACACACACTCTGCAGGTCCCCTGCTGCCCCTCACAGGCCCCCGAGACACACACTCTGCAGGTCCCTCTTGCTGCCTCTCACAGGCCCCCCCGAGACACACACTCTGCAGGTCCCTCCTGCTGCCCCTCACAGGCCCCCCCGAGACACACACTCTGCAGGTCCCCTGCTGCCCCTCACAGGCCCCCCTGAAACACACACTCTGCAGGTCCCCTGCTGCCCCTCACAGGCCCCCCGAGACACACACTCTGCAGGTCCCTCCTGCTGCCCCTCACAGCCCCCCTCCGAGTCACACACTCTGCAGGCTCCCTGCTGCCCCTCACAGGCCCCCCCGAGACACACACTCTGCAGGTCCCCTGCTGCCCCTCACAGGCCCCCGAGACACACACTCTGCAGGTCCCTGCTGCCCCTCACAGGCCCCCCTGTGACACACACTCTGCAGGTCCCCTGCTGCCCCTCACAGGCCCCCGAGACACACACTCTGCAGGTCCATCCTGCTGCCTCTCACAGGCCCCCCCGAGACACACACTCTGCAGGTCCCTCCTGCTGCCTCTCACAGGCCCCCCCGAGACACACACTCTGCAGGTCCCCCTGCTGCCCCTCACATGCCCCCCCCCCAGACACACACTCTGCAGGCCCCCTGCTGCCCCTCACAGGCCCCCGAGACACACACTCTGCAGGTCTCCTGCTGCCCCTCACAGGCCCCCCCCGAGACACACTCTGCAGGTCCCTCCTGCTGCCTCTCACAGGCCCCCCCAGACACACTCTGCAGGTCCCTCCTGCTGCCCCTCACAGGCCCCCCCCCGAGACACACTCTGCAGGTCCCCTGCTGCCCCTCGCAGGCCCCCCTCACAGGCCCCCCCAGACACACTCTGCAGGCCCCCTGCTGCCCCTCACAGGCCCCCCGAGACACACACTCTGCAGGTCCCTGCTGCCCCTCACAGGCCCCCCGAGACACACACTCTGCAGGTCCCTCCTGCTGCCCCTCACAGCCCCCCCGAGACACATACTCTGCAGGTCCCCTGCTGCCCCTCACAGGCCCCCCCGGAGACACACACTCTGCAGGTCCCCTGCTGCCCCTCACAGGCCCCCCTGAGACACACACTCTGCAGGTCCCTCCTGCTGCCCCCTCACAGCCCCCCCCCGAGACACACACTCTGCAGGTCCCCTGCTGCCCCTCACAGGCCCCCCCGAGACACACACTCTGCAGGTCCCCTGCTGCCCCTCACATGCCCCCGAGACACACACTCTGCAGGCCCCCTGCTGCCCCTCACAGCCCCCTCCCCGAGACACACACTCTGCAGGTCCCCTGCTGCCCCTCACAGCCCCCCCCCCCGAGACACACCACTCTGCAGGTCCCCTGCTGCCCCTCACAGCCACCCCCCCCGAGACACACACTCTGCAGGTCCCCTGCTGCCCCTCACAGGCCCCTCCCGAGACACACACTCTGCAGGTCCCTCCTGCTGCCCCTCACAGGCCCCCCCAGACACACACTCAGCAGGCCCCCTGCTGCCCCTCACAGCCCCCCGAGACACACACTCTGCAGGTCCCCTGCTGCCCCTCACAGCTCCCCACCAAGACACACACTCTGCAGGTCCCTGCTGCCCCTCACAGGCCCCCCGAGACACACACTCTGCAGGTCCCTCCTGCTGCCCCTCACAACCCCCCCTTCCCCAGACACACACTCTGCAGGTCCCCTGCTGCCCCTCACAGCCCCCCCCCCACGAGACACACACTCTGCAGGTCCCCTGCTGCCTCTCATAGGCCCCCCTGAAACACACACTCTGCAGGTCCCCTGCTGCCCCTCACAGGCCCCCCGAGACACACACTCTGCAGGTCCCTCCTGCTGCCCCTCACAGCCCCCCCCGAGTCACACACTCTGCAGGCCCCCTGCTGCCCCTCAGGCCCCCCCGAGACACACACTCTGCAGGTCCCCTGCTGCCCCTCACAGGCCCCCGAGACACACACTCTGCAGGTCCCTCTTGCTGCCTCTCACAGGCCCCCCCGAGACACACACTCTGCAGGTCCCTCCTGCTGCCCCTCACAGGCCCCCCCGAGACACACACTCTGCAGGTCCCCTGCTGCCCCTCACAGGCCCCCCTGAAACACACACTCTGCAGGTCCCCTGCTGCCCCTCACAGGCCCCCCGAGACACACACTCTGCAGGTCCCTCCTGCTGCCCCTCACAGCCCCCCTCCCAGTCACACAGTCTGCAGGCTCCCTGCTGCCCCTCACAGGAGCCCCCGAGACACACACTCTGCAGGTCCCCTGCTGCCCCTCACAGGCCCCCGAGACACACACTCTGCAGGTCCCTGCTGCCCCTCACAGGCCCCCCTGTGACACACACTCTGCAGGTCCCCTGCTGCCCCTCACAGGCCCCCGAGACACACACTCTGCAGGTCCATCCTGCTGCCTCTCACAGGCCCCCCGAGACACACACTCTGCAGGTCCCTCCTGCTGCCTCTCACAGGCCCCCCGAGACACCACTCTGCAGGTCCCCTGCTGCCCCTCACATGCCCCCCCCCAAAACACACACTCTGCAGGCCCCCTGCTGCCCCTCACAGGCCCCCGAGACACACACTCTGCAGGTCTCCTGCTGCCCCTCACAGGCCCCCCCCCCGAGACACACTCTGCAGGTCCCTCCTGCTGCCTCTCACAGGCCCCCCCAGACACACACCTCTGCAGGTCCCTCCTGCTGCCCCTCACAGGCCCCCCCCCGAGACACACTCTGCAGGTCCCCTGCTGCCCCTCGCAGGCCCCCTCACAGGCCCCCCCAGACACACTCTGCAGGCCCCCTGCTGCCCCTCACAGGCCCCCCGAGACCCCGAGACACACACTCTGCAGGTCCCTCCTGCTGCCCCTCACAGGCCCCCCCAGACACACACTCTGCAGGCCCCCTGCTGCCCCTCACAGCCCCCCGAGAAACACACTCTGCAGGTCCCCTGCTGCCCCTCACAGCTCCCCACCAAGACACACACTCTGCAGGTCCCTGCTGCCCCTCACTGGCCCCCCGAGGACACACCACTCTGCAGGTCCCTCCTGCTGCCCCTCACAACCCCCCCCCTCCCCAGACACACACTCTGCAGGTCCCCTGCTGCCCCTCACAGCCCCCCCCCACGAGACACACACTCTGCAGGTTCCCTGCTGCCCCTCATAGGCCCCCCTGAAACACACACTCTGCAGGTCCCCTGCTGCCCCTCACAGGCCCCCCGAGACACACACTCTGCAGGTCCCACCTGCTGCCCCTCACAGCCCCCCCCGAGTCACACACTCTGCAGGCCCCCTGTTGCCCCTCACAGGCCCCCCCCGAGACACACACTCTGCAGGTCCCCTGCTGCCCCTCACAGGCCCCCGAGACACACACTCTGCAGGTCCCTCCTGCTGCCCCTCACAGGCCCCCCCCGAGACACACACTCTGCAGGTCCCCTGCTGCCCCTCACAGGCCCCCCCTGAAACACACACTCTGCAGGTCCCCTGCTGCCCCTCATAGGCCCCCCGAGACACACACTCTGCAGGTCCCTCCTGCTGCCCCTCACAGCCCCCCCGAGTCACACACTCTGCAGGCCCCCTGCTGCCCCTCACAGGCCCCCCCGAGACACACACTCTGCAGGCCCCCTGCTGCCCCTCACAGCCCCCTCCCCGAGATACACACTCTGCAGGTCCCCTGCTGCCCCTCACAGCCCCCCCCGAGACACACACTCTGCAGGGTCCCCTGCTGCCCCTCACAGCCACCCCCCCGAGACCACACTCTGCAGGTCCCCTGCTGCCCCTCACAGGCCCCCCCGAGACACACACTCTGCAAGTCCCTCCTGCTGCCCCTCACATGCCCGCCCAGACACACACTCTGCAGGCCCCCTGCTGCCCCTCACAGCCCCCCGAGACACACACTCTGCAGGTCCCCTGCTGCCCCTCACAGGCCCCCCCCCACGAGACACACACTCTGCAGGTCCCCTGCTGCCCCTCATAGGCCCCCCTGAAACACACACTCTGCAGGTCCCCTGCTGCCCCTCACAGGCCCCCCGAGACACACACTCTGCAGGTCCCTCCTGCTGCCCCTCACAGCCCCCCCCCCGAGTCACACACTCTGCAGGCCCCCTGCTGCCCCTCACAGGCCCCCCCGAGACACACACTCTGCAGGTCCCCTGCTGCCCCTCACAGGCCCCTGAGACACACACTCTGCAGGTCCCTCCTGCTGCCTCTCACAGGCCCCCCCGAGACACACACTCTGCAGGTCCCTCCTGCTGCCCCTCACAGGCCCCCCCGAGACACACACTCTGCAGGTCCCCTGCTGCCCCTCACAGGCCCCCCTGAAACACACACTCTGCAGGTCCCCTGCTGCCCCTCACAGGCCCCCCGAGACACACACTCTGCAGGTCCCTCCTGCTGCCCCCTCACAGCCCCCCTCCGAGTCACACACTCTGCAGGCTCACTGCTGCCCCTCACAGGCCCCCCCGAGACACGCACTCTGCAGGTCCCCTGCTGCCCCTCACAGGCCCCCGAGACACACACTCTGCAGGTCCCTGCTGCCCCTCACAGGCCCCCCTGTGACACACACTCTGCAGGTCCCCTGCTGCCCCTCACAGGCCCCCGAGACACACACTCTGCAGGTCCCTCCTGCTGCCTCTCACAGGCCCCCCCGAGACACACACTCTGCAGGTCCCTCCTGCTGCCTCTCAAAGGCCCCCCCGAGACACACACTCTGCAGGTCCCCTGCTGCCCCTCACATGCCCCCCCCCCCAGACACACACTCTGCAGGCCCCCTGCTGCCCCTCACAGGCCCCCGAGACACACACTCTGCAGGTCTCCTGCTGCCCCTCACAGGCCCCCCCCGAGACACACTCTGCAGGTCCCTCCTGCTGCCTCTCACAGGCCCCCCCAGACACACACTCTGCAGGTCCCTCCTGCTGCCCCTCACAGGCCCCCCCCCGAGACACACTCTGCAGGTCCCCTGCTGCCCCTCGCAGGCCCCCCTCACAGGCCCCCCCAGACACTCCCTGCAGGCCCCCTGCTGCCCCTCACAGGCCCCCCGAGACCCCGAGACACACACTCTGCAGGTCCCTCCTGCTGCCCCTCACAGGCCCCCCCAGACACACACTCTGCAGGCCCCCTGCTGCCCCTCACATCCCCCCGAGACACACACTCTGCAGGTCCCCTGCTGCCCCTCACAGCTGCCCACCAAGACACACACTCTGCAGGTCCCTGCTGCCCCTCACTGGCCCCCCGAGACACACACTCTGCAGGTCCCCTCTGCAGGTCCCTCCTGCTGCCCCTCACAACCCCCCCCCTCCCAGACACACACTCTGCAGGTCCCCTGCTGCCCCTCACAGCCCCCCCCCTCCCACGAGACACACACTCTGCAGGTCCCCTGCTGCCCCTCATAGGCCCCCCTGAAACACACACTCTGCAGGTCCCCTGCTGCCCCTCACAGGCCCCCCGAGACACACACTCTGCAGGTCCCACCTGCTGCCCCTCACAGCCCCCCCCGAGTCACACACTCTGCAGGCCTCCTGCTGCCCCTCACAGGCCCCCCCGAGACACACACTCTGCAGGTCCCCTGCTGCCCCTCACAGGCCCCCGAGACACACACTCTGCAGGTCCCACCTGCTGCCCCTCACAGCCCCCCCGAGTCACACACTCTGCAGGCCCCCTGCTGCCCCTCACAGGCCCCCCCGAGACACACACTCTGCAGGTCCCCTGCTGCCCCTCACAGGCCCCCGAGACACACACTCTGCAGGTCCCTCCTGCTGCCTCTCACAGGCCCCCCCGAGACACACACTCTGCAGGTCCCTCTGCTGCCCCTCACAGGCCCCCCCGAGACACACACTCTGCAGGTCCCCTGCTGCCCCTCACAGGCCCCCCCTGAAACACACACTCTGCAGGTCCCCTGCAGCCCCTCATAGGCCCCCCGAGACACACACTCTGCAGGTCCCTCCTGCTGCCCCTCACAGCCCCCCGAGTCACACACTCTGCAGGCCCCCTGCTGCCCCTCATAGGCCCCCCGAGACACACACTCTGCAGGTCCCTCCTGCTGCCCCTCACAGCCCCCCCGAGTCACACACTCTGCAGGCCCCCTGCTGCCCCTCACAGGCCTCCCCGAGACACACACTCTGCAGGCCCCCTGCTGCCCCTCACAGCCCCCTCCCCGAGACACACACTCTGCAGGTCCCCTGCTGCCCCTCACAGCCCCCCCCGAGACACACACTCTGCAGGTCCCCTGCTGCCCCTCACAGCCACCCCCCCGAGACACACACTCTGCAGGTCCCCTGCTGCCCCTCACAGGCCCCCCCGAGACACACACTCTGCAGGTCCCTCCTGCTGCCCCTCACAGGCCCCCCCCAGACACACACTCTGCAGGCCCCCTGCTGCCCCTCACAGCCCCGCGAGACACACACTCTGCAGGTCCCCTGCTGCCCCTCACAGCTCCCCACCAAGACACACACTCTGCAGGTCCCTGCTGCCCCTCACAGGCCCCCCGAGACACACACTCTGCAGGTCCCTGCTGCCCCTCACAGGCCCCCCTGTGACACACACTCTGCAGGTCCCCCCGCTGCCACTCACAGGCCCCCGAGACACACACTCTGCAGGTCCCTCCTGCTGCCTCTCACAGGCCCCCCCGAGACACACACTCTGCAGGTCCCTCCTGCTGCCTCTCACAGGCCCCCCGAGACACACACTCTGCAGGTCCCCTGCTGCCCCTCACATGCCCCCCCCCCCCAGACACACACTCTGCAGGCCCCTTGCTGCCCCTCACAGGCTCCGAGACACACACTCTGCAGGTCTCCTGCTGCCCCTCACAGGCCCCCCCCGAGACACACTCTGCAGGTCCCTCCTGCTGCCTCTCACAGCCCCCCCAGACACACACTCTGCAGGTCCCTCCTGCTGCCCCTCACAGGCCCCCCCCCCGAGACACACTCTGCAGGTCCCCTGCTGCCCCTCGCAGGCCCCCCTCACAGGCCCCCCCAGACACACTCTGCAGGCCCCCTGCTGCCCCTCACAGGCCCCCCGAGACCCCGAGACACACACTCTGCAGGTCCCTCCTGCTGCCCCTCACAGGCCCCCCCAGACACACACTCTGCAGGCCCCCTGCTGCCCCTCACAGCCCCCCGAGACACACACTCTGCAGGTCCCCCTGCTGCCCCTCACAGCTCCCCACCAAGACACACACTCTGCAGGTCCCTGCTGCCCCTCACTGGCCCCCCGAGACACACACTCTGCAGGTCCCTCCTGCTGCCCCTCACAACCCCCCCCCTCCCCAGACACACACTCTGCAGGTCCCCTGCTGCCCCTCACAGCCCCCCCCCCCCCCCACGAGACACACACTCTGCAGGTCCCTGCTGCCCCTCATAGGCCCCCCTGAAACACACACTCTGCAGGTCCCCTGCTGCCCCTCACAGGCCCCCCGAGACACACACTCTGCAGGTCCCACCTGCTGCCCCTCACAGCCCCCCCCCGAGTCACACACTCTGCAGGCCCCCTGCTGCCCCTCACAGGCCCCCCCGAGACACACACTCTGCAGGTCCCCTGCTGCCCCTCACAGGCCCCGAGACACACACTCTGCAGGTCCCTCCTGCTGCCTCTCACAGGCCTCCCCGAGACACACACTCTGCAGGTCCCTCCTGCTGCCCCTCACAGGCCCCCCCCGAGACACACACTCTGCAGGTCCCCTGCTGCCCCTCACAGGCCCCCCTGAAACACACACTCTGCAGGTCCCCTGCTGCCCCTCATAGGCCCTCCGAGACACACACTCTGCAGGTCCCTCCTGCTGCCCCTCACAGCCCTCCCGAGTCACACACTCTGCAGGCCCCCTGCTGCCCCTCACAGGCCCCCTGAGACACACACTCTGCAGGCCCCCTGCTGCCCCTCATAGGCCCCCGAGACACACACTCTGCAGGTCCCTGCTGCCCCTCACAGGCCCCCGAGACAACGCACTCTGCAGGTCCCCTGCTGCCTCTCACAGGCCCCCCCCGAGACACACACTCTGCAGGTCCCCTGCTGCCCCTCACAGTCCCCCCCGAGACCCACACTCTGCAGGTCCCCTGCTGCCTCTCACCGGCCCCCCGAGACACACACTCTGCAGGTCCCCTGCTGCCCCTCACAGGCCCCCCCCGGAGACACACACTCTGCAGGTCCCCTGCTGCCCCTCACAGCCCCCCCCCACCCCCGAGACACACACTCTGCAGGTCCGCTGCTGACCCTCACAGGCCCCCCAGCCACACACTCTGCAGGTCCCTCCTGCTGCCCCTCACAGGCCCCCCCCCGAGACACACTCTGCAGGTCCGCTGCTGCCCCTCGCAGGCCCCCCGAGACACACACTCTGCAGGTTCCCTGCTGCCCCTCGCAGGCCCCCCGAGACACACACTCTGCAGGTCCCCTGCTGCCTCTCACAGGCCCCCCGAGACACACACTCTGCAGGTCCCCCTGCTGCCCCCTCACAGCCCCCCCCCAGACCCACACTCTGCAGGTCCCCTGCTGCCTCTCACAGGCCCCCGAGACACACACTCTGCAGGTCCCCTGCTGCCCCTCACAGGCCCCCCCGAGACACACACACTTCTGCAGGTCCCCTGCTGCCCCTCACAGCCCCCCCCCCGAGACACACACTCTGCAGGTCCCCTGCTGCCCCTCACAGGGCCCCCCAGCCACACACTCTGCCGGTCCCTCCTGCTGCCCCTCACAGGCCCCCCTGAGACACACTCTTCAGGTCCCCTGCTGCCTCTCACAGGCCCCCCGAGACACACACTCTGCAGGTCCCCTGCTGCCCCTCACAGGCCCCCCCGGAGACACACACTCTGCAGGTCCCCTGCTGCCCCTCACAGCCCCCCCCGAGACACACACTCTGCAGGTCCCCTGCTGCCCCTCACAGGCCCCCCAGCCACACACTCTGCAGGTCCCTCCTGCTGCCCCTCACAGGCCCCCCCGACACACACTCTGCAGGTCCCCTGCTGCCCCTCGCAGGCCCCCCGAGACACACACTCTGCAGGTCCCTGCTGCCCCTCACAGGCCCCCCGAGACACACACTCTGCAGGCCCCCTGCTGCCCCTCACAGCCCCCCCCCGAGACACACACTCTGCAGGTCCCTGCTGCCCCTCACAGGCCCCCGAGACACACACTCTGCAGGTCCCCTGCTGCCCCTCACAGGCCCCCCGAGACACACACTCTGCAGGTCCCTGCTGCCCCTCACAGGCCCCACCAGAGACCACACACTCTGCAGGTCCCCTGCTGCCCCTCACAGCCCCCCCCCGAGTCACACACTCTGCAGGCCCCCTGCTGCCCCTCACAGGCCCCCGGAGACACACACTCTGCAGGTCCCTCCTGCTGCCCCTCACAGGCCCCCCCGAGACACACACTCTGCAGGTCCCCTCCTGCTGCCCCTCACAGGCCCACCCGAGACACACACTCTGCAGGTCCCCTGCTGCCCCCTCACAGGCCCCCGAGACACACACTCTGCAGGTCCCCTGCTGCCCCTCACAGCCCCCCCCCGAGACACACACTCTGCAGGTCCCCTGCTGCCCCTCACAGGCCCCCAAGACACACACTCTGCAGGTCCCCTGCTGCCCCTCACAGGCTCCCCCGAGACACACACTCTGCAGGTCCCCTGCTGCCCCTCACAGGCCCCCCCCCCAGAGACACACACTCTGCAGGCCCCCTGCTGCCCCTCACAGCCCCCCGAGACACACACTCTGCAGGCCCCCCTGCTGCCCCTCACCAGGCCCCCGAGACACACATTCTGCAGGTCCCCTGCTGCCCCCTCACAGTCCCCCGAGACACACACTCTGCAGGTCCCCTGCTGCCCCTCACAGGCCCCCCCCCCCCGAGTCACACACTCTGCAGGCCCCCTGCTGCCCCTCACAGGCCCCCGAGACCACACACCTCTGCAGGTCCCTGCTGCCCCTCACAGCCCCCCCCCCCGAGACACACACTCTGCAGGTCCCCTGCTGCCCCTCACAGGCCCCCCCAGACACACACTCTGCAGGTCCCCTCCTGCTGCCCCTCACAGCCCCCCCCCGAGGCACACACTCTGCAGGTCCCCTGCCTGCCCCTCGCAGGCCCCCTCACAGGCCCCCCCCAGACACACACTCTGCAGGTCCCCTGCTGCCCCTCACAGGCCACCCCCGGAGACACACACTCTGCAGGTCCCCTGCTGCCCCTCACAGCCCCCCCCGAGACACACACTCTGCAGGTCCCTCTTGCTGCCCCTCACAGCCCCCCCGAGTCACACACTCTGCAGGTCCCTGCTGCCCTCACAGGCCCCCCCGAGAAACACACTCTGCAGGTCCCCTGCTGCCTCTCACAGGCCCCCCGAGACACACACTCTGCAGGTCCCCTGCTGCCCCTCACAGCCCCCCCCCCGAGACCCACACTCTGCAGGTCCCCCTGCTGCCCCCTCACAGGCCCCCCCCCGAGACACACACTCTGCAGGTCCCTCCTGCTGCCCCTCACAGCCCCCCCCCGAGACACACACTCTGCAGGTCCCCTGCTGCCTCTCACAGGCCCCCCGCGACACACACTCTGCAGGTCCCTCCTGCTGCCACTCACAGGCCCCCCCCAGACACACACTCTGCAGGTCCCCTGCTGCCCCCTCACAGCCCCCCCCGAGACACACACCTCTGCAAGGTCCCTCCTGCTGCCTCTCACAGCCCCCCCCCCGAGACACACACTCTGCAGGTCCCCTGCTGCCCCTCACAGGCCCCCCCAGCCACACACTCTGCAGGTCCCTCCTGCTGCCCCTCACAGCCCCCCCCCCGAGACACACACTCTGCAGGTCCCCTGCTGCCCTTCACAGGCCCCCCGAGACACACACTCTGCAGGTCCCCTGCTGCCCCTGATAGAGCGTTCCGTATTAATAATTTACCTGTATTTTTGGACGCTCTTTAGGCCGATGAATCTTTTGACTAAGTGGAACTCTCTGTTCTCTATATCGATCAATTTCCTTAAATCAATAATTAATAACGAACATAAGCAATACCTTGATCAACATAACACTTGACAATTAATCCAGAATACATTTCGGCGAACCCTGACCTTTCAGTCAGGAATAACCACACCAGTTTATTCAAAGTTAGTGAATTTTATTTCCCTATATTAACACAAGGCATTCGATAATAGCAATGCAAATCACTAATACGATAATCTGTAATGAACTAATTGCATACATTTAGTCAGCATAACAAGATCTCAAATTGCATTGTGCGACATATGGAACCCTCGTCTAACCTCAAATTAGCATCGGCATGTGGGACTTCATGCAAAAACAATTTAGCAACATTAATTTAGAAAACTCCTAACTAGGGCTCTTATCAAAATCAGCAGTTGGTTACCTAAAGGAAACACAATGCAATTTTACAATTTCCTCTCATATTTACCAATTACGATCAGCATACAAGGACGTCTTCGTCTCACAGGTACCGTTTCTCGATCAGCATGGGTACCGTTTCGATCAGCATGGGACGGGGCAAAAGGGGCAGGGGTGGACGGGGCAGTTGCCTCACGGCGGCAAGGTAAAACTACTACTACTTCATGCAAGGGATCAAAGTTAAAGTCTCTAGGGCAAGAATCATCTAAAGTCTCTTTCTCTCGATTAGAGAAAGCATCAAAGTCTGTTTCAAAATGGCGTCGCAGCAAAGTGGGCCATAATAGCTACGGAATGACGCGATGTCGGGCAATAGCTGGTAATGGCTGATAATAGCTACTTTCCTCTCGTGCACCTGGGTTTTAAAGACAACAGTTCAAATCCAGTAGGGTCTTCCATTGGAGGGTTCATAGGTTAGCTTCAAATTGTCCAATCAAAAACGACAGTTCTCAAGCTTTTACTTAAGCATACATTATCCTTGGAGATGGGTACGCAAGTTGCAACATTGTATACCAATTAGCTCACTTTCAGAGCCTCCATTGTCCGCACCTGCAAATCGACCTTGGAGTAAAGAGAAAATATGCCAGGCTGGCACGAAACCTTAAGATAAGCATGTGAACGATCTCAGTGGAAAAGTACAGCTTCAAGCAGAAATACACGTTTAATAGCACATTGGAAAAATACAAGCATCTAAACCGTGAGACCAGGCCACTAGGCCGAAGCCTGCACTAAAGTAATGCTAAGCTAAAACATTTCAAACAAGCAAATCATAGCACACATTTACGATTATGTCGGATTAGTGCAATTCTAATACACCACGTTATATAAAGCACGCTTATAAATGTTGGCAAACTACTCTGAGGGCACATTTTGTCCCCGTACAATCTTTATTAGTTCGGTTAAAATCACACATGATTATTTCACACTACGTTTAAGCGCTAATAAATGTAAAACCTTCATTTTCTGCTTCATCAATCCCTCCTCTGATGACTACTTGTCATCACACCAAATCATGCCCACAAATTTTATTCCATTAAAATTCTGTCAGTTCTCTTTTCCTTTTAATTCCCCTAGTTTGCGCTTTGTATTCCTCTGCCATTCTTTTCATAATTTTCTCTTCTTTTCTTCTTTTAATTCTTTCCATAATCATTATTATTCCCCTTTTTATTCCCCATATTCCAAATATGCAAATTATTACTATTAATATTCCTTCTATTATTTTCAGTAATATTCCATTCCAAATTCCCCCAATCCAATGTCCCACTGAAGCAAGTCCCTTTCCAACCTTCTCCCACACTCCTGGTTCTTTCAGTTCCTTCAAATCTGCACTCTCTTTTGTTAGATTAGCAAGCATAGTTTAAATTTTCACACTATTGTCTGGAATATAAGTACAACAGTGTCGTGCACCAAGCATTTTGCAAACGCCGCCATCCTTTGCTAAAAGAATGTCTAAAGCAAGCCTATTTTGAAGAGTCATAGCTCTTTCCGCTGCAAGTTCAGCATCTATCAGTATTATAGCAACTGAAAACTTTGTCAACATGTTATCCACTATAGTAGACAACTTTCTTATTTTGATGGAATTCAACACAACTCCTAATGAAGGAATCATGGCTCCAAATATATCTCCTACCACAGCAGCTGCGGTCTCTCTTTTCTGGATACGATGGGATCCAGATGTCTTTTGAATCATCGATAGGTCATCCAGTTGATAAACCTTTGGGAACACTATACCCAAATAACATCTCCCCCACCATCCCTTTGGAAGACGATAATAGGCATTATACCCACAAATGTAATATACACCTGGAATGACAGGGTCAAGTCCGTCCATCATGAATGTCCATTTGGCCTTAAAGATAAACGTATGTTTACACTCACTCGCTCCTACAAAAATGTTGTCATAATAAGATTCACCTCGATATATACAAAATTTTCCTACATGCCAAGCATCTAAAGCTATTTTCCCTTGTGTCTTTATTGCAGCAAAATCATAATTATCTACTGAAGTCCTCTTATGTAGCTCCTTTTCTAATTTCGCTTTCATTTGTGCCCTTCTATCATCTGTACGATCTAAAAAGCTTATTTCTACTGCAGAGAGCGAGCAGGTAAGGTTTTCCCTATGAGCGTGAGCCGTTTCAAAAGGTTGCATTGGCTCGAAAAATTCCCTCATAATTTTAGCATCCCAATCTTTAGCAATCTGGCTTAGCTGCGCTATTATAGGAACATATGCAAAGGTAACATCATAATTCGAGTAAAAATACTGTATGTTAGTTTGACCATAAAACCTAGACATTACTATACTACATGTAATCCCGTATGTAAGAGGCATGTGGTGATATGTCACCCCTTCCTTCACTGATGTCGGTATCTGTGTACACACATAACAATCTTTCGCATCCATAGTCTCAACATATTCTGTTAGCAAGCGATAGAAAACATTATACGAAAGCTCTTTCTTATCGTGCAAGAGTCTCTCATCCAATGCTAGTCTCTTCAATGCGGTTAGTTCGGTGACAGTAACAGGAGCAAAAGTAGAAGCAGCAATTCTCTCATTCTCACCCTTTCCATGCATTCCAAGCACTATTGCCATTATTATTAGTACACATGCAATTACCAAGCCTACACACACATATTTACAATATTTCTTTCTATTGTTTTGCGTCATGATCTGTATAGAATCAGAGAGCTAGAAGCACCTACAAAACTATTTAGCAATTCAGTTACAAAGCTGAACGAGCGCAATGTTCACACAGTTTTCTTCAAGAGGCCAGTCACTTATCGGTTAGCAGCATTTGTCTCAATTCGGCAATAACTCAGTCTTTATCCGTTCAGCAAATGTCTCATCCGGTTTAGCAATGTCTCAGCTGGTTTTATCACTTTAGATTGTAGCAGGCAATATCATTTATTACCCTTTCAATCGACAGAGTCCATAAAACTTTTCTTTTCTATTGGTATCTCTTCTTCTTCTTCGTTCTCGATGCTTAGAGATACAAACTCGTCAGTCCAATCGTCATTGACTGCATATGCCCATTCAGGACCGGAATATCTCCTGTTTGGTATCCTTTTCCTCTTGAGGTTGGTACCACGACAGACACTTCCTTTCTTTTCTCTTTCACTTTTGGCCTTTCTCCGTCGTTCAAACCTTCTCCAGTCCTTTGTTTAACTGGAGATATACTTAGTCTCCTCTTTGCACCATGTCCATTTGATGGACCTGCGACCTTTTCTGTAGAAGTTTGAACTTTTTCGTTCTGTTCTGCCTTGTCCCCTTCTTCTGGGGAATCAATCACGTTCTCTTTTTCTTTTTCTGTATCGTCTGCTTCTGGGAAAGCCCTCCTCTGATCAGGCTCTCCTGCTTTTTCACCTTTTTCGAGCCCTTCGTCACCGTTACTTTCGTCAGGCTCTGTGTCACTTTCAGCTGCTTCAGGTTCTTTGTCACCTTCAGCTGCTTCAGGCTTTTTGCTACCCTCAGCTGCTTCAGGTTCTTTGTCACCTTCAGCTTCTTCGTCGCTGTCTGAACTTTCTCCTTGGTCTTCCCCAAGTGAGTCGGACTCTTCGCCCTCCAATAATATCTCTCTCTCTCCTGCTTCTGCTTGTTCGCTTTCAGTTCGGTTTTGTTCTGTCTCAGCACTCAGCACTGTTTTATCAGGCACTGGCAGTTTCAGCGCTTCAACTTCCTCATCTGTGGGACACAACACCTTCTTTGTGTGACTGGCGTGAATCCAGTTGGGAACCCCCGCACACTTCACAGCGGTAGTTGTCGTCAGGATCACTTGGAAAGGGCCTTTCCAACGGGGTTCCAGACACGACTTCCTCACGTGCTTCTTTACCACAACCCAGTCACCTGCTTTCAGTGCGTGTCCTGGACCTTGGATCGGTGGCAAGGTGGTCGCTTCCACCTGGTGAGAGAAAGAGCGAACCACGTCAGCTAGACCCTTGCAGTAGTCTAACACCATATCATCTGTAATATTCAAAAGCGCGTTTGCGGGAACTGCAGGAAGTCTCATAGCCCTGCCCATGAGAATTTCGTGCGGAGACAATCCAGTCTTTCTATCAGGGGTGTTTCTCATTGACATTAGCACTAAGGGCAATGCGTCAGGCCATTTCAAATTTGTCGATGCACATATTTTCGCCATTCTTGATTTCAGTGTACCATTCATCTGCTCCACCAGTCCTGATGCTTCAGGGCGATAGCTACAATGTAGTTTTTGCTCAATGTTCAGCGCTTCGCAAAGTAACTTTATCACCTCGTTATTGAAGTGACTTCCCCTATCTGATTCTAAAGAGATCGGGAATCCGAAACGTGGTATCAACTCTCTCAACAATAGCTTTGCAACTGTAAGGCTGTCATTTCTACGTGTGGGGTATGCCTCAATCCAATGACTAAAAATGCACACAATCACCAACACGTACTTCAGACCTCCATGCACAGGCATCTCAATGAAGTCCATCTGCATTCGACTAAAAGGCCAGCTTGCCCTACCAATGTGGCTCGCGTTCACAACTGTTCCCTTTCCTGGGTTCATCTGCTGGCAAGTGACACATCGATGGCAAACTGCTTCTGCAGCTTGACGAAATCTGGGGTTAAACCAATCAGTTTTGAACAATCTTATCATGGCATCTCTCCCTAGGTGAGCTTGCCCATGATAGAACCGCGCAAGCTGTGATAAGAGACTGTTTGGCAAAACGAATTTTCCCTCATTTGAAACCCATAACTCATCTGGTCTTTTTATACATTGTGATTTAATCCAGGAATCTCTTTCATCCTCCCTGACATTATTCTGTAATGCTTTTAGTTCATCTATTGTATCTACAACCTTCAAGGCAAATGCTTCAGCTGGTTCGAGTTCTGGTTCACTTATTGAATTCCATTCGTCCCTGAGTAATATACAGTTCAAGGCACAAAATCTCGCGACTTGATCCGCATATGCATTTCCCAGAGAAACATAGTCCTGTCCTTTCGTATGAGCACTACACTTTACCACTGCAACTTCGGCTGGCATTTGAATGGCATGTAACAATTCCCTTATCCTCTCCCCGTTCTTCACTGGGGATCCTGAAGAAGTCAGGAAACCTCTCTGTGACCATAGTTGTCCAAAGTCATGCACAATCCCAAACCCGTACTGACTATCAGTGTAAATGGTGACTTTCATCAATGCAGACAGTTGACATGCTCTGGTAAGGGCTACAAGTTCTGCTACTTGTGCAGAATAGACTCCTTGAAGCCATCCCGCTTCCAAGACACCTGTTACAGTACATACAGCATATCCTGCTTTCAAAATCCCCATCCCGTCTCTTAGACATGAACCATCAACAAAAAGAATTTGGTCATTTTCATCAAGCTTAGTATCCTTAATGTCCGGTCGGGGTTTTGTGCAAAATTCAGTCACCTGAAGGCAGTCATGCTCGACGTCTTCAGCGTTCTCAATTTCAGCATTTTCTCCAGGGAGCAAGGTTGCTGGATTCAACGTAGTGCACCTTTTCAGCTGCACATTCGGTGAACCCAGAATTATCGTTTCATACCTTGTGAGTCTAGCTCCAGTCATGTGCTGTGTTCGGGAGCGGGTCAAAAGTATTTCTACTGAGTGAGGGACCATGACTGTTACTGGGTGTCCCATCACTATTCCTTCACTTTGAGTGAGGCTGATACCAACTGCTGCTACGGCGCGCAAACACCCTGGGAGTGCTGCTGCGACCGGATCCAAAGTAGCTGAAAAATACGCTACTGGTCTGTTTACGCCACCATGGGCTTGAGTCAAGACAGACAAAGAACATGCATCACGTTCGTGGCAAAACAATGTGAAAGGCTTTGTGTAATCAGGCATACCTAAAGCTGGAGCCCTGCACATGCATTCTTTCAGTTCAACAAAAGCATCCATCTCATCTCCTTTCAACTCAATTTGATCCAAAGCATCCTTCTGGGTCAGTTTCAGTAGAGGCTTTGCTAGAGTCGAGAAGTTGGGAATCCACTGGCGACAGTAGCCCACCATTCCCAAAAACTTCCTCACCTCCCTCCTTGTCTTTGGTGGACTCATTTAAAGTACGCTTGTTATTCTTTCCTTCATTATTTTCCGTGACCCTTTCTCTATCTGGTGACCCAAGTATTTCACTTTCTTCTGACAGAACTGCAATTTGGAAGGAGACACCTTATGTCCATTCCTTCCCAAATGATTCAACAGAGCAATGGTATCGGCTGTGCAGCCACTTTCTGTCTTTGATGCAACCAGTAAGTCATCAATGTACTGTACTAGGGTTGACTCGAATGGCAATTCTAATGCTTCCAAATCTT
The DNA here is from genome assembly GCF_031143425.1 of Pleurodeles waltl. Classification (NCBI taxonomy): domain Eukaryota; kingdom Metazoa; phylum Chordata; class Amphibia; order Caudata; family Salamandridae; genus Pleurodeles; species Pleurodeles waltl. The sequence continues at coordinate 1,871,438,774 of NC_090444.1, read as the reverse complement.
TCTTTAGAATCTGATTGAAGATTGACGGTGACTCAGAAAACCCTTGAGGAATTCAACACCAACTGTACACTCTGTCTAGAAATTGGAAACAAAAGAGAAATTGGCTGTCCTCATGAAGAGGCACCGAGAAGAACGCTTGTGACAAATCGATGACTGAGAACCACTCAGCATCGCAAGGGACTTGAAACATTATCACAGCTGGATTCTGTACTACTGGGCAGCATTTGACTATGATGTCATTTATTCTCCTCAAGTCCTGCACGAGTCGGACCTTTCCACTCGGCTTTATTAGTCCCATTATTGGTGAATTACATGGACTGCTTAACACTTCTTTCAGTACCCCCTGTTTTACGAATTCGTCAATAAGTTGAGCAACTTTCATGAGGGTGTCTTGTGCCATGTGGTATTGTGGGGTCTGGGGAAATATTGCATTGGGCTTTACAGTCACTTTCACTGGTTCCACTCCTTTCATCAATCCCACCTCTTTCCCTGTCATATCCCACACTTCCTTTCCGACTGTTTCCCGTAATTCAGCTGGGATGTCTTCTTCAGTTATCATCGGGAAAAGACAAATCAGAGGATACTCTTCATCTACAGTTTCCATCTCATCCCCCTCTACACTCTCCTCTTCTTCCCCATCACTGCTCGTCTGGATTGTTATTCCTTCGTTCGAACACATGATCGAACAACCCAATTTGCACAATAGGTCTCTCCCTAATAGTGCTATCGGGCTTGAGTCACATACCACAAACTGATGTACCCCTTGATAGTTACCGATGCTGACTGGTACCGGATCTGTTATTGGGTTCGTCAGGTGCCTGTTTGCTACTCCCACCACTTGAACTGTCCTCCCTGAGAGTGGCAAATTTGGTACTTCACTGCTCTTAACAGTTGAACGTGTGGCTCCCGTGTCAACCAAGAATGAAACACGATGACCCATTACTCTTCCCTCTACGTACGGACCCTTTTGATCAACTTCCAAGGATGCTGCAAGCACACAATCTCCTTCTTCTTCTGAACTTTCACTCTCCCATACATTGTTTATTCCACTCTCACTGTGTAGTGGGAACTGTTGTACGGTGCCATTCGTACTCATTACCTGACCCGAGACCTGTGGAGGAACCATCACTTGCTGCTGACTCATTGGTGCCAAAGGTATTTGCATTTGCTGATTAGGTACCATGGGTAACTGCTGTTGCATTGGCTGCATTTGCGTCATCTGCACACGGGGCATCTGCATCTGCATCTGCTGCGACTGCATAGGTTGTAATCCCTGCAATTGATTTATGGTCTGAAAATTTGGGTTTGGACCTCTCATTTTCGGTCCCCTCATTGTCTGAAATGCATTGACATCATTGTTTTGCTGACCAATACCTGCACCTGCACCTGCACCTTCCTGCACCACCATTGGGCACTCGCGTTTCCAATGACCTACGATTCCGCACGCGTGACACGGCATCACCTTCTTCATTGCCTGCACACCCGTCACAACAGTGTTCAAATCCGGACCATTATTCGCAAAACCTCCTCTGCCTCTGCCTCTGGCCTGTGGCTGAAACGCCATGTTTCCCTGCAACTGCGGCTGCGGTTGCGGTACCTGCTGTTGGAACCCTTGCATCCCTTGCAAACCTTGCAGACCTGTCTGAGCTGCTTTAAGCTGCATCATCATCACCTTCTCTTTCAACTTTTTCTGTTTCACTTCAATTTCGTCGCTACAGTATTTCGCATAATTCAAGACTTCGTCAATCGGTTTAGACTGCCAGCAAATCAAATGCGACTTTATCATCTGACTTATCTCTGGCCTCAGCCCTTCCACAAATCTAAACACAAAATGAAGCATGTCCTTCGCCTCTATTGTTTCCGTGCCACTGTAGTTCTTGAACGCCTTCAACAACCTCTCATAGTAACTATGAATCGATTCTTTAGCCTCTTGGGCAGTTCGATCAATCTTCTGCCAATCCACATTTTTCGCGGCAACCTTCGTCTTCAAATGCTCAATCACCTTATAGTACAAGCTCATCACCATAGGTGATGGTGCACTCGTCTCCCTGTCTCTCTCTGGTTCACTTGTCGGCCAACCTACAGCTCTTTTGCAATCCTCCCACAAATCTGCCGGAACCACAATCTCAAAGAGAGTGTTCAGGTCTTCCCAGAGACATTTTGCAAGCTTCACAAACCTATCAGTCTGTTGATACCATTCAATCGGCTTCTCTCTCAGTTTGGGAAAATCATCCGTAAAAGACTGAATGTCACTTCTGTGCCATGGTACATGTATTAATTTTCCCCCTGCTGTCTCCCTCATTGGTAACATAGTTACCGTCTCGCTGCTTTGTGGTCTTTTCTCATTATGCTCTGTAGCACTGTCCCTCCTCTTTTCCTTTCTCTTTACCCACCTGCTTTCCCACTTGTCTAAGCACCTCCACACTTGTGCACTCTGCAGCAATTCTCTAAGGTGTGCCTTCATGCCTGCTGACCTCATGTGTTCAAAATCTGTGGCCCCAAAATCCAGCCTGTAGCTTCTGCTCAAGTGTTTCATCTTGTCTATGTCAACCCCGTTTCTGTCAGCTACTTCCTGCAAACTTTTATGTACCTTGTTCACTTCTTTCGTAATCTTTGGACATAGATACCTCAACTCTTCTTCCGAGTAGGACTCTAACCTATTCACACCCATAGTCCCTTCCACCAATTCTTGTGCTTCCATGTTTAACCTCATCCTATTCAGATAATCTTCTCCTTTCCCACTGGCTGAGCCCTGTGTGGAATTCAAACTGTTGAACCACTGTGTCAGCTGTTGTGCATTTACCCCCATCAGTGTAGCGTTCACATCGACTGCCATTGATGGTTGCGGCAACTTTTCAGTATTCGATGTTAGAGGTATTATCAGGGGGGGGCTCGACCTCACCAGTGTTGACTGAGCACACATGGGACTAAACTCCATCAAGGACCCAGATCCATTTGGCTGAGCCGCTATCGGAGTTATCCCTGGAGTGTTTTCTATGCACCTCCTTTCGGTCCCATTCTGCAGCATTGATCCCTGACCGCTCAGACCTAAGTTAGGCTGACTATACAGAGGTACCGGTGGACCTACAGTAATGGGTAGTGATATCGCATCTGGGTTTTGTCCATTTCCCATGCTCTGAGGCATGTTCATTCCCACACCATGGGTCATCATTGCCGGCATGCCCATCTGACTCCCCGTCATGTGAGCATGTGCGTTTCCCCCCTGCATCTGCTTTTTGGGCATCAAAAACTGAGTTGATTCGGCTTGTGCCAATGTCGGGTTGTGACCACTCTGTACTCCCCTTACGGTTGGATCTAGAATCATTCCTGCACTGTTGTCATTGCTATAGTATCCTGGGATCTGCGGCTGATAATTTTCTGCTGGATTCAACATGGGCACATCTGGATATATTCTCCTAACCTGCGGTATCTGCGGGGTGAACAGTAGACTCGGGTCCTTAGATCCCGATGATGCTCCTGAACTCTGACTTTCACTGTTCTGTACCGATGCCGGAGGGGCAGAACTGGTACTTGGACCTTGTCCATTCTCCGCATAGGGTGGTGGACGGTCGTTCAGCAATTGCATTATTAACTCCTCATCCTCTAACTCCTCTTCTCTTCTCAACTTTTCCTCGTCCTCTCTATCCTTGGAACACTTCCTGTCTGTCTTACAGGTAGCTTTCTTACCTGTCTCCTCTTCTTCCTTAGTAATTGCTGGAAACAATTTTATCCCCTGCAATACATCTGACCTCCACACCTTCTGTGCATTATCCCACCTAGCGGCCGCTAGTGTCTTTTCTACCTTTCTCATTCTGGTCTCGAACTTCTTTTGCTGCTGCTGTCTAGCCATTAGTTCCCAAATTGCTAGAGCCTCGAACTGGGCTGGCCTTGGAGGCACCTTCATGTCGTACATCGTGAATCTCAAATTCTCTAGAATCCTTATATTGAATGTCCCATGTATCGGGAACGCTACGCTCCCATGTTTCTCTGTCAGTTTGTGCCATTGCTTTAGCCATAGACACGGAGCTACCCCCTTCTCTTCCATTACAATGTAAGCTGGTGTGCCTTCGGGCGGCGTCTCCTCTCCTATGCTCGCTTTAATGTATGACTCCCCCTTCATCGCACTCCTAAATGCTTTAAAGAATTTCATTTTCTCGTCTTTTATTTCACAAAGTTTGTAATCAATAGGTGACTTTAATTCCCGGAATACTCTTCGCTTGCCTTTCCCCTTCCAATCGAGTCCCACGGACTGCGTCCAATCCGTGCGCGACCCTTCTCACCAACCAACCTATCCCAGCGCGGCTCCTAGTGACGTCACACTCACACACACTGCGGCTGACAAAGCCTCGCGGCTAGTCTTCCTTCACTCAGCTCTTCTCGTAACAACTTCTTGCATGTATCGCGAGCTACCAAAAATGAAAACAGATCTGTCGGTTTACTACAGGAAGGGTAACACAGTCGCTTCAGGACCTTAGGGACTTTTCACTAGCCTCGGCCGCTATTCCGTCTTTCTCGATCCCCACGTTCGCAAGCAAATCTGACCCGCAGACTGCTCTCAACTTGTCAGTGATCTATTCTAGTGCACTTAGAATCTTGTCAAAGCCCGAAGTCGAAGTTTCTTTCACTCCCTTACACACTTACCGACTTGTTGACCACGCCCGATCAACCTACTAAACCGCCCAGACCACAACATAGATCAACATACTCCGGAGTTTCTTGACCTCGCAGGGCCCGTCTCAACAACAACAACCACGTGGACCTTTTTATGCACAAAGCGCCACATGCACATGAAGTTCGACGACTTCCCTACTCTCACACTCGGAGTCGCACCTCCGCTATTTCTATGAAGTTCGACGACTTCTCTACTTCTACACTCGGAGTCGCACCTCCGCAATCTTCTAAAAGAAAAATCCTCGCAACCTTTTCACACACCCTGCGGCAATAAGCTGTGCAAGCGCAAAACCCTAACTTCACTCATACCATCACTAGTACCGCCAACGCCGAATCCACACCTCCATTCTCTTCATTCGCAAGCTCCGAGATCCCGGGAAAGTCGCGGTGGACCTAGCCCATCATCATTCTGTCAATCTGTTTTATCCAAGAAAAATCTATTTCAACTTCTCGAGTGGGGTCTCAAAATGCGTAACCGTTAATTCAACACCATGTACTTTACGAGTACAGGGTCCCAAAAGACGAAACCGTCCTCTGCTACCATCTACTGATAGAGCGTTCCGTATTAATAATTTACCTGTATTTTTGGACGCTCTTTAGGCCGATGAATCTTTTGACTAAGTGGAACTCTCTGTACTCTATATCGATCAATTTCCTTAAATCAATAATTAATAACGAACATAAGCAATACCTTGATCAACATAACACTTGACAATTAATCCAGAATAAATTTCGGCGAACCCTGACCTTTCAGTCAGGAATAACCACACCAGTTTATTCAAAGTTAGTGAATTTTATTTCCCTATATTAACACAAGGCATTCGATAATAGCAATGCAAATCACTAATACGATAATCTGTAATGAACTAATTGCATACATTTAGTCAGCATAACAAGATCTCAAATTGCATCGTGCGACATATGGAACCCTCGTCTAACCTCAAATTAGCATCGGCATGTGGGACTTCATGCAAAAACAATTTAGCAACATTAATTTAGAAAACTCCTAACTAGGGCTCTTATCAAAATCAGCAGTTGGTTACCTAACGGAAACACAATGCAATTTTACAATTTCCTCTCATATTTACCAATTACGATCAGCATACAAGGACGTCTTTGTCTCACAGGTACCGTTTCTCGATCAGCATGGGTACCGTTTCGATCAGCATGGGACGGGGCAAAAGGGGCAGGGGTGGACGGGGCAGTTGCCTCACGGCGGCAAGGTAAAACTACTACTACTTCATGCAAGGGATCAAAGTTAAAGTCTCTAGGGCAAGAATGATCTAAAGTCTCTTTCTCTCGATTAGAGAAAGCATCAAAGTCTCTTTCAAAATGGCGTCGCAGCAAAGTGGGCCATAATAGCTACGGAATGACGCGATGTCGGGCAATAGCTGGTAATGGCTGATAATAGCTACTTTCCTCTCGTGCACCTGGGTTTTATAGACAACAGTTCAAATCCAGTAGGGTCTTCCATTGGAGGGTTCATAGGTTAGCTTCAAATTGTCCAATCAAAAACGACAGTTCTCAAGCTTTTACTTAAGCATACATTATCCTTGGAGATGGGTACGCAAGTTGCAACATTGTATACCAATTAGCTCACTTTCAGAGCCTCCATTGTCCGCACCTGCAAATCGACCTTGGAGTAAAGAGAAAATATGCCAGGCTGGCACGAAACCTTAAGATAAGCATGTGAACGATCTCAGTGGAAAAGTACAGCTTCAAGCAGAAATACACGTTTAATAGCACATTGGAAAAATACGAGCATCTAAACCGTGAGACCAGGCCACTAGGCCGAAGCCTGCACTAAAGTAATGCTAAGCTAAAACATTTCAAACAAGCAAATCATAGCACACATTTACGATTATGTCGGATTAGTGCAATTCTAATACACCACGTTATATAAAGCACGCTTATAAATGTTGGCAAACTACTCTGAGGGCACATTTTGTCCCCGTACAATCTTTATTAGTTCGGTTAAAATCACACATGATTATTTCACACTACGTTAAAGCGCTAATAAATGTAAAACCTTCATTTTCTGCTTCATCAATCCCTCCTCTGATGACTACTTGTCATCACACCAAATCATGCCCACAAATTTTATTCCATTAAAATTCTGTCAGTTCTCTTTTCCTTTTAATTCCCCTAGTTTGCGCTTTGTATTCCTCTGCCATTCTTTTCATAATTTTCTCTTCTTTTCTTCTTTTAATTCTTTCCATAATCATTATTATTCCCCTTTTTATTCCCCATATTCCAAATATGCAAATTATTACTATTAATATTCCTTCTATTATTTTCAGTAATATTCCATTCCAAATTCCCCCAATCCAATGTCCCACTGAAGCAAGTCCCTTTCCAACCTTCTCCCACACTCCTGGTTCTTTCAGTTCCTTCAAATCTGCACTCTCTTTTGTTAGATTAGCAAGCATAGTTTTAATTTTCACACTATTGTCTGGAATATAAGTACAACAGTGTCGTGCACCAAGCATTTTGCAAACGCCGCCATCCTTTGCTAAAAGAATGTCTAAAGCAAGCCTATTTTGAAGAGTCATAGCTCTTTCCGCTGCAAGTTCAGCATCTATCAGTATTATAGCAACTGAAAACTTTGTCAACATGTTATCCACTATAGTAGACAACTTTCTTATTTTGATGGAATTCAACACAACTCCTAATGAAGGAATCATGGCTCCAAATATATCTCCTACCACAGCAGCTGCGGTCTCTCTTTTCTGGATACGATGGGATCCAGATGTCTTTTGAATCATCGATAGGTCATCCAGTTGATAAACCTTTGGGAACACTATACCCAAATAACATCTCCCCCACCATCCCTTTGGAAGACGATAATAGGCATTATACCCACAAATGTAATATACACCTGGAATGACAGGGTCAAGTCCGTCCATCATGAATGTCCATTTGGCCTTAAAGATAAACGTATGTTTACACTCACTCGCTCCTACAAAAATGTTGTCATAATAAGATTCACCTCGATATATACAAAATTTTCCTACATGCCAAGCATCTAAAGCTATTTTCCCTTGTGTCTTTATTGCAGCAAAATCATAATTATCTACTGAAGTCCTCTTATGTAGCTCCTTTTCTAATTTCGCTTTCATTTGTGCCCTTCTATCATCTGTACGATCTAAAAAGCTTATTTCTACTGCAGAGAGCGAGCAGGTAAGGTTTTCCCTATGAGCGTGAGCCGTTTCAAAAGGTTGCATTGGCTCGAAAAATTCCCTCATAATTTTAGCATCCCAATCTTTAGCAATCTGGCTTAGCTGCGCTATTATAGGAACATATGCAAAGGTAACATCATAATTCGAGTAAAAATACTGTATGTTAGTTTGACCATAAAACCTAGACATTACTATACTACATGTAATCCCGTATGTAAGAGGCATGTGGTGATATGTCACCCCTTCCTTTACTGATGTCGGTATCTGTGTACACACATAACAATCTCTCGCATCCATAGTCTCAACATACTCTGTTAGCAAGCGATAGAAAACATTATACGAAAGCTCTTTCTTATCGTGCAAGAGTCTCTCATCCAATGCTAGTCTCTTCAATGCGGTTAGTTCGGTGACAGTAACAGGAGCAAAAGTAGAAGCAGCAATTCTCTCATTCTCACCCTTTCCATGCATTCCAAGCACTATTGCCATTATTATTAGTACACATGCAATTACCAAGCCTACACACACATATTTACAATATTTCTTTCTATTGTTTTGCGTCATGATCTGTATAGAATCAGAGAGCTAGAAGCACCTACAAAACTATTTAGCAATTCAGTTACAAAGCTGAACGAGCGCAATGTTCACACAGTTTTCTTCAAGAGGCCAGTCACTTATCGGTTAGCAGCATTTGTCTCAATTCGGCAATAACTCAGTCTTTATCGGTTTAGCAAATGTCTCATCCGGTTTAGCAATGTCTCAGCTGGTTTTATCACTTTAGATTGTAGCAGGCAATATCATTTATTACCCTTTCAATCGACAGAGTCCATAAAACTTTTCTTTTCTATTGGTATCTCTTCTTCTTCTTCGTTCTCGATGCTTAGAGATACAAACTCGTCAGTCCAATCGTCATTGACTGCATATGCCCATTCAGGACCGGAATATCTCCTGTTTGGTATCCTTTTCCTTTTCAATTTTGCTTCTCTTTTCGATTCTGCCTCGCTGGTACTTTCCTCTTTTGTCAAGTCCTTTTCTTTCCTTGAGGTTGGTACCACGACAGACACTTCCTTTCTTTTCTCTTTCACTTTTGGCCTTTCTCTGTCGTTCAAACCTTCTCCAGTCCTTTGTTTAACTGGAGATATACTTAGTCTCCTCTTTGCACCATGTCCATTTGATGGACCTGCGACCTTTTCTGTAGAAGTTTGAACTTTTTCGTTCTGTTCTGCCTTGTCCCCTTCTTCTGGGGAATCAATCACGTTCTCTTTTTCTTTTTCTGTATCGTCTGCTTCTGGGAAAGCCCTCCTCTGATCAGGCTCTCCTGCTTTTTCACCTTTTTCGAGCCCTTCGTCACCGTTACTTTCGTCAGGCTCTGTGTCACTTTCAGCTGCTTCAGGTTCTTTGTCACCTTCAGCTGCTTCAGGCTTTTTGCTACCCTCAGCTGCTTCAGGTTCTTTGTCACCTTCAGCTTCTTCGTCGCTGTCTGAACTTTCTCCTTGGTCTTCCCCAAGTGAGTCGGACTCTTCGCCCTCCAATAATATCTCTCTCTCTCCTGCTTCTGCTTGTTCGCTTTCAGTTCGGTTTTGTTCTGTCTCAGCACTCAGCACTGTTTTATCAGGCACTGGCAGTTTCAGCGCTTCAACTTCCTCATCTGTGGGACACAACACCTTCTTTGTGTGACTGGCGTGAATCCAGTTGGGAACCCCCGCACACTTCACAGCGGTAGTTGTCGTCAGGATCACTTGGAAAGGGCCTTTCCAACGGGGTTCCAGACACGACTTCCTCACGTGCTTCTTTACCACAACCCAGTCACCTGCTTTCAGTGCGTGTCCTGGACCTTGGATCGGTGGCAAGGTGGTCGCTTCCACCTGGTGAGAGAAAGAGCGAACCACGTCAGCTAGACCCTTGCAGTAGTCTAACACCATATCATCTGTAATATTCAAAAGCGCGTTTGCGGGAACTGCAGGAAGTCTCATAGCCCTGCCCATGAGAATTTCGTGCGGAGACAATCCAGTCTTTCTATCAGGGGTGTTTCTCATTGACATTAGCACTAAGGGCAATGCGTCAGGCCATTTCAAATTTGTCGATGCACATATTTTCGCCATTCTTGATTTCAGTGTACCATTCATCTGCTCCACCAGTCCTGATGCTTCAGGGCGATAGCTACAATGTAGTTTTTGCTCAATGTTCAGCGCTTCGCAAAGTAACTTTATCACCTCGTTATTGAAGTGACTTCCCCTATCTGATTCTAAAGAGATCGGGAATCCGAAACGTGGTATCAACTCTCTCAACAATAGCTTTGCAACTGTAAGGCTGTCATTTCTACGTGTGGGGTATGCCTCAATCCAATGACTAAAAATGCACACAATCACCAACACGTACTTCAGACCTCCATGCACAGGCATCTCAATGAAGTCCATCTGCATTCGACTAAAAGGCCCGCTTGCCCTACCAATGTGGCTCGCGTTCACAACTGTTCCCTTTCCTGGGTTCATCTGCTGGCAAGTGACACATCGATGGCAAACTGCTTCTGCAGCTTGACGAAATCTGGGGTTAAACCAATCAGTTTTGAACAATCTTATCATGGCATCTCTCCCTAGGTGAGCTTGCCCATGATAGAACCGCGCAAGCTGTGATAAGAGACTGTTTGGCAAAACGAATTTTCCCTCATTTGAAACCCATAACTCATCTGGTCTTTTTATACATTGTGATTTTATCCAGGAATCTCTTTCATCCTCCCTGACATTATTCTGTAATGCTTTTAGTTCATCTATTGTATCTACAACCTTCAAGGCAAATGCTTCAGCTGGTTCGAGTTCTGGTTCACTTATTGAATTCCATTCGTCCCTGAGTAATATACAGTTCAAGGCACAAAATCTCGCGACTTGATCCGCATATGCATTTCCCAGAGAAACATAGTCCTGTCCTTTCGTATGAGCACTACACTTTACCACTGCAACTTCGGCTGGCATTTGAATGGCATGTAACAATTCCCTTATCCTCTCCCCGTTCTTCACTGGGGATCCTGAAGAAGTCAGGAAACCTCTCTGTGACCATAGTTGTCCAAAGTCATGCACAATCCCAAACCCGTACTGACTATCAGTGTAAATGGTGACTTTCATCAATGCAGACAGTTGACATGCTCTGGTAAGGGCTACAAGTTCTGCTACTTGTGCAGAATAGACTCCTTGAAGCCATCCCGCTTCCAAGACACCTGTTACAGTACATACAGCATATCCTGCTTTCAAAATCCCCATCCCGTCTCTTAGACATGAACCATCAACAAAAAGAATTTGGTCATTTTCATCAAGCTTAGTATCCTTAATGTCCGGTCGGGGTTTTGTGCAAAATTCAGTCACCTGAAGGCAGTCATGCTCGACGTCTTCAGCGTTCTCAATTTCAGCATTTTCTCCAGGGAGCAAGGTTGCTGGATTCAACGTAGTGCACCTTTTCAGCTGCACATTCGGTGAACCCAGAATTATCGTTTCATACCTTGTGAGTCTAGCTCCAGTCATGTGCTGCGTTCGGGAGCGGGTCAAAAGTATTTCTACTGAGTGAGGGACCATGACTGTTACTGGGTGTCCCATCACTATTCCTTCACTTTGAGTGAGGCTGATACCAACTGCTGCTACGGCGCGCAAACACCCTGGGAGTGCTGCTGCGACCGGATCCAAAGTAGCTGAAAAATACGCTACTGGTCTGTTTACGCCACCATGGGCTTGAGTCAAGACAGACAAAGAACATGCATCACGTTCGTGGCAAAACAATGTGAAAGGCTTTGTGTAATCAGGCATACCTAAAGCTGGAGCCCTGCACATGCATTCTTTCAGTTCAACAAAAGCATCCATCTCATCTCCTTTCAACTCAATTTGATCCAAAGCATCCTTCTGGGTCAGTTTCAGTAGAGGCTTTGCTAGAGTCGAGAAGTTGGGAATCCACTGGCGACAGTAGCCCACCATTCCCAAAAACTTCCTCACCTCCCTCCTTGTCTTTGGTGGACTCATTTAAAGTACGCTTGTTATTCTTTCCTTCATTATTTTCCGTGACCCTTTCTCTATCTGGTGACCCAAGTATTTCACTTTCTTCTGACAGAACTGCAATTTGGAAGGAGACACCTTATGTCCATTCCTTCCCAAATGATTCAACAGAGCAATGGTATCGGCTGTGCAGCCACTTTCTGTCTTTGATGCAACCAGTAAGTCATCAATGTACTGTACTAGGGTTGACTCGAATGGCAATTCTAATGCTTCCAAATCTTTCTTTAGAATCTGATTGAAGATTGACGGTGACTCAGAAAACCCTTGAGGAATTCGACACCAACTCTACACTCTGTCTAGAAATTGGAAACAAAAGAGAAATTGGCTGTCCTCATGAAGAGGCACCGAGAAGAACGCTTGTGACAAATCGATGACTGAGAACCACTCAGCATCGCAAGGGACTTGAAACATTATCACAGCTGGATTCTGTACTACTGGGCAGCATTTGACTATGATGTCATTTATTCTCCTCAAGTCCTGCACGAGTCGGACCTTTCCACTCGGCTTTATTAGTCCCATTATTGGTGAATTACATGGACTGCTTAACACTTCTTTCAGTACCCCCTGTTTTACGAATTCGTCAATAAGTTGAGCAACTTTCATGAGGGTGTCTTGTGCCATGTGGTATTGTGGGGTCTGGGGAAATATTGCATTGGGCTTTACAGTCACTTTCACTGGTTCCACTCCTTTCATCAATCCCACCTCTTTCCCTGTCATATCCCACACTTCCTTTCCGATTGTTTCCCGTAATTCAGCTGGGATGTCTTCTTCAGTTATCATCGGGAAAAGACAAATCAGAGGATACTCTTCATCTACAGTTTCCATCTCATCCCCCTCTACACTGTCCTCTTCTTCCCCATCACTGCTCGTCTGGATTGTTATTCCTTCGTTCGAACACATGATCGAACAACCCAATTTGCACAATAGGTCTCTCCCTAATAGTGCTATCGGGCTTGAGTCACATACCACAAACTGATGTACCCCTTGATAGTTACCGATGCTGACTGGTACCGGATCTGTTATTGGGTTCGTCAGGTGCCTGTTTGCTACTCCCACCACTTGAACTGTCTTCCCTGAGAGTGGCAAATTTGGTACTTCACTGCTCTTAACAGTTGAACGTGTGGCTCCCGTGTCAACCAAGAATGAAACACGATGACCCATTACTCTTCCCTCTACGTACGGACCCTTTTGATCAACTTCCAAGGATGCTGCAAGCACACAATCTCCTTCTTCTTCTGAACTTTCACTCTCCCATACATTGTTTATTCCACTCTCACTGTGTAGTGGGAACTGTTGTACGGTGCCATTTGTACTCATTACCTGACCCGAGACCTGTGGAGGAACCATCACTTGCTGCTGACTCATTGGTGCCAAAGGTATTTGCATTTGCTGATTAGGTACCATGGGTAACTGCTGTTGCATTGGCTGCATTTGCGTCATCTGCACACGGGGCATCTGCATCTGCTGCGACTGCATAGGTTGTAATCCCTGCAATTGATTTATGGTCTGAAAATTTGGGTTTGGACCTCTCATTTTCGGTCCCCTCATTGTCTGAAATGCATTGACATCATTGTTTTGCTGACCAATACCTGCACCTGCACCTGCACCTTCCTGCACCACCATTGGGCACTCGCGTTTCCAATGACCTACGATTCCGCACGCGTGACACGGCATCACCTTCTTCATTGCCTGCACACCCGTCACAACAGTGTTCAAATCCGGACCATTATTCGCAAAACCTCCTCTGCCTCTGCCTCTGGCCTGTGGCTGAAACGCCATGTTTCCCTGCAACTGCGGCTGCGGTTGCGGTACCTGCTGTTGGAACCCTTGCATCCCTTGCAAACCTTGCAGACCTGTCTGAGCTGCTTTAAGCTGCATCATCATCACCTTCTCTTTCAACTTTTTCTGTTTCACTTCAATTTCGTCGCTACAGTATTTCGCATAATTCAAGACTTCGTCAATCGGTTTAGACTGCCAGCAAATCAAATGCGACTTTATCATCTGACTTATCTCTGGCCTCAGCCCTTCCACAAATCTAAACACAAAATGAAGCATGTCCTTCGCCTCTATTGTTTCCGTGCCACTGTAGTTCTTGAACGCCTTCAACAACCTCTCATAGTAACTATGAATCGATTCTTTAGCCTCTTGGGCAGTTCGATCAATCTTCTGCCAATCCACATTTTTCGCGGCAACCTTCGTCTTCAAATGCTCAATCACCTTATAGTACAAGCTCATCACCATAGGTGATGGTGCACCCGTCTCCCTGTCTCTCTCTGGTTCACTTGTCGGCCAACCTACAGCTCTTTTGCAATCCTCCCACAAATCTGCCGGAACCACAATCTCAAAGAGAGTGTTCAGGTCTTCCCAGAGACATTTTGCAAGCTTCACAAACCTATCAGTCTGTTGATACCATTCAATCGGCTTCTCTCTCAGTTTGGGAAAATCATCCGTAAAAGACTGAGGCCCTCATTCTGACCCTGGCGGTCTTTGACCGCCAGGGCGGAGGACCGCGGGAGCACCGCCGACAAGCCGGCGGTGCTCGAATGGGGATTCCGACCGCGGCGGTAAAGCCGCGGTCGGACCGGCACCACTGGCGGGGTCCCGCCAGTGTACCGCGGCCCCATTGAATCCTCCGCGGCGGCGCAGCTTGCTGCACCGCCGCGGGGATTCCGACCCCCCCTACCGCCATCCAGATCCCGGCGGTCGGACCGCCGAGATCCGGATGGCGGTAGGGGGGGTCGCGGGGCCCCTGGGGGCCCCTGCAGTGCCCATGCCACTGGCATGGGCATTGCAGGGGCCCCCGTAAGAGGGCCCCTACATGTATTTCACTGTCTGCTGCGCAGACAGTGAAATACGCGACGGGTGCAACTGCACCCGTCGCACAGCTTCCACTCCGCCGGCTCGATTCCGAGCCGGCTTCATCATGGAAGCCTCTTTCCCGCTGGGCTGGCTGGCGGTCTGAAGGCGACCGCCCGCCAGCCCAGCGGGAAAGTCAGAATTACCGCCGCGGTCTTTCGACCGCGGAACGGTAACCTGACGGCGGGACTTTGGCGGGCGGCCTCCGCCGCCCGCCAAGGTCAGAATGAGGGCCTGAATGTCACTTCTGTGCCATGGTACATGTATTAATTTTCCCCCTGCTGTCTCCCTCATTGGTAACATAGTTACCATCTCGCTGCTTTGTGGTCTTTTCTCATTATGCTCTGTAGCACTGTCCCTCCTCTTTTCCTTTCTCTTTACCCACCTGCTTTCCCACTTGTCTAAGCACCTCCACACTTGTGCACTCTGCAGCAATTCTCTAAGGTGTGCCTTCATGCCTGCTGACCTCATGTGTTCAAAATCTGTGGCCCCAAAATCCAGCCTGTAGCTTCTGCTCAAGTGTTTCATCTTGTCTATGTCAACCCCGTTTCTGTCAGCTACTTCCTGCAAACTTTTATGTACCTTGTTCACTTCTTTCGTAATCTTTGGACATAGATACCTCAACTCTTCTTCCGAGTAGGACTCTAACCTATTCACACCCATAGTCCCTTCCACCAATTCTTGTGCTTCCATGTTTAACCTCATCCTATTCAGATAATCTTCTCCTTTCCCACTGGCTGAGCCCTGTGTGGAATTCAAACTGTTGAACCACTGTGTCAGCTGTTGTGCATTTACCCCCATCAGTGTAGCGTTCACATCGACTGCCATTGATGGTTGCGGCAACTTTTCAGTATTCGATGTTAGAGGTATTATCAAGGGGGGGCTCGACCTCACCAGTGTTGACTGAGCACACATGGGACTAAACTCCATCAAGGACCCAGATCCATTTGGCTGAGCCGCTATCGGAGTTATCCCTGGAGTGTTTTCTATGCACCTCCTTTCGGTCCCATTCTGCAGCATTGATCCCTGACCGCTCAGACCTAAGTTAGGCTGACTATACAGAGGTACCGGTGGACCTACAGTAATGGGTAGTGATATCGCATCTGGGTTTTGTCCATTTCCCATGCTCTGAGGCATGTTCATTCCCACACCATGGGTCATCATTGCCGGCATGCCCATCTGACTCCCCGTCATGTGAGCATGTGCGTTTCCCCCCTGCATCTGCTTTTTGGGCATCAAAAACTGAGTTGATTCGGCTTGTGCCAATGTCGGGTTGTGACCACTCTGTACTCCCCTTACGGTTGGATCTAGAATCATTCCTGCACTGTTGTCATTGCTATAGTATCCTGGGATCTGCGGCTGATAATTTTCTGCTGGATTCAACATGGGCACATCTGGATATATTCTCCTAACCTGCGGTATCTGCGGGGTGAACAGTAGACTCGGGTCCTTAGATCCCGATGATGCTCCTGAACTCTGACTTTCACTGTTCTGTACCGATGCCGGAGGGGCAGAACTGGTACTTGGACCTTGTCCATTCTCCGCATAGGGTGGTGGACGGTCGTTCAGCAATTGCATTATTAACTCCTCATCCTCTAACTCCTCTTCTCTTCTCAACTTTTCCTCGTCCTCTCTATCCTTGGAACACTTCCTGTCTGTCTTACAGGTAGCTTTCTTACCTGTCTCCTCTTCTTCCTTAGTAATTGCTGGAAACAATTTTATCCCCTGCAATACATCTGTCCTCCACACCTTCTGTGCATTATCCCACCTAGCGGCCGCTAGTGTCTTTTCTACCTTTCTCATTCTGGTCTCGAACTTCTTTTGCTGCTGCTGTCTAGCCATTAGTTCCCAAATTGCTAGAGCCTCGAACTGGGCTGGCCTTGGAGGCACCTTCATGTCGTACATCGTGAATCTCAAATTCTCTAGAATCCTTATATTGAATGTCCCATGTATCGGGAACGCTACGCTCCCATGTTTCTCTGTCAGTTTGTGCCATTGCTTTAGCCATAGACACGGAGCTACCCCCTTCTCTTCCATTACAATGTAAGCTGGTGTGCCTTCGGGCGGCGTCTCCTCTCCTATGCTCGCTTTAATGTATGACTCCCCCTTCATCGCACTCCTAAATGCTTTAAAGAATTTCATTTTCTCGTCTTTTATTTCACAAAGTTTGTAATCAATAGGTGACTTTAATTCCCGGAATACTCTTCGCTTGCCTTTCCCCTTCCAATCGAGTCCCACGGACTGCGTCCAATCCGTGCGCGACCCTTCTCACCAACCAACCTATCCCAGCGCGGCTCCTAGTGACGTCACACTCACACACACTGCGGCTGACAAAGCCTCGCGGCTAGTCTTCCTTCACTCAGCTCTTCTCGTAACAACTTCTTGCATGTATCGCGAGCTACCAAAAATTAAAACAGATCTGTCGGTTTACTACAGGAAGGGTAACACAGTCGCTTCAGGACCTTAGGGACTTTTCACTAGCCTCGGCCGCTATTCCGTCTTTCTCGATCCCCACGTTCGCAAGCAAATCTGACCCGCAGACTGCTCTCAACTTGTCAGTGATCTATTCTAGTGCACTTAGAATCTTGTCAAAGCCCGAAGTCGAAGTTTCTTTCACTCCCTTACACACTTACCGACTTGTTGACCACGCCCGATCAACCTACTAAACCGCCCAGACCACAACATAGATCAACATACTCCGGAGTCTCTTGACCTCGCAGGGCCCGTCTCAACAACAACAACCACGTGGACCTTTTTATGCACAAAGCGCCACATGCACATGAAGTTCGACGACTTCCCTACTCTCACACTCGGAGTCGCACCTCCGCTATTTCTATGAAGTTCGACGACTTCTCTACTTCTACACTCGGAGTCGCACCTCCGCTATCTTCTAAAAGAAAAATCCTCGCAACCTTTTCACACACCCTGCGGCAATAAGCTGTGCAAGCGCAAAACCCTAACTTCACTCATACCATCACTAGTACCGCCAACGCCGAATCCACACCTCCATTC
Source organism: Pleurodeles waltl (assembly GCF_031143425.1). Classification (NCBI taxonomy): domain Eukaryota; kingdom Metazoa; phylum Chordata; class Amphibia; order Caudata; family Salamandridae; genus Pleurodeles; species Pleurodeles waltl. Next base: position 1,871,421,025 of record NC_090444.1, on the reverse strand, counting down.
TCTTCATTCGCAAGCTCCGAGATCCCGGGAAAGTCGCGGTGGACCTAGCCCATCATCATTCTGTCAATCTGTTTTATCCAAGAAAAATCTATTTCAACTTCTCGAGTGGGGTCTCAAAATGTGTAACCGTTAATTCAACACCATGTACTTTACGAGTACAGGGTCCCAAAAGACGAAACCGTCCTCTGCTACCATCTACTGATAGAGCGTTCCGTATTAATAATTTACCTGTATTTTTGGACGCTCTTTAGGCCGATGAATCTTTTGACTAAGTGGAACTCTCTGTACTCTATATCGATCAATTTCCTTAAATCAATAATTAATAACGAACATAAGCAATACCTTGATCAACATAACACTTGACAATTAATCCAGAATACATTTCGGCGAACCCTGACCTTTCAGTCAGGAATAACCACACCAGTTTATTCAAAGTTAGTGAATTTTATTTCCCTATATTAACACAAGGCATTCGATAATAGCAATGCAAATCACTAATACGATAATCTGTAACAAACTAATTGCATACATTTAGTCAGCATAACAAGATCTCAAATTGCATCGTGCGACATATGGAACCCTCGTCTAACCTCAAATTAGCATCGGCATGTGGGACTTCATGCAAAAACAATTTAGCAACATTAATTTAGAAAACTCCTAACTAGGGCTCTTATCAAAATCAGCAGTTGGTTACCTAAAGGAAACACAATGCAATTTTACAATTTCCTCTCATATTTACCAATTACGATCAGCATACAAGGACGTCTTCGTCTCACAGGTACCGTTTCTCGATCAGCATGGGTACCGTTTCGATCAGCATGGGACGGGGCAAAAGGGGCAGGGGTGGACGGGGCAGTTGCCTCACGGCGGCAAGGTAAAACTACTACTACTTCATGCAAGGGATCAAAGTTAAAGTCTCTAGGGCAAGAATCATCTAAAGTCTCTTTCTCTCGATTAGAGAAAGCATCAAAGTCTCTTTCAAAATGGCGTCGCAGCAAAGTGGGCCATAATAGCTACGGAATGACGCGATGTCGGGCAATAGCTGGTAATGGCTGATAATAGCTACTTTCCTCTCGTGCACCTGGGTTTTATAGACAACAGTTCAAATCCAGTAGGGTCTTCCATTGGAGGGTTCATAGGTTAGCTTCAAATTGTCCAATCAAAAACGACAGTTCTCAAGCTTTTACTTAAGCATACATTATCCTTGGAGATGGGTACGCAAGTTGCAACATTGTATACCAATTAGCTCACTTTCAGAGCCTCCATTGTCCGCACCTGCAAATCGACCTTGGAGTAAAGAGAAAATATGCCAGGCTGGCACGAAACCTTAAGATAAGCATGTGAACGATCTCAGTGGAAAAGTACAGCTTCAAGCAGAAATACACGTTTAATAGCACATTGGAAAAATACGAGCATCTAAACCGTGAGACCAGGCCACTAGGCCGAAGCCTGCACTAAAGTAATGCTAAGCTAAAACATTTCAAACAAGCAAATCATAGCACACATTTACGATTATGTCGGATTAGTGCAATTCTAATACACCACGTTATATAAAGCACGCTTATAAATGTTGGCAACCTACTCTGAGGGCACATTTTGTCCCCGTACACTCTTTATTAGTTCGGTTAAAATCACACATGATTATTTCACACTACGTTTAAGCGCTAATAAATGTAAAACCTTCATTTTCTGCTTCATCACCCCTCACATGCCCCCCCAGACACACACTCTGCAGGTCCCCTGCTGCCCCTCACAGGCCCCCCCGAGACACACACTCTGCAGGTCCCTCCTGCTGCCCCTCACAGCCCCCCCCCGAGTCACACACTCTGCAGGTCCCCTGCTGCCCCTCACAGGCCCCCCCCACGAGACACACACTCTGCAGGTCCCCTGCTGCCCCTCACAGGCCCCCCGAGACACACACTCTGCAGGTCCCCTGCTGCCCCTCACAGGTCCCCCGAGACACACACTCTGCAGGTCCCCTGCTGCCTCTCACAGCCCCCCCCGAGACACACTCTGCAGGCCCCCTGCTGCCCCTCACAGGCCCCCCGAGACCCCACTGTCCCACAGTTTACTGCTGCAGCAGTGCTAACCCTCCCCGCCTCCAAGCAGACCTCGCACCCCCAGCCCCCCCCCCCCAGGAGCTGTAAAAGAGGTCCCTGTAGGGGGGGCTCAGAGGGAGGGGCCGCCGCCCGGGAGGGGTCGGCACAGAGCAGCTTCAGCACCAGGGCCCCCTACGGAGATGCAAACACCCCGAGTGCCTCATGGTGGATGGAAACTAGAGGGGCCTCGCAATTCCCTCTGTGCCTGGGTCCCCAGTAACCCTACAGTCCCCCTGCCCACCACATTTCAACGGAGAAATACGTATTTTTTAAAAAAATACAAAAGGTGCAGCCCAATCCAGGGTGTGTGCATCAACGTCTAGTCAGGGGGCGCAGACTTTCAGGGGGTGCATCATGGCCTCTTGCGTCAGACAGGGCTGCAGCCCTAGATTTATCAAGAAGTCACACAATAGTTTATAAATCTGGACCCCAGTGTGCGACTGAACCCCCTTGTGTCCGACTAGTCCAGCCTGGTTTAGATGCGCTGTGTTCAATGAGATGGGGGGGGGGGGGGAGTGAAGGATCAGAGTGGGACAAGGATGCTACACATAGCAGACCAGAGCCTCGTGGCGCTACATGTCAGTCCCTCAACTTACTCAGAGAGGTGGGAATGGGCAGAAGCATTGGGATCGGCGCTCCTACCCTTCCATTGTATGAGGCCAGAGCTGCCCGAGGCTGAGGGATAAACCAGGAGCACCTCCTGGTGGGAGGGGGGGTTCTGTACTTCAGCCCAGAGGGGCGGGTGGGTGCAAGAAAACAAAGGACCCCCACCCCCTGCTCACCAAAGCGCCTGATTCCTGAAAGAAGTGCAAAGATGTGAATAGGGTATTTGAAAACCCATCGATGGCTTGTGGGGCAGTCGTGGCTGAGGTTTCCCTGTAATCGATGCAATGTGCCATTCCTATCTGAACTTTAGCACCAAAGTTTACTGTATAACTCATCACTGTGAGAAAAAATGAACACCATTTTCTTTACTTAAGGGCTCTCAAAAATGTAGCACTTAAGCACGCCTCCCTTTTCAAATATTGTCGTTTGGGATCATTTCTAGACTCAATTACACATTTACCTGTGAACATAACATACGTGCTATTTACTAGGAAATGTTACCTTTCAATATTCTGCTCACACTTCTTGACGCAATAAAATCCAGTTTGCTATTTATGTATAGTGCCCACGCAGTCAAGGTAGCGCTTCAGGGAGCTATTTAAAACGCCAGCAAGTCTCAGCGGTCCGTGGATGCACTTATGTAACAGGGCAGATGTTCTTTATTGGCCAATGTGAGGATGGGGTCAGACTTGGACAGAAAAGAGGCCCCAACACCAAAATAAAACAAGCCCACATGAGTACAATACAAACATAAAACAGTTGCCCATGTTTGCCACTTGGGGAGGTTTGGAACTTGTAAAGATGGACAGTGTCAGTATTTTGCAAGCAATGGAAGACTGTTTGCATGTGTGTTTGCCACAGGCAATGTTTGTTTTAATATCAGGGAATCAACATTTAAAACAGGTCCCCCCAGACCATAAAACAGGAGCCTCAGCCCATAAAAGAGCCACCCAGATCATAAAACAGGCCCCCCGGATCATAAACAGCCCCCGGACCACAAAACAGGCCCCCATGCCATAAAACAGCCCCACTCTGGAACATAAAATGGGAGCCCCAGAATATGAAACAGGCCCGTCAGGCCATAAAACAGGGCCCCGGACCATCAAACAGGAGCCCCGGACCATCAAACAGGGTCCCGGACCATCAAACGGGAGCCCAGACCATCAAACAGGGCCCTGGACCATCAAACAGGAGCCCAGACCATCAAACAGTGATCCGGACCATCAAACAGGGCCCCGGACCATCAAACAGGAGCCCGGACCATCAAACAGGGTCCCAGACCATCAAACAGGAGCCCCGGACCATCAAACAGGAGCCCCGGACCATCAAACAGGAGCCCCGGACCATCAAACAGGGCCCCGGACCATCAAACAGGAGCCCCGGACCATCAAACAGGAGCCCCGGACCATCAAACAGGGTCCCGGACCATCAAACAGGGTCCCGGACCATCAAACAGGAGCCCCGGACCATCAAACAGGAGCCCAGACCATCAAACAGGGTCCCGGACCATCAAACAGGGTCCCGGACCATCAAACAGGGCCCTGGACCATCAAACAGGAGCCCGGACCATCAAACAGGAGCCCCGGACCATCAAACAGGAGCCCCGGACCATCAAACAGGGTCCCGGACCATCAAACAGGAGCGCAGACCATCAAACAGGGTCCCGGACCATCAAACAGGAGCCCTGGACCATCAAACAGGGTCCCGGACCATCAAACAGGGTCCCGGACCATCAAACAGGAGCCCCGGACCATCAAACAGGGTCCCGGACCATCAAACAGGAGCCCCGGACCATCAAACAGGAGCCCCGGACCATCAAACAGGGTCCCGGACCATCAAACAGGAGCCCGGACCATCAAACAGGGTCCCGGACCATCAAACAGGAGCGCAGACCATCAAACAGGGTCCCGGACCATCAAACAGGAGCCCAGACCATCAAACAGGAGCCCGGACCATCAAACAGGAGCCCAGACCATCAAACAGGAGCCCGGACCATCAAACAGGAGCCCAGACCATCAAACAGGAGCCCGGACCATCAAACAGGAGCCCCGGACCATCAAACAGGAGCCCGGACCATCAAACAGGAGCCCCGGACCATCAAACAGGAGCCCCGGACCATCAAACAAGAGCCCGAACCATCAAACAGGAGCCCGGACCATCAAACAAGAGCCCGGACCATCAAACAGGAGCCCAGACCATCAAACAGGAGCCCCGGACCATCAAACAGGAGCCCAGACCATCAAACAGGAGCCCGGACCATCAAACAGGAGCCCCGGACCATCAAACAGGAGCCCCGGACCATCAAACAAGAGCCCGGACCATCAAACAGGAGCCCGGACCATCAAACAAGAGCCCGGACCATCAAACAGGAGCCCAGACCATCAAACAGGAGCCCAGACCATCAAACAGGAGCCCAGACCATCAAACAGGCCCAGAAACAGCTAGAAAGGAGCCCACACTGACCTGTGAGGCAGCCAGGTGGACACTGCCTCATTGCCCCACAGGCCACTTGACCCTGGGCCAGATGTACAAAAATGCGATTTTGCATTTCTTAAATAGCGACTTCCTAGAAATCACTTTTTAAGAAATGCAAAACGCTATGTACAGAGATACTGATTTCCTAAAAGCTAGTCGTACAAAGTAGGAATCGCTATTAGGAAATCCCATTGCATTTTAGTCAATGGGCCGGTTTTGCATTTCCTAAATCTCAATTTCTTATTAAGAAATATCTATTTAGGAAATGCAAAATAAGGGATGGCAATGGGAAAAGGGCCCCCCTTGGCGCCCCCCAAAAATAGGGGTGCACCCATACAGCACACGTATGCCTGAGGGGTCTGTGTGTGCTCTGTTGCAATTTAAAAAATGCCTTGCAATGCTTTTTTAATTTGCACCTGGTTACCACCCACTTCAAGTGGGTGGTAATTGCTTCTCCTAAATGCCCAAGTTACATTTAGGAAATGCTTTGTACATCAGAAGAGGAATCGCAAATCGGAAATCCCTATCTGCGATTTCCTATTCTGGAAATCACAAATTGTAATGTGCGATTCCTTAAAGACCTTTGTACATAAGAAAGGGCCGTTGTGCATCTCTTAACGCCCAAAATAGTGACTTGGACCATTAAGAAAAGCAAAAGGGCTTTGTACATCTGGCCCCCGTGCGAAGGAGCACAAGAGTGCACGCTCCCTCGCAGGCGCTGGGATTATGGGTGCGGGGAGGGGTAACGACGCAACCCCCCCAATAAAGAAGCCTTTACACACTTTGGTTATATTTGGACGGACTTGAACTTGCCAGTGCCAGGCTGTCCCCAAGCTGCAGCTCACTCTCTGCACACGAGGCTGGCGCTCACTCCCTCCTCTGGCTGCACAGCTCTCTGTGAAGGGAGGAATCTGCGGCCTTGCTGGGCGCAGGGAGTGTGAGTGGAAAGGCCGCAGGACGCCATGTCTCTAACACATTTAAACACCTGTGAGTGAACTCTGCAAAAATTTCAAAAGGCAGCAGTTAGGAAAACACAAATGAAGCAGTTTTTGTAATTTTAAAATGTGATGGAATAAAGAGTTTAGTTGGATTAAATCAAATCAAGACACTTGACTTGGTGACGTGTAAATGATAACATTGGCTGAAGCCTGATGTCCACACATTGTGGTTCGTGCGCTCTTCGCTTCCATCAGTGGAACTGCGCTTTGTGCAAATGTAGTGGCCATTTCAATGGAAAATGTGCTATCGGTAAATGACACTGAGCTACCACTGAGCTACCACACGGTGCTTTAGTGAGATATTTACAACAGTGTGCTGCAAAATGTACCACCAGCTTCAGACCACACCCTTACCAGCTCCAGACCACGCCCTTACCAGCTCCAGACCACGCCCTTACTGCTCACCAGCTACAGACCACACCCTTACCAGCTCCAGACCACGCCCTTACCGCTCACCTACTACAGACCACACCCTTACCAGCTCCAGCCCACGCCCTTACCGCTCACCTACTACAGACCACGCATTTACCGCTCACCGGCTACGGACCACTCCCTTACCAGCTCCAGACCACGCCCTTACCAGCTCCAGACCACACCCTTACCGCTCACCGGCTACAGACCACACCCTTACCAGCTCCAGACCACGCCCTTACCGCTCACCTACTACAGACCACACCCTTACCAGCTCCAGACCACGCCCTTACCGCTCACCTACTACAGACCACGCCCTTACCGCTCACCGGCTACGGACCACTCCCTGCAGAACGGACTTGCCACATTTGCTATGCTTGTTCTTTGTGTGACGCTTGAGTTTTTCACAATCCCTGTGAATTCAGTGTTGTAACACTGATGGCAGCCCCCCCACTTTGAAGATTGTTCCAGCTCTACTGAGCTCCCTGAAATCAATAGTCACCCACACTCGGTGGTGCGGCCGCCCTAAAACACGCTGTGTTGTTATCATGATGGGAGCCGCACAACCGTATGAGTGAATGCATTCTTTTTATGGTGAGAGGAATCACAATTATGTCAGCGTCAGTAGACAGGGGCTTTGGCTCCACCCACATGTTGGGAGCCAGAAGTACATGTTTTGATTGGGAAGATCTTGTGTGCTTCCACAGAAAGGGTTTGTCATCCACAAAGCTGTGATCGCTTCATTTATTTACCCGACTGCCTGAGCTTGAACTTTCAGGGGCGCGCACACCATTGTAATGCTGTTAAAGTGACTTTGATAACTGGATAATTGATGTTTTTCTCTGGCAGCAGCACTGATGGGAAGAGGGCAGTCATTAACTTACATGGTTAACAGCCGTAGGCTTGATTGATGAGCATGGAAGTCTCATGTCTGATGCCGTAGGTCTGGCCTGTTTATTATGAAAAGTTATTACGAAGGTGGTCGGCCCGGCGTATTTGTTGTGAAAGGCACATGGCAACACCAGTAGGAGTCTAACCGCAGATTCTTTCCACCTTCTGTTAGAGGCCATGGAGAGGCACTTGGTTACGGGTAATCTCACAGATTAGCACCGTACGCAAGGCTTTTTGTGCTAATCACCAGCTCCGACAGACCCTAGGAGTAGAATGTCACTGTGATGATTTTTGAAAGGTTCTATTGAATTGAGAAGGATTGTATATTTGAATAAGGCGGCACGCCATTTGGTAAAGGGTAAAGGCCTAGTCAGTCCACTGGGAAATGCTATGTCAGACTCCTTAGGTATGATCTGTTCTAAGGAAAAGTTATGACAAAACCAGTAGGTCTCCTTTACTTATTGCGAAAAAGTATATGTTAAAGTCAAACAGTTTTCACGGGTGGATTATTATTACACTGTTCTAAAGCCTGTAGGCAGGTGTTTTTTACATGAACTCGCGCAGATTACTGTCGTGGGGGGGGGGGGTTTGGTGACCCACCCGACTATGAGGATAGACGATGGGCACCATAGTAATCATTATTAGGCCCCCTTAGAAAGGATTTCATATTGTTTTGACAAATGTATGTTGTACATATTTGTAACTTTATTACAGTAGACCTGATGGTTGCCTTGTGGAAAGGCTTGTGAGTAAACACCGTGGGTCTGAGTTGGTTTTGGTGATCAGCTAGTGATAAAGAATATAGGCCTAATTCTTTATAATGAAAAGTTATGATAAAGGCAGTAGGGCTGATATATATATCACACAGATTTCCATAGAAGCAAACATTTTGACATTAATTACCCCCTCTCACAAACCGTGGGTATAGAAGACCTATACTGTCAGAACCCTTGTTAGGACCGCTTAGGAGATATAAGCCCAAATTTAAGAAGACCCTTGCGCCACGTGGTGCCACATTAGTATATTTTTTTTTACGCAAATGTGGCGTTAGGCTGGCAAAAACGCAGCACCAAATTTACAAAGTGGCGCAATGCACACATTGCCCCACTTCGTAAACCCTTGCGCCACATTATGGCCCTCATTACAACATTGGCGGTAAAAGCCGCTTACCGCCGTGCAGAAGACCGCCAACACACCGCAGCGGCCGTGGAATTCCACCACAGCTATTATGACCCACATCTCGGAATCCGCCAAAGGTCAGACACCCACACAAGTCCGCCACACCAAAGGTCAGTGATAAATGGCGATAACAAAACCTCCACCGTCACGCCAACAGAAATACGCCCACACTATCACGACACACGAATCCACGCGGCGGTCTTTTAACCGCGGTATTCCATTGGCGGTACACACCGCCACACTCTAAATACACACACATTTACAAAACACTGCCACATTGGACAATACAAAATACACACACCTGATACACATACACACACCACTCCCACACACCCATTACAATATAAAACACACACCCACATCAATCACAAACCCCCACGACCAAAAATCTGAAAGAAGACCAGAGAGAGACACCACCAGCAAGAACAACAGCATCCACAGGCACACAACACCATCACCCACACAACTTCCACGCACCTCACACAACACACCACTACATATCACCACACTTATCACCACACACTCCACCCCACACATCACCTACACCACCCCATGGCATGGCAAAGACACCCCAGGTTCTGGGAGGAGGAGCTTAGGGTCATGGTGGAGGAAATCGTCCGGGTAGAGCCACAGCTATTCGGATCACAGGTGCACCACACCTCCATAGCGAAAGGAAGATGGAGCTATGGCGCAGAATAGTGGACAGGGTCAACGCAGTGGGACAGCACCCAAGAAATCGGGAGGACATCAGGAAGAGGTGGAACGAGCTACAGGGGAAGGTGCGTTCCGTGGTCTCAAGACACCACCTGGGGGTTCAGCGGACTGGCGGCGGACCCCCACCTCCTTCCCCACAACTAACAACATGGGAAGAGCAGGTCTTGGCGATTCTGCATCCTGAGGGCCTCGCAGGAGTCAGTGGAGGAATGGACTCTGGTAAGTAAAATCTTAACTCTTACATCCCCCACCCTACCTGCATGCTATCACATACCCCTACCCTCACCCCCAGCACCCCAACTCCTCACAAACGTCCCAACATCCCAAACCACACATCCCAACACCAAGCCCTGCATGCAACAACAAAGCATGGACACCCATCGCCAAAGCATGCCCACTGCACATACACCCCCCTAAACCATCATCACACAAGCTCCCACACAGGAATGCTACCACTGGTGTACACGGTCACCCACCCATTGCACACCATGGCACACACAGATGTAATAAACATCCTTTTATACCCCTGCAGGACCCCTACCCAACGTCACTGGACAGGAGGGTCCACACATGTCCACACCACCAACAGAAGAGGCCCACAGTGATGACAGCACCTCTGTCCAACTGGATCTAGATGACCAGCCCGGACCATCGGGGACCTCTGGACAGTCGGTTCCCCTCACACAGGCACAGGCCACCACAGACCTTCCCCCCTCTGGAAACACCAGCACAGCACCCACCCAGCGGGCCCATACCTCCGTCCCCAGGACAAGTCAATCAGCTGTGTGTCCACCACTACAGGGAACCCAGGATAATCCACCACCCCAACAACAACAGGGACCTGGGGGCAATGGTAGTGGGCACACGGTCCAGGGGACGGAGGCCCAGGAACACAGGGGAACTGGGAGGGCTGCTGTGCGACAGGGGTTGGACAGGCCAAGGGAACCCACTCTCCACAAGGCCCTCTCCTCCACCATGGGAGCCTACCACCACTCCCAGGAGACGATGGCAACGATACTGGCCAAGTTTCAGGAGACCCAGCGCCTGCAGGAGGAACAGTATATGGGCTTCAGGGAGGAACTCAGAACCATCAGCTCCAACCTGGGCACCATCGTAGGGGTGCTGAGGGAAGTACTCAACACCAGGAGGGACACTGTGGCACTACAAGGGGCCCCTGACACTAGCATGGACGATGAACTGCCCACCACCCCCGCCGGCGCTAGTGGACAGGACGCCCCGCCACAGGACCACCACACCAGCACCCCACCCCCTGCAGAGGGAGAACCACCCGCAAACGGTCCCTGATATCCAGGAACAAGACAGAGAACGATGCCAAGACCCCCGCCAAGAAATGAGACCACCCTGATTGTCATCCTACTGTCCCACTTTGCCACCCTGTCCATAATTAAACTGCCCCAGCTCCACCTCCTATGCCCATATGGGCAATGCACCTGTGAGACTAATAGATTGGACTCTGCCATGGACACTCCTCCGCCATCGCCCCTCACCGTTTCATTACCCCCTCCAATATTTTACATTTAAATAAGCACACCTAAAGCACAAAATGATCTGGAGTCTGTCTGTGATTTCGAAATAGTGTATTAGCAATTACAGTGACAAAATGTTTTTTAAATAGTAATGTCAACATACCTATGTCACACAGCTCTAGTCCATGAGGAATCTAAGCAGATGTCACACAGTGGGACCCACATCTGTGAAACCGTAAGGGAAAGTGAAAACTCAGTGACCATACACTGGTTGAAAACGACAGACAGTAGAGAGGTAGTAGTGTTAAAGTACATGTAGTAGGCAGGATTGTATTCTTACCTGTGTCTCACTGGAAATATTGCTGGATCACTGAGTCCCTGTTGTGCATCTCTTCTTCCTCTGCTTCCTCCTCATCACTGTCCACAGGCTCCACAGCTGCCACAACACCGCCATCTGGACCATCCTCCTGCAGAAAAGGCACCTGTTGTCGCAAAGCCAAGTTGTGAAGCATACAGCAGGCCACGATGATCTGGTACACCTTCTTTGGTGAGTAGAATAGGGATCCACCTGTCATATGGAGGCACCTGAACCTGGCCTTCAGGAGGCCGAAGGTCCTCTCTATAATCCTCCTAGTTCGCCCATGGGCCTCATTGTAGCGTTCCTCTGCCCTTGTCCTGGGATTCCTCACTGGGGTCAGTAGCCATGACAGTTTGGGATAACCAGAGTCACCTGCAAATGGTGAGGGGCAACTGTTAGACACACACTAACCTGGAGGGATAACCCCAGACCCAGACAACCATTCCCACTGACTAGCTTCCATGTGCTCACCTAATAGCCACACCCGGTGCCTCTGGAGTTGACCCATCACATAAGGGATGCTGCTATTCCGCAGGATGTAGGCGTCATGCACTGAGCCAGGGAACATGGCATTCACATGGGAGATGTACTGGTCTGCCAAACATACCATCTGTACATTCATAGAATGATAACTCTTCCGGTTTCTGTACACCTGTTCACTCCTGTGGGGGGGGTACCAAAGCCACATGGGTCCCATCAATGGCAACCTATGATGTTGGGGATATGTCCCAGGGTATAGAAATCACCTTTCACTGTAGGCAAATCCTCCACCTGAGGGAAAACGATGTAGCTCCGCATATGTTTCAGAAGGGCAGACAACACTCTGGACAATACGTTGGAAAACATAGGCTGGGACATCCCTGATGCCATGGCCACAGTTGTTTGAAAAGAGCCACTTGCAAGGAAATGGAGCACTGACAGCACCTACACTTGAGGGGGGATTCCTGTGGGATGGTGGATAGCTGACATCAGGTCTGGCTCCAACTGGATACACAGTTCCTGGATTGTGGCACGGTCAAGCCTGTAGGTGATTATCAAATGTTGCTCCTCCATTGTCGACAGGTCCACCGACGGGCGGTACACCGGAGGATGCCGCCATCTCCTCACATGTCCCAGCGGACGGTGCCTATGAAGGACAACAGCGAGCACAGAGTCAAACAACTCAGAGGTACGTACCCACAGTTTACACAGAACACCAATCATACACAAAAGGTGGGCTGTATGTGTGTTGAGACTAGGCCTAGGTATGTGTGACGCAGTATAAAATGAGGCCATGTGGGCCCCTGAAATGGCGGCTGCCTGACCTCTAAAGTGGGACAATGGGATGTGAGGTAACTGCGCTGGCGTTGTACACCGTCGCGGTAGGCGGTTGGAGACCGCGGCGCAATGCTGCATTGGTTAACAGTGGACCCTTTGGGTCCCAGGAGCCAATGACGATGTACGCCGGCGGTGACGGTACGCACCGCCGCGGATGTGACCGCCATTTTCTATCTGTTCACTCACTCGTTACCTGATCTTCGACACAGTGTCTGCTGTGACCTCAGTCTGGAAGAGACAATGGCTCGTGCGTCTATGGAAAGGGCCCCTGCCTTCACATCGGAGGAGTTGGAGAAGTTCGTTGATGGGGTCCTCCCCCAGTACACGCTACTCTACGGTCCTCCAGACAAACAGGTAAGTACACAGGGAGCATGTTGTATGGGCTATGCCTGTGTGGACAGGGCTGGATGTAAGAAGGAAGGGGGGAGAGTGCTGCGTGCATGAAAGACGGTGAATGCATGCGCCACATGGCAAGGGTAGGGATGGGGGTCAATCACTTTGACGGTGCAGTTGGTAATGACTTCTCTTCTTCCCCTGTCCATGTCATGTAGGTCAGCGCCCACCAGAAGAAGGATATTTGGCGTGCCATCGCCAAGGACGTCCGGACCCTGGGGGTCTACCACAGACGGAGCACCCACTGCCGTAAGAGATGGGAGGACATTCGCCACTGGAGCAAGAAGACGGCGGAGGCTCAGCTGGGGATGGCCTCCCAACGTGGGAGGGGTGCCCATCGCACCATGACCCCCCTGATGTTCCGGATCCTGGCGGTGGCCTACCCTGAGTTGGATGGGCGCATGAGGGCATCACAGCAGACACAAGGGGGTGAGAACACTCTCATTCTGATGACTTTGCGCGCAGTGGAGTTGTCTGGGTGGGGGAGGAGGGCTGTGGGTTTCCCTAGGCCAGGGCGAGTTCCGTAGGGAAGGCCCGTCCGTAAGGAAGGCCATGTGGCACCCCAGCCCACCTTTGTAGAGTGCCAAATACAGCTATTCATGGCCCTGTGTCATCTATGTGTGCAGATGTCGTCCATAGCCTTGTAGGCCATTTCCCAGGAATTGAACAGTGGAGCCCAAGAGCGCGGCGTAGTGCAAGGGGCTTCTGTGTCTGTCTTGTCCGCCAACGGTAGCGGTAATCCATGCACTCAACATGTCTTTCTTCTGTCGTCCCCCCTTTTTGTGGTCTCCCTGTTCTTGTGTGCATTAGCATCATCAGGCGGAGGAGCAGTGGCACCGGAGCACGAGGGAGCTGCATCCCACATGGCCCTGGAGGGCGAGACAACGGAGTCTGAAGCCACCAGTGGGACGTAGGGCGAGGGGAGCTTCACGGCTGGGACAGGAGCTGACACCAGCGACACAGACTCGTCCTCTGATGGGAGCTCCCTTGTGGTGGTGGCAACATCTGTGCTCCCCGCATCTACAGGTACTGCTGCCACCCCCCTACCAGCACCACCCTCCCAGCAGCCCCTCAGCCTTTGCCCCGTGCCTGCTCACCCAGGAGGGTGGGCATCACCTTCGCCCCAGGCACCTCAGGCCCTGCCCCAGTCACCCCTGCTGCCCTCAGTGAGGAGGCCATTGACCTCCCCAGGTCCCTCACTGTTGGGCAGTCTACCATTTTGAATGCCATCTAGGGTGTAGAAAGGCAGTTGCAACAAACTAATGCATTCCTGGAGGGCATTCATTCTGGTCAGGCGGCCCTTCACCAAGCTTTTAAAAACACTGGCCTCAGCACTGGTGGCAGCCATTGTCCCCGTATCTAGCCTCACCCCTCGAACTTCCTCCACCCAGACCCACACCCCGATACCTCAGCCTATCCCAAGCACACCATCAGACCAGCATGCACACACGTCAACACACAAGGGAAGCTCAGGCAAACATAAGCACCACACATCCCACAGCCACTCACGCAAGCAACACACACATGCAGACACACCAACATCCACTGCCTCCACTGTGTCCCCCTCCTCCTCATCTCCCTCCTCCCTCCCAGTCTAGTCTACACTCACACCTGCATGCACTGCCTCTACAGCCAATACGTCCCTCACCAGCACACCCACCACCACACCCCGCTCGCGTGCAGTCACCACCCCCACTACCATTCACACGTCCCCTGTGTCCTCTCCCAGTGTGTCTGTGACGCCCCCTCCCAAGATACACAAACACAGGCACAAACCCACCCAACAGCCATCCACCTCACGACAGCCTCCAGCACATGCACCTGCACTCAAAGTCACCAAACGTACATCTCCTAATACCACCACCTCTTCCTCCACTCCCAAACCCCCTCCAGCTACCCGTCCCTGTGTGTCCAAACAAACCTTTTCTGTCCACTCTTGAACTTTTTCCCACACCTCCCCCCCCCCATCCATCTCATAGGTCCCGAAGTAGCACCTCAGCCACAACATCTCCGGGACCAGTGGTGCCTGTAGTCACCGGTATGTGGAGTGCACTGGCCAACAGGACAGCCAGTGTGGCATGGAGCCACAGCACAGACAGTCCCCCACCTGTGAAGCATCAGAAGTTGGCCAGTGCCCGGCGGGAGAGGGGGAAGACTCCAGCCACCCAAGCCGCTCCCAGGGGTCCCGTTGGGAGTGTGGAGTCAGCTGTGACACCTTCCAAGGTGGGGAAGGGCCACAAGAAACCCAGCAAGTCTGGGAAGAGCTGCACGGCGGAGAAGACCGCCATCATCCCCGCTGCCCAGGAGGCCACCGCCAGCCCCAGCCCAGCTGCCCAGGAGGCCACCGCCAGCCCCAGCCCAGCTGCCCAGGAGGCCACCGCCAGCTCCAGCACAGCTGCCCAGGAGGCCACCGCCAACACCAGCACAGCTGCCCAGGAGGCCACCGCCAGCCCCAGCCCAGCTGCCCAGGAGGCCACCGCCAGCACCAGCCCAGCTGCCCAGGAGGCCACCGCCAGCTCAGCTTCCCAGGAGGCCACCGCCAGCCCCAGCACAGCTGCCCAGGAGGCCACCGCCAGCCCCAGACCAGCAGCCCAGGAGGCTACCGCCAGCCCCAGCCCAGCTGCCCAGCTGCCCAGGAGGCCACCACCAGCACCAGCCCAGCTGGGCCATGAAGGTCCGCCAGCACAAGCCCCGCTGGGCCATGAAGGACGGCCAGCACAAGCCCCGCTGAACAGGTCACCGCCAACTCAAGCCCCGCTGAACAGGGCACCGCCAACTCAAGCACCGCTGAACAGGGCACCGCCAACTCAAGCCCTGCTGAACAGGGCACCGCCAACCAAGCACCGCTGAACAGGGCACCGCCAACTCAAGCACCGCTGAACAGGGCACCGCCAACTCAAGCCCCACTGAACAGGGCACCATCAACTCAAGCCCCGCTGAACAGGGAACCGCCAACTCAAGCACCGCTGAACAGGGCACCGCCAACTCAAGCACCGCTGAACAGGGCACAGCCAACTCAAGCCCCGCTGAACAGGGCACCGCCAACTCAAGCACCGCTAGCCCATGAGCGGCAAGGGCACTGACGTAACTGGGTCTGTTATGGGGTGAGTGATGCACTCTGGGCAGCAGTCCCCCTCCAGAACCAGTGGAGAGATCCATCCACTACCTCTGTCCTTCACAGGATGAAGCACTCTGGGCACCAGTCCCCCTCCAGAACCAGTGGAGACTGTTATCCACTACCTCTGTCCTTCACAGGATGAAGCACTCTGGGCACCAGTCCCCCTCCAGAACCAGTGGAGACTGTTATCCACTTGAGAGACTGTGGCTTTGCACTCCCCAGGATTGAACAGTGGGCAACCCACCCACTGTATAGACTTGAGAGACTGTGGCTTTGCACTCCCCAGGATTGAACAGTGGGCATGTGGCCCCCTCGTGGATTTGGCGTCGTGCACTCAAGCGGCTGAGGTGCCCCCCCCTTTCCCTCCCCCTGAGGTGCCTGTTTTCTTGCTGTCTGATGCCCCTGCAGTGTTCTCTCCGTCATGGTCGGGGATCTTGCGTGGGCCTCGCCCATACCGTGTGGACCCAGTGTTCCACAGAGTTTCTTTGTGCAGTACCTGGACTACTATGCCTGGTATATATTTTGTACATGGTGTATATATATATTTCTGCCTACTTGTTTGTAATATATTCCGATGGTTACACTCATTTTCTTTGGTCTTTGCATTCTTCCAGGTGGGTTTGGGGGGTGTAACTGTGATGTATTGATATGCATTAGTGTGTGTGTTATAGTGGGTGAGGGTGGGGGTGAGGGTGGGGGTGTTGCGTGTGTGTGTCCCTGCTTTTTGCCTCCCCCTCCCCTGTGTCGTAGGTGCAGTGCTCACCATGGTCTTCGACGCCGGCGTTCGTGCTCCTGGTAGAGGAGCAGGAAGACCATCGCAGGGAGAATTTGGAGTTCCGGATCCATGGTGTCCTTGTTCCTCGTGGAGTGTGTAGAGGTGAGCGTTTTCCCTTCGAAATTCCTGTTTCCACCGTGTTTTTATCCGCGGTGTATCCGCCCCGGAAAAGGTGGTGGATTGGTAGGTTGTGATACTGTGGGCGGTACATTGACTCCCGCCTGTCTGTTGGCGGTGACCGCCGCGCTGTTTGTTTGTACCGCCGTGGCGGTTGGAGTGTTAAAGTGGCTGTCTTTGTTGGCGGTTTCCACCACGGTCGGAATTGCTATGTTTTTACTGCCAGCCTGTTGGCGGTCTTACTGCCGCTTTAACACCGTCCGCCAGGGTTGTAATGACCACCTATGTCTGTGCCAGGCATAATGTATGCAAGGGAGGGTATTCTCCCATTAGGAGGCCCAGAAAAATGGCGCTGTGGAATGTGTGAGATTCCACTGTGCCATTTCTTTGTAATTTTTAACATCTGCACAGTGCAGGCGATAAATTGAGGCTCCCGTTGTTTATAATTGGCCTCTATATACTTTGCAGGATTTAGCATCAAAATGTTTGGCGCTAATCCTGCAAAGTACCACAATAGCGTCAGAAGTTATGACACTTTTGATTCTAGCGTGTGCCATGGTGTGCCGTGTCATTAATCCGGTGCACACATGGTGGTGTTGGGGGGGCGCAATGGGGCGCAAGAAAAGTGTTGCTTCCACTTTTCTTAAATCTGGTCCCGAGTATTTTGCTCTGCGAACTGTATGTAATTTTATGACTGTGCCTGATGGTTGCCTCCGGGGAGAGCTTATGCTCAGAGCAGGAGGCCTCATTTGGTTACGGTAATAACCCATTGGTAACATCTACAGCCCTTTGGGTCAGCTCTGTTCTGCCATTGGTCTGTCTGAGTGTCATTTACACTTTGCTCCCATCCATGAACGACATAGGGCGATGGTTCTGTCGGCATCAGTCATTGGCTCTTTTGCCCTGTGAATGACAGCATTTTCCGATCACACGTCTATCCACCGGAAAATAAGTGTCCTTTGTTACTGGGCTGGTTTGCCTGTCCTTTAGTTATGAAGTTCTTCCTTTTATAGTTGCACTTTCCTTTCTTTGCTTCACTTCTTTTTATTTTATTATTTCTTCGGAGGACACTACGGCGCTCCAGGGAGTTCCAGCAGGTCGCTGCTGCCGCTCATTTCATCCGCAGTGCGCCGCCTTCACGTGTCCACTTCCTCTAAACCAGGAGATCATTAGCATGGAGTGCTGCTGTCCATAGTGCATCATTGCTTCGCCGCTCCAAGATGGCTCACATTTTGGTTCTAAAAGTGCCCGCCGTGCTTCAACTTTAAAACAATGATAAACTGTTTGCAACACCTTTGCAAGATGGACGTTTGCTGAGATGTTAGTTTTGTTATTGCAAACAAATGCTGCCATGTTTAGAAGACAGGACGCTTTCTTTTTTCTACTTGTTTTCTTTTAATTTATCTTGAATATATTGTTGACTTTCTGTGTTTTATTGCAACTGTATCAGAGGTGAATGGAAGGATGAGTCAAAGAATGGATAAATGGATGAATGAGTGCAATGATGAGTGATAGAGTACATGCATGAAAACCTATTGAGTGTCTAAACCCCTCAATGACACGTTACCCGACTCATCCTCTTCCTCCTCCCAGTCCTTACTTCATGAGAATTCACCTGTTGTATTCACACTCTCCCAAATGTTGTTTCCTTTTCTATTAAAATCCCCAAACTCTCCTATAAATCTCTCCCCAATCCAAGACACTTCCTATTTTTCTTTTGTGCACCTGCTTTTTATTCTGGGGCTTTGAGGTGTTGCAAGAGCGCTCCTCATTTATTTCCTCTTTTTATTAGAGAGAGGATGTGGAATAGCTTCCGACATCGGAGCTGAGGATCGGGGTTCGAGTCTCAGTGTCAGCTCAACATCCTGTTATTCTGGACAAATCACTTAGGGGGTCATTCTGACCCTGGCGGCCGGTGACCGCCAGAGTCACCGACCACGGGAGCACCGCCAACAGGCTGGCGGTGCTCCCGAGGGCATTCTGACCGCGGCGGTTCAGCCGCGGCCAGAAAGGGTAAACCGGTGGTCTCCCGCCGGTTTACCACTGCCCTTGTGAATCCTCCATGGCTGCGGAGCGTGCTCCGCAGCCATGGGGATTCTGACACCCCCTACCGCCATCCTGTTCCTGGCGGGTCTCCCGCCAGGAACAGGATGGCGGTAGGGGGTGCCGTGGGGCCACTGGGGGCCCCTGCAGTGCCCATGCCCATGGCATGGGCACTGCAGGGGCCCCCGTAAGAGGGCCCCGCAAAGTATTTCAGTGTCTGCTAAGCAGACACTGAAATACGCGACGGGTGCAACTGCACCCGTCGCACCCCTGCAACTACGCCGGCTCAATTCTGAGCCGGCGTCCTCGTTGCAGGGGCATTTCCTCTGGGCCGGCGGGCGCTCTTTTGGAGAGCGCCCGCCGGCCCAGAGGAAATGTCTGAATGGCCGCCGCGGTCTTTTGACCGCGGTGCGGTCATTCAGCGGCGGTACCTTGGCGGACGGCCTCTGCCGTCCGCCAAGGTCAAAATGACCCCCTTAATCGCGTAGTGCCTGGATACCCTCACGGGTGATAGGTGGCGCTATACAAATCTGAGTATTTATTGTTATGTGTATTTTTTATTTTTCCCCTGCAGAGCGGGGAGATCCGCCTGCTACTTCAGAAGTCCTGTGATTGTTACCTCGTGTCTAACAGCGGGCAGATGTAGTGCAGAGCGTCTGGTGCCGCGCTGCTGCTTATTTACACTCTCCCTGCGGAGCGGGAAAATCCCCATGCAGACGTTATCGGCTTTCTGGATGCGTCGTACTTTGGGGGGTTGATTCTCTCCCTGCAGAGCAGGAGATTATTGTAATAGTGTGGCGCTTACCATGTTCGGTATTCATGTGCGGACACCGTGCTCCCTGCAAACAACCTGCAAAAGAAAAGCAACTCATTCTGCGGGTCGAGCGACCTCTGCCTGACCTCCAAAGGACCAAGAACTCCCATGGACAACGGCCCTGTCCAAGAAGAAATGACATCCAAGGACTCCAGACCCTCCCCGGATCCGCGAGTCCCGACCATTCTGCACCCGAAGTCCACGGCCTGTGTCCAGGTGGCCCAACCGATTCTATTGGATCCCCAATTGATTCCAAGTAAGTGCCCACCCTGGGCGACCTCTCCATCCCTCCCGATGACCCCTGCAGTGTGATTCAGTGTGAGAGATTCAGCAAGACCTTGAAGGGCATGAGCATGGGGCTCCCTGAAAAAAATCAAAAGGAGATGGGATGTCCTCTTGCCATGCCTGCTTTTCGCCTACAGAGAGGTGCCTCAGAAGGGAGTAGGGTTTTCCCCCTTTGAACTTCTGTTTGGCCACCCTGTAAGGGGACCACTAGCTCTTGTAAAATAAGGCTGGGAGAGACCTCTTCATGAGCCTAAGCAAGATATAGTGGACTATGTACTAGGCCTAGGTTCCAGGATGGCAGAGTACATGGAAAAGGCAAGCAAAAACCTTGAGGCCAGCCAAAAACTCCAGAAGATGTTGTATAACGAAAAGGCTGCTATGGTTGAGTTTCAGCCAGGGCAGAAAGTCTGGGTTCTGAAGCCTGTGGCTCCCAGGGCACTCCAGGGCAAATGGAGTGGCCCTTACCCAGTGCTAGAGAGAAAGAGTCAGGTCACCTACCTGGTAGACCTAGGCACTAGCAGGACCCCAAGAGGGTGATCCATGTTAACCGGTTTAAGCTCTATAATGACATGGCAGATTTAACCATGCTGATTGTTACTGATGAGGATCAGGAAGCAGAGAGTGAACCTCTCCCTGACCCCCTCTCATCTGACCCTAAGGATGGCTCAGTGGATGGAGTTGTCTATTCAGACACCCTCTCTGGCCAACAGCAAGCTGACTGCAGACAAGTCCTCCAGCAGTTTGGTGAGCTCTTCTCTTTGATCCCTGATCAGACACACCTGTGTACCCATGATGTGGACAAGCTACCTGTCAAAACAAAACTAAACAGACAATCTGACCAAGTCAAAGAGAGCATCAAAGTGGAAGTCCACAAGATCCTGGAATTAGGGGTTATTGAGCACTCTAGTCCCCAAACAACATACCAAAGATGGCAAGAGAGAGATGAGGTTCTGTGTGGACTACAGAGGTCTCAGCTGTGTCACTGAGACAGGTGCGCACCCTACACCGAGAGCAGGCTAGTTGATTGTCAAATTAGGAACAGCCAAATTCCTAAATACCTTCGATTTAACAGCAGGGTACTGGCAAATTAGGATGGCACCTGGAGCAAAAGAAAAGACAGCATTCTCCACCCCTGATGGGCATTATCAGTTTACTGTTATGCCCTTTGGCTTAAAGCATGCCCCTGCCACCTTCCAAAGATTGGTGAATCAAGTCCTTGCTGGCTTGGAGTCCTTTAGTGCAGCTTAACTTGACGATATTGCTGTCTTTAGCTCCAGCTGGCAGGATCACCTGGTCCACCTGAAGAAGGTTTTGCAGGACTTGCAATCATCACTATTAAGGCATCAAAATGCCAGATAGGGCAGGACACTGTTGTATACTTGGTCCACCTTGTAGGTGGAGGCCAAGTGCAACCTTTACAACCCACACAATTCTGGACTGGGAAGCTCCAAAAACCCAGACTGAAGTCAGGGCATTCCTTGGTTTGACGGGTTACTATAGGAGGTTTGTGAGGGTAAATGGATCCATTGTGACTCCCCTCACAGAACTCACCTCCAAAAAGATGCCCAAAAAGGTAAACTGGACTCTTGACTGTCAAAAGGCCTTTGACACCCTGAAGGAGGTAATGTGTTCAGTACCAGTACTCAAACCTCCAGATTATATAAAACCCTGGCTGAGTCCATGTGTGAAAGTGGATTATGGTACAAGGAAGTGCAAACCACAATCCTTGTCAGGGTGAACCGCAAAAGTCACTCTGTGCTGGCTTGACACGGAAGCAGTCATCCAGTCAGTGGTACCTTTCTGTGGGACCACCTCCCGAGGGACAGACCCAACCCAACCGTTCCAAGCCCTTTCTTCATGTGTGTGAGATGACCACAGAAACTTGTGTGTGCTGGTATACATACAATATTTATATAGCCTACCTGCATGCCTGCCACTGTGAAGCATAGAATGTCTGGGGAACTTTGTGTAAACAAGTATTGGCAATGCCAATAGGTCTGGCTTTTGAATGAAAATGCCTTTTGCCTTGATTACTTACTCCATTTCTCTCTTCCTCGCCCGGAACTTACTCCATGAGGTCTTACCTTTTGCATTCCCTTTTTCAACACTCTCCTAAGCTTTTTTTCCTTTCTGTTTAAAAGCACCAACCCCTTCCTTAAATCCCTCCCCATCCCAAGGCACTTACTGAGCCATACCCAAGCAGCGTTTATGAATACCAAGATCAGAAGGCCAGGAAATTTGAGGGAGGGCGGGAAGGTCGTAAGAGAGAATCGCAGTAATGAAGATTACTGGTAAGTAATCCAAGCATTACCTTCCTCATCCTCCTCCTCGTGCCAGTCATTACTTCATGAGGATATACCGAAGCAAAGCCCTTCTTAATATCAAAGACCCACAACAACAAGGGCTCACCCATATGTAAGAGTGATACCACCTTCACTGCAAACAAAGTACACACCAAAACAGGTCCAAATTCCAGCTGTGGACAAAACAGACATACTAGAGAAACCTAGGACTGTCCTGTCTACAAGGGGATCTGAGAAGCAGCTATAGAAATAACCCCAGAACCAAACTGAGACTCAGGGCCCTGAGCTACATTCATTCTATCGTGAGACACAAAAGAGACACAGAAGTGGACGGAGAAGCCCAAGTGGCTGCCGCACATATGTCTGCCACCAAAACTGCTGCCCAGTCAGCCCAAGAGGCGGCCACACCTCTTGTAGAATGAGCCTGAACTTTCTTGGAAGGCGCTGACCCTGATTCTTTATAAGCCATAGAAATAACTATTTTGATCCATTTAGCCAGAATGAATCTGGAAGGCTCACCTCCTCCTTAGCATGACCAAGATGAACAAATAAACTGCAAGAGTCCTTACTACAGCCAAGGAAGTCACGGAAGGGTCAGAGGAACGGACCTCTGAAAGGGGAGGAAGGACTATGTCCTGGTTACGGTGAAACGAGGACCCAAAGAGAAGAAAATCAGGACCCAAAGACAAAATCACTCTATCCTCAAACATTTTTAAATAAGGATAATGGCACTTAAGAGAACCCAACGTCCCTAGCCTTCTGGCTGAAGTGATAGCCACTAGAAAGGAAACTTTCAGAAACAAACTATTCTCTGTGGCTTCTGCTAATGGCTCAAAAGGGGGACCTTGAAGAAAAGGGAGGATGAAACGTAAATCACATGGGAGGAAAACTGTTAGACATGGGGTCTTTGGTTGGCAGACAGATTACCCCCTGTCCAAACAAGGGCCCTCACTCTAGTCAGGGTAGAGGAGACTCACCCTCAGTTAACCTCTGTCACCCCCTTGGTAGCTTGGCACGAGCAGGCAGGCTTAACTTCAGAAGCAATGCGTAAAGTATTTGTACCAACAACTGAGTTACTACTCAGTGAAAACACTACAAAATGACACAACACAGGTTTAGAAAAACAGATAATATTTATCTAAACAAAACAAGACCAAAACAACAAAAATCCAACATACACAAGTCAAGTGATGAAATTTAAAAAGAATAAGATTCTTAAATCCTTAGTAAACAGTGAGGACGCTATAATTGCACAAAAGTACCTAGGTAGCATCAAAATCAAGCCGCACAGGTGAGTATGCGTCGAAAAAGGCCAGTGATGCGTCAATGTCTCACCCACAAGCTAGACCATGCGTTGTTCGTCCTCCGGTCGAGTCAACGTGCGTCATTTCTTCTCTCCCGCAAGAGAGCGATGTGTCGATCCCGGATGGGCACCTCGGATCTGGGCAGGCTTTGCATTGATTTTCTACACCCAGCGATGTCAGGTTGCAATCCGGTCGCACGGTGTCAAGAAAAAGCTCTGCGTGGGGGCTTGCATCGTTAACAGAAGCCATTGCGGGTGTTGTGCATCGTTTCTCGAGCCGTTTTGCATCGATCTTCTAGCCGCAATGCAGATGGAGCGTGAATTGTAGCCGTGAGCCCGGGCGCACGTCGTTTAACAGCTGTGAGGCGGGTGGTGCATTGAAAGTTTCCCCGCACGGCGGTCTTTGCATGGATTTCTGTCCTTTTCCAAAAGCTGCACCTCTGAATGGCCCAGAGACAGGTCAGGGGACCACTTGGCAGGGCAGGACTCTCAGCAGAAAGCCCAAGTGCTGGCAGAGAGGAGTCTTTGTTGTCCCTGAGACTTCAACAACAGGAGCCATGCTCAGGTCAAGCCCTTGGAGATCCTTCACCTGTGGGAAGTCACAAAAGTCAGTCTTTGTCCTCTCTCAGGCAGAAGCAGCTACTGCAGGCTAACCCAGCAAAGCACAGTCACAGGCAAAGGGGCAGTACTCCTCCTCCAGCTGCTCCAGCTCTTCTCCTTGTCAGAGGTTCCTCTTGGTTCCAGAAGTAATCTGATTTTCAGGGGTTTTGGGTCCTCTTCTTATACCCCTTTCTGCCTTTGAAGTAGGCCTACTTCAAAGAGAAGTCACTGTTGTTTTCAAAATCCTGCCTTGCCCAGGCCAGGCCCAGACACACTCCAGGGGGTTGGAGACTGCATTGTGTGAGGGCAGGCACAGCCCTTTCAGGTGTGAGTGACCACTCATCCCCTCCTCTCGAGCCCAGGTAGCTCATCAGGATATGCAGGCTACTCCCCACCTCCCTTTGTGTCACTGTCTAGAGGAGAGGTGCAAACAGCCCAACTGTCAAACTGACCCAGACAGGGAATCCACAAACAGGCAGTCACAGAATGGTTTAAGCAAGACAAAGCCTACTTTCTAAAAGTGGGATTTTCAAGCACGCAATCTTAAAACCAACTAGACTAAAATATGTATTTTAAATTGTAAGTTCAGAGACCTTAAACTCCATATTTCTATCTACTCCGAAAGTGAATCTGAACTTTATTCAAATTTAAAGTCAGCTCCCATGTTAACCTATGAGAGAGATAGGCCTTGCACAATGAAAACTGAATTTGGCAGTATTTCACTGTTAGGACATGTAAAATACATCAGTACATGTCCCACCTTTAGCATATTCTGCCCCCTACCCATCGGGCTACCTAGGGCCCAACTAGAGATGCCTTGCATGTAGAAAAAGGGAAGGTTTGGGCCTGGAAAGTGGGTGAACTTGCCAGGTCGAACTGGCAGTTTCAAACTGCACACACAGACACTGCAGTGGCAGGTCTGAGCCATGTTCACAGGGCTACTCATGTGGGTGACACAATCAGTGCTGCAGGCCCACTAGTAGCCTTTGATTTACAGGCCCTGGCACCTCTAGTGGACTTACTAGTAAATCAAATGTGCCAATCATAGATTAGCCAATGTACACATACAATTTCTACAGGTAACACTTACACTTTAGCACTGGTCAGCAGTGGTAAAGTGTCCAGAGCAAACAAAACAGCAAAAACAGAGTCCAGCACACAGACACAATCTGGGAAGTAGAGGCAAAAAGTTAGGGGAGCCCACGCCAAGGATGCCAAGTCTAAGAAAAACAACTTGACTTTTGGTTTAGCAGGGAAAAGCTTTGAACAAGTTTACTAACCAAGGCATCAATATGCTGTAAACTACCCAGGGACACCAAAAAGTCCTGATAGCCAACCTCTGCAGTCCTAAAGTAGAAATAGAAAAATTATTGTCAACCTCCTCCTAAAAAAAATCTAAAATGTCTTCAAGGGAACACTCCAGGGAAGAGAAACCTTTGAAGTGATACCATTTAGCAAAAGAAGCCCAATCGTGGTTGTAGGACTTCCTGGTTGATTCCCTCCTGGAGGCCTGAAGAGACAGAAACAGACAAGAAAAGACCCCTTTGTCAACAGACCCTCCCTTTCAACCTCCATGCCGACAGCCGGAGACGGGTCAGAGATGGGAGTGAGAGGGCCGGACGAATGATTGGAATGGGAACTGGAGGAAGAATCTATTCCTTGGCAATTGCCAAGGACCGAAGAAGGGGAAACCACAGTCTCCTTGGTCAGTCAGGACCAGAAGAATCATATCCGACTTCTCTTTCTGGACTCTGAGCAGGACTTTTCCAGATGAGGGGGAAAGGAGGGAATGAGTGCAGCTGAGCCCTTGGCCAGGGCTGGGGAAGGGCATCTCTTCCCAGAGAATGAATATCTTGAGTTCCTGAAAAGAACTGAGGAATCTGAGCATTCACAAACTCAGAAAACAGATGTATGACAGGACCTCCCCATCTGTTAGACAGATCTAGAAAAACTCAGGGATTGAGGTAACCTCTTGTGAACTGGAAAAAACCAGACTCAGGGCCTGATTCTAACTTTGGAGGACGGTGTTAAACCGTCCCAAAAGTGGCGGATATACCACCTACCGTATTACGAGTCCATTATATCCTATGGAACTCGTAATACGGTAGGTGGTATATCCGCCACTTTTGGGACGGTTTAACACCGTCCTCCAAAGTTAGAATCAGGCCCTCAATCTGTCTGCAGGAATGTTGAGGTGCCCCTGAAAGTGAACCGCCCTTATTGACAAGAGATCCTTCCCCCCGCCCAAAACCATTATCTAAGAGCCAACTGGTTCAGGGACTGACTCTTTGTACCTAACTGACAGTTGATATATGCTTTTGCAACTGAATTGTCTGTCTTGATCACCAAGACTGAATCTTTCAACCTAGGAAGAAAAACGCTCAGTGTCTCCTGCACCGCCTTCAATTCCCTCCAGTTCGATGAATGAGCTCCTCCCCTGGATGTTTAAAGACCCTAAACAGACAACTGCCCCAGAACTGCTCCCCACTCTCAATTGCTGGCATCCATGGTGAGCATCAGAGGATTCAGGAGAGCAAAGGGGTTACCCTGCTCCAACGCAGGAAAATCTATTCACCAGCTCAGATGCACCTTCATCTCTGAATTGACTAGAATGAGTCTATTGTAGTCTTCCGAAACTGGGGACCAGTGGTGAAGTATATGAAGAACCACCTGTTACCAGATGAAAGTGGGCCTAGGGAACGATGAATACCGTTGCAGCCTGGAAAAAACAAGGAAACAGGAAATAAATCAACCGGCTAATTAAATTGCAGCGGAATAAATTACACAAGAAGGGAACAGCGGAGGGGTAGAGCTTGCCACCTGTGAAGATGGCCAGGAGCTGAGAGACCTCTCTCGCCAACTGGGAAAATGATCCACCCTATTTCTGTAAAAATCCTGTGGAGAACAGGGCAGAGTGGAAGCCCTACGCTATCGACCCCAGGCGAGAGGCTGGGGGCCCACTAGTGGAGTCGCTGGAGTATCTGGGACTGCAATCGCTGATCCGGTTCCCCACACGTCCTCAAACAAAATGGCGGACAGTGTCCGGAGACCCCAATAATATGGCAGGGGGCGGGACGAGAGAGGAGATGGTGCAGCAGATGCTGGGGTGAAAGCTCCTCCCCACCTGGCATTCGGCGGTGCTGGATCTGTGAAGAAGTGACCGGGGAGTGGACCGCCCTGGTGACCTGTGGGACATCCACCTCCTGAGGCCCCAAAGAGAGAGGGGCGAGAGCCGGCACGGGAGAATGGAAACTGCTGGCAGAGGTCGAGGATCCGGTGGTAACGACCCCTGGGGAGTGATCTGCCTTGCTTGGCCATCGAAGAGGACCCAGGTGGTGCCTGGGCCCCGGGATGAAGAATGCGGTGAGGCCAGTGGGGGCCCCCTGCCTGAGTGCAATGTAGCTGCTCCCCGGTGGTTGAAGGGGGCTGTACCTTGGAATTGTCAAGGCAGGTCTAAACGGGCAGAAATAAGTCATGAGAGAAGCAGCTCTGAGGTGCAGGCGAGGGGGGAGCCCCCCCCCTCGGGCCTGGATGACAGGAGGAACTGAGGTGCACTATTTGACTGAGACAACCCCAGCAAGTAACTACAGGAGGCGGGGAGCATGAGGTGTGGGCCGTGGTGAAGGTTCACACTCCCAAACAGGCACAAGTAAATAACCTGGACAGATAGGCAGTCCAAATGGAGGTGCAGGGGGGCAAAAAGCAGAGTATGGGGGCACGGGTGACGTGTTAGCGCCCGGGGAGAACCCTCATTGAGCACCATCATGGCGGGCATATGAGACATCAGAGGCTCCGTTGCACCCTTGTCTCCAAAATTAGAAGCGGTTCAAATCTATGTCAAACTCCAAAGGGCGGATCTGGGCAAGATATCGGAGAAGGTGGCCGTGGCCAAAGCACACATAGTGGGATTGACGGCGACCACCAAACATCTTGAGGAGCAGGTTCGGTCCCTCACCAAGAAGAGTGCAGAGATGGAGGCCAAACTTGAGGATCAGGAAGAGAGATCCAGGAGGAATAATATGAGAGTGGTAGGGGTGCCGGAGGGTATGGATGGCCCTAGCACGGACCTCTTCATGGAGGATCTCATCTTGAATAACCTTAAACCTAAAGAACTGCCCAACTTTTTCTTGGTTGAAAACGTGCATAAAGTGCCGGGTCCTCTGTCCAATCTGGGGGCCCCTCCGCGTATAATAGTAGCCAGTATCCTAAGTTATAGGGACGAGACGCCATCCTCCAGGTGGCTGTACCCTATGGAGACTTAGGCCCTCATTCTGACCTTGGCGGGCGGCGGAGGCCGCCCGCCAAAGTCCCGCCGTCAGGTTACCGTTCCGCGGTCGAAAGACCGCGGCGGTAATTCTGACTTTCCCGCTGGGCTGGCGGGCGGTCGCCTTCAGACCGCCAGCCAGCCCAGCGGGAAAGAGGCTTCCACGATGAAGCCGGCTCGGAATCGAGCCGGCGGAGTGGAAGCTGTGCGACGGGTGCAGTTGCACCCGTCGCGTATTTCACTGTCTGCGCAGCAGACAGTGAAATACATGTAGGGGCCCTCTTACGGGGGCCCCTGCAATGCCCATGCCAGTGGCATGGGCACTGCAGGGGCCCCCAGGGGCCCCGCGACCCCCCCCTACCGCCATCCAGATCTCGGCGGTCCGACCGCCGGGATCTGGATGGCGGTAGGGGGGGTCGGAATCCCCGCGGCGGTGCAGCAAGCTGCGCCGCCGCGGAGGATTCAATGGGGCCGCGGTACACTGGCGGGACCCCGCCAGTGGTGCCGGTCCGACCGCGGCTTTACCGCCGCGGTCGGAATCCCCATTGGAGCACCGCCGGCCTGTCGGCGGTGCTCCCGCGGTCCTCCGCCCTGGCGGTCAAAGACCGCCAGGGTCAGAATGACCACCTTAATGCTGGACAACGCTGTTATTTGCCTCTTCTCTGAATTCAACCTCCACGTGCAGTGTCAACGGAAGCACTTTGAGGAAGTTAAAAAAGCGCAGCGGGCAAAGGAACTGAAGTCCATGCTGCTCCCGGCCAGGCTCCGAGTGGTGGTAGACAGTAAGACCTGGCATGTGGGATCCCCGGAGGAGGCATGGGACTGGCTGCAGTGCCGGAGGGTAGCAGAGAAGAGGCAGAGTAAACGAGGGAAGACCCAGTCCAGTGGTGCAGAAGAGGCTGAAAAGACACTGAGGCGCTATCCCAGAGATCAGACAATCCTGCAGGACTACTGATGTATAAGACCCCCCAGATGATGGGGGAGGGGTCTGAGTTGGGAGCCTAGGAAACATTCTGTTACACTACGACCAAGGGCACGCTAACTCTTCAACGTATGGGGGTAGGTATAGGACATTCGTACTGCTGACATCCGTGGAACAACATCGCACAGGTGGCGGAACACCCCCATTGGGACATGGTATATCTAGGGTGACAGCTGCTCTGTAAGTTGGGGTGGTGGGTAGAAATTAGTCCACAATGCAAGGTACGTGGGAGTTGGGGGAACAAGTTTTGCCCTTCTGTTTTTTGGAAAGAGTTTTGTTACTTGAGCCTAGTTCATGGGCAATCTGTGTAGAAACCGCACAGTTGGGAGAAACAAAGGTTTGGGTAGATGAGCGGGAGGGAATACTACTGAGAGGTAACGCCTGGCCCCCGCACCATTTAAGCACTCACATATGGTGGGCCCTCTCCAAAACTTGACCATATGGTCATGGAATGTTAATGGTCTAGGCAGCAAGATTAAAGGCACCCTGGTGATGCAACAAATCAGGCAGCACGCACCAGATATTGTCCTCCTTATGGAGACGCATCTCCGACGGAACACTACAACAAGATGGGCTACACACTTAGAGCACACGCAGGGTACACCACCGACTCCAGGGGTGTGAGAATACTTGTCAAAAAATCTGTGGCCCTTATCCCACATCGGTTATGGTATGACAATAATGGACGTTATGTGGTGCTCTCGGGAACATGGGAGGGAATCTCCCTAAGCATTTGCTCAATATATCTCCCTCCTCATCTACAAAAAAAGACACTCCTAAAGGTTGGGGACCTACTGTTAAAATTTCTCCCTGGTATCTTGATTATGGAGGTGACCTGAACTTACCTATGGATGCAGGGGTGGACAGATCTGGGGGACCCGATAATAGAGGGAGTGGTGGCCTGCTTTCCCAGTTTGCAGGGGCGCTGGGTATGGTCGACCTGTTTAGGGATGGCAATCCTCACATGAGACAGTACACGTACTTCTAGGCTGCTCATGGAAGCCTCTCCCGATTGGACTACGTCATCATATTGAGCATTAATGCTTCGCGATTCCGGGATGCTATCATTCATGCGCAGGGGATCTCAGATCATTCCCCAGTAGGGGTCACACTAAGGACCACTCGCTGCCGGGACGCCTGGATGCCTGGAGCTTTCAGGACAAGGGGACCCGGGACAAACTACTAGAAGGGGCAGAATGCTAGTTTAATGAAAGTGGGGGCTCTGTAGCATCTGTGTGCACACTATGGGAGGCTTTCAAGACAGTCTTGAGGGGACAGGCACAGGGACTAATTGGGACAGCCAAGAAAGAGTCCAGACTGGAATGCGCAGCCATTGAGAGAGACGTGGTTAGACTAGGGGAAATCCTCTCGCCTCTGGCACCTCAGAAGACCGAAGTAAACTACAGTTAAGACAACAGGAATTGAGGTCTCTGGCTGAAAATCATGCCAGGAATTATGCTATCACTGATAGCTATATGAAGTTGGTGATAAAGCTGGCAAATTGCTGGCCCGGTTGGAACAACAAGACAGGGAGTGCTAATGGGTGCTGCAGATAGTTGCTTACTTGTAGGTCAAAGAGCAGCAACACTTACGGTGATACATAAGGAGGGTAAGCCCTCACTGGCTTGCAGCTCATTTGGGCCGATTTCCTTATTAAGCATGGAGGCCAAGGTCCTGGCGAACGGACTTTGGGGGGTCCTCGGATGCCTGATACACCCAGACTAGTCTGGGTTCATTCCAGACAGGAGTTCGCGGTTTAACCTCCGGACCTGTACGGGGCACTCTACCTGATGGCTGACGTCCGAGCACAGCAAACAACCCTGATAGCGTTAGACACCAAAATGGCGGTTGACTCTCTAGAATGGACCTACATGTTCACGGTTATGAAAAGGCTTGGGTTTGGACCGCAGTTCTGCACATGGGTTAAGCTATTATACACCTCCCCATGGCACGAGTGAAGGTCCACGGGGCAGTGTCCCGGGAGTTCAGATTGGGCAGAGTACTCGCCAGGTTTGTCCCTTGTCCCCCGTGCTCTTTACTCTGGCATTGGACCCACAGGCGTCATGGATTTGACAGGATCCCCTGGTCCAAGGGATACAGGCACCTGGAGGGTGGGAAGAGCGTATTTCATCATACGCAGATGATATCCTAGTGTCACGATCCTCTCCTACTATTGGTCGGCTCATGCAAATATTTAGAATTTTTGGAGAGCATTCTGGATCACCATAACCTGGTCGAAGTCGGTCATCTTTCCCCTCTCAAGCGAGCGGCATCGCATCCCACGGGATTGCGAGGCCCCGGTGGCTACGACGGGCGTTCGCTACCTGGGGATCTGGGTGACCAGTGATCTCCAAGACTTCTTGAAGAAAAACCTAACTCCTCACCGGAGAGGCACAAGAGAGACGTTACTCACTAGCATAGTCTTACACCGATCAGAAGAGTGGCACTATATAAGATGATTTTTATATGTTATGCAAAACACGCCTTATAATATCCCACGAGGAGTTTTTAACAGAATAGATTCAGAGGTGCGTAGGCTCCTGTGGGGCCAGAGTGTTCCTAGAATAGCCTAGACCAAGTTGCAGAAAGGGGTCTATGATGGAGGTCTGACACTTCTGGACATCCAGAGATACTCCTGGGTGTCACACCTCCTCATGGTCAACGAATGGGTGTTGACGGACCAGCAGGCTCTAGCGTACTAGCTTGATAGATATGTTATGGGGGCCCAGAGGCCTTACTCCATGATGGCAGGTGAAGCAGAACTTGCCACACCAGAGGTTGGCGGTAGAGAGAGCCTGGAAGGAAGCCAGTAAATACCTGGGCTGGGCCGGAAGCCTTACCGGCCTCGACCCTTTATGGCATAGCGACACTGGCAGAGGTGCGAGGCTTGTAGGGGTTTCAGAAGTGGGAGCTGATAGGAATAGAACACCTGGGAGATGTATGGAGGGGGAAGGCCTTTAGTGGCTCTGAGACTCTGAGGGACGAATACTCCTTGGCATCTACAGAACATTATCAATACTTACAGTTGGGACATGCCCTGAGGAGATACCTCCGAGAGGGGGAGCAGTGCAGGGGGCCTCCCCTCCAGAGGACAGGGTGGTGTCAGAACCGCTTCCCAAAAAAGGGATATCTGTGATCTACAGAAATTAATCAATAACTCTCCAGACTTGCTGGGTAGATTGAGGGAGCCTTGTGGGGTGCAATCTGGGACACTTAGGAGACGATGAATGGGGTGAAGATCTCAGATGGCCCAGGGACATAGCCATCGGGGCCAGGTTTAGACTTGTTCAGTTAAAGATATTACACGGATCATACTACTCGTGCACACTCCTGCACACAATTGGAGGGGCAGAGAGTTCATTATGCCTGAGGGGTTGCAATGAGGAAGGCGCACTCACACACATACTTTGGGGCTCTCCGTTGATACGGGTATACTGGACAAGCATAGTCCGGGAGATGCCTCTGGCCACCACGCTAGAGGTACCTCTGGATCCTAAGTGGTTCATACTGGGAATTAAAGGGGAAAACACATGGCCCAGATATCAGGAAATCTGTCTGAGACTGGCATCTGCAGTAGATAAACGTAATATAGCTAGTGCCTGGGACGGCGCAGCGACCCCTCAGCTAATATGTTGGCATTGTGACTTGGATTGGTGCCAGAGGGCCCAAAAAACTGAATACAAAGCAAGGGAAGTGTGGGGGGGCTGGGCAGCTGTTCGCAGTAGGAGTTCGGGGGGCATCAGGGGAGTCCAGAGAGTGGTACCTAAGGGTGGGTAGATGGAGCTTCCACTCGTGAAGTGCCCATAAAAGCGCCATAAGGGTTTTTAATGACAAACTCCTTGGCACCAGGCAATGTATGCTGGGTGGTTAAGTATGTACTCCTTATGCTTCATGAAATATAACCGTGTGGAACTTGTATTTGTACAACAATAAAGAGATTAATAAAAAAGAAGGGAACAGCATCCATGACATAGTTACAATGTCCCCGTGGACTCAAAGCCCTTCTCTCACCAGAGCCAAAAGTCGGCGGAGGTAGTCCACATGCGAACGTAACTTCCTTCTCCGGGCCATCGGAAGAAATACTTTTTCACATCTGTACTAAAATTGGCCCTGACATACTCCAGATGTTGTGAGGGAATCAGTGCTGATATGCTTTTGTTGGGAAGAAAGCCAAAGTTCTCTAGTTCCCTGCAACATGCCGTCGCCTGCTGTGTCGACCTTGCGGTGGAATTGGACTCCATTAGAAGATCACCGAGGTAGGGATGGTTTACTATCACCCTCTTGTGAAAAAAGGTTATTACAGGAACCAAGATCTTTGTAAATCCTTGAGGAGCAGTGTTTATCCCAAAGGAGAGGGCCCAAAGCTACCAATGCTCCTACCTGTACAGAGCCAGAGGAACGGCTTGCTAGAGCTGTGGGGGTTTGAGATGGGCATCCTGCAAACCCATTGTAGTTAGGTAAGTGGAATGATCTGCTGGGGGGACACATCTTTGAATGAACTGTTGGTATAAACCTGTCCAGGTCCTTTAAATCTATGACCATTCTATTCTGAAGGCTTCTGTTCCAGGAACCCTCGCGAGGACCACCCCGGCCCCTGGTGACCGACTGGGACCTGAGAACTCTTTGTGAGTACAGTCAGCACACCGTCCGGTAAGGTCTCCCTCCTCGAGCTCTGTACTGGAGGGGAGGAGGCAGAAAGTGAGGAAGATGCAGGCCAGGAGGGAAGAGAATGGTGTAACCTTCTCTTATAAACTGCAGAACCCACATGCCTCACATTCTGGGACCTAGAACTCATGAAACAGGGGTGACCTCCAGCTGGCTTCATGCACAGTCACGAATGCTGAGGATTGCCTTTGTTGCCCGGAGGAGGTTGGCATGCGGATGAAGGATTTTGTGATTTAGGTTGAAATCTTGAGCTATTAAAAGGATACTTGTGCGTCTTATCCTAGCACTTGCCCAGTACCTTCTTTGTTCTGTCAAAGTCTCTGTCTGCACTTGAAAGGCTGTGCATGCTTTTGGTTCTTGAAGGACTTCCGTAGAACATCTTCAAGCTCTTCTCCAAATATTTTTCCCCCCAGAAAGGGCATACGAAGGAGGTAAATGCTTTGAGAAGAATCTACTTCCCATCCTCTCAAAAGTCATGACGTCTGGCAGCTACTACCCCTGCCGAAGCCATCGCAGAGACCCCGAGGCTGTCAAACACAAGTTTACAAATAAATTCAGCTTGGACTTCCAGGCGAGCTGGAACCTGGGGACAACCTTCCCCCTCGTGAACAGCAGAAGTGGGGGGTTGAAAGTCTTTAACCAAAGATTGGGAAGAGTCACAGGATCCATTGTGATCTCACAGAAGGACTGAGAGCAGCCTGAGCCCTTTGTAAAGCTCCCTCAGCTTTGTTGTCGACAGCAGCTGATGCTGCAACATCTTCGCTTCACAGAGCATCACGACTCACCGGAGTACCCAGCACCGATCAAAAGAAAGTCCTGTATGTCCAGACGCCAAAGGATGCCGTCCACCCTGAGACCCGGGGAGAGTAATCCTGTCAGGATCCTCCCATTCCCTCCGCAGCAGGTCCTGGACAGCCGGAGTCCTGGGAGCTTAGGAACCGCAGTTCCCTGAAGCTGCCGAAAGCAATCTCCACCGCAGTCTGTGGGAAGCTGCAAGTTAGAAGACAGATCATCAATGATGGATTTCATTTACTCTTTGTCAGTGTACTTATCCGGGAACTCCAAATCTTCTTCATCATAATCTGGGGAGGTCCAGGATGAAACCGAGGAAGACGATGACACTAAACCACCAGTGGAATCTGAACCAGGAGGAAGGAGGGATTCCAATCGATCCCTATATCGATCACGAGCATCGAGCGGGAGTCCTCCATCTCCTGTAGTGTCCTCTTTGCCACTGGACAAGAGTGAGGCATGCCACGAGAGCTCGCTTGTGCAGAGTGAAGAGTATCTGCCCCAGGAGAGCGAGAGGGAGAAAGACGCCCTGTTTTAGGCGCATGTTTGCCCATCGTGACAGGTGAGCAGTTACACCTGCTAAGGGTCAGAAGGGCCTCCATGTAAGGAACAGAAGCCCACACGCCAGTAAGGTGCAACGGATTACTGAAGACAGGACTCCTGATTGCAAGATAGGTGCGTGACCCACCAAGGGCCTAACTGAGATCTTGGTGAATGAGTTACTCCATCACAACGGTGACAGATATCCTATCCACCTGAAACGTAAATCCCCTAGGATATAATAGAATTTACATTTCGATGGGCGGGATATCCATCACCGTTGTGACAGAGTAAGACGTCAACCAAGATCTAAATCAGGGCTTAAGTCACTGTGCCAGTTCGGCCACGAAATAGTGAAGAACGCATATTTATATTATAAATGCAGAGAGACACATGCAAATATCGTCTTAAAACAGGCAGATGGAAGGCACCTTTGCAGAGACAGAAGTCCATCATTGCTGTCTCTCAATCTACATCCATCCCAGGCCGTCACAAACGCTGGGCCGCATGTGGAACTGGAGAAGATCATGTGGTACGTACACAATATACCGCCTACCTTTATACCTTTGTTGGAAGAGTGCAAAGCCCCCGGCACTGCTCTGTGACACAATACTCACCCCAGTAGTGCCGCTGTAGATTTCTCCGCGCCTCTGAGGACATGGTTCAGCTTCTCTCGCTTTGTTTTAAAGTTGAAGCACGGCGGGCACTTTTAGAACCAAAATGTGAGCCATCTTGGAGCGGCGAAGCAATGATGCACTATGGACAGCAGCACTCCATGCTAATGATCTCCTGGTTTAGAGGAAGTGGACACGTGAAGGCGGCGCACTGCGGATGAAATGAGCGGCAGCAGCGACCTGCTGGAACTCCCTGGAGCGCCGTAGTGTCCTCCGAAGAAATAATAAAATAAAAAGAAGTGAAGCAAAGAAAGGAAAGTGCAACTATAAAAGGAAGAACTTCATAACTAAAGGACAGGCAAACCAGCCCAGTAACGAAGGACACTTATTTTCCGGTGGATAGACGTGTGATCAGAAAATGCTGTCATTCACAGGGCAAAAGAGCCAATGACTGATGCCGACAGAACCATCGCCCTATGTCGTTCATGGATGGGAGCAAAGTGTAAATGACACTCAGACAGACCAATGGCAGAACAGAGCTGACCCAAAGGGCTGTAGATGTTACCAATGGGTTATTACCGTAACCAAATGAGGCCTCCTGCTCTGAGCATAAGCTCACCCTGGAGGCAACCATCAGGCACAGTCATAAAATTACATACAGTTCGCAGAGCAAAATACTCGGGACCAGATTTAAGAAAAGTGGAAGCAACACTTTTCTTGCGCCCCATTGCGCCCCCCCCCAACGCCACCATATGTGCACCATATTAGTGACACGGCACACCATGGCACACGATAGAATCAATAGTGTCATAACTTCTGACGCTATTGTGGTACTTTGCAGGATTAGCGCCAAACATTTTGATGCTAAATCCTGCAAAGTACATAAAGGCCCATTGTGAGAGGAGGCCTCTTCGTGCCTGGTTAGCCCCCACTTTTTGCCTGATGCTGATGAGTCCTACAAGTTGTAGTGCTCAGGGCTCTGCTAACCAGGCTCCCTGGGCCAGAGCTCTTTCCCTAAAAACTGTTGTGATGCCCTGGCACAATTGGTTACACTCTTAAGTACCCCAATAAGTCCCTAGTAAATGGGTAACCCAGTACCCAGGGCAAGAGATATTAAGAGTAGTCCCTTGGGGCAGCAGCACTGGTTGTGCCACCCCCAAGGGCCCTGCACCCACATACACCCAGCACTGCCATTGCAGGCTGAGTGTCCTGGGGCAACCCTAAAAGGATAAACTCGACAAGGCACACTCCCTGTGTGTCCTGTCCACCCTACAGTGTATATGTTATGGGTAACTCACCCCTCTAGCAGGCCTTCCAGCCCTAAGGCAGGGTGCACCATGCTGTATGTGAGGGCAACCTGCAAAGGACCAACAAACCAGTGAGGGTCACTTCACTGAATCACCAATTGCTCTGCGACCGGAATTCACAGCTGGACCTGACTACACATCAATGACTACTCGAATGTGACCCACTTCTGTGCCAAGTTCGGTGGCACTGTGCCCTCTAGTGGCCGAGATACAGCAATACCCTGGGTACTGGTCAGCTTACATCGGACCAGCAGAAAAAAAGCTCCCCAAGAGCTGAAAAAAGATCAGGATGGAGCCCCAGTTGAGTGACTTCAGGAACACCCTGGACCTCCAGCCAGCGTGCCCCCGTTGTCCTGTAAGCCGCCCTAAAAGAGACTCACCTCCAGCTGCAGTGGACTCCGTTGCGCAAAGCATCCAAGACCTCCAAAACTCCCTGCACCAAGCCGCCCTGGGCCTTACATCGTGGGATCTGCTGTGCGCCCCAGGTCCCCAACCCCTTGCGACCTCAGCAGCTCAAGGGGACCTGAGGGCGCCATCTTTAAATCTGCAAAGCAGCTCCTTCTCTAAGTGGCCCCTCCAGGTGGCCCTGTGCCTGTGCCAAGAACCTCTCCAACGCTGCCCCCGCCGGAACCAGGGGCCACCAGAACTTCTCCTGCTGGCACAGTGTGCCCACCGACAACTGCGACCAACCTGCCAAGCTGAACTTGGTAAAGTGAATGTATGATTTTATATGCATTATTACAAGTAGCCTTCCATTGATTCCTATGGTGCGTAATTACGAACAGAAAGACTGCATTTCATAAAATCTGAAAAATTTATAACTTAAAAAGTACTTAACCAATTGTGTTAATCTTGGTCTCAAAAATTATATGAAAACCTGAAGTATGTTTATAAATTGGCCTTGAGTTATTCCTTTGAGTGTGTGAGATGCAAGATTGATGCTGTGAATACCACGAATGCTTTGCACTTCTCCAGGATTGGCCTAACTGCTCGACCAAACTACCAGAAAAATTTGAGCATTAGGTGGTCTCGTTTTTACCTCTGCAAACCAACGTGTGGCTGCCTGGACTCCCTGCAGTGTGTGCTTTGCACACTACATAGAGGGCCAGCCTCCTACACTAACGTAACTATAACTCATGCCCCCGCATGCACTGCTAGTTATCCCACAAATTACGCCACTCATGACATCTTTGATAATATCAATGTAATATTTGCAGTAAAAGTTTTGACGAAAAAACTGTATGTGGTGGGGCTAAAATCCTCTGATAAATTAGGCCCACAGCCCTTCCTCTCTCTCAACCCTCAGATTCAAACAACTCACACATAGAATGGGTAAAATCCTCTGATACTCCAGGCCCCAAGTCCTTCCTCTCTCTCTACCCTCAGATTCAGACATATCACGCTCTGAATGGGTAAAACCCTCTGATACTCGAGGTCCGCAGTCCTTCCTCTCTCTCTACCCTCAGATTCACACATATCACGCTCTGAATGGGTAAAACCCTCTGATACTCCAGGCCTGCAGTCCTTCCTCTCTCTCTACCCTCAGATTCACACATATCACGCTCTGAATGGGTAAAACCCTCTGATACCCGAGGTCCGCAGTCCTTCCTCTCTCTCTACCCTCAGACTCAGACATATCACGCTCTGAATGGGTAAAACCCTCTGATACTCCAGGCCCGCAGTCCTTCCTCTCTCTCTACCCTCAGGTTCAGACATATTGCGCTCTGAATGTGTAAAACCCTCTGATACTACAGGCCCGCAGTCCTTCCTCTGTCTCTACCCTCAGATTCAGGCATATCACGCTCTGAATGGGTAAAACAATATGATACTCAACGTCCGCAGTCCTTCCTCTCTCTCTATCCTCAGATTCAAGCATATCGCGCTCTGAATGGGTAAAACAATATGATACTCAACGTCCGCAGTCCTTCCTCTCTCTCTATCCTCAGATTCAGGCATATCTGTGAGAAAGTAGCCTCTTTCTAGCCTTGTTACCCCCACTTTTGGCCTGTTTGTGAGTATATGTCAGGGTGTTTTCACTGTCTCGCTAGGATCCTGCTAGCCAGGGCCCAGTGCTCATAGTGAAAACCCTATGTTTTCAGTATGTTTGTTATGTGTCACTGGGACCCTGCTAGTCAGGACCCCAGTGCTCATAAGTTTGTGACCTATAGGTATGTGTTCCCTGTGTGATGCCTAACTGTCTCACTGAGGCTCTGCTAACCAGAACCTCAGTGGTTATGCTCTCTCTTTACAAATTGTCACTAACAGGCTAGTGACCAATTTTACCAATTTACATTGGCATACTGGAACACCCTTATAATTCCCTAGTATATGGTACTGAGGTACCCAGGGTATTGGGGTTCCAGGAGATCCCTATGGGCTGCAGCATTTCTTTTGCCACCCATAGGGAGCTCTGACAATTCTTACACAGGCCTGCCACTGCAGCCTGAGTGAAATAACGTCCACGTTATTTCACAGCCATTTTACACTGCACTTAAGTAACTTATAAGTCACCTATATGTCTAACCTTTACCTGGTAAAGGTTGGGTGCTAAGTTACTTAGGCGGTCATTCTGACCCTGGCGGTCATGGACCGCCAGGGCCGGGGACCGCGGGAGCACCGCCAACAGGCTGGCGGTGCTCCCAAGGGCATTCTGACCGCGGCGGTATGGCCGCGGTCAGAAACGGAAAACCTGCGGTCTCCCGCCAGTTTTCCGCTGCCCTGAGGAATCCTCCATGGGATTCCGACCCCCTCACCGCCATCCTGTTCCTGGCGGTTCTGACCGCCAGGAACAGGATGGCGGTGAGGGGTTTTCGTGGGGCCCCTGGGGGCCCCTGCTGTGCCCATGCCAATGGCATGGGCACTGCAGGGGCCCCCGTAAGAGGGCCCCTAAAAGATTTTCAGTGTCTGCCATGCAGACACTGAAAATTGCGACGGGTGCTTCTGCACCCGTCGCACCCTTCCCACTCCGCCGGCTCCATTCGGAGCCGGCTTCCTCGTGGGAAGGGGTTTCCCGCTGGGCTGGCGGGCAGCCTTCTGGCGGTCGTCCGCCAGCCCAGCGGGAAACACAGAATAACCGCAGCGGTCTTCTGACCGCGCAGCGGTAATCTGGCGGCTCCCGCCGGCACCGCAGTTACCGCGGCCGGCGGGAGTCAGAATGACCCCCTTAGTGTGTGGGCACCCTGGCACTAGCCAAGGTGCCCCCACATTGTTCAGGGCCAATTCCCCGGACTTTGTGAGTGCGGGGACACCATTACACGCGTGCACTACATATAGGTCACGACCTATGTGTAGCTTCACAATGGTAACTCCGAATATGGCCATGTAACATGTCTAAGATCATGGAATTGCCCCCTCTATGCCATCCTGGCATTGTTGGCACAGTCCCATGATCCCACGGGTCTGTAGCACAGACCCGGGTACTGCCAAACTGCCTTTTCAGGGGTTTCACTGCAGCTGCTGCCAACCCCTCAGACAGGTTTCTGCCCTCCCTGGGTCCAGCCAGGCTTGGCCCAGGAAGGCAGAACAAAGGACTTCCTCAGAGAGAGGGTGTTACACCCTCTCCCTTTGGAAAATGATGTTAAGGCAGGGGAGGAGTAGCCTCCCCCAGCCTCTGGAAATGCTTTCATGGGCACAGATGTTGCCCATTTCTGCATAAGCCAGTCTACACCGGTTCAGGGGACCCCTTAGCCCTGCTCTGGCGCGAAACTGGACAAAGGAAAGGGGAGTGACCACTCCCCTGACCTACACCTCCCCTGGGAGGTTTCCAGAGCTCCTCCAGTGTGCTCCAGACCTCTGCCATCTTGGAAACAGAGGTGCTGCTGGCACACTGGACTGCTGTGAGTGGCCAGGGCCAGCAGGTGACGTCAGAGACTCCTTCTGATAGGCTCCTTCAGGTGTTGCTAGCCTATCTTCTCTCCTAAGTAGCCAAACCCTCTTTTCTGGCTATTTAGGGTCTCTGCTTTGGGGATTTCCTTAGATAACGAATGCAAGAGCTCATCAGAGTTCCTCTGCATCTCTCTCTTCACCTTCTGCCAGGGAATCGACTGCTGACCGCGCTGGAAGCCTGCAAAACTGCAACAAAGTAGCGAAGACGACTACTGCAACTCTGTAACGCTGATCCTACCGCCTTCTAGACTGCTTTCCTGGTGGTGCATGCTGTGGGGGTAGTCTGCCTCCTCTCTGCACTAGAAGCTCCGAAGAAATCTCCCGTGGGTCGACGGAATCGTCCCCCTGCAACCGCAGGCACCAAAGAACTGCATCACCGGTCCCCTGGGTCTCCTCTCAGCACGACGAGCGAGGTCCCTTGAATCCAGCAACTCTGTCCAAGTGACTCCCACAGTCCAGTGACTCTTCAGTCCAAGTTTGGTGGAGGTAAGTCCTTGCCTCCCCACGCCAGACTGCATTGCTGGGAACCGCGACTTTTGCAGCAACTCCGGCCTCTG
Organism: Pleurodeles waltl; assembly: GCF_031143425.1. Taxonomy (NCBI): domain Eukaryota; kingdom Metazoa; phylum Chordata; class Amphibia; order Caudata; family Salamandridae; genus Pleurodeles; species Pleurodeles waltl. The sequence goes on along the minus strand of NC_090444.1, from coordinate 1,871,379,133 downwards.
TGCACTTCCGGCAGAAATCCTTTGTGCACACCCAAGCCTGGGTCCACGGCACTCTAACCTGCATTGCACGACCTCCTGAGTTGTCCTCCGGCGACGTGGGACTCCTTTGTGCAACTTCGGGTGAGCACCATTTCACTCCTCTTTGTAGTGCCTGTTCCGGCACTTCTGTGGGTGCTGCCTGCTTCTGAGAGGGCTCCTTGTCTTGCTGGGCGCCTCCTCTGTCCCCTGACGCAATTGGCGACATCCTGGTCCCTCCTGGGCTACAGCAGCATCCAAAAACCCTAACTGCACGACTTGCAGCTATCAAGGCTTGTTTGCAGTCTTTCTTCAGGAAATCACTTCTGCACGACTCTCCACGGCGTGGGACATCCATCCTCCAAAGGGGAAGGTTCTAGCCCTTGTCGTTCCTGCAGAATCCTCAGCTTCTACTGTCCAGTAGCAGCTTCTTTGCACCCACAGCTGGCATTTCCTGGGCATCTGCCCACTCTCGACTTGGTCGTGACTTTTGGACTTGGTCCCCTTGTTCCACAGGTACCCTCGCCTGGAAATCCATCGTTGTTGCAATGCTGGTTTTGGTCTTTCCTGCAGAATTCCCCTATCACGACTTCTGTGCTCTTTGGGGAACTTTGGTGCACTTTGCACTCACTTTTCAGGGTCTTGGGGAGGGTTATTTTTCTAACTCTCACTATTTTCTAATAGTCCCAGCGACCCTCTACAAGGTCACATAGGTTTGGGGTCCATTCGTGGTTCGCATTCCACTTTTGGAGTATATGGTTTGTGTTGCCCCTATCCCTATGTTTCCCCATTGCATCCTATTGTAACTATACATTGTTTGCACTGTTTTCTAAGACTATACTGCATATTTTTGGTATTGTGTACATATATCTTGTGTATATTTCCTATCCTCTCACTGAGGGTACACTCTAAGATACTTTGGCATATTGTCATAAAAATAAAGTACCTTTGTTTTTAGTATAACTGTGTATTGTGTTTTCTTATGATATTGTGCATATGACACTAAGTGGTACTGTAGTAGCTTCACACGTCTCCTAGTTCAGCCTAAGCTGCTCTGCTAAGCTACCATTATCTATCAGCCTAAGCTGCTAGACACCCTATACACTAATAAGGGATAACTGGGCCTGGTGCAAGGTGCAAGTACCCCTTGGTACTCACTACAAGCCAGTCCAGCCTCCTACAATAAAGGCACCCATTTCATCTCTTTTTAACATTATTTCATCCTGCGCATCTTTCTGGGTCAGTTTCAGTAAAGGTTTGGCTAGAGTTGAAAAATTGGGAATCCATTGGCGACAGTAGCCCACCATTCCCAAAAACGTTCTCACCTCTTTTCTTGTTTTGGGTGGACTCATTTTTCTCAAATCTTGAACAATTTGGACCTTTCCACTTGGTTTTATTAGACCCATGATTGGTGAATTACATGGACTACTCAGTACTTCTTTCATTACGGTACCACTCAGATAGAACCACGTTAGCATTATCTTTTCCTTTTATGTATTAGACTATCAATAATGTATTAGAAGAATTTATGTCAATATATCTTCATTATTAAAAATTGTTTTAGCTTCACTATGATATTAGGATTAGCCTCATTGATATTATGTTTCATTAGTTTATAAGACTTTTTTCTTACCTATTTTGTTTAGTGTATGTGAGTGGTATGTCTGATATAGATATTTTTGTTTTCTTTATTAAATGATGTATATAATTAAAAATAATTATTTTATAATTGTATTATTATTGAATGACAAATAACAAAAATAAAAAGTATATATAAAATCATATAATGGGATTACTTTATCTGTAACTAATAATAAGTATATAGCAGTCCGATATCCTATGTGTATCATTGGCTTATTATACTTAGGTCATATTATCGCTAACTTTATTGTTGTTTTTGTGAAGATCATGGTATCTTCATATGTATTCGAGTAGCTCATATAGTAGTTTTCTCTACATTGCTTCTTTCAGTACTCCCTGTTTCACAAATCCGTCAATGAGTTGGGTGACTTTCATGAGAGTATCTTGTGGCATATGGTATTGTGGAGTTTGAGGAAAGTTTACATTGGGTTTTACAGTCACTTTCACTGGTTCTGCTCCTTTGATCAATCCTACTTCCTTCCCTGTCATATTCCACACTTCCTTTTCGACTGTTTCTTGTAAATCAGCTGGAATATCTGTTTCAGTGAGCAGAGGATAAAGAGTAATCAGGGAATACTCTTCATCAACAGTTTCCATTTCTTCTTCTTCTGTACTGTCGTCTTCTTCCTCAACACTGTTTGTCTGAATTTTAATTCCATTATGTGAGCACATAATCGAGCATCCTAGTTTGCATAATAAATCTCTTCCTAATAAGGATATTGGACTTGAGTCACACACCACAAATTTATGTAACCCTTGAAAGTTACCAATTTCGACTTGTACTGGATCTGTAATTGGGTTTGTCAGATACTGATTTGCTACTCCCACTACTTGAACTGTTCTCCCTGAAGGCGGCAAATTTGGTACTTCGATACTTCTAACTGTAGAGCACGTAGCTCCTGTGTCAACCAAAAATGAAACTCTGTGACCCATAACTCTTCCTTCCACATAGGGTCCCTTTTGATCAACTTCCAAAGATGCTGCAAGCATACAATTTCCCTCCTCATCTGAACTTTCACTCTCCCATTCATTGTTTATTCCATTCTCACTGTGTAACGGGAATTGGTGTACTGTGTTACTTTGATTCATTTCTTGACCTGTGACCTGTTGAGGAAGCATTACTTGTTGCTGATTCATTGGTGCTAAGGGTACTTGCATTTGCTGATTAGGTACCATAGGAAACTGCTGTTGCATCAGCTGTGATTGTACCATTTGTACAAGAGGCATTTGTACCTGCTGTTGTTGTATAGGTTGTAGACCTTGCATCTGATTTACATTATTTGGGAAATTTGGGTTTGGACCTCTCAATTTAGGTCCTCCCATATTCTGAAATGTATTGACATCATTGTTTTGCTGACCTACACCTTCCTGCACTCCCGTTTCCAATGCCCGACGATTCCTCACGTGTGACATGGCATCACCTTCTTCATTGCCTGTATACCATTAGGAATCACAACAGTATTCAAATCAGGACCATTATTCACAAAACCTCCTCGGCCTCTGCCTCTCATCTGCGGCTGAAACATAGCATTTCCCTGCTGTTGCTGCTGCGGCAACTGTTGTTGGAAACCTTGCAAACCTTGCAAACCTGTCTGAGCTGCTCTAAGCTGCATCACCATCACTTTTTCTTTCAACCTTTTCTGCTTTGTCTCAATCTCATCACTGCAGTATTTTGCATAGTTCAACACCTCATCGATCGATTTTGACTGCCAACAAATCAAATGCATTTTAATCATCTGACTGATTTCGGGTCTCAATCCTTTCACAAATCTGAATACACAATGGAGCATGTCCTTTGCCTCAATCGTTTCCGTGCCACTGTAATTTTTAAATGCTTTCAACAATCTCTCATAGTATGCATGTATCGACTCTTTAACTTCCTGTGCTGTTCTGTCAATTTTCTGCCAATCTACATTTTTCGACGCAACTTTTGTTTTCAAATACTCAATCACTTTATGGTATATGCTCATTACCCTAGGCGATGGTGCACCGGTGTCCTTATCTCTTTCTGGTTCACTCGTTGGCCAATCTACAGCCCTTTTACAATCTTCCACAAATCTGCTGGAACTACAATTTCGAACAAAGTATTCAGGTCTTCCCAAAGACACTTTGCGAGTTTCACGAATCTATCTGTTTGTTGATACCATTTGATCGGCTTCTCTCTTAATTTAGGGTAATCATCCGTAAAACATTGAGGGGGTGATTCTGACCCCGGCGGGCCGGGGTCGGCGGGAGCACCGCCAACAGGCTGGCGGTGCTCCGCAGGGCATTCTGACCGCGGCGGTATGGCCGCGGTCAGAACAGGAAAACCGGCGGTGTCCCGCCGGTTTTCCACTGCCCTGCTGAATCGCGCCGCCATGGGGATTCCGACCCCCTCACCGCCATCCTGTTCCTGGCGGTTGCGACCGCCAGGAACAGGATGGCGGTGAGGGGTGTTGTGGGGCCCCCGTAAGAGGGCCCCACTTTGAATTTCAGTGTCTGCTTAGCAGACACTGAAATTTGCGACGGGTGCTACTGCACCCGTCGCACCCTTCCCACTCTGCCGGCTCCATTCGGAGCCGGCTTCCTCGTGGGAAGGGGTTTCCCGCTGGGCTGGCGGGCGGCCTTCTGGCGGTCGCCCGCCAGCCCAGCGGGAAACACAGAATAACCGCTGCGGTCTTCTGACCGCGTAGCGGTATTCTGTTGGGGGAACTTTGGCGGGCGGCCTCCGCCGCCCGTCAAAGTTGGAATGACCCCCTGAATGTCACAGCTGTGCCATGGTACATGGATAAGTTTTCCTCCTGCTGTTTCTCTCATTGGTAACATGGTTATAAGATCACCATTCTGTTGTATTTTGTCATTCTGATCTGGGGTACTTTCTTTCTTCTTATCCTTTTTCTTAACCCACCTACTCTCCCACTTGTCTAAACATCTCCAAACCTGCGCGCTTTGCAGTATTTCTTTAAGGTGTGTTTTCATTCCTGCAGACCTCATGTGTTCAAAATCTTTTGCCTCAAAGTCTAACCTGTAACTTCTGTTTAAGTGCTTGGTTTTATTTATGTCTATTTTGTGTCTGTCTGCAATTTCTTTTAACCTCTTATGTACGCTGCTTACTTCTCTTGTAATTGTAGGGCAAATGTATCTCAGCTCTTCTTCTGTGTATGATTCTAACCTGTTCAAACCCATTGTTCCATCTACGAGTTTACCTGCTTCCATGCCCAATCTTATTTGATTCAAATATTCTTCTCCTTTCCCCTTGGGTGTACTCTGTGGGGTATTCAGACTGTTTAACCATTGTGTTAACTGTTGTGCGTTTAGTCCCATTAATGTAGCATCTACGTCTACTGCTACTGATGGTTTCTGTAATGTTTCTGTTTTTGAGGTTTGCGGTATTATTAGTGGTGGACTTGACCTTACCACGGTTGCCGGAACACAAATTGGAATTGGACTAAATTCCAACAAAGACCCAGATCTGTTTGACAGTGTTCCTACGGGAGTCATTTCTGGAGTATTTTCTATGTATCTCTTTCCTGTCTCATTCTGTGTCATTACACCTTGACCTACAGTGATAGGCAAAGATATTGCGTCCGGATTCTGTCTGTTACCCAAATTCTGTGGCATGTTAATTCCCGTATTATGGTTCATCATCGCTAACATGTCTAACTGTGTTTCTGCTGTTTGAATATACTTCGGCATTTCTTGCATCTGCTTTTGAGGCATCACTAAATTAGAATTTATTTTCAAGTTATGCTCATCATAATAGCGTCTTTGGACCGGTGGCTGATAATTATTTACAGGTTCCAGTTTAGTCACGTCAGGATATATACTCTGAACTTGTGGTATTTCCTGTGTAAAAGGCAATTTTCTCACTTTCGTGGCTACAGTACCCTGTATCGGTTCTGGAGGGGCAGTACTAGTGCTTGGGCCATTTTCGTTTTCCACATATGGTGGTGGACGGTCATTTAACAATTGCAGAATGAACTCCTCATCGTCTGATTCGTCTGCCCTTTTCGAGGTTCTCTTATTTTCTCTATGTTTGGACTGACTCCTGTTTGTTTTATGGGTAGCTTTCTTTCCTTCCATCTCTGCTGCGTCAGTAATTGCTGGAAACAATTTAATTCCCTGCAATATATCTGATCTCCAAACCTTTTGAGTACTATCCCATCTAGCATCCGTTAGTGTCTTTTCTACTCTTCTCACTCTTGTCTCAAATTTCTTTTGTAGTTGCCCTCTAGCTATCTGTTCCCAAATTGCTAATGCTTCAAACTGTGCTGGTCTTGGAGGTATTTTCATGTCATATAGCGCAAATCTTAAATTCTCCAAAACTCTTAGATTAAATGTCCCATGGATAGGAAACGCTACGCTTCCATGCTTTTCTGTTAATTTACACCATTGCTTTAACCAAAGACACGGTGCGACACCCTTTTATTCAATTACGATGTAAGCTGGTGTCCCCTCAGGCGGTGTTTCTTCTCCTACATTTGCTTTAATATATACATCTTCCCTCAAGGCACTCTTAAATGCTTTGAAAAATTTAATCTTTCCGTCTTTTGTTTTCTCAAAAATGTAATCAATAAGTGACTTTAATTCCCAGAATACTCTTCGCTTGCCTTTCCCCACCAATTGCACTTCACAGACTGCGTCCAATCTGTGCGCGACCCTTCTCACCAACCAACCTATCCCAGCGTGGCTCCTAGTGACGTCACACTCACACACTGCGGCTGACAAAGTCTTGCGGCTTGTCCTCCTTCATTCAGCTTCACTCAAAACTATTTTCTGCAATATATCGCAAGCACTAATTAAAAGAAGAAAACAAATCTGTTGGTTTACTACAGGGAAGGTAATACAATCGCTTCAGAAACCTTAGGGATTTTTCACTAGCCTCTGCAGTTATTCCATCTTTCTCGGTTACCCACTTTCGCAAGCAAAATTTGACCTGCAAACTTTACTCTCAACTGATCAATGAACTATTCTAGTGCACCTTAGAATTCGTCAAATCTCAAAGTCGAAAATTTTCTTTTATTCCTCAGCATTCGTACCGACTTGTTGACCACGCCCGATCAACCTATTTAACCGAACAAATTACAACATCAATCAAGTGTCTCATACACTTTTCAACATACTGCGGAGTCTCTTGACCTCGCAGGGCCCGTTTCAACATCAACAACCACGTGGACAATTGTTTTGCACAAAGCGCTACACACATATTAAGTTCGACGACTTCCCTACTTTCACACTTTGGAGTACCACTCCTCTAAAAGTTTAATTGAAGTTCGTAACCCCCTAAAAATCCTCACAAACTTCACATTTGTCTGCGGCATAAGCTTTGCAAGTGCGAAACCCTAACTTCACTCATACCGTCACTAGAAACGCCGAGAACATCATCACACCTCCATTTCCTCCATTCGCAAGCTCCGAGATTCCAGGAAAGTCATTGAGGATTTAGGGCATCATCATCTCTCCAACTTGTTTTATTACATTTTTTTTTTAACTTGAATCCATCTATTGTTCGGATGGGGTCCCAAAGGGCCAAACCATCCTCTGCTACCATCTACTGTTAGCGCGTCCAGTCCTTATAAATTACTTATGCTTGGACACGCCGGAGGTCGGTGAACCTTTTGACCGGTTTGAGTCCTCCTCATCCAAAGAATTTTCGGATCCCTCAAATCAATAATCATTTATAACCAATAACCAATACTCAATTAGTAATCAAACAACAAATTAGATCAATAGAAAACAGTAATTTGACACACCATGACCTTTCAGTCATGAATAACCACACCTGTTTATTAAAAGTTAATGAGTTTATTTCCCTATATTAACAAAGCTAATACGATGTAAGTAAGTCTCAAAATCAAATGATATACGTATACGAACATTACTGGCTGTCCATAGCGACGGAAGAAACGCAATCTACGCAAAACTTGGATTATAATGCACTCGGCTATAGCAATGCAAATCACTAATAAAAGTAACTGAATTTGACTAATTGCATACTTGGTCAGCATAACAAGATTTTAATTCAGCATGGTGCATCAAATGGATACCTCAACTAACCTCTGATTAGCATTGGCGTGTGGGGCTTCATGCAAAACGAATTTAGTCAACATAAATTTAGAAAACTTCTAGCTTGGGCTCTCTCAAAATAAGCAGTTGGTACCTAAGAAGGAAAATACAATGAATAATACATTTATCCTTTCATAATTACCAAATACAATCAGCATTCAAGATAAGTCTTCGTCCTTCAGGTACCGGTTCGATCAGCATGGGGCTTCTCCGAAGGGGACAAAGTTAAAGTCAAATTTTCCTTGCAGCAGCAAGGAAAAAAGGGGCAAAAGTTATTGTATGGGCAAGACGGGGTAAAGTTAAAGTTAAAGTCTCTAGGGTGAGAATTCTTTAGAGTCTCTGTAGGAAGTTGGCTCTGTATGTGCTATTTCAAAGTAAGGAATAGCATGCACAGAGTCCAAGGGTTCCCCTTAGAGGTAAAATAGTGGTAAAAATAGATAATACTAATGCTCTATTTTGTGGTAGTGTGGTCGAGCAGTAGGCTTACCCAAGGAGTAGTGTTAAGCATTTGTTGTACATACACATAGACAATAAATGAGGTACACACACTCAGAGACAAATCCAGCCAATAGGTTTTTATATAGAAAAATATCTTTTCTTAGTTTATGTTAAGAACCACAGGTTCAAATTCTACATGTAATAGCTCATTCGAAAGGTATTGCAGGTAAGTACTTTAGGAACTTCAAATCATCAAAATTGCATGTATACTTTTCAAGTTATTGACAAATAGCTGTTTTAAAAGTGGACACTTAGTGCAATTTTCACAGTTCCTGGGGGAGGTAAGTTTTTGTTAGTTTTACCAGGTAAGTAGGACACTTACAGGGTTCAGTTCTTGGTCCAAGGTAGCCCACCGTTGGGGGTTCAGAGCAACCCCAAAGTCACCACACCAGCAGCTCAGGGCCGGTCAGGTGCAGAGTTCCAAGTGGTGCCCAAAACACATAGGCTAGAATGGAGAGGAGGGGGTGCCCCGGTTCCGGTCTGCTTGCAGGTAAGTACCCGCGTCTTCGGAGGGCAGACCAGGGGGGTTTTGTAGGGCACCGGGGGGGGACACAAGTCCACACAGAAATTTCACCCTCAGCAGCGCGGGGGCGGCCGGGTGCAGTGTCGAAACAAGCGTCGGGGTTGTAATGGAAGTCAATGGGAGATCTAGGGATCTCTTCAGCGCTGCAGGCAGGCAAGGGGGGGGTTCCTCGGGGAAACCTCCACTTGGGCAAGGGAGAGGGACTCCTGGGGGTCACTCCTCCAGTGAAAGTCCGGTCCTTCAGGTCCTGGGGGCTGCGGGTGCAGGGTCTCTCCCAGGTGTCGGGACTTTAGGTTCAAAGAGTCGCGGTCAGGGGAAGCCTCGGGATTCCCTCTGCAGGCGGCGCTGTGGGGGCTCAGGGGGGACAGGTTTTTGTACTCACAGTCTTAGAGTAGTCCTGGGGTCCCTCCTGAGGTGTTGGATCGCCACCAGCCGAGTCGGGGTCGCCGGGTGCAGTGTTGCAAGTCTCACGCCTTTTGCGGGGAGCTTGCAGGGTTCTTTAAAGCCGCTGGAAACAAAGTTGCAGCTTTTCTTGGAGCAGGTCCGCTGTCCTCGGGAGTTTCTTGTCTTTTCGAAGCAGGGGCAGTCCTCAGAGGATGTCGAGGTCGCTGGTCCCTTTGGAAGGCGTCGCTGGAGCAGGATCTTTGGAAGGCAGGAGACAGGCCGGTGAGTTTCTGGAGCCAAGGCAGTTGTCGTCTTCTGGTCTTCCTCTGCAGGGGTTTTCAGCTAGGCAGTCCTTCTTCTTGTAGTTGCAGGAATCTAATTTTCTAGGGTTCAGGGTCGCCCTTAAATACTAAATTTAAGGGCGTGTTTAGGTCTGGGGGGTTAGTAGCCAATGGCTACTAGCCCTGAGGGTGGGTACACCCTCTTTGTGCCTCCTCCCAAGGGGAGGGGGTCACAATCCTAACCCTATTGGGGGAATCCTCCATCTGCAAGATGGAGGATTTCTAAAAGTTAGAGTCACTTCAGCTCAGGACACCTTAGGGGCTGTCCTGACTGGCCAGTGACTCCTCCTTGTTGCTTTCTTTGTTCCCTCCAGCCTTGCCGCCAAAAGTGGGGGCCGTGGCCGGAGGGGGCGGGCAACTCCACTAAGCTGGAGTGCCCTGCTGGGCTGTGACAAAGGGGTGAGCCTTTGAGGCTCACCGCCAGGTGTCACAGCTCCTGCCTGGGGGAGGTGTTAGCATCTCCACCCAGTGCAGGCTTTGTTACTGGCCTCAGAGTGACAAAGGCACTCTCCCCATGGGGCCAGCAACATGTCTCTAGTGTGGCAGGCTGCTGGAACCAGTCAGCCTACACAGCTAGTTGGTTAAGTTTCAGGGGGCACCTCTAAGGTGCCCTCTGTGGTGTATTTTACAATAAAATGTACACTGGCATCAGTGTGCATTTATTGTGCTGAGAAGTTTGATACCAAACTTCCCAGTTTTCAGTGTAGCCATTATGGTGCTGTGGAGTTCGTGTAAAACAGACTCCCAGACCATATACTTTTATGGCTACCCTGCACTTACAATGTCTAAGGTTTTGTCTAGACACTGTAGGGGCACAGTGCTCATGCACTGGTACCCTCACCTATGGTATAGTGCACCCTGCCTTAGGGCTGTAAGGCCTGCTAGAGGGGTGTCTTACCTATACTGCATAAGCAGTGAGAGGCTGGCATGGCACCCTGAGGGGAGTGCCATGTCGACTTACTCATTTTGTTCTCACTAGCACACACAGGCTTGTAAGCAGTGTGTCTGTGCTGAGTGAGGGGTCTCTAGGGTGGCATAAGACATGCTGCAGCCCTTAGAGACCTTTCTTGGCATCAGGGCCCTTGGTACTAGAAGTACCAGTTACAAGGGACTTATCTGAATGCCAGGGTGTGCCAATTGTGGATACAATGGTACATTTTAGGTGAAGGAACACTGGTGCTGGGGCCTGGTTAGCAGGGTCCCAGCACACTTCTCAGTCAAGTCAGCATCAGTATCAGGCAAAAAGTGGGGGGGTAACTGCAACAGGGAGCCATTTCTTTACACAAGCCCCCCCCAGCCCACAGGCCAGGAGACTCAGCCCAAGCTGGGAGAGTCTTCCTAGTCTGTCAGGCGAGGAAGAGTAGGAGAAATAGGCTGGTTAGTTGCAGGGCCTACTCTGCCTTACATCCTTCTGTTCAGGTCATTCCCTTTGGGGAACTGACCCACTTCCACAGTGATAGGACCTAGTCTGAATTGCCTCTTGTCTGCCTCTTCAATGTCTCCACCCGTTCTTTCTATTTTGGTCTTAGAGGTGTCCACCTCTGCTAACCTTATCTTGGCCAGGGTCACCCCTAGCTTACCCAGAGAGGTTACCCAGAGCTGGAGTAACCCCACCATGACCAATAGGGTCAGGGGGCCTAACTTGCTATTTGGCATGGGGTCAGACCACCATGCTAAGGATAGTGCAGCCATAAAGGCTAACACCCAGCAGAGGCCACTGACAGCTGTCAGTGCCCAGAACCACACCTTTAGCTCTTCACCTAAAAGGGAAGGGGCTAAGTTACAGGCTTCTTTGGGTTCAGGTTGCCTGTCTGCTGTATTGGAGTGGGGGGTTACCACATCTTGTAGTAAACACCCTTCTTCCACTCTTTCTTCTGTTAGCTGAGGAGCCACCCACTCAGGTTTAACAGTTGCCTGACTAGCCAGGACTTCTTGTGGGTCAGGTTGGACTTTATCAGGGCCATTTTTGGAGTTCTCCCCTACTGGAGCAGAATCTCCTTGGCTTGCTGTAACCTTGGCTAAAGGTTGTCCACCCTTCCTACTCTGTTTTCTTTTCTTCTTCTTCTGGGGCCTGCTTGCATTTACTGCAGAGGCAGGACTTCCAGAATCCTTGGGAGAGGACTGGCACTGAACCAGTTTCTCTCTTGGGCTCTGACTAACCTCTGGGTAGTCATTTCCAAGGAGACAATCAAGGGGGAGGTCTGTACTGACTACTACCCTTCTCCAGCTAAGAGTGCCACCCACTTCTATGGGCACTAAAGCCACAGGCCTCTTAGTGACCCTGTCTAGGCTAACTCTTACCCTGGCAGTCTCACCTGGGATGTACTGGTTTGAGAGCACCAGCCTGTCATGCACAATAGTGTGACTGGCACAAGTGTCTCTCAGGGCAGTGGTTGGGATTCCATTCACCAGTAGGTGGTGGAAGTGTCTACTTCCCTCTGGAATCTCCAACTCACCTGTTGGGCCCTGTTTCCAGTTGAAGGCTAGGAAGACCTCCTCATCTGAGGAGTCATCTCCCATGGCTACACTGGTTACCCCAGGAATTTTGTTCTGGGGTTTGTTTTTGGGACAAGAAGTGTCCTTGGTGTGGTGCCCAGACTGTTTACAGTTGTGGCACCATGCCTTAGTGGCATCCCAGTTCTTACCCTGGTACCCACCTTTGTTTTGGGTTGTGTCTTGGGGCCCACCCACCTGTTCTGGTTTTTGGGGGCCTACAGAGGACTCTTTTTCTTTGTTTCTAGTGTTACCCACTTTCTCCTGGGGAGTTTTTGTAACCCCTTTCTTTTGGTCACCCCCAGTGGAAGTTTTGGTTACCCTAGTCTTGACCCAGTGGTCTGCCTTCTTTCCCAATTCTTGGGGAGAAATTGGACCTAGGTCTACCAGATACTGATGCAACTTTTCATTGAAGCAGTGACTTAAAATGTGTTCTTTCATAAACAAATTATAAAGCCCAACATAGTCACACACTTCATTTCCAGTTAACCAACCATCTAGTGTTTTTACTGAGTAGTCTACAAAATCAACCCAGGTCTGGCTCGAGGATTTTTGAGCCCCCCTGAATCTAATTCTATACTCCTCAGTGGAGAATCCAAAGCCCTCAATCAGGGTACCCTTCATGAGGTCATAAGATTCTGCATCTTTTCCAGAGAGTGTGAGGAGTCTATCCCTACACTTTCCAGTGAACATTTCCCAAAGGAGAGCACCCCAGTGAGATCTGTTCACTTTTCTGGTTACACATGCCCTCTCAAAAGCTGTGAACCATTTGGTGATGTCATCACCATCTTCATATTTTGTTACAATCCCTTTGGGGATTTTTAGGATGTCAGGGGAATCTCTGACCCTATTTAAGTTGCTGCCACCATTGATGGGTCCTAGGCCCATCTCTTGGCTTTCCCTCTCTATGGCTAGGATCTGTCTTTCCAAAGCCAATCTTTTGGCCATCCTGGCTAACTGGATGTCCTCTTCACTGGGGTTATCCTCAGTGATTTCAGAGGTGTTGGTCTCTCCTGTGAGGGAACCAGCATCTCTGACTATTATTTTTGGAGTCAGGGTTTGAGGGACCCTGTTCTCCCTAGATAGGACTGGTAGGGGGGAATTGTCCTCCAAGTCACTATCCTCTTCCTCTGAGTTGCCACCCTCAGAGGGGTTGGCCTTTTCAAACTCTGCCAAAAGCTCCTGGAGCTGTATTTTGGTAGGTTTGGGGCCCATTGTTATTTTCTTTATTTTACAGAGTGACCTTAGCTCCCTCATCTTAAGATGGAGGTAAGGTGTGGTGTCGAGTTCCACCACAGTCACATCTGTGCTAGACATTTTGCTTCTAAAAGTTGGAATACTTTTTAAGAATCTACAACTGGTTCTAGAATCTAATTCAAACTTTTACAAACTTTTAAACTCTAAAAGAAATGCTAAACAGGATCTAACACAAGGCCCTAGCAGGTCTTTTAAGAATTTAGAAAACTTTTCAAATTGCAAAAATCAATTTCTAATGACAATTTTGGAATTTGTCGTGTGATCAGGTATTGGCTGAGTAGTCCAGCAAATGCAAAGTCTTGTACCCCACCGCTGATCCACCAACGTAGGAAGTTGGCTCTGTATGTGCTATTTCAAAGTAAGGAATAGCATGCACAGAGTCCAAGGGTTCCCCTTAGAGGTAAAATAGTGGTAAAAATAGATAATACTAATGCTCTATTTTGTGGTAGTGTGGTCGAGCAGTAGGCTTACCCAAGGAGTAGTGTTAAGCATTTGTTGTACATACACATAGACAATAAATGAGGTACACACACTCAGAGACAAATCCAGCCAATAGGTTTTTATATAGAAAAATATCTTTTCTTAGTTTATTTTAAGAACCACAGGTTCAAATTCTACATGTAATAGCTCATTCGAAAGGTATTGCAGGTAAGTACTTTAGGAACTTCAAATCATCAAAATTGCATGTATACTTTTCAAGTTATTGACAAATAGCTGTTTTAAAAGTGGACACTTAGTGCAATTTTCACAGTTCCTGGGGGAGGTAAGTTTTTGTTAGTTTTACCAGGTAAGTAGGACACTTACAGGGTTCAGTTCTTGGTCCAAGGTAGCCCACCGTTGGGGGTTCAGAGCAACCCCAAAGTCACCACACCAGCAGCTCAGGGCCGGTCAGGTGCAGAGTTCCAAGTGGTGCCCAAAACACATAGGCTAGAATGGAGAGGAGGGGGTGCCCCGGTTCCGGTCTGCTTGCAGGTAAGTACCCGCGTCTTCGGAGGGCAGACCAGGGGGGTTTTGTAGGGCACCGGGGGGGGACACAAGTCCACACAGAAATTTCACCCTCAGCAGCGCGGGGGCGGCCGGGTGCAGTGTCGAAACAAGCGTCGGGGTTGTAATGGAAGTCAATGGGAGATCTAGGGATCTCTTCAGCGCTGCAGGCAGGCAAGGGGGGGGTTCCTCGGGGAAACCTCCACTTGGGCAAGGGAGAGGGACTCCTGGGGGTCACTCCTCCAGTGAAAGTCCGGTCCTTCAGGTCCTGGGGGCTGCGGGTGCAGGGTCTCTCCCAGGTGTCGGGACTTTAGGTTCAAAGAGTCGCGGTCAGGGGAAGCCTCGGGATTCCCTCTGCAGGCGGCGCTGTGGGGGCTCAGGGGGGACAGGTTTTTGTACTCACAGTCTTAGAGTAGTCCTGGGGTCCCTCCTGAGGTGTTGGATCGCCACCAGCCGAGTCGGGGTCGCCGGGTGCAGTGTTGCAAGTCTCACGCCTTTTGCGGGGAGCTTGCAGGGTTCTTTAAAGCCGCTGGAAACAAAGTTGCAGCTTTTCTTGGAGCAGGTCCGCTGTCCTCGGGAGTTTCTTGTCTTTTCGAAGCAGGGGCAGTCCTCAGAGGATGTCGAGGTCGCTGGTCCCTTTGGAAGGCGTCGCTGGAGCAGGATCTTTGGAAGGCAGGAGACAGGCCGGTGAGTTTCTGGAGCCAAGGCAGTTGTCGTCTTCTGGTCTTCCTCTGCAGGGGTTTTCAGCTAGGCAGTCCTTCTTCTTGTAGTTGCAGGAATCTAATTTTCTAGGGTTCAGGGTCGCCCTTAAATACTAAATTTAAGGGCGTGTTTAGGTCTGGGGGGTTAGTAGCCAATGGCTACTAGCCCTGAGGGTGGGTACACCCTCTTTGTGCCTCCTCCCAAGGGGAGGGGGTCACAATCCTAACCCTATTGGGGGAATCCTCCATCTGCAAGATGGAGGATTTCTAAAAGTTAGAGTCACTTCAGCTCAGGACACCTTAGGGGCTGTCCTGACTGGCCAGTGACTCCTCCTTGTTGCTTTCTTTGTTCCCTCCAGCCTTGCCGCCAAAAGTGGGGGCCGTGGCCGGAGGGGGCGGGCAACTCCACTAAGCTGGAGTGCCCTGCTGGGCTGTGACAAAGGGGTGAGCCTTTGAGGCTCACCGCCAGGTGTCACAGCTCCTGCCTGGGGGAGGTGTTAGCATCTCCACCCAGTGCAGGCTTTGTTACTGGCCTCAGAGTGACAAAGGCACTCTCCCCATGGGGCCAGCAACATGTCTCTAGTGTGGCAGGCTGCTGGAACCAGTCAGCCTACACAGCTAGTTGGTTAAGTTTCAGGGGGCACCTCTAAGGTGCCCTCTGTGGTGTATTTTACAATAAAATGTACACTGGCATCAGTGTGCATTTATTGTGCTGAGAAGTTTGATACCAAACTTCCCAGTTTTCAGTGTAGCCATTATGGTGCTGTGGAGTTCGTGTAAAACAGACTCCCAGACCATATACTCTTATGGCTACCCTGCACTTACAATGTCTAAGGTTTTGTCTAGACACTGTAGGGGCACAGTGCTCATGCACTGGTACCCTCACCTATGGTATAGTGCACCCTGCCTTAGGGCTGTAAGGCCTGCTAGAGGGGTGTCTTACCTATACTGCATAAGCAGTGAGAGGCTGGCATGGCACCCTGAGGGGAGTGCCATGTCGACTTACTCATTTTGTTCTCACTAGCACACACAGGCTTGTAAGCAGTGTGTCTGTGCTGAGTGAGGGGTCTCTAGGGTGGCATAAGACATGCTGCAGCCCTTAGAGACCTTTCTTGGCATCAGGGCCCTTGGTACTAGAAGTACCAGTTACAAGGGACTTATCTGAATGCCAGGGTGTGCCAATTGTGGATACAATGGTACATTTTAGGTGAAGGAACACTGGTGCTGGGGCCTGGTTAGCAGGGTCCCAGCACACTTCTCAGTCAAGTCAGCATCAGTATCAGGCAAAAAGTGGGGGGGTAACTGCAACAGGGAGCCATTTCTTTACAGTCTCTCTCTCCGGGATAGAGAAAAAGCATCAAAGTGTCATCAAAGTAAAAGAGGCAATGGCATAAAATGGCGTCAAAAAGGCTTCTCAAAATATGGCTTCAAAATGGCGTCTCAAAATGTGGCGTCAATAAATGGCGGTCTTCTCTTTGTCCGGTGGGATTAAGTAAGAAAAGTTCCAAATTCTTCAGGTTCTTCCATTGGAGGGTCCATAGGGTGATTTCTCTTTGACCAATGAATAGTGTCTTTTCTCTTAATACTCATCTACGTATAAGGTGTCCTTGGAGTTTTGGAACACAAGTAGCAACAATGTTACCAATTAATTCTGCATCAGTGTCTTCATTGTCTGCACCTGCAGAAACTAACCTTGCTTCAAAGGGGTGAAAGTTGCCGAGCACACAACCTTGAGATAAGTGTATCAGTCATTCTACTGGAAAAATACAGCTTTTAAAGGTTTGAAACACGTCTTTGTTAATACAAGTGAAAACTACGCAGTTAAAATTGAGACCAGGCGACTAGGCCAAAGCCTCTGCTAAATTTGAGCTAAGCATATAACAGTTTCAATGAGAAAATCATAAAGTACAACTTTAAATATGGTATACTAATACATTTTTGCTGATTTTCATGATTAATTAAGCTTGTTTAAAACTAGTGGTGACCTACTTTGTGGGCACATTTTTCTACATATTTTATTTTTATTTTCAAAAACACATTGCATATATGGTTTTGTTACATGATTTATAAATGTTGATAGTCTTTCTTTTTCTGCTTCGTCACATCTCACACACTGGATGGGATATACACAGTCGGTCTCATCTCTCTGCCCTCAGATTCAGACAACTCAGGCTCTGTCCCCCTCCCGCCCCCCCCTGTTTATTGATGACTCTGTTGGTTTGATAGGACATTCCCTGTCACTGGCTCCGCTTCTGCCGTCGCTGGTTCTTTATTAACCTCATTTTTCCTCCCACCTCCCCCTCCCTAATACAGTTTTGAGGTTTATAAATGATTAGATGATGGAGAGGCTGTCAGGGCCCTTGTACAGAGAAGCAGTGACTGAGTATCCGTGTTTTACTTTCCTCCCTTGTGCCTGAGGGGTCATTTGTTACTCCAGAGGCCGCAGTGTTTTATTTATGTCTCCCGAAAGGTTTTAAAGATCCAGAGAATGGAGCATTTAATTCAGTTCAACAATATTCACAGCATTTGTATGTTTCGCAGAAAGTATCCTCGTGTCTGGTAAAGAAGACGAAAACAGATGGTGTCAGGTGACTGAGTATGAAGATGCTTCTGTCGTCATTACGTAAATGCGTGGCAGAAACATTTACACCACTGCCCCCCCCCCGCAGGGTGAGAGGTCTGTCTCAGCCCCCCCCCCCACCCCCTAGGGTGAGAGGTCTGTCTCAGCCCCCCTCCCCCAGGGTGAGAGGTCTGTCTCAGCCCCCCACCCCCCACTCCACAGGGTGAGAGGTCTGTCTCAGCCCCCCCCCCCCACTCCACAGGGTGAGAGGTCTGTCTCATCCCCCCCCCTAGGGTGAGAGGTCTGTCTCAGCCCCCCCCCCCCCCAGGGTGAGAGGTCTGTCTCAGACCCCCACCCCCCACTCCACAGGGTGAGAGGTCTGTCTCAGCCCCCCCACCCCCAACTCCACAGGGTGAGAGGTCTGTCTCATCCCCCCCCCCCCCCTAGGGTGAGAGGTCTGTCTCAGTCCCCCCCCCCCAGGGTGAGAGGTCTGTCTCAGCCCCCCCACTCCACAGGGTAAGAGGTCTATCTCAGCCCCCCGAGGGTGAGAGGTCTGACTCAGCCCCCCCCCAGGGTGAGAGGTCTGTCTCAGTCCCCCCCTCCCTCCCCACAGGGTGACAGGTCTGTCTCAGCCCCCCCTCAGGGTGAGAGGTCTGTCTCAGTCCCCCTTAGGATGAGAGGTCTCTCAGCCCCCCCTCAGGGTGAGAGGTCTGTGAATCTAGAGCTGGACATTCCAGGGGGTGGGGCTAACAGGCTGAGACAGACACCCCACCCTGCTGTGTGTCTCGAAGGGTGAGGTCAGGTGTTTGTGTCTGTGACAGACATCTCGCATGGGCGTCTGACTCCTTTCTTCCCAAGGGGGGGTGTGTAATGATGTAACATGGCTCCACGCCAGAACACTGGGCATGGAACCAGCTTGTTCTGAGGTTCTGTGATGCAGGGTTCTCTACATGACAGTTGATATGCTGGCTGTTGGTTGAGGCTGTAATAAATACCTCCTACCACATATCTTCATCTGGTGTGGATTCACTTTATTACAGGGTGCACTCACCCAATCTGTTGGGAGCTGGTTCAGGACAGTTGTAGAGAAGACGTCAGTGCAGACAGACATCAGGGACGCTGTTTGGTGATCAGTGCGTGCAAATATCACAAGAAGACCTCGGGCCCTCGCCTGGGCCTGGCACAAATCCTTTGAGTTGGACATCCTGCTGCAATCACTCCTCCTTCCCTTCAGTGTGCTCTTGGGGGATGCTTCGGGCTCTCAGCTGGGAGTTCAGTGCATCTCAGCTCCTGGATGTTGGATGAAGGCTTGCAGAGTATTTCCTGTTTGGAGGACGTGGTCCCAAAGCAGCGCTTGGAGGTCCAGTGATTGGGAACTATGCGGGGGTTCCTGCCCGGAGAGCACCATCCGAGGGGGCATGGGCAGTGCCAGGGGGTGAGAGCAGTGATTTCAACCCCTGCATCCAAGAGGCGCCGCCGACCCCAGGAGGGACCCCGAGCCAACAGAGAACCTGAAACAAGACACAGGGCACTGAGAACCCTACAGAGATGAGTGAGACCTGCCCAGGTCTGGACCAATCCCAGACAACTGGCGGACCACACTCCTTCTCCGGCAGGTTCTCAGTCACTGATGGAGCAGGTACTCACTCCTTCTCCAGCAGGATCTCAATCACTGATGGATCAGATACTCCTCCTCCAGCAGGATCTCAGTCACTGATAGAGCCGATACTCACTCCTTCTCCAGCAGGATCTCAATCACTAATAGAGCAGATACTCACTCAGCAGGATCTCAGTCACTGATGGAGCAGATACTCACTCCTTCTCCAGCAGGATCTCAATCACTGACAGGAGAGAGCAGATACTCACTCCTTCTCCTGCAGGATCTGAATCACTGACAGGACAGAGCAGATACTCACTCCTTCTTTAGCAGGATCTCAATTACTCACAGGATAGAGCAGATACTCACTCCTTCTCCAGCAGGATCTCAGTCACTGATGGAGAAGATACTCACTCATTCTCCAGCAGGATCTCAGTCACTGATGGAGCAGATACTCACTCCTTCTCCAGCAGGATATCAATCACTGACAGGATAGAGCAGATACTCACTCCTTCTCCAGCAGGCTCTCAGTCACGGATAGAGCAGATACTCACTCCTTCTCCAGCAGGATCTCAATCACTGATAGAGCAGATACTCACTCCTTCTCCAGCAGGATCTCAGTCACTGATGGATCAGATACTCACTCCTTCTCCAGCAGGATCTCAGTCACCGGTGGAGCAGAAACTCACTCCTTCTCCAGCAGGATCTCAATCACTGATGGATCAGATACTCACTCCTCCTCCAGCAGGATCTCAGTCACTGATGAAGCAGATACTCACTCCTTCTCCAGCAGTATCTCAATCACTGACAGGATAGAGCAGATACTTACTCCTTCTCCTGCAGGATCTCAATCACTGACAGGACAGAGCAGATACTCAATCCTTCTTCAGCAGGATCTCAATTACTCACAGGATAGAGCAGATACTCACTCCTTCTCTAGCAGGATCTCAGTCACTGATGGAGCAGATACTCACTCATTCTTCAGCAGGATCTCAGTCACTGATAGAGCAGATACTCACTCCTTCTCCAGCAGGATCTCAGTTACTGATAGAGCAGATACTCACTCCTTCTCCAGCAGGATCTCAATCACTGATAGAACAGATACTCACTCCTTCTCCAGCGGGATCTCAGTCACTGATAGAGCAGATACTCACTCCTTCTCCAGCAGGATCTCAATCACTGACAGGATAGAGCAGATACTCACTCCTTCTCCAGCAAGATCTCAGTCACTGAAAGAGCAGATACTCACTCCTTCTCCAGCAGGATCTCAGTCACTGATAGAGCAGATACTCACTCCTTTTCCAGCAGGATCTCAAGCACCTTCTCCAGCAGGATCTCAATCACTGACAGGATAGAGCAGATACTTACTCCTTTTCCAGCAGGATCTCAGTCACTGACAGGATAGAGCAGCTACTCCCTCCTTCTCCAGCGGGATCTCAATCACTGACAAGATAAAGCAGATACTCCCTCCTTCTCCTGCAGGATCTCAATCACTGACAGGACAGAGCAGATACTCACTCCTTCTCCCGCGGGATCTCAATCACTCACAAGATAAAGCAGATACTCCCTCCTTCTCCTGAAGGATCTCAATCACTGAGGGGACAGAGCAGATACTCACTCCTTCTACAGCAGGATCTCAATCACTCACAAGATAAAGCAGATACTCCCTCCTTCTCCTGCAGGATCTCAGTCACTGATGGAGCAGATACTCCCTCCTTCTCCCGCAGGATCTCAATCACTGACAGTATAGAGCAGATACTCACTCCTTCTCCAGCAGGATCTCAGTCACTGATAGAGCAGATACTCACTCCTTCTCCAGCAGGATCTCAGTCACTGATAGAGCAGATACTCACTCCTTCTCCAGCAGGATCTCAGTCACTGACAGGATTCCAGCATTAAGTAAGACTCATTGTTGATTAAAACTGAGTGTAATACTCAAGGTTTCCAAACCAAAGTACAATTGGTCACAGTAACTCCTGCTTTACTCCCCCAGGGTCCTAGCACCTGCCCTGTGTCTTACTATTGTGTTGGGTTGTTACTTTGTCCCACCCCCTTCCCTGGGGCCATCCCTCCACCACTGCCTCATACACGAACATCAGTGACGACTCCAAGGTGCTGAAGGTCCACGCAGTCTCCGCATCACCTAAGACTCAAAGCACTAATGGCTCCATGACAGAAAGCGAAGCCATTACACTGGTGTCTACACATCGTGGCATCGGTGTCCGACCATCCACGTTTGCAGAACGTCCTACAGCAGCGGCTGCCCACCCTTTAACTTCTGTGGACCCCAGCTTTATCACTAGTGGAACCCGGGGACCCCCACTGAATCATTATTGGAATCAGGAACCCCTCCACTGAGTCATTACTGAAGTCTGGGGACCTTATTTGTTAATGGTATTATATTTTCTAAGCAGTCGCGGACCCCCTGAGGAGGCTTCGCGGATCCCCAGGGGTCCCTGGACCACAGGTCGAAAACCACAGTCCCACAGGGCTTGCAGAGGCAGCTTGACCTGTCCTGAGGAGGGCCAGACTTGACGTCAGCAGGTAGAGGTCTCCCCCTCCATATGGACCATGTCTTACACTCTCACTTCACTTCTTTTCAAAGTGAGTGAAGTCAGGCTACAGGACGTGCTCCTTCAAGCACCCCTCTCCGGCATTGTACCCACCACCTGGCAGCTCAGACAGCTCCCCCTGAGCACTTGTCGGGGGCTCCCAAAAGCTGAATATGCTCCTTACCCAAGGCTGGTTGGACCTCCTTGGCAGACTATTGGCTTTTCCTACTCCCAGTCACGAGGGGCATTTGTGGTGTCTCTCTGAGGATGTGGCCTTCTGGTCAACACCCTTGGTATCAGAAAGAGCCCCATTTTATATTCTGCCTCAATCTTGAGGTGTTCAGTCTCACTCTTGAAGTATTCAGTCTCACCCTTGAAGTATTCAGTCTCACTCTTGAAGTATTCAGTCTCACCCTTGAAGTATTCAGTCTCACTCCTGAAGTATTCAGTCTCACCCTTGAAGTACTCAGCATCACTCTTGTGGTATTCAGCCTCACTCTTGAAGTATTCAGTCTCACCCTTGAAGTATTCAGTCTCACTCTTGAAGTATTCAGTCTCACCCTTGAAGTATTCAGTCTCACTCTTGAAGTATTCAGTCTCACTCTTGAAGTATTCAGCAGTATTCAGTCTCTCTCTTGAAGTATTCAGTCTCACCCTTGCATTATTCAGTCTCACTCTTGAAGTATTCAGTCTCACCCTTGAAGTATTCAGTCTCACTCTTGAAGTATTCAGTCTCACCCTTGAAGTATTCAGTCTCACTCCTGAAGTATTCAGTCTCACCCTTGAAGTACTCAGCATCACTCTTGTGGTATTCAGCCTCACTCTTGAAGTATTCAGTCACACTCTTGAAGTATTCAGCAGTATTCAGTCTCTCTCTTGAAGTATTCAGTCTCACCCTTGCATTATTCAGTCTCACTCTTGAAGTATTCAGTCTCACCCTTCAAGTATTCAGCCTCACTCTTGAGGTATTCAGTCTCACCCTTGAAGTATTCAGCCTCACTCTTGTGGTAGACGTATTCAGTCTCACCCTTGAAGTATTCAGTCTCAATCTTGAAGTATTCAGTCTCACCCGTGAAGTATTCAGTCTGACTCTTGTGGTAGACGTATTCAGTCTCACCCTTGAAGTATTCAGTCTCACCCTTGAAGTACTCAGTCTCACCTGTGAAGTATTCAGCAGTATTCAGTCTCACCCTTGAAGTATTCTGCTTCACTCTTGTGGTTGAAGTATTCAGTGTACACTCTAAGGGACAGATTTACAAGCCCCTAGCGCCACTGGAGGGTCACTTTTCGTGACGCTCCTGTGACGCTATGCCCTGTGCCGTATTTACAAGGTGTCGTTGAGCCACTTTTAGTGACGCTCCTGTGACGCTACGTCCTGCGCCATATTTACAAGGTGGCGTTGTGCCACTTTTCGTGACGCTCCTGTGATGCTACGCCCTGTCCTGCCCCGTATTTACAAGGTGTCGTCAAGCCACTTTTAGTGACGCTTCTGTGACGCTACGCCCTGTGCCGTATTTACAAGGTGGCGTTAAGCCACTTTTCGTGATGCTCCTGTGACGCTACGCCCTGCGCCGTATTTACAAGGTGTCGTTAAGACACTTTTAGTGACGCTACGCCCTGCGCCGTATTTACAAGGTGGCGTTAAGCCACTTTTCGCTACGTTCCTGTGACGCTACGCCCTGCGCCATATTTACAAGGTGGCGTTAAGCCACTTTTCCCTACGTTCCTGTGACGCTACGCCCTGCGCCATATTTACAAGGCGGCGTTAGGCTACTTTTTGTGCATTAACACCACCTTGTAAATTCACTTTGCGTGGAAGGGGCGTGCAGTGAGTGTTGCTGTGCACGTTCCACAGCAACACCCTTTGCATTCTGACGCTGCCTCAGATTTACGAGGAACCGTACATCTGTGGCAGCGCCAAGATCTAACGCTCCCTAGGGGTGGCGTTACAGTGCAGTAACGAGGAGAAACGCTCTCATTTCCCCTTGTTTTTTGCTCTGTCTATGTGGGCTGCAGAAAGAGCAAATCGCCACTGAAGATCTCCCCCACAGCGCAGCCAACCTCGTACCATGGCGCAAGGGTGGCTGCGATGGCCCTCGGAAGCAAATTTAGTGCCGGCGCTGGGGGTAACACATGCATGTATCTTATTCTATTAAAAACGGCGCAGCTCTGTGTTGTGAAAATTACAGAGTACGGCGCTGCCAAATGTGGTGCAGCGTCGCGCTCTGTCGTTTTCTTTTTAATCTGGGCCTAATGCTTGACTTATCCAGCCTCACTCTCGTTCTGACATATTCAACCTCACTCTCGCTCTGACATATTCAGTCTCACTCTCTCTCTGACATATTCAGCCTCACTCTCGCTCTGACATATTCAGCCTCACTCTCGTGCTTGGCATATTCAGCCTCACTCTCGTGCTTGGCATATTCAGCCTCACTCTCATGCTTGACATATCCAGCCTCACTCTCATGCTTGGCATATTCAGCCTCACTCTCGTGCTTGGCATATTCAGCCTCACTCTCGCTCTTGACATATTCAGCCTCACTCTCATGCTTGGCATATCCAGCCTCGCTCTCGTGCTTGTTGTATCTAGCCTCGCTGTCATGCTTGGCATATCCAGCCTCACTCTCATGCTTTGCTATCCAGCCTCGCTCTTGGTGTATCCAGCCTCTCTCTCGTGCTCGACATATTCAGCCTCGCTCTTTTGCTTGACATGCTCAGCCTCGCTCTCGTTCTTGGCTATCCAGCCTCGCTCTCGTGCTTAGCTATCCAGCTTCGCTCTCGTGCTTAGCTATTCAGCCTTGCTCTCATGCTTGTTGTATACAGACTCGCTCTCCTGCTTGGCTATCCAGCCTCGCACTTGTGCTTGTTGTATCTAGCCTTGCTCTCATGCTTGGCCATCCAGCCACGCTCTCATGGTTGGTGTATCCAGCCTTGCTCTTGCACATGGTGTATCCAACCTCGCTCTCATGCTTGTTGTATCTAGCCTCACTCTCAGGCTTGGCATATCCAGCCTCACTCTCGTGCTTGGCCATCCAGCCTCGCTCTCATGGTTGGTGTATCCAGCCTCGCTCTCATGGTTAGTGTATCCAGCCTTGCTCTTGCACATGGTGTATCCAACCTTGCTCTCATGCTCAGCGTATTCAGCCTCGCTGTCGTGCTTGGTTATCCAGGCTCGCTCTCTTGCTTGGATCTTGTGCTTGACTATCCGGCCTCACTCTCGTGCTCGACTATCCAGCCTCACTCTCATGCTTTGCTATCCAGCCTCGCTCTTGGCGTATCCAGCCTCTCTCTCGTGCTCGACATATTCAGCCTCGCTCTTTTGCTTGACATACTCAGCCTCGCTCTCGTTCTTGGCTATCCAGCCTCGCTCTCGTGCTTAGCTATCCAGCTTCGCTCTCGTGCTTAGCTATTCAGCCTTGCTCTCATGCTTGTTGTATACAGACTCACTCTCCTGCTTGGCTATCCAGCCTCGCACTTGTGCTTGGCTATCCATCCTCGCTCTCATGCTTGTTGTATCAAGGCTCGCTCTCATGCTTGGCTATCCAGCCTCGCTCTCATGCTTGGCTAACCAGCCTCGCTCTCATGCTTGTTGTACCAAGGCTCACTCTCCTTCTTGGCTATCCAGCCTCGCTCTCATGCTTGGCTATCCAGCCTCGCTCTTGTGCTTGTTGTATCCAGCCTCGCTCTCATGCTTGTTGTAACCAGGCTCGCTGTCATGCTTGATGTATCCAGCCTCGCTCTCATGCTTGGCTATCCAGCCTCACTCTCATGCTTGACTTATTCAGCCTCGCTCTCGTGCTTAGCTATCCAGCTTCGCTCTCGTGCTTGGCTATTCAGCCTCACTCTCGTGCTTGACATATCCAACCTCACTCTCATGCTTGGCATATCCAGCCTCACTCTCGTTCTTGACATATTCAGCCTCACTCTTGTGCTTGGCATATTCAGCCTCACTCTCGTTCTTGACATATCCAACCTCACTCTCATGCTTGGCATATCCAGCCTCACTCTCGTGCTTGGCTATCCAGTCTCGCTCTTGTGCTTGGCTATCCAACCTCACTTTCGTGCTTGATGTACTCAGCTTCGCTCTTCCGCATGGTGTATCCAGCCTTGATCTCGGTGTATCAAGCCTCGCTCTCATGCTCGGCGTATACAGCCACGCTCCTGTGCATGGCTATCCAGCCTCGCTCTTATTTGCTATACAGCCTCCCTCTCATGCTTGGCTATCCGGCCTCACACTTGTGCTTGACTATCCAGCCTCGCTCTTGTGCTTGGCATATCCAGCCTCGCTCTCATGCTTGGCTATCCAGCCTCACTCTCGTGCTTGGCTATCCAGCCTCACTCTCATGCTTGTTGTATCCAGCCTCGCTCTCATGCTTGGCTATCCAGCCTCACTCTCATGCTTGTTGTATCCAGCCTCGCTCTTGTGCTATTTGTATCCAGCCTCGCTCTCATGCTTGTTGTATCTAGCCTCGTTCTCATGCTTGACCATCCAGCCTTGCTCTCATGCTTGTTGTATCTAGCCTCGTTCTCATGCTTGGCCACCCAGCCTCGTTCTCATGCTTGTTGTATCTAGCCTTGCTCTCATGCTTGGCCATCCAGCCTCGCTCTCATGGTTGGTGTATCCAGCCCTGCTCTTGCACATGGTGTATCCAGCCTCGTTCTCATGCTTGCCCATCCAGCCCCGCTCTCATGCTTGTTGTATCTAGCCTTGCTCTCATGCTTTCCCATCCAGCCTCGTTCTCATGCTTGTTGTATCTAGCCTTGCTCTCATGCTCGGCCATCCAGCCACGCTCTCATGGTTGGTGTATCCAGCCTTGCTCTTGCACATGGTGTATTCAACCTCGCTCTCATGCTTGTTGTATCTAGCCTCGTTCCCATGCTTGGCCATCCAGCCTCGCTCTCATGCTTGTTGTATCTAGCCTTGCTCTCATGCTTGGCCATCCAGCCTCGCTCTCATGGTTGGTGTATCCAGCCTCGCTCTCATGGTTAGTGTATCCAGCCTTGCTCTTGCACATGGTGTATCCAGCCTTGCTCTCATGCTCAGCGTATTCAGCCTCGCTGTCGTGCTTCGTTATCCAGGCTCGCTCTCTTGCTTGGCTCTCGTGCTTGACTATCCAGCCTCACTCTCATGCTTTGCTATCCAGCCTCACTCTTGGCGTATCCAGCCTCTCTCTCGTGCTCGACATATTCAGCCTCGCTCTTTTGCTTGACATACTCAGCCTCGCTCTCGTTCTTGGCTATCCAGCCTTGCTTTCGTGCTTAGCCATCCAGCTTCGCTCTCGTGCTTAGCTATTCAGCCTTGCTCTCATGCTTGTTGTATACAGACTCACTCTCCTGCTTGGCTATCCAGCCTCGCACTTGTGCTTGGCTATCCATCCTCGCTCTCATGCTTGTGGTATCAAGGCTCACTCTCCTTCTTGGCTATCCAGCCTCGCTCTCATGCTTGGCTATCCAGCCTCACTCTCATGCTTGACTTATTCAGCCTCGCTCTCGTGCTTAGCTATCCAGCTTCGCTCTCGTGCTTGGCTATTCAGCCTCACTCTCGTGCTTGACATATCCAACCTCACTCTCATGCTTGGCATATCCAGCCTCACTCTCGTTCTTGACATATTCAGCCTCACTCTTGTGCTTGGCATATTCAGCCTCACTCTCGTTCTTGACATATCCAACCTCACTCTCATGCTTGGCTATCCAGCCTCGCACTTGTGCTTGGCTATCCATCCTCGCTCTCATGCTTGTTGTATCAAGGCTCACTCTCCTTCTTGGCTATCCAGCCTCGCTCTAATGCTTGGCTATCCAGCCTCACTCTCATGCTTGACTTATTCAGCCTCGCTCTCGTGCTTAGCTATCCAGCTTCGCTCTCGTGCTTGGCTATTCAGCCTCACTCTCGTGCTTGACATATCCAACCTCACTCTCATGCTTGGCATATCCAGCCTCACTCTCGAGCTTGGCTATCCAGTCTCGCTCTTGTGCTTGGCTATCCAGTCTCACTTTCGTGCTTGATGTACTCAGCTTCGCTCTTCCGCATGGTGTATCCAGCCTTGCTCTCGGTGTATCAAGCCTCGCTCTCATGCTCGGCATATACAGCCACGCTCTTGTGCATGGCTATCCAGCCTCGCTCTTATTTGCTATCCAGCCTCCCTCTCATGCTTGGCTATCGGGCCTCACACTTGTGCTTGACTATCCAGCCTCACTCTTGTGCTTGGCATATCCAGCCTCGCTCTCATGCTTGGCTATCCAGCCTCACTCTCGTGCTTGGCTATCCAGCCTCACTCTCATGCTTGTTGTATCCAGCCTCGCTCTCATGCTTGGCTATCCAGCCTCACTCTCATGCTTGTTGTATCCAGCCTCGCTCTTGTGCTATTTGTATCCACCCTCGCTCTCATGCTTGTTGAATCTAGCCTCGTTCTCATGCTTGACCATCCAGCCTCGCTCTCATGCTTGTTGTATCTAGCCTCGTTCTCATGCTTGGCCACCCAGCCTCGTTCTCATGCTTGTTGTATCTAGCCGTGCTCTCATGCTTGGCCATCCAGCCTCGCTCTCATGGTTGGTGTATCCAGCCCTGCTCTTGCACATGGTGTATCCAGCCTCGTTCTCATGCTTGGCCACCCAGCCTCGTTCTCATGCTTGTTGTATCTAGCCTTGCTCTCATGCTTGGCCATCCAGCCTCGCTCTCATGGTTGGTGTATCCAGCCCTGCTCTTGCACATGGTGTATCCAGCCTAGTTCTCATGCTTGCCCATCCAGCCTCGCTCTCATGCTTGTTGTATCTAGCCTTGCTCTCATGCTTGGCCATCCAGCCACGCTCTCATGGTTGGTGTATCCAGCCTTGCTCTTGCACATGGTGTATCCAACCTCGCTCTCATGCTTGTTGTATCTAGCCTCGTTCCCATGCTGGGCCATCCAGCCTCGCTCTCATGCTTGTTGTATCTAGCCTTGCTCTCATGCTTGGCCATCCAGCCTCGCTCTCATGGTTGGTGTATCCAGCCTCGCTCTCATTCTTAATGTATCCAGCCTTGCTCTTGCACATGGTGTATCCAGCCTTGCTCTCATGCTCAGTGTATTCAGCCTCGCTGTCGTGCTTGGTTATCCAGGCTCGCTCTCTTGCTTGGCTCTCGTGCTTGACTATCCAGCCTCACTCTCATGCTTTGCTATCCAGCCTCGCTCTTGGCGTATCCAGCCTCTCTCTCGTGCTCGACATATTCAGCCTCGCTCTTTTGCTTGACATACTCAGCCTCGCTCTCGTTCTTGGCTATCCAGCCTTGCTTTCGTGCTTAGCTATCCAGCTTCGCTCTCGTGCTTAGCTATTCAGCCTTGCTCTCATGCTTGTTGTATACAGACTCACTCTTCTGCTTGGCTATCCAGCGTCGCACTTGTGCTTGGCTATCCATCCTCGCTCTCATGCTTGTTGTATCAAGGCTCACTCTCCTTCTTGGCTATCCAGCCTCGCTCTCATGCTTGGCTATCCAGCCTTGCTCTTGTGCTATTTGTATCCAGCCTCGCTCTCATGCTTGTTGTATCTAGCCTCGGTCTCATGCTTGACCATCCAGCCTCGCTCTCATGCTTGTTGTATCTAGCCTCGTTCTCATGCTTGCCCACCCAGCCTCGTTCTCATGCTTGTTGTATCTAGCCTTGCTCTCATGCTTGGCCATCCAGCCTCGCTCTCATGGTTGGTGTATCCAGCCCTGCTCTTGCACATGGTGTATCCAGCCTCGTTCTCATGCTTGGCCACCCAGCCTCGTTCTCATGCTTGTTGTATCTAGCCTTGCTCTCATGCTTGGCCATCCAGCCTCGCTCTCATGGTTGGTGTATCCAGCCCTGCTCTTGCACATGGTGTATCCAGCCTCTTTCTCATGCTTGCCCATCCAGCCTCGCTCTCATGCTTGTTGTATCTAGCCTTGCTCTCATGCTTTCCCATCCAGCCTCGCTCTCATGCTTGTTGTATCTAGCCTTGCTCTCATGCTTGGCCATCCAGCCACGCTCTCATGGTTGGTGTATCCAGCCTTGCTCTTGCTCATGGTGTATCCAACCTCGCTCTCATGCTTGTTGTATCTAGCCTCGTTCCCATGCTTGGCCATCCAGCCTCGCTCTCATGCTTGTTGTATCTAGCCTTGCTCTCATGCTTGGCCATCCAGCCTCGCTCTCATGGTTGGTGTATCCAGCCTCGCTCTCATGGTTAATGTATCCAGCCTTGCTCTTGCACATGGTGTATCCAGCCTTGCTCTCATGCTCAGCGTATTCAGCCTCGCTGTCGTGCTTGGTTATCCAGGCTCACTCTCTTGCTTGGCTCTCGTGCTTGACTATCCAGCCTCACTCTCATGCTTTGCTATCCAGCCTCGCTCTTGGCGTATCCAGCCTCTCTCTCGTGCTCAACATATTCAGCCTCGCTCTTTTGCTTGACATACTCAGCCTCGCTCTCGTTCTTGGCTATCCAGCCTTGCTTTCGTGCTTAGCTATCCAGCTTCGCTCTCGTGCTTAGCTATTCAGCCTTGCTCTCATGCTTGTTGTATACAGACTCACTCTCCTGCTTGGCTATCCAGCCTCGCACTTGTGCTTGGCTATCCATCCTTGCTCTCATGCTTGTTGTATCAAGGCTCGCTCTCATGCTTGGTTATCCAGCCTCGCTTTCATGCTTGGCTATCCAGCCTCGCTCTTGTGCTTGTTGTATCCAGCCTCGCTCTCATGCTTGTTGTAACCAGGCTCGCTGTCATGCTTGATGTATCCAGCCTCGCTCTCATGCTTGGCTATCCAGCCTCACTCTCATGCTTGACTTATTCAGCCTCGCTCTCGTGCTTAGCTATCCAGCTTCGCTCTCATGCTTGGCTATTCAGCCTCACTCTCGTGCTTGACATATCCAGCCTCACTCTCATGCTTGTTGTATCCAGCCTCGCTCTCATGCTTGGCTATCCAGCCTCACTCTCATGCTTGTTGTATCCAGCCTCGCTCTTGTGCTATTTGTATCCAGCCTCGCTCTCATGCTTGTTGTATCTAGCCTCGTTCTCATGCTTGGCCACCCTGCCTCGTTCTCATGCTTGTTGTATCTAGCCTTGCTCTCATGCTTGGCCATCCAGCCTCGCTCTCATAGTTGGTGTATCCAGCCCTGCTCTTGCACATGGTGTATCCAGCCTCGTTCTCATGCTTGCCCATCCAGCCTCGCTCTCATGCTTGTTGTATCTAGCCTTGCTCTCATGCTTTCTCATCCAGCCTTGCTCTCATGCTTGGCCATCCAGCCACGCTCTCATGGTTGGTGTATCCAGCCTTGCTCTTGCACATGGTGTATCCAACCTCGCTCTCATGCTTTTTGTATCTAGCCTCGTTCCCATGCTTGGCCATCCAGCCTCGCTCTCATGCTTGTCGTATCTAGCCTTGCTCTCATGCTTGGCCATCCAGCCTCGCTCTCATGGTTGGTGTATCCAGCCTCGCTCTCATGGTTAGTGTATCCAGCCTTGCTCTTGCACATGGTGTATCCAGCCTTGCTCTCATGCTCAGCGTATTCAGCCTCGCTGTCGTGCTTGGTTATCCAGGCTCGCTCTCTTGCTTGGCTCTCGTGCTTGACTATCCAGCCTCACTCTCATGCTTTGCTATCCAGCCTCGCTCTTGGTGTATCCAGCCTCTCTCTCGTGCTCGACATATTCAGCCTCGCTCTTTTGCTTGACATACTCAGCCTCGCTCTCATTCTTGGCTATCCAGCCTCGCTCTCGTGCTTAGCTATCCAGCTTTGCTCTCGTGCTTAGCTATTCAGCCTTGCTCTCATGCTTGTTGTATACAGACTCACTCTCCTGCTTGGCTATCCAGCCTCGCACTTGTGCTTGGCTATCCATCCTCGCTCTCATGCTTGTTGTATCAAGGCTCACTCTCCTTCTTGGCTATCCACCCTCGCTCTCATGCTTGGCTATCCAGCCTCGCTCTTGTGCTTGTTGTATCCAGCCTCGCTCTCATGCTTGTTGTAACCAGGCTCGCTGTCATGCTTGATGTATCCAGCCTCGCTCTCATGCTTGTTGTATCTAGCCTCACTCTCATGCTTGGCTATCCAGCCACGCTCTCATGCTTGGCTCTCATGCTTGGCTATCCAGCCTCACTTTTGTGCTTGTCGTATCCAGCCTCGCTCTTATGCTTTTTGTAGCTAGCCTCGCTCTCATGCTTGTTGTATCAAGCCTCCCTCCCATGCTTGTTGTAGCTAGCCTCGCTCTCGTGCTTGTTGTATCCAGCCTCGCTAACTTGCTTGACTATCCAGCCTCGCTCTTGTGCTTTGCTATTCAGCCTTGCTCTCATGCTTGTTGTAACCAGGCTTGCTGTCATGCTTGACATATCCAGCCTCACTCTCATGCTTGTTGTATCTAGCCTCACTCTCATGCTTGGCTCTCATGCTTGGCTATCCAGCCTCGCTGTCGTGCTTGTCGTATCCAGCCTCGCTCTCATGCTTGTTGTAGCTAGCCTCGCTCTCGTGCTTGTTGTATCTAGCCTCGCTCTCATGCTTGGCTATCCAGCCTCGTTCTCATGCTTGTTGTAACCAGGCTCGCTGTCATGCTTGGCTATCCAGCCTCGTTCTCATGCTTGTTGTATCTAGCCTTGCTCTCATGCTTGGCCATCCAGCCTCGCTCTCATGGTTGGTGTATGCAGCCCTGCTCTTGCACATGGTGTATCCAGCCTCGTTCTCATGCTTGCCCATCCAGCCTCGCTCTCATGCTTGTTGTATCTAGCCTTGCTCTCATGCTTGCCCATCCAGCCTCGCTCTCATGCTTGTTGTATCTAGCCTTGCTCTCATGCTTGGCCATCCAGCCACGCTCTCATGGTTGGTGTATCCAGCCTTGCTCTTGCACATGGTGTATCCAGCCTCGCTCTCATGCTTGGTCAACCAACCTCGCTCTCATGCTTGTTGTATCTAGCCTCGTTCTCATGCTTGGCCATCATGCCTCGCTCTCATGCTTGTTGTATCAAGCCTTGCTCTCATGCTTGGCCATCCAGCCTTGCTCTCATGGTTGGTGTATCCAGCCACACTCTCATGGTTAGTGTATCCAGCCTTGCCCTTGCACATGGTGTATCCAACCTTGCTCTCATGCTCAGCGTAGTCAGCCTCGCTGTCGTGCTTGGTTATCCAGGCTCGCTCTCTTGCTTGGCTGTTGTGCTTGACTATCCGGCCTCACTCTTGTGCTTGACTATCCAGCCTCACTCTCATGCTTGGCTATCCAGCCTCGCTCTTGGCGTATCCAGCCTCTCTCTCAAGCTCGGCATATTCACTCTTTTGCTTGACATACTCAGCCTCGCTCTCGTTCTTGGCTATCCAGCCTCGCTCTCATGCTTAGCTATCCAGCTTCGCTCTCATGCTTGGCTATTCAGCCTTGCTCTCATGCTTGTTGTATACAGGCTCACTCTCCTGCTTGGCTATCCAGCCTCGCTCTCATGCTTGGCTAACCAGCCTCGCTCTCATGCTTGTTGTATCAAGGCTCACTCTCCTGCTTGGCTATCCAGCCTCGCTCTCATGCTTGGCTATCCAGCCTCACTCTTGTGCTTGTTGTATCCAGCCTCGCTCTCATGCTTGTTGTAACCAGGCTCGCTGTCATGCTTGATGTATCCAGCCTCGCTCTCATGCTTGTTGTATCTAGCCTCACTCTCATGCTTGGCTATCCAGCCACGCTCTCATGCTTGGCTGTCATGCTTGGCTATCCAGCCTGGCTTTTGTGCTTGTCGTATTCAGCCTTGCTCTCATGCTTGTTGTAGCTAGCCTCGCTCTCGTGCTTGTTGTATCCAGCCTCGCTCTCTTGCTTGACTATCCAGCCTCGCTCTGGTGCTTAGCTATCCAGCTTCGCTCTCGTGCTTGGCTATTCAGCCTTGCTCTCATGCTTGTTGTAACCAGGCCCGCTGTCAAGCTTGACGTATCCAGCCTCACTCTCATGCTTGTTGTATCTTGCCTCACTCTCATGCTTGGCTAGCCAGCCACGCTCTCATGCTAGGCTCTCATTCTTGGCTATCCAGCCTCGCTGTCGTGCTTGTCGTATCCAGCCTCGCTCTCATGCTTGTTGTAGCTAGCCTCGCTCTCATGCTTGGCTATCCAGCCTCGTTCTCATGTTTGTTGTAACCAGGCTCGCTGTCATGCTTGGCTATCCAGCCTCGCTCTCATGCTTGTTGTATCATGGCTCCCTCTCATGCTTGGCTATCCAGCCTCGTTCTCATGCTTGTTGTAACCAGGCTTGCTGTCATGCTTGACGTACCCAGCCTCGCTCTCATGCTTGTTGTATCAAGGCTCGCACTCATGCTTGGCTATCCAGCCTCGCTCTCTTGCTTGCCAATCCAGCCTTGCTCTTGTGCTTGCCCATCCAGCCTCATTCTCATGCTTGGCTATTCACCCTCGCTCTTTTGCTTGGCTATCCAGCCTCTGTCTTGTGCTTGGCTCTTGTGCTTGACTAGCCGGCCTCACTCTCGTGTTTGACTATCCGGCCTCACTCTCATGATTGGCTATCCAGCCTCGCTCTCTTGCTTGGCTATCCAGGCGCGCTCTCATGCTTGGCGTATCAAGGCTCGCTCTCATGCTTGTTGTATCCAGCCTCACTCTCATGCTTGGCTATCCAGCCTCGCTCTCTTGCTTGGTTATCCAGTCTCGCTCACATGCTTGGCTATCCAGCCTCACTCTCATGCTTGGCTATCCAGCCTCGCTCTCTTGCTTGGTTATCCAGTCTCGCTCTCATGCTTGGCTATCCAGCCTCACTCTCTTGCTTGGCTATCCAGCCTCACTCTCATGCTTGGCTATCCAGCCTCACTCTCTTGCTTGTCTATCCAGCCTCGCTCTCGTGCTTCTCGCTGATTAGAGGTGATTCACAAAGGAGTAACTCAGAGTCTGTGAAATTTACATTTCTTGCCCTCTTCTCAAGGTCCTCTCACCTGTTAATCTGAGTTCCAGTTTCTCCCACCTGTAACCTCAGCATTTTCCTGAGGAAGTGAGAAAGAATAAACATGAGTCTCAGATGCCGGGCGTGAAGCAGACCCAGGAGAGACTTTAATACTGAAGCAGGCAGGTGATGGTCAGGGTTAGGGCTTGCACCCGCTCCCCTCCTTCTTCCTTACTTATTTCTGGGGTACTGGGAGGACAGGGCCAGGTAAGTGTCCTCTCATCCTGAGCAGCTGCCAGTGTTGTCTCCTGTGATCTCCAAACCCTTTACCTACAGCAGCGGGGTATTCATTTCGGACTTCACACCGCACATCTGTCACTTCTAACCACTGCGGCACCGTTACTCAGTTTTAGTACTTCTCACCACTTCATTACTTAGTTTTAATACTTCTCATGCTCCAAATTATAATTTAAGTTAAAAAAAATTACCTGTTTCTTCTGCTGCTGCCTCCGCCCGCCTCAATCCTCTTCCCTCGATGTGGTGTCCTAGCAGTCCCTGGGACACCAGCACAGGCTCCCTGGCAATCCCGGCGCTACTCTCATGCTATACCTAGCGTGAGAGCAGCATCAGGATTGGTCTGAGTGGCTGGGCCTGCCGCTCAGAAAGTGCACTGGGGTCTGTGCAGTTTCTCCAACCTGGCAAGACAGCTGGGCTGGAGAAGCCTAAGTGCGCATGTCAGTTTGGCTGGCCAACACACAAGCGCACTTAGGTGCACTCTCGTCTCCCCCCTCTCATGGCCCAGCCTCGCTCCTCCCTTCACATGCTGGCTGAGCCACCAGATGAAGAATAAACAAGTATTAAAATATTGTTTTCTTTTTCAGCTGCTGGCTGGGTCCGCGGGGGATGCTCCTCCACCATTGCCGCGGAGCCCCTCCTTCCCCCGCTGTTTTTAAAGTTTGTTGTTTGGTACAGAAGGAGGTTTATGTGGCTCAGCGGCCCTCCTGCGTTCCGGCAGCTCAGTCTATCTAAGGAGGCTCTTCTACAGACCCCACAGCATCCCTAACACCAGACGTGGAGGCAGGTCCCCCCACCGAGGCCCCCTCCACTGGCATAAACTCCCTCTCCACAGCCGCTCCTCTGACTCCCCTGTATTTAAGGAGAAGCTGAAACCTGCTGCATGTGCCTGCATGGAAAGCGCCCAGATGCCCTGCGGGGAGCGAGTCCTGCGCTATACCACACCAGCACTGCTCCCAGTACCCACCTCCGTCCCCCCTGTACACTGCCGGGGGGGCAGTGTCCGGAGGTGCAGCCCCCCAACCCATGGGGGGAACACCAGCACTGCTCCCCGGTACCCTCCACCTCCCCCCGTACACTGCCTGGGGGGGGCAGTGTCCGGAGGTGCAGCCCCCCCAACCCATGGGGGGAACACCAGCACTGCTCCCCGGTACCCTCCACCTCCCCCCTGTACACTGCCTGGGGGGGGCAGTGCTGTGACTGGACAGTGTCCCGGCCTGAACCCCTCTTTCCCTGCTGCAGCTCATCAACTACAGACTTCCCAGGCTCCCCCTAAAACGGTCACAGTTTAGAGAGTCAATTAGACGCTGCGCGCGGGGCATTAATCCCGCTCTCGACTCCATTAGCTTTGCCCAGGAGCCAATTTTCCAGAGTGCGCAGCAATTAAAGTAACAAATGAGACCTCTGCAGACACCGGCAGCGGAGACAGGGCTGGGGCCTTGAGGGATGTGTGGTGGTGGGTGGTGCATGAGGGGAGCAAGGTGTGTCTGGGGCCTGCACTGCATTGTATGAGGGGTGCCAGGCTTGTCTGTGTCCTGCACTGCGGTGTATGAGGGGAGCAAGGTTTGTCTAGGGCATGCACTGCTGTGTGTGAGGGGTGCAAGGCTTCTCTGGGGCCTGCTCTGCTGGGTATGAGGGGACAAGGCTTGTCTAGAGCATGCAGTGCAGTGTATGAGGGTGCAAGCTTTGTCTGGGGCCTGCACTGCATTGTATGAGGGGTGCCAGGCTTGTCTGTGTCCTGCTCTGCAGTGTATGAGGGGAGCAAGGCTTGTCCGGGGCCTGCACTGCTGTGTATGAGGGTACAGGGCTTGTCTGGGGCCTGCACTGCGGTGTAAGAGGGGTGCAAGGCTTGTCCGGGGCCTGCACTGCGGTGTATGAGGGGTGCAAGGCTTGTCTTCGGCCTGCTCTGCAGTGTATGAGGAGTGCAAGACTTGTCTAGGGCCTGCACTGCTATGTATGAGGGATGCAAGGCTTGTCTGTGGCCTGCACTGCAGTGTATGAGGGGAGCAAAGCTTGTAGTCTTGTGTGTGGCCTGCACTGTGGTGTATGAGGGGTGCAAGGCTTGTCTAGGGCCTGCACTGCGGTGTATGAGGGGACAAGGCTTGTCTGGGGCCTGCACTGCTGTGTATGAGGGGTGCAAGGCTTGTCTGTAGCCTGCACCGCAGTGTATGAGGGGAGCAAAGCTTGTAGGCTTGTGTGTGGCCTGCACTGTGGTGTATTAGGGGTGCAATGCTTCTCTGGGGCCTTCACTGCAGTGTATGAGGGGTACAAGGCTTCTCTGGTGCCTGCACTGCAGTGTATGAGGGGACAAGGCTTGTCCGGGGCCTGCACTGCAGTGTATGAGGGGTGCAAGGCTTGTCCGGGGCCTGCACTGCAGTGTATGAGGGGTGCAAGGCTTGTCCGGGGCCTGCACTGCAGTGTATGAGGGGACAAGGCTTGTCCGGGGCCTGCACTGCAGTGTATGAAGGGTGCAAGGCTTGTCCGGGGCCTGCACTGCAGTGTATGAGGGGTGCAAGGCTTGTCTGGGGCCTGCCCTTCTGTGTATGAGGGGTGCAAGGCTTGTCTGTGGCCTGCACTGCTGTCTATGAGGGGTGCAAGGCTTGTCTGTGGCCTGCACTGCTGTCTATGAGGGGTGCAAGGCTTGTCCGGGGCCTGCACTGCAGTGTATGAGGGGAGCAAGGCTTGTCTGTGGCCTGCACTGCAGTGTATGAGGGGTGCAAGGCTTGTCTGTGGCCTGCACTGCAGTGTATGAGGGGTGCAAGGCTTGTCCGGGGCCTGCACTGCAGTGTATGAGGGGTGCAAGGCTTGTCTGTGGCCTGCACTGCTGTCTATGAGGGGTGCAAGGGTTGTCCGGGGCCTGCACTGCAGTGTATGAGGGGACAAGGCTTGTCCGGGGCCTGCACTGCAGTGTATGAGGGGTGCAAGGCTTGTCCGGGGCCTGCACTGCAGTGTATGAGGGGTGCAAGGCTTGTCTGTGGCCTGCACTGCTGTCTATGAGGGGTGCAAGGCTTGTCCGGGGCCTGCACTGCAGTGTATGAGGGGTGCAAGGCTTGTCCGGGGCCTGCACTGCAGTGTATGAGGGGTGCAAGGCTTGTCCGGGGCCTGCACTGCAGTGTATGAGGGGTGCAAGGGTTGTCCGGGGCCTGCACTGCAGTGTATGAGGGGAGCAAGGCTTGACTAGGGCCTGTCGTAACACAACTGGAGAGTAAGGGAGAGTTGGGCATATAAAATATATATATATCCAAAGGGAACAACACCGTACTGATCTCCCTAAATACAAAACCAAAATCACACAAGAAAGTACGGGGTTCAAAGAGAGCTCTCAGCTGTGGAAAGTTTCCTAGTAGCTCTTAGACCATATTAGGTAAGTTGATGCTGGTGGATACTGTGGAGAGTCGAGGTTAGGAGGTGGAGGAGGGGGAGGGAAAGTTTCCCTTACGGACTAGGTGGTCTCACACACTATATAGGGCCTCATTATGACCCTGGCGGGCGGCGGAGGCCGCCCGCCAGGATCGCGCCCTCCAAATTACCGCGCCGCGGTCAAAAGACCGCGGCGGGTATTACGAGTTTTCCCCTGGGCTGGCGGGCGGTTCCAGTTAAACCGCCCGCCAGCCCAGGGGAAAACGACCTTCCCACGAGGATGCCGGCTCGTAATCGAGCCGGCGGAGTGGGAAGGTGCGACGGGTGCTACTGCACCCGTCGCGTATTTCACTGTCTGCAAGGCAGACAGTGAAATACATTTTGGGGCCCTCTTACGGGGGCCCCTGCCGTGCCCATGCCATTGGCATGGGCACGGCAGGGGCCCCCAGGGGCCCCGCGACCCCCCCTACCGCCATCCTGTTCATGGCGGCTTTCCCGCCATGAACTGGATGGCGGTAGGGGGGGTCAGAATCCTCATGGCTGCGGAGCGCGCTCCGCAGCCATGGAGGATTCCAATGAGCAGCGGAAAGTCAGCGGGAGACCGCTGACTTTCCGCTTCTGACCGCGGCTGAACCGCCGCGGTCAGAATGCTCATTGGAGCACCGCCAGCCTGTCGGCGGTGCTCCCGTGGTCGGTGGCCCTGGCGGCCACCGGCCGCCAGGGTCAGAATGACCCTCATAGTGTCATGCTTCATCATATGACCACCTAGCCCCACCCAGGTAGGACAACGCCTGGGCGGACTCAACCTCACTGTTAAAGGAACAGGAGGGAGAGCGTAAATTATCACTGTTCTGGAAAAGTGTGGGATCCAGCTAACCTAAGGGTATCCTTAAAAACACCTAAGCAGTCACCTATGTGAAAGTACACTTTAATGGTGGAGACTGTTGGTGTGGTGAAAAACAAAAATGTGAACACCTCTGTGAGAGCAAGGACTCACAGGGTCACCTATCTAAGAGTCAATGGCCAACATGTTTCTGCCCTCTCTGTTGAGCCAAGTAAGGTCTTGGGGCATTTGTCAGGGCCTAGGATCCCTATGTCTCAGATAACATGAGGGAGCAAGAAAATACTCCATGCAATGAGAGAGTAGGTGGAAGAAGGTGCAATGAACGTAAGGGGCCTGCTTTAAGCAAGGAATTACCTCGTGTAGGCCCTAAACCTGAAGGCAACTAGCCCCAGGTGTCCAGGAGGGGGAGAGTCCCCTTATTGTCACACAAACTCCAAAGGGCGCGCTCACTGTGCACCTATACCGTCCTCTCGCTGGACCGCTTGTGTAGGTTTAGGGCCTACACAAGGTAATTCCTTGCTTAAGGGAGGCCCCTTACTTGGCTCAACAGAGAGGGCAGAAACATGTTGGCCATTGACTCTTAGATAGGCGACCCTGTGAGTCCTTGCTCTCACAGAGGTGTCCCCATTTTTGTTTTTCACCACACCAACAGTCTCCACCATTAAAGTGTACTTTCACATAGGTGACTGCTTAGGTTTTTTTAAGTATACACCTAGGTTAGCTGTATCCCACACTTTTCCGGAACAGTGATAATTTACGCTCTCCCTCCTGTTCCTTTAACAGTGAGGTTGAGTCCACCCAGGTGGCGTTGTCCTACCTCGGTGGTGCTAGGTGGTCAAATGATGAAGCATGACACTATATAGTGTGTGAGACCACCTAGTCCGTAAAGGAAACTTTCCCTCACCCTTCTACACCTCCTAACCTCGACTCTCCACAGTATCCACCAGCATCAACTTACCTAATATGGTCTAAGAGCTACTAGGAAACTTTCCACAGCTTAAACTTCTCTTTGAACCCCGTACTTTCTTGTCTGATTTTTGTCTGTGGCCTGCACTGCTGTGTATGAGGGGTGCAAGGCTTCTCTAGGGCATGCACTGCTGTGTATGAGGGGTGCAAGGCTTCTCTAGGGCATGCACTGCTGTGTATGAGTTGACAAGGCTTGTAGGCTTCTCTGTATGGGGGGAGCAAGGCTTGTCTGGTGCCTGCACTGTAGTGCATGAGGGGTGCAAGGCTTGTCTGGGGCCTGCACTGCAGTGTATGAGGGGTGCAAGGCTTCTCTAAGGTCTGAATTGAGGTGTATGAGGGGAGCAAAGCTTGTAGGCTTGTGTGGGGCCGGCACTGTGGTGTATGAGGGGTGCAAGGCTTCTCTGGGGCCTGCACTGTGGAGTATGAGGGGTGCAAGGCTTCTCTGAGGCCTGCACTGCAGTGTATGAGGGGTGCAAGGCTTCTCTAAGGTCTGAATTGAGGTGTATGAGGGGAACAAAGCTTGTAGGCTTGTGTGGGGCCGGCACTGTGGTGTATGAGGGGTGCAAGGCTTCTCTGGGGCCTGCACTGTGGTGTATGAGGGGTGCAAGGCTTCTCTGAGGCCTGCACTGCAGTGTATGAGGGGTGCAAGGCTTCTCTAAGGTCTGAATTGAGGTGTATGAGGGGAGCAAAGCTTGTAGGCTTGTGTGTGGCCGGCACTGTGGTGTATGAGGGGTGCAAGGCTTCTCTGGGGCATGCACTGCTGTGTATGAGGGGTGCAAGTCTTGTCCAGGGCCTGCACTGCGGTGCGTGAGGGTGCAAGGCTTGTCTGGTGCCTGCACTGCTGTGTATGAGGGGTGAAAAACTTCTCTAAGATCTGGATTGAGGTGTATGAGGGGAGCAAAGCTTGTAGGCTTGTGTGTGGCCTGCACTGTAGTGTATGAGGGGTGCAAGGCTTATCTAGCGGCTGCATTGTGTTTGAGGGGAGCAAAGCTTGTCTAGGGCTGTGTATGAGGAGTGCAAGACTTGCTGAGGGCCTGTACCGCTGTGTATGAGGGGTGCAAGGCTTGTCTGTGGCCTGCACTGTGGTGTATGAGGGGTGCAAGGCTTCTCTGGGGCATGCACTGCTGTGTATGAGGGGTGCAAGGCTTCTCTGGGGCCTGTACTGTGGTGGATGAGGGGTGCAAGGCTTCTCTGGGGCCTGCACTGTGGTGTATGAGGGGTGCAAGGCTTCTCTAAGGTCTGAATTGAGGTGTATGAGGGGAGCAAAGCTTGTAGGCTTGTGTGTGGTCGGCACTGTGGTGTATGAGGGGTGCAAGGCTTCTCTGGGGCATGCACTGCTGTGTATGAGGGGTGCAAGTCTTGTCCAGGGCCTGCACTGCGGTGCGTGAGGGTGCAAGGCTTGTCTGGTGCCTGCACTGCTGTGTATGAGGGGTGAAAAACTTCTCTAAGGTCTGGATTGAGGTGTATGAGGGGAGCAAAGCTTATAGGCTTGTGTGTGGCCTGTACTGTAGTGTATGAGGGGTGCAAGGCTTATCTAGCGGCTGCATTGTGTTTGAGGGGAGCAAAGCTTGTCTAGGGCTGTGTATGAGGAGTGCAAGACTTGCTGAGGGCCTGTACCGCTGTGTATGAGGGGTGCAAGGCTTGTCTGTGGCCTGCACTGTGGTGTATGAGGGGTGCAAGGCTTCTCTGGGGCATGCACTGCTGTGTATGAGGGGTGCAAGGCTTCTCTGGGGCCTGTACTGTGGTGGATGAGGGGCGCAAGGCTTCTCTGGGGCCTGCACTGTGGTGTATGAGGGGTGCAAGGCTTCTCTAAGGTCTGGATTGAGGTGTATGAGGGGAACAAAGCTTGTAGGCTTGTGTGTGGCCGGCACTGTGGTGTATGAGGGGTGCAAGGCTTGTCTGGGGCCCACACTGCGGTGTATGAGGGGACAAGTCTTGTCTGGGGCCCTCACTGTGGTGTTTTAGGGGTACAGGGCTTCTCTGGGGCCTGCACTGCTGTGTATGAGGGGTGCAAGTCTTGTCTGGGGCCTGCACTGCAGTGTATGAGGGGTGCAAGGCTTGTCTGGGGCCTGCACTTCTGTGTATGAGGTGTGCAAGGCTTGTCTAGTGCCTGCATCGCAGTGTATGAGAGGTGCAAGGCTTGTCTGGGGCCTGCACTGCAGTGTATGAGGGGTGCAAGGCTAGTCTGGGGCCCACACTGCGGTGTATGAGGGGACAAGTCTTGTCTGGGGCCCGCACTGTGGTGTTTGAGGGGTACAGGGCTTCTCTGGGGCCTGCACTGCTGTGTATGAGGGGTGCAAGTCTTGTCCGGTGCCTGCACTACAGTGTATGAGGGGTGCAAGGCTTGTCTGGGGCCTGCACTTCTGTGTATGAGGTGTGCAAGGCTTGTCTAGTGCCTGCATCGCAGTGTATGAGAGGTGCAAGGCTTGTCTGGGGCCTGCACTGCAGTGTATGAGGGGTGCAAGGCTTGTCTGGGGCCTGCACTGCTGTGTATGAGGTGTGCAAGGCTTGTCCAGGGCCTGCACTGCAGTGTATGAGGGGACAAGTCTTGTCTAGGGCCCGCACTGTGGTGTATGAGGGGTACAGGGCTTGTCTGGTGCAGTAAGGCCTCGGGTGCCCAATGCTTTCCTATGGGAGTTTGGCACTCGTGAAGACAGGCTGCAGGCTCTGGCTAGGAAGCCAGTCAGGGACAACAAGCAGGTGAGTAGTAGACTTGGGGTGCTCGGGGACATAGGTGCACCTTTGTTCCTCTTCTCCAGGTGCGACGAATGCAGAGGTGTCTTTAGGCATCGGGTTTTCACATTTGGGAGCACTCGTGGCCAGGGGGTCCTGCGTGTTGAGGCTGCAGGTGTTGGGTGGTCTGGCAGGGGTGGACCCAGGGTGCACTCGAGCTCTCAGGAGCCGGGGACATTGTTGGCATTGATGACCCATCTGAGCCGGGGTCAGGGGTCAAGGGTGCAGTGGTTGCTGTATCTGTTGGATTTTCTCTCTCCACAAGCCTGTGGGAGAGGGGGCCTGCGTGTTGGGGCTGCAGGCATCAATGGGAAGTCTGGCAGGGTGGACTTGAGCTCTTAGGAGCCGGGGCTACGTCATTGACACCAATGACGCACATCAACAGGGGTCACAGGTGCAGTGGTTGCTGGAGGTGTCAGATTTTCCCTCACTACAAGCCTGTGAGAGAGGGGCCTGCCTGTTCGGGCTGTGGGCGTTGTTGGGAAGTCTGGCGGGGGTCGCAGGGTGGACTTGAGCTCTTAGGAGCCAGGGCTACGTCATTGACACCAATGACACACATCAACAGGGGTCACAGGTGCAGTGGTTGCTGGAGGTGTCAGATTTTCCCTCACTACAAGCCTGTGGGAGAGGGGGCCTGCTTGCGGAGGCTGCAGGTGTCTCTGGAGAGTCAAAAATGGGTGAGACCATACTGGATTTGGTCTCTGGGCAGCTGGGGACCTGCGTTTGGCACCGTTGGTTGGCTTCACCATGGGTAGTGGACATCAGGTGCAGTGGTCACC
Source organism: Pleurodeles waltl (assembly GCF_031143425.1). Lineage (NCBI taxonomy): Eukaryota > Metazoa > Chordata > Amphibia > Caudata > Salamandridae > Pleurodeles > Pleurodeles waltl. Next base: position 1,871,335,743 of record NC_090444.1, on the reverse strand, counting down.
TCTGGTGTCTAGTTTCCAGGGTTCCAACAGCTGCAGACTCTTTTCTTTGGAGTTTCTTGTTACAGGGCAAGTTCACTGCCCACGGAAAACTTAAGACTTTATTGAAGGCTGGACGTGTTGGCTTCTTGTGCAGGATCCTTCGAGGTCAGCAGGCAGGCTGGAGGGGCTGGTTCCAGGTCAGCTGCTTCTTCATATCCTCGTCTGCAACTCTTCTTTGTGCAGGTCTTCTTAGGTATTGAAATCTGAGTTCTAGGTTTCGGGGTGCCACCTCAGTACTCAATTTAGGAGCGTTGCAGGGAGTGCCAGGCGGTCGCCAATGGGCTACTCACCTGTAGAGTGGCCACACCCTTCTTATGACCACTTCGGCTGGGAAGTGGGCATAACTCTAACTCTAGTGGTCTAATTCCTTGCAAGCAAGATGGAGAAATTTAAGCAGTGTCCACTTCAGCTTGTCCACCCTAGGGGTGGGACTGGCATGAAATGGGCATTCCTAACGTAACTAATGTTCCTGCCTGTGCTGCTGCCAAAATTGGGATCAGGACGGGGTGTTTGGTGCTCTCCACCATCTGGGGAGACCTCGGTCGCATTACAAAGGTGGCAAGGTCCTTGAAGCTTCCAGCCCTGGAATGTCCATCCTGCCTGGCAGAGGAGGTCACACCCCTGCCCAGTGCAGGCCTTTGTCTCTGGGCCTCATGAGCGCTGGCTGATGTCCTGGGGGTCTAGAAATGTGTCTGTGGTGGCTGAATTGGTCAGGACCAGTCAGTCAAAACACTAATAGTTGGCAGGTTTTCAGGGGGCACCTCTAAGGTGCCCTCTGTGTGCATTTATTAATAAATCCATCACTGGAATCAGTGAGGGTTGGACTTTTTGCCTTACGCAGGGTCATCCCCAGTCTTTTTGCCTCCTTCCTCCTGGTTTTTCTGACCTCTCGCTGTTGGCTCTAGGACTCTGAGCACTTTATCACTGCTGACCAGTGCTAAAGTGCAGGTGCTCTCCCATCTAAAGTTGGTATGATTGGCTTATACCTAATTTTCATATTTAATTTACCTATAAGTCCCTTGTACAGTGGTATCTCTATACCCAGGGCCTGTAAATTAAATGCTGCTAGTGGGCCTGCAGCGCTGCTTGCGGCACCCACTGAAGTAGACTTTCAAACCTGTCTAAGGCCTGCTAGCGCAGGGCCTGTGTGCGCAGTTTTCTGCCACAGGGACCTGGCATCTAAACTTACTTGCCAGGCCCAGAACTCCCCTTTTACTACATGTAAGTCACCCCTAAGGTACGCCGTAGCCAGCCCTATGGGCAGGGTGCCATGTATGTAGAAAGGCAGGACATGTGCCATATTGCATGGCCTGTCCTGGTAGTGACAAACAGCCTAACTTGGTGTCTCACTGCTGTGAGTGCTGCCTTCTCATAGGATTGCATTAGAAATGCCCTGCCTTATGTGTAAGGGGTATTGTCTGATTTATGAGGGGTAGCGTAGGTGTGTTTGGTATGGTTGTGATGGTGATAATAAATACTGCTTACTGGTGTGGGTGTATTTTTTATTACTATCACAGAAATGCCACTTCTAGAAAGTGCGCATTTATCTGTGCTTATGACTTTGGTGTTTTGCAGCTGGACTCCTATCCACGTCTGGGCAGAGTGACAGTTGGAGCATTGTGCATACTTCTCAGACAGCCTGTACACAGGGAGGGTGGATCAGACAGCCTGTACACAGGGAGGGTGGATCAGACAGCCTGTACACAGGGAGGGTGGATCAGACAGCCTGTACACAGGGAGGGTGGATCAGACGGCCTGTACACAGGGAGGGTGGATCAGACGGCCTGTACACAGGGAGGGTGGATCAGACAGCCTGTACACAGGGAGGGTGGATCAGACAGCCTGTACACAGGGAGGGTGGAGGTGTCACAGAGGTGCATCTGCATACTGAATAGTCTTCCTGGGCTGAGAGAAGGGAGTGGCGGGGCACACCTGCATTTGTAAAGACTGTGCCCTGGCCTCACACAAAGGGATCGTTTACCCCCCACTGATGTTTGGAGCCTGTGCTGAAAGGAGAGAGGGGGCACTCCCAGAACCAGTTGTAACTGGCTGGAACCTCCTCTCCCTACCATTGTGAAACACTGTAAGAACTGACTATAAGTACAGGGGAATTTTCCCCACAATTTGAACATTCTCGGAACTGGAAACTGGACACAGAACGCTGATGTATGGACTCACCAGGAAACCACCTTGGACTGCTGCTGTAGTGCTGACCTGTGACCTGCCTGGTCACTAGGAGGAACTGACACCATCTGCATCCCTTGTGCTGGTCTGTAGTTGGGCCCTCCACCTGAGGACCTTGACTTAAGATTCTGCTCCCCAGGGGCAGGGTGCTGTGGCCCCTGACCCCTGCATCCATTTCTTCACGAGGGGTGCTTCTCCGTGGTTGCGGCTGCCATATCTCTGATTGCAGCGCGCTTAGGGAGCCTTGGGAGCTCGTAGGCTCCTGGCTGCATTGTGCCCCTTTAAATAAGATCACTGCAGCGGCCCGGGAAGCTGGAAGAACACTCGCGCACTGCATCGGGTGCAGACGAGTGTCTGCTCGGGCCCCAGGAGGGGTCCGATCTTCTTGTGGCTTCACGGCAGGACCAGGGGAAGGCGCGGGGAGTGCCCCCTTCCCCCTGGCCTCTGCGTTAGGAGCAGGACGCTCCTTTTCTGCTGTTAGGTAAAACGGGCATTATTGTGCCCCCCCCCCTTGGTGGAAGGGCCAGTGGAGGCCCGGGGGGGTGGGGGGGGCAGAGATCGCGGGTCCCGGGAGGGGCCTGTCATTAAACCAGAGGGGGTGCGTGGTGCCCCCCTCCTGCCCTAAAATGTTTTTGCTGGCTTTGGCCCCCCCTCATGAGGGCCGGTTGAGGCCCTGGGGGGCCCCCAGTAATCACGGTCCCCAGAGGGGCCTGTCTATAAAAGAGAGGAGGTGCATGTCGCCCTCCTCTGACCCCAGAGTATAAAGGAGGCCCCCGTTTTGCGCATAGGAGCGCTAGGGGCCCCATTGTTCGCCTTCTAGGCACTGGAGGTGCCTTCATCCAACCAGGTACTGTTTAAAGGACCAATATAGTTGCAATCCAAAGTTCTTTCTACAGACTTTTGTTTGATTCATATATTACCTACCTGCGTTTGATGTTTTTACATATGTGTATGCAAATGTTCCTTTTATGGACATGCTTGCTAATGTTTTTCTAACTTGCCATATGTTTTCTAGTTTCCTACTATGGGCATTTTATGATATTCTTATGACAAGTGCTGTGATGTAATAACGTGTCTTCCTGACTACTGCTTATGTTGCAGAATACTGAGTAACCTGTTACTCAACTGCTAGGTTGCAGAGTAACTAATGTGTAACGTTCTGACAACTGCTAAGGTAGCAGGATAGTACTGATATGTGATGTTTGGTCTGATAATTGCGTTGTGTACAATACAGTATATTTTCATATAATCTGGTGTTGTGTTTCCTTTGTGGTGGGGATATTGCGTCACGTGTGTTGTGTGTGTTGTGCAAACGCTTTACACATTGCCTCCAGGTTAAGCCTGACTGCTCGTGCCAAGCTAACAAGGGGGTGAGCAGGGGTTATCTTGGACATGTCCTGATAACGTGTCTCCCTTGCCCTGACTAGAGTGGGTAAGTTCTGCCTGGCTGAGGTGCATACCCTAGCCAATCAGAAACCCCATTTCTAACAGTGAGGGTTTATTATTCTGCTATGTTTGATACCAAATAACCCTATCTTCAGAGAAGCCATCATGTAGCTGGGGAACTCGTAGTGACGAATGTCCAGCACATGTATTTAAAATGGCTGCACTGTTCACTCACTATGCCTCAGAATCGACAGGCATATCAGGGGCATATCTGCTCATGCATATTTGCCCTCAAATGTGCCTGGATGCACCCTGCCTTAGGGGTGACTTCCACCTGGTACGTGCAGTGATAGGGGACCTGGCACACAGGGGTGTGGGACAGGTCGTGTTTTCAGTTAATCCTGCACCAACACACGCAATGGCAGTGACGTGTGGGTTTGGTGAGGGGCGCCTGTGGGTGGCACAGCTGGTGCTGCATCCCTCAGGGACCTTCCCTAGTCGCTCAGTCCCTAGGTACCAGGGGTACCATTTACTAGGGACTTACGGTGGTCACTAAAGAGTTTGCCAACTTTGCAAAACAACTGCACAGTTTTGGGGAAAGAAATCTGGCGCTGGGGACCTGGTGAGCAGGTACCCAGTGCACTAACAGTCACAATCAGACCAGAAACCAGACCCAAAGTGGAGGCTTTCCTCCGCCGCCTTCGAAAGGTGCAGAGAAGCTGAAGAAAGAGACTCCAGGGGACCGAGCTAGGACTGAAAGTACCAGCTGGACCAAGCATCGTTAGCTGGAGGGGAGCCTTGGTCCAGCAGGTGACTCGCCTGCAAATATCCTGTTCTACCTGTGCCCACCACTCTTCACTGGGCAACTTTTAACTGTGAAATCTGTATGTATGTATGTGTGTATGTATGCATGCATGTGTGTATGTATGTTTGTGTATGTTTGTGTGTGTGTATGCATGTATGCGTGCATGTATGTCTGAGTGTATATGAGCGTATAAGCATGTATGCGTATATGTATGTGTGTGTATGCATGTATGTGTGTATGTATGTATGCATGTATGTATGTGTGTATATATGTGTACATGTATGTATGTACATGTGTGTATGCATGTATGTATATATGTATGCGTGTGTATGCATGTATGTGTGCATGTGTGTGTATATGTATGCCTGTATGTACCTATGTGGAATTTCTATAGTGTGAACCTAGCCGGAAGACAATGGAGATTTATTCACTGTCAAAGACAAGCATAGGTCAACAATTAATGGAACGATAGCTGGTTTGTGGCCTAAACAGATCAAATCAAATCAAATCATAAACATTTATAAAGCGTGCAACTCACCCGTGCGGGTCTCAAGGCGCTAGGGAGAGGGGGTTACTGCTGCTCGAAGAGCCAGGTCTTGAGTCGTCTCCGGAATGCGGAGTGGTCCTGGGTGGTTCTGAGGTTGGTGGGGAGGGAGTTCCATGTCTTGGCCGCCAGGTAGGAAAAGGACCTCCCACCCGCTGTGGTGCGGCGGATGCGGGGGACGGCGGCGAGAGCGAGGTTGGCGGAGCGAAGATGACGGGTGGGTGTGTAGAAACTGAGGCGGCGGTTGAGGTATTCGGGTCCCTTGTTGTGGAGGGCTTTGTGTGCGTGGGTGAGGAGACGGAAGGTGATCCTTTTGTTGACGGGAAGCCAGTGCAGGTGTCTTAGGTGGGCGGAGATGTGGCTGTTGCGGGGTATGTCGAGGATGAGGTGGGCGGAGGCGCTTTGAATTCGTTGCAGACGTTTCTGGAGTTTAGCGGTGGTTCCTGCGTATAGGGTGTTACCGTAGTCTAGTCGGCTCGTGGCGAGGGCGTGGGTCACGGTCTTTCTGGTGTCGGCGGGGATCCAACGGAAGATCTTTCGGAGCATGCGGAGGGTGAGGAAGCAGGAGGATGATACGGCGTTGACTTGTTTGGTCATGGTGAGAAGTGGGTCCAGGATGAATCCGAGGTTGCGTGCGTGGTCTGAGGGGGTCGATGCGGTGCCAAGGGCCGTGGGCCACCAAGAGGCGTCCCAGGCAGTCGGAGTGTTTCCGAGGATGAGGACTTCCGTTTTTTCTGAGTTCAGTTTCAGACGGCTGAGTTTCATCCAGTCTGCTACGTCTTTCATTCCATCTTGCAGGTTGGTCTTGGTGCTGGTGGGGTCCTTGGTGAGGGTAAGTATCAGCTGAGTATCGTCGGCGTAGGAGGTGATGATGATGCTGTGTTTGCGTACGATGTCGGCGAGGGGGCTCATGTAGACATTGAAGAGAGTCGGGCTGAGCGAGGAGCCTTGTGGGATGCCGCAGTTGATCTCGGTGGGGTCTGAATGGAAAGGTGGGAGGTAGACTCTTTGTGAGTGGTTGGAGAGGAAGGAGGTGATCCAGTCCAGGGCCTGTCCTTGAACCCCGATGGCGCGGAGGCAGGTTATTAGGGTGCGGTGGCAGACGGTGTCGAAGGCAGCCGAGAGGTCGAGGAGGATGAGGGCGACTGTTTCTCCGTTGTCCATCAGGGTTCTAATGTCGTCTATGACTGAGATGAGGGCGCTTTCTGTGCTGTGATTGGCTCGGAATCCGGACTGAGAGGGGTCGAGTAGGTTGTTGTCTTCAAGGAAGTTGGTAAGTTGCTTGTTGACGGTCTTCTCTATGACTTTGGCCGGGAAGGGGAGGAGCGAGATGGGGCGGAAGTTCTTCAGGTCGCTTGGGTCCGCCGAGCCGAGAAACAGAGGGTTTCTGAGTGGATTCTCACATTAACATACCAACTCAAACTTGGTGGGGGAAAGTGCTTTGTCAGGCGCGAGGAACCAAACATCGTAAATTAACCCACTTGAACAACACCCCCTACATGGTTTTACAGATGTACTGACACTAGGTGCCTGTGTAATCCAGGTCCTTGTGGATGTACTTGTAGGAGGCTGACCCTCTCTGTAGTGTGCAAAGCTAGGCACACTGTGCAGGGGGTCCGGGCAACCACACGTTGGTTTACAGAGGCAAAAATCAGATCAACTGATGCTCAAATTTTTAAGGTGGCTGGTCGAGCAGTTAGGCCAATCCGGGAGATGTGCTGAGTATTTCTTGTACTCACAGTATCAATCGTGCACCACACACACCCAATGAATAACTAGAGACCAATTTTATAAAAACACTTCAGATTTTTATATAATTTTTAAGACCAAGATGGTTAAGATATGTTAAGTACTTTTTGAGTTATGATTTTTCAAAGTTTAATAAAGTTCACCTTTCAGTGAGTAATTATGCACCATAGGAATCAATAGGAGTCACTTTTAAAAATGCACCGACACACTCTTCTTCTGCAGGATGGTTGAAGCAGTCGGTGGCACACTGTGCCAGCTGGAGAGCCTCGGGCGGCTCCTGGTTCCGCAGGAGCCGAGCTGAAAAGTCCCTTGGCACAGGCACAGGGCCACTTGGAGGGGCCACCTGGCAAAGGAGGTGGTTTGCAAACTTAAAGGTGGCGCCTGTAGGAAAGTACCATCTTGCCTGGCATGTTACCCCTGTTTTCACTGTATGTATGTTTGTTATTGCCCTTGTGTCACTGCGACCCTGCTAGCCAGGACACCAGTGCTCATAATGTGTGCCCTGTATGTGTTCCCTGTGTGGTGCCTAACTGTCTCACTGAGGCTCTGCTAACCAGAACCTCAGTGCTTATGCTCTCTCTGCTTTTAAAATTGTCACTGCAGGCTAGTGACTAATTTTACCAATTCTCATTGGCATACTGGAACAACCTTATAATTCCCTAGTATATGGTACCTAGGTACCCAGGGTATTGGGGTTCCAGGAGATCCCTATGGAATGCGGCATTTCTTTTGCCACCCATAGGGAGCTCTGACAATTCTTACACAGGCCTGCCACTGCAGCCTGCGTGAAATAACGTCCATGTTATTTCACAGCCATTTACCACTGCACTTAAGTAACTTATAAGTCACCTATATGTCTAACCCTCACTTAGTGAAGGTTAGGTGCAAAGTTACTTAGTGTGAGGGCACGCTGGCACTAGCCAAGGTGTCCCCACATCGTTCAGGGCAATGTCCCCAGACTTTGTGAGTGCGGGGACACCGTTACACGCGTGCACTACATATAGGTCAATACCTATATGTGGCATCACCATGGTAACTCCGAACATGGCCATGTAACATGTCTAGAATCATGGAATTGTCCCCCCAATAACATTCTGGTAGTTTCGGCAGTTCACAAATCTTCTAAGTGCCTGTTCGGGTACTTCTGAGGGTGCTGCCTGCTTTTGTAGGGGTGCTCTGAGTTGCTGAGCGCCCCCTCTGTCTCCTCCTCCGAGGGGCGACATCCTGGTCCTTCCTGGTCCCCAGCAGCACCCAAAAACCTCCACTGCGACCCTTGCAGCTAGCAAGGCTTATTTGTGGGATTTCTGCATGGGAACACCTCTGCAAGCTTCATCGCGAGGTGGGACATCTTGCATCCAAAGGAGAAGTTCCTAGTCCTCTTCATTGTTGCAGAACTCCATCTTCTTCTACCCGGAAGCAGCTTCCTTGCACCTTCATCCGGGGTTTCCTGGGCTTCTGCCCCCCTGGACACTATCGCGACTATTGGACTTGGTCCTCTTGCCTTCCAGGCCCTCAGGTCCAGGAATCCACCTTCAGTGCTTTGCTGGTGTTTGTTGTTCTTGCAGAATCCCCCTAACACGACTATTGTGTCTTTTGGGGTAGTAGGTGTTCTTTACTCCTACTTTTCAGGGTCTTGTGGTGGGGTATCTTGGACACCCTTACTGTTTTCTTACACTCACAGTGACCCTCTACAAGCTACACTAGGCCTGGGGTCCATTCGTGGTTCGCATTCCACTCTCTTAGTATATGGTTTGTGTTGCCCCTAGGTCTATTGCATCCTATTGTATTCTACAGTGTTTGCACTACTTTTCTAACTGTTTACTTACCTGATTTTGGTTTGTGTGTATATTTTGTGTATTTTACTTACCTCCTAAGGGAGTATATCCTCTGAGATATTTTTGCCATATTGTCACTAAAATAAAGTACCTTTATTTTTAGTAACTCTGAGTATTGTGTTTTCTTATGATATAGTGCTATATGATATAGTGGTATAGTAGGAGCTTTGCATGTCTCCTAGTTGAGCCTAAGCTGCTCTGCTATAGCTACCTCTATCAGCCTAAGCTGCTACAACACTACTAATCTACTAATAAGGGATAACTGGACCTGGCACAAAGTGTAAGTACCACAAGGCACCCACTATAAGCCAGGCCAGCCTCCTACAGCGCCTTGGGGTTCCCTTGGGCTGTTGAGGTTGCAAGGGGTCAGGAACCCGTAGAGCACAGTTTATTCCTCGTTGCAAGGGGCAGGGCGGACGGATGCAGGGCAAGTTGGTGATCCAGGAGTTGTGCGCAATGGAGCCCGCTGGAGGTAAGGTCCTTTGAGGGCGGCTCACAGAACAACAGAGGCAGTCTGGTAAAAGGCCCAGGGTGTTCCTGAAGTCCCTTGATTGGGGCTTCCTCCTAGTCCAGTTGTACCTCTGGGGGAGCTGTTTTTTTTGGAGTGTGATGTACACTGGCCATTACCTGGCGTATTGGCATGAATCAGCCACTAGATGGTGCAGTGCCACCAAGGTTGGCACACTTGTAGGTCTCACTAGGCTGTTGTCAGTGTGTTGTCAGGTCCGGCTGCACCTTCCGGTTGCAGAGATATCAGTGAAGTGACCCTCACTAGTTTGTTGGTTCTTGTTGCTTTCTTGAGTGGTGCCGCCACTCAGGAGGGAGATCTCGGACTATTTGTGAAGTCTGGAGGTCCTCGGGTCTGGTGAGGTCAGTCCAGTGGTCAGGTCCTCCACAGCGTTGATTGTTGGGACACACATGCAGCAGGCAGGGTCTTGGCTCCTTCTCTGATGCAGCAGGTCCTCAGCTTTCTTGCTGTGGTCTTTCTTTTTTTGTCCTTTCAAATCTGATTTCTTGGTCTAGGGGTGCCCACTAAATACTGAATTCAGTGGGCATTTTAGGGAGAACCTGGAAGTGTCCAATGGGGCACTTACCTTTGGGTGGCTACACCCACTTTAGTGACCACTTCCTGTGGGAATGGTCACTTCCCTAAACCTGATTGACTATTTTCCTCCTCCATTCCAAGATGGAAGAAACTGAATTTGAGGGTCCACCTCGCAGGCAACATCTTAGGGGTGGTACATGCCAGGTCACACCACTCCTCCCACCGTTTGTTAGGTTTCCCGCCTTTGCTCCCACCAAAAGTGGGAGTTTGCAAAGGGGGAGGCCAGCTGCTGCTAGCAGCAGGCTTGGGGGTCGAGTTTCAAGGGAAGTAGCCCTTTGAAGCTCACCGCCAGGACAGTGCACATTCCTTAGGGAGGGGGTTTTAGCTCTTCCACCCAGGAAGGGCATTGTTCCCAAACCGGAGAGGCAGGGCTCTCCCCCAAGGTTTGTATATTGGGTGTCTGGGAGTGGCAGCTGGATAAGACCAGTCAGCAACCATGCCAGAGTAGATAGCTTTTGCTGGGGGGATCTCTAAGGTGACCCCTGGATACATTTAGGGATAAATCCAGTACCAGTACCAGTTTGGATTTATCATTCTGAGTTGTTTGATACCAAGCAACCCAGGGTTCAGAGTGGCCATCATGTAGCTGGGTGTAAGGAAATGCCTCCTTGGCATGGTTACCCCCTGACTTTTTGCCTTTGCTGATGCCAAGTTATGATTTCAAAGTGTGCTGAGGCCTGCTAACCAGGCCCCATCACCAGTCTTCTTTCCCTAACCTGTACTTTTGTCTTCACAATTGGCACACCCTGGCATCCAGGTAAGTCCCTTGTAACTGGTACCCCTGGTACCAAGGGCCCTGATGCCAGGGAAGGTCTCTACGGGCTGCAGCATATCTTATGCCACCCTGGGGACCCCTCACTCAGCACAGACACACTGCTTGCGAGCTTGTGTGTGCTGGTGAGGACAAAACAAGTAAGTCGACATGGCACTCCCCTCAGGGTGCCATGCCAACCTCACACTGCCTATGCAGTATAGATAAGTCACCCCTCTAGCAGGCCTTACAGTCCTAAGGCAGGGTGCACTATACCAGAGTGCAAAACCTTAGACATTGTAAGTGCAGGGCAGCCATAGGAGTATATGGTCTGGGAGTCTGTCACACACGAACTCCACAGCACCATAATGGCTACACTGAAAACTGGGAAGTTTGGTATCAAACTTCTCAGCACAATAAATGCACACTGATGCCAGTGTACATTTTATTGTAAAATACACCCCAGAGGGCACCTTAGAGGTGCCCCCTGAGACCTTAACCAACTACCAGTGTAGGCTGACTGGTTTTAGCAGCCTGCCACACTCGAGACATGTTGCTGGCCACATGGGGAGAGTGCCTTTGTCACTCTGTGGCTAGTAACAAAGCCTGCACTGGGTGGAGATGCTATCACCTCCCCCAGGCAGGAGCTGTAACACCTGGCGGTGAGCCTCAAAGGCTCACCCCCTTTGTTCCAGCACCACAGGGCATTCCAGCTAGTGGAGTTGCCCGCCCCCTCCGGCCACTGCCCCACTTTTGGCGGCAAGGCCGGAGGAGATAATGAGAAAAACAAGGAGGAGTCACTGGCCAGTCAGGACAGCCCCTAAGGCAACCTGAGCTGAAGTGACTCTGACTTTTAGGAATCCTCCATCTTGCAGATGGAGGATCCCCCCAATAGGGATAGGAATGTGACCCCCTCCCCTTGGGAGGAGGCACAAAGAGGGTGTAGCCACCCTCAGGGCTATTAGCCATTGGCTACTGCCCTCCCTGACCTAAACACACCCCTAAATCCTGTATTTAGGGGCTCCCCTGAACCTAGGAAATGAGATTCCTGCAACTTACGAAGAAGAGGACTGCTGAGCTGAAAAACCCTGCAGAGAAGACGGAGACACCAACTGCTTTGCCCCCAGCCCTACCGGCCTGTCTCCCTCCTTCAGAAGAAAACTGCTCCAGCAACGCTTTCCCCAGGACCAGCGACCTCTGAATCCTCAGAGGACTGCCCTGCTTCCAAAAGACCAAGAAACTCCCAAGAACAGCGGCCCTGTTCAACAAAGACTGCAACTTTGTTTCCAGAGGAGCAGATTTAAAGACCCCTGCAATCCCCGCAAGAAGCGTGAGACTTGCAACACTGCACCCCCACTGCAACACGGCGACCCCGACTCGACTGGTGGAGAAACAACACTACAGGGAGGACCCCCGGCGACTCCGAGACTGTGAGTAACCAAAGTTGTCCCCCCTGAGCCCCCACAGCGACGCCTGCAGAGGGAATCCGGAGGCTCCCCCTGACCGCGACTGCCTGACTCTAAAATCCCGATGCCTGGAAAAGACCCTGCACCCACAGCCCCCAGGACCTGAAGGATCGGAACTCCAGCGCAGGAGTAACCCCCAGGAGGCCCTCTCCCTTGCCCAGGTGGTGGCTACCCCGAGGAGCCCCCCCCTTGCCTGCCTGCATCGCTGAAGAGACCCCTTGGTCTCTCATTGAAACCTATTGAAAACCTGACGCGTGTTTGCACCCTGCACCCGGCCGCCCCAGTGCCGCTGAGGGTGTACTTTCTGTGCTGACTTGTGTCCCCCCCGGTGCCCTACAAAACCCCCCTGGTCTGCCCTCCGAAGACGCGGGTACTTACCTGCTGGCAGACTGGAACCGGGGCACCCCCTTCTCCATTGAAGCCTATGCGTTTTGGGCACCACTTTGAACTCTGCACCTGACCGGCCCTGAGCTGCTGCTGTGGTAACTTTGGGGTTGCTCTGAACCCCCAACGATGGGCTACCTTGGACCCGAACTTGAACCCCGTAGGTGGTTTACTTACCTACAAAAACTAACAAATACTTACCTCCCCCAGGAACTGTTGAAAAATTGCACTGTGTCTAGTTTTAAAATAGCTATATGTGTTTTATTTGAAACGTATATATGCTATTGTGATTATTCAAAGTTCCTAAAGTACTTACCTGCAATACCTTTCATTTGAGATATTACATGTAAAATTTGAACCTGTGGTTCTTAAAATAAACTAAGAAAAGATATTTTTCTATGACAAAACCTATTGGCTGGATTTGTCTCTGAGTGTGTGTTCCTCATTTATTGCCTGTGTGTATGTACAACAAATGCTTAACACTACTCCTTTGATAAGCCTACTGCTCGACCACACTACCACAAAACAGAGCATTAGTATTATCTCTTTTTGCCACTATCTTACCTCTAAGGGGAACCCTTGCACTCTGTGCATGCTATTCCTTACTTTGAAATAGCGCATACAGAGCCAACTTCCTACACTGGGGAACTCGGTGTTTGAACAGTGTCCAGCACATGTATTAAATTGGCTGCCCTGTTACCCACCATGTCCCAGGTTTGGCAAGGACACGGTGGGGGCATATTGCTCGTGCCATTATGACCTCTCATATAGTATGGTGCACCCTGCCTCAGGGCTGTATGGCCTGCTAGAGGGGTGTAATAACCATCCTTAATGCAGTGTATGGTAGAGAGGTCTCACAGGCAGTGTGCCATGTCTCGTTTGAGTTTTAGGTTTGCACCAGGACACTCAGCTTGCAATTGCAGTGCTGGGGGCATCTGGATGCATGACCCTAGAGCACACGTCTTCAAACTTTTTTAGGCTGAGCCCCCCATGTAAACCTTTTTAGACATCGAGGCCCCCTCACCCCCACACCACCGCGTCCCCCCACCACCCGACAACAAAAAATGCTGGAAGTTGGTACCCTGCATCAACAACAACCAGAGTCCAGGTCGTATATGGAAAATAATAATATATAATTTAAGAGTGCTTAGTAACCTGAAGTCTTTGCAGTGCCTGCGGTTAAGTGACAGATGCTTATTACAAAGTTCAAATGAAAAGTATCCAAGAAAAGATTTGCACCAAAAAATTACAATCCTACTTTATTTTTCACATAAAACACAAAATTTGGTGTGGATTAACAAAAACACTAACTATATCTGGCAGACGGACTTGTCACAGGTAGTTGCTGACTCATAAATTATATTTAGGCAACTGGATCAGTAAAATTATTGAACAAAAGAAACAGCAGAGGATGGTGAGCGGGAGGGCGAGACTTGCAGCAGGGTTTTAATAAACCAGTTTGTAATTTGTCTGTTTCAGAGACAACAGCAAAGAAACCTGAATGCTCATAGTTTTTAAAATATATTTTATGCATTTTTATATAGCGCAAACATGACCCAAAGCTATTGGAGCGCTTTACAGGAGCACCTTTTATATTACACAAGGACACATTCATCTTTTGTAAGCGCAGGGAGATGCAGTGATTTGCTGAGAATCACAGGCTGCTGAGCACCGGGCCTGGTTCCCGAGCTCCAAAGTTGGCACCTCTAGTCGTTCCCTCGCCCCAGACAAGATATGAGGAATAGAACTCCCGCAAAGCATGCGTTCTGACACAAGCGAAACATCTGTGATTATGTGAAGTGCGGCCAGCTGTCACCAGTGGGGGCTATCCACAATTTGCCAGGAAAGCCCAGGGGACGCCTACATCAGACACATACATGATAGAAGTGATTCAATCAGATATTTACCCTTCTTCTCTAACATGGAGTCATTCCATTTTAAACATAATTGTCTTATAAAGAAGATCCCCTTCCATAGAGTAAGCTACACAGTAAAGCACTTACATCTGCCCTCAGGGTGAAGTAATGACAGATGGCATATTTCATAACATATGTTATATCAGGCAGTGACGTTAATCATCGTCTAATTAATTCTCCCTAAGTAGGGACACCTAAAGGATCTTGGGGGCCCTGGGCCAAACATATTTTGGGGGGCCCTGCTCGGAACAGATTTTTATTTCTGAGCCAGGTTCAGCTCTTTCATGCCGGCTTTGGCCAGGTCACGGACAGTGCACAGACACACCTGTCTAAATCCTAAACCTCATATTCAGGAATGTGAATATTCAGGAATGTGGTGCATGTTTTCAATATTTCAAGGCAGCAACAGCTCAATATTACTGCAAATAATCTCTGTGACACTGTCCCGTTTCTCATGTGAGGTCCTGCTTTGATCTAATAGCAGCCTTCTAATGTATGTTGCATGAGACATCAACACACGTGTCTGAAGAATGTCTGTAATAGACTCTCACACATCTCCCACATTTAACAGATGTTGAAGGAAAGCGCTCTATGATCTGTTTGAGAATTATACAAGGACATCAGGAGGCGACTCACTCCAGAACAGAGCTGGCTCTATCAGGGGACCCCCTGAAAGGCTGGGGCGCAGGGTCACAGCCCACTTAGCGCATGATTTTAAAAGTCTCTGTCCCCCATCCTGGTTCCCACTAGTAGTGAGACAAAAAGGAAAGCACAAAGACTAAAAAACAAAAGAAGAAAAACCCGCTCTTCACGCTTGCCTGCCAGTGAGTGGAACCTTCAGCACTGCAACCGGTTTCAAATCCTTGCAGTGAAAGTCAGTGGTGGTGAGGTTACAAACTGGGACCACCTCGGAGGGGCAGGCTTCCGCAGCAACCCCACGTGAAACTCGCCACCCAGGAGGCAAAAGGCAGCAGCAAAATGTGCTGCAACAATGAAAGGTGAAATGGCAGAGTGGGGTGCGTGCCCTTCTGAGTTGATGCCGCGCCCCCCTGCATGGTGCGCCCCACACTTTGAAGACCTATGCCCTACAAGGTGGCACAATCAGTGCTGCTGCCCTCAGGGGCCTACCCATAGCTCCCCATGCCCTGGGTACATAGGTGCCCCCTTACTAGGGACTTATAGTGGTAGTTAAGGGTGTATCCAATTGTGCCAATGCATCACAGCAGTTTTAGAGAAAGAGCTCTGGCCCAGGGAACCTGTTTAGCAGGGGGGGCCCTGGGCACTACAACTTTTAAAACACATCAAACACCAAGCAAAAAGTGGGGGGATAACCATGCAAAAAGAGGCCTCTCTCACAGTACTGCACCAGTACAGCTTGCTGATGTGTCTCGGATGTTGCACAGTTCTCACTGACAGCAAAAATATATATATATTTTTAATGTTCTTATAACAAGTGCATCTTCAACAATTTCCTAAACTGGAGCAGCGTTCAGGTGATCCTGATGGATACAGGGATATTTTTCCAGATCGTGGGTGCATCGACGGAAAAATCCTTCTGTTTTTAATTCTTTAGACTTCTTAGTCTGCAGTCTGATGGTGTCCTGGCTGCGGGGTGCTTCAGACACAGTGAGCTTGTCTACGGGATCCGTGGGGGTGCTGGTGATGTTGTCTTTGTAAATGGTGCAGCTGGTTTTGAAGATGGTGCGGGCGGCACGGGGAGTCAGTGGAGTTCCATTGAGATAGGGGCAATGTGATTGCGTCTCTTCAACCCCGGGTGAGGCGTGCTGCTCTGTGCAGTGGTGCAGCTACGGGGGCCTGGGTGCATTCTGCAAGGCCATGGCGTAGGCACTCCCACCATGCAGCTGCAAGAGTATGAGGGCTTGAGCAGCAGTTCCGAAGTCGATTTCTGGAAGAAACAGTTTCACTTTCTTTAGAAGCGAGAGCTGGTAACTGCCCCCATTTGTTTCTACCAGCCCAAGTAAGTGAACCATTTGCCTCAGTGATAAAAGCACAGGGTGAGCCTGGGCCAGTCTCAGACTTCGGGGAGATATTCTAGGCCCGAGCGGAGTAAACGGAGTCCGGCGGGTCCCAGACGTTTCCCTTGGCCCGTGTGACTGGCTCCCAGCTCCTACTCCACAGAGACTCCCCCTCAGTAAGCTTCCACGACCAATAGCAGGGCAGTGGTGAGCGGCCACAGCGTGGAGCAGTCGCTGAAGCGGCCTCACAATTCTCCGTGTGCGGCTCTGCCTCCGTGTGGGACTGTCAGTGCTGAATTTGAACCGGTGGTTGCAGGCGAGCTCCACCCGCATTCATTTTTTGAGACCAGCACTTATTTTTTCTCAACAAACTTTGATTTAGAAGAAGAGGAGAAAAACACGAAAGGGGAAGACCAGCTGTAAGGGAATGATGGAAAAACAATGACGAAAGGGGAAGCCGGGGTGGAAATCCTCGACCCTAGCCCCTCCGCCCGGGACGCCTCCTGGTGGCCGACCACCCTGGGAGCGGCACCGACGCCCACCAACCACGCATGCAACCTGGGTTTCATCCTTGACTCATTGCTCTCCATGACCCAACAAGTCAACGCCATCTCATCCTCCTGCTTCAACACCCTCCGCATGCTCTGCAAAATCTACAGGTGGTTCCCCACAGAAACCAGAAGAACGGTCACCCAGGCCCTCATCAGCAGCAGACTGGACTACGGCAACGCTCTCTACGTGGGAACCACGGCTGCTCTCCAGCAGAGACTGCAACGAATACAGAACGCCTCAACGCGCCTCATCCTCGACATCCCCTGCCACAGCCACATCACAGCCCACCTGAGAGACCTGCACTGGCGCCCCGTCAACAAGAGGATCACATTCAAGCTCCTCACCCACGCCCACAAAGCACTCCACAACGCCAGACCAGCATACCTTAATGAACGACTCACCTTCTACACCCCGAACCGACAGCTCCGGTCCGCCGACCTCACCCTCGCCGTCGTTCGACGCATCCACAGGACAACAACCGGCAGCAGGTCATTCTCCTACCTCGCCAAGACCTGGAACACCCTCCCCATCCGCTTACAGCAGACCAAGGGCCTGCTGACCTTCAGGAGACACCTCAAGACCTGGCTGTTCGAGCAGTTACAGCTTTCCAATCCAACAACACCCACCCCTCAAGCGCCTTGAGATCCTCACCGGTGAGTTGCGTGCTCTACAAATGTACTGATTGATTGATTGATTGAAAAGGACCTGCAAGAGTGGGATAAAGGGGCAGAAAGGGTGTGGTGGAGGGATAGAGAGGCGTGAGGTGGAATCAGCATGACGCAGCCTTGGTATCTGGCGCCCCCACCTTCAGCAGCGCCGGCGTCGGTCCCGGACCTCTACTTTTACAAAGTAGGGAGAAGAGCAGCGGATGAAGGCTGGATGGGCCACACTGAGGGCACGTACCTCACGTGGTTGCTGTGTTTGTGCTGGTGCCTGGCACGGTGCCTCCACACCTGAGGGTGGCAGGCCGGGCAGCCACCCCCTAGGAGGGAGCAGGTGGGCAGCTCTGAGCTGCAGGGAAGGCCGGGTCACCGACTGCAACACTGAGGTATGGAGTACAAATCTGCCCTGTACAGTGCTTAATTTGTAACAGAAAGAGCACCGGTGCCCAAACCTCTGCTCAGCAGCGGCATCTAAAAGATTCTGGGGGTCCCTGGGACAAACGTACTCTGGGACAGCTTTGAATGTATCACCCAGTTTCAGCTCTTTCAAGGCCTCTTTGGCAAGGTCACTGAGAGTCACAGACACACTGGGAGAAATCAGGGCCAATGACATGAGCTTTCAATGTTGTGACAGCAGCAGCTGAACAATGTTACTGCAAATACTCTCTGTGACGCCCCCACTTGGAATCGGAGGTCCTGGTTGGATCTAAAAGAAACTTTCTTATGGGTGTGGCATGAAACATAAACACAACGACTGTCTGCAAAGTGTCTGTCACAGGCTGTCACGCATCACCCTGTCACGCATCACCCGCATTAAAAAATAAATTAAAGTAAAACAGTATTTTAAACAATCTGTTTAAGAATTATTGAAGGTTACTAAGGCAAAGCAGTGCAGACCAGAGCTGGCTCTATCGGGGCCCCCTGAGAGGGTGGGGCCCTGGGCCAGGGGACTCTTTGTCCTAAATCATGTCTGCTGCTGAATACCAGGTCTGCCAGTGTTGAATCCCTCTCTGCCCCCTTGAAGCTCTGCAGACACTCCCTGCCCCTCCATGGCACTCTTGCAGCTTTCCCTTGCTCCGTTTGTGACAGTTTTTCCATCTGTCTCTTCCTCCTTTGTGCGTTTGCTCTCGGTAAATGTCTGATGCAGAAGAATGAGTGCCTGTCCTCAGGAGTGAGTGCCAGTGGTCCCCAGGGCAGGGTGCTTGACCGGTCTGATGCGTCGCGTGAGTCGCCACCAAGGCATCTAATGTTGGGAATAGTTTCATGTTCGTACATTAGATAGTACCAGGGCGTGAGGGGCATTTACACGCACTGATAGTCCGTAAGAATGACCTGCCTCTGGGGATGCAGTCACTGGAGAGACGTCAGTTGTCGCGTGACCCATATACACGGCCCACGTTGTTACTTTAGATGGAGCAACATTATGGTGCATCAAACCAGGTACAAGAGAGGTCTTCGTATAGCGCGCATCTGGAAGGGAATTATTTCCAGGCGCTCTAAAGCGTTGGGATCAAGAGACAGAGTGGAGGCGAAGGAAAGTAATTCCCGAGAATCACACAGTGTGGTCAGGTTGGGAGGCTGCCTGGCAGTGGCGGCTGGTCCTGAGGGCCTTCAGGGCACCTGTGAGTCGCGACATAGCGCTGTGTGCTGTTAAAGAACATAGCACTCTGCAGGTGGATGTCTGGATTCTGTAGGTGGATGTCTGGGCTCTGTTGGTAGATGTCTGGACTCTGCAGGTGAATGTCTGGATTCTGTAGGTGGATGTCTGGGCTCTGTTGGTAGATGTCTGGACTCTGCAGGTGAATGTCTGGTCTCTATAGGTGGATGTCTGGACTCTGCAGGTGGATGTCTGGACTCTATAGGTGGATGTCTTGGCTCGTAGGCGGATGTCTGGTTTCTGAAGTGGTTGTCTGGACTCTGTAGGTGGATGTCTGGGTACCGTTTGTGGATGTCTGGGCTCTGTTGGTGGATGTCTGGACTCTGTTGGTGGATGTCTGGATTATGTAGGTGGATGTCTGGACTCTGTATTCAGATGTCTGGACTCTCTCGGTGGATGTCTGGACCCTGTAGGTGGATGTCTGGATTATGTTGGTGGATGTCTGGACTCTGTAGGTGAATGTCTGGGCTCTGTTGGTGGATGTCTGGATTTGTAGGTGGATGTCTGGATTCTGTTGGTTGATGTCTGGGCTCTGTTGGTGGATTTCTGGATTCTGGAGGTGGATGTCTGGACTCTGTAGGTGAATGTCTGGGCTCTGTTGGTGGATGTCTGGATTTGTAGGTGGATGTCTGGATTCTGTTGGTTGATGTCTGGGCTCTGTTGGTGGATTTCTGGATTCTGGAGGTGGATGTCTGGACTCTGTAGGCGGATGTCTGGGCTCTGTAGGCGGATCTCTGGGCGCTGTTGGCGGATGTCTGGGCTCTGTAGGTGGATGTCTGGATTCTGTTGGTGGATGTGTGGATTCTGAAGTATGTCTGGATTCTGTAGGATGTCTGGATTCTGTTGATTGATGTCTGGATTATGTAGGTGGATGTCTGGGCTCTGTTGGTGGATTTCTGGATTCTGGAGGTGGATGTCTGGACTCTGTAGGCAGATGTCTGGGCTCTGTAGGCGGATCTCTGGGCTCTGTTGGTGGATGTCTGGGCTCTGTGGGTGGATGTCTGGATTATGTAGGTGGATGTCTGGATTCTGTTGGTGGATGTCTGGGCTCTGTTGGCGGATGTCTGGGCTCTGTAGGTGGATGTCTGGATTCTGGAGTTGGATGTCTGGGCTCTGTAGGCAGATATCTGGATTCTGTTGGTGGATGTCTGGACTCTGTAGGTGGATGTCTGGATTCTGTTGGTGGATGTCTGGATTCTGGAGGTGGATGTCTGGACTCTGCAGGTGGATGTCTGGGCTCTGCTGGTGGATGTCTGGACTCTGTTGGCGGATGTCTGGACTCTGTTGGCGGATGGCTGGGCTCTGTAGGTGGATGTCTGGATTCTGGAGGCGGATGTCTGGGCTCTGTTGGTGGATGTCTGGACTCTGTTGGCGGATGTCTGGGCTCTGTAGGTGGATGTCTGGATTCTGGAGGCGGATGTCTGGGCTCTGTAGGTGGATGTCTGGATTCTGTTGGTGGATATCTGGACTCTGTAGGCGGATGTCTGGGCTCTGTTGGCGGATGTCTGGACTCTGTAGGCAGATGTCTGGGCTCTGTAGGCGGATGTCTGGGCTCTGTTGGTGGATGTCTGGATTCTGGAGAGGGATGTCTGGACTCTGTAGGCGGATGTCTGGATTATGTTGGTGGATGTGTGGATTCTGTAGGATGTCTGGATTCTGTAGGTGGATGTCTGGATTCTGCAGGTGGATGTCTGGGTTCTGTAGGTGGATGTCTGGATTCTGTTGGTGGATGTCTGGATTCTGGAGGTGGATGTCTGGACTCTGCAGGTGGATGTCTGGGCTCTGCTGGTGGATGTGTGGACTCTGTTGACGGATGTCTGGACTCTGTTGGCGGATGGCTGGGCTCTGTAGGTGGATGTCTGGATTCTGGAGGCGGATGTCTGGGCTCTGTAGGTGGATGTCTGGATTCTGTTGGTGGATGTCTGGACTCTGTAGGTGGATGTCTGGATTCTGTTGGTGGATGTCTGGACTCTGGAGGTGGATGTCTGGACTCTGCAGGTGGATGTCTGGGCTCTGTTGGTGGATGTCTGGACTCTGTTGGCAGATGTCTGGGCTCTGTAGGTGGATGTCTGGATTCTGGAGGCGGATGTCTGGGCTCTGTAGGTGGATGTCTGGATTCTGTTGGTGGATATCTGGACTCTGTAGGCGGATGTCTGGGCTCTGTTGGCGGATGTCTGGACTCTGTAGGCAGATGTCTGGGCTCTGTAGGCGGATGTCTGGGCTCTGTTGGTGGATGTCTGGATTCTGGAGAGGGATGTCTGGACTCTGTAGGCGGATGTCTGGATTATGTTGGTGGATGTGTGGATTCTGTAGGATGCCTGGATTCTGTAGGTGGATGTCTGGATTCTGCAGGTGGATGTCTGGGTTCTGTAGGAGGATCTCTAGGCTCTGTTGCCGGATGTCTGGGCTCTGTAGGTGGATGTCTGGGCTCGTAGGCGGATGTCTGGTTTCTGAAGTGGTTGTCTGGACTCTGTAGGTGGATGTCTGGGCTCTGTAGGTGGATGTCTGGGCTCTGTTGGTGGATGTCTGGATTATGTAGGTGGACGTCTGGATTCTGTTGGTGGATGTCTGGACTCTGTAGCCGGATGTCTGGACTTTAGGTGGATGTCTGGACCCTGTAGGTGGATGTCTGGATTATGTTGGTGGATGTCTGGACACTGTAGGTGGATGTCTGGGCTCTGTTGGTGGATGTCTGGATTCTGGAGGTGGCTGTCTGGACTCTGTAGGCGGATGTCTGGGCTCTGTAGGCGGATGTCTGGGCTCTGTAGGCGGATCTCTGGGCTCTGTAGGCGGATGTCTGGGCTATGTAGGTGGATGTCTGGATTCTGTTGGTGGATGTCTGGATTCTGGAGGTGGATGTCTGGACTCTGCAGGTGGATGTCTGGGCTCTGTTGGTGGATGTCTGGACTCTGTTGGCGGATGTCTGGGCTCTGTAGGTGGATGTCTGGATTCTGGAGGCGGATGTCTGGGCTCTGTAGGTGGATGTCTGGATTCTGTTGGTGGATGTCTGGAATCTGTTGGCGGATGTCTGGGCTCTGTAGGTGGATCTCTGGGCTCTGTTGGTGGATGTCTGGGCTCTGTTGATGGATGTCTGGATTCTGCAGGGGGATGTCTGGACTCTGTAGGCAGATGTCTGGATTATGTTGGTGGATGTGTGGATTCTTTAGGATGTGTGGATTCTGTAGGTGGATGTCTGGATTCTGGAGGTGGATGTCTGGGCTCTGTAGGAGGATCTCTGGGCTCTGTTGGCGGATGTCTGGGCTCTGTAGGTGGATGTCTGGATTCTGCAGGTGGATGTCTGGGCTCTGTAGGAGGATCTCTGGGCTCTGTTGCCGGATGTCTGGGCTCTGTAGGCGGATGTCTGGGCTCTGTAGGCGGATCTCTGGGCTCTGTTGGCGTATGTCTGGGCTCTGTAGATGGATATCTGGATTCTGTTGGTGGATGTCTGGACTCTGTAAGTGGATGTCTGGGCTCTGTTGGTGCATGTCTGGATTCTGGAGGTGGATGTCTGGATTCTGCAGGTGGATGTCTGGATTCTGCAGGTGGATGTCTGGATTCTGTTGGCGGATGTCTGGGCTCTGTTGGCGGATGTCTGGGCTCTGTAGGTGGATGTCTGGATTCTGCAGGAGGATGTCTGGGCTCTGTTGCCGGATGTCTGGGCTCTGCAGCCGGATGTCTGGGCTCTGCAGACGGATGTCTGGGCTCTGTAGGCGGATCTCTGGGCTCTGTAGGTGGATGTCTGGATTATGTTGGTGGATGTCTGGACTCTGTAGGTGGATGTCTGGGCTCTGTAGGAGGATCTCTGGGCTCTGTTGCCGGATGTCTGGGCTCTGTAGGCGGATGTCTGGGCTCTGTAGGCGGATCTCTGGACTCTGTTGGCGGATGTCTGGGCTCTGTTGGTGGATGTGTTGGTTCTGTAGTATGTCTGGATTCTGTAGGATGTCTGGATTCTGTTGGTGGATGTCTGGACTCTGCAGGTGGATGTCTGGATTCTGCAGGTGGATCTCTGGGCTCTATTGGTGGATGTCTGGGCTCTGTAGGTGGATGTCTGGATTCTGCAGGTGGATGTCTGGATTCTGCAGGTGGATGTCTGGGCTCTGTTGCCGGATGTCTGGGCTCTGTAGGCGGATCTCTGGGCTCTGTTGGCGGATGTCTGGGCTATGTAGGTGGATGTCTGGATTATGTTGGTGGATGTCTGGACTCTGCAGGTGGATGGCTGGGCTCTGTAGGAGGATCTCTGGGCTCTGTTGCCGGATGTCTGGGCTATGTAGGTGGATGTCTGGATTATGTTGGTGGATGTCTGGACTCTGCAGGTGGATGGCTGGGCTCTGTAGGGGGATGTCTGGATTGCATGTCTGAGGGGTGTAGTTCAGCTAAGAGCCTCACACATTGCATTGTGTTCAGCAGACATACTCCGCGTGCCTGGGGCAGCCATTACAGCTGCTGACATGTGGCCGCCAGGGCGCAGATGATCAGTCAGCAGCGTGAAGGCGCCGCTCTCTGCTCTCAGGTTCGAGCTCCAGTCGTGGTTTCTAATGAGTTCTGGTCATCTTTACCGACGAGGGTGAATATGTGAACTTTGATTAAAGTGAGCGGCGCACCCAGGGGCCCTTGGCTCTTCTGACAGATGCCCTGTACAGGTGAGAGCCCATCAGTGCCAGTGGGCATGGACAGGGAACCCCTTGGCTCTTCCGACAGATGCCCTGTACAGACAGATTCCCTGTACTGGTGAGAGCCCATCGGTGCCAGTGGGCATGGACAGGGAACCCCTTGGTTCTTCTGACAGATGCCCTGTACAGGTGAGAGCCCATCGGTGCCAGTGGGCATGGAAAGGGAACCCCTTGGTTCTTCTGACAGATGCCCTGTACTGGTGAGAGCCCATCGGTGCCAGTGGGCATGGACAGGGAACCCCTTGGTTCTTCTGACAGATGCCCTGTACAGGTGAGAGCCCATCGGTGCCAGTGGGCATGGACAGGGAACCCCTTGGTTCATCTGACAGATGCCCTGTACTGGTGAGAGCCCATCGGTGCCAGTGGGCATGGAAAGGGAACCCCTTGGCTCTTCTGACAGATACCCTGTACTGGTGAGAGCCCATCGGTGCCAGTGGGCATGGAAAGGGAACCCCTTGGCTCTTCTGACAGATGCCCTGTACTGGTGAGAGCCCATCGGTGCCAGTGGGCATGGACAGGGAACCCCTTGGCTCTTCCGACAGATGCCCTGTACTGGTGAGAGCCCATCGGTGCCAGTGGGCATGGAAAGGGAACCGCTCTTCTGACAGATGCCCTGTACTGGTGAGAGCCCATCGGTGCCAGTGGGCATGGACAGGGAACCCCTTGGTTCGTAAGGACTTCTGAAGATACCCCCAGGGTATGAACCAGGCCTCTGGGGGGGCCGCATTGCCCGGGAGGGTGTCTATGTCCATATGTCACTTACCTCATGTGCACTGTTGTCACAAGAGACGCTCCCCTCGTGCAAACCTGAGACAGAGGTAAGGTTTGAATTGTGGTCGGTCACCCTCGACTCATGCATCAATCAATCAGTCAATCAATCAATCAGTCAATCAGTCAATCGGTGATTATAAAGCGCAGCTACTCACCCGTTAGGGCCTCAAGGCGCTATACCTATATACCTTTTCCCCTTCAGAAGGAGTCCCCGGGGACCCCTGCTGTGGGCACTCAGTCCATCCCTGAGGCCAAATGAGGAGCCGCAGAGAGCAGCAGGACCCCGCTCTGTCCCAGCCTCTGATTGGCTCTGCTTCCAGTCCTGTCAAGGGGCTCCGAGGGGGCGTGAGGGGGCTGAGGGGTCCCCCTCAACCCTGCCCCCGCTGCTCCCCTGGTTCCTGCACCCGGCGGCAGGCCCCCCCTCCCCGCTGCCAGCAGCGGACTGACGGAAGCAAGACAAAACACAGAGCACCTTCTTGCGCCTCTGAGTGACTGTCTCTGACTGATTGGGAGTGAGTGAGGTTGAGTAATATTGTCTGTGTCAATCTAGTGTGTGTGAGAGGGTGAACGGAAGTGAAAGACTATGAAATGAATGAGTGTGAGAGTGAATAAAGTGAACAACCCGTGGGGGGGAGTGAGTAAAGTGGTGTGAGTGAGGTAGAATGAGTAAGGGGGAGATTGTAAGAGGGGTGGGAGTGAGTCAGTGGTGCCACTATTACAAGTGCAGCAGGTGCAGTGGCACCTGTGCCCAGAGGTCTGAGGAGCCTTCTGAAACCTATTTAGTAAAGAAGAGCACGTGTACCCCAGGAGACCCCATCAGACCCCAGACCCCATCAGTGGGGCTCAGTGATGGAGGAAGAGTGAGTGTGTGTGAGTGTCAGTCAATGGGAGTGACTATAAACCAGAATAAGGAAGTGACAGAGTAAGTTAGAGAGAGTGAGTGGCACAAAGAGTGAGTGAGCCAGAGAGCGACTTTGAGTGAGTATTAGTGAGTAAGAGTATGTTTCCTTCTTGTGAGTCGGCTGCTGGTCATGGCATACTCGAGACATTGCTTGTGTTATGGGGACACCCAGGATAACTTCTGCCGCTGGCACATTGGAGGTAATTCTTGGCATAAGAGCGGGCACCTGTTAAAGAACACAAGCCCTGCCATGCTGGAAGCCGTTGTTGGCATGAGGGTCACCTGCAGTAAACTGCTGGCTCGGGCAGACTGGAGGTGGTACTCAGCAGCCGTGCACATGGGGGGTAGGAGGTCTGCTGTGGGAAACAAGCCATGATAAAATGCTGGGTTTACATACCCAGGCTAATGCTGGCATCCGGGCACCCCTGGTACGTGGGCAGCTTCATCATTGTAAGTAACACCTGGCATAAGGCAGTGCCCCTGAGAAACCTCTGCATTGGCACACTGGAGGTAATCCCTAACATACGGGGGCGCCCAAGGGATACTTTGAAAACTATAAAATGAACCCCTGGCAAGCGCCAACACTTCCGGGACCACCAGTCGCCTCATCCCACCCTGGTACCTTATCCAAAAATGTCTACACCCTAGAGTTTCCAAACTAATGCCATCTATGATTTAATTAAGAAACGCAGTTTGTAAATCTGTACAGACTGATTCTCCCGACCCAGTGGGCGCTTGATAATGACAACGACGAGGCAGCAGCCATCTTAGGACTGGAGACTCAGTCCCTTGTCGTAGTAAAATCATTAAACAAGCATTCTCAATGCAAGGGCTCTGGCGTTTGCTCGCGTTAGAGCTATTAGCGTTGTAAACGTCTAACCGTACTTTTCTTGCCACATAAACTGAAAATGAAAAGTAAAACAGTTTCACATAAGCAGCCGACTCAAAGCGCCACGGCCGCTATGCACGCGAAGAAGACACAAAAGGAAAAAGAAGTTCACTAACAAAACCGCCCCAAGGAGGGACAAACGTAAAGCATTTACCAATGATAACAAAGGGTTTTTGTAAGGCGAGCCCATGAACGAGTGGTAGTGATGGGCGTGCGGTGGGCGTGGTTAAAAGCCACAGATAGATTACAACACGTCAGAGCACTTGCGCGCTCAACCTAAAGAGGTATACGGGTGATGTTAGGGATACCCTGCCCCCTAGGCCTGCAGGAGGAGGTCCCAGAGCGACCCCTCCCCCAGGGCCAAAAACATATACATTTTTTTTATTTTACAGCAAATTTGTGTGGATCCACTGTGCATCCTTGCGGGCCCAGGGACCCCATTCACAAGCCCCACACACACAAATAAAGAAAGGGGGTCTCAGAGACCCCCTCCTGGGGGTATCCCTACCCCAACCCCAGGGGCGTAGGAGACAATACATTTCTGGGGGGGACAGGGACAGCCTTGGGGACTTTCAATCAACCCTATACAAATCGCTCGTTGTTTACGAACTGCAGGCTCCGATAAATATACACAATCATATATATATATATATATATATATATATATATATATATATATATTGGAAGTGAACTAGGGAGAAAGGAAGGCATGTTTTCACAGTCTGAAAGTATCTTTTATTGTTATTTTCATTCACAAAGTAATTAGCTCAAATGTGAAAATAACATGTCGATTAACCTTGCATCTTCATGCACCAAGCAAATCAAGGTAGGAGGGTAAAAAGGAAGAACATACCCATTGCGCCCCACACCCATCATGCCCTTTGCCTCATGCCCATTGGAACCGCCCTGGAGAGATCAAAAGCGATCAGGTACAATAGTTGTAAACTGTGCTCGGAAACCTTAGTTCTAATAACACTTCTACTCCTGTGTGTGATCTTGGGCAGCTCAGCTCCACATCAGTCATACCTGGGAGCATTTCAACTGAAGAAGCTCTTGGAGTTACAGGCTATATAAACATGGATTCTCTAATCTCTGTATAAACTGCAGTCACTCATTTCTCTAGAAAAGGCTGTTTGTGATGCACCAAGTCACTGCGTGTAAAGAAAAGGCATTCACTGATTATAAAGAAAAGACATCGGAAAATGACTATGATAGGGTTATTACAGTCGAGTTCTGACATTACAGTGCCTTCTGCCAGAGCTAGCAGCCAAGGTAAAAGGTAGACCAGGTCACAGAGCATAATTAATGCAGCTGTTTAAAGCAAAAAATGGAATGTTGCTTTTCTTTCTTCTGCTCTACTTTCATAGCTTTGAATGTCAGAAGCTATGCACTAAGGTTTTAAGTGGTTTGTGGGAAAGTTGGTGGTGTGACCATGTATTATATGGGGTAAAATACCCCCTGCGTACATAAGGATATTGCAAGTCACCTTGAAGTTCATACCTTATAAACAAACATTGGCAAAGCCAATAGGTCTCACCTATGCAAGTTCTATTGCCTTTGCCAATGTGTTTTAGCCATGCTGTACACTAGTGAGACTACTAGTCAGCATGGCTCAAAGTTAATGGCATAAAGGAGAATGATGTGTCATCGACGGGTGTGACGTAGTCTCATGAAGTAAGTAGAGTGTCCTAGAGTGGAGCAGTAAACTAACTTTAAAGGAACAGAGGTCCCTTGAATAAAATGCATCACCACTCCCATAAACAATGATATTAAAGTAGTATGCGAATGGAATATTTCATGCATTTATTCAATCAAAATATAAAAGATCAAATGTAGTGGGAAAACATCAACAGGGAAAATCGAGAAAGACTGGTATTCAGGCATTACACAAGTTATCTGGATGACCCAATGTCACCAATTACAAGAAACATGTAAAAAGTAACCTATATAGTACAGTGGTTTGGAGGAGGTTGGCCTGGTTTGTAGTGGGTACCTAAGGTACTTACACCTTATACCAGGTCCAGTTATTCCTTATTAGTGAAATGTAGGCAGTGTCTAGAAGCCAGGCTCTCTAGGGGTAGCTGTAGTCAAGGCTTATCTAGGAGACATGCAAAGCTCATGCAATACCACTGTAGTCACACAGTACTCACACACATGAAAGCAAACACTCAGTGTTACAAAAATAAAGGTACTTTATTTTAGTGACACAAATGCCAAAATACTATAGAGACGATACTCCCTTAGGAGGTGAGTAATACACCAATTATATGCACTAGTATGCAGCAATAGCAATAAAAACAGTTAGAAAACAGCGCAATTAGTGAAAATCACAATGGTTAGAAATGGGCCTAGGGGAAACCCAAACCATATACTAAGAAAGTAGAATGCGAATGTCGGTTTCCCACCTAGGCAAGTGTGGTGTGTAACGGGGCACTAGGAGTATTAAATAACACCAAAGGTAAGTAATAGAACCCACCTCAGAGCCCAGGAAAGCAGGAGTAAATCACAGTAACTTTCCTAGAACACACAAGAACACGAGAAAGAAGATAATGCAAGAACCAGAAGATACTTCAAGACACAAAGGGTGGATTCCTGGACCTAAAGACCTGTGGAAGAATGGGACTAAGTCCAAGAAGCACAGAAGAGTCCAGGGAGGACAGGGGCCCCTGCTAACCCGAATCAAGGTGCAAAAGAAGAACCACTGGTGAAGAACAACAGTCAGTACTGCACCCAAGAAGATGGATGCGGGTTCCTGGTTGGTGCAGATGATATCCCACACCGGATGGATGATTGCAGTCTGGTTGCGTCGCTGGATTCTGCCAACAAACCTTGGCACACGCAAAGCTCACGGTTAGCGGAAAATGGCACTGCCTGGGACCAGGAGGGACCTGGTGGACTCTACCCAGGAGGAGGAGTCAGATGGGGCTCTCAGCAACTCAGAGAGTCCACAGAAGACCAGCCAGTGCACACAGGAGTCCTCCAGCACAGGGACAAAGGAGTTGCAAAAGGAGGCCCACGCAGCACAAAAACAAAGGATCCCACACCGCCAGAGAACCGCTCAGGAAGCTGTGCATTGCCGGAAGGAGTGCTGGGGGCCAGAGTTACATTGTGCACAAAGAATTTCATAGAAGGATGCCAACAAGCCTTGGCAACTGAAAAACACGTGGTGAACAGGGTTACTGTCTTGCGTGGGAAGGCAAGCTCTTACCTCCACCAAAGTTTGACACTAGGACGTCAGGACCATCGGGAACACTTCAGTCCACGACCCGTGATGTAGGATCCATGCAACTCAACAGGAGAGGGGACCCAAGCAGATGGTCGTCGTTGCAGAGAGGTGCCTGCTGAAGCAGGGGAGTGACTCCTTCACTCCAAGGGAGATTAGTTCATTCTTCTGGTGCAGGCTGAAGACAGGCTGTCCTCTGAGGATGCACGACCGGGAAACAGTTGCATATGCTGGCAAGAGCTGAAGATACAATGTTGCAGAAGTCGTCTTTGCTTCGTTGTTGCCGTTTGTGGAGTTCCTGGAGGGTCCAGATGAAGTTTCTTCAGTGAGAAGGTGAAGTAAAGGATGCAGAGGATTCCTGCTGGAGTCTTGCAATCCGAATCTGAAGAACCTCCCAAAGGAGATACCCTAAATAGCCATGAAAGGGGGATTGGTCAGCTAAACAGGTAAGCACCTATCAGGGGACGGCTCAGACACCACCTGCTGGCACTGCCCACTCAGATGCTCTCAGAGTTCACTGCCAACTTGGAATCCAAGATGGCAAAACACAGGGACCCTCTGGAGGAGCTCTGAGCACCACACCTGGGGTGGTGATGGACAGGGGAGTGGTCACTCCCCTTTCCTTTGTCCAGTTTCATGCCAGAGCAGGGACTGGGGGGTACCTGAACCGGTGTAGACTGGATTATGCAAGGAGGGCACCAAATGTGCCCTTCAAAGCATTTCCAGTGGCCTGGGGAAGGAAGCTACCCCTCCCAAGCCTGTAACTCCTATTTCCAAAGGGAGAGGGTGTAACACCCCTCTCCCAAAGGAAATCCTTTGTTCTGCCTTCATGGGCTTGAGCTTCTCAAGCAACAGGAGGGCAGAAACCTGTCCGAGAGGTGGCAGCAGCTGGGCCTGCCTGGAAAACCTCAGAAAGCTGGAGTGGCAATACTGGGGGTCCTCTAAGGAGCCCCCAGAGTGCATAAAATCATACAACCAATGCTTGCAAAAGCCTTGAGTTATGATTCCAACATGTTTGATACTAAACATACCTATGTTCTGAGTTACCATTATGTAGATGGGAATAGGTGGTGACCTATTTCAAGTACATGTGTAAAATGGCATCCCGCACTCAGGAAGTCTGGGAAAATGGTCCTGGAGGTCATGGGGGCACCTCTGCTAGTGCAGGGGTGCCCTCACTCACAGTTACTCTGCACCCTGCCCTCAGGGCTGGAGGGCCTGCTATAGGGGTGACTTATAAGTGACCTGGTGCAGTGAAACTGGCAGTGAAAGGGTGCATGCACCTTTTCACGCAGGCTGCAATGGCAGTCCTGCAGAAGCCTTTGCATGGGCTCCCTATGGGTGGCAAAAGAAATGCTGCAGCCCATAGGGATCTCCTGGAACCCCAATGCCCTGGGTACCTAAGTACCATGTACTAGGGACTTATAAGGGGGCACCAATATGCTAATTTTGGGTGAAATACTGGGTTACCAGTATGCAAAAACCATAATTTAAGGGAGAGAGCATAACTACTGGGGTCCTGATTAGCAGGATCCCAGTAGACACACGCAAACACACTGGCAAACAGGCCAAATGTGGGGGTAACCAAGCTAGAAAGAGGCTACTTTCCTACAAGGTTAACATCCACAACAATGATTCACAAGCTTTTATACACCGACTTTTACATGAATGACTCAAATAGTGAATCAAGAAGTCATTAGCTCATAGTACCTATGCTAATGCCAACTTATGGACAATATCACAAATTCAAGTCAAGGTACTTTGGCCGATGATATTTCGATCCCCTAGACAAGTATCAGGATTATCCTAAGCCTTCGTTAAGCTTGAGTTAAAATGGTTACAGAGTGCTTGTAACCAAAACGGCGAAGATAAATCTGACTCACGTCTCATATGAGTGAGAAGGCAATCAACGGAGATCTGAATCTCTAATCAAGCGCCAATGCCATAAAGTAGTAGTAGAGTGGCGTAGTGTCACAGTGTCATAGAGTGGAGTGGCAGAGTGTCGTAGAGTGGAAAGGCATAAAGAAGAGTGAAATGGAGTAGAGTGAAGTAAAGTAACTTGAACTAGCATAGAAAAAGTTGGGTAGAGTGTTGTTGAGCACAGTACATTGTTGTATATTGGAGTGGCATAGAGGGTTGTGCAGTGGCATTGAGCAGAGTATCGTAGATTGAAGTGGCATAGAGTGGTGTGGAGTGGCATACAGTGGAGTAAAGTGGAATGGAGTGGCGTATAGGGAGTTGTGTAGGGAGTTACAGAGTGGAGAAAGTGTTCGAGTTTAATGGAATAGAGTGTCAGAGTCTAGTATCATGGAGTGTAATGTCATAGTGAAGTGTCAGAGTGGAGTTGGGTGGTCTAGAGTGAAGTGGCATAGAGTACAGTGGTGCAAACTAGATTGGTGTAGAGTGCATTGGCGAATACTGCACTGGTTTAGCGTACAGTGCAGTAGCGTAGAGTGGTGAAGAGTAGAGGGGAGCACAGAATAGATTGCAGTGGTTCAGAGTACCTTGCACCGCATCACTCTATGACACAGTAGAGTAGACTAGTGTAGAGTGCAGTGGTGGAGTGCAGTGATGCAGAGTAGATTGTCATAGAGTGTAGTGGCATATAGTACGCTGGTGTAGAGTGCTGTAGAGTGGCATATAGTTGAGCGGTGCAGAGTAGAGTGCCGTGGTGAAGAGTAGAGAGGAGTATAGTTCAGTGGCAGAGTGCAGTGTTGCAGAGTAGAGTGTCATAAAGGGCAGTGATGCAGAGTAGAGAAGAGTGGCTTAGAGTACAGAGGTGCAGAGTAGATTAGAGTTGCATAGAGTGCCGTGGCATAGAGTAGATTGCTGCAGAGTACAGTATAGTGGTGAAGAGTAGATCGTTGCAGAGTGGAGCATAGTGATGTAGAGTGCAGTAGCAGAGAGCGGTGCAGAGCAGATTGGAGTGGTGCAGGGTACATTGGTGTGGTGCAAGATAGATTAGACTGGCATAGAGTAGAGTTGCGCAGATTGCAGTGGCATAGAGGAGATGATTTCAAAGTAGAGTGAAGTGCCCTACAGTGGAGTGGTGTAGAGTAGATTACAGTGCAGTGGTGCAGAAAAGAGTGCAGTGGGACAGAGCACAGTGGCATTGAGTGCAGTGGTGCAAAGTAGAGTGGCGTGGAGTTCAGTGGCAGAAAGTGCAATGTTGCAGATTGGAGGGTTGCAGAGTACAGTGGTGTATTGTAGAGTGACGGAGTGCAGTTGCATAGAGTGCTGTGGTGTAGAGTACAGTGGCATTGAAAGCAGTGGAATAGAGTGCTGTGGTGCAGAGTAGATTGGCATAGAGTGCAGTGGGATAGAGTGCATTGGTTTTGAGTTAAGTGGTGAACAGTGCACTGGCAGAGTGCAGGGGTGTAGTGTACAATGGTTTGAGTAGAATAGCATAGATTGCAGTAGTGTAGAGTGGAGTGGTACAGCAGAGATTGCAGTGGCGTAGAGTGGCACTGAGTGGAGAAACGTGGTGTAGGGTGCAGTGGCAAAGGGTAGATTGTTTCAGAGTAGAGTGAAGAAAAGATAGAGAAAAGATAATATACTTCAATATGCAGAAGTATGTAATGATAACAACAACATAAATAATAACGCTAGGCATAACGGCCCAAAATGAAATATGGCTTCTCCCTGTTAGCCACGCTGTAATCAAGCACTTCATTACCTAGAAAATAAAACATTAAACATAAATGTTAGAAAAATATACCCTTCTAATAGCTAAATTGTTGTGTAAAAATGTAAAATCTGGGCTCAATCTCGACTTCACTGTTTCACCAACTGGTGTGATCTTAGGCAAATACAAATATTGTGTTTCACAGAGTCTCCTTTCTAGCCTGCAGGCATCACGGTGAGTGGGACTCTGTTCTCTCTTTAGATCTTCCTCATTGTTTTGCAGCTTCTCTTGGAGGCATCCTGCAGTGCTCCTCTTCAGGGCAGCAGGTGACAGTAATCATCCAAAACTCTTTTCTCCTCCTGTGCCCTTTGTTCTTATGAGCACCCTTAGAACAGGACAAAAGGGCAGTGGGCGCAGGGGGCCTCCTGACACCTTCATTCGGTTACCATCAGCTTGGAGGAAGGTCTGTACAGGGCTATCGTAAGTAGCGCTTTTGTGCGCTAATGGCCCTCTGAATAACAGATGTGAGAGGGGAAATTATTGTGTCCCCTTGTCCCCCCCACCTTCGTCCCCCGTGTCCCCCACCCTCCAAAATCTGGGGGGGATACATCCCCCGCATCCCCCACACTTCCTACGCCCATGCCCAACCCCAATACTTCATCTGTGTAATCTTCAGGCGGCGGACATGGGCTGAGCCATTTACTATGGAAATGTAGCCGTAACTATCATTACAGAGTAGAGACTGCCCTTGGAGGAGGAGAGAGAGAGAGACAGAGGGAGGGAGGGAGGGAGGGAGAGAGAGAGAGAGAGAGAGAGAGAGAGAGAGAGAGAGAGAGAGAGAGAGAGAGAGAGAGAGAGAGAGAGAGAGAGAGAGAGAGAGAGAGAGAGAGAGAGAGAGAGAGAGAGAGAGAGAGAGAGAGAGAGAGAGAGAGAGAGAGAGAGAGAGAGAGAGAGAGAGAGAGAGAGAGAGAGAGAGAGAGAGAGAGAGAGAGAAAGAGTAGAGAGGCAGAAAGACTGACACAGAGGGAGAGAGAGAGAAAGAGACAGAGGTCGTGAGAGAGAGAGACAGAGGGAGAGACAGAGAGAGAGATTGAGAAAGACACAGAGGGAGAGAGAGAGAGAGGGACAGAAAAAGAGAGGGGGAGAGAGAGTGAGACATAGGAGAGGGGGAGAGTGATTGAGATAGAGGGAGGCAGAGGACAGGGAGAGAGAGAGACATATGGAGGGAGAGAGATAGAGGAGAGAGAGAGAGACTGAGATAGAGAGAGAGAGATAGAGAGAGAGTGAGATAGAGAGAGAGTGAGACAGAGAGAGACAGAGAAAGAGAGGGAGAGAGAGAGGGAGATAGAGAGAGACTCAGACAGGAGAGAGAGAGAGATAGAGAGAGAGTGAGACAGAGAGAGACAGAGAAAGAGAGAAAGCGAGAGCACAAGAGAGAGAGAGAGACTGAGACAGAGAGAGAGAGTGAGAGAGAGGGGGAGAGGGAGAAAGAGAGGGAGTGAGGGAGGGAAAAGAGAGAGAGACTGCGATAGAAAGAGAGAGAGAGTGATATAGAGAGAGAGAATCAGACAGATAGAGACAGAGAGAGAAAGAGAGGGAGAGAGAGGCAGAGCAAGTGAGAGACAGATTGTGTGTGTGACGTTGACAACAGCGGGACTGACACTGATATCTTCATCTCCATATTGAACACATTTTAATACGGTCAATGTCTCCTTGAAGTTAATGGCGCTCAGTGTGTGAATATTTACTGATGTGGTGACCCCCTCATAAAGCCACTAGGCTGCCTCATTTCAAACGACACCCCCATATATTGTCATGTTGCATCCTGTATAGTATAGTGGGGGGGTATTGCAATGATGGGGTTCTGGACCCACAGTGGCTGTATTGTGATATGAGGGTGCCCCAAAGATATTTCTATCTACCTAGTATGCATATTTGTAATGTTATGCCTAGCATCTGCTGGAGTTTGTATAGTACAATTGTGGACGTATTACTTGTGAAGAACTCACATCCTTGGCAACTGATAACATTTTCACACCTGCCATGTGGCCTCGACCAGAGTTTTCCCACATCCTGTCTTTGGTGAGAATCTTCCTATGGCCTGGGGTGTGTCCTGATTCCCTCCAGCGCTCTCATGTCTGCCCCCGGGGGGGAGGGGGGTTGCACGTGGAGCTGTCCCTGGTCTTCCACTGACTGCCCAGGCTGACCTCAGTCTTCTGGATTTCACTCTGTAACTCCCATCCATGCCAGATGCATGCGGGGTGTTGAGTCTGCCTTGCTCGGTGCTCCAGTACTTGCCCTGCTCACTGCTGCCCCCACCCTGCAGGCCCATGATGAGCGGGGAGGGCAGTGGACCCCTGGCTGGCAGGCCTCAGCCCTTCTCATCTGATGCACAAGATCACAACGAGCTCTTCAGCCCCAGTCCCTTCAGTCCAGGGTTGGTCATTGTAGCTCCTGCTCGGCTGAGCCCTTGTTCCCAGATGTCCTGAGCTGAAGTTTATTCTTCTGTCCAGAGTGTCCTGGTTCCTGAGCTGTAGATTATTCTTCTGTCCAGAGTGTCCTGATTCCTGAGCTGTAGTTTATTCTTCTGTCCAGAAAGTCCTGGTTCCTGAGCTGTAGTTTATTCTTCTGTCCAGAGAGTCCTGGTTCCTGAGCCGTACTTTATTATTCTGTCCAGAGTGTCCTGATTCCTGAGCTGTGGTTTATTCTTCTGTCTAGAGTGTCCTGATTCCTGAGCTGTAGTTTATTCTTCTGTCCAGAAGAGTCCTGATTCCTGAGCTGAAGTTTATTCTTCTGTCCAGACGTGTCCTGATTCCTGAGCTGTAGGTTATTCTTCTGCCCAGAGAGCCCTGATTCCAGAGTTGTAGTTTATTCTTCTGTCCAGACGTGTCCTGATTTCTGAGCTGTAGGTTATTCTTCTGTCCAGAGAGTCCTGATTCCTGAGCTGTAGTGTATTCTTCTGTCCAGAAATATCCCAATTCCTGAGCTGTAGTTTATTCTTCTGTCCAGAAGTGTCCTGATTCCTGAGCTGTAGTTTATTCTTCTGCCCAGAGAGCCCTGATTCCTGAGTTGTAGTTTATTCTTCTGTCCAGACGTG
The DNA here is from genome assembly GCF_031143425.1 of Pleurodeles waltl. NCBI lineage: Eukaryota > Metazoa > Chordata > Amphibia > Caudata > Salamandridae > Pleurodeles > Pleurodeles waltl. The sequence goes on along the minus strand of NC_090444.1, from coordinate 1,871,299,556 downwards.
TCCTGATTCCTGAGCTGTAGGTTATTCTTCTGTCCAGCGAGTCCTGATTCCTGAGCTATAGTGTATTCTTCTGTCTAGAAATATCCCAATTCCTGAGCAGAAGTTTATTCTTCTGTCCAGAGTGTCCTGATTCCTGAGCTTCAGTTTATTCCTCTGTCCAGATGTTTCCTGGTTCCTGAGCGGTAGATTATTCTTCTGTCCAGAGTGTCCTGATTCCTGAGCTGTAGTTTATTCTTCTGTACAGACAGTCCTGGTTCCTGAGCTGTAGTTTATTCTTCTGTCCAGAGAGTCCTGGTTCCTGAGCTGTAGTTTATTATTCTGTCCAGAGTGTCCTGATTCCTGAGAAGTGGTTTATTCTTCTGTCTAGAGTGTCCTGATTCCTGAGCTGTAGTTTATTCTTCTGTCCAGAAGAGTCCTGATTTCTGAGCTGAAGTTTATTCTTCTGTCCAGACGTGTCCTGATTCCTGAGCTGTAGGTTATTCTTCTGCCCAGAGAGCCCTGATTCCTGAGTTGTAGTTTATTCTTCTGTCCAGACGTGTCCTGATTTCTGAGCTGTAGGTTATTCTTCTGTCCAGAGAGTCCTGATTCCTGAGCTGTAGTGTATTCTTCTGTCCAGAAATATCCCAATTCCTGAGCTGTAGTTTATTCTTCTGTCCAGAAGTGTCCTGATTCCTGAGCTGTAGTTTATTCTTCTGCCCAGAGAGCCCTGATTCCTGAGTTGTAGTTTATTCTTCTGTCCAGACGTGTCCTGATTCCTGAGCTGTAGGTTATTCTTCTGTCCAGAGAGTCCTGATTCCTGAGCTGTAGTGTATTCTTCTGGATAGAAATATCCCAATTCCTGAGCTGTAGTTTATTCTTCTGTCCAGAAGTGTCCTGATTCCTGAGCTGTAGTTTATTCTTCTTTCCAGAAGTGTCCTGATTCCTGAGCTGTAGTTTATTCTTCTGCCCAGAAATATCCCAATTCCTGAGCTGTAGTTTATTCTTCTGTAGTTTATTCTTCTGTCCAGAAGTGTCCTGATTCCTGAGCTGTAGTTTATTCTTCTGTCCAGAAGTGTCCTGGTTCCTGAGTGTAGGAGGCTGGCCTGGTTTGTAGTGGGTACCAAGGGGTACTTACACTCCGTACCAGGTCCAGTTATCCCTTATTAGTGTAGAAGAGGTGTTTCTAGCAGCTTAGGCTGATAGAAGGTAGCTATAGCAGAGCAGCTTAGGCTGAACTAGGAGACATGCAAGGCTCCTACTATACCACTGGTGTCATATGCACAATATCATAAGAAAACACAATACACAGATATACTACAAATAAAGGTACTTTGTTTTTATGACAATATGCCAAAAGTATCTCAGTGAGTACCCTCAGTATGAGGATAGCAAATATACACAAGATATATGTACACAAACCAAAATATGCAGTAATAGCAAAAGGAAGTAATGCAAGCAATGTAAAGTTACAGTAGATTGCAATAGGAGCACATAGGTATAGGGGCAACACAAACCATATACTCCAAAAGTGGAATGCGAACCACGAATGGACCTCAAACCTATGTGAGCTTGTAGAGGGTCGCTGGGACTGTAAGAAAACAGTGAGGGTTAGAAAAATAGCCCACCCCAAGACCCTGAAAGGTAGGTGTAAAGTGCACCTACTACCCCCAGAGAGCACAAAAGTCGTGATAGGGGAATTCTGCAAAGAAGACCAACACCAGCAATGCAACCAAAGTGGATTTCCAGACGACAGTACCTGTGAAACAAGGGGACCAAGTCCAGAAGTCGCGACAATGTCGAGAGTGGGCAGATGCCCAGGAAATGCCAGCTGAGGGTGCAAAGAAGCTGCCACCGGATGGTAGAAGCTGTGGATTCTGCAAGAACGAAGAGGGCTAGAAACTTCCCCTTTGGAGGATGGATGTCCCACGTCGTGAAGAAGCTTGCAGAGGTGTTCCCATGCAGAAAGAGCGCAAACAAGCCTTGCTAGCTGCAAGGGTCGCGTTTAGGGTTTTTTGATGCTGCTGTGGCCCAGGAGGGACCAGTATGTCGCCACTTGGATGAGGAGACAGAGGGGGCGCCCAGCAAGTGAGGAAGCCCTCACAGAAGGAGGCAGCACCCGCAAAAGTACCGGAACAGGCATTTGGAAGAGGAGCGAACCGGAGTCCACCCGAAGACACAAAAGGGAGTCCCACGACGCCGGAGGACATCTCAGGAGGTTGTGCACTGCAGGTTGGAGTGTCGGGGACCCAGGCTTGGCTGTGCATGAAGGAAATCCTGGAAGAGTGCATGTAGGAGGCTGGCCTGGCTTGTAGTGGGTACCAAGGGGTACTTTACACTCTGTACCAGGTCCAGTTATCCCTTATTAGTGTAGAAGAGGTGTTTCTAGCAGCTTAGGCTGATAGAAGGTAGCTATAGCAGAGCAACTTAGGCTGAATTAGGAGACATGCAAAGCTCCTACTATACCACTGGTGTCATATGCACAATATCATAAGAAAACACAATACACAGATATACTAAAAATAAAGGTACTTTATTTTTATGACAATATGCCAAAAGTATCTCAGTGAGTACCCTCAGTATGAGGATGCCAAATATACACAAGATATATGTACACAATACCAAAAATATGCAGTAATAGCACAAGGAAGTAATGCAAGCAATGTACAGTCACAATAGATTGCAATGAGAGCACATAGGTATAGGGGCAACACAAACCATATACTCCAAAAATGGAATGCGAACCACGAATGGACCCCAAACCTATGTGAGCTTGTAGAGGGTCGCTGGGACTGTAAGAAAACAGTGAGGGTTAGAAAAATAGCCCACCCCAAGACCCTAAAAAGTAGGTGTAAAGTGCACCTATATTCCCCAGAGAGCACAGAAGTCGTGATAGGGGAATTCTGCAAGGAAGACCAACACCAGCAAAGCAACCAAACTGGATTTCCGGATGAGAGTACCTGTGGAACAAGGGGACCAAGACCAAGAGTCACGACAAAGTCGAGAGTGGGCAGATGCCCAGGAAATGCCAGCTGAGGGTGCAAAGAAGCTGCCACCGGATGGTAGAAGCTGTGGATTCTGCAAGAACAAAGAGGGCTAGAAACTTCCCCTTTGGAGGATGGATGTCGCACGTCGAGAAGAAGCTTGCAGATGTATTCCCACGCAGAAAGACTGCAAACAAGCCTTGCTAGCTGCAAAGGTTGCGGTTAGGGTTTTTGGATTCTGCTGTGGCCCAGGAGGGACCAGGATGTCGCCACTTGGATGAGGAGACAGAGAGGGCGCCCAGCAAGTCAGGGAGCCCTCACAGAAGCAGGCAGCACCTGCAGAAGTACCGGAACAGGCACTTGGAAGAGGAGTGAACCGGAGCTCACCCGAAGACACAAATAGGAGTCCCACGACGCCGGAGGACAACTCAGAAGGTTGTGCACTGCAGGTTAGAGTGTCGGGGACCCAGGCTTGGCTGTGCATGAAGGAAATCCTGGAAGAGTGCACAGGAGCCGGAGCAGCTGCAAATCATGCCGTACCCAGCAATGCAGTCTAGCGTGGGGAGGCAAGGACTTTACCTCCACCAAACTTGGACTGAAGAGTCACTGGACTGTGGGAGTCACTTGGACAGTGCTGCTGAGTTCCAGGGACCAGGCTCGTCATGCTGAGAGGGGACCCAGAGGACCGGTGATGCAGTCTTTTGTTGCCTTCGGTTGCAGGGGGAAGATTCCATCGTCCCACGGAAGATTTCTTCAGAGCTCCTGGTGCAGAAAGGAGGCAGGCTACCCCAGCGCATGCACCACCAGGAAACAGTCGAGAAGGCGGCAGGATCAGCGATACAAGGTTGCAGTAGTCGTCTTTGCTACTTTGTTGCAGTTTTGCAGGCATCCTGAGCAGTCAGCGGTCGATCCTTTGGCAGAAGGTGAAGAGAGAGATGCAGAGGAACTTGGATGAGCACTTGCATTCGTTATCTGAAGAATTCCCCAAAGCAGAGACCCTAAGTAACCAGAAAAGGAGGTTTGGCTACCTAGGAAGGAGGATAGGCTAGTAACACAGGTAAGAGCCTATCAGAAGGAGTCTCTGATGTCACCTGCTGGCACTGGCCACTCAGAGCAGTCCAGTGTGCCAGCAGCACCTCTGTTTCCAAGATGGCAGAGGTCTGGAGCACACTGGAGGAGCTCTGGGCACCTCCCAGTGGAGGTGCAGGTCAGGGGAGTGGTCACTCCCCTTTCCTTTGTCCAGTTTCGCGCCAGAGCAGGGCTGGGGGATCCCTGAACCGGTGTAGACTGGCTTATGCAGAGATGGGCACCATCTGTGCCCATCAAAGCATTTCCAGAGGCTGGGGGCGGCTACTCCTCCCCAGCCCTGACACCTTTTTCCAAAGGGAGAGGGTGTAACACTCTCTGTCTGAGGAAGTCCTTTGTTCTGCCTTCCTGGGCCAAGTCTGGCTGGACCCCAGGAGGGCAGAAACCTGTCTGAGGGTTGGCAGCAGCACCAGCTGCAGTGAAACCCCGGGAAAGGTAGTTTGGCAGTACCTGGGTCTGAGCTAGAGACCCGGGGAATCATGGGATTGTCTCCCCAATGCCAGAATGGCATTGGGGTGACAATTCCATGATCTTAGACATGTTACATGGCCATGTTCGGAGTTACCATTGTGACGCTATACATAGGTAGTGACCTATGTATAGTGCACGCGTGTAATGGTGTCCCCGCACTCACAAAGTCCGGGGAATTTGCCCTGAACGATGTGGGCGCACCTTGGCTAGTGCCAGGGTGCTCACACACTAAGTAACTTAGCGCCCAACCTTCACCAGGTGAAGGTTAGACATATAGGTGACTTATAAGTTACTTAAGTGCAGTGGTAAATGGCTGTGAAATAACGTGGATGTTATTTCACTCAGGCTGCAGTGGCAGATCTGTGTAAGAATTGTCAGAGCTCCCTATGGGTGGCAAAAGAAATGCTGCAGCCCATAGGGATCTCCTGGAACCCCAATACCCTGGGTACCTCAGTACCATATACTAGTGAATTATAAGGGTGTTCCAGTATGCCAATGTGAATTGGTGAAATTGGTCACTAGCCTGTTAGTGACAATTTAGAAAGCAGAGAGAGCATAACCACTGAGGTTCTGATTAGCAGAGCCTCAGTGAGACAGTTAGTCATCACACTGGGAACAAATACAGGGCACACTTATGAGCACTGGAGCCCTGGCTGGCAGGGTCCCAGTGACACATACACTAAAACAACATATATACAGTGAAATATGGGGGTAACATGCCAGGCAAGATGGTACTTTCCTACACTGAGCTGTAGTTAATTATCCTGTCCAGAGAGTCCTGGTTCCTGAGCTGCAGTTTATTCTTCTGTCCAGAGTGTCCTGGTTCCTGAGCTTCAGTTTATTCCTCTGTCCAGAAGTGTCCTGGATCCTGAGCTGTAGTTTATTCTTCTGTCCAGAAGTGTCCTGGTTCCTGAGCTGTAGTTTATTCTTCTGTCCAGGGAGTCCTGGTTCCTGAGCTTCAGTTTATTGTTCTGTCCAGACGTGTCCTGATTCCTGAGCTGTAGTTTATTCTTCTGTCCAGAGTGTCCTGGTTCCTGAGCTGTAGTTTATTCTTCTGTCCAGAGTGTCCTGTTTCCTGAGCTATAGTTTATTCTTCTGTCCAGAGAGTCATGGTTCCTGAGCTTCAGTTTATTGTTCTGTCCAGACGTGTTCTGATTCCTGACCTGTAGTTTATTCTTCTGTCCAGAGTGTCCTGGTTCCTGAGCTGTAGTTTATTATTCTGTCCAGAGAGTCTTGATTCCTGAGCTGTAGTTTATTCTTCTGTCCAGAAGTGTCCTGGTTCCTGAGCTGTAGTTTATTCTTCTGTCCAGAGAGTCCTGGTTCCTGTGCTGTAGTTTATTATTCTGTCCAGAGTGTCCTGATTCCTGAGCTGTAGTTTATTCTTCTGTCCAGAAGTGTCCTGATTCCTGAGCTGTAGTTTATCCTTCTGTCCAGAGTGTTCTGGCTCATGAGCTGTAGTTTATTCTTATGTCCAGAGAGTCCTGGTTCCGGAGCTTCAGTTTATTTTTCTATCCAGACATGTCCTGATTCCTGAGCTGTAGTTTATTCTTCTGTCCAGAAGAGTCCTGGTTCCTGAGCTGTAGTTTATTCTTCTGTCCAGAGTGTCCTGGTTCCTGAGCTGTAGTTTATTCTTCTGTCCAGAGAGTCCTGGTTCCTGAGCTTCAGTTTATTGTTCTGTCCAGATGTGTCCTGATTCCTGAGCTGTAGTTTATTCTTCTGTCCAGAGTGTCCTGGTTCCTGAGCTGTAGTTTATTCTTCTGTCCAGAAGAGTCCTGATTCCTGATCTTTAGTTTATTCTTCTGTCCAGAGAGTCTTGATTCCTGAGCTGTAGTTTATTCTTCTGTCCAGAGTGTCCTGGTTCCTGAGCTTCAGTTTATTGTTCTGTCCAGAGTGTCCTGGTTGCCCGAGCTGTAGTTTATTCTTCTGTCCAGAAGTGTCCTGATTCCTGATCTTTAGTTTATTCTTCTGTCCAGAGAGTCTAGATTCCTGAGCTGTAGTTTATTATTCTGTCCAGAAGTGCCCTGATTCCTGAGCTGTAGTTTATTCTTCTGTCCAGAGTTTCCTGATTCCTGAGCTGAGGTTTATTCTTCTGTCCCGAAGTGTCCTGATTCCTGAGCTTTAGTTTATTCTTCTGCCCAGAAGTGTCCTGATTCCTGGGCTGTAGTTTATTCTTCTGTCCAGAGTGTCCTGGTTCCTGAGCTGTAGTTTATTCTTCTGTCCTCAGCTGTAGTTTATTTGTCTGTCCAGAGTGTCCTGGTTCCCGAGCTGTAGTTTATTCTTCTGTCTAGAAGAGTCTTGGTTGCTGAGGTGTAGTTTATTCTTCTGTCCAGAAGTGTCCTGATTCCTGAGCTTTAGTTTATTGTTCTGTCCAGATGTGTCCTGATTCCTGAGCTGTAGTGATTCCTGAGCTTTAGTTTATTCTTCTGCCCAGAGTGTCCTGATTCCTGAGCTGTAGTTTATTCCTCTGTCCAGAAGTGTCTTGATTCCTGAGCTTTAGTTTATTCTTCTGTCCAGAGTGTCCTGATTCCTGAGGTGTAGCTAAGCTTTCTATCCAGACATGTCCTGATTCCTGAGCTGTAGTTTATTCTTCTGTTTAGAGGAGTCCTGGTTCCTGAGCTGTTTGTTATTCTTCTGTCCAGAGTGTCCTGGTTCCTGAGCTGTAGTTTATTCTTCTGTGCAGAGTGTCCTGGTTCCTGAGCTGTAGTTTATTCTTCTGTCCAGAGTGTCCTGGTTCCTGAGCTGTAGTTTATTCTTCTGTCCAGAGAGTCCTGGTTCCTGAGCTTCAGTTTATTGTTCTGTCCAGAGGTGTCCTGATTCCTGAGCTGTAGTTTATTCTTCTGTCCAGAGTGTCCTGGTTCCCAAGCTGTAGTTTATTATTCTGTCCAGAGAGTCTTGATTCCTGAATTGTAGTTTATTCTTCTGTCCAGAAGTGTCCTGGTTCCTGAGCTGTAGTTTATTCTTCTGTCCAGAGAGTCCTGGTTCCTGAGCTTTAGTTTATTATTCTGTCCAGCGTGTCCTGATTCCTGAGCTGTAGTTTATTCTTCTGTCCAGAAGTGTCCTGATTCCTGAGCTGTAGTTTATTCTTCTGTCCAGAGTGTTCTGGTTCATGAGCTGTAGTTTATTCTTATGTCCAGAGAGTCCTGGTTCCTGAGCTTCAGTTTATTTTTCTATCCAGACATGTCCTGATTCCTGAGCTGTAGTTTATTCTTCTGTCCAGAAGAGTCCTGGTTCCTGAGCTGTAGTTCATTCTTCTGTCCAGAGAGTCTTGATTCTTGATTCTTGAGCTGTAGTTTATTCTTCTGTCCAGAAGTGCCCTGATTCCTGAGCTGTAGTTATTCTTCTGTCCAGAGTGTCCTGATTCCTGAGCTGTGGTTAATTCTTCTGTCCATAAGTGTCCTGATTCCTGAGCTTTAGTTTATTCTTCTCTCCAGATGTGTCCTGATTCCTGGCTGTAGTTTATTCTTCTGTCCAGAGAGTCCTGGTTCCTGAGCTTCAGTTTATTGTTCTGTCCAGACGTGTCCTGATTCCTGAGCTGTAGTTTTTTCTTCTGTCCAGAGTGTCCTGGTTCCTGAGCTGTAGTTTATTATTCTGTCCAGAGAGTCTTGATTCCTGAGCTGTAGTTTATTATTATATCCCGAGAGTCCTGGTTCCTGAGCTGTAGTTTATTATTCTGTCCAGAGTGTCCTGATTCCTGAGCTGTAGTTTATTATTCTGTCCAGAGTGTCCTGATTCCTGAGCTGTAGTTTATTCTTCTGTCCAGAAGTGTCCTGATTCCTGAGCTGTAGTTATTCTTCTGTCCAGAGTGTCCTCATTCCTGAGCTGTGGTTAATTCTTCTGTCCAGAAGTGTCCTGATTCCTGACCTTTAGTTCATTCTTCTCTCCAGATATGTCCTGATTCCTGTCTGTAGTTTATTCTTCTGTCCAGAGAGTCCTGGTTCCTGAGCTTTAGTTTATTGTTCTGTCCAGACGTGTCCTGATTCCTGAGCTGTAGTTTTTTCTTCTGTCCAGAGTGTCCTGGTTCCTGAGCTGTAGTTTATTATTCTGTCCAGAGAGTCTTGATTCCTGAGCTGTAGTCTATTCTTCTGTCCAGAGAGTCCTAGTTCCTGAGCTGTAGTTTATTATTCTGTCCAGAGTGTCCTGATTCCTGAGCTGTAGTTTATTCTTCTGTCCAGAAGTGTCCTGATTCCTGAGCTGTAGTTTATTCTTCTGTCCAGAGTGTTCTGGTTAATGAGCTGTAGTTTATTCTTATGTTCAGAGAGTCCTTGTTCCGGAGCTTCAGTTTATTTTTCTATCCAGACATGTCCTGATTCCTGAGCTGTAGTTTATTCTTCTGTCCAGAAGAGTCCTGGTTCCTGAGCTGTAGTTTATTCTTCTGTCCAGAGAGTCCTGGTTCCTGAGCTGTAGTTTATTCTTCTGTCCAGAGAGTCCTGGTTCCTAAGCTTCAGTTTATTGTTCTGTCCACATGTGTCCTGATTCCTGAGCTGTAGTTTATTCTTCTGTCCAGAGTGTCCTGGTTCCTGAGCTGTAGTTTATTCTTCTGTCCAGAAGAGTCCTGATTCCTGATCCTTAGTTTATTCTTCTGTCCAGAGAGTCTAGATTCCTGAGCTGTAGTTTATTATTCTGTCCAGAAGTGCCCTGATTCCTGAGCTGTAGTTTATTCTTCTGTCCAGAGTTTCCTGATTCCTGAGCTGAGGTTTATTCTTCTGTCCAGAAGTGTCCTGAATTCTGAGCTTTAGTTTATTCTTCTCTCCAGAAGTGTCCTGATTCCTGGGCTGTAGTTTATTCTTCTGTCCAGAGAGTCCTGGCTCCTGAGCTGTAGTTTATTCTCCTTTACAGAGTGTCCTGGTTCCTGAGCTTTAGTTTATTCTTCTGTCCTCAGCTGTAGTTTATTCGTCTGTCCAGAGTGTCCTGGTTCCTGAGCTGTAGTTTATTCGTCTGTCTAGAAGAGTCTTGGTTGCTGAGGTGTAGCTTATTCTTCTGTCCTGAAGTGTCCTGATTCCTGAGCTTTAGTTTATTGTTCTTTCCAGAAGTGTCCTGATTCCTGAGCTGTAGTGATTCCTGAGCTTTAGTTTATTCTTCTGCCCAGAGTGTCCTGATTCCTGAGCTGTAGTTTATTCCTCTGTCCAGAAGTGTCTTGATTCCTGAGCTTTAGTTTATTTTTCTGTCCAGAGTGTCCTGATTCCTGAGGTGTAGCTTAGCTTTCTATCCAGACATGTCCTGGTTCCTGAGCTGTAGTTTATTCTTCTGTCCAGAGTGTCCTGGCTCCTGAGCTGTAGTTTATTCTTCTGTCCAGAGTGTCCTGGTTCCTGAGCTGTAGTTTATTCTTCTGTCCAGAGAGTCCTGGTTCCTGAGCTTCAGTTTATTGTTCTGTCCAGACGTGTCCTGATTCCTGAGCTGTGGTTGATTCTTCTGTCCGGAGTGTCCTGGTTCCCGAGCTGTAGTTTATTATTCTGTCCAGAGAGTCTTGATTCTTGAGTTGTAGTTTATTCTTCTGTCCAGAAGTGTCCTGGTTCCTGAGCTGTAGTTTATTCTTCTGTCCAGAGAGTCCTGGTTCCTGTGCTGTAGTTTATTATTCTGTCCAGAGAGTCCTGATTCCTGAGCTGTAGTTTATTCTTCTGTCCAGAAGTGTCCTGATTCCTGAGCTGTAGTTTATCCTTCTGTCCAGAGTGTTCTGGCTCATGAGCTGTAGTTTATTCTTATGTCCAGAGAGTCCTGGTTCCGGAGCTTCAGTTTATTTTTCTATCCAGACATGTCCTGATTCCTGAGCTGTAGTTTATTCTTCTGTCCAGAAGAGTCCTGGTTCCTGAGCTGTAGTTTATTCTTCTGTCCAGAGTGTCCTGGTTCCTGAGCTGTAGTTTATTCTTCTGTCCAGAGAGTCCTGGTTCCTGAGCTTCAGTTTATTGTTCTGTCCAGATGTGTCCTGATTCCTGAGCTGTAGTTTATTCTTCTGTCCAGAGTGTCCTGGTTCCTGAGCTGTAGTTTATTCTTCTGTCCAGAAGAGTCCTGATTCCTGATCTTTAGTTTATTCTTCTGTCCAGAGAGTCTTGATTCCTGAGCTGTAGTTTATTCTTCTGTCCAGAGTGTCCTGGTTCCTGAGCTTCAGTTTATTGTTCTGTCCAGAGTGTCCTGGTTGCCCGAGCTGTAGTTTATTCTTCTGTCCAGAAGTGTCCTGATTCCTGATCTTTAGTTTATTCTTCTGTCCAGAGAGTCTAGATTCCTGAGCTGTAGTTTATTATTCTGTCCAGAAGTGCCCTGATTCCTGAGCTGTAGTTTATTCTTCTGTCCAGAGTTTCCTGATTCCTGAGCTGAGGTTTATTCTTCTGTCCCGAAGTGTCCTGATTCCTGAGCTTTAGTTTATTCTTCTGCCCAGAAGTGTCCTGATTCCTGGGCTGTAGTTTATTCTTCTGTCCAGAGTGTCCTGGTTCCTGAGCTGTAGTTTATTCTTCTGTCCTCAGCTGTAGTTTATTTGTCTGTCCAGAGTGTCCTGGTTCCTCAGCTGTAGTTTATTCTTCTGTCTAGAAGAGTCTTGGTTGCTGAGGTGTAGTTTATTCTTCTGTCCAGAAGTGTCCTGATTCCTGAGCTTTAGTTTATTGTTCTGTCCAGACGTGTCCTGATTCCTGAGCTGTAGTGATTCCTGAGCTTTAGTTTATTTTTCTGCCCAGAGTGTCCTGATTCCTGAGCTGTAGTTTATTCCTCTGTCCAGAAGTGTCTTGATTCCTGAGCTTTAGTTTATTCTTCTGTCCAGAGTGTCCTGATTCCTGAGGTGTAGCTAAGCTTTCTATCCAGACATGTCCTGATTCCTGAGCTGTAGTTTATTCTTCTGTTTAGAGGAGTCCTGGTTCCTGAGCTGTATGTTATTCTTCTGTCCAGAGTGTCCTGGTTCCTGAGCTGTAGTTTATTCTTCTGTGCAGAGTGTCCTGGTTCCTGAGCTGTAGTTTATTCTTCTGTCCAGAGTGTCCTGGTTCCTGAGCTGTAGTTTATTCTTCTGTCCAGAGAGTCCTGGTTCCTGAGCTTCAGTTTATTGTTCTGTCCAGAGGTGTCCTGATTCCTGAGCTGTAGTTTATTCTTCTGTCCAGAGTGTCCTGGTTCCCAAGCTGTAGTTTATTATTCTGTCCAGAGAGTCTTGATTCCTGAGTTGTAGTTTATTCTTCTGTCCAGAAGTGTCCTGGTTCTTGAGCTGTAGTTTATTCTTCTGTCCAGAGAGTCCTGGTTCCTGAGCTTTAGTTTATTATTCTGTCCAGCGTGTCCTGATTCCTGAGCTGTAGTTTATTCTTCTGTCCAGAAGTGTCCTGATTCCTGAGCTGTAGTTTATTCTTCTGTCCAGAGTGTTCTGGTTCATGAGCTGTAGTTTATTCTTATGTCCAGAGAGTCCTGGTTCCTGAGCTTCAGTTTATTTTTCTATCCAGACATGTCCTGATTCCTGAGCTGTAGTTTATTCTTCTGTCCAGAAGAGTCCTGGTTCCTGAGCTGTAGTTCATTCTTCTGTCCAGAGAGTCTTGATTCTTGATTCTTGAGCTGTAGTTTATTCTTCTGTCCAGAAGTGCCCTGATTCCTGAGCTGTAGTTATTCTTCTGTCCAGAGTGTCCTGATTCCTGAGCTGTGGTTAATTCTTCTGTCCATAAGTGTCCTGATTCCTGAGCTTTAGTTTATTCTTCTCTCCAGATGTGTCCTGATTCCTGGCTGTAGTTTATTCTTCTGTCCAGAGAGTCCTGGTTCCTGAGCTTCAGTTTATTGTTCTGTCCAGACGTGTCCTGATTCCTGAGCTGTAGTTTTTTCTTCTGTCCAGAGTGTCCTGGTTCCTGAGCTGTAGTTTATTATTCTGTCCAGAGAGTCTTGATTCCTGAGCTGTAGTTTATTCTTCTATCCCGAGAGTCCTGGTTCCTGAGCTGTAGTTTATTATTCTGTCCAGAGTGTCCTGATTCCTGAGCTGTAGTTTATTATTCTGTCCAGAGTGTCCTGATTCCTGAGCTGTAGTTTATTCTTCTGTCCAGAAGTGTCCTGATTCCTGAGCTGTAGTTATTCTTCTGTCCAGAGTGTCCTCATTCCTGAGCTGTGGTTAATTCTTCTGTCCAGAAGTGTCCTGATTCCTGACCTTTAGTTCATTCTTCTCTCCAGATATGTCCTGATTCCTGTCTGTAGTTTATTCTTCTGTCCAGAGAGTCCTGGTTCCTGAGCTTTAGTTTATTGTTCTGTCCAGACGTGTCCTGATTCCTGAGCTGTAGTTTTTTCTTCTGTCCAGAGTGTCCTGGTTCCTGAGCTGTAGTTTATTATTCTGTCCAGAGAGTCTTGATTCCTGAGCTGTAGTCTATTCTTCTGTCCAGAGAGTCCTAGTTCCTGAGCTGTAGTTTATTATTCTGTCCAGAGTGTCCTGATTCCTGAGCTGTAGTTTATTCTTCTGTCCAGAAGTGTCCTGATTCCTGAGCTGTAGTTTATTCTTCTGTCCAGAGTGTTCTGGTTAATGAGCTGTAGTTTATTCTTATGTTCAGAGAGTCCTTGTTCCGGAGCTTCAGTTTATTTTTCTATCCAGACATGTCCTGATTCCTGAGCTGTAGTTTATTCTTCTGTCCAGAAGAGTCCTGGTTCCTGAGCTGTAGTTTATTCTTCTGTCCAGAGTGTCCTGGTTCCTGAGCTGTAGTTTATTCTTCTGTCCAGAGAGTCCTGGTTCCTAAGCTTCAGTTTATTGTTCTGTCCACATGTGTCCTGATTCCTGAGCTGTAGTTTATTCTTCTGTCCAGAGTGTCCTGGTTCCTGAGCTGTAGTTTATTCTTCTGTCCAGAAGAGTCCTGATTCCTGATCCTTAGTTTATTCTTCTGTCCAGAGAGTCTAGATTCCTGAGCTGTAGTTTATTATTCTGTCCAGAAGTGCCCTGATTCCTGAGCTGTAGTTTATTCTTCTGTCCAGAGTTTCCTGATTCCTGAGCTGAGGTTTATTCTTCTGTCCAGAAGTGTCCTGAATTCTGAGCTTTAGTTTATTCTTCTCTCCAGAAGTGTCCTGATTCCTGGGCTGTAGTTTATTCTTCTGTCCAGAGAGTCCTGGCTCCTGAGCTGTAGTTTATTCTCCTTTACAGAGTGTCCTGGTTCCTGAGCTTTAGTTTATTCTTCTGTCCTCAGCTGTAGTTTATTCGTCTGTCCAGAGTGTCCTGGTTCCTGAGCTGTAGTTTATTCATCTGTCTAGAAGAGTCTTGGTTGCTGAGGTGTAGCTTATTCTTCTGTCCTGAAGTGTCCTGATTCCTGAGCTTTAGTTTATTGTTCTTTCCAGAAGTGTCCTGATTCCTGAGCTGTAGTGATTCCTGAGCTTTAGTTTATTCTTCTGCCCAGAGTGTCCTGATTCCTGAGCTGTAGTTTATTCCTCTGTCCAGAAGTGTCTTGATTCCTGAGCTTTAGTTTATTTTTCTGTCCAGAGTGTCCTGATTCCTGAGGTGTAGCTTAGCTTTCTATCCAGACATGTCCTGGTTCCTGAGCTGTAGTTTATTCTTCTGTCCAGAGTGTCCTGGCTCCTGAGCTGTAGTTTATTCTTCTGTCCAGAGTGTCCTGGTTCCTGAGCTGTAGTTTATTCTTCTGTCCAGAGAGTCCTGGTTCCTGAGCTTCAGTTTATTGTTCTGTCCAGACGTGTCCTGATTCCTGAGCTGTGGTTGATTCTTCTGTCCGGAGTGTCCTGGTTCCCGAGCTGTAGTTTATTATTCTGTCCAGAGAGTCTTGATTCCTGAGTTGTAGTTTATTCTTCTGTCCAGAAGTGTCCTGGTTCCTGAGCTGTAGTTTATTATTCAGTCCAGCGTGTCCTGATTCCTTAGCTGTAGTTTATTCTTCTGTCCAGAAGTGTCCTGATTCCTGAGCTGTAGTTTATTCTTCTGCCAAGAGTGTTCTGGTTCATGAGCTGTAGTTTATTCTTATTTCCAGAGAGTCCTGGTTCCTGAGCTTCAGTTAATTTTTCTATCCAGACATGTCCTGATTCCTGAGCTGTAGTTTATTCTTCTGTCCAGAGTGTCCTAGTTCCTGAGCTGTAGTTTATTTTTCTGTCCAGAGTGTCCTGGTTCCTGAGCTGCAGTTTATTCTTCTGTCCAGAAGAGTCCTGATTCCTGAGCTGTAGTTTATTCTTCTGTCCGGATTGTCCTGGTTCCTGAGCTGTAGTTTATTCTTCTGTCCAGAGAGTCCTGATTCCTGAGCTGTAGTTTATTCTTCTGTCCAGAAGTGCCCTGATTCCTGAGCTGTAGTTATTCTTCTGTCCAGAGTGTCCTGATTCCTGAGTTGTTTATTTTTCTGTCCAGAAGTGTCCTGATTCCTGAGCTTTAGTTTATTCTTCTCTCCAGATGTGTCCTGATTCCTGGCTGTAGTTTATTCTTCTGTCCAGAGTGTCCTGGTTCCTGAGCTGTAGTTTATTCTTCTGTCCAGAAGTGTCCTGATTCCTGAGCTGTAGTTTATTCTTCTGCCCAGAGTGTTCTGGTTCATGAGCTGTAGTTTATTCTTATGTCCAGAGAGTCCTGGTTCCTGAGCTTCAGTTTATTGTTCTATCCAGACATGTCCTGATTCCTGAGCTGTAGTTTATTCTTCTGTCCAGAAGAGTCCTGGTTCCTGAGCTGTAGTTTATTCTTCTGTCCAGAGAGTCCTGGTTCCTGAGCTTTAGTTTATTCTTCTGTCCAGAGTGTCCTAGTTCCTGAGCTGTAGTTTATTTTTCTGTCCAGAGTGTCCTGGTTCCTGAGCGGCAGTTTATTCTTCTGTCCAGAAGAGTCCTGATTCCTGAGCTGTAGTTTATTCTTCTGTCCAGAGTGTCCTGGTTCCTGAGCTGTAGTTTATTCTTCTGTCCAGAGAGTCTTGATTCCTGAGCTCTAGTTTATTCTTCTGTCCAGAAGTGCCCTGATTCAAGAGCTGTAGTTATTCTTCTGTCCAGAGTGTCCTTGTTCCTGAGCTGTAGTTTATTTTTCTGTCCAGAGTGTCCTGGTTCCTGAGCGGCAGTTTATTCTTCTGTCCAGAAGAGTCCTGATTCCTGAGCTGTAGTTTATTCTTCTGTCCAGAGTGTCCTGGTTCCTGAGCTGTAGTTTATTCTTCTGTCCAGAGAGTCTTGATTCCTGAGCTCTAGTTTATTCTTCTGTCCAGAAGTGCCCTGATTCAAGAGCTGTAGTTATTCTTCTGTCCAGAGTGTCCTTGTTCCTGAGCTGTAGTTTATTCTTCTGTCCAGAGAGTCTTGATTCCTGAGCTGTAGTTTATTTTTCTGTCCAGAAGTGCCCTGATTCCTGAGCTGTAGTTATTCTTCTGTCCAGAGTGTCCTGATTCCTGAGCTGTGGTTTATTCTTCTGTCCAGAAGAGTCCTGATTCCTGAGCTTTAGTTTATTCTTCTCTCCAGATGTGTCCTGATTCCTGGCTGTAGTTTATTCTTCTGTCCAGAATGTCCTGGTTCCTGAGCTGTAGTTTATTCTTCTGTCTAGAAGAATCTTGGTTCCTGAGGTGTAGTTTATTCTTGTGTCCAGAAGTGTCCTGATTCCTGAGCTTTAGTTTATTGTTCTGTCCAGAAGTGTCCTGATTCCTGAGCTGTAGTGATTCCTGAGCTTTAGTTTATTCTTCTGCCCAGAGTGTCCTGATTCCTGAGCTGTAGTTTATTCTTCTCTCCAGAGGTGTCTTGATTCCTGAGCTTTAGTTTATTCTTCTGTCCAGAGTGTCCTGATTCCTGAGCTGTAGTTTAGTTTTCTATCCAGACATGTCCTGATTCCTGAGCTGTAGTTTATTCTGTTTAGAAGAGTCCTGGTTCCTGAGCTGTAGTTTATTCTTCTCTCCAGAGAGTCCTGGTTCCTGAGCTTCAGTTTATTGTTCTGTCCAGACGTGTCCTGATTCCTGAGCTGTAGTTTATTCTTCTGTCCAGAGTGTCCTGGTTCCTGAGCTGTAGTTTATTATTCTGTCCAGAGAGTCTTGATTCCTGAGCTGTAGTTTAGTTTTCTATCCAGACATGTCCTGATTCCTGAGCTGTAGTTTATTCTGTTTAGAAGAGTCCTGGTTCCTGAGCTGTAGTTTATTCTTCTGTCCAGAGTGTCCTGGTTCCTGAGCTGTAGTTTATTCTTCTGTCCAGAGAGTCCTGGTTCCTGAGCTTCAGTTTATTGTTCTGTCCAGACGTGTCCTGATTCCTGAGCTGTAGTTTATTATTCTGTCCAGAGAGTCTTGATTCCTGAGTTGTAGTTTATTCTTCTGTCCAGAAGTGTCCTGGTTCCTGAGCTGTAGTTTATTATTCAGTCCAGTGTGTCCTGATTCCTTAGCTGTAGTTTATTCTTCTGTCCAGAAGTGTCCTGATTCCTGAGCTGTAGTTTATTCTTCCGCCCAGAGTGTTCTGGTTCATGAGCTGTAGTTTATTCTTATTTCCAGAGAGTCCTGGTTCCTGAGCTTCAGTTTATTTTTCTATCCAGACATGTCCTGATTCCTGAGCTGTAGTTTATTCTTCTGTCCAGAAGAGTCCTGGTTCCTGAGCTGTAGTTTATTCTTCTGTCCAGAGAGTCCTGGTTCCTGAGCTTTAGTTTATTCTTCTGTCCAGAGTGTCCTAGTTCCTGAGCTGTAGTTTATTTTTCTGTCCAGAGTGTCCTGGTTCCTGAGCTGCAGTTTATTCTTCTGTCCAGAAGAGTCCTGATTCCTGAGCTGTAGTTTATTCTTCTGTCCGGAGTGTCCTGGTTCCTGAGCTGTAGTTTATTCTTCTGTCCAGAGAGTCCTGATTCCTGAGCTGTAGTTTATTCTTCTGTCCAGTAGTGCCCTGATTCCTGAGCTGTAGTTATTCTTCTGTCCAGAGTGTCCTTGTTCCTGAGCTGTAGTTTATTCTTCCGTCCAGAGAGTCTTGATTCCTGAGCTGTAGTTTATTCTTCTGTCCAGAAGTGCCCTGATTCCTGAGCTGTAGTTATTCTTCTGTCCAGAGTGTCCTGATTCCTGAGTTGTGGTTTATTCTTCTGTCCAGAAGTGTCCTGATTCCTGAGCTTTAGTTTATTCTTCTCTCCAGATGTGTCCTGATTCCTGGCTGTAGTTTATTCTTCTGTCCAGAGTGTCCTGGTTCCTGAGCTGTAGTTTATTCTTCTGTCCAGAAGTGTCCTGATTCCTGAGCTGTAGTTTATTCTTCTGCCCAGAGTGTTCTGGTTCATGAGCTGTAGTTTATTCTTATGTCCAGAGAGTCCTGGTTCCTGAGCTGGATATTCTGGATATTTTTCTATCCAGACATGTCCTGATTCCTGAGCTGTAGTTTATTCTTATTTCCAGAGAGTCCTGGTTCCTGAGCTTCAGTTAATTTTTCTATCCAGACATGTCCTGATTCCTGAGCTGTAGTTTATTCTTCTGTCCAGAGTGTCCTAGTTCCTGAGCTGTAGTTTATTTTTCTGTCCAGAGTGTCCTGGTTCCTGAGCTGCAGTTTATTCTTCTGTCCAGAAGAGTCCTGATTCCTGAGCTGTAGTTTATTCTTCTGTCCGGATTGTCCTGGTTCCTGAGCTGTAGTTTATTCTTCTGTCCAGAGAGTCCTGATTCCTGAGCTGTAGTTTATTCTTCTGTCCAGAAGTGCCCTGATTCCTGAGCTGTAGTTATTCTTCTGTCCAGAGTGTCCTGATTCCTGAGTTGTTTATTTTTCTGTCCAGAAGTGTCCTGATTCCTGAGCTTTAGTTTATTCTTCTCTCCAGATGTGTCCTGATTCCTGGCTGTAGTTTATTCTTCTGTCCAGAGTGTCCTGGTTCCTGAGCTGTAGTTTATTCTTCTGTCCAGAAGTGTCCTGATTCCTGAGCTGTAGTTTATTCTTCTGCCCAGAGTGTTCTGGTTCATGAGCTGTAGTTTATTCTTATGTCCAGAGAGTCCTGGTTCCTGAGCTTCAGTTTATTGTTCTATCCAGACATGTCCCGATTCCTGAGCTGTAGTTTATTCTTCTGTCCAGAAGAGTCCTGGTTCCTGAGCTGTAGTTTATTCTTCTGTCCAGAGAGTCCTGGTTCCTGAGCTTTAGTTTATTCTTCTGTCCAGAGTGTCCTAGTTCCTGAGCTGTAGTTTATTTTTCTGTCCAGAGTGTCCTGGTTCCTGAGCGGCAGTTTATTCTTCTGTCCAGAAGAGTCCTGATTCCTGAGCTGTAGTTTATTCTTCTGTCCAGAGTGTCCTGGTTCCTGAGCTGTAGTTTATTCTTCTGTCCAGAGAGTCTTGATTCCTGAGCTCTAGTTTATTCTTCTGTCCAGAAGTGCCCTGATTCAAGAGCTGTAGTTATTCTTCTGTCCAGAGTGTCCTTGTTCCTGAGCTGTAGTTTATTTTTCTGTCCAGAGTGTCCTGGTTCCTGAGCGGCAGTTTATTCTTCTGTCCAGAAGAGTCCTGATTCCTGAGCTGTAGTTTATTCTTCTGTCCAGAGTGTCCTGGTTCCTGAGCTGTAGTTTATTCTTCTGTCCAGAGAGTCTTGATTCCTGAGCTCTAGTTTATTCTTCTGTCCAGAAGTGCCCTGATTCAAGAGCTGTAGTTATTCTTCTGTCCAGAGTGTCCTTGTTCCTGAGCTGTAGTTTATTCTTCTGTCCAGAGAGTCTTGATTCCTGAGCTGTAGTTTATTTTTCTGTCCAGAAGTGCCCTGATTCCTGAGCTGTAGTTATTCTTCTGTCCAGAGTGTCCTGATTCCTGAGCTGTGGTTTATTCTTCTGTCCAGAAGAGTCCTGATTCCTGAGCTTTAGTTTATTCTTCTCTCCAGATGTGTCCTGATTCCTGGCTGTAGTTTATTCTTCTGTCCAGAATGTCCTGGTTCCTGAGCTGTAGTTTATTCTTCTGTCTAGAAGAATCTTGGTTCCTGAGGTGTAGTTTATTCTTGTGTCCAGAAGTGTCCTGATTCCTGAGCTTTAGTTTATTGTTCTGTCCAGAAGTGTCCTGATTCCTGAGCTGTAGTGATTCCTGAGCTTTAGTTTATTCTTCTGCCCAGAGTGTCCTGATTCCTGAGCTGTAGTTTATTCTTCTCTCCAGAGGTGTCTTGATTCCTGAGCTTTAGTTTATTCTTCTGTCCAGAGTGTCCTGATTCCTGAGCTGTAGTTTAGTTTTCTATCCAGACATGTCCTGATTCCTGAGCTGTAGTTTATTCTGTTTAGAAGAGTCCTGGTTCCTGAGCTGTAGTTTATTCTTCTCTCCAGAGAGTCCTGGTTCCTGAGCTTCAGTTTATTGTTCTGTCCAGACGTGTCCTGATTCCTGAGCTGTAGTTTATTCTTCTGTCCAGAGTGTCCTGGTTCCTGAGCTGTAGTTTATTATTCTGTCCAGAGAGTCTTGATTCCTGAGCTGTAGTTTAGTTTTCTATCCAGACATGTCCTGATTCCTGAGCTGTAGTTTATTCTGTTTAGAAGAGTCCTGGTTCCTGAGCTGTAGTTTATTCTTCTGTCCAGAGTGTCCTGGTTCCTGAGCTGTAGTTTATTCTTCTGTACAGAGAGTCCTGGTTCCTGAGCTTCAGTTTATTGTTCTGTCCAGACGTGTCCTGATTCCTGAGCTGTAGTTTATTATTCTGTCCAGAGAGTCTTGATTCCTGAGTTGTAGTTTATTCTTCTGTCCAGAAGTGTCCTGGTTCCTGAGCTGTAGTTTATTATTCAGTCCAGTGTGTCCTGATTCCTTAGCTGTAGTTTATTCTTCTGTCCAGAAGTGTCCTGATTCCTGAGCTGTAGTTTATTCTTCCACCCAGAGTGTTCTGGTTCATGAGCTGTAGTTTATTCTTATTTCCAGAGAGTCCTGGTTCCTGAGCTTCAGTTTATTTTTCTATCCAGACATGTCCTGATTCCTGAGCTGTAGTTTATTCTTCTGTCCAGAAGAGTCCTGGTTCCTGAGCTGTAGTTTATTCTTCTGTCCAGAGAGTCCTGGTTCCTGAGCTTTAGTTTATTCTTCTGTCCAGAGTGTCCTAGTTCCTGAGCTGTAGTTTATTTTTCTGTCCAGAGTGTCCTGGTTCCTGAGCTGCAGTTTATTCTTCTGTCCAGAAGAGTCCTGATTCCTGAGCTGTAGTTTATTCTTCTGTCCGGAGTGTCCTGGTTCCTGAGCTGTAGTTTATTCTTCTGTCCAGAGAGTCCTGATTCCTGAGCTGTAGTTTATTCTTCTGTCCAGTAGTGCCCTGATTCCTGAGCTGTAGTTATTCTTCTGTCCAGAGTGTCCTTGTTCCTGAGCTGTAGTTTATTCTTCCGTCCAGAGAGTCTTGATTCCGGAGCTGTAGTTTATTCTTCTGTCCAGAAGTGCCCTGATTCCTGAGCTGTAGTTATTCTTCTGTCCAGAGTGTCCTGATTCCTGAGTTGTGGTTTATTCTTCTGTCCAGAAGTGTCCTAATTCCTGAGCTTTAGTTTATTCTTCTCTCCAGATGTGTCCTGATTCCTGGCTGTAGTTTATTCTTCTGTCCAGAGTGTCCTGGTTCCTGAGCTGTAGTTTATTCTTCTGTCCAGAAGTGTCCTGATTCCTGAGCTGTAGTTTATTCTTCTGCCCAGAGTGTTCTGGTTCATGAGCTGTAGTTTATTCTTATGTCCAGAGAGTCCTGGTTCCTGAGCTGGATATTCTGGATATTTTTCTATCCAGACATGTCCTGATTCCTGAGCTGTAGTTTATTCTTCTGTCCAGAAGAGTCCTGGTTCCTGAGCTGTAGTTTATTTTTCAATCCAGAGTGTCCTGGTTCCTGAGCTGCAGTTTATTCTTCTGTCCAGAAGAGTCCTGATTCCTAAGCTGTAGTTTATTCTGCTGTCCAGAGTGTCCTGGTTCCTGAGCTGTAGTTTATTCTTCTGTCCAGAGAGTCTTGATTCCTGAGCTGTAGTTTATTCTTCTGTCCAGAAGTGCCCTGATTCCTGAGCTGTAGTTATTCTTCTGTCCAGAGTGTCCTTGTTCCTGAGCTGTAGTTTATTCTTCTGTCCAGAGAGTCTTGATTCCTGAGCTGTAGTTTATTCTTCTGTCCAGAAGTGCCCTGATTCCTGAGCTGTGGTTTATTCTTCTGTCCAGAAGTGTCCTGATTCCTGAGCTTTAGTTTATTCTTCTCTTCAGATGTGTCCTGAATCCTGACTGTAGTTTATTCTTCTGTCCAGAGTGTCCTGGTTCCTGAGCTGTAGTTTATTCTTCTGTCCAGAAGTGTCCTGATTCCTGAGCTGTAGTTTATTCTTCTGCCCAGAGTGTTCTGGTTCATGAGCTGTAGTTTATTCTTCTGTCCAGAGTGTCCTGGTTCCCGAGCTGTAGTTTATTTTTCTATCCAGACATGTCTTGATTCCTGAGCTGTAGTTTATTCTTCTGTCCAGAAGTGTCCTGGTTCCTGAGCTGTAGTTTATTATTCAGTCCAGCGTGTCCTGATTCCTTAGCTGTAGTTTATTCTTCTGTCCAGAAGTGTCCTGATTCCTGAGCTGTAGTTTATTCTTCTGCCCAGAGTGTTCTGGTTCATGAGCTGTAGTTTATTCTTATTTCCAGAGAGTCCTGGTTCCTGAGCTTCAGTTTATTTTTCTATCCAGACATGTCCTGATTCCTGAGCTGTAGTTTATTCTTCTGTCCAGAAGAGTCCTGGTTCCTGAGCTGTAGTTTATTCTTCTGTCCAGAGAGTCCTGGTTCCTGAGCTTTAGTTTATTCTTCTGTCCAGAGTGTCCTAGTTCCTGAGCTGTAGTTTATTTTTCTGTCCAGAGTGTCCTGGTTCCTGAGCTGCAGTTTATTCTTCTGTCCAGAAGAGTCCTGATTCCTGAGCTGTAGTTTATTCTTCTGTCCAGAGAGTCCTGATTCCTGAGCTGTAGTTTATTCTTCTGTCCAGTAGTGCCCTGATTCCTGAGCTGTAGTTATTCTTCTGTCCAGAGTGTCCTTGTTCCTGAGCTGTAGTTTATTCTTCTGTCCAGAGAGTCTTGATTCCTGAGCTGTAGTTTATTCTTCTGTCCAGAAGTGCCCTGATTCCTGAGCTGTAGTTATTCTTCTGTCCAGAGTGTCCTGATTCCTGAGTTGTGGTTTATTCTTCTGTCCAGAAGTGTCCTGATTCCTGAGCTTTAGTTTATCCTTCTCTCCAGATGTGTCCTGATTCCTGGCTGTAGTTTATTCTTCTGTCCAGAGTGTCCTGGTTCCTGAGCTGTAGTTTATTCTTCTGTCCAGAAGTGTCCTGATTCCTGAGCTGTAGTTTATTCTTCTCCCCAGAGTGTTCTGGTTCATGAGCTGTAGTTTATTCTTATGTCCAGAGAGTCCTGGTTCCTGAGCTTCAGTTTATTGTTCTATCCAGACATGTCCTGATTCCTGAGCTGTAGTTTATTCTTCTGTCCAGAAGAGTCCTGGTTCCTGAGCTTTAGTTTATTCTTCTGTCCAGAGTGTCCTAGTTCCTGAGCTGTAGTTTATTTTTCTGTCCAGAGTGTCCTGGTTCCTGAGCGGCAGTTTATTCTTCTGTCCAGAAGAGTCCTGATTCCTGAGCTGTAGTTTATTCTTCTGTCCACAGTGTCCTGGTTCCTGAGCTGTAGTTTATTCTTCTGTCCAGAGAGTCTTGATTCCTCAGCTCTAGTTTATTCTTCTGTCCAGAAGTGCCCTGATTCAAGAGCTGTAGTTATTCTTCTGTCCAGAGTGTCCTTGTTCCTGAGCTGTAGTTTATTCTTCTGTCCAGAGAGTCTTGATTCCTGAGCTGTAGTTTATTCTTCTGACCAGAAATGCCCTGATTCCTGAGCTGTAGTTATTCTTCTGTCCAGAGTGACCTGATTCCTGAGCTGTGGTTTATTCTTCTGTCCAGAAGAGTCCTGATTCCTGAGCTTTAGTTTATTCTTCTCTCCAGATGGGTCCTGATTCCTGGCTGTAGTTTATTCTTCTGTCCAGAATGTCCTGGTTCCTGAGCTGTAGTTTATTCTTCTGTCTAGAAGAATCTTGGTTCCTGAGGTGTAGTTTATTCTTGTGTCCAGAAGTGTCCTGATTCCTGAGCTTTAGTTTATTGTTCTGTCCAGACGTGTCCTGATTCCTGAGCTGTAGTGATTCCGGAGCTTTAGTTTATTCTTCTGCCCAGAGTGTCCTGATTCCTGAGCTGTAGTTTATTCTTCTCTCCAGAGGTGTCTTGATTCCTGAGCTTTAGTTTATTCTTCTGTCCAGAGTGTCCTAGTTCCTGAGTTGTAGTTTAGTTTTCTATCCAGACATGTCCTGATTCCTGAGCTGTAGTTTATTCTGTTTAGAAGAGTCCTAGTTCCTGAGCTGTAGTTTATTCTTCTCTCCAGAGAGTCCTGGTTCCTGAGCTTCAGTTTATTGTTCTGTCCAGACGTGTCCTGATTCCTGAGCTGTAGTTTATTCTTCTGTCCAGAGTGTCCTGGTTCCTGAGCTGTAGTTTATTATTCTGTCCAGAGAGTCTTGATTCCTGAGCTGTAGTTTAGTTTTCTATCCAGACTTGTACTGATTCCTGAGCTGTAGTTTATTCTGTTTAGAAGAGTCCTGGTTCCTGAGCTGTAGTTTATTCTTCTGTCCAGAGTGTCCTGGTTCCTGAGCTGTAGTTTATTCTTCTGTCCAGAGAGTCCTGGTTCCTGAGCTTCAGTTTATTGTTCTGTCCAGACGTGTCCTGATTCCTGAGCTGTAGTTTATTATTCTGTCCAGAGAGTCTTGATTCCTGAGTTGTAGTTTATTCTTCTGCCCAGAAGTGTCCTGGTTCCTGAGCTGTAGTTTATTCTTCTGTCCAGAGAGTCCTGGTTCCTGAGCTGTAGTTTATTATTATGTCCAGCGTGTCCTGATTCCTGAGCTGTAGTTTATTCTTCTGTCCAGAAGTGTCCTGATTCCTGAGCTGTAGTTTATTCTTCTGCCCAGAGTGTTCTGGTTCATGAGCTGTAGTTTATTATTATGTCCAGAGAGTCCTGGTTCCTGAGCTTCAGTTTATTTTTCTATCCAGACATGTCCTGATTCCTGAGCTGTAGTTTATTCTTCTGTCCAGAAGAGTCCTGGTTCCTGAGCTGTAGTTTATTTTTCTGTCCAGAGTGTCCTGGTTCCTGAGCTGCAGTTTATTCTTCTGTCCAGAAGAGTCCTGATTCCTAAGCTGTAGTTTATTCTGCTGTCCAGAGTGTCCTGGTTCCTGAGCTGTAGTTTATTCTTCTGTCCAGAGAGTCTTGATTCCTGAGCTGTAGTTTATTCTTCTGTCCAGAAGTGCCCTGATTCCTGAGCTGTAGTTATTCTTCTGTCCAGAGTGTCCTTGTTCCTGAGCTGTAGTTTATTCTTCTGTCCAGAGAGTCTTGATTCCTGAGCTGTAGTTTATTCTTCTGTCCAGAAGTGCCCTGATTCCTGAGCTGTAGTTTATTCTTCTGTCCAGAAGTGCCCTGATTCCTGAGCTGTGGTTTATTCTTCTGTCCAGAAGTGTCCTGATTCCTGAGCTTTAGTTTATTCTTCTCTTCAGATGTGTCCTGAATCCTGACTGTAGTTTATTCTTCTGTCCAGAGTGTCCTGGTTCCTGAGCTGTAGTTTATTCTTCTGTCCAGAAGTGTCCTGATTCCTGAGCTGTAGTTGATTCTTCTGCCCAGAGTGTTCTGGTTCATGAGCTGTAGTTTATTCTTATGTCCAGAGAGTCCTGGTTCCTGAGCTTCAGTTTATTGTTCTGTCCAGAGTGTCCTAGTTCCTGAGCTGTAGTTTATTTTTTTGTCCAGAGTTTCCTGGTTCCTGAGCTGCAGTTTATTCTTCTGTCCAGAAGAGTCCTGATTCCTGAGCTGTAGTTTATTCTTCTGTCCAGAGTGTCCTGGTTCCTGAGCTGTAGTTTATTCTTCTGTCCAAAGAGTCTTGATTCCTGAGCTGTAGTTTATTCTTCTGTCCAGAAGTGCCCTGATTCCTGAGCTGTAGTTATTCTTCTGTCCATAGTGTCCTTGTTCCTGAGCTGTAGTTTATTCTTCTGTCCACAGAGTCTTGATTCCTGAGCTGTAGTTTATTCTTCTGTCCAGAAGTGCCATGATTCCTGAGCTGTAGTTATTCTTCTGTCCAGAGTGTCCTGATTCCTGAGCTGTGGTTTACTCTTCTGTCCAGAAGTGTCCTGATTCGTGAGCTTTAGTTTATTCTTCTCTCCAGATGTGTCCTGATTCCTGGCTGTAGTTTATTCTTCTGTCCAGAGTGTCCTGGTTACTGAGCTGTAGTTTATTCTTCTGTCTAGAAGAATCTTGGTTCCTGAGGTGTAGTTTATTCTTGTGTCCAGACGTGTCCTGATTCCTGAGCTTTAGTTTATTGTTCTGTCCAGAAGTGTCCTGATTCCTGAGCTGTAGTGATTCCTGAGCTTTAGTTTATTCTTCTGCCCAGAGTGTCCTGATTCCTGAGCTGTACTTTATTCTTCTCTCCAGAAGTGTCTTGATTCCTGAGCTTTAGTTTATTCTTCTGTCCAGAGTGTCCTGATTCCTGAGCTGTAGTTTACTTTTCTATCCAGACATGTCCTGATTCCTGTGCTGTAGTTTATTCTGTTTAGAAGAGTCCTGGTTCCTGAGCTGTAGTTTATTCTTCTCTCCAGAGAGTCCTGGTTCCTGAGCTTTAGTTTGTTCTTCTGTCCAGAGTATCCTGGTTCCTGAGCTGTAGTTTATTCTTCTGTCCAGGGTGTCCTGGTTCCTGAGCTGTAGTTTATTCTTCTGTCCAGAGAGTCCTGGTTCCTGAGCTTCAGTTTATTGTTCTGTCCAGACGTGTCCTGATTCCTGAGCTGTAGTTTATTCTTCTGTCCAGAGTGTCCTGGTTCCTGAGCTGTAGTTTATTATTCTGTCCAGAGAGTCTTCATTCCTGAGCTGTAGTTTATTCTTCTGTCCAGAAGTGTCCTGATTCCTGAGCTGTAGTTTATTCTTCTGTCCAGAGAGTCCTGGTTCCTGAGCTGTAGTTTATTATTCTGTCCAGAGTGTCCTGATTCCTGAGCTGTAGTTTATTCTTCTGTCCAGAGTGTTCTGGTTCCCGAGCTGTAGTTAATTCTTATGTCCAGAGAGTCCTGATTCCTGAGCTGTAGTTTATTCTTCTGTCCAGTAGTGCCCTGATTCCTGAGCTGTAGTTATTCTTCTGTCCAGAGTGTCCTTGTTCCTGAGCTGTAGTTTATTCTTCTGTCCAGAGAGTCTTGATTCCTGAGCTGTAGTTTATTCTTCTGTCCAGAAGTGCCCTGATTCCTGAGCTGTAGTTATTCTTCTGTCCAGAGTGTCCTGATTCCTGAGTTGTGGTTTATTCTTCTGTCCAGAAGTGTCCTGATTCCTGAGCTTTAGTTTATTCTTCTCTCCAGATGTGTCCTGATTCCTGGCTGTAGTTTATTCTTCTGTCCAGAGTGTCCTGGTTCCTGAGCTGTAGTTTATTCTTCTGTCCAGAAGTGTCCTGATTCCTGAGCTGTAGTTTATTCTTCTGCCCAGAGTGTTCTGGTTCATGAGCTGTAGTTTATTCTTATGTCCAGAGAGTCCTGGTTCCTGAGCTTCAGTTTATTGTTCTATCCAGACATGTCCTGATTCCTGAGCTGTAGTTTATTCTTCTGTCCAGAAGAGTCCTGGTTCCTGAGCTGTAGTTTATTCTTCTGTCCAGAGAGTCCTGGTTCCTGAGCTTTAGTTTATTCTTCTGTCCAGAGTGTCCTAGTTCCTGAGCTGTAGTTTATTTTTCTGTCCAGAGTGTCCTGGTTCCTGAGCGGCAGTTTATTCTTCTGTCCAGAAGAGTCCTGATTCCTGAGCTGTAGTTTATTCCTCTGTCCAGAAGTGTCTTGATTCCTGAGCTTTAGTTTATTTTTCTGTCCAGAGTGTCCTGATTCCTGAGGTGTAGCTTAGCTTTCTATCCAGACATTTCATGGTTCCTGAGCTGTAGTTTATTCTTCTGTCCAGAGTGTCCTGGCTCCTGAGCTGTAGTTTATTCTTCTGTCCAGAGTGTCCTGGTTCCTGAGCTGTAGTTTATTCTTCTGTCCAGAGAGTCCTGGTTCCTGAGCTTCAGTTTATTGTTCTGTCCAGACGTGTCCTGATTCCTGAGCTGTGGTTGATTCTTCTGTCCAGAGTGTCCTGGTTCCCCAGCTGTAGTTTATTATTCTGTCCAGAGAGTCTTGATTCCTGAGTTGTAGTTTATTCTTCTGTCCAGAAGTGTCCTGGTTCCTGAGCTGTAGTTTATTATTCAGTCCAGCGTGTCCTGATTCCTTAGCTGTAGTTTATTCTTCTGTCCAGAAGTGTCCTGATTCCTGAGCTGTAGTTTATTCTTCTGCCCAGAGTGTTCTGGTTCATGAGCTGTAGTTTATTCTTATTTCCAGAGAGTCCTGGTTCCTGAGCTTCAGTTTATTTTTCTATCCAGACATGTCCTGATTCCTGAGCTGTAGTTTATTCTTCTGTCCAGAAGAGTCCTGGTTCCTGAGCTGTAGTTTATTCTTCTGTCCAGAGAGTCCTGGTTCCTGAGCTTTAGTTTATTCTTCTGTCCAGAGTGTCCTAGTTCCTGAGCTGTAGTTTATTTTTCTGTCCAGAGTGTCCTGGTTCCTGAGCTGCAGTTTATTCTTCTGTCCAGAAGAGTCCTGATTCCTGAGCTGTAGTTTATTCTTCTGTCCGGATTGTCCTGGTTCCTGAGCTGTAGTTTATTCTTCTGTCCAGAAGTGCCCTGATTCCTGAGCTGTAGTTATTCTTCTGTCCAGAGTGTCCTTGTTCCTGAGCTGTAGTTTATTCTTCTGTCCAGAGAGTCTTGATTCCTGAGCTGTAGTTTATTCTTCTGTCCAGAAGTGCCCTGATTCCTGAGCTGTAGTTATTCTTCTGTCCAGAGTGTCCTGATACCTGAGTTGTGGTTTATTTTTCTGTCCAGAAGTGTCCTGATTCCTGAGCTTTAGTTTATTCTTCTCTCCAGATGTGTCCTGATTCCTGGCTGTAGTTTATTCTTCTGTCCAGAGTGTCCTGGTTCCTGAGCTGTAGTTTATTCTTCTGTCCAGAAGTGTCCTGATTCCTGAGCTGTAGTTTATTCTTCTGCCCAGAGTGTTCTGGTTCATGAGCTGTAGTTTATTCTTATGTCTAGAGAGTCCTGGTTCCTGAGCTTCAGTTTATTGTTCTATCCAGACATGTCCTGATTCCTGAGCTGTAGTTTATTCTTCTGTCCAGAAGAGTCCTGGTTCCTGAGCTGTAGTTTATTCTTCTGTCCAGAGAGTCCTGGTTCCTGAGCTTTAGTTTATTCTTCTGTCCAGAGTGTCCTAGTTCCTGAGCTGTAGTTTATTTTTCTGTCCAGAGTGTCCTGGTTCCTGAGCGGCAGTTTATTCTTCTGTCCAGAAGAGTCCTGATTCCTGAGCTGTAGTTTATTCTTCTGTCCAGAGTGTCCTGGTTCCTGAGCTGTAGTTTATTCTTCTGTCCAGAGAGTCTTGATTCCTGAGCTCTAGTTTATTCTTCTGTCCAGAAGTGCCCTGATTCAAGAGCTGTAGTTATTCTTCTGTCCAGAGTGTCCTTGTTCCTGAGCTGTAGTTTATTCTTCTGTCCAGAGAGTCTTGATTCCTGAGCTGTAGTTTATTCTTCTGTCCAGAAGTGCCCTGATTCCTGAGCTGCAGTTATTCTTCTGTCCAGAGTGTCCTGATTCCTGAGCTGTGGTTTATTCTTCTGTCCAGAAGAGTCCTGATTCCTGAGCTTTAGTTTATTCTTCTCTCCAGATGTGTCCTGATTCCTGGCTGTAGTTTATTCTTCTGTCCAGAATGTCCTGGTTCCTGAGCTGTAGTTTATTCTTCTGTCTAGAAGAATCTTGGTTCCTGAGGTGTAGTTTATTCTTGTGTCCAGAAGTGTCCTGATTCCTGAGCTTTAGTTTATTGTTCTGTCCAGAAGTGTCCTGATTCCTGAGCTGTAGTGATTCCTGAGCTTTAGTTTATTCTTCTGCCCAGAGTGTCCTGATTCCTGAGCTGTAGTTTATTCTTCTCTCCAGAGGTGTCTTGATTCCTGAGCTTTAGTTTATTCTTCTGTCCAGAGTGTCCTGATTCCTGAGCTGTAGTTTAGTTTTCTATCCAGACATGTCCTGATTCCTGAGCTGTAGTTTATTCTGTTTAGAAGAGTCCTGGTTCCTGAGCTGTAGTTTATTCTTCTCTCCAGAGAGTCCTGGTTCCTGAGCTTCAGTTTATTGTTCTGTCCAGACGTGTCCTGATTCCTGAGCTGTAGTTTATTCTTCTGTCCAGAGTGTCCTGGTTCCTGAGCTGTAGTTTATTATTCTGTCCAGAGAGTCTTGATTCCTGAGCTGTAGTTTAGTTTTCTATCCAGACATGTCCTGATTCCTGAGCTGTAGTTTATTCTGTTTAGAAGAGTCCTGGTTCCTGAGCTGTAGTTTATTCTTCTGTCCAGAGTGTCCTGGTTCCTGAGCTGTAGTTTATTCTTCTGTCCAGAGAGTCCTGGTTCCTGAGCTTCAGTTTATTTTTCTGTCCAGACGTGTCCTGATTCCTGAGCTGTAGTTTATTATTCTGTCCAGAGAGTCTTGATTCCTGAGTTGTAGTTTATTCTTCTGTCCAGAAGTGTCCTGGTTCCTGAGCTGTAGTTTATTATTCAGTCCAGCGAGTCCTGATTCCTTAGCTGTAGTTTATTCTTCTGTCCAGAAGTGTCCTGATTCCTGAGCTGTAGTTTATTCTTCCGCCCAGAGTGTTCTGGTTCATGAGCTGTAGTTTATTCTTATTTCCAGAGAGTCCTGTTCCTGAGCTTCAGTTTATTTTTCTATCCAGACATGTCCTGATTCCTGAGCTGTAGTTTATTCTTCTGTCCAGAAGAGTCCTGGTTCCTGAGCTGTAGTTTATTCTTCTGTCCAGAGAGTCCTGGTTCCTGAGCTTTAGTTTATTCTTCTGTCCAGAGTGTCCTAGTTCCTGAGCTGTAGTTTATTTTTCTGTCCAGAGTGTCCTGGTTCCTGAGCTGCAGTTTATTCTTCTGTCCAGAAGAGTCCTGATTCCTGAGCTGTAGTTTATTCTTCTGTCCGGAGTGTCCTGGTTCCTGAGCTGTAGTTTATTCTTCTGTCCAGAGAGTCCTGATTCCTGAGTTGTAGTTTATTCTTCTGTCCAGTAGTGCCCTGATTCCTGAGCTGTAGTTATTCTTCTGTCCAGAGTGTCCTTGTTCCTGAGCTGTAGTTTATTCTTCTGTCCAGAGAGTCTTGATTCCTGAGCTGTAGTTTATTCTTCTGTCCAGAAGTGCCCTGATTCCTGAGCTGTAGTTATTCTTCTGTCCAGAGTGTCCTGATTCCTGAGTTGTGGTTTATTCTTCTGTCCAGAAGTGTCCTGATTCCTGAGCTTTAGTTTATTCTTCTCTCCAGATGTGTCCTGATTCCTGGCTGTAGTTTATTCTTCTGTCCAGAGTGTCCTGGTTCCTGAGCTGTAGTTTATTCTTCTGTCCAGAAGTGTCCTGATTCCTGAGCTGTAGTTTATTCTTCTGCCCAGAGTGTTCTGGTTCATGAGCTGTAGTTTACTCTTATGTCCAGAGAGTCCTGGTTCCTGAGCTTCAGTTTATTGTTCTATCCAGACATGTCCTGATTCCTGAGCTGTAGTTTATTCTTCTGTCCAGAAGAGTCCTGGTTCCTGAGCTGTAGTTTATTCTTCTGTCCAGAGAGTCCCGATTCCTGAGCTTTAGTTTATTCTTCTGTCCAGAGTGTCCTAGTTCCTGAGCTGTAGTTTATTTTTCTGTCCAGAGTGTCCTGGTTCCTGAGCGGCAGTTTATTCTTCTGTCCAGAAGAGTCCTGATTCCTGAGCTGTAGTTTATTCTTCTGTCCAGAGTGTCCTGGTTCCTGAGCTGTAGTTTATTCTTCTGTCCACAGTCTTGATTCCTGAGCTCTAGTTTATTCTTCTGTCCAGAAGTGCCCTGATTCAAGAGCTGTAGTTATTCTTCTGTCCAGAGTGTCCTTGATCCTGAGCTGTAGTTTATTCTTCTGTCCAGAGAGTCTTGATTCCTGAGCTGTAGTTTATTCTTCTGACCAGAAATGCCCTGATTCCTGAGCTGTAGTTATTCTTCTGTCCAGAGTGTCCTGATTCCTGAGCTGTGGTTTATTCTTCTGTCCAGAAGAGTCCTGATTCCTGAGCTTTAGTTTATTCTTCTCTCCAGATGGGTCCTGATTCCTGGCTGTAGTTTATTCTTCTGTCCAGAATGTCCTGGTTCCTGAGCTGTAGTTTATTCTTCTGTCTAGAAGAATCTTGGTTCCTGAGGTGTAGTTTATTCTTGTGTCCAGAATTGTCCTGATTCCTGAGCTTTAGTTTATTGTTCTGTCCAGAAGTGTCCTGATTCCTGAGCTGTAGTGATTCCTGAGCTTTAGTTTATTCTTCTGCCCAGAGTGTCCTGATTCCTGAGCTGTAGTTTATTCTTCTGTCCAGAGTGTCCTGGTTCCTGAGCTGTAGTTTATTATTCTGTCCAGAGAGTCTTGATTCCTGAGCTGTAGTTTAGTTTTCTATCCAGACTTGTACTGATTCCTGAGCTGTAGTTTATTCTGTTTAGAAGAGTCCTGGTTCCTGAGCTGTAGTTTATTCTTCTGTCCAGAGTGTCCTGGTTCCTGAGCTGTAGTTTATTCTTCTGTCCAGAGAGTCCTGGTTCCTGAGCTTCAGTTTATTGTTCTGTCCAGACGTGTCCTGATTCCTGAGCTGTAGTTTATTATTCTGTCCAGAGAGTCTTGATTCCTGAGTTGTAGTTTATTCTTCTGCCCAGAAGTGTCCTGGTTCCTGAGCTGTAGTTTATTCTTCTGTCCAGAGAGTCCTGGTTCCTGAGCTGTAGTTTATTATTCTGTCCAGCGTGTCCTGATTCCTGAGCTGTAGTTTATTCTTCTGTCCAGAAGTGTCCTGATTCCTGAGCTGTAGTTTATTCTTCTGCCCAGAGTGTTCTGGTTCATGAGCTGTAGTTTATTATTATGTCCAGAGAGTCCTGGTTCCTGAGCTTCAGTTTATTTTTCTATCCAGACATGTCCTGATTCCTGAGCTGTAGTTTATTCTTCTGTCCAGAAGAGTCCTGGTTCCTGAGCTGTAGTTTATTTTTCTGTCCAGAGTGTCCTGGTTCCTGAGCTGCAGTTTATTCTTCTGTCCAGAAGAGTCCTGATTCCTAAGCTGTAGTTTATTCTGCTGTCCAGAGTGTCCTGGTTCCTGAGCTGTAGTTTATTCTTCTGTCCAGAGAGTCTTGATTCCTGAGCTGTACTTTATTCTTCTGTCCAGAAGTGCCCTGATTCCTGAGCTGTAGTTATTCTTCTGTCCAGAGTGTCCTTGTTCCTGAGCTGTAGTTTATTCTTCTGTCCAGAGAGTCTTGATTCCTGAGCTGTAGTTTATTCTTCTGTCCAGAAGTGCCCTGATTCCTGAGCTGTAGTTTATTCTTCTGTCCAGAAGTGCCCTGATTCCTGAGCTGTGGTTTATTCTTCTGTCCAGAAGTGTCCTGATTCCTGAGCTTTAGTTTATTCTTCTATTCAGATGTGTCCTGAATCCTGACTGTAGTTTATTCTTCTGTCCAGAGTGTCCTGGTTCCTGAGCTGTAGTTTATTCTTCTGTCCAGAAGTGTCCTGATTCCTGAGCTGTAGTTTATTCTTCTGCCCAGAGTGTTCTGGTTCATGAGCTGTAGTTTATTCTTATGTCCAGAGAGTCCTGGTTCCTGAGCTTCAGTTTATTTTTCTATCCAGACATGTCTTGATTCCTGAGCTGTAGTTTATTCTTCTGTCCAGAAGAGTCCTGGTTCCTGAGCTGTAGTTTATTGTTCTGTCCAGAGAGTCCTGGTTCCTGAGCTTTAGTTTATTCTTCTGTCCAGAGTGTCCTAGTTCCTGAGCTGTAGTTTATTTTTCTGTCCAGAGTTTCCTGGTTCCTGAGCTGCAGTTTATTCTTCTGTCCAGAAGAGTCCTGATTCCTGAGCTGTAGTTTATTCTTCTGTCCAGAGTGTCCTGGTTCCTGAGCTGTAGTTTATTCTTCTGTCCAAAGAGTCTTGATTCCTGAGCTGTAGTTTATTCTTCTGTCCAGAAGTGCCCTGATTCCTGAGCTGTAGTTATTCTTCTGTCCAGAGTGTCCTTGTTCCTGAGCTGTAGTTTATTCTTCTGTCCAGAGTGTCCTGGTTACTGAGCTGTAGTTTATTCTTCTGTATAGAAGAATCTTGGTTCCTGAGGTGTAGTTTATTCTTGTGTCCAGAAGTGTCCTGATTCCTGAGCTTTAGTTTATTGTTCTGTCCAGAAGTGTCCTGATTCCTGAGCTGTAGTGATTCCTGAGCTTTAGTTTATTCTTCTGCCCAGAGTGTCCTGATTCCTGAGCTGTACTTTATTCTTCTCTCCAGAAGTGTCTTGATTCCTGGCTGTAGTTTATTCTTCTGTCCAGAGTGTCCTGGTTTCTGAGCTGTAGTTTATTCTTCTGTATAGAAGAATCTTGGTTCCTGAGGTGTAGTTTATTCTTCTGTCCAGGGTGTCCTGGTTCCTGAGCTGTAGTTTATTCTTCGGTCCAGAGAGTCCTGGTTCCTGAGCTTCAGTTTATTGTTCTGTCCAGACGTGTCCTGATTCCTGAGCTGTAGTTTATTCTTCTGTCCAGAGTGTCCTGGTTCCTGAGCTGTAGTTTATTATTCTGTCCAGAGAGTCTTCATTCCTGAGCTGTAGTTTATTCTTCTGTCCAGAAGTGTCCTGATTCCTGAGCTGTAGTTTATTCTTCTGTCCAGAGAGTCCTGGTTCCTGAGCTGTAGTTTATTATTCTGTCCAGAGTGTCCTGATTCCTGAGCTGTAGTTTATTCTTCTGTCCAGAGTGTTCTGGTTCCCGAGCTGTAGTTAATTCTTATGTCCAGAGAGTCCTGATTCCTGAGCTGTAGTTTATTCTTCTGTCCAGTAGTGCCCTGATTCCTGAGCTGTAGTTATTCTTCTGTCCAGACTGTCCTTGTTCCTGAGCTGTAGTTTATTCTTCTGTCCAGAGAGTCTTGATTCCTGAGCTGTAGTTTATTCTTCTGTCCAGAAGTGCCCTGATTCCTGAGCTGTAGTTATTCTTCTGTCCAGAGTGTCCTGATTCCTGAGTTGTGGTTTATTCTTCTGTCCAGAAGTGTCCTGATTCCTGAGCTTTAGTTTATTCTTCTCTCCAGATGTGTCCTGATTCCTGGCTGTAGTTTATTCTTCTGTCCAGAGTGCCCTGGTTCCTGAGCTGTAGTTTATTCTTCTGTCCAGAAGTGTCCTGATTCCTGAGCTGTAGTTTATTCTTCTGCCCAGAGTGTTCTGGTTCATGAGCTGTAGTTTATTCTTATGTCCAGAGAGTCCTGGTTCCTGAGCTTCAGTTTATTGTTCTATCCAGACATGTCCTGATTCCTGAGCTGTAGTTTATTCTTCTGTCCAGAAGAGTCCTGGTTCCTGAGCTGTAGTTTATTCTTCTGTCCAGAGAGTCCTGGTTGCTGAGCTTTAGTTTATTCTTCTGGCCAGAGTGTCCTAGTTCCTGAGCTGTAGTTTATTTTTCTGTCCAGAGTGTCCTGGTTCCTGAGCGGCAGTTTATTCTTCTGTCCAGAAGAGTCCTGATTCCTGAGCTGTAGTTTATTCTTCTGTCCAGAGTGTCCTGGTTCCTGAGCTGTAGTTTATTCTTCTGTCCAGAGAGTCTTATTTCCTGAGCTCTAGTTTATTCTTCTGTCCAGAAGTGCCCTGATTCAAGAGCTGTAGTTATTCTTCTGTCCAGAGTGTCCTTGTTCCTGAGCTGTAGTTTATTCTTCTGTCCAGAGAGTCTTGATTCCTGAGCTGTAGTTTATTCTTCTGACCAGAAATGCCCTGATTCCTGAGCTGTAGTTATTCTTCTGTCCAGAGTGTCCTGATTCCTGAGCTGTGGTTTATTCTTCTCTCCAGATGGGTCCTGATTCCTGGCTGTAGTTTATTCTTCTGTCCAGAATGTCCTGGTTCCTGAGCTGTAGTTTATTCTTCTGTCTAGAAGAATCTTGGTTCCTGAGGTGTAGTTTATTCTTGTGTCCAGAAGTGTCCTGATTCCTGAGCTTTAGTTTATTGTTCTGTTCACAAGTGTCCTGATTCCTGAGCTGTAGTGATTCCTGAGCTTTAGTTTATTCTTCTGCCCAGAGTGTCCTGATTCCTGAGCTGTAGTTTATTCTTCTCTCCAGTGGTGTCTTGATTCCTGAGCTTTAGTTTATTCTTCTGTCCAGAGTGTCCTGGTTCCTGAGCTGTAGTTTAGTTTTCTATCCAGACATGTCCTGATTCCTGAGCTGTAGTTTATTCTGTTTAGAAGAGTCCTGGTTCCTGAGCTGTAGTTTATTCTTCTCTCCAGAGAGTCCTGGTTCCTGAGCTTCAGTTTATTGTTCTGTCCAGACGTGTCCTGATTCCTGAGCTGTAGTTTATTCTTCTGTCCAGAGTGTCCTGGTTACTGAGCTGTAGTTTATTATTCTGTCCAGAGAGTCTTGATTCCTGAGCTGTAGTTTAGTTTTCTATCCAGACTTGTACTGATTCCTGAGCTGTAGTTTATTCTGTTTAGAAGAGTACTGGTTCCTGAGCTGTAGTTTATTCTTCTGTCCAGAGTGTCCTGGTTTCCTGAGCTGTAGTTTATTCTTCTGTCCAGAGAGTCCTGGTTCCTGAGCTTCAGTTTATTGTTCTGTCCAGACGTGTCCTGATTCCTGAGCTGTAGTTTATTATTCTGTCCAGAGAGTCTTGATTCCTGAGTTGTAGTTTATTCTTCTGCCCAGAAGTGTCCTGGTTCCTGAGCTGTAGTTTATTCTTCTGTCCAGAGAGTCCTGGTTCCTGAGCTGTAGTTTATTATTCTGTCCAGCGTGTCCTGATTCCTGAGCTGTAGTTTATTCTTCTGTCCAGAAGTGTCCTGATTCCTGAGCTGTAGTTTATTCTTCTGCCCAGAGTGTTCTGGTTCATGAGCTGTAGTTTATTATTATGTCCAGAGAGTCCTGGTTCCTGAGCTTCAGTTTATTTTTCTATCCAGACATGTCCTGATTCCTGAGCTGTAGTTTATTCTTCTGTCCAGAAGAGTCCTGGTTCCTGAGCTGTAGTTTATTTTTCTGTCCAGAGTGTCCTGGTTCCTGAGCTGCAGTTTATTCTTCTGTCCAGAAGAGTCCTGATTCCTAAGCTGTAGTTTATTCTGCTGTCCAGAGTGTCCTGGTTCCTGAGCTGTAGTTTATTCTTCTGTCCAGAGAGTCTTGATTCCTGAGCTGTAGTTTATTCTTCTGTCCAGAAGTGCCCTGATTCCTGAGCTGTAGTTATTCTTCTGTCCAGAGTGTCCTTGTTCCTGAGCTGTAGTTTATTCTTCTGTCCAGAGAGTCTTGATTCCTGAGCTGTAGTTTATTCTTCTGCCCAGAAGTGCCCTGATTCCTGAGCTGTAGTTTATTCTTCTGTCCAGAAGTGCCCTGATTCCTGAGCTGTGGTTTATTCTTCTGTCCAGAAGTGTCCTGATTCCTGAGCTTTAGTTTATTCTTCTCTTCAGATGTGTCCTAAATCCTGACTGTAGTTTATTCTTCTGTCCAGAGTGTCCTGGTTCCTGAGCTGTAGTTTATTCTTCTGTCCAGAAGTGTCCTGATTCCTGAGCTGTAGTTTATTCTTCTGCCCAGAGTGTTCTGGTTCATGAGCTGTAGTTTATTCTTATGTCCAGAGAGTCCTGGTTCCTGAGCTTCAGTTTATTTTTCTATCCAGACATGTCTTGATTCCTGAGCTGTAGTTTATTCTTCTGTCCAGAAGAGTCCTGGTTCCTGAGCTGTAGTTTATTGTTCTGTCCAGAGAGTCCTGGTTCCTGAGCTTTTGTTTATTCTTCTGTCCAGAGTGTCCTAGTTCCTGAGCTGTAGTTTATTTTTCTGTCCAGAGTTTCCTGGTTCCTGAGCTGCAGTTTATTCTTCTGTCCAGAAGAGTCCTG
Organism: Pleurodeles waltl; assembly: GCF_031143425.1. NCBI lineage: Eukaryota > Metazoa > Chordata > Amphibia > Caudata > Salamandridae > Pleurodeles > Pleurodeles waltl. The sequence goes on along the minus strand of NC_090444.1, from coordinate 1,871,262,453 downwards.
ATTCCTGAGCTGTAGTTTATTCTTCTGTCCAGAGTGTCCTGGTTCCTGAGCTGTAGTGTATTCTTCTGTCCAAAGAGTCTTGATTCCTGAGCTGTAGTTTATTCTTCTGTCCAGAAGTGCCCTGATTCCTGAGCTGTGGTTATTCTTCTGTCCAGAGTGTCCTTGTTCCTGAGCTGTAGTTTATTCTTCTGTCCACAGAGTCTTGATTCCTGAGCTGTAGTTTATTCTTCTGTCCAGAAGTGCCATGATTCCTGAGCTGTAGTTATTCTTCTCTCCTGATGTGTCCTGATTCCTGGCTGTAGTTTATTCTTCTGTCCAGAGTGTCCTGGTTACTGAGCTGTAGTTTATTCTTCTGTATAGAAGAATCTTGGTTCCTGAGGTGTAGTTTATTCTTGTGTCCAGAAGTGTCCTGATTCCTGAGCTTTAGTTTATTGTTCTGTCCAGAAGTGTCCTGATTCCTGAGCTGTAGTGATTCCTGAGCTTTAGTTTATTCTTCTGCCCAGATTGTCCTGATTCCTGAGCTGTACTTTATTCTTCTCTCCAGAAGTGTCTTGATTCCTGAGCTTTAGTTTATTCTTCTGTCCAGAGTGTCCTGATTCCTGAGCTGTAGTTTAGTTTTCTATCCAGACATGTCCTGATTCCTGTGCTGTAGTTTATTCTGTTTAGAAGAGTCCTGGTTCCTGAGCTGTAGTTTATTCTTCTCTCCAGAGAGTCCTGGTTCCTGAGCTTTAGTTTGTTCTTCTGTCCAGAGTATCCTGGTTCCTGAGCTGTAGTTTATTCTTCTGTCCAGGGTGTCCTGGTTCCTGAGCTGTAGTTTATTCTTCTGTCCAGAGAGTCCTGGTTCCTGAGCTTCAGTTTATTGTTCTGTCCAGACGTGTCCTGATTCCTGAGCTGTAGTTTATTCTTCTGTCCAGAGTGTCCTGGTTCCTGAGCTGTAGTTTATTATTCTGTCCAGAGAGTCTTCATTCCTGAGCTGTAGTTTATTCTTCTGTCCAGAAGTGTCCTGATTCCTGAGCTGTAGTTTATTCTTCTGTCCAGAGAGTCCTGGTTCCTGAGCTGTAGTTTATTATTCTGTCCAGAGTGTCCTGATTCCTGAGCTGTAGTTTATTCTTCTGTCCAGAGTGTTCTGGTTCCCGAGCTGTAATTAATTCTTATGTCCAGAGAGTCCTGATTCCTGAGCTGTAGTTAATTCTTATGTCCAGAGAGTCCTGGTTCCTGAGCTTCAGTTTATTCTTCTGTCCAGAAGTGTCCTGATTCCTGAGCTGTAGTTTATTCTTCTGTCCAGAAGAGTCCTGGTTCCTGAGCTGTAGGTTATTCTTCTGTGCAGAGTGTCCTGGTTCCTGAGCTGTACTTTATTCTCTCTGTCCAGAGTGTCCTGTTCCTGAGCTGTAGTTTATTCTTCTCTCCAGAAGAGTCCTGGTTCCTGAGCTGTAGTTTATTCTTCTGTCCAGAGTGTCCTGATTCCTGAGCTGTAGTTTATTCTTCTCTCCAGAAGAGTCCTGGTTCCTGAGCTGTAGTTTATTTTTCTGTCCAGAGTGTCCTGGTTCCTGAGCTGCAGTTTATTCTTCTGTCCAGAAGAGTCCTGATTCCTAAGCTGTAGTTTATTCTGCTGTCCAGAGTGTCCTGGTTCCTGAGCTGTAGTTTATTCTTCTGTCCAGAGAGTCTTGATTCCTGAGCTGTAGTTTATTCTTCTGTCCAGAAGTGCCCTGATTCCTGAGCTGTAGTTATTCTTCTCTCCAGAGTGTCCTTGTTCCTGAGCTGTAGTTTATTCTTCTGTCCAGAGAGTCTTGATTCCTGAGCTGTAGTTTATTCTTCTGTCCAGAAGTGTCCTGATTCCTGAGCTGTAGTTTATTCTTCTGTCCAGAAGTGCCCTGATTCCTGAGCTGTGGTTTATTCTTCTGTCCAGAAGTGTCCTGATTCCTGAGCTTTAGTTTATTCTTCTCTCCAGATGTGTCCTGAATCCTGACTGTAGTTTATTCTTCTGTCCAGAGTGTCCTGGTTCCTGAGCTGTAGTTTATTCTTCTGTCCAGAAGTGTCCTGATTCCTGAGCTGTAGTTTATTCTTCTGCCCAGAGTGTTCTGGTTCATGAGCTGTAGTTTATTCTTATGTCCAGAGAGTCCTGGTTCCTGAGCTTCAGTTTATTTTTCTATCCAGACATGTCTTGATTCCTGAGCTGTAGTTTATTCTTCTGTCCAGAAGAGTCCTGGTTCCTGAGCTGTAGTTTCTTGTTCTGGCCAGAAGAGTCCTGGTTCCTGAGCTGTAGTTTATTCTTCTGTCCAGAGAGTCCTGGTTCCTGAGCTTTAGTTTTTTCTTCTGTCCAGAGTGTCCTAGTTCCTGAGCTGTAGTTTATTTTTCTGTCCAGAGTTTCCTGGTTCCTGAGCTGCAGTTTATTCTTCGGTCCAGAAGAGTCCTGATTCCTGAGCTGTAGTTTATTCTTCTGTCCAGAGTGTCCTGGTTCCTGAGCTGTAGTTTATTCTTCTGTCCAGAGAGTCTTGATTCCTGAGCTGTAGTTTTTTCTTCTGTCCAGAAGTGCCCTGATTCCTGAGCTGTAGTTATTCGTCTGTCCAGAGTGTCCTTGTTCCTGAGCTGTAGTTTATTCTTCTGTCCACAGAGTCTTGATTCCTGAGCTGTAGTTTATTCTTCTGTCCAGAAGTGCCATGATTCCTGAGCTGTAGTTATTCTTCTGTCCAGAGTGTCCTGATTCCTGAGCTGTGCTTTACTCTTCTGTCCAGAAGTGTCCTGATTCCTGAGCTTTAGTTTATTCTTCTCTCCAGATGTGTCCTGATTCCTGGCTGTAGTTTATTCTTCTGTCCAGAGTGTCCTGGTTACTGAGCTGTAGTTTATTCTTCTGTCTAGAAGAATCTTGGTTCCTGAGGTGTAGTTTATTCTTGTGTCCAGAAGTGTCCTGATTCCTGAGCTTTAGTTTATTGTTCTGTCCAGAAGTGTCCTGATTCCTGAGCTGTAGTGATTCCTGAGCTTTAGTTTATTCTTCTGCCCAGAGTGTCCTGATTCCTGAGCTGTACTTTATTCTTCTCTCCAGAAGTGTCTTGATTCCTGAGCTTTAGTTTATTCTTCTGTCCAGAGTGTCCTGATTCCTGAGCTGTAGTTTAGTTTTCTATCCAGACATGTCCTGATTCCTGTGCTGTAGTTTATTCTGTTTAGAAGAGTCCTGGTTCCTGAGCTGTAGTTTATTCTTCTCTCCAGAGAGTCCTGGTTCCTGAGCTTTAGTTTGTTCTTCTGTCCAGAGTATCCTGGTTCCTGAGCTGTAGTTTATTCTTCTGTCCAGGGTGTCCTGGTTCCTGAGCTGTAGTTTATTCTTCTGTCCAGAGAGTCCTGGTTCCTGAGCTTCAGTTTATTGTTCTGTCCAGACGTGTCCTGATTCCTGAGCTGTAGTTTATTCTTCTGTCTAGAGTGTCCTGGTTCCTGAGCTGTAGTTTATTATTCTGTCCAGAGAGTCTTGATTCCTGAGCTGTAGTTTATTCTTCTGTCCAGAAGTGTCCTGATTCCTGAGCTGTAGTTTATTCTTCTGTCCAGAGAGTCCTGGTTCCTGAGCTGTAATTTATTATTCTGTCCAGAGTGTCCTGATTCCTGAGCTGTAGTTTATTCTTCTGTCCAGAGTGTTCTGGTTCCCGAGCTGTAGTTAATTCTTATGTCCAGAGAGTCCTGATTCCTGAGCTGTAGTTAATTCTTATGTCCAGAGAGTCCTGGTTCCTGAGCTTCAGTTTATTCTTCTGTCCAGAAGTGTCCTGATTCCTGAGCTGTAGTTTATTCTTCTGTCCAGAAGAGTCCTGGTTCCTGAGCTGTAGGTTATTCTTCTGTCCAGAGTGTCCTGGTTCCTGAGCTGTACTTTATTCTCTCTGTCCAGAGTGTCCTGGTTCCTGAGCTGTAGTTTATTCTTCTGTCCAGAGAGTCCTGGTTCCTGAGCTTCAGTTTATTGTTCTGTCCAGACGTGTCCTGATTCCTGAGCTGTAGTTTATTCTTCTGTCCAGAGTGTCCTGGTTCCTGAGCTGTAGTTTATTATTCTGTCCAGAGAGTCTTGATTCCTGAGCTGTAGTTTATTCTTCTGTCCAGAAGTGTCCTGATTCCTGAGCTGTAGTTTATTCTTCTGTCCAGAGAGTCCTGGTTCCTGAGCTGTAGTTTATTATTCTGTCCAAAGTGTCCTGATTCCTGAGCTGTAGTTTATTCTTCTGTCCAGAGTGTTCTGGTTCCCGAGCTGTAGTTAATTCTTATGTCCAGAGAGTCCTGATTCCTGAGCTGTAGTTAATTCTTATGTCCAGAGAGTCCTGGTTCCTGAGCTTCAGTTTATTCTTCTGTCCAGAAGTGTCCTGGTTCCTGAGCTGTAGTTTATTCTTCTCTCCAGAAGAGTCCTGGTTCCTGAGCTGTAGTTTATTCTTCTGTCCAGAGTGTCCTGATTCCTGAGCTGTAGGTTATTCTTCTCTCCAGAAGTTTCCTGATTCCTGAGCTGTAGGGATTCCTGAGCTTTAGTTTATTCTTCTGTCCAGCGTGTCCTGATTCCTGGGCTGTATGGATTCCTGAGCTTTAGTTTATTCTTCTGTCCAGAAGTGTCCTGATTGCTGAGCTGTAGTTTATTCTTCTGTCCAGAGTGTCCTTGTTCCTGAGCTGTAGTTTATTCTTCTGTCCAGAGAGTCCTGGTTCCTGAGCTGCAGTTTATTCGTCTGTCCAGAGTGTCCTGATTCCTGAGCTGTAGTTTATTCGTCTGTCCAGGGAGTCCTGATTTCTGAGCTGTAGTTTAATCGTCTGTCCAGAGTGTCCTGATTCCTGAGCTGTAGTTTATTCTTCTCTCCAGAAGAGTCCTGGTTCCTGAGCTGTAGTTTATTCTTCTGTCCAGAGTGTCCTGATTCCTGAGCTATAGTTTATTCTTCTCTCCAGAAGTGTCCTGATTCCTGAGCTGTAGGGATTGCTGAGCTGTAGTTTATTCTTCTGTCCAGAAGTGTCCTGATTGCTGAGCTGTAGTTTATTCTTCTGTCCAGAAGTGTCCTGATTGCTGAGCTGTAGTTTATTCTTCTGTCCAGGGAGTCCTGGTTCCTGAGCTGTAATTTATTATTCTGTCCAGAGTGTCCTGATTCCTGAGCTGTAGTTTATTCTTCTGTCCAGAGTGTTCTGGTTCCCGAGCTGTAGTTAATTCTTATGTCCAGAGAGTCCTGATTCCTGAGCTGTAGTTAATTCTTATGTCCAGAGAGTCCTGGTTCCTGAGCTTCAGTTTATTCTTCTGTCCAGAAGTGTCCTGATTCCTGAGCTGTAGTTTATTCTTCTGTCCAGAAGAGTCCTGGTTCCTGAGCTGTAGGTTATTCTTCTGTCCAGAGTGTCCTGGTTCCTGAGCTGTACTTTATTCTCTCTGTCCAGAGTGTCCTGGTTCCTGAGCTGTAGTTTATTCTTCTGTCCAGAGAGTCCTGGTTCCTGAGCTTCAGTTTATTGTTCTGTCCAGACGTGTCCTGATTCCTGAGCTGTAGTTTATTCTTCTGTCTAGAGTGTCCTGGTTCCTGAGCTGTAGTTTATTATTCTGTCCAGAGAGTCTTGATTCCTGAGCTGTAGTTTATTCTTCTGTCCAGAAGTGTCCTGATTCCTGAGCTGTAGTTTATTCTTCTGTCCAGAGAGTCCTGGTTCCTGAGCTGTAATTTATTATTCTGTCCAGAGTGTCCTGATTCCTGAGCTGTAGTTTATTCTTCTGTCCAGAGTGTTCTGGTTCCCGAGCTGTAGTTAATTCTTATGTCCAGAGAGTCCTGATTCCTGAGCTGTAGTTAATTCTTATGTCCAGAGAGTCCTGGTTCCTGAGCTTCAGTTTATTCTTCTGTCCAGAAGTGTCCTGATTCCTGAGCTGTAGTTTATTCTTCTGTCCAGAAGAGTCCTGGTTCCTGAGCTGTAGGTTATTCTTCTGTCCAGAGTGTCCTGGTTCCTGAGCTGTACTTTATTCTCTCTGTCCAGAGTGTCCTGGTTCCTGAGCTGTAGTTTATTCTTCTGTCCAGAGAGTCCTGGTTCCTGAGCTTCAGTTTATTGTTCTGTCCAGACGTGTCCTGATTCCTGAGCTGTAGTTTATTCTTCTGTCCAGAGTGTCCTGGTTCCTGAGCTGTAGTTTATTATTCTGTCCAGAGAGTCTTGATTCCTGAGCTGTAGTTTATTCTTCTGTCCAGAAGTGTCCTGATTCCTGAGCTGTAGTTTATTCTTCTGTCCAGAGAGTCCTGGTTCCTGAGCTGTAGTTTATTATTCTGTCCAAAGTGTCCTGATTCCTGAGCTGTAGTTTATTCTTCTGTCCAGAGTGTTCTGGTTCCCGAGCTGTAGTTAATTCTTATGTCCAGAGAGTCCTGATTCCTGAGCTGTAGTTAATTCTTATGTCCAGAGAGTCCTGGTTCCTGAGCTTCAGTTTATTCTTCTGTCCAGAAGTGTCCTGGTTCCTGAGCTGTAGTTTATTCTTCTCTCCAGAAGAGTCCTGGTTCCTGAGCTGTAGTTTATTCTTCTGTCCAGAGTGTCCTGATTCCTGAGCTGTAGGTTATTCTTCTCTCCAGAAGTTTCCTGATTCCTGAGCTGTAGGGATTCCTGAGCTTTAGTTTATTCTTCTGTCCAGCGTGTCCTGATTCCTGGGCTGTATGGATTCCTGAGCTTTAGTTTATTCTTCTGTCCAGAAGTGTCCTGATTGCTGAGCTGTAGTTTATTCTTCTGTCCAGAGTGTCCTTGTTCCTGAGCTGTAGTTTATTCTTCTGTCCAGAGAGTCCTGGTTCCTGAGCTGCAGTTTATTCGTCTGTCCAGAGTGTCCTGATTCCTGAGCTGTAGTTTATTCGTCTGTCCAGGGAGTCCTGATTTCTGAGCTGTAGTTTATTCGTCTGTCCAGAGTGTCCTGATTCCTGAGCTGTAGTTTATTCTTCTCTCCAGAAGAGTCCTGGTTCCTGAGCTGTAGTTTATTCTTCTGTCCAGAGTGTCCTGATTCCTGAGCTATAGTTTATTCTTCTCTCCAGAAGTGTCCTGATTTCTGAGCTGTAGGGATTGCTGAGCTGTAGTTTATTCTTCTGTCCAGAAGTGTCCTGATTGCTGAGCTGTAGTTTATTCTTCTGTCCAGAAGTGTCCTGATTGCTGAGCTGTAGTTTATTCTTCTGTCCAGGGAGTCCTGGTTCCTGAGCTGTAATTTATTATTCTGTCCAGAGTGTCCTGATTCCTGAGCTGTAGTTTATTCTTCTGTCCAGAGTGTTCTGGTTCCCGAGCTGTAGTTAATTCTTATGTCCAGAGAGTCCTGATTCCTGAGCTGTAGTTAATTCTTATGTCCAGAGAGTCCTGGTTCCTGAGCTTCAGTTTATTCTTCTGTCCAGAAGTGTCCTGATTCCTGAGCTGTAGTTTAGTCTTCTGTCCAGAAGAGTCCTGGTTCCTGAGCTGTAGGTTATTCTTCTGTCCAGAGTGTCCTGGTTCCTGAGCTGTACTTTATTCTCTCTGTCCAGAGTGTCCTGGTTCCTGAGCTGTAGTTTATTCTTCTGTCCAGAGAGTCCTGGTTCCTGAGCTTCAGTTTATTGTTCTGTCCAGACGTGTCCTGATTCCTGAGCTGTAGTTTATTCTTCTGTCCAGAGTGTCCTGGTTCCTGAGCTGTAGTTTATTATTCTGTCCAGAGAGTCTTGATTCCTGAGCTGTAGTTTATTCTTCTGTCCAGAAGTGTCCTGATTCCTGAGCTGTAGTTTATTCTTCTGTCCAGAGAGTCCTGGTTCCTGAGCTGTAGTTTATTATTCTGTCCAAAGTGTCCTGATTTCTGAGCTGTAGTTTATTCTTCTGTCCAGAGTGTTCTGGTTCCCGAGCTGTAGTTAATTCTTATGTCCAGAGAGTCCTGATTCCTGAGCTGTAGTTAATTCTTATGTCCAGAGAGTCCTGGTTCCTGAGCTTCAGTTTATTCTTCTGTCCAGAAGTGTCCTGGTTCCTGAGCTGTAGTTTATTCTTCTCTCCAGAAGAGTCCTGGTTCCTGAACTGTAGTTTATTCTTCTGTCCAGAGTGTCCTGATTCCTGAGCTGTAGGTTATTCTTCTCTCCAGAAGTTTCCTGATTCCTGAGCTGTAGGGATTCCTGAGCTTTAGTTTATTCTTCTGTCCAGCGTGTCCTGATTCCTGGGCTGTATGGATTCCTGAGCTTTAGTTTATTCTTCTGTCCAGAAGTGTCCTGATTGCTGAGCTGTAGTTTATTCTTCTGTCCAGAGTGTCCTTGTTCCTGAGCTGTAGTTTATTCTTCTGTCCAGAGTGTCCTTGTTCCTGAGCTGTAGTTTATTCTTCTGTCCAGAGAGTCCTGGTTCCTGAGCTGCAGTTTATTCGTCTGTCCAGAGTGTCCTGATTCCTGAGCTGTAGTTTATTCGTCTGTCCAGGGAGTCCTGATTTCTGAGCTGTAGTTTATTCGTCTGTCCAGAGTGTCCTGGTTCCTGAGCTGTAGTTTATTCTTCTGTCCAGAGTGTCCTGATTCCTGAGCTATAGTTTATTCTTCTCTCCAGAAGTGTCCTGATTCCTGAGCTGTAGGGATTGCTGAGCTGTAGTTTATTCTTCTGTCCAGAAGTGTCCTGATTGCTGAGCTGTAGTTTATTCTTCTGTCCAGAAGTGTCCTGATTGCTGAGCTGTAGTTTATTCTTCTGTCCAGGGAGTCCTGATTGCTGAGCTGTAGTGCACGGAGCCCTCGCAGCTTGAAGAAGCAGGGCCTGCGGACCTCCTTGCTTCCTGAGCCGGCACCCCTGCACCCCCTGCTGTAGCGCCCACTTCCCTCGGCCCTGGTCCCGGGTACTAGTCCCTGTTTTGCCCTCTGAGCCTCCATTCCCCTGAGCGCTTCGCTCCTCGCCCCCTGGCACGTGTGCCCTCGCCCTCCCGTCTGGCCTGGTAAGGGCCCCCCTTGGTAACCCCGAGTCTATCCTGGTTGCAGTGACCCCCCACTTGCGTGCCCAGCACTTGGGGGTGGGGGGGCACAGCCCCCCTGTGCCCTGTGTCCTACCGGGGGCCTCTGCAGTCAGTGTCTGTGGGTGAGGGGCTTCCGGGCGTCAGTCTCACCGCGGGAGCTCCGGAGCGCTTTACCCCATCCCTTCATAGTTAATGCTGATATATTTATGTATCTATCGGTCGCAGGTCAGTGCCGGGTGTTACCCTCAGTGCCGGGTGTTACCCTCAGTGCCGGGTGTTACCCTCGGTGCCGGATGCTCCTAGAGGACCTGCTCTTTCTGTGACCTTCTTGTTCCCTTGAGAGGCGCTTCTCCTCCGATGCCCCGTGTGATCTTGGGCAGCTCAATCCACAGTGTTCTGGTAACTTTGCCTTCCATGCTATGCTCTTTCCCAGAGTCCCGGACAGTCACGTGGTGTCCGCCCGGGTTCATCCTGCCCCATCCTCCTGTGACGTGTCATGTCGCTCCACCCCTATGCCAAGGATACCCCGATGTCCCTCGGGCCGCGACTCCACAGCGCTCAGGACCCTGCCATGGTTAATGAGTGGATGAATGAATGACACTGGCCTCTAGCTCAACTGTGCCATCCCAGGTGTCCTTCCCTGGGGGCATCTCTGCTTCCAAACACACCTGGCCAGGTGCGTCTATCCAGAGAGGGCACGAGACCTTCTCTGACCGGGCACAGATTGGATCATTGACGAGGGGCCTGGGCATGAATGTTGGCATCGCCCCCTCCCCCCACCCCGAAGCATCAGCTGCCCCAGGTCCTTCCTCTCACAGCTCAGGGGGCCGCGAGGCACCAGTGAGACCCCCGTAGGCTCAGCACTGGTCTCTGCCAGGGGTTACAGGTGACTCGGCAACCCCTGGGGCACAGGCAGGCTCGACCCCCTCACCAGACCTCTAAGACAAGCACAGGCGCCTGGGAACAAGTGGGTTGTAATGTCCATGAAGTTCCCCGGATGTGGAACGCCCCCTCCCACCCCCTCACCCCCCCCCTCCCCCCGCCCCCGCCCCTCCCAAACTTCTGAAAGTTCCCCAAACTCTGATAAACTTTTCATGTGACTGCGGCACTTGTTCAGACTCATTTCTGCAAAATGCCACATTTCTGTGTTTTCCATTTGTGCTCCTTGGCGCCAGGGGGCAATTTAGTCCTCACTCTGCGCCATATCAATATTAAAATCAAATCAAATCTGAGAATGAAATCCAAAGCTTCCCAGGCCTCTCAGCCAGGCCCTCTGCATCCAGGAGCCCCCTCAGCATCATCTGCAAACCCGGCTGCGTTTAGCCGAAGCTCTGGGGTTCACCTTTCATGGAAGAGCGAAGCGTCGTCTTTCTGGGATGTGGGAGTTCATATAGGTTTCGTTTATTATTTCTGGTAGTCTTCCCCCCACCCCCCCCAAGGGCATCAGCAGCACGTGTCATCCAGGCCGGAAGGAATATGCTCACAGCCCCCCCCATCCTGAAGGAACCCCACTGCCCCCTCCCAGCCGCACCACCTGCACCAGTCCCAGCGCCCCTCATGTGCCCCCAAGGGACCATCTCCGGGGTCCTGCGCCACCGGACAGCGCCCCTTATGTGCCCCCAAGGGACCATCTCCGGGGTCCTGGCGCCATCGGACAGCACCCCCTTATGTGCCCACCATCTCCGGGGTCCTGGCGCCATCGCACAGCGCCCCTTATGTGCCCACCATCTCTGGGGTCCTGGCGCCATCGCACAGCGCCCCTTATGTGCCCCCAAGGGACCATCTCAGGGGTCCTGGCGCCATCGGACAGCGCCCCTTATGTGCCCACCATCTCTGGGGTCCTGGCGCCATCGGACAGCGCCCCTTATGTGCCCACCATCTCTGGGGTCCTGGCGCCATCGGACAGCGCCCCTTATGTGCCCCCAAGGGACCATCTCCGGGGTCCTGGCGCCATCGGACATCACCCCCTTATGTGCCCACCATCTCTGGGGTCCTGGCGCCATCGGACAGCGCCCCTTATGTGCCCCCAAGGGACCATCTCTGGGGTCCTGGCGCCATCGGACATCACCCCCTTATGTGCCCACCATCTCTGGGGTCCTGGCGCCATCGGACAGCGCCCCTTATGTGCCCCCAAGGGACCATCTCCGGGGTCCTGGCGCCATCGGACAGCGCCCCTTATGTGCCCCCAAGGGACCATCTCTGGGGTCCTGCGCCATCGGACAGCGCCCCTTATGTGCCCACCATGTCTGGGGTCCTGCGCCATCGGACAGCGCCCCTTATGTGCCCACCATGTCTGGGGTCCTGCGCCATCGGACAGCGCCCCTTATGTGCCCGGCAAGGGACTACCTCTGGGGTCCTGGCGCCCTCGCCGCCAGGACACCAGAGATCTGTGCACCCCGTATCCACCGGGGCACCCCAATCCTGCTCCGGTTTAGGAAAGGGTGACAGCTCTGTTAAGAACAGGAGACGACCAGGCAGGCGCTGCCCGCTTCTAGCCGCAGGCACCCGGGACCCCTCCTGGCACTCCACAGCCGTGTGAGCGCCCTCCACCGTGAGCAGTATCCCAGCACACAAACAACACACACACGCACTTACACACACATGATTGGCCATGGGTGGCCTAGGGGGGGAATGCAGGCCTGGGAGTTTGTAAGTGAAGGGGGTCAGAAATGTAATAACCAGACAGGGGTTTGTGTGTGAAAGAACTCACCAGCAAATCCATACAGGCACTAGGATATGCCTGCAGGCACTAAGGCAAACGTACATTCACAAGGTATTCGCACAGACAGTAGAATAAGCATACAGGCACTAGCGTAACCATACAGACACTATGGTATACGTACAGGCACTACAGTATGCGAACAGGCACTAATGTTTGCGTACAAGCACTAGGATACGTGCACAGGTACTAAGGTTTATAAACAGGCACTAGGGTAAGCGTACAGGCACTAGGGTATGTGTACAGGCACTAGGGTACGCGTACAGGCACTAGGGTACGTGTACAGGCACTAAGGTTTATAAACAGGCACTAGGGTACGCGTACAGGCACTAGGGTACGTGTACTGGCACTAAGGTTTATAAACAGGCACTAGGGTAAGCGTACAGGGACTAGGGTATGTGTACAGGCACTAGGGTACGCGTACAGGCACTAGGGTACGTGTACAGGCACTAAGGTTTATAAACAGGCACTAGGGTAAGCGTACAGGGACTAGGGTATGTGTACAGGCACTAGGGTACGCGTACAGGCACTAGGGTACGTGTACAGGCACTAAGGTTTATAAACAGGCACTAGGGTACGCGTACAGGCACTAGGGTATGTGTACAGGCACTAAGGTTTATAAACAGGCACTAGGGTACGCGTACAGGCACTAGGGTACGTGTACAGGCACTAAGGTTTATAAACAGGCACTAGGGTAAGCGTACAGGGACTAGGGTATGTGTACAGGCACTAGGGTAAGCGTACAGGCACTAGGGTAAGTGCACAAGCACTAGGGTATGTGTACAGGCACTAGGGTACGTGTACAGGCACTAAGGTTTATAAACAGGCACTAGGGTACGCGTACAGGCACTAGGGTACGTGTACAGGCACTAAGGTTTATAAACAGGCACTAGGGTACGCGTACAGGCACTAGGGTACGTGTACAGGCACTAAGGTTTATAAACAGGCACTAGGGTAAGCGTACAGGGACTAGGGTATGTGTACAGGCACTAGGGTACGCGTACAGGCACTAGGGTACGTGTACAGGCACTAAGGTTTATAAACAGGCACTAGGGTAAGCGTACAGGGACTAGGGTATGTGTACAGGCACTAGGGTACGCGTACAGGCACTAGGGTACGTGTACAGGCACTAAGGTTTATAAACAGGCACTAGGGTACGCGTACAGGCACTAGGGTACGTGTACAGGCACTAAGGTTTATAAACAGGCACTAGGGTAAGCGTACAGGGACTAGGGTATGTGTACAGGCACTAGGGTAAGCGTACAGGCACTAGGGTAAGTGCACAAGCACTAGGGTATGTGTACAGGCACTAAGGTTTATAAACAGACACTAGGGTAAGCGTACAGGCACTAGATTTGCTTAAGGCACTAGGGCAGTGGTTCCCAACCTTTTGACTCCTGAGGACCCCCAATGAATCATTACTGGAAGCCGGGGACCCCCAGCAATTTGTATGATTTAATTTTCAAACATTAAAACAGTAGTTCGCTAAAGATAAAATTCTTTTATATTGAAAAAATATGCAAAAATCTAAACATTTTATTGGGAAGGCTGACACTGCATTTCGGCAACTACCTTTTCAGTGTTTTTTTTTTTTAGGAAAGGTGAATCCTCAGGTCAGATTCTACATTTCTGGAGCGATTTCTGTTTTTATTTTTTAGGTATGCGAGATCTGAGTAAGCTTTTTCACATAAATAAGTGAAGGGGAAAGGAAGTAAACCATAAGGGCCACTCGTCTCTCCCTAGCCTCTCTGTCCTGTACTTCATTTGTTTTATAGCACCTCTCATACCACTGTAGGGTGTCAGGGCACTTTACAGGGGACTACAAGATGTAGGATTCACATGTCATCCACACTGGCAGGCATTTTCTAAGAGGGCTTGGTCCGGAAAAGCACAAATTTAGGATTCAGAACACAGCACAGTGATTAGCGATGACGTTAGCACAGTGCTTAATTTGTAAATAAAAACATGCTGGTGCCCAAAGCCCTTCTCTTTAACACGTGGCTGCTGCAATTAAATGTGGGTACACGGAATACTGAGGCAGCATAATCCTAAACCATCTCTGGCCTCTTCAATCCATATAAAGCCACTCCCTACCACTTCAGCTCACTCTTGCAGCTTTCTACTTAAGCCCCGGCCCTCAAAAATAAGTGCCGGTGCTCAGCACCGGACACAACAAGCACAAATTAAGCACTGCGTTAGCAATAAGAATGTATTTCTACACAAGCAAACCTTTTTAGCAGAATAAGGAAAATGAAAGAATAGGGAAAAAACAACTTTCTAATTTGTGCCATGCGGTTTGCATGCAGCTCTTTAATGGCAGTTCACAGCTCACTGTGCTAGATTATGAATATGAACTGCATAGTAACAAAAGAATCTCTGTGACAAAAGCAGTAACCCACTGTGTCATGCACATAAAATACTGTTTTTTGCATGATACACATTCTTTGCAGCAGGCATATTAACCATCTGTGCTACCTTTAAGTCAAAACTGCACTGCACAAAACTCCCATCTCTCTCCAGCAGATACATTAATCACTTGAGTCAGCTTGACGCTTTTATTTTTGCAGTACAAGTAGCTTTGCAGTAGTTTAAAACTGCTCAACAAAGGAAGTAATAAATATGAAATCACATATGCACTGTTTGTCAGAGGCCCCAGCTGGAGAAGTGCCTTCCTCCCAGCCCAGGCCTGCGGACCCCCTGGGAACGTGTCAGGGACCCCTGGGGGTCCGCGGACCACAGGTTGGGAACCACTGCACTAGGGTAAGCATTCATTCACTAGGGTAAGCGTACAAGCACTAGGGTATGTGTACAGACAGTAGAGTATTGGCACATGCAGTAGGGTATGCGTACATTCACTAGGGTATTCCCACAGGCGCTATGGTATGTGCACAGGCAGTAGAGTATGCGTACATTCAGTAGGATATGCGCACAGGCACTAGGGTAAGGGTACATGCACTAGGGTATGTGTAAGGCGCTAGGGTATGCGCGCAGGCTCTAAAGTATATGTACAGGCACTAGAGAAAGCGTACAGGCTCTAGGGTAAGTGTACAGGCATTAGAGTATGCGTACAGGCATTAGGGTACGTGTACAGGCTGTAAAGTATGCAAACAGGCAGCAGAGTAGGCATCCAGACACTAGGTTAGCGTACAGGTACTAGGGTATGTGCACAGGCACTGGGGTTTGCATGCAGGCACTAGGGTAAGTCAAGAGGTACGAGAGTATGTTTACAGACACTAGGGTAAGAATAGATTCACTAGGGTGTGCGTATAGGCACTAGGGTAAGCATTCATTCACTAGGGTAAGCGTACAGGCACTAGGGTATGCGCACAGGCACTAGGGTACGTGCACACGCAGTAGGGTATGCATACATTCACTAGGGTATTCCCACAGGCGCCTTGGTATGCGCACAGGCAGTAGGGTATGCATACATTCAGAAGGATATGCGCACAGGCACGACGGTATGCGAACAGGTAGTAGGGTATAGGTTAAGCATACAGGCACTAGAGTAAGCGTACAGGTACTGGGGTGTGCGCACAGACAGTAGTGTATGCGCACAGGCACTATAGTTGTAACAGGCACTAGGGTAAGCGTACAGGCACTAGGGTAAGCTTAAAGGCACTAGGGTAAGCGTACAGGCACTAGGGTATGTGTACAGGCACTAGGGTAAGCGTACAGGCACTAGGGTATGTTTACAGGCACTAGGGTAAGCGTACAGGCACTAGGGTATGTGTACAGGCACTAGGGTAAGCGTACAGGCACTAGGGTATGTGTACAGGCACTAGGGTAAGCGTACAGGCACTAGGGTATGTGTACAGGCACTAGGGTAAGCGTACAGGCAGTAGGGTATGTGTGCAGGCTCTAAGGTATACATACAGGCACTAGGCTACGCGTATTGGCAGTAGGGTAAGCGTACAGGGTAAGTGTACAAGCATTAAGGCATGCGTACAGGCACTACAGTAAGTGTACAGGCACTGGTGGACGCATACAGGCACGAGGGAGTGCATACAAGCTCTAAAGTATATGTGTAGGCACTAGAGTAGGCATTCAGGCACTAGGGTACGCCCTGGTGACCTTGCTTGATTACTGATATTCACCAGTAGGCGAGCATAGGACAGGCAGTGCCTGACAGTGCCAGAGTCTGCACCTGGGATGGGTATGTATATAGGCACTAGGGTATGCATGCAGGCACTAGAGCATGTGCACAGGCACTAGGCGGCACCCCAGCGACCTTGCTTGATTACTCATATTCACCAATAGAAGAGCGTACAAGAGCCAGTGCCTGCAAGTGCCAGGGTCTGCACCAGAGACAGCTGGAGCTCCTGGACATCCTAACGCAGCTCACCTACGTCCACCCAACAACACCTGCCGGCACCTACTGATATCTGAGGACTGACACCCCTCCTAGGAGGTCCCGCACCTGCCGGCACCTACTGATATCTGAGGACTGACACCCCTCCTAGGAGGTCCCGCACCCGCCGGCACCTACTGATGTCTGAGGACTGACACCCCCCTAGGAGGTCCCGCACCCGCCGGCACCTACTGATGTCTGAGGACTGACACCCCTCCTAGGAGGTCCCGCACCCGCCGGCACCTACTGATGTCTGAGGACTGACACCCCCCCAAGGAGGTCCCGCACCCGCCGGCACCTACTGATGTCTGAGGACTGACACCCCCCCTAGGAGGTCCCGCACCCGCCGGCACCTACTGATGTCTGAGGACTGACACCCCTCCTTGGAGGTCCTAGGGTGTAGGACGCGCCCTCACCTACGTCCACCCTACACCTGCCGGCACCTACTGATATCTGAGGACTGACACCCCTCCGAGGAGGTCCCACACCTGCCAGCACCTGTGAGACCGGCACCTACTGATGTCTGAGGACTGACATCCTTCCCAGGAGGTCCCACACCCTAGGGTGTAGGACGCGCCCTCACCTACGTCCACTCTACACCTGCCGGGACCTACTGATGTCTGAGGACTGACACCCTTCCGAGGAGGTCCCACACCTGCTGGCACCTACTGATATATGAGGACTGACACCCTCCTAGGAGGTGCGAGGGTGTAGGACGCGCCCTCACCTACGTCCACCCTACAACTGCCGGCACCTACTAATATCTGAGGACTGACACCCCTCTGAGGAGGTGCGAGGGTGTAAGACGTGCCCTCACCTACGTCCACCCTACACCTGCCGGCACCTACTGATATCTGAGGACTGACACCCCTCCCAGGAGGTCCCACACCTGCCAGCCCCTACTGATATCTGAGGACTGACACCCCTCCGAGGAGGTCCCGCACCTGCCAGCACCTACTGATGTCTGAGGACTGACACCCCTCCTAGGAGGTCCCACACCTGCCGGCACCTACTGATGTCTGAGGACTGACACCCCTCCCAGGAGGTCCCACACCTGCCGGCCCCTACTGATATCTGAGGACTGACACCCCTCTGAGGAGGTCCCACACCTGCTGGCACCTACTAATGTCTGAGGACTGACACCCCTCCTAGGAGGTACCGCACCTGCCGGCACCTACTGATATCTGAGGACTGACACCCCTCCTAGGAGGTCCCGCAACTGCCGGCACCTACTGATGTCTGAGGGCTGACACCCCTCCTAGGAGGTCCCGCACCTGCCAGCACCTACTGATGTCTGAGGACTGACACCCCTCCTAGGAGGTCCTGCACCTGCCAGCCCCTACTGATGTCTGAGGACTGACACCCCTCCTAGGAGGTCCCACACCTGCCGGCACCTACTGATATCTGAGGACTGACACCCCTCCCAAGAGGTCCTAGGGTGTAGGACGCGCCCTCACCTACGTCTACCCTACACCTGCCTGCACCTACTGATATCTGAGGACTGACACCCCTCCTAGGAGGTCCCACACCTCCCGGCACCTACTGATGTCTGAGGACTGACACCCCTCCTAGGAGGTCCTAGGGTGTAGGATGCGCCCTCACCTACGTCCACCCTACACCTGCCGACACCTACTGATGTCTGAGGACTGACATCCCTCAGAGGAGGTCCCACACCTGCCGGCAGCTACTGATGTCTGAGGACTGACACCCCTCTGAGGAGGTGCGAGGGTGTAGGACGTGCCCTCACTTACGTCTACCCTACACCTGCCGGCACCTACTGATGTCTGAGGACTGACACCCCTCCTAGGAGGTCCCTCACATGCCGGCACCTACTGATGTCTGAGGACTGACACCCCTCCGAGGAGGTCCCCCACCTGCCAGCACCTACTGATGTCTGAGGACTGACACCCCTCCTAGGAGGTCCTGGGGTGTAGGAAGCACCCTCACCTACGTCTACCCTACACCTGCCGGCACCTACTGATGTCTGAGGACTGACACCCCTCCTAGGAGGTCCCTCACCTGCCGGCACCTACTGATGTCTGAGGACTGACACCCCTCCGAGGAGGTCCCTCACCTGCCAGCACCTACTGATGTCTGAGGACTGATACCCCTCCGAGAAGGTCCCACACCTGCCAGCACCTATTGATATCTGAGGACTGACACCCCTCCTAGGAGGTCCTGGGGTGTAGGAAGCACCCTCACCTACGTCTACCCTACACCTGCCGGCACCTACTGATGTCTGAGGACTGACACCCCTCCTAGGAGGTCCCTCACCTGCCGGCACCTACTGATGTCTGAGGACTGACACCCCTCCGAGGAGGTCCCTCACCTGCCAGCACCTACTGATGTCTGAGGACTGACACCCCTCCGAGAAGGTCCCACACCTGCCAGCACCTATTGATATCTGAGGACTGACACCCCTCCTAGGAGGTCCCGCACCTGCTGGCACCTACTGATGTCTGAGGACTGACACCCCTCCGAGGAGGTCCCACACCTCCCTGCACCCACAGATGTCTGAGCACAGACACAGTTCTGTAGGAGACCCCGGGTGGAGTTGTACAAAGTGCGGATGTATGTTCCCAAAGGTTCTGTGTGTGCCGAAGTGTGAAGTCACGAAGGCCAGGGATGCTGCCATCATACAGTAACTTCTGTTCTCCACTTCCAAGCCCAAGGACCTCAGAGTACCAGAGACACCACGAGCAAGAGACAGCCGGTCCAGAAAAGGTTTCCACGCTGCGTCTTCTCCCTCTGTGGGCGCCCCCCCCTCTTCACCCTGTTGTCTCTTGTCCACCCCCCAAGCACAGTCTATGGATTATCTGTAAATTAATAATAAATCAATAATATTCGCTTCAATTTCCTCAATCCGCCAAAGTCCTTAAAGGGAGCTTTCATCACCCGCATCTGATCCACTCCCGTCACAGCAGGGAACGGTGCACCCCTGTACCCCCCTCTGCTGTTATTACAAGAAGCGCCACCTCGGGGGGGTGGCACCGCGGAGGCCTCCCTGGCTTCAGTACAACCAGGAGTCTCTGTACACACAGCCTCTGAGCACCACTATTTCATGGCAAGGCCGGGGCTCGCTTCTTGTGGGGTGAGAGTCTTTCAGAGACACCCCAAGGGTGCCCCCTTGCTTTGAAATAGAAGTTCTTGAAAGCCTCAGCACTTGACCCATCTGCTGCAATCATGATCCCTTCCAACCTACCCCGGCACAAAAACCCTCAAGGCCACCACTCCTCTCCAAGAATGTTTTCAAAAACTTCAACATGGACTCCTGCCTCTCTCATCACCAACTGTGCGAAAGTAGCCTCTTTCTAGCCTTGTTACCCCCACTTTTGGCCTGTTTGTGAGTGTATGTCAGGGTGTTTTCACTGTCTCACTGGGACCATGCTAGCCAGGACCCACTGCTCATAGCTTGTGGCCTGAATGTGTATGTTTGTGTAGTGACTAACTGTGTCACTGAGGCTCTGCTGATCAGAACCTCAGTGCCTCAGTGCTTATGCTCTCTCTGCTTTTTAATTTGTACTTACATACTGGTAGTATTCCATTCCAAATTGGCACCTTGGACCCCCCTTATAATTCCCTAGTGTAGGAAAGTACCATCTTGCCTGGCATGTTACCCCATGTTTCACTGTATATATGTTGTTTTAGATGTATGTGTCACTGGGACCCTGCCAGCCAGGGCCCCAGTGCTCATAAGTGTGCCCTGTATGTGTTCCCTGTGTGATGACTAACTGTCTCACTGAGGCTCAGCTATCCAGAACCTCAGTGGTTATGCTCTCTCATTTCTTTCTAAATTGTCACTAACAGGCTAGTGACCAATTTTACCAATTTACATTGGCATACTGGAACACCCTTATAATTCCCTAGTATATGGTCCTGAGGTACCCAGGGTATTGGGGTTCCAGGAGACCCCTATGGGCTGCAGCATTTCTTGTGCCACCCATAGGGAGATCTGACAATTCTTACACAGGCCTGCCAGTGCAGCCTGAGTGAAATAATGTACACGTTATTTCACAGCCATTTACCACTGCACTTAAGTAACTTATAAGTCACCTATATGTCTAACCTTTACCTGGTAAAGGTTGGGTGCTAAGTTACCTAGTGTGTGGGCACCCTGGCACTAGCCAAGGTGCTCCCACAATGTTCAGGGCAAATTCCCCGGACTTTGTGAGTGGGGGGACACCATTACATGCATGCGCTATACATATGTCACGACATATGTATAGCGTCACAATGGTAACTCCGAACATGGCCATGTAACATGTCTAAGATCATGGAATTGTCCCCCCAATGCCATTCTGGATTCCATGATCTCCGAGTCTCTAGCTCAGACCCGGGTACTGCCAAACTACCTTTCCCGGGGTTTCACTGCAGCTGCTGCTGCTGCCAACCCCTCAGACAGGTTTCTGCCCTCCTGGGGTCCAGCCAGGCCTGGCCCAAGAAGGCAGAACGAAGGACTTCCTCAGAGAGAGGGTGTTACACCCTCTCCCTTTGGAAAAAGGTGTCAGGGCTGGGGAGGAGTAGCCTCCCCCAGCCTCTGGAAATGCTTTGATGGGCACAGATGGTGCCCATCTCTGCATAAGCCAGTCTACACCGGTTCAGGGATCCCCCAGCCCTGCTCTGGCGCGAAACTGGACAAAGGAAAGGGGAGTGACCACTCCCCTGACCTGCACCTCCCCTGGGAGGTGTCCAGAGCTCCACCAGTGTGCTCCAGACCTCTGCCATCTTGGAAACAGAGGTGCTGCTGGCACACTGGACTGCTTTGAGTGGCCAGTGCCAGCAGGTGACATCAGAGACTCCTTCTGATAGGCTCCTTCAGGTGTTGCTAGCCTATCCTCTCTCCTAAGTAGCCAAACCTCCTTTTCTGGCTATTTAGGGGCTCTGCTTTGGGGAATTCTTTAGATAACGAATGCAAGAGCTCATAAGAGTTCCTCTGCATCTCTCTCTTCACCTTCTGCCAAGGAATCGACTGCTGACCGCGCTGGAAGCCTGCAAAACTGCAACAAAGTAGCAACGACGACTACTGCGACACTGTAATGCGGATCCAGCCACCTTCTCGACTGTTTTCCTGGTGGTGCATGCTGTGGGGGGTAGTCTGCCTCCTCTCTGCACTAGAAGCTCCGAAGAAATCTCCAGTGGGTCGACGGAATCTTCCCCCTGCAACCGCAGGCACCAAAGAACTTCATTACCGGTCCTCTGGGTCTCCTCTCAGCACGATGAGCGAGGTCCCTTGAATTCAGCAACTCTGTCCAAGTGACTCCCACAGTCCAGTGACTCTTCAGTCCAAGTTTGGTGGAGGTAAGTCCTTGCCTCCCCACGCTAGACTGCATTGCTGGGAACCGCATGTTTTGCAGCTGCTCCGGCTCCTGTGCACTCTTCCAGGATTTCCTTTGTGCACAGCCAAGCCTGGGTCCCCGGCACTCTAACCTGCAGTGCACGACCTCCTGAGTTGTCCTCTGGCGTCGTGGGACCCTCTTTTGTGACTTCGGGTGAGCTCTGGTTCACTCCAGTTTGTAGTGCCTGTTCCGGCACTTCTGCGGGTGTTGCTTGCTTCTGAGTGGGCTCTTTGTCTTGCTGTACACCCCTTCTGTCTCCTCACACAATTGGCGACATCCTGGTCCCTCCTGGGCCACAGCAGCATCCAAAAACCCTAACCGCGACCCTTGCAGCTAGCAAGGCTTGTATGCAGTATTTCTGCACGGAAACACCTCTGCACGACTCTTCACGACGTGGGACATCCATCTTCCAAAGGGGAAGTTTCTAGCCCTTGTCGTTCTTGCAGAATCCACAGCTTCTACCATCCAGTGGCAGCTTCTTTGCACCCACAGCTGGCATTTCCTGGGCATCTGCCCACTCCCGACTTGATCGTGACTCTTGGACTTGGTCCCCTTGTTCCACAGGTACTCTCGTCTGGAAATCCATCGTTGTTGCATTGCTGGTGTTGGTCTTCCTTGCAGAATTCCCCTATCACGACTTCTGTGCTCTCTGGGGAACTTAGGTGCACTTTTCACCCACATTTCAGGGTCTTGGGGTGGGCTATTCTTCTAACCCTCACTGTTTTCTTACAGTCCCAGCGACCCTCTACAAGGTCACATAGGTTTGGGGTCCAGTCGTGGTTCGCATTCCACTTCTAGAGTATATGGTTTGTGTTGCCCCTATCCCTATGTGCCCCCATTGCATTCTATTGTGACTATACATTGTTTGCACTGTTTTCTATTGCTATTACTGCATATTTTGGTATTGTGTACATATATCTTGTGTATATTTGCTATCCTCATACTGAGGGTACTCACTGAGATACTTTGGCATATTGTCATAAAAATAAAGTACCTTTATTTTTAGTATATCTGTGTATTGTGTTTTCTTATGATATTGTGCATATGACACTAGTGGTACTGTAGGAGCTTCACTCGTCTCCTAGTTCAGCCTAAGCTGCTCTGCTAAGCTACCTTTTCTATCAGCCTAAGCTGCTAGACACCCCTCTACACTAATAAGGGATACCTGGACCTGGTGCAAGGTGTAAGCACCCCTTGGTACCCACTATAAGCCAGGCCAGCCTCCTACATTGGTTGTGCAGCGGTGGGATAAGTACTTGCAACTACTTACCACTTTGTCATATTGTACTTTTAATAAGAGAAAAATATACAAAACAAGTTCAGTGTATGTACACCTAACCAAAAAGTTTTGCTTTTCTTATCTTACTCTTTCTCTAAGTGCTGAAAAGTACCTCTAAAACTTTCAAAAAGTTCTTTAAAAGTTTAAAAAGTTTTTTTCTGTTCTTTAAAAAGTTCTGAAACTTTTTCTTTCTTTTTCTGTCCCTTAAACCCTTGTCTATCATGTCTGGTACAGGCCAAACTCTTGATCTGGCCAGCATAGCTTATGACAACCTTAGCTGGAAGGAAGCAAGGAGTCTCTGCTTAGATAGAGGTTTAGGGGTAGGGGAGAATCCCTCAAGACAACTGTTAGTTAATATGATCATTGAACAAGATAAGACCTTAGTTAGCACTTCAGGTGAGAAATTAGCTGATGGTTCCCACTCTGATTCTGGGACACCCCCAGTGAAAGATTTGGGAGGGAACCTTCCCAACCTGCCCATTAGCAGGCCACCTAGCATGGCTGGTACTAATGTGACTTCACATCACAGTAGGAGTGTTACTTCTGTAGGCCAGAATGTTAGAGTGCCATCTGTTAGGGACAGGTCTCCCTCTGTTCATTCTCACCATTCTTCTGTGTCAAGGCATGCCCTACCCACCCACCCTGATGACAGAGTGTTAGAAAGGGAGCTCAATACATTGAGAATGGAAGAATCCAGGCTGAAGCTCAAGAAGCAACAGCTGGATTTAGATAGACAAGCATTTGACTTAGAAAAAGAAAGGCAGAGGTTGGGGTTAGGACCCCAATGTGGCAGCAGAAGTATTTCAAATAGTCATCCTGCAAAAGAGCATGATTCTAGGAATCTGCACAAGATAGTTCCCCCTTACAAGGAGGGGGATTACATTAACAAGTGGTTTGCTGCACTTGAGAGGGCCTGTGTTGTACAGGAGGTCCCTCAAAGGCAGTGGGCTGCTATCCTATGGCTATCTTTCAGTGGAAAGGGTAGGGATAGGCTCCTTACTGTTAAGGAAAGTGATGCCAATAATTTTACAGTTCTTAAGAATGCACTCCTTGATGGTTATGGCTTAACCACTGAACAGTACAGGATCACGTTCAGAGAAACCAAAAAGGAGTCTTCACAAGACTGGGTAGACTTTGTTGACCATTCAGTGAAGGCCTTGGAGGGGTGGTTACATGGCAGTAAAGTTTCTGACTATGAAAGCCTATATAACTTAATCCTGAGAGAGCATATTCTTAATAATTGTGTGTCTGATTTGTTACACCAGTACCTGGTAGACTCTGATCTGACCTCTCCCCAAGAATTGGGAAAGAAGGCAGACAAATGGGTCAGAACAAGGGTGAACAGAAAAGTTCATACAGGGGGTGACAAGGATGGCAAGAAGAAGGATGGTAAGTATTCTGACAAGGGTGGGGACAAATCTAAAAATGAGTCTTCATCAGGCCCACAAAAACACTCTGGTGGGGGTGGTGGTCCCAAATCCTCTTCAAATCAAAACAAAGAAAAGAAACCATGGTGCTATTTATGTAAAATAAAAGGCCATTGGACAACAGATCCCAGTTGTCCAAAGAAAAGCACCAAGCCTCCTACCACTACAACCCCTGCTGCTACACCTAGTGCCCCTAGTAATAGCAGTGGTGGTGGGAGCAAACCTACTAATAGCCAATCCAAGGGAGTAGCTGGGCTCACTTTTGGTAACTTAGTTGGGGTTGGTCTGATTAGGGAGACCACAGAGGCTGTGCTAGTCTCTGAGGGGGCTATTGATTTAGCCACCTTGGTTGCTTGTCCCCTTAATATGGATAAGTACAAGCAACTTCCCCTAATAAATGGTGTTGAGGTTCAGGCCTACAGGGACACAGGTGCCAGTGTTACAATGGTAATAGAGAAACTGGTCCACCCTGAACAACACCTACTTGGTCACCAGTACCAAGTAACTGATGCTCATAACAACACTCTTAGCCACCCCATGGCTGTTGTGAATCTCAACTGGGGGGGGGGTTACCGGTCCAAAGAAAGTTGTGGTTGCCTCAGATTTACTTGTAGACTGTCTACTGGGGAACGATTTAGAGACATCAGCTTGGGCAGAAGTGGAGTTGGAGGCTCATGCAGCAATGCTGGGCATTCCAGGGCATATTTTTGCTTTAACCAGGGCTCAGGCCAAAAAGCAAAAAGGACAGGGTGACTTGGATCCTGGAAGAATGGACCAAGTGCTCCCTAAAGCTAGGGTTAGTAAAGGTAAAACACTACCTACTATCCCTCCCTCTACAGTGGATTCTTCTTCTGAGGAAGAAGAATTTCCACCCTGTGCAGAACCTACACCAGAGGAGCTGGAAACAGACACTGCTGAGCTTTTGGGTGAAGGGGGGCCTGCCAGGGAGGAGCTGAGTGTGGCACAGCATACCTGTCCCACACTAGAGGGTCTAAGACAGCAAGCTGTCAAACAGCAAAATGGGGATGTCAGTGACTCACAGAGTTTACTGGAAGGACAACCTTTTGTATACTGAAGCAAGGGATCCAAAACCTGGAGCTGCCAGGAGATTGGTGATTCCTCAGGAATACAGAAAGTTCCTCCTAACTCTAGCCCACGACATTCCCTTAGCTGGACATTTGGGGCAAATGAAAACTTGGGACAGGCTTGTCCCCTTGTTTCATTGGCCTAGAATGTCAGAGGACACAAAGGAATTTTGTAAGTCCTGTGAAACCTGTCAAGCCAGTGGCAAAACAGGTGGCACACCAAAGGCACCCCTTATTCCACTGCCTGTGGTTGGGGTTCCCTTTGAAAGGGTAGGGGTTGACATAGTTGCCCCCCTTGACCCTCCTACTGCTTCAGGCAATAGGTTTATCTTGATGGTAGTGGACCATGCCACCAGATATCCTGAAGCTATTCCTCTAAGGACCACTACAGCTCCCGCAGTGGCAAAGGCCCTCCTGGGAATCTTTTCCAGGGTGGGCTTCCCAAAAGAGGTGGTAGCAGACAGGGGAAGCAATTTCATGTCTGCTTACTTAAAGGCCATGTGGAAGGAATGTGGTGTAACATACAAGTTCACCACACCCTATCATCCACAAACAAATGGACTGGTTGAGAGGTTTAATAAAACTCTCAAAGGAATGATAATGGGACTCCCTGAAAAACTCCGCAGGAGATGGGATATCCTGTTACCTTGCCTCCTTTTTTCTTACAGGGAGGTACCCCAAAAAGGAGTGGGCTTCAGCCCCTTTGAACTCCTATTTGGACACCCTGTAAGAGGTCCTCTAACACTTGTGAAGGAGGGTTGGGAACAACCTTTAAAAGCTCCAAAGCAAGACATAGTGGACTATGTACTTGGCCTAAGATCTAGGATGGCTGAGTACATGAAAAAGGCCAGTAAAAACCTTCAGGCCAGCCAAGAGCTGCAAAAGCAATGGCATGACCAGAAGGCTGTTTTGGTTCAGTACCAACCAGGGCAGAAAGTGTGGGTTTTGGAGCCTGGGGCCCCAAGAGCACTCCAAGACAAATGGAGTGGACCCCACATTATTGTTGAGAAAAAGGGTGAAGTCACCTACTTAGTTGACTTAGGCACTGCCAGGAGTCCCCTTAGGGTGCTCCATGTCAACTGCCTGAAACCCTACTATGACAGGGCTGATCTCACCCTGCTCATGGCAACAGATGAGGGACAGGAAGAAGAGAGTGACCCTCTCCCTGATCTCTTCTCTTCCACAGAACAAGATGCTCTAGTGGAAGGTGTAGTTTTGGCAGATTGTCTTACTGCTGAGCAGAAAGACCACTGCATAAATCTCCTGGGTCAGTTTTCTGAACTCTTTTCTACTCTGCCAGGCACCACTTCTTGGTGTGAGCACACTATAGATACTGGAGACAGCTTGCCTGTCAAAAGTAAGATCTATAGGCAGCCTGACCATGTCAGAGACTGCATTAAACAAGAAGTGCAGAAAATGCTTGAACTGGGAGTGGTTGAGCACTCTGAAAGTCCATGGGCCTCTCCTGTGGTACTTGTACCAAAACCTCATTCCAAGGATGGAAAGAAGGAAATGAGATTTTGTGTAGACTATAGAGGTCTCAACCAAGTAACCAAAACTGATGCTCACCCTATACCCAGGGAAGATGAGCTAATAGACACACTGGCATCTGCCAAGTATCTAAGCACCTTTGATTTGACTGCAGGGTATTGGCAGATCAAGTTAGCAGAGGATGCAAAAGCAAAAACTGCATTTTCAACCATTGGAGGGCACTACCAATTCACAGTAATGCCTTTTGGGTTGAAGAATGCACCTGCCACTTTTCAGAGGTTGGTGAATACAGTCCTGCAAGGGCTGGAAGCTTTTAGTGCAGCATATCTAGATGATATAGCAGTCTTTAGCTCCAGCTGGGATGATCACCTGGTCCACCTATGGAAAGTTTTGGAGGCCCTGCAAAAGGCAGGCCTCACTATTAAGGCTTCAAAGTGCCAGATAGGGCAGGGAAAGGTGGTTTATCTGGGACACCTGGTAGGCGGAGAACAGATTGCACCACTCCAGGGGAAAATCCAAACTATTATAGATTGGGTTCCCCCTACAACTCAGACTCAGATGAGAGCCTTTTTAGGCCTCACTGGGTACTACAGGAGGTTCATAAAGAACTATGGCTCCATTGCAGCCCCTCTTAATGACCTCACATCTAAAAAAAATGCCTAAAAAGGTATTATGGACAGCAAACTGTCAGAAAGCTTTTGAGGAGCTGAAGCAGGCCATGTGCTCTGCACCTGTCCTGAAAAGCCCCTGTTACTCCAAAGAATTCATTGTACAAACTGATGCATCTGAATTAGGGGTAGGGGCAGTCCTTTCACAACTTAATTCTGAGGGCCAGGATCAACCTGTTGCTTTTATCAGCAGGAGGCTGACCCCTAGAGAAAAGCGTTGGTCTGCCATAGAGAGGGAGGCCTTTGCTGTGGTCTGGTCACTGAAGAAGTTGAGGCCATACCTGTTTGGCACTCACTTCATTGTTCAGACAAGACCACAAACCTCTACTTTGGCTAAAACAAATGAAAGGTGAAAATCCTAAATTGTTGAGGTGGTCCATATCCCTACAGGGAATGGACTATACAGTGGAACATAGACCTGGGAATACCCACTCCAATGCAGATGGACTCTCCAGATATTTCCACTTAGACAATGAAGACTCATCAGGTCATGGCTAGTCTTCTTGTCCTTCGTTTGGGGGGTTTGTGTAGGAAAGTACCATCTTGCCTGGCATGTTACCCCCATATTTCACTGTATATATGTTGTTTTAGTTGTATGTGTCACTGGGACCCTGCCAGCCAGGGCCCCAGTGCTCATAAGTGTGCCCTGTATGTGTTACCTGTGTTATGACTAACTGTCTCACTGAGGCTCTGCTATCCAGAACCTCAGTGGTTATGCTCTCTCATTTCTTTCCAAATTGTCACTAACAGGCTAGTGACCAATTTCACCAATTTACATTGGCATACTGGAACATCCTTATAATTCCCTAGTATATGGTACTGAGGTACCCAGGGTATTGGGGTTCCAGGAGACCCCTATGGGCTGAAGCATTTCTTGTGCCACCCATAGGGAGATCTGACAATTCTTGCACAGGACTGCCAGTGCAGCCTGAGTGAAATAACGTACATGTTATTTCACAGCCATTTACCACTGCACTTAAGTAACTTATAAGTCACCTATATGTCTAACCTTTACCTGGTAAAGGTTGGGTGCTAAGTTACCTAGTGTGTGGGCACCCTGGCACTAGCCAAGGTGCTCCCACATTGTTCAGGGCAAATTCCCCGGACTTTGTGAGTGCGGGGACACCATTACACGCGTGCACTATACATATGTCACGACATATGTATAGCGTCACAATGGTAACTCCGAACATGGCCATGTTAAATGTCTAAGATCATGGAATTGTCACCCCAATGCCATTCTGGCATTGGGGAGACAATTCCATGATTCCCCGAGTCTCTAGCTCAGACCCGGGTACTGCCAAACTACCTTTCCCGGGGTCTCACTGCAGCTGCTGCCAACCCCTCAGAAAGGTTTCTGCCCTCCTGGGGTCCAGCCAGGCTTGGCCCAGGAAGGCAGAACAAAGGACTTCCTCAGAGAGAGGGTGTTACACCCTCTCCCTTTGGAAAAAGGTGTCAGGGCTGGGGAGGAGTAGCCTCCCCCAGGCTCTGGAAATGCTTTGATGGGCACAGATGGTGCCCATCTCTGCATAAGCCAGTCTACACCGGTTCAGGGATCCCCCAGCCCTGCTCTGGCGCGAAACTGGACAAAGGAAAGGGGAGTGACCACTCCCCTGACCTGCAACTCCCCTGGGAGGTGCCCAGAGCTCCTCCAGTGTGCTCCAGACCTCTGCCATCTTGGAAACAGAGGTGCTGCTGGCACACTGGACTGCTCTGAGTGGCCAGTGCCAGCAGGTGACTTCAGAGACTCCTTCTGATAGGCTCCTTCAGGTGTTGCTAGCCTATCCTCTCTCCTAAGTAGCCAAACCTCCTTTTCTGGCTATTTAGGGTCTCTGCTTTGGGGAATTCTTTAGATAACGAATTCAAGAGCTAATCAGAGTTTCTCTGTATCTCTCTCTTCAGCTTCTGCCAAGGAATCGACTGCTGACCGCACTGGAAGCCTGCAAAACTGCAACAAAGTAGCAAAGACGACTACTGCGACCTTGTAACGCTGATCCTGCCGCCTTCTCGACTGTTTTCCTGGTGGTGCATGCTGTGGGGGTAGTCTGCCTCCTCTCTGCACTAGAAGCTCCGAAGAAATCTCCCGTGGGTCGACGGAATCTTCCCCTTGCAACCGCAGGCACCAAAGAACTGCATCACCGGTCCTCTGGGTCTCCTCTCAGCACGAAGAGCGAGGTCCCTTAAATTCAGCAACTCTGTCCAAGTGACTCCCACAGTCCAGTGACTCTTCAGTCAAAGTTTGGTGGAGGTAAGTCCTTGCCTCCCCACGCTAGACTGCATTGCTGGGAACCACGTGTTTTGCAGCTACTCCGGCTCCTGTGCACTCTTGCAGGATTTCCTTTGTGCACAGCCAAGCCTGGGTCCCCGGCACTCTAACCTGCAGTGCACGACCTCCTGAGTTGTCCTCCGGCGTCGTGGGACCCTCTTTTGTGATGTCGGGTGAGCTCCGGTTAACTCCACTTCGTAGTGCCTGATCCAGCACTTCTACGGATGCTGATTGCTTCTGAGTGGGCTCTTTGTCTTGCTGGACGCCCCCTCTGTCTCCTCACGCAATTGGCGACATCCTGGTCCCTCCTGGGCCACAGCAGCATCCAAAAACCCTAACCACGACCCTTGCAGCTAGCAAGGCTTGTTTGCAGTCTTTCTGCACGGAAACACCTCTGCACGACTCTTCACGACGTGGGACATCCATCCTCCAAAGGGGAAGTTTCTAGCCCTTGTCGTTCTTGCAGAATCCACAGCTTCTACCATCCGGTGGCAGCTTCTTTGCACCCACAGCTGGCATTTCCTGGGCATCTGCCCACTCCCGACTTGATCGTGACTCTTGGACTTGGTCCCCTTGTTCCACAGGTACTCTCGTCTGGAAATCCATCATTGTTGCATTGCTGGTGTTGGTCTTCCTTGCAGAATTCCCCTATCACGACTTCTGTGCTCTCTGGGGAACTTAGGTGCACTTTGCACCCACTTTTCAGGGTCTTGGGGTGGGCTATTTTTCTAACCCTCACTGTTTTCTTACAGTCCCAGCGACCCTCTACAAGGTCACATAGGTTTGGGGTCCAGTCGTGGTTCGCATTCCACTTCTAGAG
Organism: Pleurodeles waltl; assembly: GCF_031143425.1. Taxonomy (NCBI): domain Eukaryota; kingdom Metazoa; phylum Chordata; class Amphibia; order Caudata; family Salamandridae; genus Pleurodeles; species Pleurodeles waltl. The sequence goes on along the minus strand of NC_090444.1, from coordinate 1,871,232,154 downwards.
TATATGGTTTTTGTTGCCCCTATCCCTATGTGCCCCAGTTGCATTCTATTGTGACTATACATTGTTTGCACTGTTTTCTATTGCTATTACTGCATATTTTGGTATTGTGTACATATATCTTGTGTATATTTGCTATCCTCATATTGAGGGTACTCACTGAGATACTTTGGCATATTGTCATAAAAATAAAGTACCTTTATTTTTAGTATATCTGTGTATTGTGTTTTCTTATGATATTGTGCATATGACACTAGTGGTACTGTAGGAGCTTCACTCGTCTCCTAGTTCAGCCTAAGCTGCTCTGCTAAGCTACCATTATCTATCAGCCTAAGCTGCTAGACACCCTATACACTAATAAGGGATACCTGGGCCTGGTGCAAGGTGTAAGTACCCCTTGGTACCCACTACAAGCCAGTCCAGCCTCCTACATTCCTAGTATATGGTACTGAGGTACCCAGGGTATTGGGGTTCCAGGAGATCCCTATGGGCTGCAGCATTTCTTTTGCCACCCATAGGGAGCTCTGACAATTCTTACACAGGACTGCCCCTGCAGTCTGAGTGAAATAGTGCACACACTATTTCACAACCATTTTCACTGCACTTAAATAGTAACTTATAAGTCACATATATGTCTAACCTTCAGACATTGAAAGATAGGTGCATAGTACCTGTGTGTGAGGGCACCCTTCCACTAGCAGAGGTGCCCCCACATCGTCCAGGCCCATTTTCCAGACTTTGTGAGTGCAGGGACACCATTACACGTGTGCACTGCATATAGGTTGATACCTATATGTAGCTTCACAATGGTAACTCTGAGTATGGCCATGTAACATGTCTAATATCATGGAATTGTCCCCCAAGCCAAATGTGGTATTGGGGTGCCAATTCCATGCACCCCGGGGCTCCAGCATGGACCCCGGGTTCTGCCAAACTAGCTCTCTGGGGTTTTCACTGCAGCTACCACTGCTGCCAACCCTCAGACAGGTTTCTGCCCCCCGGGGGCCTGGGCAGCCCAGTACCAGGAAGGCAGAACAAAGGATTTCCTCTGAGAGAGGGTGTTACACCCTCTCCCTTTGGAAATAGGTGTTAGGGGCTGGGGAGGGTTAGCCTCTCCCAGCCTCTGGAAATGCTTTGAAGGGCACAGATAGTGCCCTCCTTGCATAAGCCAGCCTATCGTGGTTCAGGGATCCCCCAGCCCTGCTCTGGCGCAAAACTGAACAAAGGAAATGGGAGTGACCACTCCCCTGACCAGTACCTCCCAGGGGAGGTGCCCAGAGCTCCTCCAGTGTGTCCCAGACTTCAGCCATCTTGTTTTCCAAGGTGTGGGGGCACTCCGGAGGGCTCTGAGTGGCCAGTGCCAGCAGGTGACGTCAGAGACCCCTCCTGATAGGCTGTTACCTGGTTAGGTAGCCAATCCTCCTCTGAGGGCTATTTAGGGTCTCTCCATGGTGCAATAGTGCCTGTGTTAGTGCATGGCAGCAATTTGTGCACAATTCGCTCTGTGTCATGGGCCTGGAAAATGTGTCCACAGACCTTCGTCTAGCACTGAATGACTTGCGTTGGAGAGGAGAGATCCCATTTGGTTGGTGATGCAGCTAGTCACAAGACCTCTATCCAAGCCTTCACCGAAGTGCTATCAGAATGCAAAAAGGTCTCTCGAAAGACATGGACAGGTCTGGGCCACAGTCAACTTCATTGAAAAATCACACTGCGCACTCGTCAACGCTTCTCCTTGTGTCGCTGTTGAATAGATCACTGCACAGGACTCCGTGGGCCCCTTCAGAGTTATATTTAAGGCCTCTCCCTACTCTCTCTGCAGCACTGTTTTTATAATTCAGTAAATACTTTACACTAGTTCCTTTGTTTAAGCTCGAACTCGCAGCGACCCAGGGTTCAGCAAGAGGTTTCACACACGAGCCTGACTGAATCCGAGATGGTCTTATGGGTGTATTACATGGTGAGGTCTCAAAAACGCACCACATGATACACAGCAATCCTCACGGCGCCCAAATTGGTATCAACCCCAGGAATACAACAAAGCGCGGCGCTGTTCGATAAACTATGCAGCTACGGAGCAGGTTGAGAGATACTCTACACGAGTGAGTACAATGAAGATGCGGTGAGGCGGTCACTGATGGGGATGATTCTAGAGACGATCAAAGTAGAAACGCAAGAGGAAGAGAAATGCCTGGAGAGGCAAGTCACTTCTCCACACAATTACATACAACAACTCACCCAGCCACGCCAGACCTGGGGGCCTGATTCAGACTTTGGTGGATGGGTTACTGTAAGGAAATGCCTCCTTGGCATGGTTACCCCCTGACTTTTTGCCTTTGCTGATGCTAAGTTTTGAATTGAAAGTGTGCTGAGGCCTGCTAACCAGGCCCCAGCATCAGTGTTCTTTCCCTAACCTGTACTTTTGTTTCCACAATTGGCACACCCTGGCATCCAGGCAAGTCCCTTGTAACTGGTACCCCTGGTACCAAGGGCCCTGATGCCAGGGAAGGTCTCTAAGGGCTGCAGCATGTCTTATGCCACCCTGGAGACCCCTCACTCAGCACAGACACACTGCTTGCCAGCTTGTGTGTGCTAGTGGGGAGAAAATGACTAAGTCGACATGGCACTCCCCTCAGGGTGCCATGCCAACCTCACACTGCCTATAGGTATAGATAAGTCACCCCTCTAGGAGGCCTTACAGCCCTAAGGCAGGGTGCACTATGCCACAGGTGAGGGCATATGTGCATGAGCACTATGCCCCTACAGTGTCTAAGCAAAACCTTAGACATTGTAAGTGCAGGGTAGCCATAAGAGTATATGGTCTGGGAGTCTGTCAAACACGAACTCCACAGCACCATAATGGCTACACTGAAAACTGGGAAGTTTGGTATCAAACTTCTCAGCACAATAAATGCACACTGATGCCAGTGTACATTTTATTGTGAAATACACCCAGAGGGTATCTTAGAGATGCCCCTGAAAACATACCCGACTTCCAGTGTGGGCTGACTAGTTTTGCCAGCCTGCCACACACCATACATGTTGCTGGCCACATGGGGAGAGTGCCTTTGTCACTCTGTGGCCAGGAACAAAGCCTGTACTGGGTAGAGGTGCTTCTCACCTCCCCCTGCAGGAACTGTAACACCTGGCGGTGAGCCTCAAAGGCTCACCCCTTTGTTACAGTGCCACAGGGCATCCTAGCTAGTGGAGATGCCCGCCCCTCCGGCCACTGTCCCACTTTTGGCGGCAAGGCTGGAGGAGATAATGAGAAAAACAAGGAGGAGTCACTGGCCAGTCACGACAGCCCCTAAGGTGCCCTGAGCTGAGGTGACTCTGACTTTTAGAAATCCTCCATCTTGCAGATGGAGGATTCCCCCAATAGGATTAGGGATGTGCCCCCCTCCCCTCAGGGAGGAGGCACAAAGAGGGTGTAGCCACCCTCAGGGCTAGTAGCCATTGGCTACTAACCCCCCAGACCTAAACACACCCCTAAATTGAGTATTTAGGGGCTCCCAGAACCGAGGAAGATAGATTCCTGCAACCTGAAGATGAAGAAGGACTGCTGGCCTGAAGCCCTGCAGAGAAGACGGAGACACCAACTGCTTTGGCCCCAGCCCTACCGGCCTGTCTCCCCACTTCAAGAAAAACTGCAACAGCGACGCGTCCCCCAGGGTCCAGCGACCTCTGAAGCCTCACAGGACTACCCTGCATCTAAAAGGACCAAGAACTCCCGAGGACAACGGCTCTGCTCCAAAGAAGAAACAACTTTGCAACAAAGAAACAACTTTAAAAGGGCTCCACGTTTCCTGGCGGAAGCGTGAGACTTTCCACTCTGCACCCGACGCCCCCGGCTCGACCTGCAGAGAAACAACACTACAGGGAGGACTCCCCGGCGACTGCGAGCCCGTGTGTAGCCAGAGTTGACCCCCCTGAGCCCCCACAGCGACGCCTGCAGAGGGAATCCAGAGGCTCCCCCTGACCGCGACTGCCTGCTTCAAAGAACCCGACGCCTGGTAAAGACACTGCACCCGCAGCCCCCAGGACCTGAAGGATCCGACCTACAGTGCAGAAGCGACCCCCAGGTGGCCCTCTCCCTTGCCCAGGTGGTGGCTACCCCGAGGAGCCCCCCCTTTGCCTGCCTGCTTCACTGAAGAGACCCCTGGGTCTCCCATTGAAACCAATTGCAAACCCGACGCCTGTTTGCACTCTGCACCCGGCCGCCCCTGTGCCGCTGAGGGTGTACTTTTTGTGCAGGCTTGTGTCCCCCCCAGTGCCCTACAAAACCCCCCTGGTCTGCCCTCCAAAGTCACGGGTACTTACCTGCTGGTAGACTAGAACCGGGGCACCCCCTTCTCCATTGAAGCCTATGCGTTTTGGGCACCACTTTGACCTCTGCACCTGACCGGCCCTGAGCTGCTGGTGTGGTAACTTTGGGGTTGCCCTGAACCCCCAACGGTGGGCTACCTTGGACCCAACTTTGAACCCTGTAGGTGGTTTACTTACCTGCAAAACTAACAAACATTTACCTCCCCCAGGAACTGTTGAAAATTGCAATGTGTCCAGTTTTAAAATAGCTTATTGCCATTTGTGTGAAAACTGTATATGCTATTTTGCTAATTCAAAGTTCCTAAAGTTCCTAAGTGAAATACCTTTCATTTAAAGTATTGTTTGTAAATCTTGAACCTGTGGTTCTTAAAATAAACTAAGAAAATATATTTTTCTATATAAAAACCTATTGGCCTGGAATTGTCTTTGAGTGTGTGTTCCCCATTTATTGCCTGTGTGTGTACAACAAATGCTTAACACTACCCTCTGATAAGCGTACTGCTCGACCACACTACCACAAAATAGAGCATTAGAATGATCTCTTTTTGCCACAATCTTACCTCTAAGGGGAACCCTTGGACTCTGTGCACACTGTTTCTTACTTTGAAATAGTACATATAGAACCAACTTCCTACATTACTCTTTCACAAACGTGAGGGATATCCCGTCCACCGTGTTACAATCTCCTAAGGATATAATGGAATCGTAGTACGGCGGATGGGATGTCTGTCACGTGTGTGACAGAGTAACCCCATCAACCAAACTCTAAATCAGATCCATGGACACATACTTAGATAATAAAGCCTTAACCTGACTCACTGACTTCCACCGAGAGTACTTTGTGCAGCTAATCGTGGTCAGTGACTTAGTATGCAGCATAACACTCTTGAAAGGCAGTACATCCCCTGGTAAGAGGCTTGAAAAATACTGCCTCCCTCCATCCACGCGTGAAGCACTAATCATCGGTCTTTCAAAGCCGGACAAAGACCCATCCAGATGTGGCTCATACGTCCCTGGTCAGTCATTAACAGAGATTGCAAAGTACTGGTAAAATTACTAGTGAACAGGCTACTCCCTCTCATGCCGGCCATTGTCCTGCCAGAGCAATTAGGCGTCATCCCCGGAGATCGGCAGAGCACAACCTGCGAGTAATCGTCTCTATGATACGCCACATGGCAGCGGAGGTGGGCTCCGCTACAGCGATGTTCAGCGCCGCTAAAGCAGCGGGTCTCTTCCTGCGGTCCGGTGATCCCTGGGGGTCTGCAACGCCTACTCAGGGGTGCGTGACTGCTTAGAAATGAGAATATTATTAACAGATTAATAAAAAAGTGTCTATAAATAAAGAACCAACATTAAAAATTAAAAATATTAAAGCATTCCGTAAACGTGATGGAATTTTAAATCAGAGGTTAAAAATTAAATGAGTGCCCTCAAATTGGTCGTCAAAGCTGTGCAGGTGCGTGAAACAGAATGTAACACGGACGAGCTGTGGCCTCAGGGGTAACTAGAAAAGCCCCAACCTCACCCTAAAAGAACATTTTGATTTTATTATATTTGTTTGTGAATTAAATGAAAATAGTTGACCACCTATGTATTGGTTTGATGAATGCTTGTTTCTGTGTTTATGTATATTGTGTTGAGGCTCAAATCATCAAAATTGCTTAAGCTATGGTCCATGGCTTCAATTAATGACTCAGTGGGGGGCTTGGATTCCAATAATGACTCAGTGGGGGGCCTTGGATTCCAGTAATGACTCAGTGGGGGCCCTTGGATTCCAGTAATGACTCAATGGGGGTCCCCAGATTCCATTAGTGGTTACGTGGGGGTCCTGGATTCCAGTAATTACTCAATGGGGGTGCCCGGTTTCCAGTAAGGAGTGACCCAATGGGTTCCCCGGATTCCACTAATGATTAAGTGGGGGTCCTCAGATGTCAAAAGGTTAAGAACTGCTGAGCTAAAGCATTCCCCTCTAGAGAGTGATGATTTCTGCTCTGAGTCTAAGATGCACAGAGATAAACTGATGGTTCATACAATGGATTGAACCTGTTTACGCAACCGCGACAGTCCAACTTCGAGTGAATAGCCTGCTAGAGGTTACACACAGCACTAGACAGGGTTATCTCCCCGTGAACACCCAGTAGGTCTCCATAGGTCTGGCGTAAGCTCTGGTGACCCCCCATGCGACAATCTTTTTTGGATCCCCACATGACCTTCTCCACATATTCCCTCACCACCACCCTCCAACAGTGCCCCCTAAACTCTCAATAGCCCCTCTCTCACATGCATTTCATTTTTTATAGCACTGCGTGTAGCAGTGTAGGGAGTCATAGCACTTTACCACACACACACATTATACAGAGACAATGAATCAAACGTGTGTGAATCAACCTATGTTACGTGAGACAACAAGGATTACAAGGTGCGGGAGTCACACCATCCATACTAGTGGGTACAATTTTCTAAGAGTGCTTGGGGTGGGGGAGCACACACTCAGGATTTATAACATACCACAGTGGTGAGCTTTACTAATAGGAATGTATTTCTAACCAAACAAAGCTTTTTTAGCAACATTAGGACAATGAAAGCCTGGGGGTAAGTCCTAACGTTCTAACCTATTCCACATGAAGCATGCAGCTCTGTGATGACAGTTCATATGTCACTGTGCTATATCAGGATTGTAACTTATGACCTGCAAGTAACACAAATATCTCTGTGACAAAAGCAGTAACCCACTGAGCTAGCCACATAAAAAACAGTTCTGTGCTCTGCATGGTACACGTTCTTTGTGGTAGGCATATTAACTCTCAGCGCCTTGAGACCCTTTGGGTGATTAGCAGCGCTTTACAAATCCTTGAATGATTGATTGATTGTGCTACTTCAAAACTGCCACTAGACAAACTCACATCTCTCTAGCAGGAAAGTTTATCACCAGAGTTATCTTGACTGAAAACTGCTAGACACACAAGATACTCTGCAGCCAGTGCTTTTAAACGCAAGTTATAGTGAATACATTGCCCCCAGCTCAGCAGCAGGTGTGGCTGCCCCCGACACAGCAGCTCTCCTCTTTGACCCTTTTACTTTATAAGCTTTAGATATGTGTAGTGTTTAGGTACTTTGAGAATTTATAGTTAAATTGACATACGACAGATTTGGATGACATCTCATATTTATGAATTCTATGAATTGTAAAATCTCTGAATTGTGTAGCTACCCAAATGTGGCGCACAATGATGGAGCGGACACCTTCGGAAAATGATTCGCTATAAACAATTTGCTTGACTTGACATCTCATATAAATAATCAGGTTTATGACTATAAATATACTCAATTTACAATGTTGTGTTTTTTAGACTAGCAGGACCTAGGCATAGATTGAGCTTAGAGTTAAAATCACTTAGGATTTTGTAATTCAAGTTGGATTATGTAAAACAGGTGAGATATTGGGAAATATGTGATTTGGAGGATTTTCAAAAGGGCAATGGTGCATTTAGAAATACTGTGATATTAAATGGCATCATAGTTATCTTATGCTATGAGGTGTGCAGGGAACTGGCCCCATGTTGCAGTACCCCCTACCCCCCCACACGCACACACTTTTTACCAGGTATCTGATGCTAACTTGACTGAGTGTGTCTGCTAACCAGGCCCCAGCACCAGTGCTCTTTCCCTAAAACTGTACTATTGTTCCACAATTAGAATACCCCTGGCACACAGATAAGTCCCTTTTAAAAATTACCAGTGATACCAAGGACACTGTGTCCAGGAAGGGCCCCTATGGGCTCCAGCATGTATTATGCCACCCTTAGGGACCCCTCACCAAACACATGCACGCTGCTATTGCAACTTGTGCGCGATAGTGGGGAGAAACTATACCACAGGTCAGGGCATAGCTGCATGAGCAATATGCCCCTACAGTGTCCAAGTCTATCCATAGACTTTGTAAGTGCAGGGTAGCCATATTGAGTATATGGGCGCTGGAAGTTTGTCATTACAAACTCCACAGCCCCATGATGGCTTCACTGAAGGCTGGGAAGTTTGGTATCAAACGTCTTAGCTCAGTAGACCCACACTAATGCTAGTGTTGGATTTATTGAAAAATGCACCCAGAGGGCATCTTAGAGATTCCTCCTGTATTTCACCCAACCCTCTAGTGTGAGGCTGACCGATCTGTGCCAGCATGCCACTAACAGACACATTTCTGACCCCATGGGGTGAGAGCATTTGTGCTCTCTGGGGCCAGGAGCAAAGCCTGCTTTCAGTGGAGGTGCTTCTCACCTCAACCAGAAGGAACTGCAACACTTGGCGGTGAGCCTCAAACCTCCTGCCTTTTGTTACAGAGTCCCAGGGAACTGTAGCACCGTGATTATCTTATGCTGTGGCATGTACTTAGAAATAATGAGTTATTTAATATCACCGTGATTATCATATGGTATGGGATCTTCTTAGAAATAATGAGTTGCCTGACCTGGAAAGATGCCTACCCCCAGACCAAGCCCCACTTTTGGTGGCAGGTCCAACAGGAAAATTAGGAAAAACAAGAAGTGACAAGTTCAGATGGGACCACCCCTAGGGTGTCCAGAGCTGAAGTGACCCCCTCCTTGCAGAATCCTCCATCTTGCTTTGGAGGTGATGCACCCTGCAGGACCAGACACCTCTACAAATCCCCAGAGGTCTGCCTGCCCCGCAGAGGACCAAGAACTCCTGAGGACAGTGGGCCTGTGGTCACAAGAAACAACCAGTAAGGACTCTAGAACCGCCCGGCTTTGGGAGCCCTGCCCATACTGCACCTGACGCCCACGGCCCATGTCCAGGTGGCCCACTGGTCCAGAGAAGGCCCCAGGCGATTGCAACCTCAAGTCCACCCTGGGTTGACCTCTCCAGGCTAACACAATGACACCTGCAGCCTGAATTCGGAGGACCCCCTGACCGCAACTGGATCCGACAAAGATTCCAGATGCCAAAAGATACCCCTGCACCCGTAGCCTCCTGGCCTTGGGCAATGTAACTGATGGTCCAGCAACATCCAACGGGTGTCTCTCCTACCTGTCCAGCCTTTGGTTTTCCGCAACCACTCCCTGAGCCCAGCTTGCAGCATTTTTGTGACCCCCGGGGATCCTCCATTGAAAAACATTGGGCTCCCAACAATGTATTTGCACCTTTCACCGGGCTGCCCTTGTGCAGCTGAGTGTGTGTGTGTGTTTGGTGCTGACCTGTGTCCCCTCTGACGCTCATCTAAACCCCCCAGGTCTGTGCCCTGAAATCACAGGTACTTACCTGCAACCTGTTTCTTTCCGAATGCCCCCAGTCAACACAGGATTCCATTGAAAACCCAACACCAACTTTGACCTTTGCACCCTGCCAGCACTGTGTATCTGGTGGTGTACTTTTGGGGTCAACATGAACATTGAACTGTGGACATCCTAACCCTCGGAGACTGGGATCATAAGTTGAGTACTTACCTGTTAACTGTGCTAACACTTTTCCTCTCCTAGGACTGCATTGCTTCCTATGAGAAATTGCACTGTGTCTACTTTTGAAATTGAACAGTGTTACTAACTTGTAAACTGTTTTATCTGTAAAACCTAAACAAAGTACATTTGATATATAAGCTTGAGACAAACCTACAACTGTACTTACCTGCAACAAAGATCCTTTTGGTTCTAGAAATAACAAAATATATTTTTGCTATCTAAAAACCATTGGTCTGGAGTTAAATCATTGAGTGTGTGCTTCTTCTATTGTCTGTGTGTACAACAAATGCTTTGCACTCCCCTCTGATAAACCTAACTGCTCAACCACAGTACCACAAATAGAGCATTAGTATTATCTACTTTAGCCTCTGTTAAGCCTCTAGGAACCCCTGGACTCTGTGCCTCTCGAGAACCCCTGGACTCTGTGCCTCTCGAGAACCCCTGGACTCTGTGCCTCCGGGGGAACCCCTGGACTCTGTGCCTCTCGAGAACCCCTGGACTCTGTGCCTCTCGAGAACCCCTGGACTCTGTGCCTCTCGAGAACCCCTGGACTCTGTGCCTCTCGAGAACCCCTGGACTCTGTGCCTCCGGGGGAACCCCTGGACTCTGTGCCTCTCGAGAACCCCTGGACTCTGTGCCTCTCGAGAACCCCTGGACTCTGTGCCTCTCGAGAACCCCTGGACTCTGTGCCTCCGGGGGAACCCCTGGACTCTGTGCCTCTCGAGAACCCCTGGACTCTGTGCACACTATGGGCCAGATGTAGCAATTTCCGAATTTGCGATTCGGAAATTGCGAGTGAGTCGGTGCGACTCGCAATTTCCGAATCGCCAATTCGTATGCAGAACGGTGTCTCAAACACCGTCTGCGAATCGCAATGGGATCGCAAAGACCCACCTCATTAATATTAATGAGGTGGCTCGCTTTTTGCGACCCCATTGCGATTCCCTGCACTCACAGGGATGGTGGCCTGCTGGAGACAGCAGACCTCCATGTCTGTGACTGCTTTTGAAATAAAGCAGTTTTTTTTTTGTATGGCAGCCCGTCATCCTTAAAGGAAAACGAGTTGCAATACAAAAAAATAACGAAACCATTTGGTTTCGTTTATTCACAGTAGGCAGTGGTCCATTGGACCACTGCCTGCTCTGAAAAAACATTTTTGGCAACATTCACAAAGGGGAAGGGGTCCCATGGGGGCCCCTTCCCTTTTGCGAATGGGTTACCACCAGTGTGACACTGGTGGTAACTGCGAATTGCTTTGCGACAGCGTTCGCGGTCACAAAGCAATTTAGCATTGCGGTGCGAGTTGCACATAGGAAGGGGACACCCCTTCCTATTTGCGAGTCGCATTCACATTTTGTGGGTCGGTACCGACTCGCAAAATGTGAATGTGCATCATGATGCGCGTTTTGCATGGTGCAAACTGCGATTTTCGCAGTTTGCGCCATGCAAAACGCTACCTACATCTGGACCTATATCTCATTTTGGTATAGTATATACAGAGCCGGCTTCCTACAGGGTGTACCTAGAAATAATAAGTTATTTAATGTCATCCTGATTATCTTATGCTATGTGATCTACTTAGAAATAATGAATTAATTAATATCACCATGATTACCTTATGCTATGAAATCTACTTAGAAATAATGAGTTGTCTAATATCACCCTGATTATCTTATGCTATGTGATCTACATAGAAATAATGAGTTATTTGATATCACCGTGATCATCTTATGCTATGGCATGTACTTAGAAATAATGAGTTATTTAAAATCACCGTGATTATCTTATGCTATGGCATGTACTTAGAAATAATTAGTTTTTAATTTCACCGTGATTGTCTTATGCTATGCGACGTACTTAGAAATAATGAGTTATTTAATATCACTGTAAATATCCTATTCTATGGGATCTATTTCGAAATAATGAGTTATTCAATATCACCGTGATTATCTTATGGTATGGAATGTAGCTAAAAAATAATGAGTTATTTAATATCACTGTGATTATCTTATGCTATGGGACGTACTTAGAATCAATGAGTTATTTAATATCATCGTGATTATCGTATGCTATGGCATGTACTTAGAATTAATGAGTTATTTAATATCACAGTGATTATCTTATGATATGGTATGTACTTAGAAATAATGAGTTATTTAATATCACTGTGATTATCTTATGCTATGGGACGTACTTAGAAATAATGAGTTATTTAATATCATCGTGATTATCCTATGCTATGGCATGTACTTAGAAATAACGAGTTATTTTAATATCACAGTGATTATCTTATGCTATGGGATCTACTTGGAAATAATGAGCTATTTAATAGCACAGTGATCATCTTATGTCTTCGGATCTACGTAGAAATAATGAGCTATTTAATATCACTGTGACTACCCTATTGCATGCAATCTACTTACAAATAATGAGTTATTTAATATCACAGTGAGTATCTTATGCTATGGTATGTACTTAGAAATAATCAGTTATTTATTATCACCGTGATTATCTTATGATATGGTATGTACTTAGAAATAATGAGATATTTAATATCACCGTGATTATCTTATGCTATGGAATGTACTTAGAATTAAGGAGTTATTTAATATCACAGTGATTATCTTATGATATGGTATGTACTTAGAAATAATGAGTTATTCAATATCACCGTGATTATCTTATGATATGGTATGTACTTAGAAATAATGAGTTATTCAATATCACCGTGATTATCTTATGATATGGTATGTACTTAGAAATAATGAGTTATTCAATATCACCGTGATTATCTTATGATATGGTATGTACTTAGAAATAATGAGTTATTCAATATCACCGTGATTATCTTATGCTATGGGACGTACTTAGAAATAATGAGATATTTAATATCATCGTGATTATCCTATGCTATGGCATGTACTTAGAAATAACGAGTTATTTTAATATCACAGTGATTATCTTATGCTATGGGATCTACTTGGAAATAATGAGCTATTTAATAGCACAGTGATCATCTTATGTCTTCGGATCTACGTAGAAATAATGAGCTATTTAATATCACTGTGACTACCCTATTGCATGCAATCTACTTACAAATAATGAGTTATTTAATATCACAGTGAGTATCTTATGCTATGGCCTGTACTTAGAAATAATACATTATTTAATATCACAGTGATTATCTTATGCTGTGTGTTATACTTAGAAATAATGAGTTATTCAATATCACCATGTTTATCTTATGATATGGTATGTACTTAGAAATAATCAGTTATTTATTATCACCGTGATTATCTTATGATATGGTATGTACTTAGAAATAATGAGATATTTAATATCACCGTGATTATCTTATGCTATGGAATGTACTTAGAATTAATGAGTTATTTAATATCACAGTGATTATCTTATGATATGGTATGTACTTAGAAATAATGAGTTATTCAATATCACCGTGTTTATCTTATGATATGGTATGTACTTAGAAATAATCAGTTATTTATTATCACCGTGATTATCTTATGATATGGTATGTACTTAGAAATAATCAGTTATTTATTATCACCGTGATTATCTTATGATATGGTATGTACTTAGAAATAATGAGATATTTAATATCACCGTGATTATCTTATGCTATGGAATGTACTTAGAATTAATGAGTTATTTAATATCACAGTGATTATCTTATGATATGGTATGTACTTAGAAATAATGAGTTATTCAATATCACCATGATTATCTTATGATATGGTATGTACTTAGAAATAATGAGTTATTCAATATCACCATGATTATCTTATGATATGGTATGTACTTAGAAATAATGAGTTATTCAATATCACCATGATTATCTTATGATATGGTATCTACTTAGAAATAATGAGATATTTAATATCACCATGATTATCTTATGCTATGGTATCTACTTAGAAATAATGAGATACTTAATATTACCATGATTATCTTATGCTATTGAATGTACTTAGAAATAATGAGTTATTTAATACTACAGTGATTATCTTCTGCTATGGGATCTACTTAGAAATAATGAGTTACTTAATATTACCATGATTATCTTATGCTATGGTATGTACTTAGAAATACTGAGTTATTTAATATTACAGTGATTATCTTATGCTATGGAATGCACTCAGAAATAATGAGTTATTTAATATCTGTGATTTTCCTATGCTATAGCATGTACCTAGAAATAATGAGTTCTCTAATATCACCGTGATTATCTTATGCTATGGCAATTACTTAGTAATAATGGGTTATTTAATATCACCGTGAATTATCTAATGCTATGGCATGTACTTAGAAATAATGAGCTATCTAATATCACCGTGATTATCCTATGCTATGGAATGCACTTAGAAATAATGAGTTATTATGTATCACTGTGATTATCCTATGCTATGGAATGTACTTAGAAATAATGAGTTATTTAATATCACCGTGGTTATCTTATGCTATGGGATGTACTTAGAAATAATGAGTTATTTAATATCACCGTGGTTATCTTATGCTATGGGATGTACTTAGAAATAATGAGTTATTTAATATCACCGTGGTTATCTTATGCTATGGCATGCACTTATAAATAATGAGTTATTTAATATCACCGTGATTATCTTATGCTATGGGACGTACTTAGAATTAATGAGTTATTTCATATCACCGTGATTATCTTATGATATGGAATGTACTTGCAGATAATAAGTTATTTAATAGCATTGTGATTATCTTATGTTATGGAATGTACTTAGAGATAATGAGTTATTTAATATCACTGTGATTATCTTATGCTATGGGACGTACTTAGAATTAATGAGTTATTTCATATCACCGTGATTATCTTATGATATGGAATGTACTTGCAGATAATAAGTTATTTAATAGCATTGTGATTATCTTATGTTATGGTATGTACTTAGAAATAATGAGTTATTCAATATCACAGTGATTATCTTATGCTATGGGATGTACTTAGAAATAATAAGTTATCTAACATCACCGTGATTATCCTATGCTATGGAATGTACTTAGAGATAATGAGTTATTTAATATCACGGTGATTATCTTATGATATGGAATGTACTTGCAGATAATAAGTTATTTAATAGCATTGTGATTATCTTATATTATGGAATGTACTTAGAGAAAATTAGGTATTTAATATCACTGTGATTATCTTATGCTATGGCATGTACTTAGAAATAATGAGTTATTTAATATCACCGTGGTTATCTTATGCTATCGAATGTACTTAGAATCAATGGGTTATTTAATATTATCGTGATCATTCTATGCTATGGAATGTACTTCGAAATAATGAGTTATTTAATATCACTGTGATTATCCTATGCTATGGCATGTACTTAGAGATACTGAGTTATTTAATATCACCATGGTTATCCTATGCTA
The DNA here is from genome assembly GCF_031143425.1 of Pleurodeles waltl. Classification (NCBI taxonomy): domain Eukaryota; kingdom Metazoa; phylum Chordata; class Amphibia; order Caudata; family Salamandridae; genus Pleurodeles; species Pleurodeles waltl. Next base: position 1,871,216,927 of record NC_090444.1, on the reverse strand, counting down.
TGGAATATACTTAGAGATAATGAGTTATTTAATATCACCATGGTTATCCTATGCTATGGCATGTACTTAGAAATAATGAGTTACCTAATATCACCGTGATCATCTTATGCTATGGCATGTACTTAGAAATAATGAGTTATTTAATATTGCCATGATTATCGTATGCTATGGAATGTTCTTAGAAATAATGAGTTATATAATATTGCCATGATTATCGTATGCTATGGAATGTTCTTAGAAATAATGAGTTATATAATATTGCCATGATTATCGTATGCTATGGAATGTTCTTAGAAATAATGAGTTATATAATATTGCCATGATTATCGTATGCTATGGAATGTTCTTAGAAATAATGAGTTATTTAATATTGCCATGATTATCGTATGCTATGGAATGTTCTTAGAAATAATGAGTTATTTAATATTGCCATGATTATCGTATGCTATGGAATGTTCTTAGAAATAATGAGTTATATAATATTGCCATGATTATCGTATGCTATGGAATGTTCTTAGAAATAATGAGTTATTTAATATTGCCATGATTATCGTATGCTATGGAATGTTCTTAGAGATAATGAGTTATTTAATGTCACTGTGATTATCCATGCTATGTTGAAGACACACTGAAAAGCATTCAGTAGTGTAGGAATTGAGGTATCGTTATCTATCCCTATCCTCTATATTTTAATCTCAATCCTTAGAAACCTGTTTGTAGTTACGCAACCCTACTTTTTCTATTCAAGGTTCTCTTTTAATGAAATAAGCCCTCCATTATTGTCTCGGCGTGTTACCTTTTGAACTCAGTAGGTGTTAGGAGTTTCAGTGATGGGCATTGCTGAGTTTTATGTGGAAACTGGTATTTGTAACCATTTTGTCTTTTTCATTTTGATTTCTGTGTATAATTTCTTTGTATATGATTTTAATTTACATACGTTTGATTACTGATTTCTGAAGCCCTGAAGAAGAGGGTTTTACTCCTCAAAATGGGTTGGCTGTCTGTCTGTTCATTCCAAAGAAAGATGGATTTGTACAAAATTACACCAAAGTGGTGATTAGAATAAATTTCAAACTCAGGCCTGTCAAATGAAATTCCAGTAATGGATAATCATAGATTATTATAAACCTCTTCAGTTGGACTTGGATTTGGATAAGACCAGTGGGGTTTGTCTTAGAGATGAAGGCGGTGCATTCGCATTCGGGGAGGCACTAGACTGCTCTCGGCTGAGCGACTGCAGCAACCTCCCGGGTGTCACCCTCAGGCCCACTGGGGCTCGCCATGATCCGATGGCTGGGTCCGTGCCACTGTGCTGATTTCATGGCAGGAACAAAGCAGATTTTCTTGATCAGTTACTTTGGCTGCAGAAGCCTCCGCGCCTTGAGGCCATCGTGGGTCCCGGCCCTCTGATACCCCCCAAAACGCACCTTTCATGTTACTCTACACCAGAGTCCTCAGAATTTTGCTCTGAGCACCCCGAAAGCAAAATGTTTTGAAGTCAAGCCCCACTCTAAAACTTCAAGGCAGAGCTTGAGGCAGTGGAAGGGGAGGGCTGATCACAGGGGTGGGGGCTTATGAGGTCACCCAGGGCTACTTTTTCTTTAGCTAATAATCCACACCAAATGTAAGAGGATTAAAAGAACAAACACATCAAACAAAAACTGAAATAGAAGAAACACTACTCCCTATAACTGGCCCCAAAGCAACTGCACCTGCTGCACTAATGATAGCTGCGGCCTGGGGTGTCAGGCTGTCTCCACTGCCTCATTCACCCCTTCCTGACAATGGCTGAGCATCACTCAAACCTCAAAGCCAACTCTCTGTTCCTTTTAGAAAAAGGAGCTCCTACTGTTTCCTGTCTCTTTGCAGCAAGAGGACCTCAGCTCCAATGGCAGGCCTCTTCTCCAAAGTCAGAGTTAATGGAAGTGAAGTGGGGGGCCTCACCGTTCCGGGCCCCAGTTTACTCATGAGGAAGCCTTCTTTTAAGGGGTTTATAAAAATGTTTGCACTAGGTACAGTCTGATTCCCTGTTACTAAAATGTACTCTTTGAAAGCACTTGTTTTATTTTAAATCCTAAATAATTCTGTGGCCGCACATCTTGTTCTAAGGGCCACTGGACTTATGCAATTCTGCGGCCAGAGGGTTTTCTGCAAAGCTGTGGATTTCTGCATTGATTGCCATATAATCCGTCCTCTGGTGCATAACCTGCAAATGTTAACAAAACGGTGAGATAGCTCAGAGGGTGAACATTTACTAAAGATGCGGCCGTGTCCCGAGCAGTGGACACTCCTCCCAAAGGCTGATTGGCCATCTTCCCACTGCTAAGGGCTGCATTTGATTTAACTGGAACTAGTTGGGTGAAGTCTTTGCCAAGGCAGCCACCATGTCTGTACATGACTACAGAGGAAGGAATACTATTGCAATATCTGCCGCATTAGGCCGCATAATGTGCCATTTCTTGTTCTTGAGCCAACCCTGTGTGCACCTCGGTCATCAGCAGCCATATCATTCCAGTGGCCCAAGTTCAAAGCAATTCCATATATTCACAGGGTTTTCTGTTACAGTCTGGGGCCTCAAAGCACTATAAATACAGAAGTCACCCTTCCGAACTGCGCCAACCAGGTTTCACTTCTGTGGCTCTCGGGCCTGGCAGACAGACATCAGGTTTCACTTCTGTGGCTCTCAGGCCTCACAGACAGATATCAGGTTTCACTTCTGTGACTCTTGAGCCTCACAGACAGACATCATGGTTTCACTTCTGTGACTCTTGGGCCTCACAGACAGACATCAGGTTTCACTTCTGTGACTCTCGGGCCGCACAGACAGACATCAGGTTTCACTTCTGTGACTCTTGGGCCTCACACACAGACATCATGTTTCACTTCTGTGACTCTCGGGTCTCACAGACAGACATCAGGTTTCACTTCTGTGACTCTTGGACCTCACAGACAGACATCAGGTTTCACTTCTGTGACTCTTGGGCCTCACATACAGACATCATGTTTCACGTCTGTGACTCATGGGCCTCACAGAAAGACATCGGGTTTCACTTCTGTGGCTCTTGGGCCTCACAGACAGACATCAGGTTTCACTTCTGTGACTCTCAGGCCGCACAGACAGACATCAGGTTTCACTTCTGTGACTCTTGGGCCTCACACACAGACATCATGTTTCACTTCTGTGACTCTTGGGCCTCACACACAGACATCATGTTTCACTTCTGTGACTCTCGGGTCTCACAGACAGACATCAGGTTTCACTTCTGTGACTCTTGGACCTCACAGACAGACATCAGGTTTCACTTCTGTGACTCTTGGGCCTCACACACAGACATCATGTTTCACTTCTGTGACTCTCGGGTCTCACAGACAGACATCAGGTTTCACATCTGTGGCTCTTGGGCCTCACAGACAGACATCAGGTTTCACTTCTGTGGTTCTTGGGCCTCACAGACTGACATCAGGTTTCACTTCTGTGGCTCTTGGGCCTCTCAGACAGACATCAGGTTTCACTTCTGTGGCTCTCGGGCCTCACAGACAGACATCAGGTTTTACTTCTGTTGCTCTCGGGCCTCTCAGACAGACATCAGGTTTCACTTCTGTGACTTTTGGGCCTCACAGACAATCAATTTTCACTTCTGTGGCTCTCTGGCCTCACAGACAGACATCATGCTTTACTTCTGTGACTCTTGGGGCTCACAGACAGACATCAGGTTTCACTTCTGTGACTCTTGGGCCTCTCAGACAGATATCATGTTTCACTTCTGTGACTCTTGGACCTCACAGACAGACATCAGGATTCACTTCTGTGGCTCTTGGGCCTCACAGACAGACATCAGGTTTCACTTCTGTGACCCTTGGGCCTCTCAGCCAGATATCATGTTTCACTTCTGTGACTCTTGGACCTTACAGACAGACATCAGGTTTCACTTCTGTGGCTCTTGGGCCTCACAGACAGACATCAGGTTTCACTTCTGTGGCTCTCGGGCCTCACAGACAGACATCAGGTTTCACTTCTGTGGCTCTCGGGCCTCACAGACAGACATTAGGTTTCACTTCTGTGACTCTCGGGCCTCACAGACAGACATCAGGTTTCACTTCTGTGGCTCTTGGGCCTCACAGACAGACATGGGGTTTCATCTCTGTGGCTCTTGGGCCTCACAGACAGGCATCAGGTTTCACTTCTGTGGCTCTTGAACCTCTCAGACAGACATCAGGTTTCACTTCTGTGACTCTTGGGCATCACAGACAGGCATCAGGTTTCACTTCTTTGGCTCTTGGGCCTCACAGACAGACATCAGGTTTCACTTCTGTGGCTCTTGGGCCTCTCAGACAGACATCAGGTTTCACTTCTGTGACTCTTGGGCCTCACAGATAGACATCAGGTTTCACTTCTGTTGCTCTTGGGCCTCGCAGACAGACATCAGGTATCACTTCTGTGACTCTTGGGCATCTCACACAGATATCATGTTTCACTTCTGTGACTCTTGGACCTCACAGACAGACATCAGGTTTCACTTCTGAGTCTCTTGGGCCTCCTAGACAGACATCAGGTTTCACTTCTGTGGCTTTTGAACCTTTCAGACAGACATCATCTTTCACTTTTGTGGCTCTCGGGCCTCACAGACAGACATCAGGTTTCACTTCTGTGACTCTTGGGCCTCTCAGACAGATATCATGTTTCACTTCTGTGACTCTTGGACCTCACAGACAGACATCAGGTTTCACTTCTGTGGCTCTTGGGCCTCATACACAGACATCAGGTTTCACATCTGTGGCTCTCGGGCCTCACAGACAGACATCAGGTTTCACTTCAGTGACTCTCGGGCCTCACAGACAGACATCAGGTTTCACTTCTGTGGCTCTGGGGCCTCACAGACAGACATCAGGTTTCACTTCTGTGGCTCTTGGGCCTCACAGTAAGACATGGGGTTTCACTTCTGTGACTCCTGGGCCTCACAGACAGACATCAGGTTCCACTTCTGTGGCTCCCGGGCCTCACAGACAGACATCATGTTTCACTTCTGTGGCTCTCAGGCATCACAGACAGACATCAGATTGCACTTCTGTGACTCTTGGGCCTCTCAGACAGATATCATGTTTCACTTCTGTGACTCTTGGACCTCACAGACAGACATCAGGTTTCACTTCTGTGACTCTTGGGCCTCACAGACAGACATCAGGTTTCACTTTTGTGGCTCTCGGTCCTCACAGACAGACATCAGGTTTCACTTCTGTGGCTCTTGAGCCTCACAGACATACATCAGGTTTCAATTCTGTGGCTCTTTAGCCAGCGCAAACAGACATCAGGTTTACCTTCTGTGACTCTCACGCTTTGCAGACAGACATCAGATTTCACTTCTGTGACTCTCGGTCCTCACAGACAGACATCAGGTGTCACTTCTGTGGCTCTTGATCCTCACAGACAGACATCAGGTTTCACTTCTGTGGCTCGGGGGCCTCTCAGACAGACATGTGGTTTCACGTCTGTGACTTGTGGGCCTCACAGACAGACATCATGCTTCACTTCTGTGACTCTTGGGCCTCTCAGACAGACATCAGGTTTCACTTCTGTAACTCTTGGACCTCTCAGACAGACATCAGGATTCACGTCTGTGCCTCGTGGGACTCACAGACAGACATCATGCTTCACTTCTGTGACTCTTGGGCCTCTCAGACAGACATCATGTTTCACTTCTGTGACTCTCGGGCCTCTCAGACAGACACCAGGTTTCACTTCTGTGGCTCTGGGGCCTCCCAGACAGACATCAGGTATCACGTCTGTGACTCGTGGGCCTCTCAGACAGACATCATTCTTCACTTCTGTGACTTTCGGTCCTCTCAGACAGACATCATGTTTCACTTCTGTGACTGTGGGGGCTCACAGACAGACATCTGGTTTCACTCTTGGGCCTCACAGACAGACAATCACAGACAGACCTCAGGTTTCACTTCTATGGCTCTTGGGATTCACAGACAGACATCAGGTTTCACTTCTGTGACTCTTGGGTCTCACAGACAGACATCAGGTTTCACATCTGTGGCTCTTGGGCCTCACAGACAGACATCAGGTTTCACTTCTGTGGTTCTTGGGCCTCACAGACTGACATCAGGTTTCACTTCTGTGGCTCTTGGGCCTCTCAGACAGACATCAGGTTTCACTTCTGTGGCTCTCGGGCCTCACAGACAGACATCAGGTTTTACTTCTGTTGCTCTCGGGCCTCTCAGACAGACATCAGGTTTCACTTCTGTGACTTTTGGGCCTCACAGACAATCAATTTTCACTTCTGTGGCTCTCTGGCCTCACAGACAGACATCATGCTTTACTTCTGTGACTCTTGGGGCTCACAGACAGACATCAGGTTTCACTTCTGTGACTCTTGGGCCTCTCAGACAGATATCATGTTTCACTTCTGTGACTCTTGGACCTCACAGACAGACATCAGGATTCACTTCTGTGGCTCTTGGGCCTCACAGACAGACATCAGGTTTCACTTCTGTGACCCTTGGGCCTCTCAGCCAGATATCATGTTTCACTTCTGTGACTCTTGGACCTTACAGACAGACATCAGGTTTCACTTCTGTGGCTCTTGGGCCTCACAGACAGACATCAGGTTTCACTTCTGTGGCTCTCGGGCCTCACAGACAGACATCAGGTTTCACTTCTGTGGCTCTCGGGCCTCACAGACAGACATTAGGTTTCACTTCTGTGACTCTCGGGCCTCACAGACAGACATCAGGTTTCACTTCTGTGGCTCTTGGGCCTCACAGACAGACATGGGGTTTCATCTCTGTGGCTCTTGGGCCTCACAGACAGGCATCAGGTTTCACTTCTGTGGCTCTTGAACCTCTCAGACAGACATCAGGTTTCACTTCTGTGACTCTTGGGCATCACAGACAGGCATCAGGTTTCACTTCTTTGGCTCTTGGGCCTCACAGACAGACATCAGGTTTCACTTCTGTGGCTCTTGGGCCTCTCAGACAGACATCAGGTTTCACTTCTGTGACTCTTGGGCCTCACAGATAGACATCAGGTTTCACTTCTGTTGCTCTTGGGCCTCGCAGACAGACATCAGGTATCACTTCTGTGACTCTTGGGCATCTCACACAGATATCATGTTTCACTTCTGTGACTCTTGGACCTCACAGACAGACATCAGGTTTCACTTCTGAGTCTCTTGGGCCTCCTAGACAGACATCAGGTTTCACTTCTGTGGCTTTTGAACCTTTCAGACAGACATCATCTTTCACTTTTGTGGCTCTCGGGCCTCACAGACAGACATCAGGTTTCACTTCTGTGACTCTTGGGCCTCTCAGACAGATATCATGTTTCACTTCTGTGACTCTTGGACCTCACAGACAGACATCAGGTTTCACTTCTGTGGCTCTTGGGCCTCATACACAGACATCAGGTTTCACATCTGTGGCTCTCGGGCCTCACAGACAGACATCAGGTTTCACTTCAGTGACTCTCGGGCCTCACAGACAGACATCAGGTTTCACTTCTGTGGCTCTGGGGCCTCACAGACAGACATCAGGTTTCACTTCTGTGGCTCTTGGGCCTCACAGTAAGACATGGGGTTTCACTTCTGTGACTCCTGGGCCTCACAGACAGACATCAGGTTCCACTTCTGTGGCTCCCGGGCCTCACAGACAGACATCATGTTTCACTTCTGTGGCTCTCAGGCATCACAGACAGACATCAGATTGCACTTCTGTGACTCTTGGGCCTCTCAGACAGATATCATGTTTCACTTCTGTGACTCTTGGACCTCACAGACAGACATCAGGTTTCACTTCTGTGACTCTTGGGCCTCACAGACAGACATCAGGTTTCACTTTTGTGGCTCTCGGTCCTCACAGACAGACATCAGGTTTCACTTCTGTGGCTCTTGAGCCTCACAGACATACATCAGGTTTCAATTCTGTGGCTCTTTAGCCAGCGCAAACAGACATCAGGTTTACCTTCTGTGACTCTCACGCTTTGCAGACAGACATCAGATTTCACTTCTGTGACTCTCGGTCCTCACAGACAGACATCAGGTGTCACTTCTGTGGCTCTTGATCCTCACAGACAGACATCAGGTTTCACTTCTGTGGCTCGGGGGCCTCTCAGACAGACATGTGGTTTCACGTCTGTGACTTGTGGGCCTCACAGACAGACATCATGCTTCACTTCTGTGACTCTTGGGCCTCTCAGACAGACATCAGGTTTCACTTCTGTAACTCTTGGACCTCTCAGACAGACATCAGGATTCACGTCTGTGCCTCGTGGGACTCACAGACAGACATCATGCTTCACTTCTGTGACTCTTGGGCCTCTCAGACAGACATCATGTTTCACTTCTGTGACTCTCGGGCCTCTCAGACAGACACCAGGTTTCACTTCTGTGGCTCTGGGGCCTCCCAGACAGACATCAGGTATCACGTCTGTGACTCGTGGGCCTCTCAGACAGACATCATTCTTCACTTCTGTGACTTTCGGTCCTCTCAGACAGACATCATGTTTCACTTCTGTGACTGTGGGGGCTCACAGACAGACATCTGGTTTCACTCTTGGGCCTCACAGACAGACAATCACAGACAGACCTCAGGTTTCACTTCTATGGCTCTTGGGATTCACAGACAGACATCAGGTTTCACTTCTGTGACTCTTGGGCCTCACAGACAGACATCATGATTTCACTTCTGTGACTCTTGGGCCTCTCAGACGGACATCAGGATTCACGTCTGTGACTCGTGGGCCACACAGACAGACACCATGCTTCACTTCTGTGACTCTGGGGGCTCACAGACAGACATCAGGTTTCACTCTTGGGCCTCACAGACAGACAATCACAGACAGACCTCAGGTTTCACTTCTATGGCTCTTGGGGCTCACAGACAGACATCAGGTTTCACTGCTGTGACTCTTGGGCCTCTCAGACAGACATCATGTTTCACTTCTGTGGCTCTTGAGCCTCTCAAGCAGACATCAGGTTTCACTTCTGTGACTCTTGGGCCTCACAGACAGACATCAGGTTTCACTTCTGTGACTCTTGAGCCTCACAGACAGACATCAGGTTTCACTTCTGTGACTCTTGGGCCTCACAGACAGACAATCACAAACAGACCTCAGGTTTCACTTCTATGGCTCTTGGGGCTCACAGACAGACATCAGGTTTCACATCTGTGGCTCTCGGGCCTCACAGACAGACATTAGGTTTCAGTTCTGTGGCTCTGGGGCCTCACAGACAGACATCAGGTTTCACTTCTGTGACTCTCGGGCCTCTCAGACAGATATCATGTTTCACTTCTGTGACTCCTGGACCTCACAGACAGACATCAGGTTTCACTTCAGTGACTCTCGGGCCTCACAGACAGACATCAGGTTTCACTTCTGTGGCTCTGGGGCCTCACAGACAGACATCAGGTTTCACTTCTGTGGCTCTTGGGCCTCACAGTAAGACATGGGGTTTCACTTCTGTGACTCCTGGGCCTCACAGACAGACATCAGGTTCCACTTCTGTGGCTCCCGGGCCTCACAGACAGACATCATGTTTCACTTCTGTGGCTCTCAGGCATCACAGACAGACATCAGATTGCACTTCTGTGACTCTTGGGCCTCTCAGACAGATATCATGTTTCACTTCTGTGACTCTTGGACCTCACAGACAGACATCAGGTTTCACTTCTGTGACTCTTGGGCCTCACAGACAGACATCAGGTTTCACTTTTGTGGCTCTCGGTCCTCACAGACAGACATCAGGTTTCACTTCTGTGGCTCTTGAGCCTCACAGACATACATCAGGTTTCAATTCTGTGGCTCTTTAGCCAGCGCAAACAGACATCAGGTTTACCTTCTGTGACTCTCACGCTTTGCAGACAGACATCAGATTTCACTTCTGTGACTCTCGGTCCTCACAGACAGACATCAGGTGTCACTTCTGTGGCTCTTGATCCTCACAGACAGACATCAGGTTTCACTTCTGTGGCTCGGGGGCCTCTCAGACAGACATGTGGTTTCACGTCTGTGACTTGTGGGCCTCACAGACAGACATCATGCTTCACTTCTGTGACTCTTGGGCCTCTCAGACAGACATCAGGTTTCACTTCTGTAACTCTTGGACCTCTCAGACAGACATCAGGATTCACGTCTGTGCCTCGTGGGACTCACAGACAGACATCATGCTTCACTTCTGTGACTCTTGGGCCTCTCAGACAGACATCATGTTTCACTTCTGTGACTCTCGGGCCTCTCAGACAGACACCAGGTTTCACTTCTGTGGCTCTGGGGCCTCCCAGACAGACATCAGGTATCACGTCTGTGACTCGTGGGCCTCTCAGACAGACATCATTCTTCACTTCTGTGACTTTCGGTCCTCTCAGACAGACATCATGTTTCACTTCTGTGACTGTGGGGGCTCACAGACAGACATCTGGTTTCACTCTTGGGCCTCACAGACAGACAATCACAGACAGACCTCAGGTTTCACTTCTATGGCTCTTGGGATTCACAGACAGACATCAGGTTTCACTTCTGTGACTCTTGGGCCTCACAGACAGACATCATGATTTCACTTCTGTGACTCTTGGGCCTCTCAGACGGACATCAGGATTCACGTCTGTGACTCGTGGGCCACACAGACAGACACCATGCTTCACTTCTGTGACTCTGGGGGCTCACAGACAGACATCAGGTTTCACTCTTGGGCCTCACAGACAGACAATCACAGACAGACCTCAGGTTTCACTTCTATGGCTCTTGGGGCTCACAGACAGACATCAGGTTTCACTGCTGTGACTCTTGGGCCTCTCAGACAGACATCATGTTTCACTTCTGTGGCTCTTGAGCCTCTCAAGCAGACATCAGGTTTCACTTCTGTGACTCTTGGGCCTCACAGACAGACATCAGGTTTCACTTCTGTGACTCTTGAGCCTCACAGACAGACATCAGGTTTCACTTCTGTGACTCTTGGGCCTCACAGACAGACAATCACAAACAGACCTCAGGTTTCACTTCTATGGCTCTTGGGGCTCACAGACAGACATCAGATTTCACTTCTGTGACTCTTGGGCCTCTCAAGCGGACACCAGGTTTCACTTCTGTGACTCTGGAGCCTCACAGACAGACATCATGCTTCACTTCTGTGACTCTTGGGCCTCACCGACAGACATCATGCTTCACTTCTGTGACTCTTGGGCCTCACAGACAGACATCAGGTTTCACTTCTGTGGCTCTTGGGCCTCACAGACAGACATCAGGTTTCACTTCTGTGGCTCTCGGGCCTCACACACAGACATCAGGTTTCAGTTCTGTGGCTCTGGGGCCTCACAGACAGACATCAGGTTTCACTTATGTGACTCTTTGGCCTCTCAGACAGATATGTTTCACTTCTGTGACTCTTGGACCTTACAGACAGACATCAGGTTTCACTTCTGTGACTCTTGGGCCTCACAGACAGACATCAGGTTTCACTTCGGGGGCCTCACAGACAGACATCAGGTTTCACTTCTGTGGCTCATGGGCCTCACAGTCAGACATGGGGTTTCACTTCTGTGACTCCTGGGCCTCACAGACAGACATCAGGTTCCACTTCTGTGGCTCTCGGGCCTCACAGACAGACATCAGGTTTCACTTCTGTGGCTCTTGGGCCTCGCAGACAGACATCAGGTTTCACCTCTGTGACCCTTGGGCCTCTCAGACAGATATCATGTTTCACTTCTGTTACTCTTGGACCTTTCAGACAGACATCAGGTTTCACTTCTGTGGCTCTTGGGCCTCACAGACAGACATCAGGTTTCACTTCTGTGGCTTTCGGGCCTCACAGACAGACATCAGGTTTCACTTCTGTGGCTCTTGAGCCTCACAGACATACATCAGGTTTCACTTCTGTGGCTCTTGACCCAGCGCAGACAGACATCAGGTTTCACTTCTGTGACTCTCAGGCTTTGCAGACAGACATCAGATTTCACTTCTGTGACTCTAGGTCCTCACAGACAGACATCAGGTGTCACTTCTGTGGCTCTTGTTCCTCACAGACAGACATCAGGTTTCACTTCTGTGGCTCGGGGGCCTCTCAGACAGACATGTGGTTTCAGGTCTGTGACTTGTGGGCCTCACAGACAGACATCATGCTTCACTTCTGTGACTCTTGGGCCTCTCAAACAGACATCAGGTTTCACTTCTGTGGCTCTTGGGCCTCTCAGACAGACACCAGGTTTCACTTCTGTGGCTCTAGGGCCTCCCAGACAGACATCAGGTTTCACGTCTGTGACTCGTGGGCCTCTCAGACAGACATTATGCTTCACTTCTGTGACTCTCGGCCTCTCAGACAGACTTCATGTTTCACTTCTGTGACTGTGGGGGCTCACAGACAGACATCATGCTTCACTGCTGTAACTCTTGTACCTCTCAGACAGACATCATGATTCACGTCTGTGCCTCGTGGGCCTCACAGACAGACATCATGCTTCACTTCTGTGACTCTTGGGCCTCTCACACAGACATCATGTTTCACTTCTGTGACTCTCGGCCTCTCAGACAGACACCAGGTTTCACTTCTGTGGCTCTGGGGCCTCCCAGACAGACATCAGGTTTCACGTCTGTGACTCGTGGGCCTCTCAGACAGACATCATGCTTCACTTCTGTGACTTTCGGTCCTCTCAGACAGACATCATGTTTCACTTCTGTGACTCTGGGGGCTCACAGACAGACATCAGGTTTCACTCTTGGGTCTCACAGACAGCCAATCACAGACAGACCTCAGGTTTCACTTCTATGGCTCTTGGGGCTCACAGACAGACATCAGGTTTCACTTCTGTGACTCTTGGGTCTCTCAGACAGACATCAGGTTTCACTTTTGTGACTCTTGAGCCTTTCAGAGAGATATCATGGTTTCACTTCTGTGACTCTTGGGCCTCTCAGACAGACATCAGGATTCACGTCTGTGACTCGTAGGCCACACAGACAGACACCATGCTTCACTTCTGTGACTCTTGATCATGTTTCACTTCTGTGACTCTCGGGCCTCACAGACAGACATCATGTTTCACTTCTGTGGCTCTTGAGCCTCTCAAGCAGACATCAGGTTTCACTTCTGTGACTCTTGGGCCTCACAGACAGACATCAGGTTTCACTTCTGTGACTCTTGAGCCTCACAGACAGACATCAGGTTTCACTTCTGTGACTCTTGGGCCTCACAGACAGACATCATGTTTCACTTCTGTGACTCTGGGGGCTCAAAGACAGACATCAGGTTTCACTCTTGGGTCTCACAGACAGACAATCACAGACAGACCTCAGGTTTCACTTCTATGGCTCTTGGGGCTCACAGATAGACATCATATTTCACTTCTGTGACTCTTGGGCCTCTCAAGCGGACACCAGGTTTCACTTCTGTGACTCTTGAGCCTCACAGACAGACTTCACGCTTCACTTCTGTGACTCTTGGGCCTCTCAGACAGATATCATGTTTCATTTCTGTGACTCTTGGACCTCACAGACAGACATCAGGTTTCACTTCTGTGGCTCTTGGGCCTCACAGACAGACATCAGGTTTCACTTCCGTGGCTCTCGGGCCTCACACACAGACATCAGGTTTCAGTTCTGTGGCTCTGGGGCCTCACAGACAGACATCAGGTTTCACTTAAGTGACTCTTGGGCCTCTCAGACAGATATCATGTTTCACTTCTGTGACTCTCGGGCCTCACAGACAGACATCAGGTTTCACTTCTGGGGCCTCACAGACAGACATCAGGTTTGACTTCTGTGGCTCATGGGCCTCTCAGTCAGACATGGGGTTTCACTTCTGTGACTCCTGGGCCTCACAGACAGACATCAGGTTTCACTTCTGTGACTCTCGGGCCTCACAGACAGACATCAGGTTTCACTTCTGGGGCCTCACAGACAGACATCAGGTTTGACTTCTGTGGCTCATGGGCCTCACAGTCAGACATGGGGTTTCACTTCTGTGACTCCTGGGCCTCACAGACAGACATCAGGATCCACTTCTGTGGCTCTCGGGCCTCACAGACAGACATCAGGTTTCCCTTCTGTGGCTCTTGGGCCTCGCAGACAGTCATCAGGTTTCCCCTCTGTGACCCTTGGGCCTCTCAGACAGATATCATGTTTCACTTCTGTGACTCTTGGACCTTAGAGATAGACATCAGGTTTCACTTCTGTGGCTGTTGGGCCTCACAGACAAACATCAGGTTTCACTTCTGTGGCTTTCGGGCCTCACAGGCAGACATCAGGTTTCACTTCTGTGGCTCTGGGGCCTCACAGACAGACATCAGGTTTCACTTCTGTGGCTCTTGGGCCTCACAGACAGACATCATGGTTTCACTTCTGTGACTCTTGGGCCTCACAGACAGACATCATGTTTCACTTCAATGGCACTGGGGCCTCACAGACAGACATCAGGTTTCACTTCTTTGACTCTTGTGCCTCACAGACAGACATCAGGTTTCACTTCTGTGGCTCTTTGGCCTCGCAGGTGGACATCAGGTTTCACTTCTGTGACTCTCGGGCCTCACAGACAGACATCAGGTTTCACTTGTGTGGTTCTCGGGCCTCACAGACAGACATCAGGTTTCACTTGTGTGGCTCTTGGGCCTCGCAGACAGACATCAGGTGTCCCCTCTGTGACTCTTGGGCCTCTCAGACAGATATCATGTTTCACTTCTGTGACTCTGGGGGCTCACAGACAGACATCAGGTTTCACTCTTGTGCCTCACAGACAGACAATCACAGACAGACCTCAGGTTTCACTTCTATGGCTCTTGGGGCTCACAGACAGACATCAGGTTTCACTTCTATGACTCTTGGGCCTCACAGACAGACATCAGGTTTCACTTCTGTTGCTCTTGGGCCTCGCAGACAGACATCAGGTATCACTTCTGTGACTCTTGGGCATCTCACACAGATATCATGTTTCACTTCTGTGACTCTTGGACCTCACAGACAGACATCAGGTTTCACTTCTGAGTCTCTTGGGCCTCCTAGACAGACATCAGGTTTCACTTCTGTGGCTTTTGAACCTTTCAGACAGACATCATCTTTCACTTTTGTGGCTCTCGGGCCTCACAGACAGACATCAGGTTTCACTTCTGTGACTCTTGGGCCTCTCAGACAGATATCATGTTTCACTTCCGTGACTCTTGGACCTCACAGACAGACATCAGGTTTCACTTCTGTGGCTCTTGGGCCTCATACACAGACATCAGGTTTCACATCTGTGGCTCTCGGGCCTCACAGACAGACATTAGGTTTCAGTTCTGTGGCTCTGGGGCCTCACAGACAGACATCAGGTTTCACTTCTGTGACTCTCGGGCCTCTCAGACAGATATCATGTTTCACTTCTGTGACTCCTGGACCTCACAGACAGACATCAGGTTTCACTTCAGTGACTCTCGGGCCTCACAGACAGACATCAGGTTTCACTTCTGTGGCTCTGAGGCCTCACAGACAGACATCAGGTTTCACTTCTGTGGCTCTTGGGCCTCACAGACAGACATCAGGTTTCACTTCTGTGACTCTCGGGCCTCTCAGACAGATATCATGTTTCACTTCTGTGACTCCTGGACCTCACAGACAGACATCAGGTTTCACTTCAGTGACTCTCAGGCCTCACAGACAGACATCATGTTTCACTTCTGTGGCTCTCAGGCATCACAGACAGACATCAGATTGCACTTCTGTGACTCTTGGGCCTCTCAGACAGATATCATGTTTCACTTCTGTGACTCTTGGACCTCACAGACAGACATCAGGTTTCACTTCTGTGACTCTTGGGCCTCACAGACAGACATCAGGTTTCACTTTTGTGGCTCTCGGTCCTCACAGACAGACATCAGGTTTCACTTCTGTGGCTCTTGAGCCTCACAGACATACATCAGGTTTCACTTCTGTGGCTCTTTAGCCAGCGCAGACAGACATCAGGTTTACCTTCTGTGACTCTCACGCTTTGCAGACAGACATCAGATTTCACTTCTGTGACTCTCGGTCCTCACAGACAGACATCAGGTGTCACTTCTGTGGCTCTTGATCCTCACAGACAGACATCAGGTTTCACTTCTGTGGCTCGGGGGCCTCTCAGACAGACATGTGGTTTCACGTCTGTGACTTGTGGGCCTCACAGACAGACATCATGCTTCACTTCTGTGACTCTTGGGCCTCTCAGACAGACATCAGGTTTCACTTCTGTAACTCTTGGACCTCTCAGACAGACATCAGGATTCACGTCTGTGCCTCGTGGGACTCACAGACAGACATCATGCTTCACTTCTGTGACTCTTGGGCCTCTCAGACAGACATCATGTTTCACTTCTGTGACTCTCGGGCCTCTCAGACAGACACCAGGTTTCACTTCTGTGGCTCTGGGGCCTCCCAGACAGACATCAGGTATCACGTCTGTGACTCGTGGGCCTCTCAGACAGACATCATTCTTCACTTCAGTGACTTTCGGTCCTCTCAGACAGACATCATGTTTCACTTCTGTGACTGTGGGGGCTCACAGACAGACATCTGGTTTCACTCTTGGGCCTCACAGACAGACAATCACAGACAGACCTCAGGTTTCACTTCTATGGCTCTTGGGATTCACAGACAGACATCAGGTTTCACTTCTGTGACTCTTGGGCCTCACAGACAGACATCATGATTTCACTTCTGTGACTCTTGGGCCTCTCAGACGGACATCAGGATTCACGTCTGTGACTCGTGGGCCACACAGACAGACACCATGCTTCAATTCTGTGACTCTGGGGGCTCACAGACAGACATCAGGTTTCACTCTTGGGCCTCACAGACAGACCTCAGGTTTCACTTCTATGGCTCTTGGGGCTCACAGACAGACATCAGGTTTCACTGCTGTGACTCTTGGGCCTCTCAGACAGACATCATGTTTCACTTCTGTGGCTCTTGAGCCTCTCAAGCAGACATCAGGTTTCACTTCTGTGACTCTTGGGCCTCACAGACAGACATCAGGTTTCACTTCTGTGACTCTTGAGCCTCACAGACAGACATCAGGTTTCACTTCTGTGACTCTTGGGCCTCACAGACAGACAATCACAAACAGACCTCAGGTTTCACTTCTATGGCTCTTGGGGCTCACAGACAGACATCAGATTTCACTTCTGTGACTCTTGGGCCTCTCAAGCGGACACCAGGTTTCACTTCTGTGACTCTGGAGCCTCACAGACAGACATCATGCTTCACTTCTGTGACTCTTGGGCCTCACCGACAGACATCATGCTTCACTTCTGTGACTCTTGGGCCTCACAGACAGACATCAGGTTTCACTTCTGTGGCTCTTGGGCCTCACAGACAGACATCAGGTTTCACTTCTGTGGCTCTCGGGCCTCACACACAGACATCAGGTTTCAGTTCTGTGGCTCTGGGGCCTCACAGACAGACATCAGGTTTCACTTATGTGACTCTTTGGCCTCTCAGACAGATATGTTTCACTTCTGTGACTCTTGGACCTTACAGACAGACATCAGGTTTCACTTCTGTGGCTCTGGGGCCTCACAGACAGACATCAGGTTTCACTTCTGTGGCTCTTGGGCCTCACAGTAAGACATGGGGTTTCACTTCTGTGACTCCTGGGCCTCACAGACAGACATCAGGTTCCACTTCTGTGGCTCCCGGGCCTCACAGACAGACATCATGTTTCACTTCTGTGGCTCTCAGGCATCACAGACAGACATCAGATTGCACTTCTGTGACTCTTGGGCCTCTCAGACAGATATCATGTTTCACTTCTGTGACTCTTGGACCTCACAGACAGACATCAGGTTTCACTTCTGTGACTCTTGGGCCTCACAGACAGACATCAGGTTTCACTTTTGTGGCTCTCGGTCCTCACAGACAGACATCAGGTTTCACTTCTGTGGCTCTTGAGCCTCACAGACATACATCAGGTTTCAATTCTGTGGCTCTTTAGCCAGCGCAAACAGACATCAGGTTTACCTTCTGTGACTCTCACGCTTTGCAGACAGACATCAGATTTCACTTCTGTGACTCTCGGTCCTCACAGACGACAGACATCAGGTGTCACTTCTGTGGCTCTTGATCCTCACAGACAGACATCAGGTTTCACTTCTGTGGCTCGGGGGCCTCTCAGACAGACATGTGGTTTCACGTCTGTGACTTGTGGGCCTCACAGACAGACATCATGCTTCACTTCTGTGACTCTTGGGCCTCTCAGACAGACATCAGGTTTCACTTCTGTAACTCTTGGACCTCTCAGACAGACATCAGGATTCACGTCTGTGCCTCGTGGGACTCACAGACAGACATCATGCTTCACTTCTGTGACTCTTGGGCCTCTCAGACAGACATCATGTTTCACTTCTGTGACTCTCGGGCCTCTCAGACAGACACCAGGTTTCACTTCTGTGGCTCTGGGGCCTCCCAGACAGACATCAGGTATCACGTCTGTGACTCGTGGGCCTCTCAGACAGACATCATTCTTCACTTCTGTGACTTTCGGTCCTCTCAGACAGACATCATGTTTCACTTCTGTGACTGTGGGGGCTCACAGACAGACATCTGGTTTCACTCTTGGGCCTCACAGACAGACAATCACAGACAGACCTCAGGTTTCACTTCTATGGCTCTTGGGATTCACAGACAGACATCAGGTTTCACTTCTGTGACTCTTGGGCCTCACAGACAGACATCATGATTTCACTTCTGTGACTCTTGGGCCTCTCAGACGGACATCAGGATTCACGTCTGTGACTCGTGGGCCACACAGACAGACACCATGCTTCACTTCTGTGACTCTGGGGGCTCACAGACAGACATCAGGTTTCACTCTTGGGCCTCACAGACAGACAATCACAGACAGACCTCAGGTTTCACTTCTATGGCTCTTGGGGCTCACAGACAGACATCAGGTTTCACTGCTGTGACTCTTGGGCCTCTCAGACAGACATCATGTTTCACTTCTGTGGCTCTTGAGCCTCTCAAGCAGACATCAGGTTTCACTTCTGTGACTCTTGGGCCTCACAGACAGACATCAGGTTTCACTTCTGTGACTCTTGAGCCTCACAGACAGACATCAGGTTTCACTTCTGTGACTCTTGGGCCTCACAGACAGACAATCACAAACAGACCTCAGGTTTCACTTCTATGGCTCTTGGGGCTCACAGACAGACATCAGGTTTCACATCTGTGGCTCTCGGGCCTCACAGACAGACATTAGGTTTCAGTTCTGTGGCTCTGGGGCCTCACAGACAGACATCAGGTTTCACTTCTGTGACTCTCGGGCCTCTCAGACAGATATCATGTTTCACTTCTGTGACTCCTGGACCTCACAGACAGACATCAGGTTTCACTTCAGTGACTCTCGGGCCTCACAGACAGACATCAGGTTTCACTTCTGTGGCTCTGGGGCCTCACAGACAGACATCAGGTTTCACTTCTGTGGCTCTTGGGCCTCACAGTAAGACATGGGGTTTCACTTCTGTGACTCCTGGGCCTCACAGACAGACATCAGGTTCCACTTCTGTGGCTCCCGGGCCTCACAGACAGACATCATGTTTCACTTCTGTGGCTCTCAGGCATCACAGACAGACATCAGATTGCACTTCTGTGACTCTTGGGCCTCTCAGACAGATATCATGTTTCACTTCTGTGACTCTTGGACCTCACAGACAGACATCAGGTTTCACTTCTGTGACTCTTGGGCCTCACAGACAGACATCAGGTTTCACTTTTGTGGCTCTCGGTCCTCACAGACAGACATCAGGTTTCACTTCTGTGGCTCTTGAGCCTCACAGACATACATCAGGTTTCAATTCTGTGGCTCTTTAGCCAGCGCAAACAGACATCAGGTTTACCTTCTGTGACTCTCACGCTTTGCAGACAGACATCAGATTTCACTTCTGTGACTCTCGGTCCTCACAGACGACAGACATCAGGTGTCACTTCTGTGGCTCTTGATCCTCACAGACAGACATCAGGTTTCACTTCTGTGGCTCGGGGGCCTCTCAGACAGACATGTGGTTTCACGTCTGTGACTTGTGGGCCTCACAGACAGACATCATGCTTCACTTCTGTGACTCTTGGGCCTCTCAGACAGACATCAGGTTTCACTTCTGTAACTCTTGGACCTCTCAGACAGACATCAGGATTCACGTCTGTGCCTCGTGGGACTCACAGACAGACATCATGCTTCACTTCTGTGACTCTTGGGCCTCTCAGACAGACATCATGTTTCACTTCTGTGACTCTCGGGCCTCTCAGACAGACACCAGGTTTCACTTCTGTGGCTCTGGGGCCTCCCAGACAGACATCAGGTATCACGTCTGTGACTCGTGGGCCTCTCAGACAGACATCATTCTTCACTTCTGTGACTTTCGGTCCTCTCAGACAGACATCATGTTTCACTTCTGTGACTGTGGGGGCTCACAGACAGACATCTGGTTTCACTCTTGGGCCTCACAGACAGACAATCACAGACAGACCTCAGGTTTCACTTCTATGGCTCTTGGGATTCACAGACAGACATCAGGTTTCACTTCTGTGACTCTTGGGCCTCACAGACAGACATCATGATTTCACTTCTGTGACTCTTGGGCCTCTCAGACGGACATCAGGATTCACGTCTGTGACTCGTGGGCCACACAGACAGACACCATGCTTCACTTCTGTGACTCTGGGGGCTCACAGACAGACATCAGGTTTCACTCTTGGGCCTCACAGACAGACAATCACAGACAGACCTCAGGTTTCACTTCTATGGCTCTTGGGGCTCACAGACAGACATCAGGTTTCACTGCTGTGACTCTTGGGCCTCTCAGACAGACATCATGTTTCACTTCTGTGGCTCTTGAGCCTCTCAAGCAGACATCAGGTTTCACTTCTGTGACTCTTGGGCCTCACAGACAGACATCAGGTTTCACTTCTGTGACTCTTGAGCCTCACAGACAGACATCAGGTTTCACTTCTGTGACTCTTGGGCCTCACAGACAGACAATCACAAACAGACCTCAGGTTTCACTTCTATGGCTCTTGGGGCTCACAGACAGACATCAGATTTCACTTCTGTGACTCTTGGGCCTCTCAAGCGGACACCAGGTTTCACTTCTGTGACTCTGGAGCCTCACAGACAGACATCATGCTTCACTTCTGTGACTCTTGGGCCTCACCGACAGACATCATGCTTCACTTCTGTGACTCTTGGGCCTCACAGACAGACATCAGGTTTCACTTCTGTGGCTCTTGGGCCTCACAGACAGACATCAGGTTTCACTTCTGTGGCTCTCGGGCCTCACACACAGACATCAGGTTTCAGTTCTGTGGCTCTGGGGCCTCACAGACAGACATCAGGTTTCACTTATGTGACTCTTTGGCCTCTCAGACAGATATGTTTCACTTCTGTGACTCTTGGACCTTACAGACAGACATCAGGTTTCACTTCTGTGACTCTTGGGCCTCACAGACAGACATCAGGTTTCACTTCGGGGGCCTCACAGACAGACATCAGGTTTCACTTCTGTGGCTCATGGGCCTCACAGTCAGACATGGGGTTTCACTTCTGTGACTCCTGGGCCTCACAGACAGACATCAGGTTCCACTTCTGTGGCTCTCGGGCCTCACAGACAGACATCAGGTTTCACTTCTGTGGCTCTTGGGCCTCGCAGACAGACATCAGGTTTCACCTCTGTGACCCTTGGGCCTCTCAGACAGATATCATGTTTCACTTCTGTTACTCTTGGACCTTTCAGACAGACATCAGGTTTCACTTCTGTGGCTCTTGGGCCTCACAGACAGACATCAGGTTTCACTTCTGTGGCTTTCGGGCCTCACAGACAGACATCAGGTTTCACTTCTGTGGCTCTTGAGCCTCACAGACATACATCAGGTTTCACTTCTGTGGCTCTTGACCCAGCGCAGACAGACATCAGGTTTCACTTCTGTGACTCTCAGGCTTTGCAGACAGACATCAGATTTCACTTCTGTGACTCTCGGTCCTCACAGACAGACATCAGGTGTCACTTCTGTGGCTCTTGTTCCTCACAGACAGACATCAGGTTTCACTTCTGTGGCTCGGGGGCCTCTCAGACAGACATGTGGTTTCAGGTCTGTGACTTGTGGGCCTCACAGACAGACATCATGCTTCACTTCTGTGACTCTTGGGCCTCTCAGACAGACATCAGGTTTCACTTCTGTGGCTCTTGGGCCTCTCAGACAGACACCAGGTTTCACTTCTGTGGCTCTGGGGCCTCCCAGACAGACATCAGGTTTCACGTCTGTGACTCGTGGGCCTCTCAGACAGACATTATGCTTCACTTCTGTGACTCTCGGCCTCTCAGACAGACTTCATGTTTCACTTCTGTGACTGTGGGGGCTCACAGACAGACATCATGCTTCACTGCTGTAACTCTTGTACCTCTCAGACAGACATCATGATTCACGTCTGTGCCTCGTGGGCCTCACAGACAGACATCATGCTTCACTTCTGTGACTCTTGGGCCTCTCACACAGACATCATGTTTCACTTCTGTGACTCTCGGCCTCTCAGACAGACACCAGGTTTCACTTCTGTGGCTCTGGGGCCTCCCAGACAGACATCAGGTTTCACGTCTGTGACTCGTGGGCCTCTCAGACAGACATCATGCTTCACTTCTGTGACTTTCGGTCCTCTCAGACAGACATCATGTTTCACTTCTGTGACTCTGGGGGCTCACAGACAGACATCAGGTTTCACTCTTGGGTCTCACAGACAGCCAATCACAGACAGACCTCAGGTTTCACTTCTATGGCTCTTGGGGCTCACAGACAGACATCAGGTTTCACTTCTGTGACTCTTGGGTCTCTCAGACAGACATCAGGTTTCACTTTTGTGACTCTTGAGCCTTTCAGAGAGATATCATGGTTTCACTTCTGAGACTCTTGGGCCTCTCAGACAGACATCAGGATTCACGTCTGTGACTCGTAGGCCACACAGACAGACACCATGCTTCACTTCTGTGACTCTTGATCATGTTTCACTTCTGTGACTCTCGGGCCTCACAGACAGACATCATGTTTCACTTCTGTGGCTCTTGAGCCTCTCAAGCAGACATCAGGTTTCACTTCTGTGACTCTTGGGCCTCACAGACAGACATCAGGTTTCACTTCTGTGACTCTTGGGCCTCACAGACAGACATCATGTTTCACTTCTGTGACTCTGGGGGCTCAAAGACAGACATCAGGTTTCACTCTTGGGTCTCACAGACAGACAATCACAGACAGACCTCAGGTTTCACTTCTATGGCTCTTGGGGCTCACAGATAGACATCATATTTCACTTCTGTGACTCTTGGGCCTCTCAAGCGGACACCAGGTTTCACTTCTGTGACTCTTGAGCCTCACAGACAGACTTCACGCTTCACTTCTGTGACTCTTGGGCCTCTCAGACAGATATCATGTTTCATTTCTGTGACTCTTGGACCTCACAGACAGACATCAGGTTTCACTTCTGTGGCTCTTGGGCCTCACAGACAGACATCAGGTTTCACTTCCGTGGCTCTCGGGCCTCACACACAGACATCAGGTTTCAGTTCTGTGGCTCTGGGGCCTCACAGACAGACATCAGGTTTCACTTAAGTGACTCTTGGGCCTCTCAGACAGATATCATGTTTCACTTCTGTGACTCTCGGGCCTCACAGACAGACATCAGGTTTCACTTCTGGGGCCTCACAGACAGACATCAGGTTTGACTTCTGTGGCTCATGGGCCTCTCAGTCAGACATGGGGTTTCACTTCTGTGACTCCTGGGCCTCACAGACAGACATCAGGTTTCACTTCTGTGACTCTCGGGCCTCACAGACAGACATCATGTTTCACTTCTGTGGCTCTTGAGCCTCTCAAGCAGACATCAGGTTTCACTTCTGTGACTCTTGGGCCTCACAGACAGACATCAGGTTTCACTTCTGTGACTCTTGAGCCTCACAGACAGACATCAGGTTTCACTTCTGTGACTCTTGGGCCTCACAGACAGACATCATGTTTCACTTCTGTGACTCTGGGGGCTCAAAGACAGACATCAGGTTTCACTCTTGGGTCTCACAGACAGACAATCACAGACAGACCTCAGGTTTCACTTCTATGGCTCTTGGGGCTCACAGATAGACATCATATTTCACTTCTGTGACTCTTGGGCCTCTCAAGCGGACACCAGGTTTCACTTCTGTGACTCTTGAGCCTCACAGACAGACTTCACGCTTCACTTCTGTGACTCTTGGGCCTCTCAGACAGATATCATGTTTCATTTCTGTGACTCTTGGACCTCACAGACAGAAATCAGGTTTCACTTCTGTGGCTCTTGGGCCTCACAGACAGACATCAGGTTTCACTTCCGTGGCTCTCGGGCCTCACACACAGACATCAGGTTTCAGTTCTGTGGCTCTGGGGCCTCACAGACAGACATCAGGTTTCACTTAAGTGACTCTTGGGCCTCTCAGACAGATATCATGTTTCACTTCTGTGACTCTCGGGCCTCACAGACAGACATCAGGTTTCACTTCTGGGGCCTCACAGACAGACATCAGGTTTGACTTCTGTGGCTCATGGGCCTCTCAGTCAGACATGGGGTTTCACTTCTGTGACTCCTGGGCCTCACAGACAGACATCAGGTTTCACTTCTGTGACTCTCGGGCCTCACAGACAGACATCAGGTTTAACTTCTGGGGCCTCACAGACAGACATCAGGTTTGACTTCTGTGGCTCATGGGCCTCACAGTCAGACATGGGGTTTCACTTCTGTGACTCCTGGGCCTCACAGACAGACATCAGGATCCACTTCTGTGGCTCTCGGGCCTCACAGACAGACATCAGGTTTCCCTTCTGTGGCTCTTGGGCCTCGCAGACAGTCATCAGGTTTCCCCTCTGTGACCCTTGGGCCTCTCAGACAGATATCATGTTTCACTTCTGTGACTCTTGGACCTTAGAGATAGACATCAGGTTTCACTTCTGTGGCTGTTGGGCCTCACAGACAAACATCAGGTTTCACTTCTGTGGCTTTCGGGCCTCACAGGCAGACATCAGGTTTCACTTCTGTGGCTCTGGGGCCTCACAGACAGACATCAGGTTTCACTTCTGTGGCTCTTGGGCCTCACAGACAGACATCATGGTTTCACTTCTGTGACTCTTGGGCCTCACAGACAGACATCATGTTTCACTTCAATGGC
Organism: Pleurodeles waltl; assembly: GCF_031143425.1. NCBI lineage: Eukaryota > Metazoa > Chordata > Amphibia > Caudata > Salamandridae > Pleurodeles > Pleurodeles waltl. The sequence goes on along the minus strand of NC_090444.1, from coordinate 1,871,191,760 downwards.
ACTGGGGCCTCACAGACAGACATCAGGTTTCACTTCTTTGACTCTTGTGCCTCACAGACAGACATCAGGTTTCACTTCTGTGGCTCTTTGGCCTCGCAGGCGGACATCAGGTTTCACTTCTGTGACTCTCGGGCCTCACAGACAGACATCAGGTTTCACTTGTGTGGTTCTCGGGCCTCACAGACAGACATCAGGTTTCACTTGTGTGGCTCTTGGGCCTCGCAGACAGACATCAGGTGTCCCCTCTGTGACTCTTGGGCCTCTCAGACAGATATCATGTTTCACTTCTGTGACTCTGGGGGCTCACAGACAGACATCAGGTTTCACTCTTGTGCCTCACAGACAGACAATCACAGACAGACCTCAGGTTTCACTTCTATGGCTCTTGGGGCTCACAGACAGACATCAGGTTTCACTTCTGTGACTCTTGGGCCTCACAGACAGACATCAGGTTTCACTTCTGTTGCTCTTGGGCCTCGCAGACAGACATCAGGTATCACTTCTGTGACTCTTGGGCATCTCACACAGATATCATGTTTCACTTCTGTGACTCTTGGACCTCACAGACAGACATCAGGTTTCACTTCTGAGTCTCTTGGGCCTCCTAGACAGACATCAGGTTTCACTTCTGTGGCTTTTGAACCTTTCAGACAGACATCATCTTTCACTTTTGTGGCTCTCGGGCCTCACAGACAGACATCAGGTTTCACTTCTGTGACTCTTGGGCCTCTCAGACAGATATCATGTTTCACTTCCGTGACTCTTGGACCTCACAGACAGACATCAGGTTTCACTTCTGTGGCTCTTGGGCCTCATACACAGACATCAGGTTTCACATCTGTGGCTCTCGGCCTCACAGACAGACATTAGGTTTCAGTTCTGTGGCTCTGGGGCCTCACAGACAGACATCAGGTTTCACTTCTGTGACTCTCGGGCCTCTCAGACAGATATCATGTTTCACTTCTGTGACTCCTGGACCTCACAGACAGACATCAGGTTTCACTTCAGTGACTCTCGGGCCTCACAGACAGACATCAGGTTTCACTTCTGTGGCTCTGAGGCCTCACAGACAGACATCAGGTTTCACTTCTGTGGCTCTTGGGCCTCACAGACAGACATCAGGTTTCACTTCTGTGACTCTCGGGCCTCTCAGACAGATATCATGTTTCACTTCTGTGACTCCTGGACCTCACAGACAGACATCAGGTTTCACTTCAGTGACTCTCGGGCCTCACAGACAGACATCATGTTTCACTTCTGTGGCTCTCAGGCATCACAGACAGACATCAGATTGCACTTCTGTGACTCTTGGGCCTCTCAGACAGATATCATGTTTCACTTCTGTGACTCTTGGACCTCACAGACAGACATCAGGTTTCACTTCTGTGACTCTTGGGCCTCACAGACAGACATCAGGTTTCACTTTTGTGGCTCTCGGTCCTCACAGACAGACATCAGGTTTCACTTCTGTGGCTCTTGAGCCTCACAGACATACATCAGGTTTCACTTCTGTGGCTCTTTAGCCAGCGCAGACAGACATCAGGTTTACCTTCTGTGACTCTCACGCTTTGCAGACAGACATCAGATTTCACTTCTGTGACTCTCGGTCCTCACAGACAGACATCAGGTGTCACTTCTGTGGCTCTTGATCCTCACAGACAGACATCAGGTTTCACTTCTGTGGCTCGGGGGCCTCTCAGACAGACATGTGGTTTCACGTCTGTGACTTGTGGGCCTCACAGACAGACATCATGCTTCACTTCTGTGACTCTTGGGCCTCTCAGACAGACATCAGGTTTCACTTCTGTAACTCTTGGACCTCTCAGACAGACATCAGGATTCACGTCTGTGCCTCGTGGGACTCACAGACAGACATCATGCTTCACTTCTGTGACTCTTGGGCCTCTCAGACAGACATCATGTTTCACTTCTGTGACTCTCGGGCCTCTCAGACAGACACCAGGTTTCACTTCTGTGGCTCTGGGGCCTCCCAGACAGACATCAGGTATCACATCTGTGACTCGTGGGCCTCTCAGACAGACATCATTCTTCACTTCTGTGACTTTCGGTCCTCTCAGACAGACATCATGTTTCACTTCTGTGACTGTGGGGGCTCACAGACAGACATCTGGTTTCACTCTTGGGCCTCACAGACAGACAATCACAGACAGACCTCAGGTTTCACTTCTATGGCTCTTGGGGCTCACAGACAGACATCAGGTTTCACTTCTGTGACTCTTGGGCCTCACAGACAGACATCATGATTTCACTTCTGTGACTCTTGGGCCTCTCAGACGGACATCAGGATTCACGTCTGTGACTCGTGGGCCACACAGACAGACACCATGCTTCACTTCTGTGACTCTGGGGGCTCACAGACAGACATCAGGTTTCACTCTTGGGCCTCACAGACAGACAATCACAGACAGACCTCAGGTTTCACTTCTATGGCTTTTGGGGCTCACAGACAGACATCAGGTTTCACTGCTGTGACTCTTGGGCCTCTCAGACAGACATCATGTTTCACTTCTGTGGCTCTTGAGCCTCTCAAGCAGACATCAGGTTTCACTTCTGTGACTCTTGGGCCTCACAGACAGACATCAGGTTTCACTTCTGTGACTCTTGAGCCTCACAGACAGACATCAGGTTTCACTTCTGTGACTCTTGGGCCTCACAGACAGACAATCACAAACAGACCTCAGGTTTCACTTCTATGGCTCTTGGGGCTCACAGACAGACATCAGATTTCACTTCTGTGACTCTTGGGCCTCTCAAGCGGACACCAGGTTTCACTTCTGTGACTCTGGAGCCTCACAGACAGACATCATGCTTCACTTCTGTGACTCTTGGGCCTCACCGACAGACATCATGCTTCACTTCTGTGACTCTTGGGCCTCACAGACAGACATCAGGTTTCACTTCTGTGGCTCTTGGGCCTCACAGACAGACATCAGGTTTCACTTCTGTGGCTCTCGGGCCTCACACACAGACATCAGGTTTCAGTTCTGTGGCTCTGGGGCCTCACAGACAGACATCAGGTTTCACTTATGTGACTCTTTGGCCTCTCAGACAGATATGTTTCACTTCTGTGACTCTTGGACCTTACAGACAGACATCAGGTTTCACTTCTGTGACTCTCGGGCCTCACAGACAGACATCAGGTTTCACTTCGGGGGCCTCACAGACAGACATCAGGTTTCACTTCTGTGGCTCATGGGCCTCACAGTCAGACATGGGGTTTCACTTCTGTGACTCCTGGGCCTCACAGACAGACATCAGGTTCCACTTCTGTGGCTCTCGGGCCTCACAGACAGACATCAGGTTTCACTTCTGTGGCTCTTGGGCCTCGCAGACAGACATCAGGTTTCACCTCTGTGACCCTTGGGCCTCTCAGACAGATATCATGTTTCACTTCTGTTACTCTTGGACCTTTCAGACAGACATCAGGTTTCACTTCTGTGGCTCTTGGGCCTCACAGACAGACATCAGGTTTCACTTCTGTGGCTTTCGGGCCTCACAGACAGACATCAGGTTTCACTTCTGTGGCTCTTGAGCCTCACAGACATACATCAGGTTTCACTTCTGTGGCTCTTGACCCAGCGCAGACAGACATCAGGTTTCACTTCTGTGACTCTCAGGCTTTGCAGACAGACATCAGATTTCACTTCTGTGACTCTCGGTCCTCACAGACAGACATCAGGTGTCACTTCTGTGGCTCTTGTTCCTCACAGACAGACATCAGGTTTCACTTCTGTGGCTCGGGGGCCTCTCAGACAGACATGTGGTTTCAGGTCTGTGACTTGTGGGCCTCACAGACAGACATCATGCTTCACTTCTGTGACTCTTGGGCCTCTCAGACAGACATCAGGTTTCACTTCTGTGGCTCTTGGGCCTCTCAGACAGACACCAGGTTTCACTTCTGTGGCTCTGGGGCCTCCCAGACAGACATCAGGTTTCACGTCTGTGACTCGTGGGCCTCTCAGACAGACATTATGCTTCACTTCTGTGACTCTCGGCCTCTCAGACAGACTTCATGTTTCACTTCTGTGACTGTGGTGGCTCACAGACAGACATCATGCTTCACTGCTGTAACTCTTGTACCTCTCAGACAGACATCATGATTCACGGCTGTGCCTCGTGGGCCTCACAGACAGACATCATGCTTCACTTCTGTGACTCTTGGGCCTCTCACACAGACATCATGTTTCACTTCTGTGACTCTCGGCCTCTCAGACAGACACCAGGTTTCACTTCTGTGGCTCTGGGGCCTCCCAGACAGACATCAGGTTTCACGTCTGTGACTCGTGGGCCTCTCAGACAGACATCATGCTTCACTTCTGTGACTTTCGGTCCTCTCAGACAGACATCATGTTTCACTTCTGTGACTCTGGGGGCTCACAGACAGACATCAGGTTTCACTCTTGGGTCTCACAGACAGCCAATCACAGACAGACCTCAGGTTTCACTTCTATGGCTCTTGGGGCTCACAGACAGACATCAGGTTTCACTTCTGTGACTCTTGGGTCTCTCAGACAGACATCAGGTTTCACTTTTGTGACTCTTGAGCCTTTCAGACAGACATCATGGTTTCACTTCTGTGACTCTTGGGCCTCTCAGACGGACATCAGAATTCACGTCTGTGACTCGTAGGCCACACAGACAGACACCATGCTTCACTTCTGTGACTCTTGATCAATTTTCACTTCTGTGACTCTCGGGCCTCACAGACAGACATCATGTTTCACTTCTGTGGCTCTTGAGCCTCTCAAGCAGACATCAGGTTTCACTTCTGTGACTCTTGGGCCTCACAGACAGACATCAGGTTTCACTTCTGTGACTCTTGAGCCTCACAGACAGACATCAGGTTTCACTTCTGTGACTCTTGGGCCTCACAGACAGACATCATGTTTCACTTCTGTGACTCTGGGGGCTCAAAGACAGACATCAGGTTTCACTCTTGGGTCTCACAGACAGACAATCACAGACAGACCTCAGGTTTCACTTCTATGGCTCTTGGGGCTCACAGATAGACATCATATTTCACTTCTGTGACTCTTGGGCCTCTCAAGCGGACACCAGGTTTCACTTCTGTGACTCTTGAGCCTCACAGACAGACTTCACGCTTCACTTCTGTGACTCTTGGGCCTCTCAGACAGATATCATGTTTCATTTCTGTGACTCTTGGACCTCACAGACAGACATCAGGTTTCACTTCTGTGGCTCTTGGGCCTCACAGACAGACATCAGGTTTCACTTCCGTGGCTCTCGGGCCTCACACACAGACATCAGGTTTCAGTTCTGTGGCTCTGGGGCCTCACAGACAGACATCAGGTTTCACTTAAGTGACTCTTGGGCCTCTCAGACAGATATCATGTTTCACTTCTGTGACTCTCGGGCCTCACAGACAGACATCAGGTTTCACTTCTGGGGCCTCACAGACAGACATCAGGTTTGACTTCTGTGGCTCATGGGCCTCTCAGTCAGACATGGGGTTTCACTTCTGTGACTCCTGGGCCTCACAGACAGACATCAGGTTTCACTTCTGTGACTCTCGGGCCTCACAGACAGACATCATGTTTCACTTCTGTGGCTCTTGAGCCTCTCAAGCGGACATCAGGTTTCACTTCTGTGACTCTTGGGCCTCACAGACAGACATCAGGTTTCACTTCTGTGTCTCTTGAGCCTCACAGAGAGACATCAGGTTTCACTTCTGTGACTCTTGGGCCTCACAGACAGACATCATGTTTCACTTCTGTGACTCTGGGGGCTCACAGACAGACATCAGGTTTCACTTCTGTGACTCTTGAGCCTCACAGACAGACATCAGGTTTCACTTCTGAGACTCTTGAGCCTCACAGACAGACATCAGGTTTCACTTCTGTGACTCTTGGGTCTCACAGACAGACAATCACAGACAGACCTCAGGTTTCACTTCTATGGCTCTTGGGGCTCACAGATAGACATCATATTTCACTTCTGTGACTCTTGGGCCTCTCAAGCGGACACCAGGTTTCACTTCTGTGACTCTTGAGCCTCACAGACAGACTTCACGCTTCACTTCTGTGACTCTTGGGCCTCTCAGACAGATATCATGTTTCATTTCTGTGACTCTTGGACCTCACAGACAGACATCAGGTTTCACTTCTGTGGCTCTTGGGCCTCACAGACAGACATCAGGTTTCACTTCCGTGGCTCTCGGACCTCACACACAGACATCAGGTTTCAGTTCTGTGGCTCTGGGGCCTCACAGACAGACATCAGGTTTCACTTAAGTGACTCTTGGGCCTCTCAGACAGATATCATGTTTCACTTCTGTGACTCTCGGGCCTCACAGACAGACATCAGGTTTCACTTCTGGGGCCTCACAGACAGACATCAGGTTTGACTTCTGTGGCTCATGGGCCTCTCAGTCAGACATGGGGTTTCACTTCTGTGACTCCTGGGCCTCACAGACAGACATCAGGTTTCACTTCTGTGACTCTCGGGCCTCACAGACAGACATCAGGTTTCACTTCTGGGGCCTCACAGAGAGACATCAGGTTTGACTTCTGTGGCTCATGGGCCTCACAGTCAGACATGGGGTTTCACTTCTGTGACTCCTGGGCCTCACAGACAGACATCAGGTTCCACTTCTGTGGCTCTCGGGCCTCACAGGCAGACATCAGGTTTCCCTTCTGTGGCTCTTGGGCCTCGCAGACAGACATCAGGTTTCCCCTCTGTGACCCTTGGGCCTCTCAGACAGATATCATGTTTCACTTCTGTGACTCTTGGACCTTAGAGATAGACATCAGGTTTCACTTCTGTGGCTGTTGGGCCTCACAGACAAACATTAGGTTTCACTTCTGTGGCTTTCGGGCCTCACAGGCAGACATCAGGTTTCACTTATGTGGCTCTTGAGCCTCACAGACATACATCAGGTTTCACTTCTGTGGCTCTTGAGCCAGCGCAGACAGACATCAGGTTTCCCTTCTGTGACTCTCAGGCTTGGCAGACAGACATCAGATTTCACTTCTGTGACTCTCGGTCCTCACAGACAGACATCAGGTGTCACTTCTGTGGCTCTTGTTCCTCACAGACAGACATCATGTTTCACTTCTGTGGCTCGGGGGCCTATCAGACAGACATGTGGTTTCACGTCTGTGACTTGTGGGCCTCACAGACAGACATCATGCTTCACTTCTGTGACTCTTGGGCCTCTCAGAGAGACATCAGGTTTCACTTCTGTGGCTCTTGGGCCTCTCAGACAGAAACCAGGTTTCACTTCTGTGGCTCTGGGGCCTCCCAGACAGACATCAGGTTTCACGTCTGTGACTCGTGGGCCTCTCAGACAGACATTATGCTTCACTTCTGTGACTCTCGGGCCTCTCAGACAGACTTCATGTTTCACTTCTGTGACTCTGGGGGCTCACATACAGACATCATGCTTCACTGCTGTAACTCTTGGACCTCTCAGACAGACATCAGGATTCACGTCTGTGCCTCGTGGGCCTCACAGACAGACATCATGCTTCACTTCTGTGACTCTTGGGCCTCTCACACAGACATCATGTTTCACTTCTGTGACTCTCGGGCCTCTCAGACAGACACCAGGTTTCACTTCTGTGGCTCTGGGGCCTCACAGACAGACATCAGGTTTCACTTCCGTGGCTCTCGGGCCTCTCAGACAGACATCAGGTTTCACTTCTGTGGCTCTTGGGCCTCACAGACAGACATCAGGTTTCACTTCCGTGGCTCTCGGACCTCACACACAGACATCAGGTTTCAGTTCTGTGGCTCTGGGGCCTCACAGACAGACATCAGGTTTCACTTAAGTGACTCTTGGGCCTCTCAGACAGATATCATGTTTCACTTCTGTGACTCTCGGGCCTCACAGACAGACATCAGGTTTCACTTCTGGGGCCTCACAGACAGACATCAGGTTTGACTTCTGTGGCTCATGGGCCTCTCAGTCAGACATGGGGTTTCACTTCTGTGACTCCTGGGCCTCACAGACAGACATCAGGTTTCACTTCTGTGACTCTCGGGCCTCACAGACAGACATCAGGTTTCACTTCTGGGGCCTCACAGAGAGACATCAGGTTTGACTTCTGTGGCTCATGGGCCTCACAGTCAGACATGGGGTTTCACTTCTGTGACTCCTGGGCCTCACAGACAGACATCAGGTTCCACTTCTGTGGCTCTCGGGCCTCACAGGCAGACATCAGGTTTCCCTTCTGTGGCTCTTGGGCCTCGCAGACAGACATCAGGTTTCCCCTCTGTGACCCTTGGGCCTCTCAGACAGATATCATGTTTCACTTCTGTGACTCTTGGACCTTAGAGATAGACATCAGGTTTCACTTCTGTGGCTGTTGGGCCTCACAGACAAACATTAGGTTTCACTTCTGTGGCTTTCGGGCCTCACAGGCAGACATCAGGTTTCACTTCTGTGGCTCTGGGGCCTCACAGACAGACATCAGGTTTCACTTCTGTGGCTCTTGGGCCTCACAGACAGACATCATGGTTTCACTTCTGTGACTCTTGGGCCTCACAGACAGACATCATGTTTCACTTCAATGGCACTGGGGCCTCACAGACAGACATCAGGTTTGACTTCTGTGGCTCATGGGCCTCTCAGTCAGACATGGGGTTTCACTTCTGTGACTCCTGGGCCTCACAGACAGACATCAGGTTTCACTTCTGTGACTCTCGGGCCTCACAGACAGACATCAGGTTTCACTTCTGGGGCCTCACAGAGAGACATCAGGTTTGACTTCTGTGGCTCATGGGCCTCACAGTCAGACATGGGGTTTCACTTCTGTGACTCCTGGGCCTCACAGACAGACATCAGGTTCCACTTCTGTGGCTCTCGGGCCTCACAGGCAGACATCAGGTTTCCCTTCTGTGGCTCTTGGGCCTCGCAGACAGACATCAGGTTTCCCCTCTGTGACCCTTGGGCCTCTCAGACAGATATCATGTTTCACTTCTGTGACTCTTGGACCTTAGAGATAGACATCAGGTTTCACTTCTGTGGCTGTTGGGCCTCACAGACAAACATTAGGTTTCACTTCTGTGGCTTTCGGGCCTCACAGGCAGACATCAGGTTTCACTTCTGTGGCTCTGGGGCCTCACAGACAGACATCAGGTTTCACTTCTGTGGCTCTTGGGCCTCACAGACAGACATCATGGTTTCACTTCTGTGACTCTTGGGCCTCACAGACAGACATCATGTTTCACTTCAATGGCACTGGGGCCTCACAGACAGACATCAGGTTTCACTTCTTTGACTCTTGTGCCTCACAGACAGACATCAGGTTTCACTTCTGTGGCTCTTTGGCCTCGCAGGCGGACATCAGGTTTCACTTCTGTGACTCTCGGGCCTCACAGACAGACATCAGGTTTCACTTGTGTGGTTCTCGGGCCTCACAGACAGACATCAGGTTTCACTTGTGTGGCTCTTGGGCCTCGCAGACAGACATCAGGTTTCCCCTCTGTGACTCTTGGGCCTCTCAGACAGATATCATGTTTCACTTCTGTGACTCTGGGGGCTCACAGACAGACATCAGGTTTCACTCTTGTGCCTCACAGACAGACAATCACAGACAGACCTCAGGTTTCACTTCTATGGCTCTTGGGGCTCACAGACAGACATCAGGTTTCACGTCTGTGCCTCGTGGGCCTCACAGACAGACATCATGCTTCACTTCTGTGACTCTTGGGCCTCTCACACAGACATCAGGTTTCACTTCTGTGACTCTTGGGCCTCTCAGACAGACATCAGGTTTCACTTTTTGTGACTCTTGAGCCTCACAGACAGACATCATGGTTTCACTTCTGTGTCTCTTGGGCCTCTCAGACGGACATCAGGATTCACGTCTTTGATTCGTGGGCCACACAGACAGACACCATGCTTCACTTCTGTGACTCTTGATCATGTTTCACTTCTGTGACTCTCGGGCCTCACAGACAGACATCATGTTTCACTTCTGTGACTCTTGGGCCTCACAAACAGACATCAGGTTTCACTTCTGTGGCTCTCGGGCCTCACACACAGAAATCAGGTTTCAGTTCTGTGGCTCTTGGGTCTCTCAGACAGATATCATGTTTCACTTCTGTGACTCTTGGACCTCACAGACAGACATCAGGTTTCACTTCTGTGGCTCTTGGGCCTCACAGACAGACATCAGGTTTCACTTCTGTGGCTCATGGGCCTCACAGTCAGACATGGGGTTTCACTTCTGTGACTCCTGGGCCTCACAGACAGACATCAGGCTCCACTTCTGTGGCTCTCAGGCCTCACAGACAGACATCAGGTTTCACTTCTGTGGCTCTTGGGCCTCGCAGACAGACATCACGTTTCACCTCTGTGACCCTTGGGCCTCTCAGACAGTTATCATGTTTCACTTCTGTGACTCTTGGACCTTACAGACAGACATCAGGTTCCACTTCTGTGGCTCTTAGGCCTCACAGACAGACATTAGGTTTCACTTCTGTGGCTTTCGGACCTCACAGACAGATATCAGGTTTCACTTCTGTGGCTCTCAGGCCTCACAGACGGACATCAGGTTTCACTTCTGTGACTCTGGGGCCTCACAGACAGACATCAGGTTTCACTTCTGTGGCTCTTGGGCCTCACAGACAGACATGGGGTTTCACTTCTTTGACTCCTGGCCCTCACAGACAGACATCAGGTTTCACATCTGTGGCTCTATGGCCTCACAGACAGACATCAGGTTTCACTTCTGTAGCTCTCGGGCCTCACAGACAGACATCAGGTTTCACTTCTGTGACTCTTGGGCCTCACAGACAGACATCAGGTTTCACTTCTTTGACTCTTGGGCCTCACAGACATCAGGTTTCACTTCTGTGACTCTTGGGCCTCACAGACAGACATCAGGTTTCACTTTTGTGGCTCTCGGGCCTCACAGACATACATCAGGTTTCACTTCTATGGCTCTTGAGCCTCACAGACAGACATCAGGTTTCACTTCTGTGGCTCTTGAGCCTCAAACACAGACATCAGTTTTCACTTCTGTGGCTCTGGGGCCTCTCAGACAGACATCAGGTTTCACGTCTGTGATTTGTGGGCCTCACAGACAGACATCATGCTTCAGTTCTGTGACTCTTGGGCCTCTCAGACAGACATCAGGTTTTATATCTGTGGCTCTTGGGCCTCTCAGACAGACATCAGGTTTCACTTCTGTAACTCTTGGGCATCACAGACAGGCATCAGGATTCACTTCTTTGGCTCTTGGGCCTCACAGACAGACATCAGGATTCACTTCTGTGGCTCTTGGGCCTCTCAGACAGACATCAAGTTTCACTTCTGTGACTTTTGGGCCTCACAGACAGACATCAGGTTTCACTTCTGTGGCTCTTGGGCCTCACAGACAGACATCAGGTTTGACTTCTGTGACTCTTGGGCCTCTCAGACAGACATCAGGTTTCACTTCTGTGGCTCTCGGGCCTCACAGACAGACATCAGGTTTTACTTCTGTTGCTCTCGGGCCTCTCAGACAGACATCAGGTTTCACTTCTGTCACTTTTGGGCCTCACAGACAATCAGGTTTCACTTCTGTGGCTCTCTGGCCTCACAGACAGACATCATGCTTCACTTCTGTGACTCTCGGGCCTCACAGACAGACATCAGGTTTCACTTCTGTGACTCTCGGGCCTCACAGACAGACATCAGGTTTCACTTCTGGGGCCTCACAGACAGACATCAGGTTTTACTTCTGTGGCTCATGGGCCTCACAGTCAGACATGGGGTTTCACTTCTGTGACTCCTGGGCCTCACAGACAGACATCAGGTTCCACTTCTGTGGCTCTCGGGCCTCACAGACAGACATCAGGTTTCACTTCTGTGGCTCTTGGGCTTCGCAGACAGACATCAGGTTTCACCTCTGTGACCCCTGGGCCTCTCAGACAGATATCATGTTCACTTCTGTGACTCTTGGACCTTACAGACAGACATCAGGTTTCACTTCTGTGGCTCTTGGGCCTCACAGACAGACATCAGGTTTCACTTCTGTGGCTTTCGGGCCTCACAGACAGACATCAGGTTTCACTTATGTGGCTCTTGAGCCTCACAGACATACATCAGGTTTCACTTCTGTGGCTCTTGAGCCAGCGCAGACAGACATCAGGTTTCCCTTCTGTGACTCTCAGGCTTGGCAGACAGACATCAGATTTCACTTCTGTGACTCTCGGTCCTCACAGACAGACATCAGGTGTCACTTCTGTGGCTCTTGTTCCTCACAGACAGACATCATGTTTCACTTCTGTGGCTCGGGGGCCTATCAGACAGACATGTGGTTTCACGTCTGTGACTTGTGGGCCTCACAGACAGACATCATGCTTCACTTCTGTGACTCTTGGGCCTCTCAGAGAGACATCAGGTTTCACTTCTGTGGCTCTTGGGCCTCTCAGACAGAAACCAGGTTTCACTTCTGTGGCTCTGGGGCCTCCCAGACAGACATCAGGTTTCACGTCTGTGACTCGTGGGCCTCTCAGACAGACATTATGCTTCACTTCTGTGACTCTCGGGCCTCTCAGACAGACTTCATGTTTCACTTCTGTGACTCTGGGGGCTCACATACAGACATCATGCTTCACTGCTGTAACTCTTGGACCTCTCAGACAGACATCAGGATTCACGTCTGTGCCTCGTGGGCCTCACAGACAGACATCATGCTTCACTTCTGTGACTCTTGGGCCTCTCACACAGACATCATGTTTCACTTCTGTGACTCTCGGGCCTCTCAGACAGACACCAGGTTTCACTTCTGTGGCTCTGGGGCCTCACAGACAGACATCAGGTTTCACTTCCGTGGCTCTCGGGCCTCTCAGACAGACATCAGGTTTCACTTCTGTGGCTCTTGGGCCTCACAGACAGACATCAGGTTTCACTTCCGTGGCTCTCGGACCTCACACACAGACATCAGGTTTCAGTTCTGTGGCTCTGGGGCCTCACAGACAGACATCAGGTTTCACTTAAGTGACTCTTGGGCCTCTCAGACAGATATCATGTTTCACTTCTGTGACTCTCGGGCCTCACAGACAGACATCAGGTTTCACTTCTGGGGCCTCACAGACAGACATCAGGTTTGACTTCTGTGGCTCATGGGCCTCTCAGTCAGACATGGGGTTTCACTTCTGTGACTCCTGGGCCTCACAGACAGACATCAGGTTTCACTTCTGTGACTCTCGGGCCTCACAGACAGACATCAGGTTTCACTTCTGGGGCCTCACAGAGAGACATCAGGTTTGACTTCTGTGGCTCATGGGCCTCACAGTCAGACATGGGGTTTCACTTCTGTGACTCCTGGGCCTCACAGACAGACATCAGGTTCCACTTCTGTGGCTCTCGGGCCTCACAGGCAGACATCAGGTTTCCCTTCTGTGGCTCTTGGGCCTCGCAGACAGACATCAGGTTTCCCCTCTGTGACCCTTGGGCCTCTCAGACAGATATCATGTTTCACTTCTGTGACTCTTGGACCTTAGAGATAGACATCAGGTTTCACTTCTGTGGCTGTTGGGCCTCACAGACAAACATTAGGTTTCACTTCTGTGGCTTTCGGGCCTCACAGGCAGACATCAGGTTTCACTTCTGTGGCTCTGGGGCCTCACAGACAGACATCAGGTTTCACTTCTGTGGCTCTTGGGCCTCACAGACAGACATCATGGTTTCACTTCTGTGACTCTTGGGCCTCACAGACAGACATCATGTTTCACTTCAATGGCACTGGGGCCTCACAGACAGACATCAGGTTTGACTTCTGTGGCTCATGGGCCTCTCAGTCAGACATGGGGTTTCACTTCTGTGACTCCTGGGCCTCACAGACAGACATCAGGTTTCACTTCTGTGACTCTCGGGCCTCACAGACAGACATCAGGTTTCACTTCTGGGGCCTCACAGAGAGACATCAGGTTTGACTTCTGTGGCTCATGGGCCTCACAGTCAGACATGGGGTTTCACTTCTGTGACTCCTGGGCCTCACAGACAGACATCAGGTTCCACTTCTGTGGCTCTCGGGCCTCACAGGCAGACATCAGGTTTCCCTTCTGTGGCTCTTGGGCCTCGCAGACAGACATCAGGTTTCCCCTCTGTGACCCTTGGGCCTCTCAGACAGATATCATGTTTCACTTCTGTGACTCTTGGACCTTAGAGATAGACATCAGGTTTCACTTCTGTGGCTGTTGGGCCTCACAGACAAACATTAGGTTTCACTTCTGTGGCTTTCGGGCCTCACAGGCAGACATCAGGTTTCACTTCTGTGGCTCTGGGGCCTCACAGACAGACATCAGGTTTCACTTCTGTGGCTCTTGGGCCTCACAGACAGACATCATGGTTTCACTTCTGTGACTCTTGGGCCTCACAGACAGACATCATGTTTCACTTCAATGGCACTGGGGCCTCACAGACAGACATCAGGTTTCACTTCTTTGACTCTTGTGCCTCACAGACAGACATCAGGTTTCACTTCTGTGGCTCTTTGGCCTCGCAGGCGGACATCAGGTTTCACTTCTGTGACTCTCGGGCCTCACAGACAGACATCAGGTTTCACTTGTGTGGTTCTCGGGCCTCACAGACAGACATCAGGTTTCACTTGTGTGGCTCTTGGGCCTCGCAGACAGACATCAGGTTTCCCCTCTGTGACTCTTGGGCCTCTCAGACAGATATCATGTTTCACTTCTGTGACTCTGGGGGCTCACAGACAGACATCAGGTTTCACTCTTGTGCCTCACAGACAGACAATCACAGACAGACCTCAGGTTTCACTTCTATGGCTCTTGGGGCTCACAGACAGACATCAGGTTTCACGTCTGTGCCTCGTGGGCCTCACAGACAGACATCATGCTTCACTTCTGTGACTCTTGGGCCTCTCACACAGACATCAGGTTTCACTTCTGTGACTCTTGGGCCTCTCAGACAGACATCAGGTTTCACTTTTTGTGACTCTTGAGCCTCACAGACAGACATCATGGTTTCACTTCTGTGTCTCTTGGGCCTCTCAGACGGACATCAGGATTCACGTCTTTGATTCGTGGGCCACACAGACAGACACCATGCTTCACTTCTGTGACTCTTGATCATGTTTCACTTCTGTGACTCTCGGGCCTCACAGACAGACATCATGTTTCACTTCTGTGACTCTTGGGCCTCACAAACAGACATCAGGTTTCACTTCTGTGGCTCTCGGGCCTCACACACAGAAATCAGGTTTCAGTTCTGTGGCTCTTGGGTCTCTCAGACAGATATCATGTTTCACTTCTGTGACTCTTGGACCTCACAGACAGACATCAGGTTTCACTTCTGTGGCTCTTGGGCCTCACAGACAGACATCAGGTTTCACTTCTGTGGCTCATGGGCCTCACAGTCAGACATGGGGTTTCACTTCTGTGACTCCTGGGCCTCACAGACAGACATCAGGCTCCACTTCTGTGGCTCTCAGGCCTCACAGACAGACATCAGGTTTCACTTCTGTGGCTCTTGGGCCTCGCAGACAGACATCACGTTTCACCTCTGTGACCCTTGGGCCTCTCAGACAGTTATCATGTTTCACTTCTGTGACTCTTGGACCTTACAGACAGACATCAGGTTCCACTTCTGTGGCTCTTAGGCCTCACAGACAGACATTAGGTTTCACTTCTGTGGCTTTCGGACCTCACAGACAGATATCAGGTTTCACTTCTGTGGCTCTCAGGCCTCACAGACGGACATCAGGTTTCACTTCTGTGACTCTGGGGCCTCACAGACAGACATCAGGTTTCACTTCTGTGGCTCTTGGGCCTCACAGACAGACATGGGGTTTCACTTCTTTGACTCCTGGCCCTCACAGACAGACATCAGGTTTCACATCTGTGGCTCTATGGCCTCACAGACAGACATCAGGTTTCACTTCTGTAGCTCTCGGGCCTCACAGACAGACATCAGGTTTCACTTCTGTGACTCTTGGGCCTCACAGACAGACATCAGGTTTCACTTCTTTGACTCTTGGGCCTCACAGACATCAGGTTTCACTTCTGTGACTCTTGGGCCTCACAGACAGACATCAGGTTTCACTTTTGTGGCTCTCGGGCCTCACAGACATACATCAGGTTTCACTTCTATGGCTCTTGAGCCTCACAGACAGACATCAGGTTTCACTTCTGTGGCTCTTGAGCCTCAAACACAGACATCAGTTTTCACTTCTGTGGCTCTGGGGCCTCTCAGACAGACATCAGGTTTCACGTCTGTGATTTGTGGGCCTCACAGACAGACATCATGCTTCAGTTCTGTGACTCTTGGGCCTCTCAGACAGACATCAGGTTTTATATCTGTGGCTCTTGGGCCTCTCAGACAGACATCAGGTTTCACTTCTGTAACTCTTGGGCATCACAGACAGGCATCAGGATTCACTTCTTTGGCTCTTGGGCCTCACAGACAGACATCAGGATTCACTTCTGTGGCTCTTGGGCCTCTCAGACAGACATCAAGTTTCACTTCTGTGACTTTTGGGCCTCACAGACAGACATCAGGTTTCACTTCTGTGGCTCTTGGGCCTCACAGACAGACATCAGGTTTGACTTCTGTGACTCTTGGGCCTCTCAGACAGACATCAGGTTTCACTTCTGTGGCTCTCGGGCCTCACAGACAGACATCAGGTTTTACTTCTGTTGCTCTCGGGCCTCTCAGACAGACATCAGGTTTCACTTCTGTCACTTTTGGGCCTCACAGACAATCAGGTTTCACTTCTGTGGCTCTCTGGCCTCACAGACAGACATCATGCTTCACTTCTGTGACTCTCGGGCCTCACAGACAGACATCAGGTTTCACTTCTGTGACTCTCGGGCCTCACAGACAGACATCAGGTTTCACTTCTGGGGCCTCACAGACAGACATCAGGTTTTACTTCTGTGGCTCATGGGCCTCACAGTCAGACATGGGGTTTCACTTCTGTGACTCCTGGGCCTCACAGACAGACATCAGGTTCCACTTCTGTGGCTCTCGGGCCTCACAGACAGACATCAGGTTTCACTTCTGTGGCTCTTGGGCTTCGCAGACAGACATCAGGTTTCACCTCTGTGACCCCTGGGCCTCTCAGACAGATATCATGTTCACTTCTGTGACTCTTGGACCTTACAGACAGACATCAGGTTTCACTTCTGTGGCTCTTGGGCCTCACAGACAGACATCAGGTTTCACTTCTGTGGCTTTCGGGCCTCACAGACAGACATCAGGTTTCACTTATGTGGCTCTTGAGCCTCACAGACATACATCAGGTTTCACTTCTGTGGCTCTTGAGCCAGCGCAGACAGACATCAGGTTTCCCTTCTGTGACTCTCAGGCTTGGCAGACAGACATCAGATTTCACTTCTGTGACTCTCGGTCCTCACAGACAGACATCAGGTGTCACTTCTGTGGCTCTTGTTCCTCACAGACAGACATCATGTTTCACTTCTGTGGCTCGGGGGCCTATCAGACAGACATGTGGTTTCACGTCTGTGACTTGTGGGCCTCACAGACAGACATCATGCTTCACTTCTGTGACTCTTGGGCCTCTCAGAGAGACATCAGGTTTCACTTCTGTGGCTCTTGGGCCTCTCAGACAGAAACCAGGTTTCACTTCTGTGGCTCTGGGGCCTCCCAGACAGACATCAGGTTTCACGTCTGTGACTCGTGGGCCTCTCAGACAGACATTATGCTTCACTTCTGTGACTCTCGGGCCTCTCAGACAGACTTCATGTTTCACTTCTGTGACTCTGGGGGCTCACATACAGACATCATGCTTCACTGCTGTAACTCTTGGACCTCTCAGACAGACATCAGGATTCACGTCTGTGCCTCGTGGGCCTCACAGACAGACATCATGCTTCACTTCTGTGACTCTTGGGCCTCTCACACAGACATCATGTTTCACTTCTGTGACTCTCGGGCCTCTCAGACAGACACCAGGTTTCACTTCTGTGGCTCTGGGGCCTCCCAGACAGACATCAGGTTTCACGTCTGTGACTCGTGGGCCTCTCAGACAGACATCATGCTTCACTTCTGTGACTTTCGGTCCTCTCAGACAGACATCATGTTTCACTTCTGTGACTCTGGGGGCTCACAGACAGACATCAGGTTTCACTCTTGGGTCTCACAGACAGACAATCACAGACAGACATCAGGTTTCACTTCTATGGCTCTTGGGGCTCACAGACAGACATCAGGTTTCACTTCTGTGACTCTTGGGCCTCTCAGACAGACATCAGGTTTCACTTTTGTGACTCTTGAGCCTCACAGACAGACATCATGGTTTCACTTCTGTGACTCTTGGGCCTCTCAGACGGACATCAGGATTCACGTCTCTGATTCGTGGGCCACACAGACAGACACCATGCTTCACTTCTGTGACTCTTGATCATGTTTCACTTCTGTGACTCTCGGGCCTCACAGACAGACATCATGTTTCACTTCTGTGGCTCTTGAGCCTCTCAAGCAGACATCAGGTTTCACTTCTGTGACTCTTGGGCCCCACAGACAGACATCAGGTTTCACTTCTGTGACTCTTGAGCCTCACAGACAGACATCAGGGTTCACTTCTGTGACTCTTGGGCCTCACAGACAGACATCATGTTTCACTTCTGTGACTCTGGGGGCTCACAGACAGACATCAAGTTTCACTCTTGGGTCTCACAGACAGACAATCACAGACAGACCTCAGGTTTCACTTCTATGGCTCTTGGGGCTCACAGACAGACATCATATTTCACTTCTGTGACTCTTGGGCCTCTCAAGCGGACACCAGGTTTCACTTCTGTGACTCTTGAGCCTCACACACAGACATCACGCTTCACTTCTGTGACTCTTGGGCCTCTCAGACAGATATCATGTTTCATTTCTGTGACTCTTGGACCTCACAGACAGACATCAGGTTTCACTTCTGTGGCTCTTGGGCCTCACAGACAGACATCAGGTTTCACTTCCGTGGCTCTCGGGCCTCACACACAGACATCAGGTTTCAGTTCTGTGGCTCTGGGGCCTCACAGACAGACATCAGGTTTCACTTAAGTGACTCTTGGGCCTCTCAGACAGATATCATGTTTCACTTCTGTGACTCTCGGGCCTCACAGTCAGACATGGGGTTTGACTTCTGTGGCTCATGGGCCTCACAGTCAGACATGGGGTTTCACTTTTGTGACTCCTGGGCCTCACAGACAGACATCAGGTTTCACTTCTGTGACTCTCGGGCCTCACAGACAGACATCAGGTTTCACTTCTGGGGCCTCACAGACAGACATCAGGTTTGACTTCTGTGGCTCATGGGCCTCACAGTCAGACATGGGGTTTCACTTCTGTGACTCCTGGGCCTCACAGACAGACATCAGGTTTCACATCTGTGGCTCTTGGGCCTCACAGACAGACATCAGGTTTCCCCTCTGTGACCCTTGGGCCTCTCAGACAGATATCATGTTTCACTTCTGTGACTCTTGGACCTTACAGACAGACATCAGGTTTCACTTCTGTGGCTCTTGGGCCTCACAGACAGACATCAGGTTTCACTTCTGTGGCTTTCGGGCCTCACAGACAGACATCAGGTTTCACTTCTGTGGCTCTGGGGCCTCACAGACAGATATCAGGTTTCACTTCTGTGGCTCTTGGGCCTCACAGACAGACATCATGGTTTCACTTCTGTGACTCTTGGGCCTCACAGACAGACATCATGTTTCACTTCAATGGCTCTGGGGCCTCACAGACAGACATCAGGTTTCACTTCTGTGGCTCTTTGGCCTCGCAGACAGACATTAGGTTTCCCCTCTGTGACTCTTGGGCCTCTCAGACAGATATCATGTTTCACTTCTGTGACTCTGGGGGCTCACAGACAGACATCAGGTTTCCCCTCTGTGACCCTTGGGCCTCTCAGACAGATACCATGTTTCACTTCTGTGACTCTTGGACCTTACAGACAGACATCAGGTTTCACTTCTGTGGCTCTTGGGCCTCACAGACAGACATCAGGTTTCACTCTTGGGCCTCACAGACAGACAATCACAGACAGACCTCAGGTTTCACTTCTATGGCTCTTGGGGCTCACAGACAGACATCAGGTTTCACTTCTGTGACTCTTGGGCCTCTCAGACAGACACCAGGTTTCACTTTTGTGACTCTTGAGCCTCACAGACAGACATCATGGTTTCACTTCTGTGACTCTTGGGCCTCTCAGACGGACATCAGGATTCACGTCTTTGATTCGTGGGTCACACAGACAGACACCATGCTTCACTTCTGTGACTCTTGATCATGTTTCACTTCTGTGACTCTCGGGCCTCACAGACAGACATCATGTTTCACTTCTGTGACTCTTGGGCCTCACAGACAGACATCAGGTTTCACTTCTGTGGCTCTCGGGCCTCACACACAGACATCAGGTTTCAGTTCTGTGGCTCTTGGGCCTCTCAGACAGATATCATGTTTCACTTCTGTGACTCTTGGACCTCACAGACAGACATCAGGTTTCACTTCTGTGGCTCTTGGGCCTCACAGACAGACATCAGGTTTCACTTCTGTGGCTCTCGGGCCTCACACACAGTCATCTGATTTCAGTTCTGTGGCTCTTGGACCTCTCAGACAGATATCATGTTTCACTTCTGTGACTCTTGGACCTTACAGACAGACATCAGGTTATACTTCTGTGACTCTCTGGCCTCACAGACAGACATCAGGTTTCACTTCTGTGGCTCATGGGCCTCATAGTCAGACATGGGGTTTCACTTCTGTGACTCCTGGGCCTCACAGACAGACATCAGGTTCCACTTCTGTCGTTCTCGGGCCTCACAGACAGATATCATGTTTCTCTTCTGTGACTCTTGGACCTTACAGACAGACATCAGGTTTCACTTATATGGCTCTTAGGCCTCACAGACAGACATCAGGTTTCAGTTCTGTGGCTTTCGGGCCTCACAGACAGACATCAGGTTTCACTTTTGTGGCTCTCAGGCCTCACAGACGGACATCAGGTTTCACTTCTGTGACTCTCGGGCCTCACAGACAGACATCAGGTTTCACTTCTGTGGCTCTTGGGCCTCACAGACAGACATGGGGTTTCATCTCTGTGGCTCTTGGGCCTCACAGACAGGCATCAGGTTTCACTTCTGTGGCTCTTGGGCCTCGCAGACAGACATCAGGTTTCACTTCTGTGACTCTTGGGCCTCTCAGACAGATATCATGTTTCACTTCTGTGCCCCTTGGACCTCACAGACAGACATCAGGTTGCACTTCTTTGACTCTTGTGCCTCACAGACAGACATCAGGTTTCACTTCTTTGACTCTTGGGCCTCACAGACAGACATCAGGTTTCACTTCTTTGACTCTTGGGCCTCACAGACAGACATCAGGTTTCACTTCTTTGACTTGTTGTACCTCAGAGATAGACATCAGGAGTGATCTCATGAACCCACTGAGGTTTCATCACCTGAGAGTGCCTGCCCCACCGAACAGTTGAATTTGCATGTATTTCTCATCATTACATGCAGTGTCTAAAGGTGTAAAACAACAGAACTCTTGCAGAATATTGTGCTCACTGTGTCTCTGAGCTGCCACCACAGGGGTAACTCCAAACACTGCATGTGAATGAAGCCAGTGGCCAATGTGCAGGTCTCACTTCTGGCCATCTTCATTCACAAGTACTCACTGAGGCATTGGTGCCACCCCTGGGGTCACAGCCACACACCCCAGGGGGCTGCCCCACAGTCTGCAGACCCCTGCTCTGATGGGCCATCAGCTGCACACACAAGTATTACTCTGTTTTAGAGATGCTAAAGTGGTCATTGGTGGCTGGTCAGCAGGCATGATCTTTAACCTCAGGCTAGAAAACAGCAAGTAATGACGTCTCTCTCTCTCTGGGACTAAGGACATGAGCGCAGGACAAGTAACCCCTGTGCACATAAAACAGGCTCTTTCACATGAACATCAGAAGCATCTCTGGGACCCGGCAAGACATATGTTATGGTTCTCTTCATAACAAGTTTCAACGTCCTGCCCATGTCTAGATAATTCAGCCATTTAATGACTTATGGTACTTAATTATACGTGAAACATTCAGAAATGGTGCCATCAAAAAACAGCCAAGCGCCTCGAAGGCTGGCATCTCCCAGCCAAAGACCAAAGGAAGCTTGGACCTCTGAGAGTGTTGGGCTTCAGTCGGGAAGCTGCGCCTCCTTCGCTGCACATTATCGCAAGGCGCTGACTGATGGGCCCGACTGATGGGCGCCGACTGATGGGCGAGATCTCACCTAACACCAAGGAGCAACCTGCTGGGTCCAGGTTTTGATCAGTCTCAGGTGGGAACCAGATGAAGTCTTATGAGAGAGCACAACTGATAGGTCGGGAGACAAAGAGGTGGGAAGTTGAGGCAGAGAACAAATGGTCAGATGAACTGGGAGGTTAGGTAGAGAGACAGAGAGAAGTGGGGTCAGAGAGTGGAAATAGAGAACATGTGCGGTAAAGAAAAGAACAGAATGAAAACCCTGTAAACGAAGGTGAAGTGAAAAGCTTCTTCTGCTGGTGCAGTGGTTCTAACTTGTAAACTTGAGCCCTGAAGAAGCGCACACTCTGCGAAACGAGTTGGCTGCTTCGCTGTCTCTTCGCTGACCCCTTCCAGGCCACTCATGGCGACAGCGCCTCTTACACACTTCCAGCCCCATCTGTTTCTTGGCGAGTTATTGCTCACTGGCTTTGCTCTGCTCCGCCATAGGTTCCTCCGGGTACTTTGTAATTAAAAGCCAAAATGTGCTTGGGGCTGCTTGTGCTCCTGCTCAGAGGTGACGGGGGCCAGCAGTCATGGCAGGAATATTTATTTTAGGGGGGTGGCAAAGCAGGTTTCTATATGTCTGTTTTGACATGTATGAGTTCAAAGCAACAACCTGAAATGTACCTGCAAGGATTAATAGTGGTTAAGTTTGATTCCAAGATTTAGATTAATTCTTTTAGTGCTAAATTCACTGCTTAATTTGAGCCAGTTTTTTCCGGTTCTCAGCACCGGAATTTAATTGTCAGCATTGACTCTAGTGACAGTTGACCACATGGTGGCGCTGTCTGTATAATTTTGAGATGAGCACAACAACCAGGTTTATTACGTCAATTCACTCTGCAGATGAATAGTAGCAATCTCCCACGCCAATATTCTTGCTTTGGCCTGAAATACTCTGAATTGTTACACTTGTGGGAGTGCGATTGTTGGATGTTGTGTTGGTGCTCTCATTGGCAGCACTGGATGGGACAATGGGCTGCAGGGGCCTTCTGAGAAGGGCCCTGGCACTTAGGGCCTGATTACCAGCAAGCAACTCTACGACCAGCCCAGAGGCCGCCTATTCCAGAGCATCCGAGGCTCCGCGGCACTGCGGTATCGTTACGGTGTAGGGGGGATTCTGACTTAGGGGCGTTCAGTCGTAATCCCACAGATGGTAGCTTCGCCCCATTGGCTCCTCACAGGTCTCTATGGGAGTGTATCGACAGGTCCTTCAGGGAGTGTATCCACAGGTCCTTTAGCGAGTGTATCGACAAGTCTTTTAGGGAGTGTATGGACAAGTGTTTTAGGGAGTGTATCGACAGGTCTCTTAGGGAGTGTATTAACAGGTCTCTTAGAGGATATATCATCAGGACCACTAGGGGAGGAGGACAAGTCCGCTGGGGGCGTAAGACAGGACTGCTAGGGGGGTAGGACAGGTGCACTGGGGGTATAAGACAGGTCCACGAGGGGAGTAGGACAGGTCTGCTGGGGCTGTAGGACACGTCCTCTAGGGGAGTAGGACAGGTCCGCTAGGAGTGTAGGACAGGTCCACTGGGGGTGTAGGACAGGCGCGCTAGGGGTGTCTTGACATATCTCCAAGGGGGTGTATTGACAGGTCTTTTTGGGGGGGTTTCCACTTGTCTCATAGGGGTTGTAGTGACAACTCGAAGGAGAAGTATTGTGT
This sequence comes from Pleurodeles waltl, assembly GCF_031143425.1. Classification (NCBI taxonomy): domain Eukaryota; kingdom Metazoa; phylum Chordata; class Amphibia; order Caudata; family Salamandridae; genus Pleurodeles; species Pleurodeles waltl. The sequence continues at coordinate 1,871,167,847 of NC_090444.1, read as the reverse complement.
ATCCTCAGGTTTTCTTGAGGTTGTATTGACACGTCCCCCAAAGGGCGCACCAACAGGACGTCTAGGAGTGTGCCTACAGGTCTCCTAGGGGATATATCAACGGGTGCCTAGGGTGTAAAGATAACTCTCATAGGGGGTTATTGACAGGTATACTGGGGGTATATCACAGGGTACCTATAGGCTGCTTCCATGGGTTTTCCAGGAGGAATACTGACAAGACTTCTAGGGGTTGCATAGTCATAACTCCTGGGCTAGGAGGGTTGTGAATAGATCTCCTAGTGGGCGTACCCCAAGCCTCATACGGGGGTGGGGGGGCTCCTAGGCGTGTATGTACAGGTTTGTTAGTAGGCATATTCAAAGGTTTCCTATATAGGATGCCAATAGGTCTCCTAGTGAATTTATCGATAGGTCTACTGTGGGTTCCTCAAGAAGTCTTTTAGGGGTGCATCAGCAGTTCTCTCATGGGGTGTTTTGATAGGTTACCTACTGGGTAAATCAAGAAGATCTGGTTTTCTGGAGGATATATTGACCGGTCCCAGAGGGATGTATTGACTGGCTCCCTGAGAGTTTAGCGACTGGTCCTCTATTTAGGGTACGAATGGGTCCCCTAGCGGGTGTAGGGGTGCATTGGTTGGTTTCTTGAGGGATATATTGACAGTTCCCTAGGGGGTGTACTAACAGGTTCCCAGGGAGTTTTAGCCCCCTGGCCCTTAGGGCGTTCATCGAGTGATGTCCAAGTTGGAGTATTGACAGGTGTCCTAGAGGGGTGTATCAAGAGGGTTCCTGGGGAATATTGATGTGTCCCTTATGGTTCCCTAGTGGGTGCATCGACTAGTTTTTCAGTAGGGTGAATCCACAGGTGCCCTAGTGAGTATATCAAGAGACCCCCCTCTAGGGTTTATTGACTGGTCTCCAGGGTGTGTACTGACAGGTTCCCTGGGAGTTTTAGCCCCCTGTCCCTTAGGGCGTTCATCGAGTGATGTCCAAGTTGGAGTATCGACAGGTGTCCTCAGAGGGGTGTATCAAGAGGGTTCCTGGGTGATGTGTCCCGTATGGTTCCCTAGTGGGTGCATCAACTGGTTTTCCACTAGGTTGAATCCACAGGTGCCCTAGTGAGTATATAAAGAGATCCCCGCTAGGGATTATTGACAGGTCTCCACGGGGTGTAATGACAGGTTCCCTGGACAGATGTCCACGTTGGAGTATTAACAGGTGTCCTAGTGAGTATATCAAGAGATCCCCCTCTGGGGTTTATTGACAGGTCTTTAGGGGCTATGGGTGTACTCAAAGGCTTCTTATGTAGCGTTCCATCAGGTCCTCTTGAGGTTGTATCAAATGCTCATCGAGGGGAATATATCATCAGGGCTCCTGGGGTCATATTGGCAGGCGTCCCAGGAAGGGTCTCAAAGGGTATTTTGAGAGGTATATTGATTGGTCCCCTAGTAGATATCAGGTCACCCAGAAAGATATATTGACAGATCGACTGGTTTAGGTCAGGTGGCCTCATCCATTGATGTCACTCATAGTTTGGTTCCGCCCAGGCCAGAACATACCCTAGGCAGCGGCTCCGCCCCTTCTCCCATTGGCTGGCTTCTGTTTGAGCGACAGATGACACCTGTATGAGGGTCAAACTGTGCACCTCCTCCAACAATAGCTCATTCTTTTCAAAGGCTAGGGTTGTCCAAAGCCTGCATTTTATTTATTACTATTTAAGTTTACACATCAGAGCAGCTGTGGCTGCCCAGTCCCGTGGAGATTTGTTTTCTGATGCGTATTCAATGTTCTGAGTGTTTGCATGAGGTGGTGTCACCGCAGCTGCTGAGAGGTGACTGCTGGGTCTGGTGAGGGTTTATAACAAGAGCATCCTGTGGGACTCACCTGAGGGGCTCGCGCTCAGACTCCATCACTGGTCCAGCATCCACGGGTGAACGCTTCTTACATTTTACGTTTCTATCGCACAACACTCAGGTGCCCTCGTGCTTTCTGTTTCTTGCTGGGACACGTTCTTGCAATGTTTAAATTATACAACATTTCCACCTTGCAGAAGCTCGCCGAGGCCAGACCGGTTGGCGTTGCCAGTGCTTGTTACTTTCATACACCTCCCTACCTCCTCTCCCAGGTGCTGCATAGATCTCACCCAGGGGACATGTCTTTGATGCCTTCTTGGGGGACTTTCTCTGGTTTGCTCTCAGCTCATTATCTCCTTCATGAAATCAGTGCTAATCAGGTGACTTTTGCAGAACAAAGTTGGTTTAATCCTCCCAGACCTCGCTGACATTACGCTCCCCCAACCCAGGCCCAATCTTGTCACAGGTAGGGTGGTGGTCAGGGAGCGTGCCCCACCCCCATACCTAATCCACGTGACCCCAGGGTGGATTCAAAGGCCCCCCTCTAGGTGACCCTGAAGTGACCCGCCCAGTGCCTCTATTTAGGGGCCCGGCTCGTGGTTACACCCCAGGATTCATAACCCGGGCCCCAGTGTGTGTTTACACCCCAGGATGACTAACCGGGGCCCCAGCTTGTGTTTACACCCCAGGATTACTAACCGGGGACCCTGCTTGTGTATACACCCCAGGATTACTAACCAGACCCCTGCTTGTGCTTACACCACAAGATTACTAACCGGGCCCCTGCTTGTGCCTACACCCCAGGATTACTAACCAGGGCTCCTGGTTACACCCCAGGATTACTAACCAGGCCCCTGCTTGTGTTTACACCCAGGTTTAGTAACCGGGGCCCCTGGTCATGTTTACACCCCAGGATTACTAACCGTGGCCCCTGCTTGTGTTTACACCCCAGGATTACTAACCGGGGACCCTGCTTGTGTTTACACCCCAGGATTACTAACCGGGGACCCTGTTTGTGGTTACACCCCAGGATTACTAACCGGTGCCCCTCCTTGTGCTCACACCCCAGGATGACTAACCAGGGCCCCTGCGTGTGTTTACACCCCAGGATTACTAACCAGACCCCTGCTTGTGCTTACACCACAAGATTACTAACCGGGCCCTTGCTTGTGCCTACACCCCAGGATTACTAACCAGGGCTCCTGGTTACACCCCAGGATTACTAACCAGGCCCCTGCTTGTGTTTACACCCAGGTTTAGTAACCGGGGCCCCTGGTCATGTTTACACCCCAGGATTACTAACCGTGGCCCCTGCTTGTGTTTACATCCCAGGATTACTAACCAGGGCTCCTGGTTACACCCCAGGATTACTAACCGGGCCCCTTCTTGTGTTTACACCCCAGGATCACTAACCAGGCCACTGCTTGTGTTTACACCCCAGGATTACTAACCAGGGTACCTGCTTGTGTTTACACCTCAGGATTACTAACCGGGGCCCCTGCTTGTGTTTACACCCCAGGATGACTAACCAGGCCACTGCTTGTGTTTACACCCCAGGATTACTACCCAGGCCCCTGCTTGTGTTTACACCCCAGGATTACTAACCGGGGCCCCTGATTGTGTTTACACCCCAGGATTACTAACCGTGGCCCCTGCTTGTGCCTACACCACAAGATTACTAACCGGGCCCCTGCTTGTGCCTACACCCCAGGATTACTAACCAGGGCTCCTGGTTACACCCCAGGATTACTAACCAGGCCCCTGCTTGTGTTTACACCCAGGTTTAGTAACCGGGGCCCCTGGTCATGTTTACACCCCAGGATTACTAACCGTGGCCCCTGCTTGTGTTTACACCCCAGGATTACTAACCAGGGCTCCTGGTTACACCCCAGGATTACTAACCGGGCCCCTTCTTGTGTTTACACCCCAGGATGACTAACCAGGCCACTGCTTGTGTTTACACCCCAGGATTACTAACCAGGGTACCTGCTTGTGTTTACACTTTAGGATTACTAACCGGGGCCCCTGCTTGTGTTTACATCCCAGGATGACTAACCAGGCCACTGCTTGTGTTTACACCCCAGGATTACTACCCAGGCCCCTGTTTGTGTTTACACCCCAGGATTACTAACCAGGGCCCCTGATTTTGTTTACACCCCAGGATTCATAACCAGGGCCCCTATTTACACCCCAGGATTACTAACCAGGCCCCTTTTTCTGTTTACACCACAGATTTCATAACCAGGACCCTTCTTGTATATACACTTCAGGATTACTAACCGGGGCCCCTGGTCATGCTTACACCCCAGCACTACTAACTGGAGACCGTGCTCGTGTTTACACCCCGGGATTACTAACCGGGGCCCTTGCCCGTGTTTACACCCCATGGTTACTAACTGGGGTCTCTGCTTGTGTTTACACCCCAGGATTTCTAACCAGGGGCCCCTACTTGTGTTTGCATCCCAGGATTCATAACCGGGGCCCCTGTTTGTATTTACACCCCAGGATTACTAACTGGGACCCCTACTTGTGTTTACACCCCAGGATTACTTACCGGGACCCCAGTTTGTGTTTACACCCAAGGATTACTAACCGGGGCCCCTGCTTGTGTTTACACCCGGGATTGTTAACTGGGACCACTGCTCGTGTTTACACCCAAGGATTAATAACCAGGGCCCCTGCTTGTGTTTACAACCCAGGATTATTAACCGGGGCCCCTGCTTGTGTAGGATTATTAACCGGGGCCCTTGCTTGTGTTTACACCCCAGGATTCATAACCAGGGCCCCTATTTAAACCCCAGCATAACTAACTGGGCCTTCTGCTTGTGTTTGACCCCCCGGGATGACTAACCGGGGCCCCTGCTTGTTCTTACACCCCAGAATTACTAACCGGGGCCTCTGCTTGTGTTTACACCCCGGGATTACTAACTGGGGCCCCTGCTCATGTTTACACCCCAGGATTCATAACCAGGGCCCCTACTTGTGTTTACACCCTAGGATTACTAACTGGGGCCCCTGCTTGTGTTTACACCCCAGGATTCTTAACCAGGACCCCTGCTTGTGCTTACACCCCAGGATTCTTAACCAGGAACCCTGCTTGGTTTACACCCCAGGATTCCTAACTGAGCCCCTGCTTGTGCTTACATCACAGGATTCTTGTGTTTACACCCCAGGATTACTAACTGGGGCCCCAGTTTGTGCTTCCATCCCAGGATTACTAACCGGGGCCCCTGTTTGTGCTTACACCCCAGGATAACTAACTGAGACCCCTGCTTGTGCATACACCCCAGGATTACTAACCGGGGTACCTGCTTGGGTTTACACCCCAGGATTACTAACCAGACCCCTGCTTGTGCTTCCACCACAAGATTACTAACCGGGCCCCTGCTTGTGCCTACACCCCAGGATTACTAACCAGGGCTCCTGCCTACACCCCAGGATTACTAACCAGGGCTCCTGGTTACACCCAAGGATTACTAACCAGGGCCCCTCTTGAGTTTACACCCCAGGATTCTTCTGATTACACCCCAGGATTACTAACTGGGGCCCCTGTTTGTGCTTCCATCCCAGGATTACTAACCAGGGCCATTGCTTGTGTTTACACCCCAGGAGTACGAATCGGGGCCCCTGCTTGTTTTTACACCCCAGGATTACTAACCGGGACCCCTGCTCGTGCTTGCACCCCAGGATTACAAACTGTCCCATACTTGTGTTACACCCCCAGATTACTAACTGTCTCCTGCTCGTGTTTACACCCCAGGATTACGAACTGGGACCCCAATTTGTGGTTACACCCCAGGATTACTAACCGGGCCCCTGCTTGTGTTTACACCCCAGAATTACTAACCAGGGCCCCTGCTTTGGCCTACACCTGAGGATTACTAACCGGGGCTCCTGTTTACACCCCAGATTTCTAACCGAGGCCCCTCTTGTGTTTACACCTCAGGATTCTTCTGATTACACCCTAGGATTACTAACCCGGGCCCCTGCTTGTGCTTCCATCCTAGGGTTACTAACCAGGGCCCTTGCTTGTGTTTACACCCCGGGATGACTAACCGGGCCCCTGCTTGTGTTTACACCCCAGAATTACTAACCGGGGCCTCTGCTTGTGTTTACACCCCGGGATTACTAACTGGGGCTCCTGCTCGTGTTTACACCCCAGGATTCATAACCAGGGCCTCTACTTGTGTTTACACCCTAGGATTACTAACTGGGGCCCCTGCTTGTGTTTACACCCCAGGATTCTTAACCAGGACACCTGCTTGTGCTTACACCCCAGGATTCCTAACTGAGCCCTCGCTTGGGCTTCCATCCCAGGATTACTAACCGGGGCCCCTGCTTGTGTTTACACCCCAGGATTACTAACCGGGGCCATTGCTTGTGTTTACACCCCAGGATTACTAACCGGGCCCTTACTTGTTTTTACACCCTAGGATTACTAACCGGGACCCCTGCCCGTGCTTGCACCCCAGGATTACAAACTGTCCCATACTTGTGTTTACACCCCAGGATTACTAACTGTCCCCTATTTGTATTTACACCCCAGGATTACTAATTGGGGCCCCTGCTCGTGTTTACACCCCAGGATTACTTGCTGGGACCCCAGTTTGTGTTTACACCCCAGGATTACTAACCGGGCCCCTGCTTGTGTTTACACCCCAGAATTACTAACCGGGGCCCCTGCTTTGTCCTACACCCGAGGATTACTAACCGGGGCTCCTGTTTACACCCCAGGATTTCTAACCGGGGCCCCTCTTGTGTTTACACCCCAGGATTCTTCTGACTACACCCTAGGATTACTAACCCGGGGGCCCCTGCTTGTGCTTCCATCCCAGGGTTACTAACCAGGGCCCTTGCTTGTGTTTACACCCCGGGATTACTAACTGGGGCCCCTGCTCGTGTTTACACCCCAGGATTCATAACCAGGGCCCCTACTTGTGCTTACACCTCAGGATTACTAACTGGGACCCCTGCTTGTGCGTACACCCTAGGATTACTAACCGGGGGCCCTGCTTTGTTTACACCCCAGGACTTCTATCCGGGGCCCCTTTTAGAAATGGGGTTCCTGGTTGGGTAGGGTGTGCACCCCTGCCTGGCAGAACCCACCACTCTAGTCAGAGCGAGTAAGTTTCACACCAGAGTAACCTGTGCTCCCCCCCGGTAGCTTCACACAGCGCAGTCAGACTTATTCCCAGAGGTCATGTGTAAAGCATTTGCACAACACACAACAGTGACACAAAAACTACATCACAAAAGAGGCTCCACACAGGATTATATACAAATATGTTTCTGTGTCATACATGTAAAACCAAAACAACATAAATCATAAGCGGTGGGCATAGCATGTAATTACTGAAAATGTCACTCGCTGTCCTGACACCAGGTAACCCCAAACCACATATACCCGAAATATTATGCAGCAAAATAGAATAATTTTCAGGCGATTCGGTATTCTGATAATGCCAGGGTCAGGATACTACACATTTAGGCAAACTTTGCAGGTAGTAATAAAGCGTCAGGATAATTACGGCGCACAGCTCATAAACCCCCCAGTGTCACCACATCGACCCAGATGGATATTGTCCACGTTACCCCATGATAGGCAACCCCCCCCACAATGCTACAAGCAGGGACAGACACTCTCCCCTTAGTAGACACTTTAGGGTAGGGCAAGACTGGGAATACCTCATCGGGGTCATCATATGTGGCCACCGGGCACAGGAACACCTGTGCGTCTTCTAGACACTATATGGTACGGGGTAGCCTTAAGCACCGTACAGTGCTCTTGGCGATGATGATATAGTCAGCCAATGTTTGGGGCGCAGGAGCACCCGTCTCCAAGATGAAGTGACAGTATAAAGCGCTCAATATGCGCTTCAGCTATAAAGGTGAAAGCGCTCCTCATGCACTAGCTGAGAACGTCTTCCAGGGTGGGAGCCCACACGAAGGAGGAGAAAGGGGGGGGCACCACCAGCCCCTGGGAGAACACCTAGAGGGGATTCCAGAGATTCAGCAGGCTGTTCAGCACACAATAAAGCAAGTAACTCAAGTGGCGGTTCCTTCTGGCAATCCCGCAGTGCCTTGTGAAGCCAAAGTCAGGGAGCAGCTGGCACCAGGGCGACAGCAGAAGAGCGGTCCAGTGAGGCCTTTGTGCAGGGCAGCAGTCCTTCTGACAGGTTCAGTCCCTGTTCCAAAAGTGCTCTAACATCATGGGGTCAAAGCCCCTGTATTTATACTCCAGGTGCCAAGCTTCTAGAAGGTGGGAGAAGGTTCCAGTCAGATCTGAAATGTTCAAGGAGTTTCCCTTCTTCCCTACCCTGGCTCCAGATATCAGTAGGGAGTAAACAAGCCCTTTGTGTGAGGGCAGGACACAGCCCATACAAGTGTGAAGTGTGCCTGCCTCCTTCTCTCCCAGCCCAGGAAGACGATCAGTATGCAGATGGATGTAGAGCCCTCTCCTGTCATAACCAGCCCCTCCTGTGTGATGAATGTCTGGAAAGTATGCACGAAGTGGAACTGTACAGATCTACTGGTGGTGCACACAGCCATAATGCACACATGCTGCTCTGTCCAGATGTTGCACACAGACATGATGCACACATGCAGCTGTGTACAACTGGAGCGCCCAGACATGATGCACACATGCTGGTGTGTACAGATGGTGCACATGGACATGATACACCCATACTCCTCTGTACAGGTAGTGCATACAGACATGATGCACACATGCTGCTCTATTCAGATGTTGCACACAGACATGATGCACATATGCAGCTTGGTACAACTGGAGCACCAAGACATGATGCACACATGCCGATGTGTACAGATGGTGCACATGGACATGATACACTCATACTCCTCTGTACAGTTAGTGCATACAGACATGATGCAGACATGCTGCTCTGTACAGATGGTGCACAAACATGATGCACACATGTTGCTGTGTACACATGGTGCACAAAGACATGATGCACACATGCTGCTGTGTACAGATGGTGCACACAGATATGATACACACATGCTGCTGTGTACAGTTGGTGCACAGAGACATGATGCACACATGTTGCTGTGTACGGATGGTGCACACAGACATAATGCACACACAGAGCTCTGTACAATTGGAACACCAAGACATGATGCACACATGATGATGTGCACAGATAGTCACACAAACATAATGCACACATGCTGCTGTGTTTAATTGGTGGACACAGACATGATGCACACATGTTGCAGTATACAGGTGTTGCACACGTACATGATGCACACATGCTGCTATGTACAATAGGTGCACACAGACATGATAAACACATGATCTTCTGGTACACACATACATGATACACACATGCTGCAGTGTACAATGGGTGCACACACATATGATGCACACATGCTGTTTGTGATAAAAGGCCTCTTTTTGACATGGTTAGACCCCACCTTTTGCCTGGTATATGATGTAGCCTAGAAGATGTAGTGCCCAGGGCCCCTGCAAACCAAGTTCCCTGGTCCAGAGCTCTTTCCCTAAAACTGTTGTGATGCATTGGGACAATTGGCAACACCTTTAGCTGCCACCACAAGTCCCTAGTAAATGGTACTTAGGTGCCCAGGGCACGAGGTACTAAGGTTAGGCTCCTGAGAGCAGCAGCACTGATTGTGACACCCTCTAGGGCCATGCACCCAGATGCACCCAGCACTGCCTTTGCAGTCTGAGTGCCATGATGCAAACCTAAAATGTAAACTCCACAGGTCGCACTGCCTGATTGCCATGCCCACTACACACTGCATACACTATGGGTACGCCACCCCTCTGGCAGGCCTTCCAGCCCTAAGGCAGGGAGCACCATACTGTATGTGAGGGCACAGCTGCATGAGCAATATGCCCCCACTGTGTCCTTGCCAAACCTGGGACATAGTGAGTAAATGGAGCAGCCATTTTAAATGCATGTGCTAGACACTGGTTAACACAAATTTCACTGTTACATGATGGCCTCTTTGAACCCTGAGTTGTTTGGTATCAAACAACTCAAAATGGTAAATCCAAACTGGTACCAGTCTGGAATTTAACCCTAAATATACCCAGGGGCCACCTTAGAGGTGTCCTCTGCACAAGATAACTGCCCTGGCATGGTTGCTGACTGGTTCTATCCAGCCTGCCACCTCCAGACACCCAATCTACAAAATTTGGGGAGAGGCCTGACTCTTTGTTTTGTAGAACAATGCCCTTCCTGGGTGGAGGTGCTAACACCCCCTCCCTCAAGAATGTGCACTGCCCTGCTTGACACCCAGGCCTGCTGCTAGAAGCAGATGCCCACCCCCATTACAAACCCCCACTTTTGGTGGGAGCAACAGCAGGAAACCAAACAAAGGATAGGAGGAGTGTCCCCACCTGGCATGCACCACCCCTAGGGTGTTGCCTGCAAGGTGGACACTCCATTTGATTTTCCTCCATCTTGGATGGAAGGAAAATCGCCAATCAGGTATAGGGAAGTGATCCCTGCCCACAGGAAGTGATCACTTAGTGGGTGTAGCCACCCTAAGGTAGATGACCCATTGGTCACTACCAGGTTCCCATTAAAACACCCCCCTAAATACAGTATTTAGAGGGCATCCCTAGACTAGGAAATCAGATTTGATGGACAAAAGAAGACCAGCACCAAGAAGATGCGAAGCATGTGAACTACGGACCTGCTAAATCAAAGAAAAGGCAACAGACCCTGCCTGCTGCACCAGGACCCGACAATCCCCGCTGAGGAGCTGCTGGACAACTAGACAACTCCACAAAAACCCCAGAGGTCCTCCAGCCTTTGCAAATAGCCAGAGAACTCCCTCCAGAGTCGAGGTACCACTCTAAAACTGCAAGAAGCCAACAAGCCAGTGAAGGTAAATTCACTGACCAGCCACTAACTCTAGAACCGCATGTCGTAGCTGGACCAAACTACACTCCGATGACCAGGAGGAAAAACCCTGCCAGTGTGCCAGGAGTGGTGGCACTGCACCCTCCAGTAGCCAAACTGTGCCAATACCGTTGGTATTGGTCAGCCAAAATTGGACACCAAGAAAAACAGCCGTCCTGGGGCTGCAAAAAGACCAGGAGGAAGCCCCAGTTGAGGGATTTCAGAAGCAACCCAGACCTCCCACCAGAGTGCCCCTGTTGTCCTGTAAACAACCCTTGAACCAATTTACCTCCTGCTCCTGAGGGCATCCTTGCGCACAGCTCCTGGCTCACTGATTCACTCGCACCTCACTGCCCTGTGCCCTGCACCTAAGGACAGACTGTGCCGTAAGGGTCGCCCACACCTCTTGCAACCTCGACACTCAAAGGGGACCCCAAGGATCCATCTTTAAACTTACCTGTGCAGTGCTTTTCAAGTGATCCATCGCAGTGGCCCTGCACCAGCTCCAGAGACCATCTCCCTCCGGAACCGGCGACCTCGACCAGCCTTCAAGAGAAGAGCTTGGTAAACCAACTGTATAATTTTATATGTATTTTTACGGGTAATCCTCCATTGATTCCTATGGCGCATAGTTATGCACAAAAAGACTATTTTTATGAAACTTCAAAAATTCATAACTCAAAAGGTACTTAGCCAATTTTGATGATCTTGGTCTTAAAATGTATATGAAAATCTTAAGTTTTTTTTATAAATTGGTCTCAAGTTATTCCTTTAAGTGTGTGAGGTGCAAGATTGATACTGTGAGAACAACAGGTGATTTACACTTCTCCAAGATTGGCCTAACTGCTCGACCAGCTACCTAAAAAGTTAGAGAATTAGGTGGTCCAGTTTTTACCCCTGTAAACCAACACGTGGTTGCCTGGACTCCCTGCACAGTGTGCCTAGCTGTGCACACTACATAGAGGGCCAGCCTTCTACAGCTGTTGTGTACAGTTGGTGCACACAGACATGATACTCACATGCTTCTGTGTACAGTTGGTGCACACAGACATGATACACACATGCTTCTGTGTACATTTGGTGCACAGAGACTTTTTGCACACATGCTCCTCTGTGCATGTGGTGCACACAGGCATGATGCTCACGTGATGCTCTGTACAGGTGTTTGTAGTACTGTGATGATTACTGTGATAATGTAGTACATTCTGGTGCTGCCTGCGAGTAGGAACATTCTTAGAGTGTTGATAAGTGTTGGACAGTTATTGTATGAACTGAAGATGTGCTGGATGCTCGCTGGCTGTGCTTCTCCACAACCCGTATAGACTCTACTAATAAACCACTACATGATTTTTGCCGACAAGGATGGAGTACGAACACACGTGTGCATGGCGATGAGCTGGCTACACGCACGGACCTACGCGTGAATTGTTTGTGGAATAATTTCTTATTTTGTACTGGAAGATTTATGTGGGACATACGGTGGGGTTAAGCACAGAACAGTACTGCCCTGGATTTGCTTACTTTTCTGATTTGTCAGCTTGTGGGGATTATCCTAATCGGATTACTCGGCAGCGTATAGGTGAGACTGCAATAGTAATAATCAAGCCTGCAGTGGATACGGAGCAGTGAAGGAGGAATGTGGAGCTGGGAAGGAACTCGTATCTTACCATCATTTTACTATTATTGGCAATATTACGTTTTGTGAAAAACTGGTGAGGATTTGCGGTGAGGAATGCACTACGCCACATCATCATGTTCGATGTCAGATGTACATACATTTTACTATTCTCCTGATCCTGCCTGTTTGTAATGTTATCTGTGTACATCCAAAGAGTGAGGCGTTTCTGGTTCGTAGCTCCACGTCATCCCATTTTACGTGCAGACATTTTCCTATTCTGCCTGTTTGTGATGCCTTTCTGTACGCAGTCCTACGAGTGAGGCGTTCCTGTTTGACGCTGCCTATTTTGCGTGCGGCACAGTACGCAGGTTGTCTGCTGAGCTCCGTCAGTCACAGGACTGCTGTGATTCACACACCTAATCAAGGATATCCAGTTTTTTTACAGCAGTGTGTTCTGTTTCTATATGGTTGGCGGTGCTCAGTTCTTCTTGACAGAGCGGATCATGGTGACTCGCACACCAACTTAAATACTGTGTTTTTGTTGTTTCACAGCGCGGATCACAGTGATTTACAAACCTTACTATACTTTCTAACAGAAAACGGTTTCAAACATCGCTCGTATATTGTAAATAGTTGTTTTAACATTACGCATGTTTAATATTCAAGGGGTTTCACCACTATCGACATTTTTAGATACGCCAGGTAAACCTCCTGTTAAGTGGGGTGTATGGTTTGATGCATTTGAAATGTATTTATGCGCTATGGGAGCCTTAAGATATGGGGTTTGAAGGTAGATCTGTCTACAAACACCTACCTGATGTACCTGTACAAGAGGTTGCTAATGCTTTAGATGAATATGAATCAGCTGTTTTGAAATTGAAGATTAGGTTTGATAAGCAACCCAGTCTTATAGTCTTGAGACACAAATTTGTAAAAGAAAACACAATGAAGGAGAGGATGTGGAGTCATACATTTCAGTACTACGTAGAATTGCTTCTGTTCGTATATTTGAAAATTGCACAGACTAACTTATTGGAGATCAGTTTGTGTGTCAATGTAAAGACAAATTAGGTAAAAATGATTACCCATGAGTAATCCAGCTCTCGAAGAGACCATCAAAGTAGCAAAAAGCATTGAGATTCACACGTCTCCTCGAAGGAGCTTGATGATAACCCAATTGAAATGATGAAAGTTGCTGCAATCACCAGACCTGTGCAGAAGGGAAAAGACCAAACAAGAGCTTTACTCAGGGTTCAACAATACAAATGTTTGCTTTCGGTGTGGTAACGCTCCACATGTAAAGGAAAAGGGGGAAATGTCCAGCAATTATTGTTTCTTGTAACTATTATAAAAATAATTTGGCATTTTGCTAAAGTGTATTTAATCAAAAGGGCACAAAATAAATCAACAGTTTGTATTGTGGAATTCAAGAACAAATCAGAGCCTGAAATTGTTTCTGTGGTTTATGATGCATAGCAAGACAATTATCATAAGGATTGTGTTGACCCTATCGTAGAAATAAAAGTAGGGGGACAATGTTCTTAAATTACTAGTTGATTCTGGTTCTAGAATCACCATCATCACACAATCTTTGTTCAATGAATCATGGGGTGATAGACTTTTGAAGGCACCTGATCATTCCCCTGTCTCATATGAAGGTCGTAGAATTGAACTTTTGGGTTACATTGAGGATGATCTAGAATTTAAAGGTAGAAGGATCAGAGGTAAAATATATGTTGCTGTCAAAGGACTTGACATCCTGGGGTGGTTTCAACTAGGGTTTATTTGGCAAAGTATTGAAACCTGGAGCAAAAGAATAGGTTCTCGTAGTGGATTGTGAGGGGGAAAGTCAAAAATGGAAGGTCAGGTTTCCTTCTATGTTCACAAATCATTTAGGTAAAATTCATGGGTTCAAATATAATATTAAAATCAAAGAAGGGGCTGTTCCCACCAAACACAAACTCAGGAGTGTTCCTTTCAGTTTTAAGGACGACTTAGAAAAGGAACTTATTAAGTTGTGAGACAATAGCATTATTGAGCCCATTGAGTCCTCATTCTGGCTGTCTCCTTTGGTTGTAGCGTGCAAAAACGATGAACAATTAAGGGTATGTATTGATCTTAGGTCCTTGAACAAGGAAATTTGGGTAGACTCCATTGGCTAGGCCTCCATGGCTTCAATCTTTCAAAGAGTCATGTATAATTTGCTTAAAGAGATTGAGGATGTACTTGTGTTTCAGGATGATGTTTTGGTCGTTACTGACAATGAAGAAACTCATGAAGCAATTCTCCAAAAAGTATTAAGCATTTTTTTAAAACAAGGAGTGGTACTGAAGACAGAAAAGTGTAAGTTTGGGTGCACAGAAGTTGAGTACTTAGGACAAGTGATTTCAGCGGATGGAGTCAAACCGAGACCAGGTTTAGTTGATGCGATCACCATGGCTCCTCCTCCTATACACAAGGAAGGGGTTAAGTCTCTACTTGGTTTATGTGAACTTTACTCCAGGTACATTCCAGACTTTGCTACCAAAGTGGGTCCTATTAACAATTTGTTAAAGAAAGGAGTAAAGTTTGTGTGGGGGATATTATATGAAAGCATTTGAAGAAATTAAAGTGATGCTAGGTCGGAGTGGAGCTCTCAAACCTTTTGACCCCAAACAGTCATGCTGTATTTACTGTTGATGCCAGTCAAGTAGGTCTAGGAGCTATGTTAACACAAGAAGTTGATGGCTCTGAAAATACAGTGGCTTTTGCATATAGAGTGCTCAGAGAAGCAGAACTTCAATATTCTGTTATCGAGAAGGAACTATTAGCTTGTATGAGTCACTGAAAAGTTTAAATCATATATTTGGGGAAGGCTTTTCAAGTTGTTAACTGATCATAAACCCAGTATAATGGGCAGTGGAGTGAATAAGTGCTGTACCCCCAGAATTCTGAGGTTAGTCTCAAAACGTTTACAGTATCAGTTTCATATTGACTATATCACAGGCGGAACGAATGGAAGAGATGACTATTTGTCACGTTTTCAGCAAAAGAAAGAAGATGAGGAAGTAGAAGTTAATGATCTGGTGGAGGAAGATTGTGAAGATTGTATGGTATCACCTTTGTATGTACCTGATATGAGGACATGCACAGAGAATGAATTGATGCTTGTTACGACAGATGATGATATTTTGCAACAAGTTTGAGAAATGGTTGGAAATGGGTGGCCCTGTGACAAAATGTTGTCTTGGTTGTTGCAACCTCACTGTAAAGTATGTAGTGAAAATTCTATTGGAGATGGAATGTTATTACATACGGATAAGATTATTTCACCATTATTTCAGTCAAAGTAGATATTATTAAGAAAGCACATGAGGGCCATTTGGGTATATCCCTTACCAAACATCGTATTTGTTAAACATTTTGGTGGCCAAGAATGGATATGGAGGTGGAGGAGGTAATTGACAATTGTTGTGTTTGTGGATCAGCTGATAAAAGTTTGAAAGTGGTCGCACCTCCTTTTATGCCCATCGAGTATCCAGACAGGCCATGGGAAAAGTTAGGGATTGACGTTATAGGACCTTGTGATGTGCTATCTTGTGGTAATAAGTACATTTTGGTGTTGATGGATTATGTGTCGAAATGGCCTGAGATTAAAATGGTTAAGGAATCTACCACTAGAGTACTGGTTGATTTCCTTAAGGAAACATTTATAAGAAAAGGTTTCCCAGAGACTCTAATTTCAGATTATGGTACTCAATTTGTTAGCCATGACTTTGAAAGGTTTCTGGAATCTTGTTGCATTAAACACTTGAAGAGTTCTCTCTATCATCTACAAATCAATGGTTTGGTGGAGAGGATGAATCGTGTTGTAGGTAAGTGTATTAAGTTGGCCAAAAATCGACACCATGATATTGATGAAGTTTTTAAATAGTATGATTTGGTTTTACAGAACTACACCTCACTCATCTACAAAAGTCTCTCCTTTTGAGTTATTAAGGAGAAGAATAACAAACACAAGCTTTAGACCAGTGTGGATGGAAAAGTGGTTTTAAAAACATTCCGATGTGACAAGTTTGATGCAGGTGGGTATGAGAAAATATTAATCAAATTCAACAAAAACAAAATAAATGGTATGACACCAAAAAAGGTGTCAAATTAACACCTTTACAAGTTGGAAATGTGGTTTGTAATAGGTCACTAATACATGTAAAAAAGGGGAAGAGCAAATTTGGGAGACTTGTTAGAGTTTTGAAGATTCTTGACAATGCTACCCTAGTGAAGGAGGTCATTGGTGCAATCTTGCTAAAGTTGTAAAGGTAAAAGGTTGCTATCAAGCTGGTGATCCAGAAACTGAACAAGTTGGTGTGAAAAGACCCAGTGAAGAAAATGATGAGGGTGAGAGGAATAATAATAAGAAGAGGTGCCAGAGTTTAGGAAACACAGTCATTCCAAGGAGATGTCGTGAATAATTTTCGCTAGTATATTTTGCTAGATATTTATATATATTTTTGTATATATTTATTGCTGTATTTTTCTCTGGGCTGTTGGTGTTATGTTAGTGAATTTTTATTTTGTTTTGTTTTTGTTTGAAAAAGGGAAGATGTGTAGTACTGTGAAGGTTACTGTGATGATGTACTACATTCTGGTGCTGGGCTGTGAGTAGGAACATTCTTACAATGTTGATATTGAAAGTGCTGGAGAGTTATTGTAAGACCTGAAGACGCTTTGGATGTTAGCTGGCTGTGCTGCTCCACAACCATGTAGCCTCTACTAAAAAACAGCACTTATCTTCCTCCCGTGGTCAGAGTACTTACAACAGTGTTGCACATAGACATGACACAAACATGTTGCTTTGTACAGATGGTGCACACAGGCATGATGCTCACCTACTGATGTGGAAAGATGTTGCACACAGATATGATGCACACGTTGCAGTGTACAAGTGATTGTGAGAAAGTAGCCTCTTTCTAGCCTTGTTACCCCCACTAAGGGCCTGTTTGTGAGTGTATGTCAGGGTGTTTTCACTGTCTCACTGGTATCCTGCTTGCCAGGGCCCAGTGCTCATAGTGAAAACCCTATGTTTTCAGTATGTTTGTTATGTGTCACTGGGACCCTGGCAAGCAGGACCCCAGTGCTCATAAGTTTGTGGCCTATATGTATGTGTTCCCTGTGTGGTGCCTAACTGTCTCACTGAGGCTCTGCTAACCAGAACCTCAGTGGTTATGCTCTCTCATTTCTTTCCAAATTGTCACTAACAGGCTAGTGACCATTTTTACCAATTTACATTGGCTTACTGGAACACCCTTATAATTCCCTAGTATATGGTACTGAGGTACCCAGGGTATTGGGGTTCCAGGAGATCCCTATGGGCTGCAGCATTTCTTTTGCCACCCATAGGGAGCTCTGACAATTCTTACACAGGCCTGCCACTGCAGCCTGAGTGAAATAACGTCCACGTTATTTTACAGCCATTTTACACTGCACTTAAGTAACTTATAAGTCACCTATATGTCTAACCTTTACCTGGTAAAGGTTAGGTGCAAAGTTACTTAGTGTGAGGGCACCCTGGCACTAGCCAAGGTGCCCCCACATTGTTCAGAGCCAATTCCCTGAACTTTGTGAGTGCGGGGACACCATTACACGCGTGCACTACATATAGGTCACTACCTATATGTAGCTTCACAATGGTAACTCCGAATATGGCCATGTAACATGTCTATGATCATGGAATTGCCCCCTCTATGCCATCCTGGCATAGTTGGCCCAATCCCATGATCCCAGTGGTCTGTAGCACAGACCCTGGTACTGCCAAACTGCCCTTCCTGGGGTTTCACTGCAGCTGCTGCTGCTGCCAACCCCTCAGACAGGCATCTGCCCTCCTGGGGTCCAGCCAGGCCTGGCCCAGGATGGCAGAACAAAGAACTTCCTCTGAGAGAGGGTGTGACACCCTCTCCCTTTGGAAAATGGTGTGAAGGCAGGGGAGGAGTAGCCTCCCCCAGCCTCTGGAAATGCTTTCTTGGGCACAGATGTGCCCAATTCCTCATAAGCCAGTCTACACCGGTTCAGGGGACCCCTTAGCCCTGCTCTGGTGCGAAACTGGACAAAGGAAAGGGGAGTGACCACTCCCCTGACCTGCACCTCCCCTGGGAGGTGTCCAGAGCTCCTCCAGTGTGCTCCAGACCTCTGCCATCTTGGAAACAGAGGTGCTGCTGGCACACTGGACTGCTCTGAGTGGCCAGTGCCACCAGGTGACGTCAGAGACTCCTTGTGATAGGCTCCTTCAGGTGTTGCTAGCCTATCCTCTCTCCTAAGTAGCCAAACCCTCTTTTCTGGCTATTTAGGGTCTCTGTCTCTGGGGAAACTTTAGATAACTAATGCATGAGCTCAGCCGAGTTCCTCTGCATCTCTCTCTTCACCTTCTGATAAGGAATCGACTGCTGACCGCGCTGGAAGCCTGCAAACCTGCAACATAGTAGCAAAGACGACTACTGCAACTCTGTAACGCTGATCCTGCCACCTTCTCGACTGTTTTCCTGCTTGTGCATGCTGTGGGGGTAGTCTGCCTCCTCTCTGCACCAGAAGCTCCAAAGAAATCTCCCGTGGGTCGACGGAATCTTCCCCCTGCAACCGCAGGCACCAAAAAGCTGCATTACCGGTCCCTTGGGTCTCCTCTCAGCACGACGAGCGAGGTCCCTCGAATCCAGCGACTCTGTCCAAGTGACCCCCACAGTCCAGTGACTCTTCAGTCCAAGTTTGGTGGAGGTAAGTCCTTGCCTCACCTCGCTGGGCTGCATTGCTGGGAACTGCGACTTTTGCAGCTACTCCGGCCCCTGTGCACTTCCGGCGGAAATCCTTTGTGCACAGCCAAGCCTGGGTCCACGGCACTCTAACCTGCATTGCACGACTTTCTAAGTTGGTCTCCGGCGACGTGGGACTCCTTTGTGCAACTTCGGCGAGCACCGTTTCACGCATCCTTGTAGGGCTCCTTGTCTTGCTCGACGTCCCCTCTCTCTCCTGGTCCAATTTGCGACCTCCTGGTCCCTCCAGGGCCACAGCAGCGTCCAAAAATGCTAACCGCACGATTTGCAGCTAGCAAGGCTTGTTGGCGTTCTTTCGCCGGGAAAACACTTCTGCACGACTCTCCACGGCGAGAGGGATCCGTCCACCAAAGGGGAAGTCTCTAGCCCTTTTTGTTCCTGCAGAAACCTCAGCTTCTTCTGTCCAGTAGAAGCTTCTTTGCACCCGCAGCTGGCATTTCCTGGGCATCTGCCCATCTCCGACTTGCTTGTGACTTTTGGACTTGGTCCCCTTGTTCCACAGGTACCCTAGATTGGAAATCCACAGTTGTTGCATTGTTGGTTTGTGTCTTTCCTGCATTATTCCTCTAACACGACTTCTTTGTCTTTAGGGGAACCTTAGTGCACTTTGCACTCACTTTTCAGGGTCTTGGGGAGGGTTATTTTTCTAACTCTCACTATTTTCTAATAGTCCCAGCGACCCTCTACAAGGTCACATAGGTTTGGGGTCCATTCGTGGTTCGCATTCCACTTTTGGAGTATATGGTTTGTGTTGCCCCTATCCCTATGTTTCCCCATTGCATCCTATTGTAACTATACATTGTTTGCACTGTTTTCTAAGACTATACTGCATATTTTTGCTATGGTGTATATATATCTTGTGTATATTTCCTATCCTCTCACTGAGGGTACACTCTAAGATACTTTGGCATATTGTCATAAAAATAAAGTACCTTTATTTTTAGTATAACTGTGTATTGTGTTTTCTTATGATATTGTGCATATGACACTAAGTGGTACTGTAGTAGCTTCACACGTCTCCTAGTTCAGCCTAAGCTGCTCTGCTAAGCTACCATTATCTATCAGCCTAAGCTGCTAGACACCCTATACACTAATAAGGGATAACTGGGCCTGGTGCAAGGTGCAAGTACCCCTTGGTACTCACTACAAGCCAGTCCAGCCTCCTACAGTGATGCACACAGGCTTGATGCACACATGCTCCTTTGTGCATATGGGACACACAGAAATGATGCACACAGGATGCAGTGTACACATGTTCATCTGCACAGGTGTTGCGCACAGACATTGCACACACATCCTTCTCTGTAAAGATGCTGCACACAGACATGATGTACACATGCTCCTCTGTACAGATGGTGCACACAGACATAGCGCCCATATGCTACTATGAACAGATGTACAGATGGTGCACACAGACAGGCTGTTGAGTACATATGGTGCATACAGATATGCTGCTGGGCACAGATGTTGAACACAGACATGCTGCTATGCACAGATGATGCATGGAGTCATGCTGCTTAATACAGATGGTTCATATAGACATGCTGCTGAGAATAAATGGTGCACACAGAAATGCACAGATGGTGTGCACGCAGACCTGCTCCTGTGCACAGATGGTGTACACAGACATACTGCTGAGTATAGATGGTGCACAAAGACATGCTGCTGTGCAAAGATGGTACACACAGACATGCTGCTGTGCACAGGTGGTGTACACACAGACCTGCTACTGCACACAGATGGTGTACACAGACATACTGCTGAGTATAGATGGTGCACAAAGACATGCTGCTGTGCAAAGATGGTACACACAGACATGCTGCTGTGCACAGGAGGTGTACACACAGACATGCTGATGAGTACAGATGGTGTACGCACAGACATGCTGCTGTCCATAGATGGTGTACACAGACATGCTGCTGAGTACAGGTGGTGCACACAGACCTGCTGCTGTGTACACATGGTGCACACAGACATGCTGTTGAGTAAAGGTGGTGCACATAGACCTGCTACTGTGCACAGATGGTGTACACACAGACATGCTGCTGAGTACAGATTGTGCACACAGACATGCTGCTGTGCACAGATGGTGTACACACAGACCTGCTACTACGCACAGATGGTGTACACAGACATACTGCTGAGTATAGATGGTGCACAAAGACATGCTGCTGTGCAAAGATGGTGCACACAGGCATGCTGCTGTGCACAGGTGGTGTACACAAAGACATGCAGCTGAGTACAGATGGTGCACACAGACATGCTGCTGTACACAGATGGTGTACACAGACATGCTGCTGAGTACATGCTCCTGTGCACACAGACACGCTGATAGGCACAGATGCTGCACACAGATGTCCTGCTGGGAAAATGTGGTGCACACAGACATGCTGCGGAGTACAGATTGTACACGCAGACATGCTACTGTGCACAGATGGTGCACACAGACATACTACTGTACACAGATAGTGCACACGGACATGCTGCTCTGTACAGGTGGTCACAGAGACATGCTGCTGAGTACATATGGTGCCCACAGACATGCTACTGTACAGTACAGATGTGGTGCACACAGACGTGCTACTAGGCACAGATGGTGCACATCAACATCCTGCTGAGTAGAAATGGTGTACACAGACCTGCTGCTGAGTACATATGGCACACACAGGTATTCTGCTGTGCACCGATGGTGCACACAGACATGCTGCTCTGCAAACATGGTGCACACAGACATGCTGCTGAGTAACAGATGGTGCAGACAGACATGCTGCTATGCACAGATGATGCATGGAGTCATGCTGCTTAATACAGATGGTTCATATAGACATGCTGCTGAGTACAGATCTGCACACAGACATGGTACTGAGTACAGATGGTGCACACAGACATGCTGCTGAGTACAGATGGTGCACACAGACAAGCTGCCGAGTATAGGTGGTACACACAGACATGCTGCTGAGTACAGATGGTGCACACAGACATGCTGTTGGCTACACATGGTGCACGCAGGCACGCTACTAACTATAGATGGTGCACACAGACATGCGGCTGTGCCCAGCTGGTGTACACACAGACATGCTGCTATGCACAGATGGTGCAAACACAGACATGCTGCTGAATACAGATGGTGCACACAGGCCTGCTGCAGAGCACAGATGGTGCACATAGACATGCTGCTGAGTATAGATAGTGCACACAAATATGCTGATGTGCACAGATGGTGCACACAGACATGCTGCTGTGTACAGACAGTGCACACAGACATGCTGCGGAGCACAGATGGTGCACACAGAGATGCTGCTGTGTACAGATGGTCACACAGATATGCTGCTGTGTACAGATGGTGCACACAAACATGCTGCTATGCACACATGGTGCACACAGACATGCTGCTGAGCACAGATGGTGCACACAGACATGCTGCTGTGCACAGATGGTACACACAGACATGCTTCTGAGTACAGATGGCGCACACAGACATTCTGCTATGCACACATGGTGTACACACAGACAAGCTGCTGCGTACAGATGGTGCACACAACCATGCTGCTGAGTACAGGTGGTGCACACATACATGCTGTTGAGCACAGATGGTGCACACAGACATGCTGTTGTGCACAGATGGTGCATACACACATGCTGCTGAGTACAGATGGTGCACACAGACATGCTGCTGTGCACACATTGTGTACACACAGACATGCAGCTGAGTACAGACGGTGCACACAGGCATGCTGCTGAGTACAGGTGCTGCACACAGAAATGCTGCTGACTACAGGTGGTGCATACAGACATGCTGCTATGCACAGATGGTGTACACAAACATGCTGCTGAGTACAGACGGTGCACACAGACATGCTGCTGAGCACAGATGGTGCACACAGACATGTTGCTGTGTACAGATGGTCACACAGGCATACTGCTGTGTACAGATGGTGCACACAGACATGCTGCTATGCACACATGGTGCACACAGACATGCTGCTGAGCACAGATAGTGCACACAGACACAGACATGCTGTCGAGTGCAGATGGTGTACACAGACATGCTGCTGAGTACAGATAGTGCACACAGACACAGACATGCTGCTGAGTACAGATGGTGCACACAGACATGCTGCTGAGTACAGATGGTGCACACAGACATGCTGCTGATCACAGATGGTGCACACAGACATGCTGCTGAGCACAGATGGTGCACACAGACATGCTGCTGAGCACAGATGGTGCACACAGACATGCTGCTGAGTACAGATGGTGCACACACAGACATGCTGCTGTGTACAGATGGTGCACACAGACATGCTGCTGAGCACAGATGGTGCACACAGACATGCTGCTGAGCACAGATGGTGCACACACAGACAGGGTTCAGCTCTGCCCCTCCATCAGAGCTCTCCCTGATTTATGGCTTGGAAAGTGCTCAGCCTGTCTGGATGTCCCTGGTGGCCCCTCTGCTCCTGGCGGTAATAGAGACGGATGTGTCTGCTGCCACCTGTCACTGGATGGCGAGAAAATGTCTTTTTAAATGCTTCTGCCTCAGGCCTCCTGAGAGCCTTAGAACGGGGGATGGGGTGGGAGCTATGGAGGGGCTTCCTATGCATGTATGTCATTTGTCTATACTGGGCTTCGGCTCTCATACCCCTCAGTGTCAATCAAAACCAGGTCAATTTAATTTGCAGGAATTAATTGGGCTTGATTTGTAAGAATTAAGTGTCAGGGTCAAACATGTATCTTGGGGGACCCACCCACTGTCACTGCCCATGACCAGCACTGGGGCCCCCTCTGTTGACAAGGAAGTACCCCCTCCACCGTCCCAATCTTAAGTGCCATCGGCGCCCACGCCTTCCAGTGACTGACCCACCAGGAGGGTGGGTGGGGGTGGGGGTGGGGGCAGGAGGTGTGAACGTTGTTCTTTCATTTTTGCTTATCTATTTCAGATGAATCTGGAAAGGGGATATTTTTTGGAAGTCAAAGATGGCTGCTTGGTCAGTGTACCTGTCCAAGATGGCTGCCTTTGTGAAGGGGTGGAGCCACAAAGCCACCTGAACTGCATCAAGGCTTTGAACTGAACTGAATGAATGAGTAAGGCCCAGATTTAAGAGGGCCTAGCCCCACTTTAGTGCAGCCTTAGCGTACTTTTTTTACGCTAAGGCGGCGGTAAGGTGGCCTTTTCCTCTTGCCATCTTTACAAAGTGGCGCAATGCATGCATTGCACCACTTTGTAACCATTTGCGCCACATTATGCCTGTGCCAGGTATAAAGTATGCAAAGGGGCGTTCCCCCCTTTGGGGGGGCCAAAAAAATGTTGCAAATAAATCTAAAAGATTTCTTTGCATCAGTTTTTTCAGCTCTTTTAACGCCTGCTCAGAGCAGTCGTTAATAGGGTGCACACCATTGTTTACAATGGGCCTCTAAGTACTGTTCGGGGTTAGTGGCAAAAGATTAATGCTAACACTGAACGGTACATCAAAAGCGCCAATTTTTTTTATGTTATTGCCCCCTACCCTGCGCCATGGTGCGCCGTAGCTTAGATATGGCACGCACATGGTATCGGTAGGGGGCACTAAGGGGCGCAAGGAAAGTGGTGCTGCACTCTCCTTAAATCTACCCCTAAATGTGTTGGTGTGCCCAGAGGGGGGCAGAGAACCACCCTGTCTACAGAGGGACATTGAGGACGATATGGGACGGGGCTGCGCCCCACGGTGAAGAGTCCCCCAAGGCACTGAAGGGTACAGGTAAACCCAAGAGGGTGGCTTCGAGGAGCTATCCATGGCGACATTGGATTGTTTGTCTCCCACAAGGACGGGGAGAAATGTGAGCACCCTCAAGGTGTTAGAGCCCCCCAGTAATGCACAAATCAGTGATTCTTAAACTGTTGACTTCTGTGGACCCCCACTTAATCATTACTGGAATCCAAAGATCCCCACTGAGTCATTATTGGAGTCTGTGGGACCCCCACGGAGACATTACTAGAGTTCAGGGGCCCTGGGACTCCACACTGAGTCAATGTTGGAATCCAGGGGACCCCCACAAAGTCATTATTGGAGTTCAGGGACTCCCCAGTGAGTCATTATTGAATCCAAAGACCCCCACTGTATCATTATTGGGGTCTGGGGACTCCCCACTGAGTCATTATTGGAGCCTGGGGACTCCCCCTTGTGTCATTATTGGATTCCGGGAGACCCCCACTGAGTCATTATTGGAGTCTGGGGACTCTCCACTGAGTCATTGTTGGAATCCAAAGACCCCCACTGAGTCTTTTTTGGAGTCCAGGCACTCCCCACTGATGGAGGTCGGTGGGACCCCCACTGAGTCATTATTGGAATCCGGGGAGTCCCCACTGAGCCATTATTGGAACCCTAAGACCCCCACTGAGTCACTATTGGAGTACGGGGACTCCCCACTGAGTCATTATTGAATTCCGGGGGACCCCCACTGAGTCATTATTGGCACCCGGGGACCCCAGCATAAGCAGTTTTGATGATTTGAACCACAAAACAATACACAAGTAGGAAAGCAGGTATTCATTGAGCAAGTACAAATTTAGCTTTTTTCTGTACATAATTGGGGTGGTTGCAATTTTCTGTTCCGCCGGCAGAATTAGAGGAAATTTGGCAACTCCATGTTAGTCCTGTAAGGTGCAGTTCAAACAAAATTCCACCAATCGCTGTGTGGCTAAAGGTTTTCTCATGCACATGCCAAAACGGTGAGCTGGAGAACACGATTTTTCTTCCCCTCGCACAATTTCGCCGATAGGAGGGCATCTGGTGGTATTTTTCCGATGCGGGTGGTTGCAGGCGGTCATGACCGTTCGCGGTCAGAAAGCTGCAGTTCGAGTAGAAAATCGAATCAAGTGGCAGCAAAATCAACTGAAGTAGCTGCGCCCTCTGGCGCACTGTGTGGTGTCGTCCGCGCTGATTTTTCCATGTGGAATGTACTGCAGGTGCTAAATCACAGGGCATGCAGCACGACATGCCTTTTTCCGCCTGTTGGCAGAACTCCGCGGAACATCGCTGAGTCTTTTTGTAACTCTGCAGAATTCTGCGGAGGCAAATTCCGTGCGTTACACCCACCCATAGTACATAACATTTATGTTAGTATTATATATTGTTATTTTTTAATCTTTCGCGGACCCCCAGAGTGCATGTCACAGACCCTCAGGGGTCTCCAGACCAAAGGTTAAGAACCCCTGACGTAGGGCATCGAGGGTCTGGCCAAGAACAAAAAATGCAATGAGCCTTGACAACTCCTTCCACGACCAGTGGTCAGATACCAGCTCACAGCAAGCCAAAGTCTGAGGGTTTAAGCCCAGGGATCTCAGGGGCCCACACATCCAGAAAGCAAGGCACAAGGAGGGTCATGGAGACGGGCCCTCGGGAAGGTACTGGGAGTGATGGAGACGCTGCGTGGCCAAGGGCGACACAACAGAAGCTGTTGGGGCCACAGATGAGGCTGAGAAGAGAGTTTAGAGTCCACCAAGGACCGGCAGCCCATTGAGGCGGGGAGCGAGGCACCTCAGGCAGGCAGAGCTTTTGGTGCTCCTGTGGTGCACACTGCAGAGCCATATCTACAAGGCCACGTAAAGCCACCCGCGGCTCTTCATGGCCTTGTAGATGTGGAGTGAGGCAACGCAGCTCAAGTGGCTGCGTTCACTCACCCTGCTACAGAGAAGTGTTCCATGGACGTTGCGTGGGTGCTCCCATGCAACACCCATGGCATTGGACACGTTCCCAGATTTACAACATGGTGTGAACCTGGGAATGCGTCAAAAGCCTACGCCTTCCCAGGGGAGGCGTAAGGGAGGTGCAATGAGGAGAAATAATATTATTTCCTTGAATTTTTCTCCTCTTTCCTGCATTCTGCAGCACATATAGAAAGGGGAAACACTTCCATTGATTGTTTTTGCGCAGAAAGGTACCTTTTCCTGTACAAAAACAACCATTCCTACAGTGCAGGCACCCTTGGTGCAAGGCTGCATGCGTTGGCGGGACGTGGCAGTCAATTCTGAGCCAGTGCAGGGGGAAATGACAGGAATGTGCCATATCTCATGGATATACCGCATTCCTGCCGTTTTCTTTTGAAGCAGAGCAAAGCAGCGCTGCCCTGTGCCAAAACCTTGTAAGTGAGGGCCTCTGTGTGTTAGCCTGCCACAGAGTAACTGGGCAGACAGTTCCAGCCGATGGAAGGCTTGCCAGGGGTAGACCAAAGGAAACTGATGAAAGAGTTTGAGGCCTGGAGGATGGTGGCCCTTTCAGAGAGTCTGACTTTTGGAGCTGACCATTTCACCTCTGGGAAAAAAGATGAAAGGAGAGTTTAGGCTCAGCCAGAAACTGTCAGTGAATGAGTAGATTGCCAAAACCGAGGGTTTGGTGTCATAATCAAACATTGAATAAGCATAGCAATGGTCCGGAAGTGGGAATTAGGGGTCGTAAAGTCGGCATTCAGATTGCTGCCAGTGCACCCAGATGACTTCTCGCTTTCAGTGGCTCTATGTACGTCTCCATTGACAAGGCAAAGCCCCTGGGATGCTCTGCGGCATGTGCACGGTTGGAATGTTCAGCTCCTTCCTTGAGTTGGTGATGAAGCAAGCAGTGGACTTCAAGCCAAGACCGCTCTACCTCAATGATTTCTTATTGGGAGGTAGGAAGGGCGAATGTGAACGACGGAGGAAGATTCTAGAACAGGAGACCTCCGACTTTGGAGTGCCTTTGGCTAAAGAGAAAAGTGTACTTTACATTTCTGGTAATTCAGTTGGATTCTGTAGCCCTGGTGTTAGGATTTGTGACGGAGAAATGGGAGGACTTGAGAGCCCTGCTACACGCGCCAGTGATCAGGACGAACTGTGGATCCGAGAAGGTGCAAAATTTCTTAGGTCACACAAACGTTGCACATTAGAACGTTGCTCCAGGCCCTGCTTCTGCAGGCTGTGAGAGGAGCTAAGAAACTCAGCACAGGATACAGAGTCCGGAAGAAACTAGTCTTGGCCAACTGACATGGGTTAGTTTACAGAAGAAACTAGTCTAGGCATACTGACATAGATTAGTTTACAAAAGGAACTAGTCTTGGTCTACTAACACGGATTAGTTTATGGAAGGAACTAGTCTTGGCCTACTGACATGGAATGGTTTATGGAAGGAACTAGTCTTGGCCTACTGACAATGAATGGTTTATGGAAGGAACTTGTCAGAGCCTGCTCACATGGATTAGTTTCACGAAAGGAATTACTCTTGGCCTACTGACATTGATCAGTTTACAGGAGGAACTAATCTTTGTCTACTGACACAGTCTAGTTTATGGAAGGAACAAGTCTTGGCCTACTGGCATGGATTAGTTTACAGAAGGCACTAGTTTTGATCTACTGACATTGATTAGTTAACAGAGGAACTAGTTTTGGCCTACTGGCAGGGATTAATTTACGGGAGTAACTAGTCTTGGCCTACTAGCATGGATTGGTTTATTGAAGTGGTGTCAAGTCCCCATTTTGGCTAGTACCCTCCACCTTTTGCTGCTTGATGCTGTCGTTTTTGATCTGAAGGTGCACTGAGGCCTGCTCATCAGGCCCCAGTACCAGTGCTCTTTCCCTTAAATTGTACTGAGACCATTGCAAATCTAATTGGCAAGGACTTTACCACCCCTGTAAGGCCCTAGGAAATGGTACCAGTGGCACCTAGGGCAGGGACGGTAAAGGGGTCACCAGGGCTGCAGCACTGATTGTGCCACCCTGTCTGACCCAAGTAAGAGTAAATCTGCAGGGCTTTCATACTAGCCTGCTCGAGTTTGACTCTGTCCACACCACATGTAGGAAGAATCCATTCACTGACATATCACAAGTCAGTCACCCCTAAGGCAGACCTCTTTTAGAGGCAGAAGGCAGGGTGCACTGTGTTATGAGTGTGGACTTAAATGCACAAGCATACATGGCCCGTGGTACCATTTTAAACTTAATGCTACTACAAGTGACCGGCAGTCCATAGGATGCATGGACTGGCACCAGGGCAGTCCCCAGATGTTCAGCTACATGACGGCTCAGCCAACCCCCCATGTTAGGTATCAAACACTGTGCTTTTTAACCCTGAGCGCAATTGCCGTCCCCAGGATTAACAAGCATGTACCCTGGTGGCGTTCTTAGAGGATGCCCACCAAGATACCAGCTTTCCCCTGCCTCGGCGGGCTCTCCTGAACCATTTGCTGCCAAGACAAGAGTCTGCCCTCCTACTGGACGTGCTAACACTTCCCCCAGAACAGAGACAAATGACCTGGGCAGAAAGGAGCTCACACCTGCCTCCCAGGAAGGCTAGCGTTTACAGTGATCAAAGCGGTGAGCCTCAAAGGCTTCACTGCCCTTAACATGTAATCTCTTGTCCCCCACTCGAGGACAAAGCCCTTCCCACCCTGACCAAGCTGGCAGGCAGGAACATCAGCTTTGCAGGAGGCGTACACCCCCATAAGGCTAGCAACACCTTAAGGTGGGCTAGAGGGTCTGTACAGCTCAGGACAGGTTCTGCCATTTTTGCAAACCATAGAAATAGTGGCTTCTGGGTGGAAAAGTGACGTACTCTGACAGGAAGTCATCACTTCGGGGGGGACTAGCCGCAGGGACCAGTAGCCCATTGGCCACTGTCCTCCACACTCTTATCGCCCCCTAAACCAGGATGTAAGGGGCTCCCCTGGTGCCAGAACCTCAGTTCTGACATTGAAAACAAGAAGGGGCACCAAGAAGACGCCGTCACAAACAACAGGACTTTGGGCTCCGCCGCTGTGCAAAGAGAGGACACTTAAGTGCCCTGAGGAGACCATATACCGGAACTGTGTGATCGACCTGTGCCCGTGGTGAAAACTCATTGCTCCCAGCAAGAGGGACTCTAGTGGGTGCCAGAAACCTAAAGCAGTCTCCCCTGACTGTTGGCACCACTTACCTGCAACCTGCAGAAGAGACGTTGTGCTGCATCCCCAGAAGTGCAACCCACCAGGTCCCTCCTGAGTGAGCCCAAAGAAAGTTAATGACCTGTACCTTGGGAGTGATAATGAGGCTCTCACCAAGCTGTGGACTACTTTTGTTGCTGCCAAGGCTTGTTTGTCGCCAGCCCAGTAACCAACAGCTTGGAGTGCTATCCAGCGGTTTTGGCAATGAGATTTTTGGCACAGGACCTAGAAGAAAGGAATCTGATGTCCGCCATTGATAATGAGGCCGTGGTGAGAGTGATTACTCAGCTACCGGAGTCATCCGATTGGTAGTGCGTCCGTTGAGAGGGTTCTATTCCGCTGTTTACAAAGGGATCTCATGTTTAGAACAAGACACCTACCAAGCTTGGGATATGAAGCTCTGATGCTTTATTCTGGTTTCAATGGATACGATTTCATGGATTGGCTGCGGAGCAGACCAGCATCGGGGAAGAGGACCAGAGGAGATGTGGCGCCCAGGCACGTCAGGAGGCTGCTGTTGGCTCGGAGTTCTCTCTCTCTCCATCCATCTTACTGTCAGGTTTGGACACACTGGCCCTCATTACCGCCAGGGTTGTTTTGGCGATTGTACCTGCAACAGGCTGGCGGTACAATTTGCCATATTATTACCACGGCGGTAGCGCCGTGGTCGCACCGTCGGGACCGGCGGTTTCCTGCCATCGTTGTCCCGGCGGTTATAATCCGCCAGGGCGGAGCTGCTTGCAGCACTGCCCTGGGGATTATGACTCCCCTTCCCGCCAGCCTGTCCATGGCGGTCTAACGCTGGCTGGAAGGGGAGTCGGGGGCCCCTGGGGGCCCCTGCACTGCCCAAGCACTTGGCATGGGCAGTGCAGGGGCCCCCAGGCACAGCCCCACCCTGCAAAAGCGCGACGGGTGCAGCTGCACCCGTTGCACGGCCGCAACACCGCCAACTCCATTAGGAGCCAGCTCCAATGTTACAGCCAACATCCCCTCTGGGCCGGCGGGCGGAAACTCTGTTGTAATGATACCAAAAGTATCTCAGAGGATACACTCCCTTAGGAGGTAAGTAATATACACAAATGATATGTACACAAACCAAAATCAGGTAAGTAACAGTTAGAAAAGTAGTGCAAACAATGTAGAATCACGATAGGATGCAATAGGTAGAAATAGGCCTAGGGGCAACACAAACCATATACTCCAAAAGTGGAATGCGAATCACAAATGGACCCCAGGCCTATGGGAAGTTGTAGAGGGTCGCTGGGACTGTGAGAAAACAGTAAGGGTGTCCAAAATACCCCACCCCAAGACCCTGAAAAGTAGGAGTTATATTACCCTACTACCCCAGAAAGACAGTATAGTCGTGATAGGGGATTCTGCAAGAACCACAAGCCCCAGCAAAACACTGAAGACAGATTCCTGGACCTGAGGACCTGTAAAGGAAGGGGACCAAGTCCAAGAGTCACGAAAGTGTCCGGGGGGGAAGGCGCCCACTAAACCCCAGATGAAGGTGCAAAATGGCTGCCTTCGTGTGGAAGAAGCCAAAGATTCTGCAACAACGGAATGTGCCAGGAACTTCTCCTTTGGTCAGAAGATGTCCCACGGCATGCTGGAGGTTGCAGAAGTGTTTCCAGGCAGAAATACTGCAAACAAGCCTTGTTAGCTGCAAGAGTCACGGTTGAGGATTTTGGGTGCTGCTGGGGCCTAGGAAGGACCAGGACATTGCCCCTTGGAGGAGGAGAAAGAGGGGGCGCTCAGCTGCTGGTAGTCGTCTTACTACTTTCCTTGGCAGAAGTCGAAGAGGGGAGAGCAGAGGAACTCTGGTGAGCTCTTGCATTCGTTATCTGAGGAATAGCCCAGAGGAGAGACCCTAAATAGCCCAAAACGGAGGTTTGGCTACAAAGAAAGGAGGCTTGGCTACTGAAAGAGGTAAGCACCTATCAGGAGGGGTCTCTGACGTCACCTGCTGGCACTGGCCACTCAGAGCTGTCCATTGCGCCCCAACACCTCTTAATCCAAGATGGCAGAGGTCTAGGACACACTGGAGGAGCTCTGGGCACCTCCCCTGGGAGGTGCAGGTCAGGGGAGTGGTCACTCCCCTATCCTTTGTCCAGTTTCGCGCCAGAGCAGGGCTGGTGGATCCCTGAACCGGGGTAGACTGGCTTATGCAAAGATGGGCACCATCTGTACCCATCAAAGCATTTCCAGAGGCTGGGGGAGGCGTCTCCTCCCCAGCCCTTCACACCTATTTCCAAAGGGAGAGGGTGTAACACCCTCTCTCAGAGTAAATCCTTTGTTCTGCCTTCCTGGGACTGGGCTGCCCAGGCCCCCGGGGGGCAGAAACCTGTCTGGGGGGTTGGCAGCAGCTGCAGTGGAGACCCTGGAAAGGCAGTTTGGCAGTACCTGGGTTCTGTGCTAGAGACCGGGGGATGCATGGAATTGTCCCTCCCAATACCAGAATGGTATTGGGGTGACAATTCCATGATCCTAGACATGTTACATGGCCATGTTTGGAGTTACCATTGTGACGCTACATATAGGTAGTGACCTATGTGTAGTGCACGCGTGTAATGGTGTCCCCGCACTCACAAAGTCCGGGGAATTTGCCCTGCACAATGTGGGGTCACCTTGGCTAGTGCCAGGGTGCCCACACACTAAGTAACTTTGCACCTAACCTTCACTAAGTGAAGGCTAGACCTATAGGTGACTTATAAGTTACTTATGTGCAGTGAAAAATGGCTGTGAAATAACGTGGACGTTATTTCACGCAGGCTGCAGTGGCAGGCCTGTGTAAGAATTGTCTGAGCTCCTTATGGGTGGCAAAAGAAATGCTGCAGCCCATAGGGATCTCCTGGAACCCCAATACCCTGGGTACCTCAGTACCATATACTAGGGAATTATATGTGAATTGGTGAATTTAGTCACTAGCCTGCAGTGACCAATTTGGAAAACAGAGAGAGCATAACCACTGAGGTTCTGGTTAGCAGAGCCTCAGTGAGACAGTTAGGCATCACACAGGGAACACATACCTATAGGCCACAAACTTATGAGCACTGGGGTCCTGGCTAGCAGGATCCCAGTGACACATAACAAACACACTGACAACATAGGGTTTTCACTATGAGCACTGGGCCCTGGCTAGCAGGATCCCAGTGAGACAGTGAAAAGACCCTGACATACACTCACAAACAGGCCAAAAGTGGGGGTAACAAGGCTAGAAAGAGGCAACTTTCCTACACAGGTATTGACCTATATGTATTGACGCGTGTAATGGTGTCCCCGCACTCACAAAGTTCCAAGAATTGGCCCTGAACTATGTTGGGGCACCTTTGCTAGTGAAAGGGTGCCCTCACACTAAGTAACTTTGCACCTAGCTTTCACTAAATGAAGTTTAGACATATCGGTGACTTATGAGTTACTTAAGTGTAGTGAAAATGGCTGTGAAATAACATGTGCATTATTTCACTCAGGCTGCAGTGGCAGTCCTGTGAAAGGGTTTGTCTGAGCTCCCTATGGGTGGCAAAAGAAATGCTGCAGCCCATAAGGATCTCCTGAAACCCCAATGCCCTGGGTACCTAGGTACCATATACTAGGGACTTATAAGGGGGGTCCAGTGTGCCAATTTGAAATTGGTAAATGAAGTCACTAGCCTATAGTGAGAGATTTAAAAGCAGAGAGAGCATAAGCACTGAGGTTCGGATTAGCAAAGCCTTAGTGACACAGTTAAGCACTATACAGACACACACATTTGGCCATAAACTATGAGCACTGGGGTCCTGACCAGCAGGATCCCAGTGAGACAGGCAAAAACATACTGACATACAGGTAAAATGGGGGTAACATCCCAAGAAAATGGTACTTTCCTACAGGGCCTTCTACAGGTGACCCAGAAGGGTGGGGTCTCCTAAAGGTGGCCCAGAGGGCTGGGATCTCCTACGCGTGACCGAGATGGGTAGGGGTCTCCTACAGGTGACCCAGAGGGTGGGGGTCTCCTACAGGTGACCTGGAAAGATGAGATCTCCCCTGACCTACAGGTGACCTGGAAAGATAGGGTCTCCTTCAAGTGACTCAGAGGATGGGGTTCTGCTACAGGTAACCCAGAGGGTAGGGGTTTCCTACAGGTGACCCAGAGGGTGGGGTCTACTACAGGTGACTCAGAGGATGGGGGTCTCCAACATCTGACTCAGTGGGGTCTTCTACAGGTGACCCAGAGAGTTGGAGTCTCCTACAGGTGACCCAGTGGGTTGGAGTCTCCCGCATGTGACCCAGAGGGGTGGGATCTCCTACAGGTGACCCAGTGGGTGGGGGTCTACTACAGGTGTTCCAAAGGGTCACGGTCTTCTACAGGTGACCCAGAGGGATGTGGTCTCCTACAGGTGACACGGGGTGGGGGTCTCCTACAGGTGTCCCAGAGTTTGGTAGTCTCCTACAGGTTACTCAGATGGGTAGGGGTCTCCTACCGGTGACCCAAAGGGTGGGGTCTCCCACAGGTGACCCCGAGGATGGGGTCTCCTACAGGTCACCCAGGGGATGGGTCTCCTACAGGTGACCCCGGGGATGGGCCTACTACAAATTACCCAGAAGTGGGGTCTCCTACCGGTGACCCACGGGTTGGGGGGTCTACTACAGGTGACCCAGAGGGTGGGGTCTCCTACAGGTGACCCAGATGGTGGGGATCTCCTACAGGTGACTCAGATGGGTAGGTGTCTCCTACAGGTGACACAGAAGTGTGGGGTCTCCTAAAGGTGACCCAGAAGAGTGGGGTCTCCTACAGGTGGCCCAGAAGGATGGGGGTCTGGTACAGGTGACACTGAGGGGTGGAGTCTCCCCTCTCCTACAGGTGACCCAAAGGGTAGCAGTTTCCTATGGGTGACCCAGAGGGTGGGGTCTCCTACAAGTGACCCAGGGGAGGGGAGTCCCCAACAGCTGACCCAGGTGTGGGAGGTCTTCGTCAAGTAACCCAGAGGTTTGGAGTCTCCTATAAGTGACCCAGAGGGGGGATCTCCTATAGGTGACCCAGAGGATGGAGTCTCCTACAGGTGACTGAGAGAATGGTTGTCTTCTACAGGTAGCTCAGAGGGGTTCTCCTACAGGAGTCGCAGAGAGTGGGGGTCTCCTTCAGGTGACGCAGATGGGTAAGGGTCTCCTACAGGTGACCCAGAAAGGGTGAGGTCTCCTACAGGTGACCCAGGGGTGGGGTCTCCTACAGGTGACCCAGGGTATGGGGGTCTCATACAGGTGAGCCAGAGGATGGGGTCTCCTACAGATGACCTAGAGGATGGAGTCTCCTACAGATGACCCAGAAGATGGAGTCTCCTACAGGTGACTGTGAGAATGGGGGTCTTCTACAGGTGACTCAGAGGGGGGTCTCCTACAGGTGACCCAGGGGGTGGGTCTCCTACTGGTGACCCAGAAGTGGGGTCACCTACAGGTGAACCAGATGGTGGGGGTCTCCTACAGGTGACCAGGGGGTGGGGGTCTCCTACAGCTGTTCCAAAAGGACAGGGTCTCCTACAGATGACCCAGAGGGATGGGGTCTCCTAAAGGTGAGCCAGGGGGTCGGGGGGGTCTTCTACAGGTGACTCAGAGGGTGGAGTCTCCTACAGGTGACCGAGGGGATGGGGGTCTTCTACAGGTGTTTCAGAGGGGGGTTTCCTACAGGTGACCCAGGGGGTGGGGGTCCCCTACAAGTGTCCCAGAGGGCAGGGTCTCCAACAGGTGACCCAGAGGGATAGGGTCTCCTAAAGGTGACCCAAGGGGTACACACAGCAGCAAAGAACACTTCGCCATAGTTAAAGAATTCACCAAATCGAACAGAGACAGCAGACATTCCCCCCTCTCAAAAGCCTCTGTGATAACCTCGCCACCTTCTTCCACCACGAGATCAAGGAAATCTATGACAGCTTTGCAACCTAAGACCCACCCACCCCACCCGCAACCACTGCCCCCAATCACTCCAGACCCCAGCAGATCCTATCCAACTGGACCAGACTCACCTTTGACGACACCCTCAGGATCATGAAGAGCATCCACTCTGGAGCCCCCTTGAACCCTTGCTCTCACCACATCTTTAACGGAGCCGGCAACGCCATTGCACCGAACTGCTCCATCGAGTTTGCCACCTTCCTGGAAGACTGAAAAAACCCTCTGCCGACCCAGTAGACCACAAGAACTACAGACCCATCTCTCTGCTCCTCTTCCCAGCCAAAGTCATTGAGAAAGCTATCAACACCCAACTCTCCGTGTTCATCGAAACAAACCACATCCTGGACCTCTCCCAAACGGGCTTCAGAAGCAACCACAGCACCGAGACCACTCTCCTCGCTGTTACATATGACATTCGCACCCTTCTTGACCGAGGTGAAACTGCTGCCCTCATCCTCCTGGACCTTTCAGCCGCCTTCAACACTGTCTCCCACCACACCCTCTGCGCAAGACTCCACAATGTTGAAATTTGCAACAAAACCTACAATGGATCCGGTCCTTTCTCACCGGCCAAACACAGAGAGTTAGACTTCCACCGTTCAACTCAGAACCCACAGAGATCAGCTGCGGAGTGCCTCAGTGACCTCCCTGAGCCCCACCCTCTTCAACATCTACATGGCTCCGCTTGCAGCCGTCATCAAAAGCCACAGAATCAACATCATCTCCTATACCGATGACACCCAGCTGATTCGCTCCCTCACCGACGAACCCACAACCGCCAAGAGCAACTTCCACAATGGGATGAAGGCAGTCGCCACGTGGATGAGTGATAGCTGCCTCAAGCTTAACTCAGACAAGACCGAAGTACTCATCCTGGGTTCCACCCCTTGGCCTGGGATGACTCCTGGTGTCCCGCAGCCCTCGGAACCCCCCCCCCCCCACACTGAGGGACCACGCACAAAACCTTGCATCATCCAAGACTCCTGGCTCTCAAAGAACTGGCAAATCAATTCCGTTTCATCCTCATGCTTCCATACGTTCCTCCTGTTTTGAAATATCTTCGAGTAGATCCCCAATGAATCCAGAAAAACAGTCACACATATGCTCGAGAGCAGCTGACTCGACTACGCACTCTATGCCGGCATCACCCAGAAACTCCAAAAGAAACTACAGCAGATCCAGAACGCCTCTGCCAGACTCATCCTGAACATCCCATGCTGCAGCCACATCACCGGCCACGTGAGAGACCTTCACTGGCTACCCATCGACAAAAGATTCACCTTCAAGCTCCTCACTCACGTCTACAAAGCCCTCCCAATGCCGGACCTGCACACCTCACTCACCACCTCTCCTTCTACACTCCCACCAGACATCTCCGCTCCACCCAACTAGCCCTTGCCTCCACCTCACGATCCACAAGACCACGGCTGGAGGAAGATTCTTCTCCTACCTTGCTGTGAAGACTGGAACTCCCCGCCTCTGCGCCTCAGGAATCACCATCACTGCCGCAGCTCAGTGACGACCTCAAGACCTGGATCTTCAACTAATCCGCCGACCTCCATTGTAGAAGGCTGGCCCTCTATGTAGTGTACAAACTGGGCACACTGTGCAGGGGGTCCGGACAACCGCACGCTGGTTTCCAGAGGAAAAAGCGAAATCACCTAATGCTCCAATCTTTTAGGTAGGTTGGTCGAGCAGCTAGGCTAATCTGGGAGAAGTGCAAAGCATTTTCCGTTGTTCTCACAGTATCAATAATACATCTCACACATTCCAAGGAATAACTCAAAACCAATTTATAAAAATACTTTTTATTTAAATTTTAAGACCAAGATTATTAAAATTGGTTAAGTACTTTTTAAGATATGTATTTTTAAAGTTTTAATAAATGCACCCCCATATTTATATTTTTTGATGCAAATGCAGTTTTGTGTCAAAAAGTATAGCGTCGGCTTGCGTCATTCCAGAGCACCATCCGGGTGCCAATTTTATGGAATCCCACAAGTCGGAGCAAAGGGTGGGCTAGCGTCTTGGAAAATGATGCTAGCTGGGTGGGGGTGCCGGTATGGGGGGAGGGGGTTTAGCACCCAAAAATAACGCTAGGCTAGTTAGAGGCAAAAATTGCCTTTAACCAGCCTAGCGTCATTTCCTGATGAAAAACCATCCATACCACATGACCCCTGTCTTATAAAAGACAGGAGTCATGCCCACCACTCCAATGGCCAGCACAGGGGACAAAGGTCCCCTGGGCATGGGCACTGCACCCAGTGCCAGTTACATACTTACCTCTACTTACCCTACTTACCTGAGATGGGGTCCCCCCATCCTCTGGTGTCGCTCTGGTGTGGGTGTTCCAGGGGCCTGGGGTGGGCACCTGTGGGCTCTTTCCATGGTGTTTGACCATGGAAATGGTATGGTCCCCTAACGCCTGCTCTGACTCAGGCGTTAAATAATGGCGCTAAGCAGGCTTAGCACCAACATTTAGGCCCGCCTCCCTCCGTGCACCATTTTTGCACGAGAGGATAAATAAGGCGCTGGCGGCTTTTGAGTCATTTTTTGGACAGGAACGCCTACCTTGCATCTTAGTGGCGCAAGGACGTTTCACGCATCCCAAAAATGACTTTAACTCCAATATTTTGACGCTAAACGGTTCTAGCATCAAAATATAAATATGGACTTAAGTTTACGCTGAATTAGCGTAAAACAATTACGCTAATTCAGAGCAAAGAAAGTATAAATATGCCCTGCAATCTTTCTGTGCGTAATTACGCACCGTAGAAATCAATAGGCAGTCACTTTAAAAAATGCATATAAAATCGCACATTTATTTTACCAGGTTCCGCTTTTGCAGGTTGGTCAAGGTCATTGGTGGGCACACTGTGCCAGCTGGAGAGGCTCGGGCGGCTCCCGGTTTCGGCGGGTCAACATTGAAAAGCCTCTTGAGCAGGTACAGTGTCACTCATGGGGACCACTTTTAAAAGGGTGGTTCTTGCAGATTTAAAGGTGGCGTCTCGGGGTCCCCTTGTGGTGTTGAGGTCGCAAGGGGTGTGGGACCCTGGGCGCACACCCGGTTCCTTGTTGCAGGGCGCTGGGTGGCTGGGCGAAGAGCGAGTTTTTGCTCCAGGAGCTGTGCACAATGGAGCCCTTTGGAGCTGGAGGTAAGTCTCTTTGAGGGCTGCCTACGGGACAACAGGGGCACTCTGGTCGGAGGTCTGGGGTGCTCCTACAGTCCCTCAACTCGGTCTTCCTTCTGATCTTTTGTCAGGTCTGGGGGAGCTGGTTTTCTTATCGTCGGACATCAGCTGACTAGTACCCAGGGTATTGATACGGTCTGGCCACCAGAGGGTGCAGTACCACCAAACTTGGCACAGTTGCAGGTTTTGTCCTAGCGGTCATTGGTATGTTGTCAGGTCTTGCTGCAAATTCCAGTTCAGGAGATATCGGCCGGTCTGTGAAGTGACCCTCACTGGGCTGCTGGTTCTTTGTTGGTTGCAGAGTGGTACTTCCACTCAGAAGGGAGATCTTGGATGATTTGTAAAGCCTGGAGGTCCTCTGGGTTTCTTGAGGTCATTCCACTGTCCAGCTTCTTCGCAACTGCGATTATCCCGACCTGGGTGCAGCAGGCAGGGTTTGCCGCCTTTTTCTTGTGCAGCAGGTCCACAGTTCTCGTGCCTTGGTTCTTCTTTGGGCTGGTCTTTTTTGTCCTTTCAAATCTAATTTCTAAATACTGAATTTAGTGGGTGTTTTATGAGGAACCTGCCAGTGTCCAATAGGACACTTACCTTGGGTGGCTACACCCCTTAGAGTAGCCACTTCCTGTGGGAAGGGTCAGCACCCTAAACCTAATTGGCTTCTGTACTTCCATTCAAGGTGGAGGAAAATGAAATAATGGGTCCACCTCACAGGCAACACCTTAGGGGTGGTGCATGCCAGGTGAGGCCACTCCTCCTACCATTTGTTAGGTTTCCCACCTTTGCTCCCACTAAAAGTGGGGGTTTATAAAGGGGGAGGCCAGCTGCTGCTAGTAGGAGGCCTGGGGATTGAGTTTCAAGGACAGTAGCCCTTTGAAGCTCACTGCCAGGGCAGTGCACATTCCTGAGAGAGGGGGTGTTAGCACCTCCACCCAGGAAGGGCTTTGTCTTACAAACCGGAGAGGCAGGTCTCTCCCCCAAGGTTTGTATATTGGGCAACTGGAGGTGGCAGCTGGATGGGACCAGTCAATAGCCATGCCAGGATAGTTAGATTTTGCAAGGGGCACCTCGAAGGTGGCCCCTGGGTACTTTTAGGGCTAAATCCAAGACTGGCACCAATTTCTATTTATCATTCTGAGCTGTTTGATACCAAACAGCCCAGGGTTCAGAGTGTCCGTCATGTAGCTGGGAAACTCCTGTTGACCAGTGTCCAGCACACGTGTTAAAATGGCTGCTCTGTTCACACACTATGTGCCAGGTTTGGAAAGGACACAGTGGGGGCATATTGCTTATGCAGCTATGTCCTCACATATAATATGGAACACCCTGCCTTAGGGCTGGAAGTCCTGCCAGAGGGGTGTTTTACCCACAGTACATGTAGTGTAGGGTAGACAGGGCACACAGAGGGGGTGCCATCTTGAGTTTGTATTTTAGGTTTGCACCTGTACAATGGCAGTGCTGGGTGCATCTGGGTGCAGCGCCCTAGAGGGTGGCACAATCAGTGCTGCTGCCCTCAGGGGCCTACCCATAGCTCCCCATGCCCTAGGCACATAGGTGCCCACTTACTAGGAACTTATAGTGGTAGCTAAAGGTGTATCCAGGTATGCCAATGCATCACAGCAGATTTAGGGAAAGAGCTCTGGCTCAGGGAACCTGGTTAGCAGGGGGAGCCCTGGGCACTACAACCTCTGGACACATCGAAATCAGGCAAAAAGTGGGGGATAAGCATGTCAGAAAGAGGCCCTCTCTCACCCCCACAGCGCACTCAAACCCTCAGAGGTGAGTAGTTCTGCTATATAAGAACCCTGATTGATTGATGATGGGGTTCTCCTACAGGTGACCCAGAGGGTGGGGGTCTCCTACGGGTGACCCAAAGGATGGGGTCTCCCACAGATGACCCAGAGGATGGGGGTCTCCTACAGGTGACCCACAGGGTTGGAGTCTCCCATAGGTGTCCCAGAGGGGATGGGGGTCTTCTATAGGTGATCCAGAGGGTGGTCTCCTACAGGTGATCCAGAACCCGGCCGCTCTTATCAACCTGAGAGACGTCCAAGGGGGCTCTTTTCCAGGAGCCTGGGGGGGAAACAAGTGAAGGGAGATGTGTCATCTAAGAAGGATAGGGGGAGACGAGCGGAGGGGGGAGGAGAGAGAGAGATGGGAGATATCGTAAAAGAGAAGGGCAGATAGAGAGGGGGGGGGGGGACAGGGACACCGAGGAGGGCAGGAAACAAGTGGAGGTACATGTGTCATGTATGAGGGAGAGTGGAGTGAGGGGAGACAGAGAGAGGGAGAATAGAAAGAGGGAGAGAGACGGGGAGAGAGACAGAGAGAGAGAGAGGGAGCGAGAGACAACGAGAGAGAGAGAGAGAGAGAGGGAGAGAGAGAGAAGATGGGAGAGAGGGAGAGAGAGAGAGGGAGCGAGAGGACGAGAGAGAGAGAGGGAGAGAGAGAGTGGGAGAGAGGGAGAGTGGGAGAGAGGGAGAGAGAGAGAGGGAGCGAGAGACGAGAGAGAGAGAGGGAGAGAGAGGGAGAGAGGGACAGGAGAGAGAGAGAGAGAGAGAGAGGAGAGAGAGAGAGAGAGAGAGAGAGAGAAGAGAGAGAGAGAGAGAGAGAGAGAGAGAGAGTGGGAGAGAGAGGAGAGAGAGAGAGAGGAGAGAGAGAGAGAGAGATGAGAGGAGAGAGGAGAGAGGGAGAGAGAGAGAGAGAGAGAGTGGGAGAGAGGGAGAGAGAGAGAGAGAGAGAGAGAGAGAGAGAGAGATGAGAGTGGAGAGTGGAGAGAGGGTAGGAGAGAGAGAGAGAGTGAGAGATGAGAGAGAGAGGAGAGACGAGAGAGAGAGAGAGCGAGAGACGAGAGAGAGAGACGAGAGAGAGAGAGAGAGAGAGAGAGAGAGAGAGAGAGAGAGAGAGGAGAGAGAGAGATCTAAAGGAGATTATTTGAGAGACAACCGAGACGAGAGGAGCGAGACGAGACAACAAGACAGAGAGAGAGAGAGAGAGAGAGAGAGAGATGGAGGAGGGAGAGTGGGAGAGAGGGATAGAGAGTCAACGAGAGAGGAGAGAGGAGTGGGAGAGAGGGAGAGAGAGAGTGAGAGGGAGGAGAGAGATAGAGAAAGAGAAAGGAGGGAGAGAGAAGAGATATCTAGAGAGTCAGGAAGTGGGATGATGGGAGAGAGGTGAGAGAGGGTGAGAGAGAGAGAGAGAGAGAGAGAGGACCGAGACGGAGAGGGGGAGAGAGGGAGAGGGAGCGGGAGGAGAGAGAGAGAGAGAGAGAAAGAGACAGGGAGGTGGAGGATGGGAGGAGCGGCAGGAAACAGGTGGAATGGGGAGGGAGATGGGAAGGAGGGCAGAGAAGGAAGAGGAGGAGAGAGGGGGCGTCAGAGAAGACAGTGAAAGCTCTCCTGCCCCCCCCCCCCCCCACCCCGGCTGAAACTCAACAGAGAAGCCTGGATCCCGCCTGCACCCCAACAGCAGGACCATGGTGGGGTGGGGTTCAGGGGGGCAGAGGCTGCTTGCATGAGGCATGGGGGGGGGGGGGCGGTGCTGGACTGTGAACACTGACGCTGCTGCCGGGGAGGGGTCGGGGGGGGTAACCAGCCCTGGAAAATGCCCGTCCCTAGTGCAGTTCACGGAGCATAATTTATCACACAGGAGACAAAGCAAAGTGTGTGAAGCTGCCTTCATGGTGTGCCTGGGCTGGGGGGCTCGAGTCTGTCAACCCACCTTGGTATAAGCCCCCAGCCTATGGTAGAAGCCCCCTGCCCCATCCCATGGTAGAAGCCCCCGGCCCAGCCCATGGTAGAAGCCCCCTGCTCCAGCCCAGCCCACCTGACCATGGTAGAAGCTCTCTACCCCAGCCCATGATAGAAGCCCCCTGCCCCAGCCTATGATAGAAGCCCCCTGCTCCAGCCCAGCCCACCTGACCATGGTACAAGCTCTCTACCCCAGCCCATGATAGAAGCCCCCTGCCCCAGCCTATGATAGAAGCCCCCTGCCCCAGCCCAGCCTGCCTTGCCATGGTAGAACCCCCCTGCCCATCCCAGACCACCGTGCCATGGTACAAGCCCCCAGCCCCAGCCCATGATAGAAACCCCCTGCCCCGGCCCAGCCTGCCTTGCCATGGTAGAAGCCCCCAGCCCCAGCCCATGATAGAAACCCCCTGCCCCGGCCCAGCCTGCCTTGCCATGGTAGAAGCCCCCAGCCCCAGCCCATGGTAGAAACCCCCTGCCCCGGCCCAGCCTGCCTTGCCATGGTAGAAGCCCCCAGCCCCAGCCCATGGTA
The DNA here is from genome assembly GCF_031143425.1 of Pleurodeles waltl. Taxonomy (NCBI): domain Eukaryota; kingdom Metazoa; phylum Chordata; class Amphibia; order Caudata; family Salamandridae; genus Pleurodeles; species Pleurodeles waltl. The sequence goes on along the minus strand of NC_090444.1, from coordinate 1,871,124,374 downwards.
GAAACCCCCTGCCCCGGCCCAGCCAGCCTTGCCATGGTAGAAGCCCCCAGCCCCAGCCCATGGTAGAAACCCCCTGCCCCGGCCCAGCCCAGGGTAGAAGCCCCCTGCCCCGGCCCAGCCCATGGTAGAAACCCCCTGCCCCGGCCCAGCCTGCCTTGCCATGGTAGAAGCCCCCAGCCCCAACCCATGGTAGAAACCCCCTGCCCCGGCCCAGCCCAGGGTAGAAGCCCCCTGCCCCGGACAAGCCTGCCTGACCATGGTAGAAGCCCCCTGCCCCGGCCCAGCCTGCCTGACCATGGTAGAAGCCCCCTGCCCCAGAGGAGGAGAGGGCAGTAACAGCAGAGGAGGAGAGTGCCACAGTAGAAGCCCCCAGCCTACAGGGAGGGGGGTCCCACAGGACCCTCCTCAGACAAGAGCTGGTGATGAAAGGCTGACAAGGTCCGAGACTCCACATCCCCTTGAGTGGCCACTCACTGGCAGCCTCAATTGTCAACCTCAGGGCCTCATTTGCAGGGCCCTTTGCCTCCCAGCTGTGCACAGCGGCGGGCCCAGCGGTGCTCTACACTGCTCCAGGTTTACAAACTGACGCATCAGTCTGCAACACCCTGCGTCACGTTACACATGCGCCAGATGTAAGGTACGCAGGTAGGTGTCCCATGGAAAAAGGCACACACACTGCAACTGATAACAGTTGAATGCGTCTCTGCACCTTTACAGCGTCTGGATTTTATCTCCTGCTCAGAGCAGGCGTAAAATGGATGCAGGGCTTTTTCCTATGGGACTCCTTGCATTTCTGCAGTTGTGTAGGTTTAATGAGGGTGAATTTCTGACGCATCTGTGAAAACGTGCGCCATGGAGCTCTGTGCAACGCATCCATGCCCTTGTTGGGGGGTGCAGGGTCTTGTAAATGAGGCCCAGAGTTCTTATTACTTTCTTTTACTCGCAGGTGAGGGGGGTCGCAGCCCTGCCCCCAGCTGCAGAGACCGCCTGTCATGAGCACTGAAATCAGTAAAACAGGAGACATATTTGGAGAGGAGCGGCCATGAACCCGCCAGAGAAGTCCTGGTTCAGGAGGAATCACAACACAGGCCTCACTGACTGATGCAAGAGTAAAGCAGGGGAGAGATAGGAAGGAGGGAGGATGCACAGAGGGAGGAAACAAAGATGGTGAAGACACAGCAAGGAGAAGGGAATGGAGAGGGCGGTAACAGCTGAGGAGGAGAGAAGGTAACAGAGGAGGAGACAGAGGTAACAGAGGAGAGGGGGTAACAGAGGAGGAGGAGAGGGCGGTAACAGCTCAGGAGGAGTGAAGGTTAATAGAGGAGGAGAGAGCGGTAACAGAGAAGGAGGAGAGGGGTAACAGAGGAGGAGGAGAGGGCGGTAACAGGGGGAGGAAAGGGGATAAAAGAGGAGGAGAGGGTGGTAACAGAGGAGGAGGAGAGGGCGGTAACAGAGGGGGAGGAAAGGGGGTAACAGAGGAGGAGAGGGTGGTAACAGAGGAGGAGAGGGCGGTAACAGAGGAGGAGGAGAGGGGGTAACAGAGGAGGAGAGAAGGTAACAGCTGAGGAGGAGAGAAGGTAACTGAGGAGGAGAGAGCGGTAACAGAGGAGGAGAGAGTGGTAACAGCGGAGGAGGAGAGAGTGGTAACAGGAGGAGGAGGAGAGGGGGTAACAGAGGAGGATAGGGTGGTAACAGCTGAGGAGGAGAAAAGGTAACAGAGGAGGAGAGAGCGGTAACAGGAGGAGAGGGGGTAACAGAGGAGGAGAGGGCGGTAACAGCTGAGGAGGAGAGAAGGTAACAGAGGAGGAGAGAGCGGTAGCAGAGGAGGAGGAGATGGGGTAACAGAGGAGGAGGAGAGGGCGGTAACAGAGGAGGAGAGGGCAGTAACGGAGGAGGAGAGGGCGGTAACAGCTGTGGAGGTGTGGGGAGTAATAGCTGAGGAGGAGAGGCAGTAAGAGGTGAGGAGAAAACGACAGTAACAGCTGAGGAGAGTGCGGTAACCTCAGTGCAGCAGAGGGTGTGGATGAGAGAGCAGTAACAGCTGTGGAGGAGAGGGCAGTAACAGAGGAGGAGAGAGAGCAGTAACAGCTGTGGAGGAGAGGGCGCTAACAGCTGAGGTGGGGCGGTAACAGAGGAGGAGGAGAGAGTTGTAACAGCTGAGGAGAGAGAGTGGTAAAAGCGGAGGAGGAGACATCGGTAACAGCTGTGGAGGAGCAGACAGCGGTAACAGCAGAGGAGGAGAGGGTGGTAACACACAGAGGAGGAGAGAGCGGTAACAGCGGAGGAGGAGAGGGCGGTAACAGCAGAGGAGGAGAGAGTGGTAACAGCGGAGGAGGAGAGAGGGGTAACAGCGGAGGAGGAGAGAGGGGTAACAGCGGAGGAGGAGAGGGCGGTAACAGCGGAGGAGGAGAGGGCGGTAACAGCAGAGGAGGAGAGAGTGGTAACAGCGGAGGAGGAGAGAGTGGTAACAGGAGGAGGAGAGAGTGGTAACAGCGGAGGAGGAGAGAGTGGTAACAGGAGGAGGAGAAAGCGGTAACAGCGGAGGAGGAGAGAGCGGTAACAACGGAGGAGAGAGCAGTAACAGAGTAGGAGGTGAGGGCGGTAACAGGAGGAGGAGAGAGTGGTAACAGCGGAGGAGGAGAGAGTGGTAACAGGAAGAGGAGAGAGTGGTAACAGCGTGGTAACAGCAGAGGAGGAGAGAGCGGTAACAGCGGAGGAGGAGAGAGTGGTAACAGCGGAGGAGGAGAGAGTGGTAACAGGAGGAGGAGAGAGTGGTAACAGCGGAGGAGGAGAGAGTGGTAACAGGAGGAGGAGAGAGTGGTAACAGCGGAGGAGGAGAGAGTGTAACAGCGGAGGAGGAGAGGGCGGTAACAGCGGAGGAGGAGAGAGCGGTAACAGCGGAGGAGCTGAGAGCGGTAACAGCAGAGGAGGTGAGAGTGGTAACAGCGGAGGAGGAGAGGGCGGTAACAGCTGAGGAGAGAGTGGTAACAGCGGAGGAGGAGAGAGTGGTAACAGCGGAGGAGGAGAGAGTGGTAACCGGAGGAGGAGAGAGTGGTAACAGCGGAGGAGGAGAGAGTGGTAACAGCGGAGGAGGAGAGGGCGGTAACAGCGGAGGAGGAGAGAGGGGTAACAGGAGGAGGAGAAAGTTGTAAAAGCGGAGGAGGAGAGAGCGGTAACAGAGGAGGAGGAGAGGGGGTAACAGAGGAGGAGGAGAGGGCGGTAACAGAGGAGGAGAGGGCAATAACAGAGGAGGTGAGGGCGGTAACAGCTGTGGAGGAGAGGGGAGTAATAGCTGAGGAGGAGAGGCAGTAAGAGGTGAGGAGAAAACAACGGTAACAGCTGAGGAGAGGGCGGTAACCTCAGTGCAGCAGAGGGTGGTAACAGCTGTGGATGAGAGAGCAGTAACAGCTTTGGAGAAGAGGGCAGTAACAGAGGAGGAGAGAGAGCAGTAACAGCTGTGGAGGAGAGGGCGCTAACAGCTGAGGTGGGGCGGTAACAGAGGAGGAGGAGAGAGTTGTAACTGCTGAGGAGAGAGAGTGGTAAAAGCAGAGGAGGAGAAGTCGGTAACAGCTGTGGAGGAGCAGACAGCGGTAACAGCAGAGGAGGAGAGGGCGGTAACACATGGAGGAGGAGAGAGCGGTAACAGCGGAAGAGGATAGGGCGGTAACAGCGGAGGAGGAGCAGACAGCGGTAACAGCAGAGGAGGAGAGGGCGGTAACACATGGAGGAGGAGAGGGCGGTAACAGCTGAGGAGGAGAGAGTGGTAACGGCGGAGGAGGAGAGAGGGGTAACAGCAAAGGAGGAGAGGGCGGTAACAGCGGAGGAGGAGAGAGGGGTAACAGAGGAGGAGGAGAGGGCGGTAACAGCAGAGGAGGAGAGAGTGGTAACAGTGGAGGAGGAGAGAGTGGTAACAGGAGGAGGAGAGAGTGTTAACAGCGGAGGAGGAGAGAGTGGTAACAGGAGGAGGAGAAAGCGGTAACAGCGGAGGAGGAGAGAGCGGTAACAACGGAGGAGAGAGCTGTAACAGAGTAGGAGGAGAGGGCGGTAACAGGAAGAGGAGAGAGTGGTAACAGCGGAGGAGGATAGAGTGGTAACAGCGGAGGAGGAGAGAGTGGTAACAGGAAGAGGAGAGAGTGGTATCAGCGTGGTAACAGCGGAGGAGGAGAGAGCGGTAACAGCGGAGGAGGAGAGAGTGGTAACAGCGGAGGAGGAGAGAGTGGTAACAGGAGGAGGAGAGAGTGGTAACAGCAGAGGATGAGAGAGTGTAACAGCGGAGGATGAGGGGGCGGTAACAGCTGAGGAGAAGAGAGCGGTAACAGCGGAGGAGGTGAGAGCAGTAACAGCGGAGGAGGAGAGGGCGGTAACAGTGGAGGAGGAGAGAGCGGTAACAGCAGAGGAGGTGAGTGTGGTAACAGCGGAGGAGGAGAGGGCGGTAACAGTTGAGGAGAGAGTGGTAGCGCAGGAGGAGATAGTGGTAACAGCGGAGGAGGAGAGAGTGGTAACAGGAAGAGGAGAGAGTGCTAACAGCATGGTAACAGCGGAAGAGGAGAGAGCGGTAAAAGCGGAGGAGGAGAGAGTGGTAACAGCGGAGGAGGAGAGAGTGGAAACAGGGGGAGGAGAGAGTGGTAACAGCGGAGGATGAGAGAGTGTAACAGCGGAGGATGAGAGGGCGGTAACAGCTGAGGAGGAGAGAGCGGTAACAGCGGAGGAGGAGAGGGCGGTAACAGCGGAGGAGGAGAGAGCGGTAACAACAGAGGAGGTGAGAGTGGTAACAGCGGAGGAGGAGAGGGCGGTAACAGCTGAGGAGAGAGTGGCAACAGCGGAGGAGGAGAGAGTGGTAACAGCGGAGGAGGAGAGAGTGGTAACAGGAGGAGGAGACAGTGGTAACAGCGGAGGAGGAGAGAGTGGTAACAGCGGAGGAGGAGAGGGCGGTAACAGCAGAGGAGGAGAGAGGGGTAACAGGAGGAGGAGAAAGTTGTAACAGCGGAGGAGGAGAGAGTGGTAACAGCGGAGGAGGAGAGAGTGGTAACAGGAGGAGGAGAGAGTGGTAACAGACGAGGAAGAGAGGGCGGTAACAGCAGAGGAGGAGAGAGCGGTAACAGCGGAGGAGGAGTGGACGGTAACAGGAGGAAGATAGAGTGGTAACAGCGGAGGAGGAGAGAGCGGTAACAGCGGAGGAGGAGAGGGCGGTAACAGCTGAGGCGAGAGTGGTAACAGCAGAGGAGGAGACGGTGGTAACAGGGGAGGAGCAGAGAGTGGCAACAGCAGAGGAGGAGAGAGGGTGGTAACAGTGGAGGAGAGTGCAGTAACAGCGGAGGAGGAAAGGGTGGTTTACAGCGGAGGAGAGAGCGGTAACAGCGGAGGAGGAGAGGGTGGTAACAGCAGAGGAGAGAGCGGTAACAGCTGAGGAGGAGAGAGCGGTAACAGCGGAGGAGGAGAGAGGGGTAACAGCAGAGGAGGAGAGGGTGGTAACAGAGGAGGAGGAGAGGGCGGCAACAGCGGAGGAGGAGAGAGCGGTAACAGCGGAGGAGGTGAGAGCAGTAACAGCGGAGGAGGAGAGGGCGGTAACAGCGGAGGAGGAGAGAGCGGTAACAGCAGAGGAGGTGAGTGTGGTAACAGCAGAGGAGGAGAGGGCGGTAACAGTTGAGGAGAGAGTGGTAGCGCAGGAGGAGATAGTGGTAACAGCGGAGGAGGAGAGAGTGGTAACAGGAAGAGGAGAGAGTGCTAACAGCATGGTAACAGCGGAGGAGGAGAGAGCAGTAAAAGCGGAGGAGGAGAGAGTGGTAACAGCGGAGGAGGAGAGAGTGGTAACAGGGGGAGGAGAGAGTGGTAACAGCGGAGGATGAGAGAGTGTAACAGCGGAGGATGAGAGGGCGGTAACAGCTGAGGAGGAGAGAGCGGTAACAGCGGAGGAGGAGAGGGCGGTAACAGCGGAGGAGGAGAGAGCGGTAACAACAGAGGAGGTGAGAGTGGTAACAGCGGAGGAGGAGAGGACGGTAACAGCTGAGGAGAGAGTGGCAACAGCGGAGGAGGAGAGAGTGGTAACAGCGGAGGAGGAGAGAGTGGTAACAGGAGGAGGAGACAGTGGTAACAGCGGAGGAGGAGAGAGTGGTAACAGCGGAGGAGGAGAGGGCGGTAACAGCAGAGGAGGAGAGAGGGGTAACAGGAGGAGGAGAAAGTTGTAACAGCGGAGGAGGAGAGAGTGGTAACAGCGGAGGAGGAGAGAGTGGTAACAGGAGGAGGAGAGAGTGGTAACAGACGAGGAAGAGAGGGCGGTAACAGCAGAGGAGGAGAGAGCGGTAACAGCGGAGGAGGAGTGGGCGGTAACAGGAGGGAGATAGAGTGGTAACAGCGGAGGAGGAGAGAGCGGTAACAGCGGAGGAGGAGAGGGCGGTAACAGCTGAGGCGAGAGTGGTAACAGCAGAGGAGGAGACGGTGGTAACAGGGGAGGAGCAGAGAGTGGCAACAGCAGAGGAGGAGAGAGGGTGGTAACAGTGGAGGAGAGTGCAGTAACAGCGGAGGAGGAAAGGGTGGTTTACAGCGGAGGAGAGAGCGGTAACAGCGGAGGAGGAGAGGGTGGTAACAGCAGAGGAGAGAGCGGTAACAGCTGAGGAGGAGAGAGCGGTAACAGCGGAGGAGGAGAGAGGGGTAACAGCAGAGGAGGAGAGGGTGGTAACAGAGGAGGAGGAGAGGGCGGCAACAGCGGAGGAGGAGAGAGCGGTAACAGCGGAGGAGGAGAGGGCGGTAACAGCGGAGGAGAGAGCGGTAACAGCGGAGAAGGAGAGGGCGGTAACAGCAGAGGAGGAGAGAGCGGTAACAACAGAGGAGGAGAGGGCGGTAACAGCGGAGGAGGAGAGAGCGGTAACAGCGGAGGAGGGGAGGGCGGTAACAGCGGAGGAGGAGAGGGCAGTAACAGCGGAGGAGGAGAGAGCAGTAACAGCGGAGGAGGAGAGAGGGGTAACAGCAGAGGAGGAGAGGGCGGTAACAGAGGCGGAGGAGAGGGCGGTAACAGCGGAGAAGGAGAGAGCGGTAACACCGGAGGAGGAGAGGGCGGTAACAGCGGAGGAGGAGAGAGCGGTAACAGAGGCGGAGGAGAGGGCGGTAACAGCGGAGGAGGAGAGAGCGGTAACACCGGAGGAGGAGAGGGCGGTAACAGCGGAGGAGGAGAGAGCGGTAACAACGGAGGAGGAGAGGGCGGTAACAGCGCAGGAGGAGAGAGCGGTAACAGTGGAGGAGGGGAGGGCGGTAACAGCGGAGGAGGAGAGGGCGATAACAGCGGAGGAGAAGAGAGGGTAACAGCAGAGGAGGAGAGGGCGGTAACAGAGAAGGAGTAGAGGGCAGTAACAGCGGAGGAGGAGAGAGCGGTAACAGCAGAGGAGGAGAGAGTGGTAACAGCAGAGGAGGAGAGAGGGGTAACAGCGGAGGAGGAGAGGGCGGTAACAGTGGAGGAGGAGAGGGCGGTAACAGCGGAGGAGGAGAGAGCGGTAACAGCAGAGGAGGAGAGGGCGGTAACAGCGGAGGAGAGAGCGGTAACAGCGGAGAAGGAGAGGGTGATAACAGCAGAGGAGGAGAGAGCGGTAACAACGGAGGAGGAGAGGGCGGTAACAGCGGAGGAGGAGAGAGCGGTAACAGCAGAGGAGGGGAGGGCGGTAACAGCGGAGGAGGAGAGAGCGGTAACAGCGGAGGAGGAGAGAGGGGTAACAGCAGAGGAGGAGAGGGTGGTAACAGAGGCGGAGGAGAGGGCGGTAACAGCGGAGGAGGAGAGAGCGGTAACAGCGGAGGAGGAGAGGGCGGTAACAGCGGAGGAGGAGAGAGCGGTAACAACGGAGGAGGAGAGGGCGGTAACAGCGGAGGAGGAGAGAGCGGTAACAGCGGGGGAGGGGAGGGCGGTAACAGCAGAGGAGGAGAGGGCGGTAACAGCGGAGGAGAAGAGAGGGGTAACAGCAGAGGAGAGGGCGGTAACAGAGGAGGAGAGGGCGGTAACAGCGGAGGAGGAGAGAGCGGTAACAGCGGAGGAGGAGAGAGGGGTAACAGCGGAGGAGGAGAGAGGGGTAACAGAGGAGGAGGAGAGGGCGGTAACAGTGGAGGAGGAGAGAGCGGTAACAGGAGGAGGAGAGAGTGGTAACAGCGGAGCAGGAGAGAGTGGTAACAGGAGGAGGAGAGAGCGGTAACAACGGATGAGGAGAGAGGGGTAACAACGGAGGAGGAGAGAGCAGTAACAGAGGAGGAGGAGAGGGTGGTAACAGCGGAGGAGGAGAGAGCGATAACAGTGGAGGAGGTGAGAGCAGTAACAGCGGAGTAGGAGAGGGCGGTAACAGCTGAGGAGGAGAGAGCGGTAACAGCGGAGGAGGAGAGAGTAGTAACTGCGGAGGAGGAAAGAGTGGGAACAGCAGAGGAGGTGAGAGTGGTAACAGCGGAGAAGGAGAGTGCGGTAACAGCGGAGGAGGAGAGAACTGTAACAACGGAGGAGGAGAGAGCAGTAACAGAGGAGGAGGAGAGGGCGGTAACAGTGGAGGAGGAGAGGGCGGTAACAGAGGAGGAGGAGAGAGTGGTAACAGCGGAGGAGGAGAGAGGGGTAACAGTAGAGGAGGAGAGAGTGGTAACAGAGGAAGAGGAGAGAGTGTAACAGCGGAGAATCAGAGGGCGGTAACAGCTGAGGAGGAGAGAGCGGTAACAGCGGAGGAGGAGAGGGCGGTAACAGCGGAGGAGGAGAGAGCGGTAACAACAGAGGAGGTGAGAGTGGTAACAGCGGAGGAGGAGAGGGCGGTAACAGCGGAGGAGGAGAGAGCGGTAACAGTGGAGGAGGTGAGAGCGGTAACAGCAGAGTAGGAGAGGGCAGTAACAGCTGAGGAGAGAGTGGTAAGAGCGGAGGAGGAGAGAGTGGTAACAGCGGAGGAGGAGAGAGTAGTAACAGCGGAGGAGGAGAGAGTGGTAACAGGAGGAGGAGAGAGTGGAAACAGCGGAGGATGAGAGGGGGTAACAGCGGAGGAGGAGAGAGGGGTAACAGGAGGAGGAGAAAGTGGTAACAGCGGAGGAGGAGAGAGTGGTAACATGAGGAGGAGAGAGTGGTAACAGAGGAGGAGGAGAGGGCGGTAACAGCAGAGGAGGAGAGGGCGGTAACAGCGGAGGAGGAGAGAGCGGTAACAGCGGAGGAGGAGAGGGCGGTAAAAGGAGGAGGAGGAGAGAGTGGTAACAGCGGAGGAGGAGAGAGTGGTAACAGCGGAGGAGGAGAGAGCGGTAACAGCGGAGGAGGAGAGGGCGGTAACAGCTGAGTAGAGAGTGGTAACAGCAGAGGAGGAGAGAGTGGTAACAGAGGAGGAGGAGAGAGTGGTAACAGCAGAGGAGGAGAGGGTGGTAACAGCGGAGGAGAGCACAGTAACAGCGGAGGAGGAGAGGGTGGTAACAGCAGAGGAGAGAGCGGTAACAGCGGAGGAGGAGAGGGTGGTAACAACAGAGGAGAGAGCGGTAACAGCTGAGGAGGAGAGAGTGGTAACAGCGGAGGAGGAGAGAGCGGTAACAGCGGAGGAGGAGAGGGCGGTAACAGCTGAGTAGAGAGTGGTAACAGCAGAGGAGGAGAGAGTGGTAACAGCAGAGGAGGAGAGGGTGGTAACAGCGGAGGAAAGCACAGTAACAGCGGAGGAGGAGAGGGTGGTAACAGCAGAGGAGAGAGCGGTATTAGCTGAGGAGGAGAGGGTGGTAACAACAGAGGAGAGAGCGGTAACAGCTGAGGAGGAGAGAGCGGTAACAGCGGAGAAGGAGAGAGGGGTAACAGCGGATGAGGAGAGGGTGGTAACAGAGGAGGAGGAGAGGGCGGTAACAGCGGAGGAGGAGAGGGCGGTAACAGCGGAGGAGGAGAGAGCGGTAAGAGCGGAGGAGGAGAGTGCAGTAACAGCAGATGAGGAGAGAGCGGTAACAACGGAGGAGGAGGGGGCGGTAACAGCGGAGGAGGAGAGAGCGGTAAGAGCGGACGAGGACAGTGCAGTAACAGCAGATGAGGAGAGAGCGGTAACAACGGAGGAGGAGGGGGCGGTAACAGCAGAGGAGGAGAGGGCGGTAACAGCGGAGGAGGAGAGAGGGGTAACAGCAGAGGAGGAGAGGGTGGTAACAGAGGAGGAGGAGAGGGCGGTAACAGCAGAGGAGGAGAGAGTGGTAACAGCAGAGGAGGTGAGAGTGGTAACAGCGGAGGAGGAGAGGGCGGTAACAGCTGAGGAGAGAGTGGTAACAGCGGAGGAGGAGAGAGTGGTAACAGCGGAGGAGGAGAGAGTGGTAACAGGAGGAGGAGAGAGTGGTAACAGCGGAGGAGGCGAGGGCGGTAACAGCGGAGGAGGAGAGAGGGGTAACAGGAGGAGGAGAAAGTTGTAACAGCGGAGGAGGCGAGAGTGGTAACAGAGAAAGAGGAGAGAGTGGTAACAGCGGAGGAGGAGAGAGTGGTAGCAGGGGAGGAGGAGAGAGCAGTAACAGGAGGAGGAGAGAGTGGTAACAGTGGAAGAGGAGAGAGTGTAACATCGGAGGAGGAGAGGGCGGTAACAGCGGAGGAGGAGAGAGCGGTAAAAGTGGAGGAGGTGAGGGCGGTAACAGCAGAGGAGGAGAGGGCGGTAACAGCTGAGGAGACAGTGGTAACAGCGGAGGAGGAGAGAGTGGTAACAGCGGAGGAGGAGAGAGTAGTAACAGCGGAGGAGGAGAGAGTGGTAACAGGAGGAGGAGAGAGTGGTAACAGCGGAGGAGGAGACAGTGGTAACAGCGGAGGAGGAGAGGGCGGTAACAGCGGAGGAGGTGAGAGGGGTAACAGGAGGAGGAGAAAGTGGTAACAGCGGAGGAGGAGAGAGTGGTAACAGGAGGAGGAGAGAGTGGTAACAGAGGAGGAGGAGAGGGCGGTAACAGCAGAGGAGGAGAGGGCGGTAACAGCGGAGGAGGAGAGCGGTAACAGCAGAGGAGGAGAGGGCGGTAAAAGGAGGAGGAGAGAGTGGTAACAGCGGAGGAGGAGAGAGTGGTAACAGCGGAGGAGGAGAGAGCGGTAACAGCGGAGGAGGAGAGGGCGGTAACAGCTGAGTAGAGAGTGGTAACAGCAGAGGAGGAGAGAGTGGTGACAGCGGAGTAGGAGATGGTGGTAACAGCAGAGAAGGAGAGGGTGGTAACAGCGGAGGAGAGCACAGAAACAGCCGAGGAGGAGAGGGTGGTAACAGCAGAGGAGAGAGCGGTAACAGCGGAGGAGGAGAGGGTGGTAACAGCGGAGGAGGAGAGAGCGGTAACAGCTGAGGAGGAGAGAGCGGTAACAGCGGAGGAGGAGAGAGGGGTAACAGCGGAGCAGGAGAGAGTGGTAACAGGAGGAGGAGAGAGCGGTAACAACGGATGAGGAGAGAGGGGTAACAACAGAGGAGGAGAGAGCAGTAACAGAGGAGGAGGAGAGGGTGGTAACAGCGGAGGAGGAGAGAGCGATAACAGTGGAGGAGGTGAGAGCAGTAACAGCGGAGTAGGAGAGGGCGGTAACAGCTGAGGAGGAGAGAGCGGTAACAGCGGAGGAGGAGAGAGTAGTAACTGCGGAGGAGGAAAGAGTGGGAACAGCAGAGGAGGTGAGAGTGGTAACAGCGGAGAAGGAGAGTGCGGTAACAGCGGAGGAGGAGAGAACTGTAACAACGGAGGAGGAGAGAGCAGTAACAGAGGAGGAGGAGAGGGCGGTAACAGTGGAGGAGGAGAGGGCGGTAACAGAGGAGGAGGAGAGAGTGGTAACAGCGGAGGAGGAGAGAGGGGTAACAGTAGAGGAGGAGAGAGTGGTAACAGAGGAAGAGGAGAGAGTGTAACAGCGGAGAATCAGAGGGCGGTAACAGCTGAGGAGGAGAGAGCGGTAACAGCGGAGGAGGAGAGGGCGGTAACAGCGGAGGAGGAGAGAGCGGTAACAACAGAGGAGGTGAGAGTGGTAACAGCGGAGGAGGAGAGGGCGGTAACAGCGGAGGAGGAGAGAGCGGTAACAGTGGAGGAGGTGAGAGCGGTAACAGCAGAGTAGGAGAGGGCAGTAACAGCTGAGGAGAGAGTGGTAAGAGCGGAGGAGGAGAGAGTGGTAACAGCGGAGGAGGAGAGAGTAGTAACAGCGGAGGAGGAGAGAGTGGTAACAGGAGGAGGAGAGAGTGGAAACAGCGGAGGATGAGAGGGGGTAACAGCGGAGGAGGAGAGAGGGGTAACAGGAGGAGGAGAAAGTGGTAACAGCGGAGGAGGAGAGAGTGGTAACAGGAGGAGGAGAGAGTGGTAACAGAGGAGGAGGAGAGGGCGGTAACAGCAGAGGAGGAGAGGGCGGTAACAGCGGAGGAGGAGAGAGCGGTAACAGCGGAGGAGGAGAGGGCGGTAAAAGGAGGAGGAGGAGAGAGTGGTAACAGCGGAGGAGGAGAGAGTGGTAACAGCGGAGGAGGAGAGAGCGGTAACAGCGGAGGAGGAGAGGGCGGTAACAGCTGAGTAGAGAGTGGTAACAGCAGAGGAGGAGAGAGTGGTAACAGAGGAGGAGGAGAGAGTGGTAACAGCAGAGGAGGAGAGGGTGGTAACAGCGGAGGAGAGCACAGTAACAGCGGAGGAGGAGAGGGTGGTAACAGCAGAGGAGAGAGCGGTAACAGCGGAGGAGGAGAGGGTGGTAACAACAGAGGAGAGAGCGTTAACAGCTGAGGAGGAGAGAGTGGTAACAGCGGAGGAGGAGAGAGCGGTAACAGCGGAGGAGGAGAGGGCGGTAACAGCTGAGTAGAGAGTGGTAACAGCAGAGGAGGAGAGAGTGGTAACAGCAGAGGAGGAGAGGGTGGTAACAGCGGAGGAAAGCACAGTAACAGCGGAGGAGGAGAGGGTGGTAACAGCAGAGGAGAGAGCGGTATTAGCGGAGGAGGAGAGGGTGGTAACAACAGAGGAGAGAGCGGTAACAGCTGAGGAGGAGAGAGCGGTAACAGCGGAGAAGGAGAGAGGGGTAACAGCGGATGAGGAGAGGGTGGTAACAGAGGAGGAGGAGAGGGCGGTAACAGCGGAGGAGGAGAGGGCGGTAACAGCGGAGGAGGAGAGAGCGGTAAGAGCGGAGGAGGAGAGTGCAGTAACAGCAGATGAGGAGAGAGCGGTAACAACGGAGGAGGAGGGGGCGGTAACAGCGGAGGAGGAGAGAGCGGTAAGAGCGGACGAGGACAGTGCAGTAACAGCAGATGAGGAGAGAGCGGTAACAACGGAGGAGGAGGGGGCGGTAACAGCAGAGGAGGAGAGGGCGGTAACAGCGGAGGAGGAGAGAGGGGTAACAGCAGAGGAGGAGAGGGTGGTAACAGAGGAGGAGGAGAGGGCGGTAACAGCAGAGGAGGAGAGAGTGGTAACAGCAGAGGAGGTGAGAGTGGTAACAGCGGAGGAGGAGAGGGCGGTAACAGCTGAGGAGAGAGTGGTAACAGCGGAGGAGGAGAGAGTGGTAACAGCGGAGGAGGAGAGAGTGGTAACAGGAGGAGGAGAGAGTGGTAACAGCGGGGGAGGCGAGGGCGGTAACAGCGGAGGAGGAGAGAGGGGTAACAGGAGGAGGAGAAAGTTGTAACAGCGGAGGAGGCGAGAGTGGTAACAGAGAAAGAGGAGAGAGTGGTAACAGCGGAGGAGGAGAGAGTGGTAGCAGGGGAGGAGGAGAGAGCAGTAACAGGAGGAGGAGAGAGTGGTAACAGTGGAAGAGGAGAGAGTGTAACATCGGAGGAGGAGAGGACGGTAACAGCGGAGGAGGAGAGAGCGGTAAAAGTGGAGGAGGTGAGGGCGGTAACAGCAGAGGAGGAGAGGGCGGTAACAGCTGAGGAGACAGTGGTAACAGCGGAGGAGGAGAGAGTGGTAACAGCGGAGGAGGAGAGAGTAGTAACAGCGGAGGAGGAGAGAGTGGTAACAGGAGGAGGAGAGAGTGGTAACAGCGGAGGAGGAGACAGTGGTAACAGCGGAGGAGGAGAGGGCGGTAACAGCGGAGGAGGTGAGAGGGGTAACAGGAGGAGGAGAAAGTGGTAACAGCGGAGGAGGAGAGAGTGGTAACAGGAGGAGGAGAGAGTGGTAACAGAGGAGGAGGAGAGGGCGGTAACAGCAGAGGAGGAGAGGGCGGTAACAGCGGAGGAGGAGAGCGGTAACAGCAGAGGAGGAGAGGGCGGTAAAAGGAGGAGGAGAGAGTGGTAACAGCGGAGGAGGAGAGAGTGGTAACAGCGGAGGAGGAGAGAGCGGTAACAGCGGAGGAGGAGAGGGCGGTAACAGCTGAGTAGAGAGTGGTAACAGCAGAGGAGGAGAGAGTGGTGACAGCGGAGTAGGAGATGGTGGTAACAGCAGAGAAGGAGAGGGTGGTAACAGCGGAGGAGAGCACAGAAACAGCCGAGGAGGAGAGGGTGGTAACAGCAGAGGAGAGAGCGGTAACAGCGGAGGAGGAGAGGGTGGTAACAGCGGAGGAGGAGAGAGCGGTAACAGCTGAGGAGGAGAGAGCGGTAACAGCGGAGGAGGAGAGAGGGGTAACAGCAGAGGAGGAGAGGGTGGTAACAGAGGAGGAGGAGAGGACGGTAACAGCGGAGGAGGAGAGGGCGGTAACAGCGGAGGAGAGAGCGGTAACAGCGGAGGAGGAGAGTGCGGTAACAGCGGAGGAGGAGAGAGCGGTAACAACGGAGGAGGAGAGGCGGTAACAGCGGAGGAGGAGAGATCGGTAACAGAGGAGGAGGAGAGGGCGGTAACAGCGGAGAAGGAGAGAGTGGTAACAGCAGAGGAGGTGAGAGTGGTAACAGCGGAGGAGGAGAGGGCGGTAACAGCTGAGGAGAGAGTGGTAACAGCGGAGGAGGAGAGAGTGGTAACAGCGGAGGAGGAGAGGGTGTTAACAGGAGGATGAGAGAGTGGTAACAGCGGAGGAGGAGAGAGGGGTAACAGCGGAGGAGGAGAGGGCGGTAACAGTGGAGGAGGAGAGAGGTGTTACAGGAGGAGGAGAAAGTTGTAACAGCGGAGGACGAGAGAGTGGTAACAGGAGGATGAGAGAGTGGTAACAGACGAGGAAGAGAGGGCGGTAACAGCAGAGGAGGAGAGGGCGGTAACTGCGGAGGAGGAGAGAGCGGTAACAGCGGAGGAGGAGAGGGCGGTAACAGGAGGAGAGAGTGGTAATAGCGGAGGAGGAGAGAGTGATAACAGCGAAGGAGGACAGAGCGGTAACAGCAGAGGAGGAGGGGGCGGTAACAGCAGAGGAGGAGAGGGCGGTAACAGCAGAGGAGGAGAGAGCGGTAACACCAGAGGAGGAGAGGGCGGTAACAGCGGAGGAGAGAGCAGTAACAGCGGAGAAGGAGAGGGTGGTAACAGCAGAGGAGAGAGCCGTAACAGCTGAGGAGGAGAGGGCGGCAATAGCGGAGGAGGAGAGAAGGATAACAGCAGAGGAGGAGAGGGTGGTAACAGAGGAGGAGGAGAGGGCGGTAACAGCGGAGGAGGAGAGAGGGGTAACAGCAGAGGAGGAGAGGGCGGTAACAGAGGAGGAGGAGAGGGCGGTAACAGCGGAGGAGGAGAGAGCGGTAACAGCAGAGGAGGTGAGAGTGGTAACAGCAGAGGAGGAGAGTGCGGTAACAACGGAGGAGGAGAGGGCTCTAACAGCGGAGGAGGAGAGAGGGATAACACCAGAGGAGGAGAGGGCGGTAACAGAGGAGGAGGAGAGGGCGGTAACAGCGGAGGAGGAGAGAGTGGTAACAGCAGAGGAGGAGAGAGCGGTAACAGCAGAGGAGGAGAGAGCGGTAACAGCAGAGGAGGAGAGGGCGGTAACAGCGGAGGATAGAGCAGTAACAGCGGAGAAGGAGAGGGTGGTAACAGCAGAGGAGAGAGCGGTAACAGCTGAGGAGGAGAGAGCGGCAATAGCGGAGGAGGAGAGAGGGATAACAGCAGAGGAGGAGAGGGTGGTAACAGAGGAGGAGGAGAGGGCGGTAACAGCGGAGGAGGAGAGAGGGGTTACAGCAGAGGAGGAGAGGGCGGTAACAGAGGAGGAGGAGAGGGCGGTAACAGTGGAGGAGGTGAGAGTGGTAACAGCGGAGGAGGAGAGTGCTGTAACAGCGGAGGAGGAGAGAGCGGTAACAACGGAGGAGGAGAAGGCTCTAACAGCAGAGGAGGAGAGGGCGGCAACAGCGGAGGAGGAGAGAGGGGTAACAGCAGAGGAGGAGAGGGCGGTAACAGAGGAGGAGGAGAGGGCGGTAACAGCGGAGGAGGAGAGGGACTCTAGAAGACCTGATCGGTGAATCTAGGCGCTGCATGTCCAAGCATACTTTGAGGAGGTGCTTCTTGTCCATCTTTGTGTATTTGGAAGGTGTGAAGCACCCAGCAGGACTGACCCTGTACTTCAGGGCGCATACATGGAGTATGCGCCTGCCTGGTGCCATCCTACAGACCAGCTGCTGCCCCCGGCCTTGGGTAGGAGGGGCCTTTTGTGGGCACTGACGCGTCTTCACCTCCAGAGCACCCCGAGCTCACACAGGCCGGTAGGGCCGGGACTCCACATATGGACTCCACAGAGGAGTACTGGATGTCTGACCAGCTCCCCTGGACACTAAGGCTGGGGGAGGGGAGTACTGGATGTCTGACCAGCTCCCCTGGACACTAGGACGGGGGGAGGAGTACTGGATGTCTGACCAGCTCCCCTGGACACTAGGACTGGGGAGGGGGAGTACTAGATGTCTGACCAGCTCCCCTGCACACTAAGGCTGGGATGGGGGAGTACTGGATGTCTGACTAGCTCCCCTGGACACTAGGGCTGGGGAGGGGGAGTACTGGATGTCTGACCTGCTTTCCTGGACACTAGGGCTGGGGAGGGGGAGTACTGGATGTCCGACCGGGTCCCCTGGATACTAGGACTGGGAATGGGGAGTACTGGATGTCTGACCAGCTCCCCTGGACATTAGGGCTGGGGGGGGTACTGGATATCTGATCAGCTCCCCTGGACACTAAGACTGGGGGGGTGGAAGTACTGGATATCTGATTAGCTCCCCTGAACACTAAGGCTGGGGGGGAGGAGTACTGGATGTCTGACCAGCTCCCCTGGACACTAGGGAGGGGGAGGAGTACTGGATGTCTGACCAGCTCCCCTGGACAGTAGGACGGGAGGAGTACTGGATGTCTGACCAGCTCCCCTGGACACTAGGACTGGAGAGGGGGAATACTGAATGTCTGACCAGCTCCCCTGCACACTAGGGCTCGGGAGGGGGAGTACTGGATGTCTGACCAGCTCCCCTGGACACTAGGGCTGGGGAGGGGAGTACGGGATGTCTGACCAGTTTCCCTGGACACTAGGGCTCGGGAGGGGGAGTACTGGATGTCTGACCAGCTCCCCAGGACACTAGGGCGGGGAGTACTGGATATCTGACCAGCTCCCCTGTACACTAGGCATGGGAGGGAGTATTAGATGTCTGACCAGCTCCCCTGGATACTAGGCCTGGGGGGGAGATGCTAGGCCTGGGGGGAGGGGTAGTACGAGCTACCTGACCCCTGGCTCCCTGCAACTCCCCCGGACACTAAGCCTGGGGCGGAGGGGGTCCTGGTTGTCTTTTCTCTCCAGTGCCCTCTTCTCTCCAGTTCCACCCATTCCTAAACTCCAAAAAAAAAACTCACCACCTTTAAACTCCACCCATCCTTAACCCTACAACTTCACCACCTCTACACTCCACCCCTGCTGGAACCCTAAAAAGCCTTGTCCACCCTTAAACTCCATCCACCTATGCCTCCCTAAAGCCCCTTCATCACCATTACACTCCACCCATCTCTGAACCCCAAAGCCACCTCACCACCCATAAATTCCATCCATCCTTGGCATCTAAAAACCCCTCGCCACCCCTAAACTCCGCCCATCCCTGCCCCCGAAAAAACATCAGCACCCTACACTCCAGACCATCCTTGAACCCTAACACCCCCTCATCCCCCATAAACTCCACACACCCCTGACCTCCTGAAGCCCCTCACCACCAGTAAACTGCACCCACCCCTGATTCCTAAAAACTCAACACCACCCCTATACCCCACCCTTCCTCGAACCCTAAAATACTGTTACCAACTGTACATTTCACCCTGGTTGACCCCTAAAACTCTCATCACCATTAAACTTCAGAATGCCTTGACCCCTTAAAAACCCTCTTACCCCCCACAGTCCACCCATCCCTGAAACCTAAGTATTCCTAAATTCCACCCATCCGTGAAAAAAACCCTCTTTAAAGCTAAGCGCCACCCATCCTTAAAACCTAGTAAAATCTCCTATTTAAACCTAAACTCTATCCGTGAAACCTAAAAACCCCTCTTTACACCTAAACTCTATCCGTGAAACCTAAAAACCCCTCTTTACACCTAAACTCTATCCGTGAAACCTAAAAACCCCTCTTTAAACCTAAACTCTATCCGTGAAATCTAAAAACCCTCTTTAAATCGAAACTCTATCCGTGAAACCGAAAACCCCTCTTTAAACCTAAGGTCTATCCGTGAAACCTAAAACCCCTTTTTAAACCTAAACTCTATTCGTGAAATCTAAAAACCTCTTTAAACCTAACTATCTGTGAAACCTTAAAACTCCCTCTTTAAACCTAAACTCCAACCATCCACAAAACCAGAAAAACCCTCTTTAACCCTAAATCCTAACTATCTGTGAAACCTGCGAAACCCTCTTTAAGCCGAAACTCCAACCATGCGTGTAACCTAAAAACGGCTCTTTAAACCTAAACTCCACCCAGTTGTGAAACCTAAAAACCCCTCTTTAAACTAGGCCTGGGTGGAGTTTGCGGAACTCTGCTCGGTGTGTGGAGTTCCACAAGCGCGGAGTGCGTTAGGTCTTGCCGTTCGTGCTGAATTTTAGCACCAGGTCTTAGTCTCATGCTGAAAAATCAGCGTGAATGGCACCACACACAGCACAATTTTCTACTTGAGCGGCAGCTTCATCAACGTGAACGGATGGTTTCTCAACTCAAGCGGTAACGACCATCTGCAACCACCCACGTCGAGAACTCTCGCTCTAAGGTGGTCTGGAGTAAGATTTTCCTCACTCGTGCAGGAAAGAGGAAAGAAACTCCACTCCGCCATGTGGAGTTCTTTGGAATTCGGTGCTCTAACCATAACGCAGAGTGGGGAAAACTCTGTCAAATACGGCACACACATGGTGGAGTTATGTGGTGGTAGTAGGCACCTGCAAAAGTTGAGCATCTGCGCCATTTTTACATAGACTTTCTACAAAGACCCCACGAAACTGAAACGTATGTATCTGAGACATGTATGTATGGGTGAATCCCAAATCTGTTCATGTTTTTGTGGTCTAACTATGTCTGTCTAGATGATATGGTACAAATGCCAGTGGCTCATCCCTAAACCTAATTTAACTATGTCCCTCAGCTAAACAAGTGGAATGTGTAACACTTGTCCATGCTTTTCTTTGTTCGACAATCACAAGGCTATGTTTCCCTGTCATGTCTTGCAGGTGGACCTCCACCCTACACCATTGTCGAGGTTGTGAAGACCCCGATGCAGCTAGTAAGGGTCACCCTGTATGTCAAATGTGTAGAGGAAGGGTTGTGTATGTGAGACTATGATGTGTGCAATGCCATGTTCAAATGGCATGTGTGTCAATTAAGACACCATCATCTATTTGTAGGTATCAACATCATCTCTGATGGTATGTTGAGGGTGTGGAATTAGTTCAATGATGCACAATGTCTGCTGCAATGGAATTGTGGGTCTTAGGAAAAGGTAGTTATGCACACACAGTGATGTCAATCAAGATATGTGTCAGAGGTGCTGGCTTTTAGAAGTGCATGGATGTTGCCAACATATTTGTCACAGCACGTTGCTGCATTGCGTGCCACAACGTTGCACAAAGTTACTCTGGGCATGCTACAAGTTCTGTCCATGTGTCGCGGTCTCCAAGGGGCGTATCAATGAGACACTTGCACCATCAGTGGTTCACTACTCTTCAGAAATGAAGTGAGGCACCGGTGAGGCCAACAGCCAGTTGAGGACACACAGAGATTTCACCTCTTCAGATGGATGTGTGTCATGTCTACGGATTGTAACAAACATGATGTGTGCAGATGAGCCTACATGATCTACCCATCATGATGAGTGTGAGCGAGCATGGTCACATCATGTGTGTAGATGTACATGCTGAGCATTTACCTGATACGTAGATGTTTCAAGCTTGCGCACAGATAGTGTGTAACACTGGATAGCCGTTATCCCTGCAACATGAACAGTATATCGTAGATTCTTGGAAGGCAGATTGGTAGAGACCTGGGGCTTGACCTCGTTTTAGGATATTTGGTGGACAACATGTCATCTGAAGATGCTGTTTCCATTGCATGCTTGTTCTTCTTCTATCCAACGCAGTTTTTGATGACATGTTCTCATGTTTTAGCGGCATCAATGACTCCGGCACAGAAGCCTGCCTTCGAGAAGAGGGCTGAGAGATACAGGCACATCCGTGAGGTCCAGAGAGGGGACCGCAGAATGGCCAAACGGCACAGACTAGAGAAATCTTTTGGGTTGTGGCCGGCCTTTCCGCATGGAGGACCAGCCATACAGCCTGCGCAAAGCACCAAGAAGAGGGTAACGTCAACGCAGAGGGTCTGGGGTGGGTCTGCAGGTACCGCCTCCTCGACATCCACGGCCCTACCACAACAGCATCCCAGCAACAACCACCACCTGCTGCCGCGGGCACAAAATATGAGGACGAGATGCGCAAGGACACGGCGGAGAGGGACTCAAGGTCGGCCAAACTGGAGGAGGCGAATGAGCACAGCTACAAAGTGTTGAAATTCATAAAGAAGGTGAAGAAGCTTTAGCTTTGGACGGTTTCTTCTTCCATGAACCTTCCCCTAGTTTGAATTGTAAATAGTTGCAGTGGGTTTTAGGGGGGTAGGCATAGGTTAGGTAGCATAGAGTAGGTTAGTTTTAGGACATAGAATAGTTGGGGGGTGGGATTTAGGATATATTTTTGTTTTGGGGTTGTTGGGCGGTGTTATGTGTAGGGGTATATGTTCAAAAAATAAAAAATAAATAAAAATTACTTTAAAAAGGCAAAAAATATTTATTTGTTTAGGTAATAGGTTTAATTAGTCTATGTGTAGCTTTAGTTCATGTTGTCCCACTCGTCTATTGTGCAGAGGAGGAGAGGGCGGTAACAGCTGAGGAGACAGTGGTAACAGCGGAGGAGGAGAGAGTGGTAACAGCGGAGGAGGAGAGAGTAGTAACAGCGGAGGAGGAGAGAGTGGTAACAGGAGGAGGAGAGAGTGGTAACAGCGGAGGAGGAGACAGTGGTAACAGCGGAGGAGGAGAGGGCGGTAACAGCGGAGGAGGTGAGAGGGGTAACAGGAGGAGGAGAAAGTGGTAACAGCGGAGGAGGAGAGAGTGGTAACAGGAGGAGGAGAGAGTGGTAACAGAGGAGGAGGAGAGGGCGGTAACAGCAGAGGAGGAGAGGGCGGTAACAGCGGAGGAGGAGAGCGGTAACAGCGGAGGAGGAGAGGGCGGTAAAAGGAGGAGGAGAGAGTGGTAACAGCGGAGGAGGAGAGAGTGGTAACAGCGGAGGAGGAGAGAGCGGTAACAGCGGAGGAGGAGAGGGCGGTAACAGCTGAGTAGAGAGTGGTAACAGCAGAGGAGGAGAGAGTGGTGACAGCGGAGTAGGAGATGGTGGTAACAGCAGAGAAGGAGAGGGTGGTAACAGCGGAGGAGAGCACAGAAACAGCCGAGGAGGAGAGGGTGGTAACAGCAGAGGAGAGAGCGGTAACAGCGGAGGAGGAGAGGGTGGTAACAGCGGAGGAGGAGAGAGCGGTAACAGCTGAGGAGGAGAGAGCGGTAACAGCGGAGGAGGAGAGAGGGGTAACAGCAGAGGAGGAGAGGGTGGTAACAGAGGAGGAGGAGAGGACGGTAACAGCGGAGGAGGAGAGGGCGGTAACAGCGGAGGAGAGAGCGGTAACAGCGGAGGAGGAGAGTGCGGTAACAGCGGAGGAGGAGAGAGCGGTAACAACGGAGGAGGAGAGGCGGTAACAGCGGAGGAGGAGAGATCGGTAACAGAGGAGGAGGAGAGGGCGGTAACAGCGGAGAAGGAGAGAGTGGTAACAGCAGAGGAGGTGAGAGTGGTAACAGCGGAGGAGGAGAGGGCGGTAACAGCTGAGGAGAGAGTGGTAACAGCGGAGGAGGAGAGAGTGGTAACAGCGGAGGAGGAGAGGGTGTTAACAGGAGGATGAGAGAGTGGTAACAGCGGAGGAGGAGAGAGGGGTAACAGCGGAGGAGGAGAGGGCGGTAACAGTGGAGGAGGAGAGAGGTGTTACAGGAGGAGGAGAAAGTTGTAACAGCGGAGGACGAGAGAGTGGTAACAGGAGGATGAGAGAGTGGTAACAGACGAGGAAGAGAGGGCGGTAACAGCAGAGGAGGAGAGGGCGGTAACTGCGGAGGAGGAGAGAGCGGTAACAGCGGAGGAGGAGAGGGCGGTAACAGGAGGAGAGAGTGGTAATAGCGGAGGAGGAGAGAGTGGTAACAGCGAAGGAGGACAGAGCGGTAACAGCAGAGGAGGAGGGGGCGGTAACAGCAGAGGAGGAGAGGGCGGTAACAGCAGAGGAGGAGAGAGCGGTAACACCAGAGGAGGAGAGGGCGGTAACAGCGGAGGAGAGAGCAGTAACAGCGGAGAAGGAGAGGGTGGTAACAGCAGAGGAGAGAGCCGTAACAGCTGAGGAGGAGAGGGCGGCAATAGCGGAGGAGGAGAGAAGGATAACAGCAGAGGAGGAGAGGGTGGTAACAGAGGAGGAGGAGAGGGCGGTAACAGCGGAGGAGGAGAGAGGGGTAACAGCAGAGGAGGAGAGGGCGGTAACAGAGGAGGAGGAGAGGGCGGTAACAGCGGAGGAGGAGAGAGCGGTAACAGCAGAGGAGGTGAGAGTGGTAACAGCAGAGGAGGAGAGTGCGGTAACAACGGAGGAGGAGAGGGCTCTAACAGCGGAGTAGGAGAGAGGGATAACACCAGAGGAGGAGAGGGCGGTAACAGAGGAGGAGGAGAGGGCGGTAACAGCGGAGGAGGAGAGAGTGGTAACAGCAGAGGAGGAGAGAGCGGTAACAGCAGAGGAGGAGAGAGCGGTAACAGCAGAGGAGGAGAGGGCGGTAACAGCGGAGGATAGAGCAGTAACAGCGGAGAAGGAGAGGGTGGTAACAGCAGAGGAGAGAGCGGTAACAGCTGAGGAGGAGAGAGCGGCAATAGCGGAGGAGGAGAGAGGGATAACAGCAGAGGAGGAGAGGGTGGTAACAGAGGAGGAGGAGAGGGCGGTAACAGCGGAGGAGGAGAGAGGGGTTACAGCAGAGGAGGAGAGGGCGGTAACAGAGGAGGAGGAGAGGGCGGTAACAGTGGAGGAGGTGAGAGTGGTAACAGCGGAGGAGGAGAGTGCTGTAACAGCGGAGGAGGAGAGAGCGGTAACAACGGAGGAGGAGAAGGCTCTAACAGCAGAGGAGGAGAGGGCGGCAACAGCGGAGGAGGAGAGGGCGGTAACAGCGGAGGAGGAGAGAGGGGTAACAGCAGAGGAGGAGAGGGCGGTAACAGAGGAGGAGGAGAGGGCGGTAACAGCGGAGGAGGAGAGAGAGCCAACAACGGAGGAGGAGAGAGTGGTAACAATGGAGGAGGAGAGGGTGGTAACAGCTGTGGAGAGAGCGGTAACAGCTGAGGAGAGAGCGGTAACAGCGGAGAAGGAGAGGGACTCTAGAAGACCTGATCGGTGAATCTAGGCGCTGCATGTCCAAGCATACTTTGAGGAGGTGCTTCTTGTCCATCTTTGTGTATTTGGAAGGTGTGAAGCACCCAGCAGGACTGACCCTGTACTTCAGGGCGCATACATGGAGTATGCGCCTGCCTGGTGCCATCCTACAGACCAGCTGCTGCCCCCGGCCTTGGGTAGGAGGGGCCTTTTGTGGGCACTGACGCGTCTTCACCTCCAGAGCACCCCGAGCTCACACAGGCCGGTAGGGCCGGGACTCCACATATGGACTCCACAGAGGAGTACTGGATGTCTGACCAGCTCCCCTGGACACTAAGGCTGGGGGAGGGGAGTACTGGATGTCTGACCAGCTCCCCTGGACACTAGGACGGGGGGAGGAGTACTGGATGTCTGACCAGCTCCCCTGGACACTAGGACTGGGGAGGGGGAGTACTAGATGTCTGACCAGCTCCCCTGGACACTAGGGCTGGGGGGGAGTACTGGATGTCTGACCAGCTCCCCTGCACACTAAGGCTGGGATGGGGGAGTACTGGATGTCTGACTAGCTCCCCTGGACACTAGGGCTGGGGAGGGGGAGTACTGGATGTCTGACCTGCTTTCCTGGACACTAGGGCTGGGGAGGGGGAGTACTGGATGTCCGACCGGGTCCCCTGGATACTAGGACTGGGAATGGGGAGTACTGGATGTCTGACCAGCTCCCCTGGACATTAGGGCTGGGGGGGGTACTGGATATCTGATCAGCTCCCCTGGACACTAAGACTGGGGGGGTGGAAGTACTGGATATCTGATTAGCTCCCCTGAACACTAAGGCTGGGGGGGAGGAGTACTGGATGTCTGACCAGCTCCCCTGGACACTAGGGAGGGGGAGGAGTACTGGATGTCTGACCAGCTCCCCTGGACAGTAGGACGGGAGGAGTACTGGATGTCTGACCAGCTCCCCTGGACACTAGGACTGGAGAGGGGGAATACTGAATGTCTGACCAGCTCCCCTGCACACTAGGGCTCGGGAGGGGGAGTACTGGATGTCTGACCAGCTCCCCTGGACACTAGGGCTGGGGAGGGGAGTACGGGATGTCTGACCAGTTTCCCTGGACACTAGGGCTCGGGAGGGGGAGTACTGGATGTCTGACCAGCTCCCCAGGACACTAGGGCGGGGAGTACTGGATATCTGACCAGCTCCCCTGTACACTAGGCATGGGAGGGAGTATTAGATGTCTGACCAGCTCCCCTGGATACTAGGCCTGGGGGGGAGATGCTAGGCCTGGGGGGAGGGGTAGTACGAGCTACCTGACCCCTGGCTCCCTGCAACTCCCCCGGACACTAAGCCTGGGGCGGAGGGGGTCCTGGTTGTCTTTTCTCTCCAGTGCCCTCTTCTCTCCAGTTCCACCCATTCCTAAACTCCAAAAAAAAACCTCACCACCTTTAAACTCCACCCATCCTTAACCCTACAACTTCACCACCTCTACACTCCACCCCTGCTGGAACCCTAAAAAGCCTTGTCCACCCTTAAACTCCATCCACCTATGCCTCCCTAAAGCCCCTTCATCACCATTACACTCCACCCATCTCTGAACCCCAAAGCCACCTCACCACCCATAAATTCCATCCATCCTTGGCATCTAAAAACCCCTCGCCACCCCTAAACTCCGCCCATCCCTGCCCCCGAAAAAACATCAGCACCCTACACTCCAGACCATCCTTGAACCCTAACACCCCCTCATCCCCCATAAACTCCACACACCCCTGACCTCCTGAAGCCCCTCACCACCAGTAAACTGCACCCACCCCTGATTCCTAAAAACTCAACACCACCCCTATACCCCACCCTTCCTCGAACCCTAAAATACTGTTACCAACTGTACATTTCACCCTGGTTGACCCCTAAAACTCTCATCACCATTAAACTTCAGAATGCCTTGACCCCTTAAAAACCCTCTTACCCCCCACAGTCCACCCATCCCTGAAACCTAAGTATTCCTAAATTCCACCCATCCGTGAAAAAAACCCTCTTTAAAGCTAAGCGCCACCCATCCTTAATACCTAGTAAAATCTCCTATTTAAACCTAAACTCTATCCGTGAAACCTAAAAACCCCTCTTTACACCTAAACTCTATCCGTGAAACCTAAAAACCCCTCTTTACACCTAAACTCTATCCGTGAAACCTAAAAACCCCTCTTTAAACCTAAACTCTATCCGTGAAATCTAAAAACCCTCTTTAAATCGAAACTCTATCCGTGAAACCGAAAACCCCTCTTTAAACCTAAGGTCTATCCGTGAAACCTAAAACCCCTTTTTAAACCTAAACTCTATTCGTGAAATCTAAAAACCTCTTTAAACCTAACTATCTGTGAAACCTTAAAACTCCCTCTTTAAACCTAAACTCCAACCATCCACAAAACCAGAAAAACCCTCTTTAACCCTAAATCCTAACTATCTGTGAAACCTGCGAAACCCTCTTTAAGCCGAAACTCCAACCATGCGTGTAACCTAAAAACGGCTCTTTAAACCTAAACTCCA
Organism: Pleurodeles waltl; assembly: GCF_031143425.1. Taxonomy (NCBI): domain Eukaryota; kingdom Metazoa; phylum Chordata; class Amphibia; order Caudata; family Salamandridae; genus Pleurodeles; species Pleurodeles waltl. The sequence goes on along the minus strand of NC_090444.1, from coordinate 1,871,098,169 downwards.
CCCAGTTGTGAAACCTAAAAACCCCTCTTTAAACTAGGCCTGGGTGGAGTTTGCGGAACTCTGCTCGGTGTGTGGAGTTCCACAAGCGCGGAGTGCGTTAGGTCTTGCCGTTCGTGCTGAATTTTAGCACCAGGTCTTAGTCTCATGCTGAAAAATCAGCGTGAATGGCACCACACACAGCACAATTTTCTACTTGAGCGGCAGCTTCATCAACGTGAACGGATGGTTTCTCAACTCAAGCGGTAACGACCATCTGCAACCACCCACGTCGAGAACTCTCGCTCTAAGGTGGTCTGGAGTAAGATTTTCCTCACTCGTGCAGGAAAGAGGAAAGAAACTCCACTCCGCCATGTGGAGTTCTTTGGAATTCGGTGCTCTAACCATAACGCAGAGTGGGGAAAACTCTGTCAAATACGGCACACACATGGTGGAGTTATGTGGTGGTAGTAGGCACCTGCAAAAGTTGAGCATCTGCGCCATTTTTACATAGACTTTCTACAAAGTCCCCACGAAACTGAAACGTATGTATCTGAGACATGTATGTATGGGTGAATCCCAAATCTGTTCATGTTTTTGTGGTCTAACTATGTCTGTCTAGATGATATGGTACAAATGCCAGTGGCTCATCCCTAAACCTAATTTAACTATGTCCCTCAGCTAAACAAGTGGAATGTGTAACACTTGTCCATGCTTTTCTTTGTTCGACAATCACAAGGCTATGTTTCCCTGTCATGTCTTGCAGGTGGACCTCCACCCTACACCATTGTCGAGGTTGTGAAGACCCCGATGCAGCTAGTAAGGGTCACCCTGTATTTCAAATGTGTAGAGGAAGGGTTGTGTATGTGAGACTATGATGTGTGCAATGCCATGTTCAAATGGCATGTGTGTCAATTAAGACACCATCATCTATTTGTAGGTATCAACATCATCTCTGATGGTATGTTGAGGGTGTGGAATTAGTTCAATGATGCACAATGTCTGCTGCAATGGAATTGTGGGTCTTAGGAAAAGGTAGTTATGCACACACAGTGATGTCAATCAAGATATGTGTCAGAGGTGCTGGCTTTTAGAAGTGCATGGATGTTGCCAACATATTTGTCACAGCACGTTGCTGCATTGCGTGCCACAACGTTGCACAAAGTTACTCTGGGCATGCTACAAGTTCTGTCCATGTGTCGCGGTCTCCAAGGGGCGTATCAATGAGACACTTGCACCATCAGTGGTTCACTACTCTTCAGAAATGAAGTGAGGCACCGGTGAGGCCAACAGCCAGTTGAGGACACACAGAGATTTCACCTCTTCAGATGGATGTGTGTCATGTCTACGGATTGTAACAAACATGATGTGTGCAGATGAGCCTACATGATCTACCCATCATGATGAGTGTGAGCGAGCATGGTCACATCATGTGTGTAGATGTACATGCTGAGCATTTACCTGATACGTAGATGTTTCAAGCTTGCGCACAGATAGTGTGTAACACTGGATAGCCGTTATCCCTGCAACATGAACAGTATATCGTAGATTCTTGGAAGGCAGATTGGTAGAGACCTGGGGCTTGACCTCGTTTTAGGATATTTGGTGGACAACATGTCATCTGAAGATGCTGTTTCCATTGCATGCTTGTTCTTCTTCTATCCAACGCAGTTTTTGATGACATGTTCTCATGTTTTAGCGGCATCAATGACTCCGGCACAGAAGCCTGCCTTCGAGAAGAGGGCTGAGAGATACAGGCACATCCGTGAGGTCCAGAGAGGGGACCGCAGAATGGCCAAACGGCACAGACTAGAGAAATCTTTTGGGTTGTGGCCGGCCTTTCCGCATGGAGGACCAGCCATACAGCCTGCGCAAAGCACCAAGAAGAGGGTAACGTCAACGCAGAGGGTCTGGGGTGGGTCTGCAGGTACCGCCTCCTCGACATCCACGGCCCTACCACAACAGCATCCCAGCAACAACCACCACCTGCTGCCGCGGGCACAAAATATGAGGACGAGATGCGCAAGGACACGGCGGAGAGGGACTCAAGGTCGGCCAAACTGGAGGAGGCGAATGAGCACAGCTACAAAGTGTTGAAATTCATAAAGAAGGTGAAGAAGCTTTAGCTTTGGACGGTTTCTTCTTCCATGAACCTTCCCCTAGTTTGAATTGTAAATAGTTGCAGTGGGTTTTAGGGGGGTAGGCATAGGTTAGGTAGCATAGAGTAGGTTAGTTTTAGGACATAGAATAGTTGGGGGGTGGGATTTAGGATATTTTTTTGTTTTGGGGTTGTTGGGCGGTGTTATGTGTAGGGGTATATGTTCAAAAAATAAAAAATAAATAAAAATTACTTTAAAAAGGCAAAAAATATTTATTTGTTTAGGTAATAGGTTTAATTAGTCTATGTGTAGCTTTAGTTCATGTTGTCCCACTCGTCTATTGTGTTTTAAGGGGGTTGATGTTTATTGTGTGGTGTTACGTATACATGATGTTTAGATTCGGATAGGTAGCTGTAGGGGAAGTGAAGATAAGTTACTATAGGTTAGCTTCGTGGAGGTTAGTCTTTAGTTTAGGACCTTAGGTTTTTAATAGGTAGTGTTTTTAGCATCAATAAATCCTGTTAGTGTTCTACAATAAGGTGTCCATGATGATTGACTGTCTGGGTGTTCTCATGTCTGCACTGCCCATGTTAGACAAGTGCCTTAGGTATGCATTCAGTATTGATCGACATGTGTGACTATGTGTACCCTGTGACCAAGGACCTGTCGTACTGGCAAAGGTATAGGAGCACTTCAAGACACTATCAGTGCAGTTCCTGGCACTCGTATTGTGCATGGATGTAAATTCTAAGACCGGTAATCATGTGACATGTATTGTTTGCAGTAAGTTATGTAACATTCATTGTTGGAAAGTTTAGCGCATTGCACTCTACGTTTGGGGAATGGATACTGGCACTCTAACGGCTGCCCCTCACAGTCTTACATAGGCCTATTTTGTTGGTCACATCGATGTTGTACGGGTACAATCATCAGGGATACTTCCAGACACACATGTTGTGTACTACACATGTCATATGTGAACTTGTATAGTACCTGTTTATCACACGCTTGGAAGACTCAGACATTTCATCATAGCCCACATTGCTATCAGTCACCTTAATCATGTTTGGGTCTACATGTGTGGCTTTGTGTCTGACAGAAAGCACACGTCCTTTTGTTCTGTACTCATCATCCTAGCTGCACACAATGTATACATTTGGAACAGTTGATGGCTCACTGAAAAAAGTGCACATGTGATTATGGTGATTTATTAACACGTGCTAGTATTGTTTCCAGTGATGTACAATGTCCAGCTCACTGACCCCATGAGAGATCCCAAGGCATTGAGTGTCCATTCAGAGTCCGGGGTGATGTCATGAGACGTGCAGGAGGTGTGTGCATCAGCGAGGAGGTGTCCAAGTTGGCACTAGATAGGAATTGAGACCATGGCGGTCCGGGCATGATGAGTCAACATTGGTAGAGTGAAGAGGGCACGCTGGCCGCTGTCACTTCACTGGCGTGATCCTCAGCACAGAAGTAAAGAGATACCGTCCACGGTGCACACACTGGAGCTAGCGGCTGCTTTTGTGTCTGTAAGATGTTCCTTGCACATCTTCGACCTCTGATGTGTGTGGTGCCTCCCGTGCCATAGGTAGTGTGGTTGAAGTTGAGGGGGCACACACACATCAGGGGATAGAGATGTGGAACCAAATGTCCGGCAGCTGACATTTGTGAGAATGCAAAAGGCATCACAGGAGCAAGGAGGAACTGCAGTGGTAGTCAACCAGGTTGCCACTGAGGGAAGCCAGCATGTGCTGCATGGACTCCAGGACAGTTTGGATAGCCCCCATCCTGTTGTCAATCATGCTGCTGCCACTTTGGGAGGGAAATTGATTGCGCCTCTGCCTCAGGACATAAGATATATTGGCCAGGGACTGCTGGAGTCCACGTAGCGGGGTTTGGGTGCCTCTGATGGCAGAAGAGTTGTCCTTATTTGGACTGAGGCACCTTTTCACTCCCTCTAAGCTGCCTGCCATAGTCTCCATCCCCATCGGCACCTGCTGTACCAGCTCCCGCTCGACTCCTACTGCTGTCCTCTGAAAGGTAATGGCTGGGTCCTCAGAGTCCAGGGATGTGGCTGGGCGGGTCTGTGCAGTGTGTTGGTTGTTGGGTGGTTAATGTGGAGGCCCTGCATCGCTGTGTTAACTCCCTGTGACTGGAGATGGTGTCTGGAAGGAACCCAGGACATCCTGGAGAGTGTCAGCGTCGATGGTCACCAGTTGGTCATCCAGATCATCAGAAAAACCCAGGACAGGCAGCTCCGGAGGAGGTAAGCTTCGTCCTCTGCAATGGGATAGTGAAAGGTCAATATTGGACCGTGGTGGCTGTTGAAATGAGTCATCATTTACTTGCTACTGGTGGCTTTTTGACATGGTATTGACCCGCACATCAAGGCACACATTAATGGACCCCTAGTGGCACACTGTGCCACCCGAGCATCATTTCTGTGGAGTCACCATTGGCACATTCTGCCAGTCCACATTTCCCACGGTGGTACTCACACTCTGATTGCTTCATCATGGTCTTCTGCAGAAGTACCCTTTCATTGATTTGACTGTGTTACAGATGCATGCCATGGGCGTTGTTAGGGATTTGTGTACAATCCACAAATGGAAATGTACAGAATATTTTGCATTTGGGCATTTGAGCGAGTAACTGACTCCTCTGCCACCCTACGTGTGTTGTGGGAGTGATGGAAGGGTCTGAGCTGTCACTATGCATCGTCCTAGCCACTTTGAGTCATGTGTCCCACATCCTGCACCACCCATTGTGAGATTCAGCCACCTCGTGTGTCTGTGAGCAAACAGGAATTTCTCCCTTCTTGCAGAACAACACTAATCCACGCATTGTATTGTCCCTAGTTGCAGAGCTGCAACGATGCCTGCATCTCTGAAATGAGTGTTGTTTTACTGGAAGGCACACCTTCTTGTTTGCACACATATACATGTGGTGGTTGTAGGAGGCTGGCCTGGCGTGTGGTGGGTACTTATGGTAATTACACCTTATACCAAGTCCAGGTATCACCTCTCAGTAAAGTGTAGGCAGTGTCTAGAAGCCAGGGCTCTCAAGAGATAGCTGTGGATTGGATAAGCAGCCAAGACTTATCTAGGAGGCATGCAAAGATTATGCAATACAACTGCAGTCACACAGCACTTACACACATGATAGAAAACACATTGTTACAAAAATAAAGATAGTTTATTTTTAGAACACAGTATCAGAAAATGCTAGAGAGGCAACCCTCTAATACACACTCTTGCTCTCTCTCTCTATCTCTCTCTCTATATATATATATATATATATACAGTAATAAACAGTAAGAGGCATAAAAAATTAGAAAACAGTGTAAAATAGCAATAAGCAATAATGGCCCCAGGAGGAGCCCAAACCATATACTAAGAAAGTGGAATGCGAACACAGGGCCCCCACCTAGGTAAGTAAATTGTGTAGAGGGGGAGTACTAGGAAACCACACAGGTAAGTAATACAGTACCCACCGCCCCCAGCAACCAGAAATGCAGGAGTAAAACCCTGGATTTCCCCTAAACCACCCCAAAGGATGGAAACCCGAAGATGGAGACCTGCGGAGAGAGGGGACCAAGTCTAGCAGTGTCTGTGGAGTCCAGGGGGAGTAGGAGACACTACCCACCCAGAGGTACCTTTTGGAGTTAGTCGACGAAGAAGGAAGACAGGTCAGCGCTGCAGCACTGATGCTCGAGAAGAGTTCCTGATGAGTACAAAAGGTGTCCCACGCTGGAAGCTGGATTGCAGATGGGTGTCGATGAAGGATTTCCACCAACAAGCCTTGGCAAAGGCAAACTCGCGGTTGGAGGAAAAGAGGTGCTGCCGGGGACCAGCAAGGTCCAGGAGGACTCTACCCAGGAGGGGGAGTCACAGGGGACCCTCTGCATCACAGAAGGCCCACAGGAGCAGAGGCAGCTCCCACAAGTGTTCCACAGGACAGAGACAGAGAAGTCACAGGAGCAGCCCATGCAGCATTGCAGAAGTTGCTCCCACGTCGTCGGAGGACCAAACAGAGGCCCAGGATTTGCAGGAGAGCGTGCTGGGGGCTGGAGCTACACGTTACCTGAAGTTCCCCGGGAGGTGAAGCAAACAAGCCTTGGCTGCTGCAAAGGATGCAGTGCACGGGGGTGCTATCTTGCGAGGAGTGGAAAGGACTTACCACCACCAAAGTGTGAAGCTGGTAGGAAGGAGCAAGGGAGATTCTCCGGACCACTACCTGTGATGCAGGACCCACGCCACTCAGGATGAGGGGAGATCCACGTAGCCGGTCGTCACTGCAGCCAGGTACCTGCGGATGCAGTGGAGTAATGCCTTCACTCCAAGGGAGATTCCTTCTTCTTCTTGTGCAGCCTGAAGAGTTGCAGTCTTCTGACGATGCCCGGTCGGGTAAATGTTGCAAAGCTGGCAGGAATTCTGGATACAATGTTGCAGAAGAGTCTTTGTCGTGGATCTGCAGCTTGCAGGTTCAGTCGCGGTTCCAGAAGTCGAAGCAAAGGCTGCAGAAGAGTCTTTGTCGTGGATCTGCAGCTTGCAGGTTCAGTCGCGGTGCCAGAGCCAGAAGTCGAAGCAGCGGTTGCAGAGGAGTCTTTGTCGTGGATCTGCAGCTTGTCGGTTCAGTCGCGGTTCCAGAGCCAGAAGTCGAAGCAAAGGCTGCAGAGGAGCCCTGCTGGAGTCTTGCAAGCCGAATGTGAGGACCCACCCAGAGGAAGACCCTGTATAGCCCAAAGAGGGGGCTTGGTCACCTGACCAGGTAAGCACCAATCAGGAGGGGGCTCTGACGTCACGTGCCTGGCCTGGCCACTCAGATGCTCCCAGAGTTCCCTGCAACCTGGGAATCCAAGATGGTAGAACCCAGGCACCATCAGGAGCAGCTCTGAGCACCACCCGGGGGGGGTGGACAGGGGAGTGGTCACTCCCCTGTCCACTGTCCAGTTTCACACCAGAGCAGGGACTGGGGGTCCCTGAACCGGTGTGGACTGGTTTATGCACAGAGGGCATCAAATGTGCCCTTCAAAGCAAACCAATGGCTTGGGGAGGCTACCCATCCCGAGACAGTCACACCTATTTCCAAAGGGAGAGGGTATTACCTCTTCTCCCAAGGGAATCCTTTGTTCTGCCTTCCTGGGCTTGATCAGATCGAGCAGCAGGAGGTCAGAAACCTGTCTGAGGGGTGGCAGCTGCTGGGCTGCCTGGAAAACCCTGTGAGACTGGTGGTAGCAATGCTGGGGGTCCTCTAAGGAGCCCCTAGAATGCATGAAATCATACTTCCAATACTCGCAACAGTATTGGGGTATAATTTCGACATGTTTGATACCAAACATGCCCAGGTTCAGAGTTACCATAATATAGCTGGACATAGGTAGTGTCCTATGTCCATTACAGACATAAAAGGGCGTCCCCTTACTCACAAAGTCCAGTAAATTGGGGCTATAGTTTGTGGGGGCATGTCTGCTAGTGGAGGGGTACCCTAACACACAGGTACTTGCGCTCTGCCATCTGGGCTGAGAGGGCCTACCATAGGGGTGACTTACAGTGACCTGCTGCAGTGACCTCTAGGGAAACCGGGTTTGTGCACCCGTTTCACGCAGGCTGCAATGGCAGGCCTGCAGAGCCCTTTGCATGAGCTCTCTATAGGTGGGAGAATAACTGCTGCAGCCCATAGGGATCCCCTGGAGCCCCAAATGCAATGGGTACTTAGGTATCATATACTAGGGACTTGCAATGGGGATACCAGTGTGCCAAATGTGGGGTGAGTGTTCAAGCAACCACATTTAAAGGGAGAGAGCATAGTCACTGGAGTCCTGGCTAGCAGGATCCCAATGAACACAGTCAAACACACTGACAAACCGGCCAAAAGTGGCGGTAACCAAGCTAGAAAGAGGCTACTTTCCTACAGCGGTCCATCGTTACATTGTATAGTGCAGGATGCTGAACACATGACTTAAAGTAGCTAGGGGTATGCTTGTGGAAAGCCCACCCACTTCCATCACTCTGACCACACACGCGCGGGGGCATGAGGACCTGAAACATTTTGAGGCTTGCTGATGTGTGGACGCATCATGTTGGGAAGCCACATCAGCGGTGGCATTGTAGTCGTAGTACTGGTGACTGACAGTGTTGTAATCCTATTCTGGACTACTTTTAATATGTGTTAAATTGTCATCAATCAACTTCAAACTCCTCGTACACGCCTGCAGAGCCATCCAAAACATTGGACCTGACTACCTCAACCACCTCCTCACCTGGTACTCTCCTTCCAGAGCTCTCGGATCCTCCCAGCAGCTACTCGCCACCAGACCCCACATAAAGAAGTCCTTGGCTGGAGGAAGATCTTTCACCTTCCTGACAGCAAAAGGTTGGAACACCTTACCCCTCCACCTCAGTCCCCATGGCTACCGTAATTCAGGGAGGACCTCAAGACCTGAATCTTCGACTGAACCCCGAGGACATACCCCACAACGCCTTGAGACCCCATGGGTGAGTACTGCACTCTAAAAATGGCTGATTGGTTGTAAGGGGCAGACAGCATTCCTGTTAGTTGAATTTGCAGGATGTGCATCTACCTGCACATGTGCATTAGGAACCGTTAAGTGGGACACCCCTACACCAGGCCGTTTGTGTGGTGAAGTTGGTATTGTCCGTCATTGACATAAACAAGATTAGTATAAGAAGGCACTGACTACCTGTGACAACTGCACATCCCTGCACATTTGACATGATGCAGCACAGCAAGCTGAGCGGTTGCACTGCGTCTTTCTTCATAAATGGGTACATATGTGCCACAGAATCCGGACACAGACATCATAGTGCTCTACCAATGCTTTTTTATTTTCTCTTACACTCCAGTGGTGGACAGAAGTAGCTCATGATTACCATGCTGTAGGAGGCTGGCCTGGTGTGTTGTGGGTACCTATGGTACTTACACCTTACACCAGGTCCAGTTATCCGTTATTAGTGAAATCTAGCCAGGCTCTCTACAGGTAGCTGTAGCTGAGCAGCCAAGACTGAACTAGGAGACATCCAAAGCTCATGAAATACCACTGTAGTCACACAGTACTCACACACATGAAAGAAAATACTCAATGTTACAAAAATAAAGGTACTTAATTTTGGTGACACAAATGCCAAAAATACGATAGAGACTATACTCCCTTAGGAGGTAAGTAAAACACAAACGATATACACTAGAATGCAGAAATAGCTGTAAAAACAGTTTAATAACAGTGCACATAGTGAAAATCACAATAGTTAGAAATGGGCCTGGGTGAACACAAACCACATACTAAGAAAGTGGAATGCAAATGTCAGTTTCCCACGTAGGCAAGTGTAGTGTGTAGAGGGGCACTGGGAGTATAAAAAAACACAAAAAGTAAGTAATAGAACCCACCCCACAGCCCAGGAAAGCAGAAGTAAATCACAGTAACTTTCCTAGAAGACACAAGAACACAAGAAAGAAAATAATGCAAGAATCAGAAGAGACTGCAAGACACCAATGATGGATTCCTGGACCTGAAGACCTGTGGAAGAAGGGGACCAAGTCCAAGAAGCACTGAAGAGTCCAGGTAGAACAGGAGCCCCTGCTAACCTGGAAGAAGGGGCAAAAGAAGAACCAACGGTGAGAAAACAAAGTCAGTATTGCACCCAAGAAGATGGATGCGGATTCCTGGTTGGTACAGATGCTGTCCCACGCCAGGTGGATGATTGCAGTCTGGTTTGCATTGCTGGATTCCGCCAACAAGCCTTGGTACACGCAAAGCATGCAGTTGGCAGATAAAATGGCGCCGCCCGGGACTTGGAAGGACCTGGTGGACTCTTCTCAGAAGGAAGAGTCAGAGGGGGCTCTCAGCAACTCAGAGAACCCTCAGAAGACCAGGCAGTGCACACTGGAGTCGCACAGCACGGGGACAAAGAAGGTGCAAAAGTAGGCCCAAACAGCACCACAACAAAGGATCCCACGCCGCCGGAGAACCACGCAGAACGCTGTCCATCGCAGGTAGGAGTGCTGGGGCCGGAGCTGCACTGTGCATGAAGAACTTTGTGGAAGGATGCCAACATGCCTTGGCAACTGAAAACCACTCGGTGCACAGGGATACTGTCGTGCGTGGAGAGGCAAGCTCTTACCTCAACCAAAGTTGGACAGTTGGACGTCAGTATCGTCAGAACCACTTCAGTCCACCACCTGTGATGCTGGATCCACGCATACTCATAAGGAAAGGGGGCCCATGCGCCGGTCGTCGATGCAGAGAGGTGCCTGCAGAAGCAGGGGAGTGACTCCTTCACTCCAAGGGAGATTCTTTCATTCTTCTGGTGTAGGCTGAAGACAGGCTGACCTCGGAGGATACCTGACCTGGAAACAGTTGCAGTTGCTGGCAGGAGCTGAAGATACAATGTTGCAGAAGTCGTCTTTGCTTCTCTGTTGCAGCTTGTAGAGTTCCTGGAGGGTCCTGACGCAGTTTTGTCGGTAAGAAGGTGAAGTAAAGGATGCAGAGGATTCCTGCTGGAGTCTTGTAATCCGAATCTGAAGAACCACCCAAGAAGGAGACCCTAAATAGCCCTGAAAGGGGGATTGGTCAGCTAAACAGGTAAGCACCTATCAGGGGAGGGCTCTGACATCGTCTGCTGGCACTGGCCACTCAGATGGTCCCAGAGTTCCCTGCCAAATTGGAATCCAAGATGACAAAACCCAGGGACTGTCTGGAGGAGCTCTGGGCACCACCTCTGGGGTGGTGATGGACAGGGGAGTGGTCACTCCCCTTTCCTTTGTCCAGTTTCGCGCCAGAGCAGGGACTGGGGGTTCCCTGAACCGGTGTGGACTGGATTATGGAAGGTGGGCATCATCTGTGCCCTTCAAAGCCTTTCCAGAGGCTTGGGCAGGTGACACCCCTCTCCCACAGGAAATTCTTTGTTCTGACTTCTGGGCTTGATCTGCTCAAGCATCAGGAGGACGGAAGCCTGTCTGAGAGGTGGCAACAGCTGGGGCTGCCTGGAAAACCTCAGAAGGCTGGAATGGCAGTACTGGGGGTCCTCTAAGGAGCCCCCAGAGTGCATGGAATCATACTTTCAATGCTTGGAAAACCATTGGGGTACCAACAGGTTTGATACGAAACATGCCTATGTTCGGAGTTAGCATTATGTAGCTGGACATAGGTAGTGACCTTTGTCCTGTACACGCATAAAATGGCATCCCTGCACTCACGAAGTCCTGGAAAATAGTCCTGGAGGTTGTGGGGGCACCTCTGCTAGAGCAGGGGTGCCCTCACTTATAGGTACTCTGCACCCTGCTCTCAGAGTTGAAGGGCCTGCTATAGGGGTGACTTATAAATGACCTGGTGCAGTGTAAATGGCAGTGAAAGGGTGCATGCACCTTTTCACGCAGGCTGGTAGTCCTGTAGAAGCCTTTGCATGGACTCCCTATGGGTGGCAAAAGAAATGCTGCAGCCCACAGGGATACCCTGGAACCCCAATCCCCTGGGTACCTCAGTACCATATACTAGGGACTTATAAGGGGTGACCAGTGTGCCAATTGTGGTTGAAATACTGGGTTACCAGTATGCAGTGACAACATTTAGAGGAGAGAGAGCATTATCAATGGGGTGCTGGTTAGCAGGATCCCAGTGACACAGTCAAGCACACTGACATCAGGCAGAAAATGGGGGTAACAATGGCAAAAAGAGGGTACTTTCCTACACATGCCAAGGTAAGGCACCTTGCATACCTTATCCTGTCCTAAATCTCATGTCCCTCTCTCATACCTGACACTGCATGTAGTAGGCATTCCATGTGTACAGTTGGGATCTTCCCATGCGCACATGTGTGACCCACCCAGCTTCTGATGCGTTTACAAATACTGCACATCTTTATTTGATTCAGTGTAGTCCAGGAACTCAAGGGTGTTGTGGGAATGACAAGTTTGTGTGTGAGAAGTTTGTATTTCTACAGATTGTGGTTGTTCATTGTGTGTTGCATTGTGCATCACTCACAGGGCAACGTTTCTGTGTATTTGGTACATTGATCCCACACCACCGTTTTCCTAGCAGCCCCCTTGTCCCAGCCAACAACACCAGGGAACCACCATATTTACATTACTGGCCACCATGGCGGACATTTCTCCAGTGGCCTCATGATGTTTGCCGCTATTGTGGTGCGTCACTGCACGGGTACCAGATGTGACGAACAGTGCAGCAAAGCACAGGGAGGTCCATTGCTTAGAATAGTTGCATCACTTTCACATAAGCCTTTGGCAGCCTCACAAATTAGGGTAACGGATAGCACAGTGAAATCTTTAAGGAATGTCTTCGACTCTTCTTCCCTCCCTGCGTAAGAGGTATTTACCTACATACATCATATCTGCCAGTTGCATATTGTGGTGCAAGAATGTACAAAGGGGATCTAAGCATGCGCTGTGTGACTTTGTTAATGCAGCACAAGGTGAGTGGGCGGGTTGAGTCCACAGTGGCATCAATCGATGTGATGCTAATGTTGCAGTAAGAGCTTGTAAATATGGCCCCTCGTGTGACAGTGAGACCACGTGTAGCTGATGTTATGCATGAGGGTGTCCCTTTGTGCATGACACCAAGCATTGCCACTACACAGGCAACCTTGCTACTTGGTGACATGGGAGCTACGTGTGCAGCAGCACGCATGATGATCACTGACATGCCCCAGGTGTTGGGTCTGCTCCAGGGGCGGCTCCTCCGCTAATGTTGCCCAATGAGTGTTAGACACAGGCAGGTGAGTCAGTTGCGACAGTGTCAGGATTGATGTCCGGGCTGGGTAGTGGTCCGTGCATCCAGGGGGAAGGTGTGAGTGCAGTAGAAGTGTTTGACCATTAGGCAGTTTAGAGGTGAGAAAGAGCTGGTGTTGGCGCTCCGTCACCTCTCTGATCAGGATGCCATGCTCCTTCTCACTGAAGCAGGACTTCTGCTTCCTTTTCCCCTTCTCCTGTGACTATGTGCGTGATAGCACAGTTGTGCGTCATTTTTCTTAAATTTGGACCTAAATATCTGTGAAACCTAAAAACTCCTCTTTAGACCTAAACTCCATCCATCTGTGAAGCAGAGGTGGCTTCTCGGAAATGGCGGAGCATTATCGCCCCCTGGCCAAGAGCCAGGAGATGAAGAATAAAACAATGGCTTGCTATCGTTTTATTTTTCATCTAGTGGCTCAGCTGGGTCATGGAGATGGGAGGGGCAGGGGGAGGAGGAGAGAGTGCACCTAAGTGCGCATGTGTGTTTGGCCGGCCCCCTCCAGGTACAGTGCCCCCCCACCAGGTACAGCGCCCCCCCACCCCTTCCCCATTTACATGTACACGCACATAGACACCCACTCGCACCCCGCATACACTCATTTACCAACATTGACATACACGCATGCATTCACTCACATGCATCTATATACGCATTCCCTTCAGCACTCATACACGCATTCACTTCAGCACTTATACACGGATATTAAAAAGACCGCCAAAGTAAAAATGAGGGTCCTAATCTCTACCCATCCGTGGAACATAAAAACTCCTCCTTAAACCTAAACTCTAAAAATCTGTGAAACCTAAAAAACCTCTTTAAACTTAAACTCTAACCGTGAAACCTGAAAACCCCTCTTTAAACCTAAACTCTAACAATCTCTGAAAGCTAAAAAAACCTCTTAAAACCTAAACTCCAACCAATCCTGAAACCTGAAAACCCCTCTTTAAACCTAAACTCCAACCAATCCTGAAACCTAAAAACCCCTTTTAAAACCTAAACTCCAACCAATCCTGAAACCTAAAAACCCCTCTTAAAACCTAAACTCCAATCAATCCTGAAACCTGAAAACCCCTCTTTAAACCTAAACTCCAACCAATCCTCAAACCTAAAAACCCCTCTTAAAACCTAAACTCCAACCAATCCTGAAACCTGAAAACCCCTCTTTAAACCTAAACTCTAACAATCTCTGAAAGCTAAAAACCCCTCTTAAAACCTAAACTCCAATCAATCCTGAAACCTGAAAACCCCTCTTTAAACCTAAACTCTAACAATCTCTGAAAGCTAAAAACCCCTCTTAAAACCTAAACTCCAACCAATCCTGAAACCTGAAAACCCGTCTTTAAACCTTAACTCTAACAATCTCTGAAAGCTAAAAAACCTCTTTAAACCTAAACTCCAACCAATCCTGAAACCTGAAAACCCGTCTTTAAACCTTAACTCTAACAATCTCTGAAAGCTAAAAAACCTCTTTAAACCTAAACTCTAACCCTGAAACCTAAAAACCCTCTTTAAACCTAAACTGCACCCAGGTGTGAAACCTAAAACAACCTTATTTATCCCTAAATTCCACCCTCATGAAATGCAAGGACCCCTTAGCACACCATACCACTCTACACTCCTAGAGCCTACTGTAGCGTTTACCTGCTAGGCGCTGTAATTTCAAATACGGTGGCGCCTCTTGCTGATGTAAGTCTGATCTTTGGCAACGTGTATTAGTCCTCGAAGTTATTACAGTTGTCATCTTGTCCAGTCAGTCCATGGGCACAGCTGGTAGGCAGTAGATTAAGTGCATGACGTCTGTGCGATACACCTCCCCTCAATCAATCAACCAGACATTTTTTAGAGGGCGGCGAATCACCTGCGAGGATCTCAAGGCACGGGAGTTGTATGTGGCTGTTTTGAGGAATGATAGTTCGAACACCCAGGTCTTTAGATCTCTTCTGAATCACTGGAGTGACGGTGCGGCACTGAGGTGCAAGGGGGCGTTGTTCCAAGCCTTGGATGCCCGGTGCGAGAAGAAGCATCCTCTGCTGTTGCTTCGGTGGAGCCAGGGGCTGTCTGCGAGGGAGAGGGAAGCTGATCGGAGGTGTCTGGTTGGTTGGTGGAAGGTCAGGCGTTTGTTGACGCCTGCTGGACCTTCCTTGTGCAGCGCCTTGTAGGCGTGGGGCAGCATCTTGAACTGGCGTCTCTCCTGAATCGGGAGCCAGTGTAGTGTTTAGAGATGGGTGTGATGTGGGTTCTTCTGGCGAGGTCGAGTTTGAGTCTTGACTCCGAGTTCTGTATTGTCTGGAGTCTCTTCAGGAGGCGCGCTGTGATTCCTACGTAGAGCGTGTTTCCATAGTCCAGTCTGCTGGTGACGAGGGCCTGCATGATGGTCCTTCTGGTGTCTGCTAGGAGCCACCTGAAGATTCTTTTCGGAGCATTCAAAGGGTGTGGAAGCAGCCGGATGAGACTGCATGAACTTGTTTCTTCATGGATAGCGTGGACAGTACGGAGACCCTCACCGGCCACAAGGCTGAAGGTGGACAACTCAGTGGGTTTGAGCCTACATCGTGAGCTTTTGGTGAACCACTCTAAAAACAGTAACACAAAACAAAACAAAACAGCAATCAGGCTAGAAGAAGGGAGTCTCACAAGACCAACAACTATAGTTAGGGGTCAAAGGTCACCAGGAACAATGTTTGGGAAACAAAATAACAGCCACACCTAACAACTGGCATTCCAGTGTGCTGGGGCATTATGGGAACTCACCACTGCACATCAGTCACGTGTGCCAGCACACACATGAAACATGCTCTGCATATCATTCAGTCATCATACAATCCATGGCCTGGGGGAGGTCTTGGGGGAGGGGCGGTTAAGGGTTGTCGTTAGGAGCAAGAACACAGATTCCAGAGGGAAGTAGGCGTGTGCCCCCCTCTGGACCAAAATCAGCTAAAACTGGTTCCTAACTTGTGCAGGACCCAATATTTACTTTTGACCTTTGATACCTACTTTTAGCAGCTCGTTGGCTCTGTGCTGCAGTAGCACTGCCCAACCACATGGTGGCGCTGTCTGTGCTCCCGCACTGCCACTGTTAAAATCCATGGGCTCTCCTGACTGTCTGGGGGCACTCTGTGTACCTCCCCACCCTCTCTCTGTACCCTCTCCTGGCACCCTGGGGCTCTCTGCCCTCTATTTATTGAATGCATTTGTAGAGCACGACAGTCACCAAACTGGTATCCTGGCGCTGCGCATACATATAGGGGCAATACTGCCAAAAAGAATCTGCACAAGCTCAGAGTGGTTACTTCGGGAAAGCCAGGTCTTCCAAGCATCCCTGAATATTAGCGCCTCCCTTGCAGCCCTTAGAGAGGGAGGAAGCTCATTCCACAGCTGAGCCACTTTTACAGTCCGGCCTCCTTGTCTCGACCTTCTGAATTTATTAATAGGGACCACATTTACGCAGCTCGACCGGAGGTGTCTCCCAGGCATGTAACCCTTCAATCAGTGCTGGAAAGGTGAAGGGCCTTTTCCCTGTAGTGCCTTGAACACCATGCACATGGATTTAAAAGTGATGGTTTGCTTCAGAGGAAGCCAGTGCGATTCCTTCAGGGCATGAGATGCTGCGGACGCACGGGGACTATTCAGGGCCACTTTTGCGGCTGCCACTAGCACTGTACACGTCTCTTCATCAAGAATTCAGGAGCTCCAAGCAGCAGGGCATTGCAATGGTCCGATCTGCGGAGTATGACCACCGCGCCACCAAGGACTTGGCTTGCAGGCAGCAGTGGTAACACCTTCCTTAGACCATGAAGAAGTGCCAAGCAAACGCCTGCACCTTGTGAGACATGGCCTTCCAGGGACAGCTTGTCATCAGAATCTGTGGTCAACTGTGGATCCTCTCCAGATAAGAGAAGCCAGAAGTTATGGGGGAGTATCATGGAGACTCTGCTAGCTGAGCAGCACAAGAATTCAGTTTTATCCCCGTTTAGCTTTAGTGAATTTACCTTCATCCACCTAACAATATCTGACATGCCTCCTGGTTACTGGGAAGGGATAGAATCAGTTGAGTATCATCTGCATAGTTAACTAGCCTGACGTCACGTTCCTTTATCAGGGTAATGAGTCGTCTCATACAGACGTTGAAGAAGACGGGCTAAGTGCTGAACCCTGCGGGACTCGCTATCGAAAGTTTTTATATTCGTCCAATATGGGGTCGGGGCGACAGCCTAACACCGATCCAACAGATGAGACTCCATCCACTTCAGCACACAGCCCCCCACTCCACTTGAGGCAGGTCTAGCCAAGAGGCTTGCGGGGTTGACCATATCAGACAGCCGACAAGTCCAAAATCATGAAGTGGTCGACTGAGCACTGCCTCTCATCATCCCCAACTCTTCCATAGCAATGCGTAGGGATGATTCAGTACCATACCCAGGCCAAAACCCAAGCTGTTCATCCTCCAGAAGGGAGTGGTACTCCAAATAATGGGTTAGCCGCCGGCTCACCAATGACTCTACTATTTTCACAAGGGAAGGGAGGAGCGACACTGGTCTATCGTTACTCAAAACCAATGGGTCTGCTGTAGGTTTCAGTAGAAGGGGGTGACTATTGCCTTCTTCTGTCACCCAAAGTGCGCCGGGTATGCCCAGACGTGGGTTCCGTGCTCACTGTGCCACTGGATTCAAGCTAGCCTAGCTGATGAGTGCTGATACCAAAAACACCGGTCCCAAAATGCTTCTTTCTGGTCCAGGGAGGATGTGGCCTGGCAGTTGGGGCTGGACTGTTCTCATGCAGAGGAGGGTCGAGACTGGTTTGCGCTTGGCTGGGCCCAAACTGGGATGGCGTGGTGAGCAAACAACCAATGGATGAAACCGAGATTTGTGATTGGGGGTGAGAGTTTGCATTGTTCAGCATTGCAGCCATCATGTGTTCTTCATTGCTTTCTTCCACAAATGTAGCATGACCGCCGACTCCCAACATTGGTTGCATAGCAGTAGTGTTGGGAGGGTAAGTTCATCTTCAAACTCTTTCCACACTCTAGGAGGTCGGCGATCGACTGGAGATCCCGACATGGTGGACCTCACAATAAGTTGGAAGCAGTCCATCGAAATAGGTTCAAAAGCATCAACTCTGCTGTCCTGACTCTCCAGTAGGGCTGTTCTGTTTTGGGACATCCCGAGACCAGCACTCTTACTTCTGCACCACCGTGGATAGCGCGCGTCTTAGCTCCTTCTTCAAGTTCCCCGGTATATCCCTTTCAGCGGATGTCGTCTGTCTAGGGGCACCGATGTCCTCCAGTATCTTGCTGATCTTCTCAAGGAAGCCAGCAAGGTGCCCTCAGAGCTCCTGCCAGGGTGTGAGGGCCTGCTTAAAGCAGTCAGGGCTTGACAGATCCCAAAGGATAGCAGAGACCTTCTTAGCGCCAATTGTGGCTTCAAGAATCCAATTAGCAAAGTATTCTGTCTCGGCTGTACTGACCTGTCTTTTATAATCACATAACGCAGACTTCAGGCATTTTTTTATCTGCCTTGATATATCTGCTCCGCCATTTCCTTTCTAGCTCTTTGCAGGGCAGCTGAAGAGTTTTTAGTGCTTCACTATAACAAGGCGCGGACGGTCTGTGAGGAGGTTTCATGTTAGTGAGGGGGATCACTCTGTCCAGACCTTTAAGAATCCCCTGCTCATCTTGGGGTCACAGGCATCAGAGACATTGAAAAGTGGCCTCTTATTTAACCTATCCAATTTATACCAAGCCCTCCCTACCCTTCTTGGCTTAACAGCTAAATTAGGGGAGCAGGGGTCCCTCATAAGTGAAATGAGGCAAGAGCATGGTCTGTCCAATATAACAGTATAATGTATTTTACTGAGATTAACCCATCTGGGGCAACAATGAGATCTAGACTACGTCCAGCTCGACTGACACCCTGTCTCTCCTCAATCTCTCCTGGCACCCTGTGTCCCCCTGCCCTCTACTGGAAACCTGTGTCCCCCTGCCCACTACTGGCATCCTGTGTCCCCCTGCCCTCTACTGGAACCCTGTGTCTCCCTGCTACTGGCACCCTGTGTCCCCCTGCCCTCTACTGGCACCCTGTGTCCCCATGCACCCTACTGGCACCCTGTGTCCCCATGCCCCCTACAGGCACCCTGTGTCCCCATGCCCCCTACTGGCACCCTGTGTCCCCCTGCCCTCTACTAGCACCCTGTGTCCCCCTGCCCTCTACTGGCATCTTGTGTCTCCCTACACTTTTCCAGCACTCTGTGCCTCCCTACCCTCTCCTGGCATCGTGTGTCCCCCTGCCCTCTACTGGCACCCTGTGTCCCCCTGCCTTCTCCCGGCACCCTGTGTCTCCCTGCCCTCTCCCGGCACCCTGTGTCTCCACACCCTATCCCGGCACTCTGTGTCTCCCTTCCATCTCCTGGCACCATGTGTCTCCCTGCCCTCTCCCGGCACCCTGTGTCTCCACACCCTATCCCTAAACCCTGTGTCTCCACCCCCTATCCTGGCACCCTGTTTCCACACTCTCTCCCGGCACCATGTGTCTTCACACTCTATCCTGGCACCCTGTGTCTCCATGCCCTCTCCCGGCACCCTGTGTCTCCACTCCCTATCCTGGCACGCTGTGTCTTTCTGCTCTCTCCCGGCACCCTGTGTCTCCATGCCCTATCCTGGCACCCTATGTCTCTATACCCTCTTCCGGCGCCCTGTGTTTCCCTGCTCTCACCTGGCACCCTGTGTCTACCTGCCCTCTCCCGGCACCCTGTGTCTCCACACCCTATCCTGGCACCCTATGTTTCCACACTCTCTCCCGGCACCATGTGTCTTCACACTCTATCCTGGCACCCTGTGTCTCCATACCCTCTCCCGGCACCCTGTGTCTCCACTCCCTATCCTGGCACGCTGTGTCTTTCTGCTCTCTCCCAGCACCCTGTGTCTCCATGCCCTATCCTGGCACTCTATGTCCCTATACCCTCTCCCGGCGCCCTGTGTTTCCCTGCTCTCACCTGGCATCCTGTGTCTACCTGCTCTCTCCCGGCGCCCTGTGTCTCCACACCCATCCCGGCCTGGGGAGGGTTCAGGCCACCTGGACCTCCTGAGACCTCTGCCCTACAATGCTTGGGGATGGTTCAGATCTCCTGGCTCTGCTTGGGCATCTTCCCTATGATGCTTTGGGGGGGTTCAGGCCTTCCGACCCTGCTTAGGCCTTTGCCGTAGGCTGCTTCGGAGGGTTCAGACCTCCTGGCCCTGCTTGGGCCTCTGCCCTAGGCTGCTTGGGGGGGTTAAGACCTCCTGGCCCTGCTTAGGTCTCTGTCCCAGGATGCTTGGGGATGGTCCGGGCCTCTTGGCCCTGCTTGGGCCTTTGCCCTAGGCTGCTTGGGGGGGTTAAGACCTCCTGGCCCTGCTTAGGTCTCTGTCCCAGGATGCTTGGGGATGGTTCAGGCCTCTTGGCCCTGCTTGGGCCTCTGCCCTAGGCTGCTTGGGAGGGTTAAGACCTCCTGGCCCTGCTTAGATCTCTGTCCCAGGATGCTTGGGGATGTTTCAGGCCTCTTGGCCCTGCTTGGGCCTCTGCCTTTGCATGCTTGGGGAGGGTTCAGGGCTCCTGTATTGTACTGCACCATTTGTAAATCGCTTCACACTCCTATGCGGGAGCTAGAGCTCATTCTCAGATCCGTAGCAAGCCACACGTGAGGGGCGCATGGTGGGCAGAGTGTTGTTTGAGAAAGTAGCCTCTTTCTAGCCTTGTTACCCCCACTTTTGGCCTGTTTGTGAGTGTATGTCAGGGTGTTTTCACTGTCTCACTGGGATCCTGCCAGCCAGGGCCCAGTGCTCATAGTGAAAACCCTATGTTTTCAGTATGTTTGTTATGTGTCACTGGGACCCTGCTAGCCAGGACCCCAGTGCTCATAAGGTTGTGGCCTATATGTATGTGTTCCCTGTGTGGTGCCTAACTGTCTCACTGAGGCTCTGCTAATCAGAACCTCAGTGGTTATGCTCTCTCATTTCTTTTAAATTGTCACTAACAGGCTAGTGACCAATTTTACCAATTCACATTGGCTTACTGGAACACCCTTATAATTCCCTAGTATATGGTACTGAGGTACCCAGGGTATTGGGGTTCCAGGAGATCCCTATGGGCTGCAGCATTTCTTTTGCCACCCATAGGGAGCTCTGACAAATCTTACACAGGCCTGCCACTGCAGCCTGAGTGAAATAACGTCCACGTTATTTCACAGCCATTTTTCACTGCACTTAAGTAACTTATAAGTCACCTATATGTCTAACCTCTACCTAGTAAAGGTTGGGTGCTAAGTTACTTAGTGTGTGGGCACCCTGGCACTAGCCAAGGTGCCCCCACATTGTTCAGGGCCAATTCCCCGGACTTTGTGAGTGCGGGGACACCATTACACGCGTGCACTACATATAGGTCACTACCTATATGTAGCTTCACAATGGTAACTCTGAATATGGCCATGTAATATGTCTATGATCATGGAATTGCCCCCTCTATACCATCCTGGCATAGTTGGCACAATCCCATGATCCCAGTGGTCTGTAACACAGACCCTGGTACTGCCAAACTGCCTTTCCCGGGGTTTCACTGCAGCTGCTGCCAACCCCTCAGACAGGCATCTGCCCTCCTGGGGTCCAGCCAGGCCTGGCCCAGGATGGGAGAACAAAGGACTTCCTCTGAGAGAGGGTGTTACACCCTCTCCCTTTGGAAAATGGTGTGAAGGCAGGGGAGGAGTAGCCTCCCCCAGCCTCTGGAAATGCTTTCTTGGGCACAGATGTGCCCAATTCTGCATAAGCCAGTCTATACCGGTTCAGGGGACCCTTTAGCCCTGCTCTGGCGCGAAACTGGACAAAGGAAAGGGGAGTGACCACTCCCCTGACCTGTACCTCCCCTGGGAGGTGCCCAGAGCTCCTCCAGTGTGCTCCAGACCTCTGCCATCTTGGAAACAGAGGTGCTGCTGGCACACTGGACTGCTCTGAGTGGCCAGTGCCACCAGGTGACGCCAGAGACTCCTTGTGATAGGCTCCTTCAGGTGTTGCTAGCCTATCCTCTCTCCTAAGTAGCCAAACCCTCTTTTCTGGCTATTTA
Organism: Pleurodeles waltl; assembly: GCF_031143425.1. Classification (NCBI taxonomy): domain Eukaryota; kingdom Metazoa; phylum Chordata; class Amphibia; order Caudata; family Salamandridae; genus Pleurodeles; species Pleurodeles waltl. The sequence continues at coordinate 1,871,076,240 of NC_090444.1, read as the reverse complement.
GGGTCTCTGTCTCTTGGGATTCCTTAGATAACGAATGCAAGAGCTCAGCCGAGTTCCTCTGCATCTCTCTCTTCACCTTCTGCCAAGGAATCGACTGCTGACCGCGCTGGAAGCCTGCAAAACTGCAACATAGTAGCAAAGACGACTACTGCAACTCTGTAACGCTGATCCTGCCGCCTTCTCGACTGTTTTCCTGGTGGTGCATGCTGTGGGGGTAGTCTGCCTCCTCTCTGCACTAGAAGCTCCGAAGAAATCTCCCGTGGGTCGACGGAATCTTCCCCCTGCAACCGCAGGCACCAAAAAGCTGCATTACCGGTCCCTTGGGTCTCCTCTCAGCACGACGAGCGAGGTCCCTCGAATCCAGCAACTCTGTCCAAGTGACCCCCACAGTCCAGTGACTCTTCAGTCCAAGTTTGGTGGAGGTAAGTCCTTGCCTCACCTCGCTAGACTGCATTGCTGGGAACCGCGACTTTTGCAGCTACTCCGGCCCCTGTGCACTTCCGGCGGAAATCCTTTGTGCACAGCCAAGCCTGGGTCCACGGCACTCTAACCTGCATTGCACGACTTTCTAAGTTGGTCTCCGGCGACGTGGGACTCCTTTGTGTAACTTCGGGTGAGCACCATTTCACGCATCCTCGTAGTGCCTGTTTCTGGCACTTCTCCGGGTGCTACCTGCTGCTAAGAGGACTCCTTGTCATGCTCGACGTCCCCTCTACCTCCTGGTCCAATTTGCGACCTCCTGGGCCACAGCAGCATCCAAAAACGCTAACCGCACGATTTGCCGCTAGCAAGGCTTGTTGGCATTCTTTCGGCGGGAAAACACTTCTGCACAACTCTCCACGGCGAGAGGGATCCGTCCACCAAAGGGGAAGTCTCTAGCCCTTTTCGTTTCTGCAGAAACCTCTGCTTCTTCTGTCCAGTAGAAGCTTCTTTGCACCCACAGCTGGCATTTCCTGGGCATATGCCCATCTCCGACTTGCTTGTGACTTTTGGACTTGGTCCCCTTGTTCCACAGGTACCCTAGATTGGAAATCCATCGTTGTTGCATTGTTGGTTGGTGTCTTTCCTGCATTATTCCTCTAACACGACTTCTTTGTCCTTAGGGGAACTTTAGTGCACTTTGCACTCACTTTTCAGGGTTTTGGGGAGGGTTATTTTTCTAACTCTCACTATTTTCTAATAGTCCCAGCGACCCTCTACAAGGTCACATAGGTTTGGGGTCCATTCGTGGTTCGCATTCCACTTTTGGAGTATATGGTTTGTGTTGCCCCTATCCCTATGTGTCCCCATTGCATCCTATTGTAACTATACATTGTTTGCACTGTTTTCTAAGACTATACTGCATATTTTTGCTATTGTGTATATATATCTTGTGTATATTTCCTATCCTCTCACTGAGGATACACTCTGAGATACTTTGGCATATTGTCATAAAAATAAAGTACCTTTATTTTTAGTATAACTGTGTATTGTGTTTTCTTATGATATTGTGCATATGACACTAGGTGGTACTGTAGGAGCTTCACTCGTCTCCTAGTTCAGCCTAAGCTGCTCTGCTAAGCTACCATTATCTATCAGCCTATGCTGCTAGACACCCTATACACTAATAAGGGATAACTGGGCCTGGTGCAAGGTGCAAGTACTCCTAGGTACTCACTACAAGCCAGTCCAGCCTCCTACATTGGTTGTGCAGCGGTGGGATAAGTGCTTTGAGACTACTTACCACTCTTGTCATTGTACTTTTCATAAGAGAAAAATATACAAAACAAGTTCAGTGTATATACACATTGCCAAAAAGTTTTGCATTTCCTCTTTTCACTCTTTTCTAAAGTGCTGAAAAGTACTTCTAACTTTCTAAAAAAGTTCTAAAAAGTTTTAAAAGTTTTTTTCTCTGTCTTTCTAAAAGCTCTGACAAACTTTTTTCTCTTTTTCTATCACTTTAACTCTCTCTAAAAATGTCTGGCACAGGCCAAAATGTTGATCTGTCCAAACTTGCATATGACCACCTTAGCTGGAAAGGAGCAAGGAGTCTCTGTGTAGAGAGAAGTTTGAGTGTAGGGAAGAATCCTTCCTTGGAATTGTTACTTAACATGCTTAGAGAATAAGATAAGGCAAGAAGTGCCCCATCTGTTGAAAAAGTAGCTAATGGTTCCCAATCTGATCCAGGGACTCCCCCAGGAAAAGATTCAGGAAAGAAACTTCCTAGCCTGCCCATTACTAGACAGTCTAGCATAGTTGGTAATGATGAAGAGCCACACCATACAAATCGTGTTGTCTCACATCATAGCAAAAGCATTTATTCTCACCACAGTGGTACTGATGTTTCTGTTAGCCAAGCTGTTAGGGTGCCCTCTGTAAGGGACAGGTCTCCTTCTATCCATTCTCACCATACTTCTGTTTCAAGGCATGTCCCTCCCACCCACCCTGATGACAGATTGTTAGAAAGGGAGCTCAGTAGATTGAGAGTGGAACAAACCAGACTGAAGCTCAAGAAGCAACAGCTGGATTTGGATAGACAGACTTTAGAAGTAGAGAAGGAGAGACAGAAACTGGGTTTAGAAACCCATGGTGGCAGCAGCAGTATTCCCCATAGTCATCCTGCAAAAGAGCATGATTCCAGGAATCTGCATAAGATAGTTCCCCCTTATAAAGAGGGGGATGACATTAACAAGTGGTTTGCTGCACTTGAGAGGGCCTGTGCTGTACAGGATGTCCCTCAAAGGCAGTGGGCTGCTATCCTATGGCTATCATTTAGTGGAAAAGGTAGGGATAGGCTCCTTACTGTAAAAGAAAATGAAGCTAATGATTACAAAGTTCTTAAGAATGCACTCCTGGATGGTTATGGCTTAACCACTGAACAATACAGGATAAAGTTCAGAGAGACCAAAAAGGAGTCTTCACAAGACTGGGTTGATTTCATTGACCATTCAGTGAAGGCCTTGGAGGGGTGGTTACATGGCAGTAAAGTTACTGATTATGACAGCCTGTATAACTTGATCCTGAGAGAGCATATTCTTAATAATTGTGTGTCTGATTTGTTGCACCGGTACCTGGTGGACTCTGATCTAACCTCGCCCCAAGAATTGGGAAAGAAGGCAGACAAATGGGTCAGAACAAGGGTGAACAGAAAAGTTCATACAGGGGGTGACAAAGATGGCAATAAGAAGAAAGATGGTGAAAAACCTCAAGATAAGCATGGGGATAAGGGTAAAACCAAAGATCCCACTTCAAATCTTAAACACTCTTCAGAGGGTGGGGATAAAACAAATTCTTCCTCTTCTTCTCAACCTACACAATTTAAAAGGCCTTGGTGCTTTGTGTGTAAAAATAGAGGCCATAGGCCAGGGGATAAGTCCTGTCCAGTTAAACCCCCTGAGCCTACCACCACTAATACATCAAGCTCTAGTGCCCCTAGCAGTAGTGGTACTAGTGGTGGGACTGCCGGCAACAGTCAAGTTAAGGGTGTAGTTGGGTTCACTTATGGGTCCTGTAGGAAAGTACCATCTTGCCTGGCATGTTACCCCCATTTTTCACTGTATATATGTTGTTTTAGTTGTATGTGTCACTGGGACCCTGGTAACCCAGGGCCCCAGTGCTCATAAGTGTGCCTGTATGTGTTACCTGTGTAGTGACTAACTGTCTCACTGAGGCTCTGCTAATCAGAACCTCAGTGGTTATGCTCTCTCATTTCTTTCCAAATTGTCACTGACAGGCTAGTGACCATTTTTACCAATTTACATTGGCTTACTGGAACACCCTTATAATCCCCTAGTATATGGTACTGAGGTACCCAGGGTATTGGGGTTCCAGGAGATCCCTATGGGCTGCAGCATTTCTTTTGCCACCCATAGGGAGCTCTGACAATTCTTACACAGGCCTGCCACTGCAGCCTGAGTGAAATAACGTCCACGTTATTTCACAGCCATTTTACACTGCACTTAAGTAACTTATAAGTCACCTATATGTCTAACCTTTACCTGGTAAAGGTTAGGTGCAAAGTTACTTAGTGTGAGGGCACCCTGGCACTAGCCAAGGTGCCCCCACATTGTTCAGAGCCAATTCACTGAACTTTGTGAGTGCGGGGACACCATTACACGCGTGCACTACATATAGGTCACTACCTATATGTAGCTTCACCATGGTAACTCCGAATATGGCCATGTAACATGTCTATGATCATGGAATTGCCCCCTCTATGCCATCCTGGCATTGTTGGTACAATTCCATAATCCTAGTGGTCTGTAGCACAGACCCTGGTACTGCCAGACTGCCCTTCCTGGGGTTTCTCTGCAGCTGCTGCTGCTGCCAACCCCTCAGACAGGCATCTGCCCTCCTGGGGTCCAGCCAGGCCTGGCCCAGGATGGCAGAACAAAGAACTTCCTCTGAGAGAGGGTGTGACACCCTCTCCCTTTGGAAAATGGTGTGAAGGCAGGGGAGGAGTAGCCTCCCCCAGCCTCTGGAAATGCTTTGTTGGGCACAGAGGTGCCCAATTCTGCATAAGCCAGTCTACACCGGTTCAGGGACCCCTTAGCCCCTGCTCTGGCGCGAAACTGGACAAAGGAAAGGGGAGTGACCACTCCCCTGACCTGCACCTCCCCTGGGAGGTGTCCAGAGCTCCTCCAGTGTGCTCCAGACCTCTGCCATCTTGGAAACAGAGGTGCTGCTGGCACACTGGACTGCTCTGAGTGGCCAGTGCCACCAGGTGACGTCAGAGACTCCCTGTGATAGGCTCCTTCAGGTGTTAGTAGCCTTTCCTCTCTCCTAGGTAGCCAAACCCTCTTTTCTGGCTATTTAGGGTCTCTGTCTCTGGGGAAACTTTAGATAACGAATGCATGAGCTCAGCCGAGTTCCTCTGCATCTCCCTCTTCACCTTCTGATAAGGAATCGACCGCTGACCGCGCTGGAAGCCTGCAAACCTGCAACATAGTAGCAAAGACGACTACTGCAACTCTGTAACGCTGATCCTGCCGCCTTCTCGACTGTTTTCCTGCTTGTGCATGCTGTGGGGGTAGTCTGCCTCCTCTCTGCACCAGAAGCTCCGAAGAAATCTCCCGTGGGTCGACGGAATCTTCCCCCTGCAACCGCAGGCACCAAAAAGCTGCATTACCGGTCCCTTGGGTCTCCTCTCAGCACGACGAGCGAGGTCCCTCGAATCCAGCGACACCGTCCAAGTGACCCCCACAGTCCAGTGACTCTTCAGCCCAAGTTTGGTGGAGGTAAGTCCTTGCCTCACCTCGCTGGGCTGCATTGCTGGGAACCGCGACTTTGCAAGCTACTCCGGCCCCTGTGCACTTCCGGCAGAAATCCTTCGTGCACAGCCAAGCCTGGGTCCACGGCACTCTAACCTGCATTGCACGACTTTCTAAGTTGGTCTCCGGCGACGTGGGACTCCTTTGTGCAACTTCGGCGAGCACCGTTTCACGCATCCTCGTAGTGCCTGTTTCTGGCACTTCTCCGGGTGCTACCTGCTTCAGTGAGGGCTCTTTGTCTTGCTCGACGTCCCCTCTCTCTGCAGGTCCAATTTGCGACCTCCTGGTCCCTCCTGGGCCCCAGCAGCGTCCAAAAACGCCAAACGCACGATTTGCGTGTAGCAAGGCTTGTTGGCGTCCATCCGGCGGGAAAACACTTCTGCACGACTCTCCAAGGCGTGCGGGATCCATCCTCCAAAGGGGAAGTCTCTAGCCCTTGTCGTTCTTGCAGTATTCACAGTTCTTCAGCCTAGTAAGAGCTTCTTTGCACCAACCGCTGGCATTTCTTGGGCATCTGCCCATCTCCGAGTGGCTTGTGACTTTTGGACTTGGTCCCCTTGTTCCACAGGTACCCTCAGTCAGGAATCCATCGTTGTTGCATTACTGATTTGTGTTTTCCTTGCATTTTCCCTCTAACACGACTATTTTGTCCTTAGGGGAACTTTAGTGCACTTTGCACTCACTTTTCAGGGTCTTGGGGAGGGTTATTTTGCTAACTCTCACTATTTTCTAATAGTCCCAGCGACCCTCTACAAGGTCACATAGGTTTGGGGTCCATTCGTGGTTCGCATTCCACTTCTGGAGTATATGGTTTGTGTTGCCCCTATCCCTATGTTTCCCCATTGCATCCTATTGTAACTATACATTGTTTGCACTGTTTTCTAAGACTATACTGCATATTTTTGCTATTGTGTATATATATCTTGTGTATATTTCCTATCCTCTCACTGAGGGTACACTCTAAGATACTTTGGCATATTGTCATAAAAATAAAGTACCTTTATTTTTAGTATAACTGTGTATTGTGTTTTCTTATGATATTGTGCATATGACACTAAGTGGTACTGTAGTAGCTTCACACGTCTCCTAGTTCAGCCTGAGCTGCTTTGCTAAGCTACCATTATCTATCAGCCTAAGCTGCTAGACACCCTATACACTAATAAGGGATAACTGGGCCTGGTGCAAGGTGCAAGTACCCCTTGGTACTCACTACAAGCCAGTCCAGCCTCCTACAGGTCCATAGTAGAAACTGGGGTAGTCAGTCCCAAGACAGTTTCTGTCACACCTAGTGGCATTGGCCTTGCCACACTGGCTGCTTGTCCCCTTACAATGGATAAGTACAGGCAGACAGTTTCAATAAATGGTGTTGAGGCCTTGGCCTACAGGGACACAGGTGCCAGTATCACTTTGGTGACTGAAAACCTAGTGCACCCTGATCAACACATCATTGGACAACAGTATAAGATTATTGATGTCCATAACTCCACTAAGTTTCTTCCCTTAGCTATAATTCAGTTTAGTTGGGGTAGATTTACTGGCCCTAAGCAGGTGGTGGTATCACCTAGCTTACCTGTAGACTGTCTCTTAGGTAATGACCTAGAGGCCTCAGGTTGGGCTGATGTAGAGTTTTATGCCCATGCAGCCATGCTGGGCATCCCTGAGGAATTGTTCCCTCTCATTTCTACTGAAATGAAAAAGCAAAGGAGAGAAGGCCTGAAAACTCAGGATCCCTCTCCATCAACAGGTAAAAAGGGTATCACAGTATCCCCTAACCACCCTACCATACAGGATACCATTCCTGTGGTGGGAGAAACCTCTCCTGGGGTGGCACCTGTTCCAAGGGAAACATCAGCTGGCAAAGCTGTACTCCCTGAGGTAGAAGTACCTCTCTGTGGGATAACTAACATTGGTGAGAAAAAGAGCACCATTTTAGTTAACATGGAGCATCCCTCCAACCCTCCCAGAGAAACTTTAGTGCAGAAACTCTGCACTGCCTCACAACACTTAGGACAGCATCCCTGCCCTAGTGTGGAGCTCATAGGACAGCATCCCTGCCCTGCTCCAACTCAAGATAAACAGCATCCATGTTCTCTCTTCCAGCCATATGGACAAGGTTTTTGCCCAGCTATGGCTTTTCTGAGACAGCATCCCTGTCTGGCATTTCCATCACTACAAATAGGTTCAGTGGACAACTTCCACTGCTCTAAACTAAAACTTACTGATAGAAACTCTGAAAATGCATCTTCACATTGTTGCTTAGCTAAAAAACTTCAAACAGGGTGGTTTACATCCCCACAGGGAAGTAACCATATAGTGGATGATAAAGGGAGTAACCAGTCTATTGCAGAGCTACTCTCTACTTATCACCACTTAGACAACAAAGTCTCAACTGGCCAAGGTTAGCCTTATTGCCCTTCGTTTGGAGGGGGTTGTGTGAGAAAGTAGCTTCTTTCTAGCCTTGTTACCCCCACTTTTGGCCTGTTTGTGAGTGTATGTCAGGGTGTTTTCACTGTCTCACTGGGATCCTGCTAGCCAGGGCCCAGTGCTCATAGTGAAAACCCTATGTTTTCAGTATGTTTGTTATGTGTCACTGGGACCCTGCTAGCCAGGACCCCAGTGCTCATAAGGTTGTGGCCTATATGTATGTGTTCCCTGTGTGGTGCCTAACTGTCTCACTGAGGCTCTGCTAATCAGAACCTCAGTGGTTATGCTCTCTCATTTCTTTTAAATTGTCACTAACAGGCTAGTGACCAATTTTACCAATTCACATTGGCTTACTGGAACACCCTTATAATTCCCTAGTATATGGTACTGAGGTACCCAGGGTATTGGGGTTCCAGGAGATCCCTATGGGCTGCAGCATTTCTTTTGCCACCCATAGGGAGCTCTGACAAATCTTACACAGGCCTGCCACTGCAGCCTGAGTGAAATAACGTCCACGTTATTTCACAGCCATTTTTCACTGCACTTAAGTAACTTATAAGTCACCTATATGTCTAACCTCTACCTAGTAAAGGTTGGGTGCTAAGTTACTTAGTGTGTGGGCACCCTGGCACTAGCCAAGGTGCCCCCACATTGTTCAGGGCCAATTCCCCAGACTTTGTGAGTGCGGGGACACCATTACACGCGTGCACTACATATAGGTCACTACCTATATGTAGCTTCACAATGGTAACTCCGAATATGGCCATGTAATATGTCTATGATCATGGAATTGCCCCCTCTATACCATCCTGGCATAGTTGGCACAATCCCATGATCCCAGTGGTCTGTAGCACAGACCCTGGTACTGCCAAACTGCCTTTCCCGGGGTTTCACTGCAGCTGCTGCTGCTGCCAATCCCTCAGACAGGCATCTGCCCTCCTGGGGTCCAGCCAGGCCTGGCCCAGGATGGCAGAACAAAGGACTTCCTCTGAGAGAGGGTGTTACACCCTCTCCCTTTGGAAAATGGTGTGAAGACAGGGGAGGAGTAGCCCCCCCCAGCCTCTGGAAATGCTTTCTTGGGCACAGATGTGCCCAATTCTGCATAAGCCAGTCTACACCGGTTCAGGGGACCCCTTAGCCCTGCTCTGGCGTGAAACTGGACAAAGGAAAGGGGAGTGACCACTCCCCTGACCTGTACCTCCCCTGGGAGGTGCCCAGAGCTCCTCCAGTGTGCTCCAGACCTCTGCCATCTTGGAAACAGAGGTGCTGCTGGCACACTGGACTGCTCTGAGTGGCCAGTGCCACCAGGTGACGTCAGAGACTCCTTGTGATAGGCTCCTTCAGGTGTTGCTAGCCTATCCTCTCTCCTAAGTAGCCAAACCCTCTTTTCTGGCTATTTAGGGTCTCTGTCTCTTGGGATTCCTTAGATAACGAATGCAAGAGCTCAGCCGAGTTCCTCTGCATCGCTCTCTTCACCTTCTGCCAAGGAATCGACTGCTGACCGCGCTGGAAGCCTGCAAAACTGCAACATAGTAGCAAAGACGACTACTGCAACTCTGTAACGCTGATCCTGCCGCCTTCTCGACTGTTTTCCTGGTGGTGCATGCTGTGGGGGTAGTCTGCCTCCTCTCTGCACTAGAAGCTCCGAAGAAATCTCCCGTGGGTCGACGGAATCTTCCCCCTGCAACCGCAGGCACCAAAAAGCTGCATTACCAGTCCCTTGGGTCTCCTCTCAACACAACGAGCGAGGTCCCTCGAATCCAGCAACTCTGTCCAAGTGACCCCCACAGTCCAGTGACTCTTCAGTCCAAGTTTGGTGGAGGTAAGTCCTTGCCTCAACTCGCTAGACTGCATTGCTGGGAACCGCAACTTTTGCAGCTACTCTGGCCCCTGTGCACTTCCGGCGGAAATCCTTTGTGCACACCCAAGCCTGGGTCCACGGCACTCTAACCTGCATTGCACGACTTTCTAAGTTGGTCTCCGGCGATGTGGGACTCCTTTGTGTAACTTCGGGTGAGCACCGTTTCACGCATCCTCATAGTGCCTGTTTCTGGCACATCCCTGGGTGCTACCTGCTGCTAAGAGGGCTCCTTGTCTTGCTCGACGTCCCCTCTACCTCCTGGTCCAATTTGCGACCTCCTGGTCCCTCCTGGGCCACAGCAGCATCCAAAAATGCTAACCACACGATTTGCAGCTAGCAAGGCTTGTTGGCGTTCTTTCGGCAGGAAAACACTTCTGCACGACTCTCCACGGCGAGAGGGATCCGTCCACCAAAGGGGAAGTCTCTAGCCTTTTTCGTTCCTGCAGAAACCTCTGCTTCTTCTGTCCAGTAGAAGCTTCTTTGCACCCACAGCTGGCATTTCCTGGGCATATGCCCATCTCTGACTTGCTTGTGACTTTTGGACTTGGTCCCCTTGTTCCACAGGTACCCTAGATTGGAAATCCATCGTTGTTGCATTGTTGGTTGGTGTCTTTCCTGCATTATTCCTCTAACACGACTTCTTTGTCCTTAGGGGAACTTTAGTGCACTTTGCACTCACTTTTCAGGGTCTTGGGGAGGGTTATTTTTCTAACTCTCACTATTTTCTAATAGTCCCAGCGACCCTCTACAAGGTCACATAGGTTTGGGGTCCATTCGTGGTTCGCATTCCACTTTTGGAGTATATGGTTTGTGTTGCCCCTATCCCTATGTGTCCCCATTGCATCCTATTGTAACTATACATTGTTTGCACTGTTTTCTAAGACTATACTGCATATTTTTGCTATTGTGTATATATATCTTGTGTATATTTCCTATCCTCTCACTGAGGGTACACTCTGAGATACTTTGGCATATTGTCATAAAAATAAAGTACCTTTATTTTTAGTATAACTGTGTATTGTGTTTTCTTATGATATTGTGCATATGACACTAGGTGGTACTGTAGGAGCTTCACTCGTCTCCTAGTTCAGCCTAAGCTGCTCTGCTAAGCTACCATTATCTATCAGCCTAAGCTGCTAGACACCCTATACACTAATAAGGGATAACTGGGCCTGGTGCAAGGTGCAAGTACACCTTGGTACTCACTACAAGCCAGTCCAGCCTCCTACTTGTTGTATTTGTTGTGATCCTATGTGAGAACCTTTGGAATCCATGACTGAGTGACAGACAGGGGCTGCTCCTACCTTGTCCTCTTGGGGCGCAGCAGCTGGTAGTGTCTTCGAGGGGGAGCAGTGAGAGGCGCACAAAATATAACTAAAGATAGGACTGAAACATATGGGTGACTACACAGCACCAGTCTAGCCAGGGGGTAAGCAGGGTGCTGTGTATGGGGTGTGTGGAGTGCTGTGTGCCAGTCCACCCACAAAAGATCAATCAATCAATCGGTATTTATAGAGCGTGGGTACTCACCCATGAGGGTCTCAAGGCACTGAAGGGGGGGGCCTCATTCGAAGAGCAACGTCTTGAGGTTCTTCCTGAAGATGGTGAGCGACGGGCTTTATCTGAGGTGCAGGGGGAGGTTGTTCCAGCTCTTTGCTGCAGTGTAGGTAAAAGATCGTCCTCCAAAGGTAATTTTGAAGATTCGAGGGATGGTGGCCAAGACCATCTAGGTGGAGGGAGTCAGCAGAGAAGGCCCAGTGACCTGGTGCAACCAGGGCCAGGCAGAGAAGTTGTCATTAAAAGGCCTCAATGTCATGTACGTCTGCTATGTTGGAATAGGCCAAATACTTGAGCAGGGGTTGCATCCCAAGTCCCTCTCATGCTTGCCAAGGCTCCCTAAAGTGGCCTGCCCTAGTGGGGTCATGGCTCAGACTAAGGGTGGGTGGAACTTGTGGAATTTCTCTCCGCAGAATTCCACAGAGTTATATAAAAACTCTGTGAGATTAAGGGGAGCTCTGCAAGTGGGCGGTATTTGGGCATGTTGCGCGGCTCACCCTGATTTTTGTAAGAACGGTGCGAAGTGTACCACACGATGCACTAGAGTGCTCTGTTTCTTTCTGCCATTCGAGTAGAAATGTACTCGACAGCACCTTTCTCAACACAAAACACTTGTGACTTTCCAAGACAGCCTGTGTTAAGAAATCTCGCTGGGAGGCATTCTAGCTCCTGAAAATCACAGTAGGGGACGCAAATTCTCACTCACACTCACCAACTCAATGTGAGAAAGCTGCGTACGAGAAAAACTCCACCACTCAGCAATTGGTGAAGTTGTGCCAGAGCTCTGTGCTCTTAGCGGAACAGGGAGTGGGCAAAACCTTGTGAACTCTGCCGCGGAGTGGAAGTGTTCACCCAGCCCCAGCTCACAAGTAGCGCAGGAAGAGGCTTGTTCACCCCAACGTACCCTTCTGTCGTGGTCCCTCTGTGCCCACACAGTGCTTCTTAGATCCCACAGACCCCTGCGCTTTCCAGTGTTACTTGAGGGACGTCCTCCTGCCCGTCTAGAATTTACTCTCACATAATGTCCACTTTGATTATCAGTGGGGAATGACATCTCAGGGTAAAAAGGAGACAATATGGTGAAAGCACATACCTGGCTCCCTTCGCTTCAGCTAGGACAGAACCATGAGTCCTTCACTCCTGCTGTTCCCAATGACTGAGGTCAGCAGAGACACAAAGACACGCTCTCTCAGTGCCACCAGGAGCTGAGGAAAGGTTCCCTCTGGCGGTGTAAGGGAATGACCAAGGCAGAGAGGAACAGCAGGACTTGGTGTCAGAGGATGGCCCTCTATGTAGTGTGCAGAACTAGGCACACTGTGAAGGGGGTCCAGGCAACCACACCAGGGTTTCCAGGGGTGAAAATCACACCACCTAAAGCTCTAATTTGTAAGGTAGCTGGTCGAGCAGTTAGGCTAATCCAAGAGATGTGATAAGTATTTGCTGTACTCAAAAATCCAGTCATGCACCACACACACGCAATGAATAACTTGAGAGCAGAATTTATAAAAAATACTTCAGACTTTTATATACATTTTAGGACCAAGATCTTTAAGATACGGTCAGTACTTTTTGAGAGATGACTTTTCAAAGTTTTGTTAAAGTTAGTCTTTCTTTGCGTAATTATGTACCGTTGGAATCAATGGGCAGTCACATCGAAAAATGCATTAAAAATCGTACATTTGAGTTACCAGTCTCCTCTTTTGCAGGATGGTCACAGCAGTCAGTGAGCACCATGTGCCAGCTGGAGATCCTCGGACGGCTCCTGCGTTCCGGCAGAAGCAACGTTGGAAAGTCTCTTGGCACAGGCACAGGGCCACCTGGAGGGGCCACTTGGAAAAGGAGCTGGTTTGCAGATTTTAAGATGGTGCCTTGGGGTCACCTTGGGCTGTCAAGGTCGCAAGGGGTTGGGAACCCGTGAAGCACAGCTGCTCCTCATTGGAGGACATAGGGCAGCAGTTTGCAGGGCGAGTTGGAGATCCAGGAGCTGGAGGTGAGATCCAGGAGCTGGAGGTGAGTCTCGTTGAGGGCTGCTTACAGGACAATGGGGGCACTCTGGTCAGAGGTCCAGGGTGTTCCTGAAGTCCCTTGACTGGGGCTTCCTCCTGATCCTATTTCAGCTCCGGAGAAGCTGGTTTTCTGGTTGTCCGATGTCAGCTGACCAGTACCCAGGGTATTGGCATAACTTGCCATCAACCTTTGCGCACTTGTAGGTCACACCCAGATGGCTGTTAGTGGGTTGTCATGTCTGGCTGTAACTTCTGGTTGCAGAGATATCGGCTGATCGGTGAAGTGACCCTCACCAGTTTGTAGGTTCTTGCTTGGTTTTTGAGTGGCGCCTCCACTCAGAAGGGAGATCTGGGGTGATTCTTGAAGCCAGCAGGTCTCCTGGATTTCCTGGGGTCAGTCCAGTGTCCAGCTCCTCCGCAGCAGCCATTTTTAGGTCCTGGGTGCAGCAGGCAGGGTTTGGCGCCTTTTCTTGTGCAGCAGGTCCACAGTTCTCTTGCTTTGGATCGTCTTTGGTGCTGGTCTTCTTTGTCTTTTCAAATCTGATTCCTTGTTCTAGAGGACCCCACTAAATGCTGAATTTAGTGGGTATTATAGAGGGAACCTGGTAGTGTCCAATGGGACACTTACCTTTGGGTGGCTCCACCCACTTTAGTGACCACTTCCTGTGGGAATGGTCACTTTCCTAAACCTGATTGGCTATTTTCCTGCCATCCAACATGGAGGAAAATGAAATGGAGGGTTCACTTCACCTGCAAGGCCCCTAGGGGTGGTGCATGCTCAGTGAGGCCAATCCTCCTACCCTTTGTGTGGTTTCCCGCCTTTGCTCCCTCCAAGAGTGGGGGTTTTCAAAGGGGAAGGCCATCTGCTTCTAGCAGCAGGCCTGGGGGTTGAGTTTTAAGGGCTGTAGCCCTTGAAGCCACTGCCAGGGCAGTGCACATTCCTGAGGGAGGGGGCGTTAGCTCCTCCACCCAGGAAGGGTTTTGTCTTACAAACCGGAGAGACTGGGCTCTCCCCCAAGGTCTGTGGATTGGCTGTATGGATGTGGCAGGCTTGCTGGAACCAGTCAGCAACCATGCCAGGATAGTTAGTTTTTGCAGAGGGCACCTCTAAGGTGACCCCTGGGTACATTTTATAATAAATCCAGTACTGGTACAAGTTTGGATTTATCATTCTAAGTTGTTTGGTACCAAACAACCCTGGTTGCAGAGTGGCCATCATGTAGTTGGGAAACTCGTGTTGACCAGTGTCCAGCACATGTATTAACATGGCTGCTCCGTTCACTCACTATGTCCCAGGTTTGGCAAGGACACAGTGGGGGCATATTGCTCATGCAGCTATGCCCTCACATAGAGTATGGTGCTCCCTGCCTTAGGGCTGGAAGGCCTGCCAGAGGGGTGACTTACCCATAACATATGCAGTGTATGGTGGACAGGGCACACAGGCAGTGTGCCATGTCAAGTTTGTATTTTAGGTTTGCACCAGGACACTCAGCCTCGTATGGCAGTACTTGGTGCACCTGGATGCATAGCTCTTGAGGGTGGCACAATCAGTGCTGCTGCCCTCAGGGGCTTACCCATAGTATTCCATGCCCTGGGTACCTAAGTACCTTTTATTAGGGACTTCTAGTGGCAGCTAAAGGTGTATCCAATTACATTTACAATGTTTTAGGGAAAGAACACTGGCCCTGGGAACCTGGTTAGCAGGATCCCAGTGCACTCCAGTCCAAGTTGCATTCAGAAACCAGGCAAAAAGTGTGTGTGGGGGGGGGTACTGCAACAAGGAGCCGGTCTCTCACACCAGGGAATACACTGGAACCGGCGATGTTTGAGCATGTGCTGCATGAAACAAGAAGGTGCACAGGTACCACCTAGATCAAACACATGACATGCCTGAGGTAAGCAAGTGTGCATACAGGGGCACTGGACATCACCAGATGGCACTGGCGGTACTGAACATCACCAGATGGCACTGAGAGGGCACTGAACAGAAGCAGATGACCCTGAGGGGGCACCGGGTGGCAGTAGGCAGCACCGAATATCACCAGATGGTACTGCTGGGGCACTGAACATCACAGATTGCACTGAGGGGGCACTGTACATCACCAGATGGCAACTGGGAAGCACTGAACATCACCTGAATGCACTTAAGGGGCACTGAACATCACAGCTGACACTGAGGGGGCAATGACGAGACCCAAATGGCACTGAAGGGGGCACCAGATACGACAGAGGAGACACTAGATGGCACTTGGGGCACTATACATCACCAGATGCCACTGTGGAGGCACTAAACATCACCAGATGGCACAATGAACATCACCAGATAGCACTAAGGGGCACTGAACATCAGCAGATGGCACTGAGGGGGCACTGAACATCACCAGATGGCCCTGAGGAGACACTGAACATCACCAGATGGCACTGAGGGGGCACTAAAAAGCACCAGATGGCACTGAACATGACCAGATGATACAGAGAAGGCAATGAACATCACCAGATGGCACTGAGGGGATAACAGATTGCACTGAGGGGCCACTGAACAGAAGCAAATGACCTTGATGGGGCACTGGGTGGCAGTAGGGGGCACTGAATATCACCAAATGGCACTGAGTGGGACAACAGATGGCAATGAGGCGGCACTGAACATCACCAGGTGGCACTGGGGGCACTGAACATCACCAGATGGCACTTAACATCAGCAGATGGTACTGCAGGGGCACTGAACATCACCAGATGGCACAGAGTAGGCAGTGAATATCACCAAATGGCACTATGGGTCACTTAACATCACCAGATGGCACTTGGGAGGCACTAAACGTCACCAGATTGCACTGTGGGGGCACTAAGTATCACCAGATGGCACTGAGGTGCACTGAACATCACCAGATGGCACTGAAGTGGCA
This sequence comes from Pleurodeles waltl, assembly GCF_031143425.1. Classification (NCBI taxonomy): domain Eukaryota; kingdom Metazoa; phylum Chordata; class Amphibia; order Caudata; family Salamandridae; genus Pleurodeles; species Pleurodeles waltl. The sequence goes on along the minus strand of NC_090444.1, from coordinate 1,871,060,240 downwards.
CCAGATGGAAGTAGGGGGCACTGAACATTATTAGATGGCACTGAGGGGCATGAAACATCACCAGATGGCACTGAGGGGTCACAGAACATCACCAGATGGCACTTAAGAGGCACCAGATGACACTGAGGAAGCACCAAACATCAGCAGATGGCACTGAGGGGGCACTGAACATCACGGATGGCACTGAGGGGGCACTTGACATCACCAGATGGCACTAATGGGGCTCTCACCTTCACCTGATGGCACTGGTGGGCCCTGAACATCACCGGATGGCACTGAAGGGCACTGAACATCATCAGATGGCACTAAAGGAGGCACTGAACATAATCAGATGACACTGAGGAGGCCCCAGATGGCACCGAAGGATGCACTGAAGGGGGCACCAGAGGGCACTGAGGGGGCACCAGATGGCATTGAAGGAGTTCTGAACAGAACCAGATGGCACTGAAGGGGGCACCAGATGGCACTGATGGGGCACTGAACATCACCAGATGGCACTGGGGGCACTGAATATCACCAGATGTCAATGAAGGGACACCAAACCACCAGATGGCACTGAAGTGGGTACTGATTGGCACTGAGGAGGGCACCAGATAGCACCGAGGGGCACTGAACATCTCCAGACGGCACTGGGGGGTATTGAACATCACCAGATGGCACTGAAGTGGGCATCAGATGGCACTGAAGTGGGTACCGATTGGCACTGAGGAGGGCAACCAATGGCACTGAGGGGCAGTGAACATCTCCTGATGACACTGGGGGGTATTGAACGTTACCAGATGCCACTGAAGGGGGAACAAACATCACCCGATGGCACAGAAGTGGGCACAGATGGTACTGAAGTGGGCACCAGATGGTACTGAAGTGGGCACCAGATGGCACTGAGGAGGCACCAGATGGCACTGAAGTGGGTACCGATTGGCACTGAGGAGGGCACCAGATAGCACCGAGGGGCACTGAACATCTCCAGACGGCACTGGGGGGTATTGAACATCACCAGATGGCACTGAAGTGGGCATCAGATGGCACTGAAGTGGGTACCGATTGGCACTGAGGAGGGCAACAGATGGCACCGAGGGGCACTGAACATCTCCTGATGGCACTGGGGGGTATTGAACATTACCAGATGCCACTGAAGGGGGAACAAACATCACCAGATGGCACTGAAGTGGGCACAGATGGTACTGAAGTGGGTACCGATTAGCACTGAGGAGGGCAACAGATGGCACCGAGAGGCATTGAACATCTCCTGATGGCACTGGGGGGTATTGAACATTACTAGATGCCACTGAAGGGGGAACAAACATCACCAGATGGCACTGAAGTGGGCACAGATGGTACTGAAGTGGGCACCAGATGGCACTGAGGAGGCACCAGATGGCACTGAAGTGGGTACCGATTGGCACTGAGGAGGGCAACAGATGGCACCGAGGGGCACTGAACATCTCCTGATGGCACTGGGGGGTATTGAACATTACCAGATGCCACTGAAGGGGGAACAAACATCACCAGATGGCACTGAAGTGGGCACAGATGGTACTGAAGTGGGCACCAGATGGTACTGAAGTGGGCACCAGATGGCACTGAGGAGGCACCAGATGGCACTGAGCGGACACTGATCAGCATCAGATGGCACCGAAAGGGGCACTGATGAGCCATTCTGAATGAGATGCCGTAGACTGAGTCTTGCTGCTGCAATGGGATGATCCTGCTCCACCTGTGCGCTGGGGAGGGGGGAGCATCGCTAATTCCATGTTCTTCCCACGCCTGTGATGATGCTTCCTGCATTTTAAGAGGCTCTGAAGTTTCCAGCTGATTAAAGCTGAAACCAGAGGGAACCCCAGGGCTCCATTAGAATGCAGCGTGTGATGCGAGCCAGGCAGTGCGCTGTGTGTCCTGGGATGATGTTGCGAGAAGCGCCAAGTCTCAGATATTCCTACATCTGTTAGAATAATATAAATGAAATCTGCAACCCCCTTGATGTGCACCATTGTAAGTGCATTACACTAACATTTATAAAGCATTTCATGCTGCTGACAAGGTGCCAGTGTGTGTTAGGAGACAACCACAGCTCTACACCATGCAGGGAGTGCTGGCTTGTTCCTGCTGCACCAGAGAAGTGTGCAGGGAGTGCTGGCCTGTTCCTGCTGCACCAGAGAAGTGTGCAGGGAGTGCTGGCCTGTTCCTGCTGCACCAGAGAAGTGTGCAGGGAGTGCTGGCCTGTTCTTGTATCACAGAAGGGTTCATATGCAGGGAGTGCTGGCCTGCTCTTGTTCCACAGAAGGATTCATGTGCAGGGAGTGCTGGCCTGTTCTTGAACCAGAGAAGGGTTCGTATGCAGGGAGTGCTGGCCTGTTCTTGTACCACAGAAGTGTGCAGGGTGTGCTGGCCTGTTCTTGTACCAGAGAAGGGTTCGTATGCAGGGAGTGCTGGCCTGTTCTTGTACCACAGAAGTGTGCAGGGTGTGCTGGCCTGTTCTTGTACACAGAAGGATTCATGTGCAGGGAGTGCTGGCCTGTTCTTCTACACAGAAGGGTTTGTGTGCAAGGAGTGCTTGCCTGTTCTTGTACCAGAGAAGGGTTCGTATGCAGGTAGTGCTGACCTGTTCTTGAACCAGAGAAGGGTTCGTATGCAGGGAGTGCTGACCTGTTCTTGTACCACAGAAGTGTGCAGGGTGTGCTGGCCTGTTCTTGTACCACAGAAGTGTACAGGAGTGCTGACCTGTTCTTGTACCACAGAAGGGTTCATGTGCGGGGAGTGCTGGCCTGTTCTTGTACCACAGAAAGGTTCATGTGCAGGGAGTGCTGGCCTGTTCTTGAACCAGAGAAGGGTTCGTATGCAGGTAGTGCTGGCCTGTTCTTGTACCACAGAAGGGTTCATGTGCAGGGAGTACTGGCTTGTTCTTGTACCAGAGAAGGGTTCTTATGCAGGGAGTGCTGGCCTGTTCTTGTACCACAGAAGTGTGCAGGGTGTGCTGGCCTGTTCTTGTACCACAGAAGGGTTCATGTGCGGGGAGTGCTGGCCTGTTCTTCTACCACAGAAGGGTTCATGTGCAGGGTGTGCTGGCCTGTTCTTGTACCACAGAAGGGTTCATGTGCGGGGAGTGCTGGCCTGTTCTTCTACACAGAAGGGTTTGTGTGCAAGGAATGCTGGCCTGTTCTTGTACCAGAGAAGGGTTCGTATGCAGGGAGTGCTGGCCTGTTCTTCTACCACAGAAGTGTGCAGGGTGTGCTGGCCTGTTCTTGTACCACAGAAGGGTTCATGTGCGGGGAGTGCTGGCCTGTTCTTGTACCACAGAAAGGTTCATGTGCAGGGAGTGCTGGCCTGTTCTTGAACCAGAGAAGGGTTCGTATGCAGGTAGTGCTGGCCTGTTCTTGTACCACAGAAGGGTTCATGTGCAGGGAGTACTGGCTTGTTCTTGTACCAGAGAAGGGTTCTTATGCAGGGAGTGCTGGCCTGTTCTTGTACCACAGAAGTGTGCAGGGTGTGCTGGCCTGTTCTTGTACCACAGAAGGGTTCATGTGCGGGGAGTGCTGGCCTGTTCTTCTACCACAGAAGGGTTCATGTGCAGGGTGTGCTGGCCTGTTCTTGTACCACAGAAGGGTTCATGTGCGGGGAGTGCTGGCCTGTTCTTCTACACAGAAGGGTTTGTGTGCAAGGAATGCTGGCCTGTTCTTGTACCAGAGAAGGGTTCGTATGCAGGGAGTGCTGGCCTGTTCTTGTACCACAGAAGTGTGCAGGGTGTGCTGGCCTGTTCTTGTACCACAGAAGGGCTCAAGTGCAGGGAGTACTGGCCTGTTCTTGTACCACAGAAGGGTTCATGTGCGGGGAGTGCTGGCCTGTTCTTGTACCAGAGAAGGGTTTGTATGCAGGGAGTGCTGGCGTGTTCTTCTTCCACAGAAGGGTTCATGTGCAGGGAGTGCTGGCCTGTTCTTGTACCGCAGAAGTGTGCAGGGAGTGCTGGCCTGTTCATGTACCAGAGAAGGGTTAATGTGCAGGGAGTGCTGGCCTGTTCTTGTACACAGAAGGGTTCATGTGCAGGGAGTGCTGGCCTGTTCTTGTACCAGAGAAGGGTTCATGTGCAGGGAGTACTGGCTTGTTCTTGTACCAGAGAAGGGTTCTTATGCAGGGAGTGCTAGCCTGTTCTACTACACAGAAGGGTTCATGTGCAGGGAGTGCTGGCCTGTTCTTGTACCACAGAAGGGTTCATGTGCAGGGAGTGCTGGCTTGTTCTTGTACCAGAGAAGGGTTTGTGTGCAGGGAGTGCTGGCCTGTTCTTGTACCACAGAAGGGTTGTGTGTGCAGGGAGTGGTGGCCTGTTCTTGTACACAGAAGGATTCATGTGCAGGGAGTGCTGGCCTGTTCTTGTACCACAGAAGGGTTCATGTGCAGGGAGTGCTGGCCTGTTCTTGTACCACAGAAGGGTTCATATGCAGGGAGTGCTGGCCTGTTCTTGTATTACAGAAGGGTTCATATGCAGGGAGTGCTGGCCTGTTCTTGTACCAGAGAAGGGTTCGTAGGCAGGTAGTGCTGGCCTGTTCTTGTACCACAGAAGTGTGCAGGGTGTGCTGGCCTGTTCTTGTACCACAGAAGGGTTCATGTGCGGGGAGTGCTGGCCTGTTCTTGTACACAGAAGGGTTTGTGTGCAAGGAGTGCTTGCCTGTTCTTGTACCAGAGAAGGGTTCGTATGCAGGGAGTGCTGGCCTGTTCTTGTACCACAGAAGTGTGCAGGGTGTGCTGGCCTGTTCTTGTACCACAGAAGGGCTCAAGTGCAGGGAGTACTGGCCTGTTCTTGTACCACAGAAGGGTTCATGTGCGGGGAGTGCTGGCCTGTTCTTGTACCAGAGAAGGGTTTGTATGCAGGGAGTGCTGGCGTGTTCTTCTTCCACAGAAGGGTTCATGTGCAGGGAGTGCTGGCCTGTTCTTGTCCGGCAGAAGTGTGCAGGGAGTGCTGGCCTGTTCATGTACCAGAGAAGGGTTAATGTGCAGGGAGTGCTGGCCTGTTCTTGTACACAGAAGGGTTCATGTGCAGGGAGTGCTGGCCTGTTCTTGTATCACAGAAGGGTTCATGTGCAGGGAGTACTGGCTTGTTCTTGTACCAGAGAAGGGTTCTTATGCAGGGAGTGCTGGCCTGTTCTTCTACACAAAAGGGTTCATGTGCAGGGAGTGCTGGCCTGTTCTTGTACCACAGAAGGGTTCATGTGCAGGGAGTGCTGGCTTGTTCTTCTACCAGAGAAGGGTTTGTGTGCAGGGAGTGCTGGCCTGTTCTTGTACCATAGAAGGGTTGGTGTGCAGGGAGTGGTGGCCTGTTCTTGTACACAGAAGGATTCATGTGCAGGGAGTGCTGGCCTGTTCTTGTACCACAGAAGGGTTCATGTGCAGGGAGTGCTGGCCTGTTCTTGTACCACAGAAGGGTTCATATGCAGGGAGTGCTGGCCTGTTCTTGTACCACAGAAGTGTGCAGGGAGTGCTGGCCTGTTCTTGTATTACAGAAGGGTTCATGTGCTGGGAGTGCTGGCCTGTTCCTGTTGCTGCCCCACAGAAGGGTTCATAATATGCAGGGAGTGCTGGCACCACAGAAGGGTTTATGTGCAGAAAGTGCTGGCGTGTTCTTGTACCAGAGAAGGGTTCATGTGCAGGGACTGCTGGCCTGTTCTTGTACCACAGAAGGGTTCAAGTGCAGGCAGTGCTGGCCTGTTCTTATACCACAGAAGTGTACAGGAGTGCTGGCCTGTTCTTGTACCAGAGAAGGGTCCGTATGCAGGGAGTGCTGGCCTGTTCTTGTACCACAGAAGTGTGCAGGGCGTGCTGGCCTGTTCTTGTAACACAGAAGGGCTCTAGTGCAGGGAGTACTGGCCTGTTCTTGTACCACAGAAGGGTTCATGTGCGGGGAGTGCTGGCCTGTTCTTGTACCAGAGAAGGGTTTGTATGCAGGGAGTGCTGGCGTGTTCTTCTTCCACAGAAGGGTTCATGTGCAGGGAGTGCTGGCCTGTTCTTGTACCGCAGAAGTGTGCAGGGAGTGCTGGCCTGTTCATGTACCAGAGAAGGGTTAATGTGCAGGGAGTGCTGGCCTGTTCTTGTACACAGAAGGGTTCATGTGCAGGGAGTGCTGGCCTGTTCTTGTACCACAGAAGGGTTCATGTGCAGGGAGTACTGGCTTGTTCTTGTACCAGAGAAGGGTTCTTATGCAGGGAGTGCTGGCCTGTTCTTCTACACAGAAGGGTTCATGTGCAGGGAGTGCTGGCCTGTTCTTGTACCACAGAAGGGTTCATGTGCAGGGAGTGCTGGCTTGTTCTTGTACCAGAGAAGGGTTTGTGTGCAGGGAGTGCTGGCCTGTTCTTGTACCACAGAAGGGTTGGTGTGCAGGGAGTGGTGGCCTGTTCTTGTACACAGAAGGATTCATGTGCAGGGAGTGCTGGCCTGTTCTTGTACCACAGAAGGGTTCATGTGCAGGGAGTGCTGGCCTGTTCTTGTACCACAGAAGGGTTCATATGCAGGGAGTGCTGGCCTGTTCTTGTATTACAGAAGGGTTCATATGCAGGGAGTGCTGGCCTGTTCTTGTACCACAGAAGTGTGCAGGGAGTGCTGGCCTGTTCTTGTATTACAGAAGGGTTCATATGCAGGGAGTGCAGGCCAGTTCTTGTACCACAGAAGGGTTGGTGTGCAGGGACTGCTGGCCTGTTCTTGTACCAGAGAAGGGTTCATGTGCAAGGAGTGCTGGCCTGTTCTTGTACCACAGAAGGGTTCAAGTGCAGGGAGTGCTGGCCTGTTCTTATACCACAGAAGTGTACAGGAGTGTTGGCCTGTTCTTGTACCAGAGAAGGGTTCGTATGCAGGGAGTGCTGGCCTGTTCTTGTACCACAGAAGTGTGCAGGGCGTGCTGGCCTGTTCTCGTAACACAGAAGGGTTCAAGTGCAGGGAGTACTGACCTGTTCTTGTACCACAGAAAGGTTCATGTGCGGGGAGTGCTGGCCTGTTCTTGTACCAGAGAAGGGTTCGTATGCAGGGAGTGCTGGCCTGTTCTTCTTCCACAGAAGGGTTCATGTGCAGGGAGTGCTGGCCTGTTCTTGTACCGCAGAAGTGTGCAGGGAGTGCTGGCATGTTCATGTACCAGAGAAGGGTTAATGTGCAGGGAGTGCTGGCCTGTTCTTGTACACAGAAGGGTTCATGTGCAGGGAGTGCTGGCCTGTTCTTGTACCACAGAAGGGTTCATGTGCAGGGAGTACTGGCTTGTTCTTGTACCAGAGAAGGGTTCTTATGCAGGGAGTGCTGGCCTGTTCTTCTACACAGAAGGGTTCATGTGCAGGGAGTGCTGGCCTGTTCTTGTACCACAGAAGGGTTCATGTGCAGGGAGTGCTGGCTTGTTCTTGTACCAGAGAAGGGTTTGTGTGCAGCGAGTGCTGGCCTGTTCTTGTACCACAGAAGGGTTGGTGTGCAGGGAGTGGTGGCCTGTTCTTGTACACAGAAGGATTCATGTGCAGGGAGTGCTGGCCTGTTCTTGTACCACAGAAGGGTTCATGTGCAGGGAGTGCTGGCCTGTTCTTGTACCACAGAAGGGTTCATATGCAGGGAGTGCTGGCCTGTTCTTGTATTACAGAAGGGTTCATATGCAGGGAGTGCTGGCCTGTTCTTGTACCACAGAAGTGTGCAGGGAGTGCTGGCCTGTTCTTGTATTACAGAAGGGTTCATATGCAGGGAGTGCAGGCCAGTACTTGTACCACAGAAGGGTTGGTGTGCAGGGACTGCCGGCCTGTTCTTGTACCAGAGAAGGGTTCATGTGCAGGGAGTGCTGGCCTGTTCTTGTACCACAGAAGGGTTCAAGTGCAGGGAGTGCTGGCCTGTTCTTATACCACAGAAGTGTACAGGAGTGCTGGCCTGTTCTTGTACCAGAGAAGGGTTCGTATGCAGGGAGTGCTGGCCTGTTCTTGTACCACAGAAGTGTGCAGGGCGTGCTGGCCTGTTCTCGTAACACAGAAGGGTTCAAGTGCAGGGAGTACTGGCCTGTTCTTGTACCACAGAAAGGTTCATGTGCGGGGAGTGCTGGCCTGTTCTTGTACCAGAGAAGGGTTCGTATGCAGGGAGTGCTGGCCTGTTCTTCTTCCACAGAAGGGTTCATGTGCAGGGAGTGCTGGCCTGTTCTTGTACCGCAGAAGTGTGCAGGGAGTGCTGGCATGTTCATGTACCAGAGAAGGGTTAATGTGCAGGGAGTGCTGGCCTGTTCTTGTACACACAAGGGTTCATGTGCAGGGAGTGCTGGCCTGTTCTTGTACCACAGAAGGGTTCATGTGCAGGGAGTACTGGCTTGTTCTTGTACCAGAGAAGGGTTCTTATGCAGGGAGTGCTGGCCTGTTCTTCTACACAGAAGGGTTCATGTGCAGGGAGTGCTGGCCTGTTCTTGTACCACAGAAGGGTTCATGTGCAGGGAGTGCTGGCTTGTTCTTGTACCAGAGAAGGGTTTGTGTGCAGGGAGTGCTGGCCTGTTCTTGTATTACAGAAGGGTTCATATGCAGGGAGTGCAGGCCAGTTCTTGTACCACAGAAGGGTTGGTGTGCAGGGACTGCTGGCCTGTTCTTGTACCAGAGAAGGGTTCATGTGCAGGGAGTGCTGGCCTGTTCTTGTACCACAGAAGGGTTCAAGTGCAGGGAGTGCTGGCCTGTTCTTATACCACAGAAGTGTACAGGAGTGCTGGCCTGTTCTTGTACCAGAGAAGGGTTCGTATGCAGGGAGTGCTGGCCTGTTCTTGTACCACAGAAGTGTGCAGGGCGTGCTGGCCTGTTCTCGTAACACAGAAGGGTTCAAGTGCAGGGAGTACTGGCCTGTTCTTGTACCACAGAAAGGTTCATGTGCGGGGAGTGCTGGCCTGTTCTTGTACCAGAGAAGGGTTCGTATGCAGGGAGTGCTGGCCTGTTCTTCTTCCACAGAAGGGTTCATGTGCAGGGAGTGCTGGCCTGTTCTTGTACCGCAGAAGTGTGCAGGGAGTGCTGGCATGTTCATGTACCAGAGAAGGGTTAATGTGCAGGGAGTGCTGGCCTGTTCTTGTACACAGAAGGGTTCATGTGCAGGGAGTGCTGGCGTGTTCTTCTACACAGAAGGGTTCATGTGCAGGGAGTGCTGGCCTGTTCTTGCACCAGAGAAGGGTTCATGTGTAGGGAGTGCTGGCCTGTTTTTTGTATCACAGAAGGGTTCATGTGCAGGGAGTGCTGGCCTGTTCTTGTACACATAAGGGTTCATGTGCAGGGAGTGCTGGCCTGTTCTTGTACCACAGAAGTGTCCAGGGAGTGCTGGCCTGTTCTTGTACCACAGAAGGGTTCATGTGCAGGGAGTGCTGGCCTGTTCTTGTACCACAGAAGGGTTCGTGTGCAGGGGGTGCTGGCCTGTTCTTGTACCAGAGAAGGGTTCATGTGCAGGGAGTGCTGGCCTGTTCTTGTACCAGAGAAAGGTTCATGTGCAGGGAGTGCTGGCCTGTTCTTGTACACAGAAGGGTTCATGTGCAGGGAGTGCTGGCCTGTTTTTTGTATCACAGAAGGGTTCATGTGCAGGGAGTGCTGGCCTGTTCTTGTACCACAGAAGTGTCCAGGGAGTGCTGGCCTGTTCTTGTACCACAGAAGGGTTCATGTGCAGGGAGTGCTGGCCTGTTCTTGTATCACAGAAGGATTCATGTGCAGAGGGGCTCATGTGCAGGGAGTGCTGGCATGTTCTTGTACCACAGACGTGTCCAGGGAGTGCTGGCCTGTTCTTGTACCACAGAAGGGTTCATGTGCAGGGAGTGCTGGCCTGTTCTTGTACCAGAGAAGGGTTCATGTGCAGGGAGTGCTGGCCTGTTCTTGTACCACAAAAGGGTTCAAGTGCAGGGAGTGCTGGGCTGTTCTTATACCACAGAAGTGTACAGGAGTGCTGGCCTGTTCTTGTACCAGAGAAGGGTTCGTATGCAGGGAGTGCTGGCCTGTTCTTGTACCACAGAAGTGTGCAGGGCGTGCTGGCCTGTTCTCGTAACACAGAAGGGTTCAAGTGCAGGGAGTACTGGCCTGTTCTTGTACCACAGAAAGGTTCATGTGCAGGGAGTGCTGGCCTGTTCTTGTACCAGAGAAGGGTTCGTATGCAGGGAGTGCTGGCCTGTTCTTCTTCCACAGAAGGGTTCATGTGCAGGGAGTGCTGGCCTGTTCTTGTACCGCAGAAGTGTGCAGGGAGTGCTGGCATGTTCATGTACCAGAGAAGGGTTAATGTGCAGGGAGTGCTGGCCTGTTCTTGTACACAGAAGGGTTCATGTGCAGGGAGTGCTGGCCTGTTCTTGTACCACAGAAGGGTTCATGTGCAGGGAGTACTGGCTTGTTCTTGTACCAGAGAAGGGTTCTTATGCAGGGAGTGCTGGCCTGTTCTTCTACACAGAAGGGTTCATGTGCAGGGAGTGCTGGCCTGTTCTTGTACCACAGAAGGGTTCATGTGCAGGGAGTGCTGGCTTGTTCTTGTACCAGAGAAGGGTTTGTGTGCAGGGAGTGCTGGCCTGTTCTTGTATTACAGAAGGGTTCATATGCAGGGAGTGCAGGCCAGTTCTTGTACCACAGAAGGGTTGGTGTGCAGGGACTGCTGGCCTGTTCTTGTACCAGAGAAGGGTTCATGTGCAGGGAGTGCTGGCCTGTTCTTGTACCACAGAAGGGTTCAAGTGCAGGGAGTGCTGGCCTGTTCTTATACCACAGAAGTGTACAGGAGTGCTGGCCTGTTCTTGTACCAGAGAAGGGTTCGTATGCAGGGAGTGCTGGCCTGTTCTTGTACCACAGAAGTGTGCAGGGCGTGCTGGCCTGTTCTCGTAACACAGAAGGGTTCAAGTGCAGGGAGTACTGGCCTGTTCTTGTACCACAGAAAGGTTCATGTGCGGGGAGTGCTGGCCTGTTCTTGTACCAGAGAAGGGTTCGTATGCAGGGAGTGCTGGCCTGTTCTTCTTCCACAGAAGGGTTCATGTGCAGGGAGTGCTGGCCTGTTCTTGTACCGCAGAAGTGTGCAGGGAGTGCTGGCATGTTCATGTACCAGAGAAGGGTTAATGTGCAGGGAGTGCTGGCCTGTTCTTGTACACAGAAGGGTTCATGTGCAGGGAGTGCTGGCGTGTTCTTCTACACAGAAGGGTTCATGTGCAGGGAGTGCTGGCCTGTTCTTGCACCAGAGAAGGGTTCATGTGTAGGGAGTGCTGGCCTGTTTTTTGTATCACAGAAGGGTTCATGTGCAGGGAGTGCTGGCCTGTTCTTGTACACATAAGGGTTCATGTGCAGGGAGTGCTGGCCTGTTCTTGTACCACAGAAGTGTCCAGGGAGTGCTGGCCTGTTCTTGTACCACAGAAGGGTTCATGTGCAGGGAGTGCTGGCCTGTTCTTGTACCACAGAAGGGTTCGTGTGCAGGGGGTGCTGGCCTGTTCTTGTACCAGAGAAGGGTTCATGTGCAGGGAGTGCTGGCCTGTTCTTGTACCAGAGAAAGGTTCATGTGCAGGGAGTGCTGGCCTGTTCTTGTACACAGAAGGGTTCATGTGCAGGGAGTGCTGGCCTGTTTTTTGTATCACAGAAGGGTTCATGTGCAGGGAGTGCTGGCCTGTTCTTGTACCACAGAAGTGTCCAGGGAGTGCTGGCCTGTTCTTGTACCACAGAAGGGTTCATGTGCAGGGAGTACTGGCCTGTTCTTGTATCACAGAAGGATTCATGTGCAGAGGGGCTCATGTGCAGGGAGTGCTGGCCTGTTCTTGTACCACAGACGTGTCCAGGGAGTGCTGGCCTGTTCTTGTACCACAAAAGGGTTCATGTGCAGGGAGTGCTGGCCTGTTCTTGTACCAGAGAAGGGTTCATGTGCAGGGAGTGCTGGCCTGTTCTTGTACCACAAAAGGGTTCAAGTGCAGGGAGTGCTGGGCTGTTCTTATACCACAGAAGTGTACAGGAGTGCTGGCCTGTTCTTGTACCAGAGAAGGGTTCGTATGCAGGGAGTGCTGGCCTGTTCTTGTACCACAGAAGTGTGCAGGGCGTGCTGGCCTGTTCTCGTAACACAGAAGGGTTCAAGTGCAGGGAGTACTGGCCTGTTCTTGTGCCACAGAAAGGTTCATGTGCAGGGAGTGCTGGCCTGTTCTTGTACCAGAGAAGGGTTCGTATGCAGGGAGTGCTGGCCTGTTCTTCTTCCACAGAAGGGTTCATGTGCAGGGAGTGCTGGCCTGTTCTTGTACCGCAGAAGTGTGCAGGGAGTGCTGGCATGTTCATGTACCAGAGAAGGGTTAATGTGCAGGGAGTGCTGGCCTGTTCTTGTACACAGAAGGGTTCATGTGCAGGGAGTGCTGGCGTGTTCTTCTACACAGAAGGGTTCATGTGCAGGGAGTGCTGGCCTGTTCTTGTACCACAGAAGGGTTCATGTGCAGGGAGTGCTGGCTTGTTCTTGTACCAGAGAAGGGTTCGTGTGCAGGGAGTGCTGGCCTGTTCTTGTACCACAGAAGGGTTGGGATGCAGGGACTGCTGGCCTGTTCTAGTACCACAGAAGTGTGCAGGAAGTACTGGCCTGTTCTTGTACCACAGAAGGGTTCATGTGCTGGGAGTGCTGGCCTGTTCCTGCTGCTGCCCCACAGAAGGGTTCATAATATGCAGGGAGTGCTGGCACCACAGAAGGGTTTATGTGCAGAAAGTGCTGGCGTGTTCTTGTACCACAGAAGGGTTGATGTGCAGGGACTGCTGGCCTGTTCTTGTACCAGAGAAGGGTTCATGTGCAGGTAGTGCTGGCCTGTTCTTCTACCACAGAAGGATTTATGTGCAGGGAGTGCTGGCCTGTTCTCGTACCACAGAAAGATTCATGTGCATGGAGTCCTGGCCTGTTCCTGCTGCACCATAGAAGAGTGCAGGGAGTCCTGGCCTTTTCCTGCTGCTGCATCACAGAAGGGTTTGTGAGCAAGGAGTGCTGGCCTGTTCCTGCTGCTGCCCCACAGAAGGGTTCATAATATGCAGGGAGTGCTGGCACCACAGAAGGGTTTATTTTCAGGGAGTGCTGGCCTGTTCTTGTACCACAGAAGGGTTGGTGTGCAGGGAGTGCTGGCCTGTTCTTGTATCACAGAAGTGTGCAGGGAGTGCTGGCCTGTTCTTGTTCACAGAAGTGCGCAGGGAGTGCTGGCCTGTTCTTGTACCACAGAAGTGTCCAGGGAGTGCTGGCCTGTTCTTGTACCACAGAAGGGTTCATGTGCAGGGAGTGCTGGCCTGTTCTTGTACAAGGAAGGGTTCATGTACAGGGGGTGCTGGCCTGTTCTTGCACCAGAGAAGGGTTCATGTGTAGGGAGTGCTGGCCTGTTTTTTGTATCACAGAAGGGTTCATGTGCAGGGAGTGCTGGCCTGTTCTTGTACACAGAAGGGTTCATGTGCAGGGAGTGCTGGCCTGTTCTTGTACCACAGAAGTGTCCAGGGAGTGCTGGTCTGTTCTTGTACCACAGAAGGGTTCATGTGCAGGGAGTGCTGGCCTGTTCTTGTACCACAGAAGGGTTCATGTGCAGGGGGTGCTGGCCTGTTCTTGTACCAGAGAAGGGTTCATGTGCAGGGAGTGCTGGCCTGTTCTTGTACCAGAGAAAGGTTCATGTGCAGGGAGTGCTGGCCTGTTCTTGTACACAGAAGGGTTCATGTGCAGGGAGTGCTGGCCTGTTTTTTGTATCACAGAAGGGTTCATGTGCAGGGAGTGCTGGCCTGTTCTTGTACCACAGAAGTGTCCAGGGAGTGCTGGCCTGTTCTTGTACCACAGAAGGGTTCATGTGCAGGGAGTGCTGGCCTGTTCTTGTATCACAGAAGGATTTATGTGCAGAGGGGCTCATGTGCAGGGAGTGCTGGCCTGTTCTTGTACCACAGACGTGTCCAGGGAGTGCTGGCCTGTTCTTGTACCACAGAAGGGTTCATGTGCAGGGAGTGCTGGCCTGTTCTTGTACCACAGAAGGGTTTATGTGCAGGGGGTACTGGCCTGTTCTTGTGTCACAGAAGGATTCATGTGCAGGGAGTTCTGACCTGTTATTGTACCACAGAAGGGTTTGTGTGCAGGGTGTGCTGGCCTGTTCTTGTACAACAGAAGGGTTCATGTGCAGGGAGTTCTGGACTGTTCTTGTACCACAGAAGGGTTCGTGTGCAGGGAGTGCTGGTCTGTTCTTGTACACAGAAGTGTGCAGGGAGTGCTAGCCTGTTCTTGTACCACAGAAGGGTTCATGTGCAGGGAGTGCTGGCTTGTTCTTGTTTCACAGAAGGATTCATGTGCTGGGAGTGCTGGCTTGTTCTTGTGCCACAGAAGTGTGCAGGGAGTGCTGGCCTGTTCTTGTACCACAGAAGGGTTGGCGTGCAGGGAGTGCTGGCCTGTTCTTGTACCACAGAAGGGTTCATATGCAGGGACTGCTGGCCTGTTCTTGTTCCACAGAAGGATTCATGTGCAGGGAGTGCTGGCCTGTTCTTGTACCACAGAAGGGTTCATGTGCAGGGAGTGCTGGCCTGTTCTTGTACCACAGAAGTATGCAGGGAGTGCTGGCCTGTTCTTGTACCACAGAAGGGTTCATGTGCAGGGAGTGCTGGCCTGTTCTTGTACCACAGAAGGGTTTATGTGCAGGGGGTACTGGCCTGTTCTTGTGTCACAGAAGGATTCATGTGCAGGGCGTTCTGGCCTGTTCTTGTACCACAGAAGGGTTTGTGTGCAGGGTGTGCTGGCCTGTTCTTGTACAACAGAAGGGTTCATGTGCAGGGAGTTCTGGACTGTTCTTGTACCACAGAAGGGTTCGTGTGCAGGGAGTGCTGGTCTGTTCTTGTACACAGAAGTGTGCAGGGAGTGCTAGCCTGTTCTTGTACCACAGAAGGGTTCATGTGCAGGGAGTGCTGGCTTGTTCTTGTTTCACAGAAGGATTCATGTGCTGGGAGTGCTGGCTTGTTCTTGTGCCACAGAAGTGTGCAGGGAGTGCTGGCCTGTTCTTGTACCACAGAAGGGTTGGTGTGCAGGGAGTGCTGGCCTGTTCTTGTACAACAGAAGGGTTCATATGCAGGGACTGCTGGCCTGTTCTTGTTCAACAGAAGGATTCATGTGCAGGGAGTGCTGGCCTGTTCTTGTACCACAGAAGGGTTCATGTGCAGGGAGTGCTGGCCTGTTCTTGTACCACAGAAGTATGCAGGGAGTGCTGGCCTGTTTTTTGTATCACAGAAGGGTTCATGTGCAGGGAGTGCTGGCCTGTTCTTGTACCACAGCAGTGTCCAGGGAGTGCTGGCCTGTTCTTGTACCACAGAAGGGTTCATGTGCAGGGAGTGCTGGCCTGTTCTTGTATCACAGAAGGATTTATGTGCAGAGGGGCTCATGTGCAGGGAGTGCTGGCCTGTTCTTGTACCACAGACGTGTCCAGGGAGTGCTGGCCTGTTCTTGTACCACAGAAGGGTTCATGTGCAGGGAGTGCTGGCCTGTTCTTGTACCACAGAAGGGTTTATGTGCAGGGGGTACTGGCCTGTTCTTGTGTCACAGAAGGATTCATGTGCAGGGAGTTCTGACCTGTTATTGTACCACAGAAGGGTTTGTGTGCAGGGTGTGCTGGCCTGTTCTTGTACAACAGAAGGGTTCATGTGCAGGGAGTTCTGGACTGTTCTTGTACCACAGAAGGGTTCGTGTGCAGGGAGTGCTGGTCTGTTCTTGTACACAGAAGTGTGCAGGGAGTGCTAGCCTGTTCTTGTACCACAGAAGGGTTCATGTGCAGGGAGTGCTGGCTTGTTCTTGTTTCACAGAAGGATTCATGTGCTGGGAGTGCTGGCTTGTTCTTGTGCCACAGAAGTGTGCAGGGAGTGCTGGCCTGTTCTTGTACCACAGAAGGGTTGGTGTGCAGGGAGTGCTGGCCTGTTCTTGTACCACAGAAGGGTTCATATGCAGGGACTGCTGGCCTGTTCTTGTTCCACAGAAGGATTCATGTGCAGGGAGTGCTGGCCTGTTCTTGTACCACAGAAGGGTTCATGTGCAGGGAGTGCTGGCCTGTTCTTGTACCACAGAAGTATGCAGGGAGTGCTGGCCTGTTCTTGTACCACAGAAGGGTTCATGTGCAGGGAGTGCTGGCCTGTTCTTGTACCACAGAAGGGTTTATGTGCAGGGGGTACTGGCCTGTTCTTGTGTCACAGAAGGATTCATGTGCAGGGCGTTCTGGCCTGTTCTTGTACCACAGAAGGGTTTGTGTGCAGGGTGTGCTGGCCTGTTCTTGTACAACAGAAGGGTTCATGTGCAGGGAGTTCTGGACTGTTCTTGTACCACAGAAGGGTTCGTGTGCAGGGAGTGCTGGTCTGTTCTTGTACACAGAAGTGTGCAGGGAGTGCTAGCCTGTTCTTGTACCACAGAAGGGTTCATGTGCAGGGAGTGCTGGCTTGTTCTTGTTTCACAGAAGGATTCATGTGCTGGGAGTGCTGGCTTGTTCTTGTGCCACAGAAGTGTGCAGGGAGTGCTGGCCTGTTCTTGTACCACAGAAGGGTTGGTGTGCAGGGAGTGCTGGCCTGTTCTTGTACCACAGAAGGGTTCATATGCAGGGACTGCTGGCCTGTTCTTGTTCCACAGAAGGATTCATGTGCAGGGAGTGCTGGCCTGTTCTTGTACCACAGAAGGGTTCATGTGCAGGGAGTGCTGGCCTGTTCTTGTACCACAGAAGTATGCAGGGAGTGCTGGCCTGTTCTTGTACACAGAGGTGCGCAGGGAGTGCTGGCCTGTTCTTGTATCACAGAAGGGTTGGTGTGCAGGGAGTGCTGGCTTGTTCTTGTACCACAGAAGGGTTCATGTGCAGGGAGTGCTGGCCTGTTCTTGTACCAGAGAAGGGTTCATGTGCAGGGAGTGCTGATCTGTTCTTGTTCCACAGAAGGATTCATGTGCAGGGAGCGCTGGCCTGTTCTTGTACCACAGAAGGGTTCGTGTGCAGGGAGTGCTGGTCTGTTTTTGTATCACAGAAGTGTGCAGGGAGTGCTAGCCTGTTCTTGTACCTCAGAAGGGTTCATGTGTAGGGAGTGCTGGCCTGTTCTTGTACCACAGAAGGGCTCATGTGCAGGGAGTGCTGGCCTGTTCTTGTACACAGAAGTGTGCAGGGAGTGCAGGCCTGTTCTTGTATCACAGAAGGATTCATGTGCTGGGAGTGCTGGCCTGTTCTTGTACCACAGAACGGTTTATGTGCAGGGGGCTCATGTGCAGGGAGTGCTGGCCTGTTCTTGTACCACAGAAGTGTACAGGGAGTGCTGGCCTGTTCTTGTACCACAGAAGGGTTCATGTGCAGAGATTGCTGGCCTGTTCTTGTACCACAGACGGGTTTGTGTGCAGGGAGTGCTGGTCTGTTCTTGTACCAGAGAAGGGTTCTTATGCAGGGAGTGCTGGCCTGTTCCTCCACACAGAAGGGCTCATGTGCAGGGAGTGCTGGCCTGTTATTGTACCACAGAAGGGTTCATGTGCAGGGAGTGCTGGCCTGTTCTTGTACCACAGAAGGGTTTATGTGCAGGGGGTACTGGCCTGTTCTTGTGTCACAGAAGGATTCATGTGCAGGGAGTTCTGGCCTGTTCTTGTACCACAGAAGGGTTTGTGTGCAGGGAGTGCTGGTCTGTTCTTGTACCACAGAAGGGCTCATGTGCAGGGAGTGCTGGCCTGTTCTTGTACCAAAGAAGTGTGCAGGGTGTGCTGGCCTGTTCTTGTACAACAGAAGGGTTCATGTGCAGGGAGTTCTGGACTGTTCTTGTACCGCAGAAGGGTTCGTGTGCAGGGAGTGCTGGTCTGTTCTTGTATCACAGAAGTGTGCAGGGAGTGCTAGCCTGTTCTTGTACCACAGAAGGGTTCATGTGCAGGGAGTGCTGGCCTGTTCTTGTACCACAGAAGGGCTCATGTGCAGGGAGTGCTGGCCTGTTCTTGTACACAGAAGTGTGTAGGGAGTGCAGGCCTGTTCTTGTATCACAGAAAGATTCATGTGCTGGGAGTGCTGGCTTGTTCGTGTGCCACAGAAGTGTGCAGGGAGTGCTGGCCTGTTCTTGTACCACAGAAGGGTTGGTGTGCAGGGAGTGCTGGCCTGTTCTTGTACCACAGAAGGGTTCATATGCAGGGAGTGCTGGCCTGTTCTTGTACCACAGAAGGGTTTATGTGCAGGGGGTACTGGCCTGTTCTTGTGTCACAGAAGGATTCATGTGCTGGGAGTGCTGGCCTGTTCTTGTACCACAGAACGGTTTATGTGCAGGGGGCTCATGTGCAGGGAGTGCTGGCCTGTTCTTGTACCACAGAAGTGTCCAGGGAGTGCTGGCCTGTTCTTGTACCACAGAAGGGTTCATGTGCAGAGAGTGCTGGCCTGTTCTTGTACCACAGAAGGGTTTATGTGCAGGGGGTACTGGCCTGTTCTTGTGTCACAGAAGGATTCATGTGCAGGGAGTTCTGGCCTGTTCTTGTACCACAGAAGGGTTTGTGTGCAGGGAGTGCTGGTCTGTTCTTGTACCAGAGAAGGGTTCTTATGCAGGGAGTGCTGGCCTGTTCTTCCACACAGAAGGGTTTATGTGCAGGGGGTACTGGCCTGTTCTTGTGTCACAGAAGGATTCATGTGCAGGGAGTTCTGGCCTGTTCTTGTACCACAGAAGGGTTCATGTGCAGGGAGTGCTGGCCTGTTCTTGTACCACAGAAGGGTTCATGTGCAGAGAGTGCTGGCCTGTTCTTGTACCACAGAAGGGTTTATGTGCAGGGGGTACTGGCTTGTTCTTGTGTCACAGAAGGATTCATGTGCAGGGAGTTCTGGCCTGTTCTTGTACCACAGAAGGGTTTGTGTGCAGGGAGTGCTGGTCTGTTCTTGTACCAGAGAAGGGTTCTTATGCAGGGAGTGCTGGCCTGTTCTTCCACACAGAAGGGTTTATGTGCAGGGGGTACTGGCCTGTTCTTGTGTCACAGAAGGATTCATGTGCAGGGAGTGCTGGCCTGTTATTTTACCACAGAAGGGTTCATGTGCAGGGAGTAGTGGCCTGTTCTTGTACCACAGAAGGGTTTATGTGCAGGGGGTACTGGCCTGTTCTTGTGTCACAGAAGGATTCATGTGCAGGGAGTTCTGGCCTGTTCTTGTACCACAGAAGGGTTTGTGTGCAGGGAGTGCTGGTCTGTTCTTTTACCACAGAAGGGCTCATGTGCAGGGAGTGCTGGCCTGTTCTTGTACCAAAGAAGTGTGCAGGGTGTGCTGGCCTGTTCTTGTACAACAGAAGGGTTCGTGTGCAGGGAGTGCTAGCCTGTTCTTGTACCACAGAAGGGTTCATGTGCAGGGAGTGCTGGCCTGTTCTTGTACCACAGAAGGGCTCATGTGCAGGGAGTGCTGGCCTGTTCTTGTACACAGAAGTGTGCAGGGAGTGCAGGCCTGTTCTTGTATCACAGAAGGATTCATGTGCTGGGAGTGCTGGCTTGTTCGTGTGCCACAGAAGTGTGCAGGGAGTGCTGGCCTGTTCTTGTACCACAGAAGGGTTGGTGTGCAGGGAGTGCTGGCCTGTTCTTGTACCACAGAAGGATTCATGTGCTGGGAGTGCTGGCTTGTTCTTGTGCCACAGAAGTGTGCAGGGAGTGCTGGCCTGTTCTTGTACCACAGAAGGGTTGGTGTGCAGGGAGTGCTGGCCTGTTCTTGTACCACAGAAGGGTTCATATGCAGGGAGTGCTGGCCTGTTCTTGTACCACAGAAGGGTTTATGTGCAGGGGGCACTGGCCTGTTCTTGTGTCACAGAAGGATTCATGTGCTGGGAGTGCTGACCTGTTCTTGTACCACAGAACGGTTTATGTGCAGGGGGCTCATGTGCAGGGAGTGCTGGCCTGTTCTTGTACCACAGAAGTGTCCAGGGAGTGCTGGCCTGTTCTTGTACCACAGAAGGGTTCATGTGCAGAGAGTGCTGGCCTGTTCTTGTACCACAGAAGGGTTTATGTGCAGGGGGTACTGGCCTGTTCTTGTGTCACAGAAGGATTCATGTGCAGGGAGTTCTGGCCTGTTCTTGTACCACAGAAGGGTTTGTGTGCAGGGAGTGCTGGTCTGTTCTTGTACCAGAGAAGGGTTCTTATGCAGGGAGTGCTGGCCTGTTCTTCCACACAGAAGGGTTCATGTGCAGGGAGTGCTGGCCTGTTCTTGTACCACAGAAGGGTTCATGTGCAGGGAGTGCTGGCCTGTTCTTGTACCACAGAAGGGTTTATGTGCAGGGGGTACTGGCCTGTTCTTGAGTCACAGAAGGATTCATGTGCAGGGAGTTCTGGCCTGTTCTTGTACCACAGAAGGGTTTGTGTGCAGGGAGTGCTGGTCTGTTCTTGTACCACAGAAGGGCTCATGTGCAGGGAGTGCTGGCCTGTTCTTGTACCAAAGAAGTGTGCAGGGTGTGCTGGCCTGTTCTTGTACAACAGAAGGGTTCATGTGCAGGGAGTTCTGGACTGTTCTTGTACCGCAGAAGGGTTCGTGTGCAGGGAGTGCTGGTCTGTTCTTGTATCACAGAAGTGTGCAGGGAGTGCTAGCCTGTTCTTGTACCACAGAAGGGTTCATGTGCAGGGAGTGCTGGCCTGTTCTTGTACCACAGAAGGGCTCATGTACAGGGAGTGCTGGCCTGTTCTTGTACACAGAAGTGTGCAGGGAGTGCAGGCCTGTTCTTGTATCAAAGAAGGATTCATGTGCTGGGAGTGCTGGCTTGTTCGTGTGCCACAGAAGTGTGCAGGGAGTGCTGGCCTGTTCTTGTACCACAGAAGGGTTGGTGTGCAGGGAGTGCTGGCCTGTTCTTGTACCACAGAAGGGTTCATATGCAGGGAGTGCTGGCCTGTTCTTGTTCCACAGAAGGATTCATGTGCAGGGAGTGCTTGCCTGTTCTTGTACCACAGAAGGGTTCATGTGCAGGGAGTGCTGGCCTGTTCTTGTACCACAGAAGTATGCAGGGTGTGCTGGCCTGTTCTTGTACACAGAGGTGCGCAGGGAGTGCTGGCCTGTTCTTGTATCACAGAAGGGTTCATGTGCAGGGAGTGCTGGCTTGTTCTTGTACCACAGAAGGGTTGATGTGCAGGGAGCGCTGGCCTGTTCTTGTACCAGAGAAGGGTTCATGTGCAGGGAGTGCTGATCTGTTCTTGTTCCACAGAAGGATTCATGTGCAGGAAGCGCTGGCCTGTTCTTGTACCACAGAAGGGTTTGTGTGAAGGGAGTGCTGGTCTGTGCTTGTATCACAGAAGTGTGCAGGGAGTGCTAGCCTGTTCTTGTAACACAGAAGGGTTCATGTGCAGGGAGTGCTGGCCTGTTCTTGTACCACAGAAGGGCTCATGTGCAGGGAGTGCTGGCCTGTTCTTGTACACAGAAGTGTGCAGGGAGTGCTGGCCTGTTCTTGTACAACAGAAGGTTCATGTGCAGGGAGTTCTGGACTGTTCTTGTACCGCAGAAGGGTTCGTGTGCAGGGAGTGCTGGTCTGTTCTTGTATCACAGAAGTGTGCAGGGAGTGCTAGCCTGTTCTTGTACCACAGAAGGGTTCATGTGCAGGGAGTGCTGGCCTGTTCTTGTACCACAGAAGGGCTCATGTGCAGGGAGTGCTGGCCTGTTCTTGTACACAGAAGTGTGCAGGGAGTGCAGGCCTGTTCTTGTATCACAGAAGGATTCATGTGCTGGGAGTGCTGGCTTGTTCGTGTGCCACAGAAGTGTGCAGGGAGTACTGGCCTGTTCTTGTACCACAGAAGGGTTGGTGTGCAGGGAGTGCTGGCCTGTTCTTGTACCACAGAAGGGTTCATATGCAGGGAGTGCTGGCCTGATCTTGTTCCACAGAAGGATTCATGTGCAGGGAGTGCTGGCCTGTTCTTGTACCACAGAAGGGTTCATGT
Organism: Pleurodeles waltl; assembly: GCF_031143425.1. Lineage (NCBI taxonomy): Eukaryota > Metazoa > Chordata > Amphibia > Caudata > Salamandridae > Pleurodeles > Pleurodeles waltl. The sequence goes on along the minus strand of NC_090444.1, from coordinate 1,871,038,442 downwards.
GCAGGGAGTGCTGGCCTGTTCTTGTACCACAGAAGTATGCAGGGAGTGCTGGCCTGTTCTTGTACACAGAGGTGCGCAGGGAGTGCTGGCCTGTTCTTGTATCACAAAAGGGTTCATGTGCAGGGAGTGCTGGCTTGTTCTTGTACCACAGAAGGGTTAATGTGCAGGGAGTGCTGGCCTGTTCTTGTACCAGAGAAGGGTTCATGTGCAGGGAGTGCTGATCTGTTCTTGTTCCACAGAAGGATTCATGTGCAGGGAGCACTGGCCTGTTCTTGTACCACAGAAGGGTTCGTGTGAAGGGAGTGCTGGTCTGTTCTTGTATCACAGAAGTGTGCAGGGAGTGCTAGCCTGTTCTTGTAACACAGAAGGGTTCATGTGCAGGGAGTGCTGGCCTGTTCTTGTACCACAGAAGGGCTCATGTGCAGGGAGTGCTGGCCTGTTCTTGTACACAGAAGTGTGCAGGGAGTGCAGGCCTGTTCTTGTATCACAGAAGGATTCATGTGCTGGGAGTGCTGGCCTGTTCTTGTACCGCAGAAGGGTTTAGGTGCAGGGGGGCTCATGTGCAGGGAGTGCTGGCCTATTCTTGTACCACAGAAGTGTCCAGGGAGTGCTGGCCTGTTCTTGTACCACAGAAGGGTTCATGTGCAGGGAGTGCTGGCCCGTTTCTTGTACCACAGAAGGGTTTATGTGCAGGGGGTACTGGCCTGTTGTTGTGTCACAGAAGGATTCATGTGCAGGGAGTTCTGGCCTGTTCTTGTACCACAGAAGGGTTTGTGTGCAGGGAGTGCTGGTCTGTTCTTGTACCACAGAAGGGCTCATGTGCAGGGAGTGCTGGCCTGTTCTTGTACCACAGAAGTGTGCAGGGTGTGCTGGCCTGTTCTTGTACAACAGAAGGGTTCATGTGCAGGGAGTTCTGGACTGTTCTTGTACCACAGAAGGGTTCGTGTGCAGGGAGTGCTGGTCTGTTCTTGTATCACAGAATTGTGCAGGGAGTGCTAGCCTGTTCTTGTACCACAGAAGGGTTCATGTGTAGGGAGTGCTGGCCTGTTCTTGTACCACAGAAGGGCTCATGTGCAGGGAGTGCTGGCCTGTTCTTGTACACAGAAGTGTGCAGGGAGTGCAGGCCTGTTCTTGTATCACAGAAGGATTCATGTGCTGGGAGTGCTGGCTTGTTCTTGTGCCACAGAAGTGTGCAGGGAGTGCTGGCCTGTTCTTGTACCACAGAAGGGTTGGTGTGCAGGGAGTGCTGGCCTGTTCTTGTACCACAGAAGGGTTCATATGCAGGGAGTGCTGGCCTGCTCTTGTTCCACAGAAGGATTCATGTGCAGGGAGTGCTGGCCTGTTCTTGTACCAGAGAAGGGTTCATGTGCAGGGAGTGCTGGCCTGTTCTTGTACCACAGAAGTATGCAGGGAGTGCTGGCCTGTTCTTGTACACAGAAGTGCGCAGGGAGTGCTGGCCTGTTCTTGTATCACAGAAGGGTTCATGTGCAGGGAGTGCTGGCTTGTTCTTGTACCACAGAAGGGTTCATGTGCAGGGAGTGCTGGCCTGTTCTTGTACCAGAGAATGGTTCATGTGCAGGGAGTGCTGATCTGTTCTTGTTCCACAGAAGGATTCATGTGCAGGGAGCGCTGGCCTGTTCTTGTATCACAGAAGGGTTCATGTGTAGGGAGTGCTGGCATGTTCTTGTACCACAGAAGGGTTGGTGTGCAGGGAGTGCTGGCCTGTTCTTGTACCAGAGAAGGGTTCATGTGCAGGGAGTGCTGGCCTGTTCTTGTACCACAGAAGGGTTCGTGTGCAGGGAGTGCTGGCCTGTTCTTGTATCACACAAGGGTTCATGTGCATGGAGTGCTAGCCTGTTCTTGTACCACAGAAGGGTTCATGTGCAGGGAGTGCTGGCCTATTCTTGTACCACAGAAGTGTCCAGGGAGTGCAGGCCTGTTCTTGTACCACAGAAGGGTTCATGTGCAGGGAGTGCTGGCCCGTTTCTTGTACCACAAAGGGGTTTATGTGCAGGGGGTACTGGCCTGTTCTTGTGTCACAGAAGGATTCATGTGCAGGGAGTTCTGGCCTGTTCTTGTACCACAGAAGGGTTTGTGTGCAGGGAGTGCTGGTCTGTTCTTGTACCACAGAAGGGCTCATGTGCAGGGAGTGCTGGCCTGTTCTTGTACCACAGAAGTGTGCAGGGTGTGCTGGCCTGTTCTTGTACAACAGAAGGGTTCATGTGCAGGGAGTTCTGGACTGTTCTTGTACCACAGAAGGGTTCGTGTGCAGGGAGTGCTGGTCTGTTCTTGTATCACAGAATTGTGCAGGGAGTGCTAGCCTGTTCTTGTACCACAGAAGGGTTCATGTGTAGGGAGTGCTGGCCTGTTCTTGTACCACAGAAGGGCTCATGTGCAGGGAGTGCTGGCCTGTTCTTGTACACAGAAGTGTGCAGGGAGTGCAGGCCTGTTCTTGTATCACAGAAGGATTCATGTGCTGGGAGTGCTGGCTTGTTCTTGTGCCACAGCAGTGTGCAGGGAGTGCTGGCCTGTTCTTGTACCACAGAAGGGTTGGTGTGCAGGGAGTGCTGGCCTGTTCTTGTTCCACAGAAGGATTCATGTGCAGGGAGTGCTGGCCTGTTCTTGTACCAGAGAAGGGTTCATGTGCAGGGAGTGCTGGCCTGTTCTTGTACCACAGAAGTATGCAGGGAGTGCTGGCCTGTTCTTGTACACAGAAGTGCGCAGGGAGTGCTGGCCTGTTCTTGTATCACAGAAGGGTTCATGTGCAGGGAGTGCTGGCTTGTTCTTGTACCACAGAAGGGTTCATGTGCAGGGAGTGCTGGCCTGTTCTTGTACCAGAGAATGGTTCATGTGCAGGGAGTGCTGATCTGTTCTTGTTCCACAGAAGGATTCATGTGCAGGGAGCGCTGGCCTGTTCTTGTATCACAGAAGGGTTCATGTGTAGGGAGTGCTGGCATGTTCTTGTACCACAGAAGGGTTGGTGTGCAGGGAGTGCTGGCCTGCTCTTGTACCAGAGAAGGGTTCATGTGCAGGGAGTGCTGGCCTGTTCTTGTACCACAGAAGGGTTCGTGTGCAGGGAGTGCTGGCCTGTTCTTGTATCACACAAGGGTTCATGTGCAGGGAGTGCTAGCCTGTTCTTGTACCACAGAAGGGTTCATGTGCAGGGAGTGCAGGCCTGTTCTTCTTACACAGAAGGGTTCATGTGCAGGTAGTGCTAGCCTGTTCTTGTACCACAGAAGGGTTAATGTGCAGGGAGTGCTGGCCTGTTCTTGTACCACAGAAGGGTTCATGTGCAGGGACTGCTGGCCTGTTATTGTAGCACAGAAGTGTGAAGGGAGTGCTGGCCTGTTCTTCTACCACAGAAGGGTTCATGTGCAGGGAGTGCTGGTCTGTTCTTGTACCACAGAAGTGTGCAGGGAGTGCTGGCTTGTTCTTCTTCCACAGAAGGGTTCATGTGCAGGGAGTACTGGCCTGTTCTTGTACCACAGAAGGGTTCATGTGCAGGGAGTTCGGGCCTGTTCTTGTGCCACAGAAGTGTCCAGGGAGTGCTGGCCTGTTCATGTACCATAGAAGGGTTCATGTGCAGGGAGTGCTGGCCTGTTCTTGTACCAGAGAAGGGTTCATGTGCAGGGAGTGCTGGCCTGTTCTTCTTCCACAGAAGGGTTGGTGTGCAGGGAGTGCTGGCCTGTTCTTGTACCACAGAAGGGTTCATGTGCAGGGAGTGCTGGCCTGTTCTTGTACACAGAAGGGTTCATGTGCAGGGAGTGCTGGCCTGTTCTTGTACCACAGAAGGTTTCATGTGCAGGGAGTGCTGGCCTGTTCTTGTACCACAGAAGGGTTCATGTGCAGGGAGTTCGGGCCTGTTCTTGTGCCACAGAAGTGTCCAGGGAGTGCTGGCCTGTTCATGTACCATAGAAGGGTTCATGTGCAGGGAGTGCTGGCCTGTTCTTGTACCACAGAAGGGTTCATGTGCAGGGAGTGCTGGCCTGTTCTTGTACACAGAAGGGTTCATGTGCAGGGAGTGCTGGCCTGTTCTTGTACCACAGAAGGGTTCATGTGCAGGGAGTGCTGGCCTGTTCTTGTACCACAGAAGGGTTCATGTGCAGGGAGTTCGGGCCTGTTCTTGTGCCACAGAAGTGTCCAGGGAGTGCTGGCCTGTTCATGTACCATAGAAGGGTTCATGTGCAGGGAGTGCTGGCCTGTTCTTGTACCAGAGAAGGGTTCATGTGCAGGGAGTGCTGGCCTGTTCTTCTTCCACAGAAGGGTTGGTGTGCAGGGAGTGCTGGCTTGTTTTTGTACCACAGAAGGGTTGGTGTGCATGGAATGCTGACCTGTTTTTGTACCACAGAAGTGTGCAGGGAGTGCTGGCCTGTTCTTGTACACAGAAGTGCGCAGGGAGTGCTGGCTTGTTCTTGTACCATGGAAGGGTTCATGTGCAAGGAGTGCTGGCTTGTTCTTGTACCACAGAAGGGTTGGTGTGCAGGGAGTGCTGGCCTGTTCTAGTACCACAGACGTGTGCAGGGAGTGCTGGCCTGTTCTTGTACCACAGAAGGGTTGGTGTGCAGGGAGTGCTGGCCTTTTCTTGTACCACAGATGGGTGGTGTGCAGGGAGTGCTGGCCTGTTCTTGTACCAGAGAAGGGTTCATGTGCAGGGAGTGCTGGCCTGTTCTTGTGTCACAGAAGGGTTCATGTGCAGAGAGTACTGGCCTTCTGTTGCTGCTGGACTCAGCCGGCACCACAAAAGTGTTCATTTGCAGTGAGGCCAGTGTGGGAAGTGTTTCGGTGCTGTGCTTGAGTGACCAGAGTGGCATGCTTATCTCGTTGGAGTCGCTCCACCTAGGTTTTCCACGGGCGGCTAAGGAATGCCAGGCAGGGTCTGCTTGTGAGGTCTCCATTGGACCCACCCAGGAGCAGTCCACAACATGTCTCAGACACAGAGTGGTGTGGCAAATGCCCTGTAGAAACCTCTGTGACAAGACATGACCGACCACCAGGTACATGCTGTGTGCAGCCAGCTATGGCACGTGAGCTCAATATTGGAGCCCAAGTGAGAAGCATGAGAAGTGACCTGAAGGTCTGCACATGAGGATAATAAATGCTCTTTAATCAAAACCAAAGAAACAGAGTGCCCCACAGGTGTGTACCGGTTACAGCCAGCCTGTGTAAAAACTCTATGCGGTCCACCCAGGAGGGAAAGAACTCTTGTAAGAACACTTGTAAGAACACACACTTGTAAGAACACTTGCAAGAACACTTGTTAGAACACCTGTAAGAACACTTGTAAGAACACTTGCAAGAGCACGTGCTAGAACTCTTGTAAGAACACTTGTAAGAACACTTGTTAGAACACCTGTAAGAACACTTGTAAGAACACTTGTTAGAACACCTGTAAGAACACTTGTAAGAACACTTGTTAGAACACCTGTAAGAACACCTGTAAGGACACTTGTAAGAACACTTGCAAGAGCATTTGCAAGAACATTTGTAAGAAGAACACTTGCAAGAGCACTTGCTAGAACTCTTGTAAGAACACTTGCAAGAACACTTGTTAGAACACCTGTAAGAACACCTGTAAGAACACCTGTAAGAACACTTGCAAGAACACTTGCAAGAACACTTGCAAGAACACTTGTAGGGACACTTGTAAGAACACTTGTAAGAATACTTGTAAGAACACTTGTAAGAACACTTGTTAGAACACTTGTAAGAACACTTGTAGGAACACTTGTTAGAAAATGTATAAGAACACTTGCAAGAACACGTGTAAGAATACTTTAAGAACAGTTGTTAGAAAACTTGTCAGAACACTTGTAAGAACAATTGTGTTAGAAATGGGGTCTCTGGTTGGCTATGGGTATGCACCTCAGTCAAGCAGAACGTACGCACTCTAGTCAGGGTGAGGGAGCTACGTACCTAGGATAACCCCTGCTCACCCCCTTGGTAGCTTGGCACAATCAATCAGGCTTATCCCAGAGGCAATGCGTAAAGTGTTTGCACAACACTCACAACACACCTGGCACAATAAATAAACCACAAAGGAAACTCCCAACAAGTTATATGAAAATAAACTGTATTACACATAAAACATTAGGTCAAAAACCATATCTAGCAGTAATACCGTGCTACACAAGCAGTTGTCAGAACATTACACAGGTTGCTAGTACTCTGTGAAAGCAAGCAGTAGTCAGGAAAACACAGAGGTTACTACTATTTTGCAACACCAGCAGTAGTCAGGTAATTATTATAACCAAAAATGCACAGGTGATAATAAACACATTATCGTGAATGCCAAGACGTCTTCAAGAATGCGACATGAAAGAGAAACATTTCCCCATGGCATAAGTCATATAAAACATTATCATGCATGCCAGTGAAAGGAAGAGCACGTGTACTATACAACCTCCTGGTGAGTGAGCAAGGGGGCCTCCATCCGCCACGTCAGGCTAGCAGCTCCTGCGCCCCTCGCACAAACAATGCCACAATCACAAGGAGTGATGGGAAATACCCTCCTTGGGTTTCCCCGTGGAGGGATCTTGGCAGGGGTTGCCACTACCAGGAATGGGGTGCCAGGACTGGGCGGAAGGGCAGCTCTTGCCGGCTCCGTCTCCCCTCACCAAGACCCAAGAATCCCACCACTAAATGCCCAGAAGGGCAGACTTCAGCGGGGAGACCTTGCTCGGTCTCTCACGCCATCACAGGCTACTTCAATGAGCCCTCCTGACCTCCTGGGCCCAAGGGGCAGCTGCTTCCACTGCTCCACTGCTCCTCTCCTTGCCAGCCAACCCACGCCGGCAGCGCAGTCCCAGCTCCCCTCCTCTTCACAAGGTCCTGCACAGTCAGCCCGAGGGCCGCTGCCGTGAGGGGCCCAAAAGGTGCTGCTGTTTGTGCATTAAAAAGAACTATTGGTTTGCAAGCATGTGAACTTTCTTGTGTATCCAGCAGTTTTCAGGTAACAATAAAAATGTCAAGATAACTCTTGTGATTAATGTTCCTACTAGTGCTTAATTTGTGCTGGTGTTTGGCACCAGCACTTATTTGTAAACACCAGTATCTACTCATGAGAGTATCCCATATGGTGGCGCTTAGTGTGTAATTTTAAAGAAAAGTACAATAGGAGAGCATTTAACTGTTTAATTTATCTGAAAAAAATAATACAACTAAGTTTAAATAAATAAAAAAAGTTTGAAGTGACATGTGGGTTGCACCAACTGCAGTGGACCCATGAGCAATACCTTGGGCCCTGGCGCTAAGGGCCTGATTACAACTTTGACAGAGGGGGTTAATCCATCCCAAATGTGACGGACATCCCGCCCACCGTATTACGAGTTCCATAGGATATAATGGACTTGTAATACGGCGGGCGGGATATCCGTCACATTTGGGACAGATTAACCCCCTCTGCCAAAGTTGTATCAGGCACTTCATTTTGTGCAAATTAAGCACTGGTACCTACTGGCGAGAGACCAGAGGTTTGTCTAGTTGCAGTTTTGACTCATCTAAGGTAGCGCAGAGGGTTAATGTGCCTCCTACAAAGAACATGTACTGTGCAGATCACAGAACTGAGTGTGAGTGAAGTATGAGTAGTGATATAAAAAAAATGAAAATCCTGTCAGAGAGCGGCTATGGAGAGATGATGCGCATCGTTGGAGAGTGGGACTGAGGGCGTTCCTGGAGGTGATGAGGGAGAGTTACAAAGACTGTTGCACCGGGAGCCACCACGCTTCTGCAGCTCTAATGGAAAGAATACAGTTTTCCGAACTATAACTTACTGTTAACCTTTGGTTTTTTAATTGAATATATATATACTGTATATAAACACACACACACACGCGCAGAGTGTGGGTGCCGCTTGATGTGAGGTGTTGGGTTTCCCTGAAACACAGAGGTGGAGTAAAGGCAGACTACAAGTCCAAGGTCCGCAGGGGACTCTCACATGACTCGTGAGACTGGAAGCCATTTTAGATTCATGGGTATAAGTTCCTCTTGTTCCAGAGCCTTCTTTGCGAGGCCATCAAGATACTTTGCTGCTGCCTAGACCCTCCTTGCCATAAATGGAAATGGACAGCTCTACTCCTGGGGAAATTCAGAGGCTTGCTGGGTACAAGGAGGTGTTTGGGATAGTTCTTGGGGTCAAGGGTTTTGACTTTGGATGCTGAATGTCACTGGAATTATTCTTCCAAGGATTATGAACTCTAAATGCACTAACTGTTCTTTGAGAGGAACTTTAAGATTCCTCGTTGTGGACAGGGTTGTGTACATTTGCTTTTTTGTAAGGTTTTAAGATATTGTCAGTGGTGGTGAAATGGTTGCTTGTTGTCAACAGTGAAGGTACAATAATAATGTGCAGTCATTATATCACAGCTGATGAACGTGTTCCATTAAGGATCTTTCAGGGTCCAGACTCCATTTACCAATCACTGGAAGTAGTTATTGACATAGACACGAGTGTCGCAGCTCAGGTAATTTCTTGCATCTATTGCACAGATTTCATTTGTATTTCAGTTCTAGGATGTCCCAGAGCTCCATCCCCATGTAAAGAGTTGGAAATAGAGAGATTGTCGCAGGCATTATCACATGTCACATTCAGAGTAGTGGCTTGGAATTTTAGTGGTGAAATACTAAACAAGTTATCTTTTGTCGGCACTTTTACAGTGCAGACTGAGCGCATCTGAGAGCAGGCAGAGGGAAGATATCCAGCATTTCTGTTCCTCTCTCTCATCTCACTCCATTGTCCCGGGTCTGCTGCGGACCAGCTTGTGATCCTCTGCATGGCTGACAGTGGGTTCAGGGAAGTGAGGAGAGAAACATTGCTCCTGTTGGATGCGGGATGCCATGTTAGTGCAACTTTGACAGTGTAGTACGGGAGGTATGCGAAGTGTTCTTTCAAGTTGTTGGACCTGGCTCTCTTTGCAGGGTCATCCCAAAACTTTTTTCCTTCCTCCTCCTATTGTTCTGACTCTCTATTTGTTGACTTTAGGACTCTGAGCACTTTACCACTGCTGATCAGTGCTAAAGTGCAGGTGCTCTCCCTTCTGAACTTGGTATGATTGGCTCATATCTGATTGGCACATTTAGTTAACCTATAAGTCCCCTGTACAGTGCTATCCCATATACCCAGGGCCTGTAAATTAAATGCTACTGGTGGGCCTACAGCACAGATCGTGCCACGCACAGAAGTAGAATTTCAAACTTGTCTCAGGCCTGCCACGGCAGTGCCTGTGTGCATTTACTGCCATGTCGACTTGGCAAGTCAAACTACTTGCCAAGGCTCAAACTCCCTTTTTAGAGCACCCCTAAGGTAGGCCCTAGATAGCCCTCGGGGCAGGGTGCTGTGTATGTAAAAGGCAGGACATATGTCTTTCTGTACTACATGTCCTAGTACTGACAAACGGCCTACTTGGTTTCCCAGCACTGTGAGTGCTGCCTTCTCATAGGATTGCATTGGGAATGCCCTGACATCTGGTATTGTCTAATCTGTCAGGGGTGGCGTAGGCATGTTTGGAACGGTTGCACTGGTGGTAAGAAATGCTGCTTACTGCTGTAGGTGTTTTTTTTAATTATCATTACAGAAATGCCACTTCTAGAAAGAGCGCATTTCTCTGTGCTTATGACTGGTGTTTTGCAGCCTGACTCCAATCCACGTCTGGGCAGAGTGACAGTTGGGGCTTTGTGCATACTTCTCAGACAGCCTGTACACAGGGAGGGTGGATCAGACAGCCTGTACACAGGGAGGGTGGATCAGACAGCCTGTACACAGGGAGGGTGGAGGTGTCACAGAGGTGCATCTACATACTGAATAGTCTTCCTGGGCTGAGGGAAGGGAGAGGCGGCGCACACCTGCATTTGTAAAGGCTGTGCCCTGGCCTCACACAAAGGGATCGTTTACCCCCCACTGATGTCTGGAGCCTGTGCCTGAGGAGAGAGGGGGTACTCCTGGAACTGGTCATTGCTGGTTGGAACCACCTTTGTGGGAGCTGTGCAAAATAAATATAAGTACAAGGGGGTGGTCCCCACATTTTCAGACCCTGGATGTAGTTGGAACCAGATGCTGGGAGGACTCACCAGGGACCGCCTTGGGACTGCTGAGCTGTTGTGCTGACGTGTGACCTGCTGGGTCACTGAGAGGGACTGCCATGGCTCTCTGGACCCTCGTGCTGGCCGGCTTGCCTGAGACCTGCAGTCCGGGGTCCCTACAGCTGTCTCGAGGGCTGGGTGGTGTGCCCCCTGTCACTACTGTACTTGTGCTGCTTCTCTGTTGTTGTCCTCTGCTGGGAGAGCGCATCAGGGGCATCGGCGGAGGAGGCGCCCTGTATCTGTTCAGATACAGCACCCGCCCACCAAAGTCAGCACTGGGTGCAGCTGCGTTGGTCGCATTGCCTTGAAAGCGGCCCTGCTTTCTATACAAACCCAACTTACACTATACAAACATGAGAGATTCTAAAGTTATGGTTATATCTTAAATTTAGAATTTATACACCGCCTTCAAATTACTGTAAGTCCCACACCTCCGTACACAGTCTTGTCAACTCATTCACCACACTACAGTACCTATAACTCGACACTCTAACATGTGCTGTGATCTCACAAATGTTGACATTTCAGATGTCATAAGTATTGTTCTCAATGCTATGAATTCACATGCTTTACAGTCGAGTGGTGTATAGTCGAGCGGCATAGAGTGGCGTGACGTGACCGCCATTTTCTATCTGTTCACTCACTTGCTACCTGACCTTCAACAGGAGACGACCTACACTGCAAGTGCTGCTGTGACCTGTGTCTGGAAGCGACAATGGCTCGAGTGTCTGGGGAAAGGGCCCCCGCCTTCACTTTGGAGGAGTTGGAGAGACTGGTGGATGGGGTGCTACCCCAGTATACTTTACTCTATGGTCCTCCAGACAAACAGGCGAGTACACTGTGTGCATGATGCGTGGGCCATGAATTTATGGAGTGCTCTGTGTGTAAGCCTTGTGTAGGGGGGTGCTGAGGGGTCCTGGACAGAGTGCTGCATGTCTGGTGGTCAATGTCTGTGCATAAGGGGATGGGAGGGATATTGTGGGCCATGAGTGTAACAGTCTGGACGGTATGACTAATCCCTTTTTCTATGCATATTTTCCTGCAGGTCAGTACCCATCAGAAAAAGGGTATTTGGCGTGCCATCGCCAAGGAGGTGCTGGGGGTCTTTGACAGGCGGAGCACCCACTGCTGCAAATGGTGGGAGGACCTGCGCTGCTGGGCAAGGAAGATGGCGGAGGCCCAGCTGGGGATGGCCTCCCAACGAAGAAGGGGTGCCTGTCCTACCCTGACCCCCTGATGTTCCGCATCCTGGCGGTGGCCTATCCGAAGTTGGATGGGCGCTTGAAGGCATCATAGCAGCCACAAGGGGGTGAGTACATATTCAGAATCATGACTTTGCGCGCGCTAAGGTGCTACCTGGGTGGGGGATGTGGGCTTTGGGTGCCCCTAGGCCAGGGTGAACATGGCAGGGTAGGTCCCTTGTTGGGCAGGCTCTGAAGCACTCCATCCCCAATAGCGTTAGTGGGCACCTACTACTGGGCAGGGTCCTGTGGGTTTCAGGTTTGCACCTAATGGTGTTAGGCATTAGACCCCTTGGGCTGGTGACTGGCATTGTAACTGGTAGTGCATGGCCTAGTGCATAGGGCCTTTCCCAGTGACTTGTGTACGCCAACGGTATTGTTGTTGCTGGCATTGACCGTGTGTATCCTCTGTCCCTCCCACCCCACTTTTTGTTTTGTCACCCTGTCCTTGTGTGCATTAGCATCATTTGGCGGAGGAGCAGAGGCACCAGCAACGGAAGGAGCTGCATCCCACATGGGCCTAGTGGCTGAATCCACCAAGGGTGAGGGAACCAATGGGATGGAGGGCGAGGGGAGCACCACGACGGAGACAGGAGGAGACAGTTCGGACAGTGATACCTCCTCCGATTGAAGCTCCCTGGCAGTGGCGAACACCTCTGTGCCCACCCCTACTACAGGTACAGCCGCCACCTGTAGGAGGCTGGACTGGCTTGTAGTGAGTACCAAGGGGTACTTGCACCTTGCACCAGGCCCAGTTATCCCTGATTAGTGTATAGGGTGTCTAGCAGCTTAGGCTGATAGATAATGGTAGCTTAGCAGAGCAGCTTAGGCTGAACTAGGAGACGTGTGAAGCTACTACAGTACCACTTAGTGTCATATGCACAATATCATAAGAAAACACAATACACAGTTATACTAAAAATAAAGGTACTTTATTTTTATGACAATATGCCAAAGTATCTTAGAGTGTACCCTCAGTGAGAGGATAGGAAATATACACAAGATATATATACACAATAGCAAAAATATGCAGTATAGTCTTAGAAAACAGTGCAAACAATGTATAGTTACAATAGGATGCAATGGGGAAACATAGGGATAGGGGCAACACAAACCATATACTCCAAAAGTGGAATGCGAACCACGAATGGACCCCAAACCTATGTGACCTTGTAGAGGGTCGCTGGGACTATTAGAAAATAGTGAGAGTTAGAAAAATAACCCTCCCAAGACCCTGAAAAGTGAGTGAAAAGTGCACTAAAGTTCCCCTAAGGACAAAGAAGTCGTGTTAGAGGAATAATGCAGGAAAGACACAAACCAGCAATGCAACAACTGTGGATTTCCAATCTAGGGTACCTGTGGAACAAGGGGACCAAGTCCAAAAGTCACAAGCAAGTCGGAGATGGGCAGATGCCCAGGAAATGCCAGCTGCGGGTGCAAAGAAGCTTCGACTGGACAGAAGAAGCTGAGGTTTCTGCAGGAACGAAAAGGGCTAGAGACTTCCCCTTTGGTGGACGGATCCCTCTCGCCGTGGAGAGTCGTGCAGAAGTGTTTTCCCGCCGAAAGGACGCTAACAAGCCTTGCTAGCTGCAAATCGTGCGGTTAGCGTTTTGGGATGCTGCTGGGGCCCAGGAGGGACCAGAAGGTCGCAAATTGGACCTGAAGAGAGAGGGGACGTCGAGCAAGACAAAGAGCCCTCACTGAAGCAGGTAGCACCCGGAGAAGTGCCAGAAACAGGCACTACAAGGATGCGTGAAACGGTGCTCGCCGAAGTTGCACAAAGGAGTCCCACGTCGCCGGAGACCAACTTAGAAAGTCGTGCAATGCAGGTTAGAGTGCCGTGGACCCAGGCTTGGCTGTGCACAAAGGATTTCCGCTGGAAGTGCACAGGGGCCGGAGTAGCTGCAAAGTCGCGGTTCCCAGCAATGCAGCCCAGCGAGGTGAGGCAAGGACTTACCTCCACCAAACTTGGGCTGAAGAGTCACTGGACTGTGGGGGTCACTTGGACAGTATCGCTGGATTCGAGGGACCTCGCTCGTCGTGCTGAGAGGAGACCCAAGGGACCGGTAATGCAGCTTTTTGGTGCCTGCGGTTGCAGGGGGAAGATTCCGTCGACCCACGGGAGATTTCTTCGGAGCTTCTGGTGCAGAGAGGAGGCAGACTACCCCCACAGCATGCACAAGCAGGAAAACAGTCGAGAAGGCGGCAGGATCAGCGTTACAGAGTTGCAGTAGTCGTCTTTGCTACTATGTTGCAGGTTTGCAGGCTTCCAGCGCGGTCAGCGGTCGATTCCTTATCAGAAGGTGAAGAGGGAGATGCAGAGGAACTCGGCTGAGCTCATGCATTCGTTATCTAAAGTTTCCCCAGAGACAGAGACCCTAAATAGCCAGAAAAGAGGGTTTGGCTACCTAGGAGAGAGGAAAGGCTACTAACACCTGAAGGAGCCTATCACAAGGAGTCTCTGACGTCACCTGGTGGCACTGGCCACTCAGAGCAGTCCAGTGTGCCAGCAGCACCTCTGTTTCCAAGATGGCAGAGGTCTGGAGCACACTGGAGGAGCTCTGGACACCTCCCAGGGGAGGTGCAGGTCAGGGGAGTGGTCACTCCCCTTTCCTTTGTCCAGTTTCGTGCCAGAGCAGGGGCTAAGGGGTCCCTGAACCGGTGTAGACTGGCTTATGCAGAATTGGGCACATCTGTGCCCAACAAAGCATTTCCAGAGGCTGGGGGAGGCTACTCCTCCCCTGCCTTCACACCATTTTAAAAAGGGAGAGGGTGTCACACCCTCTCTCAGAGGAAGTTCTTTGTTCTGCCATCCTGGGCCAGGCCTGGCTGGACCCCAGGAGGGCAGCTGCCTGTCTGAGGGGTTGGCAGCAGCAGCAGCTGCAGTGAAACCCCAGGAAGGGCAGTTTGGCAGTACCAGGGTCTGTGCTACAGACCACTGGGATCATGGGATTGTGTCAACTATGCCAGGATGGCATAGAGGGGGCAATTCCATGATCATAGACATGTTACATGGCCATATTCGGAGTTACCATGGTGAAGCTACATATAGGTAGTGACCTATATGTAGTGCACGCGTGTAATGGTGTCCCCGCACTCACAAAGTTCAGGGAATTGGCTCTGAACAATGTGGGGGCACCTTGGCTAGTGCCAGGGTGCCCTCACACTAAGTAACTTTGCACCCAACCTTTACCAGGTAAAGGTTAGACATATAGGTGACTTATAAGTTACTTAAGTGCAGTGTAAAATGGCTGTGAAATAACGTGGACGTTATTTCACTCAGGCTGCAGTGGCAGGCCTGTGTAAGAATTGTCAGAGCTCCCTATGGGTGGCAAAAGAATTGCTGCAGCCCATAGGGATCTCCTGGAACCCCAATACCCTGGGTACCTCAGTACCATATACTAGGGAATTATAAGGGTGTTCCAGTAAGCCAATGTAAATTGGTAAAAATGGTCACTAGCCTGTCAGTGACAATTTGGAAAGAAATGAGAGAGCATAACCACTGAGGTTCTGATTAGCAGAGCCTCAGTGAGACAGTTAGTCACTACACAGGTAACACATTCAGGCACACTTATGAGCACTGGGGCCCTGGGTTACCAGGGTCCCAGTGACACATACAACTAAAACAACATATATACAGTGAAAAATGGGGGTAACATGCCAGGCAAGTTGGTACTTTCCTACACAACCCCCCCCAAACGAAGGACAATAAGACTAGCCATTACCTGATGAGTCTTCATTGTCTAAGTGGAAATATCTGGAGAGTCCATCTGCATTGGAGTGGCTACTCCCAGGTCTATGTTCCACTGTATAGTCCATTCCCTGTAGGGATATGGACCACCTCAACAATTTAGGATTTTCACCTTTCATTTGTTTTAGCCAAAGTAGAGGTTTGTGGTCTGTCTGAACAATGAAGTGAGTGCCAAACAGGTATGGCCTCAACTTCTTCAGAGCCCAGACCACAGCAAAGGCCTCCCTCTCAATGGCAGACCAACGCTTTTCTCTAGGGGTCAACCTTCTACTAATAAAAGCAACAGGTTGATCCTGGCCCTCAGAATTAAGTTGTGATAGGACTGCCCCTACTCCTAATTCAGATGCATCAGTTTGGACATAGAATTTTTTAGAGTAACAAGGGCTTTTCAGGACAGGTGCAGAGCACATGGCCTGCTTCAGCTCCTCAAAAGCTTTCTGACAGTTTGCTGTCCATAATACCTTTTTAGGCATTTTCTTGGATGTGAGGTCATTAAGAGGGGCTGCAATGGAGCCATAGTTCTTAATGAACCTCCTGTAATACCCAGTGAGGCCTAGGAAGGCTCTCACCTGAGTCTGAGTGGTAGGGGGAACCCAATCAATGATAGTTTGGATTTTCCCCTGAAGTGGTGCAATCTGTTCCCCACCAACAAGGTGTCCCAGATAAACCACCTTACCCTGCCCTATCTGGCACTTTGAAGCCTTGATAGTGAGGCCTGCCTTTTGCAGGGCCTCCAAAACTTTCCATAGGTGGACCAGGTGATCATCCCAGCTGGAGCTAAAGACAGCTATATTGTCCAAATATGCTGCACTGAAAGCTTCCAGCCCTTGCAGGACTGTGTTCACCAACCTCTGAAAAGTGGCAGGTGCATTTTTCAAACCAAAAGGCATTACAGTAAACTGGTAATGTCCTCCAATGGTAGAAAATGCAGCCTTAGGTTTAGCATCTTCTGACAATTTGATCTGCCAATACCCTGCAGTCAAATCAAAAGTGCTTAGATACTTGGCAGATGCCAGTGTATCTATGAGCTCATCTGCCCTGGGTATAGGGTGAGCATCAGTTTTGGTTACCAAGTTGAGACCTCTATAGTCTACACAAAACCTCATTTCCTTCTTTCCATCTTTAGAATTGGGTTTTGGTACCAGTGCCACAGGAGAAGCCCATGGACTGTCAGAGTGCTCAACCACTCCTAGTTCCAACATTTTCTGAACTTCTTGCTTTATGCAGTCCCTGACATGGTCAGGCTGCCTATAGATCTTACTTTTGACAGGTAAACTGTCTCCAGTATCTATAGTGTGCTCACACCAAGAAGTGGTGCCTGGCACAGTAGAGAAGAGTTCTGAAAATTGTCCTAGGAGATTTATGCAATTATCTTTCTGCTCAGCAGTAAGACAATCAGCCAAAACTACACCTTCCACAAGAGCATCTTGTTCTGTGGAAGAGAAGAGATCAGGTAGAGGATCACTGTCTTCTTCCTGTCCCTCATCTGTTGCCATGAGCAGGGTGAGATCAGCCCTGTCATAGTAGGGTTTCAGGCGGTTGACATGGAGCACCCTAAGGGGACTCCTGGCAGTGCCTAAGTCAACCAAGTAGGTGACTTCACCCTTCTTTTCAACAATTGTGTGGGGTCCACTCCATTTATCTTGGAGTGCTCTTGGGGCCACAGGCTCCAAGACCCACACTTTCTGCCCTGGTTGGTACTGAACCAAAACAGCCTTCTGATCATGCCATTGCTTCTGGAGCTCTTGGCTGGCCTGAAGGTTTTTACTGGCCTTTTTCATGTACTCAGCCATCCTTGATCTGAGGCCAAGTACATAATCCACAATATCCTGCTTAGGAGCTTTTAAAGGTTGTTCCCAACCCTCCTTTACAAGTGTGAGTGGACCCCTAACAGGGTGTCCAAAAAGAAGTTCAAAGGGGCTGAAGCCCACTCCTTTCTGGGGTACCTCCCTGTAGGCAAAAAGGTTGCATGGTAGAAGGATATCCCATCTCCTGCGGAGTTTTTCAGGGAGTCCCATAATCATGCCTTTGAGAGTTTTATTAAATCTCTCCACCAGTCCATTTGTTTGTGGATGATAGGGTGTTGTGAACTTGTAAGTTACACCACACTCCTTCCACATGGCCTTTAAGTATGCAGACATGAAATTGCTTACTCTGTCTGATACTACTTCCTTTGGGAAGCCCACCCTGGAAAATATTCCCAGGAGGGCCTTTGCCTCTGCAGGAGCTGTAGTGGTCCTTAAAGGAATTGCTTCAGGATATCTTGTGGCATGGTCCACTACCACCAAGATAAACCTATTGCCTGAAGCAGTAGGAGGGTCAAGGGGGCCAACTATGTCAACCCCTACCCTTTCAAAGGGAACCCCAACCACAGGCAGTGGGATAAGGGGTGCCTTTGGAGTGCCACCTGTTTTGCCACTGGCTTGACAGGTTTCACAGGACTTACAAAATTCCTTTGTGTCCTCAGACATCCTAGGCCAATGAAACAATGGTACCAATCTGTCCCAAGTTTTCATTTGACCCAGGTGCCCAGCTAAGGGAATGTCATGTGCCAGTGTTAGGAGGAACTTTCTGTACTCCTGAGGAATCACTAATCTCCTGGCAGCTCCAGGTTTAGGATCCCTATGCTCAGTGTACAAGAGGTTGTCCTCCCAGTAAACTCTGTGAGAGTCACTGACATCCCCATTAGCCTGTTTGACAGCTTGCTGTCTGAGACCCTCTAATGTGGGACAGGTTTGCTGTGCCACACTCAGCTCCTCTCTGGCAGGCCCCCCTTCACCCAAAAGCTCAGCAGTGTCTGCTTCCAGCTCCTCTGGTGTAGGTTCTGCACAGGGAGGGAATTCTTCTTCCTCAGAAGTAGAATCCACTGTAGAGGGAGGGATAGTAGGAAGTGGTTTGCTTCTACTAGCCCTAGCTTTAGGGAGCACTTGGATCCATTGTTCCAGGATCCAAGCTTCCCTGTCCTTTTTGCTTTTTGGCCTGAGCCCTTGTCAAAGCAAAAATATGCCCTGGAATGCCCAGCATTGCTGCATGGGCCTCCAACTCCACATCTGACCAAGCTGATGTCTCCAAATCATTCCCTAATAGACAGTCTACAGGTAAATCTGAAGCTACCACAACTTTCTTTGGACCAGTTACCCCCCCCCAGTTGAGATTTACAACAGCCATGGGGTGGCTTTGTGTTATGTTGTGAGCATCGGTTACTTGGTACTGGTGTCCAAGTATGTGTTGTTCAGGGTGTACCAGTTTCTCATTCACCATTGTGACACTGGCACCTGTGTCCCTGTAGGCCTTGACCTCAACACCATTTATTAGGGTTAGTTGCTTGTACTTCTCCAAGTTATGGGGGCAAGCAACCAAAGTGGCTAAATCAATAGCCCCTTCAGAGACTAAAGTAGCCTCTGTGGTCTCCCTAATCAGACCAACCCCAACTAAATTACCAAAAGTGAGCCCAGCTACTCCCTTGGATTGGCTATTAGAAGGTTTGCTCCCACCACCACTGCTATTAGTAGGGACACTAGGTGTAGCAGTAGGGGTTGTAGTGGTAGGAGCTGTGGTGCCTTTCTTTGGACAACTGGGATCTGTTGTCCAATGGCCTTTTATTTTACATAAATAGCAGCATGGTTTCTTTTCCTTGTTCTGATTAAAGGAGGATTTGGACCCACCACCCCCACCAGAGTGTTTTTGTGGGCCTGATGAAGACTCATTTTTAGATTTGTCCCCACCCTTGTCAGAAGACTTACCATCCTTCTTTTTGTTGCCATCTTTGTCACCCCCTGTATGAACTTTTCTGTTCACTCTTGTTCTGACCCATTTGTCTGCCTTCTTTCCCAATTCTTGAGGAGAGGTCAGATCAGAGTCCACCAAGTACTGGTGCAACAAATCAGACACACAATTATTAAGAATATGCTCTCTCAGGATCAAGTTATACAGGCTGTCATAATCAGTAACTTTACTGCCATGTAACCACCCCTCCAAGGCCTTCACTGCCTGGTCAATGAAATCAACCCAGTCTTGTGAAGACTCCTTTTTGGTCTCTCTGAACTTTATCCTGTACTGTTCAGTGGTTAAGCCATAACCATCCAGGAGTGCATTCTTAAGAACTTGGAAATTATTAGCATCATTTTCTTTTACAGTAAGGAGCCTATCCCTACCTTTTCCACTAAATGATAGCCATAGGATAGCAGCCCACTGCCTTTGAGGGACATCCTGTACAACACAGGCCCTCTCAAGTGCAGCAAACCACTTGTTAATGTCATCCCCCTCCTTATAAGGGGGAACTATCTTGTGCAGATTCCTGGAATCATGCTCTTTTGCAGGATGACTATGGGGAATACTGCTGCTGCCACCATGGGTATCTAAACCCAACTTCTGTCTTTCCTTCTCTAATTCAAAAGACTGTCTATCCAAATCCAGCTGTTGCTTTTTAAGCTTCAGTCTGGTTTGTTCCACCCTCAACTTATTGAGTTCCCTCTCTAACATTCTGTCATCAGGGTTGGTGGGAGGGACATTTCTAGAAACAGAGCTATGATGGGAATGAACAGAAGGAGACCTGTCCCTTACAGAAGCCAACTTAACAGCTTGGTTTACAGAAACATTACTACCAGTATGGTGAGAATAAATGCTTTTGCTATGATGTGAGACAACACTATTTCTATGGTGTGGCTCATCATCATTACCATCTATGCTAGATTGTCTAGTAATGGGCAGGCTATGAAGTTTCTTTCCTGAATCTTTTCCTGGGGGAGTCCCTGAATCAGATTGGGAACTATTAGGTACTTTTTCAACAGATGGGGCACCTATGGCCTTATCCTGTTCTCTAAGCATGTTAATTAACAGTTCCAAGGCAGGATTCTTCCCTACACTCAAACCTCTCTCTATACAGAGACTCCTTGCTCTTTTCCAGCTAAGGTTGTCATATGCAAGTTTGGACAGATCAACACTTTGGCCTGTGCCAGACATTTTTTAGAGAGAGTTAAAGTGATAGAGAAAGAGACAAAAGTTTTCAGAACTTTTTGGAAAGACAGAAAAAGAACTTTTTTAAACTTTTTGAAAGTTTAGGAGTACTTTTCAGCACTTAGAAAAGAGTGAAAAGAGGAAATGCAAAACTTTTTAGCTATGTGTATATACACTGACCTTGTTTTGTATATTTTTCTCTTATGAAAAGTACAATGACAAGAGTGGTAAGTAGTCTCAAGCACTTATCCCACCACTGCACAACCAATGTAGGAGGCTGGACTGGCTTGTAGTGAGTACCAAGGGGTACTTGCACCTTGCACCAGGCCCAGTTATCCCTGATTAGTGTATAGGGTGTCTAGCAGCTTAGGCTGATAGATAATGGTAGCTTAGCAGAGCAGCTTAGGCTGAACTAGGAGACGTGTGAAGCTACTACAGTACCACTTAGTGTCATATGCACAATATCATAAGAAAACACAATACACAGTTATACTAAAAATAAAGGTACTTTATTTTTATGACAATATGCCAAAGTATCTTAGAGTGTACCCTCAGTGAGAGGATAGGAAATATACACAAGATATATATACACAATAGCAAAAATATGCAGTATAGTCTTAGAAAACAGTGCAAACAATGTATAGTTACAATAGGATGCAATGGGGAAACATAGGGATAGGGGCAACACAAACCATATACTCCAAAAGTGGAATGCGAACCACGAATGGACCCCAAACCTATGTGACCTTGTAGAGGGTCGCTGGGACTATTAGAAAATAGTGAGAGTTAGAAAAATAACCCTCCCCAAGACCCTGAAAAGTGAGTGCAAAGTGCACTAAAGTTCCCCTAAGGACAAAGAAGTCGTGTTAGAGGAATAATGCAGGAAAGACACAAACCAGCAATGCAACAACTGTGGATTTCCAATCTTGGGTACCTGTGGAACAAGGGGACCAAGTCCAAAAGTCACAAGCAAGTCGGAGATGGGCAGATGCCCAGGAAATGCCAGCTGCGGGTGCAAAGAAGCTTCGACTGGACAGAAGAAGCTGAGGTTTCTGCAGGAACGAAAAGGGCTAGAGACTTCACCTTTGGTGGACGGATCCCTCTCGCCGTGGAGAGTCGTGCAGAAGTGTTTTCCCGCCGAAAGGACGCTAACAAGCCTTGCTAGCTGCAAATCGTGCGGTTAGCGTTTTTGGACGCTGCTGGGGCCCAGGAGGGACCAGGAGGTCGCAAATTGGACCTGAAGAGAGAGGGGACGTCGAGCAAGACAAAGAGCCCTCACTGAAGCAGGTAGCACCCGGAGAAGTGCCAGAAACAGGCACTACGAGGATGCGTGAAACGGTGCTCGCCGAAGTTGCACAAAGGAATCCCACGTCGCCGGAGACCAACTTAGAAAGTCGTGCAATGCAGGTTAGAGTGCCGTGGACCCAGGCTTGGCTGTGCACAAAGGATTTCTGCCGGAAGTGCACAGGGGCCGGAGTAGCTGCAAAGTCGCGGTTCCCAGCAATGCAGCCCAGCGAGGTGAGGCAAGGACTTACCTCCACCAAACTTGGGCTGAAGAGTCACTGGACTGTGGGGGTCACTTGGACAGCGTCGCTGGATTCGAGGGACCTCGCTCGTCGTGCTGAGAGGAGACCCAAGGGACCGGTAATGCAGCTTTTTGGTGCCTGCGGTTGCAGGGGGAAGATTCCGTCGACCCACGGGAGATTTCTTCGGAGCTTCTGGTGCAGAGAGGAGGAAGACTACCCCCACAGCATGCACAAGCAGGAAAACAGTCAAGAAGGCGGCAGGATCAGCATTACAGAGTTGCAGTAGTCGTCTTTGCTACTATGTTGCAGGTTTGCAGGCTTCCAGCGCGGTCATCGGTCGATTCCTTATCAGAAGGTGAAGAGGGAGATGCAGAGGAACTCGGCTGAGCTCATGCATTCGTTATCTAAAGTTTCCCCAGAGACAGAGACCCTAAATAGCCAGAAAAGAGGGTTTGGCTACCTAGGAGAGAGGAAAGGCTACTAACACCTGAAGGAGCCTATCACAAGGAGTCTCTGACGTCACCTGGTGGCACTGGCCACTCAGAGCAGTCCAGTGTGCCAGCAGCACCTCTGTTTCCAAGATGGCAGAGGTCTGGAGCACACTGGAGGAGCTCTGGACACCTCCCAGGGGAGGTGCAGGTCAGGGGAGTGGTCACTCCCCTTTCCTTTGTCCAGTTTCGCGCCAGAGCAGGGGCTAAGGGGTCCCTGAACCGGTGTAGACTGGCTTATGCAGAATTGGGCACATCTGTGCCCAACAAAGCATTTCCAGAGGCTGGGGGAGGCTACTCCTCCCCTGCCTTCACACCATTTTCCAAAGGGAGAGGGTGTCACACCCTCTCTCAGAGGAAGTTCTTTGTTCTGCCATCCTGGGCCAGGCCTGGCTGGACCCCAGGAGGGCAGCTGCCTGTCTGAGGGGTTGGCAGCAGCAGCAGCTGCAGTGAAACCCCAGGAAGGGCAGTTTGGCAGTACCAGGGTCTGTGCTACAGACCACTGGGATCATGGGATTGTGCCAACTATGCCAGGATGGCATAGAGGGGGCAATTCCATGATCATAGACATGTTACATGGCCATATTCGGAGTTACCATGGTGAAGCTACATATAGGTAGTGACCTATATGTAGTGCACGCGTGTAATGGTGTCCCCGCACTCACAAAGTTCAGGGAATTGGCTCTGAACAATGTGGGGGCACCTTGGCTAGTGCCAGGGTGCCCTCACACTAAGTAACTTTGCACCCAACCTTTACCAGGTAAAGGTTAGACATATAGGTGACTTATAAGTTACTTAAGTGCAGTGTAAAATGGCTGTGAAATAACGTGGACGTTATTTCACTCAGGCTGCAGTGGCAGGCCTGTGTAAGAATTGTCAGAGCTCCCTATGGGTGGCAAAAGAATTGCTGCAGCCCATAGGGATCTCCTGGAACCCCAATACCCTGGGTACCTCAGTACCATATACTAGGGAATTATAAGGGTGTTCCAGTAAGCCAATGTAAATTGGTAAAAATGGTCACTAGCCTGTCAGTGACAATTTGGAAAGAAATGAGAGAGCATAACCACTGAGGTTCTGATTATCAGAGCCTCAGTGAGACAGTTAGTCACTACACAGGTAACACATTCAGGCACACTTATGAGCACTGGGGCCCTGGGTTACCAGGGTCCCAGTGACACATACAACTAAAACAACATATATACAGTGAAAAATGGGGGTAACATGCCAGGCAAGTTGGTACTTTCCTACACCACCCCCGTACCAGCACTGCCCTCCCAGTAGCCCCTCAAAGTGTTTTCCGTACCCACTCACCCAGGAGGGTGGGCATCTCCTTCGTCCCAGGCACCTCAGGCCCTGCCCCAGTCAGCCCTGCTGCCCTCAGTGAGGAGGCTATTGACCTCCTGAGATCTCTCACTGTTGGGCAGTCAACCATACTGAATGCCATCCAAGGTGTCGAGAGGCATTTGCAACAAACAAATGCATACCTTGTCTGCATTCACTCTGGTGTGGCGGGCCAACAGAGAGCATTTCAGGCTCTGGCCTCCGCACTGATGGCAGCCATTGTCCCTGTCTCTAGCCTCCCCCCTCCAACTTCCTCTGCCCAGTTCCAATCCCCTCAACCCCAGCCTATCCCAAGCACACCATCAGAGCAGCATGCACCCAAATCAACACACAGAAGTGGCTCAGGCAAACACAAGCACCACACTTCATCTCATAGGCACTCACACAAGCACCATACCCATGCAGACACACCAACATCCACTGCCTCCACTGTGTCACCCTCCTCCTCGTCGTCCACCTCCCTCCCAGTAGCGTCTCCACTCACACCTGCATGCACTACATCCTCATCCACTACCTCCATCACCAGCACGCCTATCAGTACACACCCCTCACTGGCAGTCACCATCCCCACATCCATGCACACGTCCCCTGTGTCCTCTCCCACTGTGTCTGTGGCACAACCAGCCAGCAAAGCCAAGTCAAAGACTCCAGCTGGCAGAAGCAAGGAGGCACCACCATCTGCCAAGGGCAGGAAGGGGCACAGAACACCAGCCAGGCCACTTCAGCCGTCCGAGGCTGCAGGTGAAGGTCTGGAGGCTACCACCACAATCGCCAGCACTGCCACCTGCACAGAGGCCAGCACCGCCACCTGCACCGCGGCCAGCACCGCCACATGCACCGCCGGCAGCAGCACCACTGCCAGCAGCAGCAGCCCCAGTGGGCAGCTGTCCGAGGCTGCAGGGGAAGGGCTGGAGGCTACCACCACCACTGCCAGCACAGCCACCTGCAGCACAACTGTGATTCACTGAGCAGCCGTCACCGCCAGGGAGCAGTGTGTAGTGGTGACTGCATGAGCTGCAGTGCATCCTGGCCCCTGCAAAGGCTGTTGTTGTGACACCCAGGTGAGAGACTGTGACCTTGCACTCCAAAACATCTGCATCACAGGACGCAATGCCCCCTCCAGAACCAGTGGAAAAAGGCATCCACTCAGCCCCTCCTTGCCAGGATGAAGCACACTGGGCACAAGGCCCCCTCCAAAACCAGTGGAAGAAGGCATCTACTCAGCCCCTCCTTGGCAGGATGAAGCACACTGGGCACAAGGCCCCCTACAGACCCAGTGGAAGAAGGCATCCTCTCAACCCCTCCTTGCCAGGATGAAGCACACTGGGCACAAGGCCCCCTCCAGAACCAGTGGAAGAAGGCATCCACTTGAGAGACTGTGGCCTTTCACTCCCCAGGACCAAGCAGTGGGCAAACCACCCACTAGAGAGACTGTGGCTTTGCACTCCCCAGGACCAAGCAGTGGGCAACCCACCCACTAGAGAGACTGTGGCTTTGCACTCCCCAGGACCAAGCAGTGGGCATGGAGCCCCCTTCAGGAGCAGTGGCGTTGTACCATCTTCCGGCTGAGGTGCCCCCCATTCCCCATCCCCCTGAGGTGTCTGTGTGTTTTCAACCTGATGCCCCGGCAGTGTTCTTTCCGTATTGAGGCAGGAGTCAAGTGTGGCCGAGGCCTATGTGTTTTGGCCCACTGGGCCACGGACAATTTTTGAGAGGGCATTGTCCCACCTTTTGTATATATTGTATATATTGAACATACTGTTTTTTCTTTATGAACGTATTTCTAAGTATTACTCATATTACACTAATTTGACTCCATTCCTTTTGTCCTTGCGTTATTCCTGAGGGTTACGGGGTGTATATGTAATGTTGTTGCATGTGTTTGTGTGTATAGTGTTGGGGGTGAGGGTGGGGATGGGGGTGTTGCATGTTGCGTGTCGCTCTCTTTTTCCTTCCCCCTCCCCTGTGTGCTAGGTGCAGTACTAACAGTGGTGGTCGTCGCCGGCGTTGGTATTCCTGGTGTAGGAGGAGGTACACCAGCATGGGGAACACCTGCAGCTTGGGATCCATGGTGTCCTGGTTCTTCCTTGAGTGTCAAGAGGTGAGTCGTTTCCCTTCAGAGTACTGTTTCCGCCATGCTTTTGATGGCGTTGGTACCACCCCGGAAAAGCTGGCAGATGGGCGGGTTGTAATGGAGTGGGTGGTACATTGTCTTCCGCCTGGCTGTTGGCGGTTACCGCCGCAGTATTTGTTGCTACCGCCTTGGCGGTTGGAGTGTTAAAGTGGCTGTCTATGTTGGCGGTTTCCGCCGTGGTCTTGACTCCATTTTTTTTACTGCCGGCCTGTTGGCGGTGTTACCGCCGCTTTAACACCGACCACCAGGGTTGTAATGAGGGCCATTTTGTTCTACACTATTTGTAAAACATAATGCAGTGCAGAGTATCTTTTAATTTGTTGGCTCAATGTGTCACTTATTCAGGCTAGCCTGGCTGATGAAGGGTGATACCATGAAACCGGTCCCAGGATGCTTGTTTCCAGTCCAGGGAGGACCTGGCCTGGCAGTTCAGGCTGGACTGTTCCATTGAGGAGCAGGTTCAAGACCGATTTGCACATGGCTGGGTCCAAACTGAGGTTGCATAGTGGACAAAATAACGATGGAACCGGAGGGAGCTCGAGCCATTGCCAGTGGCTGAGATTAATTCAAGCATTCCATCCATCACCTTGTTGTTGTAACATTAAAAGCCGCACCCCCACTCTAAGCTGTTCCAGCAGCACTGCTTCTGGGCGCTATCTGGAGGCGATGCCAGGTCCTGCTCTGGCTCGGTGCCCGAAGACAGCGAAAGATGCTCATTCAGATACGAAGGAAAGTCTGTGCGATGGCAGCTCCAATATAATGAATGAAATCTGTGCCATCTGATAGAGACGGCACTAATTAGAGCTCTGTGGGTCCGGCGACTCCGAGCCCCACAGCGGCCGTGCCCCAGATGAAAGACTCAGAAGGAATCAAAGAAAAGAAGAGAGGTTAAGGATTAACAGAGTAAGCCTCAGAGGCGATGTCTGTTAATTGGAATAAGTGATCACAATGTGCCACGAAGCCCCCTCCTTGGCAGGAGGCGCAGCTGGCTGTTGTCTTCAGACTTCGCGCCTTCAAGACGGAATTAACCTGAGAGTGAGGCAGAGAGTATATCCGGGATAGGCCTGGGCGGAATTTCAATTACATCTACACTACTCTTTGTAGTGGAATTACCAATAATTATGCAATTACTCCTGCTCATGTAATTTGGGGGAAAATATCCTACAGCGGGAGCACATTTAGTGAGCACAAGCGGCCACTTGCTAATTGTGACCTACTGCATTGTGAGAAACTGGCTCTTTGCTGCAGTAACCCCCCCCCCCACACACTTTCTGCCTGGTTTCTGAATGCAACTTGGACTGGAGTGCACTGGGATCCTGCCAACCAGGTTCCCAGTGCCAGTGTTCTTTCCCTAAAACATGGTAAAAGTGATTGGAAACACCCTCAGCTGCCACTATAAGTAAAAGGTACTTAGGTACCCAAGGCACGGGGTACTAAGGGTAGGCCCCTGAGAGCATCAGCACTGATTGTGTCACCCTCTAGAGCCATGCACCCAGATGCACCCAGCACTGCCATAGCAGGCTGAGTGTCCTGGTGCAATCCTAAAGGACAAACTCGACATGGCACACTGCCTGTGTGCCCTGTCCACCATACAGTGCATTTACTATGGATAAGGCACCCCTCTGGGAGGCCTTACAGCCCTAAGGCAGGGTGCACCATATTATATGTGAGGGCATAGCTGCATGAGCAATATGCCCCCACTG
This sequence comes from Pleurodeles waltl, assembly GCF_031143425.1. Lineage (NCBI taxonomy): Eukaryota > Metazoa > Chordata > Amphibia > Caudata > Salamandridae > Pleurodeles > Pleurodeles waltl. The sequence goes on along the minus strand of NC_090444.1, from coordinate 1,871,011,228 downwards.
TGTCCTTGCCAAACCTGGGACATAGTGCGTGAACAGAGCAGCCATTGAATACATGTGCTGGACACTGGTCAACAGTTTCCCAGCTACATGATGGCCACTCTGAACCCTGGGTTGTTTGGTATCAAGCAACTCAGAATGATAAATCCAAACTGGTACCAGTACTGGATTTATTATAACATGTACCCAGGGGTCACCTTAGAGGTGCCCCCTGTAAAAGCTAACTATCCTGGCATGGTTGCTGACTGGTTCTATCCAGCCTGCTGACTCCAGACAGCCAATACACAAACCCTGGGGCCCTGTGCCAAGAGACTTTCCAGCTCTGCTCCCGCTGGAACAGGGGGCCACCCCAGGCTCTCCAGCTGGCACAGTGTGCCCACTGACGGCTTCAACCATCCTGCAAAAGAACAGACTTGTATCCCAATTGTACCATTTTTTATGCATTTTTAAAAGTGACTGCCTATTGATTCCTATGGTGCGTAATTACGCACAGAAAGACTAACTTTATTAAAACTTTGAAAAGTCATATCTCAAAAAGTACTTATCTTAAAGCTCTTGTTCTTAAACTTTATATAAAAGTCTGAAGTATTTTTTATAAATTCTGGTCTTAAGTTATTTATTGAGTGTGTGTGGTGCATGACTGGATTTGTGAGTCCACAAATGCTGAGCACGTCTCCTGGATTAGCCTAACTGCTCGAACATCTAACTTAAAAATTAGAGCATTAGGTGGTCTGATTTTTACCTCTGGAAACCAACGTGTGGTTTGCTGGACCCCTACATAGAGTGTCTAGTTACTACATAGAGGGCCAGCCTCCTACATGCATTTACCGCTATTTCCTAACACAAAAATGCATCAAGTGTATTTTGCACTAAGAAAATAGCACTAAATGGCGAGAATAAATTGAGGAAAATCCTACCCCAAGGGCACATTTAGTGGGCATGAGCGGCTGCTCACTAATTTTGTTCTGCTGCATTTAGCGTTATTTCACAGCACAAAAATGGAGCTTCACTCCATTTTGGACACAAGGGGCATTTTTGTTGTAAGAAATAGTGCTACGAGCAGAATTACTTCTCCCATGAATTCCCACAGAATCTTGCAGAATTCATAGGTAATTCTGTGTGATTACGCTATACTGAATTACGCAAGTTACACCCACCCCTAACTTAGAACAGGGCACAAGACGGCCTCTAGTGGGTAAGGTCCAGTCCATCTAGAACAGGTCGGAAGGAATAAGGAACAGACTTTATCACTTCACCCAGAACAAGAACAACAGGCGGCCTGTAGTGGGCATGGATGAGGCGGAGAGTTCATCAAGAACATGAAAAGTATGAGGGGAGAGGTTGTCTACAACAGGAGTCCATAGACGGGAAACGGTGAGGCAGAGTGCAGGTCTAGAACGGAAGCACAAGGAAGCCTATGCTTGGCATGGACAAGGTTGCAAGTATAATTACAACAGGCAGAGAGGAAAGGATGAGGTGAGGGTTTATCTAATAAAAGAGGCAGCCACGGATGGGAAAGATGAGAGAGTTTATCTAGAACAGGAAGGCAACAGCTGGATAAGGGTCAAGCTGAGGCTATGGCCCTCATTATGAACATGGCGGTCCGTTCCGCGCCGCCGGCGGTGGCGGTAGAAACCGCCAACAGAGGAGCGGGCCGGACCGGCAAATAATGAACCAAATGAAAGACAGGCATCCCGAAAACCACCCATCGCCAGCAGAGGAGTGTCGGCGACGACGGCAGAGTCCGCCCACAGGCCGATGGAAAGACCCAACCCGCCCATTAAATAATGAACCATCAGTCTGCTGCCAGTTCTGGCAAAGCCAGGTGGAAATGAACCAAATATAAGGCAACACTCATCGGAGGCCCACACAACGCTCCGAACCAGACATGGATAGAGAGCTGCAGATCATGCCAGCCCTGCTCCTTGCTATATACCTACACGACCGAGACCGCCGACGAAGACGACGATGGTAAGTACTGCAACCTACTGAACAAGGGAGGAAAGGGCAGAGTTACATACCCACCCACTCCACCCACCGTGCAACGCCCTGCCAACCCTTCACAGCAGCACAAGTCACACACCCCACAGCAAGAGGTACTTACCAGACACAAGGCTAATCCAATTTGTCCATAGTACATACAAGTGGCCCACACCCATAAACAATGAAACAAAAGACCAGGGTTAAACAGCGTGCTGCCAAAACACAGGCGACACAGAAATCTTTAATGTGAAGCTCACAGAGCCAAACAGTCCAAACAGGGCTGATGGACAGTCTGTATGGCTAAAATTGCCATGGACCACAATGGACCCAACCTGTCTCCCACAAGTGCACGGTACTCCACCTAATGGGGCAAAAAAGGGGCATCCAGGCACCTCACGGAACGGGGGAAGAAGGTGTGGGGGTGAGGATTTGAGACGGGGTGCGCCTTGGACTTACGTTTGGAAGGTGGAGGGGGATGGGCTTGACCTTTGAAGGGGCGGGAGTGTATAGAGCAGGTGGAGCCAGATGGACTCCGCTCAGCCCGGGCCTTTTTTCCCTCTGGGGAAGGGGCACGTTAATGTGAAGGGCGGAAAGGGGTGGGCTGTGAAGTGGAAGGAGTGGAAAGGGCAAGGAGGTAAGCCCTTTTGGGGACAAGACGGGGTGGGCCAGTGGGTTGGAAGAGGTCAGCACGGGAGAGGAAAAGTTTCTTCTGAGCAAATGGGGTGGGCGTGGATGAGGGCGTGGGAGTGGAGGCAGAGGCAGTGGATGTATGTAGTGTAGGGGTGCGTGTAGTGGGTGCAGGTGACTGGACAGTATGCTGTGGTGTGGTGGATGTGTGATGGGTGGGTGTCTTGGTGTGTTTGTGTGTTTTTGGAGGAGGGTGGACACAGTGGGAGAAGACAGGCAGCTAGTGTGGATGTACGTTGTGTGGGTGTCTGCAAGTCTGGTGAGTGTGCTGCATGTGTCAACTACAGTGGAGGTGGTGAGTGCAGGTGTGGTGTATGGGGTGCATGTATGGCTGTCTGTGATTGTGGTGAGTGCAGGAAGAGGAGCAGTAACAGTGAGTGAAGGTGAGGTGCATGAGGGTGTGGATGTAGAGGGGACAGACAGGGAGGCGGAAGAGTTGGGCACACTGGGGGAAGTGGACATTGTTGTGTGTGCATGTGTCTGTTGGCTGTGTGAATGCTTGTGGTGGGAGGTCTGGTGCTTGTGTTTAGAAGTGTGCTTCTTGTATGTTGATCTGCATGTCTGAATGTGTGCTTTGGACGGGTGAAGGGAGTGGGGTGCTGGAAGGGGTAGAGGAGGTTGGAGGGGGGACGGAATGGCCAGTGAAGCTGGCTGCCGCCCAAAAGGAGGCCAGAGCCTGAAAAGATCTCTGTAGGGCAGACACGGCACCGTGAATGACATCCAGATAGGCATTAGTATGCTGCACCTCTGATGCTAGCCCCTGGATGGCATTGACGATGGTTGTCTGCCCTACAGAGAGGCGGTGATGGAATGGGGGTTGGTGGAAGATGTCACGGTAGTGGTGTGGCCACTAGGATCTGCCACCACCGGGGAGCCCCCATCGGAGGAGGTCTCGGAGTCATCCCCTCCTGTGGTAGTTGCCTCCCCCGTGGAAGTCCCCTCGCCCTCCCACCCACTGTCCCCTGGGCATCGGCTGTCTCTGCCTCCGAGGATCTGTGGGCCGTTGCCTCCCCACTTGCCGGTGCCTCAGCTCCCTCGCCAGATGTTGCTGCTGTACCAAACCAACACAAGAGATCAGGGATGGGGAGACAAAACAAGAGAGACAATTGTAAGTAGCTGAATGCTGATACACAATGGCCAGACATACACCTCCCCAGCAGACACACCCAACATGCAGCACCGTGCACTATGCCCATGGCCATGCCCCTGACTACTGACCAGGGTACTGCTCTACACCCATTCCCTGAACTACCTAAGGAGGCGACGTGTGGGAGACCTGACAAATACACCCCTAGGCCCTTTGGGGACCATCATGTACATGTACACCAGTCGAAGTCCCTGCCTCTAAGCAGCATGAACCCTAATGCACACCCAGACATCCTTCCAGACTGAAGTTTGTGAAATGAGTACTCACCCCCTTGTGACTGCTGTGTACCCTTCAAGCGCCCATCCAGGTCTGGGTACGCCACCGCCAGGATCCATCGCATGAGGGGGGTCAGTGCCCGACGGACACCCCTTCCACATTGGGAGGACTTCCCCAGCTGGGCTTCACTGATCTTATGCGCCCAGCGCCACTGGTCCTCCCACCTCTTCCTGAAGTGGGTGCTCCGCCGGTTGTAGACCCCAAGGTCCGCACCACCTTGGCGATGGCATGCCAAAGTGCCCTCTTCTGGTGGGTGCTGACCTAAAAGGGTGACACAGAAATGGAACACAGAGGTCAGGCACTTGCACGATAGGTACAGCTGGCTATTCGTCCACTATGGGATGGACAGTACTCTCAGACTTACAGGCCATTCGCATGCAGCATGCCATGCACCACGGCCCATGCAGGCTCAGAGGTGCACACATATGTCCAATCAACAACATCCATTACACACAAACAGTGCCACCCAAAGCCAGGCTCACCTGTACCTCTGGCCGTCCGTACAGTTTTGCGTACAGGTGCAGGACCCCGTCCACTAGCCTCTTCAGTTCCTCCTGGGTGAAGGCCGGGGCCCTTTCCCCTGCAACACGAGGCACATCCATAGCCAGAGGCAGGCCACAGCAGTACACACAGTGGAGTACCTGTCCGCACGAGATCAGGGAGTCAAGTGAATAATCGATGACGAACTCGTGTATGTTCCGCGCCGGTGTGCACCGTCACCGCCAGCGGCGATCATGATACTTCAGGATTCCCCATTGGCATCTTTGTTAACCAATGAGGGTACGAACGGCGGTAAACACCGCCTTACGCTGTGACGTCAACCGCTAGCGGTATGAGGTCACTTCCACAACGAAAGGGCAGAATTACAGTGGGCAGACATTTTGGCATGAACTACGCATCTATAAATTAAACTTTTCACAATGCAGGCCCTACTAGCCACATGAGACACCTAAGCCTCTGTCCATTCCGTATTCTAACACACCTGAAGTACTCTGTTCCCTCATTGTGATGTACATGTATATCTGTCAGGTAGCAGTTATTGTAGAGACACTGCAATGAACAATGCCGTGCACAAATGATGACAAGTGTGCCTATGTATGTGTCTTCATCACTCCTTTTTGAAACCCCTCGTAGGTACCGACCCTTGTGGTGAGGAAGGGCACCATCGGTGTACAGACCACTTTTGGATATGAGGACCATGGTAGAGCGTCAGATCATAATCAATTACAGACTCACACGTGCAACAATTCTGGAACTTTGTGCTTTACTGGATCCTGCACTGACTCCGGCAAATTATAATCAGCATGCCATCCCAACTGAAGTGCAGGTGCTCTCCACACTCCATTTCCTGGCCATGGGCTCATTTCAAGTGACAGTGGGCATGGGTGCTGGATTTTCACAGCCAATGTTCAGCCAGGTACTGACAAAATTTCTGAATGCATTTGTACGACACCTGCAGTCCTATGTGAGGTTTCGCCAAAGTACTGACCTCCCTGCCATCAAGTCGGAATTCTATGCCTTTGCCAACATACCCCATGTGATAGGTGCCATTGATGGCACCCACATAGCTATCATCCCCCCAAAAGTGAGTGAACAGGTGTACAGAAACAGAAAGAACTTTCACTCCATGAACATCCAATTGGTATGTACTGCAGACCAGTACATGTCACAGGTGAATGCCATGTCCCCAGGTTCAGTCCATGATTCCTTTGTGTTGAGGAACAGTAGTGTGCCACACAGGATGGAACAACTCCAAGAGGACAGAGGGTGGATCATAGGTAAATGTGCCTGTCACTAATTGACACATAGCAAACAGCCAGGCTGTCTGACTAAGGGGCTTAATAATGACGACTCTGTATTGCACCTTTTTCTAGTTGATTCTGGCTATCCCAACTTGCGTTGGCTCCTGACACCAGTGAGGAATCCCAGGACGGATGCAGAGAGGAATTACAATGAGGCCCATGGGCGTACTAGGCGGGTGATAGAGCGAACTATAGGTCTCCTGAAGGTTAGATTTCATTGTCTACATATCTCTGGGGGGTCCCTGGCCTATGGGCCTGATAAGGTGGGTAGGATAGTTGTGGCCTGCTGCATGCTGGAGGTGGAGGGTGCTGTATGTCCTGATCAGCTACTTCAGAGAGATGAGGAGAGTGACGGTGATGATGAGGAAGGGGAAGATGTCAATTCCAGGAACCAACTGATACAACTCTACTTCCAGTAACTGTGTGGGACTTTGGGTTGGCATTGAGGTTTGTGACACATACTGTCAGTGTGCTCAGTCATATAGGGGGGTTGATAATGATAGGTGAAACATGGTCCAGTTCTGCATGGTACTAATTGATATTTTCTGCATTTACTTAGGGCCCACATTCAGGCACACAGGACTCCCTTCATGCACAGATTTGACAATAAAGTAGTTCTCAGCCAGTTGCATCCATACTTAACTTTGTTCACAGTTTAACGCAGGGGACAGTGTTACATGTGTGATATGTGTTTTATTGGTTGCAGGGCGTGAATAGTGCTATTTACAGTTGTGGCAAGTGGTCATGGGTGGTTATCCTCAATGCCAACATGGTGGCAGCCTTGTTGGTAATAATAATGGGTCCATCTTGTCTCACAGTAGTTCATATTGCGTCTTAGCAATGTGTGGTTGGTGATTGGGTGGGAAGGTTGCTGTGCAGATTGTTGCTGAGTTACTTCTTGAAGGGGGCCTTGTTCTTTGCTGGGGTTCCAGTGCCATATCTTGGCCTGAGGGTCCGTTTGGGCGCCTGCTGTTGATCTTGAGGGGATGACATGTTCGGCCCTTGGGTTTCCTGTTAGGGTAGTTCCTGGGATGTTTCTGATGATGGTGTAATTGTCAGGTCTGTGCCCGGTGCTGCAGTGGGGGCCTCCTGTCCTGCGTGGGTCTCAGACTGGGTTTGTACCAGCTGCAGCAGTGCTCCTGCTTTGCTGGCCATTGTGGCGTTGTGCTGTTTCCACTGCTCCATGGCCTGTTGGTGGTGTTCCTGCTGCATCCTCTGACTATGCTCCAGGGTGGATACTATCTGTGCCAACCTGTCATGGGTAGGCTGATAGGCCCCCAATACCTCTGATATCACATCCTGCGTTGCTGGATCCATCCTGTGGCCTTCCCCCTGGCCCACTGAGGCCCTAGCAATTGCCCTAGCCCCCTGTGCCTGTGTCCCCTGCACAGGTCTGGCAGTACCACTTGTACTAGGGCCCTCGCCTTCTTGCATGTTGGGAGTGGGAGACTGTGGCCTCTGTACCTGTGTTCCACCAGTCTGTGCCCTGGGTACACTGGTGTGGGGACGCCTGCCCTGGGCTGCTGGTCTTGACTGGGTGGTAGGGGTGACAGTGGTTTCCTGGGTGGGGCTGCTGCATGGTGAGAGTCCAGGACTGTGTGAGGGGCCTGCCTGCTCATCAGTGTCCAGGGATCCTTCACCAGTATCCTGTGCAGTGCCTCTGTCTCCCTGGGAGCACTGGCCCTCCTTGGCACGTCCGTTAGGGTTGCATGGGTGGTGGTGCCTGTTGGGGGACATAGACATGTCTGTTACAGATGCATGAACGTTTGAGGTGAACAGGACTGGGATATTTTGTGCTGGGGTTACTTTTAGTGGCCTTCCAGGGTGGCGGTGTGAGGTTTACACTGCATTTTGCTTCGACTGTGGGGTTGCATTGTGGTGGGGGGTGTTGTTCTACTGTGGGTACTTGCAGGGGTGGGTGGCTGTGCACAGGGGGAGGGACGTGGACCTGTTAGTGGGTTTGTGGTCATGCCGGGGGGGTGGATTTAGTGGCTGATGCCTGGGTGGGGTGTTGGTCCTGGTGGGTGTGGGTGGGATGGTGCATGCATTACAGGTATGGTGTATATGGGGTATATGTTGATGACTTACCCGAGTCCATTCCTCCAGTGAGTCCAGTGAGTCCCTCAGGGTGCAGGATGGCCAGAAACTTTTCCTCCCAGTTTGTGTTTTCTTTGGTGTTGGTGGCGGTCGTCCCCCAGTCTTCTGGACTCCAATGTGGTGCCTTGATGCCATGCCCCTGAGATTCCCCCGCAGGTCGTTCCATCTATTGCGGATGGCGTCTCTGGTGCGTGGATGGTGTCCCACTGCATTGACCCTGTTCACAATGGTCTGCCATAGCTCCATCTTCCTTGCGATGGGTGTGTGCTGCACCTCGGCCCGAACATTTGTGGCTCCATCTGCAAGATCTTGTCCAGCATGTTCCTTAACTCCCTCTCGGTGAAGCGTGGATGTTTAGGGGGTGACATGGTGAGTGTAGTGAATGGTGTTGGGGCTGGGAACGCGGTCAGGGTGCTCTGCTGTGGGTCAGTGTGCGTCTTGTGTATGGTGGAGTTCGGTGTCTGCCTCTGGTGCTCTCAGTCTTCTTAGCCTGGTTTTGTTGCAAAGGATTGTGGGGTATGTCTGGGGGTGTTTTACAGGGATATGGCTGTGTGTCAGGTGTGTGTGTTACACATTTATCCAATGTGTGCACTTCTTGCTGTTAAGTCCACTTGCCGCCCGTGGCGGTAGCAGATGCCAATTGTCGTCCGGCCTCACCTGTCCTCCAAGGTGATTTGTGCATCATTATTTGGAGGGCGGGATGTGGGTGTGCTTGGCGGTGGCAGGGTGGGGTGGGCCGGGATTCCCACCAACAGGGTCATGGCGGGGAGTGGTGGTCTGGTGATTTTTGGCAGGGATGGGATTTTCGTTCATTATATGGCGGGTTTCCATTCACCGCCAATGGCGGGATTCTGTTCACTGCTGCCACGGCGGTCGGCGGTGTTTCCCGCCGTGTTCATAATGACTACCTATTTCTGGATTAGGAAGGCCTCAGATGGGAAATGTTCAGGAAGAGTGTATATCTAGAACAGGAACACAGAACAGGGGTGGACATGGTCTAGAAAGTGTGTTTGTCTAGAACAGGGAAGCCACTGGAGGAAAATTTTGGGAGGGAGAGGTTCTCTAGAACAGGAAATGACCAACAATGATAGCTGAGTGGGAGAGTTTATCTAGAACAAGAAGGCCACAGGTAGGAAGGGATGAGAGAGCTTAACTAGAACAGGAAGTGTAAGGAAATGGCTCCCTGTTGCAGTTACCCCCCACTTTTTGCCTGATACTGATGCTGACTTGACTGAGAAGTGTGCTGGGACCCTGCTAACCAGGCCCCAGCACCAGTGTTCTTTCACTAAAGATGTACCATTGTTTCCACAATTGGCACACCCTGGAACACAGATAAGTCCCTTGTAAAAGGTACCCCTGGTACCAAGGGCCCTGTGACCAGGGAAGGTCTCTAAGGGCTGCAGCATATATTGTGCCACCCTAAGGGACCCCTCACCTAACACATGCACACTACCATTGCATATTGTGTGTGTTGGTGGGGAGAAAAAGGCAAAGTCGACATGGAATCCCCCTCAGGAGGCCATGCCTACGAAATACTGCCTGTGGCATAGGTAAATCACCCCTCTAGCAGGCATTACAGCCCTAAGGCAGGGGTGCACTATATCACAGGTGAGGGCATAGCCGCATGAGCAATATGCCCCTACAGTGTCTAAGTCTATTCTTAGACACTGTAAGTACAGTGTGGCCATATTAAGTATATGGTCTGGGAGTTTGTCAAAAACAAACTCCACAGCTCCATAATGGCTACACTGAATACTGGGAAGTTTGGTACCAAACTTCTCAGAATAATAAACCCACACTGATGCCAGTGTTGGATTTATTAAAAATCTTAGAGATGCCCCCTGTATTTTACCCAATTGTTCAGTGCAGGACTGACTGGTCTGTGCCAGCCTGCTGCTGAGAGACGAGTTTCTGACCCCATGTGGTGAGGGCCTTTGTGCTCTGTGAGGCCAGAAACAAAGCCTGCACTGGGTGGAGGTGCTCCACACCTCCCCCTGCAGGAACTGTAACACCTAGCAGTGAGCCTCAAAGGCTCAGGCTTCGTGTTACAATGCCCCAGGACACTCCAGCTAGTGGAGATGCCCGCCCCCTGGACACAGCCCCCACTTTTGGCAGAAAGTCCAGGGGAGATAATGAGAAAAACAAGGAGGAGTCACCCACCAGTCAGGCCTGCCCCTAAGGTGTCCTGAGCTGAGGTGACCCCTGCCTTTAGACATCCTCCATCTTGATTGTGGAGGATTCCCCCCATAGAATTAGGCATGTGCCACCCTTCCCACAGGGCGGAGGCACAAAGAGGGTGTAGCAACCACCCAGATCAGTAGCCATTGGCTACTGCCCTCCCAGACCTAACCACACCCCTAAATTCAGTATTTAGGGGCCCCCCAGAACCTAGGAAACTAGATTCCTGCAACCTAAAGAAGAAGAAGGACTGCTGACCTGAAGCCCTGCAGTGAAGACGGAGACGACAACTGATTTGGCCCCAGCCCCACCGGCCTGTCTCCCTACTTCGACGAAAACTGCAACAGCGACGCATTCAACAGGGACCAGCGACCTCTGAAGCCTCAGAGGACTGCCCTGCACCCAAAGGACCAAGAAGCTCCCGTGAACAGCGGCTCTGTTTAACCATCTGCAACTTTCTGCAACAAAGAAGCAACTTTAAAGAATCCACGTTTCCCGCCGGAAGCGTGAGACTTTCCACTCTGCACCCGACGCCCCCAGCCCGACCTGTGGAAAACCAACACCTCAGGGAGGACTCCCCGGCAACTGCAAGCCCGTGAGTAACCAGAGACGACCCCCCCTGAGCCCCCACAGCGACGCCTGCAGAGGAAATCCAGAGGCTCACCCTGACCGCGACTGCCTGTAACAAGGGACCCGACGCCTGGAACCAACACTGCACCCGCAGCCCCCAGGACCTGAAGGAACCGAACTCCAGTGCAGGAGCGACCCCCAGGCGGCCCTCTTCCTAGCCCAGGTGGTGGCTACCCCGAGGAGCCCCCCCTGTGCTTGCCTGCATCGTTGAAGAGACCCCCGGGACTCCCCATGGATTCCCATCTGAAACCCGACACCTGTTTGCGGCCCTGTGCCGCGGAGGGTGTACTTTCTGTGCCTGCTTGTGTCCCCCCCGGTGCCCTACAAAAAACCCCTGGTTTGCCCTCCGAGGATGCGGGTACTTACCTGCTGGCAGACTGGAACCGGGGCACCCCTATTTCTATTGAAGCCTATGGGTTTTGGGCACCATTTTGACCTCTGCACCTGACCGGCCCTGAGCTGCTGGTGTGGTAACTTTGGGTTGCCTTGAACCCCCAAAGGTGGGCTACCTTGTACCCAACTTTTAACCCTGTAAGTGTTTTACTTACCTGTGAACTTAACATTTACTTACCTCCCCCAGGAACTGTTGATTTTTGCAGTGTCCTCTTTTAAAATAGCTTATTGCCATTTTTGTCAAGACTGTACATGCTATTTTGATTATTCAAAGTTCCTAGAATACCTGAGTGAAATACCTTTCATCTGAAGTATTACTTGTACATCTTGAACCTGTAGTTTTTAAAATAAACTAAGAAAATATATTTTTCTATATAAAAACCTATTGGCCTGGAATCATTCTTTGAGTATGTGTTCCTCATTTATTGCCTGTGTGTATGTACAACAAATGCTTAACACTACCCTCTGATAAGCCTACTGCTCGACCACACTACCACAAAATAGAGCATTAGAATTATCTCTTTTTGCCACTATCTTACCTCTAAGGGGAACCCTTGGACTCTGTGCATGCTATTTTTCACTTTGAAATAGTACATACAGAGCCAACTTCCTACAGGAAGTGACCAACAATGATGGATGAGTGGGAGAGTTTGTCCAATCCTAGAGTCACAATTTTCACTTCATCCTGTCCAAATTCTCGTGCACAACATTTTGGGACATTTAAAGTCGGCAACTTCGACCCTGAGAGCTTCATCCCCACCCAACTTACATAGCAGCCCTATCCCTTCTCACCAAAGCTTCAAAGTGGAGCCCCTCCTGTGTGAGGGTCCAGAGAGGTCTGACCCCCCTCCTCTGTTTCTGTGTGCTTGCCCACCCACGTGCAGTATGAGGGGTGAAATGCCACATACAGATTGCATTCCCACTGCTTTGTTTCTCAGGAATTGCGCAAAGCACTTTCATTGGCTCTGTGCTCCTGCTGGCCAGCAGAGAAGTTAACTTGGGCCAGTAAAGGGGGGTTTAGGTGGGGGGGGGGGGGACCTGGAATCTGATTATGTCTGAGGGGGGAAGTGTGACAGCTATAGAAAAGTGACTGGAGTCTGCTCTCATAGTACAGTTGTACCCTAAGGTTCACACCTGACTGATATCTGTAGGCCCAAGTATGATGAAACTGGACGGTGGCACGGATTCACCCATAAGGTATAATGGAGTGAGCGCAGGACTGACCTACCTCGTGAAATCACACTCGCATTATGAGGCCTCCACCAGGTCAGCACCACCCTTGGAGGGCTGTGTGCAGTTACAGGCACACACAAGATGTGTGAGAACACACACACTCCTCCTGCACATGTGCACACGTGTGTGATCATAGTGTAACCATCCCAGAGCCTCTTACAAAGCTAAGCAGCCACGGCCTTGCCATAGACACGTGCACTGGTGGATTGCACCCTCAGTCCATTGCTACAGGGTTTACAGTGAGTGAGACTCAAGTACTGAGACTCACTCATGTTAAAGGGCGAAAACTGGGTATTCAATCAGCATAAAATCCAGGGTGATTAAATGAGTGGAACCCATTTCCCACATGCTTGATGGCACATTCTTTGAACTGTCAATGAGGAGTTTGTTGTAATCATCAGATTAGTGCATTTATAGATGTGCTGGGCCAGGGCCCTCGGCTCAACCTTAAAATAGCATCCAAAGGTGATGTCATTTGAGGTACAGCTCTGACCCCTCTCCACCCCAGACACAGGCACAGCTCTGACCTCTCTCCTGCTCCTGATACAGCTCCGACCTCTCTCCTGCTGCTCCAGGTACAGCTCCGACCTCTCTCCTGCTGCTCCAGGCACAGCTCTGACCTCTCTCCTGCTCCAGACACAGCTCTGACCCCTCTCCACCCGAGACACAGGCACAGCTCTGACCTCTCCCCTGCTCCAGATGCAGCTCTGATCTCTCTCCTGCTGCTCCAGGTACAGCTCTGACCCCTCTCCTGCTCCAGGTACAGCTCTGACCCCTCTCCTGCTCCAGGTACAGCTCTGATCTCTCTCCTCCTGCTCCAGAGACAGCTCCGACCTCTCTCCTGCTCCAGGTACAGCTCTGACCTCTCCTGCTCCAGATACAGCTCCACCTCTCCCCTGCTCCAGGTACAGCTCTGACCTCTCCTGCTCCAGATACAGCTCCACCTCTCTCCTGCTCCAGGTACAGCTCTGACCTCTCCTGGTGCAGGTCACCCTCTGGTTTGGTGGCCCCCACCTCTCTCCCTACCCACACAGCTTTAGGTTCACGCTCAGAATGAAGACATCGCAGGCGGGGCCCTAGAGGGTAGTTTCAGGCCTTTCCCACCCCACACCCCCACTCCCACAGCAGGACACGCAGGAGTTGGTCACAGCTCCTCTCCGAGGACGCTCGGGTGCGGACCTTCCATTGAGCGCCCAGAGGCCCCTCCTGCATCTCTCATTCCGCTCGGGTGCGGCTGAGGTTTCATCTTTTCATTTCTTTTAATCTGAAACCTTTCTCTGCTTCTGGGGTGTCAGCCCTCCCCTCCCCCATCTGCCCCTGCGCCGGCCCCCGGAGAAGATGGTTAATGAATGTTGTTGCAGCACTTCAAAGCCTCCCAGCCCCCCCCTCCGCCCCCTCGCTCCCCTAAGAGTAGTGGGGGGACACGTCTGCTGCATAAGCTCCCCCCTCACCCCACCGCCCCCCGGGGACAGGCCGCTTCAGAGGCTCATGAATCCGGGGCTCTGCCCCCCCCCCCCCGCACATCTACAGCAGGATCTGAGGACCAGAGCAGGGATGGGCATGGCACGTGCTGGGGGGGAGGGGGGAAAGAGGGGGGGGGGGGAGCAGTCCCACCCACCTACCAACACCCCCCAGCTCTTCCCACAGATGCGCTTACTGGTGGTGGAAAGTGTCAGAACCCCCTAGTATCCTGCCCTGCCCCCCCATGCTCATTCCCCACTGACCCTTCAACATAGTCAGTCTTACCATGGGTACTTGTGGTGTCTGGTGGGGGTCATGACCTCCACCCTGCCCTCCCTGCTCATTCCCCACTGACCCTTCAAGATAGTCAGTCTTACCATGGATACTGGTGGTGTCTGGAGGGGGCCATAACCTCCACCCTGCCATTCCCCACTGACCCTTCAAGATAGTCAGTCTTACCATTGGTACTGGTGGTGTCTGGAGGGGGCCATGACCTCCACCCTGCCCCTCCCTGCTCATTCCCCACTGACCCTTCAAGATAGTCAGTGTTACCAGGGGTACTGGTGGTGTATGGAATGGGCCATGACCTCCACTATACCCTGAACCTGACTTTCTGTCCTTTTAAACTAGGCTCGGGCATAATTAGCATAATTCTATCACCCCGGAGTAATCAGAGTAATTTCAGTAATTCCGCCTTCCTCTTTGACTCAGAATTGCTAATAATGATGTGGTGACCCCCGCTTGCGTAACTATGCGGAGGTTGAAGGAGTGGGGGAGGTCCTACTGTGAGGGGCCTTCCGCGAGCGGGAGCGGCTGTTCGCGCTGTTCACGTTCTGCATGTTCTACAGTATTCACTACATTTTTTTGCGCGAAACGCATCCTCGCATCCATTTGTGACTCAAAGAGGCATTTTTGTGCTAAATAAAGAACTGAGGGCCTGATTTAGAACTCGGCGGACTCACAACGGTGATGAATATCCCGACCTCCGAAATATAAATCCCGTTATGTTCTATGGTATTTAGGTTTCGACCGACGGGGCATCCTTCACCGCTGTGACAGAGTAACCCATCCGCGAACTCTAAATCCGGCCCTGAATGAAGAATTACTCTTCTTGCTTAAGCCGAATCTGGAGGAATTCTCATGGAATTGCATGTGTTTACGCTGCACTGAATTACGCAAGTTCCGCCCACCTCTATTTCAAAGCTGATATTGTATTTGCCTGTCCCACTTCTGCCGTGGGATCGAAGACTCCGACGTCTCACCTGCATTACGTTTACCTTCTTTCTTGTCCCTATGTCCAGGGTATCTGAAATTTGATTAATTTGTTTTTTCATAGTTACATAAAATGTATTTTGTAATTACAAGAAATGCCAAACTGGTATTTTGTGCTGTGTTTTAGTTCAAAGTACATCCTTGCGACCAGTTTGGATGACAGGACTCATTTTGTGCTAAAGAATAGTGCTAAAAGATGAAGGCACGGTGAGTGGAAGCCACTCCTGCTCTGCTTTGTGAGTTGGTCCCAGGCGGGGACAGACATTTTTACCGTGAATGGTGCCATTAAGTGTAAAACATTTCTGTGAACAGCGCATAATTACGTGTCGTGTCATAATAGCAGTGCTTAATTTGTAAATAAAAAGGTGTCGGTGCCCAAAGCCCTCCTCTTAAACCCGCGCCTGCTGTAATTAAATGTGTGAACAAGGAAAACTGAGGAAGCGTAATCCTGAAGCCATCTGGGGCTCATCAATCCATATAAAGCCACTCCCTGCCCCTTCAGCTCACTCTTGCAGCTTTCTACTTTCTCCTTTTGTGGCGCTTTTTCATTTTTCTCTTCCTCTGTCTTTCCCATATGTGTCTTTTGCTCGCAGCAAATGCTTGAGGCAGAAGAGTAAGCCCCGGCCCTCAAAAATAAGTGCCGGTGCTCAGCACCGGAAACAACAAGCACAAATTAAGCACTGCATAATGGAGTAGTTTGAGGAATTTCACGCAACAAGAGAAACGCAACATTACCAACATTATGCACATTGCACCAGTGTGACGCAATTTCCGGCTGGTCAGATGTGGACGGGAACAGAGGGGTTGCAGGCAGGCCCATCTCACAGCCGCATGCAATCTGAGGTGCAGCTGGACGGTGCATTTATGAATAAGGGACATATTTAAAGTTTGGAGGAGAGGTTACTCTGTCACAAACACAACGGATACCCCGTCTGCTAAACCCACGACCCACCTGCCCGGTTCGGAGCCAGTGGTCCCCACCCACAGTGAGGGGCCCGGGCTTCATCGATGGAAAGCTTCCTCTGATGGCCGACAGAGTAGGGCCCTTGCAGGAAGGCCGTTACACCGCCTGCCTTGTTTAGGGGGGCAGTGATGGTTGTTTCTCCTCTGTCACCAGCAGATATGACCAAGAGCTGACCAACAGAAAAAAAAGACTTCCACACCCAGAGGTTAAAAAATCCGTGAATGTGGAGGTCCTTGGTGAGTTTTTGGTTTATTAGTAAAAAAAACTCACACTTTGAAAAACAAAAAGCGTTGTTAAAATTTGGTGGGTGGTTTTTAAGGCACACGGCAGCTGTTCGCCAAACTTTTGTACCTTAAGGGCTGTTCGATTTCAAGCTGCAAAAATCACTGCTGGGCCAGTGGTTGAATAAAAATATAGATTTTCATAAACCCTAGACCTGTGGTGCATCATCACAGACCGTGCAAAGTCCAGAAGCTAAGCGCTATAGATGAAGAAGCTGTGACTTGAATGCAAGGCTGACCTATGAAGACCTCATTCCTCGCACTGAGGGTCCAGGCACTGATCATGTTGTCACTTCGTCTCTAGGCGCAGGGGCAGTAACCACAAGTCTATCTGTGTGCACATGTCACATGGGCAGTCACCGCTGGCGCCCTCTGTCGGACAGGAGGGGGGCAGTAACCACGAGTCTATCTGTGTGCACGTGTCACAGGGGCAGTCACCCCTGGCGCCCCCTGTAGGGCAGGAAGGGGCAGTAACCACGAGTCTATCTGTGTGCACGTGTCACAGGGGCAGTCACCCCTGGCGCCCCCTGTAGGGCAGGAAGGGGCAGTAACCACGAGTCTATCTGTGTGCACGTGTCACAGGGGCAGTCACCCCTGGCGCCCCCTGTAGGGCAGGAAGGGGCAGTAACCACGAGTCTATCTGTGTGCACGTGTCACAGGGGCAGTCACCCCTGGCGCCCCCTGTAGGGCAGGAAGGGGCAGTAACCACGAGTCTATCTGTGTGCAAACGTCACAGGGGCAGTCACCCCTGGCGCCCCCTGTAGGGCAGGAAGGGGCAGTAACCACGAGTCTATCTGTGTGCACACGTCACAGGGGCAGTCACCCCTGGCGCCCCCTGTAGGGCAGGAAGGGGCAGTAACCACGAGTCTATCTGTGTGCATGTGTCACAGGGGCAGTCACCCCTGGCGCCCCCTGTAGGGCAGGAAGGGGCAGTAACCACGAGTCTATCTGTGTGCACACGTCACAGGGGCAGTCACCCCTGGCGCCCCCTGTAGGGCAGGAAGGGGCAGTAACCACGAGTCTATCTGTGTGCATGTGTCACAGGGGCGCTCACTGCTGGTTCCCGCTGTAGGGCAGGAAGGGGCAGTAACCAAGAGTCTCTCTGTGTGCACGTGTCACAGGGGCAGTCACCGCTGGCGCCCCCTGTAGGGTAGAAAGGGGGCAATAACCACGAGTCTATCTGCGTGCACTTGTCACAGGGGCAGTCACCGCTGGCGCCCCCTGTAGGGTAGAAAGGGGGCAGTAACCACGAGTCTATCTGCGTGCACTTGTCACAGGGGCAGTCACCGCTGGCGCCCCCTGTAGGGTAGGAAGGGGGCAGTAACCACGAGCCTATCTCTGCACACACGTCACAGGGGCAGTCACCCCTGGCGCCCCCTGTAGGGTAGAAAGGGGGCAGTAACCACGAGCCTATCTCTGCACACACGTCACAGGGGCAATCACCCCTGGCGCCCCCTGTAGGGTAGAAAGGGGGCAGTAGCCACTAGTCTATCTGTGTGCACACTTCACAGGGGCAATCACCTCTGGCGCCCCCTGTGGGGCAGAAAGGGGCAGTAACCCCGAGTCTATCTGTGTGCACACGTCACCGGGCGGTCACTGCTGGTGCCCCCTGTAGGGCAGGAAGGGACAGTAACCACAAGTCTATCTGTGTGCACGTGTCACAGGGGCAGTGCGCAGGAGTCTATTCAACAAAGTTTTAGCAACTTTGGTGCAATTGAGGGTGCAAGTGACGCAGCTCATCTGGGCGCCTCCAATACCCTCGCAGAGCTGTGAGGAGTACCTGGTGGGGGGGGGGGGGGGTGGTATTCACGTCCCCCTCCACGCCATCCCCTGTGTGGCCTTTAGTCCAACACCCCAAGGCATGGGCGTAGGAAGTGTGGGGGACGCGGGGGATATATCCCCCCCAGATTTTGGAGGGTGGGGGACACAGGGGACGAAGGTGGGGGGGACAAGGGGACAAAACAATTTACCCTTTTACCTCTATTTTTCAGAGGGCCATTAGCGCACAAAAGCGCTACTTATAACAGCCCTGTACCGACCATCCTCCAATCTGATGGTAACAGAATGAAGGTGTCAGGAGGCCCCCTGCGCCCACTGCCCTTTTGTTTGTCCTGTTCACAGCTGTGGGCATTAAGGGTGCTCATAAGAACAAAGGGCATGAGGCGGAGAAAAGAGTTTTGGATGATTACGTCTGCATCACCTGCTGCCTTGAAGAGCAGCACTGCAGGAGGCCTTTAAAAGGAGCTGCAGGACTATGAGGAAGATCTAAAGAGGAAACAGAGTCCCACTCAGCCTGATGCCGGCAGGCTAGAAAGAAGACTCTGAAACACAATAATTGTATTTGACTAAAATCACACCAGTTGTTGAAACAGTGAAGTCGTGAGTGGGCCCAGATTTTACCTTTTCACACAACAATTTAGCTATTAGAAGGGTATATTTTTCTAAGATTTTATCTAGGTAATGAAGGGCTTGATTATAGCAACAGGGCTAACGGGGAGAAGCCATATTTCATTTTGGGCCATTATGCCTAGCATTATTATTTATGTTGTTGTTATCATTACATACTTAAGCATATTGAAGTATATTATCTTTTCTTTCTCTTTTCTTCACTCTACTCTGAAACAATCTACCTTATGCCACTGCTCCCTAAACCACTTTTCTCCACTCTGTGCTACTCTACGCCACTGCCCTTTATGACACTCTACTCTGCACTCTGCCACTGAACTATACTCCTCTCTACTCTGCACCACAGCACTTTACTCTGCACCGCTCAACTATATGCCACTCTACTGCACTCTACACCAATGTACTATATGCCGCTACACTCTATGACACTCTCCTCTGCATCACTGCACTCCACCACTGCACTCTACACTAGTCTACTCTACCTTGCAGCACTCCACACTACCATGCACCGCATCACTCTGACACATCACTGTGAACCACTGCAATCTATGCTGTGCCCCTCCACTCTGCGCCCCTCGACTCTTCACCACTCTACGCTACTACAATGTATGCTAAACCAGTGCAGTCTTCGCCAATGCACTCTACACCACTTAAGAAGTAAGAAGGTTTCTAGCTTGGTTACCCCCACATTTGGCCTGTTTGCCAGTGTGTTTGACTGTGTCTACTGGGATCCTGCTAATCAGGACCCCAGTAGTTATGCTCTCTCCCTTAAATTATGGTTGTTGCATACTGGTAACCCAGTGTTAGAAATGGGGTTTTTGGTTGGCACTCAGGTTACCCCCTGTAGGAGGCTGGACTGGCTTGTAGTGAGTACCAAGGGGTACTTGCACCTTGCACCAGGCCCAGTTATCCCTTATTAGTGTATAGGGTGTCTAGCAGCTTAGGCTGATAGATAATGGTAGCTTAGCAGAGCAGCTTAGGCTGAACTAGGAGACGTGTGAAGCTACTACAGTACCACAAGTGTCACTTGCACAATATCATAAGAAAACACAATACACAGTTATACTAAAAATAAAGGTACTTTATTTTTATGACAATATGCCAAAGTATCTTAGAGTGTACCCTCAGTGAGAGGATAGGAAATATACACAAGATATATATACACAATAGCAAAAATATGCAGTATAGTCTTAGAAAACTGAGTGCAAAGTGCACTAAAGTTCCCCTAAGGATAAAGAAGTCGTGTTAGAGGAATAATGCAGGAAAGACACAAACCAACAATGCAACAACGATGGATTTCCAATCTAGGGTACCTGTGGAACAAGGGGACCAAGTCCAAAAGTCACAAGCAAGTCGGAGATGGGCACATGCCCAGGAAATGCCAGCTGTGGATGCAAAGAAGCTTCTACTGGACAGAAGAAGCTGAGGTTTCTGCAGGAACGAAAAGGGTTAGAGACTTCCCCTTTGGTGGACGGATCCCTCTCGCCGTGGAGAGTTGTGCAGAAGTGTTTTCCCGCCAAAAGAACGCCAACAAGCCTTGCTAGCTGCAAATCGTGTGGTTAACGTTTTTGGACGCTGCTGTGGCCCAGGAGGGACCAGGAGGTCTCAAATTGGACCAGGAGGTAGAGGGGACGTCGAGCAAGACAAGAAGCCCTCTCAGCAGCAGGTAGCACCCGGAGAAGTGCCAGAAATAGGCACTACGAGGATGCGTGAAATGGTGCTCACCGAAGTTGCACAAAGGAGTCCCACGTCGCCGGAGACCAACTTAGAAAGTCGTGCAATGCAGGTTAGAGTGTTGTGGACCCAAGCTTGGCTGTGCACAAAGGATTTCCGCCGGAAGTGCACAGGGGCCGGAGTAGCTGCAAAAGTCGCGGTTCCCAGCAATGCAGTCTAGCAAGGTGAGGCAAGGACTTACCTCCACCAAACTTGGACTGAAGAGTCACTGGACTGTGGGGGCCACTTGGACAGAGTTGCTGGATTCGAGGGACTTCACTCGTCGTGCTGAGAGGAGACCCAAGGGACCGGTAATGCAGCTTTTTGGTGCCTGCGGTTGCAGGGGGAAGATTCCATCGACCCACGGGAGATTTCTTCAGAGCTTCTAGTGCAGAGAGGAGGCAGACTACCCCCACAGCATGCACCACCAGGAAAACAGTCGAGAAGGCGGCAGGATCAGCGTTACAGAATTGCAGTAGTCGTCTATGCTACTATGTTGCAGTTTTGCAGGCTTCCAGCGCGGTCAGCAGTCAATTCCTTGGCAGAAGGTGAAGAGAGAGATGCAGAGGAACTCGGATGAGCTCTTGCATTCCTTATCTAAAGTTTCCCCAGAGACAGAGACCCTAAATAGCCAGGAAAGAGGGTTTGGCTACCTAGGAGAGAGGATAGGCTACTAACACCTGAAGGAGCCTATCAGAAGGAGTCTCTGACGTCACCTGGTGGCACTGGCCACTCAGAGCAGTCCAGTGTGCCAGCAGCACCTCTGTTTCCAAGATGGCAGAGGTCTGGAGCACACTGGAGGAGCTCTGGACACCTCCCAGGGGCGGTGCAGGTCAGGGGAGTGGTCACTCCCCTTTCCTTTGTCCAGTTTCGCGCCAGAGCAGGGCTAAGGGGTCCCCTGAACCGGTGTAGACTGGCTTATGCAGAATTGGGCACATCTGTGCCCAAGAAAGCATTTCCAGAGGCTGGGGGAGGCTACTCCTCCCCTGCCTTCACACCATTTTCCAAAGGGAGAGGGTGTAACACCCTCTCTCAGAGGAAGTCCTTTGTTCTGCCATCCTGGGCCAGGCCTGGCTGGACCCCAGGAGGGCAGATGCCTGTCTGAGGGGTTGGCAGCAGCAGCAGCTGCAGTGAAACCCCAGGAAAGGCAGTTTGGCAGTACCAAGGTCTGTGCTACAGACCACTGGGATCATGGGATTGTGCCAACTATGCCAGGATGGCATAGAGGGGGCAATTCCATGATCATAGACATGTTACATGGCCATATTCGGAGTTACCATTGTTAAGCCACATATAGGTAGTGACCTATATGTAGTGCACGCGTGTAATGGTGTCCCCGCACTCACAAAGTCCGGGGAATTGGCCCTGAACAATGTGGGGGCACCTTGGCTAGTGCCAGGGTGCCCTCACACTAAGTAACTTTGCACCTAACCTTTACCAGGTAAAGGTTAGACATATAGGTGACTTATAAGTTACTTAAGTGCAGTGTAAAATGGCTGTGAAATAACGTGGACGTTATTTCACTCAGGCTGCAGTGGCAGGCCTGTGTAAGAATTGTCAGAGCTCCCTATGGGTGGCAAAAGAAATGCTGCAGCCCATAGGGATCTCCTGGAACCCCAATACCCTGGGTACCTCAGTACCATATACTAGGGAATTATAAGGGTGTTCCAGTAAGCCAATGTAAATTGGTAAAATTGGTCACTAGCCTGTTAGTGACAATTTGGAAAGAAATGAGAGAGCATAACCACTGAGGTTCTGATTAGCAGAGCCTCAGTGAGACAGTTAGTCACTACACAGGTAACACATTCAGGCACACTTATGAGCACTGGGGCCCTGGGTTACCAGGGTCCCAGTGACACATACAACTAAAACAACATATATACAGTGAAAAATGGGGGTAACATGCCAGGCAAGATGGTACTTTCCTACACAACCCCCCCCCCAAACGAAGGACAATAAGACTAGCCATGACCTGATGAGTCTTCATTGTCTAAGTGGAAATATCTGGAGAGTCCATCTGCATTGGAGTGGATACTCCCAGGTCTATGTTCCACTGTATAGTCCATTCCCTGTAGGGAGATGGACCACCTCAACAATTTAGGATTTGTCGCCCTAAGTGGGAAGGGTATGCCCAGACGTGGGTCCCGTGCTTCCCATGCCACTGGATTCAAGCTAGCCTGGCTGATGAGGGGTGAAACCCCGAAACCGGTCCCAGGATGCTTGTTTCCAGTCCAGGGAAGCCTGGCCTAGCAGTTCGGGCTGGACTGTTCCCATGGGGAACAGGGTCAAGACTGATTTGCATTTGGCTGGGTCCAAACTGGAATGGCATGGGCAGCAAAAAAATGATGGATTTAGGCCCAGATCACTGTACTGGGGGTGAATGTTTGACAATGTTCAGCATTCCGTCCATCACTTGTTGTTTTTGCTTTGTCGCCCTAAGTGGGAAGGGTATGCCCAGACGTGGGTCCCGTGCTTCCCCATGCCACTGGATTCAAGCTAGCCTGGCTGATGAGGGGTGAAACCCCGAAACCGGTCCCAGGATGCTTGTTTCCAGTCCAGGGAAGTCCTGGCCTAGCAGTTCGGGCTGGACTGTTCCCATGGGGAACAGGGTCAAGACTGATTTGCATATGGCTGGGTCCAAACTGGAATGGCATGGGCAGCAAAAAAACGATGGATTTAGGCCCAGATCACTGTACTGGGGGTGAATGTTTGACAATGTTCAGCATTCCGTCCATCACTTGTTGTTTTTGCTTTGTCGCCCTAAGTGGGAAGGGTATGCCCAGACGTGGGTCCTGTGCTTCCCCATGCCACTGGATTCAAGCTAGCCTGGCTGATGAGGGGTGAAACCCCGAAACCGGTCCCAGGATGCTTGTTTCCAGTCCAGGGAAGACCTGGCCTAGCAGTTCGGGCTGGACTGTTCCCATGGGGAACAGGGTCAAGACTGATTTGCATATGGCTGGGTCCAAACTGGAATGGCATGGGCAGCAAAAAAACGATGGATTTAGGCCCAGATCACTGTACTGGGGGTGAATGTTTGACAATGTTCAGCATTCCGTCCATCACTTGTTGTTTTTGCTTTGTCGCCCTAAGTGGGAAGGGTATGCCCAGACGTGGGTCCCGTGCTTCCCCATGCCACTGGATTCAAGCTAGCCTGGCTGATGAGGGGTGAAACCCCGAAACCGGTCCCAGGATGCTTGTTTCCAGTCCAGGGAAGACCTGGCCTAGCAGTTCGGGCTGGACTGTTCCCATGGGGAACAGGGTCAAGACTGATTTGCATTTGGCTGGGTCCAAACTGGAATGGCATGGGCAGCAAAAAAATGATGGATTTAGGCCCAGATCACTGTACTGGGGGTGAATGTTTGACAATGTTCAGCATTCCGTCCATCACTTGTTGTTTTTGCTTTGTCGCCCTAAGTGGGAAGGGTATGCCCAGACGTGGGTCCCGTGCTTCCCCATGCCACTGGATTCAAGCTAGCCTGGCTGATGAGGGGTGAAACCCCGAAACCGGTCCCAGGATGCTTGTTTCCAGTCCAGGGAAGACCTGGCCTAGCAGTTCGGGCTGGACTGTTCCCATGGGGAACAGGGTCAAGACTGATTTGCATATGGCTGGGTCCAAACTGGAATGGCATGGGCAGCAAAAAAACGATGGATTTAGGCCCAGATCACTGTACTGGGGGTGAATGTTTGACAATGTTCAGCATTCCGTCCATCACTTGTTGTTTTTACTTTCCTACACCCCCTGTCCAAGCAAAAGCCCTCACTCTAATCAGGGTAAGTCACACACAATCCAAGATTATCCTGTGCCCACCCTCTGGTAGCTTGGCACGAGCAGTCAGGCTTAACTTAGAAGGCAATGTGTAAAGTATTTGTGCAATAAATCATACAATACCACCATATAGCACCACAAAAATACACCACATAGTGTTTATAAAAATATATAATATTTATCAGGATAATTGTAGGTCAAAAAGAATAAAGTTGCAATGTGAAATTGTAGAGATATCACTGAAAAGTGATATAAAGTGTCTTAAGTCTTTAAAATGTAAACAAAGTCTCTTTCAAGCACAAGTACCTGGTTTGGAGTGGAAAATCTCCTCAGAGGGCCACAAAAGAAGAGATGGAAAAGGGTGTGTGCGTCGATTTCTCCCCAGCACACACGGACTTGCGTCGTTATTTTTCACGCTGGGAAGTCGTGCGTCGTTTTCCGGCGCGCGGACAGTCTCTTTCTGTGGATCGCGGGGATTACCAGATGTCCCGGGTCGGTGCGTGTATTTTCCTGCTTGTTTTCCGGCTGCGCGTCGTTCTGCTGGGCTGCGCGTCGAAATTCCGATCTCACGGCAGGCGTCGCGTCGATTTCTCCTTTAGAGGTCGGGCGCCGTTGTCCTTGCGAAGCCGTGCGTCGAAGTTCCGGTCGTCCTGAAGGTGTTGGGTCGATCAGTGTCGGTGTGCGGCGTTTTTCTCGCCGCGGAACAAGCTGTGCGTCGAAAGTATCGGCGCACGCAGCGTCCAAGTGAAAAAGAGAAGTCTTTTTGGTCCTGAGACTTCAGGGAACAGGAGGCAAGCTCTATCCAAGCCCTTGGAGAGCACTTTCACAGCCAGACAAGAGTTCCGCAAGGCAGCAGGCCAACAGCAAGGCAGCAGTCCTTTGTAGAAAGCAGACAGGTGAGTCCTTTGAGCAGCCAGGCAGTTCTTCTTGGCAGGATGTAGTTTCTGGTTCAGGTTTCTTCTCCAGCAAGTGTCTGATGAGGTAGGGCAGAGGCCCTGTTTTATACCCAAATGTGCCTTTGAAGTGGAGGAGACTTCAAAGAGTGGCTAAGAAGTGCACCAGGTCCCCTTTCAGTCCAATCCTGTCTGCCAGGGTCCCAGTAGGGGTGTGGCAGTCCTTTGTGTGAGAGAAGGCCCTCCACCCTCCTAGCCCAGGAAGACCCATTCAAAATGCAGATGTATGCAAGTGAGGCTGAGTACCCTGTGTTTGGGGTGTGTCTGAGTGAATGCACAAGGAGCTGTCAACTAAGCCCAGCCAGACGTGGATTGTAAGGCACAGAAAGATTTAAGTGCAAAGAAATGCTCACTTTCTAAAAGTGGCATTTCTAGAATAGTAATATTAAATCCAACTTCACCAGTCAGCAGGATTTTATATTACCATTCTGGCCATACTAAATATGACCTTCCTACTCCTCTCAGATCAGCAGCTACCACTTCAACAGTGCATGAGGGCAGCCCCAATGTTAGCCTATGAAGGGAGCAGGCCTCACAGTAGTGCAAAATGAATTTAGGAGTTTTACACTACCAGGACATGTAAACTACACAGGTACATGTCCTGCCTTTCACCCACACAGCACCCTGCTCTAGGGGTTACCTAGGGCACACATTAGAGGTGACTTATATGTGGAGAAAGGGGAGGTTTAGGCTTGGCAAGTACTTTTAAATGCCAAGGCGAGGTGGCAGTGAAACTGCACACACAGGCCCTGCAATGGCAGGCCTGAGACAAGGAAAAGGGGCTACTCAAGTGGGTGGCACAACCAGTGCTGCAGGCCCACTAGTAGCATTTAATCTACCGGCCCTATGCACATAAAGTGCACATTACTAGGGACTTATAAGTAAATTAATAGTCCAATCAGGTATGATTCAAGGTTACCATGTTTTAGGGGAGAGAGCATATGCACTTTAGCACTGGTTAGCAGTGGTAAAGTGCGCAGAGTCTAAAAGCCAGCAAAAACAGTGTCCAAAAAGTGGAGGGAGGCAGGCAAAAAGTTAGGGGTGACTACCCTCAGGCTGTCAGGTCTAACACCCAGTATTTCACCCAAGATTGGCATACTGGTGCCCCCTTATAAGTCCCTATTATATGGTACTTGGGTACCCAGAGCAATGGGGTTCCAGGAGATAACTATGGGCTGCAGCATTTCTTTTGCCACCCATAGTGAGCCCATGCAAAGGCTTCTGCAGAACTGCCATTGCAGCCTGCGTGAAAAGGTGCATGCACTCTTTCACTGCCAGTTACACTGCACCAGGTCACTTATAAGTCACCTCTATAGCAGGCGCTCCAGCCCTGAGGGCAGGGTGCAGAGTACCTGTGTGTGAGGGCACCCCTGCACTAGCAGAGGTGCCCCCACGACCTCCAGGACCATTTTCCCAGACTTCAGGAGTGCAGGGATGCCATTTTACACGTGTACTGGAAATAGGTCACTCCCTATTCCCAGCTACATAATGGTAACTCCGAACATAGGTATGTTTGATATCAAACATGTAATCATACCCCAAGGCTTTTGCAAGCATTGGTTGTATGATTTCATGCACTCTGGGGGCTCCTTAGAGGACCCCCAGTATTGCCATTCCAGCCTTCAGAGGTTTTCCAGGCAGCCCCAGCTGCTGCCACCTCTCAGACAGGTTTCTGCCCTCCTGTTGCTTGAGTAGCTCAAGCCCAGGAAGGCAGAACAAAGGATTCCCTTTGGGGGAGGGGAGTTAAACCCTCTCCCTTTGGAAATAGGTTTGAAAGGGGTAGCTTCCTTCCCTAGGCCACTGGAAATGCTTTGAAGGGCACATTTGGTGCCCTCCTTACATAATCCAGTCTACACTGGTTCAGGTACCCCCAGTCCCTGCTCTGGCACGAAACTGGACAAAGGGAAGGGGAGTGACCACTCCCCTGTCCATCACCACCTCAGGTGTGGTGCTCAGAGCTCCTCCAGAGGGTCCCTGAGTTTTGCCATCTTGGATTCCAAGTTGGCAGCGAACTCTGGGAGCATTAGAGTGGGCAGTGCCAGCAGGTGGTGTCAGAGCTGTCCCCTGATAGGTGCTTACCTGTTTAGCTGACCAATCCCCCTTTCAGGGCTATTTAGGGTCTCTCCTTTGGGAGGTTCTTCAGATTCAGATTGCAAGACTCCAGCAGGAATCCTCTGCATCCTTTACTTCACCTTCTCACCGAAGAAACTGCATCTGGACCCTCCAGGAACTCCACAAACTGCAACAACGAAGCAAAGACGACTTCTGCAACATTGTAACTTCAGCTCCTGCCAGCAACTGCAGCTGTTTCCGGGTTGTGCATCCTCAGAGAACAGCCTGTCTTCAGTCTGCACCAGAAGAATGAATGAATATCCCTTGGAGTGAAGGAGTCACTCCCCTGCTTCAGCAGGCACCTCTCTGCAACGATGACCATCTGCATGGGTCCCCTCTCCTGACGACATGCATGGATCTTGCATGACAGGCAATAGACTGAAATGGTCCCGATGGTCCTCACGTCCAACTGTCCAACTTTGGTGGAGGTAAGAGCTTGCCTTCTCACGCAAGACAGTACCCCGTGCACCACATGTTTTTCAGTTGCCAAGGCGTGTGGCATCCTTCTATGAAATTCTTTGTGCACAATGTAGCTCTGGCCCCCAGCACTCCTTCCTGAGATGCACAGCTTCCTGAGTGGTTCTCTGGTGGTGTGGGATCCTTTGTTTTTGTGCTGCGTGTGCCTCCTTTTGCAACTCCTTTGTCTCCGTGCTGGGGGACTCCTGTGTGCGCTGGCTGGTCTTCTGTGGGCTCTCTGAGTTGCTGAGAGCCCCCTCTGACTCCTCTATCTGGGTAGAGTCCACCAGGTCCCTCCTGGTCCCAGGAAGTGCCATTTTCTGCTAACCATGAGCTTTTCCTGTGCCAAGGCTTGTTGGTGGAATCCAGCGATGCAAACCAGACTGCAATCATCCATCCGGTGTGGGATATCATCTGCACCAACCACGAACCCGCATCAATCTTCTTGGGTGCAGTACTGACTGTTGTTCTTCACCAGTGGTTCTTCTTTTGCACCTTGATTCGGGTTAGCAGGGGCCCCTGTCCTCCCTGGACTCTTCTGTGCTTCTTGGACTTAGTCCCATTCTTCCACAGGTCTTTAGGTCCAGGAATCCACCCTTTGTGTCTTGAAGTATCTTCGGGTTCTTGCATTATCTTCTTTCTCGTGTTCTTGTGTGTTCTAGGAAAGTTACTGTGATTTACTCCTGCTTTCCTGGGCTCTGAGGTGGGTTTTATTACTTACCTTTGGTGTTTGCTAATACTCCCAGCGCCCCTCTACACACCACACTTACCTAGGTGGGAAACCGACATTCGCATTCCACTTAGTACATAGTTTGTGTTTCCCCTAGGCCCATTTCTAACCATTGTGATTTTCACTAATTGCACTGTTTTCTAACTGTTGTTATTGCTATTTCTGCATACTAGTATATATAATTGGTGTATTACTTACCTCCTAAGGGAGTATAGTCTCTATGGTATTTTTGGCATTTGTGTCACTAAAATAAAGTACCTTTATTTTTGTAACACTGAGTATTTTCTTTTATGTGTGTGAGTACTGTGTGACTACAGTGGTATTGCATGAGTTTTGCATGTCTCCTAGATAAGCCTTGGCTACAGCCACCCCTAGAGAGCCTGGGGTCTAGACACTGCCTACGTTTCACTAGTAAGGGATAACTGGACGTTGTATAAGGTGTAAGTACCCACTACAAACCAGGCCAGCCAGTAGTCTCACTAGTGTACAGCATGGCTAAAACACATTGCAATAGAACTTGCATAGGCGAGACCTATTGACTTTGCCAATGCTTGTTTATAAGGTATGAACTTTAAAGTGACTTGCAATATCCTTATGTACACAGGGGGTATTTTACCCCATATAATAAATGGTCACTTCCCCACAAACCACTTAAAACCTTAGTGCATAGCTTCTGTCATTCCAAGCTATTAAAGTAGAGCAGAAGAAAGAAAAGCAACATTCAATTTTTTGCTTTAAACAGCTGCATTAATTATGCTCTGTGACCTGGTCTACCTTTTACCTTGGCTGCTAGCTCTGGCAGAAGGCACTGTAATGTCAGAACTCGACTGTAATAACCCTATCATAGTCATTTTCCGATGTCTTTTCTTTATAATCAGTGAATGCCTTTTCTTTACACACAGTGACTTGGTGCATCACAAACAGCCTTTTCTAGAGAAATGAGTGACTGCAGTTTATACAGAGATTAGAGAATCCATGTTTATATAGCCTGTAACTCCAAGAGTGCCTTCAGTTGAAATGCTCCCAGGTATGACTGATGTGGAGCTGAGCTGCCCAAGATCACACAAAGGAGTAGAAGTGTTATTAGAACTCTGGTTTCCGAGCACAGTTTACAGCTGTTGTACCTGATCGCTTTTGATATCTCCAGTGCGGTTCCAATGGGCATGAGGCAAAGGGCATGATGGTTGTGGGGCGCAAAGGGTATGTTCTTCCTTTTTACCCTCCTACCTTGATTTGCTTGGTGCATGAAGATGCAAGGTTAATCGACATGTTATTTTCACATTTGAGCTAATTACTTTGTGAATGTAAATAACAATAAAAGATACTTTCAGACTGTGAAAACATGCCTTCCTTTCTCCCTAGTTCACTTCCAATACATATGATTGTGTATATTTATCGGAGCCTGCAGTTCGTAAACAACGAGCGATTTGTATAGGGTTGATTGAAAGTCCCCAAGGCTGTCCCTGTCCCCCCCAGAAATGTATTGTCTCCTACGCCCCTGCCCCAAGGGCAGTTCTAGGCTGAGGGAAGTATTGTCAACACCTCGGAATGAATCCACACCCCACTGAGATCTTCGTCGCTCAGTATCTGCCTGTTTTCCTCTTCTTCCTCTCACCCGCGCCCCGGAAGTGCACTAATGATGACCCCATTAGGCGCTGCTCGCTGGCTATATTTAATCAATATCTGTATTGATCGTTAGCTTCCGATAAAGATTGCCTGATCAGAAGGCTGCAGAGATGCACTAATGAGTATTTAACTGGCGCCAAGTATCGGCCACAAACCAATCTTCTATTCTAAGAGCGCGTGCTCCGGTAATGTGCATGAATCTAGCTCACTGCGCCCCCTCAATGCGCTACGTGTTTCATTCACGCGGGAATATTCACTACTTAATCAATTCAATAAATGTAAGGAAGGAAGCTTCTCCGAAGAACTCTAATAGAACAGAGTGCAGTATGCATGCCATCCGTATGCTTCCCTCTCAGGGCACCAACAAGCACTGGCAAAGCCAACCTGTAACTTCTTTGTAGTGCTTGCATTACTTACTGGTAATCTTCATTACAAGGCAGCTCCCTTTGAAAGAGAATCCCTGTGCCAAAGTGTAATTCACTTTCCTGAGCCAAGTCCAACCTGTAATAAGAAACAGATGCAGAGGGAGTGGCCTCAGTTGTAGCTCTACACACCTCAACAATGGACTCACCAGCCCACCCTGAGCAGCACTTCCTAGGGCAGAAGAGTTTGGATGGACACAGGAACCAGGAGGAGGAGCTTGAATGGCCACAAGGAGAAGGAGCTCGAATGGCCACAGGGACAAGGAGAAGGAGTTCGAATGGCCACAGGGACCAGGTGAAGGTACTTAAATGACAACAGGGACTGAGATAAGGAGCTTGAATGGCCACAGGAACCAGGAGAGCTTGGATGGCCACAGGAACCAGCAGAAGGAGCTTGGATGACCACAGGAACCAGCAGAAGGAGCTTGGATGGCCACAGTGTAAGGACATGCCTCCTTGGCATGGTTACCCCCTGACTTTTTGCCTTTGCTGATGCTAAGTTATGATTTGAAAGTGTGCTGGGACTGGGCTAACCAGGCCCCGGCACCAGAGTTCTTTCCCTAACCTGTACCGTTGTCTCCACAATTGGCCCACCCTGGCACTCAGGTAAGTCCCTTGTTACTGGTACCCCTGGTACCAAGGGCCCTGATGCCAGGGAAGGTCTCTAAGGGCTGCAGCATGTCTTATGCCACCCTAGGGACCCCTCACTCAGCACATGCACACTGCCTCACAGCTTGTGTGTGCTGGTGGGGAGAAAATGACTAAGTCGACATGGCACTCCCCTCAGAGTGCCATGCCAACCTCACACTGCCTGTGGCATATGTAAGTCACCCCTCTAGCAGGCCTTACAGCCCTAAGGCAGGGTGCACTATACCATAGGTGAGGGCATAGGCGCATGGGCACTATGCCCCTACAGTGTCTAAGCAAAACCTTAGACATTGTAAGCGCAGGGTACCCATAAGAGTATATCGTCTGGGAGTCTGTCATACACGAACTCCACAGCACCATAATGGCTACACTGAAAACTGGGAAGTTTGGTATCAAACTTCTCAGCACAATAAATGCACACTGATGCCAGTGTACACTTTATTGTAAAATACACCCAGAGGGCATCTTAGAGATGCCCCCTGAAAACATACCCGACTTCCAGTGTGGGCTGACTAGTTTCTACCCGCATGCCACACACCAGACATGTTGCTGGCCACATGGGGAGAGTGCCTTTGTCACTCTGTTGCCAGGAACAAAGCCTGTACTGGTTGGAGGTGCTTCTCACCTCCCCCTGAAGGAACTGTAACACCTGGCGGTGAGCCTCAAAGGCTCACCCTCTTTGTTACAGCGCCCCAGGGCATCCCAGCTAGTGGGGATGCCCACCCCTCCGGCCACTGCGCCCACTTTTGGCGGCAAGGCCGGAGGAGATAATGAGGAAAACAAGGACGAGTCATCCGCCAGTCAGGACAGCCGCTACGGTGTCCTGAGCTGAGGTGACTCTTGCTTTTAGAAATCCTCCATCTTGTGGAAGGAGGATTCCCCCAATAGGAATAGGGATGTGCCCCCCTCCCCTCAGGGAGGAGGCACAAAGAGGGTGTAGCCACCCTCAGGGCCAGTAGCCATTGGCTACTACCCTCCCAGACCTAAACACACCCCTAAATTCAGTATTTAGTGGCTCCCAGAACCGAGGAAGATAGATTCCTGCAACCTAAAGAAGAAGAAGGACTGCTGACCTGAAGCCCTGCAGTGAAGACGGAGACGACAACTGCTTTGGCCCCAGCCCCACCGGCCTGTCTCCCTACTTTGAAGAAAACTGCAACAGCGACGCATCCAACAGGGTCCAGCGACCTCTGAAGCCTCAGAGGACTACCCTGCACCCAAAGGACCAAGAAACTCCAGAGAACAGTGGCCCTGTTCAAGAAACTGCAACTTTCTGCAACAAAGAAGCAACTTTTAAAGACCACAAATTTCCCGCTGGAAGCTTGAGACTTTCCACTCTGCACCCGACGCCCCTAGCTCGACCTGCGGAAAACCAACACCTCAGGGAGGACTCCCCGGAAACTGCGAGCCCGTGAGTAACCAGAGACGACCCCCCTGAACCCCCACAGCGACACCTGCAGAGAGAATCCAGAGGCTCCCCCTGACCGCAACTGCCGGTAACAAGGGACCCGACGCCTGGACCCAGCACTACACCTGCAGCCCCCAGGACCTGAAGGAACCAAACTCCAGTGCAGGAGCGACCCCCAGGCGACCCTCTGCCTAGCCCAGGTGGTGGCTACCCCAAGGAGCCCCCAGGTGCCTGCCTGCATCGTTGAAGAGACCCCCGGGTCTCCGCATTGATTCCTATCAGAAACCCGACGCCTGTTTGCACTCTGCACCCGGCCGCCCCTGTGCTGCTGAGGGTGTACTTTCTGTGCCTGCTTGTGTCCCCCCCCGGGGCCCTACAAAACCCCCCTGGTCTGCCCTCCGAGGACGCGGGTACTTACCTGCTGGCAGATTGGAACCGGGGCACCCCTATTTCCATTGAAGCCTATGTGTTTTGGGCACCACTTTGACCTCTGCACCTGACCGGCCCTGAGCTGCTGGTGTGGTAACTTTGGGGTTGCTTTGAACCCCCAACGGTGGGCTACCTTGGACCCAACTTTGAACCCTGTAAGTGTTTTACTTACCTGTGAACTTAACAATTACTTACCTTCCCCAGGAACTGTTGATTTTTGCAGTGTCCACTTTTAAAATAGCTTATTGCCATTTTTGTCAAAACTGTAGATGCTATTGTGATTATTCAACGTTCCTAGAATACCTGAGTGAAATACCTTTCATTTGAAGTATTACTTGTAAATCTTGAACCTGTGGTTCTTAAAATAAATTAAGAAAATATATTTTTCTACATAAAAACCTATTGGCCTGGAATCAGTCTTTGACTGTGTGTTCCTCATTTATTGCTTGTGTGTGTACAACAAATGTTTAACACTACCCTCTGATAAGCCTACTGCTCGACCACACTACCACAAAATAGAGCATTAGAATGATCTCTTTTTGCCACTATCTTACCTCTAAGGGGAACCCTTGGACTCTGTGCACACTATTTCTTACTTTGAAATAGTACATACAGAGCCAACGTCCTACACACAGGGACAAGAAGAAGGAGCTTGAATGGCCACAGGAACCAGGAGAATGAGCTTGAATGGGCACAGGGACCAGGAGGTGGAGCTTGAATGGCCACAGGGGCCAGGAGGTGTAGCCTGAATAGCCACAGGGACAAGAAGGAGCTTGAATGGCCACAGGGACAAGGAGAAGGAGTCTGAATGGCCACAGGGACCAGGAGAAGGAGCCTGAATGGACATGGGGACCAGGAGAATGAGCCTGAATGGCCACAGGGACAAGGAGAAGGCCTCAGGGACCAGAAGAGCTTGGATGGCCAATGAAACCAGGAGAAGGAGCCTGAGTGGCCACAGGAACCAGGAGAAGGAGCCTGAATAGCTACAGGGACCAGGAGAAGGAGCTCGAATGGCCACAGGGACCAGGTGAAAGTACTTGAATGACAACAGGGATCAAGAAAAGGAGCTTGAATGGCCACAGGAACCAGGAGAGCTTGGATGGCCACAGGGACAAGAAGAAGGAGCTTGAATGGCCACAGGAACCAGGAAAAGAAGCTTGAATGGCCAGTGGGATCAGGAGGTGGAGCTTGAATGGCCACTGGGGCCAGGAGGTGGAGCCTGAATGGCCGCAGGGACAAGAAGGAGCTTGAATGGCAATAGGGACCAGGAGAAGGAGCCTGAATGGCCACAGGGACAAGGAGAAGGAGCCTGAATGGCAACAGGAAAAAGGAGTTTGAGTGGCCACAGGGTCCAGGAGAAGGAGCTCGCATGGCCACAGGAACCAGCAGAAGGAGCTTGAATGGCCACAGGAACCAGCAGAAGGAGCTTGAATGGCCACAGCAACCAGGTGAAGGAGCTTGAATTGCCACAGAGACCAGGACAAGAAGCTTGAATGGCCACAGGGACCAGAAGAGCTTGCATGGCCAATGAAACCAGGAGAAAGAGCCTGAATGGCCACAGGAACCAGGAGAAGGAGCCTGAATGGTCACAGGGACCAGGAGAAGGAGCTCGAATGGCCACAGGGACCAGGTGAAAGTACTTGAATGACAACAGGGAACGAGAAAAGGAGCTTGAATGGCAACAGGAACCAGGAGAGCTTGGATGGCCACAGGGACAAGAAGAAGGAGCTTGAATGGCCACATGAACCAGGAGAAGGAGCTTGAATGGCCACAGGGACCAGGAGGTGGAGCTTGTCTGTCCACAGGGGCCAGGAGGTGGAGCCTGAATGGCCACAGGAACAAGAAGAAGGAGCTTAAATGGCAATAGGGACCAGGAGAAGGAGCCTGAATGGCCACAGGGACAAGGAGAAGGAGCCTGAATGTCCACAGGGAGAAGGAGAAGGAGTTTGAGTGGCTACAGGGTCCAGGATAAGGAGCTCGCATGGCCACAGGAACCAGCAGAAGGAGCTTGAATGGCCAAAGGAACCAGCAGAAGGAGCTTGAATGGCCACAGCAACCAGGTGTAGGAGCTTGAATGGCCACAGAGACCGGGACAAGGAGCTTGAATGGCCACAGGAACTGGGACAAGGAGCTTGAATGGCCACAGGAACTGGGAGAAGGAGCCTGAATGGCCACGGGGACCAGGAGAAGGAGCCTGAATGACCACAGGGGCCAGAAGAGCTTGGATGGCCATGGGGACCAGGAGAAGGAGACTGAATGGCCACAGGGGGCAGAAAAACTTGGATGGCCACAGGAACCAGGAGAAGGAGCTTGAATGGCCACAGGAACCCAAAGAAGGAGCTTGAATGGCCACAGGAACCTGGAGAAGGAGCTTGAATGGCCACAGGAACCAGGAGAAGCTGCTTGAATGGCCACAGGAACTGGGAGAAGGAGTTTGAATGGCCACAGGGACAGGAAGAAGGAGGTTGAATGGCCACAGGAACCCTGAGAAGGAGCTTGAATGGCCACAGATATATCTATCCCCGACCTTAGATATGGCTCAAAGTTGCCTTAGAAGATTTACAACCCCTCCTTGGTGTGCCCAAATGACTAGAGCTGTGGTTCCCAACCTTTTGACTTCTGTGGACCCCCATTTTATCAATACTGGAGCCCGGGGACCCCCACTGAATCATTATTGGAACCCTGGGACCCCCACTGAGTCATTACTGATAGCTGGGACCTAATATTATTACATTTTTTAAGCAGTCGCGGACCCCCTGAGGAGGCTTTGCAGACCCCCAGGGGTCCCCGGCCCACAGGTTGGGAACCACTGGACTAGAGAAACTGCCTGACTCTTCCACAGACCTGTGCAAATAAGTCTTAGTCGCTCTCACAGCATCTAAAAGCTGAAGCCCAGAATGGACTCTGAAACAGAACTTGGGCAGAGAACAGGAAGGACGAGGGTCTGCTCTCTACAGAAAGCTGAAATAATTTTAGGGACAAAGCCCAGCTTAATCTTAAGATAATTCTGTTCTCAGAGATTCTCAAGTATGGGTGACAACATCAGCGTCTGGATGCCCTCACGGGTGAAAAGCTGCGCTATACAAGTACTGATTGATTGACAACAAAGAAAGGAACCCAGGTACCAGCTCACCAGCTCTCTTCGCTGTGATACCCACTACTAAAAAGAAAACCTTACGTGGCAAAAACAACTTTGCAGCCTCAACTAGTGGCTCAAAGGGAGATTCCTTGATGGTCATCTCTAACCCTCGGCCATAACAACTCAAAACCCTTAGAAAGTCTTGATGCAGGGACTCAAGCTCAGACAAATCACCCCAAGAATGCGTAAAAGCCCTGCTTGCCGATCACTGTCAGAGCCCTCGTCTTTTAGCATCCCAAGATATAGAGAAGATCAGGAAACATAGGATAACATAATATCCCTGCTTCCTCAGATGCAGAGCTGTGCTCTTGCTGAAGCCTTCTCCTGTGAAGCAGCTACTTTAGGGACTTCGGTAAGTTGAACCCTCTTGAGACTGGAAGAAGGGCTTTGCCCAGGTAGCTTGTGGGCAACTCTGTGCTCTGAGGATGGGAAAGCCAAGAATTTGCATCATTAACTAGAAATCGAAACTGCTGAATTGTCTGGGCAACATATCTGGGAGATAGGGTTCTTCTCCTCGGCTTCTTAAAAGGTATTGGAAACCGAGCTTATGCAAACACGATCTGTGTTTACGCTGTCCTCCATCTTGAAATGATGTGGTACCACGTGATGACTAGTACTGTTGCTTCTCTGTTCCACATAAAGAATTGTGAGCTTGCACTGACCACACAGTGAGAGTTCCCTGGAGTTTCTCACCACGCTGTACCTAACCAAGGACATCTGAACTGTCTGAGACTATCACCCGTAGAACGTATGGAGTGATGCTGGAACAA
Source organism: Pleurodeles waltl (assembly GCF_031143425.1). Classification (NCBI taxonomy): domain Eukaryota; kingdom Metazoa; phylum Chordata; class Amphibia; order Caudata; family Salamandridae; genus Pleurodeles; species Pleurodeles waltl. Next base: position 1,870,974,249 of record NC_090444.1, on the reverse strand, counting down.
ACTGTGATGACGCCTGAATTAAATGCAATGGGTATGAGAGAAACCTCCAATGTGTTCTGTAGTAAAATGGTTCTTCCTCCTTGCTCCTCATTAAAGCATGTTCTGAGAACAATGTGCTTGTTTAGCAATGCATGAAAACCTTTCTCTAAAGTGCTTTAAAAAGACGTGCTAAACTGAACCCCTCATTTCCCATTCTTAGAAGGAGAATCTATGATGGATCTTTTATTGAACTTTTCTGGGTTCATTTTACTTACAATTGCATGCTTTGTAGGAGTGGACGAAGAGTTCCTCTCTGCCAGAAGAGTTCACTAAGTTTTGGCCACTTGATCACGTGGGGCGAAGTTTTTTCTCTTGTGCGGCTCACCATTGTTAAGTTGATGATCATGAGCGAGAGAAATCACTATGCTGGTGAGCGGAAGTGAGATTTCTGAACGTGGGCGGTCATGCCAGATTGTTAGTGCCAGTCATGCCAGATAGTGGAGAAGTGTGGCACAATGGTTAGAGCGACAGACTCTGATGCAGAGATCTGGCCTGGGACCAGGGTTTACTTCCTGCCTTGGCGGGTCTTGGGCTCAATTCCCTTGGACCAGATAATCCTCACCTCTGTGCCTAATCTAATTAATGGGTCCCACTCTGTAACTCTGGGCAATAGCTTGCTTAATCTCCACAACGGCCCTGACAGCGCTTGGATGCCTGGCTTCACCCTGGGGGTTGCCCAGGAGTCGGTGCCTGTAGGAGGCTGGCCTGGTTTGTAGTGGGTACCAAGGGGTACTTACACTCTGCACCAGGTCCAGGTATCCCTTATTAGTGTAGAAGAGGTGTCTAGCAGTTTAGGCTGATAGAAAAGGGTAGCTTAGCAGAGCAGCTTAGGCTGAACTAGGAGACATGCAAAGCTCCCACTATACCACTAGTGTCATATGCACAATATCATAAGAAAACACAATACACAGATATACTAAAAATAAAGGTACTTTATTTTTATGACAATATGCCAAAAGTATCTCAGTGAGTACCCTCAGTATAAGGATAGCAAATATACACAAGATATATGTACACAATACCAAAAATATGCAGTAATAGCAATAGAAAGCAATGCAACCAATGTACAGTCACAATAGATTGCAATGAGAGCACATAGGTATAGGGGCAACACAAACCATATACTCCAAAAGTGGAATGCGAACCACTAATGGACCCCAAACCTATGTGAGCTTGTAGAGGGTTGCTGGGACTGTAAGACAACAGTGAGGGTTAGAAAAATAGCCCACCCCAAGACCCTGAAATGTAGGTGTAAAGTGCACCTAAATTCCCCAGAGAGCACAGAAGTCGTGATAGGGGAATTCTGCAAGGAAGACCAACACCAGCAATGCAACAGCAATGGATTTCCGGACGAGAGTACCTGTGGAACAAGGGGACCAAGTCCAAGAGTCGTGACAAAGTCAAGATTGGGCAGGTGCCCAGGAAATGCCAGCTGAGGGTGCAAAGAAGCTGCCACCGGAGGGTAGAAGCTGTGGATTCTGCAAGAACGAAGAGGACTAGGAACTTCCCCTTTAGAGGATGGATGTCCCACGTCGTGAAGAAGCTTGCAGAGGTGTTCCCATGCAGAAAGACCGTAAACAAGCCTTGCTAGCTGCAAGGGTTGCGGTTAGGGTTTTTGGATGCTGCTGTGGCCCAGGAGGGACCAGGATGTCGCCAATTGCGTGAGGAGACAGAGGGGGCGCCCAGCAAGACAAAGAGCCCTCACAGAAGCAGGCAGCACCCGCAGAAGTGCCGGAACAGGCACTACGAAGAGGAGTGAACCGGAGCTCACCCGAAGTCACAAAAGAAGATCCCACGACGCCGGAGGACAACTCAGAAGGTTGTGCACTGCAGGTTAGAGTGTTGGGGACCCAGGCTTGGCTGTGCACAAAGGAAATCCTGGAAGAGTGCACAGGAGCCGGAGCAGCTGCAAATCACGTGGTACCCAGCAATGCAGTCTAGCGTGGTGAGGCAAGGACTTACCTCCACCAAACTTGGACTGAAGAGTCACTGGACTGTGGGAGTAACTTGGACAGAGTTGCTGAGTTCCAGGGACCACGCTCGTTGTGCTGAGAGGGGACCCAGAGGACCGGTGATGCAGTCTTTTGGTGCCTGCGTTTGCAGGGGGAAGATTCCGTCGACCCACGGGAGATTTCTTCATAGCTTCTAGTGCAGAGAGGAGGGAGACTACCCCCACAGCATGCACCACCAGGAAAGCAGTCGAGAAGGCGGCCGGATCAGCGATACAAGGTTGCAGTAGTCGTCTTTGCTACTTTGTTGCGGTTTTGCAGGCGTCCAGAGCAGTCAGCGGTCGATTCCTTGGCAGAAGGTGAAGAGAGAGATGCAGAGGAACTCTGATGAGCTCTTGCATTCATTATCTAAAGAATTCCCCAAAGCAGAGACCCTAAATAGCAGGAAAAGGAGGTTTGGCTACTTAGGAAGGAGGATAGGCTAGCAACACAGGTAAGAGCCTATCAGAAGGAGTCTCTGACATCACCTGCTGGCACTGGCCACTCAGAGCAGTCCAGTGTGCCAGCAGCACCTCTGTTTCCAAGATGGCAGAGGTCTGGAGCACACTGGAGGAGCTCTGGGCACCTCCCAGGGAAGGTGCAGGTCAGGGGAGTGGTAACTCCCCTTTCCTGTGTCCAGTTTCACGCCAGAGCAGGGCTGGGGGATCCCTGAACTGGTGTAGACTGGCTTATGCAGAAATGGGCACCATCTGTGCCCATGAAAGCATTTCCAGAGGCTGAGTGAGGTTACTCCTCTCCAGCCCTGACACATTTTTCCAAAGGGAGAGGGTGTAACACCCTCTCTCTGAGGAAGTCCTTTGTTCTGCCTTTCTGGGCCAAGCCTGGCTGGACCCCAGGAGGTCAGAAACCTGTCTGAGGGGTTGGCAGCAGCAGCAGCTGCAGTGAAACCCCGGGAAAGGCAGTTTGGCAGTACCCAGGTCTGTGCTAGAGACTCTGGGGCTCATGGAATTGTCTCCCCAATGCCAGAATGGCATTGGTGTGACAATTCCCTGATCTTAGACATGTTAAATGGCCATGTTCGGAGTTACCATTGTGACACTATACATATGTCGTGACATATGTATAGTGCACGCGTGTAATGGTATCCCCGCACTCACAAAGTCCGGGGAATTTGCCCTGAACAATGTGGGAGCACCTTGGCTAGTGCCAGGGTGCCCACACACTAAGTAACTTAGCACCCAACCTTTACCAGGTAAAGGTTAGACATATAGGTGACTTATAAGTTACTTAAGTGCAGTGGTAAATGGCTGTGAAATAACGTGGACGTTATTTCACTCAGGCTGCAAGGGCAGGCCTGTATAAGAATTGTCAGAGCTCCCTATGGGTGGCAAAAGAAATTCTGCAGCTCATAGGGATCTCCTGGAACCCCAATACCCTGGGTACCTCAGTACCATATACTAGGGAATTATAAGGGTGTTCCAGTATGCCAATGTGAATTGGTAAAATTGGTCACTAGCCTGTTAGTGACAATTTGAAAGAAATGAGAGAGCATAACCACTGAGGTTCTGGTTAGCAGAGCCTCAGTGAGACAGTTAGGCATCACACAGGGAACACATACATATAGGCCACAAACTTATGAGCACTGGGGTCCTGACTAGCAGGGTCCCAGTGACACATAACAAACATACTGAAAACATAGGGTTTTCACTATGAGCACTGGGCCCTGGCTAGCAGGATCCCAGTGAGACAGTGAAAACACCCTGACATACACTCACAAACAGGCCTAAAGTGGGGGTAACAAGGCTAGGAATCGACTGCTGACCGCGCTGGAAGCCTGCAAAACTGCAACAAAGTAGCAAAGACGACTACTGCGACCTTGTAACGCTGATCCTGCCGCCTTCTCGACTGTTTTCCTGGTGGTGCATGCTGTGGGGGTAGTCTGCCTCCTCTCTGCACTAGAAGCTCCGAAGAAATCTCCCGTGGGTCGACGGAATCTTCCCCCTGCAACCGCAGGCACCAAAGAACTGCATCTCCGGTCCTCTGGGTCTCCTCTCAGCACAACGAGCGAGGTCCCTTGAACTCAGCAACTCTTTCCAAGTGACTCCCACAGTCCAGTGACTCTTCAGTCCAAGTTTGGTGGAGGTAAGTCCTTGCCTCCCCACGCTAGACTGCATTGCTGGGAACCGCGTGTTTTGCAGCTACTCCGGCTCCTGTGCACTCTTCCAGGATTTCCTTTGTGCACAGCCAATCCTGGGTCCCCGGCACTCTAACCTGCAGTGCACGACCTCCTGAGTTCTCCTCCGGCGTCGTGGGACCCTCTTTCGTGACTTCGGGTGAGCTCGGGTTCACTTCACTTTGTAGTGCCTTTTCCTGCACTTCTGCCGGTGCTGCTTGCTTCTGAGAGGGCTCCTTGTCTTGCTGGGCGCCCCCTCTGTCCCCTCACGCAATTGGCGACATCCTGGTCCCTCCTGGGCCACAGCAGCATCCAAAAACCCTAACCAAAACCCTTGCAGCTAGCAAGGCTTGTTTGTGGTCTTTCTGCACGGAAACACCTCTGCACGACTCTTCACGACGTGGGACATCCATCCTCCAAAGGGGAAGTTTCTAGCCCTTGTCGTTCTTGTAGAATCCACAGCTTCTACCATCTGGTGGCAGCTTCTTTGCACCCACAGCTGGCATTTCCTGGGCATCTGCCCACTCCCGACTTGATCGTGACTCTTGGACTTGGTCTCCTTGTTCCACAGGTACTCTCGTCAGGAAATCCATCGTTGTTGCATTGCTGGTGTTGGTCTTCCTTGCAGAATTCCCCAATCACTACTTCTGTGCTCTTTGGGGAACTTAGGTGCACTTTGCACCCACTTTTCAGGGTCTTGGGGTGGGCTATTTTTCTAACCCTCACTGTTTTCTTACAGTCCCAGCGACCCTCTACAAGCTCACATAGGTTTTGGGGTCCATTCGTGGTTCGCATTCCACTTCTAGAGTATATGGTTTGTGTTGCCCCTCTCCCTATGTGCCCCCTTTGCATTCTATTGTGACTATACATTGTTTGCACTGTTTTCTATTGCTATTACTGCATATTTCGGTATTGTGTACATATATCTTGTGTATATTTTCTATCCTCATATTGAGGGTACTCACTGAGATACTTTTGGGATATTGTCATAAAAATAAAGTACCTTTATTTTTAGTATATCTGTGTATTGTGTTTTCTTATGATATTGTGCATATGACACTAGTGGTACTGTAGGAGCTTCACTCGTCTCCTAGTTCAGCCTAAGCTGCTCTGCTAAGGTACCTTTTCTATCAGCCTAAGCTGCTAGACACCCTATACACTAATAAGGGATAACTGGGCCTGGTGCAAGGTGCAAGTACCCCTTGGTACCCACTACAAGCCAGTCCAGCCTCCTTCAGAGGGAGGTACCGCAAGTTAAATTTATTGAATCGTTGAACTTGTCCGCTAAGGTGAGGGGTACTGTGAGGCGCTATCAGTCACACCAAGGTAGGGATGCAACTTCTCTCTTGTAGGGGTGCATTAATTAAACTCAGAGGCGGGTCATTTCTAGGTGCATGGGAGGTAAGTGTGCTTATTATGGCGACTCCCGCAGGATCAAGGTCTTCCGCTTCGCTAAAGTTGGACGTTTTCTTGCGGTTGTAGAAATTTCTGTTTAGACAAAGCAGACAAATGTAGAAAAGTGGTTCAGAAAGTTCTGGCAGTATTTGGGCATTGCGTTATTTAGGTGCAGCGCACAGATTCGCTTGGCTGGTGCATGCCGTGGCCGCGCTTCCATAAGGTGACCTTTGACAGAGACGTGCTGGCATTGGTAGGCACAGTGCGGAAACACTGGCACGGAGAAAATGCCAGATTGGGAGGGAGAGGGATTGAGAACTTGCCAGCATGGGAAATTCCTTTTTGGAAAAAGATAAAGATGTGAATATGGAAGAAAAGCTTGTGCCAAAAGGCACACGGGCTGGGGAGATGGCAGCAAAGAAAGGGCTACGCTCACGCATGTGGCTAGGCCAACGGCACAAGCACACGTCCAAAGATGGACAACGACGTTCCCACTAGAATAGAAAACCTGAGGCGAAGGATGCAAGATTTGAAACTTTAGCCCAGGCCCACAGAGTTTGAACTGAGGTGGGCACCCTGCGACAAGAAGAATACAAGTCACACGGGCACCTGTGACAAGAGAAATACAAGTCACACGGGCACCTGTGACAAGAGAAATACAAGTCACACGGGCACCCTGCGACAAGAAGAATACAAGTCACACGGGCACCCTGCGGCAAGAGAAATACAAGTCACACGGGCATCCTGCGGCAAGAAGAATACAAGTCACATGGGCACCCTGCGGCAAGTAGAATACAAGTCACATGGGCACCCTGCGGCAAGAAGAATACAAGTCACACGGGCACCCTGTGACAAGAGAAATACAAGTCATACGGGCACCTGCGACAAGAGAAATACAAGTCACACGGGCACCCTGCGGCAAGAAGAATACAAGTCACATGGGCACCCTGCGGCAAGTAGAATACAAGTCACATGGGCACCCTGCGGCAAGAAGAATACAAGTCACACGGGCACCCTGTGACAAGAGAAATACAAGTCATACGGGCACCTGCGACAAGAAGAATACAAGTCACACGGGCACCCTGCGACAAGAAGAATACAAGTCACACGGACACCCTGTGACAAGAGAAATACAAGTCACACGGGCACCCTGCGGCAAGTAGAATACAAGTCACATGGGCACCCTGCGGCAAGTAGAATACAAGTCACATGGGCACCCTGCGACAAGAAGAATACAAGTCACACGGGCACCTGCGACAAGAAGAATACAAGTCACATGGGCACCTGCGACAAGTAGAATACAAGTCACACGGGCACCCTGTGACAAGAAGAATACAAGTCACACGGGCACCTGCGGCAAGAAGAATACAAGTCACACGGGCACCTGCGACAAGTAGAATACAACTCACACGGACACCCTGTGACAAGAGAAATACAAGTCACACGGGCACCTGCGGCAAGAAGAATACAAGTCACATGGGCACCCTGCGGCAAGAAGAATACAAGTCACACGGGCACCTGCGACAAGTAGAATACAACTCACACGGACACCCTGTGACAAGAGAAATACAAGTCACACGGGCACCCTGCGGCAAGTAGAATACAAGTCACATGGGCACCCTGCGGCAAGTAGAATACAAGTCACATGGGCACCCTGCGACAAGAAGAATACAAGTCACACGGGCACCTGCGACAAGAAGAATACAAGTCACACGGGCACCCTAGGGCAAGTAGAATACAAGTCACATGGGCACCCTGCGGCAAGTAGAATACAAGTCACACGGGCACCCTGCGGCAAGTAGAATACAAGTCACATGGGCACCCTGCGGCAAGTAGAATACAAGTCACATGGGCACCTGCGACAAGTAGAATACAAGTCACACGGGCACCCTGTGACAAGAGAAATACAAGTCATACGGGCACCTGCGACAAGAAGAATACAAGTCACACGGGCACCCTGCGACAAGAAGAATACAAGTCACACGGGCACCCTGCGACAAGAAGAATACAAGTCACACGGACACCCTGTGACAAGAGAAATACAAGTCACATGGGCACCCTGCGGCAAGTAGAATACAAGTCACATGGGCACCCTGCGGCAAGAAGAATACAAGTCACACGGGCACCCTGCGACAAGAAGAATACAAGTCACACGGACACCCTGTGACAAGAGAAATACAAGTCACACGGGCACCCTGCGGCAAGTAGAATACAAGTCACATGGGCACCCTGCGGCAAGTAGAATACAAGTCACATGGGCACCCTGCGACAAGAAGAATACAAGTCACACGGGCACCTGCGACAAGAAGAATACAAGTCACACGGGCACCCTAGGGCAAGTAGAATACAAGTCACATGGGCACCCTGCGGCAAGTAGAATACAAGTCACACGGGCACCCTGCGGCAAGTAGAATACAAGTCACATGGGCACCCTGCGGCAAGTAGAATACAAGTCACATGGGCACCTGCGACAAGTAGAATACAAGTCACATGGGCACCCTGTGACAAGAGAAATACAAGTCATACGGGCACCTGCGACAAGTAGAATACAAGTCACACGGGCACCCTGCGACAAGAAGAATACAAGTCACACGGGCACCCTGCGACAAGAAGAATACAAGTCACACGGGCACCCTGCGGCAAGAAGAATACAACTCACACGGACACCCTGTGACAAGAGAAATACAAGTCACACGGGCACCCTGCGACAAGTAGAATACAACTCACACGGGCACCCTGCGACAAGAAGAATACAAGTCACACGGGCACCTGCGGCAAGTAGAATACAAGTCACACGGGCACCCTGCGGCAAGTAGAATTCAAGTCACCCGGGCACCCTGCAACAAGAAGAATACAAGTCACACGGGCACCCTGCGGCAAGTAGAATACAACTCACACGGGCACCCTGCGACAAGTAGAATACAAGTCACATGGGCACCCTGCAGCAAGTACAATTCAAGTCACACAGGCACCCTGCAGTAAGTAGAATACAAGTCACATGAACACCCTGCGGCAAGAAGAATACAAGTCACATGGGCACCCTGCAACAAGAAGAATACAAGTCACACGGGCACCCTGCGGCAAGTAGAATACAAGTCACACAGGCACCCTGCAGTAAGTAGAATACAAGGGCACCCTGTGACAAGAGAAATACAAGTCACACGGGCACCTGCGACAAGTAGAATACAAGTCACACGGGCACCCTGTGACAAGAGAAATACAAGTCATACGGGCACCTGCGACAAGTAGAATACAAGTCACACGGGCACCCTGTGACAAGAGAAATACAAGTCATACGGGCACCTGCGACAAGAAGAATACAAGTCACACGGGCACCTGCGACAAGAAGAATACAAGTCACACGGGCACCTGCGACAAGTAGAATACAACTCACACGGGCACCCTGCGGCAAGTAGAATACAACTCACACGGGCACCCTGCGGCAAGTAGAATTCAAGTCACACAGGCACCCTGCAGTAAGTAGAATACAAGTCACATGGACACCCTGCGGCAAGAAGAATACAAGTCACATGGGCACCCTGAGGCAAATAGAATACAAGTCACACGGGCACCCTGAGGCAAGTAGAATACAAGTCACACGGGCACCTGCGGCAAATAGAATACAAGTCACACGGGCACCCTGCGGCAAGTAGAATACAAGTTGTGAGAAAGTAGCCTCTTTCTAGCCTTGTTACCCCCACTTTTGGCCTGTTTGTGAGTGTATGTCAGGATGTTTGTCACTGTTTTCACTGTCTCACTGGGATCCTGATGGCTAGGCCCCAGTGCTCATAGTGAAAACACTATGTTTTCAGTGTGTTTGTTATGTGTCACTGGGACCCTGCTGGTCAGGACCCCAGTGCTCATAGGTTTGTGGCCTATATGTATGTGTCACTGGGACCCTGTCACACAGGGCCCCAGTGCTCATAGGTGTGCATGTATATGTTCCCTGTGTGGTGCCTAACTGTCTCACTGAGGCTCTGCTAACCAGAACCTCAGTGGTTATGCTCTCTCATTACTTTCAAATTGTCACTAACAGGCTAGTGACCAATTTTACCAATTTACATTGGCTTACTGGAACACCCCTATAATTCCCTAGTATATGGTACTGAGGTACCCAGGGTATTGGGGTTCCAGGAGATCCCTATGGGCTGCAGCATTTCTTTTGCCACCCATAGGGAGCTCTGACAATTCTTACACAGGCCTGCCACTGCAGCCTGAGTGAAATAACGTCCACGTTATTTCACAGCCATTTTACACTGCACTTAAGTAACTTATAAGTCACCTATATGTCTAACCTTTACCTGGTAAAGGTTAGGTGCAAAGTTACTTAGTGTGAGGGCACCCTGGCACTAGCCAAGGTGCCCCCACATTGTTCAGAGCCAATTCACTGAACTTTGTGAGTGCGGGGACACCATTACACGCGTGCACTACATATAGGTCACTACCTATATGTAGCTTCACCATGGTAACTCCGAATATGGCCATGTAACATGTCTATGATCATGGAATTGCCCCCTCTATGCCATCCTGGCATTGTTGGTACAATTCCATGATCCCAGTGGTCTGTAGCACAGACCCTGGTACTGCCAGACTGCCCTTCCTGGGGTTTCACTGCAGCTGCTGCTGCTGCCAACCCCTCAGACAGGCAGCTGCCCTCCTGGGGTCCAGCCAGGCCTGGCCCAGGATGGCAGAACAAAGAACTTCCTCTGAGAGAGGGTGTGACACCCTCTCCCTTTGGAAAATGGTGTGAAGGCAGGGGAGGAGTAGCCTCCCCAGCCTCTGGAAATGCTTTGTTGGGCACAGATGTGCCCAATTCTGCATAAGCCAGTCTACACCGGTTCAGGGACCCCTTAGCCCCTGCTCTGGCGCGAAACTGGACAAAGGAAAGGGGAGTGACCACTCCCCTGACCTGCACCTCCCCTGGGAGGTGTCCAGAGCTCCTCCAGTGTGCTCCAGACCTCTGCCATCTTGGAAACAGAGGTGCTGCTGGCACACTGGACTGCTCTGAGTGGCCAGTGCCACCAGGTGACGTCAGAGACTCCTGCTGATAGGCTCCTTCAGGTGTTAGTAGCCTTTCCTCTCTCCTAGGTAGCCAAACCCTCTTTTCTGGCTATTTAGGGTCTCTGTCTCTGGGGAAACTTTAGATAACGAATGCATGAGCTCAGCCGAGTTCCTCTGCATCTCCCTCTTCACCTTCTGATAAGGAATCGACCGCTGACCGCGCTGGAAGCCTGCAAACCTGCAACATAGTAGCAAAGACGACTACTGCAACTCTGTAACGCTGATCCTGCCGCCTTCTCGACTGTTTTCCTGCTTGTGCATGCTGTGGGGGTAGTCTGCCTCCTCTCTGCACCAGAAGCTCCGAAGAAATCTCCCGTGGGTCGACGGAATCTTCCCCCTGCAACCGCAGGCACCAAAAAGCTGCATTACCGGTCCCTTGGGTCTCCTCTCAGCACGACGAGCGAGGTCCCTCGAATCCAGCGACGCTGTCCAAGTGATCCCCACAGTCCAGTGACTCTTCAGCCCAAGTTTGGTGGAGGTAAGTCCTTGCCTCACCTCGCTGGGCTGCATTGCTGGGAACCGCGACTTTGCAAGCTACTCCGGCCCCTGTGCACTTCCGGCGGAAATCCTTCGTGCACAGCCAAGCCTGGGTCCACGGCACTCTAACCTGCATTGCACGACTTTCTAAGTTGGTCTCCGGCGACGTGGGACTCCTTTGTGCAACTTCGGCGAGCACCGTTTCACGCATCCTCGTAGTGCCTGTTTCTGGCACTTCTCCGGGTGCTACCTGCTTCAGTGAGGGCTCTTTGTCTTGCTCGACGTCCCCTCTCTCTGCAGGTCCAATTTGCGACCTTCTGGTCCCTCCTGGGCCCCAGCAGCGTCCAAAAACGCCAAACGCACGATTTGCGTGTAGCAAGGCTTGTTGGCGTCCATCCGGCGGGAAAACACTTCTGCACGACTCTCCAAGGCGTGGGGGATCCATCCTCCAAAGGGGAAGTCTCTAGCCCTTGTCGTTCCTGCAGTATTTACAGTTCTTCAGCCTAGTAAGAGCTTCTTTGCACCAACCGCTGGCATTTCTTGGGCATCTGCCCATCTCCGAGCTGCTTGTGACTTTTGGACTTGGTCCCCTTGTTCCACAGGTACCCTCAGTCAGGAATCCATCGTTGTTGCATTGCTGATTTGTGTTTTCCTTGCATTTTCCCTCTAACACGACTATTTTGTCCTTAGGGAAACTTTGGTGCACTTTGCACTCACTTTTCAGGGTCTTGGGGAGGGTTATTTTGGTAACTCTCACTATTTTCTAATAGTCCCAGTGACCCTCTACAAGGTCACATAGGTTTGGGGTCCATTCGTGGTTCGCATTCCACTTCTGGAGTATATGGTTTGTGTTGCCCCTATCCCTATGTTTCCCCATTGCATCCTATTGTAACTATACATTGTTTGCACTGTTTTCTAAGACTATACTGCATATTTTTGCTATTGTGTATATATATCTTGTGTATATTTCCTATCCTCTCACTGAGGGTACACTCTATGATACTTTGGCATATTGTCATAAAAATAAAGTACCTTTATTTTTAGTATAACTGTGTATTGTGTTTTCTTATGATATTGTGCATATGACACTAAGTGGTACTGTAGTAGCTTCACACGTCTCCTAGTTCAGCCTGAGCTGCTTTGCTAAGCTACCATTATCTATCAGCCTAAGCTGCTAGACACCCTATACACTAATAAGGGATAACTGGGCCTGGTGCAAGGTGCAAGTACCCCTTGGTACTCACTACAAGCCAGTCCAGCCTCCTACATTGGTTGTGCAGCGGTGGGATAAGTGCTTGAGACTACTTACCACTCTTGTCATTGTACTTTTCATAAGAGAAAAATATACAAAACAAGGTCAGTGTATATACACATAGCCAAAAAGTTTTGCATTTCCTCTTTTCACTCTTTTCTAAGTGCTGAAAAGTACTTCTAAAACTTTCAAAAAGTTCTTAAAAGTTTTAAAAGTTTTTTTTCTGTCTTTCCAAAAAGTTCTGAAAACTTTTTTCTCTTTTTCTATCACTTTAACTCTCTCTAAAAAATGTCTGGCACAGGCAAAAATGTTGAACTGTCCAAACTTGCATATGATCACCTTAGCTGGAAAGGTGCAAGGAGTCTCTGCATAGAGAGAGGTTTGAGTGTAGGGAAGAATCCTTCCTTAGAACTGTTAATTAATATGCTTAGAGTACAGGATAAGGCCATAAGTGCCAAATCTGGTGAAAAAGTAGCTAATGGTTCTCAATCTGATCCAGGGACTCCCCCAGGAAAAGGTTCAGGAAAGAAACTTCTCAGCCTGCCCATTACTAGACAGTCTAGCATAGTTGGTACAGAGGTTGAATCACACCATACTGATGGTGTGCTCTCACATTATACTGGTAGCCAAGCTGTTAGGGTGCCCTCTGTAAGGGACAGGTCTCCTTCTGTTCATTCCCATCATACCTCTGTATCTAGAAATGTCCCTCCCACCCACCCTGATGACAGATTGTTAGAAAGGGAGCTCAATAGATTGAGAGTGGAACAAACCAGACTGAAGCTCAAGAAGCAACAGCTGGATTTGGATAGACAGTCTTTAGAAATAGAGAGGGAAAGACAGAAGTTGGGTTTAGATACCCATGGTGGCAGCAGCAGTATTCCCCATAGTCATCCTGCAAAAGAGCATGATTCCAGGAATCTGCACAAGATAGTTCCCCCTTATAAGGAGGGGGATGACATTAACAAGTGGTTTGCTGCACTTGAGAGGGCCTGTGCTGTACAGGATGTCCCTCAAAGGCAGTGGGCTGCTATCCTATGGCTATCATTTAGTGGAAAAGGTAGGGATAGGCTCCTTACTGTGAAAGAAAATGATGCCAATAATTTTACAGTTCTTAAGAATGCACTCCTGGATGGTTATGGCTTAACCACTGAACAGTACAGGATAAAGTTCAGAGAGACCAAAAAGGAGTCTTCACAAGACTGGGTTGATTTCATTGACCATTCAGTGAAGGCCTTGGAGGGGTGGTTACATGGCAGTAAAGTTACTGATTATGAAAGCCTGTATAACACAATCCTGAGAGAGCATATACTTAATAATTGTGTGTCTGATTTGTTGCACCAGTACCTGGTAGACTCTGATCTGACCTCTCCCCAAGAATTGGGAAAGAAGGCAGACAAATGGGTCAGAACAAGGGTGAACAGAAAAGTTCATACAGGGGGTGACAAAGATGGCAATAAGAAGAAAGATGGTGAAAAATCTCAAGATAAGCATGGGGACAAGGGTAAAACCAAAGATCCCACTTCAAATCTTAAACACTCTTCAGAGGGTGGGGATAAAACAAATTCTTCCTCTTCTTCCCAACCTGCACACATTAAAAAGCCTTGGTGCTTTGTGTGTAAAAATAGAGGCCATAGGCCAGGGGATAAGTCCTGTCCAGGTAAACCCCCTGAGCCTACCACCACTAATACATCAAGCTCTAGTGCCCCTAGCAGTAGTGGTACTAGTGGTGGGACTGCTGGCAACAGTCAAGTTAAGGGTGTAGTTGGGTTCACTTATGGGTCCATAGTGGAAACTGATGTAATCAGTCCCAAGACAGTTCCTGTCACACCTAGTGGCATTGGCCTTGCCACACTGGCTGCTTGTCCCCTTACAATGGATAAGTACAGGCAGACAGTTTCAATAAATGGTGTTGAGGCCTTGGCCTACAGGGACACAGGTGCCAGTTTCACTTTGGTGACTGAAAACCTAGTGCCTCCTGAACAACACATCATTGGACAACAGTATAAGATTATTGATGTCCATAACTCCACTAAGTTTCTTCCCTTAGCTATAATTCAATTTAGTTGGGGTGGAGTTACTGGCCCTAAGCAGGTGGTGGTATCACCTAGCTTACCTGTAGACTGTCTCTTAGGTAATGACCTAGAGGCCTCAGGTTGGGCTGATGTAGAGTTTTATGCCCATGCAGCCATGCTGGGCATCCCTGAGGAATTGTTCCCTCTCATTTCAAGTGAAATGAAAAAGCAAAGGAGAGAAGGCCTGAAAACTCAGGATCCCTCTCCATCAACAGGTAAAAAGGGTATCACAGTATCCCCTAACCACCCTACCATTCAGGATACCATTCCTGTGGTGGGAGAAACCTCCCCTGGGGTGGCACCTGTTCCAAGGGAATCATCAGCTGGCATAGCTGGACTCCCTGAGGTAGAAGTACCTCTCTGTGGGATAACTAACATTGGTGACAAAAAGAGCACCATTTTAGTTAACATGGAGCATCCCTCCAACCCTCCCAGAGAAACTTTAGTGCAGAAACCCTGTACTGCCTCACAACACTTAGGACAGCATCCCTGCCCTAGTGTGGAGCTCATAGGACAGCATCCCTGCCCTGCTCCAACTCAAGAGAAACAGCATCCCTGTTCTCTCTTCCAGCCAAATGGACAAAGTTTTTGCCCAGCTATGGCTTTACTGAGACAGCATCCCTGTCTGGCATTTCCATCATTACAAATAGGTTCAGTGGATAATTCCCACTGCTCTAAACTAAAACTTACTGATAGAAACTCTGAAAATACATCTTCACATTGTTGGTTAGCTAAAAAACTTCAAACAGGGTGGTTTACATCCCCACAGGGAAGTAACCATATAGTGGATGATAAAGGGAGTAACCAGTCTATTGCAGAGCTACTCTCTACTTATCACCACTTAGACAATAAAGTCTCAACTGGCCAAGGTTAGCCTTATTGTCCTTCGTTTGGGGGGGGGTTGTGTGAGAAAGTAGCCTCTTTCTAGCCTTGTTACCCCCACTTTTGGCCTGTTTGTGAGTGTATGTCAGGATGTTTGTCACTGTTTTCACTGTCTCACTGGGATCCTGATGGCTAGGCCCCAGTGCTCATAGTGAAAACACTATGTTTTCAGTGTGTTTGTTATGTGTCACTGGGACCCTGCTGGTCAGGACCCCAGTGCTCATAGGTTTGTGGCCTATATGTATGTGTCACTGGGACCCTGTCACACAGGGCCCCAGTGCTCATAGGTGTGCATGTATATGTTCCCTGTGTGGTGCCTAACTGTCTCACTGAGGCTCTGCTAACCAGAACCTCAGTGGTTATGCTCTCTCATTACTTTCAAATTGTCACTAACAGGCTAGTGACCAATTTTACCAATTTACATTGGCTTACTGGAACACCCCTATAATTCCCTAGTATATGGTACTGAGGTACCCAGGGTATTGGGGTTCCAGGAGATCCCTATGGGCTGCAGCATTTCTTTTGCCACCCATAGGGAGCTCTGACAATTCTTACACAGGCCTGCCACTGCAGCCTGAGTGAAATAACGTCCACGTTATTTCACAGCCATTTTACACTGCACTTAAGTAACTTATAAGTCACCTATATGTCTAACCTTTACCTGGTAAAGGTTAGGTGCAAAGTTACTTAGTGTGAGGGCACCCTGGCACTAGCCAAGGTGCCCCCACATTGTTCAGAGCCAATTCACTGAACTTTGTGAGTGCGGGGACACCATTACACGCGTGCACTACATATAGGTCACTACCTATATGTAGCTTCACCATGGTAACTCCGAATATGGCCATGTAACATGTCTATGATCATGGAATTGCCCCCTCTATGCCATCCTGGCATTGTTGGTACAATTCCATGATCCCAGTGGTCTGTAGCACAGACCCTGGTACTGCCAGACTGCCCTTCCTGGGGTTTCACTGCAGCTGCTGCTGCTGCCAACCCCTCAGACAGGCAGCTGCCCTCCTGGGGTCCAGCCAGGCCTGGCCCAGGATGGCAGAACAAAGAACTTCCTCTGAGAGAGGGTGTGACACCCTCTCCCTTTGGAAAATGGTGTGAAGGCAGGGGAGGAGTAGCCTCCCCCAGCCTCTGGAAATGCTTTGTTGGGCACAGATGTGCCCAATTCTGCATAAGCCAGTCTACACCGGTTCAGGGACCCCTTAGCCCCTGCTCTGGCGCGAAACTGGACAAAGGAAAGGGGAGTGACCACTCCCCTGACCTGCACCTCCCCTGGGAGGTGTCCAGAGCTCCTCCAGTGTGCTCCAGACCTCTGCCATCTTGGAAACAGAGGTGCTGCTGGCACACTGGACTGCTCTGAGTGGCCAGTGCCACCAGGTGACGTCAGAGACTCCTGCTGATAGGCTCCTTCAGGTGTTAGTAGCCTTTCCTCTCTCCTAGGTAGCCAAACCCTCTTTTCTGGCTATTTAGGGTCTCTGTCTCTGGGGAAACTTTAGATAACGAATGCATGAGCTCAGCCGAGTTCCTCTGCATCTCCCTCTTCACCTTCTGATAAGGAATCGACCGCTGACCGCGCTGGAAGCCTGCAAACCTGCAACATAGTAGCAAAGACGACTACTGCAACTCTGTAACGCTGATCCTGCCGCCTTCTCGACTGTTTTCCTGCTTGTGCATGCTGTGGGGGTAGTCTGCCTCCTCTCTGCACCAGAAGCTCCGAAGAAATCTCCCGTGGGTCGACGGAATCTTCCCCCTGCAACCGCAGGCACCAAAAAGCTGCATTACCGGTCCCTTGGGTCTCCTCTCAGCACGACGAGCGAGGTCCCTCGAATCCAGCGACGCTGTCCAAGTGATCCCCACAGTCCAGTGACTCTTCAGCCCAAGTTTGGTGGAGGTAAGTCCTTGCCTCACCTCGCTGGGCTGCATTGCTGGGAACCGCGACTTTGCAAGCTACTCCGGCCCCTGTGCACTTCCGGCGGAAATCCTTCGTGCACAGCCAAGCCTGGGTCCACGGCACTCTAACCTGCATTGCACGACTTTCTAAGTTGGTCTCCGGCGACGTGGGACTCCTTTGTGCAACTTCGGCGAGCACCGTTTCACGCATCCTCGTAGTGCCTGTTTCTGGCACTTCTCCGGGTGCTACCTGCTTCAGTGAGGGCTCTTTGTCTTGCTCGACGTCCCCTCTCTCTGCAGGTCCAATTTGCGACCTTCTGGTCCCTCCTGGGCCCCAGCAGCGTCCAAAAACGCCAAACGCACGATTTGCGTGTAGCAAGGCTTGTTGGCGTCCATCCGGCGGGAAAACACTTCTGCACGACTCTCCAAGGCGTGGGGGATCCATCCTCCAAAGGGGAAGTCTCTAGCCCTTGTCGTTCCTGCAGTATTCACAGTTCTTCAGCCTAGTAAGAGCTTCTTTGCACCAACCGCTGGCATTTCTTGGGCATCTGCCCATCTCCGAGCTGCTTGTGACTTTTGGACTTGGTCCCCTTGTTCCACAGGTACCCTCAGTCAGGAATCCATCGTTGTTGCATTGCTGATTTGTGTTTTTCTTGCATTTTCCCTCTAACACGACTATTTTGTCCTTAGGGAAACTTTGGTGCACTTTGCACTCACTTTTCAGGGTCTTGGGGAGGGTTATTTTGGTAACTCTCACTATTTTCTAATAGTCCCAGTGACCCTCTACAAGGTCACATAGGTTTGGGGTCCATTCGTGGTTCGCATTCCACTTCTGGAGTATATGGTTTGTGTTGCCCCTATCCCTATGTTTCCCCATTGCATCCTATTGTAACTATACATTGTTTGCACTGTTTTCTAAGACTATACTGCATATTTTTGCTATTGTGTATATATATCTTGTGTATATTTCCTATCCTCTCACTGAGGGTACACTCTAAGATACTTTGGCATATTGTCATAAAAATAAAGTACCTTTATTTTTAGTATAACTGTGTATTGTGTTTTCTTATGATATTGTGCATATGACACTAAGTGGTACTGTAGTAGCTTCACACGTCTCCTAGTTCAGCCTGAGCTGCTTTGCTAAGCTACCATTATCTATCAGCCTAAGCTGCTAGACACCCTATACACTAATAAGGGATAACTGGGCCTGGTGCAAGGTGCAAGTACCCCTTGGTACTCACTACAAGCCAGTCCAGCCTCCTACACAAGTCACATGGGCACCCTGCAGCAATCAAAATACAAGTCACACAGGCACCCAGCGGCAAGCAGAATACAAGTCAGGTGGGCACCCTTCAGCAAGTAGAATATAAATTAGGTGGTCACCCTGTAGCAAGCACAATAGAAGTCAAGTGGGCACCCTGCAGTAAGTAAAATACAAGTCAGGTGGGCACCCTTCAGCAAGTAGAATACACGTCACAAAGCATTTATTGTACTCACAGTATTAAGCATGCAACTCACATATTCGAAGGAATAACTAGGGACCAATTTATAAAAATACTTCAGAGATTTATATAATTTTGAAGACCAAGATTACCAAGAATACAAGTCACACGGGCACCCTGCACTAAGTAGAACACAAGTCACACGGGCACCCTGCGGCAAGAAGAATACAAGTCACACGGGCACCTGCGACAAGTGGAATACAACTCACACGGGCACCCTGCGGCAAGAAGAATACAAGTCACACGGGCACCCTGCAGGAAGAAGAATACAAGTCACACGGGCACCTGCGAAAAGTAGAATACAAGTCACATGGGCACCCTGCGGCAAGTACAATACAAGTCACATGGGCACCCCGCGGCAAGTAAAATACAAGTCACAAGGACACCTTGCAACAAGTAGAATACAAGTCACACGGGCACCTGCGACAAGTAAAATACAAGTCACAAGGACACCTTGCAACAAGTAGAATACAAGTCACATGGGCACCCTGCGGCAAGAAGAATACAAGTCACACGGGCACCCTGCAGGAAGAAGAATACAAGTCACACGGGCACCTGCGAAAAGTAGAATACAAGTCACATGGGCACCCCGCGGCAAGTAAAACACAAGTCACACGGACACCCTGCAACAAGTAGAATACAAGTCACACGGGTACCCTGCGGCAAGTAGACTACAAGACACACGGGCACCTGCGGCAAGTAGAATATAAGTCACACGGGCACCCTGTGGCAAGTAAAATACAAGTCACACGGGCACCCTGCGGCAAGTAGAATACAAGTCACATGGGCACCCTGCGGCAAGTAGAATACAAGTCACACGGGCACCCTGCGGCAAGTAGAATACAAGTCACACAGGCACCCTGTAGCAATCACAATACAAGTCAGGTGGGCACCCTGCGGCAAGTAGAATACAAGTCACACGGCAAACCTGCGGCAATTAGAATACAAGTCACACGGACACCCTGCGGCAAGAAGAATACTAGTCACACGGGCACCCTGCGACAAGTAGAATACAACTCACACGGGCACCCTGCGGCAAGAAGAATACAAGTCACATTGGCACCTGCGACAAGTAGAATACAACTCACACGGGCACCCTGCGGCAAGAAGAATACTAGTCACACGGGCACCTGCGACAAGTAGAATACAAGTCACACGGGCACCCTGCAGGAAGAAGAATACAAGTCACACGGGCACCTGCGACAAGTAGAATACAAGTCACACGGGCACCCTGTGACAAGAGAAATACAAGTCACACGGGCACCTGCGACAAGTAGAATACAACTCACACGGGCACCCTGCGGCAAGTAGAATACAAGTCACACGGGCACCATGCGGCAAGTAGAATACAAGTCACACGGGCACCCTGCGGCAAGAAGAATACTAGTCACACGGACATCCTGCGGCAAGTAGAATACAAGTCACATGGGCACCCTGTGACAAGAGAAATACAAGTCACACGGGCACCTGCGACAAGTAGAATACAACTCACATGGGCACCCTGCGACAAGTAGAATACAAGTCACACGGGCACCCTGCAGTAAGTAGAATACAAGTCACACGGGCACCTGCGACAAGTAGAATACAACTCACACGGGCACCCTGCAGGAAGAAGAATACAAGTCACACGGGCACCCTGCGAAAAGTAGAATACAAGTCACATGGGCACCCTGCGGCAAGTAAAATACAAGTCACAAGGACACTTTGCAACAAGTAGAATACAAGTCACACGGGCACCCTGCGGCAAGTAAAACACAAGTCACACGGACACCCTGCGGCAAGTAGAATACAAGTCACACGGGTACCCTGCGGCAAGTAGAATACAAGTCACACGGGCACCCTGCGGCAAGTAGAATACAAGTCACACGGACACCTTGCAACAAGTAGAATACAAGTCACACGGGCACCTGCGGCAAGTAAAACACAAGTCACACGGACTTCCTGCAACAAGTAGAATACAAGTCACACGGGCACCCTGCGGCAAGTAGACTACAAGACAGACGGACGCCTGCGGCAAGTAGAATATAAGTCACATGGGGCACCCTGTGGCAAGTAAAATACAAGTCACATGGGCACCCTGCGGCAAGTAGAATACAAGTCACACGGGCACCCTGCTGCAAGTAGAATACAAGTCACACGGACACCCTGCGGCAAGTAGAACACAAGTCACACGGGCACCCTGCAGCAAGTAGAATACAAGTCACACAGGCACCTGCGGCAAGTAGAATACAAGTCACAGGGACACCCTGCTGCAAGTAGAATACTAGTCACACGGGCACCCTGCGGCAAGTAGAATACAAGTCACACAGGCACCTGCGGCAAGTAGAATACAAGTCACACGGGCACCCTGCGGCAAGTAGAATACAAGTCACACGGGCACCCTGCGGCAAGTAGAATACAAGTCACACAGGCACCTGCGGCAAGTAGAATACAAGTCACATGGACATCCTGCAGCAAGTAGAATACAACTCACATGGGCACCCTGCGGCAAGAAGAATACAAGTCACACGGGCACCCTGGGGCAAGTAGAATACAAGTCACACTGGCACCCTGCGGCAATTAGAATACAAGTCACATGGGCACCCTGCGGCACGTAGAATACAAGTCACACAGGCACCCTGCAGCAATAAAAATACAAGTCACACGGGCACCCTGCGGCAAGTAGAATACAAGTCAGGTGGGCACCCTTCAGCAAGTAGAATATAAATCAGGTGGGCACCCTGTAGCAAGCACAATACAAGTCAGGTGGGCACCCTTCAGCAAGCAGAATACAAGTCACACGGGCACCCTGCAGTAAGTAAAATACAAGTCACACGGGCATCTTGTGGAAAGTAAAATACAAGCCACACGGGCACCCTGTGGCAATAAAAATACAAGTCACATGGACACCCTGCAGTAAGTAAAATACAAGTCACACGGGCAACCTGCGGCAAGTAGAATACAAGTCACACGGACACCCTGTGGCAAGTAGAATTCAAGTCACACGGGCACCCTGCGGCAAGTAGAATACAAGTCACATGGGCACCCTGCGGCAAGTAGAATACAAGTCACACGGGCACCCTGCGGCAAGAAGAATACTAGTCACACGGGCACCCTGCGACAAGTAGAATACAACTCACACGGGCACCCTGCGGCAAGAAGAATACAAGTCACACGGACATCCTGCGGCAAGTAGATTAAAAGTCACACGGACACCTGCGACAAGTAGAATACAAGTCACACGGACACCCTGCAGCAATCAAAATACAAGTCACACGGGCACCCAGCGGCAAGCAGAATACAAGTCAGGTGGGCACCCTTCAGCAAGTAGAATATAAATTAGGTGGTCACCCTGTAGCAAGCACAATAGAAGTCAAGTGGGCACCCTGCAGCAAGTAGAATACAAGTCACACGGGCACCCTGCAAAAAGAAGAATACAGGTCACATGGACATCCTGCGGCAAGTAGAATACAAGTCACCCGGGCACCCTGCAGCAAGTAGAATACAGGTCTCACGGGCACCCTGCGGCAAGTAGAATACAAGTCACATGGGCACCCTGCAGCAATCAAAATACAAGTCACACGGGCACCCAGCGGCAAGTAGAATACAAGTCAGGTGGGCACCCTTCAGCAAGTAGAATATAAATTAGGTGGTCACCCTGTAGCAAGCACAATAGAAGTCAAGTGGGCACCCTGCAGTAAGTAAAATACAAGTCAGGTGGGCACCCTTCAGCAAGTAGAATACACGTCACAAAGCATTTATTGTACTCACAGTATCAAGCATGCAACTCACATATTCGAAGGAATAACTAGGGACCAATTTATAAAAATACTTCAGAGATTTATATAATTTTGAAGACCAAGATTACCAAAATTGGTTAAGTACTTTTGGAGATATGAATTATTGAAGTTTAAAGAAAATAGTATTTCTGTGCGTAATTACGCACCATAGGAATCAATGGAAAGCCACTTTTAAAAGTACATATAAAATTGTACAGTGGAGTTACCAAGTTCTCCTCTTGCAGGTTGGTTGAGGTCATCGGTGGGCATGCTGTGCCAGCTGTGCCAGCTGGAGAAGTTTGGGTGGCTCCCGGTTCTGGCGGGAACAGCTGGGAAAAGTCACTGAAACTGGTGCAAGGCCACTGCAGGGGACCACTTGGAAAAGCACTGCACATTTACGTTTAGAGGCCGTTCCTTGGGGTCCCCTTGGAGTGTCGAGGTCGCAAGGGGTGAGGGACCCTTGAGGCACAACAGATTCTTTGCTGCAGGGGATATGGCAGCCGGGTGCAGAACGCATTGGTGATCCAGGAGCTGTGCGCAAAGATGTCCTTGGGATCTGGCGGTAAGTCTCTTTTACGGTCACTTGCAGGACAACGTGGGCACTCTGGTGGGAGTTACAGGGTGTTCCTGATGTCCCTTGACTGGGGCTTCCTCCTGGTCCATTTTCAGCCCCGGGTGGGCTGGTATTCCTGGTGTCCGATGTCAGCTCACCAGAACTCAAGGTATTGGTACGGTATGGACACTGGAGGGCGCAGTGCCACCAATGTTGGCACACTAGCAGGGCTTGTCCTTGTGGTCATTGATTTGTTATTGGGTCCAGCTCTGACTTCCTGTGCAGGAGTTTGTGGCCGGTCTCTGAAGTGACCATCGCTGGCTTGCTAGTTCCTTTGTTGTTGCACTCTGGAGGGAGTTCTTGGGCAAGTGATGAAGCCTGGACGTCCTCGGGTTTCTTGAGGTCAGTCCAGCTTCTCCACAGCAGCGATTGTCGGGTCCTGGGTGCAGCAGGCAGGGTTTGGCGCAGCAGGTCCACAGTTCTCGTGCCTTGGTTCTTCCTTGTGCTGGTCTTCTTTGTGTCCTTTGAATCTGTGTTCTTGGTCTAGGGATGCCCATTTAATACTGAATTTAGTGGGCATTTTAGGGGGAAACTGGTAGTGTCCAATGGGTTACCTGCCTTTGGGTGGCTACACCCACTATAGTGACCACTTCTGGTGGGAGGGGGTCACTTCCCTATCCCTGATTGGCTATGTTCTTTCCATCTAACATGAAAGTAAAATGTAATTGAGTGTCCACCTCACAGGCCACACCTTAGGGGTGGTGCATGCCAGGTGGGGCCACTCCTATCCTTTCTGTGGTTTCCCGCCTTTGCTCCCACCAAAACTGGGGGTTTACAAAGGGGCTGACCATCTGCTGCTAGCAGCAGGCCTGGGGGTCGTGTTTTGAAGGCTGTAAGCCCTTTGAAGTTTGCCGCCAGGGGAGTGCACGTTCCTGAGGGAGGGGTTGTTAGCTCCTCCACCCAGAAGGGCATTGTCTTACAAACCGGAGAGGCAGGGCTCTTTCCCAAGGTTTGTAGATTGGGTGTCTGGAGGTGGCAGCTGGATAGAACTAGTCAGCCATCATGCCAGTGTAGCTAGCTTTTGCATGGGGCACCTCTAAGGTGACCCCTGGATACATTTAGGGATAAATCCAATACTGGTACCAGTTTGGACTTATCATTCTGAGTTGTTTGATACCAAACAACCCAGGGATCTGAGTGCCCATCATGCAGCTGGGAAACTCGTGTTGACCAGTGTCCAGCACATGTATTGAAATGGCTGCTCAGTTCACTCACTATGTCCCAGGTTTGGCATAGTGGGGGCATATTGCCCATGCAGCTATGCCCTCACATATAATATGAAGCACCCTGCCTTAGGGCTGTAAGGCCTGCCAGAGGGGAGCCTTACCCATAGTGTATGCAGTGTATGGTGGACAGGGCACACAGGGAGTGTGCCATGTTGAGTCTGTGTTTTAGGTTTGAACCAGTACACTCAGCATGCACTGGCAGTGCTGGGGGCATCTGGATGCATGGTCTTAGAGGGGGGCACAATCAGTGCTTCTGCCCTCAGGGGCCTACCCATAGTACCCCATGCCATGGGTACCTAAGTACTAATTATTAGGGACTTACATGAGTAGCTGAAGCTGTATCTCATTGTGTCAGGGCATCACAACAGTTTTAGGGAAAGAGATCTGTGCCAGGCAGCCTGGTTGGCAGAGGCCCTGGGCACTACCAATTTCTAGTCCACATCACACATCAGGCAAAAAGTGGGGGCTGACCACGTCATAACGAGGCCTTTTCTCACAGGTGTCCCAGGTATGCGCGTGATGTCCTGATCCAGTCCAGGTTTTTCCTTTGAATTCTGGGGCTTGTTTCCTGTCTTACACTGGATTAAAGAAGGCTACAAGTCCCAGAATTCAATGTAAAAAAGACTCTCCTGTCCAGAACATGCAGCATGGACCTGGGAGACATGAGGGGGCGGGGTGTACATCAGCCAATCAGAGGGAGGAAGCACCAGTCTGGCTTGAGGCAGTGATTGGTGGGGGAGGGAGGGGCACCACGTGTCCCTTCTGGAAGGAGCCACTGTGAAGAGGAGGGGGGTCCTGGCTCTGCTGACATCCTCGGGGTGGAGGGGTCCTTGCATCTGGGCAGAGGTCAGCGGGTGCCCCAGACCTTTGCATCGACTGCCCATGATTCCTGGTAACATTTAGGATTCTGGGTAAATCGTCTGCACTTCTGGTGGGGTTCCAGGCCGCGTGCCCTGTTCTCAATAACTCAGAATAAATCAACGCCTTTTCATCAATATATCAGTTGTCTCTGTCAGTCCTCACCCCCTGCAGAAGTGAATGACAATGCTCTCATTAGCAGCTGGGGGTGATTATCTGTAATCAATATGTGCATTGACCTGCACCTGCCCGGTTGCATCGTATCCATTGCCACAGATGTCTAAAGGGGGGTCCTTCACACGACATGGGAATGAGTTCTGCATAACTGACTCCCTCGGAGCTTCTTCCTTTAATGAGCCGGGAACAGGACCCCTTGTTTCATAACGAATCGTTTAAGAAATGCAAGAAAATGGAAAGTCTGATGGGTCCCGAGGGAAGGCCGGTGCACTTGTGCCCCGAGTCAGTAACCAGGGAGAGAGACAGGGGGGACACAAGCCCCATCCGTGGAGACTGAGATCTGAGTGTAAGAGAGTTCACCTCCGCTTAACTAGTACATGAACCATCACCAGAGGGGACACTCGGGACTGTCCGACAAAGGGTCCGGCCTTCTTGGACTCTTGCCTAGGCTAGCATTTAACTTGAGCTTCTTCCACCGGGAGGTCCCCAACAACAAAGACCCTGATTCCCATTTGTGGATGAGCGCAGCTGGGTAGAAAGCCAGGATTAGCTGAAGGTATCACACGTAACAACAGACACATCACAGCTAGCAGAGGGTGGGGGATACGTGCCCCCCAACTAACCTGCCGCCGTCTCTGACTCACAGTGGGAGTCTAAGTGCCCGCTGAGTGCCAAGATTAAAGGGCTAAACTCAGGCACTGGGCAGCGCTGGGCTATTCCACTTCACAATGATTCTCCGTCATGGAATGCCAAGGGGTCTCACCTCAACTCCTCTGGTGACCTTTGATCCAAGCCCCCTGAAATATTCAGATTCCCATTCTGGCATCGTAGCTGGATTGGCACTCTGAAGGATGATTGTGGGTGTAGGCCCCACATCATTCCTCCTGTGACCTCCTAGTGCCTCCCAGAAAGCCCACTGTTTGATTATAAACCCTAAGCACATTCCGGTCTGCCCTCCAGACTTGATTTTTACATTTCTTTCATGGGACCCCCTCTCTAACAAGCATTGTCAAGTGTAATCATGTAATACTTGTCTGATGGGTTAAACTCCAATACAGATAAACCAGTGAAACTAAAGTGATAGGCAATTACAAAATGAAACGCTGACTCAGCAGCCTTTACATTTGCCTCTTACCCGTGTGGCACAAGGGGGGGTGGGAAGATTAGGGCCCACAACCTTTAAAGGTGCCCCATAAAAATCAGGGTTCATGAAATACATGCATGTTATTTGAAAAGACTTATTTGGGCAAACTCCCAAGTAAGGGTGGGCGACAAATTCCGCTCCGCTGGCAGAGTTTTGGCCACTCCACGGTACACATGTAACGACAGCTATGTGGCAAAGTTTTTTCTTGTGTGTGGCTCACAATTTTCAGGGTGCTAAGAGAGCACCTGGCGAGGTGTTCCCAAAGGGAGCAGCCACAAACCCTCGGATTGAGAAAGCTACTGCTCAAGTATAAAATGTACTCAAACAGCACAAAACCAACTCGAGCAGCAGCACCCTCTGGAGTGCCTCTTGGTGCCATTTGTGCTGATTTTTCAGCACAGAACAGGCTTCCAGCACAAAAAAATCAGCACAAGCAGTGCAACCTGCCAATTTTCACCCGCTCACGGAACTCCAGGGAAGTCTGCAGAGTTTTCATGTAACCCCCGTAATTCAGTGAAAATCTGCAAGTTCCGCCCACCCCTACTCCCATGCATACAGATAGATCTGTGATATAAGCCTCCAAGTGCGGAGTCTAAGAAGCTCAGGTGAGATGATGAAAAATACCCAGGGATCAACAGTCCTTAAAAGAAGGAAAGATATCAGGGCCCCCTTCCAGTACAAAACCTATGCTAGACGCTCCTTTCCACTGTAGTGTGTGCTAGGAAGCCTGGTTGTGCATCAGTGCCGGGGGAGAGAGCAGCAGGGCTGCGTCTTCGTAGATATGGCACTATCTTGTTCACGCCTTCGCCCTGTGTTAGTCTTACATAAATCTGCTCTTGATGAAGGAGCATCAAGCTAATAAATAACCACGCCCACCTACCGCCTGACACATTTAACCCCGGGAGGAAGGGACAAAAGTGGTGGAAAGATGTCATATAGGAAATTAGCAACCGCTATCCTGCAGCTGGCCCAGCCCTGCCAATCTGTATTCCAAAGTGTAAGGAGGGGGCAGAACGTTGCAGGGAGCATGGCCTGGTGCCGAGAGCTACCTAAGAGGAACTCGCCCTCCACCAAGCCCGCCACCCCCTCCATCCCCCCAAAGAAATAATGAAAGGGCTGCTGAGACAGTCGCCCCTGTTGTGGAGTGTTTTGACATCTCTTAATGGACATTGGCTGCTTACAGCCACAAAAGACCACCTGTAAATCCACTCTCTGCAGTGGGCTCCAGCAACCCTGTGATTTCGGCTCCTCACCGGATGAACACATGAAGGGAGCCCAAATTGTGTGACACATGGTGGCACAGTGTGAGTTGGCTCGTCTGCCCACCAGTCCTTTAAATGGGCCGGTACTGACCGGATCTCAGATTCGCAACATCTCACCCCTAGGGGAGAGTCAGGTGCTGCAGGCAGCTTGTGACTGATGTGTTCTGCTCTCTGCCCATCCCTACTGTCCTTCTCCCAGCCCAGCCTTTCTACCCTACACCCTGCCCAGCCATTCTGCCCTTCTCCCAGCCCAGCCTCTCCACCCTGCTCCCAGCCAGTCTACCCTGCTCCCAGCCTGTCCACCCTGCCCAGTCAATGTCCCCCTCCCCCGGGCGGTCAGTCTTACACTGAGGGTGGCTGGAACTGTTGCCCGGAACATTTCTAATACTAAACCTGCTCCGCGCACCTCTCCCGGGCACCCTGCATCTGTTGTCTTGTGACAGGAACTTGGGGTCACTTTTATCTCTCTCTCCCTCCCTCCCTCTCATCCTCTCTCCCTCCTCCCTCCCTCCCTCTCTCTCCCTCTCTCACTCCCTCTCTCTCTCTCTCCCTCCCTCTCATTCTCTCTCCCTCCCTCCCTCTCATCTTCTCTCTCCCTCTCTCTCATCCTCTCTCTTCCTCTCTCTCTCTCTCCCTCCTTCTCGGTCTCTCTCTCGCTCCCTCTGTGTCAGTCTGTCTGTCTCCTCCCTATCATCCCCCCTCTCCCTCTCTCCCTCCCTCTCTCTCTCTCTCTCTCTCTCTCTACCTCTCCATCTCCCCATCTCTCTCTCTCTCTCTCCCTCCCTCTCATCCTCCCCTCTCTCTTTCTCTCTCTCTCTCCCTCTCCCTCTCCCTCTCTCTCTCTCTCTCTCCCTTTCTTCCTCCCTCTCTGTCTCTCCCTCTCTCCTGTGCCTCTCAGTCTCTAACAGCCTTTCTATATTTTTTGGCCACTAAAGATATTTTCATGAAATCTAGAATGTACTTGTTCTCTGCTCCCTTTAAAAGTGGACTTTGAATTTCAGATCACTGTGGGGCACATTACCCCGCGCCCAAGGTAGGACCCGCTGCCGGAGGCGTTAGATGTAAACCTGTCGTGTCCGCCCTGGAGGTGCCAAAGGGCTGTTGGCTCTGGAAGGATGCCAGCCTGAGATCTGTGTTTTACCTACAGACCTGACTGCAACGTGTAACGTGGGGGTTACAAGTAATCTGTGCTGTGTTGCAGGTTACAAGTAATCTGTGCTGTGTTGCAGGTTAGAAGTAATCTGTGCTGTATAGCAGGTTACAAGTAATCCGCGCTGTGTTGCAGGTTACAAGTAATCTATGTTGTAGTTACTTTGACTTGCGCTGTCGGTGGGAGCGAGAGTTTGCAGTCAGCGCTTGACTGTGATGAGGGAAAGACCCCCATGTCTGCATTAACCAAACCCACTGAGCTATCTGACTGGAGCGGAAGTTACATAAAGGTCAGCAGCTGACGCATAGACCAGGCCCCTCCTTCTCCAACTACACACACATGCAAGTATGACGCCAGGATCAGAACATGTGCCGTCATGCTCTCGTACAGCGCCTCTATCCTGCCCTGAACCACACCTGCTATGTACCTGTACCGGAGCTCTCCTACAACGCCTCTATCCATCCCTGCACCACAACTGCTATGTATCTGTACTGGAGCTCCCGTACAGCGCCTCTATCCATCCCTGCACCACAACTGCTATGTATCTGTACTGGAGCTCTCGTACAGCGCCTCTATCCATCCCTGCACCACGCCCGCTATGTATCTGTACTGGAGCTCCCGTGCACCGCCTCTATCCTGCCCTGCACCACAACTGCTATGTATCTGTACTGGAGCTCTCGTACAGCGCCTCTATCCATCCCTGCACCACAACTGCTATGTATCTGTACTGGAGCTCTCGTACAGCGCCTCCATCCATCCCTGCACCACGCCCGCTATGTATCTGTACTGGAGCTCTCGTACAGCGCCTCTATCCATCCCTGCACCACACCCGCTATGTATCTGTACTGGAGCTCCCGTGCACCGCCTCTATCCATCCCTGCACCACACCCGCTATGTATCTGTACTGGAGCTCTCGTACAGCGCCTCTATCCATCCCTGCACCACACCCGCTATGTATCTGTACTGGAGCTCCCGTGCACCGCCTCTATCCATCCCTGCACCACACCCGCTATGTATCTGTACTGGAGCTCTCGTACAGCGCCTCTATCCATCCCTGCACCACACCCGCTATGTATCTGTACTGGAGCTCCCGTGCAGCGCCTCTATCCACCCCTGCACCACGCCCACTATGTATCTGTACTGGAGCTCTCGTACAGCGCGTCTATCCACCCCTGCACCACGCCCTCTATGTATCTGTACTGGAGCTCTCGTACAGCGCGTCTATCCACCCCTGCACCACGCCCTCTATGTATCTGTACTGGAGCTCTCATACAGCGCCTCCATCCATCCCTGCACCACACCTGCTATGTATCTGTACTGGAGCTCCCGTGCAGCGCCTCTATCCATCCCTGCACCACACCTGCTATGTATCTGTACTGGAGCTCCCGTGCAGCGCCTCTATCCACCCCTGCACCACGCCCACTATGTATCTGTACTGGATCTCTCGTACAGCGCGTCTATCCACCCCTGCACCACGCCCTCTATGTATCTGTACTGGAGCTCTCGTACAACGCCTCTATCCTGCCCTGCACCACACCTGCTATGTATCTGTACTGGAGCTCCCGTGCAGCGCCTCTATCCATCCCTGCACCACACCTGCTACGTATCTGTACTGGAGCTCTCGTACAGCGCGTCTATCCACCCCTGCACCACGCCCTCTATGTATCTGCACTGGAGCTCTCGTACAGCGCCTCTATCCATCCCTGCACCACGCCCGCTATGTATCTGTACTGGAGCTCCCGTGCACCGCCTCTATCCTGCCCTGCACCACAACTGCTATGTATCTGTACTGGAGCTCTCGTACAGCGCCTCTATCCATCCCTGCACCACAACTGCTATGTATCTGTACTGGAGCTCTCGTACAGCGCCTCCATCCATCCCTGCACCACGCCCGCTATGTATCTGTACTGGAGCTCTCGTACAGCGCCTCTATCCATCCCTGCACCACACCCGCTATGTATCTGTACTGGAGCTCCCGTGCACCGCCTCTATCCATCCCTGCACCACACCCGCTATGTATCTGTACTGGAGCTCTCGTACAGCGCCTCTATCCATCCCTGCACCACACCCGCTATGTATCTGTACTGGAGCTCCCGTGCACCGCCTCTATCCATCCCTGCACCACACCCGCTATGTATCTGTACTGGAGCTCTCGTACAGCGCCTCTATCCATCCCTGCACCACACCCGCTATGTATCTGTACTGGAGCTCCCGTGCAGCGCCTCTATCCACCCCTGCACCACGCCCACTATGTATCTGTACTGGAGCTCTCGTACAGCGCGTCTATCCACCCCTGCACCACGCCCTCTATGTATCTGTACTGGAGCTCTCGTACAGCGCGTCTATCCACCCCTGCACCACGCCCTCTATGTATCTGTACTGGAGCTCTCATACAGCGCCTCCATCCATCCCTGCACCACACCTGCTATGTATCTGTACTGGAGCTCCCGTGCAGCGCCTCTATCCATCCCTGCACCACACCTGCTATGTATCTGTACTGGAGCTCCCGTGCAGCGCCTCTATCCACCCCTGCACCACGCCCACTATGTATCTGTACTGGATCTCTCGTACAGCGCGTCTATCCACCCCTGCACCACGCCCTCTATGTATCTGTACTGGAGCTCTCGTACAACGCCTCTATCCTGCCCTGCACCACACCCGCTATGTATCTGTACTGGAGCTCCCGTGCACCGCCTCTATCCATCCCTGCACCACACCCGCTACGTATCTGCACTGGAGCTCTCGTACAGCGCCTCTATCCACCCCTACACCACGCCCGCCACATATCTGCACTGGAGCTCTCGTACAGTGCCTCTATCCATCCCTGCACCTCGCCCACTATGTATCTGTACTGGAGCTCTCGTACAGCACCTCTATCCATCCCTGCACCACGCCCACTATGTATCTCTACTGGAGCTCTCGTACAGCGCCTCTATCCATCCCTGCACCACAACTGCTATGTATCTGTACTGGAGCTCCTGTGCACCGCCTCTATCCATCCCTGCACCACGCCCACTACGCATCTGTACTGGTGCTCTCGTACAGCACCTCTATCCATCCCTGCACCACGCCCGCTACGTATCTGTACTGGAGCTCTCGTACAGCACCTCTATCCATCCCTGCACCACGCCCACTATGTATCTGTACTGGAGCTCTCCTACAGCGCTTCTATCCTGCCCTGCACCACAACTGCTATGTACCTGTACTGGAGCTCCTGTGCACCGCCTCTATCCTGCCCTGCACCACGCCCTCTATGTATTTGTACTGGAGCTCCTGTGCACCGCCTCTATCCATCCCTGCACCACACCCGCTATGTATCTGTACTGGAGCTCCCGTGCACCGCCTCTATCCATCCCTGCACCACGCCCACTATGTATCTGTACTGGAGCTCCTGTGCACCGCCTCTATCCATCCCTGCACCACGCCCTCTATGTATGTGCACTGGAGCTCTCATACATCGCCTCTATCCATCCCTGCACCACACCCTCTATGTATCTGTACTGGAGCTCTCATACAGCGCCTCTATCCATCCCTGCACCACGCCCACTATGTATCTGTACTGGAGCTCCTGTGCACCGCCTCTATCCATCCCTGCACCACACCCGCTATGTATCTGTACTGGAGCTCCCGTGCACCGCCTCTATCCATCCCTGCACCACGCCCACTATGTATCTGTACTGGAGCTCCTGTGCACCGCCTCTATCCATCCCTGCACCACGCCCTCTATGTATCTGCACTGGAGCTCTCATACAGCGCCTCTATCCATCCCTGCACCACGCCCACTATGTATCTGTACTGGAGCTCTCGTACAGCGCGTCTATCCACCCCTACACCCCGCCCGCTACGTATCTGCACTGGAGCTCTCGTACAGAGCCTCTATCCATCCCTGCACCACGCCCGCTATATATCTGTACTGGAGCTCTCGTACAGCACCTCTATCCACCCCTGCACCGCACCCGGCTATGTACCTGTACTGGAGCTCCTGTGCACCGCCTCTATCCATCCCTGCACCACGCCCACTATGTATCTGTACTGGAGCTCTCATACAGCGCGTCTATCCACCCCTGCACCACGCCCACTATGTATCTGTACTGGAGCTCCCGTGCAGCGCCTCTATCCATCCCTACACCCCGCCTGCTACGTATCTGCACTGGAGCTCTCATACAGCACCTTTATCCTGCCCTACACCACACCTGCTATGTACCTGTACTGGAGATCTCGTACAGCGCCTCTATCCACCCCTGCACCGCACCCCGCTATGTACCTGTACTGGAGCTCTCGCACAGCGCCTCTATCCATCCCTGCACCACACCCGCTGCGTATCTGCACTGCAGTTCTCGTACATCGCCTCTATCCTGCACCATACCCGCTACGTATCTGCACTGGAGCTCTCGTACAGCGCCTCTATCCACCCCTACACAACGCCCGCCACATATCTGCACTGGAGCTCTCGTACAGTGCCTCTATCCATCCCTGCACCACAACTGCTATGTATCTGTACTGGAGCTCCCGTGCAGCGCCTCTATCCACCCCTACACCACGCCCGCTATGTATCTGTACTGGAGCTCTCATACAGTGCCTCTATCCTGCCCTGCACCACACCTGCTATGTATCTGTACTGGAGCTCCCGTACAGCGCCTCTATCCATCCCTGCACCATGCCAACTACGTATCTGTACTGGAGTTCTCGTACAGCGCCTCTATCCATCCCTGCACCACACCTGCTATGTATCTGTACTGCAGCTCCCGTGCAGCGCCTCTATCCATCCCTGCACCACGCCCACTACGTATCTGTACTGGAGCTCTCGTACAGCGCTTCTATCCTGCCCTGCACCACACCTGGTATGTACCTGTGCTGGAGCTCTCGTACAGTGCCTCTATCCATCCCTGCACCACACCCACTACGTATCTGCACTGGAGCTCTCGTACAGCGCCTCTATCAACCTCTACACTACGCCCTCTACGTATCTGCACTGGAGATCTCGTACAGCACCTCTATCCTGCCCTGCACCACACCTGCTATGCACTTGTACTAGAGCTCTGGTACAGCGCCTCTATCCTGCCCTGCACCACGCCCACTACGTATCTGTACTGGAGCTCTCGTACAGCGCCTCTATCCATCCCTGCACCACACCTGCTATGTATCTGTACTGGAGCTCTCGTACAGCGCCTCTATCCATCCCTGCACCACACCTGCTATGTATCTGTACTGGAGCTCTCGTACAGCGCCTCTATCCATCCCTGCACCACGCCCACTACGTATCTGGTGAAGAATCTCCAAGGGCTTGAACTGAGCTTGCCTCCTGTTGTTGAAGACTTCTATCTGCCAGCACTTGGGCTTATTTCTGAGAGTCCTGCCTGCCAAGTGATGCCCTAACCTGTTTCTGAGCCCTTGAAAGGTGCAGCTGGTGGAAAAGGACAGAAATCCACAAAAAGACCACTGTGTGGGGAAACTTTCAATGCACCACCGGCCTCGCGGCTGATAATGATGCACCGCCGGTCTTGCGGCTAAGATCGGTGCTCCACCTGCATCGCAACTGGGAGATCGATCCAACGCAGCTGGAGAAACGACGCCCAACACGTGCAGCAGCCGTTAACGATGAAAGCCCCCATGCAGCGCGGTCTCTTGACACTGTGCAACCAGATTTCAATGCAACTTACCTGGGCATGGAAAATGTTTGAGTGTGGGATAGACGCACTGGTCTCTTGCGGTAGAGAAGACATGATGAATGCAGACCGGACCGGAGGAGGAACAATGCATGGTGTTGATTGTGGGTGAGAAATCAACGCATCGCTGGCCTTTTCCGATGCACACTCTCCAATGCAGCTTTATTTTGACACTACCCAGGTACTTTTGTGAAATAACAGCATTTTCACTGTTTTCTAAGGATTACGACTCTTCTTTTTAAAATTCATAACTTGACTTGTGTTTGTCGGATTTTTGTTGTTTTGGTCTTGTTTTGTTTAGATGAATGTTACCTATTTTTCTAAATCTGTGTTGTGTCATATTGTAGTGTTTTGACTGAGTTACTGTGTGTGTTAGTACAAATACTTCACACATTGCTTTTGAAGTTAAGCTTGCCTGCTCGTGCCAAGCTACCAAGGCAGTTAGCGGGGGTTAACTGAGGGTGATTCTCCTTTACCCTGACTAGAGTGAGGGTCCTTGCTTGGACAGGGGGTAACCTGACTGCCAAACAAAGACCCAATTTCAAACAAATCCTCTTAAGGGGCCTTCACACCAGGGGTAGGTACCCATGGACGCTGCGCTTTGATATCAAGAACGACCAGCAGTTTTACCCAATCAGAAGACGTTTATCATCCTTTACCCAAGACCAGCGCTTAATTTGTAAATAAAAATGTGCCAGTTCCCATAACTCTCCTCTGAGACTCGTGGCTGCTGCATTTAAATGAGCGAGCACTCAATACTGAGGCCCCGTAATCCTGAAGCCATCTCGGGCCTCTTTAATCCATTTACAGCCACTCCCTGCCCCTTCAGCTCACTCTTGCAGCTTCCTGCCTTCTCCCTTTGTGACGCGTTTTCATTTTTCTCTTCCTCCGTCTTTCCTATATGTGTCTTTTGTTCGGAGTAAATGCTTGAGGCAGAACAATAAGTGCCGGCCCTCAAAAATAGGTGCCAGCGCCCGCACCGGAAACCACCGGCTCAAATTAAGCACTGCCCAAAACTACTTTCAAATAAAAAGTTGTAAAGCTCGTAGCAAGCAGAGCCACCTCTAGAGGTTGTCAGCTCACCTAAACATCCCAAAACCAGCCTGGATCCAGCCTCAGGGAGTGTAATCCAGAAGGTGAGGAGATCCACTGTCCATCGCTGTGCTTGCTAGATCTGGAAGATTCCTCACCTTGAGATGCCGCACTGATCCAGGCGGAAATTAGGAAGATCTCTTGTCAGGTCCACTGACCTCTGGGATGGATGGTCCATGACCTGTTGACATCCTGAGCAGCAGAGATTCTCTTTACAAAAAGCACTGAACACATCAGATGCTCCTTCAGCAGAGTCCTTGTTGGAAAGGAATCTTCTAGAATCCTTTCACCATTTACAGGACGGTCCTTCTGCTCCAAAGATCTGTTCTCCATGGGTTATGTGAACCTCTTCGGCTCCCGTCTTCGAGGCTGACATTGAATTCCAAACGAAGGGCCTGAATGAGATCTTGGAAGGCGACTTACTCCGCCACAACGTTGACGGAAATCCCATCCACCGAAATGTAAATCCCGTTACATCCTGTGGTATTTAGATGGAGTAACTCATCGGCCGAAATCTAAACCAGGTCCAAAGTGCTTTATTCTGGACCGGAGGTCCGGCTCTGTGGTGATGACCGGGGTGGGCCCAGCACGAGCAACTCGTGCCAGAGAAGTCCCTGTACGGTGCACAGCGAGTGAGCCCGACCACTAATGAGTGGGTGCGGGACGATCACCCACAAGAAGATTTGGGAAAAATAGTGCATTTTACAACACATTTCTCATTATATATTCAATTGCATGAGCTTTTAAAGCACAGTAAACTGTACCTTACAGTGCACCGGGGTACGCAGTCTTCAGTAGGGATCTTAAATGATTCCCACCATCACCCTCTAGCAGTGCCTCTCATCTCTCCATAGTTCCTACATGTATTTAATGTATTTCATGGCACCTTATATCAGTGTAGGGTATCGGAACACTTTACATTACACACACATGCAGTGACAATGAATCATAAGTGGAGTCGCGGCTCGCCAAGGTTACAGGTGGTGGGGCGGAGCGTGGGGGGGATTTTAATAAACTTTTTAAAAATACAAATAAACTCACCTCCACTCCGCTCCGCTCTGCTTCTCCTGCGCCGCTCCTCAGCCTTGCAGTGCAGGTACAGGATCCCAGCCTGAACATTGGCCAATCCTGGCGCTGCTCAGGATTGGCTGGGACCGCCCTGGCTGGGCGCTCCCAGGCAGACTGGGACCCTGTGTTTGCTCTCTCCAGCCTGGCAGCACAGTGCCAGGCTGGAGAGACCTGACTGCGCATGTGTGTTTGGCCGGTGCGAGACGGCCGGCCAAACACACATGCGCTCTGAGGGGAGTGCCTCACTGCTCATCACCCCATGGCCCGCCCATTCCACCACAAAGGGACAATAAACACAGTTTATTAGGTTTGCGGCTTCTGCTGCTGGCGGGGGGTTACGCTCCTCCATCATAGCTGAGGAGCCACCCCTACATAGGTGTGTATACCAGTGTATAGAAAATGTTACATAAGACAAAGGGGACTGCAGGATGTACAATTCACACGTCATCCATACTGGTGGTGTTTTTTAAGAGTGCTTGGTCTGGAGAAGCGTAAACTCAGGATTACGAACGTGACCCAGGGGTTAGGGTTGGCTTTACTAATAAGAATTTATTTCTACCCAAACAAACTTTTTTAGCAACACTGGGATGTTAAAAGACTGGGAGAAAAAACATACCGTAACCTGTGCCATGCAGTTTGCACACAGTGCTTTGATGACAGTTCATAGCTCGCTGTGCTAGATTATGATTGTAACTTGTGAACTGCACAGTAACGAAAGGATCTCTGTGACAAAAGCAGTATCCCACTGAGCGTTGCACATTAGATACTGTTCTGTGATCTGCATGTGACATGTTATTTGCAGCAGCAGACATATTAACCCACTGCGCTACCTTAGTTGTGCCAAAAATACCACTAGAAAAAACTCCATCTCTCTCCAGCAGGAACATTAATCACTAGAGTTACCTTTTCTTTCATTGTTGCCTGAAAACTGCTGGGCACAAGGAACTCTGCAGCAGGTGAGTTTAAATCTACTGCACTACTACAAAACCAGCTCCTAGTAACAAGCCCCGCCCCCCACCCTTCCAGCCTCCCAGGAATACGCCTGGTGCCCCGTACAGCCAGTCCGGCCTTGGGGCTGACACTCAGGTTATAACCTCAGTCCTTAAAGACCCAGATGGTGTTAGAATCCAGCTTCATCAGTGTATGCAGGCGGCGTCAGGTGGGTGCCCCGACCTTCTGAAGTTAAACTCAGACCAGACAGGTATTATTTCTAGCTCATCTTCCTCAGCCTGATCCTCTGGCCACCCAGTCACTCCAGTCAGATCCCTCGCGTCATCCTTGAGAAGGACCGGTCCAAGGACCCCCAAGTGACCAGATCACCTCTGCCTGCCTCATTAGCCTGAAAATGCTGAGGGAAATCTTCAAGTATAGCCCTGACTTATTCCTGGATGCTGGGGACTCTCACTGAGTCATTACTGGAAGCCGGGAACCCCCATCTTATTACAGGAAGCCAGAGACCCTCACTGAGCCATTACAGGAAGCCGTGGACCCCCATCTAGTCAATACTGGAAGCTGGGTACCCCCACTGAATCATTATTGGAATCCAGGGACCCCCACTGAGTCATTACTCAAAGCCTGGGACCCCCACTGAGTCATTACTCAAAGCCGGGGACCCCCATGGAGTCATTACTGGAAGCCGGGGACCCCCACCGAGTCATTACTGGAAGAGGGGGACCCCCCACTGAGTCATTACTAGAAGCCGGGGACCCCCTCTGAGTCATTACTGGAAGCCGGGACCTCCACTGAGTCATTACTGGAAGCCGGGAACTCCTCACTGAATCATTACTGGAAACCGAGGACCCCCACTGAGCCATTACTGGAAGCTGGGGACCCCCTCTGAGCCATTACTGGAAGCCGGGGACCCCCACTGAGTCATTACTGGAAGCCTGGGAGACCCCCATTGAGTCATTACTGGAAGCCGGGGACCCCCACTGAGTTATTACTGGAAGCCGGGGACCCCCACTGAGTCATTACTGGAAGCCGGGGACTCCCACTGAGTCATTACTGGAGGCCGGGGACCCCCACCTAGCCATTACTGGAAGCCAGGGGCCCCCACTGAGTCATTACTGGAAGCCAGGGACCCCCATCTAGTTATTACTGGAAGCCGGGGACCCCCGCTGAGCCATTACTGGAAGCTGAGGACCACCACTGAGTCATTACTGGGAGCCAGGGACCCCCATTGAGTCATTACTCGAAGCCAGGGACCCCCAATGAGTCATTACTGGAAGCCAGGGTCCCCCACTGAGTCATCACTCGAAGCCGGGGACCCCCGAGTCATTACTGCAAGCCAGGGCCCCCCACTGAGTCATTACTTGAAGCCGGGGACCCCCACTGAGTCATTACTGGAAGCCAGGGACCCCATCTAGTCATTACTGGAAGCCAGTGACCCCTACTGAGTCATTACTGGAAACCAGGGACCCCCATCTAGTCACTACTGGAAGCCGGGGACCCCCTCTGAGTAATTACTCGAAGTTGGGGACCCCCACTGAGTCATTACTGGAAGCCGTGGACCCCCCACTGAGTCATTACTCAAAGCCAGGGACCCCAACTGAGCCATTACTCGAAGCCGGGGACCCCCCACTGAGTCATTACTGGAAGCCAGGGACCCCCATCTAGTCATTACTTGAAGCCGGGGACCCCCTCTGAGTCATTACTCGAAGCCAAGGACCCCCACTGAGTGATTACTGGAAGCCAGGGACCCCCATCTAGTCATTACTGGAAGCCGGGACCCCCACTGAGTCATTGCTGGAAGCCGGGGACCCCCATCTAGTCATTACTGGAAACAGTGGAGTCCCTCTGAGTTATTACTGGAAGCCGGGGAACCCCACTGAGTCATTACTGGAAGCCGGGGACCCCCTCTGAGTCATTACTGGAATCCAGGGACCCCCACTGAGTCATTACTGGAAGCCGGTACCCCCATCTAATGATTACTGGAAGCCGGGGACTCCCACTGAGTCATTACTTGAAGCCGGGGATCCCCTCTGAGTCCTTACTCGAAGCCGGGGACCCTCTCTGAGTCATTACTTGAAGCCGGGGACCACACTGATTCATTACTGGAAGCCGGGGACCCTGCACTGAGTCATTACTGGAACCCGGGGACCCCCACTGAGTCATTACTGGAAGCCAGGGACCCCATCTAGTCATTACTTGAAGCCGGGGACCCCCAGTGAGTCATTACTGGAAGCTGGGGACCCCATCTAGTCATTACTGGAAACAGGGGACTCCCTCTGAGTTATTGCTGGAAGCTGGGGACGCCCACTGAGTCATTACTCGAAGCCGGGGACCCCCTCTGAGTCATTACTGGAATCTGGGGACCCCCACTGTGTCATTACTGGAAGCCGGGGACCCCCATCCAGTTATTACTGGAAGCCGGGGACCTTCTCTGAGTCATTACTGGAAGCTGGGGATCCCCTCTGAGTCATTACTCGAAGCCAGGGACCCCCTCTGAGTCATTATTTGAAGCCAGGGACCCCCACTGATTCATTACTGGAAGCCGGGGACCCTGCACTGATTCATTACTCGAAGCCGGGGACCCCCACTGAGTCATTAATGGAAGCTGGGGACCCCTATCTAGTCATTACTGGAAGCCGGGACTCCCACTGAGTCATTACTCGAAGCCGGGGACCCCCACTGAGCCATTATTGGAAGCCAGGGACCTCCTCTGAGTCATTACTTGCAGCCGTGGACCCTCCTCTGAGCTATTACTGGAAGCCAGGGACCACCACTGAGTCATTACTGGAAGCCGGAGACCCCCAAGGAGCCATTACTGCAAGCCAGACACCCCCATCTAGTCATTACTGGAAGCGGGGGACCTCCTCTGAGTCATTACTGGAAGCCAGAGACCCCCATCTAGTCATTACTGGAAGCCAGGGACCCCCACTGAGTCATTACTGGAAGCCGGAGACCCCCTCTGAGTCATTACTGGAAACCGGGGACCCCCTCTGAGTCATTACTGAAAACCCAGGACCCCCGCTGAGTCATTACTGGAAGCCGGGGCCCCCCACTGAGTCATTACTTGAAACCGGGGACCCCCTCTGAGTCATTACTGAAAACCCGGGACCCCTACTGAGGTATTTCTGGAAACCAGGGACCCCCTCTGAGTCATTCCTGGAACC
The DNA here is from genome assembly GCF_031143425.1 of Pleurodeles waltl. NCBI lineage: Eukaryota > Metazoa > Chordata > Amphibia > Caudata > Salamandridae > Pleurodeles > Pleurodeles waltl. Next base: position 1,870,933,416 of record NC_090444.1, on the reverse strand, counting down.
CGAGGACCCCCACTGAGTCATTACTGGAAGCCAGGGACCCCCATCTAGTCATTACTCGAAGCCGGGGACTCCCACTGAGTCATTACTGGAAGCTGGGGACCCCCATGTAGTCATTACTGGAAACAGGGGACTCCCTCTGAGTCATTACTGGAAGCCGGGGACCCCCACTGAGTCATTACTCAAAGCCGGGGACCCCCTCTGAGTCATTACTGGAATCCAGGGACCCCGACTGTGTCATTACTGGAAGCCGGGGACCTTCTCTGAGTCATTACTGGAAGCTGGGGACCCCCACTGAGTCATTACTGGAAGCCGGGACCCCCATCTAATGATTACTGAAAGCCGGGAACCCCCACTGAGCCATTACTCGAAGCCGGGGACACCCTCTGAGTCATTACATGAAGCCGGGGATCCCCTCTGAGTCATTACTCGAAGCCAGGGACCCTCTCTGAGTCATTATTTGAAGCCAGGGACCCCCACTGATTCATTACTGGAAGCTGGGGACCCTGCACTGAGTCGTTACTGGAACCCGGGGACCCCCACTGAGTCATTACTGGAAGCTGGAGACCCCCACTGAGTCATTACTCGAAGCCAGGGACCCCCACTGAGTCATTACTGGAAGCTGGGGACCCCTATCTAGTCATTACTGGAAGCCGGGGACCCCCTCTGAGTCATTACTGGAGCCGGGGACCCCTACTGAGCCATTCCTGGAAGCCGGGGACCTCCTCTGAGTCATTACTTGAAGCCGGGGACCCTCCTCTGAGCTATTACTGGAAGCCAGGGACCCCCACTGAATCATTACTGGAAGCCGGAGACCCCCACTGAGCCATTACTGTTAGCCAGAGACCCCCATCTAGTCATTACTGGAAGCGGGGGACCTCCTCTGAGTCATTACTGAAAGCCGGGGATCCCCATCTAGTTATTACTGGAAGCCAGGGACCCCCACTGAGTCATTACTGGAAGCCGGAGACCCTCTCTGAGTCATTACTGGAAACCGGGGACCCCCTCTGAGTCATTACTGAAAACCTGTGACCCCCACTGAGTCATTACTGGAAGCCCGGGACTCCCACTGAGTCATTACTTGAAACTGGGGACCCCCTCTGAGTCAATACTGAAAACCCGGGACCCCTACTGAGTCATTACTGGAAACCAGGGGACCTCCACTGAGTCATTACTGGAAGCCGAGGACCACCACTGAGTCATTACTGGAAGCCAGGGACCTCCACTGAGTCATTACTGGAAGCCGGGGACCTCCACTGAGTCATTACTGGAAGCCGGGGACCCCCACTGAGTCATTACTGAAAGCCGGGGACCCCAGTCTAAGCATTTGATAATTTGAACCACAAAACAATACACAAAAATAACGCAACCAGCATTCATCAAATACACAAATAATTAAATATTATATTTAATTCACAAGCATAAAACGAATACAAATTTAAATTTCCATAGGAAGGTTGGAGCATTTCTAAGTTTAATTGTCCAAACTATGTTGTTTGATGCACCAACACTGCTCCCACAAATCTATCAGAGGTTACCAACCTAATTTGCCCTCAAATTTCTAATTCCTTCATATTTATACAATGATTTAAAATTTTCAATTGTCTTTCTTTCTTTATATCAATTTCATTAATCTGTTACTATTCTGAGCAGTTGCGGATACCCTGAGTAGACATCGGGCCCCTTGGGGTCCACAGACCCCTGCCCTAGGGGTCTCTGTCCTTTGGTTCTTTGGTTTCAGCGCTAGGACTCCCTAACTTTGGGTAACAATGCGCTATACCGGATTAATTATCAAAGCATGACAAATTCCTAAAAAACAGCTGTGCAATTCCAGAACTGTTTTACGTGAAACTTCTTAAATAGCACTTTTGTGTCTTTGTAAAACACTGGCGCGTCTCCGTGAGCTTTACGCACGCGATATCGCTATAATCTTTGAAGCACTTTTGTTGTAGGAGTCAAATTATCGAATGTCCTGGGGTCTGATTCTGAACAATACTTTGAAATGTGTCTTTCATAAAAGCCAGAAACATGGCCTTCCGGGCAGGATGTGTAGTGAATCCCGGATCCTGGCGGACACGTCTCTGTGGCCACCCGTGGACCCTCCTTCTGACACATGGTCAGAGTATTGTCCAAACAGATCCGAAGGCGGGGGTCGGTGGATCTCACGGGGTCTAGTGATTGGTTTCTGTGGCTCAGTACCACCACGGATCTGAAGGTTGGAGAAAAGGAACTCCCTCCATCCCAAGCAGCCTGGAGACACGTCTGCTGAGGAGCCTACAGCAGACATTACTGCATCCTTCAGGTCCAGCCGCACCATCCAATCTCCTTCCAGCAGAATATCCAGGTAAAGACGGATTCCCAGAATCTGGAATGTCTTTAAGGAATCCCGGCAAACAGCCTTGTCAGGTTTATCACTGAACCATTCCTTTCTCACCAGAAGAGCCCGCCCACACCACATCAGGCCACGAACGTCAATTTACCACAAAGCCAGGGATAGCGGAAGTGACATCACACACCCTTTGACCTTTACTTTCATTCACATACATGTGATTACACGTATGTACACATTCACACATTCTCACCAGCAAGCGCACACAATATTCATTTAAAAATATTTGTTACCTCAGTGCCAGGAATGGTCACATTCCAGCTGATTCAATATTTTTCAGAATCAGTATAATAAAACATTGAACAAAAAGCGGAGGGACTGGAGCGGCCCCTGTGTTCCTGGCATTAGCTTTGCTACCTCCGAGACCAGGGGTTGCAAGGGGCAAGTCAGGGGTCGCATTCGCCAACCCTGGTGACCCCAAAACTGAAACTGTCCTCACCAAAGAATCCTGTCCCCCTCCCACCACCGCCGCACCTGGAGAGGTGGCACCTGCAGAGGTGCCACCTGGAGGGGTGGCACCTGCAGAGGTGGCACCTGGAGGGGTGGCGTTCCCCAAACGCTCCCCACTTGCCATGCTAGAGAGAAATCCTCTGTGGATCCCTTTTACAGATGTTTCTGGGAAGTTCTGTCTCTTGCTGGAGACTTTGGCAAAATAAAGGTGTAAACATGATATGAGCTTTAGGTCTTGCTGCAGGCTTGTTGATTGACTGTGCCCCATGTTAGTGACAGTCTTTGACTGCGCGCACCCCGGAGTGGGCGGAGACTTCCATGACTTGCTTCATGATTGGCTGCCTGGAACGCGCGGTGTACGGCATGTGTCCTATCAGCAGCCAGCTTCCTCCAAAGAGTCCTGGGTGCTGACCAGGCAGCGCAAGACTTTGCTGGTGCAGCGTGGAGTACGGCGCCTGTTTTACGTGCCTGCTATGAATAAAGCGAATTCATTTAACCTGATATTTCTCTGAGTTGGTGCTCTGTCTTCATACAGTAAATCTCGGTAACGGTGGGAAAGCATTGCTCTTTCTGTTCCTGCGCTCTGGTGTCTGACAAAGTGGAGCACGTACCCAGCCCACGAAGGCACTGCACCAGCTAGTGCACTGGGGCTCCACTCACACATGTGCTAAGGTTGATTCCCCCAGAGAAATTAACCTTCGGAACAACACAGTAGCCAGCTCTTAAACATTTCAGACACGGCCAGCTGAAGGCCAGCACGCCGGTCTTCCCAAGTGGCCGAAACGTGTCTGCAGGCCTCCAGCCTCCCAGGTGAATACCCAGCTCTGGTAAAGGCCAGTCCACCTCTGCGCCTCCCTGCCCTCTCATTCTTCTGTCGCCAATGTTTTCTTCGGATAGAAGTGAGCGTTACTATCTGTTTAAGCACTTTTAAAACTAGCAGTGGGAAGTGATGGTGGAGCTTGCCTCTGCCTGTAACTAGAAGCACCATTGAGACCCCTCACTGTAAATGTACCTCCATGTGTAGACAAGGGTGTGATGCATGGTGAGCAAACACCACACTTCCAGAGTGGAACTTGTGTGTTTTTCAGAAATGTGAACATTTCTAGGTTCAAACTCACCACCGGTTGCAGAAGAGGTCGAAGCTGTAAATACATCTCTCAGATCTGCCCGACCCTGGGTAATTCTTAGCAAATCAGATGTGATGTGTTTGTGATGCTATTCCTGAATAACAAAAACACTCTTTTCGCATGCCCTGGAAATAAAACCACTTGATCTTATACTTTCTAGATTTTGGAAATATGTAAATGAAAAAGCTCACCGTTAGAAGTCCTGTAATCAACATCGAAGGGTGCAATTGTCTAGACAGTTGTCTGTCGCTGTTTGGACAGCTGAGTGGGTTGAGTGCCTGCTATAGACACAAGTGTGAAATCTGAACGTTATAAGCTAATTACAGTAAGTACTGCTGATTTCAGTCTTAGTGGTTCTTCTTTCACTCTTTACTTTCTGGCATGCTCTGTATAAATGGTCTGTGTTGTCGCGAGGCGCTATAACCCGCCAGGGCCTCGAGAGAGCTGAAAGATGGTTCACTGAGGAGCTTTCTGCTGCTGTGATGACTGCAACACTCACTCCTGCTGTTTCCTCCTCTGCCAGATATTGTCTGGAGCACACCACATGCACCGCAGGCCTACATTTCGGATTAGTCGCCTCCCTAATTGCTTTCCCCATATCATCCTGTGTATCACAGCTTTACACTGTGCCTAATCCCCTATCAGGCCCACTTCCTGTCCGTGGCGGCCATTTTGTTTCTGCAGACTCCAAACCCCTCTGGGCCGCCATGTTCGTTTCCAGGCCCGCGTGCGATCTAAAGCCTGCCGTAGAGCCTGCCAAGAACACAGCGGCTGAGGCGCCGGCTCTAGTGGCGGACGTAGGACACGGGCCGTGTCGTGAAGACTCACGCTAGCTCAGCACAGAGCCAAGCAGCTATCTTCTGCTGTTTGGAGGGGCATGTTTATGAGCCCTTGGGCCGCTGTTGTGCCTCTTTAAGTGAGGCAGCGCAAACATTGAACTCATAACTAAGAGCCCATGCACAGCCACTTCACGTGGCTTTTTGTGGCCTCATAGATATGGAGTAAAGCAAGGCAGCGCAAGTCGTTTTGTTGCCTTTCTCTGCGCCAGGGAGGCGTTGCATAGGCGTCGGGGTGTGTTTTCCCACACAAACCCCTGGGATTTTGACGGTGCCCCAGATTTACAAGATCCTGTATACCTGGGGATGCACCAAAACCGTACTCCTCCCCAGGGGAGGTGCAGGAGGACCTTTTGTGTGTGTGTGTGAGAGTGTGAAAGTTTGTGTGTATGAGAGCAAGAGTGTGTGTATGTGTGTGAGACATAGAGAGAGAGAGTACATGTGTGTGAGAGAGAGTATGTATAAGAGAAAGAATGTGTGTGTGAGAGAGAGAGCGAGGAAGAGGAAATGTGTGTGTGTGTTGTGTGTTGTGTGTGTGTGTGAGAGAGAGATAGAGGGGGAGGGAGGAAGAGAGGGAGTGTGTGTGTAAGAGAGAGAGATGGAGGGATTGTGTGTATGAGAGTGTGTGTGTGAGAATGTGTGTGTGGGTGTGTGTGAGACAGAGAGGGGGTGGGAGAAAGAGAGGGAGTGTGTGTGTGTGTGTGTGTATGAGAGAGAGAGAGAAAGAGAGAGAGAGGGGGAGGGATTGTGTGTGTGAGAGTGTGTGTGAGTGAGAGAGAATGTGTGTGTGGGGGAGTGGGTGCGTGTGTGAGAGAGTGTGTGTGTGTGTGTGTGTATGAGAGAGAGAGAGAAAGAGAGAGAGAGAGGGGGAGGGATTGTGTGTGTGAGTGAGAGAGAATGTGTGTGTGGGGGAGTGGGTGCGTGTGTGAGAGAGTGTGTGTGTGTGGGGGGAGTGTGTGTGTGTGTGTGAGAGAGAGAACCACACAGAGAGGAAGCAAGAGAAGAAGAGAGAGAAACACTGCCAGAGAGTAGAGAGAGGGAGAGACAGAGGTATACATCTTCAGCCTGCTCCAGAGGCAGCCAGGAGCACAGCTTGAGTGTGAGCAGACCGGCCTCTTCCTCAGTGCTGGGTATTTAATGTGCAGCCCACAGGAAGCAGCACACTAAATATTTAATGAACACTGAAGAAATGCTCGCCGAGTGCCACAGAGGACCACAGCCCAGCAACCTACCGTGGACACAGTTGAAAGAGCTGGGGCTGCAGGTGGAGAGATAGCCTTAGGAGTGATCTCCAGGAGACCCAGAAGGCCCTGTGGGGTGATAAGGAGTGATTGAGGCCTGCGGCCAAGGGATGCACCCTCTGGCGGAGAGGCCTGGTGGATGCAGAGATCTGCACTCCAGCCCCTAATCCGCAACCCATCCATGGACCAGAGTAGAGATGAAGGGAAATGCCCATCAAGTGACGTCACAGCATTCTGACAGAAGCCACGCCCCCTCGAGCGGAGCTCACTCAGTCTTAGTCGGCTGTTTTTTCAATAACTGTGAAAAATGTCAGGAAAAGATGTGAAACTAAATGAGTTACATTGTTTGGTTAAACTGTTCCAAGCAGGTTCTATCGAAAGGGAGAAGTGTACGCAACGCTCTTTGAGGTATATCTGTGAGAATGAGCACTCGCTCTAGCTGTGAGAACTCACTTGCGATAGTGGCGCCATGAGTCGGCGTTATTTCCTTTCGCACTTGTGTCCTGTGGAATATTTCCTATTTCAACAGGTCCTCTACGTTAAAAGAACGTTGCCAATGTTTCATGCTGGTCTAACTTCCGATATTTCATGTAATTAGGCTCGCTAGTCTTCTAACAGTGGATTGTTATCACATTATGTTACAGGCTGTAGAAAGGTGCTTGTTACGCGTAATCTCACAGATTACCACAGTAGACACTTGCTTGGCTGCAAGCCCCCCGGGGAGTACGATATATTCACTGTGATGCATCATGTTAGGCCCTATGAAGAAGTCTTGTGTGCTGTTCTGGTAACTGTAATTCAAAGCATCTTTGTAATTATATAAGCATGTGCATGATGGTGTCCAGTTTATGCGCACTGCAGTAGCCTGGGATGGTTGTAGTTTCAAGCCATTGGCAAAGACTTTAGGCCTCATCACGTCACTGGGCAAGGTTACATCAGGTTCCTGAGGGGTCATCTGTTTATAATAAAACGTCATGGCAAAGGAAGTAGGTCTGACTTGCTTATCGTGAAAAGCATCTGTTAAACACAACAGGTTTTTATGGATGGATGGTTATTACAGTTCGAAAGCCTGTAGGCAAGTACTTTTTATATAGACTCTCAAATGCTACCCAAGCAGGGGTTTTGGTGACCCACCCGAACAAACCGTGAGGATAGAAGATTTGTCGTAGGACAATCCGGAAAAGGCCTTATTAACAGAGATTTGACATTGTTTTGTGAACTGTCATTTTGTACATATTTTTACATTTTTATGATATACCTGATAGATGACATGATGGAAAACATATAGCCAACACAGTAAGGGCCTCATTACAAGTTTGGCGATCCGAGGACTACCAAACCCGTGGCGGTGGTCGGAGTGTTACACTCCTGGTGGTCCGACGGCCAAATTACGATCCTAGTGGTTGGACCTCCGCCACTGCCAAGATCATGGATCCCGACAGGTTTGCTGTGGCCGGAGTCATAGCCAGTCGCAGCGGTGCTGATCACGGCTCCTCTTTCCGCCACCCATTCCGTGGTGGCTGTACCGCATGGAAAGGCTGGCAGAAAGCCAGTCCGGGGGACACGGGGGCCCTGCAGTGCCACAACCATGTTGTGGGCAGTGCAGGGGCCCCCCTGCCAGTACCTTCGGAGTATGCACTTGCTGCTATGCAGGGAGTGCTCATTCCGAGGCTGCTGGTGTGCGATGGCATTGGCCTCGGCTGCCAGCCAGCCCGGTGGAAACATCGTAATATGACGGGGTGAGGCCGCTGCCTTGACAGCCTGCGACTTGGGGGTGCAACGGTCAGACTGCCAAAGTCGTAATCAGGCCCTAAGTCTGGGTTTCTTATGGTGACAAACTAATGATAAACATTATACGCTTGCATATAACAAAAAGTTATAATAAAGGCAATAGGCCTTGCATATTGATTGTGAAAACCATACTTTAAAATCAAATAAGGGCGGATTGTTAGGTATTTTGTTACATGAAATCTCACATATTACCATTGTAGGGAAGGCTTTTTCTGCTGATTACCGCCCTCTGACAAACTCTACGGCTCAAAGATTTTCACTGTAATAATTCATGCTAGCATCTCTTTGGAAGCCTTGGCAAGCTTAGATGTCTGCTAGAATCTTACGATGAAAAAAATAAATAATTCATACATCCAAATAGAGAGGTATATATCCACACAGATGCATGGAGAGCCTCGGGTAAGAGTTGTTCTGCATTGTACTGCCTGGCCATCATGTGCTCTCGGCTGCACCTGTGAGAGCGCAGTGCCCGGGGCAATGGCTCTGCCCACCAGTGGTGCGCCCTCTGGCCCTGGGAATGATGCCTTCCTGATCACATGCCCACATCCACCTGAAAAGGAGAGCGCGCCAATGTCAGGGCCCGTTGGATTTTAATTTTATCCTTTCATAGGTCCGCTTTCATTTCTTTGCTCTTTTTATTTGTATTTTTCTTAGGAGGATTCTACTGCGCTCCAGAGAGTGATCCATAGGCTGCCAGTGTTTTACCATTCCAAGATGGCCTACGCATTCCTTCTACATATGGCGACCATTCTGTGACATAAACAGATACAATCGCCTATTTCCAGTCCCAGCCAGGTGTGAATAGAAGCACGTTTTCTGTTTTTCTACTGATATCGTTTTCATGTATGTTGTCTCCGCTTTTGCGTTTGTTTTATTGCGTTTGGGTCAGAGGGTGAATGCAAGAATGACTCAGTGGATGGATGAATGAATGCACAGCCAGAGCAATGGGCACTGCCAATGCTTGTTAGCAGTTATTGAATAAAGCGTGGTGTTATAGAGAAGCAGATGAGTGAACCCCTGGAAGCCTCCGGTCCTGGGGTGCAGCAGCTGGGGGGGGTCTCCTCTGCACAGAGGCTGCTCCTTGACTCTTTTTATCCGGTTTATTTATTTATTTGCAGAGTCCGGGGCCCTAGCGCCCAGAGGCTGGGGTGAGGGGGTCATGTCCTAAACCCCCCAGAGCCGGCGGGTGAGATCTTTGTGGCGGGAGAGGGAGATGAGAGGACAGATGAAGGAAGCGGGGGGAGGGGGGCCCAGCAGGACATCACTGCGGGGATCACAGGGCCTTCAGTTAATGGAGGCGTCCGGGAATAATGGCCCCGGGGGGGGAGGGGGGGCTCCCATTACTTGCAGCACCAGAAGCGCCCGGCGGATGCACTCTCAGATAGAGCAGCAGCTGTTCCATGAATAAATTACAGCACAAATCGAAATGCACCCGGTCCACAAGTCATAAGGAAAGAGGGGGGAATAAACCGCTGTGCAGCTGTGCAGAGGCCTGGGGGGCTCAGTGGGTGGCGCACCAGCGGCGCAGATGTGTGGCTCTGTGCTGATCCCTGGGTGAGGTCTGATGCCGCTTTCCTAACTCACCCTTTCATCCTGCAGAGGCTGATAAATGTGCATCACTGAGCTGTGCAGGCCCTGTTCTACTCGGCTTCATCTGGGGTGCAGACCTCTCGGTGGCCTCAGCGCGCCTCACAACCGTGCACGGGGACCCTGTGTCCTGGGGATGTCACTCTTTGGCCATCACTCTCAGGGAGGCCTGGGCGCAAAGCTTCCATTGGGCCTTGCAGCAGGGAACCCTCTGATAGGCATTTTAGGGGTAATAGATCTCACTTCAGTCATGAGGCTGGGGGGGGCGTGGCCAAGCAAGATGGCCGACAGGACGTGCTTCTAGAGAGTTCCGCTGTCCCATGCCTCAATCCGACATAATCCTCCCTTGGCGTCACTCTCAGCTCCGACTACCAGGATGATCTCAACTTCTGTCATCCTGCTACAAAGTTTCAGGGCAGTGGCGGGGTGCCCATTCGATCGGCTGGGGTGACTGAAGCTGACGGCCTGGTGGAGTCGCTGCTCTGAGACGTGTGCACGAAACGACCAGCAGACGCTCCTGTGGCGAGGCAGACGACTCCTCTGATACGTGTCCCAGAGCCGACTGGTGCACACTGTGGGGTCCGGGCCCTATCAAGGCTAGCCCGCGGTGCGACGAGTGAAGCAGGTCCCCCGTGTGGTCTGGGGCCTGGACGCTGCAGTAGCCCGATCCCGCCGGGGAAGACATCTGTGCCTTGCTGGTCCCACGCCCTGGCTGAGTGGGTGCCGGCCTTAGATGTCCGTGTGCACTGGGGAGCGCATCGAGGTCCGGCTGCAGTGCTGTTGGCTGGGACGGGACCTGGGAGAGGCGGCACTCAGGGGAGACTGTCGCTAATTAAGGGCCACGAACGAGGGTGACTCATCCTGGACTCGCTGTCATTCTAGTCGTTCCTGGCGCTGGCCTTGAGTCTACGAGAGTCTACGAAGGTAAGGCCTGAAGAAGCTCGATGACTGAAGGCACTTCGATCACTGCCGGATGGTGAGGCCGCTCATGAGGAGGATGCAGAGGTGACCTGCAAGGAGGACCTGTCCGGCTGCACAGAGTTGCTGGTGCAGCCGTCCCACTACCGCAACACGCTCCAATGTGGCCTCCACCGCAAGGTGTGGATAACTGGGCCTTTCGGGGTGGCGGGCATGTAAACCTTGCAGGAGAAAAAGGTCCATTGTCAGTGGGGGAATCCGCGAGGTGAGTGAGCACTGCATACTACTCTGAGCGCCCGGGACCCATGACTAAAGGAGTGCCCATCTTGCCTGACTTAGGGCCTCATTTAGATCTTGGCAGAGGGAATACTCAGTCACAAACGTAACAGATATCCCATCCACCATCTTACACTCGCCATCGGCTATAATGAGATTGTAACATGGCAGACAGGATATCCATCACATTTGTGACTGAGTATTCCCTCTGCCAAAACCTAAATCAGGTTCCTTCTTTTGATTGTAGTTGCTTGGGGCTCTCATCGTGAGAAGCATGTGAAAGACAAAGCCGCCCCACTCCTTCCAGGGCAACATCATTACCAGGTACACCCTGCCCAGGCCTTGCCGCCAGGGGCTGCTCATCTGGAGACAACTGTGGATCATGAGGACCGGGGGCTTCAGTGATGGAGCATTTGAGGGCGGAACCCCTGGCTTTTTTTGAGACTGTGTCCATAGAAGTGACACTTCTTCAGACAGATCTGCACAAGCTTGCTGGAAAGGTCCATGCAGCCGAGGAATTGATTGAGGACCTCCAAGCAGCGGTCACCACCTTCTGAGAGTGAGTAGCAAAGATCGCCATGATGACCCAATGGCTGGAAGTTAGAGGTAACGATGCAGAGGGTCGCTCACGCCGCTATAATATTAGTGTGCTGGTGTACCCCAGGGGCGCAGATGGTTCCTGGAGGGCTGGATTCAACCTGCTCTGAGCCTGCAGGTCTTGTCCACCATGATATCTGTAGAGCGGGCGCACAGGGCATTGGCTGCCTGATCTCCCCGAGGACCCCCACCAAGGGCCAAAATTGCCTGAATCTTCCATTATAGGGATTGTCTTTGAAAGCTTGCAGAGACGCAGGATCTGCACAATATGAAAATCACAAAATAGCTATTTACCCGGATTACACGCACGCTGCTCAGCTGCAGAGAAAATCCTTCTTGGCAGCAAAACAAAAGCTCAAGGCCATGAATCTGAAATATATCTCCTCTACCTCGCACGACTTTGAGTCAGAGCCTATGGAAAGACACATCTTTGAATGCCAGGAGGAGGTGTGGGCTTGGCTGGAGCTCGGGGATAAGATACCCGTGCGAAGATCGGGCATGACGTGGAGCCCGTCAAAGGGGCGCTGACTGAGGATGGAGCAGGAGGACCCTTGGCCCAGTCTGGAAGCCTGAGAGGGAGCCAGGCTGGAGATACTGATACATGGAGGGATATTCCATTCTATCATCCTGGGAGGGATGCTGCCCCTTATGGGGCATAGAAATGCAGGGTTGGGGCCCTGTGGAATCCTTGAGGCCACCTGGGCCTGGGTACGGGGGGGTCATGCCTCTGCCTCTATCGGATAAAAACAGTGAATTAAGACAGACAGGGATGTTCTCTGCTGTTTTACTTTTCTTCTTGCTTTTTAGGGTCGAGCGTGCAAAGCGCTCTGTGCCTGGTGTAATCTCTCTGTTGGCTTTTAATCATGCCCATGTCACGCCCATCAGTTTGGTTGATTCGTGGGCTTGCCTTTAAAAAATCACTTGATTTAATTAGTGAAAGGCATGCATACGTCATGCCTTTTACGGTGTTTTGCCCGTCTCGAGCGCACCAGCCAACTACTGAAAACATACGAGGCTCCATGTTGTCGGTATGGTTTCTATACTACTTTTTCTCTTTATTTTGTAGGCAGCATGATTTTGCTAAGCAGTAGTCGAGCTCTTTGCATGATATGGACCCTGTTACATGGACGTTTGGACTTTTGCCAGTTTCATGGATAATTTCACTTTTGCCAATATGTTTCACTGCGAGTGAAATTCTGTTTCCTTTTGTGTGTCTTCTTTGTGCTCTTGGCGGCCGTCGGCTCACATATGTGAAAGTGTTTTACTTTTCATTTTCAGTTTGTGTGGCAAGAAAAGTCCGGTTAGTTCTGTGAAACTGTTTTACTTTTAATTTTCAGTTTGTGTGGCAAGAAAAGTCCTGTTAGGAGTTTACAATGCTAATAGCTTTAACTCAAGCAAACGTGAGACTGTTTGCCTTGCAAATGCTTGTTCTGGTTAAAGTTGGGCAACTGAGCCGACTGTTAGCACAGCAAACACAGATGTTGGGCAGAGAACGTAAGTGCCTTATAACCTGACTCATGCCGAAGCTGATATTGAGGGGAGGTACGTGCTGCTGCATGCCACTTTGAATGGGAAAGCGCTGAGTTTTCTTAACTCATACGCCCCTAATACGGACCATAAGGGTTTTTTCTAAAAGCTGCAGACGGGATCTTCCAACTGGGGGGCGAGCCCCCCTGGGTGGCCTCAAGGGAACCGTGGGGAAGCGCCAGGCTCTGGCCAAAAGAAGCATTATGCTGATAACAGTGCTTTAAGCGGATAAAATGAGCATCAGTGAACCGCTCTGTAATAGGCCATGACTAACATGTTCTGTTATTTACATCCAAGCTGGGAGCATGTGTCAAAAAGGAAGGGGCTCCAAATACTCTTCAAAACCCCAACCCTACTTCAAATAATCACACTGTATAGACTTTTACACATTAGTAAGGCCTGCCGGACCAGAATAGTATGTCTGGCATCATGTATTTGATTGCAATTTTAAAACAGTAACAAAAGTTAACTGTAATGTTTAAATAAGTCTAGGCATACTTAAACGTTGGCAATTTATTAGAATAATTGTGAAAAACTGTGTGGGGGGCAATTATTTTTTTCCCACTAAGGGGGCACAGCATTGAAACGTTTCAAGACCACTGAGCTACAGGATTTATTGAGGGAACCCCTGGATATGCCTATGGTCTGGGTGGGCGACTTTAACTGTGTCCAGGATGGAGCGATAGATAGGCACCCACCAAGACAGTACACCAAACCCAAAATGATAACATCACTGGTGGAGATGATGTCTAATGTAGGCCTGGTAGAGGTCTGGATAGAGTTATACTTGACATCCAAACAATATTCCCATCAGCCTCTGACACGGCCCTTCTCGGCCCCCACAGTCAGTTGGACCTTCTGCTGGTGCAGGGCATTGATCCGACCTGGCTGCCTGCTGTCAGGTAGCTGGAAAGATTCTTATCTGACCACTCTCCACTCCTAATGGTCTGCGGGTGGTAGACGACTGTGGGTCCCATCTCATCTTGGAGAATGACGGCAGACATTTTGACAGATGGTATCTGTCTGACTCATCTCAATGCTACACTTACTTCTTACCAAGAGGGCAATCATGAATCGAAGTCGATGAGGGTAAATGAGTGGGAGGCGATGAAGGAAGTAATGAAGAGGGCATGTCTGGGCAAGGCCTATGAGATAAGAAAGCAGATGCAGGGGGAGCTGGAAGAAAGAAAGAAGACTGTCAGGGAATCCCTACTACTATAGTTACTAGCTACGAAACGGGTTGTGGGAGATTTATGGGACAGACTGGACAAGTAGACCATTAAGACATATTGGCCCTCATTCTGACCTTGGCGGGCGGCGGAGGCCGCCCGCCAAAGTCCCGCCGTCAGGTTACCGTTCCGCGGTCGAAAGACCGCGGCGGTAATTCTGACTTTCCCGCTGGGCTGCCGGGCGGTCGCCTTCAGACCGCCAGCCAGCCCAGCGGGAAAGAGGCTTCCACGATGAAGCTGGCTCGGAATCGAGCCGGCGGAGTGGAAGCTGTGCGACGGGTGCAGTTGCACCCGTCGCGTATTTCACTGTCTGCGCAGCAGACAGTGAAATACATGTAGGGGCCCTCTTACGGGGGCCCCTGCAATGCCCATGCCAGTGGCATGGGCACTGCAGGGGCCCCCAGGGGCCCCGCGACCCCCCCTACCGCCATCCGGATCTCGGCGGTCCGACCGCCGGGATCTGGATGGCGGTAGGGGGGGTCGGAATCCCCGCGGCGGTGCAGCAAGCTGCGCCGCCGCGGAGGATTCAATGGGGCGGCGGTACACTGGCGGGACCCTGCCAGTGGTGCCGGTCCGACCGCGGCTTTACCGCCGCGGTCGGAATCCCCATTGGAGCACCGCCGGCCTGTCGGCGGTGCTCCCGCGGTCCTCCGCCCTGGCGGTCAAAGACCGCCAGGGTCAGAATGACCACCATTGTCAGTGCCTACACAGGAAGGGTGAGAAGCTCAGTTGCCTGCTTGCTTAATTACTGAGGAGAGAGGCGGAGTTACCACCAGTGTATTGCTTAATCCGGCCAGATGACTCTTAGGTAGGGATACAAATGTTGTTTAATTATACTTTTAGAGCACGTTTGCAGGGTTTGTATCGGGGCTGATGCCACTATAGCTTACTCTGTGCAAACGTTTTTAGCCCCAAGTCACGAAGGCAGAGCTAGAGGGCTTAGATGCTGATCTTACTCCGGAGGAACTTGCGGTGGCTCTCAGTTCTGTACTGAAGGGTAAGATGCCTGGGAGCAGTGGCTTCCCGGCAGAGTTTTATCAGATGTTTTCGATGCACTTGTTAGAAATACAACATGAGGACTTTCAGGAGGCCAAACGGGTGGGCACTCTGAAGGTATGATTTGTATAATGACCAAATCAGGGGGGACACCGGTGTATCCGTTGACATACCGCCCACTGATCATGATCAACTCTGATGTCAAGGTGCTGTGCAAGATCCTAGCCAATCGGTTGCATCATGTGATAGGACGTTTGGTTCATGATGATCAGTGTTGATTTATCCCTGGCGGAAGTATGGCCACGAATATCTACCAACTCACCAACATGATACACTCCAAAGAGGATTGCGTGGAGGAGCTCACTCTGGTGGTGGTCGATCCGAAAAAGTTATTCAATACGCTTAGTTGGGCCTATCTGCTGTAGGTGCTCCAATCAATAGGATTTGGACATGTCTTTTGGGGGGATTCAAATTGCTATATACGAACCCCATGGCGAGGATGCAGCCAGGGTGCTCTTGCCGTAGAGATGGAGTATTGAGCGAGCTGCGAGGCAGGGATGCCCTTTCTCCCCCTGTTGTTTGCTCTAGCACTGGAGCCGTCAGTGATGCTGCTTCACAACAGGGGGGAATACGAATCAGAAGTGGAGTACACACAGTGTCCTTCTACACTGACAATGCTCTTTTCTATCTCACATCGCCTCTGCTCTTGCTGATGCTCCTCCTGCGACATCTCAACACTTTGGGGTACTTCTGGTCTTAAGGTCAAGAAGCATCAGACTGTCCTCTAACCTTTGGAGGGTCTGCGGGGGTATGAGCGGGAGCAGCTGCCTGACCTGGGGCTGAGGTGGAAGGCAGGTGGCTTTAGATATCTAGGCATCAATGTTGCTGCAACTCTGGGGATTGTCTAGTGTGGAGAGGATGTTGGATGGGCTGCACACTGCTATACATTTCTGGAAAGCACTCCCTCTCTCTATCATGGGGCGGTACCAGTCACTAAGATGGTTCTGTTGCCATGCTGCTTGTATCACTGCACAATGCCCAGTGTGCCCGGGCAAAGACACTTTCATCCAATAGAACAGCCTGCTGGTGCCTTTGGTGTGGGTGAGGCAGCAACGCTGTGTCTCTCTGGATATGGTATGTCTGGCCAGGTGCGAGGAGGTCTCAGCCTTACGCAGCTAGAGCTGTACTACCATGCAGCCCCGATGCAACACACTGCTAGGTGGCTGGCTGCTGAGGACAATTGGGACAAGTGGCGACTACGTAGGATGTGTGGTGGTGTCCCCTTACCAGTGCTCCTATTGAGGAGCAAAGCCCTGGATAAAGATTACCTATACATAGCACCACCAACCATGTACATATGGGACAGGACTGTGTTTCAGGTTATCAAAAGGTCTCCATCTGAGAGAGAATTCAAGTTCTGGGACTTGCAGCCCTTTTGTCGTATCAGCAGAGATATGATGCATTCTCGGCGGAGGGAAGGAGGTTGACTTATACCTTGGGTATGCTTCATCTCTTCCAGAAGGTGCAAGACACATTTGAGGTGGGCCCCATGCAGTTTTTACAATAGGCTAAGCTTGCCTGTATGATCAGAGAGCTCTGGACGAGCTTCTATAATGCCCCCGCTTTGAGTACATTGGACACCATATTGAGGGTAGGTTCAGGTTCTTATGCAATTCTCAACTTTCCTGGGATGCAGACATAGGTGTCCCACTGATGAAGAGATGCATATTAGAATGACCACGAGAGATGATAAGGTGGCAGATGATCTGGAGATCTGGTCGGAGCGTCTGCAGGTCCTCACCGAGGCACCATGGACTGGGACACAACATAGTTCTGATGACTTGGGGTGCGTGGCTGAAGGGGCTATGGCATACTATATACTATTACTGCGGCATGGTGGGGAGGCAGGGTCTCGGCTGGAGTATAAGGAATTCCATGTGTGTGTGTTTACATTGTTACTGAGTGGTGGGGGTTGGCAAACATGATCTGGCTTTCTGGTAAAATGCTCCTAAGCATGCAACATGTGTTTTTGTTGACTGCTTTGTAAAATGCACAAATAAAGAGTTAAAAAAATCATGAGGCAGGTTACAACTCTCCAAACAATCTCTTCACCCCATCATCTCACACACCAGCCTAAATCCTTAGCCGTCACATTAACACATGAACGCACCCAGAACACTCTCTGCCACCAAACAAATCACCCTATCCATCTGGGTAGCAAAACTAGACCCCACGCTTTGCACAAACCTTCAGATCATCAACATATATCTGCCTAAATTGGTTCAGATGCTTAAAACTGTTATAAGATGGGGTCCCATGGCTTGGGATCATCAGTGAAGGATTCCTCGTGTCTATCTCCCATGGCTTGGAATCATCAGTGAAGGATACTTCATGTCTGCCTCCATTGGCTTGGGATCATCAGTGAAGGATACCTCGTGTCTGCTTCCCATGGCTTGGGATCATCAGTAAAGGATACCTCTTGTCTGCCTCCCGAGGCATGGGATCATCAGTGAAGGATACCTCGTGTCTGCCTCCTGAGATTTGGGATCATCAGTGAAGGATACCTCATCTCTGCCGCCCGAGGCTTGAAACCATCAGCAAAGGATACCTCCTGTCTGTCTCCCGAGGCTTGAATCATCATTGAAGGATACCTCATGTCTAAACCCCCACGGCTTGGACTCATCAGTGAAGGATACCTTGTATCAGCCTCCCATGGCTTGGGATCCTCAGTGAAGGATTCCTCACAACTGGTGATTGCTCATGTTTGGATCGCTGGTTACTCGCCCGTCACCTACAGTTACGGCTACCTCCGTGTTCTCTTCATTTCCTGCTGGGGTGTCCACCTTCTAGTACCAGGATATGTTCTGAATCACGATTTCTTCTGCCCGGCAGCTGGTTACCATCATGCCTTCCATGGTCGCCACCTTGCACGCTCTGGGTTCTTAGGGTGTGCAGAACTTCCACCCTGGGTTCCAGGTGGAGATGGCTTCCAGCTTGCCTTGTTGTTGTCCTGTTCTCTCCGTTCTTGGGTGTCATCCACGTCATACTCAGGAGGGTACCACTCTGGGTAGACCGGGATGGTGTCCCGGCGGTGCCCTTTTAGCAGAAGGGTCCATGGAGGGCACCTGGTTGTGCAATATGGGGCTCTTAAGTGCTCTGGTAGGGATCGATGTAGGCTATTTCTGAGGTCTGCTCTTTCATGGACGACGATCCTCAGTGCCTTGTTTAAAGTGTGCATGAAGAACTCAACATCACCACTGCTCTGCAGCCATTGAGGAGTAATTTCTTGATGTTGTATGCCGAGGAGTTGCAGGAAGCTCTGGAATTCAAGTCCTTGAAACAACAAGCTATTGTCTGTTCTGATCTCCTCCAGGTGACCGAAGAGGGCCAGGACCTTCTCAAGTGCTGGGCCAATGATGGTAAATGCTGTTGACTCGATCTTCTCCACTATAGGACACTTGGGATGACTGTCCACTAGCACCATGGTGATGCATCCTTCTGGGAATCTGTCAAAGCTGACTTTTTCCCGTGGGGCATCGCTTTGTTCCTTTGTGATTACCGGTGCCAGAAGTTTTGTGCTTCTGGCCAATTGGCACGCTTCACAGCTCTGCATTAGTTCATCCACGACGGCTTCCAACCCGGGGCCCACACTTTCTCTCTTAGGCAGCTCTTGGTCTTGGGGGCTCCTTTGTGACCTGCTTGGGCTAACTCTGTCAAGCGGCATGTTAGTTCTGCGGGGTTGCCTATGCTGTGCCCTTGTAGCATGAGGCTGTCTAGGGTGGAACTCAGTTTGTTCCTAACCCTCCAGAGTTGCATCAGTGATTCTTTGTCTGGGCCTTCCCACTGGTTGGTGTCCTGCAGGAACGTGTGCCAGGCCCCCTTTTGTAGAGTTGCTGTGACTTCCACGAGCACGCATCGTCTGCGGGCACATGGCTGATCTCTTGAAGGCTTAGTGCCCTTGTACATGTTCCTCTGCTCACGAGCCATATGTACTCATCTGTCCCTCCTCGATCATGTCCAGCCATGCTGCCCTCTGGTGCCAGGTGCTGAGAGAGGAAGTCAGCTGGGTTCTGGGAGCCCTACCAGTACCCAACCTTGAACTGGTATTTCTGGAGCTGTATTGCCTACTGCTCAGTTCTGGGCGGGGAATGTGGCACAGTACCATTGAAGAGTGGGCCCAGTGGTTGGTGGTCTGTCACCACTTGGAATGGTCACCCACAGAGGTACAGGTGGAAGTGCCCACAGACCCACTTGATGGCGAGGGCTTCTTTCTATTTAGGTGTATCTGGCTTCCGTCAGACTGGGGCTCTGTGAAGGCGAGAGG
Organism: Pleurodeles waltl; assembly: GCF_031143425.1. Taxonomy (NCBI): domain Eukaryota; kingdom Metazoa; phylum Chordata; class Amphibia; order Caudata; family Salamandridae; genus Pleurodeles; species Pleurodeles waltl. Next base: position 1,870,914,131 of record NC_090444.1, on the reverse strand, counting down.
TGGCCACTGTCCTGGCTCCACACTCCTCAGCAGCTCAGCGATAGGCCACTGTGACCCCAAGCAGAGGACGCAGCTCATTGTGGATGCCAGCCCAGTAGGTCTTGGGGTAGTGTTGACGCAGGAAGTGTTACCATCCACTTAGTCCTCTTTTCTAAGCCCCACGCCTAGCTCTCATTCTCTAGTGTTAAATGCAGACATGTTTACATGCAATCAGTCCCGTTCTGCATGTAACATGCTTATTGCCACACAAAAGACCCGCACATGACCCCTGAGTCCTGTGACTCTATGTCTGGTCAAGTGTGAGGCCTCAGGACTATACCCATTCATTACATCTTGGCCTTCTCACATGCTACACTTCATCACCCCTCAAAGTCGCTCTGAGATGGCTTCTCCTTAGCCCCACGGATGACCTAAGATGGTTTTTCCTTACCCCCACGGATGACCTAAGATGGCTTCTCCTTACCCCCACGGATGACCTAAGATGGCTTCTCCTTACCCCCACGGATGACCTAAGATGGCTTCTCCTTACCCCCGAGGAATGCTCTGAGATGGCTTCTTCTTCACCCCCACGGATGTTCTGAGATGGCTTGTCCTTACCCTTCAAAGATCCTCTAAGATGGCCCCTCCTTGCCCCTCCCTCTTAGATTTTTTTAGATAAACTCTTCTTACCAAACCCCCCAACAATGCTCTGAGATGCTTCTTCCTTCCCTCAACAAAGATGATCTCCAATGGACCCCCATCCTTATTCCCCCCTTACAAATGCTCTGAGATGGACCCTCCTTACCCCCCCCAGTGGTTCTCTGAGATGGACCCTCCTTACCCCCCCTCAGTGGTGTTCTGAGATGGGCCCTCCTTACCCCCCTCGGTGGTGCTCTGAGATGGACCCTCCTTACCCCCCTCAGTGGTGCTCTGAGATGGACCCTCCTTACCCCCCTCAGTGGTGCTCTGAGATGGACCCTCCTTACCCTCCTGGATGGTGCTCTGAGATGGGCCCTCCTTACCCCCCTCAGTTGTGCTCTGAGATGGACCCCCCTGAGTGGTGCTCTGAGATGGGCCCTCCTAACCCCCCTTGGTGGTGCTCTGAGATGGACCCTCCTCACCCCCCTCAGTGGTGCTCTAAGATGGACCCTCCTCACCCCCCTCAGTGATGCTCTGAGATGGGCCCTCCTTACCCCCCTCGGTGGTGCTCTGAGATGGGCCCTCCTTACCCCCTCAGTGGTGCTCTGAGATTGGCCCTCCTTATTCCCCTGAGTGGTGCTCTGAGATGGGCCCTCCTTACCCCCCTTAGTGGTGCTCTGAGATGGACCCTCCTTACCCCCTCAGTGGTGCTCTGAGATGGGCCCTCCTTGCCTCCCTCATTGGTACTCTGAGATGGGCCCTCCTTACTCCCCCTCAGTGGTGCTCTGAGATGGACCCTCCTTACCCCCCTCAGTGCTGCTCTGAGATGGTCCCTCCTTACCCTCCTGGGTGGTGCTCTGAGAGGGCCCTCCTTACCCCCCTCAGTTGTGCTCTGAGATGGACCCTCCTGAGTGGTGCTCTGAGATGGGCCCTCCTAACCCCCCTCGGTGGTGCTCTGAGATAGACCCTCATCACCCCCCTCAGTGGTGCTCTAAGATGGACCCTCCTCACCCCCCTCAGTGATGCTCTGAGATGGGCCCTCCTTACCCCGCTCGGTGGTTCTCTGAGATGGGCCCTCCTTACCCCCTCAGTGGTGCTATGAGAGGGCCCTCCTTACCCCCTCAGTGGTGCTCTGAGATGGGCCCTCCTTACTCCCCCTCAGTGGTGCTCTGAGATGGGCCCTCCTTACCCCCCTCAGTGGTGCTCTGAGATGGGCCCTCCTTACCCGCCTTAGTGGTGCTCTGAGATGGACCCTCCTTACCCCCTCAGTGGTGCTCTGAGATGGGCCCTCCTTGCCCCCCTCATTGGTACTCTGAGATGGGCCCTCCTTACTCCCCCTCAGTGGTGCTGCTCTGAGATGGACCCTCCTTACCCCACTCAGTGGTGCTCTGAGATGGAGCCCCCGTCAGTGGTACTCTGAGATGGACCCCCCTCAGTGGTGCTCTGAGATGGACCCCCCTCAGTGGTGCTCTGAGATGGACCCTCCTTACCCCCCCTCAGTGGTGCTCTGAGATGGACCCTCCTTACCCCCCTCAGTGGTGCTCTGAGATGGACCCTCCTCACCCCCTGCAGTGGTGCTCTGAGATGGGCCCTCCTTCCCCTCCTCGGTGGTGCTCTGAGATGGGCCCTCCTTACCCCCCCTCAGTTGTGCTCTGAGATGGACCCCCCTGAGTGGTGCTCTGAGATGGGCCATAGGGCCATCGGTGGTGCTCTGAGATGGACCCTCCTCACCCCCCCCAGTGGTGCTCTGAGATTGACCCTCCTCACCCCCCTCAGTGATGCTCTGAGATGGGCCCTCCTTACCCCCCTCGGTGGTGCTCTGAGATGGGCCCTCCTTACCCCCCCAGTGGTGCTATGAGATGGGCCCTCCTTACCCCCCTCAGTGGTGCTCCGAGATTGGCCCTCCTTACCCCGCTCAGTGGTGCTCTGAGATGGGTCCTCCTTACCCCCCTTAGTGGTGTTCTGAGATGGACCCTCCTTACCCCCCTCAGTTGTGCTCTGAGATGGGCCCTCCTCACCCCCTCAGTGGTACTCTGAGATGGGCCCTCCTTACTCCCCCTCAGTGGTGCTGCTCTGAGATGGACCCTCCTTACCCCCCTCAGTGGTGCTCTGAGGTGGACCCCACTCAGTGGTGCTCTGAGATGGACCCCCCTCAGTGGTGCTCTGAGATGGACCCTCCTTACCCCCCCTCAGTGGTGCTCTGAGATGGACACTCCTTACCCCCCTCAGTGGTGCTCTGAGATGGACCCTCCTTACCCCCCTCATTGGTACTCTGAGATGGGCCCTCCTTACTCCCCCTCAGTGGTGCTCTGAGATGGACCCTCCTTACCCCCCTCAGTGCTGCTCTGAGATGGTCCCTCCTTACCCTCCTGGGTGGTGCTCTGAGAGGGCCCTCCTTACCCCCCTCAGTTGTGCTCTGAGATGGACCCTCCTGAGTGGTGCTCTGAGATGGGCCCTCCTAACCCCCCTCGGTGGTGCTCTGAGATAGACCCTCATCACCCCCCTCAGTGGTGCTCTAAGATGGACCCTCCTCACCCCCCTCAGTGATGCTCTGAGATGGGCCCTCCTTACCCCGCTCGGTGGTTCTCTGAGATGGGCCCTCCTTACCCCCTCAGTGGTGCTATGAGAGGGCCCTCCTTACCCCCTCAGTGGTGCTCTGAGATGGGCCCTCCTTACTCCCCCTCAGTGGTGCTCTGAGATGGGCCCTCCTTACCCCTCTCAGTGGTGCTCTGAGATGGGCCCTCCTTACCCGCCTTAGTGGTGCTCTGAGATGGACCCTCCTTACCCCCTCAGTGGTGCTCTGAGATGGGCCCTCCTTGCCCCCCTCATTGGTACTCTGAGATGGGCCCTCCTTACTCCCCCTCAGTGGTGCTGCTCTGAGATGGACCCTCCTTACCCCACTCAGTGGTGCTCTGAGATGGAGCCCCCGTCAGTGGTACTCTGAGATGGACCCCCCTCAGTGGTGCTCTGAGATGGACCCCCCTCAGTGGTGCTCTGAGATGGACCCTCCTTACCCCCCCTCAGTGGTGCTCTGAGATGGACCCTCCTTACCCCCCTCAGTGGTGCTCTGAGATGGACCCTCCTCACCCCCTGCAGTGGTGCTCTGAGATGGGCCCTCCTTCCCCTCCTCGGTGGTGCTCTGAGATGGGCCCTCCTTACCCCCCCTCAGTTGTGCTCTGAGATGGACCCCCCTGAGTGGTGCTCTGAGATGGGCCATAGGGCCATCGGTGGTGCTCTGAGATTGACCCTCCTCACCCCCCTCAGTGATGCTCTGAGATGGGCCCTCCTTACCCCCCTCGGTGGTGCTCTGAGATGGGCCCTCCTTACCCCCCCAGTGGTGCTATGAGATGGGCCCTCCTTACCCCCCTCAGTGGTGCTCCGAGATTGGCCCTCCTTACCCCGCTCAGTGGTGCTCTGAGATGGGTCCTCCTTACCCCCCTTAGTGGTGTTCTGAGATGGACCCTCCTTACCCCCCTCAGTTGTGCTCTGAGATGGGCCCTCCTCACCCCCTCAGTGGTACTCTGAGATGGGCCCTCCTTACTCCCCCTCAGTGGTGCTGCTCTGAGATGGACCCTCCTTACCCCCCTCAGTGGTGCTCTGAGGTGGACCCCACTCAGTGGTGCTCTGAGATGGACCCCCCTCAGTGGTGCTCTGAGATGGACCCTCCTTACCCCCCCTCAGTGGTGCTCTGAGATGGACACTCCTTACCCCCCTCAGTGGTGCTCTGAGATGGGCCCTCCTTACCCCCTCAGTGGTGCTCTGAGATGGACCCCCCCTCAGTGGTGGTCTGAGATGGGCCCTCCTTACCCCCCTCAGTGGTGCTCTGAGATGGGCCCTCCTTACCCCCCTCAGTGGAGCTCTGAGATGGGCCCTCCTTACCCCCCTCAGTGGTGCTCTGAGATGAACCCCCCTCAGTGGTGCTCTGAGATGGCCCCCCTCTGTGGTGCTCTGAGATGGACCCTCCATACACCCCCTCAGTGGTGCTCTAAGATGGGCCCTCCTTACCCCCCTCAGTGGTGCTCTGAGATGGGCCCTCATTACCCCCCCTCAGTGGAGCTCTGAGATGGGCCCTCCTTACCCCCCCTCGGTGGTGCTCTGAGATGGGCCCTCCTTACCCCCTGTCAGTGATGCTCTGAGATGGGCCCTCCTTACCCCCCCTCAGTCGAGCTCTGAGATAAGCCCTCCTTACCCCCCCTCGGTGGTGCTCTGAGATGGGCCCTCCTTACCCCCCTCAGTTGTGCTCTGAGATGGACCCCCCTCAGTGGTGCTCTGAGATGGGCCCTCCTTACCCCCCTCGGTGGTGCTCTGAGATGGACCCTCCTTACTTCCCTTAGTGGTGCTCTGAGATGGACCCTTCTCACCCCCCTCAGTGACGCTCTGAGATGGGCCCTCCTTACCCCCCTCGGTGGTGCTCTGAGATGGGCCCTCCGTACCCCCCTCAGTGGTGCTCTGAGATGGGCCCTCCTTACCCCGCTCAGTGGTGCTCTGAGATGGGCCCTCCTTACCCCGCTCAGTGGTGCTCTGAGATGGGCCCCCCTCAGTGGTGCTCTGAGATGGACCCTCTTTACCCCCCTCAGTGGTGCTCTGAGATGGACGCTCCTTACCCCCCTCAGTGGTGTTCTGAGATGGGCCCTCCTTACCCCCCTCGGTGGTTCTCTGAGATGGACCCTCCTTATCCCCCTCGGTGGTGCTCTGAGATGGACCCTCCTTACCCCGCTCAGTGATGCTCTGAGATGGGCCCTCCTTACTCCCCCTCAGGGGTGCTCTGAGATGGACCCTCCTTACCCCCCTCGGTGATGCTCTGAGATGGACCCTCCTTACACCCCTCAGTGTTGCTCTGAATGGACCCCCCTCAGTGGTGCTCTGAGATGGACCCCCCTCAGTGGTGCTCTGAGATGGGCCCTCCTTACCCCCCCTCAGTGGAGCTCTGAGATGGACCCTCCTTACCCCCTCAGTGGTGCTCTGAGATAGGCCCTCCTTACCCCCCATCAGTGATGCTCTGAGAGGGGCCCTCCTTACCTCCCTCAGTGATGCTCTGAGATGGGCCCTCCTTACCCCCCTAGGTGGTGCTCTCAGATTGGCCCTCCTTACCCCCCTCAGTGATGCTCTGTGATGGACCCTCCTTAACCCCCTCAGTGATGCTCTGAGATGGGCCCTCCTTACCTCCCTCAATGGTGCTCTGAGATGGGCCCTCCTTACTCCCCTCAGTGGTGCTCTGAGATGGACCCCCATCAGTGGTGGTCTGAGATGGGCCCTCCTTACATCCCTCAGTGGTGCTCTGAGATGGGCCCTCCTTACCCCCTCTCAGTGATGCTCTGAGATGGGCCCTCCTTACCCCCCTCAGTGGAGCTCTGAGATGGGCCCTCCTGACCCCCCCTCGGTTGTACTCTGAGACGGGCCCTTCTAACCCCCCCTCAGTGGTGCTCTGAGATGGGCCCTCCTTACCCCGCTCAGTGGTGTTCTGAGATGGGCCCTCCTTACCCCGCATAGTGGTGCTCTGAGATGGGCCCTCCTTACCCCCCTCAGTGGTGCTCTGAGACGGGCCCTTCTAACCCCCCCTCAGTGGTGCTCTGAGATGGGCCCTCCTTACCCCCCTCAGTGGTGCTCTGAGATGGGCCCTCCTTACCCCGCTCAGTGGTGTTCTGAGATGGACCCCACTCAGTGGTGCTCTGAGATGGCATTTGCGTGTTCTCTGTACAACCCTTCGTACTCCCTTAACAGTACCGCCCCCTCCTCGCTGCCTCTGCCTTCCATACTCTTTCTACCGCTCTCTGACTCTCTCTCTCTCTCGTTCTTCTCATTCTCTCTGTCTTCCTCCCTCTTTTTCTCTCCCTCTCTGTCTCTTCATACAGCCTGCCCTCTCTCCCTCTCTCTCTCTCTGTCTCCCCCCTCTCTCCCTCTCGGTCGCTTTCTGTCCCTCTCGCTCTCTCTTTCGCTCACCCTCTTCCTTTCTCTCACTCTTTCCCTCCCTCCCTCTTTCTCTCCCTGTTTCTCTCTCTCAATGTCTGTCTCTCTCTGTCCTGTCTCTCCGCACACCTCTGTCTCTTCTTATCCCCTTCCCCCCACTCTCTCTCCCTGTCCCTCTCTCTCTCTTCCTCTCTTCCCTTTCCCGCTCTCTCTCTCCCTCTCTTTCCTTCTGTCTCTTTTCTCTCCCTCTCTCTTCTCCCTCTCGGTCTCTCTCTCCCTGTCCCTCTCTCCCTCTTCCTCTCTTCCCTTTCCCGCTCTCTCTTCTCCCTCTCGGTCTCTCTCTCTCTTTCTCTCTCCCTCTCTCCTTCTCTCTCTTCTCTCTCTCCCTTTCGCTGTGTCTCCCTCTCTCCTCCTGTTTCTTTCTCTCTTCCGTCTCTCTCGCCCTCTCTCTCTCTTTTCTCTCTCCCTTTCTCCTGTCTCTTCTCTCCCCCTTTCGCTCTTTCATTCTCTCTCCCTCTCTCGTCCCCTCCCTCCCCCTTTCTCTCTCCCTATGTATGTCTTCCTCTGTCCAGTCTCCCCACCACTATGTTTCTTCTCACCCCCCCGTGGCCCCCCTCTCTTTCCCAGGTGGGCTCAGGACACTGAATCCATGAAGTACGTACGTTGCAGAGACTGATTTGCGCCTGTTATATATTCAGTGGAGTGAGCGCTTCAGCGGAATATAAAGTTTAGAGAAATGCATCTTTTATGTCCCTCACAGCCCCCCCCCGCCCCCCCCCCCCCACGAGCATCTGTCCGTCTTTGTTCCTTCAGCTGCAGGAGGATTGCGGGAGTAAACGCTGCCAGGGAATGGAGTAAAGTCTGGGTTTATTTCTCGCAGAGTACCTGCTTCTCATGGGGGTGTCCCTTGCACAGGGGTACGGACCCCCCAAAGACGGCTGGACACAGCAAGACATCCTGTGTCTCAGCGCCCTGAGAAAAACACCTCTTCAGTGTGCTACTCATGTTATCGTCCGTGGGAGGATGAAAGGCTGTGGCTGCAGCAGGCGCCCGACCCGCTGAGCTGTCCTCTGTTCGGCGGCACGTTTGAGGTATGTGTGCGGTGTACGGTGGGCGGGGGCTCCCTGCACAGCCCCTCGGTGTCTGGCTTCATCCCACCCGCAGGAGGGTCCTGTATGGACACCCCAGCTAGCAGCCCCCACCGTGCCCTCCCGCGTCTCAAGTACTCTGGGCCAGACTTAAGAGCCCCTAGCGCCTCCTTGCGCCACACTAGAGTCATTTGTTTTACGCTAATGTGGCCCAACGAGGCCAAAATCCTAGCGCCAAATTTACAAAGTGGCGCACTGGATGCCTTGCGCCTTTTTGTAAACCTTTGCGCTACATTATGCCTGCGCCAGCTATAATGTATGCAAATGGGGCGTTCCTCCATTAGGGGGGCCGAAAAAAGGGCGCAGAAAAATCGAAGAGATTTCTTTGAATCATTTTACAGCACTTTTGAAGCCTGCTCTGTGCCGGTCACAAGGCGGCCCCCACTGTTTGCTTTGCAGGGTTAGAGTCAGCATTTCTAATGCTAATCCTGAAAAGGAAAATGTTGTAATATTGTTGTAATGATGAATACCTATGTATTTTAACATATTAACCTATTATATAAACACTGTTTTACGTAGTTAACTAACTTAATTCCTACATAGCTAAATCCTTACAAGTATGTTTATATTTCATTAGTATAAGTGTAATGGTACGCTCCTAGGCTCTCCTGTAGAATGTTAGCTAATGGTACGACCAGGAGTGCACCTTAGAATGTTGGTGAGAAGAGTGTTGAGAGGAGAAAAGGAGCTGTCAAGTGAGGAGGTGTTTTGCAAGGAGTACGTACAATAAACTGGTCAACTACTTCTGTTGGTTGCGAGTTATTACAGAAGAACTTTTGGCGACGAGGATGGGATAGATATACAAAAAGGGAAGTGTTTCAGATGTGGGAATCCCAATCACCTAGCTAACAGTCCTCTTTGTCTGGCGCGCAACTGTTTATGCAGGAAATGTGGTGCCAAGGGGCACTATGCACGGGTGTGTAGAAATGATAAAGGCATGAAAAAAAAAACTAATATGGTGGAAGAGGTCATTGATTTAGGTAGTAAATTCATACTGCAGGTCAAGGCAAGTCATGGGAGGGAACCCCTTAGCAACAATTATCCATTGTGCAGCATCAAACTTGATGGTATTGAGGTGGAAGCGTACGCGGATTCATGCTCACCATACACATTCATGAATTACCAAACCTATGTTGATAATTTTCATGACCAGGGGTACAAATTGAACACGGCTAATATAAGACCAGGAGGATATAATAATGATCCTATACCACTTAAAGGGATGCTCGAAATGAACATTACATTCAGGGATAGGCACACCAAGGGAGCAGTGTATGTCACAGAGAAAGGATCAAACTTATTAGGGTGGAAACACCAAAAGGATCTTGGAATCAAACTGGATCCTAACAGCAAGGAACAAGTGTTGTTAGTAAACTTGCAAGAAATTAGTGAAGGCATTAGTGAAGGATTTCCCAAGCTGTTTGAAGATAGATTGGGTTTATTGAAAAATTTCCAGCACAAAATTAAACTCAAGGAGGGTGCTACACCTGTAGTACACAAGTGCAGGACTGTGCCGTACTTAATGAGGGAACCCCTAAAAGAAGAATTGGAGAAACAAGTTAAAACGGGAGTTATTGAACCAATTGAGTGTTCCTTGTGGCTGGCACCCATAGTGGTCACTAGGAAACCTAACGGCAGAGGCATTCGTCTATGTGTAGATTTGAGGGATTTGAACGCTAATATATGGGTGGACAGGTTCCCCTTACCCAAGATAGACGAAATGGTGAGCATGTTAGGGGCAGCCAGATATTTCAGTGTAATTGATTTATCGTCCGCTTACCACCAAGTGGAATTACATCCATCTTCACGCTCACTCACATCATTTATCACTCCGTTTGGGGCATTTAGATATCGCCGGATGCCCTTTGGCCTTGCTTCAGCGGCAGCGGTATTTCAAAGAATAATGCAAACCATATTGCAAGGAATTAAGCAGATTATGTGCTTCCAGGATGACATATTAGTGTATGGAAGTGCAGAGAGTGAACACAATTCCATTTTAAGAGAAGTATTCAAAGCCCTTGATGATGCAGGCATGACAATTAGAAAGGAAAAGTGCCAACTAGGAGTGGAGTCAGTGGAATATCTGGGGCATAAGATAAATAAAAACGGGGTAGAACCTAAATGCGATCTTGTTGTGGCAGTGAAGGAAGCCCCAGCCCCAACTAATAAAGAGGAATTGAGATCGTTCTTAGGGTTAGCTGAGTTTATGTCTAAATTTGTTCACAATTTTGCAGTGGTCACGGCCCCCTTGAGAGCATTATTAAAGAAGAATGCACCTTTTGAGTGGAGTGATGAGTGTCAAGTTGCATTCGTACAAGTCAAGGATGCCATAGTCCATTGCCCTACGTTAGGGAACTTTGATCCCACTAGGAGAACATGGCTTACCACGGATGCTAGTGGGAAAGGTCTTGGTGCCACCTTATCTCAGTGTATTGACGGGCAGGAAAGGATTGTGGCGTTTGCATCCAAGTCATTAAGGGAGGCAGAACTCAACTACTCTACGATTGAAAGAGAAGCGCTGGCGTGCTTTTGGGCCATTAACCACTTCAAGTTTTTTTGTGGGGTTTGCCTTTCTTGGTTAGGACGGACCACAAACCCCTCATTTCTTTGTTCACCATTAAAGGTAAAGACCATGCCACACCACGTATTGCAAAATGGATCATGGGGCTAGAAGCCTTTAATTTCGATATGCAATACGTTCCAGGAAAAAAAAATATTATAGCTGATTGTCTGTCTAGGCTACCCAGAGAGGAGAGGCAAAACGAAATGGAAGAGACCTTTGAACCAGTGTTCTATGTAGAGCTATCAGGCATTACCAAGGAAGAATGGGTCACAGCCACTAATGAGGATCAGGTTATACAAGCCTTGAAAAGTAAAATAAGGAGTGGGTGGCCTGAAAGACCACAACCGATCGATGAGGAACTCAAGGGGTACTGGGAGGTGCGTGATGAGTTACATATAGCCAATGACTTAGTTATGAGAGGTGAACGAATAGTTCCTCCTAAAGTGTTGTGGGAAAAACTTATAGCTCTAGCACACGAGGGACACCTAGGTAGAACTTTAACCAAAAATAAACTTCGAGCTTCATACTGGTTTCCCACCATGGACAGGTTGGTGGAAAGTACTGTTCGGGAGTGTGTCCTTTGTGCAATGAGTGATAAAACCAAGGTTACGCGCAGGTCCCCTTTATCTCCCGTCGAGGTTCCCACCAAACCTTGGGACAAGTTAGGGTTGGATATCCTGGGACCCCTCACATGTTTGGGATCGAGAGCAAGGTTCATGTTCGTTTTAGTCGATTATCATACACACTGGGTGATGACAAAAGCTGTTCATAATGTAACGACGCAAGAGGCAATAGCGTTTCTGAAAGAAGCCTTTACAAGAGAAGGTATTCCAAGCACTATTGTGACAGACAATGGGGTGCAGTTCACTTCTGGAGCCATGGCAGAGTTTTTAAGAAACAGTGGGATACAACACTTTAGGTCAGCATTGTACAACCCGAGGGCTAATGGTCTTGTGGAGAGGGTTAACAGGATGGTCAAAGAGTGTTTGCAGTTATCTAGCATGTCGCGAGAGCCAGGAGAGAGTGCGATTGAGCGAATGTTATGGTCATACCACACCACCCCCAATTTGGTCACAGGAGTATCTCCTTTTGTTTCTCTTAAGGGTAGGCAACCGGGAACCAAATTAAACCCCAATTGGTTGAAGGGGGGGGAACCTGTTTTGGTTCAGCGTGAGGAAGTGCTGGCGAGAGTAGAGAAGAGTCAGAGAAAGTATCAGGAGTGGTATAACAACAAATATGGTGTTAGGAGAAAACAATGGAAGGTGGGTCAGTGGGTCAGAGTGAGACTTCCAGAATCCATTCGGAAAGGAACGAGCAAGTTCTCGGAACCGTTACGAATTGTGAAATTACATAAAAATGTGGTAACTTTAGACGATGGTCGGGTATGGAGCATGGATCGCATATCTGCTATCCAGGACAACCAACCAGATAAGGAACAGGAGAGAATTGGAGAGGGAAGCAAGACCATTCCCTGGAGAACCCAGACTGATTTTCCCAGGAGAAGAACTCCTCCAGCATGGCACAAGGACTATGTCCTACGACAATAAACAATATGATGAACCATTCTCCCTTATGTATTGGAGGGAAAGGGGAAGTGTTGTAATATTGTTGTAATGATGAATACCTATGTATTTTAACATATTAACCTATTATATAAACACTGTTTTACGTAGTTAACTAACTTAATTCCTACATAGCTAAATCCTTACAAGTATGTTTATATTTCATTAGTATAAGTGTAATGGTACGCTCCTAGGCTCTCCTGTAGAATGTTAGCTAATGGTACGACCAGGAGTGCACCTTAGAATGTTGGTGAGAAGAGTGTTGAGAGGAGAAAAGGAGCTGTCAAGTGAGGAGGTGTTTTGCAAGGAGTACGTACAATAAACTGGTCAACTACTTCTGTTGGTTGCGAGTTATTACAGAAAAGTTGACGCTACTTCTCTAAGTACCGCCATGGTGCGCTGTATCTTGGCTACGGCGCACACATGGTGGCGTTAGGGGGCGCTAAGGGGTGCAGGGAAAGTGGCGCTGTACCGGAGGCTGCGAGACTTTCCTTAAATCAGCCCTAAGTTGCACTTTTGCATCCTGAGGGCTGGGCGCAGCCCGAGGTCATAAATTAACAGCGCTCACTCCTCGGACCCCAGTAAAGTGTGTGCGCCTCTGCGTATAGCGCCGCCAGTAGCTGAGGTCCGCCTGCATTACATGCCCCTGACCCATCGGCACTGGCGACGACGACTGCTATGTGCACCCTACAGTGCTTAATTTGAGCCAATGGTTGCTGGTGGGGGTCACCAGCACTTATTTTGGGGGGCCAGCACTGATTTCTCCACATCACACATTTTCCGAGACCAACGTAGGGAAAAACAAACAAAACTGAGGAAAAGAAATACCGAATATGCGTCACCAAGGGAGACACCTGTGAGAGTCATATAGCGGAGCAGGGAGTGCCTCCAGTGCGCTGAAGAGACCTGAAGTGGATTCGAGACTGCGCACCCTTTCTATTCACACTATGACATTTTATAGCACCAGCTGCGGGTGTCTGAGTGGCGCTTCGAGCACCAGCACTTATTATTTTACAAATTAAGCACTGGCCCCGTAGCTGAGTGAGAGCGGCCCGCACGCACTGTGTTGCTGTTATTGCAGGAAGTCCTCGCTGCGTGGTACATCCTGGGTGCTTCACTCCTGTCCCTGGAGTCAGAGTCCCCGTCTCCACGGAGCTCACGAGAAGACCCTGCGGTGAAGAGAGCAGGTGATGTGGCCGATACATCCACCACCTACTGGCGGCATCTGGACACTGCACCACGTGCGCAGCATCACTCCCCGATGGCGACAAGTGAGGGGCAGAGGCCAGGCATGAGTAGTGGCTCGGGCCTGGCATGATCATCAGTAGTAGCAGAAAGACATCAACACTATAAACCGAACACCTCAAAAGGGGGTCAGCAACGGTTGGCGCTAGACAACATGTAACAGCAACACACAGGCACGTTCAGAGGCCTGCATTGCCCCACCACGTCAGTGCAGCAGCCAACTTAACGCCCTGCTTTATACTTTTTGGTGAAAAAAAAATTGCGCCAAAAAGTTTAGCACCGGCTTGCACCATTTCTGTGCACCAGCCTGGCACCATCTTCATGGAATGGTGCAAGCCGGTGTAAAGGGTAGACTAGCATAAAAAAAAATGATGTTAGTCAGGTAGGGCTGGTTGTATGGAAGAAGGATGTTTTGCACCAAAAAAATGCATTAGGCAGGTTAGAGTGAAAAAAAATGACTCTAACCTGCCTGGAGTCATTTTCTGATGCAAAACCATCCATACAACATGACTCCTGTCGTAGAAAAGACAGGAGTAATGCCCACCACCACCCCACTCTAGTCCAGATGGCCCATCAGGATATGCAGGCTACACCCCAGCTCCCTCTGTGTCACTGTCTAGTGGAGATTCACAAACAGCCCAGCTGTCAGTCTGACCCAGACAGGGAATACACAAGCAGGCACGGTAACAGAATGGTTTAAGCAAGAAAATACCCATTTTCTAGAAGTGACATTTTCAAACTGACAATTTAAAAAACAACGTTACCATAAAATATATTTTTAAATTGTGAGTTCAGAGACCTCAAACCCCTTATCGCTGCCTGCTGCCAAAGGGAAACTACACTTAAAAGAGATTTAAAGGCAGCCCTCATGTTAACCTATGAGAGAGATAGGCCTTGCAACAGTGAAAACTAATTTGGCGTTATTTCAACATACACTGCACCCTGCCCGTGGGGCTACCTAGGGACTACCTTAGGTGTGCCTTAAATGTATAAAAAAGTAAAGGTTTGAGCCTGGCAAGTGGGTACACTTGCCAAGTCGAATTGGCAGTTTAAAACTGCACACACAGACACTGCAGTGGCAAGTCTGAGCCATGTTTACAGGGCTACCTATGTGGGTGGCACAACCAGTGCTGCAGGCCCATTAGTAGCATTTTATTAACAGGCCCTGGGCACCTCTAGTGCACTTTACTAGGGACATACTAGTGAATCAAATATGCCAATCATGGAAAAGCCAATTACACATACACAGGGAGCACTTGCACTTGAGCACTGGTCAGCAGTGGTAAAGTGCACAGAGTACCAAAACCAGCAAAAACAAAGTCCAGCACACAGTCAAAACATGGGAATCAGAGGAAAAAGGCAGAGGAGACCACACCAAGGATGCCAGGTCTAACATGGAGGAAGAGCTGAGGAGATTAGATGAGCAAGGGGTGATTGAGAAGGGCATGGGCCCAACCCCTTGGGTCTCGCCACTGGTGATTGTGCCAAAACTGAAGCAGCCAGGAGCCATTAGGCTGTGCGAGGTCATGAGATAGCAGAATAAAGCCTTCCGGAGAGAACAAAACATCACTCCTCCAGTAGATTACATTGTGGCAGACCTGAGCGGGGCTCAATGATTTTCCATTTTGGACTTGAATGTCAGCTACCATCAGCTGAAACTAGATCCTGCCAGTTGGTACATCACAACCTTTTCAACCCATGTGGGTCTTCAACGATATTTGGGATATCATCTGCAGCAGGGGTGTTTCAGAATACCATCCTGTTAAATTGATTATAATCCACAGAAAACACTTTTCTTCAGGTTTTCTTTATTGGTGAAAAGCTTGGTAGTAACAGCTTGTAGAAAAGGCCCAGGAATGAATGTTTAATGGGCACACAGTTCAAACTACAACAATCACAGTTCCATAATAGAACAACTAGTCAACCAGTGACACAGCTGTGCCAAGTTACATCACAACAATTATCTAAACATGCCACACATCTCTTCCTTTTTTTATATTACATTTTTATACAAAAGATGTGGGTTGCATAAACCTAACAAGCAAAACAAGTAAACTAATTTGATTTTTCACTCTATAATATTTGGAAATAATAAAAATACA
The DNA here is from genome assembly GCF_031143425.1 of Pleurodeles waltl. NCBI lineage: Eukaryota > Metazoa > Chordata > Amphibia > Caudata > Salamandridae > Pleurodeles > Pleurodeles waltl. The sequence goes on along the minus strand of NC_090444.1, from coordinate 1,870,898,986 downwards.
GTAAAGCAATACATTTAATGAACATATATTTTAGGCACTCTGATAATTCCACCGCTCTTTCTTAACACTTAACACAGATATTTCCAGATCCTTCACAGTGTTACCATGCTTGCTTTCTGTGGCAGACTTGACCTCATCTTCAGCAACTTTAATACTTCACCATCTCATGTCTTCTAACTTTGGCAATTCTGGACAAATTCCACCATTGTCCATTTGACACATGCACAGCACTACTTCTTACATGCGTAACCTTAAAAGGATCTCCAAAGTTGGACCAAGCCTATCTTTGCAACATAGGATCTCTAATTTGTACCATATCTCCTACTTCAACTCTAGGTTTTCTGATCACTCTATCCATACCGTTCAAATCTTTCTGACAACGCATAGCACTGTATTTGTCACTCAACATTTGCGCACTCTTACAGGCTCCAGAGACATCATACCTTGATCCATCACTCTCATTTTCCAAAACAGACACAAAGAAGACACCACTTATCTCCTTCTCATAAGCGCAAAAGGTATCTCCCCGGTGGCCGTTTCACAATTCACTTTAGACCAGACTGCACTTTCTACTAACACTCTATTGAACCTTTCAACCTTTCTGTTGGCTCGAGGGTGGTATAAAGGAGCGCATAAATGTTTCACACCACACCTCTCCAAAAAGTTGATTATAATAGCAGAGGAAAAACGCACCCTATTATATGTGAGCAACTTCTGTGGTGTCCCTTCCCTGGTGAAAACATCACATAAAAAACTAATGACTGAATCATTGGTAAGTTCAGCTATACCCCACACCTCCACCCATCTTGAAAGATGATCAACAAGCACAAAAAAAAACCCATCATAGGGGGAAGTAGGTGAAACAGTCCCAAAAAATCTACCGCAATTCTCTGCCACACTTTGCTAGGATTAGCCACAGGTATAGGTGTTGGCACAGTGGTCACCAAATGGTTATCACTGGAACAACATTGCACGCAGTTCTTGCCTAATCTTTCTACATCTGCGTCCATCCCTGGCCATCAAAAATCAATCCTTATTGTTTGTTTGGTGGCAATCATGCCTAGATGTCCTTCATGCACTGTCTCTAGAATCTGTTGGTGAAAACATATTGGTGGCACCAACTTTTTGCCTCTACCCAACAACCCACCTTCCAATGACAACTCATCTGCTATTTTGCAGTAGGATTGTAATGACATTTTGAGAGATTTTTCTTCTGGCCATCCTGATTTCACCAAAGTTATAACATTACTCAAAACACCATATTTTTTTCATTTCTTACACCACTCATTCATGCCAGCTCAAATCACTTGATTTTCAAAGTGAGCAATGAAGCACTCTTCAGTCTCTTCATATACATAATCCGTGCTTGAATTTTCTACAGGCAAACGGGACAAAATATCTGCCTTGACATCTTTTCCATCTGCAATTTAGCTCACCTTGAAGTTAAATTCTAACAACTTCATTGATAACCTAGCCAATTTAGCTCTGGCTTTTTTAGTTTATTTCTTGATAAGATATCTACAAGAAGTCTGTGGTCTGTTACAAAGCAAAATTTCCTGCCCCAAAAATAGGGATTACATTTTTCCACTCCCCATACACAAGCTAACATTTCCTTCTCTATGATTGAATAGCTTGACTCCATGTCATTCAATGTCCTGGAAGCAAACCCCACAGTAATGTCCTTGCTGTAACAAACTTTTGACAAAACAGCACCCATAGCGTAAACACTGACATCCACAGTTACTAAAGTCTCATGACCTTCAGCGTACAGTTATAAAGAGGGAGGTGACAAGATACTCCATTTAATACAATCAAAACTTCACTGGCAATCATCTGGCCACACAAACTCTGAATTATTTTACAGCAATCCCTTAAAACATGCAGTCAAATTAGCAACATTTTGAATAAATTTGGTGTAAAGCATGCAGAGACCAAGGAACGATCTAAGTTGATCTCTGTTAGTGGGGTGTGATTTGTTACACTTCCAGAGGTCAGATTGTGCCCTAAATTTCTAATTTCATTGACACCAAATGCACACTGTGTTTTCCTTAATGGTCACACCATTGTTTTCCAAGACAAACAGAACCATCTAAATACTCTCATTATGTTGCTGTATTGTGTCAGCATAAATCAGAAAATCATCCTGAAATATCACCATGTTTGCAATGTTCTCAAGCATTTTCATCATTACTTTTTGAATGACGACACCCCTGAGGCTAACCTAAATGGCATATGGCAAAACGGTAATACACCCTCAGGTATGAGGAAAGCTGTAAGATGACAAGAATGTTCATCTAGGACGATCTGATGATATGCTGCCTGCAAGGAAATGCCTCCTTGGCATGGTTACCCCCTGACTTTTTTCCTTTGCTGATGCTAAGTTATGATTTGAAAGTGTGCTGAGGCCTGCTAACCAGGCCCCAGCACCAGTGTTCTTTCCCTAACCTGTACCTTTGTTTCCACAATTGGCACACCCTGGCATCCAGGTAAGTCCCTTGTAACTGGTACCCCTGGTACCAAGGGCCCTGATGCCAGGGAAGGTCTCTAAGGGCTGCAGCATTTCTTATGCCACCCTAGGGACCCCTCACTCAGCACAGACACACTGCTTGCCAGCTTGTGTGTGCTGGTGGGGAGAAAATGACTAAGTCGACATGGCACTCCCCTCAGAGTGCCATGCCATCCTCACACTGCCTGTGGCATAGGTAAGTCACCCCTCTAGCAGGCCTTACACCCCTAAGGCCGGGTGCACTATACCACAGGTGAGGGCATATGTGCATGAGCATTATGCCCCTTCAGTGTCTAAGCAAAACCTTAGACATTGTAAGTGCAGGGTAGCCATAAGAATATATGGTCTGGGAGTTTGTCAAACACGAACTCCACAGTTCCATAATGGCTACACTGAAAACTGGGAAGTTTGGTATCAAACTTCTCAGCACAATAAATGCACACTGATGCAATTGCAATTTATTGTAACATACACCCCAGAGGGCACCTTAGAGGTGCCCCTGAATACCAACCCGACTTCCAGTGTAGGCTGACTAGTTTCTGCCAGCCTGCCACACACCAGACATGTTGCTGGCCACATGGGGAGAGTGCCTTTGTCACTCTGTGGCCAGGAACAAAGCCTGTACTGGGTGGAGGTGCTTCTCACCTCCCCCTGCAGGAACTATAACACCTGGCGGTGAGCCTCAAAGGCTCACCCCCTTTGTTACACCACCCCAGGGCACTCCAGCTAGTGGAGATGCCTGCCCCTCCGGCCACTGCCCCCACTTTTTGGCAGCAAGGCTGGAGGAGATAATGAGAAAAACAAGGAGGAGCCACCCACCAGTCAGGACAGCCCCTAAGGTGTCCTGAGCTGAGGTGACTCCTACTTTTAGAAATCCTCCATCTTGAGAGTGGAGGATTCGCCCAATAGGATTAGGGATGTGTCCCCCTCCCCACAGGGAGGAAGCACAAAGAGGGTGTAGCCACCCTCCAGGACAGTAGCCATTGGCTACTGCCCTCCCAGGCCTAAACACACCCCTAAATCTAGTATTTAGGGGCACCCCAGAACCTAGGAAACTAGATTCCTGCAACCTTAACAAAGAAGAAGGACTGCTGACCTGAAGCCCTGCAGAGAAGACAGAGACGACAACTGCCTTGGCCCCAACCCTACCGGCCTGTCTCCCAACTTCGAAGAAAACTGCAACAGCGACGCATCCAACAGGGACCAGCAACCTCTGAAGCCTCAGAGGACTGCCCTGCACCCAAGGACCAAGAAACTCCCGTGAACAGCGGCTCTGTTCAAAACCAGCTACTTCTTGGCAACAAAGAAGCAACTTCCAAAGACTTCACGTTTCCTGCCGGAAGCGCGAGACTTCACCCTCTGCACTCGATGCCCCCGGCTCAACCTGCAGAAAACCAACACCTCAGGGAGGACTCCCCATCGACTGTGAGCCCGTGAGTAACCAGAGACGACCCCCCTGATCCCCCACAGCGACGCCTGCAGAAGGAATCCAGAGCCTCCCCCTGACCGTAACTGCCTGTAACAAGGGACCAGAAGCCTGGAACCAAGCCTGGAACCAACACTGCACCCGCAGCCCCCAGGACCTGAAGGAACTGAACTCCAGTGCAAGAGCGACCCCCAGGCGACCCTCTGCCTAGCCCAGGTGGTGGCTGCCCCAAGGAGCCCCCCCTGTGCCTGCCTGCATCGTTGAAGTGACCCCCGGGTCTCTCCATTGCTTTCTATACAAAACCCGACGCCTGTTTGCACACTGCACCCGGCCGCCCCTGTGCCGCTGAGGGTGTACTTTCTGTGCCTTCTTGTGTCCCCCCCCGGTGCCCCCCTGAGGATGCAGGTACTTACCTGCTGGCAGACTGGAACCAGGGCACCCCTGTTCTCCATAGGCGCCTATGTGTTTTGGGACCTCCTTGACCTCTGCACCTGACCGGCCCTGAGCTGCTGGTGTGGTAACTTTGGGGTTGCCTTGAACCCCCAACGGTGGGCTGCCTATGCCCCAAGTTTGAGACTTGTAAGTGTTTTACTTACCTTCAAAACTAACCTTCACTTACCTCCCCCAGGAACTGCTGATTTTTGCACTGTGTCCACTTTTGAAATAGCTTATTGCCATTTGTACAAAGACTGTACATGATATTGTGTTCATTCAAAGTTCCTAAAGTATCTAAGTGAAGTACCTTGCATTTAAAGTGTTGAATGTAAATCTTGAACCTGTGGTTCTTAAAATAAATTAAGAAAATATATTTTTCAATATAAAAACTTATTGTCCTAGAGTAAGTATTTGAGTGTGTGTTCCTCATTTATTGCCTGTGTGTGTACAACAAATGTTTAACACTACCCTTTGATAAGCCTACTGCTCGACCACACTACCACAAAATAGAGCATTAGAATTATCTCTTTTTGCCACTATCTTACCTCTAAGGGGAACCCTTGGACTCTGTGCATGCTATTTCTTACTTTGAAATAGTGCATACAGAGCCAACTTCCTACACTGCCCTAAGATCCAATTTAGAGACCCATTTTGCTTAACCCACAGTATTAATTAAATCTTCAATACATGGAAGCGGAACATTCTTCACCCAAATTTCCTAATTTAGTATTCTACAGTCAACAAAAAGGTGCACTTCCCCAGATTTCTTTTTAGCAAGAACCACCTGAAAGAGCCATAAACTGGCATCTACCTGTTCAATAATTTCATCATCCGGCAATTAAAAAAAAAAAATAGATGATAATTCACTTCCCAGATGGACGGCTCAATGATGTTATGATAGCTATGATACCCAGTGGCTGAGGTCATTCAGTCTACAGCTTTCTCCAAGGTAAAGCCTGCATGGGATAAAGTATTTGCCATGTTGTGAGTCCTGGATGAAGTGAAAATGGCCAATGGTCCATTGTTCCAGGGGCACGAGTTCAAAGAATACCTGCAGTTGCAGAACATCACACAGAGGAAGGCGACCCCCCACAGTAGGCTTAAGCCAATGGAGGTGTAGAGCGTTTTATGCGCACCCTGATTAGGATGCTCCAAGTAGGCGTAGGAGGACAAACTCTGCACCAGTGGACCTACGAATGCAAAGGGCTGCCCAAGATTCTGTCCCCATGGGGCCACAATGGAAGTCCGCAGTAATCAATGGACAAGACACCCAGCAGAGAAAAGGAGAAACCCAAATAAAAAAGCGAGCCTGACTCGGTGAGCAACGACTCCTGATTTGTCTATGTGGGACTCAGTAATAATATAGAATCATCATCCAGGATGCAAATGTTGTGCAGCGTTTGAGAGAGAGGTATGGAAGGTTGTGAGCATACAAGGAACTATTGTCACAGTGCAGCGGGGCCACCTGACCGTAGCCGGCAATGTGTCGTGGTTTAAGAAGATGACGGGCCCCGCTGTGGGCATGGAGGAGAGCCAGGAGGAAGAGGATATTGCCACCTCTTCTGACAACGTGGCTTTGGACTGCAATACTGGGGCTGACTATGAAAGCACTCGCATGCCAGGAGGGCCAGTGCCATCATCCTATGGGGGTGCAGAACAAACCACCATTGTCACATCACCGGCTAGTGACCAGGACAGAAAGAGCTGAAGCCAGAAGTAAAGTCTTTGCCCCAACCAAGCACCTACCCAGAGACTGAAAGATTACATATACACTGATTATTAGTGAGGTGTTTGCTGTTAATCAAAGCTGGTAGGAATGTAGGGTGAAGGAAGTTCCTTATTGGGCTACAGTGTGTGCATGTTTGTATCAGCACTTGGTTAGTTATTTATTTATTTATAAATATCAGTGAAACTGCCACTTCAATTGGTCACTGAAACAGGATCTGTTACGTGGGTGGCCATGTTGGATTGGAGAATGGCCTGTAACTACTTTTGTCTACTGTAGAAATAAGACATCTTGATGGGAGCAACCATTTTGGGTTGGGGAAAGGCCTGATACTACTTCTACCTACTGTGGAAACAAGACATTCTAGGATGATTTTCTACAAGATTTAAAGACTCAGGCCCTCATTACAACCCTGGCGGTCCAAGACCGCCAGGGCTGTTCTGGAGGAAGCACCGCCAACAGGATGGAGGTGCTTCCCAGGGCATTACGCCGCCGCGGTTGCACCGCCAAGCCGGCGGTTTCCCGCCACAATGGCCCCGGCGGTTGTAATCCGCCAGCAGCGCTGCCCAGGGGATTACGAGTCCCCCTACCGCCAGCCTTTTCCTGGCGGTTTGAACCGCCAGGAAAAGTCTGGTGGTACGGGGAGTCGCGGGGCCCCATGACAGGGCCCCATGCAGCTTTTCACTGTCTGCTATGCAGAAAAGCGCAACGGTGCAACTGCACCCATCGCACGGCCACAACACCGCCAGCTCCATTTGGAGCCGGCTCCTGTGATGCGGCTGAGATCCCCGCTGGGCCGGCGGGCGGAAACATAGATCTCCTAATGGCCGCGGCGGGGGTGCGGCCGCATTGGCGGCCGCCCGGCTGCCCGCCAAGGTCGTAATGAGGGCCTCAGTTCTGTAATAATGCAAGTCTGTCGGTTAGTGACAGGCACATTTTTTTTTCTTCATAATAAAATGACTCATGGACTTTTTTTTTTTTCAGTGTGAAACAATGCGAATTCTATGAATTTCTAAGTGTACTTCAGTTTGTTTTGGTGGTTACTTGTTGTTTTGTGAAAATTTAATTACATTCTGGTTGCAGCTTGTTGGAAAGTGGATTATTGGCAAGGGTATGTAAGTACCTACACTTAGCAATAGGCCACCAACCCCACTAGGTTCAGGTAGGTCTCCATAAATTAACCCCAGCTCAACCCTTGGTAGCTTTGCAACGAGCAACAAGGCTTAATTTAGGAGACAAAAGTGTGTAAAGCATTCAAGTATCACAAAACAGTAAGTAAATAAAACATAGGAAACACTTTAAAAATCCAATACCAATTTATAAAAATAGGAAATATTTATATGTTTAATTTGACATCAAAACAAATAAAATTGGATAAGGGAAACCGGAGATATTATTTTTTAAACAATTAGGCCCTCATTACAAACATTGGCGGGCGGTGCCGTGCGGCCACCAATGTGGCCGCACTCCCGCGGTGGAAATTACGAGATCCCCACTGGGCTGGCGGGCAGAAACCTAGTTTCCGCCCGCCGGCCCAGCGGGGATGTCGGCCACAACACGGGAGCCGGCGGGTGCAGTTGCAGACAGTGAAAAGCTCCATGGGGCTGTGGCAGGGGGCCCTGCGACTCCCCTTTCCGCCAGCCTTTTCATGGCGGTTCCTACCGCCATGAAAAGGCTGGCTGGAGGGGGACTCATAATCCCCTGGGCAGCGCTGCAAGCTGGGGGATTACCACCAACGTGGCGGTGAACCGCCAGGACCAACGTGGCGGTAAACCACCGGTTTGGGGGTGCAATCGTCAGAACAGCCCTGTTGTAATGAGGGCCTTAATGTTTTCTAGCACATAGAAACAAAAAGCGCCAATCTGGTCGCACCTCCTCCGGGGCAAAGTCAGAGATTCAGGCCAACCGCGATGGAGCCCTGCTCAGCTACAGCAAGCTGGAGGCCTTGATCAAAAGTTTACCTTCGGACTTAGTCGTTTTCTTGAAGATTTTCTTCAGCTGGACAAAGTTGCCAGTCCAATCAGACCTCCCTTGAGCCCTCTTCGGATATGCGTCCACGGTGACCTCGGTGAAGATTTCTACGTTCGGACTTTTCAGGACAAAAATCTTCATCCGGGCCAAAGCCGAATCTTGATCTGACGTCCCTGGAGCTCTCCTCGCATACGCTGCATGGGAAGCCCTGGTCAACATTTTACCTTCGGACTTAGTCACTCTTATGGGGCATTTACCTTCCAATGGGGGTTGACCCTCCCCAGCAATCCAATTTCGATGCAAGGTTATCAGATCACTTTTCTCAGAGCCCCCGATGAAGTCCTGAAAGTCCGGGGTTCCGGAGCTTTTTAGTAGGACAAACCTGCAAGTCAGGCCGTGTCGCGGTTGAGGCAAGCCTCACCCCGGCGGGTTGGTCCCTTTATGGAGCTTTTTACAAAAATGTCTCCAATGTTCTCCAAACGTCTGGATCTTCTTTTGGAAGGTCTTTGAAGGTCTTTTAGGAGTCCACAGCTCACCCCCAAGGTTCCAGAAGCTCTGAGTTGCTCCTTGAGGGTTAGGACTCCAACTCCCAGAATGCACCTGGCTCAAACTCCAAAATGACCTCTGGACAGTGGTCAGCTGATCAGTTTCTTCAGGATTTGATGCAGGGGATTCTGGTTAGCTATTTTTCACCTGTAGCAAGCAGGGAGTCCCTTCTTGAACCAGTTTAAGCCAGACAAAGTCCTTTTTGTGGTGAAGCCCAAGTGTGCAGCTGGTGCAGTCCTCCAGAGTGCAGTGTAAGGTGCAGGTCAGGGGTCTAGCAGGGCCGTCCTTCTTCTTCTTTGTGTTGTTCCTTGTAGGGATCTGAGGTGTGGGTGCAGATCTGCCATATTAATCCTTGCTCCTGAGTGAAAACCATGGGGGCCTGGTTGTCCAATCACAGACAGGCTCCTCCTCCGTTTGATGACCACTTCCTGTGAAGTATGGCAAAAATCAATCCCAGGGAGCAACATTCTTCAAAAATCCAACCTGTCTGGAAGTGATTTTCAGAGGTTAGATCTGGCTGAGCACACCCACTGGTATGGCTAAAAATCCTAAACACACTCTCTCCTCCCCTCTCCTGATCTCATCAAGAGGGCACCTAATTGTTTGGGGTTGCAGAAAGTGAGGGAGGTCCTGAGCTGCTCCAAATGTCCTTCCCTGCCTTTGAAGACCAGTTTGGCTGCTCTCCCCCCATCCTGTTTCATCATCTGCTGAGGCAGATCTCCTTCCCCAGGCACATCTCTTCGTGTTCAGCCCAGGCCACTTCACACCTCATCAAGGCAGTATGGCCAGGCTGCCAGAGGCTGGCCAATCAGAGAAGGTCACTACAGAGCTGAAGTTGGCAACTTTTCATGTAGAGCTTTAAAACTCTTTACCTGAACTACTTATATTAAATCCAACAATGGCAAGTTGTGGGATTTATTATAACAGTTAATTTGATACCAAACTCAAGGTATCTGTCTCTTATGGGGACTTTGTTAATTAAAATAAAGTCTCCCCATTTTAGCCTATGGAGGCCATTCACTACAATGAGGGGAAAACTATTTGCCTATTTTAACTCACCTGATTATAGTTACATGGCATCCAGCCCTAGGGGTACATAGGGCACACCTTAGGGGTGACTTACATGTAAAAAAAAAGGTAGTTTAAGACTTTGGAAATACTTTTAATTCCAAAGTCGAATTTGCATATAACTTGAATTTAAAAGCAGCCAGCAAGACAGGCCTGCCTTTAAAACTGACCCTGGGCACCTCACAGTGCACCTATGGGTGCACTGCCTATGCTGGGGTCCCTAAACCTACATTCCCTACCATATACTAGGGACCTATAGGTAGGTTGATATTGCCAAATATAATTAACCTAATTTGCATATCCACTTTACAGAGAGCACTGGCCCTAGGGTTGGCAAGCAGTACCCAGGGCACAGCCAAGAGTCAGTAACCACCAGTGTCTGTACAAAACGTCTGGGGGTGACCAGGGCGAAAAGGAGGACTTTCCTCCCCAGCTTGTTTCATATTAAGATGCAACCGCCCCTACAGTCTCCACGGGAGCCTCCAGTGCTAGAAAGAATGGATAAGAGATTTGGGGCCAGATGTAGGTAGGAAACATTTTGCAAATCGGAAATAGCGACTCCATGCGAATCGCTATTTCCTACTCGCTAAATCAAATGCAATAAATATTTGCGATACTAATTTGCGAGTCGCAGAGGTGTCGCACCGCAATTTGCGTCCTTCGCTTTTGGCGAGGTCGCAATTTGCAACATCGCTAAAAGCGAGATCGCAATTTGCGAGAAGGGTGTCGAAAATTGCGACTGACTCGCAAATCGCCTGCAGGTGCAGCATAACAGTTTGGAAACTTACTTCCTGGCTCTTGGTGATGACATCAGAACAAGGAAGTCATCAAATACACCTGGGAGGAGGGAGGACCACACCCATCCCAAACTGCTGAGCCACACCCAGGGGAGAGGAGCTGCAGCAACCATGGAGGAGACAGGCAGTGCTGGCAGGAGGAGGAAAGTGAAGTTTTCCGACAAAGAGTTGGAGGTGCTGACTGAAGAATGCTGCCTGCACCACAATGAACTGTTTGGGAAGGCAGCAATGAGTGTCCCAGACACTCAAAAGAAAAGGACATGGCAGCAGATCCAAGACAAGATCACTGCCACAGGGGTGAGCCACCGCACCCTTGAGGAAATTCAGAAACAGTGGTACGACCTGCGCTCCAGGACGAAGGAGAGGGTTGCGGAGCGCATGAGGGAGATGAGGGGCACCGGAGGAGGCCCATCCACCGTCCCACCACCCACAGCCCTGGAAAGCATGGTTGAGCAGACCCTGGGGCCAGAGGCCGTCATTGGCATGGGAGAACTGGACAGTTCAGCGCCAGGGACATCCAAAAGTGAGTACCATGAGATATGCTTTGACACCCACAAACGCAGTATACACACTATCCCAGTACACAGCAGCAGGCACCACCAGACTAGCTCCATTCCAGTCTAGCAACCTCTAGAATAGTGCATTATGGGCAATGTAGTACAGTAGTCAGAATGCAGGCAAATGTTTATTATGAGGTATAAAACAGATGTGAGAGACTGACAGTGTATCCCGTATGTCCCACAGGTCTCCCACAAGACACCCCCAGCAGCGACATCAGGCAGGGAGGAGAGCATGGGCCACAGACACTGCAGGAGGCTGCTGGTGAAATTGCAGGGCCCAGCAGGACACCACCAGGGTCCATTTAAGAACAACCGCAGGACATGGGGGCAGCAAAAACAACACCAGGGCCCAGCCCCACAGAGAGGCGCACAGAGCCAGCAGCCAGACGAATGCGCAGATGCCGGCGCAGAGTTCAGTCAGTGCCCAGGAGGAGGTAGGGGAAGCAGTCTTCGCGGGCTTGGAGGCATCGCTCATCCATGTTCAGCGCCTGCAAAACAGACAATTAAGGACCATCACCAGGACCCTCAATAGAATGCAGAGCAGCATGACACATGTGCTGGCGAATGTGAACAGTCAGTTCCACCGAATGAATCCATCCGACATCTGGTGACTGAACTAGTGGCAGACCGAGGACATGCAAAGCGCAGGGAGCGCCACACAGCGGCATGTTTTGACCCCCTGGCTGCATCCATTGGGCGTCTTGCCACAAATACTACAGGCCTCTCAAGACGCACAGTCAGCCTAAAGGTGGAACTTGGGCACTTTGCAGGCGATGTGGCGCGAGGACTTGGCCGCATCAGCCATGCGGTGGACCTTATGGAGAGCAGGCAGGCTGCAAGGGGCACAGGGGAGACCCCTCAGGACAGCGAGGAGGGGTCTACCGTCAGTAGTGTGTCTGCCAGCGAGTCCTGTGTGCTACGGACTGGTAGTGCACGGCAGGGGTCAGGGGACCCACCAGTAATGAGCCATGGTGGCCGCTCTAGGAGGAGGGTGTGAGCCACCTAGGAGGAGGGTGTGAGCCACCAGGCAGCACTGTACGTGAGGCACATGAATTATAATGTGTCTTCATTGCATTTGGACAATTACAGACTGTGACATACAGAAATATTCTTTTTTCACAAAGTTTACTAATAAAAAAGGTTTTGTTTGTTTCACTACACAACTGGGCTCTGTGTGTCTGACATTAGTGAGTGTGGTCACGGTTGACACGTACCTGCCAAAGTATTGGGCTGCAATGTGGTTCCGTCTCTGTTTGCCTTGATTTGCAATGCTTCTATCCCCAGGCTGTCGGTGTGGTAGCTCTTGCTCCTCATCCTCCGTGTCTGTGTCTTCAGGGGTGAGATGTAGCCCATGTCTGGTGGCAATGTTGTGTAGGATGGCACAGGCGGCAACTATCTTGAATGCTGTTACTGGTGCATACTGGAGCGCACCTCCACTTCTGTGGAGGCATCGGAATCTTGCCTTTAACAAGCCAAAGGTCCTCTCTATGACAGTTCTGGTCCACCGATGTGCACTGTTATATCGCCTCTCATTCTCATTGCTGGGTGTTAGGTACGGGGTAAGTATCCACGGTCTTAGCGCATATGCACTGTCACCTGTTTGGCAAAATTTGACAATGTTAGCAGGGCATGGATGGTTTCTACAGTGACCTGTGTGTATGGCTTCAGGGTGTCTGCAGCAATACCTAATAGATATCCGTCTCCAAACTCCCCACGTTCTCGGCATTGGTGTATCCCACTGTGCCTGAATATGTAAGAGTCATGTGTACTCCATGGAAATTTAGCTACAATGTCAGTAATTACATTATGGGCGTCACATACCACCTGGATGTTTAGTGAGTGGGTACATTTCCTATTGCGGAACACATATTCCAGATTTGCAGGAGGGCAGATTTTTATATGTGTCCCGTCCACACACCCTATTACATGGGGGAAGCTGGCAATTCTGTAGAAGTCCAACTTGGTGCTGTTAATTTCTGCCTCATTCCTGGGTAGGTATATATATCTGGACATGTGTGTGAGTATGGCATCTAGGAAACATCTGAAGAATCGTGAGAGTGCACTTTGGGATACCCCACCTGCCACGGCAATCAACCCCTGATAGCTACCCGAGGCCAAGAGGTGCAGTGAGCATAGCACTTGCACATGTGTGGAGATGGCGCTGCCGCGCATTGTCTGTCATTCAAGCTGAGGATTCAGTAGATCAATTAATTCTAAGATTGCAGCACTGCTCAGTCTATATTTGTCATAAATCTCCTCCTCAGTTTGTTGGAATAGTGTCTGTCTGGTTCGGTATATCCTCTCCTGTCTCTGCCTCCTCCTCCTCCTCTGCTGGGTGGCGTGGACTCTCCTCCTCCATGCTATCACATGCAGTTCAGCCATTTTGAGTCACCCCAGATGCCTTCTGGGTCTCCTTTTATACTTTGGTTCTGGTTACCGCCTGCTCTGAATCAGTGGTAATCCGGATGTGCAAATTGGGCTTTTTGCAACTCGTCGCAATTTGCGACTGGCTTTTGCATATAGTTTGCGACTCGCAATTTGCGACTTCCTATTTGCGGGTCGCAAAATCAGGTCGCAAATTTTGGCTAAATGGCTACGTCGGTAATGGCTCGCATCGCTATTTGCATTTCGGAAATGGGATTTTTGCATCCCATTTCAGATTTTGCGAGGTCGCAAATAGCGAATCGGGCCATTTGCGACTCGCAAATGTTTGCTACATCTGGCCCTCGGTGCCTACCTAGGTGCCTTTTATGGTTTTGAATTCAAACCCAACAGGAAAGGATGACATTTGAAGCATTCCTTAGGATTAGAAGACAAAGAGATTTTTGCACATCATCTTGTATTCAGTTCTGATAAATCCTGTGACCAATTAGATGAAAATAAAGAAACAGTTGAAAGGCTTGAAAAAGTTTCTCTAAACCATCTAACCTTGTTGTTAGAAGATATTCACATTTTTTCTTGTGAACAACTAGCAGTGAGTCATTTGGCTTGTAGGCAGCTTCCCTCAGAGTGTTGGCAGCTAAATGTGAATTCTTTATTTTTATATGGAGCAGTGTGTGGTGATGAACAGACGTCAGTGCACAGTGTGTGGTGATGAACAGACGTCAGTGCACAGTGTGTGTGGTGATGAACAGATGTCAGTGCACAGTGTGTGTGGTGAACAGACGTCAGTGCACAGTGTGTGTGGTGAACAGACGTCAGTGCACAGTGTGTGTGGTGAACAGACAGTGCACAGTGTGTGGTGATGAACAGACATCAGTGCACAGTGTGTGTGGTGGACAGACGTCAGTGCACAGTGTGTGTGGTGAACAGACAGTGCACAGTGTGTGGTGATGAACAGACATCAGTGCACAGTGTGTGTGGTGGACAGACGTCAGTGCACAGTGTGTGTGTGGTGAACAGACATCAGTGCACAGTGTGTGTGTGTGGTGATGAACAGACGTCAGTGCACAGTGTCTGGTGATGAACAGACGTCAGTGCACAGTGTGTGGTGATGAACAGATGTCAGTGCACAGTGTGTGCGGTGATGAACAGATGTTAGTGCACAGTGTGTGGTGATGAACAGACGTCAGTGCACAGTGTGTGTGGTGAACAGATGTCAGTGCACAGTGTGTGTGGTGAACAGACATCAGTGCACAGTGTTTGGTGATGAACAGACATCAGTGCACAGTGTGTGTGGTGAACAGATGTCAATGCACAGTGTTTGGGGTGATGAATGCACAGTGTGTGGGGTGATGAACAGATGTCACTGCCCAGTATGGGGTGATGAACAGATGTCAGTGAACAGTGGGGGTGAACAGACGTCAGTGCACAGTGTGTGGTGATGAACAGACATCAGTGCACAGCGTGTGTGGTGAACAGACGTCAGTGCACAGCGTGTGTGGTGAACAAACGTCAGTGTACAGTGTTTGGTGATGAACAGACGTCAGTGCACAGTGTGTGTGGTGAACAGATGTCAATGCACAGTGTTTGGTGATGAACAGACGTCAGTGCACAGTGTGTGGTGATGAACAGACGTCAGTGCACAGTGTGTGTGGTGAACAGACGTCAGTGCAGTGTGTGTGGTGAACAGACGTCGGTGCACAGTGTGTGTGGTGAAAAGACGTCAGTGCGCAGTGTTTGGTGATGAACAGACGTCAGTGCACAGTGTGTGTGGTGAACAGACGTCAGTGCACAGTGGGTGGTAACGAACAGATGCCAGTGCGCAGTGTGTGGTGATGAACAGACGTCAGTGCACAGTGTATGTGGTGAACAGACGTCAGTGCACAGTGTGTGTGGTGAACAGACGTCGGTGCACAGTGTGTGTGGTGAAAAGACGTCAGTGCACAGTGTTTGGTGATGAACAGACGTCAGTGCACAGTGTATGTGGTGATGAACAGATGTCAGTGCACAGTGTGTGTGGTGAACAGACATCAGTGCACAGTGTGCGTGGAGATGAACAGATGTCAGTGCACACTGTGTGGAGATGAACAGACGTCAGTGCACAGTGTTTAGTGATGAACAGACGTCAGTGCACAGCGTGTGTGGTGAACAGACGTCAGTGCACAGTGTTTGGTGATGAACAGATGTCAGTGCACAATGTGTGGTGATGAACAGACGTCAGTGCACAGTGTGTGTTGCCATGAACAGATGTCAGTGCACAGTGTGTGTGTGGTGAACAGACGTCAGTGCACAGTGTGTGTGGTGAACATACGTCAGTGCACAGTGTGTGTGCGGTTAACAGACGTCAGTGCACAGCGTGTGTGGTGAACAGACGTCAGTGCACAGTGTGTGGTAATGAACAGATGCCAGTGCACAGTGTGTGTGGTGAACAGACGTCAGTGCACAGTGTTTGGTGATGAAGAGACGTCAGTGCACAGTGTGTGGTGATGAACAGACGTCAGTGCAAAGTGTGTGTGGCCATGAACAGATGTCAGTGCACAGTGTGTGTGTGGTGAACAGACGTCAGTGCACAGTGTTTGTGGTGAACAAACGTCAGTGCACAGTGTGTGTGTGGTGAACAGACGTCAGTGCACAGTGTGTGTGGTGAACAGACGTCAGTGCACAGTGTGTGATAATGAACAGATGCCAGTGAACAGTATGTGTGATGAACAGATGTAAGTGCACTGTGTGTGGTGATGAACAGAAGTTAGTGCACAGTGTTTGGTAATCAATAGATGTCAGTGTACATTGTGTGGTGATGAACAAATGTCAGTGCACAGTACTGTATGTGTGGCCATGAACAGATGTCAGTGCACAGTGTGTGGTGATGAACAAATGTCAGTGCACAGTGAGTGGTGATGAACGGCTGTCAGTGCACAGTCTGTGGCGATGAACAAATGTCAGTGCACAGTATGTGTGATGATCAATAGTTGTCAGTGCACAGTGTGAGTGATGATCAATAGATGTCAGTGCACAATGTGTGTGGTAATGATCAGATGTCAGTGCACAGTGTGTGATGATGAACAGACGTTAGTGCACAGTGTGTGGTGATGAACAGTTGTCAGTGCACAGTGTGTGTGGAGATGAACAGATGTCAGTGCACATTGTGTGGTGATGAACAGTTGTCAGTGCACAGTGTATGTGGCGATTAACAGATGTCAGTGCACAGTTCGCTGTGATGAAGAGATGTCAATTCACAGTATGTGGTGATGAACAGACGTCAGTGCACAATGTGTGGTGTTGAACAGATGTCAGTGCACAGTTTGTGGTGATGAACATATGTCAGTTCACAGTGTGTGGTGATGAACAGATGTCAGTGCGCAGTGTGCGTAGTGAACAGATGTAAATGCACAGTGCATGTGGCTAGTAACAGATGTCAGTGCACAGTTTATGGTGAACAACAGATGTCAGTTCACAGTGTGTGGTGATGAACAGATGTCAGTGCACCGTGTGTTTTAATGAACAGATGTCAGTTCACAGTGTGTGGAGATGAACAGATGTCAGTGCACAGTGTGTGGTGATGAACAGATGTCAATGCACAGTGTATGTGGCTAGTAACAGATGTCAATGCACAGTTTATGGTGATCAACAGATGTCAGTGCACAGTGTGTGGAGTGATGAACAGATGTCACTGCACAGCATGTGGTGATGAACAGATGTCAGTGAACAGTGTGGGGTGAACAGATATCAGTGAACAGTGTGGGGTGAACAGATAGTGCACAGTGTGTGAAGATGAACAGATGTCAGTGCACAGTGTGTGGAGATGAACAGACATCAGTGCACAGTGGGTGTGGTGATGAATAAATGTCAGTGCACAGTGTGTGGTGAAGAGATGTCAGTGTGCAGTGTATGGTGATGAATAGGTGTCAGTGCACAGTGCACAGCAATGAACAGAGGTTAGTGTACAGTTTGTGGGAATTAACATATGTCAGTGCCCAGTGTGCGGCAAAGAACAGTGCACAGATGAAAGGTGTGTGGTGATGAACAGGTGTCAGTGTACAGTGTGTGTGATGAGCAGATCTCAGTGCAGGGTGTGTGGTAATGAATAGGTGTCGGTGCACAGTGCGCAGCAATGAACAGACGTCAGTGCACAGTTTGTGGGAATGAACATATGTCATTGCCAAGTGTGCGGCAATGACCAGGGCACAGGTGCACGGTGTGTGGCTGCGAACAGTGCACAGAAGAACTGTGCGTGGCAAAGAACAGTGCACAGATACATAATATGCGGCAACAAACAGTACACAGATGCACAGTGTGTGGTTATGAACAGATGCCAGACAGATGTACGGTGTGTGTCAATCAACAGTGCACAGATGCACAGTGTGTGGTGATAAACAGACGTCAGTGCACAGTGTGTTAAGATGAACAGATGTCAGTGCATGGCGTGTGTGGTGAACAGACGTCAGTGCACAGTGTGTGGTGATGAACAGACGTCAGCGCACAGTGTGTGGTGATGAACAGATGTCAGTGCATGGTGTGTGTGGAGATGAACAGATGTCAGTGCACAGTGTGTGGCAATTAACAGATGTTAGTGTGCAGTTTGTGGTGATGAACAGATGTCAATTCACTGTGTGTGGTGATGAATAGATGTCAGTGCACAGTGTGTGTGGTGAACAGACATCAGTGCACAGTGTGTGGTGATCAACAGATGTCAGTGCATAGTGTGAGTGATGAACAGATGTCAGTGCACAGTATGTGGTGAACAGATATCAGTGCACAGTGTGTGGAGATGAACAGTTGTCAGTACACTGTGTGTGTTGTGATGAACAGATGTCAGTCAACAGTGTGTGTGGTGATGAAAAAATATCAGTGCACATTGTGTGTGTGTGTAGGAAAGTACCATCTTGCCTGGCATGTTACCCACATTTTTACTTGAGTGTCAGTTTGTTTTTGCCTGTCTCACTGGGATTCTGCTAGCCATGGCCCAGTGCTCATAGTTTGTGGCCTAAATGTGTTGTTCCCTGTGTGGTGCCTAACTGTGTCATTGAGGCTCTGCTAACCAGAACCTCAGTGCTTATGCTCTCTCTGCTTTTAAAATTGTCACTACAGGCTAGTGACCATTTTTACCAATTCTAATTGGGACACTGGAACACCCTTATAATTCCCTAGTATATGGTACCTAGGTACCCAGGGTACTGGGGTTCTAGGAGATCCCTATGGGCTGCAGCATTTCTTTTGCCACCCATTGGGAGCTCAGACAATTCTTACACAGGACTGCCACCGCAGCCTGAGTGAATTAACGTCTACGTTATTTCACAGCCATTTTACACTGCACTTAAGTAACTTATAAGTCACCTATATGTCTAACCCTCACTTAGTGAAGGTTAGATGCAAAGTTACTAAGTTTGAGGGCACCCTGGCACTGGCCAAGGTGCCCCCACATAGTTCAGGGCAATTTCCCCGGACTTTGTGAGTGCGGGGACACCATTACACGCGTGCACTACATATAGGTCAATACCTATATGTAGCTTCACAATGGTAACTCCGAATATGGCCATGTAACATGTCTAAGATCATGGAATTGTCCCCCCATGCAAATTGTGGTATTGGAGTGCCAATCCCATGCATCCCGGGGCTCCAGCATGGACCCCGGGTACTGCCAAACCAGCTCTCTCAGGTTTTCACTGCAGCTACCGATGCTGCCAACCCACAGACAGGCTTCCGCCCTCCCGGGGTCTGAGCAGCCCAGTCCCAGGAAGGCAGAACAAAGGATTTCCTCTGAGAGAGGGTGTTACACCCTTTCCATTTGGAAATAGGTGTTAAGGGCCTGAGAGGAGTAGCCTCTCCCACCCTCTGGAAATGCTTTGAAGGGCAGAGATGGTGCCCTCCTTGCATAAACCAGTCTACACCGGTTCAGGGATCCCCCAGCACCTGCTCTGGTGTGCAACTGGACAAAGGAAAGAGGAGTGACCACTCCCCTGTCCATCACCACCCCAGGGGTGGTGCCCAGAGCTCCTCCATTGTGTCCCAGACCTCTGCCATCTTGAATGCAGAGGTGTGAGGGCACAATGGAGGCCTCTGAGTGGCCAGTGCCAGCAGGTGACATCAGAGACCCCTCCTGATAGGTGCTTACCTGATTAGGTGTCCCACCCTCCTCTGAGGGCTATTTAGGGTCTCTCCTGTGGGTTTCACGTCAGATAACGAATGCACAAGCTCACCAGAGTTCCTCTGCACTTCCCTCTTCGACTTCTGCCAAGGATCGACCCTGACTGCTCCAGGGCGCCTGCAAAACCGCAACAAAGTAGCAAGATGACTACCAGCAACATTGTTGCACCTAATCCTGGACGCTTTCTCAACTGTTTCCTGGTGGTGCATGCTCTGGGGGTAGCCTGCCTTCACCCTGCACTGGAAGCCAAGAAGAATTCTCCTGTGGGTCGACGGAATCTTCCCCCTGCTAACACAGGCACCAAACTTCTGCATCACCGGTCCTCTGGGCCCCCTCTCATCTTGATGAGCGTGGTCCCTGGAACACAGGAGTTGGATAAAAGTGACCCTGACTGTCCAGTGGTCCTTCTGGCCAAATTTGGTGGAGGTAAGTCCTTGCCTCTCAACGCCAGACAGTAATCCTGTGTACTGCGTGATCTGCAGCTGCTAGGGCTTCTGTGCACTTTTGCAAGGAATCCTTCATGCACAGCATAGCCCAGGTCCCCAGCACTCTGTCCTGCATTGCTCAACTCGCTGAGTTGACCACTGACTTCGTGGGACCCTCCTTTGTAGTGTTGAGATGTCTGCCATGCTCAGATTTCTTGGATGCCTGTCCAAGTACTTCTGTGGGTGCTGCCTGCTTCTGCTTGGGCTCTCTGTACTGCTGAATGCCCCCTCTGTCTCCTCCTCCAAGGGACGACCTTCTGGTCCTTCCTGCGCCCGGGCAGCACCCATTTTCTTTAACCGTAACCTTTGCAGCTAGCAAGGGTTGTTTGTGGTATTTCTGCATGAAAACAGCTCTGCATCCTCCAGCAATCCGTGGGACATCTTCTGTGCAAAGGAGAAGTTCCTGACATCTTCCGTTGTTGCAGAATCTTCAGCTTCCTCTGCCCAAAGGCAGCCCTTTTGCACCTTCATCCGGGGTTTAGTGGGCTCCTGCCCCCCTGGACACTTGCGTGACTCTTGGACTTGGTCCCCTTCCTTTGCAGGTCCTCAGGTCTAGGAATCCGTCTTCAGTGCTTTGCAGTCAGTTGTTGCCTTTGCAGAATCTCCTATCACGACTTTAGTGGGTTTCTGGGGAAGTAGGGTAACTTTATTCCTACTTTTCAGGGTCTTGGGGTGGGGTATCTTGGACCCCCTTAGTGTTTTCTTACACTCCCAGTGACCCTCTACACACTACACTAAGCCAGGGGCCCCTAAGTGGTTCGCATTCCACTTTCTTAGTATATGGTTTGTGTTGCCCCTAGGCTTATTGCATCCTATTGTATTCTACAGTGTTTGCACTACTTTTCTAACTGTTTACTTACCTGATTTTGGTTTATGTGTATATTTTGTGAATTTTACTAACCTTCTAAGGGAGTATATAATCTGAGATATTTTGGCACATTGTCACTAAAATAAAATACCTTTATTTTTAGTAACTTTGAATATTGTGATTCTTATGATATAGTGCTTTATGATACAAGTGGTATAGTAGGAGCTTTGCATGTCTCCTAGTTCAGCCTAAGCTGCTCTGCTATAGCTACCCTAAGCTGCTACAACACTAGTAATCTACTAATAAGAGATAACTGGACCTGGCACAAGGTGTAAGTACCACTAGGTACCCACTATAAGCCAGGCCAGCCTCTTACAGAGTGGTGATGAATAAATGTCAGTGCACAGATGCAGAGTGAGGGAACGAACAGTGCACAGATGAATGGTGTGTGGTAATGAACAGTGTACAGATTCAGAGTGTGTGGCACTGAACAGTGCACAGATACACGATATGCGGCAACGGACAGTACACAGATGCACTGTATGTGGTGATGAACAGATGTCTGCACAGTTTGTGACAATTAACATATGTGACTGCCCAGTGTGCTGCAATGAACAGTGCACAGAAGCTCAGTGTGTGGCAGTGCACAGATGCACATTGTGTGGCAATGAACAGTGCACAGACGCACAGTGTGTGACAATGAACAGTTATCATTGCACAGTGTGAAGCAATGTAGTTGTCAGTGCAATGTGTGCAGCAATGAACAGGAGTCAGTGAACAGTATGTGGCAATGAACATATGTCAGTGACCAGTGTGTTTGGGAATGAGTAGTGCACAAATGCAGTGTGTGGCAATGAACAGTACACAGATGCAATGTGTGCACTGATGTACAGATCTCAGTGCACAATGGTCAGCAAAGAACAGACATCAGTGTACAGTATGTGGCAATGAACATATGTCAGTCCCCAGTGTCTTTGGGAATGAACAATACACAGATGCACAATGTGTGACTATGAACAGTGCAAAATGCACAGAGTTTGTCAATGAACAGTGGACAGAATCACTGTATATAGTTCTCTGGATTGCACCTCTTCTCTTTAGTTCTGGTGTCTCTGGTTCTAACCTTGGGTTTGAAGCTCTGATTCCTTCAGTATATCGTTCTCTGGATTGCACCTCTTCTCTTCGGTCCCGGTGTCACTGGTTCTAACCTTGGGTTTGAAGCTCTGATTCCTTCAGTATATAGTTTTCTGGATTGCACCGTTTCTCTTTGGTCCTAGTGTCACTGGTTCTAACCTTCGGTTTGAAGCTCTGATTCCTTCAGTATATGGTTTTCTGCATTGCATCGCTTCTCTTTGGTCCTGGTGTCTCTGGTTCTAACCTTGGGTTTGAAGCTCTGATTCCTTCAGTATATAGTTTTCTGGATTACACCGCTTCTCCTTGGTCCCGGTGTCACTGGTTCTTACCTTGGGTTTGAAGCTCTCATTCCTTCAGTATATAGTTCTCTGGATTGCACCGCTTCTCTTTGGTCCTGGTGTCTCTGGTTCTAACCTTGGGTTTGAAGCTCTGATTTCCTCAGTATATAGTTTTCTGGATTGCACCGTTTCTCTTTGGTCCTAGTGTCACTGGTTCTAACCTTGGGTTTGAAGCTCTGATTCCTTCAGCATATAGTTTTCTGTATTGCATAGCTTCTCTTTGGTTCTGGTGTCGCTGGTTCTAACCTTGGGTTTGAAGCTCTGATTCTCTCAGTATATCGTTTTCTGGATTGTAAAGCTTCTCTTTGGTCCTGGTGTCACTGATTCTAACCTTGGGTTTGAAGCTCTGATTCCTTCAGTATATAGTTTTCTGGATTGCACCGCTTCTATTTGGTTCTGGTATCACTGGTTCTTACATTGGGTTTGAAGCTCTCATTCCTTTAGTATATAGTTCTCTGGATTGCACCACTTCTCTGTGGTCCTGGTGTCTCTGGATCTATCCCAGGGTTTGAAGCTTTGATTCTCTCAGTATATAGTTTTCTGGATTGCATTGCTTCTCTTTGGTCCTGGTGTCTCTGGATCTAACCTTGGGTTGAAGCTCTGATTCTCTCAGTAAATAGTTTTCTGGATTGCACTTCTTCTCTTTGGTCCTGGTGTCTCTGGTTCTAACCGTGGGTTTGAAGCTCTGATTCTGTCAATATATGGTTTTCTGGATTGCATTGCTTCTCTTTGGTCCTAGTGTCTCTGGTTCTAACCTTGGGTTTGAAGCTCTGATTCCTTCAGTATATCGTTCTCTGGATTGCACCTCTTCTCTTCGGTCCCGGTGTCACTGGTTCTAACCTTGGGTTTGAAGCTCTGATTCTTTCAGTATATAGTTTTCTGGATTGCATCGCTTCACTTTGGTTCTGGTGTCGCTGGTTCTAACCTTGGATTTAAAGCTCTGATTCTCTCAGTATATAGTTTTCTGGAATGCATCGCTTCACTTTGGTCCTGGTGTCACTGATTCTAACCGTGGGATTGAAGCTCTGATTCCTTCAGTATATAGTTTTCTGGATTGCACCGTTTCTCTTTGGTCCTGGTGTCTCTGGTTCTAACCTTGGGTTTGAAGCTCTCATTCCTTCAGTATATAGTTTTTTGGATTGCACCATTTCTCTTTGGTCCTGGTGTCTCTGGTTCTAACCTTGGGTTTGAAGCTCTGATTCCTTCAGTATATAGTTCTCTGGATTGCACCGCTTCAATTTGGTTCTGGTGTCACTGGTTCTAACCTTGGGTTTGAAGCTCTGATTCTCTCTGTATATAGTTTTCTGGATTGCATCGCTTCTCTTTGGTCCTGGTGTCTCTGGTTCTAACAGTGGGTTTGAAGCTCTGATTCTTCCAGCATATAGTTCTCTGGATTGTACCGCTTCTCTTTGGCCCTGGTGTCTCTGGTTCTAACCTTGGGTTTGAAGTCCTGATTCCTTTAGTATATAGTTCTCTGGATTGTACTGCTTCTCTTTGGTTCTGGTGTTGCTGGTTCTAACCTTAGGGTGAAGCTCTGATTCCTTCAGTATATAGTTTTCTGGATTGCATCGCTTCTCTTTGGTTCTGGTGTTGCTGGTTCTAACCTTAGGGTGAAGCTATGATTCCTTCAGTGTATAGTTTTCTGGATTGTACCGCTTCTCCTTGGTTCTGGTGTCACTGGTTCTTACCTTGGGTTTGAAGCTCTCATTCCTTCAATATAAAGTTCTCTGGATCGCACCGCTCCTCTTTGGTCCTGGTGTCTCTGGATCTAACCTTGGGTTGAAGCTCTGATTCTCTCAGTATATAGTTCTCTGGATTGCACCTCTTCTCTTTGGTCCTGTTGTTTCTGGCTCTTAACTTGGGTTTCAAGCTCTGATTCTGTCAGTATATAGTTTTCTGGATTGCACCTCTTCTCTTTGGTCCTGGTGTCGCCGGTTCTAACCTTGGGTTTGAAGCTCTGATTCCCTCAGTATATAGTTTTCTGTATTGCATCGCTTCTCTTTGGTCCTAGTGTCTCTGGTTCTAGCCTTGGGTTTGAAGCTCTGATTCCTTCAGTATATAGTTCTCTGGATTGCACCTCTTCTCTTCGGTCCCGGTGTCACTGGTTCTAACCTTGGGTTTGAAGCTCTGATTCTTTCAGTATATAGTTTTCTGGATTGCATCGCTTCTCTTTGGTCCTGGTGTCTCTGGTTCTAACCTGGGGTTTGAAGCTCTGATTCCTTCAGTATATAGTTCTCTGAATTGCACCTCTTCGGTCCCGGTGTCACTGGATCAAACCTTGGGTTTGAAGCTCTGATTCTTTCAGTATATAGTTTTCTGGATTGCACTGTTTCTCTTTGGTCCTGGTGTTGCTGGTTCTAACCGTGGGTTTGAAGCTGTGATTCCTTCAGTAAATAGTTTTCTGGATTGCATCGCTTCTCTTTGGTCCTGGTGTCTCTGGTTCTAACCTTGGGTTTGAAGCTCTGATTCCTTCAGTATATAGTTTTCTAGATTGCATAGCTTCTCTTTGGTTCTGGTGGTGCTGGTTCTAACCTTAGGGTGAAGCTCTGATTCCTTGGGTATATATTCTGTGGATCGCATCGCTTCTCTTTGGTCCCGGTGTCTCTGGTTCTAACCTTGGGTTTGAAGCTGTGATTCCTTCAATATATAGTTCTCTGGATTGTACCGCTTCTCTTTGGTTCTGGTGTTGCTGGGTCTAACCTTAGGGTGAAGCTCTGATTCCTTCAGTATACAGTTTTCTGGATTGCATTGCTTCTCTTTGGTTCTGGTGTTGCTGGTTCTAACCTTAGGGTGAAGCTCTCATTCCTTCAGTATATAGTTTTCTAGATTGCACCTCTTCTCTTTGGTCCTGGTGTCGCTGGTTCTAACCTTGGGTTTGAAGCTCTGATTCCCTCAGTATATAGTTTTCTGGATTGCATCGCTTCTCTTTGGTCCTGGTGTCACTGATTCTAACCTTGGGATTGAAGCTCTGATTCCTTCAGTACATAGTTTTCTGGATTGCACCGTTTCTCTTTGATCCTGGTGTCTCTGGTTCTAACCTTGGGTTTGAAGCTCTCATTCCTTCAGTATATAGTTTTCTGGATTGCACCGTTTCTCTTTGGTCCTGGTGTCTCTGGTTCTAACCTTGGGTTTGAAGCTCTGATTCCTTCAGTATATAGTTCTCTGGATTGCACCTCTTCTCTTCGGTCCCGGTGTCACTGGTTCTTAACTTGGGTTTGAAGCTCTCATTCCTTCAGTATATAGTTCTCTGGATTGCACCACTCCTCTTTGGTCCTGGTGTCTCTGGATCGAACCTTGGGTTGAAGCTCTGATTCTCTCAGTATATAGTTCTCTGGACTGCACCTCTTCTCTTTGGTCCTGGTGTCTCTGGCTCTAACCTTGGGTTTGAAGCTCTGATTCTGTCAGTATATAGTTTTCTGGATTGCACCTCTTCTCTTTGGTCCTGGTGTCGCTAGTTCTAACCTTGGGTTTGAAGCTCTGATTCCCTCAGTATATAGTTTTCTGGATTGCATCGCTTCTCTTTGGTCCTAGTGTCTCTGGTTCTAGAATTGGGTTTGAAGCTCTGATTCCTTCAGTATATAGTTCTCTGGATTGCACCTCTTCTCTTCGGTCCCGGTGTCACTGGTTCTAACCTTGGGTTTGAAGCTCTGATTCTTTCAGTATATAGTTTTCTGGATTGCATCGCTTCTCTTTGGTCCTGGTGTCTCTGGTTCTAACCTGGGGTTTGAAGCTCTGATTCCTTCAGTATATAGTTCTCTGAATTGCACCTCTTCTCTTCGGTCCAGGTGTCACTGGATCTAACCTTGGGTTTGAAGCTCTGATTCTTTCAGTATATAGTTTTCTGGATTGCATCGCTTCTCTTTGGTTCTGGTGTCGCTGGTTCTAACCGTGGGATTGAAGCTCTGATTCCTTCAGTATATAGTTTTCTGGATTGCACCGTTTCTCTTTGGTCCTGGTGTCTCTGGTTCTAACCTTGGGTTTGAAGCTCTCATTCCTTTAGTATATAGTTTTCTGGATTGCACCGTTTCTCTTTGGTCCTGGTGTCTCTGGTTCTAACCTTGGGTTTGAAGCTCTGATTCCTTCAGTATGTAGTTCTCTGGATTGCATTGCTTCTCTTTGGTTGTGGTGTCGCGCGTTCTAACCTTGGGTTTGAAGCTCTGATTCTTCCAGTATATAGTTCTCTGGATTGTACCGCTTCTCTTTGGCCCTGGTGTCTCTGGTTCTAACCTTGGGTTTGAAGCTCTGATTCCTTTAGTATATAGTTCTCTGGATTGTACTGCTTCTCTTTGATTCTGGTGTTGCTGGTTCTAACCTTAGGGTGAAGCTCTGATTCCTTCAGTATATAGTTTTCTGGATTGCATCGCTTCTCTTTGGTTCTGGTGTCGCTGGTTCTAACCTTGGATTTAAAGCTCTGATTCTCTCTGTATATAGTTTTCTGGAATGCATCGCTTCTCTTTGGTCCTGGTGTCGCTGATTCTAACCGTGGGATTGAAGCTCTGATTCCTTCAGTATATAGTTTTCTGGATTGCACCGTTTCTCTTTGGTCCTGGTGTCTCTGGTTCTAACCTTGGGTTTGAAGCTCTCATTCCTTCAGTATATAGTTTTCTGGATTGCACCGTTTCTCTTTGGTCCTGGTGTCTCTGGTTCTAACCTTGGGTTTGAAGCTCTGATTCCTTCAGTATATAGTTCTCTGGATTGCATTGCTTCTCTTTGGTTCTGGTGTCGCGCGTTCTAACCTTGGGTTTGAAGCTCTGATTCTTCCAGTATATAGTTCTCTGGATTGTACCGCTTCTCTTTGGCCCTGGTGTCTCTGGTTCTAACCTTGGGTTTGAAGCTCTGATTCCTTTAGTATATAGTTCTCTGGATTGTACTGCTTCTCTTTGATTCTGGTGTTGCTGGTTCTAACCTTAGGGTGAAGCTCTGATTCCTTCAGTATATAGTATTCTGGATTGCATCGCTTCTCTTTGGTTCTGGTGTTGCTGGTTCTAACCTTAGGGCGAAGCAATGATTCCTTCAGTGTATAGTTTTCTGGATTGTACCGCTTCTCCTTGGTCCTGGTGTCTCTGGTTCTAACCTTGGGTTTGAAGCTCTGATTCCTTCAGTATATAGTTTTCTGGATTGCATCGCTTCTCTTTGGTTCTGGTGTCGCTGGTTCTAACCTTGGATTTAAAGCTCTGATTCTCTCTGTATATAGTTTTCTGGAATGCATCGCTTCTCTTTGGTTCTGGTGTCGCTGGTTCTAACCGTGGGATTGAAGCTCTGATTCCTTCAGTATATAGTTTTCTGGATTGCACCGTTTCTCTTTGGTCCTGGTGTCTCTGGTTCTAACCTTGGGTTTGAAGCTCTCATTCCTTTAGTATATAGTTTTCTGGATTGCACCGTTTCTCTTTGGTCCTGGTGTCTCTGGTTCTAACCTTGGGTTTGAAGCTCTGATTCCTTCAGTATATAGTTCTCTGGATTGCATTGCTTCTCTTTGGTTGTGGTGTCGCGCGTTCTAACCTTGGGTTTGAAGCTCTGATTCTTCCAGTATATAGTTCTCTGGATTGTACCGCTTCTCTTTGGCCCTGGTGTCTCTGGTTCTAACCTTGGGTTTGAAGCTCTGATTCCTTTAGTATATAGTTCTCTGGATTGTACTGCTTCTCTTTGATTCTGGTGTTGCTGGTTCTAACCTTAGGGTGAAGCTCTGATTCCTTCAGTATATAGTTTTCTGGATTGCATCGCTTCTCTTTGGTTCTGGTGTCGCTGGTTCTAACCTTGGATTTAAAGCTCTGATTCTCTCTGTATATAGTTTTCTGGAATGCATCGCTTCTCTTTGGTCCTGGTGTCGCTGATTCTAACCGTGGGATTGAAGCTCTGATTCCTTCAGTATATAGTTTTCTGGATTGCACCGTTTCTCTTTGGTCCTGGTGTCTCTGGTTCTAACCTTGGGTTTGAAGCTCTCATTCCTTCAGTATATAGTTTTCTGGATTGCACCGTTTCTCTTTGGTCCTGGTGTCTCTGGTTCTAACCTTGGGTTTGAAGCTCTGATTCCTTCAGTATATAGTTCTCTGGATTGCATTGCTTCTCTTTGGTTCTGGTGTCGCGCGTTCTAACCTTGGGTTTGAAGCTCTGATTCTTCCAGTATATAGTTCTCTGGATTGTACCGCTTCTCTTTGGCCCTGGTGTCTCTGGTTCTAACCTTGGGTTTGAAGCTCTGATTCCTTTAGTATATAGTTCTCTGGATTGTACTGCTTCTCTTTGATTCTGGTGTTGCTGGTTCTAACCTTAGGGTGAAGCTCTGATTCCTTCAGTATATAGTTTTCTGGATTGCATCGCTTCTCTTTGGTTCTGGTGTTGCTGGTTCTAACCTTAGGGCGAAGCAATGATTCCTTCAGTGTATAGTTTTCTGGATTGTACCGCTTCTCCTTGGTCCTGGTGTCTCTGGTTCTAACCTTGGGTTTGAAGCTCTGATTCCTTCAGTATATAGTTCTCTGGATTGCACTGCTTCTCTTTGATTCTGGTGTTGCTGGTTCTAACCTTAGGGTGAAGCTCTGATTCCTTCAGTATATAGTTTTCTGGATTGCATCGCTTCTCTTTGGTTCTGGTGTTGCTGGTTCTAACCTTAGGGCGAAGCAATGATTCCTTCAGTGTATAGTTTTCTGGATTGTACCGCTTCTCATTGGTCCCGGTGTCACTGGTTCTAACCTTGGGTTTAAAGCTCTTATTCTTTCAGTATATAGTTTTCTGGATTGCATCGCTTCTCTTTGGCCTTGGTGTCGCTGGTTCTAACCGTGGGTTTGAAGCTGTGATTCCTTCAGTAAATAGTTTTCTGGATTGCATCGCTTCTCTTTGGTCCTGGTGTCTCTGGTTCTAACCTTGGGTTTGAAGCTCTGATTCCTTCAGTATATAGTTTTCTAGATTGCATAGCTTCTCTTTGGTTCTGATGGTGCTGGTTCTAACCTTAGGGTGAAGCTCTGATTCCTTGAGTATATATTCTGTGGATTGCATTGCTTCTCTTTGGTCCCGGTGTCTCTGGTTCTAACCTTGGGTTTGAAGCTGTGATTCCTTCAATATATAGTTCTCTGGATTGTACCGCTTCTCTTTGGTTCTGGTGTTGCTGGGTCTAACCTTAGGGTGAAGCTCTGATTCCTTCAGTATATAGTTTTCTGGATTGCATTGCTTGTCTTTGGTTCTGGTGTTGCTGGTTCTAACCTTAGGGTGAAGCTCTCATTCCTTCAGTATATAGTTTTCTAGATTGCACCGTTTCTCTTTGGTCCTGGTTTCTCTGGTTCTAACCTTGGGTTTGGAGCTCTGATTCCTTCAGTATATAGTTCTCTGGATTGCATTGCTTCTCTTTGGTTGTGGTGTCGCGCGTTCTAACCTTGGGTTTGAAGCTCTGATTCTTCCAGTATATAGTTCTCTGGATTGTACCGCTTCTCTTTGGCCCTGGTGTCTCTGGTTCTAACCTTGGGTTTGAAGCTCTGATTCCTTTAGTATATAGTTCTCTGGATTGTACTGCTTCTCTTTTGTTCTGGTGTTGCTGGTTCTAACCTTAGGGTGAAGCTCTGATTCCTTCAGTATAAAGTTTTCTGGATTGCATCGCTTCTCTTTGGTTCTGGTGTTGCTGGTTCTAACCTTAGGGTGAAGCTATGATTCCTTCAGTGTATAGTTTTCTGGATTGTACCGCTTCTCCTTGGTCCTGGTGTCTCTGGTTCTAACCTTGGGTTTGAAGCTCTGATTCCTTCAGTATATAGTTCTCTGGATTGCACTGCTTCTCTTTGATTCTGTTGTCTCTGGTTCTAACCTTAGGGGGAAGCTCTGATTCCTTCAGTATATAGTTTTCTGGATTGCACTGCTTCTCTTTGGTCCTGGTGCCTCTGGTTTTAACCTTGTGTTTGAAGCTCTAATTCCTTCAGTATATAGTTCTCTGGATTGCACCTCTTCTCATTGGTCCTGGTGTCACTGGTTCTAACCTTGGGTTTAAAGCTCTTATTCTTTCAGTATATAGTTTTCTGGATTGCATTGCTTCTCTTTATTACTGGTGTCTCTGGTTCTAACCTTCGGTTTGAAGCTCTGATTCTTCCAGTATATAGTTCTCTGGATTGTACCGCTTCTCTTTGGCCCTGGTGTCTCTCGATCTAACCTTGGGTTTGAAGCTCTGATTCCTTCAGTATATAGTTTTCTAGATTGCATAGCTTCTCTTTGGTTCTGGTGTTGCTCGTTCTAACCTTAGGGTGAAGCTCTGATTCCTTCAGTATATAGTTTTCTAGATTGCATAGCTTCTCTTTGGTTCTGGTGTTGCTCGTTCTAACCTTAGGGTGAAGCTCTGATTCCTTCAGTATATAGTTTTCTGGATTGCATCGCTTCTCTTTGGTTCTGGTGGTGCTGGTTCTAACCTTAGGGTGAAGCTCTGATTCCTTGACTATATGTTCTGTGGATCGCATCGCTTCTCTTTGGTCCCGGTGTCTCTGGTTCTAACCTTGGGTTGAAGCTCTGATTCTTTCACTATATAGTTTTCTGGATTGCACCTCTTCTCTTTGGTCCTGGTGTCTCTTGTTCTAACCTTGGGTTCGAAGCTCTGATTCTTCCAGTACATAGTTCTCTGGATTGTACCTCTTCTTTTTGGCCCTGGTGTCTCTGGTTCTAACCTTGGGTTTGAAGCTGTGATTCCTTCAATATATAGTTCTCTGGATTGTACCGCTTCTCTTTGGTTCTGGTGTTGCTGGTTCTTACCTTAGGGTGAAGCTCTGATTCCTTCAGTATATAGTTTTCTGGATTGCATTGCTTCTCTTTGGTTCTGGTGTTGCTGGTTCTAACCTTAGGGTGAAGCTCTGATTCCTTCAGTAAATAGTTTTCTGGATTGCACTGCTTCTCTTTGGTTCTGGTGTTGCTCGTTCTAACCTTAGGGTGAAGCTCTGATTCCTTCAGTATATAGTTTTCTGGATTGCATTGCTTCTCTTTGGTTCTGGTGGTGCTGGTTCTAACCTTAGGGTGAAGCTCTGATTCCTTGAGTATATATTCTGTGGATCGCATCGCTTCTCTTTGGTCCCGGTGTCTCTGGTTCTAACCTTGGGTTGAAGCTCTGATTCTTTCACTATATAGTTTTCTGGATTGCACCTCTTCTCTTTAGTCCTGGTGTCTCTTGTTCTAACCTTGGGTTCGAAGCTCTGATTCTTCGAGTACATAGTTCTCTGGATTGTACCGCTTCTTTTTGGCCCTGGTGTCTCTGGTTCTAACCTTGGGTTTGAAGCTGTGATTCCTTCAATATATAGTTCTCTTGATTGTACCGCTTCTCTTTGGTTCTGGTGTTGCTGGTTCTAACCTTAGGGTAAAGCTCTGATTCCTTCAGTATATAGTTTTCTGGATTGCATTGCTTCTCTTTGGTTCTGGTGTTGCTGGTTCTAACCTTAGAGTGAAGCTCTGATTCCTTCAGTAAATAGTTTTCTGGATTGCACTGCTTCTCTTTGGTCCTGGTGTCTCTGGTTCTAACCTTGGGTTGAAGCTCTGATTCCTTCAGTATATAGTTCTCTGGATTGCACCTCCTCTCTTTGGTCTTGGTGTGTCTGGTTCAGACCTTGAGTTTGAAGCTCTGATTCCCTCAATATATAGTTTTCTGGATTGCACCGTTTCTCTTTGGTCCTGGTGTCGCTGGTTCTAACCGTGGGTTTGAAGATGTGATTCCTTCAGTAAATAGTTTTCTGGATTGCATCGCTTCTCTTTGGTCCTGGTGTCTCTGGTTCTAACCTTGGGTTTGAAGCACTGATTCCTTCAGTATATAGTTCTCTGGATTGCACCGCTTCAATTTGGTCCTGGTGTCACTGGTTCTAACCTTGGGTTTGAAGCTCTGATTCTCTCAGTATATAGTTTTCTGGATTGCACCGCTCCTCTTTGGTCTTGGTGTCTCTGGATCTAACCTTGGGTTGAAGCTCTCATTCTCTTAGTGTATAGTTCTCTGGATTGCACCTCTTCTCTTTGGTCCTGGTGTCTCTGGCTCTATCCTTGGGTTTGAAGCTCTGATTCTGTCAATATATAGTTTTCTGGATTGCACCTCTTCTCTTTGGTCCTGGTGTCGCTGGTTCTAACCTTGGGTTTGAAGCTCTGATTCCCTCAGTATATAGTTTTCTGGATTGCATCGCTTCTCTTTGGTCCTAGTTTCTCTGGTTCTAACCTTGGGTTTGAAGCTCTGATTCCTTCAGTGTATAGTTCTCTGGATTACACCTTTCCTTTTCGGTCCCGGTGTCACTGGTTCTAACCTTGGGTTTGAAGCTCTGATTCTTGGAGTATATAGTTTTCTGGATTGCACCTCTTCTCTTCGGTCCCGGTGTCACTGGTTCTAACCTTGGGTTTGAAGCACTGATTTCCTCAGTATATAGTTTTCTGGATTGCACCGCTTCTCTTTGGTCCTGGTGTCACTGGTTCTAACCTTGGGTTTGAAGCTCTGATTATCTCAGTATATAGTTTTCTGGATTGCACCGCTTCTCTTTGGTTCTGGTGTCACTGGTTCTTACCTTGTGTTTGAAGCTCTTATTCCTTCAGTATATAGTTCTCTGGATTGCACCGCTCCTCTTTGGTCCTGGTGTCTCTGGATCTAACCTTGGGGTGAAGCTCTGATTCTCTCAGTATACAGTTCTCTGGATTGCACCTCTTCTCTTTGGTCCTGGTGTTTCTGGCTCTAACCTTGGGTTTGAAGCTCTGATTCTGTCAGTATATAGTTTTCTGGATTGCACCTCTTCTCTTTGGTCCTGGTGTCGCTAGTTCTAACCTTGGGTTTGAAGCTCTTATTCCCTCAGTATATAGTTTCTGGATTGCATCGCTTCTCTTTGGTCCTGGTGCACTGATTCTAACCTTGGGATTGAAGCTCTGCTTCCTTCAGTACATAGTTTTCTGGATTGCACCGTTTCTCTTTGATCCTGGTGTCTCTGGTTCTAACCTTGGGTTTGAAGCTCTCATTCCTTCAGTATATAGTTTTCTGGATTGCACCGTTTCTCTTTGGTCCTGGTGTCTCTGGTTCTAACCTTGGGTTTAAAGCTCTGATTCCTTCAGTATATAGTTCTCTGGATTGCACCTCTTCTCTTCGGTCCCGGTGTCACTGGTTCTGACCTTGGGTTTGAAGCTCTCATTCCTTCAGTATATAGTTCTCTGGATTGCACCACTCCTCTTTGGTCCTGGTGTCTCTGGATCGAACCTTGGGTTGAAGCTCTGATTGTCTCAGTATATAGTTCTCTGGATTGCACCTATTCTCTTTGGTCCTGGTGTCTCTGGCTCTAACCTTGGGTTTGAAGCTCTGATTCTGTCAGTATATAGTTTTCTAGTTGCACCTCTTCTCTTTGGTCCTGGTGTCGCTGGTTCTAACCTTGGGTTTGAAGCTCTGATTCCCTCAGTATATAGTTTTCTGGATTGCATCGCTTCTCTTTGGTCCTAGTGTCTCTGGTTCTAGCCTTGGGTTTGAAGCTCTGATTCCTTCAGTATATAGTTCTCTGGATTGCACCTCTTCTCTTCGGTCCCGGTGTCACTGGTTCTAACCTTGGGTTTGAAGCTCTGATTCTTTCAGTATATAGTTTTCTGGATTGCATCGCTTCTCTTTGGTCCTGGTGTCTCTGGTTCTAACCTGGGGTTTGAAGCTCTGATTCCTTCAGTATATAGCTCTCTGGATTGCACCTCTTCTCTTCGGTCCCGGTGTCAGTGGTTCTAACCTTGGGTTTGAATCTCTGATTCTTTCAGTATGTAGTTTTCTGGATTGCATCGCTTCTCTTTGGTTCTGGTGTCGCTGGTTCTAACCTTGGGTTTAAAGCTCTGATTCTCTCAGTATATAGTTTTCTGGAATGCATCGCTTCTCTTTGGTCCTGGTGTCACTGATTCTAACCGTGGGATTGAAGCTCTGATTCCTTCAGTATATAGTTTTCTGGATTGCACCGTTTCTCTTTGGTCCTGGTGTCTCTGGTTCTAACCTTGGGTTTGAAGCTCTCATTCCTTCAGTATATAGTTTTCTGGATTGCACCATTTCTCTTTGGTCCTGGTGTCTCTGGTTCTAACCTTGGGTTTGAAGCTCTGATTCCTTCAGTATATAGTTCTCTGGATTGCATTGCTTCTCTTTGGTTCTGGTGTCGCGCGTTCTAACCTTGGGTTTGAAGCTCTGATTCTGTCAGTATATAGGGCCATATTTATACTTTTCGACGCACAACTGCGCCAACGCAGTTGTGCGTCAAAAAATCTAACGCCGGCTAACGCCATTCTGAAGCGCCATGCGGGCGCCGTATTTATTCAATGACGTTAGCCGGCGTTAGCCGGCGGAGCTGCCTGGTGTGCGTTTAAAAAAATGACTTACACCAGGCAGCACCGGCGTAGGGGAATATGGAGCTTGGGCGTCAAAAAATGGGGCAAGTCAGGCTGAGGCAAAATTTTCGCCTCAACCCGATTTGCGCCATTTTTTTTTACTCCCAACCCCCATTGAAATGACTCCTGTCTTAGCAAAGACAGGAGTCATGCCCCCTTGCCCAATGGCCATGCCCAGGGGACTTATGTCCCCTGGGCATGGTCATTGGGCATAGTGGCATGTAGGGGGGCACAAATCAGGGCACCCTATGCCACAAAAAAAAAAAAGAAAAAAACGTACCTGAACTTACCTTAAGTTCCCTGGGATGGGTCCCTCCATCCTTGGGCGTCCTCCTGGGGTGGGCAAGGGTGAGAGGGGGTGTCCCTGGGGCCATGGGAGGGCACCTCTGGGCTCCTTCCGAGCCCACAGGTCCCTTAACGCCTGCCCTGACCAGGCGCTAAAAAACGACGCTAAAGCGGCTGGACGTCATTTTTTTTGACCCGCCCACTCCCGGGCGTCATTTTTGCCCGGGAGTGTAAATACGGCGCACATGCCTCAGTGTAATTTTTTAGATGGGAACGCCTACCTTGCATATCATCAACGCAAAGTAGGTGTCCACGCTAAAAAATGACGCAAACTCCATGAACTTTGGCGCTAGACGCGTCTAACGGCAGAGTATAAATATGGAGTTCGTTTTGCGTCGAATTTGCGTAAAAAAAAAACGACGCAATTCCGGCGCAAACAGAGTATAAATATGCCCCATAGTTTTCTGGATTGCATCGCTTCTCTTTGGTCCTGGTGTCTCTGGTTCTAACCTTGGGTTTGAAGCTCTGATTCCTTTAGTATATAGTTCTCTGGATTGTACTGCTTCTCTTTGGTTCTGGTGTTGCTGGTTCTAACCTTAGGGTAAAGCTCTGATTCCTTCAGTATATAGTTTTCTGGATTGCATCGCTTCTCTTTGGTTCTGGTGTTGCTGGTTCTAACCTTAGGGTGAAGCTATGATTCCTTCAGTATATAGTTTTCTGGATTGTACCGCTTCTCTTTGGCCCTGGTGTCTCTGGTTCTAACCTTGGGTTTGAAGCTCTGATTCCTTCAGTATATAGTTCTCTGGATTGCACCGCTTCTCTTTGGTTCCGGTGTCTCTGGTTCTAACCTTAGGGGGAAGCTCTGATTCCTTCAGTATATAGTTTTCTGGATTGCACTGCTTCTCTTTGGTCCTCGTGCCTCTGGTTTTAACCTTGTGTTTGAAGCTCTGATTCCTTCAGTATATAGTTCTCTGGATTGCACCTCTTCTCTTCGGTCCCGGTGTCACTGGTTCTAACCTTGGGTTTAAAGCTCTTATTCTTTCAGTATATAGTTTTCTGGATTGCATCGCTTCTCTTTATTCCTGGTGTCTCTGGTTCTAACCTTCGGTTTGAAGCTCTGATTCTTCCAGTATATAGTTCTCTGGATTGTACCGCTTCTCTTTGGCCCTGGTGTCTCTGGATCTAACCTTGGGTTTGAAGCTCTGATTCCTTCAGTATATAGTTTTCTGGATTGCATCGCTTCTCTTTGGTTCTGGTGGTGCTGGTTCTAACCTTAGGGTGAAGCTCTGATTCCTTGAGTATATATTCTGTGGATCGCATCACTTCTCTTCGGTCCCAGTGTCTCTGGTTCTAACCTTGGGTTGAAGCTCTGATTCTTTCACTATATAGTTTGCTGGATTGCACCTCTTCTCTTTGGTCCTGGTGTCTCTGGTTCTAACCTTGGGTTTGAAGCTCTGATTCTTCCAGTACATAGTTCTCTGATTTGTACCGCTTCTTTTTGGCCCTGGTGTCTCTGGTTCTAACCTTGGGTTTGAAGCTGTGATTCCTTCAATATATAGTTCTCTGGATTGTACCGCTTCTCTTTGGTTCTGGTGTTGCTGGTCCTAACCTTAGGGTGAAGCTCTGATTCCTTCAGTATATAGTTTTCTGGATTGCATTGCTTCTCTTTGGTTCTGGTGTTGCTGGTTCTAACCTTAGGGTGAAGCTCTGATTCCTTCAGTATATAGTTTTCTGGATTGCACTGCTTCTCTTTGGTCCTGGTGTCTCTGGTTCTAACCTTGGGTTGAAGCTCTGATTCCTTCAGTATATAGTTCTCTGGATTGCACCTCCTCTCTTTGGTCCTGGTGTGTCTGGTTCAGACCTTGAGTTTGAAGCTCTGATTCCCTCAGTATATAGTTTTCTGGATTGCACCATTTCTCTTTGGTCCTGGTGTCGCTGGTTCTAACCTTGGGTTTGAAGCTCTGATTCCTTCAGTATATAGTTCACTGGATTGCACCACTTCTCTTTGGTCCTGGTGTCTCTGGTCCTAACCTTGGGTTTGAAGCTGTGATTCCTTCAGTATACAGTTCTCTGGGTTGTACCGCTTCTCTTTGGTTCTGGTGTTGCTGGTTCTAACCTTAGGGTGACGCTCTGATTCCTTCAGTATATAATTTTCTGGATTGCACCGTTTCTCTTTGGTCCCGGTGTTTCTGGTTCTAACCTTGGGTTTGAAGCTCTGATGCCTTCAATATATAGTTCTCTGGATTGCATCGCTTCTCTTTGGTCCTGGTGTCTCTGGTTCTAACCTTGGGTTTGAAGCTGTGATTCCTTCAGTACGTAGTTCTCTGGATTGCACCGCTTCTCTTTGGCCCCGGTTTCTCTGGGTCTAACCTTGGGTTTGAAGCTCTCATTCCTTCAGTATATAGTTCTCTGGATTGCACCTCTTCTCTTTGGTCCTGGTTTCTCTGGGTCTAACCTTGGGTTTGAAGCTCTGATTCTGTCAGTATATAGTTCTCTGGATTGCATCTCTTCTCTTTGGTCCTGGTGTCACTGATTCTAACCTTGGGTTGAAGCTCTGATTCTTTCAGTATACAGTCCTCTGGATTGGCACTGCTCTCTCCTCTGTTCTCTTTTCAGAGTTCTTCTGACAGTCACTCACCTCAGGGAGGTCGTGGTATGTTTGCTGTCTCTCCTCTTCTTGTGGGGTTCAGTCTTTGCTTTTCCTTCTCTCTTGAGATGGAAGCTGGGTCTGGTATCCACAGGAGCTGAGGCCTTAAACCCTCTTTGAGGAGGGGTGGAGAGTGTTTGTCAGATTCGTATTCACAGCACAGGAGGCTGATCCCAGGATTAGATTCACGAAATACCAAAGGCCTTGACTTCCTCATTAAAAGAACATGAGGGCGGCTCCTTTTTAAAGTTTTATAGATCAGGAACCGAGGAGCGTCCACCACTGGGGGTCTCTGAAGAATGAAATCATTAAAGCGCCTTGAAGACGCCTGTGGAATATAGAGCGCCTGGGAACCAAACCACCAAACATGAACCGAGGTATCAAAGGAAAGACGCCGTCTTGGGGGTAGAGGAGGGATCTGACCGAACTCGTGTAAAGCGCCTTGAAGATACATGCGGACCATAGAGCGCATGGAAACCAATCAAATGAAAGACGTCATCGTGGGGTCCGTGGAAGGGCCCTCGCATGGCCCAGATTGTTATTAAGGTGTAAGTGGCTGTGTTGAACCCCCCTGGAGGGGGGCGGGGGGGAGGGCGAAGGAGGGGAAGGGTCGTTGCTAACACATTTAAACGTGCGGCTGTGCCTTAAACATGTAAAAAAAATCAACTCTCAGATACTCAGCTACTGACCCTGGAAAAGAACCGAGTAAGAAGGAGCCGCGGCCACTCGCCAGCTCTTCGAGGGGGCTGAGGGGGTCCTCTCCGGTGTCTGCCTGTGATGGCAGCCGGGGTCAATAGTGGCCCACATGCCCACATCGCAGCCTTTCATGCAACCCTGCTAGAGTAATGTCAGGGGACTCAGTGTTGCACATATGTGTGGTGAAGAAGGCATTTTGAAGCTTGTAAGAGGGTTATTAACATTGGTCACGAATAGAAACATTGCATCTTGGAGATCTGAATGCTTGCACTCAGCCCCTTGCACAACAAAGTGATTTTATCCTGGACTCTGATCATCATATCAATGTAGTCTAAATCCAAGATGGAAGGGAGTAGGTCAGCCTGCGTGGGTCAGTGCTCGGGTGGAGGGTGATGGTCCCTGGGAGTTGGTGCTCTGGCCTGTGAGTCCACTGGCTTGGCAGAGGGGTGGACACAACCAGCTGGAGGACCCTGGGATGTTTGTGGTCAGACTCATTCCTGGGCCTCAGTAACTGAGCTAGTCCCCGAAGGCCCTTTTCTAGGCCGTGATCTCGTCCTCCTAGGCAGGACAGGAGATGGGTAGGACATAGTGGTCTGTAGCAGCGGTATGTTAGAGCGCGGTCTCCTGCCCACCTGTGGACTAGTTAGCTCTTTGCTTTCTCCAGTTGGGACCTCTGGATCCTGCTGGTAGTGGGCACTGCAGAATGCCCTGGTGGAAGTGGACATGGAAATCAGGAGGCAGGGAGGAACTCCGTATACTGGCACTTCTCTGTGTCAGAACCTCGAGGCAGGGACCCCCCCAGGCCTGTTGTTTTCAGCACCATCTAAAGGTTTTCGTAGCGCCAGGCGATACCTATTGTAGTAGTCATTGTTGAGAACAGCTGTGACTTATTAGTTATTTTCAGCGAAGCCCTCATGTGCTCAAACCAGACTGAACGATAATGTAACCTCTCAGAGATGGGCCGCAATAATGCCCAAGGCTGGTGCTGCCAGTGTGTGCCAGCCAAAGAGCACCGCATTAAAGCTTCAGCAAGCACTGATAGAGCCATTGTTTGTGTTTGTGTTGTAAATATTTTGTCATGCAAGATGTTTTATATAATCAGTGTCTAATAAGCTGATGTGCACCATTTTAGGAAAGAGCCAGCAATGGTGACTTGGTGGATGCTCGGTGTAACTGTGCATATTATGAAAACGTGTGCGCATTGTGCGTGAGATTGTAGCTTTCATTGCTAAATATTTGTGATCACGAATAAATCCCTCTTCGCCATTGGCACACCTGCTGCTGGGGCCTTTGTTATGCCACTGCTCAGAGGGATGAGGTAGAGAGAAAGGTAACGTAGGAAGAGGGTTTAGTCGGAGGGAGCAAGAGACAGCAGTACAGAGAATGCAAGCTGAGGCAAGGTGCACAGAGGGGAGGGTGATGAGCGGAGCACAGAGATGAGCTTGGTAAGGTGGACAGTGAAGAAGGGAGAAAGGTGCATTGAGAGGGGAGGACCAGGCAGTGGAAGAGTGAGAGTGTGAGGGCAAGCTTGAGAGGCGTTGTAGAGAGACATAAAAAGAAAGGTGCTCCACAGGTGAGTTCAACCCTAACATGGCCAATCATGGCAAAAGAAGGTCCCGGGAAGGTGCCCTGGACCAGTGTCTGGGCATCCCACCACAAGAATCGCCCTTTAAGAACAAGGACAAATGTGATCACCCCCTGGTCAGACTCCTAGAGGCACTAGGACTAAGGGCCATATGTACGAAAGCTTTTTCCCATAGACACAGAATGGGTAAAATCCTTTGGTACATCTGGCCCTAAGGGCCCTAAACGGCAGATTCCCTAAAGACATCCCTATGAACCCGAGCCGCACCGCCAAGAGGTCCGCTTCTACCCTAGACTACACTTTTGTCTCAACGGACATCTTCAAGTACTTCCAAGACTTCAGGATAGAGATGAGATGCAAAAGTGACCACCACCCACAAACAATGAAAATAGCGAACAATCACGTTCTTGCTGCTCCGCTACAGAGGATAGGCGAACAAGACCCAGGAAGCCACCTTCATCGCATGAGATGGTCCAACAAGTGTATGGAGGAATATGAAATAAATATGGAAAGCCAACTTAACATCGGATCAAATTGAACAGGTGGACACAATTTTCAAAATGGGAGGCCACGTTAACATCACAACCCAGCTAGAGCCTAATAAACCATTTAAGGCCGGCCCACTACTGAGCAGAAAAGGTTGGTTCACGCAGACATTAAGGCATTAAAGACAACAGCTTAGCAAAATTGCCAGATTCCTAAAGAACCAACCACCAGGCAACAGCTACCAGAGCACCTTTCATGAACTAAAAAAGAAATACAAGAAGGCAATATGGGAAGCAAAGCAAGCTCACAGAGATCAGGAATGGATCTGAATTGTGGAAGCCACTAAAGAAACGAACAATCTATTGTCAATCAGGTGGGGATCCAAAATAACGCGGTTCCAGAGAGAAAGTGCATTGAACACATCTCCAACCTCTACAGCAGCCCTAACACAGAGAAGCCATCTCCCACCGCCAACAGTGAGGCAAAGCCATTATCATTCGAAATACAAAACGTCTACAACGCTGCAGACAGAGTGGGGCTCCTGGGAATACTAAAACACGACCCTACCCTTTGGCCTGACCTGCTCTGCAACCTCTTCAATGTCAGCAGCATGGAAAACAAAATTCCTGATTCCTGTAAAGAGGCAATTTTCCACCCAATCTACAAGAAGGGCCCCCACGGAAATCCACATAAATGCAAAAATATTTGCGGGTCTCCTGCACGAGGATCTCAAAGAATGGGCTAGCAAATTC
Source organism: Pleurodeles waltl (assembly GCF_031143425.1). Taxonomy (NCBI): domain Eukaryota; kingdom Metazoa; phylum Chordata; class Amphibia; order Caudata; family Salamandridae; genus Pleurodeles; species Pleurodeles waltl. The sequence continues at coordinate 1,870,857,896 of NC_090444.1, read as the reverse complement.
AATCTAATACCTCTGAATCAAACTGGCTTCCATCACTCAACGCTAGCCATGCTCGCTGAAAAATATACAAGTAAAAAAATGGCCCTTTACACATGCTTTGTGGACTTGTCCAAAGCCTTTGATTCAGTGGACCTGAACAAGCTGTGGGAGAAATTAGCAAACCTTAAAATGCCACCAGAGCTGCTAAAAGGAATACAGCTTCTGTACTCAGAAAACTGGGCAAGGGTGAAAGTAGGAAATAATGTAAGAGCATCTGCCAGAGTTCAGAGAGACAGAGGTGTCAAGCGGGGCTGTGTTCTGGCTCCAATGCTCTTCAACCTTTACTTGGCAGATCTGTGCACACAGCTAAACACCACTAGCTCCCGTCCCTCCAAACTGAGCAACCACCCTCTAACAGCATTACTATATGCCGATGACATCGTCCTACAGAATCTCTCAGGCACAGGACTCCAAAAAGTGCTAAACATCTTCAATCAATATCGCATGACTAATGAGCTAGTGGTAAACATGGAGAAAACCAAGGTAATCAGTTTTGGCAAATGGATAATTAAGAAAAATAAATGGTTCAGTGGTAATCAATCCGTGGAAAGAAGCAGAAGCTATAAATACCTCGGCGTCTGGCTACATGAGCGCTGGTCGCATCACCTGCACCTAAACACCCTGAAAGCGAGGTTGGCATCGCGTCTTGCATCAGTCCTAGTCTTGGCCTCAAAAGTACAAACCTCAATCTGGTGTCCACTCCTTAGAGTGATCACAGCGAAATTCCTGCCAGCCCTGACATACGGTTCGGAAATATACTCACGCAAACTGAACGACTTCATGAAGATTGCACAAAGCAAGGTCTTTCGCCTTCTCTTCCGCCTTCCACACAGCTCCTCGCCAGCGCAGGTTAGGTTGGAATTCAGATTACAAGATCAAACATTAGTCCAAGATGGGGCATTGCTCAAAATACATCCATGCTAAGAGAGGCTCAACCAAACACATGAAAGGCACTGATTTGGGAGGAAATCAACACAAACCTGACAGAAGTCTCAAATCCATGGCTAAAGAGAATCGCTCTTGCCACAGAGCATCTGCAGGCAGAGGAGTTATGGCAAAAGTCTTTACCCCATAAAAATTTCAAGCAACTTCTAAACAAACAAATCAAGATGCTCACCTGGAGCAAGGACAAAGATGAGTTCAGAAATCGATCTCACTCTTGGATGACAATTAACGCATAAAAGGCTCCAACAGCACAACCTTACATGGCAGAAACATTATTAATGTGACAAAAAATAAAGGTGCTACACGCCAGACTCAGTCTACTACCTGCATTGGAGGCCGAACCAAAATGGCTAGGATCCACAAACAACAGATGATGCAGACTCTGCGCACGCCACCGGGAAGACTTCACGCACATCCTCTGTTTTTGCCCCGCTCTAGTACCCTGGAGAAAGCTGTATCTGAAAAACATCTTCAATGTCAATGCGAACATGCCGGCAGGCTATCCGGTTTAGTCTAAAAGGATTGACTCTGCAACACATGGCCTGTTCTGCAAAATTTATTTTAAAAACAGAACATTCCTTAAAACATGCCACAAAAAACCAAGATGAGAATACAAGCCCTCAGCTGGCATAGGAAATGAGCACTGGCAGCCCCAGGTTTAGGAGTAATGGTTGCACCATCATCATCAACAGCACTCCGCACACTCAACTATTTATATGTTGTTTAAAAAAAAACGCTTTCTGATGTTTTTTCACCTAGATTCACTTTGAGAAAAGTCTAATTTAACAGTCAGTAACTCAGTGTTCCAGTAAGTAAGACTATAGATCTCAAGACAATTAACACATGAATAGGGCTTAGCTGGACTAAAAACCACAAAGAAAGCAAGAATGTATTAATTGTTTTATGGTGTTTTTAATGTCTCCTCTTGTACGATTGCAATGATTTTAAGTAATTACGCAATAAAGCATAAAACTAAAAAACCTCTTAAATCCATTACCAGCCACTCCCTGCCCCTTCAGCTCACTCTTGCACCTTTCTCCCTGTGTGACGTTTTTTTGTTTTTCTCTTCCTCCGTTTTTCCATGTGTCTTTTGTTCGCAGTAAATGCTTAAGGCAGAAAATAAGTGCTGGTGCCCCACAACCGAAACAACAAGCACAAATTAAGCACTGCCTGTTGCTAACACTAACATCTGACTCCACCAATACCTGCAGCAGTGAAGCTACCCTACACCCAGTGTGCCCACCCTGCATGACTCGGCTGCATTGTGCAGAGCCGAGCATGGTGTCCTTAGAACAGATTTATTGTTGCTGATTGAGACAGGCCCAGAACACAAGGTGTCTCGATGCCTCTGGATGTCTCTGGGCATCTCAGGGACAGGGAAATACTACAGAGAAGAGAGAGAAAGGAAGGCAGAGAGATGAGGAGGAGCCACGGAGTCCAAACAGAGGAAGAAGGCACAATAAATAAGTGAGACATAGAAACAAGGATGAGTGTGTGTGCGTGTGAGTGTGTGTGTGCATGTGGTGTGTGTGTGTGAGTGTGCATGCATGTGGTATGTGTGTGCATGTGGTGTGGTGGGTTGGGTGTGTGAGTGTGTGTGCATCTGGTGTGTGTGTGTGCATGTGGTGTGTTTGTGTGTTTTGTGTGTGTGCATGTGGTGTGTCTGTGTGTGCACGTGGTGTGTGTGTGTGGTTTATGTGTTAGCATGTGTGTGGTATATGTATGTGTGTATGTGTGTGTGACTGTGTATGTGTGTGAGTAGGTTAGTGGTGTGTGCGATGTATGTGTATGCATGTGTGGTGTGTGGTGTGTGCATGAGTGTGTGTGCATGTGGTGTGTGTGTGAATGTAGTGTGTGTGTGAGTGTATGTGCATGTGGTGTGTGTGTGAGTGTGTGCATGTGGTGTGTGTGTGTGTGCACATGTGGTGTGTGTGTGGTTTGTGTGCTAACATGTGTGTGGTGTGTGTATGTGTGTAAGTGTGGGGGTAACTCTATGTGTGTGAGTAGGTGTGTGGTGTGTGCGATGTATGTGTATTCATGTGTGTGCGTGTATGTGTGTGTGTGTGTGGTGTGTGTGTCTGTGTTTGGTGTGTGTATGTGTGGTGTGTGTGTGGGGGAGAGTCATAGAGAGCTTTAGAGGGAAATAAAAATGAAGAAACAGCTGAGAGAGATGGAGAGATGAAGAGAGAATTGATCAAGAGAGACAGACATGTGAGGGGAAGAGACAAGAGAGAAGTTAAAGATAGAGAAACTCACAAAAGCAAGAAAGTTGGAAAGACAGGGAGAGTTGACTGGCAGAAAGATGAGAACGACACTTTAGATAGAAGGCAGACTGTTGTCAGAAAGAGACAGGCCAGAAAGACACAAAAGGTGGGGTGACAGGTGAAAAGATTAATTTAAGACATATGTCAGGGAATGTTCGTCTCCACCAAGGTCTAAATCAGGCCGCTTGTCTTTGACGGGGCTGCCTTGCATTCACGGGGTGGCTGGGACCCCTCGTGAGTGCGTCAGTGACTTGGAACCTGTTCACTGATGCAGTCCCAGTGGGTCCCAGTGAGTCTGCGGACTGCACTCGCTTTTTGGGGCATTAATACTTGTTGCCACCAATTCAGAAGGACAGAACTTTAGGATTAAAATAGGTGTCGGAAGTTCCAATCGACAAACTGTCCTAAACGCCAATTAGTGTTGAACATTTCACCAAAAATGACCTCCCGCGGCACAGAGGTGGCCGCTCTGAGGAGCTTTGTGTCACTTCAGCAGCGGAGTCCCGACTGGTGACCAATGACCCAGGCGATAGTCCGTAAGTGTGAGCACAACGGTGATGTGTTTGCTTTAGGCAGACAAAGCTTAGGAAAGGGAGATGTAGAGAAAAGCATGTGTTCTCACCTGCCTCCGGACCCACTCCGCTCCCGCCAAGAACTACTCCCCCGGAAATAACCTCCACTGCATCCTGGTCAACACCCGATCCATCCACAGGCACGCCATCGAACTGTGGAACCTCATCAACTCTACGAATCAAATCAAATCAAATCAAATCATTAGCATTTGTAAAGCGCGCTACTCACCCGTGCGGGTCTCAAGGCGCTAGGGTGGAAAGGGGGGGTTATCGCTGCTCGAACAGCCAAGTCTTTAGGAGTCTCCGGAAAGCGGAGTGGTCCTGGGTGGTCCTGAGGCTGGTGGGGAGGGAGTTCCAGGTCTTGGCCGCCAGGAAGGAGAAAGATCTCCCACCCGCCGTGGAGCGGCGGGTGCGAGGGACGGCAGCAAGTGCGAGGCCAGCGGAGCGGAGGGGGCGGGTGGGGACGTAGAAGCTGAGGCGTCTGTTGAGGTATTCCGGTCCCTTGTTGTGGAGGGCTTTGTGTGCGTGGGTGAGAAGACGGAAGGTGATCCTTTTGCTGACTGGGAGCCAATGCAGGTGTCTCAGGTGTGCGGAGATGTGGCTGTTGCGGGGTACGTCGAGGATGAGGCGGGCCGAGGCGTTTTGGATGCGTTGCAGGCGGTTTTGGAGTTTGGCGGTGGTCCCGGCGTAGAGGGTGTTGCCGTAGTCCAGGCGACTCGTGACAAGGGCGTGGGTCACGGTTTTTCTGGTGTCGGCGGGGATCCAGCGGAAGATCTTGCGGAGCATGCGGAGAGTGAGGAAGCAGGCGGAGGACACGGCGTTGACTTGCTTGGTCATGGTGAGAAGAGGGTCCAAGATGAAGCCGAGGTTGCGGGCGTGGTCTGCGGGGGTCGGTGCGGTGCCGAGGGCCGTGGGCCACCAGGAGTCGTCCCAGGCGGACGGGGTGTTGCCGAGGATGAGGACTTCCGTTTTTTCAGAGTTCAGCTTTAGGCGGCTGAGCCTCATCCAATCTGCGACGTCCTTCATACCCTCTTGTAGGTTGGTCTTGGCGCTGGCGGGGTCCTTGGTGAGGGAGAGTACAAGTTGGGTGTCGTCGGCGTAGGAGGTGATGATGATGTCGTGCTTGCGTACGATGTCGGCGAGGGGGCTCATGTAGACATTGAAGAGTGTCGGGCTGAGCGATGAGCCTTGAGGTACGCCGCAGATGATCTTGGTGGGTTCTGAGCGAAACGGAGGGAGGTAAACTCTTTGGGAGCGGTTAGCGAGGAAGGAGGCGATCCAGTCCAGGGCCTGGCCTTGGATCCCGGTGGAGCGTAGGCGGGTGATTAGGGTGCGGTGACAGACGGTGTCAAAGGCAGCCGAGAGGTCGAGGAGAATGAGGGCGACTGTTTCACCGTTGTCCATCAGGGTTCTGATGTCGTCTGTGACTGAGATGAGGGCGGTTTCCGTGCTGTGGTTGGTTCGGAATCCGGTTTGTGAAGGGTCGAGCAGGTTGTTGTCTTCCAGGAAGGTGGTCAGCTGTTTGTTGACGGTCTTTTCTATTACCTTGGCTGGGAAAGGTAGAAGAGAGATGGGGCGGAAGTTTTTCAGGTCGCTTGGGTCAGCCGTAGGTTTCTTTAGTAGGGCGTTGACTTCAGCGTGCTTCCAGCATTCGGGGAAGGTAGCAGAAGAAAAAGAAGAGTTGATGACGGTCTGGAGGTGCGGGGCGATGATGTCGTCGGCTTTGTTAAAGATGAAGTGCGGGCAGGGGTCCGAAGGGGCGCCGGAGTGGATAGAGTTCATGATGGATTTGGTTTCTTCCGTGTTGATGTGGGTCCAGTTGTTGAGGGTGATGTCCGGGGAAGCGGGTTCAGTGGTGTATGGTTGGGTCTGGTGTCCGAAGCTGTCGTGGAGGTCGCTGATCTTGCGATGGAAGAAAGTGGCGAGGGATTCGCACAAATCCTGTGAGGGCGTGACGGCGTTGGCGCTGGCGCTGGGGTTGGAGAACTCTTTGACGATGCTGAAGAGTTCTCTGCTGTTGTGGCTGTTTTTGTCTAGTCTGTCGGTGAAAAAGTTCCTTTTGGCAGTGCGGATCAGGTGGTGGTGTTCGCGTGTAGCGTTCTTGAGGGCGGTCATGTTGTCAGCGGTGTGGTCCTTGCGCCAGGCCTTCTCAAGGGCACGACAAGTTTTCTTTGATTCTTTGAGGGTGTCAGAGAACCAGAGAGGTTTTTTGGTGTTGGTCTGTCGATGCGTGCGTTTGAGGGGAGCAAGGTTGTCAGCGCATTTGGAGATCCAGTTTGTGAGGTTGAGAGCTGCGTCGTTGGGGTCGGTGGTGAGGGTGGGTTGGTTGGCGGCGAGAGCGGAGAAGAGTTGCTCTTCAGGGATCTTGTTCCACTGTCGACGAGGGATGGGTTGAGTGCGGAGGTGGGAGGTCTCGCGTCGGAATGTGAAGTGGACGCAGCTGTGGTCGGTCCAGTGCAGGGCAGAGGTGTGGCTGAAGAAGACGTGTTTGCTGGCGGAGAAGATAGGGTCGAGCGTGTGTCCGGCGATGTGGGTGGCGGTGTTCACCAGTTGTTTGAGGCCGAGGTTGGCGAGGTTGTCGAGCAGGGTGGTGGTGTTGGGGTCGTTGTTTTGTTCCAGATGGAAGTTGAGGTCGCCTAGGAGGATGTAGTCCGGTGAGGCGAGGGCGTGCGGGGAGATGAAGTCGGCGATGGCGTCGCTGAAAGAGGCGCGAGGTCCGGGAGGACGGTAGACGAGGGATCCTCTGAGGGTGGTCCTTGGGTCGGTGCGAATCTGAAAATGCAGGTGTTCAGCGGCGAGGGGGGGGTCTTCGGTGGAGGTGGTGACGCTGATGGAGTCTTTGAAGATGATGGCGACACCTCCTCCTACTTGGTTGGTGCGGTCTTTTCTGGAGATCTTGTAGCCTTCGGGGATGGCGGGTAGCGATGTCTGGAGCAGAGGAGGCGTTCATCCATGTCTCCGTGATGAAGGCGACGTCCGGGGCTGTGGAGTCCAGGAGGTCCCAAAGTTCAACGGCGTGCTTGTGGACGGAACGAGCGTTGATCAGGATGCACTTGAGGTGGTTGATGGCGCGTGGGCTTGTGGTAGTTGCGTGGTGGAAGATGCGTTTGCAGGAGTTGCAGGCGAAGGGTCCATGGGTGCGTTTGGGGTGAGCTAGGAAGCAGGTTTTGGAGCGCCCTGGGTTGAGGGCGTGGAGGGTGGTGGGGTCGTAGCGGATCAGCGGGGCTTGGGAGAGCTGGGGACCAGGGGTCGTGGCGCTGGGCGCGGGCCATGCGCGGACGGGCGCAGACGGGCTTGCCTCTGGCGCGCCTCTGGCGCGCCAGCGGCGTGCCCGCTGCGCGCGCCCGCTGTGCAGTCGCGCAGCGGCCGCCATAAGAGGTAGGAGGGGGGGGGAGGGGTCAGCTGGGGGCGAATGGGAGCTGGGGGGCGGGGGCGTGCAGGAGGTCGCGGCGGGAAAGCGCGAGGGAGGGGGGGGGACAGGTAGAGTGAGAGGAGCTGGGGGAGGGGGTTTAGGGTGGAGGAGGGTGAGTGTTAGGAGGTTTGGAGATTAGGGAGAGAGATAGGAGTAGGGTTGTGAAGATAGGGGAGGGGGGGTTGTAGAGGTGGGTGAGGGAGAGAGGTAGAGTGAGAGGATAGGGAGATAGGTAGTAGAGGGGGTGGCGGGAGGGGGGGAGAGATAGAGAAATAGATAGAGAAAATAGATAGAGAAGTCGATAGATAGGGAAATAGATAGATAGACAGATAGGTAGGTAGGAGGAGGTGGAGAGTGGGGGAGTTAGATAGTGAGATAGGGAGCTAGAGAGATAGGAAGATAGGAGGAGTGAGGGAGGTAGATAGCGAACGGGTTAGCTAGGGGTGAGAGAGGGGGAGGCGAGTGAGGGAGGGGGATGAGGAAGGAGCAGGAGGGCAGGCTCGGGGGAAGAAGACGGAGGAGGTAGAAGAGCCGAAGACAGGAGAACAGAAGACAGGAGAACAGAAGACAGGAGAACAGAAGACAGAAGAGCAGAAGAGCAGAAGACAGAAGAACAGAAGACAGAAGCACAGAAGATCGGAAGAGCAGAAGAACAGAGAAGAACAGAGAAGAACAGAGAAGAACAGAGAAGAACACAGAAGAACAGAGAAGAACACAGAAGAACACAGAAGAACACAGAAGAACCGAGAAGAAGAACACAGAAGCACAGAGAAGAACAGAGAAGAAGAACACAGAAGACCGGAAGAACACAGAAGAACAGAAGGGAAGAACAGAAGAACACAGAAGAAGATTGCAGAGGGGGAGCGAGGAGGGAGAGACAGAGAGGAGGAAAAGAAGCAGGAGCAGAAGAGAAGGTGAGTGGCGCGGGGCAGGGCGAGGGGCTGGGAGGAGGGGGGTACTTACAGTTAGGTGGGTCTCAGGAACACAGGAACTCGGGAACTTGGAGGAGCTGCAGCGGCAGGGGGAGCGACCTACCCTTGGGTCAAGGGTCGCTACCACTGTCGCGCAGCGGCCGCCATAAGAGGTAGGAGGGGGGGGGAGGGGTCAGCTGGGGGCGAATGGGAGCTGGGGGGCGGGGGCGTGCAGGAGGTCGCGGCGGGAAAGCGCGAGGGAGGGGGGGGGACAGGTAGAGTGAGAGGAGCTGGGGGAGGGGGTTTAGGGTGGAGGAGGGTGAGTGTTAGGAGGTTTGGAGATTAGGGAGAGAGATAGGAGTAGGGTTGTGAAGATAGGGGAGGGGGGGTTGTAGAGGTGGGTGAGGGAGAGAGGTAGAGTGAGAGGATAGGGAGATAGGTAGTAGAGGGGGTGGCGGGAGGGGGGGAGAGATAGAGAAATAGATAGAGAAAATAGATAGAGAAGTCGATAGATAGGGAAATAGATAGATAGACAGATAGGTAGGTAGGAGGAGGTGGAGAGTGGGGGAGTTAGATAGTGAGATAGGGAGCTAGAGAGATAGGAAGATAGGAGGAGTGAGGGAGGTAGATAGCGAACGGGTTAGCTAGGGGTGAGAGAGGGGGAGGCGAGTGAGGGAGGGGGATGAGGAAGGAGCAGGAGGGCAGGCTCGGGGGAAGAAGACGGAGGAGGTAGAAGAGCCGAAGACAGGAGAACAGAAGACAGGAGAACAGAAGACAGAAGAACAGAAGACAGAAGAGCAGAAGAGCAGAAGACAGAAGAACAGAAGACAGAAGCACAGAAGATCGGAAGAGCAGAAGAACAGAGAAGAACAGAGAAGAACAGAGAAGAACAGAGAAGAACACAGAAGAACAGAGAAGAACACAGAAGAACACAGAAGAACACAGAAGAACCGAGAAGAAGAACACAGAAGCACAGAGAAGAACAGAGAAGAAGAACACAGAAGACCGGAAGAACACAGAAGAACAGAAGGGAAGAACAGAAGAACACAGAAGAAGATTGCAGAGGGGGAGCGAGGAGGGAGAGACAGAGAGGAGGAAAAGAAGCAGGAGCAGAAGAGAAGGTGAGTGGCGCGGGGCAGGGCGAGGGGCTGGGAGGAGGGGGGTACTTACAGTTAGGTGGGTCTCAGGAACACAGGAACTCGGGAACTTGGAGGAGCTGCAGCGGCAGGGGGAGCGACCTACCCTTGGGTCAAGGGTCGCTACCACTGTCGCGCAGCGGCCGCCATAAGAGGTAGGAGGGGGGGGGGGAGGGGTCAGCTGGGGGCGAATGGGAGCTGGGGGGCGGGGGCGTGCAGGAGGTCGCGGCGGGAAAGCGCGAGGGAGGGGGGGGGACAGGTAGAGTGAGAGGAGCTGGGGGAGGGGGTTTAGGGTGGAGGAGGGTGAGTGTTAGGAGGTTTGGAGATTAGGGAGAGAGATAGGAGTAGGGTTGTGAAGATAGGGGAGGGGGGGTTGTAGAGGTGGGTGAGGGAGAGAGGTAGAGTGAGAGGATAGGGAGATAGGTAGTAGAGGGGGTGGCGGGAGGGGGGGGAGAGATAGAGAAATAGATAGAGAAAATAGATAGAGAAGTCGATAGATAGGGAAATAGATAGATAGACAGATAGGTAGGTAGGAGGAGGTGGAGAGTGGGGGAGTTAGATAGTGAGATAGGGAGCTAGAGAGATAGGAAGATAGGAGGAGTGAGGGAGGTAGATAGCGAACGGGTTAGCTAGGGGTGAGAGAGGGGGAGGCGAGTGAGGGAGGGGGATGAGGAAGGAGCAGGAGGGCAGGCTCGGGGGAAGAAGACGGAGGAGGTAGAAGAGCCGAAGACAGGAGAACAGAAGACAGGAGAACAGAAGACAGGAGAACAGAAGACAGAAGAGCAGAAGAGCAGAAGACAGAAGAACAGAAGACAGAAGCACAGAAGATCGGAAGAGCAGAAGAACAGAGAAGAACAGAGAAGAACAGAGAAGAACAGAGAAGAACACAGAAGAACAGAGAAGAACACAGAAGAACACAGAAGAACACAGAAGAACCGAGAAGAAGAACACAGAAGCACAGAGAAGAACAGAGAAGAAGAACACAGAAGACCGGAAGAACACAGAAGAACAGAAGGGAAGAACAGAAGAACACAGAAGAAGATTGCAGAGGGGGAGCGAGGAGGGAGAGACAGAGAGGAGGAAAAGAAGCAGGAGCAGAAGAGAAGGTGAGTGGCGCGGGGCAGGGCGAGGGGCTGGGAGGAGGGGGGTACTTACAGTTAGGTGGGTCTCAGGAACACAGGAACTCGGGAACTTGGAGGAGCTGCAGCGGCAGGGGGAGCAGGGGGGAGCGACCTACCCTTGGGTACGAACCCGGACATCGCCTTCCTCACCGAGACCTGGATGAACCCCACCTCGGCACCCGACATCGCCATAGCCATCCCCGATGGCTACAAAATCATCCGGAAAGACCGCACCAACCGCATCGGAGGAGGCATCGCCATCGCACACAAAAACTCCATCCGCATCTCGACCGACACCGACAACTCACTCCCCGACGCCGAACACCTCCACTTCACGATCCACAGCGACCCCAAAACCACCCTCAGAGGCACCCTCATGTACAGACCACCAGGACCTCGCACCAAGTTCAGCGAAGACATCGCAGACTTCGTCAACCCTCACGCACTCTCATCCACCAACTACATCCTCCTAGGAGACCTCAACTTTCACCTGGAGAACCTCACCGACAACAACACCACCGCCTTACTGGACAACCTCGCCAACCTGGGACTGAATCAGCTAGTCAACACCCCCACCCACTACGCCGGACACACGCTCGACCCCATCTTCTCCTCCAGCAAACACATCACCTTCAGCCACACCACCGAACTCACCTGGTCGGACCACAGCTGCGTCCACTTCATCTTCAAGAAGACCACCGTGCTCCACCACACCCAGCAACCCCCAAGAAGACACTGGAATCGTATCACCACGGAACAGCTCGCATCAACCCTCTCCCAGAACCAACCCACCAGCACCACCGACCCCAACGTAGCCGCCAACAACCTCACAAACTGGATCTCCGACTGCGACAACCTCCTGGCCCCCCTGAAGACTCAAGCCAGCACCAACAACCACAAGAAAAACTCCTGGTTCACCCCCGACCTCAAGAACTCCAAGAAAGAATGCCGCGCCCGCGAGAAGACGTGGCGCCTTAACCAGACCGAAAAGAACATGTCAGCTCTCAAGGACGCCACCCGCCAACACCACCAACACCTCCGCGCCGCACGAAAAACAGCCTACCGGAGCAGACTTGACAACAACGCCCACAACAGCAAGGAACTATTTGGCATCGTCAAAGAGCTCTCCAACCCGGAAGCAGAAAACAACTCCATCCCTCCCTCATAGGACCTCTGCGACTCCCTCGCAACCTTCTTCCACCACAAGATCACCGACATATACAACAGCTTCCCGACCGCCGACACGAGCCCCCCCCCGGAACCCGCCACCGACACCACCACCATCCTCACCTGGAACCCTACCACCACCGAGGAGACCACCCGCGTAATGAACTCGATCCACTCCGGATCCCCATCGGACCCCTGCCCGCACCACATCTACAACAAGGCCGACGACATCATCGCACCGCACCTCCGAGACGTCATCAACGCCTCCCTCACCGCCGCCACCTTCCCGGAAAGCTGGAAACACGCAGAGCTCAACGCCCTCTTAAAGAAACCTACAGCAGACCCCACCGAACTCAAGAACTTCCGGCCCATCTCTCTCCTGCCGTTCCCCGCCAAAGTGATTGTGAAAATCGTCAACGCTCAACTCACCAACGCCCTGGAAAACAACGACTCCCTCGACCCCACACAGTTCGGTTTCAGGACCAACCACAGCACCGAAACCGCCCTCATCGCAGCCACGGACGACATCAGAGCCCTGACCGACAAGGGAGAGACCGTGGCCCTCATACTCCTGGACCTCTCTGCAGCCTTCGACACGGTCTGCCACCGCACCCTGATACGCCGCCTCAGTAACGCCGGCATCAGAGGCAAGGCCCTGGAATGGATCATCTCCTTCCTCTCCGGAAGGACTCAGAGAGTCCGCCTGCCCCCCTTCAGATCCACAGCCACGGAGATCATCTGCGGCGTACCTCAAGGATCCTCCCTCAGCCCCACTCTCTTCAACGTCTACATGACCCCCCTGGCGAACATCGCACGCAAACACAGACTCAACCTTATATCATACGCCGACGACACCCAGCTCATCTTATCCCTCACTAACAACCCCACATCAGCCAGGACCAAACTACATAAAGGAATGAAGGAAGTGGCGAACTGGATGACAGACAGCCGTCTGAAACTGAACACAGACAAGACGGAGGTCCTCATCCTCGGCCCCACTCCCACCGCATGGGACGACTCCTGGTGGCCCCCCGCCCTAGGCAGCACTCCCCAACCCACCGACCACGCGCGCAACCTCGGCTTCATCTTGGACTCCTCCCTCACAATGACCAGACAGGTGAACTCGGTGACCTCGGCATGCTTCAACACCCTCCGCATGCTCTGCAAGATCTTCCGCTGGATCCCCACCGACACCAGGAAGACCGTCACCCACGCCCTCGTCACCAGCCGCTTGGACTACGGGAACACCCTGTACGCCGGCATCGCCACCAAGCTGCAGAGGAAACTCCAACGGATCCAGAACGCTGCCGCAAGACTCATCCTGGACATCCCTCGCCACCACCACATCTCCGGACACCTGAAAAAACTCCATTGGCTACCCGTCAACAAGCGGATCACCTTCCGACTACTCACCCACGCACACAAAGCCCTTCACAACCTTGGACCCAAACTCATCAACAACCGCGTCTCCTTCTACACCCCTCCGCGCACTCTGCGCTCCACCGGACAGGCCCTGGCAGCCGTACCCCGCATCCGCAAAGCCACCGCCGGAGGAAGATCCTTCTCTTTCCTGGCAGCGAAGACCTGGAACTCTCTGCCCAGCCACCTTCGCGCCATACCTGACCACCTCTCCTTCAGAAGGCAGCTCAAGACCTGGCTCTTCGAGCACTGACCCCCCCCCCCAAGCGCCTTGAGACCCTTGATGGGTGAGTAGCGCGCTTTATAAATGCGATTGATTGATTGATTGATTGTGTTTCGCCCCCTACGGACGGTCTTATCTGGGATTTCTTCAAGGCTTGAATAATCACATGGAACCATGTTTGAAATGATGTAGATTGCAGTAGTGCTTACCTCTGGTGTGCATCAGTTAGATCTGAGCAAATATCTGCATGAGGAAATGTTTCTAACTTTGCCGGTGACCACCCCCTTTGGCCTATTAAGGTTGAAGCTGAGGAGACAATACCTGTGCCTCTGGCTCAGCTTGGTGGTGTTAAAATTGAAATACATGTGGTTACTAAAATAGAGATGTATCTGCTTTTGTAGCTGTTTTGTATCAGCCTGTCACTTTTTGCACGGTTAGTAGCTGCAATAGTGCACTTCTGTTGATGTCATCAGAGTAAAAGGTCATGTGACATCAATTTCTAGGATGCCTCTACATGAAACCTCATATGATGTCATTTCCTGTGATGCCCTTCTACGGTTCCCACTAAAAAAGTAGGACTGTGTAATATGGCAAAAGAACTTCAGGATGAGAACACTGAATCTGTCTACCCCATCGGGAACTGCCAACCCAGCTCCGAGGTACCTCACAGGGCCTCACCTGAACCCCCACCCTTCCTAGGGTAACAGATGATTTCAGTAACCTCGAACATGGCACTGTCTCCCAAGAAAGGTGTGGAAACAGATCTCACCCTTTTATTGGTTTACTCATGCATGCCCAGGCTAAATGCCAAAAAAATATGAAATAAAGGTTTTCAAACATTTATTGAAAGAATCGTATCTTGCATAGAGAGAATAAGCTGTGATAAACAGTCAGATGAAACAAAGCATTGTAACCAGCATTGCTAACATGGTGGAAAGAAGAAACAGTCCAACCATGATATTCTTAGATTTATGTCTTCCTACCTAGTGCTAGCTATAATCTGAGAGCACAGCGGGTGTACCCTCTGCCTGTGCCCGATCTAACAGAGGAGCCTAAGACCTCCATATCTGGAGGGCTGAGACGGGGGGACGTCTAGAGTGAAGCTGGCAATCCTTCTCTTGAAGGTGAGGGATCACCATCTGCAGAGCTGCATGTTGAACAAAGGATTTCTTCCAGGACAGTAGTGGTCAGAGTGTTCCTCTGAACTCTGCATGGAGTGCACCGTTTGTATCATGGAAACCACCCGTGTTAGAGTCGCAGCTCAGATGCAGTGATATGTATAGATGCTAGCAGCTGTCTACGAACGGGCACCACAAGCACATCCGGTTCTATGTTCCTAGCCTTGAACAGAGGGTAGAGATTACATGAAGACTTACTAGAAACAAGCAGCGTGTACAGCACATTCTCAGAAAAATATAGTGAAAGCATAAAGTGTGTAAAATGTCATTGTTAAAAAGCGATGTCAGCCTAAAACATGTAAAATATAAAACTAAACTAAGATGGAGAGCCAGAGTGGTCCCAAGAAGGCCTCGCGACACATGTAATGGAGGGGGTGGGGGGAGGTAAAGAGCAAATGATGTCACTCCGCTACCCCCGGGATTTTGGTGAATCGACGTCCATGGTGGGTAAACCCAGGTGATAGTTGTGGGCTGCACCGGGCAGCCACCTTATTTGCAGAGGGATTCCTTCTGATCATAGGGTAACATGTCCTAGGATGCTTCAGTCGTGGCCAGCATAAGGAGCGATTGTCCGCATGGCGTCTTGGGAAACGAGCCACCTTAGGTTCATGAAGTTACCAGGTGTGCATGTACTTTGATGCATCCGATGGTACCTCTCAGGGTGCACACTCTTCATGGAGCCTCCGTCCACTGTACATGCTACGGAGCGAGGCTTGGGTGGAGTTAATTTATAAGAGATCACTTGTCCAGATGTACTGCCCTTCACAGTATTATTTTATTGTGTTATGAATTTCTGGTGGCCCAGACCCTCTTCCTGCTGAACAAGGGCCCAAACCCCACTATCTAGCTGCATGACTGCCCACACCACTCCTTGCATGGCCCCCGCATGACTGTCCACACCACCCCTTGCATGATCACTTCATGACTGCTCAAACCAACCCTTGCATGGCCCCTGCATGACTACCCACACCACCCCTTGCATGGTCACTGCATCACTGCTCACACCACCCCTTGCATGGTCACTGCATCACTGCTCACACCACCCCTTGCATGGTCACTTCTTGACTGCTCACACCACCCCTTGCATGGCCCCTGCATGACTACCCACACCACCCCTTGCATGGTCACTGCATCACTGCTCACACCACCCCTTGCATGGTCACTGCATGACTGCCCACACCACCCCTTGCATGGTCACTGCATGACTGCTCACACCACCCCTTGCATGGTCACTGCATGACTGCCCACACCACTCCTTGCATGGCCCCGCATGACTGTCCACACCACCCCTTGCATGATCACTTCATGACTGCTCAAACCACCCCTTGCATGGCCACTGCATGACTACCCACACCACCCCTTGCATGGTCACTGCAACACTGCTCACACCACCCCTTGCATGGCCCCTGCATGACTACCCACACCACCCCTTGCATGGTCACTGCAACACTGCTCACACCACCCCTTGCATGGTCAATGCATGACTGCTCACACCACCCCTTGCATGGTCACTGCATGACTGCTCACACCACCCCTTGCATGGCCCCTGCATGACTGCCCACACCACCCCTTGCATGGTCCCTGCATGACTGCCCGCACCACTCCTTGCATGGCCCCCGCATGACTGTCCACACCACCCCTTGCATGATCACTTCATGACTTCTCACACCACCCCTTGCATGGCCCCTGCATGACTACCCACACCACCCCTTGCATGGTCACTGCATGACTACTCACACCACCCCTTGCATGGTCACTGCATGACTGCTCACACCACCCCTTGCATGGCCCCTGCATGACTGCCCACACCACCCCTTGCATGGCCCCTGCATGACTACCCACACCACCCCGTTGCATGGTCCCTGCATGACTGCTCACACCACCCCTTGCATGGTCACTGCATCACTGCTCACACCACCCCTTGCATGGTCCCTGCATCACTGCTCACACCACCCCTTGCATGGCCCCTGCATGACTGCCCACACCACCCCTTGCATGGTCCCTGCATGACTGCTCACACCACCCCTTGCATGGGCACTGCATGACTGCCCACACCACCCCTTGCATGGCCCCTGCATGACTGCCCACACCACCCCTTGCATGGCCCCTGCATGACTACCCACACCACCCCTTGCATGGTCACTGGATCACTGCTCACACCACCCCTTGCATGGTCACTGCATCACTGCTCACACCACCCCTTGCATGGTCACTTCATGACTGCTCACACCACCCCTTGCATGGCCCCTGCATGACTACCCACACCACCCCTTGCATGGTCACTGTATCACTGCTCACACCACCCCTTGCATGGTCACTGCATCACTGCTCACACCACCCCTTGCATGGTCACTGCATCACTGCCCACACCACCCCTTGCATGGTCACTGCATGACTTCTCACACCACCCCTTGCATGGTCACTGCATCACTGCCCACACCACTCCTTGCATGGCCCCCGCATGACTGTCCACACCACCCCTTGCATGATCACTTCATGACTGCTCAAACCACCCCTTGCATGGCCCCTGCATGACTACCCACACCACCCCTTGCATGGTCACTGCAACACTGCTCACACCACCTCTTGCATGGCCCCTGCATGACTACCCACACCACCCCTTGCATGGTCACTGCAACACTGCTCACACCACCCCTTGCATGGTCACTGCATGAATGCTCACACCACCCCTTGCATGGTCACTGCATGACTGCTCACACCACCCCTTGCATGGCCCCTGCATGACTGCCCACACCACCCCTTGCATGGTCCCTGCATGACTGCCCGCACCACTCCTTGCATGGCCCCCGCATGACTGTCCACACCACCCCTTGCATGATCACTTCATGACTTCTCAAGCCACCCCTTGCATGGCCCCTGCATGACTACCCACACCACCCCTTGCATGGTCACTGCATGACTGCTCACACCACCCCTTGCATGGTCACTGCATGACTGCTCACAACACCCCTTGCATGGCCCCTGCATGACTGCCCACACCACCCCTTGCATGGCCCCTGCATGACTACCCACACCACCCCTTGCATGGTCCCTGCATGACTGCTCACACCACCCCTTGCATGGTCACTGCATGACTGCTCACACCACCCCTTGCATGGTCCCTGCATCACTGCTCACACCACCCCTTGCATGGCCCCTGCATGACTGCCCACACCACCCCTTGCATGGTCCCTGCATGACTGCTCACACCACCCCTTGCATGGCCACTGCATGACTGCCCACACCACCCCTTGCATGGTCCCTGCATGACTGCTCACACCACCCCTTGCATGGCCCCTGCATGACTACCCACACCACCCCTTGCATGATCACTTCATGACTGCTCAAACCACCCCTTGCATGGCCCCTGCATGACTGCCCACACCACTCCTTGCATGGCCCCCGCATGACTGTCCACACCACCCCTTGCATGATCACTTCATGACTGCTCAAACCACCCCTTGCATGGCCCCTGCATGACTGCCCACACCACTCCTTGCATGGCCCCCGCATGACTGTCCACACCACCCCTTGCATAATCACTTCATGACTTCTCAAGCCACCCCTTGCATGGCCCCTGCATGACTACCCACACCACCCCTTGCATGGTCACTGCATGACTGCTCACACCACCCCTTGCATGGTCACTGCATGACTGCTCACAACACCCCTTGCATGGCCCCTGCATGACTGCCCACACCACCCCTTGCATGGCCCCTGCATGACTACCCACACCACCCCTTGCATGGTCCCTGCATGACTGCTCACACCACCCCTTGCATGGTCACTGCATGACTGCTCACACCACCCCTTGCATGGTCCCTGCATCACTGCTCACACCACCCCTTGCATGGCCCCTGCATGACTGCCCACACCACCCCTTGCATGGTCCCTGCATGACTGCTCACACCACCCCTTGCATGGCCACTGCATGACTGCCCACACCACCCCTTGCATGGTCCCTGCATGACTGCTCACACCACCCCTTGCATGGCCCCTGCATGACTACCCACACCACCCCTTGCATGATCACTTCATGACTGCTCAAACCACCCCTTGCATGGCCCCTGCATGACTGCCCACACCACTCCTTGCATGGCCCCCGCATGACTGTCCACACCACCCCTTGCATGATCACTTCATGACTGCTCAAACCACCCCTTGCATGGCCCCTGCATGACTGCCCACACCACTCCTTGCATGGCCCCCGCATGACTGTCCACACCACCCCTTGCATAATCACTTCATGACTGCTCAAACCACCCCTTGCATGGCCCCTGCATGACTGCCCACACCACTCCTTGCATGGCCCCTGCATGACTACCCACACCACCCCTTGCATGGTCACTGCAACACTGCTCACACCACCCCTTGCATGGTCCCTGCATGACTGCTCACACCACCCCTTGCTTGGCCCCTGCATGACTGCCCACACCACCCCTTGCATGGTCCCTGCATGACTGCTCACACCACCCCTTGCATGGCCTCTGCATGACTGCCCACACCACCCCTTGCATAATCACTTCATGACTGCTCAAACCACCCCTTGCATGGCCCCTGCATGACTGCCCACACCACTCCTTGCATGGCCCCTGCATGACTACCCACACCACCCCTTGCATGGTCACTGCAACACTGCTCACACCATCCCTTGCATGGTCCCTGCATGACTGCTCACACCACCCCTTGCATGGCCCCTGCATGACTGCCCACACCACTCCTTGCATGGTCCCTGCATGACTGCTCACACCACCCCTTGCATGGCCACTGCATGACTGCCCACACCACCCCTTGCATGGTCACTGCATGACTGCTCACACCACCCCTTGCATGGTCACTGCATGAGTGCTCACACCACCCCTTGCATGGCCCCTGCATGACTACCCACACCACCCCTTGCATGGCCCCTGCATGACTGCTCACACCACCCCTTGCATGGCCACTGCATGACTGCCCACACCACCCCTTGCATGGTCACTGCATGACTGCTCACACCACCCCTTGCATGGTCCCTGTATGATAGCTCACACCACCCTTTGCATGGCCCCTGCATGACTTCCCACACCACCCCTTGCATGGCCCCTGCATGACTGCTCACACCACCCCTTGCATGGCCACTGCATGACTGCCCACACCACCCCTTGCATGGTCACTGCATGACTGCTCACACCACCCCTTGCATGGTCCCTGTATGATAGCTCACACCACCCTTTGCATGGCCCCTGCATGACTACCCACACCACCCCTTGCATGGCCCCTGCATGACTGCTCACACCACCCCTTGCATGGCCACTGCATGACTGCCCACACCACCCCTTGCATGGTCACTGCATGACTGCTCACACCACCCCTTGCATGGTCCCTGTATGATAGCTCACACCACCCTTTGCATGGCCCCTGCATGACTTCCCACACCACCCCTTGCATGGTCACTGCATGACTGCTCACACCACCCCTTGCATGGTCACTGCATGACTGCCCACACCACCCCTTGCATGGCCCCTGCATGACTGCCCACACCACCCCTTGCATGGTCCCTGCATGACTGCTCACACCACCCCTTGCATGGCCACTGCATGACTGCCCACACCACCCCTTGCATGGTCACTGCATGACTGCTCACACCACCCCTTGCATGGTCACTGCATGACTGCTCACACCACCCCTTGCATGGCCCCTGCATGACTACCCACACCACCCCTTGCATGGTCACTGCATGACTGCTCACACCACCCCTAGCATGTTCACTGCATGACTGCTCACACCACCCCTTGCATGGCCCCTGCACGACTGCTCACACCACCCCTTGCATGGTCCCTGTATGATAGCTCGCACCACCCCTTGCATGGCCCCTGCATGACTGCCCACACCACCCCTTGCATGGTCACTGCATGACTGCTCACACCACCCCTTGCATGGTCACTGCATGACTGCCCACACCACCCCTTGCATGGCCCCTGCATGACTGCCCACACCACCCCTTGCATGGTCCCTGCATGACTGCTCACACCACCCCTTGCATGGTCACTGCATGACTGCTCACACCACCCCTTGCATGTTCACTGCATGACTGCTCACACCACCCCTTGCATGGCCCCTGCATGACTGTCCACACCACCCCTTGCATGATCACTTCATGACTGCTCACACCACCCCTTGCATGGCCCCTGCATGACTGCCCACACCACCCCTTGCATGGTCACTTCATGACTGCTCACACCACCCCTTGCATGGCCCCTGCATGACTACCCACACCACCCCTTGCATGGTCACTGCATGACTGCTCACACCACCCCTTGCATGGTCACTGCATGACTGCTCACACCACCCCTTGCATGGCCCCTGCATGACTGCCCACACCACCCCTTGCATGGTCCCTGTATGATAGCTCACACCACCCCTTGCATGGCCCCTGCATGACTGCCCAACCCACCCCTTGCATGGTCCCTGCATGACTGCTCACACCACCCCTTGCATGGCCCCTGCATGACTGCCCACACCACCCCTTGCATGGCCCCTGCATGACTGCCCGCACCACCCCTTGCATGATCACTGCCTGACTGCCCGCACAACCCTTTGCATGATCACTGCATGACTGCTCGCACCACCCTTTGCATGGCCCCCGCATGACTGCCCACACCATCCCTTGCATGGTCACTGCATGACTGCTCACACCACCCCTTGCATGGTCACTGCATGACTGCTCACACCACCCCTTGCATGGCCCCTGCATGACTGCCCACACCACCCCTTGCATGGTCACTGCATGACTGCTCACACCACCCCTTGCATGGTCACTGCATGACTGCTCACACCACCCCTTGCATGGCCCCTGCATGACTGCCCACACCACCACTTGCATGGTCCCTGCATGACTGCTCACACCACCCCTTGCATGGTCCCTGAATGACTGCTCACATCACTCCTTGCATGATCACGGCATGACTTCCCACACCACCCTTTGCATGATCACTGCATAGCTGCCCACACCACCCTTGCATGATCACTGGATGACTTCCCACACCACCCTTTCATGATCACTGCATGACTGCCCACAACACTCCACTCCAAGCATGATCATTGCATGACTGCCCACAGCACTCTTTGCATGATCACTGCATGACTGCCCACGCCACCCTTGCATGATTACTGCATGACTGCCCACACCACCCATTGCATGATTATTGCATGACTGCTCACACCACCCCTTTCATGGCCCCTGCATGACTGCCCACACCAACCCTTGCATGATAACTGCATGACTGCCCACACCACCCCTTGCATGATCACTGCATAGCTGCCCACACCACCCTTGCATTATCACTGGATGACTGGCCACGCCACCCTTGCATGGCCCCTGCATGACTACCCACACCTCCCCTTGCATGGTGTGAGAAATTAGCCTCTTTCTAGCCTTGTTACCCCCACATTTGGCCTGATTGTGAGTATATGTCAGGGTGTTTTCACTGTCTCACTGGGATCCTGCTAGCCAGGGCCCAGTGCTCATAGTGAAAACCCTATGTTGTCAGTATGTTTGTTATGTGTCACTGGGACCCTGCTAGCCAGGACCCCAGTGCTCATACGTTTGTGGCCTATATGTGTTCCCTGTGTGATGCCTAACTGTCTCACTGAGGCTCTGCTAACCAGAACCTCAGTGGTTATGCTCTCTCTGATTTCCAAATTTGTCACTAACAGGCTAGTGACTAAATTTACCAATTCACATTGGCATACTGGTACAACCATATAATTCCCTAGTATATGATACTGAGGTACCCAGGGTATTGGGGTTCCAGGAGATCCCTATGGGCTGCAGCATTTCTTTTGCCACCCATAGGGAGCTCTGACAATTCTTACACAGGCCTGCCAGTGCAGCCTGAGTGAAATAACGTCCACGTTATTTCACAGCCATTTACTACTGCACTTAAGTAACTTATAAGTCACATATATGTCTAACCTTCACCTGGTGAAGGTTGGGTGCAAAGTTACTTAGTGTGTGGGCACCCTGGCACTAGCAAAGGTGCCCCCAGATCGTTCATGGCAAATTCCCCGGACTTTGTGAGTGCGGGGACACCATTACACGCGTGCACTATACATAGGTCACTACCTATGTATAGCGTCACAATGGTAACTTCGGACATGGCCATGTAACATGTCTAAGATCATGGAATTGTCACCCCAATGCCATTCTGGCATTGGGGGGACAATTCCATGATCCCCCGGGTTTCTAGCACAGAACCCGGGTACTGCCAAACTGCCTTTCTGGGGTCTCCACTGAAGCTGCTACCAACCCCTCAGACAGGTTTCTGCCCTCCTGGGGTCCAGGCAGCCCTGGCCCAGGAAGGCAGAACAAAGGACTTCCTCGGAGAGAGGATGTAGCACCCTCTCCCGTTGGGAATAGGTGTGAGGGCTGGGGAGGAGTAGCCTCCCCCAGCCTCTGGAAATGCTTTGATGGGCACAGATGGTGCCCATCTCTGCACAAGCCAGTCTACACCGGTTCAGGGATCCCCCAGCCCTGCTCTGGCGTGAAACTGGACAAAGGAAAGGGGAGTGACCACTCCCCTGACCTGCACCTCCCAGGGGAGGTGCCCAGAGCTCCTCCAGTGTGTCCCAGACCTCTGCCATCTTGGAAACAGGAGTGTTTGTGGCACACTGGACTGCTCTGAGTGGCCAGTGCCAGCAGGTGACGTCAGAGGCTCCTTCTGATAGGCTCTTACCTCTCTTGGTAGCAAATCCTCCTTCCTAGGTAGCCAAACCTCCTTTTCTGGCTATTTAGGGTCTCTGCTTTGGGGATCTCACCAGATAACGAATGCAAGAGCTCATCAGAGTTCCTCTGCATCTTCCTCTTCACCTTCTGCCAAAGGATCGACCGCTGACTGCTCAGGACGCCTGCAAAACCACAACAAAGTAGCAAGACGACTACTAGAAACCTTGTATCGCTTCATCCTGCCGGCTTTCTCGACTGTTTCCTGGTGGTGCATGCTCTGGGGGTAGCCTGCCTCCTCTCTAACCCAGGAGCTCTGAAGAAATCTCCGGTGGGTCGACTGAATCTTCCCCCTGCAACCGCAGGCACCAAAAGACTGCATCACTGGTCCTCAGGGTCCCCTCTCAGCATGACGAGCGTGGTCCCTGGAACTCAGCAACTCTGTTCAAGTGACTCCTACAGTCCAGTGACTCTTCAGTCCAAGTTTGGTGGAGGTAAGTCCTTGACTCCCCACGCTAGACTGCATTGCTGGGTACCGCATGATTTGCAGCTGCTCCGGCTCCTGTGCACTCTTCCAGGATTTCCTTTGTGCACAGCCAAGCCTGGGTCCCCGACACTCTAACCTGCAGTGCACAACCTTCTGAGTTGTCCTCCGGCGTCTTGGGACTCCCTTTTGTGACTTTGCATGGACTCCGGTTCACTCTTCTTCCAAGTGCCTGTTCAGGTACTTCTGCAGGTGCTGCCTGCTTCTGTGAGGGCTCCCTGAATTGCTGGGCGTCCCTTCTGTTTCCTCCTCCAAGTGGCGACATCCTGGTCCCTCCTGGGTCACAGCAGCACCCAAAAACCTTTACCGCAACCCTTGCAGCTAGCAAGGCTTGTTTGCAGTCTTTCTGCGTGGGAATACCTCTGTAAGATTCATCGAAACGTGGGACATCTATCCTCCAAAGGAGAAGTTCCTATATCTCTTCTTTCTTGCAGAACTCCAAGCTTCTTCCAACAGGTGGCAGCTTCCTTGCACCCTCAGCTGGCATTTCTTGGGCTCCTGCCCACTCTCGACACTGTCGCGACTATTGGACTTGGTCCCCTTGTTCCACAGGTACTCAGGTCCGGAAATCCACTGTTGTTGCATTGCTGGTGTTTGTTCTTCCTGCAGTATCCCCCTATCACGACTTCTGTGCTCTCTGGGGGTAGTAGGTGCACTTTGCACTCACTTTTCAGGGTCTTGGGGTGGGCTATTTTTCTAACCCTCACTGTTTTCTTACAGTACCAGCGACCCTCTACAAGCTCACATAGGTTTGGGGTCCATTCGTGGTTCCCATTCCACTTTTGGAGTATATGGTTTGTGTTGTCCCTATACCTATGTGCTCCTATTGCAATCTACTGTAACTTTACATTGCTTGCATTACTTTTCTTGCTATTACCTGCATATTTTTGGTATTGTGTACATATATCTTGTGTATATATCTTATCCTCATACTGAGGGTACTCACTGAGATACTTTTGGCATATTGTCATAAAAATAAAGTACCTTTATTGATAGTATAACTGTGTATTGTGTTTTCTTATGATATTGAGCATATGACACCAGTGGTATAGTAGGAGCTTTGCATGTCTCCTAGTTCAGCCAAAGCTGCTCTGCTATAGCTACCTTCTATCAGCCTAAGCTGCTAGAAACACCTCTTCTACACTAACAAGGGATAACTGGACCTGGTACAGAGTGTAAGTACCCCTTGGTGCCCACTACAAGCCAGGCCAGCCTCATCACTGCATTACTGCTCACAGCACCCCTTGCATGATCACTGCATGACTATCCACACGGCCCCTTGCATGGTCACTGTATGACTGCTTACAGCACTCCTTGCATGGTCAGTGCATGACTGCATGACTCCCAACACCACCCCTTGCATGATCACTTCATGACTGCCCACAGCACCCCTTGCATGATCACTGCATGACTGCCCACACCAACCCTTGCATGGCCCCTGCATGACTGCCCACAGCACCCCTTGCATGATCACTGCATGACTGCCCACACCAACCCTTGCATAGCCCCTGCATGACTGCTCACACCACCCCTTGCATGATCACTGCATGACTGCCCACACCAGCCCTTGCATGGCCCCTGCATGATTGCGCAAGACAGATTGCATGACCTCTATTAACACACGATGTCACAGACTGCGTGGCAGACTACTTTCAATCTGTGTGAGAAACAGAATTACAAATTTTAATTAGTAGAAAGCGCTATACAAGGGCCATTATAATATACCTAATGCCTGTGAGGGGGGGTGCTTCTGGTGGGGGTGGGGTTATAGCTCCAGCACTTGTCTGCCTTTCTCCCCATCTGAGCGTCTAATGGGGGAGGCAGTGGAGGAGGGGAGGGCAGCAGTGGAGGAGGGCAGTGGAGGAGGGGAGGGCAGCAGTGGAGGAGCGGAGGACGGTAGTAGATGACAGCAGTGGAGGAGGGAAGTGGGGAGGGGAGGAGGACAGTGGAGGGGGGTCAGTGGAGGAGGTGAGGGCAGCGGTGGAGGAGGGAACGAGGGCACTGGAGGAGTGGAGGAGGGGAAGACGGCAGTAGAGGGAGAAGACAGCAGTGGAGGAGGGGTGGGCAGCAGTGGAGGTGGGGAGTGGGGTGGAGAGGACAGCATTTGAGGAGGGAAGGCAAGCAGTGGAGGAGGAAAGGAGAGCAGTGGCAGGGGACAGCAGCAGTGGAGGAGGGAAGGAGGGCAGTGGAGGAGTGGAGGAGGGGAAGACGGCAGTAGAGGGAGAAGACAGCAGTGGAGGAGGGGTGGGCAGCAGTGGAGGAGGGGAGTGGGGTGGAGAGGACAGCATTAGAGGAGGGAAGGCAGGCAGTGGAGGAGGAAAGGGGAGCAGTGGCAGGGGACAGCAGCAGTGGAGGAGGGAAGGAGGGCAGTGGAGGAGTGAAGGAGGGGAAGACGGCAGTAGAGGGGGAGGACAGTAGTGGAGGAGGGGAGTATGGCAGTGGAAAAGGGAAGGGTGGCAGTGGCGGAGAGGAGGGTGGCCGTGGAGGACGGGAGGACAATAGTGGAGGAGGGCAGTGGAGGAGGGGAGGACAGCAGTGGATGACGGTAGAGGGCAGCAGTGGATGATGGCAGTGGAGGAGGGGAGAGCGGCAGTGGAGATGAGAGGCGGGCAGTGGAAGAGAGGGGGTGCAGTCGATGATGGGTGGATGGCAGTGGAGGAGAGGTGGGCAGTGGAGGAGAGGGGGGCTGCAGTGGAGGAGAGGAGGACGTCAGTGGAGGACAGGTGGGCAGTGGAGGAGAGGAGGGCTGCAGTGGAGGAGAGGAGGGCGTCAGTGGAGGAGAGGTTGGCAGTGGAGGAGAGGAGGACGTCAGTGGAGGACAGGTGGGCAGTGGAGGAGAGGAGGGCGTCAGTGGAATAGGGGAGGGCGTCAGCGGAGGAAGGGGCGGTGCTCTCAGCGAGTCAGGGCTCCCTCAGTCCATCCTTTAGTTAGTTTCTCTGTTAGAGGGTGGGAGGCCCAGGAGGTGCCCCTGTGACTTGCCTGCTCGGCAGGAACGTTTCAGAAAGGGCTCATCCCCGGGCTGCGGAGCTCTCAGGGCCCAGGCCTGCCTCTGAGGCTGCTCTGGGAACAGTCTCTGGGGCACAGGTTTGTTGTCAAACTTTTCTCTCTCCAGGGAGCGATTGTACGTTCATAATCCTGCAGTACAATCCCCTCCCGCCCAGCGCTTCGAAGCCCTGCCTCAGGCGCTGGAGTTAGAAATATAGGGGCAGATTTACTAAGGTTTCGCGTTTGGGTTGCGTTGGAGACGGCGCACTCTGGTTGGCTGAGGCAACAAGGAGGACGAATACTTTTATTCCTCCTCCTTGTTTGCTTTTTCTATGTCTCCTGCATTCCGCAGCACGCATCGAAAGAGCAAAATGCCAGAAATGATTGTTTATGAGCGGGAAGGTGTCCTTGCTGCACATAAACAATCATTTCAAAATTACGCTTTGGCACTTCTGTGTGCAGCCTTTTTGCACCTTCATCCGGGGTTTAGTGGGCTCCTGCCCCCCCGGACACTTGCGTGACTCTTGGACTTGGTCCCCTTCCTTTGCAGGTCCTCAGGTCCAGGAATCCGTCTTCAGTGCTTTGCAGTCAGTTGTAGTCTTTTGCAGAATCCCCTGTCTCGACTTTACTGTTTTTCTGGGGCAGTAGGGTAACTTTACTCCTACTTTTCAGGGTCTTGGGGTGGGGTATCTTGGAAACCCTTACACCCCCTACACACTACACTAGCCTAGGGGTCCTTTCGTTGTTCGCATTCCACTTTCTTAGTATATGGTTTGTGTTTCCCCTAGGTCTATTGTCTCCTATTGCATCCTATTGTATTCTACAGTGTTTGCACTACTTTTCTAACTGTTTACTTACCTGATTTTGGTTTGTGTGTATATTTTGTGTATTTTACTTACCTCCTAAGGGAGTATATTCTCTGAGATACTTTTGGCATATTGTCACTAAAATAAAGTACCTTTATTTTTAGTAACTCTGTGTATTGTGTTTTCTTATGATATAGTGCTATATGATATAAGTGGTATGGTAGGAGCTTTGCATGTCTCCTAGTTCAGCCTAAGCTGCTTTGCCATAGCTACCTTCTATCAGCCGAAGCTGCTACAACACTACTAATCTATTAATAAGGGATAACTGGACCTGGCACCAGGTGTAAGTACCACAAGGTGCCCACTATAAGCCAGGCCAGCCTCCTACTCTTCTGGTGAGTGGCAGACCCTGAAGCAGAGATCTGGCTCAAGACCAGGGTTCAAGTCCCGCTTCGGCAGATCTTGGGCTCAATTCCCCTTGACCAGATAATTCTCGCCTCGGTGCCTAATCTAATTCATGGGTCCCACTCTGCAACTCTGGGCAATAGCTTGCTTAATCTCCACAACGGCCCCAACAGCGCTTGGATGCCTGGCTTCACCCTGGGGGTGCTCAGGAGTGGGCGCCTCACAGGTAAAAGCCAGGAGGGGTTCCATAGCGGTATGAGTACAGCGCCTTGAGACCCTAACGGGTGAGTAGTGTGCTATACAAGTGCAAATTTACATTTACATTTACATTTACAAGTGTACCACACAGGCTGGGGGGGGTGAAGTGTACCACACAGGCTGGGGGGTGAAGTGTAGCACACAGGCTGGGGGGTGAAGTGTTACACACAGGCCGGGGGGGGGGTGAAATGTAACATACGGGGTGGGGGTGAAGTGTAACACACAGGCCTGGGGGGTGAAGTGTAACACACAGGCTGGGGGGGTGAAGTGTAACACACAGGCTGGGGGGGTGGAGTGTAACGCACAGGCCTGGGGGGTGAAGTGTAGCACACAGGCTGGGGGGGTGGAGTGTAACACAGAGGCTGGGGGGGTGGAGTGTAACGCACAGGCCTGGGGGGTGAAGTGTAACACACAGGCCAGGGGTGTGGAGGGTGAAGTGTTGCACACAGACCGGGGGGGTGAAGTGTAACATACAGGCCGGGGGGGTGAAGTGTAACGCACAGGCTGGGGGTGAAGTGTTACACACAGGCCGGGGGGGGTGAAATGTAACATACGGGGTGGGGGTGAAGTGTAGCACACAGGCCGGGGGTGTGGAGGGTGAAGTGTTGCACACAGACCGGGGGGGTGAAGTGTAACACACAGGCTGGGGGGGTGAAGTGTAATACACAGGCCTGGGGGGTGAAGTGTAACACACATGCTGGGGGGCGTGAAGTGTTAGATACAGGCCGGGGGGGCATGAAGTGTAACACACAGGATGGGGGGGTGATGATTAACACACAGGCTGGGGGGGGTGAAGTGTTAGATACAGGCCGGGGGGCTGAAGTGTTACAGGCTGGCCGGGGGGTGAAGTGTTACACACAAGCCATTAACCATAAGCACTGGGGTCCTGGCTCGCAGGATTCCACTGACGTAAACACAAACTGACACCAGGTAGAAAGTGGGGGTAACAGGCCAAAAGGGGGGTACTGTCCAACAAAAAACTAAAATACCCTTACCACCCCGAAACCTATACCCACCCTAAAACTCAAAAATGCTCTTACCACCCGATGACCATTACCCACCCTAACCTCTCAAATCCCTATACATTTATTTACCCGTACTTAACTTTACAACTTTTACCACGCATACACCTTTACCATTCATGAATTTACCACGGACATGTGTGGTAAAGGTATGTTTGTGGTAAAGGCATGTGTGGAAAAGCCATGCGTGGTAAAGGCATATGCGTGGTAAAGGCATCATGGATAATGCATTTCCAAATGACGTTTCCCGGGAAACCCACCCACACCCCTCCATAACCCCTCCCTCAAGGAGTACTCACATCATAGAGCCTTGAAGAGTAGGTTATAACCCCTGGAAACCCACCCACACCCCTCCCTAACCCCTCCCTGAGGGAGTACTCACATCATAGAGCCTTGAAGACTAGGTTAGAACCCCTAGAAACCCACCCACACCCCTCCCTAACTTCTCCCTCAGGGAGTACCCACATCATAGAGCCTTGAAGACTAGGTTAGAACACCTGGGAAACCCACTCACACCCTTCCCTAACCCCTCCCTCAGGGAGTACTCACATCATAGAGCCTTGAAGACTAGGTTAGAACACCTGGGAAAACCCACCCACACCCTTCCCTAACCCCTCCCTCAGGGAGTACTCACATCATAGAGCCTTGGTGACTAGGTTATAACATCTGGGAAACCCACTCACACCCCTCCATAACCTCTCCCTGAGAGCGCTCCCACAGTATAGAGCCTTGAAGACTAGGTTGTAACCTCTAGAAACCCACCCACACCCCTCAGTAACCCCTCCCTCAGGGAGTACCCACATCACAGAGCCTTGAAGACTAGGTTAGAACCCCTGAAAACGCACCTATATCCCTCTGTAACCACTTTGTGAGGGAGTACTCACATCATCGAGCCTACTCATGCTTACTCATGCGTTTCTATGATTAAAACCTACTCACTCATGTACGTCCAGGATTAAGACATGCTCACTCATGCTTACTCATGCGTTTCTATGAGTAAGACATGCTTACTCACGTATGTCCAGGATTCAGACATGCTTACTCATGTGTTTCCAGGATTCAGACATGCTTACTCACGTATGTCCAGGATTCAGACATGCTTACTCACGTATGTCCAGGATTCAGACATGCTTACTCACGTATGTCCAGGATTCAGACATGCTTACTCATGCGTTTAGGCTGGAGTAATAGGAGTAACTTAGGTAATTTTATGTTACTCTTTGATGGGTAGTCACTGATAAAAGCACAATTACGCCTGGTTGCGTAATGAAGAGTAATATGGGGGAAGATCCTACGCAATAGCGAATTTAACGACCGGAAGGGGCTCCTGCTCGTTCTCTTTTGCATCCAGTGTAATTTTTTGGAGCGAAGAGCATCCTCGGGTCCCTTTTTGCGTAAGAGAGAGGGTTACTTGCAGAATGACTCTTCTTGCGAGTTCCGCCCCCCCTGCATGGAAATGGTGGCACCATCTGGGCCAGGTGGGCATGTGAGGGTCTGCCCTCACTTGAAGGATCCTGCATGCGGCTGGTGCCACCATCCGGGCCAGGTGGGCATGTGAGGGTCTGCCCTCACTTGTAGGATCCTGCATGGAGCTGGTGCCACCATCCGGGCCAGGTGGGCATGTGAGGGTCTGCCCTCACTTGTAGGATTGGGACCCAGCTGCAGACCTGCAACTTCCACAGCAATCATGCTGTGTGCAGGGGGGGCCCTGGAGGGGGCGCGGATCATGCCAGAAGCACCTCAGAGGCACTTTTGCCCCCACCCCGGCACGAACTCCCTCCTCTCAAAAATAAGAAAAGCCTGCTGAGGGTCTTGCCTTGTCCTTAATGGTCTTTCAGGACCATTAATGGACATTGTCAGTTGAAAGCCTCCGAAAACAAACTGAAAACCACATCTTACAGAGCTCATGGCCTGTGTCAGGTGGGGGAGCTCAGGGCCCACCTCATGTGGGGGAGCTCCTGGCCTGTGTCAGGTAGGGGAGCTCAGGGCCCGCCTCAGGTGGGGGAGTTCAGGGTCTGTCAGGTGGGGGAGCTCAGGGCCCACATCATGTGGGGGAGCTCATGGCCCGCGCCAGGTGGGGGAGCTCAGGGCCCTCCTCAGGTGGGGGAGCTCAGGGCCCGCATCAGATGGGGGAGCTCAGGATCTGTCAGGTGGGGGAGCTCAGGGCCCACATCATGTGGGGAGCTCATGGCCCGCGTCAGGTGGGGGAGCTCAGGGCCCGCCTCAGGTGGGGTAGCTCAGGGTCTGTCAGGTGGGGGAGCTCAGGGCCCTTCTCAGGTAGGGGAGCTCAGGGCCTATGTCAGGTGGGGGAGCTCAGGGCCCACATCATGTGGGGGAGCTCATGGCCCGCGTCAGGTGGGGGAGCTCATGGCCCGCGTCAGGTGGGGGAGCTCAGGGCCCGCCTCAGGTGGGGTAGCTCAGGGTCTGTCAGGTGGGGGAGCTCAGGGCCCACATCATGTGGGGAGCTCATGGCCCGCGTCAGGTGGGGGAGCTCAGGGCCCTCCTCATGTGGGGGAGCTCATGGCCCGCATCAGGTGGGGGAGCTCAGAGCCCTCCTTAGGTAGGGGAGCTCAGGGCCTATGTCAGGTGGGGGAGCTCAGGGCCCACATCATGTGGGGGAGCTCATGGCCCACGTCAGGTGGGGGAGCTCAGGGCCCTCCTCAGGTGGGGGAGCTCAGGGCCCGCATCAGGTGAGGGAGCTCAGGGTCTGTCAGGTGGGGGAGCTCAGGGCCCACATCATGTGGGGAGCTCATGGCCCGCGTCAGGTGGGGGAGCTCAGGGCCCGCCTCAGGTGGGGTAGCTCAGGGTCTGTCAGGTGGGGGAGCTCAGGGCCCACATCATGTGGGGAGCTCATGGCCCGCGTCAGGTGGGGGAGCTCAGGGCCCTCCTCATGTGGAGGAGCTCATGGCCCGCGTCAGGTGGGGGAGCTCAGAGCCCTCCTCAGGTAGGGGAGCTCAGGGCCTATGTCAGGTGGGGGAGCCCAGGGCCCACATCATGTGGGGGAGCTCATGGCCCGCGTCAGGTGGGGGAGCTCAGGGCCCACATAATGTGGGAGAGCTCAGGTACCGCCTCTCCCTGTGATATTGGCTCCTCACCGGATGACCGTGTGATGGGAGTCGATATCGTGTGTCACACGGTGGCACCGTGTGAGCTGGCAGGGCTGCAGCTTCCAGGTGGTGGATTCATTCCTGTGGGCTCCAGTGAGGCGGCTGTGCCAAGCCCACTCTGTGGTGAGGCCGTTGTGAATGTGACAAGGAGGGCGGCGTGCGCCGGACCCTCTCTTAAACTGGGCTGTTTTCACATTAAAGGCTTCAGTGTGAGAGTACTCTAAAAGTTTTTTAATTCACTGATGCATGTATGAATGTATGTATGAATGTATGGTTCATGTAACCAGTGACCCTGTGGCACTGATATCTATAGTAATGAATTATAACTAAGCCTCCCAGTTTTTCAATTTTTACTGATTTTTACAGATAAATACAGATAGAAAACAATGTGTTTCCTGTCTGTATTTATTTTAAAAAGCGGAAAAATACAGAAAATTGTCCTTTTGTGAGGGACGCTCCTGGTGTCCTTTCTGAATTCCAGGCCAACAGGTGAGGGGCCGGACAGCGCGGGGACCTATCAAACGGGATGAGGAGTGCTTAAGTGCAGGCAATGTGAACAACATTTGTATAAAATACTAACATGTATCTCTGGCTGTAGAGTTTTGTCATATTTAGCTGCTTAATTTACTAAAGTGCGAGAGGCATCAAAGTTTGAGTGCATGTTCATCAGTTAAATAAATACGAAATGTACCATTTTACGACTCCATCAATTCTTAAATCACTAAATAAAAATGGATAAATCCCAATAGGAAGGCCGAAAAAAATATGGATAAACACAGACATGCCACGCGGATGTGTGCCTGCTGCTGCCTGTTCAGATCAGCATTGCCATCACCTGCAGTGGGGGGGCGGCAGGCGGCGTGCCACGCAGCCATGGCAGTGGTGTAACAAAGGCCCCCACAGCCCCTGTGGTGCAGGGGGTGGCTGCAAGCTCCACGGGGCCCCCTCAGTACAGTACACTGTGCACGGGTGGCAGGTTCCTGACTGGGTCCAGGGACCCCCTCCAGGTACTTTGCAGGGGGCCCCTCAAGTTTTGTTGCGCCAGGGAACCCTCCATCCGCTGGAAGCACAGGACGCGCTGATCCTGCCGTGGTCGCCCTCGCGTCTCCTGGCACGTTAGCCGATGCCGGCCAGGTGACGCGCTCAGCGTGGCTGTCCGGCTGCGTCTGACAGCTTGTAGCCGGCAGCCCGTACACTGCACGAGCAGGCGCTGCGGTTATCAATCACTCACAGACTGACATCTCAGCGAGCTCCTTCCAGACTCGTACCTGGCAGCGCCGCCAGGACCGCGAAGCTTTCCAATTCATAGCAGCATCATGAAGCGCGGGTCCCACTCCCAGGGATTAGTGGGCTTAGATCAATTCAGTAATTAAATTATTGATTTTCATTCCAAAGAAAACCACTGAGGAGCGGAGGAATGTTGGGGACGCGCACGGTACTCGCGACTCAGAGCCTGCGGGACGTATATAAAGGTGACTGGACCGGTCAGAGGCGTATGTCATTTTATATATAGTTTCTGTCGAGTGTTGCGTGGTGGGTACCTGGGGGGGTATAAAACTACTCAGTGGGTGGATTTTGGAGTTGCGTGATGCCCCGGATGGCACGCCGCCAAGGAGGGAGGTGTATAGAAAGTACTTTCATACATAGTTAGAGACACGTGGATACCCCACCATCCCATCCCACCCCTGCGTCTGCGTCTGTGAACCAGCAACCATGGACCTACCATGTGCCCTCGGGGCAGGACCTGTGCCAGTGTGTGCCAGGCTGAGGCAGGGGAGGGCACAGACGTGGATACCCCACCATCCCATCCCTGCGTCTGTGAACCAACCACCATGGACCCACCCTGTACCGTTAGGGCAGGACCGGTGCCAGTGTGTGCTAGGCTGTGCCAGGGGAGGGCACAGACGTGGATACCCCACCATCCCATCCCACCCCGCATCTGCGCTGGTGAACCGACCACCATGGACCCACCCTGTACTCTTGGGGCAGGACATGTGCCAGTGTGTGCCAGGCTGTGGCAGGGGAGGGTACAGACGTGGATACTCCACCATCCCATCCCACCCCCGCATCTGCGCTGGTGAACGGACCACCATGGACCCACCCTGTACCCTCTGGGCAGGACCTGTGCCAGTGTGTGCCAGGCTGTGCCAGGGGAGGGCACAGACGTGGATACCCCACCATCCCATCCCTGCGTCTGTGAACCAACCACCATGGACCCACCCTGTACCCTTAGGGCAGGACCGGTGCCAGTGTGTGCCAGGCTGTGGCAGGGGAGGGCACAGACGTGGATACCCCACCATCCCATCCCACCCCCGCGTCTGCGCTGGTGAACGGACCACCATGGACCCACCCTGTACCCTCTGGGCAGGACCTGTGCCAGTGTGTGCCAGGCTGTGCCAGGGGAGGGCACAGACGTGGATACCCCACCATCCCATCCCTGCGTCTGTGAACCAACCACCATGGACCCACCCTGTACCCTTAGGGCAGGACCGGTGCCAGTGTGTGCCAGGCTGTACCAGGGGAGGGCACAGACGTGGATACTCCACCATCCCATCCCACCCCCGCGTCTGCGCTGGTGAACACACCACCATGGACCCACCCTGTACTCTCGGGGCAGGACATGTGCCAGTGTGTGCCAGTCTGTGCCAGGGGAGGGGGGCACAGACGTGGAGTGATGCTGATGGCACAGGGGGAGATCTTACCACCAGCTGAAGGAGGATTGGTGGACGTGGCAGTGACGTCTGTGCATGTGGTGTGTACTGTGATGCCTGTGCCCCGGGAGGTGTGGTGACACACATGCCCACACGATGTCTGCGTCCAGGTCGGTTCACGTGATGCGTGTTGTTAGCTGCACAAACTCACATTAAATTACACACATGAACAACTGGACTAGGGAAGATGGATTCGAGGTTTGCCCGGCGTCGTCCAAAAGCGCTCAGGAGCTCTCAGGACATCAGATGCCAGGACTGAGATATCACCCAATAGACGCTTCCGTAGAAGGAAGGATCGTGTGAGGCTGGTTCTAGGTCTCTAGAGCTTGTCACGGACACACTGAGGTCAGCACCACGGCCCGCGCTAGCACCTGCCTCCGCCCATCCATCCACTGCTTACTTTCTTCTCTATCTCATTCACAGTCAGTCAGTCAGAGTCCGCCAGTCAGTCACCTAACGTCAGAGTCAGTCAGTCTGCCGATCACTCACTTACTGTCAGTCACAGTCTGCCAGTCAGTCACCTACAGTCAGTCACAGTCTGTCAGACAGTCACCTAACGTCAGAGTCAGAGTCTGCCAGTCACCTACAGTCAGTCAAAGTCTGCCAGTCACACGCCTACAGTCAGTCAGCGAGGCTCAACCACCTAGTCTGATGTAGCT
The DNA here is from genome assembly GCF_031143425.1 of Pleurodeles waltl. Taxonomy (NCBI): domain Eukaryota; kingdom Metazoa; phylum Chordata; class Amphibia; order Caudata; family Salamandridae; genus Pleurodeles; species Pleurodeles waltl. The sequence goes on along the minus strand of NC_090444.1, from coordinate 1,870,822,311 downwards.
AGTCAGTGATTCAGCCAGTCAGTCACTCATATCCAGTCTGAGAGTCAGAGTCTGCCAGTCAGTCACCTACAATAAGTCCGAATCAGTCAGAGTCAGCCAGACAGTCTTAGCTAGTCATTGGGTAACACAGTCAGTCACTCACCTACAGTTTGTCAGCCAGTAAGTCAGTCACCTGCAGTCAGTCAGAGCTAGTCAGAGGCAGTCAGAGCTTCATTCCCTCCTGAGAAGGTTGGATCCTCTGTGTACTTTAACCTCGGCCCTGAAGGTTTCACATTGGACACACTGAGGACAGACTGAGGCCAGGAGGACAAACTGAGGACAGAAGGAGAGACTGAGGAAAGGACGAGATACTGAGCACGGGGGCGAGACTGACTGAGGACGGAAGAAGATAAGTATGACAAAAGGAGACACAGAGGACAGGAGTAGAGACTGACGACAGAAGGGGAGACTGAGAACAAGAGGAGAGACTGAGGACAGAGCGAGATACTGAGGACAGAAGGAGAGACTGAGAACAAGAGGAGACACTGAGGACAGGAGGAGAGACTGGGGACAGATAGAAAGACTGAGAACAGGAGGAGAGAGTGAGGAAAGGAGGAGAGACTGAGGACAGATAGAGAGACTGAGGACCGGAGGAGAGACTGAGGACAGAAAGGGAGACTGAGGTCAAAAGGAGAGACTGAGGAAAGGAGGAGAGACTGAGGACAGGAGGAGAGACTGAGGAAAGGAGGTGAAACTGAGAACAAGAGGAGAGGCTGAGAACAGGCCAATAAAGAGACGGAGGACAGGAGGATAGGCTGAGAAAAGGAGGAGAGACTGAGAACAGAAGAAGAGACTGAGGACAGGAGGAGAGACTGAGAACAGGAGGAGAGACTGAGGACGGGGGAAACGGGACAGGAGGAGAGACTGATGGCAGGAGGATAGACTGAGGACAGAAGGAGAGACTGAGGACAGGAGGAGCGACTGAGAACAGGGGAAGAGACTGAGTACAGTAGGAGAGCCTGAGGACAGGAGGAGCGACTGAGAACAGGGGAAGAGACTGAGTACAGTAGGAAAGACTGAGGACAGGAGGAGAGACTGAGGACAGAAGGAGAGACTGAGCACAGTAGGAGAGACTGGAGACAGGGGAAGAGACTGAGTACAGTAGGAGAGACTGAGGACAGGAGGAGAGACTGATGACAGGGGGAGAGACTGAGGACAGCAGGAGAGACTGAGGGCAGGAGGAGAAACTGAGGACAGGTTGAGAGACTGAGGGCAGGAGGTCAGACTGAGGATAGAAATAGAGACTGAGTAGAGGAGGAGAGACTGAGGACAGGATGAGAGATTGAGCACAGGAGGAGAGACTGAAGGCAGGACCAAGTACCATCTTGCCTGGTATGTTAGCCCCAATTTTTACTTGTGTGTCAGTTTCTGTTTGCCTGTCTCACTGGGATCCTGCTAGCCAGGGCCCAGTGCTAATAGTGAAAACCCTATGTTTTCAGTATGTTTGATATGTGTCACTGGGATCCTGCTAGTCAGGACCCCAGTGCTCATAGTTTGTGGCCTATATGTATGTGTTCCCTGTGTGGTGCCTAACTGTCTCACTGAGGCTCTGCTAACCAGAACCTCAGTGGTTATGCTCTCTCTGTACAAATTGTCACTGCAGGCTAGTGACCATTTTTACCAATTCTCTTTGGCACACTGAAACACCATTATAATTCCCTAGTATATGGTGCCTAGGTAGCCAGGGCATTGGGGTTCCAGGAGATCCCTATGGGCTGCAGCATTTCTTTTGCCACCCATAGGGAGCTCAGTCAATTCTTACACAGGCCTGCCACTGCAGCCTGAGTGAAATAACGTCCACGTTATTTCACAGCCATTTACCACTGCACTTAAGTAACTTATAAGTCAACTATATGTCTAACCCTCACTTGGTGAAGGTTAGGTGCACCATTACTAAGTGTGAGGGCACCCTGGCACTACCCAAGGTGCCCCCACATAGTTCAGGGGAATTTCCCCGGACTTTGTGAGTGCGGGGACACCATTACACGTGTGCAGTACATATAGGTCAATACCTATATGTAGCTTTAAAATGGTAACTCCGAATATGGCCATGTAACATGTCTAAGATCATGGAATTGACCCCCCATGCCAAATCTGGTATTGGGGTGCCAATCCCATGCATCCCCGGGGCTCCAGCATGGACCCCGGGTACTGCCAAACCAGCTCTCTCAGGTTTTCACTGCAGCTACCGATGCTGCCAACCCACAGACAGGCTTCTGCCCTCCCAGGGTCTGAGCAGCCCAGTCCCAGGAAGGCAGAACAAAGGATTTCCTCTGAGAGAGGGTGTTACACCCTTTCCATTTGGAAATAGGTGTTAAGGGCTGGGGAGGAGTAGCCTCCCCGAGCCTCTGGAAATGCTTTGAAGGGCACAGATGGTGCCCTCCTTGCATAAGCCAGTCTACACCAGTTCAGGGATCCCCCAGTCCCTGCTCTGGCTTGAAACTGGACGAAGGAAAGGGGAGTGACCACTCCCCTGTCCATCACCACCCCAGGGGTGGAGCCCAGAGCTCCTCCAGTGTGTCCCAGACCTCTGCCATCTTGAATGCAGAGGTGTGAGGGCACAATGGAGGCCTCTAAGTGGCCAGTGTCAGCAGGTGACGTCAGAGACCCCTCCTGATAGGTGCTTACCTTTCTCTGTAGCCAATCCTCCTCTGTGGGCTATTTAGCGTCTCTCCTGTGGGCATCTCACCAGATAACGAATGCAAGAGCTCACCAGAGTTCCTCTGCACTTCCCTCTTCACCTTCTGCCAAAGGATTGACCGCTGACTGCTCCAGGACGCCTGCAAAACTGCAACAAAGTAGCAAGAAGACTACCAGCAACATTGTAGCGCCTCGTCCTGCTGGTTTTCTCAACTGTTTCCTGGTGGTGCATTCTCTGAGGGCTGTCTGCCTTCACCCTGCACTGGAAGCCAAGAAGAAATCTCCCGTGGGTCGATGGAATCTTCCCCCTGCTAACGCAGTCACCAAACTTCTGCATCACAGGTCCTCTGGGTCCCCTCTCATTGCGACGAGTGTGGTCCCTGGAACACAGGAGCTGGATCCAAGTGACCCCGACAGTCCAGTGGTTCATCTGTCCAAATTTGGTGGAGGTAAGTCCTTGCCTCCCCACGCCAGACAGTAATCCTGTGTACTGTGTGAACTGCAGCTGCTAGGGCTTCTGTGCACTTTTGCAAGGAATCCTTCGTGCACAGCACAGCCCAGGTCCCCAGCACTCCACCCTGCATTGCTCAACTCGCTGAGTGGACCTCCAGCTTTGTGGGACCCTCCTTTGTTGTGTTGAGACGACCACCGTGCTCAGATTTCTTGAACCTCTGTTCAAGTTCTTCTGCGGGTGCTGCCTGCTTCTGCGTGGGCTCTCTGTGCTGCTGAATGCCCCCTCTGTCTCCTCTCCCAAGTGGCGACCCCCTGGACCTTTCTGGGCCCGGGCAGCACCCATTTTCTTCAACTGTAACCTTTGCAGCTAGCAAGGCTTGTCTGCATGAAAACAAATCTGCATCCTCCAGCATGCCATGGGACATCTTCTGTGCAAAGGAGAAGTTCCTGGCACCTTCCGTTGTTGCAGAATCATCAGCTTCTTCCACCCGGAGGCAACCATTTTGCACCTTCATCCGGGGTTTAGTGGGCTCCTGCCAAGGACACTTGCGTGACTCTTGGATTTGGTCCCCTTCGTTTGCAGTTCCTCAGGTCTAGGAATCCGTCTTCAGTGCTTTGCAATCAGTTGTGGTCTTTGCAGAATCTCCTTTCACGACTTTAGTGTGTTTCTGGGGAAGTAGGGTCACTTTACTCCTACTTTTCAGGGTCTTGGGGTGGGGTATCTTGGACACCCTTAGTGTTTTCTTACACTCCCAGCGACCCTCTACACACTGCACTAGGCCTGAGGTTCCTAAGTGGTTCGCATTCCGCTTTCTTAGTATATGGTTTGTGTTGCCCCTAGGCCTATTGCATCCTATTGTATTCTACAGTGTTTGCACTTCTTTTCTTTTACTTACCTGATTTTGGTTTGTGTGTATATTTTGTGTATTTTACTTACCTCCTAGGGGACTATGGGGGTCATTCTGACTTCGGCGGGCGGCGGAAGCCGCCCGCCAAAGTTCCCCCGACAGAATACCGCAGCGCTGTCAAAAGACCGCCGTGGTAATTCTGAGTTTTCCGCTGGGCCGGCGGGCGACCGCCAGAAGGCCGCCGCCCGCCCAGCGGGAAACCCCCTTCCACGAGGATTCCGGCTCCGAATGGAGCCGGCGGAGTGGAAAGGGTGCGACGGGTACAGTTGCACCCGTCGCGATTTTCAGTGTCTGCTATGCAGACACTGAAAATCTTTGTGGGGCCCTGTTAGGGGGCCCCACGACAGCGTTCCCGCCAGCCAGGTTCTGGCGGTCAAAACCGCCAGAACCAGGCTGGCGGGAAGGGGGTCGGAATCCCCATGGTGGCGCTGCCTGCAGCGCCGCCATGGAGGATTCCTCAGGCCAGGGGAAAACCGGCGGGAAACTGCCGGTTTCCCTTTTCTGACCGCGGCTTTACTGCCGCGGTCAGAATTGGCCTGGATGCACCGCCAGCCTGTTGGCGGTGCATCCGCGGTCCCCGGCCCTTGCGGTCTATGACCGCCAGGGTCGGAATGACCCTGTATATCCTCTGAAATACTTTTGGCACATTGTCACCTAAATAAAGTACCTTTATTTTTAGTATGTCTGTGTATTGTGTTTTCTTATGATATTGTGCATATGACACCAGTGGTATAGTAGGAGCTTTACATGTCTCCTAGTTCAGCCTAAGCTGCTTTGCCATAGCTACCTTCTATCAGCCTAAGCTGCTAGAAACACCTCTTCTACACTAATAAGGGATAACTGGACCTGGCACAAGGTGTAAGTACCTCTGGTACCCACTACAAGCCAGGCCAGCCTCCTACATTGGGTGCTGCGGTGGTATAAGTACTTGTAACTACTTACCACTTTGTCATTTTGTACTTTTCATAAGAGAAAAATATACAAAACAAGTTCAGTGTATGTACACCTAACCAAAAAGTTTTGCTTTTCTTCTCTTACTCTATTGCTAACTGCTGAAAAGTACCTCTAAAACTTTCAAAAAGTTCTTAAAACTTCGGGTGAGCTCCGGTTCACTCTTCTTCGTAGTGCCTGTTCCGGCGCTTCTGCGGGTGCTGCCTGCTTCTGTGAGGGCTCCCTATCTTGCTGGGCGCCCCCTCTGTCTCCTCACGCAATTGGCAACATCCTGGTCCCTCCTGGGCCACAGCAGCATCCAAAAACCCTAACCGCGACCCTTGCAGCTAGCAAGGCTTGTTTGCAGTCTTTCTGCGTGGGAACACCTCTGCAAGCTTCTTCACGACGTGGGACATCCATCCTCCAAAGGGGAAGTTCCTAGTCCTCTTCGTTCTTGCAGAAACCAAAGCTTCTTCCATCCGGTGGCAGCTTCCCTGCACCCTCAGCTGGCATTTCCTGGGCATCTGCCCACTCTCGACACTGTCACGACTCTTGGACTTGGTCCCCTTGTCTTACAGGTACTCAGGTCCGGAAATCTCCTGTTGTTGCATTGCTGGTGTTGGTCTTCCTTGCAGAATCCCCCTATCACGACTTCTGTGCTCTCTGGGGGTTATAGGTGCACTTTACACCTACCTTTCAGGGTCTTGGGGTGGGCTATTTTTCTAACCCTCACTGTTTTCTTACAGTCCCAGCGACCCTCTACAAGCTCACATAGGTTTGGGGTCCATTCGTGGTTCGCATTCCACTTTTGGAGTATATGGTTTGTGTCGCCCCTATACCTATGTGCTCCTATTGCAATCTATTGTAACTTTACACTGCTTGTATTACTTCCTTTTTGCTATTACTGCATATTTTTGGTATTGTGTACATATATCTTGTGTATATTTGGCATCCTCATACTGAGGGTACTCACTGAGATATTTTTGGCATAATGTCATAAAAATATCTGTGTATTGTGTTTTCTTATGATATTGTGCATATGACACCAGTGGTATAGTAGGAGCTTTACATGTCTCCTAGTTCAGCCTAAGCTGCTCTGCTATAGCTACCTTCTATCAGCCTAAGCTGCTAGAAACACCTCTTCTACACTAATAAGGGATAACTGGACCTGGTGCAGAGTGTAAGTACCCCTTGGTACCCACTACAAGCCAGGCCAGCCTCTTACAGCACAGTAGGAGAGACAGGGGAAGAGACTGAGTACAGTAGGAGAGACTGAGGACAGAAGGAGAGACTGTGGACAGAAGGAGAGACTGAGGACAGGAGGAGCGACTGAGAACAGGGGAAGAGACTGAGTACAGTAGGAGAGCCTGAGGACAGGAGGAGCGACTGAGAACAGGGGAAGAGACTGAGTACAGTAGGAGAGACTGAGGACAGAAGGAGAGACTGAGCACAGTAGGAGAGACTGGAGACAGGGGAAGAGACTGAGTCCAGGAGAAGAGACTGAGTACAGTAGGAGAGCCTGAGCATAGGAGGAGAGACTGAGGACAGTGGGAGAGACTGAGAACAAGAGGAGAGACTGAGGACAGGAGGAGAAACTGAGGACAAGAGGAGAGACTGAGGGCAGGAGGTCAGACTGGGAACAGAAATAGAGACTGAGTAGAGGAGAGACTGAGGACAGGAAGAGAGATTGAGCACAGGAGGAGAGACTGAGGACAGAACGAGAGACTGAGGCCAGAAGGAGAGACTGAGGTCAGAAGGAGAGACTGAGGCCAGGAGGAGAATGGAGGACAGGAGGAGAGACTGAGGCCAGGAGGAGAGACTGAGGACAGAAGGAGAGACTGAGCACAGGAGCAGAGACTGAGGGCAGGACCATGGGGAGGCCCTTCCATCCGAGCAGTAAATATCACTCAGACGCTCTTGGTCACGAGGTATAAAACTATTTCCCAGTTTGTGGCCCTTGTAGTGCACCGGCCCTTCACCCCCTGACAGGCGCCCTCAGGCTCCAGGGCCCCACAGAACCCCAAGAACCAGACACCAGAGGGAGAATCTCAGGGCCCCCACCAGAGAGAGTATCTCAGGGTCCCCATCAGAGGGATTATCTCAGGGCCCAACCAGAGGGAGTATCTCAGGGCCTCCACCAGAGGGGGAATTTCAGGGTCCAACCAGAGGGAGTATCCCAGGGCCTACAGAAGAGGGAGTATCTCAGAGCTCCCACCAGAGGGAATATCTCAGGGCCCCCACAAGAGGGAGTATCTCAGGGCTCCCACCAGAGGGAGTATCTCAGAGCCCCCACCAGAGAAAGTATCTGAGGGCCTCAACCAGAGGGAGTATCTCAGGGCCTCCACCAGAGGGAGTATTTCAGGGTCCAACCAGAGGGAGCATCTCAGGGTCCAACCACAGGGAGTATCCCAGGGCCTACAGAAGAGGGAGTATCTCAGAGCTCCCACCAGAGGGATTATCTCAGGGCCCCCACAAGAGGGAGTATCTTGGGGCTCCCACCAGAGGGAGTATCTCAGGGCTCCAACCAGAGGGAGCATCTCAGGGTCCAAGCAGAGGGAGTATCTCAGGGTCCAACCAGAGGGAGTATCCCGGGGCCCCCAGAAGAGGGAGTATCTCAGGGCTCCCACCAGAAGGAGTATCTCAGAGCCCCCACCAGAGAAAGTATCTCAGGGCCCCCACCAGAGGGAGTATTTCAGGGTCCAACCAGAGGGAGCGTCTCAGGGTCCAACCAGAGGGAGTATCCCAGGGCCTACAGAAGAGGGAGTATCTCAGAGCCCCCACCAGAGGGAGTATCTCAGGGCCTCCACCAGAGGGAGTATCTCAGGGCCCAACCAGAGGGAGTATCTTAGGACCTCCACCAGAGGGAGTATTTCAGGGTCCAACCAGAGGGAGCGTCTCAGGGTCCAACCAGAGGGAGTATCCCAGGGTCCAACCAGAGGGAGTATCCCAGGGCCCCCAGAAGAGGGAGTATCTCAGGGCTCCCACCAGAAGGAGTATCTCAGAGCCCCCACCAGAGAAAGTATCTCAGGGCCCCCACCAGAGGGAGTATCTCAGGGCCCAACCAGAGGGAGTATCTTAGGACCTCCACCAGAGGGAGTATTTCAGGGTCCAACCAGAGGGAGCGTCTCAGGGTCCAACCAGAGGGAGTATTCCAGGGCCTACAGAAGAGGGAGTATCTCAGGGCTCCCACCAGAGGGAGTATCTCAGAGCCCCCACCAGAGGGAGTATCTCAGAGCCCCCACCAGAGGGAGTATCTCAGGGCCTTCACCAGAGGGAGTATCTCAGGGCCCAACCAGAGGGAGTATCTTAGGACCTCCACCAGAGGGAGTATTTCAGGGTCCAACCAGAGGGAGTATCTCAGGGCCTCCACCAGAGGGAGTATCTCAGGGCCCAACCAGAGGGAGTATCCCAGGGCCTACAGAAGAGGGAGTATCTCAGAGCTCCCACCAGAGGGAATATCTCAGGGCCCCCACAAGAGGGAGTATCTCAGGGCCTCCACCAGAGGCAGTATCTCAGGGCTCCCACCAGAGGGAGCATCACAGGGTCCAACCAGAGGGAGTATCCCGGGGCCCTCAGAAGAGGGAGTATCTCAGGGCTCCCACCAGAGGGAGTATCTCACACAGTGGCTCACTCACTCACACCTACACTCTCATTCACTTCACTCACACAGTGGCTCACTCACATGCTCAGTCACTCACACCTACACTCTCATTCACTCACACAGTGGCTCACTCACATGCTCACTTACTCCCACCTACACTCTCATTCACTCACACTGTGGCTCACTCACATGCTCACTCACTCACTCACTCACACCTACACTCTCATTCACTCACACAGTGGCTCACTCACATGCTCACTCACTCATACTTACACTCTTACTCACACACTGGCTCCCTCACACAGTGACACCCTCTTATTCACTCACACAGTGACTCACTCACTCATATTTGCACACTCACTCATACACACTCACACTGACACACTCCTTTACTCATACACACTTTCATGCTCCCTCACTCACTCACACAGTGACACACTCTCATCAACTCACATTGGCTCCCTCACACGTTCACTAACTCACATGCTCAGTCACACCACTCATATACACACTGACTCAGTAACTTACATATTCACTACTACACTAACTCACTTATTCACTTACTCACTCAGTAGGCATTCACATACTCATACACTAAGGCCCTCATTACAACCAGTCAAAGACCGCCAGGGCTGTATCGTCGGAAGCACCGCCAACAAGCTAGCGGTGCTTCCCATGGAGTTACGCTGTGGTCGCACCGGGGTCCCGGCAGAAGTGCTGCGGTCGCACCGCCGGTCCCGGCAGAAGCGCCACGGTCGCACCGCCGGTCCCGGGGGTTGTAATCCCCCAGGGCAGTGCTGCTTGCAGCGCTGCCCAGGAGATTATGAGTCCCCCTCCCGCCAGCCTTTTCATGGTGGTATGAACCGCCATGAAAAGGCTGGCGGAAAGGGGAGTCGCGGGGCCCCCTGCCACGGCCCCATGGTGCATAGCAGACAGTGAAAAGCGCAACGGGTGCAACTGCACCCATCTCACCACCACAACACCGCCGGCTCCATTTGGAGCCGGCTCCAGTGTTGCAGCCGACATCCCCGCTGAGCCCAGCGGGGATCTCGAAATGGCCACCGCGGGAGTGCGGCTGCATTGGCGGCCGCGCAGTGGATACAATTTCGTGGGCGGCACTTGCCGCCCGCCAAAGTTGTAATGAGGGCCTACATGCCTTATTCTCTTGCTCTCCCACAAACCTAAAGGTCAATCACTGGCACACTCACTCAGTCCCTCACATATTCACTCACTCACATAGTCATTGACTCACCAACATTGACAGACTCACTCACATACTTATTAACACCCTCTGTAAAGTGTCTGCTGCACAAATGAAGTGTCTGTGAATCACAGAGGTTACTATAACGGGATTCCCAGTTCAACGGTGATGGCGCCGGCCTCCCTGAAACAAGGCGGAGCTGAAACCCATACCCTTGCACGCACACCAGTGTGTCGATAACACGACTGACTTCTCTCAAGGAATAGAAGCAGGTGCCCGCCACAGTCCAGCGAGGTACGCTGGTTACCAAATGTTCTTGTCTCAGGTGCCAAAGCACTTGGGGCCTAATTTAGATCTCGGCGGAGGGAATACTCAGTCAGAAACGTTACGATCTCCATGGGATATAATGGGATCGTAATACGGCGGACAGAATATCTGCCACATTTGTGAGAGTATTCCCTTTGCGGCACATTTTGCAGCCACTTTTAGCATTAGGCCTGAGTGAAATGTAATTTACGTTGATGTAATTTGCTTAAATTTGGGGATTTTTGTAATGCTTGTTACATGAACGTCTTGAAGTGACACCATTACGCTACTTCACGTAACTACATCCCATTCTCAACAACAACAGAACACAAGCAGCTGTAGTTTGCAAGTGCTCTTGTTTCAATGCGTCCCCACGCTAACAATTGATGGAAAGACAAATTATATGCTTAAATATAACGCAAAGTTACAGAATTGCATTTTCCATGGTTTCAAGTAATTTTGGTGTAATTTTGAGTAAATATACAAAAGCAAATGACACTAATTTTGAAGCACCCTTGTTAGCATGAGCAATAAAGACATGGCGGAGAACTAGAATAAAGCAATGCTTCCTCTGTGTCACAATCCCACATTCACACATGAATGCGCCGCCTCAGTCTCGCTCCCTGCACCCTTAGACTTTCAGGCGTAAAATTAAGTTCACTATCCCACTCACTCCCATATGCGTGCGCAGAGACACACACATCCACACACACGTACAACACACATACACACACACACAAGAACAATCAACACCCACGCACACACATACACATACAACACACATACACGTGCAGCAGACACACTCACACACACATACAACAAACTTTCACACACACAAGAACAATAAACACCCACACCCACCCACAGACACACACATACACGTACAACACCCACACACACACACACACAAGAACAATACACACCCTCACACACACATATACACACATATACACTTACAACACACACGTACAACAGACACACACATACAACAAACGTATACACACACACACACACACACACACACACAACACACATACACATTGTAGGAGGCTGGCCCAGTGTGTGGTGGACACCTAGGGTGTTGCACCTTGTACTTGGTCCAGGCAAACCTTATTAGATAGTGTTACTGTGTCTAGCAAGCCAGGGCTCCCTAGAGGTAGCTATGGTGAGCAGCCAAGACTTATCTAGGAGGAGTGTGAAGCACTTGCAATACCACAGCAGTTACACAATAAGTTACCACACATGAAAGAAACCACACAGTGTTACAAAAACAAAGGTACTTTATTACAGGACCCCCAAACTAGATAACTATAGGTAAACCCCCCTCTGGAGTTGAGTACACACAAAATATACACAGGTAAGTATTGGGTAATAGCACAATATAGCGAGGGCCCTATGAGGGGCCAAACCATATACTAAAATAGTAGAATGTGAGGATATGGAGTAATGAGCCAAGGGCTGGGAGAGAGTGAAACCCCAAGAGGTAAGTGTCTAGAAGACCCTCAGCGACCAAGAGAGGGGAGGTAAGTTACATGGTCGTCCCGTAGGCTAACATGAGGCCTTGCAGTTGGAATATTGCAAAAGCAGGACAAGGCCAGTGGAACCCAACGATTGATTCCAGATGAAGAGGACCTGTAAAAGAAAGGGACAGAGTCCAGTCCACGCAGGTGTGCCCAGGTGGGGCAGGAGGCAATGCCCACCCTTCTGTGGGTGAAGATCTGGGTCGGCGGCAAGTCCAGCTGCGGTGTCCAGAAGCTGCAGAGGAGTCCCTGAAGTCACATAGGAGGTGTCCCTTGATGGCCGTCAGATTGCAGATGGGTCAGTGGTCAGGAGAACAACCAACAAGCACAAGCAAATGCAAAAGAAAGTGCTAGAGATTTTCAGAGCTGAAGAGGACCAGCAAGGTCCTGGGGACTCGACCGTTGGAGGGGAGTCAGGGCTGACCTCAGAAGACAGGAGAGCCAGCAGAAGCACTTGGAGCCTCAGCGAGCAAACCACTGGCAGCAGGCACAGTAAATCGCAGTGAGGCCGAGGCTGCACACCTGAAGAGGAGTCCCAAATCGGTAAAACAGCAGCGAGAAGACTATGCAGAGGTAGAGTGCTGGGGCTACTTGGAGACTGAGGTTCCCTCAGAGTAGGAGTCAACAAGCCTTGGTTGCTGCAACAGTCGCAGCACATAGGGGTTCTGTCTTGGAGGAAGAGGCAAGGACTCACAGTCTCCCAAGTTGGGCAGAAGGCAAAGAGGACCCAAAGTACCCCTCAGAACCACCACCTGTGCTGGACAATCTTCGCAAGTCCAGAGGACAGCAGATCCCACCAGCCAGATGTCGTTGTCTTAGGTGCCTGCGGATGCAGGGGAGTGACTTCTTCAGTCCAAGGGAGATTCCTTCTTGCTTCTTTGGTGCAGCAGAAGTCTTGCTGACCACAGAGGAAGCACAGCCAGGGAAATGTTGCAAGTTGCTGACAGGAGCCATGGAAACAATGTTGCAAGGCGAGGTCGTCTCGGGAGTTGCAGTCTTGTTTGGTTCCTGTAGAGTCCAGCAGCAGTTTCGGTGGCCAGGAGCAGAAGAGGTCATTGCAGAGGAGTCCTGGTGGAGTCTTGTACTCAGCATCTGGGGCCCATCAGCAAGGGAGTCCTCAAATAACCCTAACAGGGGGCTTGGTCACTCTGCAGGGTGACCACCTATCAGACGTCAGTTACCTGTCCTGACCAACCAGATGCTCCCAGGTTGCTTTACACATCTTGTTTCCAAGATGGTAGAATCATGTGGCCACCTGGAGGAGCTCTGGGCATAACCTCTAGGGTGGTGATGGACAGGGGAGTGGTAACTCCCCTTTCCATTGTCCAGTTTCACTCCAGAGCTGGGACCAGGAGTCCCTGGACTGGTGCAAACTGGATTATGCAAGGAGGGCACCAAATGTGCCCTTCAAAGCATACCAGTGGCTTGGGGAGGCTACCCCTCGCAAGCAATGTAACACCTATTTCCAAGGGAGAGGAGTTAGCACCCCTCTCCCACAGGAAATCCTTTATTCTGGCATCTCCTGCTTGAGCTGGTCATGCAACAGGAGGGCAGAATCCTGCCTGAGGGGTGGCAGCAGCGTGGGTTGCTCGCAGATCCTGAATGACTGGTAGCAATACCTGGTGGTCCTCTAAGAAGCCCCAGAGTACATGCCACCAATACTGGCATCAGCGTTGGGGTATGATTCCGACATGTTTGATACCAAACATGCCTAGGTTGGGAGTTACCATTAGGTAGCTGGACCATAGGTAGTGATCTATGTCCAGTCCACGCGTAAAATGGCGTCCCCGCACTTATGAAGTGAAGGGAATTGGAACAGGTGTTCATAGGGGCACCTCTGCTCCTGCAGGGATGCCGACACACACAGGGACCTGCACCCTGCCCTTACGTCTGGAAGGGCCTAGCATAGGGGTGACTTACAGAGACCTATAGTGAAAGGGTGCATGCACCTTTTCACACAGGCTACAACGGCAGATCTGCAGAGACAGTTTGCATGGGCTCCCGTGGGTGGCACAATACATGCTAGAGCCCAAGGGGGATCCCTGGTGTCCCAATGCCCTGGGCACTAAGTACCATATGCTAGGAAGTTACATGGGTACACCAGTATGCCAATTGTGGGGTGTAAGAAGCACCAAAGAAACTAAATCTGGGGGAGAGCACAATCACTGGGGTCATGGTTAGCAGGATCCCAGTGAAAACAGTCTAAGCACACTTTCCTCTACACACACACACACACGCACGCACACAAACACATGCATGCATGCGCACACACACACGCACACATGCACGCACACACACACACATGCACACACGCACGCACAATCACACACACACGCACGCACACACGCCCACACACACACACACATGCACGCACACACACACATGCACGCACAATCACACACACACGCACGCACACATGCCCACGCACACACACACGCACGCACACACACACACGTGTACTTTCAAGCTTCTGATTTGCTCACAGGAAATCCATTTCTAGGCGCTGAAGCTATCTAAGTCTGGCAGTGGGTCCGCACTACTACAACGCAGGGCTTTCTTTGCCGGCTGCTTTGTTAAACCTCATTATGAAAGGCATTTGCCAATAGCCTATTTTCTGCATTTTCCAGCGACAGCCCTTCTGGGTGATGGTTCCATTAGTCTGCAGGACATCAATAATCAATATTTGTATTTGGAAAGGACGCATTAGCAGTTTCTTCCCTTGATATTTGTCGGGAACACTGCGTCCGGCTGGATTTAGGTGTCGGCGTAACTCCCCAGGAATTTGGTAGAATTGCTAAACCTGTCAATCAATACAAAGCTTTTCGTGATATACAGGAGTATTGACACCCTAACTCCCTGAACTCACACTCTTGCGAGCTGTGCGTCTATGGCCTGACTGCAGTGGTGGCCCAAGTGTCAGCGCTGCGGCAACTTACTACCCACGCTCCACTCTCTTCAATCCAGGGCCTGCTGTAACATAAATATGGATGCCTTTGCTCTCAGATAGCCCATTCGCAAAGCATTCTACATTAGTCTTTTACACGACTATGTGCGTGATCTTGGCAGAGGGAAATACTCCATTACAAACATCCCGGATATCCAGTCCGCCGTAGTACAATCCCATTATATTTTATGGAGACTGGATTCCATAAGTGCCTATATGGTGCTCTCATAAGGGATGCCCTATGCCAAGGGGCACTTGATTTCTTCAGTACTTGACATTCTTGAGGTACCATAAGTACGCCATACACAAAATGGAAGCAAGTTTCTTTCACACTTCTTTTTAGTTTATTAGAATTGCGTTTATTCCAGAAATACTTTGTTCCAAATGTCTATTCTTTGTTCACGTTGGATAGCCTTATAAATGGGGTTTCTGGCTGGGTAGGGTCCGCACCTCAGCCAGGCACAAGCCACCACTCTAGTCAGGACGATTAAGTTACACACCATGGGTAAGCTGTGCTCAACCCCTGGTAACTTGGCACAGAGCAGTCAGGCTTATACTTGGAGGTTATGTGTGAAGGGTTTGTGCAACAAACTCACACCAGTGACACAATAAATACACCACAAAAGAGGCTCCACACAAGATTACATCAAAAATATATGCCTTATGTTATAAATGTAGCATTAGGTCATAAAACCCTCACAGGTCATTGAGCAGTTCCAAATACCCTACTAATGCATGTCAGTATGACAGATGCCATATCAGTGCAGTAACAAGAGGCAGATAATGTCACCACCGTGGTGAACACCAGTAAACCCTTGGGCCATGCTCAGCAAGTTACACAAATAATTGCATGAGGGTAAGTATACAACTCACGGTACTATAATATGCATAATTTACTAGTTATCGACATGAATCACCAAGGGTAGGCACATTTATGTCAGCTTATCTTTACTGGGTATTCAGAAACTCAGCACATACATGATATTACGCTAGGGCCCAGCGTACTGGTGCTCCTTTTAGCAGTTACACAGTAATTGCAGAGATTCCCCTTTCCATGCGTGTGCTCCTCATACAACAATGTGGGGCACCGGGTCCTCCACGCCTACTCAACATTATACGGTGTTTTTTTTTGCTAGTTCCCTCGGAGCGGCAGGTTCCTGGTGCTGGTGGGCTCGTTTGAGGACAATGCCACCATGGAACGAATGCCCCTAAGGTACAATGGTGGGCCCAGAGCACTTTGTGGTCCCCAGGCCGCATTCTTAGATTTGGGAGGGAGGCGGGGCAGCCGTGAAAGCAGTACAACAAGATTACAAGGCTCCCTCGGGGGTCCCCAGCAACAGTGTGCCCCTCACTGCCCCTGCCTTCTGATACACTGGGTCATGGCAATCGCGGCGTTCAGCTGGCCCCTGTTTGGTAATGAGGCACCCTCAACGGCCCTCCACATTCCGAGGGGCTACAAGGAAAAAAAATGAAGTGTTCAACCCGATCTGGAAAAAGCATGGGTGGCCTAACAAGTAATAGCTAAGAGCTCACCATGCGCTAATGAAAGCACAAGGAAGGCCACCAAGCCCTGGGAGACTCTTGGGGACAAACTCAGTTAGAGGGCTCCAGTCCTTCTCCTTGCAGGGTGGGCACAGGAGCCAGCAGGCAAACACACAGAACAGCAACAAAGTGGCAGTCGCTCCTAACAGTCAGCACACAGCAGCAGTAGGCCCACACAGCAACGTAGTGCAGAGTGGCAGATCCAGTGGCCGTACCTCCTGGCAGCACAGCAGTCCTCCTTCCTGGGAGAGTGTTCTTTTGCCAGCAGAGTCCCAGAAGTGGTATAAAAATCATGGGGCAAGAGCCCCTGTACTTATACTCCAACAACGCCTTTGTCTAATGGTTAACTTCAAAAGAACCCTTTCAAGTGAAGCACAACACTCTTTCTCATCGCCCTATCTCCAGACATCACTAGGGGTAATCAGTCCATTGTGTGAGGGCAGGATACACCCGATTCACATGTAAGTTGTGAACAGCCCTCCCTCTCCCAAGCCCAGGAAGACTATCAGTATGTAGATGCCTTTTCTGTCACACCCACCCCCTCCTGTGTGATGGCTGTCTGCAAGGTATGCACCAAGTGGATCTGTTACTCTCCCCAGTCAGGCTGCAAAGTACTAGAGTTATAAGCATAGAGAAAGGCCCAGTTTCTAAAAGTGGCATTTCTAAATTAGTAGTGTAAAAGCCACCCACACCAGTAAGCAGGACTTCTCACTACCATTCTAAACATACCAAACATGCCCACGCTACTCCCCACAGATCAGAAATGACCACTTAGACATGTATAGGGAAATCCCAATGCAAACCTATGAGACGAGCAGCACTCACAGCAGTGAAAAACAAAATAGGCTGTTTGTCACTACTAGGACAAGTAAAACATAAAAGTATATGTCCTACCTTTTACTTACACAACACCCTGCCCATAAGGCTATCCAGGGCCTACCTTAGGGGTGATTTAGCTGTAGTAAAAAGGGATTTCTAGTCTTAGCAAGTAGTTTGACTTGCCAAGTCAGTGTGCCAGTAAACTGTTCACGCAGACTCTGCAGTGGCAGGGCTGAGACAAATCTGAAAGGCTAATTCTGTGGGTGGTGCAATCAGCGCTGCAGGCCCTCTAGTAGCATTTAATGCACAGGCCCTGGGTTTATGGAATACACCTTTCCAAGGGACTTACAAGTAAATTAAATAGGCCAAATTGGTGTAATCCAATTAAACCAAGTTTTAGGTGAGAGAGCACATGCATGTTAGCACTGATTAGCAGTTGTAAAGTGACCAGAGGCCTAAAGCCACCAACAGAGGGTCAGAAAAATAGGAGAAAGACAAAACAATTGGTGATAACCCTGCAGAAAGGGCCGTTTCCAGCAGATAGTATTACATTAAAAAAATGCTAACACATTTCTCCTGATCTTTCACCTGGGCCTTACAGTTGAATCCAATGCATTATTCATAAGGAGATTTCATTTCTAGACATCATTATTCACTCAAATGTTTCCGAGAACACCAGGGTAAGGGGCCTAGGGGAGACATGTCACTGCTGTCACCTTCTGCTGGACCTGGTATGGGTTTGTCTTGTGTATTCGAGCCCTGCTGAGAGTAAACAACATTACAAGTCTTGCTTACATATTTACCATGAACATGCAAATGCCTATGTCTGTCTTAAATCAATAAATAAATCCAGGATTTGGAAAGCACAACAAGTCACCAGTGAGGGTCTCAAGGCCCTGAATTTGTAGGCACAAGGAGATTAAGGGGGTCATTCTGACCCTGGCGGTCATGGACCGCCAGGGCCAACGACCGCGGGAGCACCGCCAACAGGCTGGCGGTGCTCCCATGGGCATTCTGACCGCGGCGGTACAGCCGCGTTCAGAAACGGGAAACCGGCGGTGTCCCGCCGGTTTCCCGCTGCCCATGGGAATCCTCCATGGCGGCGCTGCAGGCAGCGCCGCCATGGGGATTCCGACCCCCTTACCGCCAGCCTGGTTCTGGTGGTTTTGACTGCCAGAACCTGGCTGGTGGTAACGGGTGTCGCGGGGCCCCTGGGGGCCCCTGCAGTGCCCATGCCATGGGCACTGCAGGGGCCCCCTAACAGGGCCCCACAAAGATTTTCAGTGTCTGCCATGCAGACACTGAAAATCGCGACGGGTGCAACTGCACCCGTCGCACCCCTTCCACTCCGCCGGCTCCATTCGAAGCCGGCATCCTCATGGAAGGGGGTTTCCCGCTGGGCTGGCGGGCGGCCTTCTGGCGGTCGCCCGCCAGCCCAGCGGGAAACTCAGAATAACCGCGGCGGTCTTCTGACCGCGCAGCGGTATTCTGACGGCGGGACTTTGGCGGGCGGCCTCCGCCGCCCACCAAAGTCAGAATGACCGCCTAAGTGATTTGTCCTGAATCACAGGATGCTGAGCCATTGCCAAGACTCGAGCCTGATTTCTCCAGGGCAGAAGGCGGCAGTTCAGGCCCTTACGACACACCCTCTCCCTTACCGAGTGCTGAGTGTCAACTGTGATATCACTTTTGATCACTTTTGAAGACAACTAAAGCTTTGATATCATTGCACATTTTCATGCATTTTAAATGAACTTTCATTGCCCTATTTCGTGTTGTACACTGCACATTTCTGCCGAACCGCTGCAGCCAAGCGTTGCCTGGTTCTAAGCAGCTCTTGTTGGTGTAAGTTGCATCAGTGCACCAAGATCTTCACACCTCCTTCCGACGAGAAGATCCTGGCACATGCTCTGTGCCTATCTCTAGGTTTCATTTCTGTCATGAATTCTCAGTTCTATTCATTTGCATTGAGAAAAAATGTATAAATTTAGCACCAAAATGTTTGGATTCTAGCGTGATACGCACTAACTGATTGAGAGCGATTGATTGAGATCTTGCAGTATCCTGAGTGCTGAGCAGCGTTGGACCTGGTGATTTGGCTGGACAACAGAAGTACAATGTGTAGGAAAGTACCCTGTTTTTGGCATGGTTACCCCCACTTTTTGCCTGCTGTCAGTGTGCTTAGACTGTTTTCACTGAGATCCTGCCAACCAGAACCTCAGTGACTTTGCTCTCTCCCTCTAAATGTGGTTGCTTGGACTTTAGACACCCCACAATTGGCATACAGGTGCACCCATATAAGTCCCTAGCATATGGTACTTAGGTACCCAGGGCATTGGGGCACCAGGGTTCACCTTGGGCTGCAGCATGTATTGTGCCACCAATGGAGCCCATACTACATGTATCTGCAGGCCTGCCATTGCAGACTGCGTGAAAAGGTGCATGCACCCCTTTCACTACTGGTCACTGCACCAGGTCACTGTAAGTCACCCCTATGATAGGCCGTCCTAGCCCAGAGGGCAGGGGGCAAGTACCTGTGTGTGAGGGCACCCCTGCATGAGCAGAGGTGCCCCTATCAGCTCCAGCTCCATTAAACTGGACTTTTTAAGTTCGTGGAATCCATTTTACCTCTGTATTGGACACAGTAACTGTGTCCAGCTGCATAATGGTAACTCCGAACCTGGGCATGTTTGCTATCAAACATGTCGGAATCATATCCCAATACTGTTGCCAGTATTGGTTGTATGATTCCATGCACTGCAGGGGCTCCTTAGAGGACCCCCCCAGTGTTGTTCCTACTAGTTTGTAAGGGTTTTGCAAGCAGCCCACGCTGCTGCAGCCCTCCAAATGGGTTTCTGCCCTCCTGCTGCTTGGCCAGCTCAAGCAGGGGAAGGCAGAACAAAGGGTTTCCTTTGGGTGAGGGAGGTAACACCCTCTCCCTTTGAAAATAGGTGTTACATGGCTTGTGAGGGGTAGCTTTCGCAAGCCACTGGTATGCTTTGAAGGGCACATTTGATGCCCTACTTGCATAAACCCGTTTGCACCAGTGCAAGGACCCCCGGTCCCTCCTCTGGCACGAATCTGGACAATAGAAAGGGCAGTGATCACACTCCTGTCCATCACCAACCTAGGGGTAGGTGCCCAGAGCTCCTCCAGGTGGCCACTTGATTCTGCCATCTTGAATCCAAGGTGGGCAGAGGCCTCTGGGAGCATCTGAGTGGTCAGGTCAAGCAGGTGACAGCACAGCCCCCTCCTGATAGGTGGGCCACCTTACTAGGTGACCAAACCCATTTTTAGGGATATTTAGGGTCTCCCTCTTGGGTGGGTCCTCAGATTTGACGTGCAAGATTCCGGCAGGGCTCCTCTGCATTGTTTACTTCATCTTCTGGCCACTTGGACTGCAACTAAACCCTCCAGGAACTGACAATCTGCAACTTTAGCGATGACTCTGCTCTGCAACATTGTTTCTCCGGCTCCTTTCAGCAACTGCAACATTTCCCCAGCTGTGCATCCTCTGAGGGCAGCAAGTCTTCAGTCTGCATGAGAAGCAAGAAGGAATCTCCCTTGGAGTGAAGGAGTCACTCCCCTGCATCCGCAGGGACCCACTGCAACAACGATTGATTGTGTGGTTCTCCTCTCATCCTGAGCTGCGTGGATCCTGCATCACAGGTGATGGTCTGGAGTGGTCCCCTTGGTCCTCTCTACCAGCTGTCCAACTTGAGAGGCGGTAAGCCCTTGCCTCTCCTCATAGGACAGTACCCCTGTGGACTGTGACTCTTGATCTTCAGGCTCTGTGTAGTCCGGGCCCCAGCACTCCACCTTTGCAAGGACAGTCTCCTCTCTGCTGCTTCAGCGACGTGGGACTCCTCTCCAGGTGTGCTGAGTGGGCCTCACTGCGACTCCTGTGCCTGCTGCTCCAGCGACCTGGGACTCCTCTCCAGGTGTGATGCATGGGCCTCACTGCGACTCCTCTGCCTGATGCTCCAGTGACGTGGGACTCCTCTCCAGGTGTGCTGCGTGGTCCTCACTGTGACTCCTCTGCCTGCTGCTCCAGCGACGTGGGACTCCTCTCCAGGTGTGCTGTGGGCCTCACTGCGACTCCTCTGCCTGATGCTCCAGTGACGTGGGACTCCTCTCCAGGTGTGCTGAGTGGGCCTCACTGTGACTCCTCTGCCTGCTGCTCCAGTGACGTGGGACTCCTCTCCAGGTGTGCTGCGTGGGCCTCACTGTGACTCCTCTGCCTGCTGCTCCAGCGACCTGGGACTCCTCTCCAGGTGTGCTGAGTGGACCTCACTGCGACTCCTCTGCCTGCTGCTCCAGCGACCTAGGACTCCTCTCCAGGTGTGCTGAGGGGGCCTCACTGCGACTCCTCTGCCTGCTGCTCCAGCGACCTGGGACTCCTCTCCAGGTGTGCTGCGTGGGCCTCACTGCGACTCCTGTACCTGCTGCTCCAGCGACCTGGGACTCCTCTCCAGGTGTGCTGAGTGGGCCTCACTGTGACTCCTCTGCCTGCTGCTCCAGCGACCTGGGACTCCTCTCCGGGTGTGCTGCATGGGCCTCACTGCGACTCCTCTGCCTGCTGCACCAGCGACGTGGGACTCCTCTCCGGGTGTGCTGCATGGGCCTCACTGCGACTCCTCTGCCTGCTGCACCAGCGACATGGGACTCCTCTCCAGGTGTGCTGCGTGGGCCTCACTGTGACTCCTCTGCCTGCTGCTCCAGCGACCTGGGACTCCTCTCCAGGTGTGCTGCATGAGCCTCATTCGACTCCTGTGCCTGCTGCTCCAGTGACGTGGGACTCCTCTCCAGGTGTGCTGCGTGGGCCTCACTGCGACTCCTGTGCCTGCTGCTCCAGCGACCTGGGACTCCTCTCCAGGTGTGCTGAGTGGGCCTCACTGTGACTCCTCTGCCTGCTGCTCCAGCGACGTGGGACTCCTCTCCAGGTGTGCTGAGTGGGCCTCACTGCGACTCCTCTGCCTGCTGATCCAGCGACCTGGGACTCCTCTCCAGGTGTGCTGTGGGCCTCACTGCGACTCCTGTGCCTGCTGCTCCAGCGACGTGGGACTCCTCTCCAGGTGTGCTGAGTGGGCCTCACTGTGACTCCTCTGCCTGCTGCTCCAGCGACGTGGGACTCCTCTCCAGGTGTGCTGTGGGCCTCACTGCGACTCCTGTGCCTGCTGCTCCAGCGACGTGGGACTCCTCTCCAGGTGTGCTGAGTGGGCCTCACTGCGACTCCTCTGTCTGCTGCTCCAGCGACGTGGGACTCCTCTCCAGGTGTGCTGAGTGGGCCAAACTGTGACTCCTCTGCCTGCTGCTCCAGCGACCTGGGACTCCTCTCCAGGTGTGCTGTGGGCCTCACTGCGACTCCTCTGCCTGCTGCTCCAGCGACCTGGGACTCCTCTCCAGGTGTGCTGAGTGGGCCTCACTGTGACTCCTCTGCCTGCTGCTCCAGTGACGTGGGACTCCTCTCCAGGTGTGCTGAGTGGACCTCACTGTGACTCCTCTGCCTGCTGCTCCAGCGACGTGGGACTCCTCTCCAGGTGTGCTGTGGGCCTCACTGCGACTCCTCTGCCTGCTGCTCCAGCGACGTGGGACTCCTCTCCAGGTGTGCTGTGGGCCTCACTGCGACTCCTGTGCCTGCTGCTCCATGGACGTGGGACTCCTCTCCAGGTGTGCTGCGTGGGCCTCACTGTGACTCCTGTGCCTGCTGCTCCAGCGACCTGGGACTCCTCTCCAGGTGTGCTGAGTGGGCCTCACTGTGACTCCTCTGCCTGCTGCTCCAGCGACGTGGGACTCCTCTCCAGGTGTGCTGAGTGGGCCTCACTGCGACTCCTGTGCCGGCTGCTCCAGCGACCTGGGACTCCTCTCCAGGTGTGCTGCCTGGGCCTCACTGCGACTCCTGTGCCTGCTGCTCCAGCGACGTGGGACTCCTCTCCAGGTGTGCTGCGTGGGCCTCACTGTGACTCCTCTGCCTGCTGCTCCAGCGACCTGGGACTCCTCTCCAGGTGTGCTGCGTGGGCCTCACTGCAACTCCTGTGCCTGCTGCTCCAGCGACGTGGGACTCCTCTCCAGGTGTGCTGCGTGGGCCTCACTGCGACTCCTCTGCCTGCTGCTCCAGCGACGGCGGGCTCCTCTCCAGGTGTGCTGAGTGGGCCTCACTGTGACTCCTCTGCCTGCTGCTCCAGCGACCTGGGACTCCTCTCCAGGTGTGCTGCGTGGGCCTCACTGCGACTCCTCTGCCTGCTGATCCAGCGACCTGGGACTCCTCTCCAGGTGTGCTGCGTGGGCCTCACTGCGACTCCTCTGCCTGATGCTCCAGCGACCTGGGACTCCTCTCCAGGTGTGCTGAGTGGGCCTCACTGCGACTCCTCTGCCTGCTGCTCCAGTGACGTGGGACTCCTCTCCAGGTGTGCTGCGTGGGCCTCGCTGCGACTCCTGTGCCTGCTGCTCCAGCGACATGGGACTCCTCTCCAGGTGTGCTGCGTGGGCCTCACTGTGACTCCTCTGCCTGCTGCTCCAGTGACGTGGGACTCCTCTCCAGGTGTGCTGCGTGGGCCTCACTGCGACTCCTCTGCCTGCTGATCCAGCGACCTGGGACTCCTCTCCAGGTGTGCTGTGGGCCTCACTGCGACTCCTCTGCCTGCTGCTCCAGCGACGGCGGGCTCCTCTCCAGGTGTGCTGTGGGCCTCACTGCGACTCCTCTGCCTGCTGCTCCAGCGACCTGGGACTCCTCTCCAGGTGTGCTGAGTGGGCCTCACTGCGACTCCTCTGCCTGCTGCTCCAGCGACGGCGGGCTCCTCTGCAGGTGTGCTGCGTGGGCCTCACTGCGACTCCTGTGCCTGCTGCTCCAGCGACCTGGGACTCCTCTCCAGGTGTGCTGTGGGCCTCACTGCGACTCCTGTGCCTGCTGCTCCAGCGACCTGGGACTCCTCTCCAGGTGTGCTGTGGGCCTCACTGCGACTCCTCTGCCTGCTGCTCCAGCGACCTGGGACTCCTCTCCAGGTGTGCTGAGTGGGCCTCACTGCGACTCCTCTGTCTGCTGCTCCAGCGACGTGGGACTCCTCTCCAGGTGTGCTGAGTGGGCCTCACTGCGACTCCTCTGCCTGCTGCTCCAGCGACCTGGGACTCCTCTCCAGGTGTGCTGAGTGGGCCTCACTGGGACTCCTCTGCCTGCTGCTCCAGCGACCTGGGACTCCTCTCCAGGTGTGCTGAGTGGGCCTCACTGTGACTCCTCTGCCTGCTGCTCCAGTGACGTGGGACTCCTCTCCAGGTGTGCTGCGTGGGCCTCACTGCGACTCCTCTGCCTGCTGCTCCAGCGACTTGGGACTCCTCTCCAGGTGTGCTGTGGGCCTCACTGCGACTCCTCTGCCTGCTGCTCCAGCGACGGCGGGCTCCTCTCCAGGTGTGCTGTGGGCCTCACTGCGACTCCTCTGCCTGCTGCTCCAGCGACGGCGGGCTCCTCTCCAGGTGTGCTGTGGGCCTCACTGCGACTCCTGTGCCTGCTGCCTGCTGCCTGTGGGTCGCCTGTGGGGGCTGCCTCCTCTTCTTGTGACTCTCCCAGCTGCTGAGGGTCACCTGAGACTCCCCTCCTTGGGTCGAGTTCCCTGGACCCTGTTGGTCCTCTTCAGCTTTTCATAACTTCTTCTCCATCTCTTGCATTTGCCAAGGCTTGTTGGTGGTTTCCAGCGCCACTAAACAACTGCATCTCTACTGCCGACGTGGGACACCACTTGCATCACTTCTGGGACTCCTCTTCATTTCCGGTGCTGCACTGATGGCCTTTTTCATCCACTGTTCACCTGGTCCCGCATCCACAGAAGGGTGGGTAGTGGCTCCTCCCACAACCAGACACTCCAATGCAAACTGACTTGGTCCCATCATTTTGCAGGTCCTCTTCTGCCAGGATCCACCTTTGGGTTCTTCCAGTCTGGTCGGGGTCTTGCACAGTCCTTTTCCAAAGTTTACCTGTGGGTTTAGGGAAAAAACAGGTACTTACCTCTGCTCTCCTGGTCGCTGGGGTTCACTCTGGTACTCACCTCTTGGGGTTCCTAGTTCCTCCATCTCCCCTCTAACGGTTCCAGATCCTTGGGTGGGGGACTGTCTCTTGCATTCCACCTATTTAGTGTATAGTTTGACACTCCCCCGGGCCCTCACTGTTTCCCTGCACTTTTGCCAATGCTTATTGCTTTTTATGTTCTTTACTGATTGCTAATGTGTAAATAATAGTGTGTTTACTTACCTCCAATAGGGGGGCTACCTATTCAGTATTCTAGTATTTGTGTTACCCAATAAAGTACCTTTATTTTTCTAACACTGAGTATTTTCTTTCATGTGTGTGAATACTGTGTGACTGCAGTGGTATTGCATGAGCTTTGCATGTCTCTTAGATAGGCCTTGGCTGCTCATCCACAGCTACCTCTAGAGAGCCTGGCTTCTAAACTCTGCCTACACTTCACTGAGAGGGGATACCTGGACCTGGTATAAGGTGATAACACCATTGGTGTCCACCACTCACCAGGTCAGCGTCCTACACGATGAACCAAATGTAGGTGGAGTCTAACTGCACTTACCATATTTCGCTTGCTTTCTTCCATTGCATACATTGTGTTGCGCTGCCTGTAATCTTAAAAATGCATAAACGGTACCTCCTGGGTAGTAGTCGATGGATAATAGACTGTTTGGTTATGTGGAAATCCATGATTGAAGTATGTGGGATCTAGAAGTTGTGAGGGAACGGTAAAGATTTGCACAAGCAGCATGACCAGAAGCACAGGCCCGTGAAGGATGAATGGATGTGTGTGAGGATGAGCTCCTTCATTCGAGCCTCCTTGGCTTATCTGCTAGTCCCTCTGACTGCACAACTAAACAGTCGTCGAACACAAAGGGGTCTTTGGGGCTGACTATACAAAGCCCTTCCTTTCTCCTCCATGAGATCAGTTAGAGAAATAACTGAGGGAACTCCCAGCCCTTTTCTGTTTCCTTCCCACCCCACCTCTACAGGATGAGCTGTGGGCACAAGGCCGGCAGACCCTCCTGTCTTCTGTGTGTGCATGAGTAAATAAGCAGTGACTGGGCCAAGAAATCAAAACCGCCTCCCGCTACCCAAACCTCAAGGTTACTGAACCACAAGAGAAAGAGAGTGAGTGCCAAAAGGAGCAGGATGTTCTGGAGATGTCCCTCATCTCACGAGTGGGGGCGCAGACGAAACCGCTGGTGCATCTGGAAGCAGAGCAGCGCCTGCGGGACTGACGGCCGGTGGAGCACAAGGAGGTAACGTGCAAGCGAGTGACCGTCAGTGATGAGCCGGAGAAGGTGCCAGAGTGACCGGACGAGGTGCAGACTCCAGGACTCTGGGTCGCTCTAGGACACTAGTGCCGGACTGAGGGCAGATGGAGCACAAGGAGGTGACGTGCAAGCGAGTGACCAGCAGTGATGAGCCGGGGAAGGTGCCAGAGCGACCAGGTGCAGACTCCAGTACTGTGAGTCGCTTTAGGACACTAGTGCGGGACTGACGGCAGGTGGAGCACAAGCAGGCAACGTGCAAGCGAGTGACCAGCAGTGATGAGCCGGGGAAGGTTCCAGAGTGACCAGACCAGGTGCAGACTCCAGGACTCTGGGTCGCTCTAGGACACTAGTGCAGGACTGACGGCAGATGGAGCACAAGGAGGAAATGTGCAAGTGAGTGACCGACAGTGATGAGCCGGGGAAGGTTCCAGAGTGACCAGACCAGGTGCCAACTCCAGGACTCTGGGTCGCCTTGGGACACTAGTGCGGGACTGACGGCAGATGGAGCACAAGGAGGTAACGTGCAAGCGAGTGACCAGCAGTGATGAGCCGTGGAAGGTGCCAGAGCGACCAGACCAGGTGCAGACTCCAGTACTGTGAGTCGCTTTAGGACACTAGTGCGGGACTGACGGCAGATGGAGCACAAGGAGGTAACGTGCAAGCGAGTGACCAGCAGTGATGAGCCGTGGAAGGTGCCAGAGCGACCAGACCAGGTGCAGACTCCAGTACTGTGAGTCGCTTTAGGACACTAGTGTAGGACTGACGGCAGATGGAGCACAAGGAGGAAACGTGCAAGCGAGTGACCGTCAGTGATGAGCTGGGGAAGGTTCCAGAGTGACCAGACCAGGTGCCAACTCCAGGACTCTGGGTCGCCTTGGGACACTAGTGCGGGACTGACGGCAGATGGAGCACAAGGAGGTAACGTGCTAGCGAGTGACCATCAGTGATGAGCCGGGGAAGGTGCCAGAGTGACCAGACCAGGTGCAGACTCCAGGACTCTGGGTCGCTCTAGGACACTAGTGCTGAACTGATAGCAGATGGAGCACAGGGAGGTAACGTGCAAGAGAGTGACTGGCAGTGATGAGCCAGGGAAGGTGCCGGAGTGACCAGACCAGGTGAAGACTCCAGGACTCTGGGTCACTTTACAACACTAGTGCGGGAATGACGGCAGGTGGAACACAAGGAGGTAATGTGCAAGCGAGTGACCAGCAGTGATGAGTCAGGGAATGTTCCAGAGTGACCAGACCAGGTGCCTACTCCAGGACTCTGGATTGCCTTGGGACACTAGTGCGGGACTGATGGCAGGTGGAGCGCAAGGAGGTAACGTGCAAGCGAGTGACCGTCAGTGATGAGCTGGGGAATGTTCCAGAGTTACCAGACCAGGTGCAGACTCCAGGACTCTGGGTCGCTCTAAGACACTAGTGCAGGACTGACGGCAGATGGAGCACAAGGAGGTAACGTGCAAGCGAATGAATTGGGGAAGGTGCCAGAGCGACCAGACCAGGTGCAGACTCCAGTACTGTGAGTCGCTTTGGAACACTAGTGCGGGACTGACGGCAGATGGAGCACAAGGAGGTAACGTGCAAGCGAGTGACCGGCAGTGATGAGTCGGGGAAGGTGCCAGAGCGACCAGACCAGGTGCAGACTCCTGGACTCTGGGTCGCTCTAGGACACTAGTGCAGGACTGACGGCAGGTGGAGCACAAGGAGGTAACGTGCAAGCGAGTGACCGGCAGTGATGAGTCAGGGAATGTTCCAGAGTGACCAGACCAGGTGCCGACTCCAGGACTCTTGATTGCCTTGGGACACTAGTGCGGGACTGACGGCAGGTGGAGCACAAGGAGGTAACATGCAAGTGAGTGACCGTCAGTGATGAGCCGGGGAAGGTTCCAGAGTGACCAGACCAGGTGCAGACTCCAGTACTGTGAGTCGCTTTAGGACACTAGTGTGGGACTGACGACAGGTGGAGCACAAGGAGGTAACGTGTAAGCGAGTGACCGGCAGTGATGAGCCGGGGAAGGTTCCAGAGCGACCAGACCAGGTGCAGACTCCAGGACTGTGAGTCGCTTTAGGACACTAGTGTAGGAGGCTGGCCTGGTTTGTAGTGGGTACCAAGGTGTACTTACACTCTGTACCAGGACCAGTTATCCCTTATTAGTGGAGAAGAGGTGTTTCTAGCAGCTTAGGCTGATAGAAGGTAGCTATGGAGAGCAGCTTAGGCTGAACTAGGAGACATGCAAAGCTCCTACTATACCACTGGTGTCATATGCACAATATCATAAGAAAACACAATACACAGATATACTAGAAATAAAGGTACTTTATTTTTGTGACAATATGCCAAAAGTATCTCAGTGAGTACCCTCAGTATGAGGATAGCAAATATACACAAGATATATGTACACAATACCAAAAATATGCAGTAATAGCAAAAGGAAGTAATGCAAGCAATGTACAATCACAATAGATTGTAAAGAGAGCACATAGGTATAGGGGCAACACAAACCATATACTCCAAAAGTGGATTGCGAACCACGAATGGACCCCAAACCTATGTGAGCTTGTAGAGGGTCGCTGGGACTGTAAGAAAACAGTGAGGATTAGAAAAATAGCCCACCCCAAGACCCTGAAAAGTAGGTGTAAAGTGCACCTAAGTTCCCCAGAGAGCACAGAAGTCGTGATAGGGGAATTCGGCAAGGAAGAACAACACCAGCAATGCAACCAAAGTGAATTTCTGGACAAGTGTACCTGTTGAATAAGGGGACCAAGTCCAAGTGTCGCGACAAAGTCGAGATTGGGCAGATGCCCAGGAAATGCCAGCTGAGGATGCAAAAAAGCTGCCACCAGATGGTAGAAGCTATGGATTCTGCAAGAACGAAGAGGACTAGGAACTTCCCCTTTGGAGGATGGATATCCCACGTTGTGAAGAAGCTTGCAGAGGTGTTCCCACGCAGAAAGACCGCAAACAAGCCTTGCTAGCTGCAAGGGTCGCGGTTAGGGTTTTTGGATGCTGCTGTGTCCCAGGAGGGACCAGGATGTCGCCAATTGCGTGAGGAGACAGAGGGGGCACCCAGCAAGATAGGGAGCCCTCACAGAAGCAGGCAGCACCCGCAGAAGTGGCAGAACAGGCACTACGAAGAGGAGTGAACCGGAGCTCACCCGAAGTCACAAAAGGAGATCCCACGATGCTGGAGGACAACTCAGGAGGTTGTGCACTGCAGGTTAGAGTGTCGGGGACCCAGGCTTGGCTGTGCACAAAGGAAATCCTGGAAGAGTGCACAGGAGCCGGAGCAGCTGCATATCACGCAGTACCCAGCAATGCAGTCTAGCGTGGGGAGGCAAGGACTTACCTCCACCAAACTTGGACTGAAGAGTCACTGGACTGTGGAAGTCACTTGGACAGAGTTGCTGAGTTCCAGGGACCATGCTCGTTGTGCTGAGAGGGGACGCAGAGGACTGGTGATGCAGTTCTTTTGGTGCCTGCGGTTGCAGGGGGAGGATTCCGTCGTCCCACGGGAGATTTCTTCAGAGCTTCTAGTGCAGAGAGGAGGCAGACTACCCCCACAGCATGCACCACCAGGAAAACAGTCGAGAAGGCGGCAGGATCAGCGATACAAGGTTGCAGTAGTTGTCTTTGCTACTTTGTTGCGGTTTTGCAGGCTTCCTGAGCAGTCAGCGGTCGATTCCGTGGCAGAAGGTGAAGAGAGAGATGCAGAGGAACTCTGATGAGCTCTTGCATTCTTTATCTAAAGAATTCCCCAAAGCAGAGACCCTAAAGAGCCAGAAAAGGAGGTTTGGCTACCTAGGAAGGAGGATAGGCTGGCAACACAGGTAAGAGCCTATCAGAAGGAGTCTCTGACGTCAACTGCTGGCACTGGCCACTCAGAGCAGTCCAGTGTGCCAGCAACACCTCTGTTTCCAAGATGGCAGAGGCCGGAAGCACACTGGAGGAGCTCTGGGCACCTCCCCTGGGAGGTGCAGGTCAGGGGAGTGGTCACTCCCCTTTCCTTTGTCCAGTTTCGCGCCAGAGCAGGGCTGGGGGATCCCTAAACCGGTGTAGACTGGCTTATGCAGAGATGGGCACAATCTGTGCCCATCAAAGCATTTCCCAGTGACACATAGACTAAAACAATATATATACAGTGATATATGGGGGTAACATGCCAGGCAAGATGGTACTTTCCTACAACTAGTGCGGGACTGACGGCAGGTGGAACACAAGGAGGTAATGTGCAAGCGAGTGACCGGCAGTGATGAGCCGGGGAAGGTGCCAGAGTGACCAGTCCAGGCGCAGACTGAGAGAAGGAGAGACAACGCAGCCCTTCAATCACCAGAGGACGATGAAGAAGGAGCACAAAAGGAGTGGTTGGGAGTCACTTCCCCTCATCTCATTTACGACACCGACGACAAAAACCCTGCCGTATCTGTTCCGATCCCCTTGTCATGGGAGTCAGTTCAGGGGCAGCGGAAGTGACGTCACACGCCATTTTACCTTTACGTTCACTCACACATGTGTGCTTCCTCATACATACACAGTGACTCACACTATCTCTCGCATAAACGCACTCTCACAATATACATTTAAAAGCATTTGTTACTTACTTCAGCTGCGTTACTATTAGCGTAACAAAAACATTGAGAAAGCAAGGATATTGGAGCACTACCCATTGTCCATAAGCATGAGCTCCCCTGCGTTCCTGGCACTGAGTTTTCCACCTCCGAGGCCAGGGGTTGTAAATGTAATGCCTGGGGTTGCCAGGGGTTACAGCTGGAACCCTGGTGACCCCTAAACGACGCCCATGACCCTTCTCCCATTGAGAGACTAGCCCTCAGGTGGGGATAGTATTAGCTGTCCCCTTACCTTGGAGCCTCTAGCCTGATCAGGGTTGAGGAGCTCTCCCCTAGCACCACAGAAACCAAGCCCAGTTCCAGGAGGGAGGGCAGGACGTGTTCAAGGTGATCAGACCGCACTGGGCGGATGTGAATCGACTGCTGCGTTTGGTGGTACCAAGTGAACTGAGAGAGTGGTTGGTAGAAAAGTTGGCGTGGCCATATCAAGGCCCTGGAAACGACGGGGCACTGAACACGCTAAGGGATGCTTTGTTGAATGCAGTAGCAGATGTGTACTGGAGAGAAGTGATTGGACGAAGATTTTGATTTGTAAACAGAAAAAGGGCAAATCCTGAGCCGATTATCGAGACGCGCAAAGAAGTGTGATGGCTTGGGAAGCATTGAGTGTTTCTTTTGTGCAAGGATTGAGTGAATGTGATAAGTCAGGTGAAGACAGTAATGATAGTAACGTAATACACTGTTCCTAAGAAAGCCAGGGGACTGCAGGATGAGTGCTCTAGGGTCCCATAACTCAGGAGCACGAGTCCTCACACACCCAATTGGGTGTCATGCTTCATCATCGGACAAGCTCCTCGTCAGACTGGCGCTGCAATGTCTGACGGGCACCACCCAATGGGGGGCTCTTTGCCGGAGATCTTCTCGATGATGCCGCTCTCGCCCTCAGGTAGATAAAGGGGGAAGACACCGAGGAGGGTTAGAAAAAGAAAGAATCTAAAATTGGCTCTGAACCCTGTCTCGTTTTGACTTTATTCTATTAATGTCGGGTAGAGGCCAAGATTAAAATACTCAACAAAAGAGTGAAACAGAGGTAATGCTCAACCACTCTCTAACTGTATATCTCATAGTGGGGGGTCAGGAAACTACAGGACCCCACCTCTGTATTGGGTCGACATGTTTCGCGTCTCAGCGGTCCATATGGATCCAATGACGCTTCCTCAGGACCTAGTGTAAACGAAACTCCTCCAACTGTAAGCTAAATTGGCTAATTATAAATCAGAACTGACAGTCAAAACATTAGATAACGTCAGTCACTTACAATAGTCCATTGTGGCCATAAATTCTGTTCCTATTCGTCGCCCTGGAAAATATCAATACATTAATTGAAGAGTTAATAAAAACAGAGTGAGTGATAAACTGTGTGGCAAACGGTGATAGTGTGGTGATAACATATCCATGCCAAAAGAAAAGGAAAAAAGGAAGAAGTGAGACAATGTATATATGCTTACCCTCCCATTTAGAGTAAGGGCTTCCTGGGATCACGCGGGCCTACAGCCAGATGCGCATACCAAACTAATCGTTGCATAGGAAGCAATAAAACATGGGGATTGTTGGACCTGGCTTTTTGACAGGGACATCCCCAAACTTTTTGCCTCCTTCCTCCTATTTTTTCTGACCTGTTGTTGTTGGCTTTTGACCTCTGGGCACTTTACCACTGCTAACCAGTGCTAAAGTGCATATGCTCTCTGGGTAAATTGTACTACTGATTGGTTTATCCATGATTGACTATTTAATTTACCTGTAAGTCCCTAGTAGAGTGCACTACAGGTGCCTAGGGCATGTAGATTAAATGCTACTAGTGGGCCTGCAGCACTGGTTGTGCCACCCACCTCAGTAGCCCCTTAACCTTGTCTCAGGCCTGCCATTGCAAGGCCTGTGTGTGCAGTTTCACTGCCACTTCGACTTGGCATTTAAAAGTACTTGCCAAGCCTTGAACTCCCCTTTTTCTACATATAAGTCATCCCTAATGTGTGCCCTAGGTAACCCCTAGAGCAGGGTGCTGTGTAGGTAAAAGGCAGGACATGTACCTGTGTAGTTATATGTCCTGGTAGTGTAAAACTCCTAAATTCGTTTTTACACTACTGTGAGGCCTGCTCCCTTCATAGGCTAACATTGGGGCTGCCCTCATACCCTGTTGAAGTGGCAGCTGCTGATCTGAAAGGAGCAGGAATGTCATATTTAGTATGGCCAGAATGGTAATATAAAATCCTGCTGACTGGTGAAGTCGGATTTAATATTACTATTCTAGAAATGCCACTTTTAGAAAGTGAGCATTTCTTTGCACTAAAAACTTGTTGTGCCCTTCAATCCACGTCTGGCTAGGTTTAGTTGACAGCTCCTTGTGCATTCACTCAGACACACCCCAAACACAGGGTACTCAGCCTCACTTGCATACATCTGCATTTTGAATGGGTCTTCCTGGGCTGGGAGGGTGGAGGGCCTGCCCTCACACAAAGGACTGCCACACCCCCTACTGGGACTCTGGCAGACAGGATTGAACTGAAAGGGGGCTTGGTGCATTTCTTAGACACTCTTTGAAGTCACCCCCACTTCAAAGGCACAACTTAGTATAAAACAGGGCCTCTGCCCTACCTCATCAGACACTTGCTGGAGAAGAAACCTGAACCAGAAACTACATCCTGCCAAGAAGAACTGCCTGGCTGCTCAAAGGACTCACCTGTCTGCTTTCTACAAAGGACTGCTGTCTTGCTGTTGCCCTGCTGCCTTGCTGAACTCTTGTCTGGCTGTGAAAGTGCTCTCCAAGGGCTTGGATAGAGCTTGCCTCCTGTTCCTTGAAGTCTCAGGACCAAAAAGACTTCTTCCTTTCACTTGGACGCTCCGTGCGCCGAAAATTTCGACGCACAGCTTGTTTCGCGGCGAGAAAAATGCCGCACACCGACGCTGATCGACGCGACGCCCTCGGGACGATCGAGACTTCGACGCACAACCTCGCAAGGACAACGCCGCCCGACTTCCAAGGAGAAATCGACGCGACGCCTGCCGTGAGACCAAAATTTCGACGCACGGCCTCGCAAGGACAACGCCGCCCGACTTCCAAGGAGAAATCGACGCGACGCCTACCGTGAGATCGAAACTTCGACGCGCAGCCCCGCAGAACGACGCGCAGCCGGAAAATAAGCAGGAGAATCCACGCACAGACCCGGGACATCTGGTAATCCTCGCGATCCACAAAAAGAGACTGTCTGCGCGCCGGAAAACGACGCCCGACTTCCCCGCGTGGAAAAGAACGACGCAAGTCTGTGTGTGCTGAGAGGAAATCGCCGCACACACCCCTTTTTCCACGCATCTCTTCTCCTGTGGCCCTCTGAGGAGATTTCCCACCAGAAACCAGGTACTCTGTGCTTGAAAGACACTTTATTGCTTTTTAAAGACTTAAAGACACTTTATATCACTTTTCAGTGATATCTTTACAAATTCATATTGCAACTTTGATCGTTTTGACCTGAAGATACCCAGATAAATATTATATATTTTTCTAAATACTGTGTGGTGTATTTTTGTGGTGTTATGCTATGGTGTTGTATGATTTATTGCACAAATGCTTTACACATTGCCTTCTAAGTTAAGCCTGACTGCTCGTGCCAAGCTACCGGAGGGTGGGCACAGGCTGATTTTGGATTGTGTGTGACTTACCCTGACTAGAGTGAGGGTTCTTGCTTGGACAGAGGGCAACCTAACTGCCAACCAAAAACCCAATTTCTAACATTGGTGATCAGCGGTGAGGATAGGACTTGTGTTTGTGCAGTGACATACAGTAGCTAAGTATTTCACTACCTACCCACAGTTGAAGGTCAACTTGATTTTTCATCTTTTTTGGCTCTTGGTTCTCTGATGTCCTCCTGGATATACTATTGATATTTTGGACTTTGGATTTTGGTTTTTGCAGATAAGATCTTATCAAAATGGGATTGTGTACCTACTCATTTTTTGTTCGTACTGACCACCTCACTAAGGCTGACCTAAGGAAGCTTTGCAGACAATGGGGCCTTCCTGTAGCAAGGAGATCTACTAAAGCGGAGATGCGCCATCACTACATAGTCTGGGGGGAGGAAAGATGGGCAGAGAGAGAGGCAGCAAGAAACCAAATGACTAAGTACCCCTCAGATGAGGAGGAGGACTACGCACATGAGGAGGAAGACTACTCAGATGAGGAGGAAGACTACTCAGAGTTGGACAGTGACCCAGAAATAGATGAATGGCTCCGAAGTCAAAGGCGACAGGAGCAACAATTAGAGGAGTATCTTGCAGAGGTTGAGGCAAAAAGACTCTTAGCCCTGGAAGAAGAAAAGATTGCAGCTCAAGAGCTGAGCTGTAAAGAGCTGAAACTGGAGGCCGGAAGGGCTGAGTCCAGTTCAGATGGTGGCAGCAAAAATCTTGCATCTAGTACTGCTGAAGAAGGGCACAAGCCCAGAGATGTGGTGCCCAACTTGAAGAAGGGAGTTGACACACCCCAGGCAGTTCAAGGGTATGAGGTAGTTCCCGTTATGCACCGGGTCCCTGAGAAGGATTGGGGAACTGGCACAGGGAGTCATATTCCTACTAGGGGGAGGGACACTTTACTGACTCTAGCAGAGAGTGACAGAGAAAAGGGTTCCCCCCTGGTGGACGTCCTGGATATAGAGTGTAGAGACATCCCAGAAGAGTTTGGGTTGAGTGTCAGGGACAGACAGATACTGTCTCACCAGTCTCAGAAGGGTGAAGTAGAGTGCTTTTCCAAGGTTGAGTTACTGGGTGGTTGGGTGAAGGGTACTGTGGTTAATACATGTGAAGGGCAGAGTGATGTAATTGCTGGAGAGCATATGTCTGGTCCTTATTTTCCAGAGCTACGCCAACACCAGGTGGAGTGTGAGTTCTCTGACCCCAGGGAACTTACAATGGAGGCAGACTTCTGGGTGAGTACCAGAGAGTCTGAAGAGGCAATTGGGGGTGCTCCTGAAGGGAGTGGTCTAGGTGGTTCCCAACCGAGTGTGGTGGGAGAGGATTGTAGTGTCCCAGGTAGGTCCCAGGTCCTAGAGGGTTCCATGAGGGAACACCAGGAGGGAAGCCTAGCCTGTACCGTAGGGCCACCTTTTGAGGGAAGCCCCGCAGTGTCAGAAGAACTTGGGGGGGTGACTGTAGCCAGCATCCCAACAGTTCTGGTGTCTGGCAGTACCCCTCCTAGTGAGGGGGTGCAGAAGTCCAGACATAGGGTTGAGAGGGGGTTGCAGACCCCAGTGGAGGACCTTGAGAGTCAGGGGACAGCTCTGAGAGCAGAGCCCCCCAGGAATGACCCAGGTGAAACCGTTTCTGGTTTGGGGGAAACCCAGACTCTGCCGGATGGGCAGAGGTCGGGAGACCTGCGCCAACCAGACTCTTGTGTGGCCCTTGGGGATGGTGTGTCCCTTGTGGGGGGTGAGAGTGCCCCCCAGGAAGTCCTGGCATGCCAGGCAAAGATTCAACCTCAGGGTGGTGACTCTGGGTTGGATACCCAGGTTCAGAGGTTAAACTCTGACCTGGTGGGAGGTAGATGTGCCTCCCAAGAAGTCCTGCTGTGCCAGGCAATTGTCCAACCTCAGGGTGTTGACTCTGGATTGGATGACCAGGTTCAGAGGTTAAACTCTGACCTGGTGGGGGGTAGGTGTGCCCCCCAGAAAGTCCTGGCGTGCCAGGCAATTGCCCAACCTCAGGGTGGTGACCCTGGGTTGGGGAACCAGGCTCAGAGGTTAAACTCTGACCTGGTGGGAGGTAGGTGTGCCTCCCTGGAAGTCCTGGCCTGCCAGGCAATGGTTCAACCTCAGGGTGGTGACTCTGGGTTGGCTAACCAGGTTCAGGGGATAAGCTCTGACCTGTTGGGGGGTAGGCGTGCCCCCCAGAAAGTCCTGGTGTACCAGGCAGTGGTCCAACCTCAGAGTGCTGACTCTGGGTTGGATAACCGGGTTCAGAGGTTAAACTCTGACCTGGTGGGGGGTAGGTGTGCCCCCCAGAAAGTCCTGGCGTGCCAGGCAATTGTTCAACCTCAGAGTGCTGACTCTGGGTTGGATAACCGGGTTCAGAGGTTAAACTCTGACCTGGTGGGGGGTAGGTGTGCCCCCCAGAAAGTCCTGGCGTGCCAGGCAATTGTTCAACCTCAGGGTGGTGACTCTGGGTTGGATACCCAGGTTCAGAGGTTAAACTCTGACCTGGTGGGAGGTAGGTGTGCCTCCCCAGAAGCCCTGCTGTGCCAGGCAGTTGTCCAACCTCAGGGTGTTGACTCTGGGTTGGATGACCAGGTTCAGAGGTTAAACTCTGACCTGGTGGGGGGTAGGGGTGCCCCCCAGAAAGTCCTGGCGTGCCAGGCAATTGCCCAACCTCAGGGTGGTGACCCTGGGTTGGGGAACCAGGCTCAGAGGTTAAACTCTGACCTGGTGGGAGGTAGGTGTGCCTCCCAGAAAGTCCTGGTGCGCCAGGCAATTGTTCAACTTCAGGGTGGTGACTCTGAGTTGAATGGCCCAGTTCAGAGGTTAAACTCTGACCTGGTGGAGGGTCAGTGTGCCCTCCAGGAAGTCCTGGTGTGCCAGGCAATTGTTCAACTTCAGGGTGATGACTCTGAGTTGAATGGCCAAGTTCAGAGGTTAAACTCTGACCTGGTGGAGGGTCAGTGTGCCCTCCAGGAAGTCCTGGCGTGCCAGGCAATTGTTCAACTTCAGGGTGGTGACTCTGAGTTGAATGGTCAGGTGCAGAGGTTAAACTCTGACCTGGTGGAGGGTCAGTGTGCCCTCCAGGAAGTCCTGGCTTGCCAGGCAATTGTTCAACTTCAGGGTGGTGACTCTGAGTTGAATGGGCAGGTGCAGAGGTTAAACTCTGACCTGGTGGGGGGTAGGTGTGCCTCCCAGGAAGTCCTGGTTTGCCAGGCAGTGATCCAGTCTGAGGGTACAGACCCTGGGCTGGAAGACCAGGTTCAGGGTGTCCCCCCGGACCTGGAGGGAGGGGCTACTGATAACAGTGCCCCTACCATGTTGTCTTCTGAGGAGGCCACTCCTAGTTGGAGGGTGCTGGACCCCAGAAGGGAGGGCAGGGGGAGGGAAGCCTCACCCCGGGCCCTAGTCCAACCTGAAGGTACAGGCCCCAGGTTGGAGGGCCAGTTGCAGGTTAACAGCCCTGCACTGGTGGAGGAATGGTACAGGGTGACTTCTGTAAGCACCCTGACCATGTTGGACTCTGGGGGTACCGCTCCAGGAGGGAGGGTACAAAGCCCCAGAGGGGAGGACCAGGTTCAGGCTGTCATCCCTGACCTGGTGGAAGGGAGAGTGGTTAAAGGGTGCCCAGCACCTGGGGCTACCGCCCCCCACTCTCCACAGCCACAGTGGTTGGAGAGCTTTGAGAGGCCTGGGGCCTGGCTCTCATCCCTGGCAGCTGTCAGTAATCACTGTGGCTTGCTGTCCGGGTGGACAGAGTTATCCCTGGGGAGGGGACAAGTGTCACACCCCAGGGGTAGAGTGGGCAACACCACTGTGTTGGTCATGGTGGTACTATCCTGCTCCTGGGATACATCTGTGAGCAAAGTAAGGTTAGGTGCTGCACAGATGGGATCCGCAGGTAAGGAGAAAGGTTCCCCATGGGTTGGCTTAGTGGGCCCTGAGAGTATGGACAGAGTGATCCAATTGGAGTCAGGAAGGCGAAGAACTGGAGCATGCCCCTGCTGTTGTGGGCCTGGGTCCTTGTTCTGTCGCCTCAAACAGGGAAGTACATCAGGATAGTGATTGTTCTCCCCTGGCTTTAGGCAGGTAGGGGGTCATGTTGGACCTGGCTTTTTGACAGGGACATCCCCAAACTTTTTGCCTCCTTCCTCCTATTTTTTCTGACCTGTTGTTGTTGGCTTTTGACCTCTGGGCACTTTACCACTGCTAACCAGTGCTAAAGTGCATATGCTCTCTGGGTAAATTGTACTACTGATTGGTTTATCCATGATTGACTATTTAATTTACCTGTAAGTCCCTAGTAGAGTGCACTACAGGTGCCTAGGGCATGTAGATTAAATGCTACTAGTGGGCCTGCAGCACTGGTTGTGCCACCCACCTCAGTAGCCCCTTAACCTTGTCTCAGGCCTGCCATTGCAAGGCCTGTGTGTGCAGTTTCACTGCCACTTCGACTTGGCATTTAAAAGTACTTGCCAAGCCTTGAACTCCCCTTTTTCTACATATAAGTCATCCCTAATGTGTGCCCTAGGTAACCCCTAGAGCAGAGTGCTGTGTAGGTAAAAGGCAGGACATGTACCTGTGTAGTTATATGTCCTGGTAGTGTAAAACTCCTAAATTCGTTTTTACACTACTGTGAGGCCTGCTCCCTTCATAGGCTAACATTGGGGCTGCCCTCATACCCTGTTGAAGTGGCAGCTGCTGATCTGAAAGGAGCAGGAATGTCATATTTAGTATGGCCAGAATGGTAATATAAAATCCTGCTGACTGGTGAAGTCGGATTTAATATTACTATTCTAGAAATGCCACTTTTAGAAAGTGAGCATTTCTTTGCACTAAAAACTTGTTGTGCCCTTCAATCCACGTCTGGCTAGGTTTAGTTGACAGCTCCTTGTGCATTCACTCAGACACACCCCAAACACAGGGTACTCAGCCTCACTTGCATACATCTGCATTTTGAATGGGTCTTCCTGGGCTGGGAGGGTGGAGGGCCTGCCCTCACACAAAGGACTGCCACACCCCCTTCTGGGACTCTGGCAGACAGGATTGAACTGAAAGGGGGCTTGGTGCATTTCTTAGACACTCTTTGAAGTCACCCCCACTTCAAAGGCACAACTTAGTATAAAACAGGGCCTCTGCCCTACCTCATCAGACACTTGCTGGAGAAGAAACCTGAACCAGAAACTACATCCTGCCAAGAAGAACTGCCTGGCTGCTCAAAGGACTCACCTGTCTGCTTTCTACAAAGGACTGCTGTCTTGCTGTTGCCCTGCTGCCTTGCTGAACTCTTGTCTGGCTGTGAAAGTGCTCTCCAAGGGCTTGGATAGAGCTTGCCTCCTGTTCCTTGAAGTCTCAGGACCAAAAAGACTTCTTCCTTTCACTTGGACGCTCCGTGCGCCGAAAATTTCGACGCACAGCTTGTTTCGCGGCGAGAAAAACGCCGCACACCGACGCTGATCGACGCGACGCCCTCGGGACGATCGAGACTTCGACGCACAACCTCGCAAGGACAACGCCGCCCGACTTCCAAGGAGAAATCGACGCGACGCCTGCCGTGAGACCAAAATTTCGACGCACGGCCTCGCAAGGACAACGCCGCCCGACTTCCAAGGAGAAATCGACGCGACGCCTACCGTGAGATCGAAACTTCGACGCGCAGCCCCGCAGAACGACGCGCAGCCGGAAAATAAGCAGGAGAATCCACGCACAGACCCGGGACATCTGGTAATCCTCGCGATCCACAAAAAGAGACTGTCTGCGCGCCGGAAAACGACGCCCGACTTCCCCGCGTGGAAAAGAACGACGCAAGTCTGTGTGTGCTGAGAGGAAATCGCCGCACACACCCCTTTTTCCACGCATCTCTTCTCCTGTGGCCCTCTGAGGAGATTTCCCACCAGAAACCAGGTACTCTGTGCTTGAAAGACACTTTATTGCTTTTTAAAGACTTAAAGACACTTTATATCACTTTTCAGTGATATCTTTACAAATTCATATTGCAACTTTGATCGTTTTGACCTGAAGATACCCAGATAAATATTATATATTTTTCTAAATACTGTGTGGTGTATTTTTGTGGTGTTATGCTATGGTGTTGTATGATTTATTGCACAAATGCTTTACACATTGCCTTCTAAGTTAAGCCTGACTGCTCGTGCCAAGCTACCGGAGGGTGGGCACAGGCTGATTTTGGATTGTGTGTGACTTACCCTGACTAGAGTGAGGGTTCTTGCTTGGACAGAGGGCAACCTAACTGCCAACCAAAAACCCCATTTCTAACAGGGATGAATCACATTGTTTGCAATATGGACAATGTACATTCCCTTGTCACAGTAATCAGCAAGTCACAACATTATATCCCATATAGATATTCCAATGAGTATCAGGTCAACATTTAGGACTGAAATGTGCTGAAACTAGCATTATCATAAGAATAGTAACTTATGATATACCGTCTTCGTAATCATTCACTTTTCCCAAAAGAAGAGCCATATCAGCGAGTGAAAATAATTATAGTTGTTTAGGTATTCAAAAGTAGACCAGAACATGATTCAAGATAATCAAAGCACCACTCAGTTAGACATAAGTTGTCACGTTATACATCACAAGTATGGGGAGCCAGCATACTATAATTATAGAGAGCCCGGGAGGATATATCAGACAAGCTGTAAAGCGTTCTAATTCTGACACTCGAGCAGAGTTTTAGAAACACACGTAGCCTCGGCTATACTGCACTTACTTGTGGATGCCTGGTTGCGGGTGGATACACCTACCCTAGTCGCGCTCCCGTAGATGACTGGGAGACGCGACCGGGGCCGCATAAGAACATGCACTAGATGAGAAAATTGAAAGCCGGTGCGCGCGTTGCTAGGAGACGCAAACGCGTCCCCGGCAGCGCGGCCGGTCGTAGAAATCGAAGATGGACTTAGATTAATGCTGGGTTGAGAAGCCGAAGATGGCGGCCATTATTAAAAGGTGGGGTAGCCCAGACGTTAGTGTATTGATGGTAGTTCGAGGCACATAGCCTACATAATGCAATTCTATTAAGGAGAGATATAAAAACTAATGGAGTCTAGGACTACGGGTGTACAATATTGCTCATCTTGGCATCAAACATTAACACAATGTATGTTTTTTTATAGAAATGATAGTCAATCGATATAATAGTCAAGGGTATATAACAAACTAGGTACCTCTCTAGTGGGCGGAGATAACACATCCTAAGACTGCAGGTACTGACTGGTCCTAAACTTGTCAAAGGAATTAACGAAGCTCATATTTGATCTTAATGTCACATAGTCATGGAGTCTCTCATAAATGTCGTGTGACCCCATTGATAAATAAAGTCAGAAGATCAGCGAGGGAAGCTCGTCCATGGGATGTCGTCATTTAATCCCTTCCGATGCGTCCCCAATTTAAACACCCAGCGCTGTTCCAGTTCAAAAAGGGATTCAGTGCTTTTTTTGGCACATGTTTGTAATACAACCCACCACATGTCATCCGGGCTGTGTTGTACCTCGATGAAATGAATACTAAGTTTCGTCGAAGTTCGTCCACAGCGAATATTGCTGCGGTGTTCGTTGATTCTAATTCTGACTGCTCTGGTGGTCATCCCTACATATTGTAGGCCACAAGGACAAGTGATCAAATAGACACAAAACGTAGTGTTACAGTTAGTATGTTTGAGCAGTCGCCAGTTGCCTATCGGTGCTAGATCAAGAGTGTCTAATCGTTTCGTTAGTGCACAGACGTTGCAGTTACCACACGGGTAGTGTCCAGTTACTGGAGGTAAGTCCCACAATGTCCCTTGTCTTTTGAATTTTGACGATTTTCTTAATGGTGTTGGACAGTGGTGTGAAGGTAGTGACACAAGTTAATTTATTGCCTGGACACCTAGGGGCCGTATGGAGTAGTGACTCTCTGTCACTGTATTTGGCTCGTTTGTAGGCAATATTAACCACATTCGTCGTTGACGAAAATCGTCAATAAGAGATGGAATATCCTGTGCAGTGGCGGCGAGAACATCCCAAAGCCACTGTTTGCGTTCAAAAGGACGACTAATCTGAAAGATATACTGATCCATACGCGACCTAAACCACAGGCATTATTCAAAAGACAAGGGACATTGTGGGACTTACCTCCAGTAACTGGACACTACCCGTGTGGTAACTGCAACGTCTGTGCACTAACGAAACGATTAGACACTCTTGATCTAGCACCGATAGGCAACTGGCGACTGCTCAAACATACTAACTGTAACACTACGTTTTGTGTCTATTTGATCACTTGTCCTTGTGGCCTACAATATGTAGGGATGACCACCAGAGCAGTCAGAATTAGAATCAACGAACACCGCAGCAATATTCGCTGTGGACGAACTTCGACGAAACTTAGTATTCATTTCATCGAGGTACAACACAGCCCGGATGACATGTGGTGGGTTGTATTACAAACATGTGCCAAAAAAAGCACTGAATCCCTTTTTGAACTGGAACAGCGCTGGGTGTTTAAATTGGGGACGCATCGGAAGGGATTAAATGACGACATCCCATGGACGAGCTTCCCTCGCTGATCTTCTGACTTTATTTATCAATGGGGTCACACGACATTTATGAGAGACTCCATGACTATGTGACATTAAGATCAAATATGAGCTTCGTTAATTCCTTTGACAAGTTTAGGACCAGTCAGTACCTGCAGTCTTAGGATGTGTTATCTCCGCCCACTAGAGAGGTACCTAGTTTGTTATATACCCTTGACTATTATATCGATTGACTATCATTTCTATAAAAAAACATACATTGTGTTAATGTTTGATGCCAAGATGAGCAATATTGTACACCCGTAGTCCTAGACTCCATTAGTTTTTATATCCCTCCTTAATAGAATTGCATTATGTAGGCTATGTGCCTCGAACTACCATCAATACACTAACGTCTGGGCTACCCCACCTTTTAATAATGGCCGCCATCTTCGGCTTCTCAACCCAGCATTAATCTAAGTCCATCTTCGATTTCTACGACCGGCCGCGCTGCCGGGGACGCGTTTGCGTCTCCTAGCAACGCGCGCACCGGCTTTCAATTTTCTCATCTAGTGCGTGTTCTTATGCGGCCCCGGTCGCGTCTCCCAGTCATCTACGGGAGCGCGACTAGGGTAGGTGTATCCACCCGCAACCAGGCATCCACAAGTAAGTGCAGTATAGCCGACGCTACGTGTGTTTCTAAAACTCTGCTCGAGTGTCAGAATAAGAACGCTTTACAGCTTGTCTGATATATCCTCCCGGGCTCTCTATAATTATAGTATGCTGGCTCCCCATACTTGTGATGTATAACGTGACAACTTATGTCTAACTGAGTGGTGCTTTGATTATCTTGAATCATGTTCTGGTCTACTTTTGAATACCTAAACAACTATAATTATTTTCACTCGCTGATATGGCTCTTCTTTTGGGAAAAGTGAATGATTACGAAGACGGTATATCATAAGTTACTATTCTTATGATAATGCTAGTTTCAGCACATTTCAGTCCTAAATGTTGACCTGATACTCATTGGAATATCTATATGGGATATAATGTTGTGACTTGCTGATTACTGTGACAAGGGAATGTACATTGTCCATATTGCAAACAATGTGATTCATCCCTGTTAGAAATGGGGTTTTTGGTTGGCAGTTAGGTTGCCCTCTGTCCAAGCAAGAACCCTCACTCTAGTCAGGGTAAGTCACACACAATCCAAAATCAGCCTGTGCCCACCCTCCGGTAGCTTGGCACGAGCAGTCAGGCTTAACTTAGAAGGCAATGTGTAAAGCATTTGTGCAATAAATCATACAACACCATAGCATAACACCACAAAAATACACCACACAGTATTTAGAAAAATATATAATATTTATCTGGGTATCTTCAGGTCAAAACGATCAAAGTTGCAATATGAATTTGTAAAGATATCACTGAAAAGTGATATAAAGTGTCTTTAAGTCTTTAAAAAGCAATAAAGTGTCTTTCAAGCACAGAGTACCTGGTTTCTGGTGGGAAATCTCCTCAGAGGGCCACAGGAGAAGAGATGCGTGGAAAAAGGGGTGTGTGCGGCGATTTCCTCTCAGCACACACAGACTTGCGTCGTTCTTTTCCACGCGGGGAAGTCGGGCGTCGTTTTCCGGCGCGCAGACAGTCTCTTTTTGTGGATCGCGAGGATTAC
Organism: Pleurodeles waltl; assembly: GCF_031143425.1. Taxonomy (NCBI): domain Eukaryota; kingdom Metazoa; phylum Chordata; class Amphibia; order Caudata; family Salamandridae; genus Pleurodeles; species Pleurodeles waltl. The sequence goes on along the minus strand of NC_090444.1, from coordinate 1,870,777,625 downwards.
CAGATGTCCCGGGTCTGTGCGTGGATTCTCCTGCTTATTTTCCGGCTGCGCGTCGTTCTGCGGGGCTGCGCGTCGAAGTTTCGATCTCACGGTAGGCGTCGCGTCGATTTCTCCTTGGAAGTCGGGCGGCGTTGTCCTTGCGAGGCCGTGCGTCGAAATTTTGGTCTCACGGCAGGCGTCGCGTCGATTTCTCCTTGGAAGTCGGGCGGCGTTGTCCTTGCGAGGTTGTGCGTCGAAGTCTCGATCGTCCCGAGGGCGTCGCGTCGATCAGCGTCGGTGTGCGGCGTTTTTCTCGCCGCGAAACAAGCTGTGCGTCGAAATTTTCGGCGCACGGAGCGTCCAAGTGAAAGGAAGAAGTCTTTTTGGTCCTGAGACTTCAAGGAACAGGAGGCAAGCTCTATCCAAGCCCTTGGAGAGCACTTTCACAGCCAGACAAGAGTTCAGCAAGGCAGCAGGGCAACAGCAAGACAGCAGTCCTTTGTAGAAAGCAGACAGGTGAGTCCTTTGAGCAGCCAGGCAGTTCTTCTTGGCAGGATGTAGTTTCTGGTTCAGGTTTCTTCTCCAGCAAGTGTCTGATGAGGTAGGGCAGAGGCCCTGTTTTATACTAAGTTGTGCCTTTGAAGTGGGGGTGACTTCAAAGAGTGTCTAAGAAATGCACCAAGCCCCCTTTCAGTTCAATCCTGTCTGCCAGAGTCCCAGTAGGGGGTGTGGCAGTCCTTTGTGTGAGGGCAGGCCCTCCACCCTCCCAGCCCAGGAAGACCCATTCAAAATGCAGATGTATGCAAGTGAGGCTGAGTACCCTGTGTTTGGGGTGTGTCTGAGTGAATGCACAAGGAGCTGTCAACTAAACCTAGCCAGACGTGGATTGAAGGGCACAACAAGTTTTTAGTGCAAAGAAATGCTCACTTTCTAAAAGTGGCATTTCTAGAATAGTAATATTAAATCCGACTTCACCAGTCAGCAGGATTTTATATTACCATTCTGGCCATACTAAATATGACATTCCTGCTCCTTTCAGATCAGCAGCTGCCACTTCAACAGGGTATGAGGGCAGCCCCAATGTTAGCCTATGAAGGGAGCAGGCCTCACAGTAGTGTAAAAACGAATTTAGGAGTTTTACACTACCAGGACATATAACTACACAGGTACATGTCCTGCCTTTTACCTACACAGCACCCTGCTCTAGGGGTTACCTAGGGCACACATTAGGGATGACTTATATGTAGAAAAAGGGGAGTTCAAGGCTTGGCAAGTACTTTGAAATGCCAAGTCGAAGTGGCAGTGAAACTGCACACACAGGCCTTGCAATGGCAGGCCTGAGACAAGGTTAAGGGGCTACTGAGGTGGGTGGCACAACCAGTGCTGCAGGCCCACTAGTAGCATTTAATCTACATGCCCTAGGCACCTGTAGTGCACTCTACTAGGGACTTACAGGTAAATTAAATAGTCAATCATGGATAAACCAATCAGTAGTACAATTTACCCAGAGAGCATATGCACTTTAGCACTGGTTAGCAGTGGTAAAGTGCCCAGAGGTCAAAAGCCAACAACAACAGGTCAGAAAAAATAGGAGGAAGGAGGCAAAAAGTTTGGGGATGTCCCTGTCAAAAAGCCAGGTCCAACAATCCCCATGTTTTATTGCTTCCTATGCAACGATTAGTTTGGTATGCGCATCTGGCTGTAGGCCCGCGTGATCCCAGGAAGCCCTTACTCTAAATGGGAGGGTAAGCATATATACATTGTCTCACTTCTTCCTTTTTTCCTTTTCTTTTGGCATGGATATGTTATCACCACACTATCACCGTTTGCCACACAGTTTATCACTCACTCTGTTTTTATTAACTCTTCAATTAATGTATTGATATTTTCCAGGGCGACGAATAGGAACAGAATTTATGGCCACAATGGACTATTGTAAGTGACTGACGTTATCTAATGTTTTGACTGTCAGTTCTGATTTATAATTAGCCAATTTAGCTTACAGTTGGAGGAGTTTCGTTTACACTAGGTCCTGAGGAAGCGTCATTGGATCCATATGGACCGCTGAGACGCGAAACATGTCGACCCAATACAGAGGTGGGGTCCTGTAGTTTCCTGACCCCCACATTACACAAGGGAGAGCGGATGGGAGCAAGGGGAAAAAAACCAAAACCGCACTCGGCTCCCACAAGAACACAATCACAAAAAAGGGGAGTGCGGGGTTGTATATAAAGTGGGGGGGTCAATAGTGTACTAATTGTGACGCTAGACCACTCGTAGTCCTCAACTAGAGGTGAAAAATGGGTGGACTGTGTAGTTATGTGAGGTCTGGGGGGAAGGAGAGGAGCTGGGGAAAAACCACGGAAAGGAAAGTTTCCTTTACGGACTAGGTGGTCTCACACACTATATAGTGTCATGCTTCATCATATGACCACCTAGCCCCACCCAGGTAGGACAGTGCCACCTGGGCGGACTCAACCTCACTGTTAAAAGAACAGGAGGGAGTGCGTAAATTAATCTTATTCCTGGAGATAGGGATCCAGCTATACTAGGGAAATAAAAACACCTACTAAGGTACCCGAGTAACTTTAATGGGGGTCCTGTGTGGTGTGGTTAAAAAGGATGGGGAACCAGTGTGAGAGCAATGACTCACAAGGTCACCTGTCTAAAATGGGGTAGCCGACATGTTTCTGCCCTTATGGTGGAGCTATGGAAAGTCTCTGGGCATTCATCAGGGCATTGGATCCCTGTAGTGATTCCTACTTAAACACTGCGAAAATAATCACAAATGGAAGGGAGGGCCTACCTTAACCAAGAAAATATCTGGGGAGGACCTAAAGAAGAAGGGGAGAAAACAGACCAAAACATAGTGAATAATAAAACACAGCACACCAATCCACACGTGTCAAAATTCATGCACGCCGCAGAAGTGCTGGTTGCAAAATTTTTAAATCGCAATAGCATCGAGGTAGGTAATGCACGGTACGTGTGAGGATGGGAAGACAATTTCTTACCCTCACAGTTGAGGCTACTAGCCTCTGGTATCCTGGAGAGGGAGCGTCCCCTTATAGTAAGACTCTAAGGTTCCAGGGGAAAAAAAGGGGAAAGGAACAGGAGAGAAAACCGATAATCATAAAGGTAATTAAAGGAATGCAGGGGAGGGGAAGAGAAGAAGAGAATGAGGAGAAAGGAAAACAAGGGAGAAAAAGAGGGTGACGGAGTAAAAAGAGAGGGGATCCAAGGACAGAGGGAAAGAGGGGAAAAAAGGAAATTAGAGGCAAAGATTATAGATCAAGATGGAGAGGAGGAGATAAAAAGGAAAAAGAACAAGAAGAAAAAAGAAGAAAGAAGAAAAAAGAAAGAAGAACGAAGAAAAAGAAGAAAAGGAAAAAAGGAAGATAGGAAAAAGGCGGAGAGGAAAAAGGGAAGGGAAAGGGAAGTAGGAAGATCAAATAAGAAAATAAAATTTAAAATTAAATAAATCCAAGGGAACAGAGATGTCTTATCTGTGTCTCCCACGCTGTCTGACTCACTGCATCAAAGGTGGGCGCTCTCTGTGCGCCTATACCGACCTCTCATTCAGGACCGCTTGGATACAATGGTCTGGTGGAGAGGGGTAGATATAGTGGCCTTAATTAGGACAAGAGGCAGCTGATGTGAATCATCGTCGCGGCCCAGGGGGGCGGGGCCGGAAGTCCGGAGTTATACCTCCAAATATGGTCAAGCCCGAAGTGGCCCTTAATGGCTATTAGAGTGCCGGGGGCCGGAACCCATGAAAATCCCCTCGGACGTGCGCCGGGGGGAAAACAGCCTTGTCTCCGTGAGAGGAAAGGCCGGGATGAGGGCGCGTCAGCCTGAACTCCGCCGTTGGCGGCGACGCTCGCCCCGCGAGTGCTGTAGGGAAATGTAGTTTCCCAACAGCACACGCGGAACGCCAGCTGAGCAGGCCGCCGGAAAACAGAGCTCTCGGGCGGCCTAGTGCGCTCAGGGAGCGCAAACTGAAAACGGGGGGGAAAAGGGGGAAAAAAGGGAAAAAAAGGGGGGAAAAGGGGAACAAAAAAGCGGAAAGGGGTGGGTGGGGGGGGAAAAAAAAAAAAAAAAAAAAAAAAAAAAAAAGGGGGGAAGGGAAAAAGACAGACATGAAAGAAAGGGGAAGTGGAAGGGAGGAAGGGGAGGGGGAACGAGGAGAGACCAAGGGCAGGGGGGGAAAGGAGGATGGAGCTGAAAAAAGGAAAGATTAAAGATGAAGATAAAAATAAAAAAATAAAAATAAAAATAAAAATAAAAGTAAAAATAAAGGGATAAAAGGCAAATATATATATAAAAAAAATTTTTTTTCTATACATATAATGAAATAACATAACAAAGATGTAACTGAAAATAAGAAGGGGAGGGGGGTGGGGAACAGAAGAAGAAAGGATGGGGGAGGGAACAGAAAAAGGGGAGGAGAAAGGAACAACCAAGAGATGAGAAAGATAAAGAGAGAAAGGAGAGAGAAGAGAAGAGAGAGTCCATGGGCAGAAAATTCTGGGCAGAAAAAGTTCTTCAAGTGGGTTCTAGGGTTGCAGAGAGAACCACGGTATCTCATCATTTAATCCAACCGTGTCTGTGTGCAACCTCCCCCCTTTTTTTTTTTTTTTTTTTTTTTTTTTTTTTCCCCCCCCACCCACCCCTTTCCGCTTTTTTGTTCCCCTTTTCCCCCCTTTTTTTCCCTTTTTTCCCCCTTTTCCCCCCCGTTTTCAGTTTGCGCTCCCTGAGCGCACTAGGCCGCCCGAGAGCTCTGTTTTCCGGCGGCCTGCTCAGCTGGCGTTCCGCGTGTGCTGTTGGGAAACTACATTTCCCTACAGCACTCGCGGGGCGAGCGTCGCCGCCGACGGCGGAGTTCAGGCTGACGCGCCCTCATCCCGGCCTTTCCTCTCACGGAGACAAGGCTGTTTTCCCCCCGGCGCACGTCCGAGGGGATTTTCATGGGTTCCGGCCCCCGGCACTCTAATAGCCATTAAGGGCCACTTCGGGCTTGACCATATTTGGAGGTATAACTCCGGACTTCCGGCCCCGCCCCCCTGGGCCGCGACGGTGATTCACATCAGCTGCCTCTTGTCCTAATTAAGGCCACTATATCTACCCCTCTCCACCAGACCATTGTATCCAAGCGGTCCTGAATGAGAGGTCGGTATAGGCGCACAGAGAGCGCCCACCTTTGATGCAGTGAGTCAGACAGCGTGGGAGACACAGATAAGACATCTCTGTTCCCTTGGATTTATTTAATTTTAAATTTTATTTTCTTATTTGATCTTCCTACTTCCCTTTCCCTTCCCTTTTTCCTCTCCGCCTTTTTCCTATCTTCCTTTTTTCCTTTTCTTCTTTTTCTTCGTTCTTCTTTCTTTTTTCTTCTTTCTTCTTTTTTCTTCTTGTTCTTTTTCCTTTTTATCTCCTCCTCTCCATCTTGATCTATAATCTTTGCCTCTAATTTCCTTTTTTCCCCTCTTTCCCTCTGTCCTTGGATCCCCTCTCTTTTTACTCCGTCACCCTCTTTTTCTCCCTTGTTTTCCTTTCTCCTCATTCTCTTCTTCTCTTCCCCTCCCCTGCATTCCTTTAATTACCTTTATGATTATCGGTTTTCTCTCCTGTTCCTTTCCCCTTTTTTTCCCCTGGAACCTTAGAGTCTTACTATAAGGGGACGCTCCCTCTCCAGGATACCAGAGGCTAGTAGCCTCAACTGTGAGGGTAAGAAATTGTCTTCCCATCCTCACACGTACCGTGCATTACCTACCTCGATGCTATTGCGATTTAAAAATTTTGCAACCAGCACTTCTGCGGCGTGCATGAATTTTGACACGTGTGGATTGGTGTGCTGTGTTTTATTATTCACTATGTTTTGGTCTGTTTTCTCCCCTTCTTCTTTAGGTCCTCCCCAGATATTTTCTTGGTTAAGGTAGGCCCTCCCTTCCATTTGTGATTATTTTCGCAGTGTTTAAGTAGGAATCACTACAGGGATCCAATGCCCTGATGAATGCCCAGAGACTTTCCATAGCTCCACCATAAGGGCAGAAACATGTCGGCTACCCCATTTTAGACAGGTGACCTTGTGAGTCATTGCTCTCACACTGGTTCCCCATCCTTTTTAACCACACCACACAGGACCCCCATTAAAGTTACTCGGGTACCTTAGTAGGTGTTTTTATTTCCCTAGTATAGCTGGATCCCTATCTCCAGGAATAAGATTAATTTACGCACTCCCTCCTGTTCTTTTAACAGTGAGGTTGAGTCCGCCCAGGTGGCACTGTCCTACCTGGGTGGGGCTAGGTGGTCATATGATGAAGCATGACACTATATAGTGTGTGAGACCACCTAGTCCGTAAAGGAAACTTTCCTTTCCGTGGTTTTTCCCCAGCTCCTCTCCTTCCCCCCAGACCTCACATAACTTCACAGTCCACCCATTTTTCACCTCTAGTTGAGGACTACGAGTGGTCTAGCGTCACAATTAGTACACTATTGACCCCCCCACTTTATATACAACCCCGCACTCCCCTTTTTTGTGATTGTGTTTCCTGACCCCCCACTATGAGATATACAGTTAGAGAGTGGTTGAGCATTACCTCTGTTTCACTCTTTTGTTGAGTATTTTAATCTTGGCCTCTACCCGACATTAATAGAATAAAGTCAAAACGAGACAGGGTTCAGAGCCAATTTTAGATTCTTTCTTTTTCTAACCCTCCTCGGTGTCTTCCCCCTTTATCTACCTGAGGGCGAGAGCGGCATCATCGAAAAGATCTCCGGCAAAGAGCCCCCCATTGGGTGGTGCCCGTCAGACATTGCAGCGCCAGTCTGACGAGGAGCTTGTCCGATGATGAAGCATGACACCCAATTGGGTGTGTGAGGACTCGTGCTCCTGAGTTATGGGACCCTAGAGCACTCATCCTGCAGTCCCCTGGCTTTCTTAGGAAGAGTGTATTACGTTACTATTAAACTTGCATTGGAGGATATACACTGGACCTTTATTCCTCCCAATCCCCCCTTTCTTTGACGAAGACAGTAATGATTCAGTGGTGACTAAAAAATTTGCAGAAGCACATCCATGTTTATGGGCATTTGGCGCAGGGCGGCCCAGCAAGTCACCCTCCTGCGTTATTTTGCATCAAAGAGAAAGGCGGAAATGCGCCAAATTGATGGCATACAACTCATTCCTGTCCATTCCAACGGAGCTGGTGCCATTTTGAGTGCTTAGCGGCAACCGTGAGGCAGTGGGGCCTGTGTTGTCAGTAGGATTGCTTTTGTGAAGGAAGGGGCACCTTCCTGCAAAAAAAGAATCCTGGTAGGGGTTTTTCTCTTTCTATCTGTGCTGCAGAATGCAGCACACATGAAGGAGATAAAAACGAGGAGAAATAAAAATGTCTCTCCTCATTCCGCATCTCCTGGGGAGGCGTAAGGTTTTGGTGCATCCGCAGGTTTACAAGGGCTTGTAACCCTGGGGATGTGTCAAAGTCCCTGGGTTTTGCTTTGGGGCACCCCCGGCAACAACCATGGAACGCCTCCCTGGCTTTGAGTAATGTAGCACAGTGACTTGTGCTGCGTTGCCTTACTCCATATCTATGAGGCCATGGAAAGCCGCGCAGGGTGGCTTTGCGTGATCTTGTCGATATAATTTCAAGGTTTGTGCTGCCGTTGCGTCACACAAAGTGACGCAGCAACTGTGGAAGGGGCGGTAATTAGGCCTCTTAGTGACCATTGTGAACCATTGTGTGACTTCGTAGGTGACAAAGAAGTGGGATGTGGAGTCCCAGTGAAAGCCCTCGAAGCTTCAGAACATGCAGCAAAATACGGAAGGGAGATTGTGGGGAGACCCTCAGGAGAGTCAAGAGAAGGGGAAGCAGAAGGAACAGCGGGAAGGGGCAGAGGAGAAGCCCCAGAGAGCTGAGTGTATTTTTTTTGGCTGTGGCCAACTGGGGCATTGGAAAAGACACTACCCTAATGCTTCTTCCACTGGACCGGGTCTGGCGCCCACATTTACTCAAGTTACACAGAACTATCCTAAGTTTTAGGGCGGCCGGGAGGTTCCTTCTGTGCCCTGAGTTCCCTAATCCCAGTAGATCAGAAAGGTCCCTACGTTGATTGCTTGGTCATCGGTAAATACACAACTTGCTTTATCAACCCCAGTGCTGGCCACCCTGCTCTGAAGACCTCAGAATGTGTCTCATTACCTCCCTCAGGCTTGTCCATAGATGCAGTCGGTATGTCTAACCAAGGTGTTCCTCGTCACAGGTATCACCCGCCTCAATCTGCCGTGGACCCTTTACCAAGAAGCATGCTTAGCTGCACCGTCCTACCTCATCAGCCAATCTGCTGCGGGAAGACATGGTGTGCAGGTTTAATTGCACAATGTTCTGCTCCGCCGATGATGGGCTGGCTTCGTCCTACTCCCAGCCTGCTGTGAATAACAATGAGTTACCTCGGATTCGCTTCCACTGGTGCCTTCCGCATGGATGTTAACTGGGCGGACGATGTAGGATTTATGGGCTCCATGGATCCCATACAGATCAGGATCAGCCCTTGAATCCCTAAATATCCCTCAAACTAGAGGCAGAGGCAGGGACTTGTCCTGCAATCACAGATCTCATTCAACAAGGGGTTTTGTAGCAATTGTTGGCAGGTTTTTCCTCTCAAAACAGTGGGGAAAAGCGGGAAAGACCATCTCGTCCCTGCGGTTCCTGAGGCCAGGGCCAGAAGCCATTTTATTGAGAGTAGTAGCTTAGCACATCCCTGCAAATCATGACCTTGCTTCTAATGTGGGCACCTGGAGCGTGTTTTGGGAGAGATTGAGCTCAGTACTGTATTCATGAATTATCAAAGAGGCCTGAAACTTCCTCTAAGAGAGGATCCTGCCGCCTGCACATTGGATACGTTTTTGCTGAAAGTAACACATTTCTGTCATGTGCACGGATTCCATGGACTCGTTTAGAGAGAAAACCTACACAAACTGTCCTGAATTTAATGTATTCTGGCGTTACACTCGAACGGCCTCTTTTCTAGCGAGAGCCCTGGTCAGCTGAAATGATAATCGTGTTTCATTTATTTGCTGTGGTGCTTATCATATCACATTCACACAAGTTACACTTTAGGCTTCTGGATGTGTTGCGTTTCATTTTTAACTCCCGTCAGCCGCAGGTGCCAAAGGGCTCCCTACGGGGGAGCCCTCTTCTGCCTCTCTCCATCTCTATACGCGAAGAGGCGCTTTCTCCTTCCCGCTCGGAGCTTCGCAGCTTTCTTGGCGAAGCTCCCTCAAGGATTTGCAAACTCTCTGTCAATCTTTTCGCAAGCTGTAAAGAAAGATCTGGATCCTTTGACCTCCACCGGGGGCCTACCTTAGTGCAATGTGTTGGTGCTCCGCTCCTGGCCTCTGGTGCTCGGATCGCCGCTTGTTCGACGGCCTCTTCCGTCAGGATGTCCAGAGGCTTGGAGTGGCCATCACCGTAGACAAACCAGGGGTCCACCGACATCCAAACTGCGCCGTTAGACCTTCATTTTCATGGCCATGAATAGTCCCATACCAGCAACATATGCATCGAGCCCTTTCTCAGAAAAGACACCCCTGAGCCCTTACAGCGCCCTAAAGAAGCAGAAATACCTGTGTACGAATAAAACAAGCAGTGTTTTCTGCGTCTTCTTTGGGGCTCCTGGGTGGAGCTAAGCCCCCCACTCCGTGTTCTCAAGAACGCGAAGGTTTTGGGGTACTGGTCCAAGGCTGTGGTGATCGGAAGCAGCCTGTGGCCTATTATTCCTCAGCCCTGGAGCAGGTGCGGCGGGCTCGACCCGGCTCGCACTGCGCACCGCTGCTTCGAGGCGCTGCGCATGAGTGGAATTGTCAAAGGCCCCGCGCGTTCCCTCCTTCTCGCTACCAAAACTCAACACCTATCTACTGCCAGATTGTCTCCATGTCAAATAGTGGGGTACAAAATTTGCTTTTGCGTAATTATGCAAAATTTTGGTAAATTACTCAAAATTCCGCAAAAGCAAATCTGTCAGTTTGCAGTAGATTTTATCATGAAATGTGCTCTTGTGTCAAGGACACATTTAAAGGGCACAAGAAACAGCTGCTGCTCGCTTTCTGTTGCTCTCGTGGATCTGCGGATGGCAGAAGCATGGCAGGTGCTACTGCACACGGTGCGTAATGACTTGAAGTGGTATGATGGCGTAATATCAGGAATTTCACGTAATAACCGACATCCTGGAAATTGCTTGAATTACGCCGGCTGCCCAGGCCTAGTCTGAAATATTGTTACTGCCTAACTTGCTTGTGCTCTTCCTCTCGGTCTGACTTTGAACCCCGGAGCTTTGACGCCCCCTGTGCGGAGGGCGAGCCTCCAGGCTGTGAAGTTGTAACCGCACATTTAACTGAGCCCGGCACTGATTGAACTGACTGTGAATCTGTGTATCTTGTTGATGTTCCTCAGGATCTCCTGATCTCAGTACTTTACATGTTCTGTATTTCAACCACTGACTCTTCGAGCACCCGATGTAAAGCAGCTGAGGGTGCTGACCTCATTGCGCTCACTCGCGCCTGCATCCTGGCTGAGAAGAGACTGTGGTGTGCGCCGGCTGAGGGTGCTGACCTCATTGCGCTCACCCTTGCCTGCATCCTGGCTGAGAAGAGACTGTGGTGTGCACCGGCTGAGGATGCTGACCTCATTGCACTCACCCGCGCCTGCATCCTGGCTGAGAAGAGACTGTGGTGTGCGCCGGCTGAGGGTACTGAGCTCATTGCGCTCACTCGCGTCTGCATCCTGGCTGAGAAGAGACTGTGGTGTGCTCCGGCTGAGGGTACTGAGCTCATTGCACTCACCCGCATCTGCATCCTGGCTGAGAAGAGACTGTGGTGTGCTCCGGCTGAGGGTGCTGACCTCATTGCGCTCAATCGCGCCTGCATCCTGGCTGAGAAGAGACCGTGGTGTGCACCGGCAGAGGACGCTGACCTCATTGCGCTCACCCGTGCCTGCATCCTGGCTGAGAAGAGACCGTGGTGTGTGCCGACGGAGGGTGCTGACCTCATTGCGCTTACCCGTGCCTGCAACTTGGCTGAGAAGAGACTGTGGTGTGCACCGGCTGAGGATGCTGACCTCATTGCACTCACCCGCGCCTGCATCCTGGCTGAGAAGAGACTGTGGTGTGCGCCGGCTGAGGGTACTGAGCTCATTGCGCTCACTCGCGTCTGCATCCTGGCTGAGAAGAGACTGTGGTGTGCGCCGGCTGAGGGTACTGAGCTCATTGCGCTCACTCGCGTCTGCATCCTGGCTGAGAAGAGACTGTGGTGTGCTCCGGCTGAGGGTGCTGACCTCATTGCGCTCAATCGCGCCTGCATCCTGGCTGAGAAGAGACCGTGGTGTGCGCCGGCTGAGGATGCTGACCTCATTGCGTTCACTCGCGCCTGCATCCTGGCTGAGAAAAGACCGTGGTGTGCGCCGGCTGAGGATGCTGACCTCATTGCGCTCACTCGCGCCTGCATCCTGGCTGAGAAGAGACCGTGGTGTGCACCGGCAGAGGACGCTGAGTGCCGGCAGAGGACGCTGACCTCATTGCGCTCACCCGCGCCTGCATCCTGGCTGAGAAGAGACTGTGGTGTGCGCCGGCTGAGGACGCTGACCTCATTGCGCTCACTCATGCCTGCATCCTGGCTGAGAAGAGACTGTGGTGTGCGCCGGCTGAGGATGCTGACCTCATTGCGCTCACTCGCGCCTGCATCCTGGCTGAGAAGAGACTGTGGTGTGCGCCGGCTGAGGATGCTGACCTCATTGCGCTCACTCGCGCCTGCATCCTGGCTGAGAAGAGACCGTGGTGTGCGCCGGCTGAGGATGCTGACCTCATTGCGCTCACTCGCGTCCGCATCCTGGCTGAGAAGAGACCGTGGTGTGCGCCGGCTGAGGGTGCTGGCCTCACGACACTCACCTGCGCCTGCATCCTGGCTGAGAAGAGACTGTGGTGTGCGCCGGCTGAGGATGCTGACCTCATTACACTCACTCATGCCTGCATCCTGGCTGAGAAGAGACTGTGGTGTGCACCGGCGGAGGGTGCGGACCTCATTGCACTCACCCGCGCCTGCATCCTGGCTGAGAAGAGACCGTGGTGTGCGCCGGCAGAGGATGCTGACCTCATTGCGCTCACTCGCGCCTGCATCCTGGCTGAGAAGAGACCGTGGTGTGCACCAGTGGAGGATGCTGACCTCATTGCGCTCACTCGCGCCTGCATCCTGGCTGAGAAGAGAGCGTGGTGTGCGCCGGCTGAGGGTGCTGACCTCATTGCGCTCACTCATGCCTGCATCCTATCTGAGAAGAGACTGTGGTGTGCACCGGCGGAGGGTGCGGACCTCATTGCACTCACTCCTGCCTGCATCCTGGCTGAGAAGAGACTGTGCTGTGCGCCGGCAGAGGGTGCTGACCTCATTGCGCTCACACATCCCTGCATCCTGGCTGAGAAGAGACCGTGGTGTGCGCCAGCTGAGGGTGCTGAGCTCATTGCGCTCACTCGCGTCTGCATCCTGGCTGAGAAGAGACCGTGGTGTGCGCCGGCTGAGGATGCTGACCTCATTGCACTCACCCGCGCCTGCATCCTGGCTGAGAAGAGACTGTGGTGTGCGCCGGCTGAGGGTGCTGACCTCATTGCGCTCACTCATGCCTGCATCCTGGCTGAGAAGAGACTGTGGTGTGCGCCGGCTGAGGATGCTGACCTCATTACGCTCACTCGCACCTGCATCCTGGCTGAGAAGACAGCGTGGTGTGCACCGGCTGAGGGTGCTGACCTCATTGCACTCACCCGCGCCTGCATCCTGGCTGAGAAGAGACTGTGGTGTGCGCCGGCTGAGGGTGCTGACCTCATTGCACTCACCCGCGCCTGCATCCTGGCTGAGAAGAGACTGTGGTGTGCGCCGGCTGAGGGTGCTGACCTCATTGCGCTCACTCGCGTCCGCATCCTGGCTGAGAAGGGACCGTGGTGTGCGCCGGCTGAGGATGCTGACCTCATTGCACTCACCCGCGCCTGCATCCTGGCTGAGAAGAGACCGTGGTGTGCGCCGGCTAAGGGTGCTGACCTCATTGCGCTCACTCGCGCCTGCATCCTGGCTGAGAAGAGACCGTGGTGTGCGCCGGCTGAGGATGCTGACCTCCTTGCGCTCACTCATGCCTGCATCCTGGCTGAGAAGAGACTGTGGTGTGTGCCGGCTGAGGATGCTGACCTCATTGCGCTCACTCGCGCCTGCATCCTGGCTGAGAAGAGACTGTGGTGTGCATCGGCTGAGGATGCTGACCTCATTGCGCTCACTCGCGCCTGCATCCTGGCTGAGAAGAGACTGTGGTGTGCGCCGGCTGAGGGTGCTGACCTCATTGCGCTCACTCGCGCCTGCATCCTGGCTGAGAAGAGACCGTGGTGTGCGCCGGCTGAGGATGCTGACCTCATTGCGCTCACTTGCGCCTGCATCCTGGCTGAGAAGAGACTGTGGTGTGCGCCGGCTGAGGATGCTGACCTCATTGCGCTCACTCATGCTTGCAGCCTGGCTGAGAAGAGACTGTGGTGTGCACCGGCTGAGGGTGCTGAGCTCATTACAGTCACTCGAGTCTGCATCCTGGCTGAGAAGAGACCGTGGTGTGCGCCGGCTGAGGATGCTGACCTCATTGCACTCACCCGCGCCTGCATCCTGGCTGAGAAGAGACTGTGGTGTGCGCCGGCTGAGGATGCTGACCTCATTGCGCTCACTCGCGCCTGCATCCTGGCTGAGAAGAGACTGTGGTGTGCGCCGGCTGAGGATGCTGACCTCATTGCACTCACCCGCGCCTGCATCCTGGCTGAGAAGAGCACCGGCTGAGGGTGCTGACCTCATTACACTCACTCGCACCTGCATCCTGGCTGAGAAGAGACCGTGGTGTGCGCCAGAGGAGGGTGCTGACCTCATTACACTCACTCGCACCTGCATCCTGGCTGAGAAGAGACCGTGGTGTCCACCGGCTGAGGGTGCTGACCTCATTGCACTCACCTGCGCCAGCATCCTGGCTGAGAAGAGACTGTGGTGTGCACCGGCTGAGGGTGCTGACCTCATTGCACTCACCCGAGCCTGCATCCTGGCTGAGAAGAGGCTGTGGTGTGCGCCGGCAGAGGGCGCTGACCTCATTACACTCACTTATGCATGCATCCTGGCTGAGAAGAGACTGTGGTGTGCACCGGCTGAGGGTGCTGACCTCATTGCACTCACCCGCGCCTGCATCCTGGCTGAGAAGAGGCTGTGGTGTGCGCCAGCAGAGGGCGCTGACCTCATTGCGCTCACTCGCGCCTGCATCCTGGCTGAGAAGAGACCGTGGTGTGCGCCGGCTGAGGATGCTGACCTCATTGCGCTCACTCGCGCCTGCATCCTGGCTGACAAGAGACTGTGGTGTGTGCCGGCTGAGGGTGCTGACCTCATTGCACTCACCTGCGTCTGCATCCTGGCTGAGAAGAGACCGTGGTGTGCACCAGAGGAGGGTGCTGGCCTCACGACACTCACCTGCGCCTGCATCCTGGCTGAGAAGAGACCGTGGTGTGCGCCGGCTCAGGATGCTGACCTCATTACACTCACTCGTGCCTGCATCCTGGCCGAGAAGAGACTGTGGTGTGCACCGGCTGAGGGTGCTGACCTCATTACACTCACTCATGCATGCATCCTGGCTGAGAAGAGACTGTGGTGTGCGCCGGCAGAGGGCGCTGACCTCATTGCACTCACTCCTGCCTGCATCCTGGCTGAGAAGAGACTGTGGTGTGCACCGGCTGAGGGTGCTGACCTCATTACTCTCACCCGCGCCTGCATCCTGGCTGAGAAGAGACCGTGGTGTGCGCCAGAGGAGGGTGCTGGCCTCACTACACTCACCTGCGCCTGCATCCTGGCTGAGAAGAGACCGTGGTGTGCGCCGGCTGAGGATGCTGACCTCATTACACTCACTCGTGCCTGCATCCTGGCTGAGAAGAGACTGTGGTGTGCGCCGGCTGAGGATGCTGACCTCATTACACTCACTCATGCCTGCATCCTGGCTGAGAAGAGACTGTGGTGTGCGCCGGCAGAGGATGCTGACCTCATTGCACTCACCCGCGTCTGCATCCTGGCTGAGAAGAGACTGTGGTGATCACCGGCTGAGGATGCTGACCTCATTACACTCACTAGTGCCTGCATCCTGGCTGAGAAGAGACTGTGGTGTGCGCCGGCTGAGGATGCTGACCTCATTACACTCACTCATGCCTGCATCCTGGCTGAGAAGAGACCGTGGTGTGCGCCGGCTGAGGATGCTGACCTCATTACGCTCATTCGCACCTGCATCCTGGCTGAGAAGAGAGCGTGGTGTGCGCCGGCTGAGGATGCTGACCTCATTGCGCTCACTCATGCCTGCATCCTGGCTGAGAAGAGACTGTGGTGTGCACCGGCGGAGGGTGCGGACCTCATTGCACTCACTCCTGCCTGCATCCTGGCTGAGAAGAGACTGTGCTGTGCGCCGGCAGAGGGTCCTGACCTCATTGCGCTCACACATCCCTGGATCCTGGCTGAGAAGAGACCGTGGTGTGTGCCAGCTGAGGGTGCTGAGCTCATTGCGCTCACTCGCGTCTGCATCCTGGCTGAGAAGAGACTGTGGTGTGCGCCGGCAGAGGATGCTGACCTCATTGCGCTCACTCGCGCCTGCATCCTGGCTGAGAAGAGACCGTGGTGTGCGCCGGCAGAGGGCGCTGACCTCATTGCACTCTCCCGCACCTGCATCCTGGCTGAGAAGAGGCTGTGGTGTGCACCGGCTGAGGGTGCTGAGCTCATTACACTCACCCGCGCCTGTATCCTGGCTGAGAAGAGACTGTGGTGTGCGCCGGCAGAGGTTGCTGACCTCATTACACTCACCCGCGCCTGCATCCTGGCTGAGAAGAGACTGTGGTGTGCACCGGCGGAGGATGCTGACCTCCTTGCGCTCACTCGCGTCCGCATCCTGGCTGAGAAGAGACTGTGGTGTCCACCGGCTGAGGGTGCTGACCTCATTGCACTCACCCGCGTTTGCATCCTGGCTGAGAAGAGACTGTGGTGTGCACCGGCTGAGGGTGCTGACCTCATTGCGCTCACTCGCGCCTGCATCCTGGCTGAGAAGAGACCGTGGTGTGCGCCGGCTGAGGATGCTGACCTCATTGCGCTCACTCGCGCCTGCATCCTGGCTGAGAAGAGACTGTGGTGTGCGCCGGCTGAGGGTGCTGACCTCATTGCGCTCACTCATGCCTGCATCCTGGCTGAGAAGAGACTGTGGTGTGCGCCGGCTGAGGGTGCTGACCTCAGTGCGCTCACTCGGGCCTGCATCCTGGCTGAGAAGAGACCGTGGTGTGCGCCGGCTGAGGATGCTGACCTCATTACACTCACTCCTGCCTGCATCCTGGCTGAGAAGAGACTGTGCTGTGCGCCGGCAGAGGGCGCTGACCTCATTGCACTCTCCCGCACCTGCATCCTGGCTGAGAAGAGACCGTGGTGTGCGCCGGCTGAGGATGCTGACCTCATTACACTCACTCCTGCCTGCATCCTGGCTGAGAAGAGACTGTGCTGTGCGCCGGCAGAGGGCGCTGACCTCATTGCACTCTCCCGCACCTGCATCCTGGCTGAGAAGAGACTGTGGTGTGCGCCAACTGAGGGTGCTGACCTCATTGTGCTCACTCATGCATGCATCCTGGCTGAGAAGAGACCGTGGTGTGCACCGGCGGAGGATGCTGACCTCATTGCGCTCACTCGCGCCTGCATCCTGGCTGACAAGAGACTGTGGTGTGTGCCGACGGAGGGTGCTGACCTCATTGCACTCACCCGCGCCTGCATCCTGGCTTAGAAGAGACTGTGGTGTGCACCGGCTGAGGGTGCTGACCTCATTGCGCTCACTCGCGCCTGCATCCTGGCTGAGAAGAGACTGTGGTGTGTGCCGGCTGAGGGTGCTGACCTCATTGCACTCACCTGCGTCTGCATCCTGGCTGAGAAGAGACTGTGGTGTGCGCCAGAGGAGGGTGCTGGCCTCACGACACTCACCTGCGCCTGCATCCTGGCTGAGAAGAGACCGTGGTGTGCGCCGGCTCAGGATGCTGACCTCATTGCGCTCACTCATGCCTGCATCCTGGCTGACAAGAGACTGTGGTGTGCACCGGCGGAGGGTGCGGACCTCATTGCACTCACTCCTGCCTGCATCCTGGCTGAGAAGAGACTGTGCTGTGCGCCGGCAGAGGGCGCTGACCTCATTGCACTCTCCCGCATCCTGGCTGAGAAGAGACTGTGGTGTGCACCGGCTGAGGGTGCTGACCTCATTACACTCACCTGCGGCTGCATCCTGGCTGAGAAGAGACTGTGGTATGCACCGGCGGAGGATGCTGACCTCATTGCGCTCACTCGCGTCCGCATCCTGGCTGAGAAGAGACCGTGGTGTGCGCCGGCAGAGGATGCTGACCTCATTACACTCACTCGCACCTGCATCCTGGCTGAGAAGAGACCGTGGTGTGCGCCGGCAGAGGATGCTGACCTCATTGCGCTCACTCGCGCCTGCATCCTGGCAGACAAGAGACTGTGGTGTGTGTCGACGGAGGGTGCTGACCTCATTGCACTCACCCGCGCCTGCATCCTGGCTGAGAAGAGACTGTGGTGTGCTCCGGCTGAGGGTGCTGACCTCATTGCGCTCACTCATGCCTGCATCCTGGCTGAGAAGAGACTGTGGTGTGCACCGGCTGAGGGTGCTGAGCTCATTACAGTCACTAGCGTCTGCATCCTGGCAGAGAAGAGACTGTGGTGTGCACCGGCTGAGGATGCTGACCTCATTGCGCTCACTCGCGCCTGCATCCTGGCTGAGAAGAGACTGTGGTGTGCGCCGGCTGAGGATGCTGACCTCATTACTCTCACCCGTGCCTGCATCCTGGCTGAGAAGAGACCGTGGTGTGCGCCGGCTGAGGATGCTGACCTCATTGCGCTCACTCGCTCCTGCATCCTGGCTGAGAAGAGACCGTGGTGTGCGCCGGCTGAGGATGCTGACCTCATTGCGCTCACTCGCGCCTGCATCCTGGCTGACAAGAGACTGTGGTGTGTGCCGACGGAGGATGCTGACCTCATTGCGCTCACTCGCGTCCGCATCCTGGCTCAGAAGAGACTGTGGTGTCCAACGGCTGAGGTTGCTGACCTCATTACACTCACTCGCGCCTGCATCCTGGCTGAGAAGAGACCGTGGTGTGCACCGGCTGAGGATGCTGACCTCATTGCGCTCACTCGCGCCTGCATCCTTGCTGACAAGAGACTGTGGTGTCCACCGGCTGAGGGTGCTGACCTCATTGCACTCACCCGCGCCTGCATCCTGGCTGAGAAGAGACTGTGGTGTGTGCCGACGGAGGGTGCTGACCTCATTGCGCTCACTCGCGCCTGCATCCTGGCTGAGAAGAGACCGTGGTGTGCACCAGTGGAGGATGCTGACCTCATTGCGCTCACTCGCGCCTGCATCCTGGCTGAGAAGAGAGCGTGGTGTGCGCCGGCTGAGGGTGCTGACCTCATTGCGCTCACTCATGCCTGCATCCTGGCTGAAAAGAGACTGTGGTGTGCGCCGGCTGAGGGTGCTGACCTCATTGCACTCACCCGCGCCTGCATCCTCGCTGAGAAGAGACTGTGGTGTGCGCCGGCTGAGGGTGCTGAGCTCATTCCACTCACTCATGCATGCATCCTGGCTGAGAAGAGACTGTGGTGTGCGCCGGCTGAGGATGCTGACCTCATTACACTCACTCGTGCCTGCATCCTGGCTGAGAAGAGACTGTGGTGTGCGCCAGCTGAGGGTGCTGACCTCATTGCGCTCACTCATGCCTGCATCCTGGCTGAGAAGAGACTGTGGTGTGTGCCGGCTGAGGATGCTGACCTCATTGCGCTCACTCGCGCCTGCATCCTGGCTGAGAAGACACCGTGGTGTGCACCGGCTGAGGGTGCTGACCTCATTGCACTCACCCGCGCCTGCATCCTGGCTGAGAAGAGACTGTGGTGTGCGCCGGCGGAGGGTGCTGACCTCATTGCGCTCACCCGCGCCTGCATCCTGGCTGAGAAGAGACTGTGGTGTGCGCCGGCTGAGGGTGCTGACCTCATTGCGCTCACTCGCGTCCGCATCCTGGCTGAGAAGGGACCGTGGTGTGCGCCGGCTGAGGATGCTGACCTCATTGCACTCACCCGCGCCTGCATCCTGGCTGAGAAGAGACCGTGGTGTGCGCCGGCCAAGGGTGCTGACCTCATTGCGCTCACTCGCGCCTGCATCCTGGCTGAGAAGAGACCGTGGTGTGCGCCGGCTGAGGATGCTGACCTCCTTGCGCTCACTCATGCCTGCATCCTGGCTGAGAAGAGACTGTGGTGTGTGCCGGCTGAGGATGCTGACCTCATTGCGCTCACTCGCGCCTGCATCCTGGCTGAGAAGAGACTGTGGTGTGCATCGGCTGAGGATGCTGACCTCATTGCGCTCACTCGCGCCTGCATCCTGGCTGAGAAGAGACTGTGGTGTGCGCCGGCTGAGGGTGCTGACCTCATTGCGCTCACTCGCGCCTGCATCCTGGCTGAGAAGAGACCGTGGTGTGCGCCGGCTGAGGATGCTGACCTCATTGCGCTCACTCGCGCCTGCATCCTGGCTGAGAAGAGACTGTGGTGTGCGCCGGCTGAGGATGCTGACCTCATTGCGCTCACTCATGCCTGCAGCCTGGCTGAGAAGAGACTGTGGTGTGCACCGGCTGAGGGTGCTGAGCTCATTACAGTCACTCGAGTCTGCATCCTGGCTGAGAAGAGACCATGGTGTGCGCCGGCTGAGGATGCTGACCTCATTGCACTCTCCCGCGCCTGCATCCTGGCTGAGAAGAGACTGTGGTGTGCGCCGGCTGAGGATGCTGACCTCATTGCGCTCACTCGCGCCTGCATCCTGGCTGAGAAGAGACTGTGGTGTGCGCCGGCTGAGGATGCTGACCTCATTGCACTCACCCGCGCCTGCATCCTGGCTGAGAAGAGACTGTGGTGTGCACTGGCTGAGGATGCTGACCTCATTGCGCTCACTCGCACCTGCATCCTGGCTGAGAAAAGGCTGTGGTGTGCACCGGCTGAGGGTGCTGACCTCATTACACTCACTCGCACCTGCATCCTGGCTGAGAAGAGACCGTGGTGTGCGCCAGAGGAGGGTGCTGACCTCATTACACTCACTCGCACCTGCATCCTGGCTGAGAAGAGACGTGGTGTCCACCGGCTGAGGGTGCTGACCTCATTGCACTCACCCGCGCCAGCATCCTGGCTGAGAAGAGACTGTGGTGTGCACCGGCTGAGGGTGCTGACCTCATTGCACTCACCCGCGCCTGCATCCTGGCTGAGAAGAGGCTGTGGTGTGCGCCGGCAGAGGGCGCTGACCTCATTACACTCACTTATGCATGCATCCTGGCTGAGAAGAGACTGTGGTGTGCACCGGCTGAGGGTGCTGACCTCATTGCACTCACCCGCGCCTGCATCCTGGCTGAGAAGAGGCTGTGGTGTGCGCCAGCAGAGGGCGCTGACCTCATTGCGCTCACTCGCGCCTGCATCCTGGCTGAGAAGAGACCGTGGTGTGCGCCGGCTGAGGATGCTGACCTCATTGCGCTCACTCGCGCCTGCATCCTGGCTGACAAGAGACTGTGGTGTGTGCCGGCTGAGGGTGCTGACCTCATTGCACTCACCTGCGTCTGCATCCTGGCTGAGAAGAGACCGTGGTGTGCACCAGAGGAGGGTGCTGGCCTCACGACACTCACCTGCGCCTTCATCCTGGCTGAGAAGAGACCGTGGTGTGCGCCGGCTCAGGATGCTGACCTCATTACACTCACTCGTGCCTGCATCCTGGCCGAGAAGAGACTGTGGTGTGCACCGGCTGAGGGTGCTGACCTCATTACACTCACTCATGCATGCATTCTGGCTGAGAAGAGACTGTGGTGTGCGCCGGCAGAGGGCGCTGACCTCATTGCACTCACTCCTGCCTGCATCCTAGCTGAGAAGAGACTGTGGTGTGCACCGGCTGAGGGTGCTGACCTCATTGCGCTCACTCATGCCTACATCCTGGCTGAGAAGAGACCGTGGTGTGCACCAGAGGAGGGTGCTGGCCTCACGACACTCACCTGCGCCTGCATCCTGGCTGAGAAGAGACTGTGGTGTGCGCCGGCTGAGGATGCTGACCTCATTACACTCACTCGTGCCTGCATCCTGGCTGAGAAGAGACTGTGGAGTGCGCCGGCTGAGGATGCTGACCTCATTACACTCACTCGTGCCTGCATCCTGGCTGAGAAGAGACTGTGGTGTGCGCCTGTAAGAGGCTGGACTGGCTTGTAGTGAGTACCAAGGGGTACTTGCACCTTGCACCAGGCCCAGTTATCCCTTATTAGTGTATAGGGTGTCTAGCAGCTTAGGCTGATAGATAATGGTAGCTTAGCAGAGCAGCTTAGGCTGAACTAGGAGACGTGTGAAGCTACTACAGTACCACTTAGTGTCATATGCACAATATCATAAGAAAACACAATACACAGTTATACTAAAAATAAAGGTACTTTATTTTTATGACAATATGCCAAAGTATCTTAGAGTGTACCCTCAGTGAGAGGATAGGAAATATACACAAGATATATATACACAATAGCAAAAATATGCAGTATAGTCTTAGAAAACATTGCAAACAATGTATAGTTACAATAGGATGCAATGGGGAAACATAGGGATAGGGGCAACACAAACCATATACTCCAGAAGTGGAATGCGAACCACGAATGGACCCCAAACCTATGTGACCTTGTAGAGGGTCGCTGGGACTATTAGAAAATAGTGAGAGTTAGCAAAATAACCCTCCCCAAGACCCTGAAAAGTGAGTGCAAAGTGCACCAAAGTTCCCCTAAGGACAAAATAGTCGTGTTAGAGGGAAAATGCAAGGAAAACACAAATCAGCAATGCAACAACGATGGATTCCTGCCTGAGGGTACCTGTGGAACAAGGGGACCAAGTCCAAAAGTCACAAGCAGCTCGGAGATGGGCAGATGCCCAAGAAATGCCAGCGGTTGCTGCAAAGAAGCTCTTACTAGGCTGAAGAACTGTGAATACTGCAGGAACGACAAGGGCTAGAGACTTCCCCTTTGGAGGATGGATCCCCCACGCCTTGGAGAGTTGTGCAGAAGTGTTTTCCCGCCGGATGGACGCCAAGAAGCCTTGCTACACGCAAATCGTGCGTTTGGCGTTTTTGGACGCTGCTGGGGCCCAGGATGGACCAGGAGGTCGCAAATTGGACCTGCAGAGAGAGGGGACGTCGAGCAAGACAAAGAGCCCTCACTGAAGCAGGTAGCACCCGGAGAAGTGCCAGAAACAGGCACTACGAGGATGCGTGAAACGGTGCTCGCCGAAGTTGCACAAAGGAGTCCCACGTCGCCGGAGACCAACTTAGAAAGTCGTGCAATGCAGGTTAGAGTGCCGTGGACCCAGGCTTGGCTGTGCACAAAGGATTTCCGCCGGAAGTGCACAGGGGCCGGAGTAGCTTGCAAAGTCGCGGTTCCCAGCAATGCAGCCCAGCGAGGTGAGGCAAGGACTTACCTCCACCAAACTTGGGCTGAAGAGTCACTGGACTGTGGGGGTCACTTGGACGGTGTCGCTGGATTCGAGGGACCTCGCTCGTCGTGCTGAGAGGAGACCCAAGGGACCGGTAATGCAGCTTTTTGGTGCCTGCGGTTGCAGGGGGAAGATTCCGTCGACCCACGGGAGATTTCTTCGGAGCTTCTGGTGCAGAGAGGAGGCAGACTACCCCCACAGCATGCACAAGCAGGAAAACAGTCGAGAAGGCGGCAGGATCAGCGTTACAGAGTTGCAGTAGTCGTCTTTGCTACTATGTTGCAGGTTTGCAGGCTTCCAGCGCGGTCAGCGGTCGATTCCTTATCAGAAGGTGAAGAGGGAGATGCAGAGGAACTCGGCTGAGCTCATGCATTCGTTATCTAAAGTTTCCCCAGAGACAGAGACCCTAAATAGCCAGAAAAGAGGGGTTGGCTACCTAGGAGAGAGGAAAGGCTACTAACACCTGAAGGAGCCTATCACAAGGAGTCTCTGACGTCACCTGGTGGCACTGGCCACTCAGAGCAGTCCAGTGTGCCAGCAGCACCTCTGTTTCCAAGATGGCAGAGGTCTGGAGCACACTGGAGGAGCTCTGGACACCTCCCAGGGGAGGTGCAGGTCAGTGGAGTGGTCACTCCCCTTTCCTTTGTCCAGTTTCGCGCCAGAGCAGGGGCTAAGGGGTCCCTGAACCGGTGTAGACTGGCTTATGCAGAATTGGGCACATCTGTGCCCAACAAAGCATTTCCAGAGGCTGGGGAGGCTACTCCTCCCCTGCCTTCACACCATTTTCCAAAGGGAGAGGGTGTCACACCCTCTCTCAGAGGAAGTTCTTTGTTCTGCCATCCTGGGCCAGGCCTGGCTGGACCCCAGGAGGGCAGCTGCCTGTCTGAGGGGTTGGCAGCAGCAGCAGCTGCAGAGAAACCCCAGGAAGGGCAGTCTGGCAGTACCAGGGTCTGTGCTACAGACCACTGGGATCATGGAATTGTACCAACAATGCCAGGATGGCATAGAGGGGGCAATTCCATGATCATAGACATGTTACATGGCCATATTCGGAGTTACCATGGTGAAGCTACATATAGGTAGTGACCTATATGTAGTGCACGCGTGTAATGGTGTCCCCGCACTCACAAAGTTCAGTGAATTGGCTCTGAACAATGTGGGGGCACCTTGGCTAGTGCCAGGGTGCCCTCACACTAAGTAACTTTGCACCTAACCTTTACCAGGTAAAGGTTAGACATATAGGTGAATTATAAGTTACTTAAGTGCAGTGTAAAATGGCTGTGAAATAACGTGGACGTTATTTCACTCAGGCTGCAGTGGCAGGCCTGTGTAAGAATTATCAGAGCTCCCTATGGGTGGCAAAAGAAATGCTGCAGCCCATAGGGATCTCCTGGAACCCCAATACCCTGGGTACCTCAGTACCATATACTAGGGAATTATAAGGGTGTTCCAGTAAGCCAATGTAAATTGGTAAAAATGGTCACTAGCCTGTCAGTGACAATTTGGAAAGAAATGAGAGAGCATAACCACTGAGGTTCTGATTAGCAGAGCCTCAGTGAGACAGTTAGTCACTACACAGGTAACACATTCAGGCACACTTATGAGCACTGGGGCCCTGGGTTACCAGGGTCCCAGTGACACATACAACTAAAACAACATATATACAGTGAAAAATGGGGGTAACATGCCAGGCAAGATGGTACTTTCCTACACAACCCCCCTCCAAACGAAGGACAATAAGACTAGCCATTACCTGATGAGTCTTCATTGTCTAAGTGGAAATATCTGGAGAGTCCATCTGCATTGGAGTGGCTACTCCCAGGTCTATGTTCCACTGTATAGTCCATTCCCTGTAGGGATATGGACCACCTCAACAATTTAGGATTTTCACCTTTCATTTGTTTTAGCCAAAGTAGAGGTTTGTGGTCTGTCTGAACAATGAAGTGAGTGCCAAACAGGTATGGCCTCAACTTCTTCAGAGCCCAGACCACAGCAAAGGCCTCCCTCTCAATGGCAGACCAACGCTTTTCTCTAGGGGTCAACCTTCTACCAATAAAAGCAACAGGTTGATCCTGGCCCTCAGAATTAAGTTGTGATAGGACTGCCCCTTCTCCTAATTCAGATGCATCAGTTTGGACATAGAATTTTTTAGAGTAACAAGGGCTTTTCAGGACAGGTGCTGAGCACATGGCCTGCTTCAGCTCCTCAAAAGCTTTCTGACAGTTTGCTGTCCATAATACCTTTTTAGGCATTTTCTTGGATGTGAGGTCATTAAGAGGGGCTGCAATGGAGCCATAGTTCTTAATGAACCTCCTGTAATACCCAGTGAGGCCTAGGAAGGCTCTCACCTGAGTCTGAGTGGTAGGGGGAACCCAATCAATAATAGTTTGGATTTTCCCCTGAAGTGGTGCAATCTGTTCCCCACCAACAAGGTGTCCCAGATAAACCACCTTACCCTGCCCTATCTGGCACTTTGAAGCCTTGATAGTGAGGCCTGCCTTTTGCAGGGCCTCCAAAACTTTCCAAAGGTGGACCAGGTGATTATCCCAGCTGGAGCTAAAGACAGCTATATCATCCAAATATGCTGCACTGAAAGCTTCCAGCCCTTGCAGGACTGTGTTCACCAACCTCTGAAAAGTGGCAGGTGCATTTTTCAGACCAAAAGGCATTACAGTAAACTGGTAATGTCCTCCAATGGTAGAAAATGCAGTCTTAGATTTAGCATCTTCTGACAATTTGATCTGCCAATACCCTGCAGTCAAATCAAAAGTGCTTAGATACTTGGCAGATGCCAGTGTATCTATGAGCTCATCTGCCCTGGGTATAGGGTGAGCATCAGTTTTGGTTACCAAGTTAAGACCTCTATAGTCGACACAAAACCTCATTTCCTTCTTTCCATCTTTAGAATTGGGTTTTGGTACCAGTACCACAGGAGAAGCCCATGGACTGTCAGAGTGCTCAACCACTCCTAGTTCCAACATCTTCTGAACTTCTTGCTTTATGCAGTCCCTGACATGGTCAGGCTGCCTATAGATCTTACTTTTGACAGGTAAACTGTCTCCAGTATCTATAGTGTGCTCACACCAAGAAGTGGTGCCTGGCACAATGGAGAAGAGTTCTGAAAATTGTCCTAGGAGATTTATGCAATTATCTTTCTGCTCAGCAGTAAGACAATCAGCCAAAACTACACCTTCCACAAGAGCATCTTGTTCTGTGGAAGAGAAGAGATCAGGTAGAGGATCACTGTCTTCTTCCTGTCCCTCATCTGTTGCCATGAGCAGGGTGAGATCAGCCCTGTCATAGTAGGGTTTCAGGCGGTTGACATGGAGCACCCTAAGGGGACTCCTGGCAGTGCCTAAGTCAACCAAGTAGGTGACTTCACCCTTCTTTTCAACAATTGTGTGTGGACCACTCCATTTATCTTGGAGTGCTCTTGGGGCCACAGGCTCCAAGACCCACACTTTCTGCCCTGGTTGGTACTGAACCAAAACAGCCTTCTGATCATGCCATTGCTTCTGGAGCTCTTGGCTGGCCTGAAGGTTTTTACTGGCCTTTTTCATGTACTCAGCCATCCTTGATCTGAGGCCAAGTACATAATCCACAATATCCTGCTTAGGAGCTTTTAAAGGTTGTTCCCAACCCTCCTTTACAAGTGTGAGTGGACCCCTAACAGGGTGTCCAAAAAGAAGTTCAAAGGGGCTGAAGCCCACTCCTTTCTGGGGTACCTCCCTGTAGGCAAAAAGGAGGCATGGTAGAAGGATATCCCATCTCCTGCGGAGTTTTTCAGGGAGTCCCATAATCATGCCTTTGAGAGTTTTATTAAATCTCTCCACCAGTCCATTTGTTTGTGGATGATAGGGTGTTGTGAACTTGTAAGTTACACCACACTCCTTCCACATGGCCTTTAAGTATGCAGACATGAAATTGCTTCCTCTGTCTGATACTACTTCCTTTGGGAAGCCCACCCTGGAAAATATTCCCAGGAGGGCCTTTGCCACTGCAGGAGCTGTAGTGGTCCTTAAAGGAATAGCTTCAGGATATCTTGTGGCATGGTCCACTACCACCAAGATAAACCTATTGCCTGAAGCAGTAGGAGGGTCAAGGGGGCCAACTATGTCAACCCCTACCCTTTCAAAGGGAACCCCAACCACAGGCAGTGGGATAAGGGGTGCCTTTGGAGTGCCACCTGTCTTGCCACTGGCTTGACAGGTTTCACAGGACTTACAAAATTATTTTGTGTCCTCAGACATCCTAGGCCAATGAAACAATGGTACCAATCTGTCCCAAGTTTTCATTTGACCCAGGTGCCCAGCTAAGGGAATGTCATGTGCCAGTGTTAGGAGGAACTTTCTGTACTCCTGAGGAATCACTAATCTCCTGGCAGCTCCAGGTTTAGGATCCCTATGCTCAGTGTACAAGAGGTTGTCCTCCCAGTAAACTCTGTGTGAGTCACTGACATCCCCATTAGCCTGTTTGACAGCTTGCTGTCTGAGACCCTCTAATGTGGGACAGGTTTGCTGTGCGACACTCA
Organism: Pleurodeles waltl; assembly: GCF_031143425.1. Taxonomy (NCBI): domain Eukaryota; kingdom Metazoa; phylum Chordata; class Amphibia; order Caudata; family Salamandridae; genus Pleurodeles; species Pleurodeles waltl. The sequence goes on along the minus strand of NC_090444.1, from coordinate 1,870,750,509 downwards.
GCTCCTCTCTGGCAGGCCCCCCTTCACCCAAAAGCTCAGCAGTGTCTGCTTCCAGCTCCTCTGGTGTAGGTTCTGCACAGGGAGGGAATTCTTCTTCCTCAGAAGTAGAATCCACTGTAGAGGGAGGGATAGTAGGAAGTGGTTTGCTTCTACTAGCCCTAGCTTTAGGGAGCACTTGGTCCATTGTTCCAGGATCCAAGCTTCCCTGTCCTTTTTGCTTTTTGGCCTGAGCCCTTGTCAAAGCAAAAATATGCCCTGGGATGCCCAGCATTGCTGCATGGGCCTCCAACTCCACATCTGACCAAGCTGATGTCTCCAAATCGTTCCCTAATAGACAGTCTACAGGTAAATCTGAAGCTACCACAACTTTCTTTGGACCAGATACCCCCCCCCAGTTGAGATTTACAACAGCCATGGGGTGGCTTTGTGTTATGTTGTGAGCATCGGTTACTTGGTACTGGTGTCCAAGTATGTGTTGTTCAGGGTGCACCAGTTTCTCAATCACCATTGTGACACTGGCACCTGTGTCCCTGTAGGCCTGGACCTCAACACCATTTATTAGGGTTAGTTGCTTGTACTTCTCCAAGTTATGGGGGCAAGCAACCAAAGTGGCTAAGTCAATAGCCCCTTCAGAGACTAAAGTAGCCTCTGTGGTCTCCCTAATCAGACCAACCCCAACTAAATTACCAAAAGTGAGCCCAGCTACTCCCTTGGATTGGCTATTAGTAGGTTTGCTCCCACCACCACTGCTATTAGTAGGGACACTAGGTGTAGCAGTAGGGGTTGTAGTGGTAGGAGCTGTGGTGCCTTTCTTTGGACAACTGGGATCTGTTGTCCAATGGCCTTTTATTTTACATAAATAGCACCATGGTTTCTTTTCCTTGTTCTGATTAAAGGAGGATTTGGGCCCACCACCCCCACCAGAGTGTTTTTGTGGGCCTGATGAAGACTCATTTTTAGATTTGTCCCCACCCTTGTCAGAAGACTTACCATCCTTCTTTTTGTTGCCATCTTTGTCACCCCCTGTATGAACTTTTCTGTTCACTCTTGTTCTGACCCATTTGTCTGCCTTCTTTCCCAATTCTTGGGGAGAGGTCAGATCAGAGTCCACCAAGTACTGGTGCAACAAATCAGACACACAATTATTAAGAATATGCTCTCTCAGGATCAAGTTATACAGGCTGTCATAATCAGTAACTTTACTGCCATGTAACCACCCCTCCAAGGCCTTCACTGCCTGGTCAATGAAATCAACCCAGTCTTGTGAAGACTCCTTTTTGGTATCTCTGAACTTTATCCTGTACTGTTCAGTGGTTAAGCCATAACCATCCAGGAGTGCATTCTTAAGAACTTGGAAATTGTTAGCATCATTTTCTTTTACAGTAAGGAGCCTATCCCTACCTTTTCCAGTAAATGATAGCCATAGGATAGCAGCCCACTGCTTTTGAGGGACATCCTGTACAACACAGGCCCTCTCAAGTGCAGTAAACCACTTGTTAATGTCATCCCCCTCCTTGTAAGGGGGAACTATCTTATGCAGATTCCTGGAATCATGCTCTTTTGCAGGATGACTATGGGGAATACTGCTGCTGCCACCATGGGTATCTAAACCCATCTTCTGTCTTTCCCTCTCTATTTCTAAAGACTGTCTATCCAAATCCAGCTGTTGCTTCTTGAGCTTCAGTCTGGTTTGCTCCACTCTCAATCTATTGAGCTCCCTTTCTAACAATCTGTCATCAGGGTGGGTGGGAGGGACATTTCTAGATACAGAGGTGTGATGGGAATGAACAGAAGGAGACCTGTCTCTTACCAAGGGCACCCTAACAGCTTGGCTACCAGCATAATGTGAGAGCACATCATCAGTATGATGTGATTCAACCTCTGTACCAACTATGCTAGACTGTCTAGTAATGGGCAGGCTGAGAAGTTTCTTTCCTGAACCTTTTCCTGGGGGAGTCCCTGGATCAGATTGAGAACCATTAGCTACTTTTTCTACAGATTGGGCACTTATGGCCTTATCCTGTACTCTAAGCATATTAATTAACAGTTCTAAGGAAGGATTCTTCCCTACACTCAAACCTCTCTCTATGCAGAGACTCCTTGCTCCTTTCCAGCTAAGGTGATCATATGCAAGTTTGGACAGTTCAACTTTTTGGCCTGTGCCAGACATTTTTTAGAGAGAGTTAAAGTGATAGCAAAAGAGAAAAACGTTTTCAGAACTTTTTGGAAAGACAGAAAAAACTTTTTAAACTTTTAAGAACTTTTTGAAAGTTTAGAAGTACTTTTCAGCACTTAGAAAAGAGTGAAAAGAGGAAATGCAAAACTTTTTGGCTATGTGTATATACACTGACCTTGTTTTGTATATTTTTCTCTTATGAAAAGTACAATGACAAGAGTGGTAAGTAGTCTCAAAGCACTTATCCCACCGCTGCACAACCAATGTAAGAGGCTGGACTGGCTTGTAGTGAGTACCAAGGGGTACTTGCACCTTGCACCAGGCCCAGTTATCCCTTATTAGTGTATAGGGTGTCTAGCAGCTTAGGCTGATAGATAATGGTAGCTTAGCAGAGCAGCTTAGGCTGAACTAGGAGACGTGTGAAGCTACTACAGTACCACTTAGTGTCATATGCACAATATCATAAGAAAACACAATACACAGTTATACTAAAAATAAAGGTACTTTATTTTTATGACAATATGCCAAAGTATCTTAGAGTGTACCCTCAGTGAGAGGATAGGAAATATACACAAGATATATATACACAATAGCAAAAATATGCAGTATAGTCTTAGAAAACAGTGCAAACAATGTATAGTTACAATAGTATGCAATGGGGAAACATAGGGATAGGGGCAACACAAACCATATACTCCAGAAGTGGAATGCGAACCACTAATGGACCCCAAACCTATGTGACCTTGTAGAGGGTCGCTGGGACTATTAGAAAATAGTGAGAGTTAGCAAAATAACCCTCCCCAAGACCCTGAAAAGTGAGTGCAAAGTGCATCAAAGTTCCCCTAAGGACAAAATAGTCGTGTTAGAGGGAAAATGCAAGGAAAACACAAATCAGCAATGCAACAACGATGGATTCCTGCCTGAGGGTACCTGTGGAACAAGGGGACCAAGTCCAAAAGTCCCAAGCAGCTCGGAGATGGGCAGATGCCCAAGAAATGCCAGCGGTTGGTGCAAAGAAGCTCTTACTAGGCTGAAGAACTGTGAATACTGCAGGAACGACAAGGGCTAGAGACTTCCCCTTTGGAGGATGGATCCACCACGCCTTGGAGAGTCGTGCAGAAGTGTTTTCCCGCCGGATGGACGCCAACAAGCCTTGCTACACGCAAATCGTGCGTTTGGCGTTTTTGGATGCTGCTGGGGCCCAGGAGGGACCAGGAGGTCGCAAATTGGACCTGCAGAGAGAGGGGACGTCGAGCAAGACAAAGAGCCCTCACTGAAGCAGGTAGCACCCGGAGAAGTGCCAGAAACAGGCACTACGAGGATGCGTGAAACGGTGCTCGCCGAAGTTGCACAAAGGAGTCCCACGTCGCCGGAGACCAACTTAGAAAGTCGTGCAATGCAGGTTAGAGTGCCGTGGACCCAGGCTTGGCTGTGCACAAAGGATTTCCGCCGGAAGTGCACAGGGGCCGGAGTAGCTTGCAAAGTCGGGGTTCCCAGCAATGCAGCCCAGCGAGGTGAGGCAAGGACTTACCTCCACCAAACTTGGGCTGAAGAGTCACTGGACTGTGGGGGTCACTTGGACGGTGTCGCTGGATTCGAGGGACCTCGCTCGTCGTGCTGAGAGGAGACCCAAGGGACCGGTAATGCAGCTTTTTGGTGCCTGCGGTTGCAGGGGGAAGATTCCGTCGACCCACGGGAGATTTCTTCGGAGCTTCTGGTGCAGAGAGGAGGCAGACTACCCCCACAGCATGCACAAGCAGGAAAACAGTCGAGAAGGCGGCAGGATCAGCGTTACAGAGTTGCAGTAGTCGTCTTTGCTACTATGTTGCAGGTTTGCAGGCTTCCAGCGCGGTCAGCGGTCGATTTCTTATCAGAAGGTGAAGAGGGAGATGCAGAGGAACTCGGCTGAGCTCATGCATTCGTTATCTAAAGTTTCCCCAGAGACAGAGACCCTAAATAGCCAGAAAAGAGGGTTTGGCTACCTAGAAGAGAGGAAAGGCTACTAACACCTGAAGGAGCCTATCACAAGGAGTCTCTGACGTCACCTGGTGGCACTGGCCACTCAGAGCAGTCCAGTGTGCCAGCAGCACCTCTGTTTCCAAGATGGCAGAGGTCTGGAGCACACTGGAGGAGCTCTGGACACCTCCCAGGGGAGGTGCAGGTCAGGGGAGTGGTCACTCCCCTTTCCTTTGTCCAGTTTCGCGCCAGAGCAGGGGCTAAGGGGTCCCTGAACCGGTGTAGACTGGCTTATGCAGAATTGGGCACATCTGTGCCCAACAAAGCATTTCCAGAGGCTGGGGGAGGCTACTCCTCCCCTGCCTTCACACCATTTTCCAAAGGGAGAGGGTGTCACACCCTCTCTCAGAGGAAGTTCTTTGTTCTGCCATCCTGGGCCAGGCCTGGCTGGACCCCAGGAGGGCAGCTGCCTGTCTGAGGGGTTGGCAGCAGCAGCAGCTGCAGAGAAACCCCAGGAAGGGCAGTCTGGCAGTACCAGGGTCTGTGCTACAGACCACTGGGATCATGGAATTGTACCAACAATGCCAGGATGGCATAGAGGGGGCAATTCCATGATCATAGACATGTTACATGGCCATATTCAGAGTTACCATGGTGAAGCTACATATAGGTAGTGACCTATATGTAGTGCACGCGTGTAATGGTGTCCCCGCACTCACAAAGTTCAGTGAATTGGCTCTGAACAATGTGGGGGCACCTTGGCTAGTGCCAGGGTGCCCTCACACTAAGTAACTTTGCACCTAACCTTTACCAGGTAAAGGTTAGACATATAGGTGACTTATAAGTTACTTAAGTGCAGTGTAAAATGGCTGTGAAATAACGTGGACGTTATTTCACTCAGGCTGCAGTGGCAGGCCTGTGTAAGAATTGTCAGAGCTCCCTATGGGTGGCAAAAGAAATGCTGCAGCCCATAGGGATCTCCTGGAACCCCAATACCCTGGGTACCTCAGTACCATATACTAGGGAATTATAAGGGTGTTCCAGTAAGCCAATGTAAATTGGTAAAAATGGTCACTAGCCTGTCAGTGACAATTTGGAAAGAAATGAGAGAGCATAACCACTGAGGTTCTGATTAGCAGAGCCTCAGTGAGACAGTTAGTCACTACACAGGTAACACATTCAGGCACACTTATGAGCACTGGGGCCCTGGGTTACCAGGGTCCCAGTGACACATACAACTAAAACAACATATATACAGTGAAAAATGGGGGTAACATGCCAGGCAAGATGGTACTTTCCTACACAGGGTCCCAGTGACACATACACTAAAACAACATATATACAGTGAAATATGGGGGTAACAGTGCTTTCCTACACAACCCCCCCCTCCCCCCCCAAACGAAGGACAATAAGACTAGCTGAGTCTTCTTTGTCTAAGTGGAAATATCTGGAGAGTCCATCTGCATTGGAGTGGCTACTCCCAGGTCTATGTTCCACTGTTTAGTCCATTCCCTGTAGGGATATGGACCACCTCAACAATTTAGGATTTTCACCTTTCATTTGTTTTAGCCAAAGTAGAGGTTTGTGGTCTGTCTGAACAATGAAGTGAGTGCCAAACAGGTATGGCCTCAACTTCTTCAGAGCCCAGACCACAGCAAAGGCCTCCCTCTCAATGGCAGACCAACGCTTTTCTCTAGGGGTCAACCTTCTACTAATAAAAGCAACAGGTTGATCCTGGCCCTCAGAATTAAGTTGTGATAGGACTGCCCCTACTCCTAATTCAGATGCATCAGTTTGGACATAGAATTTTTTAGAGTAACAAGGGCTTTTCAGGACAGGTGCAGAGCACATGGCCTGCTTCAGCTCCACAAAAGCTTTCTGACAGTTTGCTGTCCATAATACCTTTTTAGGCATTTTCTTGGATGTGAGGTCATTAAGAGGGGCTGCCATGGAGCCATAGTTCTTAATGAACCTCCTGTAATACCCAGTGAGGCCTAGGAAGGCTCTCACCTGAGTCTGAGTGGTAGGGGGAACCCAATCAATAATAGTTTGGATTTTCCCCTGAAGTGGTGCAATCTGTTCCCCACCAACAAGGTGTCCCAGATAAACCACCTTACCCTGCCCTATCTGGCACTTTGAAGCCTTGATAGTGAGGCCTGCCTTTTGCAGGGCCTCCAAAACTTTCCATAGGTGGACCAGGTGATCATCCCAGCTGGAGCTAAAGACAGCTATTTCATCCAAATATGCTGCACTGAAAGCTTCCAGCCCTTGCAGGACTGTGTTCACCAACCTCTGAAAAGTGGCAGGTGCATTTTTCAAACCAAAAGGCATTACAGTAAACTGGTAATGTCCTCCAATGGTAGAAAATGCAGTCTTAGGTTTAGCATCTTCTGACAATTTAATCTGCCAATACCCTGCAGTCAAATCAAAAGTGCTTAGATACTTGGCAGATGCCAGTGTATCTATGAGCTCATCTGCCCTGGGTATAGGGTGAGCATCAGTTTTGGTTACCAAGTTGAGACCTCTATAGTCTACACAAAACCTCAATTCCTTCTTTCCATCTTTAGAATTGGGTTTTGGTACCAGTACCACAGGAGAAGCCCATGGACTGTCAGAGTGCTCAACCACTCCTAGTTCCAACATTTTCTGAACTTCTTGCTTTATGCAGTCCCTGACATGGTCAGGCTGCCTATAGATCTTACTTTTGACAGGTAAACTGTCTCCAGTATCTATAGTGTGCTCACACCAAGAAGTGGTGCCTGGCACAATGGAGAAGAGTTCTGAAAATTGTCCTAGGAGATTTATGCAATTATCTTTCTGCTCAGCAGTAAGACAATCAGCCAAAACTACACCTTCCACAAGAGCATCTTGTTCTGTGGAAGAGAAGAGATCAGGTAGAGGATCACTGTCTTCTTCCTGTCCCTCATCTGTTGCCATGAGCAGGGTGAGATCAGCCCTGTCATAGTAGGGTTTCAGGCGGTTGACATGGAGCACCCTAAGGGGACTCCTGGCAGTGCCTAAGTCAACCAAGTAGGTGACTTCACCCTTCTTTTCAACAATTGTGTGGGGTCCACTCCATTTATCTTGGAGTGCTCTTGGGGCCACAGGCTCCAAGACCCACACTTTCTGCCCTGGTTGGTACTGAACCAAAACAGCCTTCTGATCATGCCATTGCTTCTGGAGCTCTTGGCTGGCCTGAAGGTTTTTACTGGCCTTTTTCATGTACTCAGCCATCCTTGATCTGAGGCCAAGTACATAATCCACAATATCCTGCTTAGGAGCTTTTAAAGGTTGTTCCCAACCCTCCTTTACAAGTGTGAGTGGACCCCTAACAGGGTGTCCAAAAAGAAGTTCAAAGGGGCTGAAGCCCACTCCTTTCTGGGGTACCTCCCTGTAGGCAAAAAGGAGGCATGGTAGAAGGATATCCCATCTCCTGCGGAGTTTTTCAGGGAGTCCCATAATCATGCCTTTGAGAGTTTTATTAAATCTCTCCACCAGTCCATTTGTTTGTGGATGATAGGGTGTTGTGAACTTGTAAGTTACACCACACTCCTTCCACATGGCCTTTAAGTATGCAGACATGAAATTGCTTCCTCTGTCTGATACTACTTTCTTTGGGAAGCCCACCCTGGAAAATATTCCCAGGAGGGCCTTTGCCACTGCAGGAGCTGTAGTGGTCCTTAAAGGAATAGCTTCAGGATATCTTGTGGCATGGTCCACTACCACCAAGATAAACCTATTGCCTGAAGCCGTAGGAGGGTCAAGGGGGCCAACTATGTCAACCCCTACCCTTTCAAAGGGAACCCCAACCACAGGCAGTGGGATAAGGGGTGCCTTTGGAGTGCCACCTGTCTTGCCACTGGCTTGACAGGTTTCACAGGACTTACAAAATTCTTTTGTGTCCTCAGACATCCTAGGCCAATGAAACAATGGTACCAATCTGTCCCAAGTTTTCATTTGACCCAGGTGCCCAGCTAAGGGAATGTCATGTGCCAGTGTTAGGAGGAACTTTCTGTACTCCTGAGGAATCACTAATCTCCTGGCAGCTCCAGGTTTAGGATCCCTATGCTCAGTGTACAAGAGGTTGTCCTCCCAGTAAACTCTGTGAGAGTCACTGACATCCCCATTAGCCTGTTTGACAGCTTGCTGTCTGAGACCCTCTAATGTGGGACAGGTTTGCTGTGCCACACTCAGCTCCTCTCTGGCAGGCCCCCCTTCACCCAAAAGCTCAGCAGTGTCTGCTTCCAGCTCCTCTGGTGTAGGTTCTGCACAGGGAGGGAATTCTTCTTCCTCAGAAGTAGAATCCACTGTAGAGGGAGGGATAGTAGGAAGTGGTTTGCTTCTACTAGCCCTAGCTTTAGGGAGCACTTGGTCCATTGTTCCAGGATCCAAGCTTCCCTGTCCTTTTTGCTTTTTGGCCTGAGCCCTTGTCAAAGCAAAAATATGCCCTGGGATGCCCAGCATTGCTGCATGGGCCTCCAACTCCACATCTGACCAAGCTGATGTCTCCAAATCATTCCCTAATAGACAGTCTACAGGTAAATCTGAAGCTACCACAACTTTCTTTGGACCAGATACCCCCCCCCAGTTGAGATTTACAACAGCCATGGGGTGGCTTTGTGTTATGTTGTGAGCATCGGTTACTTGGTACTGGTGTCCAAGTATGTGTTGTTCAGGGTGCACCAGTTTCTCAATCACCATTGTGACACTGGCACCTGTGTCCCTGTAGGCCTGGACCTCAACACCATTTATTAGGGTTAGTTGCTTGTACTTCTCCAAGTTATGGGGGCAAGCAACCAAAGTGGCTAAGTCAATAGCCCCTTCAGAGACTAAAGTAGCCTCTGTGGTCTCCCTAATCAGACCAACCCCAACTAAATTACCAAAAGTGAGCCCAGCTACTCCCTTGGATTGGCTATTAGTAGGTTTGCTCCCACCACCACTGCTATTAGTAGGGACACTAGGTGTAGCAGTAGGGGTTGTAGTGGTAGGAGCTGTGGTGCCTTTCTTTGGACAACTGGGATCTGTTGTCCAATGGCCTTTTATCTTACATAAATAGCACCATGGTTTCTTTTCCTTGTTCTGATTAAAGGAGGATTTGGACCCACCACCCCCACCAGAGTGTTTTTGTGGGCCTGATGAAGACTCATTTTTAGATTTGTCCCCACCCTTGTCAGAAGACTTACCATCCTTCATTTTGTTGCCATCTTTGTCACCCCCTGTATGAACTTTTCTGTTCACTCTTGTTCTGACCCATTTGTCTGCCTTCTTTCCCAATTCTTGGGGAGAGGTCAGATCAGAGTCCACCAAGTACTGGTGCAACAAATCAGACACACAATTATTAAGAATATGCTCTCTCAGGATCAAGTTATACAGGCTGTCATAATCAGTAACTTTACTGCCATGTAACCACCCCTCCAAGGCCTTCACTGCCTGGTCAATGAAATCAACCCAGTATTGTGAAGACTCCTTTTTGGTATCTCTGAACTTTATCCTGTACTGTTCAGTGGTTAAGCCATAACCATCCAGGAGTGCATTCTTAAGAACTTGGAAATTATTAGCATCATTTTCTTTTACAGTAAGGAGCCTATCCCTACCTTTTCCAGTGAATGATAGCCATAGGATAGCAGCCCACTGCTTTTGAGGGACATCCTGTACAGCACAGGCCCTCTCAAGTGCAGCAAACCACTTGTTAATGTCATCCCCCTCCTTATAAGGGGGAACTATCTTGTGCAGATTCCTGGAATCATGCTCTTTTGCAGGATGACTATGGGGAATACTGCTGCTGCCACCATGGATATCTAAACCCATCTTCTGTCTTTCCCTCTCTATTTCTAAAGACTGTCTATCCAAATCCAGCTGTTGCTTCTTGAGCTTCAGTCTGGTTTGCTCCACTCTCAATCTATTGAGCTCCCTTTCTAACAATCTGTCATCAGGGTGGGTGGGAGGGACATTTCTAGATACAGAGGTGTGATGGGAATGAACAGAAGGAGACCTGTCTCTTACCAAGGGCACCCTAACAGCTTGGCTACCAGCATAATGTGAGAGCACATCATCAGTATGATGTGATTCAACCTCTGTACCAACTATGCTAGACTGTCTAGTAATGGGCAGGCTGAGAAGTTTCTTTCCTGAACCTTTTCCTGGGGGAGTCCCTGGATCAGATTGAGAACCATTAGCTACTTTTTCTACAGATTGGGCACTTATGGCCTTATCCTGTACTCTAAGCATATTAATTAACAGTTCTAAAGAAGGATTCTTCCCTACACTCAAACCTCTCTCTATGCAGAGACTCCTTGCTCCTTTCCAGCTAAGGTGATCATATGCAAGTTTGGACAGTTCAACATTTTTTCCTGTGCCAGACATTTTTTAGAGAGAGTTAAAGTGATAGAAAAAGAGAAAAAAGTTTTCAGAACTTTTTGGAAAGACAGAAAAAAAACTTTTTAAACTTTTAAGAACTTTTTGAAAGTTTAGAAGTACTTTTCAGCACTTAGAAAAGAGTGAAAAGAGGAAATGCAAAACTTTTTGGCTATGTGTATATACACTGACCTTGTTTTGTATATTTTTCTCTTATGAAAAGTACAATGACAAGAGTGGTAAGTAGTCTCAAGCACTTATCCCACCACTGCACAACCAATGTAGGAGGCTGGACTGGCTTGTAGTGAGTACCAAAGGGTACTTGCACCTTGCACCAGGCCCAGTTATCCCTTATTAGTGTATAGGGTGTCTAGCAGCTTAGGCTGATAGATAATGGTAGCTTAGCAGAGCAGCTTAGGCTGAACTAGGAGACGTGTGAAGCTACTACAGTACCACTTAGTGTCATATGCACAATATCATAAGAAAACACAATACACAGTTATACTAAAAATAAAGGTACTTTATTTTTATGACAATATGCCAAAGTATCTTAGAGTGTACCCTCAGTGAAAGGATAGGAAATATACACAAGATATATATACACAATAGCAAAAATATGCAGTATAGTCTTAGAAAACAGTGCAAACAATGTATAGTTACAATAGGATGCAATGGGGAAACATAGGGATAGGGGTAACACAAACCATATACTCCAAAAGTGGAATGCGAACCACGAATGGACCCCAAACCTATGTGACCTTGTAGAGGGTCGCTGGGACTATTAGAAAATAGTGAGAGTTAGAAAAATAACCCTCCCCAAGACCCTGAAAAGTGAGTGCAAAGTGCACCAAAGTTCCCCTAAGGACAAAATAGTCGTGTTAGAGGGAAAATGCAAGGAAAACACAAATCAGCAATGCAACAACGATGGATTCCTGACTGAGGGTACCTGTGGAACAAGGGGACCAAGTCCAAAAGTCACAAGCAGCTCGGAGATGGGCAGATGCCCAAGAAATGCCAGCGGTTGGTGCAAAGAAGCTCTTACTAGGCTGAAGAACTGTGAATACTGCAGGAACGACAAGGGCTAGAGACTTCCCCTTTGGAGGATGGATCCCCTACGCCTGGGAGAGTTGTGCAAAAGTGTTTTCCCGCCGGATGGACGCCAACAAGCCTTGCTACACGCAAATCGTGCATTTGGCGTTTTTGGACGCTGCTGGGGCCCAGGAGGGACCAGGAGGTCGCAAATTGGACCTGCAGAGAGAGAGGACGTCGAGCAAGACAAGGAGCCCTCACTAAAGCAGGTAGCCCCCAAAGAAGTGCCAGAAACAGGCACTACGAGGATGCGTGAAACGGTGCTCACCGAAGTTGCACAAAGGAGTCCCACGTCGCCGGAGACCAACTTAGAAAGTCGTGCAATGCAGGTTAGAGTGCCGTGGACCCAGGCTTGGCTGTGCACGAAGGATTTCCGCCGGAAGTGCACAGGGGCCGGAGTAGCTTGCAAAGTCGCGGTTCCCAGCAATGCAGCCCAGCGAGGTGAGGCAAGGACTTACTTCCACCAAACTTGGGCTGAAGAGTCACTGGACTGTGGGGGTCACTTGGACAGAGTCGCTGGATTCGAGGGACCTCGCTCGTCGTGCTGAGAGGAGACCCAAGGGACCGGTGATGCAGCTTTTTGGTGCCTGCGGTTGCAGGGGGAAGATTCCGTCGACCCACGGGACATTTCTTCGGAGCTTCTGGTGCAGAGAGGAGGCAGACTACCCCCACAGCATGCACAAGCAGGAAAACAGTCGAGAAGGCGGCAGGATCAGCGTTACAGAGTTGCAGTAGTCGTCTTTGCTACTATGTTGCAGGTTTGCAGGCTTCCAGCGCGGTCAGCGGTCGATTCCTTATCAGAAGGTGAAGAGGGAGATGCAGAGGAACTCGGCTGAGCTCATGCATTCGTTATCTAAAGTTTCCCCAGAGACAGAGACCCTAAATAGCCAGAAAAGAGGGTTTGGCTACCTAGGAGAGAGGAAAGGCTACTAACACCTGAAGGAGGCTATCACAAGGAGTCTCTGACGTCACCTGGTGGCACTGGCCACTCAGAGCAGTCCAGTGTGCCAGCAGCACCTCTGTTTCCAAGATGGCAGAGGTCTGGAGCACACTGGAGGAGCTCTGGACACCTCCCAGGGGAGGTGCAGGTCAGGGGAGTGGTCACTCCCCTTTCCTTTGTCCAGTTTCGCGCCAGAGCAGGGGCTAAGGGGTCCCTGAACCGGTGTAGACTGGCTTATGCAGAATTGGGCACATCTGTGCCCAACAAAGCATTTCCAGAGGCTGGGGGAGGCTACTCCTCCCCTGCCTTCACACCATTTTCCAAAGGGAGAGGGTGTCACACCCTCTCTCAGAGGAAGTTCTTTGTTCTGCCATCCTGGGCCAGGCCTGGCTGGACCCCAGGAGGGCAGCTGCCTGTCTGAGGGGTTGGCAGCAGCAGCATCTGCAGAGAAACCCCAGGAAGGGCAGTCTGGCAGTACCAGGGTCTGTGCTACAGACCACTGGGATCATGGAATTGTACCAACAATGCCAGGATGGCATAGAGGGGGCAATTCCATGATCATAGACATGTTACATGGCCATATTCGGAGTTACCATGGTGAAGCTACATATAGGTAGTGACCTATATGTAGTGCACGCGTGTAATGGTGTCCCCGCACACACAAAGTTCAGTGAATTGGCTCTGAACAATGTGGGGGCACTTTGGCTAGTGCCAGGGTGCCCTCACACTAAGTAACTTTGCACCTAACCTTTACCAGGTAAAGGTTAGACATATAGGTGACTTATAAGTTACTTAAGTGCAGTGTAAAATGGCTGTGAAATAACGTGGACGTTATTTCACTCAGGCTGCAGTGGCAGGCCTGTGTAAGAATTGTCAGAGCTCCCTATGGGTGGCAAAAGAAATGCTGCAGCCCATAGGGATCTCCTGGAACCCCAATACCCTGGGTACCTCAGTACCATATACTAGGGAATTATAAGGGTGTTCCAGTCAGCCAATGTAAATTGGTAAAAATGGTCACTAGCCTGTTAGTGACAATTTGGAAAGAAATGAGAGAGCATAACCACTGAGGTTCTGATTAGCAGAGCCTCAGTGAGACAGTTAGTCACTACACAGGTAACACATTCAGGCACACTTATGAGCACTGGGGCCCTGGGTTACCAGGGTCCCAGTGACACATACAACTAAAACAACATATATACAGTGAAAAATGGGGGTAACATGCCAGGCAAGATGGTACTTTCCTACACCGTGGTGTGCGCCGGCAGAGGGCGCTGACCTCATTGCACTCTCCCGCACCTGCATCCTGGCTGAGAAGAGGCTGTGGTGTGCACCGGCTGAGGGTGCTGAGCTCATTACACTCACCCGCGCCTGCATCCTGGCTGAGAAGAGACTGTGGTGTGCGCCGGCAGAGGATGCTGACCTCATTACACTCACCCGCGCCTGCATCCTGGCTGAGAAGAGACTGTGGTGTGCACCGGCGGAGGATGCTGACCTCATTGTGCTCACTCGCGTCCGCATCCTGGCTGAGAAGAGACTGTGGTGTCCACCGGCTGAGGGTGCTGACCTCATTGCACTCACCCGCGTTTGCATCCTGGCTGAGAAGAGACTGTGGTGTGCACCGGCTGAGGGTGCTGACCTCATTGCGCTCACTCGAGCCTGCATCCTGGCTGAGAAGAGACCGTGGTGTGCGCCGGCTGAGGATGCTGACCTCATTGCGCTCACTCGCGCCTGCATCCTGGCTGAGAAGAGACTGTGGTGTGCACCGGCTGAGGGTGCTGACCTCATTGCGCTCACTCATGCCTGCATCCTGGCTGAGAAGAGACTGTGGTGTGCGCCGGCTGAGGGTGCTGACCTCAGTGCGCTCACTCGCGCCTGCATCCTGGCTGAGAAGAGACCGTGGTGTGCGCCGGCTGAGGATGCTGACCTCATTACACTCACTCCTGCCTGCATCCTGGCTGAGAAGAGACTGTGCTGTGCGCCGGCAGAGGGCGCTGACCTCATTGCACTCTCCCGCACCTGCATCCTGGCTGAGAAGAGACTGTGGTGTGCGCCAACTGAGGGTGCAGACCTCATTGTGCTCACTCATGCATGCATCCTGGCTGAGAAGAGACCGTGGTGTGCACCGGCGGAGGATGCTGACCTCATTGCGATCACTCGCGCCTGCATCCTGGCTGACAAGAGACTGTGGTGTGTGCCGACGGAGGGTGCTGACCTCATTGCACTCACCCGCGCCTGCATCCTGGCTGAGACGAGACTGTGGTGTGCACCGGCTGAGGGTGCTGACCTCATTGCGCTCACTCGCGCCTGCATCCTGGCTGAGAAGAGACTGTGGTGTGTGCCGGCTGAGGGTGCTGACCTCATTGCACTCACCTGCGTCTGCATCCTGGCTGAGAAGAGACCGTGGTGTGCGCCAGAGGAGGGTGCTGGCCTCACGACACTCACCTGCGCCTGCATCCTGGCTGAGAAGAGACCGTGGTGTGCGCCGGCTCAGGATGCTGACCTCATTACACTCACTCATGCCTGCATCCTGGCTGAGAAGAGACCGTGGTGTGCGCCGGCTCAGGATGCTGACCTCATTGCGCTCACTCATGCCTACATCCTGGCTGAGAAGAGACTGTGGTGTGCACCGGCGGAGGGTGCAGACCTCATTGCACTCACTCCTGCCTGCATCCTGGCTGAGAAGAGACTGTGCTGTGCGCCGGCAGAGGGCGCTGACCTCATTGCACTCTCCCGCATCCTGGCTGAGAAGAGACTGTGGTGTGCACCGGCTGAGGGTGCTGACCTCATTACACTCACCTGCGCCTGCATCCTGGCTGAGAAGAGACTGTGGTATGCACCGGCGGAGGATGCTGACCTCATTGCGCTCACTCGCGTCCGCATCCTGGATCAGAAGAGACTGTGGTGTCCACCGGCTGAGGTTGCTGACCTCATTACACTCACTCGCGCCTGCATCCTGGCTGAGAAGAGACCGTGGTGTGCGCCGGCAGAGGATGCTGACCACATTGCGCTCACTCGCGCCTGCATCCTGGCTGACAAGAGACTGTGGTGTGTGCCGACGGAGGGTGCTGACCTCATTGCACTCACCTGCGCCTGCATCCTGGCTGAGAAGAGACTGTGGTGTGCTCCGGCTGAGGGTGCTGACCTCATTGCGCTCACTCATGCCTGCATCCGGGCTGAGAAGAGACTGTGGTGTGCACCGGCTGAGGGTGCTGAGCTCATTACAGTCACTCGCGTCTGCATCCTGGCTGAGAAGAGACTGTGGTGTGCACCGGCTGAGGATGCTGACCTCATTGCGCTCACTTGCGCCTGCATCCTGGCTGAGAAGAGACTGTGGTGTGCGCCGGCTGAGGATGCTGACCTCATTACTCTCACCCGTGCCTGCATCCTGGCTGAGAAGAGACCGTTGTGTGCGCCGGCTGAGGATGCTGACCTCATTGCGCTCACTCGCGCCTGCATCCTGGCTGAGAAGAGACCGTGGTGTGCGCCGATGGAGGATGCTGACCTCATTGCGCTCACTCGCGCCTGCATCCTGGCTGACAAGAGACTGTGGTGTGTGCCGACGGAGGATGCTGACCTCATTGCGCTCACTCGCGTCCGCATCCTGGCTCAGAAGAGACTGTGGTGTCCACCGGCTGAGGTTGCTGACCTCATTACACTCACTCGCGCCTGCATCCTGGCTGAGAAGAGACCGTGGTGTGCGCCGGCTGAGGATGCTGACCTCATTGCGCTCACTCGCGCCTGAATCCTGGCTGACAAGAGACCGTGGTGTGCGCCGGCTGAGGATGCTGACCTCATTGCGCTCACTCGCGCCTGCATCCTGGCTGACAAGAGACTGTGGTGATCACCGGCTGAGGATGCTGACCTCATTGCGCTCACTCGCACCTGCATCCGGGCTGAGAAGAGACTGTGGTGTGCACCGGCTGAGGGTGCTGAGCTCATTACAGTCACTCGCGTCTGCATCCTGGCTGAGAAGAGGCTGTGGTGTGCACCGGCTGAGGATGCTGACCTCATTGCACTCACTCGCGCCTGCATCCTGGCTGAGAAGAGACCGTGGTGTGCGCCGGCTGAGGATGCTGACCTCATTGCGCTCACTCACGCCTGCATCCTGGCTGAGAAGAGACCGTGGTGTGCGCCGGCTGAGGATGCTGACCTCATTGCGCTCACTTGCGCCTGCATCCTGGCTGACAAGAGACTGTGGTGTGTGCCGACGGAGGGTGCTGACCTCATTGCACTCACCCGCGCCTTCATCCTGGCTGAGAAGAGACTGTGGTGTGCTCCGGCTGAGGGTGCTGACCTCATTGCGCTCACTCATGCCTGCATCCTGGCTGAGAAGAGACTGTGGTGTGTGCCGGCTGAGGGTGCTGACCTCATTGCACTCACCTGCGTCTGCATCCTGACTGAGAAGAGACTGTGGTGTGTGCCGGCTCAGGATGCTGACCTCATTACACTCACTCATGCCTGCATCCTGGCTGAGAAGAGACTGGTGTGCACCGGCGGAGGGTGCGGACCTCATTCCACTCACTCCTGCCTGCATCCTGGCTGAGAAGAGACTGTGCTGTGCGCCGGCAGAGGGCGCTGACCTCATTGCACTCTCCCGCACCTGCATCCTGGCCGAGAAGAGACTGTGGTGTGCACCGGCTGAGGGTGCTGACCTCATTACACTCACCCGCGCCTGCATCCTGGCTGAGAAGAGACTGTGGTGTGCACCGGCGGAGGATGCTGACCTCATTGCGCTCACTCGCGTCCGCATCCTGGCTCAGGAGAGACTGTGGTGTCCACCGGCTGAGGTTGCTGACCTCATTACACTCACCCGCGCCTGCATCCTGGCTCAGAAGAGACTGTGGTGATCACCGGCTGAGGGTGCTGAGCTCATTGCGCTCACTCATGCCTGCATCCTGGCTGAGAAGAGACGGTGGTGTACACCGGCTGAGGGTGCTGAGCTCATTGCGCTCACTCGCGCCTGCATCCTGGCTGAGAAGAGACCGTGGTGTGCGCCGGCTGAGGATGCTGACCTCATTGCGCTCACTCGCCCCTGCATCCTGGCTGAGAAGAGACCGTGGTGTGCGACGACTGAGGATGCTGACCTCATTGCGCTAACTCGCGCCTGCATCCTGGCTGAGAAGAGACTGTGGTGTGTGCCGACGGAGGGTGCTGACCTCATTGCACTCACCCGCGCCTGAATCCTGGCTGAGAAGAGACTGTGGTGTGCTCCGGCAGAGGGTGCTGACCTCATTGCGCTCACTCATGCCTGCATCCTGGCTGAGAAGAGACTGTGGTGTGCGCCGGCTGAGGTTGCTGACCTCATTACACTCACCGCGCCTGCATCCTGGCTGACAAGAGATTGTGGTGTGCGCCGGCAGAGGATGCTGACCTCATTGCTCTCACCCGCGTCTGCATCCTGGCTGAGAAGAGACTGTGGTGATCACCGGCTGAGGGTGTTGAGCTCATTGCGCTCACTCATGCATGCATCCTGGCTGAGAAGAGACCGTGGTGTGCGCCAGCTGAGGGTGCTGAGCTCATTGCGCTCACTCGCGTCTGCATCCTGGCTGAGAAGAGACCGTGTTGTGCACCGGCAGAGGATGCTGCCTCATTGCGCTCACTCGCGCCTGCATCCTGGCTGAGAAGAGACCGTGGTGTGCGCCGGCTGAGGATGCTGACCTCATTACGCTCACTCGCACCTGCATCCTGGCTGAGAAGAGAGCGTGGTGTGCGCCGGCTGAGGAAGCTGACCTCATTGCGCTCACTTGCGCCAGCATCCTGGCTGAGAAGAGACTGTGGTGTGTGCCGACGGAGGGTGCTGACCTCATTGCACTCACCCGCGCCTGCATCCTGGCTGAGAAGAGACTGTGGTGTGCACCGGCTGAGGGTGCTGACCTCATTGCGCTCACTCATGCCTGCATCCTGGCTGAGAAGAGACTGTGGTGTGTGCCGGCTGAGGGTGCGGACCTAATTGCACTCACCCGCGTCTGCATCCTGGCTGAGAAGACACTGTGGTGTGCACCGGCGGAGGGTGCGGACCTCATTGCACTCACTCCTGCCTGCATCCTGGCTGAGAAGAGACTGTGCTGTGCGCCGGCAGAGGGCGCTGACCTCATTGCACTCTCCCGCACCTGCATCCTGGCTGAGAAGAGGCTGTGGTGTGCACCGGCTGAGGGTGCTGACCTCATTACACTCACCAGCGCCTGCATCCTGGCTGAGAAGAGACTGTGGTGTGCGCCGGCGGAGGATGCTGACCTCATTGCGCTCAGTCGCGTCCGCATCGTGACTGAGAAGAGACTGTGTCCACCGGCTGAGGTTCCTGACCTCATTACACTCACCCGCGCCTGCATCCTGGCTGAGAAGAGACTGTGGTGTGCACCGGCTGAGGGTGCTGACCTCATTGCGCTCACCCGCGCCTGCATCCTGGCTGAGAAGAGACCGTGGTGTGCACCGGCGGAGGATGCTGACCTCATTGCGCTCACTCGCGTCCACGTCCTGGCTGAGAAGAGACTGTGGTGTCCACCGGCTGAGGTTGCTGACCTCATTACACTCACCTGCGCCTGCATCCTGGCTGAGAAGAGACTGTGGTGATCACCGGCTGAGGGTGCTGAGCTCATTGCGCTCACTCATGCCTGCAGCCTGGCTGAGAAGAGACTGTGGTGTGCACCGGCTGAGGGTGCTGAGCTCATTGCGCTTACTCATGCCTGCATCCTGGCTGAGAAGAGACTGTGGTGTGCTCCGGCTGAGGGTGCTGACCTCATTGCGCTCACTCATGCCTGCATCCTGGCTGAGAAGAGACTGTGGTGTGCTCCGGCTGAGGGTGCTGACCTCATTGCGCTCACTCGCGCCTCATTCCTTGCTGAGAAGAGACTGTGGTGTGTGCCGGCAGAGGGTGCTGACCTCATTGCACTCACCCGCGTCTGCATCCTGGCCGAGAAGAGACCGTGGTGTGCGCCAGAGGAGGGTGCTGGCCTCACTACACTCACTTGCGCCTGCATCCTGGCTGAGAAGAGACCGTGATGTGCGACGCCTGAGGATGCTGACCTCATTACACTCACTCGTGCCTGCATCCTCGCTGAGAAAGACTGTGGTGTGCGCCGGCTGAGGATGCTGACCTCATTGCGCTCACTCATGCATGCATCCTGGCTGAGAAGAGACTGTGGTGTGCACCGGCGGAGGGTGCGGACCTCATTGCACTCACTCCTGCCTGCATCCTGGCTGAGTAGAGACTGTGCTGTGCGCCGGCAGAGGATGCTGACCTCATTGCACTCTCCCGCACCTGCATCCTGGCTGAGAAGAGGCTGTGGTGTGCACCGGTTGAGGGTGCTGACCTCATTACACTCACCCGCGCCTGCATCCTGGCAGAGAAGAGACTGTGCTGTGCACCGGCGGAGGATGCTGACCTCATTGCGCTCACTCGCGTCCGCATCCTGGCTGAGAAGAGACTGTGGTGTCCACCGGCTGAGGTTGCTGACCTCATTACACTCACCCGCGCCTGCATCCTGGCTGAGAAGAGACTGTGGTGTGCGCCGGCAGAGGATGCTGACCTCATTGCACTCACCTGCGTCTGCATCCTGGCTGAGAAGAGACTGTGGTGTCCACCGGCTGAGGTTGCTGACCTCATTACTCTCACCCGCGCCTGCATCCTGGCTGAGAAGAGACTGTGGTGTCCACCAGCGGAGGATGGTGACCTCATTGCGCTCACCCGCGCCTGCATCCTGGCTGAGAAGAGACTGTGGTGTCCACCGGCTGAGGTTGCTGACCTCATTACACTCACCGCGCCTGCATCCTGGCTGAGAAGAGATTGTGGTGTGCGCCGGCAGAGGATGCTGACCTCATTGCTCTCACCCGCGTCTGCATCCTGGCTGAGAAGAGACTGTGGTGATCACCGGCTGAGGGTGCTGAGCTCATTGTGCTCACTCATGCATGCATCCTGGCTGAGAAGAGACCGTGGTGTGCGCCAGCTGAGGGTGCTGAGCTCATTGCGCTCACTCGCGTCTGCATCCTGGCTGAGAAGAGACCGTGTTGTGCGCCGGCAGAGGATGCTGACCTCATTGCGCTCACTCGCGCCTGCATCCTGGCTGAGAAGAGACCGTGGTGTGCGCCGGCTGAGGATGCTGACCTCATTACGCTCACTCGCACCTGCATCCTGGCTGAGAAGAGACTGTGGTGTGCACCGGCTGAGGGTGCTGACCTCATTACACTCACCCGCGCCTGCATCCTGGCTGAGAAGAGACTGTGGTGTGTGCCGGCAGAGGATGCTGACCTCATTGCACTCACCCGCGTCTGCATCCTGGCTGAGAAGAGACTGTGGTGTCCACCGGCTGAGGTTGCTGACCTCATTACTCTCACCCGCGCCTGCATCCTGGCTGAGAAGAGACTGTGGTGTGCACCAGCGGAGGATGCTGACCTCATTGCGCTCACCCGCGCCTGCATCCTGGCTGAGAAGAGACTGTGGTGTCCACCGGCTGAGGTTGCTGACCTCATTACACTCACCGCGCCTGCATCCTGGCTGACAAGAGATTGTGGTGTGCGCCGGCAGAGGATGCTGACCTCATTGCTCTCACCCGCGTCTGCATCCTGGCTGAGAAGAGACTGTGGTGATCACCGGCTGAGGGTGCTGAGCTCATTGCGCACACTCATGCATGCATCCTGGCTGAGAAGAGACCGTGGTGTGCGCCAGCTGAGGGTGCTGAGCTCATTGCGCTCACTCGCGTCTGCATCCTGGCTGAGAAGAGACCGTGTTGTGCACCGGCAGAGGATGCTGCCTCATTGCGCTCACTCGCGCCTGCATCCTGGCTGAGAAGAGACCGTGGTGTGCGCCGGCTGAGGATGCTGACCTCATTACGCTCACTCGCACCTGCATCCTGGCTGAGAAGAGAGCGTGGTGTGCGCCGGCTGAGGAAGCTGACCTCATTGCGCTCACTTGCGCCAGCATCCTGGCTGAGAAGAGACTGTGGTGTGTGCCGACGGAGGGTGCTGACCTCATTGCACTCACTCATGCCTGCATCCTGGCTGAGAAGAGACTGTGGTGTGTGCCGGCTGAGGGTACGGACCTAATTGCACTCACCCGCGTCTGCATCCTGGCTGAGAAGAGACTGTGGTGTGTGCCGGCAGAGGGTGCTGACCTCATTGCACTCACCCGCGTCTGCATCCTGGCCGAGAAGAGACCGTGGTGTGCGCCAGAGGAGGGTGCTGGCCTCACTACACTCACTTGCGCCTGCATCCTGGCTGAGAAGAGACCGTGATGTGCGACGCCTGAGGATGCTGACCTCATTACACTCACTCGTGCCTGCATCCTCGCTGAGAAAGACTGTGGTGTGCGCCGGCTGAGGATGCTGACCTCATTGCGCTCACTCATGCATGCATCCTGGCTGAGAAGAGACTGTGGTGTGCACCGGCGGAGGGTGCGGACCTCATTGCACTCACTCCTGCCTGCATCCTGGCTGAGTAGAGACTGTGCTGTGCGCCGGCAGAGGATGCTGACCTCATTGCACTCTCCCGCACCTGCATCCTGGCTGAGAAGAGGCTGTGGTGTGCACCGGTTGAGGGTGCTGACCTCATTACACTCACCCGCGCCTGCATCCTGGCAGAGAAGAGACTGTGCTGTGCACCGGCGGAGGATGCTGACCTCATTGCGCTCACTCGCGTCCGCATCCTGGCTGAGAAGAGACTGTGGTGTCCACCGGCTGAGGTTGCTGACCTCATTACACTCACCCGCGCCTGCATCCTGGCTGAGAAGAGACTGTGGTGTGCGCCGGCAGAGGATGCTGACCTCATTGCACTCACCTGCGTCTGCATCCTGGCTGAGAAGAGACTGTGGTGTCCACCGGCTGAGGTTGCTGACCTCATTACTCTCACCCGCGCCTGCATCCTGGCTGAGAAGAGACTGTGGTGTCCACCAGCGGAGGATGGTGACCTCATTGCGCTCACCCGCGCCTGCATCCTGGCTGAGAAGAGACTGTGGTGTCCACCGGCTGAGGTTGCTGACCTCATTACACTCACCGCGCCTGCATCCTGGCTGAGAAGAGATTGTGGTGTGCGCCGGCAGAGGATGCTGACCTCATTGCTCTCACCCGCGTCTGCATCCTGGCTGAGAAGAGACTGTGGTGATCACCGGCTGAGGGTGCTGAGCTCATTGTGCTCACTCATGCATGCATCCTGGCTGAGAAGAGACCGTGGTGTGCGCCAGCTGAGGGTGCTGAGCTCATTGCGCTCACTCGCGTCTGCATCCTGGCTGAGAAGAGACCGTGTTGTGCGCCGGCAGAGGATGCTGACCTCATTGCGCTCACTCGCGCCTGCATCCTGGCTGAGAAGAGACCGTGGTGTGCGCCGGCTGAGGATGCTGACCTCATTACGCTCACTCGCACCTGCATCCTGGCTGAGAAGAGACTGTGGTGTGCACCGGCTGAGGGTGCTGACCTCATTACACTCACCCGCGCCTGCATCCTGGCTGAGAAGAGACTGTGGTGTGCGCCGGCAGAGGATGCTGACCTCATTGCACTCACCCGCGTCTGCATCCTGGCTGAGAAGAGACTGTGGTGTCCACCGGCTGAGGTTGCTGACCTCATTACTCTCACCCGCGCCTGCATCCTGGCTGAGAAGAGACTGTGGTGTGCACCAGCGGAGGATGCTGACCTCATTGCGCTCACCCGCGCCTGCATCCTGGCTGAGAAGAGACTGTGGTGTCCACCGGCTGAGGTTGCTGACCTCATTACACTCACCGCGCCTGCATCCTGGCTGACAAGAGATTGTGGTGTGCGCCGGCAGAGGATGCTGACCTCATTGCTCTCACCCGCGTCTGCATCCTGGCTGAGAAGAGACTGTGGTGATCACCGGCTGAGGGTGCTGAGCTCATTGCGCACACTCATGCATGCATCCTGGCTGAGAAGAGACCGTGGTGTGCGCCAGCTGAGGGTGCTGAGCTCATTGCGCTCACTCGCGTCTGCATCCTGGCTGAGAAGAGACCGTGTTGTGCACCGGCAGAGGATGCTGCCTCATTGCGCTCACTCGCGCCTGCATCCTGGCTGAGAAGAGACCGTGGTGTGCGCCGGCTGAGGATGCTGACCTCATTACGCTCACTCGCACCTGCATCCTGGCTGAGAAGAGAGCGTGGTGTGCGCCGGCTGAGGAAGCTGACCTCATTGCGCTCACTTGCGCCAGCATCCTGGCTGAGAAGAGACTGTGGTGTGTGCCGACGGAGGGTGCTGACCTCATTGCACTCACTCATGCCTGCATCCTGGCTGAGAAGAGACTGTGGTGTGTGCCGGCTGAGGGTACGGACCTAATTGCACTCACCCGCGTCTGCATCCTGGCTGAGAAGAGACTGTGGTGTGCACCGGCAGAGGGTGCGGACCTCATTGCACTCACTCCTGCCTGCATCCTGGCTGAGAAGAGACCGTGTTGTGCACCGGCAGAGGATGCTGACCTCATTGCGCTCACTTGCGCCTGCATCCTGGCTGAGAAGAGACCGTGGTGTGCGCCGGCTGAGGATGCTGACCTCATTACGCTCACTCGCACCTGCATCCTGGCTGAGAAGAGACCGTGGAGTGCGCCAGAGGAGGGTGCTGGCCTCACTACACTCACTTGCGCCTGCATCCTGGCTGAGAAGAGACCGTGGTGTGCGCCGGCTGAGGATGCTGACCTCATTACGCTCACTCGTACCTGCATCCTGGCTGAGAAGAGAGCGTGGTGTGCGCCGGCTGAGGATGCTGACCTCATTGCGCTCACTTGCGCCAGCATCCTGGCTGAGAAGAGACTGTGGTGTGTGCCGACGGAGGGTGCTGACCTCATTGCACTCACCCGCGCCTGCATCCTGGCTGAGAAGAGACTGTGGTGTGCACCGGCTGAGGGTGCTGACCTCATTGCGCTCACTCATGCCTGCATCCTGGCTGAGAAGAGACTGTGGTGTGTGCCGGCTGAGGGTGCGGACCTAATTGCACTCACCCGCGTCTGCATCCTGGCTGAGAAGAGACTGTGGTGTGCACCGGCGGAGGGTGCGGACCTCATTGCACTCACTCCTGCCTGCATCCTGGCTGAGAAGAGACTGTGCTGTGCGCCGGCAGAGGGCGCTGACCTCATTGCACTCTCCCGCACCTGCATCCTGGCTGAGAAGAGGCTGTGGTGTGCACCGGCTGAGGGTGCTGACCTCATTACACTCACCAGCGCCTGCATCCTGGCTTAGAAGAGACTGTGGTGTGCGCCGGCGGAGGATGCTGACCTCATTGCGCTCACTCGCGTCCGCATCGTGGCTGAGAAGAGACTGTGGTGTCCACCGGCTGAGGTTCCTGACCTCATTACACTCACCCGCGCCTGCATCCTGGCTGAGAAGAGACTGTGGTGGGCACCGGCGGAGGATGCTGACCTCATTGCGCTCACTCGCGTCCGCGTCCTGGCTGAGAAGAGACTGTGGTGTCCACCGGCTGAGGTTGCTGACCTCATTACACTCACCTGCGCCTGCATCCTGGCTGAGAAGAGACTGTGGTGATCACCGGCTGAGGGTGCTGAGCTCATTGCGCTCACTCATACCTGCAGCCTGGCTGAGAAGAGACTGTGGTGTGCACCGGCTGAGGGTGCTGAGCTCATTGCGCTTACTCATGCCTGCATCCTGGCTGAGAAGAGACTGTGGTGTGCGCCAGCTGAGGGTGCTGAGCTCATTGCGCTCACTCGCGTCTGCATCCTGGCTGAGAAGAGACCGTGTTGTGCGCCGGCAGAGGATGCTGACCTCATTGCGCTCACTCATGCCTGCATCCTGGCTGAGAAGAGACTGTGGTGTGCACCGGCTGAGGGTGCTGAGCTCATTGCGCTCACTCGCGTCTGCATCCTGGCTGAGAAGAGACCGTGTTGTGCGCCGGCAGAGGATGCTGACCTCATTGCGCTCACTCGCGCCTGCATCCTGGCTGAGAAGAGACCGTGGTGTGCGCCGGCTGAGGATGCTGACCTCATTACGCTCACCCGCGCCTGCATCCTGGCTGAGAAGAGACTGTGGTGTCCACCGGCTGAGGTTGCTGACCTCATTACGCTCACCACGCCTGCATCCTGGCTGAGAAGAGATTGTGGTGTGCGCCGGCAGAGGATGCTGACCTCATTGCTCTCACCCGCGTCTGCATCCTGGCTGAGAAGAGACTGTGGTGATCACCGGCTGAGGGTGCTGAGCTCATTGCGCTCACTCATGCATGCATCCTGGCTGAGAAGAGACCGTGGTGTGCGCCAGCTGAGGGTGCTGAGCTCATTGCGCTCACTTGCGTCTGCATCCTGGCTGAGAAGAGACCGTGTTGTGCGCCGGCAGAGGATGCTGACCTCATTGCGCTCACTCGCGCCTGCATCCTGGCTGAGAAGAGACCGTGGTGTGCGCCGGCTGAGGATGCTGACCTCATTACGCTCACTCGCACCTGCATCCTGGCTGAGAAGAGACTGTGGTGTGCACCGGCTGAGGGTGCTGACCTCATTACACTCACCCACGCCTGCATCCTGGCTGAGAAGAGACTGTGGTGTGCGCCGGCAGAGGATGCTGACCTCATTGCACTCACCCGCGTCTGCATCCTGGCTGAGAAGAGACTGTGGTGTCCACCGGCTGAGGTTGCTGACCTCATTACTCTCACCCGCGCCTGCATCCTGGCTGAGAAGAGACTGTGGTGTGCACCAGCGGAGGATGCTGACCTCATTGCGCTCACCCGCGCCTGCATCCTGGCTGAGAAGAGACTGTGGTGTCCACCGGCTGAGGTTGCTGACCTCATTACACTCACCGCGCCTGCATCCTGGCTGAGAAGAGATTGTGGTGTGCGCCGGCAGAGGATGCTGACCTCATTGCTCTCACCCGCGTCTGCATCCTGGCTGAGAAGAGACTGTGGTGATCACCGGCTGAGGGTGCTGAGCTCATTGCGCTCACTCATGCATGCATCCTGGCTGAGAAGAGACCGTGGTGTGCGCCAGCTGAGGGTGCTGAGCTCATTGCGCTCACTCGCGTCTGCATCCTGGCTGAGAAGAGACCGTGTTGTGCACCGGCAGAGGATGCTGACCTCATTGCGCTCACTCGCGCCTGCATCCTGGCTGAGAAGAGACCGTGGTGTGCGCCGGCTGAGGATGCTGACCTCATTACGCTCACTCGCACCTGCATCCTGGCTGAGAAGAGAGCGTGGTGTGCGCCGGTTGAGGATGCTGACCTCATTGCGCTCACTTGCGCCAGCATCCTGGCTGAGAAGAGACTGTGGTGTGTGCCGACGGAGGGTGCTGACCTCATTGCACTCACTCATGCCTGCATCCTGGCTGAGAAGAGACTGTGGTGTGTGCCGGCTGAGGGTGCAGACCTAATTGCACTCACCCGCGTCTGCATCCTGGCTGAGAAGAGACTGTGGTGTGCACCGGCGGAGGGTGCGGACCTCATTGCACTCACTCCTGCCTGCATCCTGGCTGAGAAGAGACCGTGTTGTGCACCGGCAGAGGATGCTGACCTCATTGCGCTCACTCGCGCCTGCATCCTGGCTGAGAAGAGACCGTGGTGTGCGCCGGCTGAGGATGCTGACCTCATTACGCTCACTCGCACCTGCATCCTGGCTGAGAAGAGAGCGTGGTGTGTGCCGGCTGAGGATGCTGACCTCATTGCGCTCACTTGCGCCAGCATCCTGGCTGAGAAGAGACTGTGGTGTGTGCCGACGGAGGGTGCTGACCTCATTGCACTCACCCGCGCCTGCATCCTGGTTGAGAAGAGACTGTGGTGTGCACCGGCTGAGGGTGCTGACCTCATTGCGCTCACTCATGCCTGCATCCTGGCTGAGAAGAGACTGTGGTGTGTGCCGGCTGAGGGTGCGGACCTAATTGCACTCACCCGCGTCTGCATCCTGGCTGAGAAGAGACTGTGGTGTGCACCGGCGGAGGGTGCGGACCTCATTGCACTCACTCCTGCCTGCATCCTGGCTGAGAAGAGACTGTGCTGTGCGCCGGCAGAGGGCGCTGACCTCATTGCACTCTCCCGCACCTGCATCCTGGCTGAGAAGAGGCTGTGGTGTGCACCGGCTGAGGGTGCTGACCTCATTACACTCACCAGCGCCTGCATCCTGGCTGAGAAGAGACTGTGGTGTGCGCCGGCGGAGGATGCTGACCTCATTGCGCTCACTCGCGTCCGCATCGTAGCTGAGAAGAGACTGTGGTGTCCACCGGCTGAGGTTCCTGACCTCATTACACTCACCCGCGCCTGCATCCTGGCTGAGAAGAGACTGTGGTGTGCACCGGCGGAGGATGCTGACCTCATTGCGCTCACTCGCGTCCGCGTCCTGGCTGAGAAGAGACTGTGGTGTCCACCGGCTGAGGTTGCTGACCTCATTACACTCACCTGCGCCTGCATCCTGGCTGAGAAGAGACTGTGGTGATCACCGGCTGAGGGTGCTGAGCTCATTGCGCTTACTCATGCCTGCATCCTGGCTGAGAAGAGACTGTGGTGTGCTCCGACTGAGGGTGCTGACCTCATTGCGCTCACTCATGCCTGCATCCTGGCTGAGAAGAGACTGTGGTGTGCACCGGCTGAGGGTGCTGAGCTCATTACAGTCACTCGCGCCTGCATCCTGGCTGAGAAGAGACTGTGGTGTGCACCGGCTGAGGATGCTGACCTCATTGCGCTCAATCGCGCCTGCATCCTGGCTGAGAAGAGACCGTGGTGTGCGCCGGCTGAGGATGCTGACCTCATTGCGCTCACTCGCGCCTGCATCCTGGCTGAGAAGAGACCGTGGTGTGCGCCGGCTGAGGATGCTGACCTCATTGCGCTCACTCGCGCCTGCATCCTGGCTGACAAGAGACTGTGGTGTGTGCCGACGGAGGATGCTGACCTCATTGCGCTCACCCGCGCCTGCATCCTGGCTGAGAAGAGACTGTGGTGTGCTCCGGCTGAGGGTGCTGACCTCATTGCGCTCACTCATGCCTGCATCCTGGCTGAGAAGAGACTGTGGTGTGCACCGGCTGAGGGTGCTGAGCTCATTACAGTCACTCGCGTCTGCATCCTGGCTGAGAAGAGGCTGTGGTGTGCACCGGCTGAGGATGCTGACCTCATTGCGCTCACTCGCGCCTGCATCCTGGCTGAGAAGAGACCGTGGTGTGCGCCGGCTGAGGATGCTGACCTCATTGCGCTCACTCGCGCCTGCATCCTGGATGAGAAGAGACCATGGTGTGCGCCGGCTGAGGATGCTGACCTCATTGCGCTCACTCGCGCCTGCATCCTGGCTGAGAAGAGACTGTGGTGTGTGCCGACGGAGGGTGCTGACCTCATTGCACTCACCCGCGCCTGCATCCTGGCTGAGAAGAGACTGTGGTGTGCACCGGCTGAGGGTGCTGACCACATTGCACTCACTCATGCCTGCATCCTGGCTGAGAAGAGACTGTGGTGTGTGCCGGCTGAGGGTGCTGACCTCATTGCACTCACCCGCGTCTGCATCCTGGCTGAGAAGAGACCGTGGTATGCGCCAGAGGAGGGTGCTGGCCTCACTACACTCACCTGCGCCTGCATCCTGGCTGAGAAGAGACCGTGGTGTGTGACGGCTGAGGATGCTGACCTCATTACACTCACTCGTGCCTTCATCCTCGCTGAGAAGAGACTGTGGTGTGCGCCTGCTGAGGATGCTGACCTCATTGCGCTCACTCATGCATGCATCCTGGCTGAGAAGAGACTGTGGTGTGAACCGGCGGAGGGTGCGGACCTCATTGCACTCACTCCTGCCTGCATCCTGGCTGAGAAGAGACTGTGCTGTGCGCTGGCAGAGGATGCTGACCTCATTGCACTCTCCCGCACCTGCATCCTGGCTGAGAAGAGGCTGTGGTGTGCACCGGCTGAGGGTGCTGACCTCATTACACTCACCCGCGCCTGCATCCTGGCTGAGAAGAGACTGTGGTGTGCATTGGCGGAGGATGCTGACCTCATTGCGCTCACTCGCATCCGCATCCTGGCTGAGAAGAGACTGTGGTGTCCACCGCCTGAGGTTGCTGACCTCATTACACTCACCCGCGCCTGCATCCTGGCTGAGAAGAGACTGTGGTGTGCGCCGGCAGAGGATGCTGACCTCATTGCACTCACCCGCGTCTGCATCCTGGCTGAGAAGAGACTGTGGTGTCCACCGGCTGAGGTTGCTGACCTCATTACTCTCACCCGCGCCTGCATCCTGGCTGAGAAGAGACTGTGGTGTGCACCAGCGGAGGATGCTGACCTCATTGTGCTCACCCACGCCTGCATCCTGGCTGAGAAGAGACTGTGGTGTCCACCGGCTGAGGTTGCTGACCTCATTACACTCACCGCGCCTGCATCCTGGCTGAGAAGAGACTGTGGTGTGCGCCGGCAGAGAATGCTGACCTCATTGCTCTCACCCGCGTCTGCATCCTGGCTGAGAAGAGACTGTGGTGATCACCGGCTGAGGGTGCTGAGCTCATTGCGCTCACTCATGCATGCATCCTGGCTGAGAATAGACCGTGGTGTGCGCCAGCTGAGGGTGCTGAGCTCATTGCGCTCACTCGCGCCTGCGTCCTGGCTGAGAAGAGACCGTGGTGTGCGCCGGCTGAGGATGCTGACCTCATTACGCTCACTCGCACCTGCATCCTGGCTGAGAAGAGAGCGTGGTGTGCGCCGGCTGAGGATGCTGAGCTCATTGCGCTCACTCGCGCCAGCATCCTGGCTGAGAAGAGACTGTGGTGTGTGCCAACGGAGGGTGCTGACCTCATTGCACTCACCCGCGCCTGCATCCTTGCTGAGAAGAAACTGTGGTGTGCACCGGCTGAGGGTGCTGACCTCATTGCGCTCACTCATGCGTGCATCCTGGCTGAGAAGAGACTGTGGTGAGTGCCGGCTGAGGGTGCGGACCTAATTGCACTCACCCGCGTCTGCATCCTGGCTGAGAAGAGATTGTGGTGTGCACCGGCGGAGGGTGCGGACCTCATTGCACTCACTCCTGCCTGCATCCTGGCTGAGAAGAGACTGTGCTGTACGCCGGCAGAGGGCGCTGACCTCATTGCACTCTCCCGCACCTGCATCCTGGCTGAGAAGAGGCTGTGGTGTGCACCGGCTGAGGGTGCTGACCTCATTACACTCACCAGCG
This sequence comes from Pleurodeles waltl, assembly GCF_031143425.1. Lineage (NCBI taxonomy): Eukaryota > Metazoa > Chordata > Amphibia > Caudata > Salamandridae > Pleurodeles > Pleurodeles waltl. The sequence goes on along the minus strand of NC_090444.1, from coordinate 1,870,719,947 downwards.
CCTGCATCCTGGCTGAGAAGAGACTGTGGTGTGCGCCGGCGGAGGATGCTGACCTCATTGCGCTCACTCGCGTCCGCATCGTGGCTGAGAAGAGGCTGTGGTGTCCACCGGCTGAGGTTCCTGACCTCATTACACTCACCCGCGCCTGCATCCTAGCTGAGAAGAGACTGTGGTGTGCACCGGCGGAGGATGCTGACCTCATTGCGCTCACTCGCGTCCGCGTCCTGGCTGAGAAGAGACTGTGGTGATCACCGGCTGAGGGTGCTGAGCTCATTGCGCTCACTCATGCATGCATCCTGGCTGAGAATAGACCGTGGTGTGCGCCAGCTGAGGGTGCTGAGCTCATTGCGCTCACTCGCGCCTGCGTCCTGGCTGAGAAGAGACCGTGGTGTGCGCCGGCTGAGGATGCTGACCTCATTACGCTCACTCGCACCTGCATCCTGGCTGAGAAGAGAGCGTGGTGTGCGCCGGCTGAGGATGCTGACCTCATTGCGCTCACTCGCGCCAGCATCCTGGCTGAGAAGAGACTGTGGTGTGTGCCGACGGAGGGTGCTGACCTCATTGCACTCACCCGCGCCTGCATCCTGGCTGAGAAGAAACTGTGGTGTGCACCGGCTGAGGGTGCTGACCTCATTGCGCTCACTCATGCGTGCATCCTGGCTGAGAAGAGACTGTGGTGAGTGCCGGCTGAGGGTGCGGACCTAATTGCACTCACCCGCGTCTGCATCCTGGCTGAGAAGAGACTGTGGTGTGCACCGGCGGAGGGTGCGGACCTCATTGCACTCACTCCTGCCTACATCCTGGCTGAGAAGAGACTGTGCTGTGCGCCGGCAGAGGGCGCTGACCTCATTGCACTCTCCCGCACCTGCATCCTGGCTGAGAAGAGGCTGTGGTGTGCACCGGCTGAGGGTGCTGACCTCATTACACTCACCCGCGCCTGCATCCTGGCTGAGAAGAGACTGTGGTGTGCGCCGGCGGAGGATGCTGACCTCATTGCGCTCACTCGCGTCCGCATCCTGGCTGAGAAGAGACTGTGGTGTCCACCGGCTGAGGTTGCTGACCTCATTACACTCACCCACGCCTGCATCCTGGCTGAGAAGAGACTGTGGTGTGCACCGGTGGAGGATGCTGACCTCATTGCGCTCACTCGCGTCCGCATCCTGGCTGAGAAGAGACTGTGGTGTCCACCGGCTGAGGTTGCTGACCTCATTACACTCACCCGCGCCTGCATCCTGGCTGAGAAGAGACTGTGGTGATCACCGGCTGAGGGTGCTGAGCTCATTGCGCTCACTCATGCCTGCATCCTGGCTGAGAAGAGACTGTGGTGTGCACCGGCTGAGGGTGCTGAGCTCATTGCGCTTACTCATGCCTGCATCCTGGCTGAGAAGAGACCGTTGTGTGCGCCAGCTGAGGGTGCTGAGCTCATTGCGCTCACTCGCGTCTGCATCCTGGCTGAGAAGAGACTGTGGTGTGCGCCGGCAGAGGATGCTGACCTCATTGCGCTCACTCGCGCCTGCATCCTGGCTGAGAAGAGACCGTGGTGTGTGCCGGCTGAGGATGCTGACCTCATTGCGCTCACTCGCGCCTGCATCCTGGCTGAGAAGAGACTGTGGTGTGTGCCGACGGAGGGTGCTGACCTCATTGCACTCACCCGCGCCTGCATCCTGGCTGAGAAGAGACTGTGGTGTGCACCGGCTGAGGGTGCTGATCTCATTGCGCTCACTCATGCCTGCATCCTGGCTGAGAAGAGACTGTGGTGTCTGCCGGCTGAGGGTGCTGAGCTCATTGCACTCACCGCGCCTGCATCCTCGCTGAGAAGAGACCGTGGTGTGCGCCAGAGGAGGGTGCTGGCCTCACTACACTCACCTGCGCCTGCATCCTGGCTGAGAAGAGACCGTGGTGTGCGCCGGCTGAGGATGCTGACCTCATTACACTCACTTGTGCCTGCATCCTCGCTGAGAAGAGACTGTGGTGTGCGCCGGCTGAGGATGCTGACCTCATTGCGCTCACTCATGCATGCATCCTGGCTGAGAAGAGACTGTGGTGTGCACCGCCGGAGGGTGCGGACCTCATTGCACTCACTCCTGCCTGCATCCTGGCTGAGAAGAGACTGTGCTGTGCGCCGGCAGAGGGCGCTGACCTCATTACACTCACTCCTGCCTGCATCCTGGCTGAGAAGAGACTGTGGTGTGCACCGGCTGAGGGTGCTGACCTCATTGCACTCACCCGCGTCTGCATCCTGGCTGAGAAGAGACTGTGGTGTGCGCCGGCAGAGGATGCTGACCTCATTGCGTTCACTCGCGCCTGCATCCTGGCTGAGAAGAGACCGTGGTGTGCGCTGGCTGAGGATGCTGACCTCATTGCACTCACCCGCGCCTGCATCCTGGCTGAGAAGAGACTGTGGTGTGCACCGGCTGAGGGTGCTGACCTCATTGCGCTCACTCATGCCTGCATCCTGGCTGAGAAGAGACTGTGCTGTGCGCCCGCAGAGGGCGCTGACCTCATTGCACTCTCCCGCACCTGCATCCTGGCTGAGAAGAGGCTGTGGTGTGCACCGGCTGAGGGTGCTGACCTCATTACATTCACCCTCGCCTGCATCCTGGCTGAGAAGAGACTGTGGTGTGCACCGGCGGAGGATGCTGACATCATTGCGCTCACTCGCGTCCGCATCCTGGCTGAGAAGAGACTGTGGTGTCCACCGGCTGAGGTTGCTGACCTCATTGCACTCACCCGCGTCTGCATCCTGGCTGAGAAGAGACCGTGGTGTCCACCGGCTGAGGGTGCTGAGCTCATTGCGCCCACTCGCGTCTGCATCCTGGCTGAGAACACACTGTGGTGTGCGCCGGCGGAGGATGCTGACCTCATTGCGCTCACTCGCGCCTGCATCCTGGCTGAGAAAAGACCGTGGTGTGCGCCGGCTGAGGATGCTGACCTCATTGCGCTCACTCGCGCCTGCATCCTGGCTGAGAAGAGACCGTGGTGTGCGCCGGCTGAGGATGCTTACCTCATTGCGCTCACTCGCGCCTGCATCCTGGCTGAGAAGAGACTGTGGTGTGTGCCGACGGAGGGTGCTGACCTCATTGCACTCACCCGCGTCTGCATCCTGGCTGAGAAGAGACCGTGGAGTGCGCCAGAGGAGGGTGCTGGCCTCACTACACTCACCTGCGCCTGCATCCTGGCTGAGAAGAGACCGTGGTGTGCGCCGGCTGAGCATGCTGACCTCATTACACTCACTCGTGCCTGCATCCTGGCTGAGAAGAGACTGTGGTGTGCGCCGGCTGAGGATGCTGACCTCATTGCGCTCACTCATGCCTGCATCCTGGCTGAGAAGAAACTGTGGTGTGCACCGGCGGAGGGTGCGGACCTCATTGCACTCACTCCTGCCTGCATCCTGGCTGAGAAGAGACTGTGCTGTGCGCCCGCAGAGGGCGCTGACCTCATTGCACTCTCCCGCACCTGCATCCTGGCTGAGAAGAGGCTGTGGTGTGCACCGGCTGAGGGTGCTGACCTCATTAGACTCACCCACGCCTGCATCCTGGCTGAGAAGAGACTGTGGTGTGCACCGGCGGAGGATGCTGACATCATTGCGCTCACTCGCGTCCGCATCCTGGCTGAGAAGAGACTGTGGTGTCCACCGGCTGAGGTTGCTGACCTCATTGCACTCACCCGCGTCTGCATCCTGGCTGAGAAGAGACTGTGGTGATCACCGGCTGAGGGTGCTGAGCTCATTGCGCTCACTCATGCCTGCATCCTGGCTGAGAAGAGACTGTGGTGTGCGCCGGCTGAGGATGCTGACCTCATTGCGTTCACTCGCGCCTGCATCCTGGCTGAGAAAAGACCATGGTGTGCGCCGGCTGAGGATGCTGACCTCATTGCGCTCACTCGCGCCTGCATCCTGGCTGAGAAGAGACCGTGGTGTGCGCCGGCTGAGGATGCTGACCTCATTGCGCTCACTCGCGCCTGATTCCTTGCTGAGAAGAGACTGTGGTGTGTGCCGGCTGAGGGTGCTGACCTCATTGCACTCACCTGCGTCTGCATCCTGGCTGAGAAGAGACCGTGGTGTGCGCCAGAGGAGGGTGCTGGCCTCACTACTCTCACCTGCGCCTGCATCCTGGCTGAGAAGAGACCGTGGTGTGCGCCGGCTGAGGATGCTGACCTCATTACACTCACTCGTGCATGCATCCTAGCTGAGAAGAGACTGTGGTGTGCACCGGCGGAGGGTGCGGACCTCATTGCACTCACTCCTGCCTGCATCCTGGCTGAGAAGAGACTGTGCTGTGCACCGGCAGAGGGCGCTGACCTCATTGCACTCTCCCGCACCTGCATCCTGGCTGAGAAGAGGCTGTGGTGTGCACCGGCTGAGGGTGCTGACCTCATTACACTCACACGCGCCTGCATCCTGGCTGAGGAGAGACTGTGGTGTGCGCCGGCGGAGGATGCTGACCTCATTGCGCTCACTCGCGTCCGCATCCTGGATGAGAAGAGACTGTGGTGTCCACCGGCTGAGGTTGGTGACTTCATTACACTCACCCGCGTCTGCATCCTGGCTGAGAAGAGACTGTGGTGTGCGCCGGCAGAGGATGCTGACCTCATTGCACTCACCTGCGTCTGCATCCTGGCTGAGAAGAGACTGTGGTGTGCACCGGCTGAGGGTGCTGACCTCATTGCGCTCACTCATCCCTGCATCCTGGCTGAGAAGAGACTGTGGTGATCACCGGCTGAGGTTGCTGAGCTCATTGCGCTCACTCATGCCTGCATCCTGGCTGAGAAGAGACTGTGGTGTGCACCGGCTGAGGGTGCTGAGCTCATTACACTCACTCCTGCCTGCATCCTGGCTGAGAAGAAACTGTAGTGTGCGCCGGCGGACGGTGCTGACCTCATTACACTCACTCGTGCCTGCATCCTGGCTGAGAAGAGACTGTGGTGTGCGCCGGCGGAGGGTGCTGACCTCATTACACTCACTCCTGCCTGCATCCTGGCTGAGAAGAGACTGTGGTGTGCGCCGGCAGAGGATGCTGACCTCATTGCACTCACCCGCGTCTGCATCCTGGCTGAGAAGAGACTGTAGTGTGCGCCGGCAGAGGATGCTGACCTCATTGCACTCACCCGCGTCTGCATCCTGGCTGAGAAGAGACTGTGGTGTGCACCGGCTGAGGGTGCTGACCTCATTGCGCTCACTCATCCCTGCATCCTGGCTGAGAAGAGACCGTGGTGTGCGCCGGCTGAGGGTGCTGAGCTCATTACACTCACTTGTGCCTGCATCCTGGCTGAGAAGAGACTGTGGTGTGCGCCGGCGGAGGATGCTGACCTCATTGCGCTCACTCGCGTCCGCATCCTGGCTGAGAAGAGACTGTGGTGTCCACCGGCTGAGGTTGCTGACCTCATTACACTCACCTGCGCCTGCATCCTGGCTGAGAAGAGACTGTGGTGTTGTAGGAAAGTACCATCTTGCCTGGCATGTTACCCCCATATTTCACTATATATAAGTTGTTTTAGTTGTATGTGTCACTGGGACCCTGCCAGCCAGGGCCCCAGTGCTCATAAGTGTGCCCTGTATGTGTTCCCTGTGTGATGACTAACTGTCTCACTGAGGCTCTGCTAACCAGAACCTCAGTGGTTATGCTCTCTCTGCTTTCCAAATTGTCACTAACAGGCTAGTGACCAATTTCACCAATTCACATTGGCATACTGGAACACCCTTATGATTCCCTAGTATATGGTACTGAGGTACCCAGGGTATTGGGGTTCCAGGAGATCCCTATGGGCTGCAGCATTTCTTTTGCCACCCATAGGGAGCTCTGACAATTCTTACACAGGCCTGCCACTGCAGCCTGAGTGTGAGAAGGTAGCCTCTTTCTAGCCTTGTTACCCCCACTTTTGGCCTGTTTGTGAGTGTATGTCAGGGTGTTTGTCACTGTTTTCACTGTCTCACTGGGATCCTGATAGCCAGGCCTCAGTGCTCATAGTGAAAACACTATGTTTTCAGTATGTTTGTTATGTGTCACTGGGATCCTGCTGGTCAGGACCCCAGTGCTCATAAGGTTGTGGCCTATATGTATGTGTCACTGGGACCCTGTCACACAGGACCCCAGTGCTCATAGGTGTGCATGTATGTGTTCCCTGTGTGGTGCCTAACTGTCTCACTGAGGCTCTGCTAACCAGAACCTCAGTGGTTATGCTCTCTCATTACTTTCAAATTGTCACTAACAGGCTAGTGACCATTTTTACCAATTTACATTGGCTTACTGGAACACCCTTATAATTCCCTAGTATATGGTACTGAGGTACCCAGGGTATTGGGGTTCCAGGAGATCCCTATGGGCTGCAGCATTTCTTTTGCCACCCATAGGGAGCTCTGACAATTCTTACACAGGCCTGCCACTGCAGCCTGAGTGAAATAACGTCCACGTTATTTCACAGCCATTTTACACTGCACTTAAGTAACTTATAAGTCACCTATATGTCTAACCTTTACCTGGTAAAGGTTAGGTGCAAAGTTACTTAGTGTGTGGGCACCCTGGCACTAGCCAAGGTGCCCCCACATTGTTCAGAGCCAATTCACTGAACTTTGTGAGTGCGGGGACACCATTACACACGTGCACTACATATAGGTCACTACCTATATGTAGCTTCACAATGGTAACTCCGAATATGGCCATGTAACATGTCTATGATCATGGAATTGCCCCCTCTATGCCATCCTGGCATTGTTGGTACAATTCCATGATCCCAGTGGTCTGTAGCACAGACCCTGGTACTGCCAGACTGCCCTTCCTGGGGTTTCACTGCAGCTGCTGCTGCTGCCAACCCCTCAGACAGGCAGCTGCCCTCCTGGGGTCCAGCCAGGCCTGGCCCAGGATGGCAGAACAAAGAACTTCCTCTGAGAGAGGGTGTGACACCCTCTCCCTTTGGAAAATGGTGTGAAGGCAGGGGAGGAGTAGCCTCCCCCACCCTCTGGAAATGCTTTGTTGGGCACAGATGTGCCCAATTCTGCATAAGCCAGTCTACACCGGTTCAGGGACCCCTTAGCCCCTGCTCTGGCGCGAAACTGGACAAAGGAAAGGGGAGTGACCACTCCCCTGACCTGCACCTCCCCTGGGAGGTGTCCAGAGCTCCTCCAGTGTGCTCCAGACCTCTGCCATCTTGGAAACAGAGGTGCTGCTGGCACACTGGACTGCTCTGAGTGGCCAGTGCCACCAGGTGACGTCAGAGACTCCTGCTGATAGGCTCCTTCAGGTGTTAGTAGCCTTTCCTCTCTCCTAGGTAGCCAAACCCTCTTTTCTGGCTATTTAGGGTCTCTGTCTCTGGGGAAACTTTAGATAACGAATGCATGAGCTCAGCCGAGTTCCTCTGCATCTCCCTCTTCACCTTCTGATAAGGAAACGACCGCTGACCGTGCTGGAAGCCTGCAAACCTGCAACATAGTAGCAAAGACGACTACTGCAACTCTGTAACGCTGATCCTGCCGCCTTCTCGACTGTTTTCCTGCTTGTGCATGCTGTGGGGGTAGCCTGCCTCCTCTCTGCACCAGAAGCTCCGAAGAAATCTCCCGTGGGTCGACGGAATCTTCCCCCTGCAACCGCAGGCACCAAAAAGCTGCATCACCGGTCCCTTGGGTCTCCTCTCAGCACGACGAGCGAGGTCCCTCGAATCCAGCGACTCTGTCCAAGTGACCCCCACAGTCCAGTGACTCTTCAGTCCAAGTTTGGTGGAGGTAAGTCCTTGCCTCACCTCGCTGGGCTGCATTGCTGGGAACCGCGACTTTGCAAGCTACTCCGGCCCCTGTGCAATTCCGGCGGAAATCCTTTGTGCACAGCCAAGCCTGGGTCCACGGCACTCTAACCTGCATTGCACGACTTTCTAAGTTGGTCTCCGGTGACGTGGGACTCCTTTGTGCAACTTCGGCGAGCACCGTTTCATGCATCCTCGTAGTGCCTGTTTCTGGCACTTCTCCGGGTGCTACCTGCTTCAGCGAGGGCTCTTTGTCTTGCTCGACGTCCCCTCTCTCTTCAGGTCCAATTTGCGACCTCCTGGTCCCTCCTGGGCCCCAGCAGCGTCCAAAAACGCCAAACGCACGATTTGCGTGTAGCAAGGCTTGTTGGCGTCCTTCCGGCGGGAACACACTTCTGCACGACTCTCCCAGGCAAGAGGGATCCGTCCACCAAAGGGGAAGTCTCTAGCCCTTTTCGTTCCTGCAGAAACCTCAGCTTCTTCTGTCCAGTCGAAGCTTCTTTGCACCGCAGCTGGCATTTCCTGGGCATCTGCCCATCTCCGACTTGCTTGTGACTTTTGGACTTGGTCCCCTTGTTCCACAGGTACCCTAGATTGGAAATCCATAGTTGTTGCATTGCTGGTTTGTGTCTTTCCTGCATTATTCCTCTAACACGACTCTTTTGTCCTTAGGGGAACTTTAGTGCACTTTGCACTCACTTTTCAGGGTCTTGGGGAGGGCTATTTTTCTAACTCTCACTATTTTCTAATAGTCCCAGCGACCCTCTACAAGGTCACATAGGTTTGGGGTCCATTCGTGGTTCGCATTCCACTTTTGGAGTATATGGTTTGTGTTGCCCCTATCCCTATGTTTCCCCATTGCATCCTATTGTAACTATACATTGTTTGCACTGTTTTCTATGACTATACTGCATATTTTTGCTATTGTGTATATATATCTTGTGTATATTTCCTATCCTCTCACTGAGGGTACACTCTAAGATACTTTGGCATATTGTCATAAAAATAAAGTACCTTTATTTTTAGTATAACTGTGTATTGTGTTTTCTTATGATATTGTGCATATGACACTAAGTGGTACTGTAGTAGCTTCACACGTCTCCTAGTTCAGCCTAAGCTGCTCTGCTAAGCTACCATTATCTATCAGCCTAAGCTGCTAGACACCCTATACACTAATAAGGGATAACTGGGCCTGGTGCAAGGTGCAAGTACCCCTTGGTACTCACTACAAGCCAGTCCAGCCTCCTACATTGGTTGTGCAGTGGTGGGATAAGTGCTTGAGACTACTTACCACTCTTGTCATTGTACTTTTCATAAGAGAAAAATATACAAAACAAGGTCAGTGTATATGCACATAGCCAAAAAGTTTTGCATTTCCTCTTTTCACTCTTTTCTAAGTGCTGAAAAGTACTTCTAAAACTTTCAAAAAGTTCTTAAAAGTTTAAAAAGTTTTTTTCTGTCTTTCCAAAAAGTTCTGAAAACTTTTTTCTCTTTTTCTATCACTTTAACTCTCTCTAAAAAATGTCTGGCACAGGCAAAAATGTTGAACTGTCCAAACTTGCATATGATCACCTTAGCTGGAAAGGAGCAAGGAGTCTCTGCATAGAGAGAGGTTTGAGTGTAGGGAAGAATCCTTCCTTAGAACTGTTAATTAATATGCTTAGAGTACAGGATAAGGCCATGAGTGCCAAATCTGGTGAAAAAGTAGCTAATGGTTCTCAATCTGATCCAGGGACTCCCCCAGGAAAAGGTTCAGGAAAGAAACTTCTCAGCCTGCCCATTACTAGACAGTCTAGCATAGTTGGTACAGAGGTTGAATCACACCATACTGATGGTGTGCTCTCACATTATACTGGTAGCCAAGCTGTTAGGGTGCCCTCTGTAAGGGACAGGTCTCCTTCTGTTCATTCCCATCATACCTCTTTGTATCTAGAAATGTCCCTCCCACCCACCCTGATGACAGATTGTTAGAAAGGGAGCTCAATAGATTGAGAGTGGAACAAACCAGACTGAAGCTCAAGAAGCAACAGCTGGATTTGGATAGACAGTCTTTAGAATTAGAGAAGGAAAGACAGAAGTTGGGTTTAGATACCCATGGTGGCAGCAGCAGTATTCCCCATAGTCATCCTGCAAAAGAGCATGATTCCAGGAATCTGCACAAGATAGTTCCCCCTTATAAGGAGGGGGATGACATTAACAAGTGGTTTGCTGCACTTGAGAGGGCCTGTGCTGTACAGGATGTCCCTCAAAAGCAGTGGCCTGCTATCCTATGGCTATCATTTAGTGGAAAAGGTAGGGATAGGCTCCTTACAGTGAAAGAAAATGATGCCAATAATTTCCAAGTTCTTAAGAATGCACTCCTGGATGGTTATGGCTTAACCACTGAACAGTACAGGATAAAGTTCAGAGAAACCAAAAAGGAGTCTTCACAAGACTGGGTTGATTTCATTGACCATTCAGTGAAGGCCTTGGAGGGGTGGTTACATGTCAGTAAAGTTACTGATTATGAAAGCCTGTATAACACAATCCTGAGAGAGCATATACTTAATAATTGTGTGTCTGATTTGTTGCACCAGTACCTGGTAGACTCTGATCTGACCTCTCCCCAAGAATTGGGAAAGAAGGCAGACAAATGGGTCAGAACAAGGGTGAACAGAAAAGTTCATACAGGGGGTGACAAAGATGGCAATAAGAAGAAAGATGGTGAAAAATCTCAAGATAAGCATGGGGATAAGGGTAAAACCAAAGATCCCACTTCAAATCTTAAACACTCTTCAGAGGGTGGGGATAAAACAAATTCTTCCTCTTCTTCCCAACCTGCACACATTAAAAAGCCTTGGTGCTTTGTGTGTAAAAACAGAGGCCATAGGCCAGGGGATAAGTCCTGTCCAGGTAAACCCCCTGAGCCTACCACCACTAATACATCAAGCTCTAGTGCCCCTAGCAGTAGTGGTACTAGTGGTGGGACTGCTGGCAACAGTCAAGCAAAGGGTGTAGTTGGGTTCACTTATGGGTCCATAGTGGAAACTGATGTAATCAGTCCCAAGACAGTTTCTGTCACACCTAGTGGCATTGGCCTTGCCACACTGGCTGCTTGTCCCCTTACAATGGATAAGTACAGGCAGACAGTTTCAATAAATGGTGTTGAGGCCTTGGCCTACAGGGACACAGGTGGCAGTTTCACTTTGGTGACTGAAAACCTAGTGCCTCCTGAACAACACATCATTGGACAACAGTATAAGATTATTGATGTCCATAACTCCACTAAGTTTCTTCCCTTAGCTATAATTCAGTTTAGTTGGGGTGGAGTTACTGGCCCTAAGCAGGTGGTGGTATCACCTAGCTTACCTGTAGACTGTCTCTTAGGTAATGACCTAGAGACCTCAGGTTGGGCTGATGTAGAGTTTTATGCCCATGCAGCCATGCTGGGCATCCCTGAGGAATTGTTCCCTCTCATTTCAAGTGAAATGAAAAAGCAAAGGAGAGAAGGCCTGAAAACTCAGGATCCCTCTCCATCAACAGGTAAAAAGGGTATCACAGTATCCCCTAACCACCCTACCATTCAGGATACCATTCCTGTGGTGGGAGAAACCTCTCCTGGGGTGGCACCTGTTCCAAGGGAATCATCAGCTGGCAAAGCTGGACTCCCTGAGGTGGAAGTACCTCTCTGTGGGATAACTAACATTGGTGAGAAAAACAGCACCATTTTAGTTAACATGGAGCATCCCTCCAACCCTCCCAGAGAAACTTTAGTGCAGAAACCCTGCACTACCTCACAACACTTAGGACAGCATCCCTGCCCTAGTGTGGAGCTCATAGGACAGCATCCCTGCCCTGCTCCAACTCAAGAGAAACAGCATCCCTGTTCTCTCTTCCAGCCAGATGGACAAAGTTTTTGCCCAGCTATGGCTTTTCTGAGACAGCATCCCTGTCTGGCATTTCCATCACTACAAATAGGTTCAGTGGACAATTCCCACTGCTCTAAACTAAAACTTACTGATAGAAACTCTGAAAATACATCTTCACATTGTTGCTTAGCTAAAAAACTTCAAACAGGGTGGTTTACATCCCCACAGGGAAGTAACCATATAGTGGATGATAAAGGGAGTAACCAGTCTATTGCAGAGCTACTCTCTACTTATCACCACTTAGACAATAAAGTCTCAACTGGCCAAGGTTAGCCTTATTGTCCATCGTTTGGGGGGGGGGTTGTGTGAGAAGGTAGCCTCTTTCTAGCCTTGTTACCCCCACTTTTGGCCTGTTTGTGAGTGTATGTCAGGGTGTTTGTCACTGTTTTCACTGTCTCACTGGGATCCTGATAGCCAGGCCTCAGTGCTCATAGTGAAAACACTATGTTTTCAGTATGTTTGTTATGTGTCACTGGGATCCTGCTGGTCAGGACCCCAGTGCTCATAAGGTTGTGGCCTATATGTATGTGTCACTGGGACCCTGTCACACAGGACCCCAGTGCTCATAGGTGTGCATGTATGGGTTCCCTGTGTGGTGCCTAACTGTCTCACTGAGGCTCTGCTAACCAGAACCTCAGTGGTTATGCTCTCTCATTACTTTCAAATTGTCACTAACAGGCTAGTGACCATTTTTACCAATTTACATTGGCTTACTGGAACACCCTTATAATTCCCTAGTATATGGTACTGAGGTACCCAGGGTATTGGGGTTCCAGGAGATCCCTATGGGCTGCAGCATTTCTTTTGCCACCCATAGGGAGCTCTGACAATTCTTACACAGGCCTGCCACTGCAGCCTGAGTGAAATAACGTCCACGTTATTTCACAGCCATTTTACACTGCACTTAAGTAACTTATAAGTCACCTATATGTCTAACCTTTACCTGGTAAAGGTTAGGTGCAAAGTTACTTAGTGTGTGGGCACCCTGGCACTAGCCAAGGTGCCCCCACATTGTTCAGAGCCAATTCACTGAACTTTGTGAGTGCGGGGACACCATTACACGCGTGCACTACATATAGGTCACTACCTATATGTAGCTTCACAATGGTAACTCCGAATATGGCCATGTAACATGTCTATGATCATGGAATTGCCCCCTCTATGCCATCCTGGCATTGTTGGTACAATTCCATGATCCCAGTGGTCTGTAGCACAGACCCTGGTACTGCCAGACTGCCCTTCCTGGGGTTTCACTGCAGCTGCTGCTGCTGCCAACCCCTCAGACAGGCAGCTGCCCTCCTGGGGTCCAGCCAGGGCTGGCCCAGGATGGCAGAACAAAGAACTTCCTCTGAGAGAGGGTGTGACACCCTCTCCCTTTGGAAAATGGTGTGAAGGCAGGGGAGGAGTAGCCTCCCCCAGCCTCTGGAAATGCTTTGTTGGGCACAGATGTGCCCAATTCTGCATAAGCCAGTCTACACCGGTTCAGGGACCCCTTAGCCCCTGCTCTGGCGCGAAACTGGACAAAGGAAAGGGGAGTGACCACTCCCCTGACCTGCACCTCCCCTGGGAGGTGTCCAGAGCTCCTCCAGTGTGCTCCAGACCTCTGCCATTTTGGAAACAGAGGTGCTGCTGGCACACTGGACTGCTCTGAGTGGCCAGTGCCACCAGGTGACGTCAGAGACTCCTGCTGATAGGCTCCTTCAGGTGTTAGTAGCCTTTCCTCTCTCCTAGGTAGCCAAACCCTCTTTTCTGGCTATTTAGGGTCTCTGTCTCTGGGGAAACTTTAGATAACGAATGCATGAGCTCAGCCGAGTTCCTCTGCATCTCCCTCTTCACCTTCTGATAAGGAAACGACCGCTGACCGCGCTGGAAGCCTGCAAACCTGCAACATAGTAGCAAAGACGACTACTGCAACTCTGTAACGCTGATCCTCTCCGCCTTCTCGACTGTTTTCCTGCTTGTGCATGCTGTGGGGGTAGCCTGCCTCCTCTCTGCACCAGAAGCTCCGAAGAAATCTCCCGTGGGTCGACGGAATCTTCCCCCTGCAACCGCAGGCACCAAAAAGCTGCATCACCGGTCCCTTGGGTCTCCTCTCAGCACGACGAGCGAGGTCCCTCGAATCCAGCGACTCTGTCCAAGTGACCCCCACAGTCCAGTGACTCTTCAGTCCAAGTTTGGTGGAGGTAAGTCCTTGCCTCACCTCGCTGGGCTGCATTGCTGGGAACCACGATTTTGCAAGCTACTCCGGCCCCTGTGCACTTCCGGCGGAAATCCTTTGTGCACAGCCAAGCCTGGGTCCACGGCACTCTAACCTGCATTGCACGACTTTCTAAGTTGGTCTCCGGCGACGTGGGACTCCTTTGTGCAACTTCGGCGAGCACCGTTTCACGCATCCTCGTAGTGCCTGTTTCTGGCATTTCTCCGTGTGCTACCTGCTTCAGCAAGGGCTTTTTGTCTTGCTCGACGTCCCCTCTCTCTTCAGGTCCAATTTGCGACCTCCTGGTCCCTCCTGGGCCCCAGCAGCGTCCAAAAACGCCAAACGCACGATTTGCATGTAGCAAGGCTTGTTGGCGTCCTTCCGGCGGGAAAACACTTCTGCACGACTCTCCAAGGCGAGTGGGATCGGTCCACCAAAGGGGAAGTCTCTAGCCCTTTTCGTTCCTGCAGAAACCTCAGCTTCTTCTGTCCAGTCGAAGCTTCTTTGCACCCGCAGCTGGCATTTCCTGGGCATCTGCCCATCTCCGACTTGCTTGTGACTTTTGGACTTGGTCCCCTTGTTCCACAGGTACCCTAGATTGGAAATCCATAGTTGTTGCATTGCTGGTTTGTGTCTTTCCTGCATTATTCCTCTAACACGACTCTTTTGTCCTTAGGGGAACTTTAGTGCACTTTGCACTCACTTTTCAGGGTCTTGGGGAGGGTTATTTTTCTAACTCTCACTATTTTCTAATAGTCCCAGCGACCCTCTACAAGGTCACATAGGTTTGGGGTCCATTCGTGGTTCGCATTCCACTTTTGGAGTATATGGTTTGTGTTGCCCCAATCCCTATGTTTCCCCATTGCATCCTATTGTGACTATACATTGTTTGCACTGTTTTCTAAGACTATACTGCATATTTTTGCTATTGTGTATATATATCTTGTGTATATTTCCTATCCTCTCACTGAGGGTACACTCTAAGATACTTTGGCATGTTGCCATAAAAATAAAGTACCTTTATTTTTAGTATAACTGTGTATTGTGTTTTCTTATGATATTGTGCATATGACACTAAGTGGTACTGTAGTAGCTTCACACGTCTCCTAGTTCAGCCTAAGCTGCTCTGCTAAGCTACCATTATCTATCAGCCTAAGCTGCTAGACACCCTATACACTAATAAGGGATAACTGGGCCTGGTGCAAGGTGCAAGTACCCCTTGGTACTCACTACAAGCCAGTCCAGCCTCCTACATTGGTTGTGCAGTGGTGGGATAAGTGCTTGAGACTACTTACCACTCTTGTCATTGTACTTTTCATAAGAGAAAAATATACAAAACAAGGTCAGTGTATATACAGATAGCCAAAAAGTTTTGCATTTCCTCTTTTCACTCTTTTCTAAGTGCTGAAAAGTACTTCTAAAACTTTCAAAAAGTTCTTAAAAGTTTAAAAAGTTTTTTTCTGTCTTTCCAAAAAGTTCTGAAAACTTTTTTCTCTTTTTCTATCACTTTAACTCTCTCTAAAAAATGTCTGGCACAGGCAAAAATGTTGAACTGTCCAAACTTGCATATGATCACCTTAGCTGGAAAGGAGCAAGGAGTCTCTGCATAGAGAGAGGTTTGAGTGTAGGGAAGAATCCTTCCTTAGAACTGTTAATTAATATGCTTAGAGTACAGGATAAGGCCATGAGTGCCAAATCTGGTGAAAAAGTAGCTAATGGTTCTCAATCTGATCCAGGGACTCCCCCAGGAAAAGGTTCAGGAAAGAAACTTCTCAGCCTGCCCATTACTAGACAGTCTAGCATAGTTGGTACAGAGGTTGAATCACACCATACTGATGGTGTGCTCTCACATTATACTGGTAGCCAAGCTGTTAGGGTGCCCTCTGTATGGGACAGGTCTCCTTCTGTTCATTCCCATCATACCTCTGTATCTAGAAATGTCCCTCCCACCCACCCTGATGACAGATTGTTAGAAAGGGAGCTCAATAGATTGAGAGTGGAACAAACCAGACTGAAGCTCAAGAAGCAACAGCTGGATTTGGATAGACAGTCTTTAGAATTAGAGAAGGAAAGACAGAAGTTGGGTTTAGATACCCATGGTGGCAGCAGCAGTATTCCCCATAGTCATCCTGCAAAAGAGCATGATTCCAGGAATCTGCACAAGATAGTTCCCCCTTATAAGGAGGGGGATGACATTAACAAGTGGTTTGCTGCACTTGAGAGGGCCTGTGCTGTACAGGATGTCCCTCAAAAGCAGTGGGCTGCTATCCTATGGCTATCATTTAGTGGAAAAGGTAGGGATAGGCTCCTTACAGTGAAAGAAAATGATGCCAATAATTTCCAAGTTCTTAAGAATGCACTCCTGGATGGTTATGGCTTAACCACTGAACAGTACAGGATAAAGTTCAGAGAAACCAAAAAGGAGTCTTCACAAGACTGGGTTGATTTCATTGACCATTCAGTGAAGGCCTTGGAGGGGTGGTTACATGGCAGTAAAGTTACTGATTATGAAAGCCTGTATAACACAATCCTGAGAGAGCATATACTTAATAATTGTGTGTCTGATTTGTTGCACCAGTACCTGGTAGACTCTGATCTGACCTCTCCCCAAGAATTGGGAAAGAAGGCAGACAAATGGGTCAGAACAAGGGTGAACAGAAAAGTTCATACAGGGGGTGACAAAGATGGCAATAAGAAGAAAGATGGTGAAAAATCTCAAGATAAGCATGGGGATAAGGGTAAAACCAAAGATCCCACTTCAAATCTTAAACACTCTTCAGAGGGTGGGGATAAAACAAATTCTTCCTCTTCTTCCCAACCTGCACACATTAAAAAGCCTTGGTGCTTTGTGTGTAAAAACAGAGGCCATAGGCCAGGGGATAAGTCCTGTCCAGGTAAACCCCCTGAGCCTACCACCACTAATACATCAAGCTCTAGTGCCCCTAGCAGTAGTGGTACTAGTGGTGGGACTGCTGGCAACAGTCAAGCAAAGGGTGTAGTTGGGTTCACTTATGGGTCCATAGTGGAAACTGATGTAATCAGTCCCAAGACAGTTTCTGTCACACCTAGTGGCATTGGCCTTGCCACACTGGCTGCTTGTCCCCTTACAATGGATAAGTACAGGCAGACAGTTTCAATAAATGGTGTTGAGGCCTTGGCCTACAGGGACACAGGTGGCAGTTTCACTTTGGTGACTGAAAACCTAGTGCCTCCTGAACAACACATCATTGGACAACAGTATAAGATTATTGATGTCCATAACTCCACTAAGTTTCTTCCCTTAGCTATAATTCAGTTTAGTTGGGGTGGAGTTACTGGCCCTAAGCAGGTGGTGGTATCACCTAGCTTACCTGTAGACTGTCTCTTAGGTAATGACCTAGAGGCCTCAGGTTGGGCTGATGTAGAGTTTTATGCCCATGCAGCCATGCTGGGCATCCCTGAGGAATTGTTCCCTCTCATTTCAAGTGAAATGAAAAAGCAAAGGAGAGAAGGCCTGAAAACTCAGGATCCCTCTCCATCAACAGGTAAAAAGGGTATCACAGTATCCCCTAACCACCCTACCATTCAGGATACCATTCCTGTGGTGGGAGAAACCTCTCCTGGGGTGGCACCTGTTCCAAGGGAATCATCAGCTGGCAAAGCTGGACTCCCTGAGGTGGAAGTACCTCTCTGTGGGATAACTAACATTGGTGAGAAAAACAGCACCATTTTAGTTAACATGGAGCATCCCTCCAACCCTCCCAGAGAAACTTTAGTGCAGAAACCCTGCACTACCTCACAACACTTAGGACAGCATCCCTGCCCTAGTGTGGAGCTCATAGGACAGCATCCCTGCCCTGCTCCAACTCAAGAGAAACAGCATCCCTGTTCTCTCTTCCAGCCAGATGGACAAAGTTTTTGCCCAGCTATGGCTTTTCTGAGACAGCATCCCTGTCTGGCATTTCCATCACTACAAATAGGTTCAGTGGACAATTCCCACTGCTCTAAACTAAAACTTACTGATAGAAACTCTGAAAATACATCTTCACATTGTTGCTTAGCTAAAAAAACTTCAAACAGGGTGGTTTACATCCCCACAGGGAAGTAACCATATAGTGGATGATAAAGGGAGTAACCAGTCTATTGCAGAGCTACTCTCTACTTATCACCACTTAGACAATAAAGTCTCAACTGGCCAAGGTTAGCCTTATTGTCCTTCGTTTGGGGGGGGGGTTGTGTGAGAAGGTAGCCTCTTTCTAGCCTTGTTACCCCCACTTTTGGCCTGTTTGTGAGTGTATGTCAGGGTGTTTGTCACTGTTTTCACTGTCTCACTGGGATCCTGATAGCCAGGCCTCAGTGCTCATAGTGAAAACACTATGTTTTCAGTATGTTTGTTATGTGTCACTGGGATCCTGCTGGTCAGGACCCCAGTGCTCATAAGGTTGTGGCCTATATGTATGTGTCACTGGGACCTTGTCACACAGGACCCCAGTGCTCATAGGTGTGCATGTATGTGTTCCCTGTGTGGTGCCTAACTGCCTCACTGAGGCTCTGCTAACCAGAACCTCAGTGGTTATGCTCTCTCATTACTTTCAAATTGTCACTAACAGGCTAGTGACCATTTTTACCAATTTACATTGGCTTACTGGAACACCCTTATAATTCCCTAGTATATGGTACTGAGGTACCCAGGGTATTGGGGTTCCAGGAGATCCCTATGGGCTGCAGCATTTCTTTTGCCACCCATAGGGAGCTCTGACAATTCTTACACAGGCCTGCCACTTCAGCCTGAGTGAAATAACGTCCACGTTATTTCACAGCCATTTTACACTGCACTTAAGTAACTTATAAGTCACCTATATGTCTAACCCTTACCTGGTAAAGGTTAGGTGCAAAGTTACTTAGTGTGTGGGCACCCTGGCACTAGCCAAGGTGCCCCCACATTGTTCAGAGCCAATTCACTGAACTTTGTGAGTGCGGGGACACCATTACACGCGTGCACTACATATAGGTCACTACCTATATGTAGCTTCACAATGGTAACTCCGAATATGGCCATGTAACATGTCTATGATCATGGAATTGCCCCCTCTATGCCATCCTGGCATTGTTGGTACAATTCCATGATCCCAGTGGTCTGTAGCACAGACCCTGGTACTGCCAGACTGCCCTTCCTGGGGTTTCACTGCAGCTGCTGCTGCTGCCAACCCCTCAGACAGGCAGCTGCCCTCCTGGGGTCCAGCCAGGCCTGGCCCAGGATGGCAGAACAAAGAACTTCCTCTGAGAGAGGGTGTGACACCCTCTCCCTTTGGAAAATGGTGTGAAGGCAGGGGAGGAGTAGCCTCCCCCAGCCTCTGGAAATGCTTTGTTGGGCACAGATGTGCCCAATTCTGCATAAGCCAGTCTACACCGGTTCAGGGACCCCTTAGCCCCTGCTCTGGCGCGAAACTGGACAAAGGAAAGGGGAGTGACCACTCCCCTGACCTGCACCTCCCCTGGGAGGTGTCCAGAGCTCCTCCAGTGTGCTCCAGACCTCTGCCATCTTGGAAACAGAGGTGCTGCTGGCACACTGGACTGCTCTGAGTGGCCAGTGCCACCAGGTGACGTCAGAGACTCCTGCTGATAGGCTCTTTCAGGTGTTAGTAGCCTTTCCTCTCTCCTAGGTAGCCAAACCCTCTTTTCTGGCTATTTAGGGTCTCTGTCTCTGGGGAAACTTTAGATAACGAATGCATGAGCTCAGCCGAGTTCCTCTGCATCTCCCTCTTCACCTTCTGATAAGGAAACGACCGCTGGAAGCCTGCAAACCTGCAACATAGTAGCAAAGACGACTACTGCAACTCTGTAACGCTGATCCTGCCGCCTTCTCGACTGTTTTCCTGCTTGTGCATGCTGTGGGGGTAGCCTGCCTCCTCTCTGCACCAGAAGCTCCGAAGAAATCTCCCGTGGGTCGACGGAATCTTCCCCCTGCAACCGCAGGCACCAAAAAGCTGCATCACCGGTCCCTTGGGTCTCCTCTCAGCACGACGAGCGAGGTCCCTCGAATCCAGCGACTCTGTCCAAGTGACCCCCACAGTCCAGTGACTCTTCAGTCCAAGTTTGGTGGAGGTAAGTCCTTGCCTCACCTCGCTGGGCTGCATTGCTGGGAACCGCGACTTTGCAAGCTACTCCGGCCCCTGTGCACTTCTGGCGGAAATCCTTTGTGCACAGCCAAGCCTGGGTCCACGGCACTCTAACCTGCATTGCACGACTTTCTAAATTGGTCTCCGGCGACGTGGGACTCCTTTGTGCAACTTCGGCGAGCACCGTTTCACGCATCCTCGTAGTGCCTGTTTCTGGCACTTCTCCGGGAGCTACCTGGTTTAGCGAGGTCTCATTGTCTTGCTCGACGTCCCCTCTCTCTTCAGGTCCAATTTGCGACCTCCTGGTCCCTCCTGGGCCCCAGCAGCGTCCAAAAACGCCAAACGCACGATTTGCGTGTAGCAAGGCTTGTTGGCGTCCTTCCGGCGGGAAAACACTTCTGCACGACTCTCCAAGGCGAGAGGGATCCGTCCACCAAAGGGGAAGTCTCTAGCCCTTTTCGTTCCTGCAGAAACCTCAGCTTCTTCTGTCCAGTCGAAGCTTCTTTGCACCCGCAGCTGGCATTTCCTGGGCATCTGCCCATCTCCGACTTGCTTGTGACTTTTGGACTTGGTCCCCTTGTTCCACAGGTACCCTAGATTGGAAATCCACAGTTGTTGCATTGCTGGTTTGTGTCTTTCCTGCATTATTCCTCTAACAAGACTCTTTTGTCCTTAGGGGAACTTTAGTGCACTTTGCACTCACTTTTCAGGGTCTTGGGGAGGGTTATTTTTCTAACTCTCACTATTTTCTAATAGTCCCAGCGACCCTCTACAAGGTCACATAGGTTTGGGGTCCATTCGTGGTTCGCATTCCACTTTTGGAGTATATGGTTTGTGTTGCCCCTATCCCTATGTTTCCCCATTGCATCCTATTGTAACTATACATTGTTTGCACTGTTTTCTAAGACTATACTGCATATTTTTGCTATTGTGTATATATATCTTGTGTATATTTCCTATCCTCTCACTGAGGGTACACTCTAAGATACTTTGGCATATTGTCATAAAAATAAAGTCCCTTTATTTTTAGTATAACTGTGTATTGTGTTTTCTTATGATATTGTGCATATGACACTAAGTGGTACTGTAGTAGCTTCACACGTCTCCTAGTTCAGCCTAAGCTGCTCTGCTAAGCTACCATTATCTATCAGCCTAAGCTGCTAGACACCCTATACACTAATAAGGGATAACTGGGCCTGGTGCAAGGTGCAAGTACCCCTTGGTACTCACTACAAGCCAGTCCAGCCTCCTACACTGAGTGAAATAACATCCACGTTATTTCACAGCCATTTACCACTGCACTTAAGTAACTTATAAGTCACCTATATGTGTAACCTTCACCTGGTGAAGGTTGGGTGCTAAGTTACTTAGTGTGTGGGCACCCTGGCACTAGCCAAGGTTCCCCAACATTGTTCAGGGCAAATTCCCCGGACTTTGTGAGTGCGGGGACACCATTACACGCGTGCACTATACATAGGTCACTACCGATGTATGGCGTCACAATGGTAACTCCGAACATGGCCATGTAACATGTCTAAGATCATGGAATTGTCACCCCAATGCCATTCTGGCATTGCGGAGACAATTCCATGATCCCCCGAGTCTCTAGCACAGACGTGGGTACTGCCAAACTGCCTTTCACAGGGTTTCACTGCAGCTGCTGCTGCTGCCAACCCCTCAGACAGGTTTCTGCCCTCCTGGGGTCCAGCCAGGCTTGGCCCAGGAAGGCATAACAAAGGACTTCCTAAGAGAGAGGGTGTTACACCCTCTCCCTTTGGAAAAAGGTGTCAGGGCTCAGGAGGAGTAGCCTCCCCTAGCCTCTGGAAATGCTTTGATGGGCACAGATGGTGCCCATCTCTGCATAAGCCAGTCTACACCGGTTCAGGGATCCCCCAGCCCTGCTCTGGCGCGAAACTGGACAAAGGAAAGGGGAGTGACCACTCCCCTGACCTGCACCTCCCAGGGGAGGTGTCCAGAGCTCCTCCAGTGTGCTCCAGACCTCTGCCATCTTGGAAACAGAGGTGCTGCTGGCACACTGGACTGCTCTGAGTGGCCAGTGCCAGCAGGTGACGTCAGAGACTCCTTCTGATAGGCTCTTACCTGTGTTGCTAGCCTATCCTCCTTCCTAGGTAGCCAAACCTCCTTTTCTGGCTATTTAGGGTCTCTGCTTTGGGGAATTCTTTAGATAACGAATGCAAGAGCTCATCAGAGTTCCTCTGCATCTCTCTCTTCACCTTCTGCCAAAGGATCGACCGCTGACTGCTCAGGACGCCTGCAAAACCGCAACAAAGTAGCAAAGACGACTACTGTAACCTTGTATCGCTGATCCTGCCGCTTTCTTGCCTGTTTCCTGGTGGTGCATGCTCTGAGGGTAGCCTGCCTCCTTCTTCCACCAGGAGCTCTGAAGAAATCTCCAGTGGGACGACGGAATCCTCCCCCTGCAACCGCAGGCAACAAAAGACTGCATCACCGGTCCTCTGGGTCCCTTCTCAGCACGATGAGCGTGGTCCCTGGAACTCAGCAACTCTGTTCAAGTGACAACCACAGTCCAGTGACTCTTCAGTCCAAGTTTGGTGGAGGTAAGTCCTTGCCTCCCCACGCTAGACTGCATTGCTGGGTACTGTGTGATTTGCAGTTGCTCCGGCTCCTGTGCACTCTTCCAGGATTTCCTTTGTGCACAGCCAAGCCTGGGTCCCCAACACTCTAACCTGCAGTGCACAACCTCCTGAGTTGTCCTCCGGCGTCGTGGGACTCCCTTTTGTGTCTTTGGTGATCTCCGGTTCACTTCTATTCTAAGTGCCTGTTTTGGCACTTCTGCGGATGCTGCCTGCTTCTGTGAGGTCTCCCTGACTTGCTGGGCGCTCCCTCTGTCTCCTCTTCATAGTGGCGATATCCTGGTCCCTCCTGGGCAACAGCAGCATCCAAAAACCTTTACCGCAACCCTTGCAGCTAACAAGGCTTGTTTACGGTCTTTCTGTGTGGGAACACCTCTGCGAGCTTCTTCACGACGTGTGACATCTATCCTGCAAAGGGGAAGTTTCTAGCCCTCTTCGTTCTTGCAGAATCCATAGCTTCTACCATCTGGTGGCAGCTTCTTTGCACCCTCAGCTGGCATTTCCTGGGCATCTGCCCAATCTCGACTTTGTCGCGACTCTTGGACTTGGTCCCCTTGTTCTACAGGTACTCTCGTCCAGAAATCCACTTTGATTGCATTGCTGGTGTTGGTCTTCCTTGCAGAATTCCCCTATCACGACTTATGTGCTCTCTGGGGAATATAGGTGCACTTTACACCTACTTTTCAGGGTCTTGGGGTGGGCTATTTTTTTAACCCTCACTGTTTTTTAACAGCCCCAGCGACCCTCTACAAGCTCACATAGGTTTGAGGTCCATTCGTGGTTCGCATTCCACTTTTGGAGTATATGGTTTGTGTTGCCCCTATACCTATGTGCTCCTATTGCAATCTACTGTAACTTTACATTGCTTGCATTACTTCCTTTTGATATTACTGCAAATTTTTGGTATTGTGTACATATATCTTGTGTATATTTGGCATCCTCATACTGAGGGTACTCACTGAGATACTTTTGGCATATTGTCATAAAAATAAAGTACCTTTATTTTTAGTATATCTGTGTATTGTGTTTTCTTATGATATTGTGCATATGACACCAGTGGTATAGTAGGAGCTTTGCATGTCTCCTAGTTCAGCCTAAGCTGCTCTGCTATAGCTACCTTTTATCGGCCTAAGCTGCTAGAAACACCTCTTCTACACTAATAAGGGATAACTGGACCTGGTACAGAGTGTAAGTACCCCTTGGTACCCACTACAAGCCAGGCCAGCCTCCTACATTGGTTGTGCAGCGGTGGGATAAGTACTGGTAACTACTTACCACTTTGTCATATTGTACTTTTCATAAGAGAAAAATATACAAAACAAGTTTAGTGTATGTACACTTAACCAAAAAGTTTTGCATTTCTTCTCTTACACTATCTGCTAAGTGTTGAAAAGTACTCCTAAACTTTCAAAAAGTTTCTAAAAAGTTGAAAAAGTTTTTTCTGTTTCCTTAAAAAGTCCTGAAACTTTTTTTCTTTTTTATCTGTCCCTAAACCTTTTCTATCATGTCTGATGTAGGAACTTCTATTAACTTGGTCAGCACAGCTTATGACCACCTTAACTGGAAGGGTTTAAGGAGTCTCTGCATTGATAGAGGTTTAGGGGTGGGAAAGAATCCCTCTAGAGAATTATTGTCTAACATGCTTATTGAGAATGATAAGGCCTTAGCTGGCACTTCCATTGAGAAGTTAGGAGATAGTTCACACTCTGACTCAGGGGAGCCCTGTAGGAGGCTGGACTGGCTTGTAGTGAGTACCAAGGGGTACTTGCACCTTGCACCAGGCCCAGTTATCCCTTATTAGTGTATAGGGTGTCTAGCAGCTTAGGCTGATAGATAATGGTAGCTTAGCAGAGCAGCTTAGGCTGAACTAGGAGACGTGTGAAGCTACCACAGTACCACTTAGTGTCATATGCACAATATCATAAGAAAACACAATACACAGTTATACTAAAAATAAAGGTACTTTATTTTTATGACAATATGCCAAAGTATCTTAGAGTGTACCCTCAGTGAGAGGATAGGAAATATACACAAGATATATATACACAATAGCAAAAATATGCAGTATAGTCTTAGAAAACAGTGCAAACAATGTATAGTTACAATAGGATGCAATGGGGAAACATAGGGATAGGGGCAACACAAACCATATACTCCAAAAGTGGAATGCGAACCACGAATGGACCCCAAACCTATGTGACCTTGTAGAGGGTCGCTGGGACTATTAGAAAATAGTGAGAGTTAGAAAAATAACCCTCCCTAAGACCCTGAAAAGTGAGTGCAAAGTGCACTAAAGTTCCCCTAAGGACAAAGAAGTCGTGTTAGAGGAATAATGCAGGAAAGACACAAACCAGCAATGCAACAACTGTGGATTTCCAATCTAGGGTACCTGTGGAACAAGGGGACCAAGTCCAAAAGTCACAAGCAAGTCGGAGATGGGCAGATGCCCAGGAAATGCCAGCTGCGGGTGCAAAGAAGCTTCGACTGGACAGAAGAAGCTGAGGTTTCTGCAGGAAAGAAAAGGGCTTGAGACTTTTCCTTTGGTGGATGGATCCCACTCGCCGTGGAGAGTCGTGCAGAAGTGATTTCCCGCCGAAAGGACGCCAACAAGCCTTGCTAGGCGCAAATCGTGCGTTTGGCGTTTTTGGACGCTGCTGGGGCCCAGGAGGGACCAGGAGGTCGCAAATTGGACCTGAAGAGAGAGGGGACGTCGAGCAAGACAAAGAGCCCTCACTGAAGCAGGTAGCTCCCGGAGAAGTGCCAGAAACAGGCACTACGAGGATGCGTGAAACGGTGCTCGCCGAAGTTGCACAAAGGAGTCCCACGTCGCCGGAGACCAACTTAGAAAGTCGTGCAATGCAGGTTAGAGTGCCGTGGACCCAGGCTTGGCTGTGCACAAAGGATTTCTGCCGGAAGTGCACAGGGGCCGGAGTAGCTTGCAAAGTCACGGTTCCCAGCAATGCAGCCCAGCGAGGTGAGGCAAGGACTTACCTCCACCAAACTTGGACTGAAGAGTCACTGGACTGTGGGGGTCACTTGGACAGAGTCGCTGGATTCGAGGGACCTCGCTCGTCGTGCTGAGAGGAGACCAAGGGACCGGTAATGCAGCTTTTTGGTGCCTGCGGTTGCAGGGGGAAGATTCCGTCGACCCACGGGAGATTTCTTCGGAGCTTCTGGTGCAGAGAGGAGGCAGGCTACCCCCACAGCATGCACAAGCAGGAAAACAGTCGAGAAGGCGGCAGGATCAGCGTTACAGAGTTGCACTAGTCGTCTTTGCTACTATGTTGCAGGTTTGCAGGCTTCCAGCGCGGTCAGCGGTCGTTTCCTTATCAGAAGGTGAAGAGAGAGATGCAGAGGAACTCGGATGAGCTCTTGCATTCGTTATCTGAAGTTTCCCCAGAGACAGAGACCCTAAATAGCCAGAAAAGAGGGTTTGGCTACCTAGGAGAGAGGATAGGCTACTAACACCTGAAGGGGCCTATCAGCAGGAGTCTCTGACGTCACCTGGTGGCACTGGCCACTCAGAGCAGTCCAGTGTGCCAGCAGCACCTCTGTTTCCAAGATGGCAGAGGTCTGGAGCACACTGGAGGAGCTCTAGACACCTCCCAGGGGAGGTGTAGGTCAGGGGAGTGGTCACTCCCCTTTCCTTTGTCCAGTTTCGCGCCAGAGCAGGGGCTAAGGGGTCCCTGAACCGGTGTAGACTGGCTTATGCAGAATTGGGCACCTCTGTGCCCAACAAAGCATTTCCAGAGGCTGGGGGAGGCTACTCCTCCCCTGCCTTCACACCATTTTCCAAAGGGAGAGGGTGTCACACCCTCTCTCAGAGGAAGTTCTTTGTTCTGCCATCCTGGGCCAGGCCTGGCTGGACCCCAGGAGGGCAGCTGCCTGTCTGAGGGGTTGGCAGCAGCAGCAGCTGCAGTGAAACCCCAGGAAGGGCAGTTTGGTACCAGGGTCTGTGCTACAGACCACTGGGATCATGGGATTGTGCCAACTATGCCAGGATGGTATAGAGGGGGCAATTCCATGATCATAGACATGTTACATGGCCATATTCGGAGTTACCATGGTGAAGCTACATATAGGTAGTGACCTATATGTAGTGCACGCGTGTAATGGTGTCCCCGCACTCACAAAGTTCAGGGAATTGGCTCTGAACAATGTGGGGGCACCTTGGCTAGTGCCAGGGTGCCCTCACACTAAGTAACTTTGCACCTAACCTTTACCAGGTAAAGGTTAGACATATAGGTGACTTATAAGTTACTTAAGTGCAGTGTAAAATGGCTGTGAAATAACGTGGACGTTATTTCACTCAGGCTGCAGTGGCAGGCCTGTGTAAGAATTGTCAGAGCTCCCTATGGGTGGCAAAAGAAATGCTGCAGCCCATAGGGATCTCCTGGAACCCCAATACCCTGGGTACCTCAGTACCATATACTAGGGAATTATAAGGGTGTTCCAGTAAGCCAATGTAAATTGGTAAAAATGGTCACTAGCCTGTCAGTGACAATTTGGAAAGAAATGAGAGAGCATAACCACTGAGGTTCTGATTAGCAGAGCCTCAGTGAGACAGTTAGTCACTACACAGGTAAGACATTCAGGCACACTTATGAGCACTGGGGCCCTGGGTTACCAGGGTCCCAGTGACACATACAACTAAAACAACATATATACAGTGAAAAATGGGGGTAACATGCCAGGCAAGATGGTACTTTCCTACAAGCCCCCAGTCAAAGTAATAGAAGGTAACCTTCCCAACCTGCCCCTTAGCAGACCACCTAGCATAGCTGGTACTAATGTGAGCTCACATCACAGTAGGGATGACTTTATTCTTGCAGGCCAGGTTGTTAGGGTGCCAACTGTTAGGGGCAGATCTCCCTCTGAGCATTCTCATCATTCTTCTGTGTCTAAGCATGCCCAACCCACCCACCCTGAAGACAGACTGTTAGAAAGGGAACTCAATAGATTGAGAGTGGAAGAGACCAGGCTGAAGCTTAAACAGCAACAGCTGGCTCTAGACAGGGAATCTCTAGACTTAGAAAAAGAGAGACAGAGGTTGGGGTTTGGACCCCATGGTGGCAGCAGCAGTATTACAGATAGTAATTCTGTGAAAGAGCATGTGTGAGAAAGTAGCCTCTTTCTAGCCTTGTTACCCCCACTTTTGGCCTGTTTGTGAGTGTATGTCAGGGTGTTTTCACTGTCTCACTGGGATCCTGCTAGCCAGGGCCCAGTGCTCATAGTGAAAACCCTATGTTTTCAGTATGTTTGTTATGTGTCACTGGGACCCTGCTAGTCAGGACCCCAGTGCTCATAAGTTTGTGGCCTATATGTATGTGTTCCCTGTGTGGTGCCTAACTGTCTCACTGAGGCTCTGCTAACCAGAACCTCAGTGGTTATGCTCTCTCATTTATTTCAAATTGTCACTAACAGGCTAGTGACCAATTTTACCAATTTACATTGGCTTACTGGAACACCCTTATAATTCCCTAGTATATGGTACTGAGGTACCCAGGGTATTGGGGTTCCAGGAGATCCCTATGGGCTGCAGCATTTCTTTTGCCACCCATAGGGAGCTCTGACAATTCTTACACAGGCCTGCCACTGCAGCCTGAGTGAAATAACGTCCACGTTATTTCACAGCCATTTTACACTGCACTTAAGTAACTTATAAGTCACCTATATGTCTAACCTTTACCTGGTAAAGGTTAGGTGCAAAGTTACTTAGTGTGTGGGCACCCTGGCACTAGCCAAGGTGCCCCCACATTGTTCAGAGCCAATTCCCTGAACTTTGTGAGTGCGGGGACACCATTACACGCGTGCACTACATATAGGTCACTACCTATATGTAGCTTCACAATGGTAACTCCGAATATGGCCATGTAACATGTCTATGATCATGGAATTGCCCCCTCTATGCCATCCTGGCATAGTTGGCACAATCCCATGATCCCAGTGGTCTGTAGCACAGACCCTGGTACTGCCAAACTGCCCTTCCTGGGGTTTCACTGCAGCTGCTGCTGCTGCCAACCCCTCAGACAGGCATCTGCCCTCCTGGGGTCCAGCCAGGCCTGGCCCAGGATGGCAGAACAAAGAACTTCCTCTGAGAGAGGGTGTGACACCCTCTCCCTTTGGAAAATGGTGTGAAGGCAGGGGAGGAGTAGCCTCCACCAGCCTCTGGAAATGCTTTGTTGGGCACAGAGGTGCCCAATTCTGCATAAGCCAGTCTACACCGGTTCAGGGACCCCTGAGCCCCTGCTCTGGCGCGAAACTGGACAAAGGAAAGGGGAGTGACCACTCCCCTGACCTGCACCTCCCCTGGGAGGTGTCCAGAGCTCCTCCAGTGTGCTCCAGACCTCTGCCATCTTGGAAACAGAGGTGCTGCTGGCACACTGGACTGCTCTGAATGGCCAGTGCCACCAGGTGACGTCAGAGACTCCTGCTGATAGGCTCCTTCAGGTGTTAGTAGCCTATCCTCTCTCCTAGGTAGCCAAACCCTCTTTTCTGGCTATTTAGGGTCTCTGTCTCTGGGGAAACTTTAGATAACGAATGCAAGAGCTCATCCGAGTTCCTCTGCATCTCTCTCTTCACCTTCTGATAAGGAATCGACTGCTGACCGCGCTGGAAGCCTGCAAACCTGCAACATAGTAGCAAAGACGACTACTGCAACTCTGTAACGCTGATCCTGCCGCCTTCTCGACTGTTTTCCTGCTTGTGCATGCTGTGGGGGTAGTCTGCCTCCTCTCTGCACCAGAAGCTCCGAAGAAATCTCCCGTGGGTTGTGAGAAGGTAGCCTCTTTCTAGCCTTGTTACCCCCACTTTTGGCCTGTTTGTGAGTGTATGTCAGGGTGTTTGTCACTGTTTTCACTGTCTCACTGGGATCCTGATAGCCAGGCCTTAGTGCTCATAGTGAAAACACTATGTTTTCAGTATGGTTGTTATGTGTCACTGGGATCCTGCTGGTCAGGACCCCAGTGCTCATAGGTTTGTGGCCTATATGTATGTGTCACTGGGACCCTGTCACACAGGGCCCCAGTGCTCATAGGTGTGCATGTATATGTTCCCTGTGTGGTGCCTAACTGTCTCACTGAGGCTCTGCTAACCAGAACCTCAGTGGTTATGCTCTCTCATTACTTTCAAATTGTCACTAACAGGCTAGTGACCAATTTTACCAATTTACATTGGCTTACTGGAACACCCTTATAATTCCCTAGTATATGGTACTGAGGTACCCAGGGTATTGGGGTTCCAGGAGATCCCTATGGGCTGCAGCATTTCTTTTGCCACCCATAGGGAGCTCTGACAATTCTTACACAGGCCTGCCACTGCAGCCTGAGTGAAATAACGTCCACGTTATTTCACAGCCATTTTACACAGCACTTAAGTAACTTATAAGTCACCTATATGTCTAACCTTTACCTGGTAAAGGTTAGGTGCAAAGTTACTTAGTGTGAGGGCACCCTGGCACTAGCCAAGGTGCCCCCACATTGTTCAGAGCCAATTCACTGAACTTTGTGAGTGCGGGGACACCATTACACGCGTGCACTACATATAGGTCACTACCTATATGTAGCTTCACCATGGTAACTCCGAATATGGCCATGTAACATGTCTATGATCATGGAATTGCCCCCTCTATGCCATCCTGGCATTGTTGGTACAATTCCATGATCCCAGTGGTCTGTAGCACAGACCCTGGTACTGCCAGACTGCCCTTCCTGGGGTTTCACTGCAGCTGCTGCTGCTGCCAACCCCTCAGACAGGCAGCTGCCCTCCTGGGGTCCAGCCAGGCCTGGCCCAGGATGGCAGAACAAAGAACTTCCTCTGAGAGAGGGTGTGACACCCTCTCCCTTTGGAAAATGGTGTGAAGGCAGGGGAGGAGTAGCCTCCCCCAGCCTCTGGAAATGCTTTGTTGGGCACAGATGTGCCCAATTCTGCATAAGCCAGTCTACACCGGTTCAGGGACCCCTTAGCCCCTGCTCTGGCGCGAAACTGGACAAAGGAAAGGGGAGTGACCACTCCCCTGACCTGCACCTCCCCTGGGAGGTGTCCAGAGCTCCTCCAGTGTGCTCCAGACCTCTGCCATCTTGGAAACAGAGGTGCTGCTGGCACACTGGACTGCTCTGAGTGGCCAGTGCCACCAGGTGACGTCAGAGACTCCTTGTGATAGGCTCCTTCAGGTGTTAGTAGCCTTTCCTCTCTCCTAGGTAGCCAAACCCTCTTTTCTGGCTATTTAGGGTCTCTGTCTCTGGGGAAACTTTAGATAACGAATGCATGAGCTCAGCCGAGTTCCTCTGCATCTCCCTCTTCACCTTCTGATAAGGAATCGACCGCTGACCGCGCTGGAAGCCTGCAAACCTGCAACATAGTAGCAAAGACGACTACTGCAACTCTGTAACGCTGATCCTGCCGCCTTCTCGACTGTTTTCCTGCTTGTGCATGCTGTGGGGGTAGTCTGCCTCCTCTCTGCACCGGAAGCTCCGAAGAAATCTCCCGTGGGTCGACGGAATCTTCCCCCTGCAACCGCAGGCACCAAAAAGCTGCATTGCCGGTCCCTTGGGTCTCCTCTCAGCACGACGAGCGAGGTCCCTCGAATCCAGCGACTCTGTCCAAGTGACCCCCACAGTCCAGTGACTCTTCAGCCCAAGTTTGGTGGAGGTAAGTCCTTGCCTCACCTCGCTGGGCTGCATTGCTGGGAACCGCAACTTTGCAGCTACTCCGGCTCCTGTGCACTTCCGGCGGAAATCCTTCGTGCACAGCCAAGCCTGGGTCCACGGCACTCTAACCTGCATTGCACGACTTTCTAAGTTGGTCTCCGGCGACGTGGGACTCCTTTGTGCGACTTCGGCGAGCACCGTTTCATGCATCCTCGTAGTGCCTGTTTCTGGCACTTCTCCTGGTGCTACCTGCTTCAGTGAGGGCTCTTTGTCTTGCTCGACGTCTCTCCTCTCTGCAGGTCCAATTTGCGACCTCCTGGTCCCTCCTGGGCCCCAGCAGCGTCCAAAAACGCCAAACGCACGATTTGCGTGTAGCAAGGCTTGTTGGCGTCCTTCCGGCGGGAAAACACTTCTGCACGACTCTCCAAGGCAAGAGGAATCCGTCCACCAAAGGGAAAGTCTCTAGCCCTTTTTGTTCCTGCAGAAACCTCAGCTTCTTCTGTCCTGTCGAAGCTTCTTTGCACCCGCAGCTGGCATTTCCTGGGCATCTGCCCATCTCCGACTTGCTTGTGACTTTTGGACTTGGTCCCCTTGTTCCACAGGTACCCTAGATTGGAAATCCACAGTTGTTGCATTGCTGGTTTGTGTCTTTCCTGCATTATTCCTCTAACACGACTATTTTGTCCTTAGGGGAACTTTAGTGCACTTTGCACTCACTTTTCAGGGTCTTAGGGAGGGTTATTTTTCTAACTCTCACTATTTTCTAATAGTCCCAGCGACCCTCTACAAGGTCACATAGGTTTGGGGTCCATTCGTGGTTCGCATTCCACATTTGGAGTATATGGTTTGTGTTGCCCCTATCCCTATGTTTCCCCATTGCATCCTATTGTAACTATACATTGTTTGCACTGTTTTCTAAGACTATACTGCCTATTTTTGCTATTGTGTATATATATCTTGTGTATATTTCCTATCCTCTCACTGAGGGTACACTCTAAGATACTTTGGCATATTGTCATACAAATAAAGTACCTTTATTTTTAGTATAACTGTGTATTGTGTTTTCTTATGATATTGTGCATATGACACTAAGTGGTACTGTAGTAGCTTCACACGTCTCCTAGTTCA
The DNA here is from genome assembly GCF_031143425.1 of Pleurodeles waltl. Taxonomy (NCBI): domain Eukaryota; kingdom Metazoa; phylum Chordata; class Amphibia; order Caudata; family Salamandridae; genus Pleurodeles; species Pleurodeles waltl. The sequence continues at coordinate 1,870,687,622 of NC_090444.1, read as the reverse complement.
GCCTAAGCTGCTCAGCTAAGCTACCATTATCTATCAGCCTAAGCTGCTAGACACCCTATACACTAATAAGGGATAACTGGGCCTGGTGCAAGGTGCAAGTACCCCTTGGTACTTACTACAAGCCAGTCCAGCCTCCTACATTGGTTGTGCAGTGGTGGGATAAGTGCTTGAGACTACTTACCACTCTTGTCATTGTACTTTTCATAAGAGAAAAATATACAAAACAAGGTCAGTGTATATACACATAGCCAAAAAGTTTTGCATTTCCTCTTTTCACTCTTTTCTAAGTGCTGAAAAGTACTTCTAAACTTTCAAAAAGTTCTTAAAAGTTTAAAAAGTTTTTTCTGTCTTTCCAAAAAGTTCTGAAAACTTTTTTCTCTTTGTCTATCACAATAACTCTCTCTAAAAAATGTCTGGCACAGGAAAAAATGTGGAACTGTCCAAACTTGCATATGATCACCTTAGCTGGAAAGGAGCAAGGAGTCTCTGCATAGAGAGAGGTTTGAGTGTAGGGAAGAATCCTTCCTTAGAACTGTTAATTAATATGCTTAGAGCACAGGATAAGGCCATGAGTGCCAAATCTGGTGAAAAAGTAGCTAATGGTTCTCAATCTGATCCAGGGACTCCCCCAGGAAAAGGTTCAGGGAAGAAACTTCTCAGCCTGCCCATTACTAGACAGTCTAGCATAGTTGGTACAGAGGTTGAATCACACCATACTAATGGTGTGCTCTCACATTATACTGGTAGCCAAGCTGTTAGGGTGCCCTCTGTAAGGGACAGGTCTCCTTCTGTTCATTCCCATCATACCTCTGTATCTAGAAATGTCCCTCCCACCCACCCTGATGACAGATTGTTAGAAAGGGAGCTCAATAGATTGAGAGTGGAACAAACCAGACTGAAGCTCAAGAAGCAACAGCTGGATTTGGATAGACAGTCTTTAGAATTAGAGAAGGAAAGACAGAAGTTGGGTTTAGATACCCATGGTGGCAGCAGCAGTATTCCCCATAGTCATCCTGCAAAAGAGCATGATTCCAGGAATCTGCACAAGATAGTTCCCCCTTATAAGGAGGGGGATGACATTAACAAGTGGTTTGCTGCACTTGAGAGGGCCTGTGCTGTACAGGATGTCCCTCAAAAGCAGTGGGCTGCTATCCTATGGCTATCATTTAGTGGAAAAGGTAGGGATAGGCTCCTTACTGTGAAAGAAAATGATGCTAATAATTTCCAAGTTCTTAAGAATGCACTCCTGGATGGTTATGGCTTAACCACTGAACAGTACAGGATAAAGTTCAGAGAGACCAAAAAGGAGTCTTCACAAGACTGGGTTGATTTTATTGACCATTCAGTGAAGGCCTTGGAGGGGTGGTTACATGGCAGTAAAGTTACTGATTATGAAAGCCTGTATAACACAATCCTGAGAGAGCATATACTTAATAATTGTGTGTCTGATTTGTTGCACCAGTACCTGGTAGACTCTGATCTGACCTCTCCCCAAGAATTGGGAAAGAAGGCAGACAAATGGGTCAGAACAAGGGTGAACAGAAAAGTTCATATAGGGGGTGACAAAGATGGCAATAAGAAGAAAGATGGTGAAAAATCTCAAGATAAGCATGGGGATAAGGGTAAAACCAAAGATCCCACTTCAAATCTTAAACACTCTTCAGAGGGTGGGGATAAAACAAATTCTTCCTCTTCTTCCCAACCTGCACACATTAAAAAGCCTTGGTGCTTTGTGTGTAAAAACAGAGGCCATAGGCCAGGGGATAAGTCCTGTCCAGGTAAACCCCCTGAGCCTACCACCACTAATACATCAAGCTCTAGTGCCCCTAGCAGTAGTGGTACTAGTGGTGGGACTGCTGGCAACAGTCAAGCAAAGGGTGTAGTTGGGTTCACTTATGGGTCCATAGTGGAAACTGATGTAATCAGTCCCAAGACAGTTTCTGTCACACCTAGTGGCATTGGCCTTGCCACACTGGCTGCTTGTCCCCTTACAATGGATAAGTACAGGCAGACAGTTTCAATAAATGGTGTTGAGGCCTTGGCCTACAGGGACACAGGTGCCAGTTTCACTTTGGTGACTGAAAACCTAGTGCACCCTGATCAACACATCATTGGACAACAGTATAAGATTATTGATGTCCATAACTCCACTAAGTTTCTTCCCTTAGCTATAATTCAGTTTAGTTGGGGTGGAGTTACTGGCCCTAAGCAGGTGGTGGTATCACCTAGCTTACCTGTAGACTGTCTCTTAGGTAATGACCTAGAGGCCTCAGGTTGGGCTGATGTAGAGTTTTATGCCCATGCAGCCATGCTGGGCATCCCTGAGGAATTGTTCCCTCTCATTTCAAGTGAAATGAAAAAGCAAAGGAGAGAAGGCCTGAAAACTCAGGATCCCTCTCCATCAACAGGTAAAAAGGGTATCACAGTATCCCCTAACCACCCTACCATTCAGGATACTATTCCTGTGGTGGGAGAAACCTCTCCTGGGGTGGCTCCTGTTCCAAGGGAATCATCAGCTGGAAAAGCTGGACTCCCTGAGGTGGAAGTACCTCTCTGTGGGATAACTAACATTGGTGAGAAAAACAGCACCATTTTAGTTAACATGGAGCATCCCTCCAACCCTCCCAGAGAAACTTTAGTGCAGAAACTCTGCACTGCCTCACAACACTTAGGACAGCATCCCTGCCCTAGTGTGGAGCTGATAGGACAGCATCCCTGCCCTGCTCCAACCCAAGAGAAACAGCATCCCTGTTCTCTCTTCCAGCCATATGGACAAAGTTTTTGCCCAGCTATGGCTTTTCTGAGACAGCATCCCTGTCTGGCATTTCCATCACTACAAATAGGTTCAGTGGACAATTCCCACTGCTCTAAACTAAAACTTACTGATAGAAACTCTGAAAATACATCTTCACATTGTTGCTTAGCTAAAAAACTTCAAACAGGGTGGTTTACATCCCCACAGGGAAGTAACCATATAGTGGATGATAAAGGGAGTAACCAGTCTATTGCAGAGCTACTATCTACTTATCACCACTTAGACAATAAAGTCTCAACTGGCCAAGGTTAGCCTTATTGTCCTTCGTTTGGGGGGGGGTTGTGTGAGAAGGTAGCCTCTTTCTAGCCTTGTTAGCCCCACTTTTGGCCTGTTTGTGAGTGTATGTCAGGGTGTTTGTCACTGTTTTCACTGTCTCACTGGGATCCTGATAGCCAGGCCTCAGTGCTCATAGTGAAAACACTATGTTTTCAGTATGGTTGTTATGTGTCACTGGGATCCTGCTGGTCAGGACCCCAGTGCTCATAGGTTTGTGGCCTATATGTATGTGTCACTGCGACCCTGTCACACAGGGCCCCAGTGCTCATAGGTGTGCATGTATATGTTCCCTGTGTGGTGCCTAACTGTCTCACTGAGGCTCTGCTAACCAGAACCTCAGTGGTTATGCTCTCTCATTACTTTCAAATTGTCACTAACAGGCTAGTGACCAATTTTACCAATTTACATTGGCTTACTGGAACACCCTTATAATTCCCTAGTATATGGTACTGAGGTACCCAGGGTATTGGGGTTCCAGGAGATCCCTATGGGCTGCAGCATTTCTTTTGCCACCCATAGGGAGCTCTGACAATTCTTACACAGGCCTGACACTGCAGCCTGAGTGAAATAACGTCCACGTTATTTCACAGCCATTTTACACTGCACTTAAGTAACTTATAAGTCACCTATATGTCTAACCTTTACCTGGTAAAGGTTAGGTGCAAAGTTACTTAGTGTGAGGGCACCCTGGCACTAGCCAAGGTGCCCCCACATTGTTCAGAGCCAATTCACTGAACTTTGTGAGTGCGGGGACACCATTACACGCGTGCACTACATATAGGTCACTACCTATATGTAGCTTCACCATGGTAACTCCGAATATGGCCATGTAACATGTCTATGATCATGGAATTGCCCCCTCTATGCCATCCTGGCATTGTTGGTACAATTCCATGATCCCAGTGGTCTGTAGCACAGACCCTGGTACTGCCAGACTGCCCTTCCTGGGGTTTCACTGCAGCTGCTGCTGCTGCCAACCCCTCAGACAGGCAGTTGCCCTCCTGGGGTCCAGCCAGGCCTGGCCCAGGATGGCAGAACAAAGAACTTCCTCTGAGAGAGGGTGTGACACCCTCTCCCTTTGGAAAATGGTGTGAAGGCAGGGGAGGAGTAGCCTCCCCCAGCCTCTGGAAATGCTTTGTTGGGCACAGATGTGCCCAATTCTGCATAAGCCAGTCTACACCGGTTCAGGGACCCCTTAGCCCCTGCTCTGGCGCGAAACTGGACAAAGGAAAGGGGAGTGACCACTCCCCTGACCTGCACCTCCCCTGGGAGGTGTCCAGAGCTCCTCCAGTGTGCTCCAGACCTCTGCCATCTTGGAAACAGAGGTGCTGCTGGCACACTGGACTGCTCTGAGTGGCCAGTGCCACCAGGTGACGTCAGAGACTCCTTGTGATAGGCTCCTTCAGGTGTTAGTAGCCTTTCCTCTCTCCTAGGTAGCCAAACCCTCTTTTCTGGCTATTTAGGGTCTCTGTCTCTGGGGAAACTTTAGATAACGAATGCCTGAGCTCAGCCGAGTTCCTCTGCATCTCCCTCTTCACCTTCTGATAAGGAATCGACCGCTGACCGCGCTGGAAGCCTGCAAACCTGCAACATAGTAGCAAAGACGACTACTGCAACTCTGTAACGCTGATCCTGCCGCCTTCTCGACTGTTTTCCTGCTTGTGCATGCTGTGGGGGTAGTCTGCCTCCTCTCTGCACCAGAAGCTCCGAAGAAATTTCCCGTGGGTCGACGGAATCTTCCCCCTGCAACCGCAGGCACCAAAAAGCTGCATTGCCGGTCCCTTGGGTCTCCTCTCAGCACGACGAGCGAGGTCCCTCGAATCCAGCGACGCTGTCCAAGTGACCCCTACAGTCCAGTGACTCTTCAGCCCAAGTTTGGTGGAGGTAAGTCCTTGCCTCACCTCGCTGGGCTGCATTGCTGGGAACCGCGACTTTGCAGCTACTCCGGCCCCTGTGCACTTCCGGCGGAAATCCTTCGTGCACATCCAAGCCTGGGTCCACGGCACTCTAACCTGCATTGCACGACTTTCTAAGTTGGTCTCCGGCGACATGGGCTCCTTTGTGCAACTTCGGCGAGCACCGTTTCACGCATCATTGTAGTGCCTGTTTATGGCACTTCTCCAGGTGCTACCTGCTTCAGTGAGGGCTGTTTGTCTTGCTCGACGTTTCCCCTCTCTGCAGGTCCAATTTGCGACCTCCTGGTCCCTCCTGGGCCCCAGCAGCATCCAAAAACGCCAAACGCACAATTTGCGTGTAGCAAGGCTTGTTGGCGTCCTTTCGGCGGGAAAACACTTTTGCACGACTCTACAAGGCAAGAGGGATCCGTCCACCAAAGGGGAAGTCTCTAGCCCTTTTTGTTCCTGCAGAAACCTCAGCTTCTTCTGTCCAGTCGAAGCTTCTTTGCACCCGCAGCTGGCATTTCCTGGGCATCTGCCCATCTCCGACTTGCTTGTGACTTTTGGACTTGGTCCCCTTGTTCCACAGGTACGCTAGATTGGAAATCCACAGTTGTTGCATTGCTGGTTTGTGTCTTTCCTGCATTATTCCTCTAACACAACTATTTTGTCCTTAGGGGAACTTTAGTGCACTTTGCACTCACTTTTCAGGGTCTTGGGGAGGGTTATGTTTCTAACTCTCACTATTTTCTAATAGTCCCAGCGACCCTCTACAAGGTCACATAGGTTTGGGGTCCATTCGTGGTTCGCATTCCACATTTGGAGTATATGGTTTGTGTTGCCCCTATCCCTATGTTTCCCCATTGCATCCTATTGTAACTATACATTGTTTGCACTGTTTTCTAAGACTATACTGCCTATTTTTGCTATTGTGTATATATATCTTGTGTATATTTCCTATCCTCTCACTGAGGGTACACTCTAAGATACTTTGGCATATTGTCATACAAATAAAGTACCTTTATTTTTAGTATAACTGTGTATTGTGTTTTCTTATGATATTGTGCATATGACACTAAGTGGTACTGTAGTAGCTTCACACGTCTCCTAGTTCAGCCTAAGCTGCTCAGCTAAGCTACCATTATCTATCAGCCTAAGCTGCTAGACACCCTATACACTAATAAGGGATAACTGGGCCTGGTGCAAGGTGCAAGTACCCCTTGGTACTCACTACAAGCCAGTCCAGCCTCCTACATGGGTCGACGGAATCTTCCCCCTGCAACCGCAGGCACCAAAAAGCTGCATTACCGGTCCCTTGGGTCTCCTCTCAGCACGACGAGCGAGGTCCCTCGAATCCAGCGACTCTGTCCAAGTGACCCCCACAGTCCAGTGACTCTTCAGCCCAAGTTTGGTGGAGGTAAGTCCTTGCCTCACCTCGCTGGGCTGCATTGCTGGGAACCGCGACTTTGCAGCTACTCCGGCCCCTGTGCACTTCCGGCGGAAATCCTTTGTGCACAGCCAAGACTGGGTCCACGGCACTCTAACCTGCATTGCACGACTTTCTAAGTTGGTCTCCGGCAACGTGGGCTCCTTTGTGCAACTTCGGCGAGCACCGTTTCACGCATCATTGTAGTGCCTGTTTCTGGCACTTCTCCAGGTGCTACCTGCTTCAGTGAGGGCTCTTTGTCTTGCTCGACGTTTCCCCTCTCTGCAGGTCCAATTTGCGACCTCCTGGTCCCTCCTGGGCCCCAGCAGCATCCAAAAACGCCAAACGCACAATTTGCGTGTAGCAAGGCTTGTTGGCGTCCTTTCGGCGGGAAAACACTTTTGCACGACTCTCCAAGGCAAGAGGGATCCGTCCACCAAAGGGGAAGTCTCTAGCCCTTTTTGTTCCTGCAGAAACCTCAGCTTCTTCTGTCCAGTCGAAGCTTCTTTGCACCCGCAGCTGGCATTTCCTGGGCATCTGCCCATCTCCGACTTGCTTGTGACTTTTGGACTTGGTCCCCTTGTTCCACAGGTACGCTAGATTGGAAATCCACAGTTGTTGCATTGCTGGTTTGTGTCTTTCCTGCATTATTCCTCTAACACAACTATTTTGTCCTTAGGGGAACTTTAGTGCACTTTGCACTCACTTTTCAGGGTCTTGGGGAGGGTTATGTTTCTAACTCTCACTATTTTCTAATAGTCCCAGCGACCCTCTACAAGGTCACATAGGTTTGGGGTCCATTCGTGGTTCGCATTCCACATTTGGAGTATATGGTTTGTGTTGCCCCTATCCCTATGTTTCCCCATTGCATCCTATTGTAACTATACATTGTTTGCACTGTTTTCTAAGACTATACTGCCTATTTTTGCTATTGTGTATATATATCTTGTGTATATTTCCTATCCTCTCACTGAGGGTACACTCTAAGATACTTTGGCATATTGTCATACAAATAAAGTACCTTTATTTTTAGTATAACTGTGTATTGTGTTTTCTTATGATATTGTGCATATGACACTAAGTGGTACTGTAGTAGCTTCACACGTCTCCTAGTTCAGCCTAAGCTGCTCAGCTAAGCTACCATTATCTATCAGCCTAAGCTGCTAGACACCCTATACACTAATAAGGGATAACTGGGCCTGGTGCAAGGTGCAAGTACCCCTTGGTACTCACTACAAGCCAGTCCAGCCTCCTACATGGGTCGACGGAATCTTCCCCCTGCAACCGCAGGCACCAAAAAGCTGCATTACCGGTCCCTTGGGTCTCCTCTCAGCACGACGAGCGAGGTCCCTCGAATCCAGCGACTCTGTCCAAGTGACCCCCACAGTCCAGTGACTCTTCAGCCCAAGTTTGGTGGAGGTAAGTCCTTGCCTCACCTCGCTGGGCTGCATTGCTGGGAACCGCGACTTTGCAGCTACTCCGGCCCCTGTGCACTTCCGGCGGAAATCCTTTGTGCACAGCCAAGACTGGGTCCACGGCACTCTAACCTGCATTGCACGACTTTCTAAGTTGGTCTCCGGCAACGTGGGACTCCTTTGTGCAACTTCGGCGAGCACCGTTTCACGCATCCTCGTAGTGCCTGTTTCTGGCACTTCTCCGGGTGCTACCAGCTTCAGAGAGGGCTCCTTGTCTTGCTCGACGTCCCCTCTCTCTGCTGGTCGAATTTGCGACCTCCTGGTCCCTCCTGGGCCTCAGCAGCATCCAAAAACGCTAACCGCACGATTTGCAGCTAGCAAGGCTTGTTGGCGTTCTTTTGGCGGGAAAACACTTCTGCACGACTCTCCAAGGCAAGAGGGATCCGTCCACCAAAGGGGAAGTCTCTAGCCCTTTTTGTTCCTGCAGAAACCTCAGCTTCTTCTGTCCAGTCGAAGCTTCTTTGCACCCGCAGCTGGCATTTCCTGGGCATCTGCCCATCTCCGACTTGCTTGTGACTTTTGGACTTGGTCCCCTTGTTCCACAGGTACCCTAGATTGGAAATCCACAGTTGTTGCATTGCTGGTTTGTGTCTTTCCTGCATTATTCCTCTAACACAACTATTTTGTCCTTAGGGGAACTTTAGTGCACTTTGCACTCACTTTTCAGGGTCTTGGGGAGGGTTATGTTTCTAACTCTCACTATTTTCTAATAGTCCCAGCGACCCTCTACAAGGTCACATAGGTTTGGGGTCCATTCGTGGTTCGCATTCCACATTTGGAGTATATGGTTTGTGTTGCCCCTATCCCTATGTTTCCCCATTGCATCCTATTGTAACTATACATTGTTTGCACTGTTTTCTAAGACTATACTGCCTATTTTTGCTATTGTGTATATATATCTTGTGTATATTTCCTATCCTCTCACTGAGGGTACACTCTAAGATACTTTGGCATATTGTCATACAAATAAAGTACCTTTATTTTTAGTATAACTGTGTATTGTGTTTTCTTATGATATTGTGCATATGACACTAAGTGGTACTGTAGTAGCTTCACACGTCTCCTAGTTCAGCCTAAGCTGCTCAGCTAAGCTACCATTATCTATCAGCCTAAGCTGCTAGACACCCTATACACTAATAAGGGATAACTGGGCCTGGTGCAAGGTGCAAGTACCCCTTGGTACTCACTACAAGCCAGTCCAGCCTCCTACATGGGTCGACGGAATCTTCCCCCTGCAACCGCAGGCACCAAAAAGCTGCATTACCGGTCCCTTGGGTCTCCTCTCAGCACGACGAGCGAGGTCCCTCGAATCCAGCGACTCTGTCCAAGTGACCCCCACAGTCCAGTGACTCTTCAGCCCAAGTTTGGTGGAGGTAAGTCCTTGCCTCACCTCGCTGGGCTGCATTGCTGGGAACCGCGACTTTGCAGCTACTCCGGCCCCTGTGCACTTCCGGCGGAAATCCTTTGTGCACAGCCAAGACTGGGTCCACGGCACTCTAACCTGCATTGCACGACTTTCTAAGTTGGTCTCCGGCAACGTGGGACTCCTTTGTGCAACTTCGGCGAGCACCGTTTCACGCATCCTCGTAGTGCCTGTTTCTGGCACTTCTCCGGGTGCTACCAGCTTCAGAGAGGGCTCCTTGTCTTGCTCGACGTCCCCTCTCTCTGCTGGTCGAATTTGCGACCTCCTGGTCCCTCCTGGGCCTCAGCAGCATCCAAAAACGCTAACCGCACGATTTGCAGCTAGCAAGGCTTGTTGGCGTTCTTTTGGCGGGAAAACACTTCTGCACGACTCTCCACGGCGAGAGGTATCCGTCCACCAAAGGGGAAGTCTCTAGCCCTTTTCGTTCCTGCAGAAACCTCAGCTTCTTCTGTCCAGTAGAAGCTTCTTTGCACCCGCAGCTGGCATTTCCTGGGCATTTGCCCATCTCCGACTTGTTTGTGACTTTTGGACTTGGTCCCCTTGTTCCACACGTACCCTAGATTGGAAATCCACAGTTGTTGCATTGCTGGTTTGTGTCTTTCATGCATTATTCCTCTAACACGACTTCTTTGTCCTTAGGGGAACTTTAGTGCACTTTGCACTCACTTTTCAGGGTCTTGGGGAGTGTTATTTTTCTAACTCTCACTATTTTCTAATAGTCCCAGCGACCCTCTACAAGGTCACATAGGTTTGGGGTCCATTCGTGGTTCGCATTCCACTTTTGGAGAATATGGTTTGTGTTGCCCCTATCCCTATGTTTCCCCATTGCATCCTATTGTAACTATACATTGTTTGCACTGTTTTCTAAGACTATACTGCATATTTTTGCTATTGTGTATATATATCTTGTGTATATTTCCTATCCTCTCACTGAGGGTACACTCTAAGATACTTTGGCATATTGTCATAAAAATAAAGTACCTTTATTTTTAGTATAACTGTGTATTGTGTTTTCTTATGATATTGTGCATATGACACTAAGTGGTACTGTAGTAGCTTCACACGTCTACTAGTTCAGCCTAAGCTGCTCTGCTAAGCTACCATTATCTATCAGCCTAAGCTGCTAGACACCCTATACACTAATAAGGGATAACTGGGCCTGGTGCAAGGTGCAAGTACCCCTTGGTACTCACTACAAGCCAGTCCAGCCTCCTACATTGGTTGTGCAGTGGTGGGATAAGTGCTTTGAGACTACTTACCACTCTTGTCATTGTACTTTTCATAAGAGAAAAATATACAAAACAAGGTCAGTGTATATACACATAGCCAAAAAGTTTTGCATTTCCTCTTTTCACTCTTTTCTAAGTGCTGAAAAGTACTTCTAACTTTCTAAAAAGTTCTAAAAAGTTTTAAAAGTATTTTTTTTCTCTGTCTTTCTAAAAGCTCTGACAAACTTTTTATCTTTTACTATCACTTTAACTCTCTCTAAAAATGTCTGGCACAGGCCAAAATGTTGATCTGTCCAAACTTGCATATGACAACCTTAGCTGGAAAAGAGCAAGGAGTCTCTGTATAGAGAGAGGTTTGAGTGTAGGGAAGAATCCTTCCTTGGAACTGTTACTTAACATGCTTAGAGAACAGGATAAGGCCATAGGTGCCTCATCTGTTGAAAAAGTACCTAATAGTTCCCAATCTGATTCAGGGACTCCCCCAGGAAAAGATTCAGGAAAGAAACTTCCTAGCCTGCCCATTACTAGACAGTCTAGCATAGTTGGTAATGATGATGAGCCACACCATACAAATAGTGTTGTCTCACATCATAGCAAAAGCATTTATTCTCACCATACTGGTAGTAATGTTTCTGTTAGCCAAGCTGTTAGGGTGGTTTCTGTAAGGGACAGGTCTCCTTCTGTTCATTCCCATCATACCTCTGTATCTAGGAATGTCCCTCCCACCAACCCTGATGACAGAATGTTAGAGAGGGAACTCAATAAGTTGAGGGTGGAACAAACCAGACTGAAGCTTAAAAAGCAACAGCTGGATTTGGATAGACAGTCTTTTGAACTAGAGAAGGAAAGACAGAAGTTGGGTTTAGAAACCCAACGTGGCAGCAGCAGTATTCCCCATAGTCATCCTGCAAAAGAGCATGATTCCAGGAATCTGCACAAGATAGTTCCCCCTTATAAGGAGGGGGATGACATTAACAAGTGGTTTGCTGCACTTGAGAGGGCCTGTGTTGTACAGGATGTCCCTCAAAGGCAGTGGGCTGCTATCCTATGGCTATCATTTAGTGGAAAAGGTAGGGATAGGCTCCTTACTGTGAAAGAAAGTGATGCCAATAATTTTACAGTTCTTAAGAATGCACTCCTGGATGGTTATGGCTTAACCACTGAACAATACAGGATAAAGTTCAGAGAGACCAAAAAGGAGTCTTCACAAGACTGGGTTGATTTCATTGACCATTCAGTGAAGGCCTTGGAGGGGTGGTTACATGGCAGTAAAGTTACTGATTATGAAAGCCTGTATAACATAATCCTGAGAGAGCATATACTTAATAATTGTGTGTCTGATTTGTTGCACCAGTACCTGATAGACTCTGATCTGACCTCTCCCCAAGAATTGGGAAAGAAGGCAGACAAATGGGTCAGAACAAGGGTGAACAGAAAAGTTCATACAGGGGGTGACAAAGATGGCAATAAGAAGAAAGATGGTGAAAAATCTCAAGATAAGCATGGGGATAAGGGTAAAACCAAAGATCCCACTTCAAATCTTAAGCACTCTTCAGAGGGTGGGGATAAAACTAATTCTTCCTCTTCTTCTCAACCTGCACACATTAAAAAGCCTTGGTGCTTTGTGTGTAAAAACAGAGGCCATAGGCCAGGGGATAAGTCCTGTCCAGGTAAACCCCCTGAGCCTACCACCACTAATACATCAAGCTCTAGTGCCCCTAGCAGTAGTGGTACTAGTGGTGGGACTGCTGGCAACAGTCAAGTGAAGGGATTAGTTGGATTCACTTTTGGGTCCATAGTAGAAACTGGGGTAGTCAGTCCCAAGACAGTTTCTGTCACACCTAGTGGCATTGGCCTTGCCACACTGGCTGCTTGTCCCCTTACAATGGATAAGTACAGGCAGACAGTTTCAATAAATGGTGTTGAGGCCTTGGCCTACAGGGACACAGGTGCCAGTATCACTTTGGTGACTGAAAACCTAGTGCACCCTGATCAACACATCATTGGACAACAGTATAAGATTATTGATGTCCATAACTCCACTAAGTTTCTTCCCTTAGCTATAATTCAGTTTAGTTGGGGTGGAGTTACTGGCCCTAAGCAGGTGGTGGTATCACCTAGCTTACCTGTAGACTGTCTCTTAGGTGATGACCTAGAGGCCTCAGGTTGGGCTGATGTAGAGTTTTATGCCCATGCAGCCATGCTGGGCATCCCTGAGGAATTGTTCCCTCTCATTTCTACTGAAATGAAAAAGCAAAGGAGAGAAGGCCTGAAAACTCAGGATCCCTCTCCATCAACAGGTAAAAAGGGTATCACAGTATCCCCTAACCACCCTACCATTCAGGATACCATTCCTGTGGTGGGAGAAACCTCTCCTGGGGTGGCACCTGTTCCAAGGGAATCATCAGTTAGCAAAACTGTACTCCCTGAGGTGGAAGTACCTCTCTGTGGGATAACTAACATTGGTGAGAAAAAGAGCACCATTTTAGTTAACATGGAGCATCCGTCCAACCCTCCCAGAGAAACTTTATTGCAGAAACCCTGCACTGCCTCACAACACTTAGGACAGCATCCCTGCCCTAGTGTGGAGCTCATAGGACAGCATCCCTGCCCTGCTCCAACTCAAGAGAAACAGCATCCCTGTTCTCTCTTCCAGCCATATGGACACAATTTTTGCCCAGCTATGGCTTTTCTGAGACAGCATCCCTGTCTGGCATTTCCATCACTACAAATAGGTTCAGTGGACAATTCCCACTGCTCTAAACTAAAGCTTACTGATAGAAACTCTGAAAATACATCTTCACATTGTTGCTTAGCTAAAAAACTTCAAACAGGGTGGTTTACATCCCCACAGGGAAGTAACCATATAGTGGATGATAAAGGGAGTAACCAGTCTATTGCAGAGCTACTCTCTACTTATCACCACTTAGACAATAAAGTCTCAACTGGCCAAGGTTAGCCTTATTGTCCTTCGTTTGGGGGGGGTTGTGTGAGAAAGTAGCCTCTTTCTAGCCTTGTTACCCCCACTTTTGGCCTGTTTGTGAGTGTATGTCAGGGTGTTTTCACTGTCTCACTGGGATCCTGCTAGCCAGGGCCCAGTGCTCATAGTGAAAACCCTATGTTTTCAGTATGTTTGTTATGTGTCACTGGGACCCTGCTAGTCAGGACCCCAGTGCTCATAAGTTTGTGGCCTATATGTATGTGTTCCCTGTGTGGTGCCTAACTGTCTCACTGAGGCTCTGCTAACCAGAACCTCAGTGGTTATGCTCTCTCATTTATTTCAAATTGTCACTAACAGGCTAGTGACCAATTTTACCAATTTACATTGGCTTACTGGAACACCCTTATAATTCCCTAGTATATGGTACTGAGGTACCCAGGGTATTGGGGTTCCAGGAGATCCCTATGGGCTGCAGCATTTCTTTTGCCACCCATAGGGAGCTCTGACAATTCTTACACAGGCCTGCCACTGCAGCCTGAGTGAAATAACGTCCACGTTATTTCACAGCCATTTTACACTGCACTTAAGTAACTTATAAGTCACCTATATGTCTAACCTTTACCTGGTAAAGGTTAGGTGCAAAGTTACTTAGTGTGTGGGCACCCTGGCACTAGCCAAGGTGCCCCCACATTGTTCAGAGCCAATTCCCTGAACTTTGTGAGTGCGGGGACACCATTACACGCGTGCACTACATATAGGTCACTACCTATATGTAGCTTCACAATGGTAACTCCGAATATGGCCATGTAACATGTCTATGATCATGGAATTGCCCCCTCTATGCCATCCTGGCATAGTTGGCACAATCCCATGATCCCAGTGGTCTGTAGCACAGACCCTGGTACTGCCAAACTGCCCTTCCTCGGGTTTCACTGCAGCTGCTGCTGCTGCCAACCCCTCACACAGGCATCTGCCCTCCTGGGGTCCAGCCAGGCCTGGCCCAGGATGGCAGAACAAAGAACTTCCTCTGAGAGAGGGTGTGACACCCTCTCCCTTTGGAAAATGGTGTGAAGGCAGGGGAGGAGTAGCCTCCCCCAGCCTCTGGAAATGCTTTGTTGGGCACAGAGGTGCCCAATTCTGCATAAGCCAGTCTACACCGGTTCAGGGACCCCTTAGCCCCTGCTCTGGCGCGAAACTGGACAAAGGAAAGGGGAGTGACCACTCCCCTGACCTGCACCTCCCCTGGGAGGTGTCCAGAGCTCCTCCAGTGTGCTCCAGACCTCTGCCATCTTGGAAACAGAGGTGCTGCTGGCACACTGGACTGCTCTGAGTGGCCAGTGCCACCAGGTGACGTCAGAGACTCCTTGTGATAGGCTCCTTCAGGTGTTAGTAGCCTATCCTCTCTCCTAGGTAGCCAAACCCTCTTTTCTGGCTATTTAGGGTCTCTGTCTCTGGGGAATCTTTAGATAACGAATGCAAGAGCTCATCCGAGTTCCTCTGCATCTCTCTCTTCACCTTCTGATAAGGAATCAACTGCTGACCGCGCTGGAAGCCTGCAAACCTGCAACATAGTAGCAAAGACGACTACTGCAACTCTGTAACGCTGATCCTGCCGCCTTCTCGACTGTTTTCCTGCTTGTGCATGCTGTGGGGGTAGTCTGCCTCCTCTCTGCACCAGAAGCTCCGAAGAAATCTCCCGTGGGTCGACGGAATCTTCCCCCTGCAACCGCAGGCACCAAAAAGCTGCATTACCGGTCCCTTGGGTCTCCTCTCAGCACGACGAGCGAGGTCCCTCGAATCCAGCAACTCTGTCCAAGTGACCCCCACAGTCCAGTGACTCTTCAGCCCAAGTTTGGTGGAGGTAAGTCCTTGCCTCACCTCGCTGGGCTGCATTGCTGGGATCTGCGACTTTGCAGCTACTCCGGCCCCTGTGCACTTCCGGCGGAAATCCTTTGTGCACAGCCAAGCCTGCGTCCACGGCACTCTAACCTGCATTGCACGACTTTCTAAGTTAGTCTCCGGCGACGTGGGACTCCTTTGTGCAACTTCGGCGAGCACCATTTCACGCATCCTCGTAGTGCCTGTTTTTGGCACTTCTCCGGGTGATACCAGCTTCAGAGAGGGCTCCTTGTCTTGCTCGACGTCCCCTCTCTCTGCTGGTCCAATTTGCGACCGCCTGGTCCCTCCTGGGCCTCAGCAGCATCCAAAAACGCTAACCGCACAATTTGCAGTTAGCAAGGCTTGTTGGCGTTCGTTCGGCGGGAAAATACTTCTGCACGACTTTCCACGGCGAGAGGGATCCGTCCACCAAAGGGGAAGTCTCTAGCCCTTTTCGTTCCTGCAGAAACCTCAGCTTCTTCTGTCCAGTAGAAGCTTCTTTGCACCCGCAGCTGGCATTTCCTGGGCATTTGCCCATCTCCGACTTGCTTGTGACTTTTGGACTTGGTCCCCTTGTTCCACAGGTACCCTAGATTGGAAATCCACAGTTGTTGCATTGCTGGTTTGTGTCTTTCCTGCATTATTCCTCTAACACGACTTCTTTGTCCTTAGGGGAACTTTAGTGCACTTTGCACTCACTTTTCAGGGTCTTGGGGAGGGTTATTTTTCTAACTCTCACTATTTTCTAATAGTCCCAGCGACCCTCTACAAGGTCACATAGGTTTGGGGTCCATTCGTGGTTCGCATTCCACTTTTGGAGTATATGGTTTGTGTTGCCCCTATCCCTATGTTTCCCCATTGCATCCTATTGTAACTATACATTGTTTGCACTGTTTTCTAAGACTATACTGCATATTTTTGCTATTGTGTATATATATCTTGTGTATATTTCCTATCCTCTCACTGAGGGTACACTCTAAGATACTTTGGCATATTATCATAAAAATAAAGTACCTTTATTTTTAGGCTAACTGTGTATTGTGTTTTCTTATGATATTGTGCATATGACACTAAGTGGTACTGTAGTAGCTTCACACGTCTCCTAGTTCAGCCTAAGCTGCTCTGCTAAGCTACCATTATCTATCAGCCTAAGCTGCTAGACACCCTATACACTAATAAGGGATAACTGGGCCTGGTGCAAGGTGCAAGTACCCCTTGGTACTCACTACAAGCCAGTCCAGCCTCCTACAGCATGATTCTAGGAATCTGCATAAGATAGTTCCCCCTTACAAGGAGGGGGATGACATTAACAAGTGGTTTGCTGCACTTGAGAGGGCCTGTGCTGTACAGGGGGTCCCTCAAAGGCAGTGGGCTGCTATCCTATCGCTATCTTTCAGTGGAAAGGGTAGGGATAGGCTCCTTACTGTTAAGGAAAGTGATGCCAATAATTTTACAGTTTTGAAGAATGCACTCTTGGATGGATTTGGCTTAACCACTGAACAATACAGGATTAAGTTCCGAGAAACCAGAAAAGAGTCCTCACAAGACTGGGTAGACTTTTTTGACTATTCAGTGAATGCCTTGGAGGGGTGGTTACATGGCATTAAAGTTTCCGACTATGAAGGCCTGTACAATCTAATCTTCAGAGAGCATATTCTGAATAACTGTGTGTCTGATTTGTTACACCAATACCTAGTGGACTCAGATCTGACCTCTCCCCAAGAATTGGGAAAGAAGGCAGACAAATGGGTCAGAACAAGAGTGAACAGAAAAGTTCATACAGGGGGTGACAAGGATGGCAAGAAGAAGGATGGTAAGTCTTCAGAGAAGGGTGGGGACAAATCTAAAAATGAGTCTTCATCAGGCCCACAAAAACAGTCTGGTGGGGGTGGTGGGTCCAAATCCTCTTCTAATCAAGTAAAGAAACCATGGTGCTATTTCTGTAAAGTAAAAGGCCATTGAACAACTGATGCCAGTTGTCCAAAGAAAAGCACCAAGCCTCCCACTACCACAACCCCTACTGCTACACCTAGTGCCCCTAGTAATAGCAGGGGTGGTGGAAGCAAACCTACTAATAGTCAATCCAAGGGAGTAGCTGGGCTCACTTTTGGTAATTTAGTTGGGGTTGGTCTTGTTAGGGAGACCACAGAGGCTGTGCTAGTCTCTGAAGGTGCCATTGATTTGGCCACCTTGGATGCTTGTCCCCTTAATATGGATAAGTACAAGCAACTTCCCCTCATCAATGGTGTTGAGGTTCAGGCCTACAGGGACACAGGTGCCAGTGTAACCATGGTAATAGAGAAACTGGTACACCCTGAACAACACCTACTTGGTCACCAGTACCAAGTGACAGACGCTCATAACAACACTCTTAGCCACCCCATGGCTGTTGTGAATCTCAACTGGGGGGGGGGGGTTACTGGTCCAAAGAAAGTTGTGGTTGCCTCAGATTTACCTGTAGACTGTCTACTAGGGAATGATTTAGAGACACCAGCTTGGGCAGAAGTGGAGTTGGAGGCTCATGCAGCAATGCTGGGCATTCCTGGGCACATTTTTACTTTAACCAGGGCTCAGGCCAAAAAGCGAAAAGGACAGGGTGACTTGGATCCTGGAAGAATGGACCAAGTGCTCCCTAAAGCTAGGGTTAGTAAAGGTAAAACACTACCTACTATCCCTCCCTCTACAGATGATTCTACTTCTGAGGAAGAAGAATTTCCCCCCTGTGCAGAACCTTCACCAGAGGAGCTGGAAGCAGACACTGCTGAGCTTTTGGGTGAAGGGGGGCTTGCCAGGGAGGAGCTGAGTGTGGCACAGCAAACCTACCCCACATTAGAGGGTCTAAGGCAGCAAGCTGTCAAACAGCAAAATGGGGATGTCAGTGACTCACATAGAGTTTACTGGGAGGACAACCTCTTGTATACAGAGGCAAGGGACCCAAAACCTGGAGCAGCCAGGAGATTGGTCATTCCCCTGCAATACAGAGAGTTCCTCCTAACTCTGGCACACGACATTCCCATGGCTGGAAATTTGGGTCAAATTAAAACATGGGAAAGGCTTTTCCCCCTGTTTCATTGGCCTAGGGTGTCAGAGGACACAAAAGACTTTTGTAAGTCCTGTGTGACCTGCCAAGCCAGTGGCAAGACTGGTGGCACACCAAAGGCTCCCCTTATTCCACTGCCTGTGGTTGGGGTTCCCTTTGAAAGGGTAGGGGTTGGCATACTTGGCCCCCTTGACCCTCCTACTGCTTCAGGCAATAGGTTTATCTTGGTGGTAGTGGATGTAGGAAAGTACCATCTTGCCTGGCATGTTACCCCCATATTTCAGTGTATATATGTTGTTTTAGTGTATGTGTCACTGGGACCCTGCCAGCCAGGGCCCCAGTGCTCATAAGTGTGCCCTGTATGTGTTCCCTGTTTGATGACTAACTGTCTCACTGAGGCTCTGCTAACCAGAACCTCAGTGGTTATGCTCTCTCTTTGCTTTCCAAATTGTCACTAACAGGCTAGTGACCAATTTCACCAATTCACATTGGCACACTGGAACACCCTTATAATTCCCTAGTATATGGTACTGAGGTACCCAGGGTATTGGGGTTCCAGGAGATCCCTATGGGCTGCAGCATTTCTTTTGCCACCCATAGGGAGCTCTGACAATTCTTACACAGGCCTGCCACTGCAGCCTGAGTGAAATAACGTCCACGTTATTTCACAGCCATTTACCACTGCACTTAAGTAACTTATAAGTCACCTATATGTCTAAACTTTACCTGGTAAAGGTTGGGTGCTAAGTTACCAAGGGGGTCATTACAACCCTGGCAGACGGTGTTAAAGCAGCGGAAATACCGCAAACAGGCCGGCGGACAAAAAAAGGGAATTATGACCCTGGCGGAAACCGCCAACAAAGACAGCCACTTTAACACTTCGCCCGCCACGGCGGTACAGACAAGCAGCGCGGCGGTCACCGCCAACAGACAGGCGGAAGACAATGTACCGCCCACAGTATTACAACCCGCCAATCCGCCACCTTTTCCGGAGCAGATTCACCGTGGATAAAAACACGGCGGAAACAGCTTTTGCTATGGGAAAACGCTCACCTTAACATATCCCAAGAGGAACGAGGAATCCATGGAGCCGGAACTCCAAATACTCCCTGCCCTTGTCTTTCTGCTCCTCTACGACCAACAGCTACGTAGGCGCCGCAGACAACGGTGAGTACTGCACCTACGACATGGGGGAGGGGGAGGCAAAAGTTAGGGGGACACACACCAAACACCCCCACCCCCACCCTCGCATATTAAAACATTCACACCAATGCATTCACAAAAACTCACAGTAACAACCCACAATCCCCCCGGAAGAATGAATATACAAAGCGAAAATCGGTCAAACAATGTAATGTGCCAGTATACATGTCATACAAAAATATACAGATATATATTTGAAAATCAGTCATCATTATATACAAGACGAGAAGTAGTGCAGATATGTACATAACAATGTCTGTGCACCAACAGTCCAAAAATGCATGGGCGAGGCCCACAAACGATACCTGACCACAATCGGAGAGAACACTGCATCAGATAGAAATACTACAGGCACCTCAGGGGGAAGGGAAGGGGGGGCACCTCAGCCGGATGACTGCAAAGCCAGATCCACGACGGGGCTCCATGCCCATTTATGCCATCCTGGGGAGTGCAAAGCCACAGTCTCTCAAGTCTATACAGTGGGTGGGTTGCCCACTGTGCCATCCTGGGGAGTGCAAAGCCACAGTCTCTCAAGTCTCTACAGTGGGTGGGTTGCCCACTGTGCCATCCTGGGGAGTGCAAAGCCACAGTCTCTCAAGTCTCTACAGTGGGTGGGTTGCCCACTGTGCCATCCTGGGGAGTGCAAAGCCACAGTCTCTCAAGTCTATACAGTGGGTGGGTTGCCCACTGTGCCATCCTGGGGAATGCAAAGCCACAGTCTCTCAAGTCTCTACAGTGGGTGGGTTGCCCACTGTGCCATCCTGGGGAGTGCAAAGCCACAGTCTCTCAAGTCTCTACAGTGGGTGGGTTGCCCACTGTGCCATCCCGGGGAGTGCAAAACCACAGTCTCTCAAGTTGATGCAGGTCTCTACTGGTCTTGGGGGGGACTGGTGCCCAGACTGGATGAGTCTCCCCGTGAAAGGTCCTGTCCCGTCACTGTCCCAGCTGCACATGGGATAAGGATGCCTGATGTGGCGGTCCATTCATTCCTACCCGGTGCATTGCCCTGTTCAGCGGTGCTTTGCCATGGCGGTTCAGGACTGTTCAGCGGTGCTTTGCTATGGCGGTCTTTGCCCTGTTCAGCGGTGCTTTGCCATGGCGGTTCAGGACTGTTCAGCGGTGCTTTGCCATGCGGTCTTTGCCCTGTTCAGCGGTGCTTTGACATGGCGGTTCTGATAAAGACATTGGTGTGTGGCATGACGTTCTCTACAGTGGACATTGGTGTGTGGCATGACGTTTCATCATTGCCCAGCGGGGCTGTGGCAGCCGGGGCCCTCCAGGGCACTGACTCCGGCGGTGGTCTCCGGACCAGTGACGATACTTGGGCCCTCCTGGGCACTGACTCCGGCGGCGGCGGTGGTCTCCTGACCAGTGACGATACTTGGGCCCTCCTGGGCTGTGACTCTGGCGGTGGTCTCCTGACCAGTGACGATACTTGGGCCCTCCTGGGCTGTGACTCCGGCGGTGGTCTCCTGACCAGTGACGATACTTGGGCCCTCCTGGGCTGTGACTCCGGCGTGGCAGTGGTCTCCTGACCAGTGACGATTCTTGGGCCCTCCTGGGCAATGACTCTGGCGGTGGTCTCTGGACCAGTAACAACGGTGCTGGCGGTTGTGTCTTGACCGCCGGAAATGATGGCGCACTTCTCCGCCGTGACACTCACAACAGGCTGGGGAGACCTCCTCTGGCCCTTCCCCACCTTTGGTGGAGTCACAGCTGACTCTCCAATCCCCTTGGAACCCATGTCAGTTGTTTTCCCACCAGGAGTCTTAACACGGTCCCGTCGTCCACTCTCCAATTTTAGAGCCTTTACAGGGGATGGGCTGCCAGTGCCTTGGCTCTGGGTCCTATTGCTTGCCCTGGTGGACGGTGCACTCCAAAAACCTTGAACAGGCACCACTGGTATTGGAGGCTTTTTGGCTGAGGCGCTACGACGGGACTGATGAATTGGAGGGGGGGGGGTGGGGGCAAAAAGGTCAACTTTACAGAGGGACAGTTTCTGACGAACACTGGCATGGGTAGCTGGAGGGGGTCTGGGAGTGGAGGAAGAAGAGGTGGTTCTAGGAGGTGTCACTTTAGCTGTTTTGGGTGCAGGTGAAGGTACTGGAGGCTGTCGTGAGGTGGATGGATGTTGGGTGAGTGATTGCCGGCGTTTGGGTACTTTGGGAGGGGGAGTCACAGACACACTGGGAGAGGACACAGGGGACGTGTAAATGGCAGTGGAGGTGGTGAGTGCAGGTGAGCGGCTTGTGGTGTTGGGTGTCCTGGTGCGATTCATGGTGCCTGTAGATGTGGTGCATGCAGGTGTGTGTGTAGACGAGACTGGGAGGGAGGAGGGAGAAGAGGAGGAGGGGGACACAGTGGAGGCAGTGGATGTTGTTGTGTCTGTATGTGGGTGAGGCTTGCGTGAGTGCATGTGGTGTGTTTGGTGCCTATGTTTGCTTGAGCTACTTGGGTGTGTTGACTTGTGTCCATGCTGGTCTGTAGGTGTGCTTGGGATGGGCTGGGGTACAGGAGATTGGGTCTGGGTGGAGGAAGTTGGAGGGGGGAGGCTAGACACAGGGACAATGGCTGCCATCAGTGCTGAGGCCAAAGATTGCAGGGTTCGCTGAAGGACAGCCTGACCAGAATGAATGCCCTCCAGGAATGCATTACCGTGTTGCAACTCTCGTTCTACACCCTGGATGGCATTCACAATGGTAGACTGCCCAACAGTGAGTGACCTGAGGAGGTCAATGGCCTCCTCACTGAGGGCAGCAGGGGTGAATGGGGCAGGGCCTGGGGTGCCTGGGGCGAAGGTGATGCCCACCCTCCTGGGTGAGCGGGCACGTGGCGAACGCTGAGTGGCTGCTGGGAGGGCGGTGCTGGTAGGGGAGGTGGCGGCTGTACCTGTAGAGGTGGGGGGCACAGATGGTGCCACCACCACAAGGGAGCCCACATCATCGAACGAGTCCGTGTCGCTGCTTGGTGATCCGGTTGCCGACGTGAAGCTCCCCCCGCCCTCCGTCCCACTGGTGCATTCAGAGTCCATGGAGTGGCCCTCCATGGCCATGTGGGATGCAGCTCCCTCGTGCTCCGGTGCCACTGTGCCTCAGCCTGTTGATGCTGATGTACAAAAGGACAGGGAGAGCAGAAAAAGGGGGGGGGACAGAAGAAAGAGGGTTTTAGTGCATGGCATACCGCTACCGTTGGCGGACAAGACAAACGCAGCTGCCCCCTGCATTACGCCGTGCTCCTGCCCTCTGCACATGCAATTTCTGGGATCTGGCCTATATGGCAATGGTGGACATCTGCGCACATGGATGCCACAGGGGCAACTATACCTCGACTTGGCACTCTGCTGAGGTGGGGTAGAGTGCCACATGGCCTACATTACGGAGGGGCCTTGCCTACGGAACTCGCCCTGGCCTGGGTACACCCACAGCCCTCCTCCCCCACCCAGACACCTCCACTGCACGCAAAGTCCACAGAATGAGGTTGTACTCACCCCCTTGTGTCTGCTGTGATGCCCTCAAGCGCCCATCCAACTCCGGGTAGGCCACCGCCAGGATCCGGAACATCAGGGGGTTCATGGTGCGACGGGCACCCCTCCCACGTTGGGAGGCCATCCCCAGCTGAGCCTCCGCCGTCTTCTTGCTGCAGCGGCGAATGTCCTCCCATCTCTTACGGCAGTGGGTGCCCCGTCTCTGGTGGGCCCCTAGGGTCCGGACCTCCTTGGCGATGGCACGCCAAATGTCCCTCTTCTGGTGGGCGCTGACCTACATGACATGCACAAGGAAAGAGGAACAGTCATTACCAACGGCATCGTCGTTGTGAGTGGCCCCCTCCCTACTCTGGCCATGTGGCCCATTCATTCACATGCATTAATGTTCTATGAACTCTGCCCCCTTCCCTCTTCCAACCAGCCCTCTCCACCCAGGCCTAGCCCATACAACGTGCTCCCTTGGTACTAACCTGTTGGTCTGGAGGACCGTAGAGTAGCGTGTACTGGGGGAGGACCCCGTCTACCAGTTTCTCCAACTCCTGTGCAGTGAAGGCAGGGGCCCTTTCCCCAGACGCAGCAGCCATCATCGCTTCCAGACCGAGGTCACAGCAGCACTTGCAGTGTAGGTCCTCTGCTGTCGAAGGTCAGGTATCTAGTGATTGAACAGATAGAAAATGGCGGTGACGTCCGCGGCCGTGCGCATCATCACTGCCGGCGCACCTGTTCATTGGCTCCTGGGACCCATAGGGTCCAATGTTAACCAATGCAGCATTGCGCTGCGGTCTATGACCGCCTACCGCGACGGTGTGCAACGCCAGCGCAGTTACCCCACAATTCCATTGTCCCACTTTAGAGGTCAGGCATCCGCCATTTCAGGGGCCCACATGGCTTCATTTACTACTGCGTCACACATAGCTAGACCTACACTCAACACACATCCAGGAAGGGTTTTGTGAGTGGTGTAGTCTTGTCTGTGACTGTGGGTACATACCTGGAGGAATAATGACTGGTTCTTCGCTGTTGTCCTTCGTAGGCACCGTCTGCTGGGACATATGAGAAGATGGCGGAATCCTCTGGTGTACCGACCGCTGGTGGACCTGTTGACAATGGAAGAGCGACATGTCATCGTAACCTACCGGTTTGACCGTGCCACAATCCAGGAACTATGTACCCAGTTGGAGCCAGACCTGATGTCACCAATCCGCCATCCGACTGGAATCCCCCCTGACGTGCAGGTGCTGTCAGTGCTCCATTTCCTTGCAAGTGGGTCATTTCAGACAACAGTGGCCATGGCATCATGGATGTCCCAGCCTATGTTTTCCACCGTGTTGTCCAGAGTGTTGTCTGCCCTGCTGAAACATGTAAGGAGCTACATCGTTTTCCCTCAGGTGGAGGATTTGCCTACAGTTAAAGGTGACTTCTATGCCCTTGGACATATCCCTAACATCATAGGTGCCATTGATGGGACCCATGTAGCTCTGGTCCCCCACCACAGGAGTGAACAGGTGTACAGGAACCGGAAGAGTTATCATTCAATGAATGTCCAGATTGTCTGTTTGGCTGACCAGTACATCTCCCAGGTTAATGCTATGTTCCCTGGCTCAGTGCATGACTCCTACATCCTGCGGAATAGCAGCATCCCTGATATGATGGGTCAACTCCAGAGGCACTGTGTATGGCTATTGGGGGACTCTGGTTACCCCAACCTGTCCTGGCTATTGACCCCAGTGAGGAATCCCAGGACCAGGGCAGAGGAACGCTACAATGAGGCCCATGGGCGGACTAGGACGGTGATCGAACGCACCTTCGGCCTCCTGAAGGCCAGGTTCAGGTGCCTCCATATGACAGCTGGATCCCTATTCTACTCACCGAAGAAGGTGTGCGACATCATCATCGCCTGCTCCATGCTCCATAATTTGGCTTTGCGACGCCAGTTGCCTTTTCTGCAGGAGGATGATCCCGATGAGGCAGCTGTGGAGCCTGTGGAGCCTGTGGACAGTGATGAGGAGGATGCTGATGAAGAAGACAGCGACAACAGGGAGTCAGTCATACAGCAATATTTCCAGTAAGACACAGGTGAGAACATTTTCATTTTTAGCATTACATTAACTTTCACACGTCTACCTCTATCCTGTTTTTTGATTTCAATCACTATTTGGTAACTGAGTTGTACCCTCTCATTACGGTTTCACAGGTGTGGTTACCTACGTGTCAACTGCTTGCATTCTTCAAGGGCTTGTGATGTGTGACATAGGTATGTTAGCTTTACAATGGGAAACGCATTATCACACTGTCATTGATAATACATATTTACTAAATCACAGACTGACTCCACATTGTTTTGTGTTTCAAGGGTGTTTATTGAAGTGCTCAGAAATGGGAGGGGGTTGTAAAATGGTGATGGGAGATGGCGGAGGAATGTCCATGGCAGAGTCCAGTCTATTAGTCTCACAGGTGCATTGCCCATCTGGGCATTGGAAGTGGAGCTGGGGCAGTTTAAGTATGGACAGGGTAACAAAGTGGGACAGTGGGGTGACAATCAGGGTGGTCTCATTTCCTGGCGGGGGTCTTGCCATCTTGCTCTGTCCTGTTCCTGGATCTCAGGGACCGCTTGCGTGGTGGTTGTCAGTCTGCAGGGGGTTGGGTGCTGGTGTGTTGGTCCTGTGGCGGGGCGTCCTGTCCACTAGCGCCGGCGGAGGTGGTGGGCAGTTCATCATCCATGCTAGTGTCAGGGGCCCCTTGGAGTGCCACGGTGTCCCTCAAGGTCTGCTGTATGTCCTTCAGCACCCCTACAATGGTGCCCAGGGCGGAGTTGATGGTCCTGAGCTCCTCCCTGAACCCCAAATACAATTCGTCCTGCAGGCGCAGGGTCTCCTGCAACTTGTCCAGGTCCGTGGCCATTGTCTCCTGGGAGTGGTGGTAGGCTCCCATGATGGAGGAGAGGGCCTCGTGGAGAGTGGGTTCCCTTGGCATGTCCGCCCCCTGTCGCACAGCAGACCTCCCAGTTCCCCTGTGTTCCTGTGCCTCCGTCCCCTGGACCGTGTGCCCACTACCACTGCCACTGCCCCCAGGTCCCTGTTGTTGTTGGGGTGGTGGGTTATCCTGGGTTCCCTGTAGTGGTGGACACACCGCTGATTGACCTGTCCTGGGTAGGGAGGTTTGGGCCCGCTGGGTGGGTGCTGTGCTGGTGTTACCAGAGGGTGGAAGGTCGGTGTTGGGCTGTGCCTGTGCAAGGGGAACCGACTGTCCCGAGGCCCACGATGGTCCGGGCTGGTCATCAGGATCGAGTAGGGCAGAGCTGCTCTCGTCACTGTGGGCCTCTTCTGGGGGTGAAGTGGTGTTGTCTGGACCCTCTGGTGTGGTGAAGGTCCTTCGTGTTCCTGCATGGGGATAAGAGCATGATTATTGCATGTGTGTGTGTAATGGTGTGCAATGGGTGGGTGTTTGTGTACCCCAGTGCAAGCATTCCTGTGTGTGGGTTTGTGTGGTGATGGTTGTGGGGGTGTACTGGGTATGTGCAGTGGGCATGCTTTAGTGCTGGGTGTCCATGCTTAGTTGTGTCATGCAGGGCTTGGTGTTGGGATGGGTGGTTGGTGTCATGGGTACATTAGTGAGGAGTTGTAGTGATAGGGGAGGGGGTGAGGGAGGGGTAGTGTGATAGCATGCAGGTAGGGTGGGGGATATGGGAGTTAAGATTTGACTTACCAGTGTCCCATCCTCCACCGACTCCTGCGAGGCCCTCAGGATGCAAGATGGTCAAGACTTGCTCCTCCCATGTTGTTAGTTGTGGGGGAGGAGGTGGGGGTCCGCCGCCAGTCCGCTGTACCGCGATGTTGTGCCTGGAGACCGTTGAACGCACCTTCCCCCGTAGGTCGTTCCAACTCTTCCTGATGTCCTCCCGATTTCTTGTGTGCTGTCCCACGGCGTTCACCCTGTCCACTATTCTGCGCCATAACACCATCTTCCTGGCTATGGATGTGTGCTGTACCTGTGAGCCAAATAGCTGTGGCTCTACCCGTATGATTTCCTCCACCATCACCCTGAGCTCCTCCTCGGAGAAGCGGGGGTGTCTTTGGCGTGCCATGGGGTGGTGTGGGTGATGTGTGGGGTGGTGTATGTGGTGATGGTTGTGGTGAGTGTAGTGCTGTGTGGTGTTTTGTGCGTGGATGTTGTGTGGGTGATGGTGTTGTGTGCCTCTGTGTGGTGGGGTTGTCTATTCTGTGCTCTCTCTCTGTCGCCTTCGTCTCTGATTTTTGGTCGTAGGGGTTTGTGGGTGATGTGGGTGTGTGTTTTTATAATATTGTATTGGGTGTGTGGGTGTGGTGTGTGTATGTGTATCAGGTGTGTGTATTTGGAATTGTCCAATGTGGTGGTGTTTTGGAGATGTGTGTGTATTTTGAGCGCAGCGGTGTGTACCGCCAATGGAATACCGCGGTTGAAAGACCGCCGCATGGATTCGTGGGTCGAAATAGCATGGGCGTGTTTCTGTTGGCGTGGAGGTGGAGGATTTGTTTCCGCCAGTTTATCACTGACCTTTGGTGTGGCGGTGTTGTGTGGGTGTCTGATTTTCGGCGGATTCCGAGATGTGGGTCATAAGAGCTGTGGCGGAATGCCGCGGCGGTATATTGGCGGTCTTCCGCACGGCGGTAAGCGCCTTTTACCGCCAATGTTGTAATGACCCCCCAAGTGTGTGGGCACCCTGGCACCAGCCAAGGTGCCCCCACATCGTTCAGGGCAAATTCCCAGGACTTTGTGAGTGCGGGGACACCATTACACGCGTGCACTATACATAGGTCACTACCTATGTATACCGTCACAATAGTAACTCCGAACATGACCATGTAACATGTCTAAGATCATGGAATTGTCACCCCAATGCCATTCTGGCATTGGGGAGAAAATTCCATGATCCCCCGGGTCTCTAGCACAGAACCCGGGTACTGCCAAACTGCCATTCCTGGGGTTTCACTGCAGCTGCTGCTGCTGCCAACTCCTCAGACAGGTTTCTGCCCTCCTGGGGTCCAGCCAGGCTTGGCCCAGGAAGGCAGAACAAAGGACTTCCTCAGAGAGAGGGTGTTACACCCTCTCCCTTTGGAAAAAGGTGTCAGGGCTGGGGAGGAGTAGCCTCCCCCAACCTCTGGAAATGCTTTGATGGGCACAGATGGTGCCCATCTCTACATAAGCCAGTCTACACCGGTTCATGGATCCCCCAGCCCTGCTCTGGCGCAAAACTGGACAAAGGAAAGGGGAGTGACCACTCCCCTGACCTGCACCTCCCAGGGGAGGTGCCAGAGCTCGTCCAGTGTGTCCCAGACCTCTGCCATCTTGGAAACAGAGGTGCTGCTGGCACACTGGACTGCTCTGAGTGGCCAGTGCCAGCAGGTGACGTCAGAGACTCCTTCTGATAGGCTCTTACCTGTGTTGCTAGCCTATCCTCCTTCCTAAGTAGCCAAACCTCCTTTTCTGGCTATTTAGGCTCTCTGCTTTGGGGAATTCTGTAGATAACGAATGCAAGAGCTCATCAGAGTTCCTCTGCATCTCTCTCTTCACCTTCTGCCAAGGAATCGACCGCTGACTGCTCAGGACTCCTGCAAACCGCAACAAAGTAGCAAAGACGACTACTGCAACCTTGTATCGCTGATCCTGCCGCCTTCTCGACAGTTTTCCTGGTGGTGCATGCTGTGGGGGTAGTGTAGGAGGCTGACCTGGCTTGTAGTGGGTACCAAGGGGTACTTACACCTTGCACCAGGTCCAGGTATCCCTTATTAGTGTAGAGGGGTGTCTAGCAGCTTAGGCTGATAGAAAAGGTAGCTTAGCAGAGCAGCTTAGGCTGAACTAGGAGACGAGTGAAGCTCCTACAGTACCACTAGTGTCACTTGCACAATATCATAAGAAAACACAATACACAGTTATACTAAAAATAAAGGTACTTTATTTTTATGACAATATGCCAAAGTATCTCAGTGAGTACCCTCAGTATGAGGATAGCAAATATACACAAGATATATGTACACAATACCAAAATATGCAGTAATAGCAATAGAAAACAGTGCAAACAATGTATAGTCACAATAGAATGCAATGGGAGCACATAGGGATAGGGGAAACACAAACCATATACTCTAGAAGTGGAATGCGAACCACGAATGGACCCCAAACCTATGTGAGCTCGTAGAGGGTCGCTGGGACTGTAAGAAAACAATAGCCCACCCCAAGACCCTGAAAAGTGGGTGCAAAGTGCAACTAAGTTCCCCAAAGAGCACAGAAGTCGTGATAGGGGAATTCTGCAAGGAAGACCAAAACCAGCAATGCAAGAATGATGGATTTCCTGACGAGAGTACCTGTGGAACAAGGGGACCAAGTCCAAGAGTCACGATCAAGTCGGGAGTGGGCAGATGCCCAGGAAATGCCAGCTGTGGGTGCAAAGAAGCTGCCACTGGATGGTAGAAGCTGTGGATTCTGCAAGAACGAAGAGGGCTAGAAACTTCCCCTTTGGAGGATGGATGTCCCTCGTCGTGAAGAGTCGTGCAGAGGTGTTTTCGTGCAGAAAGACCGCAAACAAGCCTTGCTAGCTGCAAGGGTCGCGATTAGGGTTTTTGGATGCTGCTGTAGCCCAGGAGGGGCCAGGATGTCGCCAATTGCGGAAGGAGACAGAGGGGACGCCCAGCAAGACAAGGAGCCCCCTCAGAAGCAAGCAGCACCCGCAGAAGTGCTGGAACAGGCACTACGAAGTGGAGTGAACCGGAGCTCACCCGAAGTCACGAAAGAGGGTCCCACGACGCCGGAGGACTACTCAGGAGGTCGTGCACTACAGGTTAGAGTGCCGGGGACCCAGGCTTGGCTGTGCACAAAGGAAATCCTGGAAGATAGGATGCAATGGGGAAACATAGGGATAGGGGCAACACAAACCATATACTCCAAAAGTGGAATGCGAACCACGAATGGACCCCAAACCTATGTGACCTTGTAGAGGGTCGCTGGGACTATTAGAAAATAGTGAGAGTTAGAAAAATATCCCTCCCCAAGACTCTGAAAAGTGAGTGCAAAGTGCACTAAAGTTCCCCTAAGGACAAAGAAGTCGTGTTAGAGGAATAATGCAGGAAAGACACAAACCAACAATGCAACAACTGTGGATTTCCAATCTAGGGTACCTGTGGAACAAGGGGACCAAGTCCAAAAGTCACAAGCAAGTCGGAGATGGGCAGATGCCCAGGAAATGCCAGCTGCGGGTGCAAAGAAGCTTCTACTGGACAGAAGAAGCTGCGGTTTCTGCAGGAACAAAAAGGGCTAGAGACTTCCCCTTTGGAGGACGGATCCCTCTCGCCTTGTAGAGTTGTGCAGAAGTGTTTTCCCGCCGAAAAAACGCCACCTTGCTAGCTGCAAATCGTGCGGTTAGCGTTTTTGGACGCTGCTGTGGCCCTGGAGGGACCAGGAGGTCGCAAATTGGACCAGGAGAGAGAGGGGACGTCGAGCAAGACAAGGAGCCCTCTCAGCAGCAGGTAGCACCCGGAGAAGTGCCAGAAACAGGCACTACGAGGATGCGTGAAACGGTGCTCACCCGAAGTCGCACAAAGAAGTCCCACGTCGCCGGAGAACAACTTAGCAGGTCGTGCAATGCAGGTTAGAGTGCCGTGGACCCAGGCTGGACTGTGCACAAAGGATTTCCACCGGAAGTGCACGGAGGCCGGAGTAGCTGCAAAAGTCGCGGTTCCCAGCAATGCAGTCTAGCGAGGTGAGGCAAGGACTTACCTCCACAAACTTGGACTGAAGAGTCACTGGACTGTGGGGGTCACTTGGACAGAGTTGCTGGATTCGAGGGACCTCGCTCGTCGTGCTGAGAGGAGACCCAAGGGACCGGTAATGCAGCTTTTTGGTGCCTGCGGTTGCAGGGGGAAGATTCCGTCGACCCACGGGAGATTTCTTCGGAGCTTCTAGTGCAGAGAGGAGGCAGACTACCCCCACAGCATGCACCACCAGGAAAACAGTTGAGAAGGCGGCAGGATCAGCGTTACAGAGTTGCAGTAGTCATCTTTGCTACTTTGTTGCAGTGTTGCAGGCTTCCAGCACGGTCAGCAGTCGATTCCTTGGCAGAAGGTGAAGAGAGAGATGCAGAGGAACTCGGATGAGCTCTTGCATTCGTTATCTAAAGTTTCCCCAGAGACAGAGACCCTAAATAGCCAGAAAAGAGGGTTTGGCTACTTAGGAGAGAGGATAGGCTAGCAACACCTGAAGGAGCCTATCACAAGGAGTCTCTGACGTCACCTGGTGGCACTGGCCACTCAGAGCAGTCCAGTGTGCCAGCAGCACCTCTGTTTCCAAGATGGCAGAGGTCTGGAGCACACTGGAGGAGCTCTGGACACCTCCCAGGGGAGGTGCAGGTCAGGGGAGTGGTCACTCCCCTTTCCTTTGTCCAGTTTCGCACCAGAGCAGGGCTAAGGGGTCCCCTGAACCGGTGTAGACTGGCTTATGCAGAATTGGGCACATCTGTGCCCAAGAAAGCATTTCCAGAGGCTGGGGGAGGCTACTCCTCCCCTGCCTTCACACCATTTTCCAAAGGGAGAGGGTGTCACACCCTCTCTCAGAGGAAGTTCTTTGTTCTGCCATCCTGGGCCAGGCCTGGCTGGACACCAGGAGGGCAGATGCCTGTCTGAGGGGTTGGCAGCAGCAGCAGCTGCAGTAAAACCCCAGGAAGGGCAGTTTGGCAGTACCAGGGTCTGTGCTACAGACCACTGGGATCATGGGATTGTGCCAACTATGCCAGGATGGCATAGAGGGGGCAGTTCCATGATCATAGACATGTTACATGGCCATATTCGGAGTTACCATTGTGAAGCTACATATAGGTAGTGACCTATATGTAGTGCACGCGTGTAATGGTGTCCCCGCACTCACAAAGTTCAGTGAATTGGCTCTGAACAATGTGGGGGCACCTTGGCTAGTGCCAGGGTGCCCTCACACTAAGTAACTTTGCACCTAACCTTTACCAGGTAAAGGTTAGACATATAGGTGACTTATAAGTTACTTAAGTGCAGTGTAAAATGGCTGTGAAATAACGTGGACGTTATTTCACTCAGGCTGCAGTGGCAGGCCTGTGTAAGAATTGTCAGAGCTCCCTATGGGTGGCAAAAGAAATGCTGCAGCCCATAGGGATCTCCTGGAACCCCAATACCCTGGGTACCTCAGTACCATATACTAGGGAATTATAAGGGTGTTCCAGTAAGCCAATGTAAATTGGTAAAATTGGTCACTAGCCTGTCAGTGACAATTTGAAAGAAATGAGAGAGCATAACCACTGAGGTTCTGGTTAGCAGAGCCTCAGTGAGACAGTTAGGCACCACACAGGGAACACATACATATAGGCCACAAACTTATGAGTACTGGGGTCCTGACTAGCAGGGTCCCAGTGACACATAACAAACACACTGAAAACATAGGGTTTTCACTATGAGCACTGGGCACTGGCTAGCAGGATCCCAGTGAGACAGTGAAAGCACCTTGACATACACTCACAAACAGGCCAAAAGTGGGGGTAACAAGGCTAGAAAGAGGCTACTTTCTCACAGTGCACAGGAGCTGGCTATTTAGGGTCTCTGCTTTGGGGAATTCTTTAGATAACGAATGCAAGAGCTCATCAGAGTTCCTCTGCATCTCTCTCTTCACCTTCTGCCAAGGAATCGACTGCTGACCGCGCTGGAAGCCTGCAAAACTGCAACAAAGTAGCAAAGACGACTACTGCGACCTTGTAACGCTGATCCTGCCGCCTTCTCGACTGTTTTCCTGGTGGTGCATGCTGTGGGGGTAGTCTGCCTCCTCTCTGCACTAGAAGCTCCAAAGAAATCTCCCGTGGGTCGACGGAATCGTCCCCCTGCAACCGCAGGCAACAAAAGACTGCATCACCGGTCCTCTGGGTCCCCTCTCAGCACGACGAGCATGGTCCCTGGAACTCAGCAACCCTGTCCAAGTGACTCCCACAGTCCAGTGACTCTTCAGTCCAAGTTTGGTGGAGGTAAGTCCTTGCCTCCCCACGCTAGACTGCATTGCTGGGTACCGCGTAATTTGAAGCTGCTCCGGCTCCTGTGCACTCTTCCAGGATTTCCTTTGTGCACAGCCAAACCTGGGTCCCCGAAACTCTAACCTGCAGTGCACAACCTCCTGAGTTGTCCTCCGGCGTCGTGGGATCTTCTTTTGTAACTTCGGGTGAGCTCCGGTTCACTCCTCTTCGTAGTGCCTGTTCTGGCACTTCTGCGGGTGCTGCCTGCTTCTGTGAGGGCTCCCTATCTTGCTGGGCGCCCCCTCTGTCTCCTCACGCAATTGGCGACATCCTGGTCCCTCCTGGACCACAGCAGCGTCCAAAAACTCTAACCGCGACCCTTGCAGCTAGCAAGGCTTGTTTGCGGTCTTTTTGCGTGGGAAAGCTTCTTCACGACGTGGGACATCCATCCTCCAAAGGGGAAGTTTCTAGCACTCTTCGTTCTTGCAGAATCCACAGCTTCTACCATCCGGTGGCAGCTTCTTTGCACCCTCAGCTGGCATTTCCTGGGCATCTGCCCAATCTCGACTTTGTCGCGACTCTTGGACTTGGTCCCCTTGTTCCACAGGTACTCTCGTCCGGAAATCAACTTTGGTTGCATTGCTGGTGTCGTTCCTTCTTGCAGAATTCTCCTATCACGACTTCTGTGCTCTCTGGGGAACATAGGTGCATTTTACACCTACTTTTCAGGGTCTTGGGGTGGGCTATTTTTCTAACCCTCACTGTTTTCTTACAGACCCAGCGACCCTCTACAAGCTCACATAGATTTGGGTTCCATACGTTATTCGCATTCCACTTTTGGAGTATATGGTTTGTGTTGCCCCTAACCTATGTGCTCCTATTGCAATCTATTGTGACTGTACATTGCTTGCATTACTTCCTTTTGCTATTACTGCATATTTTTGGTATTGTGTACATATATCTTGTGTATATTTGCTATCCTCATACTAAGGGTAGTCACTGAGATACTTTTGGCACATTGTCATAAAAATAAAGTACCTGTTTCAGGTCCTGAGCTCGCCCCCCACGACCGCAGCACCAACCTGCTGCCTCCTGCCTCTGTCCCCCGACCACGCTGCTGTTTGCGTGTTTGAGGCCCTCCTCCACCCGCAGGCATCCTCCTGCGCCTCATCCCTGGGGTCTAGTGGGCTCTGACTAGCTTCACTTGACCCTTGTGCCGCTTTCCGCCGTCCTGTAAGTTGTTTTTCTCATTTTTCTGCGCCTCTCCTCCGGCGCTTCTGCCCCCGTTGTGCCCCTCTGATTGCTGTTTCCCCGATCGTGTACTGTGCCATTACTGTATTTCCTACTGTGTGTTTTCTTATTGTGACTGCCTTTAATTTCGCTCGATTTTTTGTGCCTTTTGCCCCTTGTGCGCTCCCCCTGCTCTCCAATCCCTGCCGCTGCCTCCCTGCGGCCCGCCCCCCTCGCGCCCCCATTCGCCGCTCCCTGCCGCCTCCCGCCTCCCAGCTGCTCCTCCCTCCCCCCTCCCTTCTTAATGGCTGGCGCTGCGCGCCGCGAGTGAGCGACCTCTGACCTGTTTCAGGTCCTGAGCTCGCCCCCCACGACCGCAGCACCAACCTGCTGCCTCCTGCCTCTGTCCCCCGACCACGCTGCTGTTTGCGTGTTCGAGGCCCTCCTCCACCCGCAGGCATCCTCCTGCGCCTCATCCCTGAGGCCTAGTGGGCTCTGACTAGCTTCACTTGACCCGTGTGCCGCTTTCCGCCGTCCTGTAAGTTGTTTTTCTCATTTTTCTGCGCCTCGCCTCCAGCGCTTCTGCCCCCGTTGTGCCCCTTTGATTGCTGTTTCCCCAATCGTGTACTGTGCCATTACTGTATTTCCTACTGTGTGTTTTCTTATTGTGACTGCCTTTAATTTCGCTCGATTTTTTGAGCCTTTTGCCCCTTGTGCGCTCCCCCTGCTCTCCAATCCCTGCCGCTGCCTCCCTGCGGCCCCACCCCCCTCGCGCCCCCCCTTTCGCCGCTCCCTCCCGCCTCCCAGCTGCTCCTCCCTCCCCCCTCCCTTCTTAATGGCTGGCGCTGCGCGCCGCGAGTGAGCGACCTCTGACCTGTTTCAGGTCCTGAGCTCGCCCCCCACGACCGCAGCACCAACCTGCTGCCTCCTGCCTCTGTCCCCCGACCACGCTGCTGTTTGCGTGTTCAAGGCCCTCCTCCACCCGCAGGCATCCTCCTGCGCCTCATCCCTGGGGTCTAGTGGGCTCTGACTAGCTTCACTTGACCCGTGTGCCGCTTTCCGCCGTCCTGTAAGTTGTTTTTCTAATTTTTCTGCGCCTCGCCTCTGGCGCTTCTGCCCCCGTTGTGCCCCTCTGATTGCTGTTTCCCCGATCGTGTACTGTGCCATTACTGTATTTCCTACTGTGTGTTTTCTTATTGTGACTGCCTTTAATTTCGCTCGATTTTTTGTGCCTTTTGCCCCTTGTGCGCTCCCCCTGCTCTCCGATCCCTGCCGCTGCCTCCCTGCGGCCCCGCCCCCCTCGCGCCCCCATTCGCCGCTCCCTCCCGCCTCCCGCCTCCCAGCTGCTCCTCCCTCCCCCCTCCCTTCTTAATGGCTGGCGCTGCGCGTCGCGAGTGAGCGACCTCTGACCTGTTCAGGTCCTGAGCTCGCCCCCCACGACCGCAGCACCAACCTGTTGCCTCCTGCCTCTGTCCCCCGACCACGCTGCTGTTTGCGTGTTCGAGGCCCTCCTCCACCCGCAGGCATCCTCCTGCGCCTCATCCCTGGGGTCTAGTGGGCTCTGACTAGCTTCACTTGACCCATGTACCGCTTTCCGCCGTCCTGTAAGTTGTTTTTCTCATTTTTCTGCGCCTCGCCTCCGGCGCTTCTGCCCCCGTTGTGCCCCTCTGATTGCTGTTTCCCCGATCGTGTACTGTGCCATTACTGTATTTCCTACTGTGTGTTTTCTTATTGTGACTGCCTTTAATTTCGCTCGATTTTTTGTGCCTTTTGCCCCTTGTGCGCTCCCCCTGCTCTCCGATCCCTGACGCTGCCTCCCTGCGGCCCCGCCCCCCTCGCGCCCCCATTCGCCGCTCCCTCCCGCCTCCCGCCTCCCAGCTGCTCCTCCCTCCCCCCTCCCTTCTTAATGGCTGGCGTTGCGCGTCCGCGCCCGCGCCGCTGGCGCGCCAGAGGCGCGCCAGAGGCAAGCCCGTCTGCGTCCGTCCGCGCCTGGACCGCACCCAGCACTACCCCCCCTGGTCCTCGCGCCCCCCGCATCTCCTGCGTCCGCTACTCAACCAACGAACTCCGCGCACTCAACCCCGGCCCCTCCGCAGAGTGCTTCCTTGCAACCCCGAAGCACACAAAAGGACCTTTCTCCTGCCGCACCTGCAACTTCTCCTGCGACAGAATGGCGAAGCCAACAACAAGAACTTCCAACACCAACCACCTGAACTGCATCCTCATCAACACACGCTCCGCACGAAAACACGCCATCGAACTCTGGGACTTACTCGACACCACCGCCCCTGACGTGGCCTTCCTGACCGAAACCTGGTGGAACGACTCCTCGGCCCCAGACATCGCAATCGCCATACCGGAAGGATACAAAATCACCAGAAGAGATCGAACCAACGGAATCGGCGGCGGAATAGCCATCGCCCACAAATCCACCCTCAAAATCCACACCCACACGGACGACACCCTCAAGACAGCCGAACACCTCCACTTCCAGATCCACACGGACCCCAACACGACCCTCAGAGGAACCCTCATATACCGCCCTCCAGGACCAAGAGCCCCCTTCAGCGACACCGTCGCCGACCTCGCGAGCACCCACGCCCTCGCTTCCCCAGACTACCTCCTCCTGGGAGATCTAAACTACCATCTGGAAAATAACACCGACGTCAACACCGCATCACTGACCTCCAACCTCCTCAACCTCGGACTCCGTCAACTGGTCAACACTCCCACCCACATCGCCGGACACACTCTTGACCCCCTCTTCACCTCAAGCAACCACATCTCTTTCAGCCACACCTCCGAACTCCACTGGACCGACCATCACTGCGTCCACTTTTCCTATACGAAAATCACCGAACACCACCGCATCCCTCTACCTCCTCACCGCCGTTGGGGAAAAATCACCCAAGACCAACTTACCAGCACCCTCGTCAAAAACCCACCACCCGACTCAACCGACCCGAGCACTGCCGCCATCAACCTCCATCAATGGATCCTCGACTGCGCCAACACCTTATCCCCACTCAAGAAACCCACCGCCAACCAAGGAAAGAAAAAACCAGCCTGGTTCACAGACGAACTGACCGCCTCTAAAAGCCTCTGCCAAAAGCTCAAGAAGAAGTGGATCTTAGAGCGCACACCCGACAACCTCGCCTCCCTCAAAGACGCCAACCGTGAACACCACCAACGGATCCGAATCGCCAAGCGCGCCCACTTCACTGAACGCATCAACAACAACGCCCACGACTGCAAAGAACTCTTTGGCATCGTGAAGGAACTCTCAAACCCCAACGCCAACTCCAACGACATCCCGCCCTCCCACAAACTCTGCGATGACCTCTCCACCTTCTTCCACCAGAAAATCACAACCATACACAACAGCTTCAACGCCACTCCGCCGCCAGACCCCACCCCTGACATCTCCACAGACGCCTGCCGCCTCACCGCCTGGACCCACGTGGACGACACCGAAACAATAACAACCATGAACACCATCCACTCAGGCTCTCCCACGGACCCATGCCCACATCACGTGTTCAACAAAGCCAACGCCATCATCGCCCCCAAACTCCGCAAGATCATCAACCTCTCCTTCGACTCCGCCACCTTCCCAGACAGCTGGAAACACGCAGAAATCCAACCCCTCCTCAAGAAACCCAAGGCTGACCCCAACGACCTCAAAAACTTCCGACCGATCTCTCTCCTCCCTTTTCCAGCAAAAGTCATCGAGAAGATCGTCAACACACAGCTCGCCCACTTCCTCGAAGACAACTCCATCCTAGACCCCTCTCAATCCGGTTTCAGACGAAACCACAGCACCGAGACTGCACTCCTCGCCGCCACAGATGACATCAGAACTCAAATGGACAACGGCGAAACCTCGGCCCTCATCCTCCTCGACCTATCAGCCGCTTTTGACACAGTCTGCCACCGCACCCTACTGACCCGCCTCCATGAAGCCGGCATCCAAGATAAAGCCCTCAACTGGATCTCATCCTTCCTCTCCGACAGAACCCAGAGAGTCCGACTCTCCCCTTTCCGCTCCAAAGCCACCAACCTCATCTGCGGCGTCCCCCAAGGCTCCTCCCTCAGCCCTACGTTGTTCAACGTCTACATGGCCCCCCTCGCTAAACTGGCCCGCCAACATCACCTCAGCATCATCTCCTACGCCGACGACACCCAGCTCGTCCTCTCCCTGACCAAAGACCCACTCACCGCCAAAACCAACCTCCACGAGGGACTAAAAGCCATCACCGAGTGGATGAACGACAGCCGCCTGAAGCTCAACTCCGACAAGACGGAAGTCCTCATCCTCGGGCGCACCCCTTCGGCCTGGAACGACTCCTGGTGGCCCACCGACTTCGGACCCCCACCCACCCCAACCAGCCACGCAAGAAACCTCGGCTTCATCCTGGACTCCGCCCTCACCATGTCCAAACAGGTCAGCGCCGTCTCCTCTTCCTGCTTCAACACCCTTCGAATGCTACGCAGAATTTTCAAGTGGATCCCAACAGGAACCAGAAAGACGGTGACCCAAGCCCTCGTCAGTAGCAGACTTGACTACGGCAACGCACTCTACACAGGCATCCCAACAAAAGACATCAAACGACTCCAGCGTATCCAAAATGCATCCGCCCGCCTGATCCTCGACATACCCCGCCGATGTCACATCTCCCCTCACCTGAAGGACCTCCACTGGCTCCCCGTGGACAAGAGGATCACCTTTAAACTCCTCACCCACGCTCACAAGGCTCTACACAACACCGGACCTACCTACCTCAACTCCAGACTCAACTTTTACGCCCCCACTCGACAACTCCGCTCTGCCAATCTCGCCCTCGCCATCGTCCCCAGGATCCAGCGCAAGACCTCCGGCGGCAGATCCTTCTCCTTCCTCGCCGCCAAGACCTGGAACTCTCTCCCCACCTCTCTACGCCAGACCCAGGACCTCCTCACCTTCAGGAGACTCTTCAAGACCTGGCTCTTTGACCGCTAACAGCTCACCCCCCCCCCCCCAGCGCCTCGAAACCCTGACGGGTACATAGTGCGCTTTACAAATGTAATGATTGATTGATTGATTGATTTTTAGTATATCTGTGTATTGTATTTTCTTATGATATTGTGCATATGACACCAGTGGTATTGTAGGAGCTTTGCATGTCTCCTAGTTCAGCCTAAGCTGCTCTGCTAGCTACCTCTTCTATCAGCCTAAGCTGCTAGAAACACCTCTTCTACACTAATAGGGGATAACTGGACCTGGTACAGAGTGTAAGTACCCCTTGGTACCCACTACAAGCCAGGCCAGCCTCCTACAGTGGACCATGCCACAAGATATCCTGAAGCAATTCCTCTAAGGATCACTAGAGCACCTGCAGTGGCAAAAGCCCTCCTGGGAATTTTTTCCAGGGTGGGCTTCCCAAAAGAGGTGGTATCAGACAGGGGTAGCAACTTTATGTCCGCATACTTGAAGGCCATGTGGAAGGAATGTGGTGTAACATACAAATTCACTACACCTTATCATCCACAAACAAATGGACTGGTAGAGAGGTTTAATAAAACTCTCAAAGGAATGATAATGGGACTTCCTGAAAAACTCAGGAGGAGATGGGATGTCCTGTTACCTTGCCTCCTTTTTGCTTACAGGGAGGTACCCCAGAAAGGAGTGGGCTTCAGCCCCTTTGAACTCCTATTTGGACACCGTGGAAGAGGTCCTCTAACACTTGTAAAGGAGGGTTGGGAACAACCTGTAAAAGCTCCTAAGTAAGACATAGTGGACTATGTACTTGGCCTAAGATCCAGAATGGCTGAGTATATGAAAAAGGCCAGTAAAAACCTTCAGGCCAGCCAAGAGCTCCAAAAGCAATGGCATGACCATTAGGCTGTTCTGATTCAGTACCAACCAGGACAGAATGTGTGAGTTTTGGAGCCTGTGGCCCCAAGGGCACTCCAGGACAAATGGAGTGGACCCCACATCATTGTTGAAAAGACGGGAGAAGTCACCTACTTGGTTGACTTGGGCACTGCCAGGAGTCCCTTTAGGGTGCTCCATGTCAATCGCCTAAAACGCTACTATGACAGGGCTGATCTCACCCTGCTCATGGCAACAGATGAAGGACAGGAAGAAGAGAGTGACCCTCTCCCTGATCTCTTCTTTTCCACAGAACAAGATGCTCTAGTGGAAGGTGTAGTTTTAGCAGACTGTCTTACTGCTGAGAAGAAAGACAACTGCATAAATCTCCTGGGTCAGTTTTCTGAACTCTTTTCTACTGTGCCAGGCACCACTTCTTGGTGTGAGCACAATATAGATACTGGAGACAGCATGCCTGTCAAAAGCAAGATCTATAGACAGCCTGACCATGTCAGATACTGCATAAAACAAGAGGTTCAGAAAATGCTTGAACTGGGAGTGGTTGAACATTCTGAAAGCCCATGGGCCTGTCCTGTGGTGCTTGTACCAAAGCCTCACTGAAAAGATGGGAAAAGAGAAATTAGGTTTTGTGTAGATTACAGAGGTCTCAACCAGGTAACTAAAACTGATGCTCACCCTATACCCAGAGCAGATGAGCTCATAGATACACTGGCATCTGCCAAGTATCTAAGCACCTTTGATTTGACTGCAGGGTATTGGCAGATCAAGTTATCAGAGGATGCTAAAGCAAAAACTGAATTTTCGACTATTGGAGAGCACTACCAATTCACAGTAATGCCCTCTGGTTTGAAAAATGCACCTGCCACTTTTCAGAGGTTGGTGAATACAGTCCTGCAATGGTTGGAGGCTTTCAGTGCAGCAAATCTAGATGATATAGCTGTCTTTAGCTCCACCTGGGATGATCACCTGGTCCACCTGTGGAAAGTTTTGGAGGCTCTGCAAAAGGCAGGCCTCACTATCAAGGCTTCAAGGTGCCAGATAGGGCAGGGGAAAGTGGTTTATCTGGGACACCTGGTAGGTGGAGAACAGATTGCACCACTTCAGGGGAAAATCCAAACTATCATGGATTGGGTTCCCCCTACAACTCAGACCCAGGTGAGAGCCTTCTTAGGCCTCACTGGGTATTACAGGAGGTTCATTAAGAACTATGGCTCCATTGCAGCCCCACTTAATTACCTCACCTCCAAGAAAATGCCTAAAAAGGTATTATGGACAGATAGCTGTCAGAAAGCTTTTGAGGAGCTGAAACAGGCCATGTGCACTGCACCTGTCCTAATAAGCCCATGTTACTCCAAGAAATTCATTGTTCAAACTGATGCATCTGAATTAGGGGTAGGGTCAATCTTGTCACAACTCAATTCTGAGGGCCAGAATCAACCTGTTGCTTTTATCAGCAGGAGTTTGACCCCTAGAGAAAAGCGTTGGTCTGCCATAGAGAGGGAGGCCTTTGCTGTGGTCTGGGCACTGAAGAAGTTGAGGCCATACCTGTTTGGCACTCACTTCATTGTTCAGACAGACCACAAACCTCTACTTTGGCTAAAACAAATGAAAGGTGAAAACCCTAAATTGTTGAGGTGGTCCATATCTCTACAGGGAATGGACTATACAGTGGAACATAGACCTGGGAGTACCCACTCCAATGCAGATGGACTCTCCAGATATTTCCACTTAGACAATGAAGACTCATCAGGTCATGGCTAGTCTTATTGTCCTTCGTTTGGGGGGGGGGAGGGGGGGGTTGTGTAGGAAAGCACTGTTACCCCCATATTTCACTGTATATATGTTGTTTTAGTGTATGTGTCACTGGGACCCTGTGTAGGAAAGTACCATCTTGCCTGGCATGTTACCCCCATTTTTCACTGTATATATGTTGTTTTAGTTGTATGTGTCACTGGGACCCTGGTAACCCAGGGCCCCAGTGCTCATAAGTGTGCCTGAATGTGTTACCTGTGTAGTGACTAACTGTCTCACTGAGGCTCTGCTAATCAGAACCTCAGTGGTTATGCTCTCTCATTTCTTTCCAAATTGTCACTGACAGGCTAGTGACCATTTTTACCAATTTACATTGGCTTACTGGAACACCCTTATAATTCCCTAGTATATGGTACTGAGGTACCCAGGGTATTGGGGTTCCAGGAGATCCCTATGGGCTGCAGCATTTCTTTTGCCACCCATAGGGAGCTCTGACAATTCTTACACAGGCCTGCCACTGCAGCCTGAGTGAAATAACGTCCACGTTATTTCACAGCCATTTTACACTGCACTTAAGTAACTTATAAGTCACCTATATGTCTAACCTTTACCTGGTAAAGGTTAGGTGCAAAGTTACTTAGTGTGAGGGCACCCTGGCACTAGCCAAGGTGCCCCCACATTGTTCAGAGCCAATTCACTGAACTTTGTGAGTGCGGGGACACCATTACACGCGTGCACTACATATAGGTCACTACCTATATGTAGCTTCACCATGGTAACTCCGAATATGGCCATGTGACATGTCTATGATCATGGAATTGCCCCCTCTATGCCATCCTGGCATTGTTGGTACAATTCCATGATCCCAGTGGTCTGTAGCACAGACCCTGGTACTGCCAGACTGCCCTTCCTGGGGTTTCTCTGCAGCTGCTGCTGCTGCCAACCCCTCAGACAGGCAGCTGCCCTCCTGGGGTCCAGCCAGGCCTGGCCCAGGATGGCAGAACAAAGAACTTCCTCTGAGAGAGGGTGTGACACCCTCTCCCTTTGGAAAATGGTGTGAAGGCAGGGGAGGAGTAGCCTCCCCAGCCTCTGGAAATGCTTTGTTGGGCACAGATGTGCCCAATTCTGCATAAGCCAGTCTACACCGGTTCAGGGACCCCTTAGCCCCTGCTCTGGCGCGAAACTGGACAAAGGAAAGGGGAGTGACCACTCCCC
This sequence comes from Pleurodeles waltl, assembly GCF_031143425.1. Taxonomy (NCBI): domain Eukaryota; kingdom Metazoa; phylum Chordata; class Amphibia; order Caudata; family Salamandridae; genus Pleurodeles; species Pleurodeles waltl. The sequence goes on along the minus strand of NC_090444.1, from coordinate 1,870,644,477 downwards.
TGACCTGCACCTCCCCTGGGAGGTGTCCAGAGCTCCTCCAGTGTGCTCCAGACCTCTGCCATCTTGGAAACAGAGGTGCTGCTGGCACACTGGACTGCTCTGAGTGGCCAGTGCCACCAGGTGACGTCAGAGACTCCTTGTGATAGGCTCCTTCAGGTGTTAGTAGCCTTTCCTCTCTCCTAGGTAGCCAAACCCTCTTTTCTGGCTATTTAGGGTCTCTGTCTCTGGGGAAACTTTAGATAACGAATGCATGAGCTCAGCCGAGTTCCTCTGCATCTCCCTCTTCACCTTCTGATAAGGAATCGACCGCTGACCGCGCTGGAAGCCTGCAAACCTGCAACATAGTAGCAAAGACGACTACTGCAACTCTGTAACGCTGATCCTGCCGCCTTCTCGACTGTTTTCCTGCTTGTGCATGCTGTGGGGGTAGTCTGCCTCCTCTCTGCACCAGAAGCTCCGAAGAAATCTCCCGTGGGTCGACGGAATCTTCCCCCTGCAACCGCAGGCACCAAAAAGCTGCATTACCGGTCCCTTGGGTCTCCTCTCAGCACGACGAGCGAGGTCCCTCGAATCCAGCGACACCGTCCAAGTGACCCCCACAGTCCAGTGACTCTTCAGCCCAAGTTTGGTGGAGGTAAGTCCTTGCCTCACCTCGCTGGGCTGCATTGCTGGGAACCGCGACTTTGCAAGCTACTCCGGCCCCTGTGCACTTCCGGCGGAAATCCTTCGTGCACAGCCAAGCCTGGGTCCACGGCACTCTAACCTGCATTGCACGACTTTCTAAGTTGGTCTCCGGCGACGTGGGACTCCTTTGTGCAATTTCGGCGAGCACCGTTTCACGCATCCTCGTAGTGCCTGTTTCTGGCACTTCTCCGGGTGCTACCTGCTTCAGTGAGGGCTCTTTGTCTTGCTCGACGTCCCCTCTCTCTGCAGGTCCAATTTGCGATCTCCTGGTCCCTCCTGGGCCCCAGCAGTGTCCAAAAACGCCAAACGCACGATTTGCGTGTAGCAAAGCTTGTTGGCGTCCATCCGGCGGGAAAACACTTCTGCACGACTCTCCAAGGCGTGGGGGATCCATCCTCCAAAGGGGAAGTCTCTAGCCCTTGTCGTTCCTGCAGTATTCACAGTTCTTCAGCCTAGTAAGAGCTTCTTTGCACCAACCGCTGGCATTTCTTGGGCCTCTGCCCATCTCCGAGCTGCTTGTGACTTTTGGACTTGGTCCCCTTGTTCCACAGGTACCCTCAGTCAGGAATCCATCGTTGTTGCATTGCTGATTTGTGTTTTCCTTGCATTTTCCCTCTAACACGACTATTTTGTCCTTAGGGGAACTTTAGTGCACTTTGCACTCACTTTTCAGGGTCTTGGGGAGGGTTATTTTTCTAACTCTCACTATTTTCTAATAGTCCCAGCGACCCTCTACAAGGTCACATAGGTTTGGGGTCCATTCGTGGTTCGCATTCCACTTCTGGAGTATATGGTTTGTGTTGCCCCTATCCCTATGTTTCCCCATTGCATCCTATTGTAACTATACATTGTTTGCACTGTTTTCTAAGACTATACTGCATATTTTTGCTATTGTGTATATATATCTTGTGTATATTTCCTATCCTCTCACTGAGGGTACACTCTAAGATACTTTGGCATATTGTCATAAAAATAAAGTACCTTTATTTTTAGTATAACTGTGTATTGTGTTTTCTTATGATATTGTGCATATGACACTAAGTGGTACTGTAGTAGCTTCACACGTCTCCTAGTTCAGCCTGAGCTGCTTTGCTAAGCTACCATTATCTATCAGCCTAAGCTGCTAGACACCCTATACACTAATAAGGGATAACTGGGCCTGGTGCAAGGTGCAAGTACCCCTTGGTACTCACTACAAGCCAGTCCAGCCTCCTACACCCTGCCAGCCAGGGCCCCAGTGCTCATAAGTGTGCCCTGTATGTGTTCCCTGTGTGATGACTAACTGTCTCACTGAGGCTCTGCTAACCAGAACCTCAGTGGTTATGCTCTCTCTGCTTTCTATATTGTCACTAACAGGCTAGTGACCAATTTTACCAATTCACATTGGCATACTGGAACACCCTTATAATTCCCTAGTATATGGTACTGAGGTACCTAGGGTATTGGGGTTCCAGGAGATCCCTATGGGCTGCAGCATTTCTTTTGCCACCCATAGGGAGCTCTGACAATTCTTACACAGGCCTGCCACTGCAGCCTGAGTGAAATAACGTCCACGTTATTTCACAGACATTTACCACTGCACTTAACTAACTTATAAGTCACCTATATGTCTAACCTTCACCTGGTGAAGGTTGGGTGCTAAGTTACTTAGGCCCTCATTCCAACCCTGGCGGTCATGGACCGCCAGGGTGGAGGGACACGGAAGCACCGCCAACAGGCTGGCGGTGCTTCCAGGGCCATTCTGACCGCGGCGGTAAAGCTGCGGTCAGAAAAGGGGATCCGGCGGTTTTCCCGCCGGATTTCCCCTGGCCCGGAGAATCCTCCATGACGGCGCTGCTTGCAGCGCCGCCATGGGGATTCCGAGCCCCTTCCCGCCAGCCTGTTTCTGGCGGTTTACACCGCCAGAAACAGGATGGCGGGAACGGGTGTCGTGGGGCCCCTGGGGACCCCTGCACTGCCCATGCCACTGGCATGGGCAGTGCAGGGGCCCCCTAACAGGGCCCCATAAAGATTTTCACTGTCTGCTTTGCAGACAGTGAAAATCGCGACGGGTGCAACTGCACCCATCGCACCCCTGCAACTCCGCCGGCTCCATTCGGAGCCGGCTTCATTGTTGCAGGGTCTTTCCCGCTGGGCCTGCGGGCGCCCTTTTGGCGGTCGCTCGCCGGCCCAGCGGGAAAGTCGAAATGACCCCCGCGGTCTTTTGACCGCGGAGCGGTCTTTCGACGGGGTTACTTTGGCGGGCGGCGTCTGCCGCCCGCCAAAGTCAGAATGACTCCCTTAGTGTGTGGGCACCCTGGCACTAGCCAAGGTGCCCCCATATTGTTCAGGGCAAATTCCCCGGACTTTGTGAGTGCGGGGACACCATTACAGGCGTGCACTATACATAGGTCACTACCTATGTATGGCGTCACAATGGTAACTCCGAACATGGCCATGTAACATTTCTAAGATCATGGAATTGTCACCCCAATGCCAGAGACAATTCCATGATCCCCCGAGTCTCTAGCACAGACCCGGGTACTGCCAAACTGCCTTTCCCGGGGTTTCACTGCAGATGCTGCTGCTGCCAACCCCTCAGACAGGTTTCTGCCCTCCTGGGGTCCAGCCAGGCCTAGCCCAGGAAGGCAGAACAAAGGACTTCCTCAGAGAGAGGGTGTTACACCCTCTCCCTTTGGAAAAAGGTGTCAGGGCTGGGGAGGAGTAGCCTCCCCCAGCCTCTGGAAATGCTTTGATGGGCACAGATGGTGCCCATCTCTGCATAAGCCAGTCTACACCCGGGTTCAGGGATCCCCCAGCCCTGCTCTGGTGCGAAACTGGACAAAGGAAAGGGGAGTGACCACTCCCCTGACCTGCACCTCCCAGGGGAGGTGTCCAGAGCTCCTCCAGTGTGCTCCAGACCTCTGCCATCTTGGAAACAGAGGTGCTGCTGGCACACTGGACTGCTCTGAGTGGCCAGTGCCAGCAGGTGACGTCAGAGACTCCTTCTGATAGGCTCTTACCTGTGTTGCTAGCCTATCCTCCTTCCTAGGTAGCCAAACCTCCTTTTCTGGCTATTTAGGGTCTCTGCTTTGGGGAATTCTTTAGATAATGAATGCAGGAGCTCATCAGAGTTCCTCTGCATCTCTCTCTTCACCTTCTGCCAAAGGATCGACCGCTGACTGCTCAGGACGCCTGCAAAACCGCAACAAAGTAGCAAAGACGACTACTGCAACCTTGTATCGCTGATCCTGCCGCTTTCTCGCCTGTTTCCTGGTGGTGCATGCTCTGGGGGTAGCCTGCCTCCTTCTTGCACCAGGAGCTCTGAAGAAATCTCCTGTGGGACGACGGAATCCTCCCCCTGCAACCGCAGGCAACAAAAGACTGCATCACCGGTCCTCTGGGTCCCCTCTCAGCACGACGAGCGTGGTCCCTGGAACTCAGCAACTCTGTCCAAGTGACTCCCACAGTCCAGTGACTCTTCAGTCCAAGTTTGGTGGAGGTAAGTCCTTGCCTCCCCACGCTAGACTGCATTGCTGGGTACCGTGTGATTTGCAGCTGCTCCGGCTCCTCTGCACTCTTCCCGGATTTCCTTTGTGCACAGCCAAGCCTGGGCCCCTGACACTCTAACCTGCAGTGCACAACCTCCTGAGTTGTCCTCCGGCGTCGTGGGACTCCCTTTTGTGTCTTCAGGTGAGCTCCGGTTCACTCCTCTGGGACATCCATCCTCCAAAGGGGAAGTTTCTAGCCCTCTTCGTTCTTGCAGAATCCACAGCTTCTACCATCCGGTGGCAGCTTCTTTGCACCCTCAGCTGGCATTTCCTGGGCATCTGCCCAATCTCGACTTTGTCGCGACTCTTGGACTTGGTCCCCTTGTTCCACAGGTGGACTGTGGGAGTCACTTGGACAGAGTTGCTGAGTTCCAGGGACCACGCTCGTTGTGCTGAGAGGGGACCCAGAGGACCAGTGATGCAGTCTTTTGTTGCCTGCGGTTGCAGGGGGAAGATTCCGTCGACCCACGGGAGATTTCTTCAGAGCTTCTAGTGCAGAGAGGAGGCAGGCTACCCCCAGAGCATGCACCACCAGGAAAACAGTCGAGAAGGCGGCAGGATCAGCGATACAAGGTTGCAGTAGTCGTCTTTGCTACTTTGTTGCGGTTTTGCAGGAGTCCTGAGCAGTCAGCGGTCGATTCCTTGGCAGAAGGTGAAGAGAGAGATGCAGAGGAACTCTGATGAGCTCTTGCATTCGTTATCTAAAGAATTCCCCAAAGCAGAGACCCTAAATAGCCAGAAAAGGAGGTTTGGCTACTTAGGAAGGAGGATCGGCTAGCAACACAGATAAGAGCCTATCAGGAGGAGTCTCTGACGTCACCTGCTGGCACTGGCCACTCAGAGCAGTCCAGTGTGCCAGCAGCACCTCTGTTTCCAAGATGGCAGAGGTCTGTGGCACACTGGAGGAGCTCTGGGCACCTCCCACGGGAGGTGCAGGTCCGCGGAGTGGTCACTCCCCTTTCCTTTGTCCAGTTTCGCGCCAGAGCAGGGCTGGGGATCCCTGAACCGGTGTAGACTGGCTTATGCAGAGATGGGCACCATCTGTGCCCATCAAAGCATTTCCAGAGGCTGGGGGAGGCTACTCCTCCCCAGCCCTGACACCTTTTTCCAAAGGGTGAGGGTGTAACACCCGCTCTCTGAGGAAGTCCTTTGTTCTGCCTTCCTGGGCCAAGCCTGGCTGGACCCCAGGAGGGCAGAAACCTGTCTGAGGGGTTGGCAGCAGCAGCAGCTGCAGTGAAACCCCGGGAAAGGTAGTTTGGCAGTACCCGGGTCTGTGCTAGAGACTCAGGGGATCATGGAATTGTCTCCCTCATGCCAGGATGGCATTGGGGTCGCAATTCCATGATCTTAGACATGTTACATGGCCATGTTCGGAGTTACCATTGTGACGCTATACATAGGTAGTGACCTATGTATAGTGCACGTGTGTAATGGTGTCCCCGCACTCACAAAGTCCGGGGAATTTGCCCTGAACAATGTTGGGGAACCTTGGCTAGTGCCAGGGTGCCCACACACTAAGTAACTTAGCACCCAACCTTCACCAGGTGAAGGTTAGACACATAGGTGACTTATAAGTTACTTAAGTGCAGTGGTAAATGGCTGTGAAATAACGTGGAGGTTATTTCACTCAGGCTGCAGTGGCAGGCCTGTGTAAGAATTGTCAGAGCTCCCTATGGGTGGCAAAAGAAATGCTGCAGCCCATAGGGATCTCCTGGAACCCCAATACCCTGGGTACCTCAGTACCATATACTAGGGAATTATAAGGGTGTTCCAGTAAGCCAATGTAAATTGGTAAAATTGGTCACTAGCCTGTTAGTGACAATTTGAAAGAAATGAGAGAGCATAACCACTGAGGTTCTGGATAGCAGAGCCTCAGTGAGACAGTTAGGCACCACACAGGGAACACATACAGGGCACACTTATGAGCACTGGGGCCCTGGATGACAGGGTCCCAGTGACACATACAACCAAAACAACATATATACAGTGAAAAATGGGGGTAACATGCCAGGCAAGATGGTACTTGGTACTTTCCTACAAGAAGAGACTGTGGTGTGCACTGGCTGAGGGTGCGGACCTCATTACACTCACTCAGAAGAGTCTGTGGTGTTCCCGCCCCTCTGAAGTGGGTCGCCTGGCTGTACAGAGGCTTTTAACATCGCGAACACATCAATAAAACTGCCAATATGACCAGATGTGTTAAGCCCTTTGATGTTGCCCCATCCTGCAGTGGGTGAGTGCGCTGCCCACCGATGGCTGCACCATGACGAGCCCTCGGCGCACCGCGGACGCGGCTGTGTATCTTGTGCAAACCGATGTGTTTCTTGTGTCATCTCTGAGAGGCTCCTCTCTGATGCAAGAACGAGGCTCCAAGATTGAGGTACGGGACTTGATGAAGCAGAGGTGCGCCAGGGAGCCCGAGGGGTGTAGAGAGGAACCCTAGGATCTGTGATCACCCCAACATGTCTTCCCCCAACCTTGGATGGCTGTATCAGGGCGCTGCCCATCACTAGCTCTAATGTCTATCTGGACCTCCTCCCCTGACTGCCTTCTGCATGCATTCCCTCAAGGCCACTCTCAAGGTCCCCCTCACCCTCCAAAGCCCCTCATCCCTCCATAGCCCCTCATCTCTCCATATCCCCTCACCCCTCCAATGCCCCTCAGCTCTCCATACCCCTCACCCCCATAGCCCCTCATCTCTCCATAGCCCCTCATCCCCCCATAGCCTCTCATCTCTCCGTAGCCTCTCATCTCTAAGTAGCCCGTCATCTCTCCGTAGCCCATCATCCCTCCATAGCCCCTGATCTCTCTATAGCCCCTCATCTCTCCGTAGCCCCTCATCTCTCCGTAGCCCCTTCATCCCACCCATAGCCCCTCATCCCCCCATAGCCCCTCACCTCTCCATAGCCCCGCATCCCCCATAGCCCCTCATCCCTCCAATGCCCCCATCCCTCCATAGCCCCTCATCTCTCCATAGCACGTCATCCCCCCATAGACCCTCATCCCTCCATAGCCCCTCATCTCTCCATAGCCCCTCATCCCTCCATAGCCCCTCAGCTCTCCATACCCCTCACCCCCATAGCCCCTCATCTCTCCATAGCCCCCCATCCCCCAATAGCCCCTCATCCCTCCATAGCCCCTCATCCCCCATAGCCCCTTATCACCCCACAGCCCCTCATCCCTCCACAGCCCCTCATCTCTCCATAGACCCTCATCCCCCATAGTCCCTCATCCCCCCATACCCCTCATCCCCATAGCCCTCATCCCCCACAGCCCCTCATCCCTCCACAGGCCCTCATCTCTCCATAGCCCCTCATCCCCCCATAGTCCCTCATCCCCTCATACCCCTCATCCCCCATAGCCCCTCATCCCCCCATATCCCCTCACCCCTCCAATGCCCCTCATCTCTCCATAGCCCCTCATCGCCCCATAGCCCCTCATCTCTCCTTAGCCCCTCATCCCTCCATAGCCCCTCATCCCTCCATAGCCCCTCATCCCTCCATAGCCCCTCATTCCCCCTTAGCCCCTCATCCCCCATAGCCGCTCATCTCTCCATAGCCCCACATCTCTCCATAGTACCTCATCCCACCCATAGCGCCTCATCCCCCATAGTCCCTCATCTCTCCATAGCCCCTCATCCCTCCATAGCCCCTCACCCCCATAGTCCCTCATCTCTCCATAGCCCCTCATCCCCCATCCCCCCATAGCCCCTCACCCCCCATAGCCCCTCATCCCTCCATAGCCCCTCGTCTCTCCATAGCCCCTCACCCTCCATAGCCCCTCATCCCCCCATAGCCCCTCACCCCCATTGCCCCTCATCCCTCCATAGCACCTCATCCCCCATAGCCCCTCATCCTTCCATAGCCCCTCATCCCTTCATAGCCCATCATCTCTCCTTAGCCCCTCATCCCCCCATAGCCCCTCATCTCTCCATAGCCCCTCGTCCCCCCATAGCCCCTCATCCCTCCATAGCCCCTCATCCCTCCATAGCCCCTCATTTCTCCCTAGCCTCTTATCCCCCATAGTCCCTCATCCCCTGATACCCCTCATCCCCCATAGCCCCTCCTCCCCATAGCCTTCCACCCCCCATAGCCCCTCATCCCTCCATAGCCCCTCATCTCTCCCTAGCCCTTCATCCCTCCATAGCCCCTCATCTCTCCATAGCCCCTCATCCCCCGATAGACCCTCATCCCTCCATAGCCCCTCATCTCTCCATAGCCCCTCATCCCCCGATAGCCCCTCATCCCTCCATAGCCCCTCATCTCTCTGTAGCCCCTCATCCCCGTAGCCCCTCATCTCTCCATAGCCCCTTATCCTCTCATAGCCCCTCATCCCTCCATAGCCCCTCATCTCTCCATAGCCCCTCATACCCCCATAGTCTCTCATCTCTCGACAGCCCCCATCCCCCCATATCCCCTCATTCCTCCATAGCCCCTCATCTCTCCATAGCCCCTCATCTCTCCATGGCCCCCATCCCCCCATAGCCCCTCATTCCTCCATAGCCCCTCATTTCTCCATAGCCCCTCACCCTCCATAGCCCCTCACCCTCCATAGACCCTCATCCCTCCATAGACCCTCATCCCCCCATAGCCCCTCATCCCTCCATAGCCCCTCATCCCCCATAGTCCCTCATCTCTCCATAGCCCCTCATCCCTCCATAGCCCCTCATTTCTCCATAGCCCCTTATCACCCCATAGTCCCTCATCCCCCCAAACCCCTCATCCCACCATAGTCCCTCACCCCCCATAGCCTCCCACCCCCCATAGCCCCTCATCTCTCCATAGCCCCTCATCCCCCGATAGCCCCTCATCCCTCCATAGCTCCTCATCTCTCCATAGCCCCTCATCCCCCCATAGCCCCTCATCCCTCCATAGCCCCTCATCCCTCCATAGCCCCTCATTTCTCCCTAGCCTCTTATCCCCCCCATAGTCCCTCATCCCCTGATACCCCTCATCCCCCCATTACCCCTCCTCCCCATAGCCTCCCACCCCCCATAGCCCCTAATCCCTCCATAGCCCCTCATCTCTCCCTAGCCCTTCATCCCTCCATAGCCCCTCATCTCTCCATAGCCCCTCATCCCCCGATAGACCCTCATCCCTCCATAGCCCCTCATCCCCCGATAGCCCCTCATCCCTCCATAGCCCCTCATCTCTCTGTAGCCCCTCATCCCCATAGCCCCTCATCTCTCCATAGCCCCTTATCCCCTCATAGCCCCTCATCCCTCCATAGCCCCTCATCTCTCCATAGCCCCTCATACCCCCATAGCCCCTCATCTCTCCATGGCCCCCATCCCCCCATAGCCCCTCATTCCTCCATAGCCCCTCATCTCTCCATAGCCCCTCACCCTCCATAGCCCCTCATCCCTCCATAGACCCTCATCCCCCCATAGCCCCTCATCCCTACATAGCCTCTCATCCCCCATAGTCCCTCATCTCTCCATAGCCCCTCATCCCTCCATAGCCCCTCATTTCTCCATAGCACCTTATCCCCCCATAGTCCCTCATCTCCCCATACCCCTCATCCCCCCATAGCCCCTCACCCCTCCAATGCCCCTCATCTCTCCATAGTCCCTCATCTCTCCATAGCCCCTCATCCCTCCATAGCCCCTCATTTCTCCATAGCCCCTTATCCCCCCATAGTCCCTCATCCCCCCAAACCCCTCATCCCACCATAGTCCCTCATCCCCATAGCCTCCCACCCCCCATAGCCCCTCATCCCTCCATAGCCCCTCATCTCTCCATAGCCCCTCATCCCCAGAGAGTCCCTCATCTCTCCATAGCCCCTCATCTCTCCATAGCCCCTCATCCCCCGATAGCCCCTCATCCCTCCATAGCTCCTCATCTCTCCATAGCCCCTCATCCCCGAAGCCCCTCATCTCTCCATAGCCCATTATCCCCTCATAGCCCCTTATCCCTCCATTTCCCCTCATCTCTCCATAGCCCCTCATAAACCCATAGCCCCTCATCTCTCCATAGCCCCCATCTCCCTATAGCCCCTCATTCCTCCATAGCCCCTCAGCCCCCATAGTCCCTCATCTCCCCATACCCCTCATCCCCCCATAGCCCCTCACCCCTCCAATGCCCCTCATCTCTCCATAGCCCCTCATCTTCCCATGGCCCCTCACCCCCCCCCATAGCCCCTCATGTGTCACATCCATGTCAGTTTTGTGAAGAGCTGCTCACAGCTCGCTCACACTCAGTCCTGTGATCCGCAAGGCAGACGTTCTTTGCAGGAGGCGCATTAACCCTCTGAGGTACCTTACCCCAGGCAAAGCTGCAACGAGACACAGCTGTGGCCCCTCACCAGCAGGATCGTCAATCACCACAGTGATCTTGACATTGGATTTTAGAGAACAGGTGCCTCGCTTATTTGAATGCTTGCCGGCTTCTAAGCACTACAGCGCGTCTCCTGTTTCCGTTTATTGTCTTCTGAATGATCTCACGCTGTCGACCATGACACGTTCGTCTAAAGTTCAACTTTTTTACAGTGTGACCTGTGCATGCAGCAGTTACACCCTTAAAACCCTTAGCTGCCTTGAATAACAGTGAGTGCAGCTTATAATATCCATCAATCGATCTCTATATATACTTAAAGACGAAATGCAACTCCATTTCATCAGAATCAGTCATAGAACAACACCGCTTTTGTAGAAATAAGAAATGTCCAAATTCATGGCCGCACTGATGGCAGGGCTCCAACTAAAATGAGTTCCACTGAAGACCTGTAGCTGACAAACAGGAGCTTTCAGGGATCAACGCAGCAGGAGACGCAAGCAGACACAAACCAGCTCTTGGGAATAAGGTTCTCCGGGGTGAGAGTCGATACGAGAGAGTTAAAAATTACCCTCACATTCTAGTTCACATTTGTTGTCATTTAGAAAGTGACTTTTACTATCCGGAAGCCATCTTGGATTGGGAAAGATACATAAATCAACATTTAGGAATCCATCTTAAAAGTATCGAATATTTCCCTTGTGGCAGGGCACATGGCTACAGCAACTCTCAACACTAAAAGGCTTCCACCAGTGGGACAACTTATGTCCTTTCAGGGTTTAAAAGCACAATATGCTCTACCAAGCACACAATTCTTCCACTTCTTACCGATAAGACACGCCCTTGGAGCACACATCCCCCCAGACACTCAACTCCCAGAATACAGCCCACTAGAGATAAGCCGCGACCTTGGGACACACATCCCCCCGGACACTCAGCTCCCAGAATACAGCCCACTAGAGACAAGACACGTCCTTGGGACACACATCCCCCCGGACACTCAGCTCCCAGAATACAGCCCACTAGAGATAAGACGCGCCCTTGGGAAACACATCCCCCCAGACACTCAGCTCCCAGAATACAGCCCACTAGAGACATGACACGCCCTTGGGACACACATCCCCCCGGACACTCAGCTCCCAGAATACAGCCCACTAGAGATAAGACACGTCCTTGGGACACACATCCCCCCGGACACTCAGCTCCCAGAATACAGCCCACTAGAGATAAGACACGCCCTTGGGACACACATCCCCCCGGACACTCAGCTCCCAGAATACAGCCCACTAGAGACAAGACACGCCCTTGGGACACACATCCCCCCGGACACTCAGCTCCCAGAATACAGCACACTAGAGATAAGCCGCGCCCTTGGGACACACATCCCCCCGGACACTCAGCTCCCAGAATACAGCCCACTAGAGACAAGACACGTCCTTGGGACACACATCCCCCCAGACACTCAGCTCCCAGAATACAGCCCACTAGAGATAAGACACACCCTTGGGACACACATCCCCCCAGACACTCAGCTCCCAGAATACAGCCCACTAGAGATAAGACACACCCTAAGGACGCAACTCCCCCCAGGCACTCAACTCCCAGAATACAGCCCACTAGAGATAAGACGCGCCCTTGGAGCACACATCCCCCCTGACACTCAGCTCCCAGAATACAGCCCACTAGAGACAAGACACGCCCTTTGGGCACACATCCCCCCAGACACTCAACTCCCAGAATACAGCCCACTAGAGATAAGACACGCCCTTGGAGCGCACATCCCCCCAGACACTCAACTCCCAGAATACAGCCCACTAGAGACAAGACACGCCCTTGGAGCGCACATCCCACAGACACTCAACTCCCAGAATACAGCCCACTAGAGACAAGACACGCCCTTGGAGCACACATCCCCCAGACACTCAACTCCCAGAATACAGCCCACTAGAGACAAGACACGCCCTTGGAGCACACGTCCCCCTGGACACTCAAGTCCCAGAATTCAGCCCACTAGAGATAAGACACGCCCTTGGGGCACACATCCCCCCCCGGACACTCAACTTCCAGAATATAGCCCACTAGAGATAAGACACGCCCTTGGGGCACACATCCCCCCAGACACTCAACTCCCAGAATACAGCTGTTAGAAATGGGGTTTCTGGTTGGCTAGGGTATGCACCTCAGCCAGGCAGAACCTACCCACTCTAGTCAGGGCTTGGGAGTTACACGTCCAAGATAACCCCTGCTCACCCCCTTGGTAGCTTGGCACGAGCAGTCAGGCTTAACCTGGAGGCAATGTGTAAAGCGTTTGCACAACACACAACACACGTTGTTGTAGTTTAGCAGCGATTAGATTAAGCATTAGCAGAAGACATCTTGTATTTAGCAACTATTGTGAACATTTCGCGGAATCCATTTTGTATTCATGGCAGCCATTTTCTCTGCCACATGCTGCCATGTGCTCACCATGTGCTCTGTCCTACCTTTCTGTTAACTACTCTTGAAAATCTGCCTAGTGACAAGTTATATTTAGCATCTCCCACTTTCGCACATGCCCAGTAAGGTCTGCAGCTGTTAGTCCTTGAAAACTGTTAGCCCCTCCTACCTGTCGACTGTGCATTTCCACATGACCTTACATGTATGTAAGTCTTGCTTCTATAATTGTCCCACCTTCTTTTAGCCCCTGCGTGGGTATAAAAGGACCATGCTCTCTCAGTTCAGTGTGCTACTTCAAACATTACCGAAGGGTGCTGTTTGAACTGTAGTACCACCTCATGAGGTTAATAAACTTTGTCTTTTATTTCAGTTTCTGTGCCAACTTCTTCCTATATGGTCTGAGGACTTTGTGCAGAGAAGGGTGAACCCCTTGCACTAGTAGGCCTTCCTGAGGCTTACTTCAACAACGTGACGCAAAATGTACACCCCAAAGTAAACACAACACAGAGCTATGTAAAAATAATCTGTATTGCACAAAACATAATTAGACCAACATTACACATAAATAATACCCTGCTACCTTAGCAGTTGTCGGAATGTTACACAAGTTACTAATACTCTGCAAGAATACGCAGTTGTCACATTAGAACACGTAAGTACTCAGGATTCTGCAACATAAGCAGTAGTCAGGAATTATAGTAAAAGGTATATGCACTTGTCATGAACAATTCCTAAATACCCATAAAAGGAACATTAGAGAATATCTCCCAAGTCATATACATACATATCAGCTAGACATGCCTAGAAAAGGAACAGTAGCACATATATGTATCACCAGTAAACAGGTAGGAAATAGCAAACATCTGTAAGTTTGTATTAGACTCCTAGAGCCTAGATTTTCTAAAGAGTACCTGCTTTCTGGTGGAAAAGGCACTTCCAGTGCCTAGAGATGAACACGGGGGCCCCCGGCGCTCCTGGGCGCACCACGAGGGCCACGTGGTGTTTGTGGGTGAGGGGGGCGATCAGCGCCCTCTCCCTGGCGTGTAGAATGGGCCCCTTTGGGGTCCTGTGATCCTGGTGGGGCCCCCTGGGCCTCAGATGGCCCTCTCCCGAGAGGGGGGGGCCAAAAGCCACCAGAGTCGAGTGGTGGGGGCGATCGCGCCCCTAGCGCAGTGACCGGGGGGCAAGGGAACTCCCTTCCCTCCCCGCGTCCTGCTCAGGGGGGAGGCAGCTGCCCTTGTCCGCGGTGCGGCTGCCAGAGAGAAGAGGGAGAGGAGCCGGGGCCTCCGATGAGGCTTCCGACTGGCTCCCCGAGGCGGCTGCACCCGATCTGGTGCACGCGCCGCGGTTAAGCCCGACCTGGGCTTCTCCGTGGGGCAAGCACCAAGAATGGTGCCTGCCTGTGCCCCAGGGGTGCATCAGACAGCGCGCTTCGCCCCGGGGGCACGGTTGGAGCGTACTCGCTCTGATCCTGGTCTTTTGTTGGTGCCCCGGGGGCACAGAGAACAGCGCGATCCTCGCGCTGATTACAAATGTGACCCCCGGGTCGCGGCGGTGGTTCGGGGGGAATAAATCAAGCGCTTCCAAAGCGCTGAGAGGAGTTTTGAGCCCTGGGCTGCGGCGGTGTCCTGGGGCAGAGGCAAAGTGCTTTTAGAGCGCTCAAGGCAAAATTAAAGCCCGGACTGTGGCAGTGAGATTTCCCAGCTACTTCAAGAGAAAAGCGCTTTTCCAAAGCGCTAAGAAAACGCTGAAGAGATCGGTGCAGGGGTCAGGGGCACAGCACCCTGCCCCTGGGAGCAATCAGGAGTCAAAGGAAGCACAGGGCTGGAGGGCCCAACTACAGACCAGCACAAGGGATGCAGATGGTGTCAGTTCCTCCTAGTGACCAGGCAGGTCACAGGTCAGCACTACAGCAGCAGTCCAAGGTGGTTTCCTGGTGAGTCCATACATCAGCGTTCTGTGTCCAGTTTCCAGTTCCGAGAATGTTCAAATTGTGGGGACAATTCCCCTGTACTTATAGTCAGTTCTTACAGTGTTTCACAATGGTAGGGAGAGGAGGTTCCAGACAGTTACAACTGGTTCTGGGAGTGCCCCCTTTCTCCTTTCAGCACAGGCTCCAAACATCAGTGGGGGGTTAATGACCCTATTGTGTGAGGCCAGGGCGCAGTCTTTACAAATGCAGGTGTGCCCGCCTCTCCCTTCTCTCAGCCCAGGAAGACTATTCAGTATGTAGATGCACCTCTGTGACACCTCCACCCTCCCTGTGTACAGGCTGTCTGATCCACCCTCCCTGTGTACAGGCTGTCTGATCCACCCTCCCTGTGTACAGGCTGTCTGATCCACCCTCCCTGTGTACAGGCTGTCTGATCCACCCTCCCTGTGTACAGGCTGTCTGATCCACCCTCCCTGTGTACAGGCTGTCTGAGAAGTATGCACAAAGCCCCAACTGTCACTCTGCCCAGACGTGGATTGGAGTCAAGCTGCAAAACACCAGAGTCATAAGCACAGATAAATGCGCACTTTCTAGAAGTGGCATTTCTGTGATAGTAATAAAAAATACACCCACACCAGTAAGCAGCATTTATTATCACCATTACAACCATACCAAACACGCCTACGCTACCCCTCATAAATCAGACAATACCCCTCACACATAAGACAGGGCATTTCTAATGCAATCCTATGAGAAGGCAGCACTCACAGAAGTGAGACACCAAGTTAGGCTGTTTGTCACTACCAGGACAGGCCATGCAATATGGCACATGTCCTGCCTTTCTACATACATGGCACCCTGCCCAAAGGGCTAGCTAGGGCGTACCTTAGGGGTGACTTACATGTAGTAAAAGGGGAGTTCTGGGCTTGGCAAGTAAATTTAGATGCCAGGTCCCTGTGGCTGGAAACTGCACACAGGCCCTGCGCTAGCAGGCCTTAGATAGGTTTGACAGGCTACTTCAGTGGGTGGCGCAAGCAGCGCTGCAGGCCCACTTGTAGTATTTAATTTACAGGCCCTGGGTATAGGGATACCACTTTACAAGGGACTTATAGGTCAATTAAATATGCCAATGAGGTAGAATCCAATCATACCAAATTTGTAAGACAGAGCACATGCACTTTAGCACTGGTTAGCAGTGAAAAAGTGCTCAGAGTCAAAACGTCAGCCAGCAAAGGTCAGAAAAATAAGGAGGCAAAAGCAAAAAGTCTGGGGAATGACCCTGTAAAAGGGCCAGGTCCAACAACAGCCCACTAGAGATAAGACATGCCCTTGGAGCACACATCCCCCCAGACACTCAACTCCCAGAATACAGCCCACTAGAGACAAGACACGCCCTTGGAGTACACATCCCCCCTTGGAGCACACATCCCCCCAGACACTCAACTCCCAGAATACAGCCCACTAGAGACAAGACAAACCCTTGGAGCACACATCCCCCCGGACACTCAACTCCCAGAATACAGCCCACTAGAGATAAGACACCCCCTTGGGGCACACGTCCCCCCAGACACTCAACTCCCAGAATACAGGCCACTAGAGACAAGACACGCCCTTGGGGCACACATCCCCTCCTCCGGACACTCAACTCCCAGAATACAGCCCACTAGTAATAAGACACACCCTAAAGACGCAACTCCCCCCAGGCACTCAACTCCCAGAATGCAGGCCACTAGAGACAAGACATGCCCTTGGGGCACACATCCCCCCCGGACACTCAGCTCCAAGAATGCAGCACACTAGAGATAAGACACGCCCTTGGGGCACACATCCCTCCAGACACTCAACTCCCAGAATACAGCCCACTAGAGATAAGACACACCCTAATGACGCAACTCCCCCCAGGCACTCAACTCCCAGAATACAGCCCACTAGAGATAAGACATGCCCTTGGGGCACACATCCCCTCCCCCTGGACACTCAACTCCCAGAATACAGCCCACTAGAGATAAGACACGCCCTTGGGGAACACATCCCCCCAGACACTCAACTCCCAGAATACAGCCCACTAGAGATAAGACACACCCTAAGGACGCAACTCCCCCCAGGCACTCAACTCCCAGAATACAGGCCACTAGAGACAAGACACGCCCTTGGGGCACACATCCCCCCAGACACTCAGCTTCAAGAATACAGCAACCCAGAGATAAGACACGCCCTTGGGGCACACATCCCCCGGACACTCAACTCCCAGAATACAGCCCACTAGAGCTAAGACACGCCCTTGGAGCACACATCCCCCCAGACACTCAACTCCCAGAATACAACCCATTAGAGACAAGACACATCCTTAGGGCACACATCCCCCCAGACACTCAGCTCCCAGAATACAGCCCACTAGAGATAAGACATGTCCTTGGAGCACACATCCCCCCAGACACTCAGCTCCCAGAATACAGCCCACTAGAGACAAGACACGCCCTTGGGGAACACATCCCCCCAGACACTCAACTCCCAGAATACAGCCCACTAGAGACAAGACACGCCCTTGGGGCACACATCCCACCCGGACACTCAGCTCCTAGAATACAGCACACTAGAGATAAGACACGCCCTTGGGGCACACATCCCCCAGACACTCAGCTCCCAGAATGCAGCCCACTAGAGATAAGACACACCCTAAGGACGCAACTCCCCCCAGGCACTCAACTCCCAGAATACAGCCCACTAGAGACAAGACACGCCCTTGGGACACACATCCGACCCGGACACTCAGCTCCCAGAATACAGCACACTAGAGATAAGACACGCCCTTGGGGCACTCATCCCCCCAGACACTCAACTCCCAGAGTACAGCCCACTGGAGACAAGACACACCCTTGGGGAACACATCCCCCCAGACACTCAGCTCCCAGAATACAGCTCACTAGAGATAAGACACGTCCTTGGAGCACACATCCCCCCGGACATTCCGCTCACAGAATACAGCCCACTAGAGACAAGACATGCCCTTGGGGAACACATCCTCCCAGACCCTCAGCTCCCAGAATACAGCACACTAGAGATCAGACACGCCCTTGGGGCACTCATCCCCCCAGACACTCAACTCCCAGAGTACAGCCCACTAGAGATAAGACACGCCCTTGGAGCACACATCACCCCAGACACTCAACTCCCAGAATACAACCCATTAGAGACAAGACACATCCTTGGGGCACACATCCCCGCAGACACTCAGCTCCCAGAATACAGCACCCTAGAGATAAGACATGCCCTTGGGGCACACATCTCCCAGACACTCAACTCCCAGAATGCAGCCCACTAGAGATAAGCCACGCGCTTGGAGCATACATCCCCCCAGACACTCAAATCCCAGAATACAGCCCACTAGAGACAAGACACGCCCTTGGGGCACACATCCCCCCCGGACACTCAGATCCCAGAATACAGCACACTAGAGACAAGACACTCCCTTCTGCTCACTTTTGCAGCTTTCTGCTTTCTCCCTTTGTGACGCTTTTTCGTTTTTCTCTTCCTCTGTCTTTCCCATATGTGTCTTTTGCTCGCAGAAAATGCTTGAGGCAGAAGAATAAGCACCGGTCCTCAAAAACAAGTGCCGGCCTCAAAAATAAGTGCCGCCCTCAAATGTAAGTGCCAGTGCTCCACATCGGAAACCACCCGCTCAAATTAAGCACTGCCTGTCAGATATTTACACCAACCTAGTGATTCTTAGGGGCATATTTATAATCTGCTTGCTCGACATTTGCATCATTTTTTTTAAATAAATGTGGTGCAAACTTAACTCCATATTTATATTTTGACTCTAGACCCATCTAGCGTCAAAGTATAGGAGTTAGCACCGTTTTTAGGATGCATGAAGTCCCCTTGTGTCAATGAGATGCAAGATAGGCGTTCCCATCCTAAAGACAACGCTGACCACTTATCATCATATTTACAGTTGTGTGCAAAAATGATGCACACGGAGTAAGGGGACCCAAATAATGGCGCTAAGCTGCTTAGCTCCATTATTTAGCGCATGGGTCTGACCAGGCGTTAAAGGACCTGTGGACCCATTTCCATGATAAAACACCATGGGATGGGCCACAGAGGCCCACCACAAGCCCTAGGAACACCACCGTCCACACCAGCAGGACACCACGGGATGGGGGACCTCATCCCAGGTAAGTTTAGGTAAGTATTCGTTTTGTTTGCCTCCTGTCTGGGACTGGGTAGAATGGCCTTGCCCAGGGGACACCGGTCCCTTGGGCTGGCCATTGGGGTGGTGGGCATGACTCCTGTCTTTAGAGAGAGGAGTAATTTTTTGGGCAGTTGTGCATCAGAAAATGACGCAAGGCTGGTTAGCAGCATTTTTTGCCTCTAGGCAGCCTAGCGTAATTTTCTGACGCACAACTTCCTTTTCCGGCTACCGTCTTTTTTTTAGACGCTAGCCCAAGCTTTGCCCCGGCTTGTGGCATTCCATAAATATGACTCCCGGCTGGCGGTCAGGAATGACGGAAGCCAGCAGTAAACTTTTTGACTCAAAACTGCGTTTGCGAAGTTTTGCGTCAAAAAGTATAAATCTGGGCCTTAGTATGCTTAGCATATATCTCACTCCCTGTGTGATGCCCATAAGTAATTATTATTTATATATATATACAGATGTGAAAAGTAGGTGGATCAGAAGTAGACTGGTTTATCCGTTCTTACACTACCAGCTGTAGGTTACTACAGCGGCGTCGTAGAAAGAAGAGCGCTCTTTACGTGCAGCTCCTTCCTCTGCCTCTGTGAGCCTGTGGAGTTGCTGCAAGGAGGTGATTGTTGAAAAACAACCCCAGGATGTACTGCACCCCCCCTTAAAGAAGACACAACTATGCTGGTAGGAACAGTCCTTTATCTCACACCCGTGCCCTCCAAATAATGTGACCCACATTCTGAAGATGGGGAAACTCATTCATTCAATGAACACTGTCTGAGCTCATTGAGTCTTTCTCTCTATGGGAAACAACAAAACACCCTGAACTAAACTTACGCGTCTCAATGTAGCTGATCTGACTGGTGGACCCAAAGTGCTGTTGCCATTTCACTGTTTCTCCATTTCTTTTCTATCCTCCACCAGTAGCAACCACTTGACTGGAGCCGCGCTGAGTAGTAGCTGGGTAGGGGGGGGGGAGGAATCAGTGTATGGCTGTTTATGGTGTCTGGGTTTGCACATATTTCTGCTCTGGCAGGCATGGCTGTTCTACTTCTTGCTTTGGTGTAGAGCCCTGGTGTTCACCTACCCTTGCCTCTGTGGTCCTGGACTCACACACAGTGTTCAGTGTTCAGGTGTAGAGGACAGTGTTTGGGTGGGGAGGCCCAGTGTTTGGGTGTAGAGGTCCGGTGTTCAGGTGTAGAGGCCAGTATTCAGGTGTAGTGGTCAGTGTTTGGGTGTAGAGTCCCGGTGTTCGGGTGTAAAGGCCCAGTGTTCAGGTGTAGATGGCCAGTGTTCAGGTGTAGAGGTCCGGTGTTTGGGTGTAGAGGGCCAGTGTTCAGGTGTAGAGGCCTGGTATTTGGATGTAGAGGTCTAGTTTTCGGGTGTAGAGGCCTAGTGTTCGGGTGTAGAGGTCCAGTGTTCAGGTGTAGAGGCCTGGTGTTCAGGTGTAGAGGCCTGGTGTTCAGGTGTAGAGATCTGGTGTTCGAGTGTAGAGGCCTGATGTTTGGATGTAGAGGTCCTGTGTTTAGGTGTAGAGGCCAGTGTTTGGGTGTGGAGGCCCACTGTTTGGGTGTAGAGGTCCGGTGTTGAGGTGTAGAGGTCAGTGTCCGGGTGTAGAGGCCCAATGTTCAAGTGTAGAGGCCAGTATTTGGATGTAGAGGCCAGTGTTCATGCGTAAAGGCCCAGCGTTCAGGTTTAGAGGAAAAGTGTTCAGTGTAGAGGCCTAGTGTTCAGGGGTAGAGGTCCAGCGTTTTGGTATAGAGGTCCAGTGTATGGGTGCAGAGGCCTGGTGTTTTTGTGTAGAAGCCTGGTGTTCAGGTTTAGAGTTCCAGTGTTTGGTGTAGAGGCCCAGTGTTTGGGTGTAGAGGCTCAGTGTTAAGGTGTAGAGGTCTAGTGTTCGGGTGTAGAGGCCCGGTGTTTGGGTGTAGAGGCCAGTGTCTAGGTGTAGAGGTCCGGTGTTTGGGTGTAGTGGCCAGTATTTGGAGTTAGAGGCCAGTGTTCATGTGTAAAGGCCCAGTGTTCAGGTTTAGAGGAATAGTGGTCGGGTGTAGAGGCCTAGTGTTCGGGTTTAGAGGTCCAGCATTTGGGTCTAAAGGTCCAGTGTTAGGGTGCAGAGGCCTGGTGTTTGGGTGTAGAAGCCTGGTGTTCGGGTGCAGAGGCTACGTGTTCAGGTGTAGAGGCCCAGTGTTTGGGTGTAGAGGCCCGGTGTTCCAGTGTAGAGGCCAGGTTTGAGTGTAGAGGTCCAGTGTTCGGATGTAGAGGCCCAGTGTTCAGGTGTAGATGTCCAGTGTTCTGGTGTAGACACCCTTTGTTCAGGTGTAGAGGCCTGGTGTTTGGGTGTAGAGGCCCAGTGTTCCAGCCCGGTGTTCAGGTGTAGATGTCCAGTGTTCAGGTGTAGATGTCCAGTGTTCAGGTGTAGAGGTCTGCTGTTCAGGAGTAGAGGCCTGGTGTTCAGGTGCAGAGGTCTGCTGTTCAGGAGTAGAGGCCCGGTGTTCAGGTGTAGAGATCTGGTGTTTGGGTGTAGATGCCTAGTGTTTGGGTGCAGAGGTCCGGTGTTTCGGGTGTAGAGGCCCAGTGTTTGGGTGTAGAGGCCTAGTGTTCGGGTATAGAGGTCCGGTGTTCAGGTGTAGAGGCCTGGTGTTCAGGTGTAGAGGTCTGGTGTTCGAGTGTAGAGGCCTGATGTTTGGATGTAGAGGTCCTGCGTTTAGGTGTAGAGGTCCAGTGTTTGGGTGTAGAGGCCAGTGTTTGGGTGTAGAGGCCAGTGTTTGGATGTGGAGGCCCAGTGTTCAGGTGTAGAGGCCAGTATTTGGATGTAGAGGCCAGTGTTCGTGCGTAAAGGCCCAGTGTTCAGGTTTAGAGGTAAAGGGTTCGGTATAGAGGCCTAGTGCTCGGGTGTAGAGGTCCAGTGTTTGGGTGTAGAGGTCCAGTGTTTTGGTGCAGATGTAGGAAAGTACCATCTTGCCTGGCATGTTACCCCCATTTTTCACTGTATATATGTTGTTTTAGTTGTATGGGTCACTGGGACCCTGGTAACCCAGGGCCCCAGTGCTCATAAGTGTGCCTGAATGTGTTACCTGTGTAGTGACTAACTGTCTCACTGAGGCTCTGCTAATCAGAACCTCAGTGGTTATGCTCTCTCATTTCTTTCCAAATTGTCACTAACAGGCTAGTGACCATTTTTACCAATTTACATTGGCTTACTGGAACACCCTTATAATTCCCTAGTATATGGTACTGAGGTACCCAGGGTATTGGGGTTCCAGGAGATCCCTATGGGCTGCAGCATTTCTTTTGCCACACATAGGGAGCTCTGACAAATCTTACACAGGCCTGCCACTGCAGCCTGAGTGAAATAACGTCCACGTTATTTCACAGCCATTTTACACTGCACTTAAGTAACTTATAAGTCACCTATATGTCTAACCTTTACCTGGTAAAGGTTAGGTGCAAAGTTACTTAGTGTGAGGGCACCCTGGCACTAGCCAAGGTGCCCCCACATTGTTCAGAGCCAATTCCCTGAACTTTGTGAGTGCGGGGACACCATTACACGCGTGCACTACATATAGGTCACTACCTATATGTAGCTTCACAATGGTAACTCCGAATATGGCCATGTAACATGTCTATGATCATGGAATTGCCCCCTCTATGCCATCCTGGCATAGTTGGCACAATCCCATTATCCCAGTGGTCTGTAGCACAGACCCTGGTACTGCCAAACTGCCCTTCCTGGGGTTTCACTGCAGCTGCTGCTGCTGCCAACCCCTCAGACAGGCAGCTGCCCTCCTGGGGTCCAGCCAGGCCTGGCCCAGGATGGCAGAACAAAGAACTTCCTCTGAGAGAGGGTGTGACACCCTCTCCCTTTGGAAAATGGTGTGAAGGCAGGGGAGGAGTAGCCTCCCCCAGCCTCTGGAAATGCTATCTTGGGCACAGGTGTGCCCAATTCTGCATAAGCCAGTCTACACCGGTTCAGGGACCCCTTAGCCCCTGCTCTGGCGCGAAACTGGACAAAGGAAAGGGGAGTGACCACTCCCCTGACCTGCACCTCCCCTGGGAGGTGTCCAGAGCTCCTCCAGTGTGCTCCAGACCTCTGCCATCTTGGAAACAGAGGTGCTGCTGGCACACTGGACTGCTCTGAGTGGCCAGTGCCACCAGGTGACGTCAGAGACTCCTTGTGATAGGCTCCTTCAGGTGTTAGTAGCCTATCCTCTCTCCTAGGTAGCCAAACCCTCTTCTCTGGCTATTTAGGGTCTCTGTCTCTGGGGAAACTTCAGATAACGAATGCAAGAGCTCATCCGAGTTCCTCTGCATCTCTCTCTTCACCTTCTGATAAGGAAACGACTGCTGACCGCGCTGGAAGCCTGCAAACCTGCAACATAGTAGCAAAGACAACTACTGCAACTCTGTAACGCTGATCCTGCCGCCTTCTCGACTGTTTTCCTGCTTGTGCATGCTGTGGGGGTAGCCTGCCTCCTCTCTGCACCAGAAGCTCCGAAGAAATCTCCCGTGGGTCGACGGAATCTTCCCCCTGCAACCGCAGGCACCAAAAAGCTGCATTACCGGTCCCTTGGGTCTCCTCTCAGCACAACGAGCGAGGTCCCTTGAATCCAGCGACTCTGTCAAAGTGACCCCCACAGTCCAGTGACTCTTCAGTCCAAGTTTGGTGGAGGTAAGTCCTTGCCTCACCTCGCTGGGCTGCATTGCTGGGAACCGCGACTTTGCCGCTACTCCGGCCCCTGTGCACTTCCGGCGGAAATCCTTTGTGCACAACCAAGCCTGGGTCCACGGCACTCTAAACTGCATTGCACGACTTTCTAAGTTGGTCTCCGGCGACGTGGGACTCCTTTGTGCAACTTCGGTGAGCACCGTTTCACGCATCCTTGTAGTGCCTGTTTCTGGCACTTCTCCGGGTGCTACCTGCTTCAGTGAGGGCTCTTTTGTCTTGCTCGACGTCCCCTCTCTCTTCAGGTCCAATTTGCGACCTCCTGGTCCCTCCTGGGCCCCAGCAGCGTCCAAAAACGGCAAACGCACGATTTGCGACTAGCAAGGCTTGTTGGCGTTCTTTCGGCGGGAAAACACTTCTGCACGAATCTCCAAGGCGAGTGGGATCCGTCCACCAAAGGGGAAGTCTCTAGCCCTTTTCGTTCCTGCAGAAACCTCAGCTTCTTCTGTCCAGTAGAAGCTTCTTTGCACCCACAGCTGGCATTTCCTGGGCATCTGCCCATCTCCGACTTGCTTGTGACCTTTGGACTTGGTCCCCTTGTTCCACAGGTACCCTAGATTGGAAATCCACAGTTGTTGCATTGCTGGTTTGTGTCTTTCCTGCATTATTCCTCTAACACGACTATTTTGTCCTTAGGGGAACTTTAGTGCACTTTGCACTCACTTTTCAGGGTCTTGGGGAGGGTTATTTTTCTAACTCTCACTATTTTCTAATAGTCCCAGCGACCCTCTACAAGGTCACATAGGTTTGGGGTCCATTCGTGGTTCGCATTCCACTTTTGGAGTATATGGTTTGTGTTGCCCCTATCCCTATGTTTCCCCATTGCATCCTATTGTAACTATACATTGTTTGCACTGTTTTCTAAGACTATACTGCATATTTTTGCTATTGTGTATATATATCTTGTGTATATTTCCTATCCTCTCACTGAGGGTACACTCTAAGATACTTTGGCATATTGTCATAAAAATAAAGTACCTTTATTTTTAGTATAACTGTGTATTGTGTTTTCTTATGATATTGTGCATATGACACTAAGTGGTACTGTAGTAGCTTCACACGTCTCCTAGTTCAGCCTAAGCTGCTCTGCTAAGCTACCATTATCTATCAGCCTAAGCTGCTAGACACCCTATACACTAATAAGGGATAACTGGGCCTGGTGCAAGGTGCAAGTACCCCTTGGTACTCACTACAAGCCAGTCCAGCCTCCTACATTGGTTGTGCAGTGGTGGGATAAGTGCTTGAGACTACTTACCACTCTTGTCATTGTACTTTTCATAAGAGAAAAATATACAAAACAAGGTCAGTGTATATACACATAGCCAAAAAGTTTTGCATTTCCTCTTTTCACTCTTTTCTAAGTGCTGAAAAGTACTTCTAAACTTTCAAAAAGTTCTTAAAAGTTTAAAAAGTTTTTTTCTGTCGTTCCAAAAAGTTCTGAAAACTTTTTTCTCTTTTTCTATCACTTTAACTCTCTAAAAAATGTCTGGCACAGGCCAAAGTGTTGATCTGTCCAAACTTGCATATGACAACCTTAGCTGGAAAAGAGCAAGGAGTCTCTGTATAGAGAGAGGTTTGAGTGTAGGGAAAAATCCTTCCTTGGAACTGTTACTTAACATGCTTAGAGAACAGGATAAGGCCATAGGTGCCCCATCTGTTGAAAAAGTACCTAATAGTTCCCAATCTGATTCAGGGACTCCCCCAGGAAAAGATTCAGGAAAGAAACTTCATAGCCTGCCCATTACTAGACAATCTAGCATAGATGGTAATGATGATGAGCCACACCAAATAAATAGTGTTGTCTCACATCATAGCAAAAGCATTTATTCTCACCATACTGGTAGTAATGTTTCTGTAAACCAAGCTGTTAGGGTGGCTTCTGTAAGGGACAGGTCTCCTTCTGTTCATTCCCATCATAGCTCTGTTTCTAGAAATGTCCCTCCCACCAACCCTGATGACAGAATGTTAGAGAGGGAACTCAATAAGTTGAGGGTGGAACAAACCAGACTGAAGCTTAAAAAGCAACAGCTGGATTTGGATAGACAGTCTTTTGAATTAGAGAAGGAAAGACAGAAGTTGGGTTTAGATACCCATGGTGGCAGCAGCAGTATTCCCCATAGTCATCCTGCAAAAGAGCATGATTCCAGGAATCTGCACAAGATAGTTCCCCCTTATAAGGAGGGGGATGACATTAACAAGTGGTTTTCTGCACTTGAGAGGGCCTGTGTTGTACAGGATGTCCCTCAAAGGCAGTGGGCTGCTATCCTATGGCTATCATTTAGTGGAAAAGGTAGGGATAGGCTCCTTACTGTGAAAGAAAATGATGCTAATAATTTCCAAGTTCTTAAGAATGCACTCCTGGATGGTTGTGGCTTAACCACTGAACAGTACAGGATAAAGTTCAGAGAGACCAAAAAGGAGTCTTCACAAGACTGGGTTGATTTTATTGACCATTCAGTGAAGGCCTTGGAGGGGTGGTTACATGGCAGTAAAGTTACTGATTATGACAGCCTGTATAACTTAATCCTGAGAGAGCATATTCTTAATAATTGTGTGTCTGATTTGTTGCACCAGTACTTGGTGGACTCTGATCTGACCTCTCCCCAAGAATTGGGAAAGAAGGCAGACAAATGGGTCAGAACAAGAGTGAACAGAAAAGTTCATACAGGGGGTGACAAAGATGGCAACAAAAAGAAGGATGGTAAGTCTTCTGACAAAGGTGGGGACAAATCTAAAAATGAGTCTTCATCAGGCCCACAAAAACACTCTGGTGGGGGTGGTGGGTCCAAATCCTCCTTTAATCAGAACAAGGAAAATAAACCATGGGGCTATTTATGTAAAATAAAAGGCCATTGGACAACAGATCCCAGTTGTCCAAAGAAAGGCACCACTGCTCCTACCACTACAACCCCTACTGCTACACCTAGTGTCCCTACTAATAGCAGTGGTGGTGGGAGCAAACCTACTAATAGCCAATCCAAGGGAGTAGCTGGGCTCACTTTTGGTAACTTAGTTGGGGTTGGTCTGATTAGGGAGACCACAGAGGCTACTTTAGTCTCTGAAGGGGCTATTGATTTAGCCACTTTGGTTGCTTGCCCCCATAACTTGGAGAAGTACAAGCAACTAACCCTAATAAATGGTGTTGAGGTCCAGGCCTACAGGGACACAGGTGCCAGTGTCACAATGGTGATTGAGAAACTGGTGCACCCTGAACAACACATACTTGGACACCAGTACCAAGTAACCGATGCTCACAACATAACACAAAGCCACCCCATGGCTGTTGTAAATCTCAACTGGGGGGGGGGGTAATTGGTCCAAAGAAAGTTGTGGTAGCTTCAGATTTACCTGTAGACTGTCTATTAGGGAATGATTTGGAGACATCAGCTTGGTCAGATGTGGAGTTGGAGGCCCATGCAGCAATGCTGGGCATCCCAGGGCATATTTCTGCTTTGACAAGGGCTCAGGCCAAAAAGCAAAAAGGACAGGGAAGCTTGGATCCTGGAACAATGGACCAAGTGCTCCCTAAAGCTAGGGCTAGTAGAAGCAAACCACTTCCTACTATCCCTCCCTCTACAGTGGATTCAACTTCTGAGGAAGAAGAATTCCCTCCCTGTGCAGAACCTACACCAGAGGAGCTGGAAGCAGACACTGCTGAGCTTTTGGGTGAAGGGGGGCCTGCCAGAGAGGAGCTGAGTGTGGCACAGCAAACCTGTCCCACATTAGAGGGTCTCAGACAGCAAGCTGTCAAACAGGCTAATGGGGATGTCAGTGACTCTCACAGAGTTTACTGGGAGGACAACCTCTTGTACACTGAGCATAGGGATCCTAAACCTGGAGCTGCCAGGAGATTAGTGATTCCTCAGGAGTACAGAAAGTTCCTCCTAACACTGGCACATGACATTCCCCTAGCTGGGCACCTGGGTCAAATGAAAACTTGGGACAGATTGGTTCCATTGTTTCATTGGCCTAGGATGTCTGAGGACACAAAGGAATTTTGTAAGTCCTGTGAAACCTGTCGAGCCAGTGGCAAGACAGGTGGCACTCCAAAGGCACCCCTTATCCCACTGCCTGTGGTTGGGGTTCCCTTTGAAAGGGTAGGGGTTGACATAGTTGGCCCCCTTGACCCTCCTACTGCTTCAGGCAATAGGTTTATCTTGGTGGTAGTGGACCATGCCACAAGATACCCTGAAGCAATTCCTTTAAGGACCACTACAGCTCCTGCAGTGGCAAAGGCCCTCCTGGGAATATTTTCCAGGGTGGGCTTCTCAAAGGAAGTAGTATCAGACAGAGGAAGCAATTTCATGTCTGCATACTTAAAGGCCATGTGGAAGGAGTGTGGTGTAACTTACAAGTTCACAACACCCTATCATCCACAAACAAATGGACTGGTGGAGAGATTTAATAAAACTCTCAAAGGCATGATTATGGGTCTCCCTGAAAAACTCCGCAGGAGATGGGATATCCTTCTACCATGCCTCCTTTTTGCCTACAGGGAGGTACCCCAGAAAGGAGTGGGCTTCAGCCCCTTTGAACTTCTTTTTGGACACCCTGTTAGGGGTCCACTCACACTTGTAAAGGAGGGTTGGGAACAACCTTTAAAAGCTCCTAAGCAGGATATTGTGGATTATGTACTTGGCCTCAGATCAAGGATGGCTGAGTACATGAAAAAGGCCAGTAAAAACCTTCAGGCCAGCCAAGAGCTCCAGAAGCAATGGCATGATCAGAAGGCTGTTTTGGTTCAGTACCAACCAGGGCAGAAAGTGTGGGTCTTGGAGCCTGTGGCCCCAAGAGCACTCCAAGATAAATGGAGTGGACCCCACAAAATTGTTGAAAAGAAGGGTGAAGTCACCTACTTGGTTGACTTAGGCACTGCCAGGAGTCCCCTTAGGGTGCTCCATGTCAACCGCCTGAAACCCTACTATGACAGGGCTGATCTCACCCTGCTCATGGCAACTGATGAGGGACAGGAAGAAGACAGTGATCCTCTACCTGATCTCTTCTCTTCCACAGAACAAGATGCTCTTGTGGAAGGTGTAGTTTTGGCAGATTGTCTTACTGCTGAGCAGAAAGACCATTGCATAAATCTCCTAGGACAATTTTCAGAACTCTTCTCTACTGTGCCAGGCACCACTTCTTGGTGTGAGCACACTATAGATACTGGAGACAGTTTACCTGTCAAAAGTAAGATCTATAGGCAGCCTGACCATGTCAGGGACTGCATAAAGCAAGAAGTTCAGAAAATGTTGGAACTAGGAGTGGTTGAGCACTCTGACAGTCCATGGGCTTCTCCTGTGGTACTGGTACCAAAACCCAATTCTAAAGATGGAAAGAAGGAAATGCGGTTTTGTGTAGACTATAGAGGTCTCAACTTGGTAACCAAAACTGATGCTCACCCTATACCCAGGGCAGATGAGCTTATAGATACACTGGCATCTGCCAAGTATCTAAGCACTTTTGATTTGACTGCAGGGTATTGGCAGATCAAATTATCAGAAGATGCTAAATCTAAGACTGCATTTTCTACCATTGGAGGACATTACCAGTTTACTGTAATGCCTTTTGGTTTGAAAAATGCACCTGCCACTTTTCAGAGGTTGGTGAACACAGTCCTGCAAGGGCTGGAAGCTTTCAGTGCAGCATATTTGGACGATATAGCTGTCTTTAGCTCCAGCTGGGATGATCACCTGGTCCACCTATGGAAAGTTTTGGAGGCCCTGCAAAAGGCAGGCCTCACTATCAAGGCTTCAAAGTGCCAGATAGGGCAGGGTAAGGTGGTTTATCTGGGACACCTTGTTGGTGGGGAACAGATTGCACCACTTCAGGGGAAAATCCAAACAATTATTGATTGGGTTCCCCCTACCACTCAGACTCAGGTGAGAGCCTTCCTAGACCTCACTGGGTATTACAGGAGGTTCATTAAGAACTATGACTCCATTGCAGCCCCTCTTAATGACCTCACATCCAAGAAAATGCCTAAAAAGGTATTATGGACAGCAAACTGTCAGAAAGCTTTTGAGGAGCTGAAGCAGGCCATGTGCTCTGCACCTGTCCTGAAAAGCCCTTGTTACTCTAAAAAATTCTATGTCCAAACTGATGCATCTGAATTAGGAGTAGGGGCAGTCCTATCACAACTTAATTCTGAGGGCCAGGATCAACCTGTTGCTTTTATTAGTAGGAGGTTGACCCCTAGAGAAAAGCGTTGGTCTGCCATTGAGAGGGAGGCCTTTGCTGTGGTCTGGGCTCTGAAGAAGTTGAGGCCATACCTGTTTGGCACTCACTTCATTGTTCAGACAGACCACAAACCTCTACTTTGGCTAAAACAAATGAAAGGTGAAAATCCTAAATTGTTGAGGTGGTCCATATCCCTACAGGGAATGGACTATACAGTGGAACATAGACCTGGGAGTAGCCACTCCAATGCAGATGGACTCTCCAGATATTTCCACTTAGACAATGAAGACTCATCAGGTCATGGCTAGTCTTATTGTCCTTCGTTTGGGGGGGGGGTTGTGTAGGAAAGTACCATCTTGCCTGGCATGTTACCCCCATTTTTCACTGTATATATGTTGTTTTAGTTGTATGGGTCACTGGGACCCTGGTAACCCAGGGCCCCAGTGCTCATAAGTGTGCCTGAATGTGTTACCTGTGTAGTGACTAACTGTCTCACTGAGGCTCTGCTAATCAGAACCTCAGTGGTTATGCTCTCTCATTTCTTTCCAAATTTTCACTAACAGGCTAGTGACCATTTTTACCAATTTACATTGGCTTACTGGAACACCCTTATAATTCCCTAGTATATGGTACTGAGGTACCCAGGGTATTTGGGTTCCAGGAGATCCCTATGGGCTGCAGCATTTCTTTTGCCACCCATAGGGAGCTCTGACAAATCTTACACAGGCCTGCCACTGCAGCCTGAGTGAAATAACGTCCACGTTATTTCACAGCCATTTTACACTGCACTTAAGTAACTTATAAGTCACCTATATGTCTAACCTTTACCTGGTAAAGGTTAGGTGCAAAGTTACTTAGTGTGAGGGCACCCTGGCACTAGCCAAGGTGGCCCCACATTGTTCAGAGCCAATTCCCTGAACTTTGTGAGTGCGGGGACACCATTACACGCGTGCACTACATATAGGTCACTACCTATATGTAGCTTCACAATGGTAACTCCGAATATGGCCATGTAACATGTCTATGATCATGGAATTGCCCCCTCTATGCCATCCTGGCATAGTTGGCACAATCCCATGATCCCAGTGGTCTGTAGCACAGACCCTGGTACTGCCAAACTGCCCTTCCTGGGGTTTCACTGCAGCTGCTGCTGCTGCCAACCCCTCAGACAGGCAGCTGCCCTCCTGGGGTCCAGCCAGGCCTGGCCCAGGATGGCAGAACAAAGAACTTCCTCTGAGAGAGGGTGTGACACCCTCTCCCTTTGGAAAATGGTGTGAAGGCAGGGGAGGAGTAGCCTCCCCCAGCCTCTGGAAATGCTTTCTTGGGCACAGATGTGCCCAATTCTGCATAAGCCAGTCTACACCGGCTCAGGGACCCCTTAGCCCCTGCTCTGGCGTGAAACTGGACAAAGGAAAGGGGAGTGACCACTCCCCTGACCTGCACCTCCCCTGGGAGGTGTCCAGAGCTCCTCCAGTGTGCTCCAGACCTCTGCCATCTTGGAAACAGAGGTGCTGCTGGCACACTGGACTGCTCTGAGTGGCCAGTGCCACCAGGTGACGTCAGAGACTCCTTGTGATAGGCTCCTTCAGGTGTTAGTAGCCTATCCTCTCTCCTAGGTAGCCAAACCCTCTTCTCTGGCTATTTAGGGTCTCTGTCTCTGGGGAAACTTCAGATAACGAATGCAAGAGCTCATCCGAGTTCCTCTGCATCTCTCTCTTCACCTTCTGATAAGGAAACGACTGCTGACCGCGCTGGAAGCCTGCAAACCTGCAACATAGTAGCAAAGACGACTACTGCAACTCTGTAACGCTGATCCTGCCGCCTTCTCGACTGTTTTCCTGCTTGTGCATGCTGTGGGGGTAGCGTGCCTCCTCTCTGCACCAGAAGCTCCGAAGAAATCTCCCGTGGGTCGACGGAATCTTCCCCCTGCAACCGCAGGCACCAAAAAGCTGCATTACCGGTCCCTTGGGTCTCCTCTCAGCACGACGAGCGAGGTCCCTCGAATCCAGCGACTCTGTCCAAGTGACCCCCACAGTCCAGTGACTCTTCAGTCCAAGTTTGGTGGAGGTAAGTCCTTGCCTCACCTCGCTGGGCTGCATTGCTGGGAACCGCGACTTTGCAGCTACTCCGGCCCCTGTGCACTTCTGGAAGAAATCCTTGGTGCACAGCCAAGCCTGGGTCCACGGCACTCTAAACTGCATTGCACGACTTTCTAAGTTGGTCTCCGGCGACGTGGGACTCCTTTGTGCAACTTCGGCGAGCACCGTTTCACGCATCCTCGTAGTGCCTGTTTCTGGCACTTCTCTGGGTGCTACCTGCTTCAGTGAGGGCTCTTTTGTCTTGCTCGACGTCCCCTCTCTCTTCAGGTCCAATTTGCGACCTCCTGGTCCCTCCTGGGCCCCAGCAGCGTCCAAAAACGCCAAACACACGATTTGCGACTAGCAAGGCTTGTTGGCGTTCTTTCGGCGGGAAAACACTTCTGCACGACTCTCCAAGGCGAGAGGGATCCGTCCACCAAAGGGGAAGTCTCTAGCCCTTTTCGTTCCTGCAGAAACCTCAGCTTCTTCTGTCCAGTAGAAGCTTCTTTGCACCCGCAGCTGGCATTTCCTGGGCATCTGCCCATCTCCGACTTGCTTGTGACTTTTGGACTTGGTCCCCTTGTTCCACAGGTACCCTAGATTGGAAATCCACAGTTGTTGCATTGCTGGTTTGTGTCTTTCCTGCATTATTCCTCTAACACGACTATTTTGTCCTTAGGGGAACTTTAGTGCACTTTGCACTCACTTTTCAGGGTCTTGGGGAGGGTTATTTTTCTAACTCTCACTATTTTCTAATAGTCCCAGCGACCCTCTACAAGGTCACATAGGTTTGGGGTCC
This sequence comes from Pleurodeles waltl, assembly GCF_031143425.1. Taxonomy (NCBI): domain Eukaryota; kingdom Metazoa; phylum Chordata; class Amphibia; order Caudata; family Salamandridae; genus Pleurodeles; species Pleurodeles waltl. The sequence goes on along the minus strand of NC_090444.1, from coordinate 1,870,611,659 downwards.
ATTCGTGGTTCGCATTCCACTTTTGGAGTATATGGTTTGTGTTGCCCCTATCCCTATGTTTCCCCATTGCATCCTATTGTAACTATACATTGTTTGCACTGTTTTCTAAGACTATACTGCATATTTTTGCTATTGTGTATATATATCTTGTGTATATTTCCTATCCTCTCACGGAGGGTACACTCTAAGATACTTTGGCATATTGTCATAAAAATAAAGTACCTTTATTTTTAGTATAACTGTGTATTGTGTTTTCTTATGATATTGTGCATATGACACTAAGTGGTACTGTAGTAGCTTCACACGTCTCCTAGTTCAGCCTAAGCTGCTCTGCTAAGCTACCATTATCTATCAGCCTAAGCTGCTAGACACCCTATACACTAATAAGGGATAACTGGGCCTGGTGCAAGGTGCAAGTACCCCTTGGTACTCACTACAAGCCAGTCCAGCCTCCTACAGCAGAGTCCTGTTTTTTTATGTAGAAGCCTGGTGTTCAGGTGTAGAGTTCTAGTGTTTGGATGTAGAGGTCCAGTATTTGGGTGCAGAGTCCTGTTTTTTTTTATGTAGAACCCTGGTGTTCAGGTGTAGAGGTCTAGTGTTTGGATGTAGAGACCCAGTGTTTGGGTGTAAAGGCACAGTGTTCAGGTTTAGAGGTCTAGTGTTCGGTTGTAGAGGCCCGGTGTTTGGGTGTAGAGGCTAGTGTTTACGTGTAGAGGTCTGGTGTTTTGGTGTAGTGGCCAATATTTGGAGTTAGAGGCCAGTGTTCATGTGTAAAGGCCCAGTGTTCAGGTTTAGAGGTATAGTGGTTGGGTGTAGAAGCCTAGTGTTCGTTTGTAGAGGCCCAGTGTTTGAGTGTAGAGTGTTCAGGTGTAGAGGTCCAGTGGCTGAGTGTAGACGCCCATTGTTCGAATGTAGTGGCCCGGTGTTCTTGTGTGAAAGCCAGTATTTGGATGTGGAGGCCTAGTGTTTGGGTGTGGAGGCCCTGTGTTTGGAGTCCTGGTGTTTGGGTTTAGAAACAAGTGTGCAGGAGTAGAGGCCTAGAATTCGGGTATAGAGGCCTGGTGTTTGGGTGTAGAGGCCAGTGTTTTGGTGTGGAGGCCAGTGTGCAGGTTTAGAAGCCAGGTGTTTGGGTGTAGAGGCCCAGTTTGCTGGTGTAGAGGCCCTGTGTTTGGGTGTGGAGGCCCAGTGTACGGGTATAGAGGCTGGTGTTTGAGTATACAGGCCAGTATTTAGATGTAGATGCCAGTGTTTGGGTGTAGAGGCTGGTTTTTCGGGTGTAGAGGCCAGTGCTCGTGTGTAGGAGCCTGCTGAGCAGGTGCAGAGTCCCAGAATTCAGGTGTAGAGCCCCAGTGTCCGTTATAGAGGCCAGTATCTAAATGTAGATGCCCAGAGTTTGGGTGTAGAGGCCAGTGTTCGGGTATAGAGGCCCAGTGTTTGGGTGTAGAAGTTGTTTGGGTGTAGAGGCCCTGTGTTCAGGTGTAGTGAGCTGGTGTTTGGGTATACAGGTCTAGTGTTCGCGTGAAGAAGCCTAGTGTTCAGGTGTAGAGGCTTGTTTTTCGGGTGCAGAGGCCAGTGCTCGGGTGTAGAGGCCTGCTGTTTGGGTGTAGAGTCTCAGTGTTCGGGGGTAGAGCCCTGGTGTTCAGATGTAGAGGCCAGTATTTAAATGTAGATGCCCAGAGTTTGGCTTTAGACGCCAATGTTTGGGTGTAGAGGCCTGTGCCAGGTCCAGTTTTCCCTTGTTAGTAGATTAGAGGTGTTCTAGCAGCTTATGCTGATAGAGGTAGCTATAGCAGAGCAGCTTAGGCTGAACTAGGAGACATGCAAAGCTCCTACTGTAACACTCATATCATATAGCACAATATCATTAGAAATACAATACTCAGAGTTACTAAAAATATAGGTACTTTATTTTAGTGACAATGGTGGTCATTACAACCCTGGCGGTCGGTGTTAAAGCGGCGGTAAGACCGCCAACAGGCCGGCGGTAAAAAAAATGAAATTACGACCGTGGCGGAAAGCGCCAACATAGACAGCCACTTTAACACTCCGACCCCCACGGCGGTACAGACAAACACTGCGGCGGTAACTGCCAACAGACAGGCGGGAGACAATATACCGCCCACAGTATTACAACCCATCAATCCGCCACCTTTTCCGGGGCGGATTCACCGCAAACAAAAACACGCCGGAAACAGGACTTCAAAGGAAAAATGCTCACCTCTACACACCCCACGAGGAACCAGGATGCCATGGAACCCGAGCTCCAGATCCTGCCAGCCTTTATCTTCCTGCTCCTCTACCAGGAGCACGAACGCCAGCGGCGAAGACAACGGTGAGTACTGCACCTACGACACAGGGGAGGGGGGAGGGAAAAGAGAGTGACACATACACGCATCACCCCCACCTTCACCCACTACAACACACACGCTAATACATATTGATACATCACAGTTACACCCCCCAAACACCCCTGGAAGAATGCAAGGACAAAAGGAAAAGAGTCGAAAAATTGTGATATATGCAATTACATACATCAAAAATATTTACAAATATATACATTTATACTATATACAATTATATACACCAAGAACACAAGTCCAAGGGAGTCCACCATCATAGTCTGTGGCTCACTGGGCCCAAAAGGCATGGGCGAGGCCCACACAAGATACCCGAACAAGACGGAGAGAACACTGCAGAGGCATCAGATAGAAGTAAAACAGGCAACTCAGGGGGAAAGGAAGGGGGGGCACCTCAGCTGGTTGAGTACACGACGCCAAATCCACGAGGGGGCCCCATGCCCACTGTTCAATCCTGGGGAGTGCAAAGCCACCGTCTCTCAAGTCTCTACAGTGGGTGGGTTGCCCACTGTTCAATCCTGGGGAGTGCCATGCCACAGTCTCTCAAGTGGATGTCAATCTCCACTGGTTCTGGAGGGGGCCTTGTGCCCAGAGTGCTTCATCCTGCCAAGGACTGAGGTAGTGGATGACAATCTCCACTGGTTCTGTAGGGGGCCTTGTGCCCAGAGTGTTTCATCTTGCTCGTGGCGGCCTCAGTAGCGTCAGAGCTTTTTGCACTCATGGGCCTGCGGTGCTTGTGGCGGCGGTGTCCTTGGCAGCGGTGCTTGTGGTGGCGGTGTCCTTGGCAGCGGTGCTTGTGGCAGCGGTGTACTTGGCAGCGGTTCGGCTGCTGGCGGTCCTGTCTGAGGCAGTGGGGCTGCTGGCGGTCACCTCCTGGGCAGCGGGGCTGCTGATGGCGGTCCTGTCTGGGGTAGTGTGGCTGCTGGCGGTCGCCTCATGGGCAACGGGGCTGATGGCGGTCTTGTCCGCCGTGCGGATCTTCCCAGACTTGCTGGTTTTCTTGTGCCCCTTCCCCACCTTGGATGGTGTTGCAGCTGTCTCCACAATCTTAACTGTACCCCTGGGAGCGGCTTTGGTGGCTGTTGTCTTTCCCCTCTCCCGCCGGGCACTGTCCAACTTTTGATGGTTGACAGGTGGGGGACTGTCCGTGCTGTGGCTCCTTGCCACACTGCCTGCCCTGCTGCCTGGTGCACTCCATAATCCGGTGACTACTGGCACCACTGGTCCCGCCGATGTTGTGGCTGAGGTGCCAGGTTGGGACCTGGAGAGTCGGGCCCTAGGAGACTGACGGGGTGGGGAGGTGAGGGAAAGAGGTCAAGGCTGGCCAGGAAAATTTTCTTAGGAACACTGGGACGGGTAGCTGGAGGGGGATAGGGAGTGGAGGAAGAGGTTGTGGTCGTAGGAGGTGTACGTTTGCTGACTTTGGGTGAAGGTGCATGGGCTGGAGGCTGTCGTGAGGTGGATGGCTGTTGGGTGAGTGTGTGGCTGCGTTTGTGTACCTTGGGAGATGGCTTCACAGACACACTGGGAGAGGACACAGGGGGTGTGTGAATGGTAGTGGGGGTGGTGACTGCACGTGAGCGGGGTGTGGTGGTGGGTGTGCTGGTGATGGTCGTAGTGGCTGAAGATGTAGTGCATGCAGGTGTGAGTGGAGACGAGACAGGGAGGGAGGAGGGAGATGAGGAGGAGGGGGACACAGTTAAGGCAGTGGATGTTGGTGTGTCTGGATGTGTATGATGCTTGCATGAGTGCCTGTGGGATGTGTGGTGCTTATGTTTGCCAGAGCTTCCTTTGTGTGTTGAGGTGTGTGCATGCTGGTCTGATGGTGTGCTTGAGATAGGCTGAGGTACAGGGGTGTGGGTATGGGTGGAGGAAGTTGGAGGGGGAGGCTAGAGACAGGGACAATGGCTGCCCTCAGTGCTGAGGCCAAAGTCTGAAAAGCTCGCTGAAGGGCTGCCTGACCAGAATGAATGCCCTCCAGGAATGCATTGGTTTGTTGCAACTGCCTCTCTACACCCTGGATGGCATTCAAAATGGTAGACTGCCCAACAGTGAGGGACCTGAGGAGGTCAATGGCCTCCTCACTGAGGGCAGCAGGGGTGACTGGGGCAGGGGCTGAGGTGCCTGGGGCGAAGGTGATGCCCACCCTCCTGGGTGAGCGGGCACGGGGCAAAGGCTGAGGGGCGGCTGGGAGGGCAGAGCTGGTAGGGGGAGTGGCGGCTGTACCTGTAGATGCGGGGGCACAGATGGGGCCGCCACCGGAAGGGAGCTCCCATCAGAGGAGGAGTCCGTATCGCTGGTGTCAGCTCCTGTCCCCGCCGTGGAGCTCCCCTTGCCCTCCGTCCCACTGGTGAATTTGGAGTCCGTAGTGTCGCCCTCCAGGGCCATGTGGGATGCAGCTCCCTCCTGCTCCGGTGCCACTGCTCCTCCGCCTTATGATGCTAATGCACACAAGTACAGGGAGACCACAAAAAGGGGGGGGGGAGACAGAAGAAAGACATGTTGAGTGCATGCAATACCGCTACCGCTGGCGAACACGACAGACACAGAAGCCCCCTGCACTACGCCACGCACTTGGATGTCACAGGAGCCTGACTAGGTTTAGTTGGCACTGTACCCAGGTGCGGTGAGGTGCCACAGGGACTGCCTGAAAAAGAGGACTTAACTAGCAAACTCACAGTCCACCTCCCCACCCAGACACCTCCAATGCGCGCTGAATCAGCTGAATGAGAGTGTACTCACTCCCTTGTTGCTGCTGTGATGCCCTCAAGCGCCCATCCAACTTCGGGTATGCCATCGCCAGGATCCTGAACATCAGGCGGTCATGGTTCGACGGGCACCCCTCCCACGTTGGGAGGCCATCCCCAGCTGGGTCTCCGCCATCTTCTTGCTCCAGCAGCGAATGTCCTCCAATCTTTTCCGGCAGTGGGTGCTCCGTCTGTGGTAGACCCCCAGGGTCCGGACTTCCTTGGCGATGGTACGCCAAATATCCTTCTTCTGGTGAACGCTGACCTACAGGAATTGTACAGAGGAAAAAGAGAAGTAATTACTAACTGCACCGTCACAGTCATTGGCCCGCATCCCTACCCTTGCCATGTCGCACGTGCACTCACCGTCGTTTCATGCACGCCTGAAGGCAGGGGCCCTTTTCCCCAGACGCACGAGCCATTGTCTCTTCCAGACCGAGGTCACAGCAGCACTTGCAGTGTAGGTCCTCTCCTGTCGTAAATCAGGTATCGAGTGATTGAACAGTGAGAAAATGGCGGTCACGTCCGCGGCGGTGCATACCATCACCGCTGGCGTACATCGTCATTGGCTCCTGGGACCCATAGGGTCCAATGTTAACAAATACAGAATTGCACCGCCGTCTTCGACCGCCTACCGCGACGGTGTACAACGCCAGCGCATTTACCTCATATCCCATTGTCCCACTTTACAGGTCAGGCAGCCGCCATTTCAGGGGCCCACATGGCTTTATTTTTGACCTAGGCCTTGGCTAAACACTCATACAGGCAAAATTCGGTTTATGAATAGTTTTCGGAGTAAGCTGTGTTTACATACCTCAGAGTTGGTTGACTCTGATAGTCCTGGTTAGCCCTTCCTAAGAGGAGCTTTGCCAAGTGAGAAAATGTACATAAACTTAATCATACACCATAGCTGCTAGGCATCTGTTTATCTTTATTATGTTGCCATGTGCGCAACAAACCTCCTGAACTTTGATGATTGAACTTGTGCTCGCAGCCTTGGGCTGCAATCTGCTTATCGCTGTAATTTACTTGTTCTAACCGTAGTTCAGAGAATTTTTGTGCCAGAACAGGTTCGTACAGGTCGTTGCCACCTCCTGCCAGCTGCATCTGTACCTTCTCCCACCACACCTGTATCCCTGAAATATTCTGAAGGCCGCAGAGGACCTTGAATATGCTAGGGGTGGAGTTGTCCTCTGACTAAGCAGTTTTGTGTGTATATAAGGTTGGGTGCCCCAGAGTGAAGGGGCAGCCTCCGTAGGATAGTCACTTGACTGTCCTGGGACTCTGTATTAGCTCGAGCTATAATCCATGTAATAAACTTCTCTTTATTCCTCCAGTTGGTGACTCCGCTTGATTTGTGTACTCTCTGCTAAACGGACCTTGGGGACTAGGGTGTCCCTCCACCGCTGGGAAGGAGACCCTGGGTAGGGATTCTATCTTTCCTGGTTCCTCACAGGTTAGTTTTGTAGGGGGTTGTGATTTGGCTCTTGCCTGATGGCTGCCTGTAAGAAGTCTTATTTCATGCTTGGGAGGGCTGGGCATGAGTCAGTGGTGAAGGTCATAGCCCTGATTGGTTCATTAGGCAAATGTAATGCCCAATGCCCGAGGCTAAATCTGTTTATTATGCAGATGGATAGGCCTGACTTACTGTGACAATCATCTGTTAAAGCCAATAGACCTGTCAGGGTAGATTGTTATTACACCGCGTTCAAGCCTGCATTCAACTCTTTTGTTACACAGAATCCCTGAATTACTGCAATAGGCAAGTGTCTTGGTGCCTTGCGCTGCCCGGGCACTCCCACAGGCGCTGCCTCACAGATTTCAATTTTAATCTGCCTTTCTTTCCAAGTTGTGTCTGTTTTATTGAAGGGTAAGTGGGTGAATGCAAGAATGACTCTGCAGTGGATGAATGAATGGATTCATTCACACTCTACCAGATTAGCAATGTGGATGGCCACGCCCCCATGCCCACCCCTTCCCTTCCCGGGTTAGCCCCGCCCACTGCCTCCTGGGTTAGCCCTACCGGAAAGGGCCTGCACTGAAAGCCTCCGGATGCGCAGCTCCTCCGTGGTCTGTCTGGTGCTTAGAGGCTGCTGGAGGTACAAAGCGGCCCCTGGAGTGACACATGATGCTCAACCCGCAGGAGCGAGCGAGGGAAGTAAAACACGGACTGATACTCAGTCACTTCTCCTCTGTCCAAGGGCCCTGACAGCCCCTCCATCATCTAGCCATTTATAAACCTCAAAACTGTGTTGGGGGGATGAGATTAACAAAGAAACAGCGATTGCAGAAGCGGAGCCAGTGACAGGGAATGTCCTATCAAAACCAACAGAGTCATCAATAAACAGGGGAGGGCGGGAGGGGGACAGAGCCTGAGATGTCTGCATCTGAGGAGACAGAGGAAATGGCTGTGTATATCCCATTCAGAGCGCGATATGTCTGAACCTGAGGGTAGAGAGAGAGGAAGGACTGCGGGCCTGGAGTATCAGAGGGTTTTACACATTCAGAGCGTGATATGTCTGAATCTGACACCGCACACAGGTGGTGGACACATCAATTGCGGGCGGGCACTTTATGTGGCCTGGTGTTTTGAAGGCCCTTCTTTGAGTATATAGATCCTCTTGGAGCCAAGGCAATTGTTTTTTTTCCAAGTTCCTGAGGAGACCCATAGTCAAGAGGGTCGAAACATGTCGACCTTTTGATCTAAAGGAGTCCACATAAAACTGAATGCTTTTGGGAAAATACCAGTGCTAAGATCAAGGAACAGGAGACAGGGGTGTGCACTTTTATGATCTGGACTCCCTTTGATTGTGGACCTGGTATATAAATTGTAAAAAGCCACATAATAATAAGTGATGGAAGGCTCCAGTTAAGCCTTCTGTTTAATATGTTAGGTTTTGTCGGCTGTGTCCTTTGTTGATGTATGTACCTATTCATATGTGCAATATCTCCAAGGATGAGTAATTTAAGAAGTGGGTTTTTGAGCATGTATATAATGAAATTATAAATAAATAGGATAAATTATTAATACATCACGACATCAGTGAATAATTTAATGTTTTCTCCGTAGAAGTAATTTCTTTATTGGTTCCTACATTACCACCCTCCTCTCTCAAATATAGTTTGTGCCCAGGTAATATAGGATTCTATTTCATTCTTCAAGGTATTTCTTCCTAAAGTAATTCATGTACTGGAAACACCTCCACTAAACATACAGAGAGCTCATAGACTAGATCACCCATCAAACTCTGCTTCTACATCCGAGAGGTCCAGCGGCATCACCCTCTACTTTCTTGAATATACTGACTTGCTTAAGGTCTTCAGTAAAGACTTTGAAAAAAGTCTCTTGGTCTGGTAATAACATTTATTTCTCACAGGATTACGCTAAAGTCACTGCTGATAGACACAAATAATTCTTATCCGTGAGCCCAACTCTATGATCCATTGGTGCATGTTTTGGTATTTTACATCCAGGTATCTTCAAAGTGACTTACAATATTAAAACATCTTCTTATGAAGGCCCTTCTCGATTGAAGACATTTCTTCAAGACTGTAAGATTGAGACCATGGACACCTCAAAGGCTGTTAAACCTTGAACAATGCTTCATGTTTACATTTTCTCTTAATGCCTTATTTACTTTGTATTGTATATGTTATTTGAACTATCTTTCTAATATTTATTGTGCATAATGGTGCATATATCTTTTCATATAAACACTGTTTGTCTCCTTATACAGGTTTTTATTTTCGTGTTTGATCTGTGCTATTCTTTGTTCATCCACGTTCAACGAGCCTTCCTCTTGTCTTCTCTGTGGAGCTGGGTTTGTTGCCTCTTCCATGTGGTTTCACTGCCCCGTTCTTCGTTGGCATTACCCTTAGGTATGTTTTCCTTCCCGCATATGTTTCACATCATGGTTTTATGTCTCACTTTCTGTGATATCTTATGTTACGATTCTTCTTTCTCTTTTTTTATCCATTGTTATCTTATCACTAAACCTTCTTTTGTTTCCTTCTCCTCATCTTTCTTCTTCTTATTTATTCATAATTGGTCCGTATTATATGTTTTACCCATGTTTTTCAATACTTTTCCTAATGTTCCCTCTTGATGTCTATAAAATTCGGATCTTGGAATGTTAAGGGTTTGTGTTCACCAATTAAACATCAACGCATTCTAACTCACCTTTCACAACCTCATACTGATGTTACTCTCATACAAGAATCTCATCTCACTGCACCCGAATGTTTGAAATTGGAAAAAGGATGGGTCAGCAGTGTTTTCTTTTCTCCAGGTAATGTTAAGAAAAATGGTGCTGTAACTCGATGTGACAAGTCTCCTAAAATTCAATAAATTTCTCAAGAAACAGGTAATGAAGGTTGTTGGTTACACGCTAATTTGTTAATTGACAGTGTGTCTTTCTCTATATTCAACTCATAGGGCCCCTCAAATACTGAGACTCAATTTTGGTCCGATGTCTCCCCAAAAATACTACAATGTTCAGAGGATCATTTTATCCTTGAAGGAGACTGCAATCAGATTGTTGATCCCTTTATCAATGGGAATTCTACCTCGCCTAGAAGGTGAGTCGTCTGTTGAGGTAGGCTGGACCGGTGTTGTGGAGCGCCTTGTGTGCGTGGGTGAGGAGCTTGAAGGTTCTCCTTTTGTTGATGGGGAGCCAGTGTAGGTCTCTCAGGTGGGGCGTGATGTGGCTGTGGCGGGGTGCGTCAAGGATCAGGCGTGCAGAGGCGTTTTGTATAAGTTGCAGTAGTTTACATTAATCAATCTTCTAACTAATCCAAGAGCCTCTCGTATATACAAACATTTACAACAAACCTCTCTAGACAGACCTAAAACTGACATTGAATTAGCCTGGGAAACTTAGAAGACGTTTGATCTATTCCAATGTGGCGACGTATTTGGGCAACTATGCGGAAAACATCACATGCTACCAACATTACACAAACTTTATTTTACACGCACAACAGACTGTTTCTTCCCCTGCTATACTCCTTCTCATGTACCAAGATACATCTGCCAGCTGCTGGTCCTGTCATTCACATATCTTCTGATATTGAACACTTATTATTCACACGTCCTTTAGTGCAGACACTTTGGCAGCAGGTATGGAATCAATTTAACTCCTTCGTCAACACCACAACACCTTTTTCCATAACTAATATTGTTTAGGGAGCCTAGCTGAATGTTGGAATAAGATCCCCATGTATACAGGAATTATAGATTTAATACTTGCAGTGGCACTCCAACAAGTTGCAAAAAGTTGGAAGGACATCTCATAATTATCATTTCATTAGATTGGCCACCTCTCTATGAAGTTTGGTTAAAATAACTGAACTACAATCAACATTCACGTCAGCCTGTATCATGAGAAGTCAGGCGAGATTCACGTAAGCCTGTATCATGGGAAGTCAGGCGAGATTCATGTAAGCCTGTGTCATGAGAATTCAGGCAAGATTCATGTAAGCCTGTATCATGAGAAAGCAGGCGAGATTCATACATGCCTATGTCATGAGTCTTCAGGCAAGTTTGACGTAAGCCTGTATCATGAGAATTCAGGTGAGATTCACATCAGCCTGTATCATGAGAATTCAGGCAAGATTCAGGTAAGCCTGTCTCATGAATCTTCAAGTGAGATTCATGCAAGCCTGTGTCATAAGAATTCTGGCGAGATTCGTATAAGCCTGTGTCATGAGAATTCAAGTGCGATTCACGTAAGCCTGTGTCGTGAGTCTTCAGGTGAGATTCACGTAGGCCTGTGTCATGAGTCTTCAGGTGAGATTCACGTAAGCCTGTGTCATGAGTCTTCAGGTGAGATTCACGTAAGCCTGTGTCATGAGTCTTCAGGCAAGATTCACGTATGCCTGTGTCACAAGTCATCAGGTGAGATTCAGGTAAGCTTGTGTAATGATTCTTCAGGCGAGTTTCACGAAAGCCTGTTTTATGAGAATTCAGGCGAGATTCACGCAAGCCTGTGTCATTGGAATTCAGGTGAGATTCATGTAAGTTTGTGTCATGAGAATTCAGGCAAGATTCACGTAAGCCTGTGTCTTCAGGCAAGATTTACGTAAGCCTGTTTCATTAGAATTCTGGTGAGATTCACGCAAGCCTGTGTCATGACAATTCAGGCGAGATTCATGTAAGCCTGTGTCATTGAAATTCAGACGAGATTCCCCTAAGCCTGTGTCATTGGAATTCAGGTGAGATTCATGTCAGCCTGTGTCATGAGAATTCAGGTGAGATTCACGTAAGCCTGTGTCTTCAGGTGAGTTTCACGTAAGCCTGTGTCATGAGAATTCAGGTGAGATTCACGTAAGCCTGTGTCTTCAGGTGGTCCTCCCAGTCTGATGGGTAGACTTTCTGACTTCTTGTTGACTAAAAGTTCCTAAACTGTTTTGTTTGGCGGGATTAGAGTAAATATCATTGATGAACAAGCTGTGAAGGTGCAAAATCAATTTCTTGCATTTACCCCTTTGATTAAATAGTTGTGGGCTGTTGAACTGGGGCGTAAGTGGGGAGATATTTTTAGACTCTTCTATAGACAAGTTTCTAGTTGGATATACAGCCATTGTGGAATTCCCTTTTTTCAATCATCAGCTTTCGATAGTTGGCGGATGTGGGTTATACCTGCTGCGAACCTTGGGGCCAGTGAAATGGTTTATTTCCTGTGAGTAACTCCTCAGTACTCCATAGAGGTACTCTAGATGTCAGAGCTTTGTGCATTGGTGATGGCATGGATGCACATTTACATAAAATAAGGTTATCTGTTTACAATATATGACTTGGGGGCCTTTGGTATTGTTCTGAATGTGGCTTTCAGTGAGGACTTGGTCTCATGTTTCTCAATCTTGATCAAAATGGCACAGAAGTTGTGATATCTGATGGGCATCATTGTAAAGTTCAATGCTGGGTATCCTGAGGACCCCCCCCCCAGAGGTGGGATCTGCAAAAATGTTGGTTCTTTTCCACTGAGAGGTCCTGTTCCCCACAGTAATCCTGAATCCGATGATCAGTAGAGCACACTTGTATCTGGGGTGGTCACGGGTACCATGGTGGATGTGTAATTCAATCTGGGAGCCAACACCATCTTTGTTGTCTGAATTCCACCCAGAAAGGCACTCGTGTTTCCATTTATCAAAGTTCATTTGTATTATTAGGTTGTCAAATTCCATGCGGTGAACATCACCATGTGTAAGGATACAGATCTTGGGATGGCAGATTTCGCTTCTCTTTGTTTGCATTGCATCTTGAGAGGTCTCCCCGCCTTTTCTCCTCGTTCATGATGTGTCCACCAAATATGGGAGGAGCATTTTCTCCCCGCTACTGTTGTAAGGAACGTGTTTGCTTCGTGTTTCTTCTGGAGTAAGGATCATATATTGTTGTCTGAGGGATTTTTATGGGACTGCTGTTGAGGTAGGTTCATCTCTGATTACAGGGTCACTCTTTTGGTTGGGGTGATTTTTCATTTGAGAGCTGTTTCCTTCATCACTAAGTTGCTGATAGAGGCTTTCTCCTAGAGGTGGGCAAAAAATTCTGCTCCGCAGGTGGAATTTTGGCCATCGGTTTCCGCTTTGAGCACACAGTTCTTGCAAAACTGACACTTGTTTCTCATGCGTAGCTGTCTAACATGAACTTGGGAGCGCGAGCGAGAGTATGCGTTCTCTAGAGCAATTTTCGGGTGCTAGAACACCTATTGGCAAGATTTCTCAATGCGGCCGTCATGGCAGGTCGCGACTGTAGGAGGCTGGACTGGCTTGTAGTGAGTACCTAGGGGTACTTGCACCTTGCACCAGGCCCAGTTATCCCTTATTAGTGTATAGGGTGTCTAGCAGCATAGGCTGATAGATAATGGTAGCTTAGCAGAGCAGCTTAGGCTGAACTAGGAGACGAGTGAAGCTCCTACAGTACCACTTAGTGTCATATGCACAATATCATAAGAAAACACAATACACAGATATACTAAAAATAAAGGTACTTTATTTTTATGACAATATGCCAAAAGTATCTCAGTGAGTACCCTCAGTATGAGGATAGCAAATATACACAAGATATATGTACACAATACCAAAATATGCAGTAATAGTCTTAGAAAACAGTGCAAATAATGTATAGTTACAATAGGATGCAATGGGGACACATAGGGATAGGGGCAACACAAACCTTATACTCCAAAAGTGGAATGCGAACCACGAATGGACCCCAAACCTATGTGACCTTGTAGTGGGTCGCTGGGACTGTAAGAAAACAGTTAGGGTTAGAAAAATAGCCCACCCCAAGACCCTGAAAAGTGAGTGCAAAGTGCACTAAAGTTCCCCAAAGGATATAGAAGTCGTGATAGGGGAATTCTGCAGGAAAGACACAAATCAGCAATGCAACAATGATGGATTTCCAAACGAGGGTACTATGGAACAAGGGGACCAAGTCCAAAAGTCACAAGCAAGTCGGAGATGGGCAGATGCCTAGGAAATGCCAGCTGTGGGTGCATAGAAGCTGCTACTGGACAGTAGAAGCTGAAGATTCTGCAGGAACGACAAGGGCTAGGAACTTCTCCCACACGCCGTGGAGAGTCGTGCAGAAGTGTTTTCCTAAAGAAAGACCGCCAACAAGCCTTGCTAGCTGCAAATCGTGCGGTTAGGGTTTTTGGATGCTGCTGTGGCCCAGGAGCGACCAGGATGTCGCCAATTGCGTCTGGGGACAGAGGGGGCGTCGAGCAAGACAAGGAGCCCTCTCAGAAGCAGGCAGCACCCGCAAAAGTGCCTGAAACAGGCACTACGAAGATGCGTGAAACGGTGCTCACCCGAAGTCGCACAAAGGAGTCCCACGTTGCCGGAGGACAACTTAGGAGGTCGTGCAATGCAGGTTAGAGTGCCGTGGACCCAGGCTGGACTGTGCACAAAGGATTTCCGCCGGAAGTGCACGGAGGCCGGAGTAGCTGCAAAAGTTGTGGTTCCCAGCAATGCAGTCTGGCGTGGGGAGGCAAGGACTTACCTCCACCAAACTTGGACTGAAGAGTCACTGGACTGTGGGAGTCACTTGGACAGAGTTGCTGGATTCAAGGGACCTCGCTCGTTGTGCTGAGAGGAGACCCAGGGTACCGGTGATGCAGTTCTTTGGTGCCTGCGGTTGCAGGGGGACGATTCCGTCGACCCACGGGAGATTTCTTCGGAGCTTCTAGTGCAGAGAGGAGGCAGACTATCCCCACAGCATGCACCACCAGGAAAACAGTCGAGAAGGCGGCAGGATCAGCGTTACAGAGTTGCAGTAGTCGTCTTCGCTACTTTGTTGCAGTTTTGCAGGCTTCCAGCGTGGTCAGCAGTCGATTCCTTGGCAGAAGGTGAAGAGAGAGATGCAGAGGAACTCTGATGAGCTCTTGCATTCGTTATCTACAGAAATCCCCAAAACAGAGACCCTAAATAGCCAGAAAAGAGGGTTTGGCTACTTAGGAGAGAAGATAGGCTAGCAACACCTGAAGGAGCCTATCAGAAGGAGTCTCTGACGTCACCTGCTGGCACTGGCCACTCAGAGCAGTCCAGTGGGCCAGCAGCACCTCTGTTTCCAAGATGACAGAGGTCTGGAGCACACTGGAGGAGCTCTGGGCACCTCCCACGGGAGGTGCAGGTCAGGGGAGTGGTCACTCCCCTTTCCTTTGTCCAGTTTCGCGCCAGAGCAGGGCTGAGGGGTCCCTGAACCGGTGTAGACTGGCTTATGCAGAAATGGGCACCATGTGTGCCCATGAAAGCATTTCCAGAGGCTGGGGGAGGCTACTCCTCCCCTGCCTTCACACCATTTTCCAAAGGGAGAGGGTGTAACACCCTCTCTCAGAGGAAGTCCTTTGTTCTGCCATCCTGGGCCAGGCCTGGCCGGACCCCAGGAGGGCAGAAGCCTGTCTGAGAGGCTGGCAGCAGCAGCAGCTGCAGTGAAACCCCGAGAAAGGCAGTTTGGCACTACCCAGGACTGAGCTACAGACCTGTGGGATCATGGGATTGTGCCAACTATGCCAGGATGGTATAGAGGGGGCAATTCCATGATCATAGACATGTTACATGGCCATATTCGGAGTTACCATTGTGAAGCTACATATAGGTAGTGACCTATATGTAGTGCACGCGTGTAATGGTGTCCCCGCACTCACAAAGTCTGGGGAATTGGCCCTGAACAATGTGGGGGCACCTTGGCTAGTGCCAGGGTGCCCACACACTAAGTAACTTAGCACCCAACCTTTACCAGGTAAAGGTTAGACATATAGGTGACTTATAAGTTACTTAAGTGCAGTGTAAAATGGCTGTGAAATAACGTGGACGTTATTTCACTCAGGCTGCAGTGGCAGGCCTGTGTAAGAATTGTCAGAGCTCCCTATGGGTGGCAAAAGAAATGCTGCAGCCCATAGGGATCTCCTGGAACCCCAATACCCTGGGTACCTCAGTACCATATACTAGGGAATTATAAGCGTGTTCCAGTAAGCCAATGTGAATTGGTAAAATTGGTCACTAGCCTGTTAGTGACAATTTGAAAGAAATGAGAGAGCATAACCACTGAGGTTCTGATTAGCAGAGCCTCAGTGAGACAGTTAGTCATAACACAGGTAACCTACACAACCCCCCCCAAACGAAGGACATTAAGACTAGCCATGACCTGATGAGTCTTCATTGTCTAAGTGGAAATATCTGGAGAGTCCATCTGCATTGGAGTGGCTACTCCCAGGTCTATGTTCCACTGTATAGTCCATTCCCTGTAGGGATATGGACCACCTCAATAATTTAGGATTTTCACCTTTCATTTGTTTTAGCCAAAGTAGAGGTTTGTGGTCTGTCTGAACAATGAAGTGAGTGCCAAACAAGTATGGCCTCAACTTCTTCAGTGCCCAGACCACAGCAAAGGCCTCCCTCTCAATGGCAGACCAACGCTTTTCTCTAGGGGTCAACCTCCTACTAATAAAAGCAACAGGTTTATCCTGGCCCTCAGAATTAAGTTGTGATAGGACTGCCCCTACTCCTAATTCAGATGCATCAGTTTGGACATATAATGTTTTAGAGTAACAAGGGCTTTTCAGGACAGGTGCAGAGCACATGGCCTGCTTCAGCTCCTCAAAAGCTTTCTGACAGCTAGCTGTCCACAATACCTTCTTAGGCATTTTCTTGGATGTGAGGTCATTAAGAGGGGCTGCAATGGAGCCATAGTTCTTAATGAACCTCCTGTAATACCCAGTGAGGCCTAAAAAGGCTCTCACCTGGGTCTGAGTGGTAGGGGGAACCCAATCTATAATAGTTTGGATTTTCCCCTGAAGTGGTGCAATCTGGTCTCCACCAACCAGGTGTCCCAGATAAACCACCTTCCCCTGCCCTATCTGGCACTTTGAAGCCTTGATAGTGAGGCCTGCCTTTTACAGGGCCTCTAAAACTTTCCATAGGTGGACCAGGTGATCATCCCAACTGGAGCTAAAGACAGCTATATCGTCCAAATATGCTGCACTAAAAGCTTCCAGCCCTTGCAGGACTGTGTTCACCAGCTTTTGAAAAGTGGCAGGTGCATTTTTCAATCCAAAAGGCATTACTGTGAATTGGTAATGGCCTCCAATGGTTGAAAATGCAGTTTTTGCTTTTGCATCTTCTCATAATTTGATCTGCCAATACCCTGCAGTCAAGTCAAAAGTGCTTAGATACTTGGCAGATGCCAGTGTATGTATGAGCTCATCTGCCCTGGGTATAGGGTGAGCATCAGTTTTGGTTACCTGGTTGAGACCTCTGTAGTCAACACAAAACCGCATTTCCTTCTTTCCATCTTTGGAATGAGGTTTTGGTACAAGTACCACAGGAGAAGCCCATGGACTTTCAGAGTGCTCAACCACTCACAGTTCTAACATTTTCTGCACCTCTTGCTTTATGCAGTCTCTGACATGGTCAGGCTGCCTATAGATCTTACTTTTGACAGGCAAGCTGTCTCCAGTATCTATAGTGTGCTCACACCAAGAAGTGGTACCTGGCACAGTAGAGAAGAGTTCAGAAAATTGACCCAGGAGATTTATGCAATGGTCTCTCTGCTCAGCAGTGAGACAATCAGCCAAAACTACACCTTCCACTAGAGCATCTTGCTCTGTGGAAGAGAAGAGATCAAGGAGAGGGTCACTCTCTTCTTCCTGTCCCTCATCAGTTGCCATGAGCAGGGTGAGATCAGCCCTGTCATAGTAGGGTTTCAGGCGATTGACATGGAGCACCCTAAGGGGACTCCTGGCAGTGCCTAAGTCAACTAAGTAGGTGACTTCACCCTTCTTTTCAACAATTATGTGGGGTCCACTCCATTTATCTTGGAGTGCTCTTGGGGCCACAGGCTCCAAGACCCACACTTTCTGCCCTGGTTGGTACTGAACCAAAACAGCCTTCTGGTCATGCCATTGCTTTTGGAGCTCTTGGCTGGCCTGAAGGTTTTTACTGGCCTTTTTCATGTACTTAGCCATCCGTGATCTGAGGCCAAGTACACAATCCACAATATCTTGCTTTGGAGCTTTTAAAGGTTGTTCCCAACCCTCCTTGACAAGTGTTAGTGGACCCCTAATAGGGTGTCCAAAGAGGAGTTCAAAGGGGCTGAAGCCCACTTCTTTTTGGGGTACCTCCCTGTAGGCAAAAAGGAGGCATGGTAAAAGGATATCACATCTCCTGCGGAGTTTTTCAGGGAGTCCCATAATCATGCCTTTGAGAGTTAAATCTCTCCACCAGTCCATTTGTTTGTGGATGATAGGGTGTAGTGAACTTGTAAGTCACACCACACTCCTTCCACATGGCCTTTAAGTAAGCAGACATGAAATTGCTTCCCCTGTCTGATACCACCTCTTTTGGGAAGCCCACCCTGGAAAATATTCCCAGGAGGGCCTTTGCCACTGCTGGCTTTTAGTGGTCCTTAGAGGAATAGCTTCAGGATATCTTGTGGCATGGTCCACTACCACCAAGATAAACCTATTGCCTGAAGCAGTAGGAGGGTCAAGGGGGCCAACTATGTCAACCCCTACCCTTTCAAAGGGAACCCCAACCACAGGCAGTGGAATAAGGGGTGCCTTTGGGGTGCCACCTGTCTTGCCGCTGGCTTGACAGGTTTCACAGGACTTACAAAATTCTTTTGTGTCCTCAGACATTCTAGGCCAATGAAACAAGGGAACAAGCCTATCCCAAGTTTTCATTTGTCCCAGATGTCCAGCTTAGGGAATGTCGTGGGCTAGAGTTAGGAGGAACTTTCTGTACTCCTGAGGAATCACTAACCTCCTGGCAGTTCCAGGTTTAGGATCCCTTGCTTCAGTGTACAAGAGGTTGTCCTCCCAGTAAACTCTGTGAGAGTCACTGACATCCCCCTTTGCTTGTTTGACAGCTTGCTGTCTTAGACCCTCTAGTGTGGGACAGGTATGCTGTGCCACACTCAGCTCCTCCCTGGCAGGCCCCCCTTCACCCAAAAGCTCAGCAGTGTCTGCTTCCAGCTCCTCTGGTGTAGGTTCTGCACAGGGTGGAAATTCTTCTTCCTCAGAAGTAGAATCCACTGTAGAGGGAGGGATAGTAGGTAGTGCTTTACTTCTACTAGCCCTAGCTTTAGGGAGCACTTGGTCCATTGTTCCAGGATCCAAGTCATCCTGTCCTTTTTGCTTTTTGGTCTGAGCCCTGGTTAAAGCAAAAATATGCCCTGGGATGCCCAGCATTGCTGCATGGGCCTCCAACTCCACATCTGACCAAGCTGATGTCTCCAAATCATTTCCTAGTAGACAGTCTACAGGTAAATCTGAGGCTACCACAACTTTCTTTGGACCAGTAACCCCCCCCCAGTTGAGATTTACAACAGCCATGGGGTGGCTAAGTGTGTTGTTGTGAGCAACTGTTACTTGGTACTGGTTTCTCTATTACCATAGTAACACTGGCACCAGTGTCCCTGTAGGCCTGAACCTCAACACCATTTATTAGGGGTAGTTGCTTGTACTTATCCATGTTAAGGGGACAAGCAACCAAGGTGGCTAAATCAATAGCCCCCTCAGAGACTAACACAGCCTCTGTGGTCTCCCTAATCAGACCAACCCCAACTAAGTTACCAAAAGTGAGCCCAGCTACTCCCTTGGATTGGCTATTGGTAGGTTTGCTCCCACCACCACTGCTATTAGTAGGGACACTAGGTGTAGCAGTAGGGGTTGTAGTGGTAGGAGGCTTGGTGCTTTTCTTTGGACAACTGGGATCTGTTGTCCAATGGCCTTTTATTTTACATAAATAGCACCATGGTTTCTTTTCTTTGTTTTGATTAGAAGAGGATTTGGGCCCACCACCCCCACCAGAGTATTTTTGTGGGCCTGATGAAGACTGATTTTTAGATTTGTCCCCACCCTTGTCAGAAGACTTACCATCCTTCTTCTTGTTGCCATCTTTGTCACCCCCTGTATGAACCTTTCTGTTCACCCTTGTTCTGACCCATTT
The DNA here is from genome assembly GCF_031143425.1 of Pleurodeles waltl. NCBI lineage: Eukaryota > Metazoa > Chordata > Amphibia > Caudata > Salamandridae > Pleurodeles > Pleurodeles waltl. The sequence goes on along the minus strand of NC_090444.1, from coordinate 1,870,592,107 downwards.
GTCTGCCTTCTTTCCCAATTCTTGGGGAGAGGTCAGATCAGAGTCCACCAGGTACTGGTGTAACAAATCAGACACACAGTTATTAAGTATATGCTCTCTCAGGATCAAGTTATACAGGCTGTCATAATCAGTAACCTTACTGCCATGTAACCACCCCTCCAAGGCCTTCACTGAATGGTCAATGAAATCAACCCAGTCTTGTGAAGACTCCTTTTTGGTCTCTCTGAACTTTATCCTGTACTGTTCAGTGGTTAAGCCATAACCATCTAGGAGTGCATTCTTAAGAACTGTAAAATTATTGGCATCACTTTCTTTCACAGTAAGGAGCCTATCCCTACCCTTTCCACTAAATGATAGCCATAGGATAGCAGCCCACTGCCTTTGAGGGACATCCTGTACAACACAGGCCCTCTCAAGTGCAGCAAACCACTTGTTAATGTCATCCCCCTCCTTATAAGGGGGAACTATCTTGTGCAGATTCCTAGAATCATGCTCTTTTGCAGGATGACTATGGGGAATACTGCTGCTGCCACCATGGGTTTCAAAACCCAACTTCTGTCTTTCCTTCTCTATTTCCAAGGACTGTCTATCCAAATCCAGCTGTTGCTTCTTAAGCTTCAGTCTGGTTTGTTCCACTCTCAACTTATTGAGCTCCCTTTCTAACAATCTGTCATCAGGGTGGGTGGGAGGGACCTGTCTTGAAACCGAGGTATGATGAGAATTGACAGAAGGAGACCTATCCCTTACAGAAGGCACCCTAACAGCTTGGTTAACAGAAACATCACTTCTACTGTGGTGAGAAGCAATACTCTTGCTATGATGTGAGATAACACTATCTGTATGGTGTACCTCTACATCAGTACCAACTATGCTAGACTGTCTACTAATGGGCAGGCTAAGAAGTTTCTTTCCTGAATCTTTTCCTAGGGGAGTCCCTGGATCAGATTGGGAACCGTTAGCTACTTTTTCAACAGATGGGGCCCTTCTGGCCTTATCTTGTTCTTTAAGCATGTTAAGCAATAATTCCAAGGAAGGATTCTTCCCTACACTCAAACCTCTTTCTATGCAGAGACTCCTTGCTCCTTTCCAGCTAAGGTGATCATATGCAAGTTTAGACAGATCAACATTTTGGCCTGTGCCAGACATTTTTAGAAAGAGTTTAAGTGACAGACAAAGAGAAAAAAGTTTTCAGAACTTTTAGAAAGACAGAAAAAAACTTTTTAAACTTTTAAGAACTTTTTAGAAAGTTTTAGAGGTACTTTTCAGCACTTTAGAAAAGAGGTGAGAAAAGAAATGCAAAACTTTTTGGTTAGGTGTACATACACTGAACTTGTTTTGTATATTTTTCTCTTATGAAAAGTACAATGACAAAAGTAGTAAGTAGTTACAGAGCACTTATCCCACCACTGCACAACCAATGTAGGAGGCTGGACTGGCTTGTAGTGAGTACCTAAGGGTACTTGCACCTTGCACCAGGCCCAGTTATCCCTTATTAGTGTATAAGGTGTCTAGCAGCTTAGGCTGATAGATAATGGTAGCTTAGCAGAGCAGCTTAGACTGAACTAGGAGACGAGTGAAGCTCCTACAGTACCACTAGTGTCATATGCACAATATCATTAGAAAACACAATACACAGATATACTAAAAATAAAGGTACTTTATTTTTATGACAATATGCCAAAAGTATCTCAGTGAGTACCCTCAGTATGAGGATAGCAAATATACACAAGATATATGTACACAATACCAAAATATGCAGTAATAGTCTTAGAAAACAGTGCAAACAATGTATAGTTACAATAGGATGCAATGGGGACACATAGGGATAGGGGCAACACAAACCATATACTCCAAAAGTGGAATGCGAACCACGAATGGACCCCAAACCTATGTGACCTTGTAGTGGGTCGCTGGGACTGTAAGAAAACAGTTAGGGTTAGAAAAATAGCCCACCCCAAGACCCTGAAAAGTGAGTGCAAAGTGCACTAAAGTTCCCCAAAGGACATAGAAGTCGTGATAGGGGAATTCTGCAGGAAAGACACAAATCAGCAATGCAACAACGATGGATTTCCAAACGAGGGTACCTGTGGAACAAGGGGACCAAGTCCAAAAGTCACAAGCAAGTCGGAGATGGGCAGATGCCCAGGAAATGCCAGCTGTGGGTGCAAAGAAGCTGCTACTGGACAGTAGAAGCTGAAGATTCTGCAGGAACGACAAGGGCTAGGAACTTCCCCTTTGGAGGACGGATCCCCCACGCCGTGGAGAGTCGTGCAGAAGTATTTTCCTGAAGAAAGACCGCCAACAAGCCTTGCTAGCTGCAAATCGTGCGGTTAGGGTTTTTGGATGCTGCTGTGGCCCAGGAGGGACCAGGATATCGCCAATTGCGTCTGGGGACAGAGGGGGCATCGAGCAAGACAAGGAGCCCTCTCAGAAGAAGGCAGCACCCGCAGAAGTGCCAGAACAGGCACTACAAAGTGGAGTGAAACAGTGCTCACCCGAAGTCGCACAAAGGAGTCCCACGTCGGCAGAGGACAACTTAGGAGGTCGTGCAATGCAGGTTAGAGTGCCGTGGACCCAGGCTGGACTGTGCACAAAGGATTTCCGCCGGAAGTGCACGGAGGCCGGAGTAGCTGCAAAAGTCACGGTTCCCAGCAATGCAGTCTGTCGTGGGGAGGCAAGGACTTACCTCCACCAAACTTGGACTGAAGAGTCACTGGACTGTGGGAGTCACTTGGACAGAGTTGCTGGATTCAAGGGAACTCGCTCGTCGTGCTGAGAGGAGACCCAGGGTACCGGTGATGCAGTTCTTTGGTGCCTGCGGTTGCAGGGGGACGATTCCGTCGACCCACGGGAGATTTCTTCGGAGCTTCTAGTGCAGAGAGGAGGCAGACTACCCCCACAGCATGCACCACCAGGAAAACAGTCGAGAAGGCGGCAGGATCAGCGTTACAGAGTTGCAGTAGTCGTCTTCGCTACTTTGTTGCAGTTTTGCAGGCTTCCAGCGCGGTCAGCAGTCGATTCCTTGGCAGAAGGTGAAGAGAGAGATGCAGAGGAACTCTGATGAGCTCTTGCATTCGTTATCTACAGAAATCCCCAAAGCAGAGACCCTAAATAGCCAGAAAAGAGGGTTTGGCTACTTAGTAGAGAAGATAGGCTAGCAACACCTGAAGGAGCCTATCAGAAGGAGTCTCTGACGTCATCTGCTGGCACTGGCAACTCAGAGCAGTCCAGTGTGCCAGCAGCACCTCTGTTTCCAAGATGGCAGAGGTCTGGAGCACACTGGAGGAGCTCTGGGCACCTCCCAGGGCAGGTGCAGGTCAGGGGAGTGGTCACTCCCCTTTCCTTTGTCCAGTTTCACGCCAGAGCAGGGCTGAGGGGTCCCTGAACCGGTGTAGACTGGCTTATGCAGAAATGGGCACCATGTGTGCCCATGAAAGCATTTCCAGAGGCTGGGGGAGGCTACTCCTCCCCTGCCTTCACACCATTTTCCAAAGGGAGAGGGTGTAACACCCTCTCTCAGAGGAAGTCCTTTGTTCTGCCATCCTGGGCCAGGCCTGGCCGGACCCCAGGAGGGCAGAAGCCTGTCTGAGGGGTTGGCAGCAGCAGCAGCAGCTGCAGTGAAACCCCGGGAAAGGCAGTTTGGCAGTACCCAGGTCTGAGCTACAGACCTGTGGGATCATGGGATTGTGCCAACTATGCCAGGATGGTATAGAGGGGGCAATTCCATGATCATAGACATGTTACATGGCCATATTCGGAGTTACCATTGTGAAGCTACATATACTGTAGGTAGTGACCTATATGTAGTGCACGCGTGTAATGGTGTCCCCGCACTCACAAAGTCCGGGGAATTGGCCGTGAACAATGTGGGGGCACCTTGGCTAGTGCCAGGGTGCCCACACACTAGGTAACTTAGCACCCAACCTTTACCAGGTAAAGGTTAAACATATAGGTGACTTATAAGTTACTTAAGTGCAGTGTAAAATGGCTGTGAAATAACGTGGACGTTATTTCACTCAGGCTGCAGTGGCAGGCCTGTGTAAGAATTGTCAGAGCTCCCTATGGGTGGCAAAAGAAATGCTGCAGCCCATAGGGATCTCCTGGAACCCAATTACCCTGGGTACCTCAGTACCATATACTAGGGAATTATAAGGGTGTTCCAGTATGCCAATGTGAATTGGTAAAATTGGTCACTAGCCTGTTAGTGACAATTTGAAAGAAATGAGAGAGCATAACCACTGAGGTTCTGATTAGCAGAGCCTCAGTGAGACAGTTAGTCATAACACAGGTAACACATTCAGGCACACTTATGAGCACTGGGGCCCTGGCTGGCAGGGTCCCAGTGACACATACAACTAAAACAACATATATACAGTGAAAAATGGGGGTAACATGCCAGGCAAGATGGTACTTTCCTACAGCGACCACTTGCGTTGACAAAGCTGCTGCTCGAGTAGAAAACCTACTCGAGCAGCAGAAAGAAGCAGCAGCCTCTGATGCGGTGCGTCATGCCATTCTTGCTGATTTTACAGCACGGAAAAAGCTCCTGCACTAAAAATCAGCGCGAGCAGCTCAACATGCCCAATTCTGCACGCTTGCAGAACTCCACGGAATATCACTAAGTTTTTAAGTAACTCTGCAGAATTCTGCGTTCCACCCACCCCTACTTTCTCCACTGCCCACTGAGTTTGGGGCGACAAATGCAAAAACAACAGATGATGGACAGAATGCAGAGCAAATCAAACATTTACCCTGTAGGAAAGTACCATCTTGCTTGGCATGTTACCCCCATATTTCACTGTATATATGTTGTTTTAGTGTATGTGTCACTGGAACCCTGCCAGCCAGGGCCCCAGTGCTCATACGTGTGCCCTGTATGTGTTCCCTGTGTGATGACTAACTGTCTCACTGAGGCTCTGCTAACCAGAACCTCAGTGGTTATGCTCTCTCTGCTTTCTAAATTGTCACTAACAGGCTAGTGACCAATTTTACCAATTCATATTGGCATACTGGAACACCCTTATAATTCCCTAGTATATGGTACTGAGGTACCCAGGGTATTGGGGTTCCAGGAGATCCCTATGGGCTGCAGCATTTCTTTTGCCACCCATAGGGAGCTCTGACAATTCTTACACAGGCCTGCCACTGCAGCCTGAGTGAAATAATGTCCATGTTATTTCACAGCCATTTTACACTGCACTTAAGTAACTTATAAGTCACCTATATGTCTAACCTTTACCTGGTAAAGGTTGGGTGCTAAGTTACTTAGTGTGTGGGCACCCTGGCACTAGCCAAGGTGCCCCCACATCGTTCAGGGCAAATTCCCCGGACTTTGTGAGTGCGGGGACACCATTACACGCGTGCACTATACATAGGTCACTACCTATGTATAGCGTCACAATGGTAACTCCGAACATGGCCATGTAACATGTCTAAGATCATGGAATTGTAGCCCCAATGCCATCCTGGCATTGGGGAGACAATTCCATGATCCCCCGAGTCTCTAGCACAGACCCGGGTACTGCCAAACTACCTTTCCCGGGGTTTCACTGCAGCTGCTGCTACTGCCAACCCCTCAGACAGGTTTCTGCCCCCTGGGGTCCAGCCAGGCCTGGCCCAGGAAGGCAGAACAAGGGACTTCCTCAGAGAGAGGGTGTTACACCCTCTCCCTTTGGAAAAAGGTGTCAGGGCTGGGGAGGAGTAGCCTCCCCCAGCCTCTGGAAATGCTTTCATGGGCACAGATGGTGCCCATCTCTGCATAAGCCAGTCTACACCGGTTCAGGGATCCCCCAGCCTGCTCTGGCGCGAAACTGGACAAAGGAAAGGGGAGTGACCACTCCCCTGACCTGCACCTCCCAGGGGAGGTGCCCAGAGCTCCTCCAGTGTGCTCCTGACCTCTGCCATCTTGGAAACAGAGGTGCTGCTGGCACACTGGACTGCTCTGAGTGGCCAGTGCCAGCAGGTGATGTCAGAGACTCCTTCTGATAGGCTCTTACCTGTGTTGCTAGCCTATCCTCCTTCCTAGGTAGCCAAACCTCCTTTTCTGGCTATTTAGGGTCTCTGCTTTGGGGAATTCTTTAGATAACGAATGCAAGAGCTCATCAGAGTTCCTCTGCATCTCTCTCTTCACCTTCTGCCAAAGGATCGACCGCTGACTGCTCAGGAAGCCTGCAAATCCGCAACAAAGTAGCAAAGACGACTACTGCAACCTTGTATCGCTGATCCTGCCGCTTTCTTGCCTGTTTCCTGGTGGTGCATGCTCTGGGGGTAGCCTGCCTCCTTCTTGCACCAGGAGCTCAGAAGAAATCTCCAGTGGGTCGACGGAATCTTCCCCCTGCATCCGCAGGCAACAAAAGACTGCATCACCGGTCTTCTGGGTCCCCTCTCAGCACGACGAGCGTGGTCCCTGGAACTCAGCAACTCTGTCCAAGTGACTCCCACAGTCCAGTGACTCTTCAGTCCAAGTTTGGTGGAGGTAAGTCCTTGCCTCCCCAAGCTAGACTGCATTGCTGGGTACCGCGTGATTTGCAGCTGCTCCGGCTCCTGTGCACTCTTCCAGGATTTCCTTCATGCACAGCCAAGCCTGTGTCCCCGACACTCTAATCTTCGGTGCACAACCTCCTGAGTTGTCCTCCGGCCTCGTGGGACTCCCTTTTGTGTCTTCGGGTGAGCTCTGGTTCACTCCTCTTCCAAGTGCCTGTTCCGGTACTTCTGCGGGTGCTGCCTGCTTCTGTGAGGGCTCCCTGACTTGCTGGGCGCCCCCTCTGTCTCCTCATCCAAGTGGCGACATCCTGGTCCCTCCTGGGCCACAGCAGCATTCAAAAACCCTAACCGCGACCCTTGCAGCTAGCAAGGCTTGTTTGCAGTCTTTCTGAGTGGGAACACCTCTGAAAGCTTCTGCACGACGTGGGACATCCATCCTCCAAAGGGGAAATTTCTAGCCCTCTTCGTTCTTGCAGAATCCACAGCTTTTTTTTTTTTTAACTTGTTTTTATTAAGTTTTCAAGAGAACCATACATTGCATTGCATACAGATATCAACAATAGTAGGATGTTGTTGATTACAGTAACTCGCTTGGCTCTCGTCGATTAAGGTCAACAAACAACTAAGAACTTTCGTGCACTTCCAGGTCTGTGCAGTCTTATCAATATTTGCGGGTTTTGCCGACGCAGATGTTTAGGGCCTACTTTTGTGGTAGGGTTTCATTACCGTTTAAGGTTTAAGGTGGGGGCCCCAGCCGCCACGCGGGGAGGGGGAAGGGGAAGGGGGGGATAAAGGGGGGAGGGGTGGCTTCGTATACCATGGTGCCAGTGTCTATTGATTGGACATGGTGGCCTGTGTGTGCTGCTTGACATGTGTGCGCTTGGGGGTGTGGTGTGCTGATAATAGTGACGAGGCGTTGTTGACAGGTGTGTATGCATCCCCTGGTGTATTGCCGCATTGCAGCTGAATCCAAGCCCGCGGCTATCTAGGTAATCACGGCTATCTACGGTTCAAGGGGGTCTTTCATCGTTTTTTGCCTCTAGTCTGGAGACTAAAGTGCCCCAAGCTTCGCAGCCCGATTGTCGCAGTCCCCTTCGTGCCAGGTTCATTAGCACCTGGTGTTCAGCACGTGCCCAGCGTGAGGGTGAGCCAGGCTCTTAGGTCGGGTGCATTGGGGGCCTTCCAGTTCATGGCTATCAGTCTTTTGTACATTGCATAAGCCAGATCTACGAACCTGTGCAAATATTTGTTTCTTTTCGTCCTTGTCCTGAGGCCGAGTAGACAGGATTTGGGATTCGCGTCCAGGTTGAGGCCCGTCATTTCTGATAATGCTATGACCACCCCAGCCCATTCCCCTTGTAACCGCGGGCACTCCCAGACCATGTGGTAAAACTGCGCTGCTGGTGTTTTGCATCTGGGGCAAGCTGGATCATTCCCGGGGAACATACGTTGAATCCTGGCTGGCGCCAAATATGTCTGATGTAAGTAATTAAACTGTGTGTATCGGAATCTGGGGTTTCTTGAGACCTCTGCCCCTAAGATCGGGGTAGGCAATACGGCGTTCCACCTCTCCCAAGCTTTTTGCAGATTGGATTCCGGGGGTTTGTTCAGAAGTTTATATGTATTTGAGACTGCTTTTTCTTGGGTGTCACAGCTCAGCACATGGTGCAAGGTAGCTGAGGTATTTGGCTCTAGGTCTCAAGACGTCCATGTATTTCTGATGGCGTGGCATATAGCGTGGTATGCCAGGAATTGCCCCGGGCTGATCTCTGTAAGGGCCTGTATGGCCTCAAAGGACATTAAGGCCCTCATTCTGACCCTGGCGGTCGGTGATAAAGCGGCGGCCAAGCCGCCAACAGGCCGGCGGTCTGAAATATGCAATTCTGACCCTGGCGGGAACCGCCAACACAGCCCGCCAACTTAACACTCCGCCCGCCACGGCGGTACAAACAAACAGCGCGGCGGTTCCCGCCAACAGCCAGGCGGCAGACAATGTACCGCCCACCCTATTACGACCCACCAATCTGCCACCTTTTCCGGGGCGGGAGCACCGCCGATAAGAACACGGCGGAAACAGACTACGAACGGGAAAACGCTCACCTCTACGCACTCCACGCGAGATTCCGGCAGTATGGAACCAGAGTTGCAGGTCATCCCCGCACTCCTATTCCTGCTCATATACCAGGAGCACGCCCGGCGGCGCGGAAGACATCGGTGAGTACTGCACCTACGACACAGGGGAGGGAAAAGATTACCGGCACACACCCACCCACCCACACCCACTACAACACACACATCAATGCATTCCCACAGATCACTGTCACAACCCACAAACCACCCCCCTCCGAAATAATGCAAAGACCAAAAGAAGAGATCATAAACGGGCAGATATATTGAAATATGTACACCAGTAATCCCAATAAATAAATAAACTATGTACAAAATATATACAGCTACTAAATGTAGTCCAACCACTGTCCGTGGATCACAGGGGTCCTGTGCAAAGGGGCAAGGCCCAGTCCCACGACAAGAACTCCACGGAGAGAACACTGCAGGGGCATCAGAAAGAAAATAGGACAGGCACCTCAGGGGGAAGGGAAGGGGGGGCACCTCAGCCACTTGAGTACACGACGCCAGATCCACGAGGGGACTCCATGACCACTGGCCCATCCTGGGGAGAGCAAAGCCACAGTCCAAACAGTCCATACAGTGGGTGGCCTGCCCACTGGGCCATCCTGGGGAGAGCAAAGCCACAGTCCATACAGTCCATACAGTGGGTGGCCTGCCCACTGGGCCATCCTGGGGAGAGCAAAGCCACAGTCCAAACAGTCCATACAGTGGGTGGCCTGCCCACTGGGCCATCCTGGGGAGAGCAAAGCCACAGTCCAAACAGTCCATACAGTGGGTGGCCTGCCCACTGGGCCATCCTGGGGAGAGCAAAGCCACAGTCCATACAGTCCATACAGTGGGTGGCCTGCCCACTGGGCCATCCTGGGGAGAGCAAAGCCACAGTCCATACAGTCCATACAGTGGGTGGCCTGCCCACTGGGCCATCCTGGGGAGAGCAAAGCCACAGTCCATACAGTCCATACAGTGGGTGGCCTGCCCACTGGGCCATCCTGGGGAGAGCAAAGCCACAGTCCAAACAGTCCATACAGTGGGTGGCCTGCCCACTGGGCCATCCTGGGGAGAGCAAAGCCACAGTCCAAACAGTCCATACAGTGGGTGGCCTGCCCACTGGGCCATCCTGGGGAGAGCAAAGCCACAGTCCATACAGTCCATACAGTGGGTGGCCTGCCCACTGGGCCATCCTGGGGAGAGCAAAGCCACAGTCCATACAGTCCATACAGTGGGTGGCCTGCCCACTGGGCCATCCTGGGGAGAGCAAAGCCACAGTCCATACAGTCCATACAGTGGGTGGCCTGCCCACTGAGCCATCCTGGGGAGAGCAAAGCCACAGTCCATACAGTCCATAACAGACCCCACTGCCACTGGAGGAGGCAAGTTGGCCAGAGGACATCCTGCAGCCCTGCCCGAGATAGATCCTGCCCTGCCACGTCTGCCAAAGGGCCAGCGGTTCTTGCCTTGAAGGGCCCAGTTCAGCGGTTCCTGAGACGGCGGGGCCCAGTTCAGCGGTTCTTGAGACGGCGGGGCCCAGCGGAGCGGTTCTTGAGACGGCGGGGCCCAGCGGAGCGGTGCGTGAGACGGCGGGGCCCAGCGGAGCGGTTCTTGAGACGGCGGGGCCCAGCGGAGCGGTGCTTGAGACTGCGGGGCCCAGTTCAGCGGTCCTTGTCCTGAAGGGCCCAGTTCAGCGGTTCTTGAGACGGCGGGGCCCAGTTCAGTGGTTCTTGAGACGGCGGGGCCCAGTTCAGCGGTCCTTGCCTTGAAGGGCCCAGTTCAGCGGTTCTTGAGACGGCGGGGCCCAGTTCAGCGGTCCTTGCCCTGAAGGGCCCAGTTCAGCGGTTCTTGAGACGGCGGGGCCCAGTTCAGCGGTCCTTGCCTTGAAGGGCCCAGTTCAGCGGTTCTTGAGACGGCGGGGCCCAGTTCAGCGGTCCTTGCCCTGAAGGGCCCAGTTCAGCGGTTCTTGAGACGGCGGGGCCCAGTTCAGCGGTCCTTGCCTTGAAGGGCCCAGTTCAGCGGTTCTTGAGACGGCGGGGCCCAGTTCAGCGGTCCTTGCCCTGAAGGGCCCAGTTCAGCGGTTCTTGAGACGGCGGGGCCCAGTTCAGCGCTCCTTGCCTTGAAGGGCCCAGTTCAGCGGTTCTTGAGACGGCGGGGCCCAGTTCAGCGGTCCTTGCCTTGAAGGGCCCAGTTCAGCGGTTCTTGAGACGGCGGCCGGTCTATGGCCAACTGCTAATTGCCTGGTGGTGCCCTCCTGGGCAGCGGGGATGGTGCTCCTTCACTGCCCACCTGGGCTGTGGGTGGTGGGGCCCTCCTGGCCAGCTGGGCTGGGTCCTCCCTGGGCAGCGGCTATGGGGGTGGTGGGCTCTCCCGGGGCAGCTGTGCCGGTTCCTCCCGGGGCAGCGGCTATGGGGGTTGTGGGCTCCTCCTGGGCAGCAGGCCTGCTGCCTGACCTCTCCGACTTGCTGCCCTTGCCCTCCTTAGTCGTGGGCCTGTGGCCCTTTCCTCCCTTTGGAGCTGTGGCTGGTGACTGTCTCTGGGTGGTGTCCGGGGGGGATGTAGAAGGCGGGCTCCTGCGGCGCCCCTTCCGCCTTCTGCTCCTCTTCCCAGGGGGTGGGCTGGCTGTCCCCTTGCTGCTGGGCGAAGATCCAGACATGCGGGCTGGCGGGCTCCAATACCCCTGCACCGTTGTCAAGGGGGCTGCAGGGCTGGTGGTGGCTGAGGTGCTCTTCTTACCCCGACGAGAAGGAGGGGGGGGCTCAGGGTCAGGAAAGAAGTTAGTAGTGGCGAGGAAGAGCTTCTTGGGACAATGGAGAGTGGTAGGTACAGTGGGAATGGGAGTGGAGGGAGAGGATGTGGTTGTAGGTGAGTCACGTTTGCTGTCTTTGGGTGCAGGTGCAGGAGGGATAGGCTGTCGTGAGGTGGATGGCTGTTGGGTGGGTGGGTGGCTGCGTTTGTGTGGTGTGGAAGAGGGGGTGACAGACACAGTGGGAGAGGACACAGGGGACGTGTAAATGGCAGTGGGGGTGGTGACTGCACGTGTGCGGACTGGAGTGGAGGGTGTGCTGGTGATGGAAACACTGGCTGATGGTGAGGTGAATGGAGGTGTGAGTGTAGACGTCACAGGGAGGGAGGAGGGAGACGAGGAGGTGGGGGTCACAGAGGTGGTAGTGACTGTTGGCATGTCTGCATCGGAATGTTGCGTGTGTGAATGTCTGCGTGATCTGTGGTGCTTATGTTTGGATGAGCTTCTCTTGGGTGTTGAGGTGTGTGCAGGCTGGTCTGATGGTGTGGGTGGGACAGGCAGAGGAACAGGAGACTGGGAGGAGGGAGTTAGTAGAGGCAGGCAGGAGACAGGGACAATGGCTGCCGTCAGTGCTGAGGCCAGAGCCTGGAACGATCGCTGATGGGCAGCCTGACCCGAATGAATGCCCTCCAGGTACGCATTGCTGCGATGAACCTCCCTCTCCACCCCCTGGATGGCATTCAAAAGGGTAGTCTGCTCAATGCGCGTTCGGAGGAGGTCAATGACCTCCTCACTGAGGGCAGCGGGGGTAACAGGGGCAGGGCCTGAGGTGCCTGGGGCGAAGGAGATGCCCGGCTTCCTGGCAGAGCGGGCACGGGGCGAACGCTGAGGGGCTGCTGGGAGGGCGGAGATGGTGCGCTGGGTGGCGGCTGTACCTGTAATGGCGGGGGGCACGGATGGTGCCACCCCCGCAAGGGAGCCCCCTTCCGAGGACGTGTCCGTGTCGCTGCAGGGTCCAGTCGTCCCCGTCGTGGAGCTCCCCTCGCCCTCCGTCTCACTGGTCCAGTCTGACTCTGTGGCATGGCCCTCCTGGGCCATGTGAGATGCAGCTCCCTCCTGCCCCGATGCCACTTCTCCTCCGCCTGATGATGCTGATGCACACAAGCACAGAAAGACAAACAAAAAGGGGGGGGGAGAGAGAAATAAAGGGATATTGAGTACATGGATCTCCGGTACAGTTAGCGGACATGACAGACACAGATGCCCCCTGCACTAAGTTGCGCACTTGGGGTCCGCTACGCATTCCGTGGAACATGCCCTACACGCCTAGAGTTGACAACTGCACCCATGGATGACACGGCCCAGGGATGGCTGTACTGACAAACTACTGAGGGTGGTGGCTGGGGACACAGGGGCTTACGGGGGTGCCCAGCCTACAGATATCGCCCTGGCCTAGGGGGACCCCCAGCCCTCCTCCCCCACCCAGACACCTCCACTGCGCGACAACAGAGTAGATAATGCTTGTACTCACCCCCTTGTGTCTGCTGTGCTGCCCTCACGCGCCCATCCAATTCAGGGTAGGCCACCGCCAGGATCCGGAACATCAGGGGGCTCAGTTGACGGCAGGCACCCCGCCTACGTTGGGAGGCCATCCCCAGCAGAGACTCGGCGGTCTTCTTGGTCCCGCGGCGGATGTCCTCCCACCTCTTGCGGCAGTGGGTGCCCCGTCGATGGTGGACCCCCAGGGTCCGGACTTCCTTGGCGATGGCACGCCAAATCCCGATCTTCTCATGGGCGCGGACCTATGTGACACGTACAGGGAGGGAGAAATACCACGTTCAAGTTTGTCAGCATTTTCCTTTCCAGTGGCCCAACGCCCCCCATCCCCGCCAGGCCCCCCGCCATGCCCCCCGCCAGGCCCAACATGCCCCCCATCCCCGCCAGGCCCCCCGCCATGCCCCCCGCCAGGCCCAACATGCCCCCCATCCCCGCCAGGCCCCCCGCCAGGCCCCCCGCCAGGCCCAACATGCCCCCCATCCCCGCCAGGCCCCCCGCCATGCCCCCCGCCAGGCCCAACATGCCCCCCATCCCCGCCAGGCCCCCCGCCAGGCCCCCCGCCAGGCCCAACATGCCCCCCATCCCCGCCAGGCCCCCCGCCAGGCCCAACATGCCCCCCATCCCCGCCAGGCCCCCCGCCAGGCCCCCAAGCCAGCCAGTGGCCCCAAATCCATATTGAATTAAACTCACTTGTTGGTCTGGAGGACCGTAGAGTAGCGCATACTGGGGGAGGACCCCATCCACAAGTTTCTCCAACTCCTCTCCAGTGAAGGCAGGGGCCCTTTCCCCAGGCGCAGCAGCCATTGTCCCTTCCAGACCGAGGTCACAGCAACACTTGCAGTATAGGTCCTCTCCTGTGAAAGTTCAAGTCGCAAGTGGATAAGTAGATAGAAAATGGCGGTGACGTCCGCCGCGTACCGCGGCGGTGCGTCCCGCCACCGCCGGCGCCCTTCGCCATTGGCTCCTGAAACCCATAGGCTTCAATGTTAACCAATGCGGCTTTGCGCCGCGGTCTTCGCCCGCCGCCCGCCGCGGTGTGCCACGCCAGCGCATTGACCTCACATCCCATTGTCACACTTCACAGGTCAGACAGCCGCCATTTCCAGGGCCCACATGGCTCAATTTCAACTGCGTCACACAGGCCTAGGCCTTGCATAGCCACTCAGACACGCCATTCACTGCATAGAGAATCGTATACTGTGCTAGCTGTGAGTACGTACCTGTGGGTTGCTTGACTGTGTGCTCCATGTTGTCCTTCCTAGGCACCGTCCGCTGGGTTGGGCGAGGAGACGGATGAATCCTCCCGTGTACCGACCGCTGGTGGACCTGTCGACAATGGAAGAACGCCACATTATCCTGACCTACCGTCTTAACCGTGCCACTATCCATGAACTGTGTGCCCAGCTGGAGCCCGACCTGATGTCCCCCATCCGCCAACCCACAGGGATTCCCCCTCTGGTGCAGGTCATGTCAGTACTCCATTTCTTGGCAAGTGGGTCATTTCAGACAACCGTGGGAATTGCTTCTGGGATGTCTCAGCCCATGTTTTCGAAGGTGTTATCCAGAGTGTTGTCTGCCCTGATGAAATCCGTGAGGAGCTACATCATTTTCCCTGAGGTGGGCGAATTGGCTACAGTGAAGGGTGATTTCTACGCCCTTGGACATATTCCCAACGTCATTGGTGCCATTGATGGGACCCATGTGGCTTTGGTTCCCCCAAGAGACAGGGAGCAGGTGTACAGGAACAGAAAAAATTACCATTCAATGAACATCCAGGTGGTGTGTTTGGCTGACCAGTACATCTCGCATGTAAATGCCAAATTCCCAGGGTCAGTGCATGACGCCTACATCCTCAGGAATAGCAGCATCCCTTACGTGATGGAACAGCTACAGAGACACCGTGTATGGCTAGTGGGGGACTCTGGGTACCCCAACCTGTCGTGGCTACTGACCCCAGTAAGGAATCCCCGGACCAGGGCAGAGGAACGGTACAATGAGGCCCATGGGCGTACTAGGAGGGTGATCGAACGCACCTTTGGCCTCCTAAAGGCCAGGTTTCGGTGCCTGCATATGACAGGTGGATCCCTAATGTACTCACCTAAGAAGGTGTGTCACATCATCGTGGCCTGCCGCATGCTTCACAACCTGGCTTTGCGCCGCCAGGTGCCTTTCCTGCAGGAGGATGGTCGAGACGGTGGTGTTGTGGCAGCGGTGGAACCTGAGGAGAGTGACGAGGAGGAAGACGACGGGGCTGAAACAGACAACAGGGACAGAATCATTGAACAGTACTTCCAATAGGACACAGGTAACATTTCAAAGATAATTTAGTAAATGTTAACTACTCTCCAGCATCTCTGCTGCCTGTCTATTTGCCCCAGTGTATGATGACTGAGTTTTGGCTTTTCCCTCCCTATTTCAGATCTGGGGTCCCCACTACGAGTCCTGTGCTTCGTTTCCCCATGGACTACAGCTTTGTGGCAGCTGTTTGTTGACTTCACCATGTACAAGGACATATTTGCACTGTCATGTCAATTACAATATATTGAAATCACAGCCAGACTCCAGATATTTTGGTGCAAAATAGGTGTTTATTTAAGTGCTCAAAATGGGATGGGTGGTTTCAAGTGGGTGGGGGCTATGGTGAAGGAATGTCCATGGCAGAGTCCAGAGTAACAGTCACACAGGTGCATTGTCCAGAGGCCTGTGGAGAGATGGAGCATGGGCAGTTCAAGGATGGACAGGGTGACAATGTGGGACAGTGGGATGACATCAGGTGGTATCCATTGCTGGCGGGGGTCTTGACATCCTACTCTGTCTTCTTGCGAGATCTCAGGGCCCTCTTGCGGGGTGGTTCTTCTCCTGCAGGAGGTGGGGGTCTGGTGGGCTGCTGCTGTGCGGGGGCCTCCTGTCCACTAGCGCCGGCGGAGGTGGTTGGCTGTTCTTGGTCCAGGCTAGTGGCAGGGGCCCTTGGGTGTTGTTGAGTGTCCGCCCTGTTGTTGACGAGGTCCTGCAGCAGCCCTACCATGGTAACCAGGGTGGTGTTGATGGCTCTGATGTCCTCCCTGTACCCCCGATAGTGTTCCTCCTGCAGTACCTGGATCTCCTGGAACCGGGCCAGTACCGTCGCCATCGTCTCCTGGGAGCGGTTGTATGCTCCCATGATGGTGGTGAGGACCTCGTGGAGAGTGGGTTCCCTGGGCCTCTCCTCCCCCCCCTGTCGCACAGCTGCCCTCCGAGTTCCCCTGTTTCCCTGGGCCTCTGCCCCCTGGCCGGTGTGCCCACTACCACTGCCCCCAGGTCCCTGTTGTTGTTGGGGTGGTGGGTTATCCTGGGTGCCCTGTAGTGGTAGACACACCGCAGATTGACGCGCCCTGGAGACAGAGGCATGGGCCCGCTGGGTGGGAGCTGTGCTGGTGTTCCCAGAGGGGTTTGGGTCTGTAGTGGCCTGGGCCTGTGTGAGGGGAACCGACTGTCCAGAGGTCCCCGATGGTCCGGGCTGGTCATCGGTGTCCAGGTCGACAGAGCTGCTGTCATCGCTGACAGCCTCTTGGGTGGGGGGTGTGGAGAATTCTGGCCCCTCCGCCGCGGTGTGTTGACGGTCGGGTCCTGCAGGGGTATAGAGGTATGGTTATAGTTTCAATGTGTGGCATATGGGTGTATCTGTGGGTTCTCGTGTCCCCAAGTGCTGGCATTCGTGTGTGGGGGCTTTGGTGAGGGTGGCTTGTGGGGGGGATGTGTATATGCATTGGGCATGCTTTGGTGATGGGTGTCCATGCTTAGTGGACGCATGCAGGCCTAGGTTTTGGGATGTGTGGGTTGTGATGGTGAGACATTGGCGGGGAATAGGTGTGCTGGGGGTGGGGGTGAGGATGGTGGTGGGGGTGGGGGTGAGGGTGGGGTTCGAGGATGGGGGTGAGGGTGGGGTTCGAGGATGGGGGTGAGGGTTGGGGTATGATTTGGCATGCAGGTGGGGGGGAAGCAGTATTGAAGCTTCAACTTACCAGTATCCATTCCTCCGCCGACTCCTGCGAGGCCGTCAGGATGCAGGATGTTCAAGACTTCCTCCTCCCATGATGTGAATTGTGGGGGTTGAGGTGGGGGTCCTCCGCCAGTCTTCTGCACGGCGATGTTGTGCCTGGATACCATGGAACGCACCTTCCCCCGTAGGTCGTTCCATCGCTTCCTGATGTCTTCCCGATTTCTGGGGTGCTGTCCCACTGCGTTCACCCTGTCGACAATCCTCTGCCATAGCTCCGTCCTCCGGGCAATGCTGGTGTATTGTATCTGTGTGCCGAACAGCTGGGGCTCTACCCGAACGATTTCCTCCACCATGACCCTGAGTTCTTCGTCTGTGAAGCGGGGTTGTCTTTGGGGTGCCATGGGGTGGTGTGTATGATGTGTGGGGTGGAGTATGTGTATTTAAGTGAGTTGAGTGTGGTGGTGTGTGTTGTTTTGTGTGTGGATAGTGTGTGGGTGATGGTGTTGAGTGGCTGTGGCTGTTATTTTTTGGATGCTGGTGTCTCGCTCTTGCCTTCTTTACGAATTTTTTAGCGTAGGGGTTTGTGGGTGATGTGGGTGGGTGTTTTATATTGTATTGTGTGTGTGGGAGTGGTGTGTGTATGTGTATCAGGTGTGTGGGATTCAAATCGTCCAATGTGGCTGAGTTTTGTTCGTTTGTGTGTATTCTGACCGCGGCGGTGTGTCCCGCCAATGGAATACCGCGTTTGAATGACCGCCGCGTGGATTCGTGGGTCGTAATGGCATGGGCGTATTTCTGTTGGCGTGACGGTGGAGGTTTTGTCACCTCCACTTTTCCGCCGACCGCTGGTCTGGCGGTCTGTTGTGGCGGTCGGATTTTCGGAGGTTTGCCTTCTGCGGGTCAGAATGACCGTGGCGGGTTTCCGCGACCGCGGCGGGATTATGGAGGATTTCTGACCGGCGGTAGGCGCCTTTTACCGCCGAGGTCAGAATGACCACCTAATTTTCCTTCCTCGAAGCACTCTCCCACTGTGTTTATGCCCGCATCTATCCAGGTTGTGGGCGAGTGTGATCCGGCTTCCACCCACCCAGGGAGCCGTTCTAGTGGGAGAAGCGGTGAGTAGGGAAGTTTTTGGGCGTCTTTTTGGATATTCTTCTTCCAGCATGCGTGTGCCGCTGCCATCAGTGGGTTTTCGCGTGTGCTTTTGGTTTGCTTATCCAGAAGCCACACAAGCAGGGGGACTCCCTGAAGTCGGGTTTTCAGCCAAGTAGCTTCCGCTGAGCTGGGTCTATGGATCCAATTTAAGATCCACTGCAGCTGTGCGGCCCCTCTTACGGGGGCCCTGCAGTGCCCATGCCATTGCAGGGGCCCCACGACACCCCATACCGCCATCCTGTTAAGACCGCCGGTTTTCCTGTTCTGACCGCGGCCAAACCGCCGCGGTCAGAATGCCCTGCGGGGCACCGCCAGCCTGTTGGCGGTGCTCCCGCCGGGTCGGAATGACCCCCACAGTGTCCATGAATCACTACTTTGTGTGCGTCCCACTCCACTGCTCTTAAATTTGTGGTACCAGTACTTAATTCCCAGTACTGTTTTAGCGCTGTTCTCATTGTGTCTGTGAATGCTGGGTCCTGTAATGCTTCCACTTGTAGCCTCCAAGTTGGGATCACTTGACGCTTCCTGCCCCAGTCCAGAGTTATTTTAAGTGGTGAGTGGTCTGATAGTGTCTTAGCTAGGTATTCAATCCCGCTGGTTGTTGTGCAAATTTCCTGAGTACCCCATAGTAAATCTATCCTGGTGTGCACCTTATGTGGTATTGAGTAAAATGAGTATTCCCTGTGTTGTGGGTGCTTCATGCGCCATATATCATGGAGGCCCATGTCACTGGCCCATGTTGGCAATGGGTGCCTGGGACATCTGTTGGCTGCCAGGTGTGTGGGGGGGTTAGACCTGTCCAGTGCCGGGTCCGGCGTACTGTTGAAGTCTCCACCCCATATGGCTGGTGTTCCGGGGTTCACTAATAATGCTGGGGTGAGCGTGCTCAGAAACTCGGGCAGCGCGTTGTTGGGGGCATATACCCCTATGAGTGATAATTGTTTGCCGTCTAATTTACCCTCCACTACCACATACTTGCCTTCCTGGTCTATCCTATATGATGTTTGGAGAAAGGGGACACTCCCTGCTATCCATATAAGGACCCCCCTCGCAAAAGTTGAGTAAGATGTGCCTACGATCTGTCCTCCCCATTTACTCCGCAGTTCTTGCAAGTCTGGGTCCCGCAGGTGGGTTTCTTGTAGGATTGCGATATGTGTATCTTGGCGTTTAAGTCGTGCATGCACCCTGGACCTTTTGCTTTGGGTCCCGAGTCCCCTGACATTCCAGGTGACTATGTCATATTTGTGTGTGTTATAGGCTGTAAGTTGGGCCATGGTCATTTTGTAAGGGTGTGTCTGGCAATCTGCCCCCCGGTAGGACCCGATCGGTTCCCCCACCCTCGCCGCTGCAGCGGCCCGGCCCCCCACTCCCGGCCATGTATCCTGTGTTGTGTGCAGATCTGTAGTGTACGAACTAGTAATTACCCTCTTTCCCTCCCCAACTGGATCCCGTCCCCAACTGTGAACTAGCAACAAGCTACGCACCCCGTTGGGGTGCAAACTGGACTGTGTCCACGTGGATATCTGCGGGGAAGCAATAATACTATCCGGGTGCGGCTCATTGTAGGGGCTCGCATCCTTCTGCAGACACGGTCTGCGGGTGGTTTGGGGCGCTCCCAGGGCGCGGCGATCCATCCCCCTCCCAGCCGCGCACCACCGCCAATTACGCGCAGTATGAGTAAAGGAGTTATCTCCAAAAGCAGAGAAATAAGGATACATAAGTTCAAGCGATGGGCAGTGGGGTACCCAAAGTTCAGTTCTACTCTCCAACTGTGGGGGCCGGTCCCGCTGGGGGGGTGGGTCGATGACACTCGTTCAAAGTGTATCTGTGGACCTGGGGGTGAGCTCTGGGCCCCTCAGTGCCTCCGTTAATGTGGAATCCGAGCTGATCGAGTCTGACTCCGAGCCTTCCTCCGGGTGGGTCCTGAGAGTCTTGAAGGGGTTCTGTGTCAGCAGGGGAGTTTCTTTCAAGGCCCTGGCTCTCTCTTCTGCAGCCTGTTTCTCCGTGGGTTGACCCCTGGGGCGCCTCTTGGAGCATTTCCGTGACGATATCGTTGACCAGTTCTCATCGGTGCCGGTTGCTTCACGGGGTGGGCGATCCCCTTAGCATGCATCCACGTCCAACCGTCCTCCGGTGAGTTGAACACGTGGGTGCGTTCATCTGTTAGTACTCTTAATTTGGTGAGGAATAATAGTGCGTACTTTATATCATGTTCACAGAGGCGTTGCTTTATTTGGGCAAAGGAGTTGCGTTGTCTTTGCACTTCTTGAGTGAAGTCTGGATAAGCGTGAACAGTTGAGTCCTCGTACTTGAATGGTCCTTTGTTGCGAAACTGGTGCAGTATCGCATCCCGGTCTCTAAAATTCAGGAACCTGGCTATCAACGGTCTTGGGGGTTGGCCCGGCGCTGGGGGACGTCCGGGAGTCCTGTGTGCTCTTTCCACTGAAAAGAATTTCGATGGGGCTCCATTCAGGACCTCTTTAATTAACCAGTGTTCCAGCAGAAGCTCTGAGTTTTGATCCAGTGATTTTTCAGGGAATCCGAGAAACCGTATGTTGTTACGGCGGGACCTGCCCTCCGCCTCCTCTGCTCTTCTCAGCAGTGTTTTTACCTCTGCATCCAGGCGGAGAATTTGTTTTTGGTTATCCGCTACTGTGGGGGCCAGTTCGTTTAGCGCCTCTTCCGTTGACTTCACTTTTTCGGATAGATTGCGGTGGTCTACTCTAAGAATGTTCAGATCTTGCGATACCGTGTCTATCCTGTTCTCCAATGAGGTTTTAGTGTCCATGATTGCCTGTAGTACTTTCTCGAATTGCGAGGAGTGGGCCAGAAGTGTGGATTCCAGCGACTGCAGGGTGGGTATAGGTTGTTGATCGCCAGGCGCTGGTCCATGCGTGTTCCGGTCCTGGCTCCTCGCTGATTTGGACCTCCCGGCCATTTTGACTTGTCTGGTGTGTCCTTGTTCCTCCCACACCCACGCGATCTCCCACGTTCACTGGGTTGGTTGAGCAGGGGGGGCCTTATATCCTCACGGTTCAGCGCCGGTGTGCGCTTCAATTTTTAAGATTTCGGCCCTCCTGGTGTTCTTCAAGGTGGATTCTTGCTCAGGCGGGCAGAGGCTACCCACCGCTGGGCCCCTCAACCAGCATGGGCGGGAGGGAGGCGGAGAGTGGGGGGGCAAGGCCCACGCACCCCCAGTGGTTCTGCGGCTGGCAACTAATTCCAAGCCCTGGATCCTCTGTTGATGTGGGGGGGGGAAGTGACTTTCCCGAGTGTGCGCGCAAAGTGGGTTCTAGGTGCACCCAAATACTTTAGGGCAGTCCAGCGCTAATAAAGCGGGTCGGCGCCACTTGTCGTGAGACATATCTTGGCCTGATCCAGTCCGGCCGTGCACGTGCCCCGTATGTTGTGGCATCGACATCTTCTTGCGATCCCAGGGTCTTCTCCGGGGGGGGGGCACGCCACTCCGCCGAGCATGAGGGAGGGGGGCACCCTCAGAGGTCCCTGGCAGCTAATCATTCACTGTCCTCCGCCCCCCTACATGGGTGGGGGGGGAATCCTTGATGAGAGAGAGGGGGGGGCAAGGGCAGCCCAGGGCCCAGGTGAGGGTTCCCTGCCCTCTCGATATCAGCCCCCCAGCCTCTGTACCCCCGCTTCACTGTCTGAATCGCCGGACGGGGTTCAGATCCCCGTGTCAGGGGAGGGTGGCGGTCGTGGCTTCCTGAAGGGGGCGCTTCTACCGTGGCCCTCGGCTGCCCGGAAATTTCTGGGGCTGCCGACAGCAGGCGGGGGGCACAGGGAGCGGATCCCCCCTCTGTCCCCGAGTTGCTGGCACCCCGGGAGCACCCTGTGGATTTCCTCTTGTGGCCCCTCTAGGCCGAGGGGGGCCCGTCTTTCTGCCGGTCCGTAGATAAAAGGGGGCACCCTCGGGGGTCCCCGGCCGCCAGTCCTTTGCTGCGCTGTGCCCCCCCACGCCAGCGGTGGGGGGGAATCTCCAGCGAGAGAGGGGGGAGGGGGATAGCCCAGGGTAGTGCAGGGCCCAGATGTGGGCTCGCTGCCCTCCCAGAGTGGGGCCCTCCCGCTGCCGCACACCCACCTCACCGTCTGGGCCCCAGGACGGAGACCCGATCTTCGCGGCGGGGAAGATGGCGGCCGCGGTTCCCCGTGCAGAGTTGTTCGTCGGCGGCCTCCCTTCTCGGCCGCCCGACCACCTCCGGAGCCGCCAGCGAGGGGAGAGAGGCTCCCGGAGCGGGTCCCTCCTTCGCACCAGGATGTCAGTGCCCCAGGGGCGCCCGCAGTTATTTGGTGGCGAACCCGAGACGGAGCGCTTTGTTAAGCGTCCTTCCCGGTCACCATCTTGGCTCCTCCCCGCAGAATCCACAGTTTCTACCATACGGTGGCAGCTTCTTTGCACCCTCAGCTGGCATTTCCTGGGCATCTGCCCACTCTTGACTTTGTCGCGACTCTTGGACTTGGTCCCCTTGTTACACAGGTACTCTCGTCCGGAAATCCACTTTGGTTGCATTGCTGGTGTTGGTCTTCCTTGCAGAATTCCCCTATCACGACTTCTGTGCTCTCTGGGGAATATAGGTGCACTTTACACCTACTTTTCAGGGTCTTGGGGTGGGCTATTTTTCTATCCCTCACTGTTTTCTTACAGTCCCAGCGACCCTCTACAAGTTCACATAGGTTTGGGGTCCATTCGTGGTTCGCATTCCACTTTTGGAGTATATGGTTTGTGTTGCCCCTATACCTATGTGCTCCTATTGCAATCTACTGTAACTTTACATTGCTTGCATTACTTCCTTTTGCTATTACTGCATATTTTTGGTATTGTGTACATATATCTTGTGTATATTTGGCATCCTCATACTGAGGGTACTCACTGAGATACTTTTGGCATATTGTCATAAAAATAAAGTACCTTTATTTTTAGTATATCTGTGTATTGTGTTTTCTTATGATATTGTGCATATGACACCGGTGGTATAGTAGGAGCTTTGCATGTCTCCTAGTTCAGCCTAAGCTGCTCTGCTATAGCTATCTTCTATCAGCCTAAGCTGCTAGAAACACCTCTTCTATACTAATAAGTGATAACTGGAACTGGTACAGAGTGTAAGTACCCCTTGGTACCCGCTACAAGCCAGGCCAGCCTCCTACACACCCCCAGTCACAGATCTGGGTTTAATCCATCAGTTTTTTTGCTTGCCATGCCATTCCAGTTTGGACCCAGTCATATGCAAATCAGTCTTGACCCTGTACCCCATGGGAACAGTCCAGCCCGAACTGCCAGGCCAAGTCCTCCCTTGGGGAGATGGAGGAAGTAACAATGGACACATGTAAGTGTGGAGGGAAACGGAAGAGATGGATGAAGTAACAATGGACACATGTCAGAGTGGAGGGCACTGGAAGAGATGGGATGAAGTAACAATGGACACATGTCAGAGTGGAGGACTCCGAGATGTGAGGGGTGGACTCCGAGAGGTGAGGAGTGGACTCCGAGAGGTGAGGGGTGAACTCCGAGAGGTGATGATGGAGCCTGTAAGGTGAGGGGTGCACCCCAAGATGTGAGGGGTGGACTCCGAGAGGTGAGGGGTGGACTCAGAGAGGTGATGATGGAGCCTGAAAGGTGAGGGGTGGACCCTGAGATGTGAGGGGTGGATTACGAGAGGTGAGGGGTGGACACCGAGAGGTGAGTCGTGGACCCCGAGAGGTGAGTCGTGGACCCCGAGATGTGAGGGGTGGACTCCGAGAGATGAGGAGTGGACTCCGAGAGGTGAGGGGTGGACTCTGAGAGGTGAGGGGTGGACTCCGAGAGATGAGGAGTGGACTCCGAGAGGTGAGCGGTGGACTCCGAGAGGTGAGGAGTGGACCCCGAGAGGTGAGTGGTGGACTCGGAGCGTTGAGGAGTGGACTCCGAGAGGTGAGGGGTGGACCCCGAGATGTGAGGGGTCGACTCCGAGAGGTGAGGGGTGGACTCCTAGAGGTGAGGAGTGGACCCCAAGAGGTGTGTGGTGGACCCCGAGATGTGAGGGGTGGACTCCGAGAGGTGAGTGGGGGACTCCGAGAGGTGAGAAGTGGACTCCGAGAGGTGAGTGGTGGACTCTGAGAGGTGAGGGGTGGACTCCGATAGGTGAGGAGTGGACTCCAAGAGGTGATGATGGAGTCTGAAAGGTGAGGGGTGGACTCCGAGAGGTGATGATGGAGTCTGAAAGGTGAGGGGTGGACTCCGAGAGGTGAGGGGTGGACTCCGAGAGGTGAGGATTGGACTCCGAGAGGTGAGGGGTGGACTCCGAGAGGTGAGGAGTGGACTCTGAGAGTTGAGGGGTGAACTCCGAGAGGTGAGGGGTGGACTCCGAGAGGTGAGGAGTGGACTACGAGAGGTGAGGGGTGGACTTCGAGAGGTGAGGAGTGGATTCCGAGAGGTGAATGGTGGACTTCGAGAGGTGAGGGGTGAACTCCGAGAGGTGAGGAGTGGACTCCGAGAGGTGAGGGGTGAACTCCGAGAGGTGAGGAGTGGACTCCGAGAGGTGAGTGGTGGGCTCCGAGAGGTGAGTGATGGACTCCGCGAGGTGAGGAGTGGACTCCGATTGGTGAGTGGTGGACTCCGCGAGGTGAGGGGTGGACTCCAAGAGGTGAGGAGTGGAACGCGAGAGGTGAGGGGTGGACTCCGAGAGGTGACGTGTGGACTCCGAGAGGTGAGGAGTGGACTCCGAGAGGTGAGTGGTGGACTCCGCGAGGTGAGGGGTGGACTCCGAGAGGTGAGGAGTGGACCCTGAGAGGTGAGGTGTGGACTCCGAGAGGTGAGGGGTGGACTCCGAGAGGTGAGGAGTGGACTCCGAGAGGTGAGGAGTGGACTCCGAGAGGTGAGAGGTGGACTCTGAGAGGTGAGGGGTGGACTCCGAGAGCTGAGGGCTGAACTCATAGAGGGGAGGAGTGGACCCCGAGAGGTGTGTGGTGGACCCCGAGATGTGAGGGGTGGACTCCGAGAGGTGAGTGGTGGACTCCGAGAAGTGAGGGGTGGACTCCGAGAGGTGATGATGGAGCCTGAAAGGTGAGGGGTGCACCCCAAGAGGTGAGTGGTGGACTCTGATAGGTGAGAGATGGACCCCGACAGGGAGTGGAGGACTCCGAGAGGGGAGGAGTGGACTCCGAGAGGTGAGTGGTGGACTCCAAGAGGTGAGGAGGGGACTCTGAGAGGTGAGGAGTGGACTCCGAGTGGTGAGGGGTGGACCCCGAGAGGTGAGTGGTGGACTCTGAGAGGTGAGGGGTGGACTCTGAGAGGTGAGTGGTGGACTCCGAGAGGTGAGGAGGGGACTCCGAGAGGTGAGGAGTGGACTCCGAGTGGTGAGGGGTGGACCCCGAGAGGTGAGTGGTGGACTCCGAGAGGTGAGGGGTGGACTCCGAGAGGTGAGGGGTGGACTCCCAGAGGTGATGGGTGGACTCCGAGAGGTGAGGAGTAGACTCAGAGGTGAGTGGTGGACTCCGAGAGGTGAGGGGTGGACTCCGAGAAGTGAGTAGTGGACTCCGAGAGGTGAGTGGTGGACTCCGAGAGGTGAGGAGTGGACTCCGAGAGGTGAGTGGTGGACTCCGAGAGGTGAGGGGTGGGCTCTGAGAGGTGAGTGATGGACTCTGAGAGGTGAGTGGTGGACTCCGAGAGGTGAGGGGTGGACTCCGAGAGGTGAGGGGTGGACTCCGAGAGATGAGGAGTGGACTCCGAGAGTTGTGTGGTGGACTCCGCGAGGTGAGGGATGGACTCCGAGAGGTGAGGAGTGGACCCCAAGAGGTGAGAGGTGGACTCAGAGAGGTGAGGAGTGGACTCCAAGAGGTGAGGAGTGGACTCCAAGAGATGAGGAGTGTACACCGAGATTTGAGTGGTGGACTCTGAGAGGTGAGAAGTGGACTCCGAGAGGTGAGGAGTGGACTCTGAGAGGTGAGTGGTGGATTCCGAGAGGTGAATGGTGGACTCCGAGAGGTGAGGGGTGAACTCCGAGAGGTGAGGAGTGGACCCAGAGAAGTGAGGGGTGGACTCCGAGAGGTGAGTGGTGGACTACGAGAGGTGAGGAGTGGACTCCGAGAGGTGAGTGGTGGACTCCGAGAGGTGAGTGGTGGCCTCTGAGAGGTGAGGGGTGGACTCCGAGAGATGAGGAGAGGACTCCGAGAGTTGAGTGGTGGACTCCTCGAGGTGAGGGGTGTACTCCGAGAGGTGAGGAGTGGACCCCGAGAGGTGAGGGGTGGACTGCGAGAGGTGAGGGGTGGACCCAGAGAGGTGAGAAGTGGACTCCGAGAGGTGAGTGGTGGACTCCGAGAGGTGAGGAGTGGACCCCGAGAGGTGAGAGGTGGACTCAGAGAGGTGAGTAGTGGACTCCGTGAGGTGAGGGGTGGACTCCAAGAGGTGAGGAGTGGAACGCGAGAGGTGATGGGTGGACTCCGAGAGGTGACGTGTGGACTCCGAGAGGTGAGGGGTGGACTTCGAGAGGTGAGGAGTGGATTCCGAGAGGTGAATGGTGGACTCCGAGAGGTGAGGGGTGAACTCCGAGAGGTGAGGAGTGGACTCCGAGAGGTGAGTGGTGGGCTCCGAGAGGTGAGTGGTGGAGTCCGCGAGGTGAGGAGTGGACTCCGAGAGGTGAGTGGTGGACTCCGCGAGGTGAGGGGTGGACTCCAAGAGGTGAGGAGTGGAACGCGAGAGGTGAGGGGTGGACTCCGAGAGGTGACGTGTGGACTCCGAGAGGTGAGGAGTGGACTCCGAGAGGTGAGTGGTGGACTCCGCGAGGTGAGGGGTGGACTCCGAGAGGTGAGGAGTGGACCCTGAGAGGTGAGGTGTGGACTCCGAGAGGTGAGGGGTGGACTCCGAGAGGTGAGGAGTGGACTCAGAGAGGTGAGGAGTGGACTCCGAGAGGTGAGAGGTGGACTCTGAGAGGTGAGGGGTGGACTCCGAGAGCTGAGGGCTGAACTCGTAGAGGAGAGGAGTGGACCCCGAGAGGTGTGTGGTGGACCCCGAGATGTGAGGGGTGGACTCCGAGAGGTGAGTGGTGGACTCCGAGAAGTGAGGGGTGGACTCCGAGAGGTGATGATGGAGCCTGAAAGGTGAGGGGTGCACCCCAAGAGGTGAGTGGTGGACTCTGATAGGTGAGAGATGGACCCCGACAGGGAGTGGAGGACTCCGAGAGGGGAGGAGTGGACTCCGAGAGGTGAGTGGTGGACTCCAAGAGGTGAGGAGGGGACTCCGAGAGGTGAGGAGTGGACTCCGAGTGGTGAGGGGTGGACCCCGAGAGGTGAGTGGTGGACTCTGAGAGGTGAGGGGTGGACTCTGAGATGTGAGTGGTGGACTCCGAGAGGTGAGGAGGGGACTCCGAGAGGTGAGGAGTGGACTCCGAGTGGTGAGGGGTGGACTCCGAGAGGTGAGTGGTGGACTCCGAGAGGTGAGGGGTGGACTCCGAGAGGTGAGGGGTGGACTCCGAGAGGTGAGGGGTGGACTCCCAGAGGTGATGGGTGGACTCCGAGAGGTGAGGAGTAGACTCAGAGGTGAGTGGTGGACTCCGAGAGGTGAGGGGTGGACTCCGAGAAGTGAGTAGTGGACTCCGAGAGGTGAGTGGTGGACTCCGAGAGGTGAGGAGTGGACTCCGAGAGGTGAGTGGTGGACTCCGAGGGGTGAGGGGTGGGCTCTGAGAGGTGAGTGGTGGACTCTGAGAGGTGAGTGGTGGACTCTGAGAGGTGAGTGGTGGACTCCGAGAGGTGAGGGGTGGACTCCGAGAGGTGAGGGGTGGACTCCGAGAGATGAGGAGTGGACTCCGAGAGTTGTGTGGTGGACTCCGCGAGGTGAGGGATGGACTCCGAGAGGTGAGGAGTGGACCCCGAGAGGTGAGAGGTGGACTCAGAGAGGTGAGGAGTGGACTCCAAGAGGTGAGGAGTGGACTCCAAGAGATGAGGAGTGTACACTGAGATTTGAGTGGTGGACTCTGAGAGGTGAGGGGTGGACTCCGGGAGATGAGGAGTGGACTCCGAGAGTTGAGTGGTGGACTCCTCGAGGTGAGGGGTGTACTCCGAGAGGTGAGGAGTGGACCCCGAGAGGTGAGGGTTGGACTCCGAGAGGTGAGGGGTGGACCCAGAGAGGTGAGAAGTGGACTCCGAGAGGTGAGTGGTGGACCTTGAGAGGTGAGGAGTGGACCCTGAGAGGTGAGAGGTGGACTCAGAGAGGTGAGTAGTGGACTCCGCGAGGTGAGGAGTGGACTCCGAGAGGTGAGATTGGACTCCGCGAGGTGAGGGGTGGACTCCAAGAGGTGAGGAGTGGAACGCGAGAGGTGAGGGGTGGACTCCGAGAGGTGACGTGTGGACTCCGAGAGGTGAGGGGTGGACTTCGAGAGGTGAGGAGTGGAATCCGAGAGGTGAATGGTGGACTCCGAGAGGTGAGGGGTGAACTCCGAGAGGTGAGGAGTGGACTCCGAGAGGTGAGAGGTGAACTCCGAGAGGTGAGGAGTGGACTCCGTGAGGTGAGTGGTGGGCTCCGAGAGGTGAGTGGTGGACTCCGCGAGGTGAGGAGTGGACTCCGAGAGGTGAGTGGTGGACTCCGCGAGGTGAGGGGTGGACTCCAAGAGGTGAGGAGTGGAACGCGAGAGGTGAGGGGTGGACTCCGAGAGGTGACTTGTGGACTCCGAGAGGTGAGGAGTGGACTCCGAGAGGTGAGGAGTGGACCCTGAGAGGTGAGGTGTGGACTCCGAGAGGTGAGGGGTGGACTCCGAGAGGTGAGGAGTGGACTCAGAGAGGTGAGGAGTGGACTCCGAGAGGTGAGAGGTGGACTCTGAGAGGTGAGGGGTGGACTCCGAGAGCTGAGGGCTGAACTCATAGAGGGGAGGAGTGGACCCCGAGAGGTGTGTGGTGGACCCCGAGATGTGAGGGGTGGACTCCGAGAGGTGAGTGGTGGACTCCGAGAAGTGAGGGGTGGACTCCGAGAGGTGATGATGGAGCCTGAAAGGTGAGGGGTGCACCCCAAGAGGTGAGTGGTGGACTCTGATAGGTGAGAGATGGACCCCGACAGGGAGTGGAGGACTCCGAGAGGGGAGGAGTGGACTCCGAGAGGTGAGTGGTGGACTCCAAGAGGTGAGGAGGGGACTCCGAGAGGTGAGGAGTGGACTCCGAGTGGTGAGGGGTGGACCCCGAGAGGTGAGTGGTGGACTCTGAGAGGTGAGGGGTGGACTCTGAGAGGTGAGTGGTGGACTCCGAGAGGTGAGGAGGGGTCTCCGAGAGGTGAGGAGTGGACTCCGAGTGGTGAGGGGTGGACCCCGAGAGGTGAGTGGTGGACTCCGAGAGGTGAGGGGTGGACTCCGAGAGGTGAGGGGTGGACTCCCAGAGGTGAGGGGTGGACTCCCAGAGGTGAGGGGTGGACTCCGAGAGGTGAGGAGTAGACTCAGAGGTGAGTGGTGGACTCCAAGAGGTGAGGGGTGGACTCCGAGAAGTGAGTAGTGGACTCAGAGAGGTGAGTGGTGGACTCCGAGAGGTGAGGAGTGGACTCAGAGAGGTGAGTGGTGGACTCCGAGAGGTGAGGGGTGGGCTCTGAGAGGTGAGTGGTGGACTCTGAGAGGTGAGTGGTGGACTCCGAGAGGTGAGGGGTGGACTCCGAGAGGTGAGGGGTGGACTCCGAGAGATGAGGAGTGGACTCCGAGAGTTGTGTGGTGGACTCCGCGAGGTGAGGGATGGACTCCGAGAGGTGAGGAGTGGACCCCGAGAGGTGAGAGGTGGACTCAGAGAGGTGAGGAGTGGACTCCAAGAGGTGAGGAGTGGACTCCAAGAGATGAGGAGTGTACACCGAGATTTGAGTGGTGGACTCTGAGAGGTGAGAAGTGGACCCCGAGATGTGAGGGGTGGACTCCGAGAGATGAGGAGTGGACTCCGAGAGGTGAGGGGTGGACTCTGAGAGGTGAGGGGTGGACTCCGAGAGATGAGGAGTGGACTCCGAGAGTTGAGTGGTGGACTCCTCGAGGTGAGGAGTGGACTCCGAGAGGTGAGGAGTGCACCCCGAGAGGTGAGGGGTGGACCCCGAGAGGTGAGGGTTGGACCCAGAGAGGTGAGAAGTGGACTCCGAGAGGTGAGCGGTGGACTCCGAGAGGTGAGGAGTGGACCCCGAGAGGTGAGTGGTGGACTCGGAGCGTTGAGGAGTGGACTCCGAGAGGTGAGGGGTGGACTCCGAGAGGTGAGGGGTGGACCCCGAGATGTGAGGGGTCGACTCCGAGAGGTGAGGGGTGGACTCCTAGAGGTGAGGAGTGGACCCCGAGAGGGGTGTGGTGGACCCCGAGATGTGAGGGGTGGACTCCGAGAGGTGAGTGGGGGACTCCGAGAGGTGAGAAGTGGACTCCGAGAGGTGAGTGGTGGACTCTGAGAGGTGAGGGGTGGACTCCGATAGGTGAGGAGTGGGCTCCAAGAGGTGATGATGGAGTCTGAAAGGTGAGGGGTGGACTCCGAGAGGTGATGATGGAGTCTGAAAGGTGAGGGGTGGACTCCGAGAGGTGAGGGGTGGACTCCGAGAGGTGAGGATTGGACTCCGAGAGGTGAGGGGTGGACTCCGAGAGGTGAGGAGTGGACTCCGAGAGTTGAGGGGTGAACTCCGAGAGGTGAGGGGTGGACTCCGAGAGGTGAGGAGTGGACTCCGAGAGGTGAGGGGTGGACTTCGAGAGGTGAGGAGTGGATTCCGAGAGGTGAATGGTGGACTCCGAGAGGTGAGGGGTGAACTCCGAGAGGTGAGGAGTGGACTCCGAGAGGTGAGGGGTGAACTCCGAGAGGTGAGGAGTGGACTCCGAGAGGTGAGTGGTGGGCTCCGAGAGGTGAGTGGTGGACTCCGCGAGGTGAGGAGTGGACTCCGAGTGGTGAGTGCTGGACTCCGCGATGTGAGGGGTGGACTCCAAGAGGTGAGGAGTGGAACGCGAGAGGTGAGGGATGGACTCCGAGAGGTGACGTGTGGACTCCGAGAGGTGAGAGGTGGACTCTGAGAGGTGAGGGGTGGACTCCGAGAGCTGAGGGCTGAACTCATAGAGGGGAGGAGTGGACCCCGAGAGGTGTGTGGTGGACCCCGAGATGTGAGGGGTGGACTCCGAGAGGTGAGTGGTGGACTCCGAGAAGTGAGGGGTGGACTCCGAGAGGTGATGATGGAGCCTGAAAGGTGAGGGGTGCACCCCAAGAGGTGAGTGGTGGACTCTGATAGGTGAGAGATGGACCCCGACAGGGAGTGCAGGACTCCGAGAGGGGAGGAGTGGACTCCGAGAGGTGAGTGGTGGACTCCAAGAGGTGAGGAGGGGACTCTGAGAGGTGAGGAGTGGACTCCGAGTGGTGAGGGGTGGACCCCGAGAGGTGAGTGGTGGACTCTGAGAGGTGAGGGGTGGACTCTGAGAGGTGAGTGGTGGACTCCGAGAGGTGAGGAGGGGACTCCGAGAGGTGTGGAGTGGACTCCGAGTGGTGAGGGGTGGACCCCGAGACGTGAGTGGTGGACTCTGAGAGGTGAGGGGTGGACTCCGAGAGGTGAGGGGTGGACTCCCAGAGGTGATGGGTGGACTCCGAGAGGTGAGGAGTAGACTCAGAGGTGAGTGGTGGACTCCGAGAGGTGAGGGGTGGACTCCGAGAAGTGAGTAGTGGACTCCGAGAGGTGAGTGGTGGACTCCGAGAGGTGAGGAGTGGACTCCGAGAGGTGAGTGGTGGACTCCGAGAGGTGAGGGGTGGGCTCTGAAAGGTGAGTGGTGGACTCTGAGAGGTGAGTGGTGGACTCCGAGAGGTGAGGGGTGGACTCCGAGAGGTGAGGGGTGGACTCCGAGAGATGAGGAGTGGACTCCGAGAGTTGTGTGGTGGACTCCGCGAGGTGAGGGATGGACTCCGAGAGGTGAGGAGTGGACCCCAAGAGGTGAGAGGTGGACTCAGAGAGGTGAGGAGTGGACTCCAAGAGGTGAGGAGTGGACTCCAAGAGATGAGGAGTGTACACCGAGATTTGAGTGGTGGACTCTGAGAGGTGAGAAGTGGACTCCGAGAGGTGAGGAGTGGACTCTGACAGGTGAGTGGTGGCCTTCGAGAGGTGAGGGGTGGACTCCGAGAAGTGAGGGGTGGACACCGAGAGGTGAGGAGTGGACCCAGAGAAGTGAGGGGTGGACTCCGAGAGGTGAGTGGTGGACTACGAGAGGTGAGGAGTGGACTCCGAGAGGTGAGTGGTGGACTCCGAGAGGTGAGTGGTGGCCTCTGAGAGGTGAGGGGTGGACTCCGAGAGATGAGGAGTGGACTCCGAGAGTTGAGTGGTGGACTCCTCGAGGTGAGGGGTGTACTCCGAGAGGTGAGGAGTGGACCCCGAGAGGTGAGGGGTGGACTCCGAGAGGTGAGGGGTGGACCCAGAGAGGTGAGAAGTGGACTCCGAGAGGTGAGTGGTGGACTCCGAGAGGTGAGTAGTGGACCCCGAGAGGTGAGAGGTGGACTCAGAGAGGTGAGTAGTGGACTCCGCGAGGTGAGGAGTGGACTCCGAGAGGTGAGTGGTGGACTCCGCGAGGTGAGGGGTGGACTCCATGAGGTGAGGAGTGGAACGCGAGAGGTGAGGGGTGGACTCCGAGAGGTGACGTGTGGACTCCGAGAGGTGAGGGGTGGACTTCGAGAGGTGAGGAGTAGATTCCGAGAGGTGAATGGTGGACTCCGAGAGGTGAGGGGTGAACTCCGAGAGGTGAGGAGTGGACTCCGAGAGGTGAGAACTCCGAGAGGTGAGGAGTGGACTCCGAGAGGTGAGTGGTGGGCTCCGAGAGGTGAGTGGTGGACTCCGCGAGGTGAGGAGTGGACTCCGAGAGGTGAGTGGTGGACTCCGCGAGGTGAGGGGTGGACTCCAAGAGGTGAGGAGTGGAACGCGAGAGGTGAGGGGTGGACTCCGAGAGGTGACGTGTGGACTCCGAGAGGTGAGGAGTGGACTCCGAGAGGTGAGTGGTGGACTCCGCGAGGTGAGGGGTGGACTCCGAGAGGTGAGGAGTGGACCCTGAGAGGTGAGGTGTGGACTCCGAGAGGTGAGGGGTGGACTCCGAGAGGTGAGGAGTGGACTCCGAGAGGTGAGGAGTGGACTCCGAGAGGTGAGAGGTGGACTCTGAGAGGTGAGGGGTGGACTCCGAGAGCTGAGGGCTGAACTCGTAGAGGGGAGGAGTGGACCCCGAGAGGTGTGTGGCGGACCCCGAGATGTGAGGGGTGGACTCCGAGAGGTGAGTGGTGGACTCCGAGAAGTGAGGGGTGGACTCCGAGAGGTGATGATGGAGCCTGAAAGGTGAGGGGTGCACCCCAAGAGGTGAGTGGTGGAGTCTGATAGGTGAGAGATGGACCCCGACAGGGAGTGGAGGACTCCGAGAGGGGAGGAGTGGACTCCGAGAGGTGAGTGGTGGACTCCAAGAGGTGAGGAGGGGACTCCGAGAGGTGAGGAGTGGACTCCGAGTGGTGAGGGGTGGACCCCGAGAGGTGAGTGGTGGACTCTGAGAGGTGAGGGGTGGACTCTGAGAGGTGAGTGGTGGACTTCGAGAGGTGAGGAGGGGACTCCGAGAGGTGAGGAGTGGACTCCGAGTGGTGAGGGGTGGACCCCGAGAGGTGAGTGGTGGACTCCGAGAGGTGAGGGGTGGACTCCGAGAGGTGAGGGGTGGACTCTGAGAGGTGAGGGGTGGACTCCCAGAGGTGATGGGTGGACTCCGAGAGGTGAGGAGTAGACTCAGAGGTGAGTGGTGGACTCCGAGAGGTGAGGGGTGGACTCCGAGAGATGAGGAGTGGACTCCGAGAGTTGAGTGGTGGACTCCTCGAGGTGAGGGGTGTACTCCGAGAGGTGAGGAGTGGACCCCGAGAGGTGAGGGGTGGACTCCGAGAGGTGAGGGGTGGACCCAGAGAGGTGAGAAGTGGACTCCGAGAGGTGAGTGGTGGACTCCGAGAGGTGAGTAGTGGACCCCGAGAGGTGAGAGGTGGTCTCAGAGAGGTGAGTAGTGGACTCCGCGAGGTGAGGAGTGGACTCCGAGAGGTGAGTGGTGGACTCCGCGAGGTGAGGGGTGGACTCCATGAGGTGAGGAGTGGAACGCGAGAGGTGAGGGGTGGACTCCGAGAGGTGACGTGTGGACTCCGAGAGGTGAGGGGTGGACTTCGAGAGGTGAGGAGTAGATTCCGAGAGGTGAATGGTGGACTCCGAGAGGTGAGGGGTGAACTCCGAGAGGTGAGGAGTGGACTCCGAGAGGTGAGAACTCCGAGAGGTGAGGAGTGGACTCCGAGAGGTGAGTGGTGGGCTCCGAGAGGTGAGTGGTGGACTCCGCGAGGTGAGGAGTGGACTCCGAGAGGTGAGTGGTGGACTCCGCGAGGTGAGGGGTGGACTCCAAGAGGTGAGGAGTGGAACGCGAGAGGTGAGGGGTGGACTCCGAGAGGTGACGTGTGGACTCCGAGAGGTGAGGAGTGGACTCCGAGAGGTGAGTGGTGGACTCCGCGAGGTGAGGGGTGGACTCCGAGAGGTGAGGAGTGGACCCTGAGAGGTGAGGTGTGGACTCCGAGAGGTGAGGGGTGGACTCCGAGAGGTGAGGAGTGGACTCCGAGAGGTGAGGAGTGGACTCCGAGAGGTGAGAGGTGGACTCTGAGAGGTGAGGGGTGGACTCCGAGAGCTGAGGGCTGAACTCGTAGAGGGGAGGAGTGGACCCCGAGAGGTGTGTGGCGGACCCCGAGATGTGAGGGGTGGACTCCGAGAGGTGAGTGGTGGACTCCGAGAAGTGAGGGGTGGACTCCGAGAGGTGATGATGGAGCCTGAAAGGTGAGGGGTGCACCCCAAGAGGTGAGTGGTGGAGTCTGATAGGTGAGAGATGGACCCCGACAGGGAGTGGAGGACTCCGAGAGGGGAGGAGTGGACTCCGAGAGGTGAGTGGTGGACTCCAAGAGGTGAGGAGGGGACTCCGAGAGGTGAGGAGTGGACTCCGAGTGGTGAGGGGTGGACCCCGAGAGGTGAGTGGTGGACTCTGAGAGGTGAGGGGTGGACTCTGAGAGGTGAGTGGTGGACTTCGAGAGGTGAGGAGGGGACTCCGAGAGGTGAGGAGTGGACTCCGAGTGGTGAGGGGTGGACCCCGAGAGGTGAGTGGTGGACTCCGAGAGGTGAGGGGTGGACTCCGAGAGGTGAGGGGTGGACTCTGAGAGGTGAGGGGTGGACTCCCAGAGGTGATGGGTGGACTCCGAGAGGTGAGGAGTAGACTCAGAGGTGAGTGGTGGACTCCGAGAGGTGAGGGGTGGACTCCGAGAGATGAGGAGTGGACTCCGAGAGTTGAGTGGTGGACTCCTCGAGGTGAGGGGTGTACTCCGAGAGGTGAGGAGTGGACCCCGAGAGGTGAGGGGTGGACTCCGAGAGGTGAGGGGTGGACCCAGAGAGGTGAGAAGTGGACTCCGAGAGGTGAGTGGTGGACTCCGAGAGGTGAGTAGTGGACCCCGAGAGGTGAGAGGTGGTCTCAGAGAGGTGAGTAGTGGACTCCGCGAGGTGAGGAGTGGACTCCGAGAGGTGAGTGGTGGACTCCGCGAGGTGAGGGGTGGACTCCATGAGGTGAGGAGTGGAACGCGAGAGGTGAGGGGTGGACTCCGAGAGGTGACGTGTGGACTCCGAGAGGTGAGGGGTGGACTTCGAGAGGTGAGGAGTAGATTCCGAGAGGTGAATGGTGGACTCCGAGAGGTGAGGGGTGAACTCCGAGAGGTGAGGAGTGGACTCCGAGAGGTGAGAACTCCGAGAGGTGAGGAGTGGACTCCGAGAGGTGAGTGGTGGGCTCCGAGAGGTGAGTGGTGGACTCCGCGAGGTGAGGAGTGGACTCCGAGAGGTGAGTGGTGGACTCCGCGAGGTGAGGGGTGGACTCCAAGAGGTGAGGAGTGGAACGCGAGAGGTGAGGGGTGGACTCCGAGAGGTGACGTGTGGACTCCGAGAGGTGAGGAGTGGACTCCGAGAGGTGAGTGGTGGACTCCGCGAGGTGAGGGGTGGACTCCGAGAGGTGAGGAGTGGACCCTGAGAGGTGAGGTGTGGACTCCGAGAGGTGAGGGGTGGACTCCGAGAGGTGAGGAGTGGACTCCGAGAGGTGAGGAGTGGACTCCGAGAGGTGAGAGGTGGACTCTGAGAGGTGAGGGGTGGACTCCGAGAGCTGAGGGCTGAACTCGTAGAGGGGAGGAGTGGACCCCGAGAGGTGTGTGGCGGACCCCGAGATGTGAGGGGTGGACTCCGAGAGGTGAGTGGTGGACTCCGAGAAGTGAGGGGTGGACTCCGAGAGGTGATGATGGAGCCTGAAAGGTGAGGGGTGCACCCCAAGAGGTGAGTGGTGGAGTCTGATAGGTGAGAGATGGACCCCGACAGGGAGTGGAGGACTCCGAGAGGGGAGGAGTGGACTCCGAGAGGTGAGTGGTGGACTCCAAGAGGTGAGGAGGGGACTCCGAGAGGTGAGGAGTGGACTCCGAGTGGTGAGGGGTGGACCCCGAGAGGTGAGTGGTGGACTCTGAGAGGTGAGGGGTGGACTCTGAGAGGTGAGTGGTGGACTTCGAGAGGTGAGGAGGGGACTCCGAGAGGTGAGGAGTGGACTCCGAGTGGTGAGGGGTGGACCCCGAGAGGTGAGTGGTGGACTCCGAGAGGTGAGGGGTGGACTCCGAGAGGTGAGGGGTGGACTCTGAGAGGTGAGGGGTGGACTCCCAGAGGTGATGGGTGGACTCCGAGAGGTGAGGAGTAGACTCAGAGGTGAGTGGTGGACTCCGAGAGGTGAGGGGTGGACTCCGAGAAGTGAGTAGTGGACTCCGAGAGGTGAGTGGTGGACTCCGAGAGGTGAGGAGTGGACTCTGAGAGGTGAGTGGTGGACTCCGAGAGGTGAGGGGTGGGCTCTGAGAGGTGAGTGGTGGACTCTGAGAGGTGAGTGGTGGACTCCGAGAGGTGAGGGGTGGACTCCGAGAGGTGAGGGGTGGACTCCGAGAGATGAGGAGTGGACTCCGAGAGTTGTGTGGTGGACTCCGCGAGGTGAGGGATGGACTCCGAGAGGTGAGGAGTGGACCCCGAGAGGTGAGAGGTGGACTCAGAGAGGTAAGGAGTGGACTCCAAGAGGTGAGGAGTGGACTCCAAGAGATGAGGAGTGTACACCGAGATTTGAGTGGTGGACTCTGAGAGGTGAGGGGTGGACTCCGAGAGATGAGGAGTGGACTCCGAGAGTTGAGTGGTGGACTCCTCGAGGTGAGGGGTGTACTCCGAGAGGTGAGGAGTGGACCCCGAGAGGTGAGGGGTGGACTCCGAGAGGTGAGGGGTGGACCCAGAGAGGTGAGAAGTGGACTCCGAGAGGTGAGTGGTGGACTCCGAGAGGTGAGGAGTGGACCCCGAGAGGTGAGAGGTGGACTCAGAGAGGTGAGTAGTGGACTCCGTGAGGTGAGGGGTGGACTCCAAGAGGTGAGGAGTGGAACGCGAGAGGTGATGGGTGGACTCCGAGAGGTGACGTGTGGACTCCGAGAGGTGAGGGGTGGACTTCGAGAGGTGAGGAGTGGATTCCGAGAGGTGAATGGTGGACTCCGAGAGGTGAGGGGTGAACTCCGAGAGGTGAGGAGTGGACTCCGAGAGGTGAGTGGTGGGCTCCGAGAGGTGAGTGGTGGACTCCGCGAGGTGAGGAGTGGACTCCGAGAGGTGAGTGGTGGACTCCGCGAGGTGAGGGGTGGACTCCAAGACGTGAGGAGTGGAACGCGAGAGGTGAGGGGTGGACTCCGAGAGGTGACGTGTGGACTCCGAGAGGTGAGGAGTGGACTCCGAGAGGTGAGTGGTGGACTCCGCGAGGTGAGGGGTGGAGTCCGAGAGGTGAGGAGTGGACCCTGAGAGGTGAGGTGTGGACTCCGAGAGGTGAGGGGTGGACTCCGAGAGGTGAGGAGTGGACTCAGAGAGGTGAGGAGTGGACTCCGAGAGGTGAGAGGTGGACTCTGAGAGGTGAGGGGTGGACTCCGAGAGCTGAGGGCTGAACTCGTAGAGGAGAGGAGTGGACCCCGAGAGGTGTGTGGTGGACCCCGAGATGTGAGGGGTGGACTCGAGAGGTGAGTGGTGGACTCCGAGAAGTGAGGGGTGGACTCCGAGAGGTGATGATGGAGCCTGAAAGGTGAGGGGTGCACCCCAAGAGGTGAGTGGTGGACTCTGATAGGTGAGAGATGGACCCCGACAGGGAGTGGAGGACTCCGAGAGGGGAGGAGTGGACTCCGAGAGGTGAGTGGTGGACTCCAAGAGGTGAGGAGGGGACTCCGAGAGGTGAGGAGTGGACTCCGAGTGGTGAGGGGTGGACCCCGAGAGGTGAGTGGTGGACTCTGAGAGGTGAGGGGTGGACTCTGAGATGTGAGTGGTGGACTCCGAGAGGTGAGGAGGGGACTCCGAGAGGTGAGTAGTGGACTCCGAGTGGTGAGGGGTGGACTCCGAGAGGTGAGTGGTGGACTCCGAGAGGTGAGGGGTGGACTCCGAGAGGTGAGGGGTGGACTCCCAGAGGTGATGGGTGGACTCCGAGAGGTGAGGAGTAGACTCAGAGGTGAGTGGTGGACTCCGAGAGGTGAGGGGTGGACTCCGAGAAGTGAGTAGTGGACTCCGAGAGGTGAGTGGTGGACTCCGAGAGGTGAGGAGTGGACTCCGAGAGGTGAGTGGTGGACTCCGAGGGGTGAGGGGTGGGCTCTGAGAGGTGAGTGGTGGACTCTGAGAGGTGAGTGGTGGACTCCGAGAGGTGAGGGGTGGACTCCGAGAGGTGAGGGGTGGACTCCGAGAGATGAGGAGTGGACTCCGAGAGTTGTGTGGTGGACTCCGCGAGGTGAGGGATGGACTCCGAGAGGTGAGGAGTGGACCCCGAGAGGTGAGAGGTGGACTCAGAGAGGTGAGGAGTGGACTCCAAGAGGTGAGGAGTGGACTCCAAGAGATGAGGAGTGTACACCGAGATTTGAGTGGTGGACTCTGAGAGGTGAGGGGTGGACTCCGGGAGATGAGGAGTGGACTCCGAGAGTTGAGTGGTGGACTCCTCGAGGTGAGGGGTGTACTCCGAGAGGTGAGGAGTGGACCCCGAGAGGTGAGGGGTGGACTCCGAGAGGTGAGGGGTGGACCCAGAGAGGTGAGAAGTGGACTCCGAGAGGTGAGTGGTGGACTCCAAGAGGTGAGGAGTGGACCCCGAGAGGTGAGAGGTGGACTCAGAGAGGTGAGTAGTGGACTCCGCGAGGTGAGGAGTGGACTCCGAGAGGTGAGATTGGACTCCGCGAGGTGAGGGGTGGACTCCAAGAGGTGAGGAGTGGAACGCGAGAGGTGAGGGGTGGACTCCGAGAGGTGACGTGTGGACTCCGAGAGGTGAGGGGTGGACTTCGAGAGGTGAGGAGTGGATTCCGAGAGGTGAATGGTGGACTCCGAGAGGTGAGGGGTGAACTCCGAGAGGTGAGGAGTGGACTCCGAGAGGTGAGGGGTGAACTCCGAGAGGTGAGGAGTGGACTCCGAGAGGTGAGTGGTGGGCTCCGAGAGGTGAGTGGTGGACTCCGCGAGGTGAGGAGTGGACTCCGAGAGGTGAGTGGTGGACTCCGCGAGGTGAGGGGTGGACTCCAAGAGGTGAGGAGTGGAACGCGAGAGGTGAGGGGTGGACTCCGAGAGGTGACTTGTGGACTCCGAGAGGTGAGGAGTGGACTCCGAGAGGTGAGTGGTGGACTCCGCGAGGTGAGGGGTGGACTCCGAGAGGTGAGGAGTGGACCCTGAGAGGTGAGGTGTGGACTCCGAGAGGTGAGGAGTGGACTCCAAGAGGTGATGATGGAGTCTGAAAGGTGAGGGGTGGACTCCGAGAGGTGATGATGGAGTCTGAAAGG
The DNA here is from genome assembly GCF_031143425.1 of Pleurodeles waltl. Classification (NCBI taxonomy): domain Eukaryota; kingdom Metazoa; phylum Chordata; class Amphibia; order Caudata; family Salamandridae; genus Pleurodeles; species Pleurodeles waltl. The sequence continues at coordinate 1,870,552,262 of NC_090444.1, read as the reverse complement.
TGAGGGGTGGACTCCGAGAGGTGAGGGGTGGACTCCGAGAGGTGAGGATTGGACTCCGAGAGGTGAGGGGTGGACTCCGAGAGGTGAGGAGTGGACTCCGAGAGTTGAGGGGTGAACTCCGAGAGGTGAGGGGTGGACTCCGAGAGGTGAGGAGTGGACTCCGAGAGGTGAGGGGTGGACTTCGAGAGGTGAGGAGTGGATTCCGAGAGGTGAATGGTGGACTCCGAGAGGTGAGGGGTGAACTCCGAGAGGTGAGGAGTGGACTCCGAGAGGTGAGGGGTGAACTCCGAGAGGTGAGGAGTGGACTCCGAGAGGTGAGTGGTGGGCTCCGAGAGGTGAGTGGTGGACTCCGCGAGGTGAGGAGTGGACTCCGAGTGGTGAGTGCTGGACTCCGCGAGGTGAGGGGTGGACTCCAAGAGGTGAGTAGTGGAACGCGAGAGGTGAGGGGTGGACTCCGAGAGGTGACGTGTGGACTCCGAGAGGTGAGGAGTGGACTCCGAGAGGTGAGTGGTGGACTCCGCGAGGTGAGGGGTGGACTCCGAGAGGTGAGGAGTGGACCCTGAGAGGTGAGGTGTGGACTCCGAGAGGTGAGGGGTGGACTCCGAGAGGTGAGGAGTGGACTCAGAGAGGTGAGGAGTGACTCCGAGAGGTGAGGAGTGGACTCCGAGAGGTGAGAGGTGGACTCTGAGAGGTGAGGGGTGGACTCCGAGAGCTGAGGGCTGAACTCATAGAGGGGAGGAGTGGACCCCGAGAGGTGTGTGGTGGACCCCGAGATGTGAGGGGTGGACTCCGAGAGGTGAGTGGTGGACTCCGAGAAGTGAGGGGTGGACTCCGAGAGGTGATGATGGAGCCTGAAAGGTGAGGGGTGCACCCCAAGAGGTGAGTGGTGGACTCTGATAGGTGAGAGATGGACCCCGACAGGGAGTGGAGGACTCCGAGAGGGGAGGAGTGGACTCCGAGAGGTGAGGAGGGGACTCTGAGAGGTGAGGAGTGGACTCCGAGTGGTGAGGGGTGGACCCCGAGAGGTGAGTGGTGGACTCTGAGAGGTGAGGGGTGGACTCTGAGAGGTGAGTGGTGGACTCCGAGAGGTGAGGAGGGGACTCCGAGAGGTGTGGAGTGGACTCCGAGTGGTGAGGGGTGGACCCCGAGACGTGAGTGGTGGACTCTGAGAGGTGAGGGGTGAACTCCGAGAGGTGAGGAGTGGACTCCGAGAGGTGAGTGGTGGGCTCCGAGAGGTGAGTGGTGGACTCCGCGAGGTGAGGAGTGGACTCCGAGAGGTGAGTGGTGGACTCCGCGAGGTGAGGGGTGGACTCCAAGAGGTGAGGAGTGGAACGCGAGAGGTGAGGGGTGGACTCCGAGAGGTGACGTGTGGACTCCGAGAGGTGAGGAGTGGACTCCGAGAGGTGAGTGGTGGACTCCGCGAGGTGAGGGGTGGACTCCGAGAGGTGAGGACTGGACCCTGAGAGGTGAGGTGTGGACTCCGAGAGGTGAGGGGTGGACTCCGAGAGGTGAGGAGTGGACTCAGAGAGGTGAGGAGTGGACTCCGAGAGGTGAGAGGTGGACTCTGAGAGGTGAGGGGTGGACTCCGAGAGCTGAGGGCTGAACTCATAGAGGGGAGGAGTGGACCCCGAGAGGTGTGTGGTGGACCCCGAGATGTGAGGGGTGGACTCCGAGAGGTGAGTGGTGGACTCCGAGAAGTGAGGGGTGGACTCCGAGAGGTGATGATGGAGCCTGAAAGGTGAGGGGTGCACCCCAAGAGGTGAGTGGTGGACTCTGATAGGTGAGAGATGGACCCCGACAGGGAGTGGAGGACTCCGAGAGGGGAGGAGTGGACTCCGAGAGGTGAGTGGTGGACTCCAAGAGGTGAGGAGGGGACTCCGAGAGGTGAGGAGTGGACTCCGAGTGGTGAGGGGTGGACCCCGAGAGGTGAGTGGTGGACTCTGAGAGGTGAGGGGTGGACTCTGAGAGGTGAGTGGTGGACTCCGAGAGGTGAGGAGGGGTCTCCGAGAGGTGAGGAGTGGACTCCGAGTGGTGAGGGGTGGACCCCGAGAGGTGAGTGGTGGACTCCGAGAGGTGAGGGGTGGACTCCGAGAGGTGAGGGGTGGACTCCCAGAGGTGAGGGGTGGACTCCCAGAGGTGAGGGGTGGACTCCCAGAGGTGATGGGTGGACTCCGAGAGGTGAGGAGTAGACTCAGAGGTGAGTGGTGGACTCCGAGAGGTGAGGGGTGGACTCCGAGAAGTGAGTAGTGGACTCCGAGAGGTGAGTGGTGGACTCCGAGAGGTGAGGAGTGGACTCAGAGAGGTGAGTGGTGGACTCCGAGAGGTGAGGGGTGGGCTCTGAGAGGTGAGTGGTGGACTCTGAGAGGTGAGTGGTGGACTCCGAGAGGTGAGGGGTGGACTCCGAGAGGTGAGGGGTGGACTCCGAGAGATGAGGAGTGGACTCCGAGAGTTGTGTGGTGGACTCCGCGAGGTGAGGGATGGACTCCGAGAGGTGAGGAGTGGACCCCGAGAGGTGAGAGGTGGACTCAGAGAGGTGAGGAGTGGACTCCAAGAGGTGAGGAGTGGACTCCAAGAGATGAGGAGTGTACACCGAGATTTGAGTGGTGGACTCTGAGAGGTGAGAAGTGGACCCCGAGATGTGAGGGGTGGACTCCGAGAGATGAGGAGTGGACTCCGAGAGGTGAGGGGTGGACTCTGAGAGGTGAGGGGTGGACTCCGAGAGGTGAGGAGTGGACCCCGAGAGGTGAGAGGTGGACTCAGAGAGGTGAGGAGTGGACTCCAAGAGGTGAGGAGTGGACTCCAAGAGATGAGGAGTGTACACCGAGATTTGAGTGGTGGACTCTGAGAGGTGAGAAGTGGACCCCGAGAGGTGAGGAGGGGACTCTGAGAGGTGAGGAGTGGACTCCGAGTGGTGAGGGGTGGACCCCGAGAGGTGAGTGGTGGACTCTGAGAGGTGAGGGGTGGACTCTGAGAGGTGAGTGGTGGACTCCGAGAGGTGAGGAGGGGACTCCGAGAGGTGTGGAGTGGACTCCGAGTGGTGAGGGGTGGACCCCGAGACGTGAGTGGTGGACTCTGAGAGGTGAGGGGTGGACTCCGAGAGGTGAGGGGTGGACTCCCAGAGGTGATGGGTGGACTCCGAGAGGTGAGGAGTAGACTCAGAGGTGAGTGGTGGACTCCGAGAGGTGAGGGGTGGACTCCGAGAAGTGAGTAGTGGACTCCGAGAGGTGAGTGGTGGACTCCGAGAGGTGAGGAGTGGACTCCGAGAGGTGAGGGGTGGACTTCGAGAGGTGAGGAGTGGATTCCGAGAGGTGAATGGTGGACTCCGAGAGGTGAGGGGTGAACTCCGAGAGGTGAGGAGTGGACTCCGAGAGGTGAGGGGTGAACTCCGAGAGGTGAGGAGTGGACTCCGAGAGGTGAGTGGTGGGCTCCGAGAGGTGAGTGGTGGACTCCGCGAGGTGAGGAGTGGACTCCGAGTGGTGAGTGCTGGACTCCGCGAGGTGAGGGGTGGACTCCAAGAGGTGAGGAGTGGAACGCGAGAGGTGAGGGGTGGACTCCGAGAGGTGACGTGTGGACTCCGAGAGGTGAGAGGTGGACTCTGAGAGGTGAGGGGTGGACTCCGAGAGCTGAGGGCTGAACTCATAGAGGGGAGGAGTGGACCCCGAGAGGTGTGTGGTGGACCCCGAGATGTGAGGGGTGGACTCCGAGAGGTGAGTGGTGGACTCCGAGAAGTGAGGGGTGGACTCCGAGAGGTGATGATGGAGCCTGAAAGGTGAGGGGTGCACCCCAAGAGGTGAGTGGTGGACTCTGATAGGTGAGAGATGGACCCCGACAGGGAGTGGAGGACTCCGAGAGGGGAGGAGTGGACTCCGAGAGGTGAGTGGTGGACTCCAAGAGGTAAGGAGGGGACACTGAGAGGTGAGGAGTGGACTCCGAGTGGTGAGGGGTGGACCCCGAGAGGTGAGTGGTGGACTCTGAGAGGTGAGGGGTGGACTCTGAGAGGTGAGTGGTGGACTCCGAGAGGTGAGGAGGGGACTCCGAGAGGTGTGGAGTGGACTCCGAGTGGTGAGGGGTGGACCCCGAGACGTGAGTGGTGGACTCCAAGAGGTGAGGAGTGGACTCCAAGAGATGAGGAGTGTACACCGAGATTTGAGTGGTGGACTCAGAGAGGTGAGAAGTGGACTCCGAGAGGTGAGGAGTGGACTCTGAGAGGTGAGTGGTGGCCTTCGAGAGGTGAGGGGTGGACTCCGAGAAGTGAGGGGTGGACACCGAGAGGTGAGGAGTGGACCCAGAGAAGTGAGGGGTGGACTCCGAGAGGTGAGTGGTGGACTACGAGAGGTGAGGAGTGGACTCTGAGAGGTGAGGGGTGGACTCTGAGAGGTGAGTGGTGGACTCCGAGAGGTGAGGAGGGGACTCCGAGAGGTGTGGAGTGGACTCCGAGTGGTGAGGGGTGGACCCCGAGACGTGAGTGGTGGACTCTGAGAGGTGAGGGGTGGACTCCGAGAGGTGAGGGGTGGACTCCCAGAGGTGATGGGTGGACTCCGAGAGGTGAGGAGTAGACTCAGAGGTGAGTGGTGGACTCCGAGAGGTGAGGGGTGGACTCCGAGAAGTGAGTAGTGGACTCCGAGAGGTGAGTGGTGGACTCCGAGAGGTGAGGAGTGGACTCCGAGAGGTGAGGGGTGGACTTCGAGAGGTGAGGAGTGGATTCCGAGAGGTGAATGGTGGACTCCGAGAGGTGAGGGGTGAACTCCGAGAGGTGAGGAGTGGACTCCGAGAGGTGAGGGGTGAACTCCGAGAGGTGAGGAGTGGACTCCGAGAGGTGAGTGGTGGGCTCCGAGAGGTGAGTGGTGGACTCCGCGAGGTGAGGAGTGGACTCCGAGTGGTGAGTGCTGGACTCCGCGAGGTGAGGGGTGGACTCCAAGAGGTGAGGAGTGGAACGCGAGAGGTGAGGGGTGGACTCCGAGAGGTGACGTGTGGACTCCGAGAGGTGAGAGGTGGACTCTGAGAGGTGAGGGGTGGACTCCGAGAGCTGAGGGCTGAACTCATAGAGGGGAGGAGTGGACCCCGAGAGGTGTGTGGTGGACCCCGAGATGTGAGGGGTGGACTCCGAGAGGTGAGTGGTGGACTCCGAGAAGTGAGGGGTGGACTCCGAGAGGTGATGATGGAGCCTGAAAGGTGAGGGGTGCACCCCAAGAGGTGAGTGGTGGACTCTGATAGGTGAGAGATGGACCCCGACAGGGAGTGGAGGACTCCGAGAGGGGAGGAGTGGACTCCGAGAGGTGAGTGGTGGACTCCAAGAGGTAAGGAGGGGACTCTGAGAGGTGAGGAGTGGACTCCGAGTGGTGAGGGGTGGACCCCGAGAGGTGAGTGGTGGACTCTGAGAGGTGAGGGGTGGACTCTGAGAGGTGAGTGGTGGACTCCGAGAGGTGAGGAGGGGACTCCGAGAGGTGTGGAGTGGACTCCGAGTGGTGAGGGGTGGACCCCGAGACGTGAGTGGTGGACTCCAAGAGGTGAGGAGTGGACTCCAAGAGATGAGGAGTGTACACCGAGATTTGAGTGGTGGACTCAGAGAGGTGAGAAGTGGACTCCGAGAGGTGAGGAGTGGACTCTGAGAGGTGAGTGGTGGCCTTCGAGAGGTGAGGGGTGGACTCCGAGAAGTGAGGGGTGGACACCGAGAGGTGAGGAGTGGACCCAGAGAAGTGAGGGGTGGACTCCGAGAGGTGAGTGGTGGACTACGAGAGGTGAGGAGTGGACTCCGAGAGGTGAGTGGTGGACTCCGAGAGGTGAGTGGTGGCCTCTGAGAGGTGAGGGGTGGACTCCGAGAGATGAGGAGTGGACTCCGAGAGTTGAGTGGTGGACTCCTCGAGGTGAGGGGTGTACTCCGAGAGGTGAGGAGTGGACCCCGAGAGGTGAGGGGTGGACTCCGAGAGGTGAGGGGTGGACCCAGAGAGGTGAGAAGTGGATTCCGAGAGGTGAGTGGTGGACTCCGAGAGGTGAGTAGTGGACCCCGAGAGGTGAGAGGTGGACTCAGAGAGGTGAGTAGTGGACTCCGCGAGGTGAGGAGTGGACTCCGAGAGGTGAGTGGTGGACTCCGCGAGGTGAGGGGTGGACTCCATGAGGTGAGGAGTGGAACGCGAGAGGTGAGGGGTGGACTCCGAGAGGTGACGTGTGGACTCCGAGAGGTGAGGGGTGGACTTCGAGAGGTGAGGAGTAGATTCCGAGAGGTGAATGGTGGACTCCGAGAGGTGAGGGGTGAACTCCGAGAGGTGAGGAGTGGACTCCGAGAGGTGAGAACTCCGAGAGGTGAGGAGTGGACTCCGAGAGGTGAGTGGTGGGCTCCGAGAGGTGAGTGGTGGACTCCGCGAGGTGAGGAGTGGACTCCGAGAGGTGAGTGGTGGACTCCGCGAGGTGAGGGGTGGACTCCAAGAGGTGAGGAGTGGAACGCGAGAGGTGAGGGGTGGACTCCGAGAGGTGACGTGTGGACTCCGAGAGGTGAGGAGTGGACTCCGAGAGGTGAGTGGTGGACTCCGCGAGGTGAGGGGTGGACTCCGAGAGGTGAGGAGTGGACCCTGAGAGGTGAGGTGTGGACTCCGAGAGGTGAGGGGTGGACTCCGAGAGGTGAGGAGTGGTCTCCGAGAGGTGAGGAGTGGACTCCGAGAGGTGAGAGGTGGACTCTGAGAGGTGAGGGGTGGACTCCGAGAGCTGAGGGCTGAACTCGTAGAGGGGAGGAGTGGACCCCGAGAGGTGTGTGGCGGACCCCGAGATGTGAGGGGTGGACTCCGAGAGGTGAGTGGTGGACTCCGAGAAGTGAGGGGTGGACTCCGAGAGGTGATGATGGAGCCTGAAAGGTGAGGGGTGCACCCCAAGAGGTGAGTGGTGGACTCTGATAGGTGAGAGATGGACCCCGACAGGGAGTGGAGGACTCCGAGAGGGGAGGAGTGGACTCCGAGAGGTGAGTGGTGGACTCCAAGAGGTGAGGAGGGGACTCCGAGAGGTGAGGAGTGGACTCCGAGTGGTGAGGGGTGGACCCCGAGAGGTGAGTGGTGGACTCTGAGAGGTGAGGGGTGGACTCTGAGAGGTGAGTGGTGGACTTCGAGAGGTGAGGAGGGGACTCCGAGAGGTGAGGAGTGGACTCCGAGTGGTGAGGGGTGGACCCCGAGAGGTGAGTGGTGGACTCCGAGAGGTGAGGGGTGGACTCCGAGAGGTGAGGGGTGGACTCTGAGAGGTGAGGGGTGGACTCCCAGAGGTGATGGGTGGACTCCGAGAGGTGAGGAGTAGACTCAGAGGTGAGTGGTGGACTCCGAGAGGTGAGGGGTGGACTCCGAGAAGTGAGTAGTGGACTCCGAGAGGTGAGTGGTGGACTCCGAGAGGTGAGGAGTGGACTCCGAGAGGTGAGTGGTGGACTCCGAGAGGTGAGGGGTGGGCTCTGAGAGGTGAGTGGTGGACTCTGAGAGGTGAGTGGTGGACTCCGAGAGGTGAGGGGTGGACTCCGAGAGGTGAGGGGTGGACTCCGAGAGATGAGGAGTGGACTCCGAGAGTTGTGTGGTGGACTCCGCGAGGTGAGGGATGGACTCCGAGAGGTGAGGAGTGGACCCCGAGAGGTGAGAGGTGGACTCAGAGAGGTGAGGAGTGGACTCCAAGAGGTGAGGAGTGGACTCCAAGAGATGAGGAGTGTACACCGAGATTTGAGTGGTGGACTCTGAGAGGTGAGGGGTGGACTCCGAGAGATGAGGAGTGGACTCCGAGAGTTGAGTGGTGGACTCCTCGAGGTGAGGGGTGTACTCCGAGAGGTGAGGAGTGGGCCCCGAGAGGTGAGGGGTGGACTCCGAGAGGTGAGGGGTGGACCCAGAGAGGTGAGAAGTGGACTCCGAGAGGTGAGTGGTGGACTCCGAGAGGTGAGGAGTGGACCCCGAGAGGTGAGAGTGGACTCAGAGAGGTGAGTAGTGGACTCCGCGAGGTGAGGAGTGGACTCCGAGAGGTGAGTGGTGGACTCCGCGAGGTGAGGGGTGGACTCCAAGAGGTGAGGAGTGGAACGCGAGAGGTGAGGGGTGGACTCCGAGAGGTGACGTGTGGACTCCGAGAGGTGAGGGGTGGACTTCGAGAGGTGAGGAGTGGATTCCAAGAGGTGAATGGTGGACTCCGAGAGGTGAGGGGTGAACTCCGAGAGGTGAGGAGTGGACTCCGAGAGGTGAGGGGTGAACTCAGAGAGGTGAGGAGTGGACTCCGAGAGGTGAGTGGTGGGCTCCGAGAGGTGAGTGGTGGACTCCGCGAGGTGAGGAGTGGACTCCGAGAGGTGAGTGGTGGACTCCGCAAGGTGAGGGGTGGACTCCAAGAGGTGAGGAGTGGAACGCGAGAGGTGAGGGGTGGACTCCGAGAGGTGACGTGTGGACTCCGAGAGGTGAGGAGTGGACTCCGAGAGGTGACTGGTGGACTCCGCGAGGTGAGGGGTGGACTCCGAGAGGTGAGGAGTGGACCCTGAGAGGTGAGGTGTGGACTCCGAGAGGTGAGGGGTGGACTCCGAGAGGTGAGGAGTGGACTCAGAGAGGTGAGGAGTGGACTCCGAGAGGTGAGAGGTGGACTCTGAGAGGTGAGGGGTGGACTCCGAGAGCTGAGGGCTGAACTCATAGAGGGGAGGAGTGGACCCCGAGAGGTGTGTGGTGGACCCCGAGATGTGAGGAGTGGACCCTGAGAGGTGAGGGGTGGACTCCGAGAGGTGAGGAGTGTACACCTAGAGGTGAGTGGTGGACTCTGAGAGGTGAGAAGTAGACTCCGAGAGGTGAGGAGTGGACTCTGAGAGATGAGTGGTGGACTGAGTGGTGGACTCCGAGAGGTGAGGAGTGGACCCCGAGAGGTGAGGGGAGGACTCCGAGAAGTGAGGGGTGGACACCGAGAGGTGAGGAGTGGACTCCGAGTGGTGAGGGATGGACCCCGAGAGGTGAGTGGTGGACTCCGAGAGGTGAGGGGTGGACTCCGAGAGGTCAGTGGTGGACTCCGAGAGGTGAGGGGTGGACTCCCAGAGATGATGGGTGGACTCCGAGAGGTGAGGAGTAGACTCAGAGGTGAGTGGTGGACTCCAAGAGGTGAGGGGTGGACTCCGAGAAGTGAGTAGTGGACTCCGAGAGGTGAGTGGTGGACTCCGATAGGTGAGTGGTGGACTCCGAGAGGTGAGGGGTGGACTCTGAGAGGTGAGTGGTGGACTCTGAGATGTGAGTGGTGGACTCCGAGAGGTGAGGGGTGGACTCCGAGAGATGAGGAGAGGACTCTGAGAGTTGAGTGGTGGACTCCGCGAGGTGAGGGGTGGACTCCGAGAGGTGAGGAGTGGACCCCGAGAGGTGAGAGGTGGACTCAGAGAGGTGAGGAGTGGACTCCGAGAGGTGAGGAGTGGACTCCGAGAGATGACGGGTGGACCCTGAGAGGTGAGAAGTGGACTCCGAGAGGTGAGGAGTGGACTCTGAGAGGTGAGTGGTTGACTCCGAGAGGTGAGGAGTGGACTCCGAGAGGTGAGTGGTGGGCTCCGAGAGGTGAGTGGCGGACTCCGCGAGGTGAGGAGTGGACTCCGAGAGGTGAGTGGTGGACTCCGCGAGGTGAGGGGTGGACTCCAAGAGGTGAGGAGTGGACCCCGAGAGGTGAGGGGTGGACTCCGAGAGGTGACGTGTGGACTCCGAGAGGTGACGAGTGGACTCCGAGAGGTGAGTGGTGGACTCAGCGAGGTGAGGGGTGGACTCCGAGAGGTGAGGAGTGGACCCTGAGAGGTGAGGGGTGGACTCCGAGAGGTGAGGGGTGGACTCCGAGAGGTGAGGAATGGACTCAGAGAGGTGAGGAGTGGACTCCGAGAGGTGAGGAGTGGACTCCAAGAGGTGAGAGGTGGACTCTGAGAGGTGAGGGGTGGACTCCGAGAGGTGAGGGGTGGACTCATAGAGGTGAGGAGTGGACCCCGAGAGGTGTGTGGTGGACCCCGAGATGTGAGGGGTGGACTCGGAGAGGTGAGTGGTGGACTCCGAGAGGTGAGGGGTGGACTCCGAGAGGTGATGATGGAGCCTGAAAGGTGAGGGGTGCACCCCAAGAGGTGAGTGGTGGACTCTGAGAGGTGAGAGATGGTCCCGAGAGGGAGTGGTGGACTCCGAGAGGGGAGGAGTGGACCCTGAGAGGTGAGGGGAGGACTCCGAGATGTGAGGGGTGGACACCGAGAGGTGAGGAGTGGAACGCGAGAGGTGAGGGGTGGACTCCGAGAGGTGACGTGTGGACTCCGAGAGGTGAGAGGTGGACTCTGAGAGGTGAGGGGTGGACTCCGAGAGCTGAGGGCTGAACTCATAGAGGGGAGGAGTGGACCCCGAGAGGTGTGTGGTGGACCCCGAGATGTGAGGGGTGGACTCCGAGAGGTGAGTGGTGGACTCCGAGAAGTGAGGGGTGGACTCCGAGAGGTGATGATGGAGCCTGAAAGGTGAGGGGTGCACCCCAAGAGGTGAGTGGTGGACTCTGATAGGTGAGAGATGGACCCCGACAGGGAGTGGAGGACTCCGAGAGGGGAGGAGTGGACTCCGAGAGGTGAGTGGTGGACTCCAAGAGGTAAGGAGGGGACTCTGAGAGGTGAGGAGTGGACTCCGAGTGGTGAGGGGTGGACCCCGAGAGGTGAGTGGTGGACTCTGAGAGGTGAGGGGTGGACTCTGAGAGGTGAGTGGTGGACTCCGAGAGGTGAGGAGGGGACTCCGAGAGGTGTGGAGTGGACTCCGAGTGGTGAGGGGTGGACCCCGAGACGTGAGTGGTGGACTCCAAGAGGTGAGGAGTGGACTCCAAGAGATGAGGAGTGTACACCGAGATTTGAGTGGTGGACTCAGAGAGGTGAGAAGTGGACTCCGAGAGGTGAGGAGTGGACTCTGAGAGGTGAGTGGTGGCCTTCGAGAGGTGAGGGGTGGACTCCGAGAAGTGAGGGGTGGACACCGAGAGGTGAGGAGTGGACCCAGAGAAGTGAGGGGTGGACTCCGAGAGGTGAGTGGTGGACTACGAGAGGTGAGGAGTGGACTCTGAGAGGTGAGGGGTGAACTCAGAGAGGTGAGGAGTGGACTCCGAGAGGTGAGTGGTGGGCTCCGAGAGGTGAGTGGTGGACTCCGCGAGGTGAGGAGTGGACTCCGAGAGGTGAGTGGTGGACTCCGCAAGGTGAGGGGTGGACTCCAAGAGGTGAGGAGTGGAACGCGAGAGGTGAGGGGTGGACTCCGAGAGGTGACGTGTGGACTCCGAGAGGTGAGGAGTGGACTCCGAGAGGTGACTGGTGGACTCCGCGAGGTGAGGGGTGGACTCCGAGAGGTGAGGAGTGGACCCTGAGAGGTGAGGTGTGGACTCCGAGAGGTGAGGGGTGGACTCCGAGAGGTGAGGAGTGGACTCAGAGAGGTGAGGAGTGGACTCCGAGAGGTGAGAGGTGGACTCTGAGAGGTGAGGGGTGGACTCCGAGAGCTGAGGGCTGAACTCATAGAGGGGAGGAGTGGACCCCGAGAGGTGTGTGGTGGACCCCGAGATGTGAGGAGTGGACCCTGAGAGGTGAGGGGTGGACTCCGAGAGGTGAGGAGTGTACACCTAGAGGTGAGTGGTGGACTCTGAGAGGTGAGAAGTAGACTCCGAGAGGTGAGGAGTGGACTCTGAGAGATGAGTGGTGGACTGAGTGGTGGACTCCGAGAGGTGAGGAGTGGACCCCGAGAGGTGAGGGGAGGACTCCGAGAAGTGAGGGGTGGACACCGAGAGGTGAGGAGTGGACTCCGAGTGGTGAGGGATGGACCCCGAGAGGTGAGTGGTGGACTCCGAGAGGTGAGGGGTGGACTCCGAGAGGTCAGTGGTGGACTCCGAGAGGTGAGGGGTGGACTCCCAGAGATGATGGGTGGACTCCGAGAGGTGAGGAGTAGACTCAGAGGTGAGTGGTGGACTCCAAGAGGTGAGGGGTGGACTCCGAGAAGTGAGTAGTGGACTCCGAGAGGTGAGTGGTGGACTCCGATAGGTGAGTGGTGGACTCCGAGAGGTGAGGGGTGGACTCTGAGAGGTGAGTGGTGGACTCTGAGATGTGAGTGGTGGACTCCGAGAGGTGAGGGGTGGACTCCGAGAGATGAGGAGAGGACTCTGAGAGTTGAGTGGTGGACTCCGCGAGGTGAGGGGTGGACTCCGAGAGGTGAGGAGTGGACCCCGAGAGGTGAGAGGTGGACTCAGAGAGGTGAGGAGTGGACTCCGAGAGGTGAGGAGTGGACTCCGAGAGATGACGGGTGGACCCTGAGAGGTGAGAAGTGGACTCCGAGAGGTGAGGAGTGGACTCTGAGAGGTGAGTGGTTGACTCCGAGAGGTGAGGAGTGGACTCCGAGAGGTGAGTGGTGGGCTCCGAGAGGTGAGTGGCGGACTCCGCGAGGTGAGGAGTGGACTCCGAGAGGTGAGTGGTGGACTCCGCGAGGTGAGGGGTGGACTCCAAGAGGTGAGGAGTGGACCCCGAGAGGTGAGGGGTGGACTCCGAGAGGTGACGTGTGGACTCCGAGAGGTGACGAGTGGACTCCGAGAGGTGAGTGGTGGACTCAGCGAGGTGAGGGGTGGACTCCGAGAGGTGAGGAGTGGACCCTGAGAGGTGAGGGGTGGACTCCGAGAGGTGAGGGGTGGACTCCGAGAGGTGAGGAATGGACTCAGAGAGGTGAGGAGTGGACTCCGAGAGGTGAGGAGTGGACTCCAAGAGGTGAGAGGTGGACTCTGAGAGGTGAGGGGTGGACTCCGAGAGGTGAGGGGTGGACTCATAGAGGTGAGGAGTGGACCCCGAGAGGTGTGTGGTGGACCCCGAGATGTGAGGGGTGGACTCGGAGAGGTGAGTGGTGGACTCCGAGAGGTGAGGGGTGGACTCCGAGAGGTGATGATGGAGCCTGAAAGGTGAGGGGTGCACCCCAAGAGGTGAGTGGTGGACTCTGAGAGGTGAGAGATGGTCCCGAGAGGGAGTGGTGGACTCCGAGAGGGGAGGAGTGGACCCTGAGAGGTGAGGGGAGGACTCCGAGATGTGAGGGGTGGACACCGAGAGGTGAGGAGTGGAACGCGAGAGGTGAGGGGTGGACTCCGAGAGGTGACGTGTGGACTCCGAGAGGTGAGAGGTGGACTCTGAGAGGTGAGGGGTGGACTCCGAGAGCTGAGGGCTGAACTCATAGAGGGGAGGAGTGGACCCCGAGAGGTGTGTGGTGGACCCCGAGATGTGAGGGGTGGACTCCGAGAGGTGAGTGGTGGACTCCGAGAAGTGAGGGGTGGACTCCGAGAGGTGATGATGGAGCCTGAAAGGTGAGGGGTGCACCCCAAGAGGTGAGTGGTGGACTCTGATAGGTGAGAGATGGACCCCGACAGGGAGTGGAGGACTCCGAGAGGGGAGGAGTGGACTCCGAGAGGTGAGTGGTGGACTCCAAGAGGTAAGGAGGGGACTCTGAGAGGTGAGGAGTGGACTCCGAGTGGTGAGGGGTGGACCCCGAGAGGTGAGTGGTGGACTCTGAGAGGTGAGGGGTGGACTCTGAGAGGTGAGTGGTGGACTCCGAGAGGTGAGGAGGGGACTCCGAGAGGTGTGGAGTGGACTCCGAGTGGTGAGGGGTGGACCCCGAGACGTGAGTGGTGGACTCCAAGAGGTGAGGAGTGGACTCCAAGAGATGAGGAGTGTACACCGAGATTTGAGTGGTGGACTCAGAGAGGTGAGAAGTGGACTCCGAGAGGTGAGGAGTGGACTCTGAGAGGTGAGTGGTGGCCTTCGAGAGGTGAGGGGTGGACTCCGAGAAGTGAGGGGTGGACACCGAGAGGTGAGGAGTGGACCCAGAGAAGTGAGGGGTGGACTCCGAGAGGTGAGTGGTGGACTACGAGAGGTGAGGAGTGGACTCTGAGAGGTGAGGGGTGGACTCTGAGAGGTGAGTGGTGGACTCCGAGAGGTGAGGAGGGGACTCCGAGAGGTGTGGAGTGGACTCCGAGTGGTGAGGGGTGGACCCCGAGACGTGAGTGGTGGACTCTGAGAGGTGAGGGGTGGACTCCGAGAGGTGAGGGGTGGACTCCCAGAGGTGATGGGTGGACTCCGAGAGGTGAGGAGTAGACTCAGAGGTGAGTGGTGGACTCCGAGAGGTGAGGGGTGGACTCCGAGAAGTGAGTAGTGGACTCCGAGAGGTGAGTGGTGGACTCCGAGAGGTGAGGAGTGGACTCCGAGAGGTGAGGGGTGGACTTCGAGAGGTGAGGAGTGGATTCCGAGAGGTGAATGGTGGACTCCGAGAGGTGAGGGGTGAACTCCGAGAGGTGAGGAGTGGACTCCGAGAGGTGAGGGGTGAACTCCGAGAGGTGAGGAGTGGACTCCGAGAGGTGAGTGGTGGGCTCCGAGAGGTGAGTGGTGGACTCCGCGAGGTGAGGAGTGGACTCCGAGTGGTGAGTGCTGGACTCCGCGAGGTGAGGGGTGGACTCCAAGAGGTGAGGAGTGGAACGCGAGAGGTGAGGGGTGGACTCCGAGAGGTGACATGTGGACTCCGAGAGGTGAGAGGTGGACTCTGAGAGGTGAGGGGTGGACTCCGAGAGCTGAGGGCTGAACTCATAGAGGGGAGGAGTGGACCCCGAGAGGTGTGTGGTGGACCCCGAGATGTGAGGGGTGGACTCCGAGAGGTGAGTGGTGGACTCCGAGAAGTGAGGGGTGGACTCCGAGAGGTGATGATGGAGCCTGAAAGGTGAGGGGTGCACCCCAAGAGGTGAGTGGTGGACTCTGATAGGTGAGAGATGGACCCCGACAGGGAGTGGAGGACTCCGAGAGGGGAGGAGTGGACTCCGAGAGGTGAGTGGTGGACTCCAAGAGGTAAGGAGGGGACTCTGAGAGGTGAGGAGTGGACTCCGAGTGGTGAGGGGTGGACCCCGAGAGGTGAGTGGTGGACTCTGAGAGGTGAGGGGTGGACTCTGAGAGGTGAGTGGTGGACTCCGAGAGGTGAGGAGGGGACTCCGAGAGGTGTGGAGTGGACTCCGAGTGGTGAGGGGTGGACCCCGAGACGTGAGTGGTGGACTCCAAGAGGTGAGGAGTGGACTCCAAGAGATGAGGAGTGTACACCGAGATTTGAGTGGTGGACTCAGAGAGGTGAGAAGTGGACTCCGAGAGCTGAGGAGTGGACTCTGAGAGGTGAGTGGTGGCCTTCGAGAGGTGAGGGGTGGACTCCGAGAAGTGAGGGGTGGACACCGAGAGGTGAGGAGTGGACCCAGAGAAGTGAGGGGTGGACTCCGAGAGGTGAGTGGTGGACTACGAGAGGTGAGGAGTGGACTCCGAGAGGTGAGTGGTGGACTCCGAGAGGTGAGTGGTGGCCTCTGAGAGGTGAGGGGTGGACTCCGAGAGATGAGGAGTGGACTCCGAGAGTTGAGTGGTGGACTCCTCGAGGTGAGGGGTGTACTCCGAGAGGTGAGGAGTGGACCCCGAGAGGTGAGGGGTGGACTCCGAGAGGTGAGGGGTGGACCCAGAGAGGTGAGAAGTGGACTCCGAGAGGTGAGTGGTGGACTCCGAGAGGTGAGTAGTGGACCCCGAGAGGTGAGAGGTGGACTCAGAGAGGTGAGTAGTGGACTCCGCGAGGTGAGGAGTGGACTCCGAGAGGTGAGTGGTGGACTCCGCGAGGTGAGGGGTGGACTCCATGAGGTGAGGAGTGGAACGCGAGAGGTGAGGGGTGGACTCCGAGAGGTGACGTGTGGACTCCGAGAGGTGAGGGGTGGACTTCGAGAGGTGAGGAGTAGATTCCGAGAGGTGAATGGTGGACTCCGAGAGGTGAGGGGTGAACTCCGAGAGGTGAGGAGTGGACTCCGAGAGGTGAGAACTCCGAGAGGTGAGGAGTGGACTCCGGGAGGTGAGTGGTGGGCTCCGAGAGGTGAGTGGTGGACTCCGCGAGGTGAGGAGTGGACTCCGAGAGGTGAGTGGTGGACTCCGCGAGGTGAGGGGTGGACTCCAAGAGGTGAGGAGTGGAACGCGAGAGGTGAGGGGTGGACTCCGAGAGGTGACGTGTGGACTCCGAGAGGTGAGGAGTGGACTCCGAGAGGTGAGTGGTGGACTCCGCGAGGTGAGGGGTGGACTCCGAGAGGTGAGGAGTGGACCCTGAGAGGTGAGGTGTGGACTCCGAGAGGTGAGGGGTGGACTCCGAGAGGTGAGGAGTGGTCTCCGAGAGGTGAGGAGTGGACTCCGAGAGGTGAGAGGTGGACTCTGAGAGGTGAGGGGTGGACTCCGAGAGCTGAGGGCTGAACTCGTAGAGGGGAGGAGTGGACCCCGAGAGGTGTGTGGCGGACCCCGAGATGTGAGGGGTGGACTCCGAGAGGTGAGTGGTGGACTCCGAGAAGTGAGGGGTGGACTCCGAGAGGTGATGATGGAGCCTGAAAGGTGAGGGGTGCACCCCAAGAGGTGAGTGGTGGACTCTGATAGGTGAGAGATGGACCCCGACAGGGAGTGGAGGACTCCGAGAGGGGAGGAGTGGACTCCGAGAGGTGAGTGGTGGACTCCAAGAGGTGAGGAGGGGACTCCGAGAGGTGAGGAGTGGACTCCGAGTGGTGAGGGGTGGACCCCGAGAGGTGAGTGGTGGACTCTGAGAGGTGAGGGGTGGACTCTGAGAGGTGAGTGGTGGACTTCGAGAGGTGAGGAGGGGACTCCGAGAGGTGAGGAGTGGACTCCGAGAGGTGAGGGGTGGACCCCGAGAGGTGAGTGGTGGACTCCGAGAGGTGAGGGGTGGACTCCGAGAGGTGAGGGGTGGACTCTGAGAGGTGAGGGGTGGACTCCCAGAGGTGATGGGTGGACTCCGAGAGGTGAGGAGTAGACTCAGAGGTGAGTGGTGGACTCCGAGAGGTGAGGGGTGGACTCCGAGAAGTGAGTAGTGGACTCCGAGAGTTGAGTGGTGGACTCCGAGAGGTGAGGAGTGGACTCCGAGAGGTGAGTGGTGGACTCCGAGAGGTGAGGGGTGGGCTCTGAGAGGTGAGTGGTGGACTCTGAGAGGTGAGTGGTGGACTCCGAGAGGTGAGGGGTGGACTCCGAGAGGTGAGGGGTGGACTCCGAGAGATGAGGAGTGGACTCCGAGAGTTGTGTGGTGGACTCCGCGAGGTGAGGGATGGACTCCGAGAGGTGAGGAGTGGACCCCGAGAGGTGAGAGGTGGACTCAGAGAGGTGAGGAGTGGACTCCAAGAGGTGAGGAGTGGACTCCAAGAGATGAGGAGTGTACACCGAGATTTGAGTGGTGGACTCTGAGAGGTGAGGGGTGGACTCCGAGAGATGAGGAGTGGACTCCGAGAGTTGAGTGGTGGACTCCTCGAGGTGAGGGGTGTACTCCGAGAGGTGAGGAGTGGGCCCCGAGAGGTGAGGGGTGGACTCCGAGAGGTGAGGGGTGGACCCAGAGAGGTGAGAAGTGGACTCCGAGAGGTGAGTGGTGGACTCCGAGAGGTGAGGAGTGGACCCCGAGAGGTGAGAGTGGACTCAGAGAGGTGAGTAGTGGACTCCGCGAGGTGAGGAGTGGACTCCGAGAGGTGAGTGGTGGACTCCGCGAGGTGAGGGGTGGACTCCAAGAGGTGAGGAGTGGAACGCGAGAGGTGAGGGGTGGACTCCGAGAGGTGACGTGTGGACTCCGAGAGGTGAGGGGTGGACTTCGAGAGGTGAGGAGTGGATTCCGAGAGGTGAATGGTGGACTCCGAGAGGTGAGGGGTGAACTCCGAGAGGTGAGGAGTGGACTCCGAGAGGTGAGGGGTGAACTCAGAGAGGTGAGGAGTGGACTCCGAGAGGTGAGTGGTGGGCTCCGAGAGGTGAGTGGTGGACTCCGCGAGGTGAGGAGTGGACTCCGAGAGGTGAGTGGTGGACTCCGCGAGGTGAGGGGTGGACTCCAAGAGGTGAGGAGTGGAACGCGAGAGGTGAGGGGTGGACTCCGAGAGGTGACGTGTGGACTCCGATAGGTGAGGAGTGGACTCCGAGAGGTGACTGGTGGACTCCGCGAGGTGAGGGGTGGACTCCGAGAGGTGAGGAGTGGACCCTGAGAGGTGAGGTGTGGACTCCGAGAGGTGAGGGGTGGACTCCGAGAGGTGAGGAGTGGACTCAGAGAGGTGAGGAGTGGACTCCGAGAGGTGAGGAGTGGACTCCGAGAGGTGAGAGGTGGACTCTGAGAGGTGAGGGGTGGACTCCGAGAGCTGAGGGCTGAACTCATAGAGGGGAGGAGTGGACCCCGAGAGGTGTGTGGTGGACCCCGAGATGTGAGGGGTGGACTCCGAGAGGTGAGTGGTGGACTCCGAGAAGTGAGGGGTGGACTCCGAGAGGTGATGATGGAGCCTGAAAGGTGAGAGGTGCACCCCAAGAGGTGAGTGGTGGACTCTGATAGGTGAGAGATGGACCCCGACAGGGAGTGGTGGACTCTGAGAGGTGAGAAGTGGACTCCGAGAGGTGAGGAGTGGACTCTGAGAGGTGAGTGGTGGCCTTCGAGAGGTGAGGAGTGGACCCCGAGAGGTGAGGGGTGGACTCCGAGAAGTGAGGGGTGGACACCGAGAGGTGAGGAGTGGAACCAGAGAAGTGAGGGGTGGACTCCGAGAGGTGAGTGGTGGACTACGAGAGGTGAGGAGTGGACTCCGAGAGGTGAGTGGTGGACTCCGAGAGGTGAGTGGTGGACTCTGAGAGGTGAGGGGTGGACTCCGAGAGATGAGGAGTGGACTCCGAGAGTTGAGTGGTGGACTCCGCAAGGTGAGGGGTGGACTGCGAGAGTTGAGGAGTGGACCCCAAGAGGTGAGGGGTGGACTCCGAGAGGTGAGGGGTGGACTCAGAGAGGTGAGAAGTGGACTCCGAGAGGTGAGTGGTGGACTCCGAGAGATGAGGGGTGGACTCCGAGAGGTGAGGAGTGTACACCTAGAGGTGAGTGGTGGACTCTGAGAGGTGAGAAGTAGACTCCGAGAGGTGAGGAGTGGACTCTGAGAGATGAGTGGTGGACTGAGTGGTGGACTCCGAGAGGTGAGGAGTGGACCCCGAGAGGTGAGGGGAGGACTCCGAGAAGTGAGGGGTGGACACCGAGAGGTGAGGAGTGGACTCCGAGTGGTGAGGGATGGACCCCGAGAGGTGAGTGGTGGACTCCGAGAGGTGAGGGGTGGACTCCGAGAGGTCAGTGGTGGACTCCGAGAGGTGAGGGGTGGACTCCCAGAGATGATGGGTGGACTCCGAGAGGTGAGGAGTAGACTCAGAGGTGAGTGGTGGACTCCGAGAGGTGAGGGGTGGACTCCGAGAAGTGAGTAGTGGACTCCGAGAGGTGAGTGGTGGACTCCGATAGGTGAGTTGTGGACTCCGAGAGGTGAGGGGTGGACTCTGAGAGGTGAGTGGTGGACTCTGAGATGTGAGTGGTGGACTCCGAGAGGTGAGGGGTGGACTCCGAGAGATGAGGAGAGGACTCTGAGAGTTGAGTGGTGGACTCCGCGAGGTGAGGGGTGGACTCCGAGAGGTGAGGAGTGGACCCCGAGAGGTGAGAGGTGGACTCAGAGAGGTGAGGAGTGGACTCCGAGAGGTGAGGAGTGGACTCCGAGAGATGACGGGTGGACCCTGAGAGGTGAGAAGTGGACTCCGAGAGGTGAGGAGTGGACTCTGAGAGGTGAGTGGTTGACTCCGAGAGGTGAGGAGTGGACTCCGAGAGGTGAGTGGTGGGCTCCGAGAGGTGAGTGGCGGACTCCGCGAGGTGAGGAGTGGACTCCGAGAGGTGAGTGGTGGACTCCGCGAGGTGAGGGGTGGACTCCAAGAGGTGAGGAGTGGACCCCCAGAGGTGAGGGGTGGACTCCGAGAGGTGACGTGTGGACTCCGAGAGGTGACGAGTGGACTCCGAGAGGTGAGTGGTGGACTCAGCGAGGTGAGGGGTGGACTCCGAGAGGTGAGGAGTGGACCCTGAGAGGTGAGGGGTGGACTCCGAGAGGTGAGGGGTGGACTCCGAGAGGTGAGGAATGGACTCAGAGAGGTGAGGAGTGGACTCCGAGAGGTGAGGAGTGGACTGCAAGAGGTGAGAGGTGGACTCTGAGAGGTGAGGGGTGGACTCCGAGAGGTGAGGGGTGGACTCATAGAGGTGAGGAGTGGACCCCGAGAGGTGTGTGGTGGACCCCGAGATGTGAGGGGTGGACTCGGAGAGGTGAGTGGTGGACTCCGAGAGGTGAGGGGTGGACTCCGAGAGGTGATGATGGAGCCTGAAAGGTGAGGGGTGCACCCCAAGAGGTGAGTGGTGGACTCTGAGAGGTGAGAGATGGTCCCGAGAGGGAGTGGTGGACTCCGAGAGGGGAGGAGTGGACCCCGAGAGGTGAGGGGAGGACTCCGAGATGTGAGGGGTGGACACCGAGAGGTGAGGAGTGGACTCCGAGTGGTGAGGGATGGACCCCGAGAGGTGAGTGGTGGACTCCGAGAGGTGAGGGGTGGACTCCGAGAGGTCAGTGGTGGACTCCGAGAGGTGAGGGGTGGACTCCCAGAGATGATGGGTGGACTCCGAGAGGTGAGGAGTAGACTCAGAGGTGAGTGGTGGACTCCGAGAGGTGAGGGGTGGACTCCGAGAAGTGAGAAGTGGACTCCGAGAGGTGAGTGGTGGACTCCGATAGGTGAGTGGTGGACTCCGAGAGGTGAGTGGTGGACTCCGAGAGGTGAGGGGTGGACTCCGAGAGGTGAGGAGTGGACCCCGAGAGGTGAGAGGTGGACTCAGAGAGGTGAGTAGTGGACTCCGCGAGGTGAGGAGTGGACTCCGAGAGGTGAGTGGTGGACTCCGCGAGGTGAGGGGTGGACTCCAAGAGGTGAGGAGTGGAACGCGAGAGGTGAGGGGTGGACTCCGAGAGGTGACGTGTGGACTCCGAGAGGTGAGGGGTGGACTTCGAGAGGTGAGGAGTGGATTCCGAGAGGTGAATGGTGGACTCCGAGAGGTGAGGGGTGAACTCCGAGAGGTGAGGAGTGGACTCCGAGAGGTGAGGGGTGAACTCAGAGAGGTGAGGAGTGGACTCCGAGAGGTGAGTGGTGGGCTCCGAGAGGTGAGTGGTGGACTCCGCGAGGTGAGGAGTGGACTCCGAGAGGTGAGTGGTGGACTCCGCGAGGTGAGGGGTGGACTCCAAGAGGTGAGGAGTGGAACGCGAGAGGTGAGGGGTGGACTCCGAGAGGTGACGTGTGGACTCCGAGAGGTGAGGAGTGGACTCCGAGAGGTGACTGGTGGACTCCGCGAGGTGAGGGGTGGACTCCGAGAGGTGAGGAGTGGACCCTGAGAGGTGAGGTGTGGACTCCGAGAGGTGAGGGGTGGACTCCGAGAGGTGAGGAGTGGACTCAGAGAGGTGAGGAGTGGACTCCGAGAGGTGAGGAGTGGACTCCGAGAGGTGAGAGGTGGACTCTGAGAGGTGAGGGGTGGACTCCGAGAGCTGAGGGCTGAACTCATAGAGGGGAGGAGTGGACCCCGAGAGGTGTGTGGTGGACCCCGAGATGTGAGGGGTGGACTCCGAGAGGTGAGTGGTGGACTCCGAGAAGTGAGGGGTGGACTCCGAGAGGTGATGATGGAGCCTGAAAGGTGAGGGGTGCACCCCAAGAGGTGAGTGGTGGACTCTGATAGGTGAGAGATGGACCCCGACAGGGAGTGGTGGACTCTGAGAGGTGAGAAGTGGACTCCGAGAGGTGAGGAGTGGACTCTGAGAGGTGAGTGGTGGCCTTCGAGAGGTGAGGAGTGGACCCCGAGAGGTGAGGGGTGGACTCCGAGAAGTGAGGGGTGGACACCGAGAGGTGAGGAGTGGACTCAGAGAAGTGAGGGGTGGACTCCGAGAGGTGAGTGGTGGACTACGAGAGGTGAGGAGTGGACTCCGAGAGGTGAGTGGTGGACTCCGAGAGGTGAGTGGTGGACTCTGAGAGGTGAGGGGTGGACTCCGAGAGATGAGGAGTGGACTCCGAGAGTTGAGTGGTGGACTCCGCGTGGTGAGGGGTGGACTGCGAGAGTTGAGGAGTGGACCCCAAGAGGTGAGGGGTTGACTCCGAGAGGTGAGGGGTGGACTCAGAGAGGTGAGAAGTGGACTCCGAGAGGTGAGTGGTGGACTCCGAGAGATGAGGGGTGGACTCCGAGAGGTGAGGAGTGTACACCTAGAGGTGAGTGGTGGACTCTGAGAGGTGAGAAGTAGACTCCGAGAGGTGAGGAGTGGACTGTGAGAGATGAGTGGTGGACTGAGTGGTGGACTCCGAGAGGTGAGGAGTGGACCCCGAGAGGTGAGGGGAGGACTCCGAGAAGTGAGGGGTGGACACCGAGAGGTGAGGAGTGGACTCCGAGTGGTGAGGAATGGACCCCGAGAGGTGAGTGGTGGACTCCGAGAGGTGAGGGGTGGACTCCGAGAGGTCAGTGGTGGACTCCGAGAGGTGAGGGGTGGACTCCCAGAGATGATGGGTGGACTCCGAGAGGTGAGGAGTAGACTCAGAGGTGAGTGGTGGACTCCGAGAGGTGAGGGGTGGACTCCGAGAAGTGAGTAGTGGACTCCGAGAGGTGAGTGGTGGACTCCGATAGGTGAGTGGTGGACTCCGAGAGGTGAGGGGTGGACTCTGAGAGGTGAGTGGTGGACTCTGAGATGTGAGTGGTGGACTCCGAGAGGTGAGGGGTGGACTCCGAGAGATGAGGAGAGGACTCTGAGAGTTGAGTGGTGGACTCCGCGAGGTGAGGGGTGGACTCCGAGAGGTGAGGAGTGGACCCCGAGAGGTGAGAGGTGGACTCAGAGAGGTGAGGAGTGGACTCCGAGAGGTGAGGAGTGGACTCCGAGAGATGACGGGTGGACCCTGAGAGGTGAGAAGTGGACTCCGAGAGGTGAGGAGTGGACTCTGAGAGGTGAGTGGTTGACTCCGAGAGGTGAGGAGTGGACTCCGAGAGGTGAGTGGTGGGCTCCGAGAGGTGAGTGGCGGACTCCGCGAGGTGAGGAGTGGACTCCGAGAGGTGAGTGGTGGACTCCGCGAGGTGAGGGGTGGACTCCAAGAGGTGAGGAGTGGACCCCGAGAGGTGAGGGGTGGACTCCGAGAGGTGACGTGTGGACTCCGAGAGGTGACGAGTGGACTCCGAGAGGTGAGTGGTGGACTCAGCGAGGTGAGGGGTGGACTCCGAGAGGTGAGGAGTGGACCCTGAGAGGTGAGGGGTGGACTCCGAGAGGTGAGGGGTGGACTCCGAGAGGTGAGGAATGGACTCAGAGAGGTGAGGAGTGGACTCCGAGAGGTGAGGAGTGGACTCCAAGAGGTGAGAGGTGGACTCTGAGAGGTGAGGGGTGGACTCATAGAGGTGAGGAGTGGACCCCGAGAGGTGTGTGGTGGACCCCGAGATGTGAGGGGTGGACTCGGAGAGGTGAGTGGTGGACTCCGAGAGGTGAGGGGTGGACTCCGAGAGGTGATGATGGAGCCTGAAAGGTGAGGGGTGCACCCCAAGAGGTGAGTGGTGGACTCTGAGAGGTGAGAGATGGTCCCGAGAGGGAGTGGTGGACTCCGAGAGGGGAGGAGTGGACCCCGAGAGGTGAGGGGAGGACTCCGAGATGTGAGGGGTGGACACCGAGAGGTGAGGAGTGGACTCCGAGTGGTGAGGGATGGACCCCGAGAGGTGAGTGGTGGACTCCGAGAGGTGAGGGGTGGACTCCGAGAGGTCAGTGGTGGACTCCGAGAGGTGAGGGGTGGACTCCCAGAGATGATGGGTGGACTCCGAGAGGTGCGGAGTAGACTCAGAGGTGAGTGGTGGACTCCGAGAGGTGAGGGGTGGACTCCGAGAAGTGAGAAGTGGACTCCGAGAGGTGAGTGGTGGACTCCGATAGGTGAGTGGTGGACTCCGAGAGGTGAGTGGTGGACTCCGAGAGGTGAGGGGTGGACTCCGAGAGGTGAGGGGTGGACTCCGAGAGATGAGGAGTGGACTCTGAGAGTTGAGAGGTGGACTCCGCGAGGTGAGGGGTGGACTCCGAGAGGTGAGGAGTGTACCCCGAGAGGTGAGAGGTGGACTCAGAGAGGTGACGAGCGGACTCCGAGAGGTGAGGAGTGGACTCCGAGAGATGAGGGGTGGACTCCGAGAGATGAGGAGTGTACACCGAGATTTGAGTGGTGGACTCTGAGAGGTGAGAAGTGGACTCCGAGAGGTGAGGAGTGGACTCTGAGCGGTGAGTGGTTGACTCCGAGAGGTGAGGAGTGGACTCCGAGAGGTGAGTGGTGGGCTCCGAGAGGTGAGTGGTGGACTCTGCAAGGTGAGGAGTGGACTCCGAGAGGTGAGTGGTGGACTCCGCGAGGTGAGGGGTGGACTCCAAGAGGTGAGGAGTGGACCCCGAGAGGTGAGGGGTGGACTCCGAGAGGTGACGTGTGGACTCCGAGAGGTGAGGAGTGGACTCCGAGAGGTGAGTGGTGGACTCCGCGAGGTGAGGGGTGGACTCCGAGAGGTGAGGAGTGGACCCTGAGAGGTGAGGGGTGGACTCCGAGAGGTGAGGGGTGGACTCCGAGAGGTGAGGAGTGGACTCCGAGAGGTGAGGAGTGGACTCCGAGAGGCGAGGAGTGGACTCCAAGAGGTGAGAGGTGGACTCTGAGAGGTGAGGGGTGGACTCCGAGAGGTGAGGGGTGGACTCAGAGAGGTGAGGAGTGGACTCTGAGAGGTGAGTGGTGGACTCCGAGAGGTGAGGGGTGGACTCCGAGAGATGAGGAGTGGACTCTGAGAGTTGAGAGGTGGACTCCGCGAGGTGAGGAGTGGACTCCGAGAGGTGAGTGGTGGACTCCGCGAGGTGAGGGGTGGACTCCAAGAGGTGAGGAGTGGACCCCGAGAGGTGAGGGGTGGACTCCGAGAGGTGAAATGTGGACTCCGAGAGGTGAGGAGTGGACTCCGAGAGGTGAGTGGTGGACTCCGAGAGGTGAGGGGTGGAGTCCGAGAGGTGAGGAGTGGACTCCGAGAGGCGAGGAGTGGACTCCAAGAGGTGAGAGGTGGACTCTGAGAGGTGAGGGGTGGACTCCGAGAGGTGAGGGGTGGACTCAGAGAGGTGAGGAGTGGACCCTGAGAGGTGTGTGGTGGACCCCGAGATGTGAGGGGTGGACTCGGAGAGGTGAGTGGTGGACTCCGAGAGGTGAGGGGTGGACTCCGAGAGGTGATGATGGAGCCTGAAAGGTGAGGGGTGCACCCCAAGAGGTGAGTGGTGGACTCTGAGAGGTGAGTGGTGGACTCTGAGAGGTGAGTGGTGGACTCTGAGAGGTGAGGGGTGGACTCCGACACGTGAGGAGTGGACTCCGAGAGGCGAGGGGTGAACTCCGAGAGGTGAGGAGTGGACTCCGAGAGGTGAGTGGTGGGCTCCGAGAGGTGAGTGGTGGACTCCGCGAGGTGAGGAGTGGACTCCGAGAGGTGAGTGGTGGACTACGCGAGGTGAGGGGTGGACTTCAAGAGGTGAGGAGTGGACCAAGAGAGGTGAGTGGTGGGATCCGAGAGGTGAGTGGTGGACTCCGAGAGGTGACGTGTGGACTCCGAGAGGTGAGGAGTGGACTCCGAGAGGTGATGAAGGAGTCTGAAAGGTGAGGGGTGGACTCCGAGAGGTGAGGGGTGGGCTCTGAGGGGAGGAGTGGACTCCGAGAGGTGAGGGGTGGACTCTGAGAGGTGTGGAGTGGACTCCTAGAGTTGAGGGGTGAACTCTGAGAGGTGAGGGGTGGACTCTGAGAGGTGAGGAGTGGACTCCGAGAGGTGAGGGGTGGACTCCGAGAGGTGAGGAGTGGACTCCGAGAGGTGAGTGGTGGACTCCGAGAGGTGAGGGGTGAACTCCGAGAGGTGAGGAGTGGACTCCGAGAGGCGAGGGGTGAACTCCGAGAGGTGAGGAGTGGACTCCGAGAGGTGAGTGGTGGGCTCCGAGAGGTGAGTGGTGGACTCCGCGAGGTGAGGAGTGGACTCCGAGAGCTGAGTGGTGGACTCCGCGAGGTGAGGGGTGGGCTTCAAGAGGTGAGGAGTGGACCAAGAGAGGTGAGTGGTGGGCTCCGAGAGGTGAGTGGTGGACTCCGAGAGGTGACGTGTGGACTCCGAGAGGTGAGGAGTGGACTCCGAGAGGTGAGTGGTGGACTCCGCGAGGTGAGGGGTGGACTCCGAGAGGTGAGGAGTGGACCCTGAGAGGTGAAGGGTGGACTCCGAGAGGTGAGGGGTGGACTCCGAGAGGTGAGGAGTGGACTCAGAGACGTGAGGAGTGGACTCCGAGAGGTGAGAGGTGGACTCTGAGAGGTGAGGGGTGGACTCCGAGAGCTGAGGGCTGAACTCGTAGAGGGGAGGAGTGGACCCCGAGAGGTGTGTGGTGGACCCCGAGATGTGAGGGGTGGACTCCGAGAGGTGAGTGGTGGACTCCGAGAAGTGAGGGGTGGACTCCGAGAGGTGACGATGGAGCCTGAAAGGTGAGGGGTGCACCCCAAGAGGTGAGTGGTGGACTCTGATAGGTGAGAGATGGACCCCGACAGGGAGTGGAGGACTCCGAGAGGGGAGGAGTGGACTCTGAGAGGTGAGGGGTGAACTCACAGAGGTGAGGAGTGGACCCCAAGAGGTGTGTGGTGGACCCCGAGATGTGAGGGGTGGACTCCTAGAGGTGAGTGGGGGACTCCGAGAGGTGAGAAGTGGACTCCGAGAGGTGAGGGGTGGACCCCGAGAGGTGAGGAGTGGACTCTGAGAGGTGAGTGGTGGACTCTGAGAGGTGAGTGGTGGACTCCGAGAGGTGAGGGGTGGACTCCGTGAGGTGAGGGGTGGACTCCAAGAGGTGAGGAGTGGACCCCGAGAGGTGAGGGGTGGACTCCGAGAGGTGACGTGTGGACTCCGAGAGGTGACGAGTGGACTCCGAGAGGTGAGTGGTGGACTCAGCGAGGTGAGGGGTGGACTCCGAGAGGTGAGGAGTGGACCCTGAGAGGTGAGGGGTGGACTCCGAGAGGTGAGTGGTGGACTCCGAGAGGTGAGGGGTGGACTCCGAGAGGTGAGGGGTGGACTCCGAGAGATGAGGAGTGGACTCCGAGAGTTGTGTGGTGGACTCCGCGAGGTGAGGGATGGACTCCGAGAGGTGAGGAGTGGACCCCGAGAGGTGAGAGGTGGACTCAGAGAGGTGAGGAGTGGACTCCGAGAGGTGAGGAGTGGACTCCGAGAGGTGAGAGGTGGACTCTGAGAGGTGAGGGGTGGACTCCGAGAGCTGAGGGCTGAACTCATAGAGGGGAGGAGTGGACCCCGAGAGGTGTGTGGTGGACCCCGAGATGTGAGGGGTGGACTCCGAGAGGTGAGTGGTGGACTCCGAGAAGTGAGGGGTGGACTCCGAGAGGTGATGATGGAGCCTGAAAGGTGAGGGGTGCACCCCAAGAGGTGAGTGGTGGACTCTGATAGGTGAGAGATGGACCCCGACAGGGAGTGGAGGACTCCGAGAGGGGAGGAGTGGACTCCGAGAGGTGAGTGGTGGACTCCAAGAGGTGAGGAGGGGACTCCGAGAGGTGAGGAGTGGACTCCGAGTGGTGAGGGGTGGACCCCGACAGGGAGTGGTGGACTCTGAGAGGTGAGAAGTGGACTCCGAGAGGTGAGGAGTGGACTCTGAGAGGTGAGTGGTGGCTTTCGAGAGGTGAGGAGTGGACCCCGAGAGGTGAGGGGTGGAC
Organism: Pleurodeles waltl; assembly: GCF_031143425.1. Taxonomy (NCBI): domain Eukaryota; kingdom Metazoa; phylum Chordata; class Amphibia; order Caudata; family Salamandridae; genus Pleurodeles; species Pleurodeles waltl. The sequence continues at coordinate 1,870,524,709 of NC_090444.1, read as the reverse complement.
TCCGAGAAGTGAGGGGTGGACACCGAGAGGTGAGGAGTGGACCCAGAGAAGTGAGGGGTGGACTCCGAGAGGTGAGTGGTGGACTACGAGAGGTGAGGAGTGGACTCCGAGAGGTGAGTGGTGGATTCCGAGAGGTGAGTGGTGGACTCTGAGAGGTGAGGGGTGGACTCCGAGAGATGAGGAGTGGACTCCGAGAGTTGAGTGGTGGACTCCGCGAGGTGAGGGGTGGACTGCGAGAGTTGAGGAGTGGACCCCGAGAGGTGAGGGGTGGACTCCGAGAGGTGAGGGGTGGACTCAGAGAGGTGAGAAGTGGACTCCGAGAGGTGAGTGGTGGACTCCGAGAGATGAGGGGTGGACTCCGAGAGGTGAGGAGTGTACACCGAGAGGTGAGTGGTGGACTCTGAGAGGTGAGAAGTAGACTCCGAGAGGTGAGGAGTGGACTCTGAGAGATGAGTGGTGGACTGAGTGGTGGACTCCGAGAGGTGAGGAGTGGACCCCGAGAGGTAAGGGGAGGACTCCGAGAAGTGAGGGGTGGACACCGAGAGGTGAGGAGTGGACTCCGAGTGGTGAGGGATGGACCCCGAGAGGTGAGTGGTGGACTCCGAGAGGTGAGGGGTGGACTCCGAGAGGTCAGTGGTGGACTCCGAGAGGTGAGGGGTGGACTCCCAGAGATGATGGGTGGACTCCGAGAGGTGAGGAGTAGACTCAGAGGTGAGTGGTGGACTCCGAGAGGTGAGGGGTGGACTCCGAGAAGTGAGTAGTGGACTCCGAGAGGTGAGTGGTGGACTCCGATAGGTGAGTGGTGGACTCCGAGAGGTGAGGGGTGGACTCTGAGAGGTGAGTGGTGGACTCTGAGATGTGAGTGGTGGACTCCGAGAGGTGAGGGGTGGACTCCGAGAGATGAGGAGTGGACTCTGAGAGTTGAGTGGTGGACTCCGCGAGGTGAGGGGTGGACTCCGAGAGGTGAGGAGTGGACCCCGAGAGGTGAGAGGTGGACTCAGAGAGGTGAGGAGTGGACTCCGAGAGGTGAGGAGTGGACTCCGAGAGATGAGGGGTGGACTCCGAGAGATGAGGAGTGTACACCGAGATTTGAGTGGTGGACCCTGAGAGGTGAGAAGTGGACTCCGAGAGGTGAGGAGTGGACTCTGAGAGGTGAGTGGTTGACTCCGAGAGGTGAGGAGTGGACTCCGAGAGGTGAGTGGTGGGCTCCGAGAGGTGAGTGGCGGACTCCGCGAGGTGAGGAGTGGACTCCGAGAGGTGAGTGGTGGACTCCGCGAGGTGAGGGGTGGACTCCAAGAGGTGAGGAGTGGACCCCGAGAGGTGAGGGGTGGACTCCGAGAGGTGACGTGTGGACTCCAAGAGGTGACGACTGGACTCCGAGAGGTGAGTGGTGGACTCAGCGAGGTGAGGGGTGGACTCCGAGAGGTGAGGAGTGGACCCTGAGAGGTGAGGGGTGGACTCCGAGAGGTGAGGGGTGGACTCCGAGAGGTGAGGAGTGGACTCAGAGAGGTGAGGAGTGGACTCCGAGAGGTGAGGAGTGGACTCCAAGAGGTGAGAGGTGGACTCTGAGAGGTGAGGGGTGGACTCCGAGAGGTGAGGGGTGGACTCACAGAGGTGAGGAGTGGACCCCGAGAGGTGTGTGGTGGACCCCGAGATGTGAGGGGTGGACTCGGAGAGGTGAGTGGTGGACTCCGAGAGGTGAGGGGTGGACTCCGAGAGGTGATGATGAAGCCTGAAAGGTGAGGGGTGCACCCCAAGAGGTGAGTGGTGGACTCTGAGAGGTGAGAGATGGTCCCGAGAGGGAGTGGTGGACTCCGAGAGGGGAGGAGTGGACCCCGAGAGGTGAGGGCAGGACTCCGAGATGTGAGGGGTGGACACCGAGAGGTGAGGAGTGGACTCTGAGTGGTGAGGGATGGACCCCGAGAGGTGAGTGGTGGACTCCGAGAGGTGAGGGGTGGACTCCGAGAGGTCAGTGGTGGACTCCGAGAGGTGAGGGGTGGACTCCCAGAGATGATGGGTGGACTCCGAGAGGTGAGGAGTAGACTCAGAGGTGAGTGGTGGACTCCGAGAGGTGAGGGGTGGACTCCGAGAAGTGAGAAGTGGACTCTGAGAGGTGAGTGGTGGACTCCGATAGGTGAGTGGTGGACTCCGAGAGGTGAGTGGTGGACTCCGAGAGGTGAGGGGTGGACTCCGAGAGGTGAGGGGTGGACTCCGAGAGATGAGGAGTGGACTCTGAGAGTTGAGAGGTGGACTCCGCGAGGTGAGGGGTGGACTCCGAGAGGTGAGGAGTGGACCCCGAGAGGTGAGAGGTGGACTCAGAGAGGTGAGGAGTGGACTCCGAGAGGTGAGGAGTGGACTCCGAGAGATGAGGGGTGGACTCCGAGAGATGAGGTGTGTACACCGAGATTTGAGTGGTGGACTCTGAGAGGTGAGAAGTGGACTCCGAGAGGTGAGGAGTGGACTCTGAGCGGTGAGTGGTTGACTCCGAGAGGTGAGGAGTGGACTCCGAGAGGTGAGTGGTGGGCTCCGAGAGGTGAGTGGTGGACTCCGCGAGGTGAGGAGTGGACTCCGAGAGGTGAGTGGTGGACTCCGCGAGGTGAGGGGTGGACTCCAAGAGGTGAGGAGTGGACCCCGAGGGGTGAGGGGTGGACTCCGAGAGGTGACGTGTGGACTCCGAGAGGTGAGGAGTGGACTCCGAGAGGTGAGTGGTGGACTCCGCGAGGTGAGGGGTGGACTCCGAAAGGTGAGGAGTGGACCCTGAGAGGTGAGGGGTGGACTCCGAGAGGTGAGGGGTGGACTCCGAGAGGTGAGGAGTGGACTCAGAGAGGTGAGGAGTGGACTCCGAGAGGCGAGGAGTGGACTCCAAGAGGTGAGAGGTGGACTCTGAGAGGTGAGGGGTGGACTCCGAGAGGTGAGGGGTGGACTCAGAGAGGTGAGGAGTGGACCCTGAGAGGTGTGTGGTGGACCCCGAGATGTGAGGGGTGGACTCGGAGAGGTGAGTGGTGGACTCCGAGAGGTGAGGGGTGGACTGCGAGAGGTGATGATGGAGCCTGAAAGGTGAGGGGTGCACCCCAAGAGGTGAGTGGTGGACTCTGAGAGGTGAGAGATGGACCCCGAGAGGGAGTGGTGGACTCCGAGAGGGGATGAGTGGACTCCGAGAGGTGAGTGGTGGACTCCGAGAGGTGAGGAGGGGACTCCGAGAGGTGAGGAGTGGACTCCGAGTGGTGAGGGGTGGACCCCGAGAGGTGAGTGGTGGACTCCGAGAGGTGAGGGGTGGACTCTGAGAGGTGAGTGGTGGACTCCCAGAGGTGAGGGGTGGACTCCCAGAGGTGATGGGTGGACTCCGAGAGGTGAGGAGTAGACTCAGAGGTGAGTGGTGGACTCCGAGATGTGAGGGGTGGACTCTGAGAGGTGATGGGTGAACTCACAGAGGTGAGGAGTGGACCCCAAGAGGTGTGTGGTGGACCCCGAGATGTGAGGGGTGGACTCCTAGAGGTGAGTGGGGGACTCCGAGAGGTGAGAAGTGGACTCCGAGAGGTGAGGGGTGGACCCCGAGAGGTGAGGAGTGGACTCTGAGAGGTGAGTGGTGGACTCTGAGAGGTGAGTGGTGGACTCCGAGAGGTGAGGGGTGGACTCCGCGAGGTGAGGGGTGGACTCCAAGAGGTGAGGAGTGGACCCCGAGAGGTGAGGGGTGGACTCCGAGAGGTGACGTGTGGACTCCGAGAGGTGACGAGTGGACTCCGAGAGGTGAGTGGTGGACTCAGCGAGGTGAGGGGTGGACTCCGAGAGGTGAGGAGTGGACCCTGAGAGGTGAGGGGTGGACTCCGAGAGGTGAGGGGTGGACTCCGAGAGGTGAGGAGTGGACTCAGAGAGGTGAGGAGTGGACTCCGAGAGGTGAGGAGTGGACTCCAAGAGGTGAGGGGTGGACTCATAGAGGTGAGGAGTGGACCCCGAGAGGTGTGTGGTGGACCCCGAGATGTGAGGGGTGGACTCGGAGAGGTGAGTGGTGGACTCCGAGAGGTAGGGGTGGACTCCGAGAGGTGATGATGGAGCCTGAAAGGTGAGGGGTGCACCCCAAGAGGTGAGTGGTGGACTCTGAGAGGTGAGAGATGGACCCCGAGAGGGAGTGGTGGACTCCGAGAGGGGAGGAGTGGACCCCGAGAGGTGAGGGGAGGACTCCGAGATGTGAGGGGTGGACACCAAGAGGTGAGGAGTGGACTCCGAGTGGTGAGGGATGGACCCCGAGAGGTGAGTGGTGGATTCCGAGAGGTGAGGGGTGGACTCCGAGAGGTCAGTGGTGGACTCCGAGAGGTGAGGGGTGGACTCCCAGAGATGATGGGTGGATTCCGAGAGGTGCGGAGTAGACTCAGAGGTGAGTGGTGGACTCCGAGAGGTGAGGGGTGGACTCCGAGAAGTGAGAAGTGGACTCCGAGAGGTGAGTGGTGGACTCCGATAGGTGAGTGGTGGACTCCGAGAGGTGAGTGGTGGACTCCGAGAGGTGAGGGGTGGACTCTGAGAGGTGAGTGGTGGACTCCGAGAGGTGAGGGGTGGACTCCGAGAGATGAGGAGTGGACTCTGAGAGTTGAGAGGTGGACTCCGCGAGGTGAGGGGTGGACTCCGAGAGGTGAGGAGTGGACCCCGAGAGGTGAGAGGTGGACTCAGAGAGGTGAGGAGTGGACTCCGAGAGGTGAGGAGTGGACTCCGAGAGATGAGGGGTGGACTCCGAGAGATGAGGAGTGTACACCGAGATTTGAGTGGTGGACTCTGAGAGGTGGGAAGTGGACTCCGAGAGGTGAGGAGTGGACTCTGAGCGGTGAGTGGTTGACTCCGAGAGGTGAGGAGTGGACTCCGAGAGGTGAGTGGTGGGCTCCGAGAGGTGAGTGGTGGACTCCGCGAGGTGAGGAGTGGACTCCGAGAGGTGAGTGGTGGACTCCGCGAGGTGAGGGGTGGACTCCAAGAGGTGAGGAGTGGACCCCGAGAGGTGAGGGGTGGACTCCGAGAGGTGAAATGTGGACTCCGAGAGGTGAGGAGTGGACTCCGAGAGGTGAGTGGTGGACTCCGCGAGGTGAGGGGTGGACTCCGAGAGGTGAGGAGTGGACCCTGAGAGGTGAGGGGTGGACTCCGAGAGGTGAGGGGTGGACTCCGAGAGGTGAGGAGTGGACTCAGAGAGGTGAGGAGTGGACTCCGAGAGGCGAGGAGTGGACTCCAAGAGGTGAGAGGTGGACTCTGAGAGGTGAGGGGTGGACTCCGAGAGGTGAGGGGTGGACTCAGAGAGGTGAGGAGTGGACCCTGAGAGGTGTGTGGTGGACCCCGAGATGTGAGGGGTGGACTCGGAGAGGTGAGTGGTGGACTCCGAGAGGTGAAGGGTGGACTCCGAGAGGTGATGATGGAGCCTGAAAGGTGAGGAGTGCACCCCAAGAGGTGAGTGGTGGACTCTGAGAGGTGAGAGATGGACCCCGAGAGGGAGTGGTGGACTCCGAGAGGGGAGGAGTGGACTCCGAGAGGTGAGTGGTGGACTCCGAGAGGTGAGGAGGGGACTCCGAGAGGTGAGGAGTGGACTCCGAGTGGTGAGGGGTGGACCCCGAGAGGTGAGTGGTGGACTCCGAGAGGTGAGGGGTGGACTCTGAGAGGTGAGTGGTGGACTCCCAGAGGTGAGGGGTGGACTCCCAGAGGTGATGGGTGGACTCCGAGAGGTGAGGAGTAGACTCAGAGGTGAGTGGTGGACTCCGAGAGGTGAGGGGTGGACTCTGAGAGGTGAGGGGTGAACTCACAGAGGTGAGGAGTGGACCCCAAGAGGTGTGTGGTGGACCCCGAGATGTGAGGGGTGTACTCCTAGAGGTGAGTGGGGGACTCCGAGAGGTGAGAAGTGGACTCCGAGAGGTGAGGGGTGGACCCCGAGAGGTGAGGAGTGGACTCTGAGAGGTGAGTGGTGGACTCTGAGAGGTGAGTGGTGGACTCTGAGAGGTGAGGGGTGGACTCCGACACGTGAGGAGTGGACTCCGAGAGGCGAGGGGTGAACTCCGAGAGGTGAGGAGTGGACTCCGAGAGGTGAGTGGTGGGCTCCGAGAGGTGAGTGGTGGACTCCGCGAGGTGAGGAGTGGACTCCGAGAGCTGAGTGGTGGACTCCGCGAGGTGAGGGGTGGACTTCAAGAGGTGAGGAGTGGACCCAGAGAGGTGAGTGGTGGGCTCCGAGAGGTGAGTGGTGGACTCCGAGAGGTGACGTGTGGACTCCGAGAGGTGAGGAGTGGACTCCGAGAGGTGATGAAGGAGTCTGAAAGGTGAGGGGTGGACTCAGAGAGGTGAGGGGTGGACTCTGAGGGGAGGAGTGGACTCCGAGAGGTGAGGGGTGGACTCTGAGAGGTGTGGAGTGGACTCCGAGAGTTGAGGGGTGAACTCCGAGAGGTGAGGGGTGGACTCTGAGAGGTGAGGAGTGGACTCCGAGAGGTGAGGGGTGGACTCCGAGAGGTGAGGAGTGGACTCCGAGAGGTGAGTGGTGGACTCCGAGAGGTGAGGGGTGAACTCCGAGAGGTGAGGAGTGGACTCCGAGAGGCGAGGGGTGAACTCCGAGAGGTGAGGAGTGGACTCCGAGAGGTGAGTGGTGGGCTCCGAGAAGTGAGTGGTGGACTCCGCGAGGTGAGGAGTGGACTCCGAGAGCTGAGTGGTGGACTCCGCGAGGTGAGGGGTGGGCTTCAAGAGGTGAGGAGTGGACCAAGAGAGGTGAGTGGTGGGCTCCGAGAGGTGAGTGGTGGACTCCGAGAGGTGACGTGTGGACTCCGAGAGGTGAGGAGTGGACTCCGAGAGGTGAGTGGTGGACTCCGCGAGGTGAGGGGTGGACTCCGAGATGTGAGGAGTGGACCCTGAGAGGTGAGGGGTGGACTCCGAGAGGTGAGGGGTGGACTCCGAGAGGTGAGGAGTGGACTCAGAGACGTGAGGAGTGGACTCCGAGAGGTGAGAGGTGGACTCTGAGAGGTGAGGGGTGGACTCCGAGAGCTGAGGGCTGAACTCGTAGAGGGGAGGAGTGGACCCCGAGCGGTGTGTGGTGGACCCCGAGATGTGAGGGGTGGACTCCGAGAGGTGAGTGGTGGACTCCGAGAAGTGAGGGGTGGACTCCGAGAGGTGATGATGGAGCCTGAAAGGTGAGGGGTGCACCCCAAGAGGTGAGTGGTGGACTCTGATAGGTGAGAGATGGACCCCGACAGGGAGTGGAGGACTCCGAGAGGGGAGGAGTGGACTCCGAGAGGTGAGTGGTGGACTCCAAGAGGTGAGGAGGGGACTCCGAGAGGTGAGGAGTGGACTCCGAGTGGTGAGGGGTGGACCCCGATAGGTGAGTGGTGGACTCTGAGAGGTGAGGGGTGGACTCTGAGAGGTGAGTGGTGGACTCCGAGAGGTGAGGAGGGGACTCCGAGAGGTGAGGAGTGGACTCCGAGTGGTGAGGGGTGGACCCCGAGAGGTGAGTGGTGGACTCCGAGAGGTGAGGGGTGGACTCCGAGAGGTGAGGGGTGGACTCCGAGAGGTGAGGGGTGGACTCCCAGAGGTGATGGGTGGACTCCGAGAGGTGAGGAGTAGACTCAGAGGTGAGTGGTGGACTCCGAGAGGTGAGGGGTGGACTCCGAGAAGTGAGTAGTGGACTCCGAGAGGTGAGTGGTGGACTCCGAGAGGTGAGGAGTGGACTCCGAGAGGTGAGTGGTGGACTACGAGAGGTGAGGGTTGGGCTCTGAGAGGTGAGTGGTGGACTCTGAGAGGTGAGTGGTGGACTCCGAGAGGTGAGGGGTGGACTCCGAGAGGTGAGGGGTGGACTCCGAGAGATGAGGAGTGGACTCCGAGAGTTGTGTGGTGGACTCCGCGAGGTGAGGGATGGACTCCGAGAGGTGAGGAGTGGACCCCGAGAGGTGAGAGGTGGACTCAGAGAGGTGAGGAGTGGACTCCAAGAGGTGAGGAATGGACTCCAAGAGATGAGGAGTGTACACCGAGATTTGAGTGGTGGACTCTGAGAGTTGAGTGGTGGACTCCGAGAGATGAGGAGTGGACTCCGAGAGTTGAGTGGTGGACTCCTCGAGGTGAGGGGTGTACTCCGAGAGGTGAGGAGTGGACCCCGAGAGGTGAGGGGTGGACTCCGAGAGGTGAGGGGTGGACCCAGAGAGGTGAGAAGTGGACTCCGAGAGGTGAGTGGTGGACTCCGAGAGGTGAGGAGTGGACCCCGAGAGTTGAGAGGTGGACTCAGAGAGGTGAGTAGTGGACTCCGCGAGGTGAGGAGTGGACTCCGAGAGGTGAGTGGTGGACTCCGCGAGGTGAGGGGTGGACTCCAAGAGGTGAGGAGTGGAATTCGAGAGGTGAGGGGTGGACTCCGAGAGGTGACGTGTGGACTCCGAGAGGTGAGGGGTGGACTTCGAGAGGTGAGGAGTGGATTCCGAGAGGTGAATGGTGGACTCCGAGAGGTGAGGGGTGGACTCCGAGAGGTGAGGAGTGGACTCCGAGAGGTGAGGGGTGAACTCCGAGAGGTGAGGAGTGGACTCCGAGAGGTGAGTGGTGGGCTCCGAGAGGTGAGTGGTGGACTCCGCGAGGTGAGGAGTGGACTCCGAGAGGTGAGTGTTGGACTCCGCGAGGTGAGGGGTGGACTCCAAGAGGTGAGGAGTGGAACGCGAGAGGTGAGGGGTGGACTCCGAGAGGTGACGTGTGGACTCCGAGAGGTGAGGAGTGGACTCCGAGAGGTGAGTGGTGGACTCCGCGAGGTGAGGGGTGGACTCCGAGAGGTGAGGAGTGGACCCTGAGAGGTGAGGTGTGGACTCCGAGAGGTGAGGGGTGGACTCTGAGAGGTGAGGAGTGGACTCAGAGAGGTGAGGAGTGGACTCCGAGAGGTGAGGAGTGGACTCCGAGAGGTGAGAGGTGGACTCTGAGAGGTGAGGGGTGGACTCCGAGAGCTGAGGGCTGAACTCATAGAGGGGAGGAGTGGACCCCGAGAGGTGTGTGGTGGACCCCGAGATGTGAGGGGTGGACTCCGAGAGGTGAGTGGTGGACTCCGAGAAGTGAGGGGTGGACTCCGAGAGGTGATGATGGAGCCTGAAAGGTGAGGGGTGCACCCCAAGAGGTGAGTGGTGGACTCTGATAGGTGAGAGATGGACCCCGACAGGGAGTGGAGGACTCCGAGAGGGGAGGAGTGGACTCCGAGAGGTGAGTGGTGGACTCCAAGAGGTGAGGAGGGGACTCCGAGAGGTGAGAAGTGGACTCCGAGTGGTGAGGGGTGGACCCCGAGAGGTGAGTGGTGGACTCTGAGAGGTGAGGGGTGGACTCTGAGAGGTGAGTGGTGGACTCCGAGAGGTGAGGAGGGGACTCTGAGAGGTGAGGAGTGGACTCCGAGTGGTGAGGGGTGAACCCCGAGAGGTGAGTGGTGGACTCCGAGAGGTGAGGGGTGGACTCCAAGAGGTGAGGGGTGGACTCCGAGAGGTGAGGGGTGGACTCCCAGAGGTGATGGGTGGACTCCGAGAGGTGAGGAGTAGACTCAGAGGTGAGTGGTGGACTCCGAGAGGTGAGGGGTGGACTCCGAGAAGTGAGTAGTGGACTCCGAGAGGTGAGTGGTGGACTCCGAGAGGTGAGGAGTGGACTCAGAGAGGTGAGTGGTGGACTCCGAGAGGTGAGGGGTGGGCTCTGAGAGGTGAGTGGTGGACTCCAAGAGGTGAGGGGTGGACTCCGAGAGGTGAGGGGTGGACTCCCAGAGGTGATGGGTGGACTCCGAGAGGTGAGGAGTAGACTCAGAGGTGAGTGGTGGACTCCGAGAGGTGAGGGGTGGACTCCGAGAAGTGAGTAGTGGACTCCGAGAGGTGAGTGGTGGACTCCGACAGGTGAGGAGTGGACTCAGAGAGGTGAGTGGTGGACTCCGAGAGGTGAGGGGTGGGCTCTGAGAGGTGAGTGGTGGACTCTGAGAGGTGAGTGGTGGACTCCGAGAGGTGAGGGGTGGACTCCGAGAGGTGAGGGGTGGACTCCGAGAGATGAGGAGTGGACTCCGAGAGTTGTGTGGTGGACTCCGCGAGGTGAGGGATGGACTCCGAGAGGTGAGGAGTGGACCCCGAGAGGTGAGAGGTGGACTCAGAGAGGTGAGGAGTGGACTCCAAGAGGTGAGGAGTGGACTCCAAGAGATGAGGAGTGTACACCGAGATTTGAGTGGTGGACTCTGAGAGGTGAGAAGTGGACTCCGAGAGGTGAGGAGTGGACTCTGAGAGGTGAGTGGTGGCCTTCGAGAGGTGAGGAGTGGACCCCGAGAGGTGAGGGGTGGACTCCGAGAACTGAGGGGTGGACACCGAGAGGTGAGGAGTGGACCCAGAGAAGTGAGGTGTGGACTCCGAGAGGTGAGTGGTGGACTACGAGAGGTGAGGAGTGGACTCCGAGAGGTGAGTGGTGGACTCCGAGAGGTGAGTGGTGGACTCTGAGAGGTGAGGGGTGGACTCCGAGAGATGAGGATTGGACTCCGAGAGTTGAGTGGTGGACTCCTCGAGGTGAGGGGTGTACTCCGAGAGGTGAGGGGTGGACCCAGAGAGGTGAGAAGTGGACTCCGAGAGGTGAGTGGTGGACTCCGAGAGGTGAGGAGTGGACCCCGAGAGGTGAGAGGTGGACTCAGAGAGGTGAGTAGTGGACTCCGAGAGGTGAGGAGCGGACTCCAAGAGATGAGGAGTGTACACCGAGATTTGAGTGGTGGACTCTGAGAGGTGAGAAGTGGACTCCGAGAGGTGAGGAGTGGACTCTGAGAGGTGAGTGGTGGCCTTCGAGAGGTGAGGAGTGGACCCCGAGAGGTGAGGGGTGGACTCCGAGAAGTGAGGGGTGGACACCGAGAGGTGAGGAGTGGACCCAGAGAAGTGAGGGGTGGACTCCGAGAGGTGAGTGGTGGACTACGAGAGGTGAGGAGTGGACTCCGAGAGGTGAGTGGTGGACTCCGAGAGGTGAGTGGTGGACTCTGAGAGGTGAGGGGTGGACGCCGAGAGATGAGGAGTGGACTCCGAGAGTTGAGTGGTGGACTCCGCGAGGTGAGGGGTGGACTGCGAGAGTTGAGGAGTGGACCCCGAGAGGTGAGGGGTGGACTCCGAGAGGTGAGGGGTGGACTCAGAGAGGTGAGAAGTGGACTCCGAGAGGTGAGGAGTGGACTCTGAGAGATGAGTGGTGGACTGAGTGGTGGACTCCGAGAGGTGAGGAGTGGACCCCGAGAGGTGAGGGGAGGACTCCGAGAAGTGAGGGGTGGACACCGAGAGGTGAGGAGTGGACTCCGAGTGGTGAGGGATGGACCCCGAGAGGTGAGTGGTGGACTCCGAGAGGTGAGGGGTGGACTCCGAGAGGTCAGTGGTGGACTCCGAGAGGTGAGGGGTGGACTCCCAGAGATGATGGGTGGACTCCGAGAGGTGAGGAGTAGACTCAGAGGTGAGTGGTGGACTCCGAGAGGTGAGGGGTGGACTCCGAGAAGTGAGTAGTGGACTCCGAGAGGTGAGTGGTGGACTCCGATAGGTGAGTGGTGGACTCCGAGAGGTGAGGGGTGGACTCTGAGAGGTGAGTGGTGGACTCTGAGATGTGAGTGGTGGACTCCGAGAGGTGAGGGGTGGACTCCGAGAAATGAGGAGTGGACTCTGAGAGTTGAGTGGTGGACTCCGCGAGGTGAGGGGTGGACTCCGAGAGGTGAGGAGTGGACCCCGAGAGGTGAGAGGTGGACTCAGAGAGGTGAGGAGTGGACTCCGAGAGGTGAGGAGTGGACTCCGAGAGATGAGGGGTGGACTCCGAGAGATGAGGAGTGTACACCGAGATTTGAGTGGTGGACCCTGAGAGGTGAGAAGTGGACTCCGAGAGGTGAGGAGTGGACTCTGAGAGGTGAGTGGTTGACTCCGAGAGGTGACGAGTGGACTCCGAGAGGTGAGTGGTGGGCTCCGAGAGGTGAGTGGCGGACTCCGCGAGGTGAGGAGTGGACTCCGAGAGGTGAGTGGTGGACTCCGCGAGGTGAGGGGTGGACTCCAAGAGGTGAGGAGTGGACCCCGAGAGGTGAGGGGTGGACTCCGAGAGGTGACGTGTGGACTCCGAGAGGTGACGAGTGGACTCCGAGAGGTGAGTGGTGGACTCAGCGAGGTGAGGGGTGGACTCCGAGAGGTGAGCAGTGGACCCTGAGAGGTGAGGGGTGGACTCCGAGAGGTGAGGGGTGGACTCCGAGAGGTGAGTAGTGGACTCAGAGAGGTGAGGAGTGGACTCCGAGAGGTGAGGAGTGGACTCCAAGAGGTGAGAGGTGGACTCTGAGAGGTGAGGGGTGGACTCCGAGAGGTGAGGGGTGGACTCATAGAGGTGAGGAGTGGACCCTGAGAGGTGTGTGGTGGACCCCGAGATGTGAGGGGTGGACTCGGAGAGGTGAGTGGTGGACTCCGAGAGGTGAGGGGTGGACTCCGAGAGGTGATGATGGAGCCTGAAAGGTGAGGGGTGCACCCCAAGAGGTGAGTGGTGGACTCTGAGAGGTGAGAGATGGTCCCGAGAGGGAGTGGTGGACTCCGAGAGGGGAGGAGTGTACCCCGAGAGGTGAGGGGAGGACTCCGAGATGTGAGGGGTGGACACCGAGAGGTGAGGAGTGGACTCCGAGTGGTGAGGGATGGACCCCGAGAGGTGAGTGGTGGACTCCGAGAGGTGAGGGGTGGACTCCGAGAGGTCAGTGGTGGACTCCGAGAGGTGAGGGGTAGACTCCCAGAGATGATGGGTGGACTCCGAGAGGTGAGGAGTAGACTCAGAGGTGAGTGGTGGACTCCGAGAGGTGAGGGGTGGACTCCGAGAAGTGAGAAGTGGACTCCGAGAGGTGAGTGGTGGACTCCGATAGGTGAGTGGTGGACTCCGAGAGGTGAGTGGTGGACTCCGAGAGGTGAGGGGTGGACTCCGAGAGGTGAGTGGTGGACTCCCAGAGGTGAGGGGTGGACTCCGAGAGATGAGGAGTGGACTCTATGAGGTGAGGGGTGGACTCCGAGAGCTGAGGGATGAACTCATAGAGGGGAGGAGTGGACCCCGAGAGGTGTGTGGTGGACCCCGAGATGTGAGGGGTGGACTCCGAGAGGTGAGTGGTGGACTCCGAGAAGTGAGGGGTGGACTCCGAGAGGGGATGATGGAGCCTGAAAGGTGAGGGGTGCACCCCAAGAGGTGAGTGGTGGACTCTGAGAGGTGAGATATGGTCCCGAGAGGGAGTGGTGGACTCCGAGAGGGGAGGAGTGTACCCCGAGAGGTGAGGGGAGGACTCCGAGATGTGAGGGGTGGACACCGAGAGGTGAGGAGTGGACTCCGAGTGGTGAGGGATGGACCCCGAGAGGTGAGTGGTGGACTCCGAGAGGTGAGGGGTGGACTCCGAGACGTCAGTGGTGGACTCCGAGAGGTGAGGGGTAGACTCCCAGAGATGATGGGTGGACTCCGAGAGGTGAGGAGTAGACTCAGAGGTGAGTGGTGGACTCCGAGAGGTGAGGGGTGGACTCCGAGAAGTGAGAAGTGGACTCCGAGAGGTGAGTGGTGGACTCCGAGAGGTGAGTGGTGGACTCCGAGAGGTGAGGGGTGGACTCCGAGAGGTGAGTGGTGGACTCCGAGAGGTGAGGGGTGGACTCCGAGAGATGAGGAGTGGACTCTGAGAGGTGAGGGGTGGACTCCGAGAGCTGAGGGCTGAACTCATAGAGGGGAGGAGTGGACCCCGAGAGGTGTGTGGTGGACCCCGAGATGTGAGGGGTGGACTCCGAGAGGTGAGTGGTGGACTCCGAGAAGTGAGGGGTGGACTCCGAGAGGGGATGATGGAGCCTGAATGGTGAGGGGTGCACCCCAAGAGGTGAGTGGTGGACTCTGATAGGTGAGAGATGGACCCCGACAGGGAGTGGAGGACTCCGAGAGGGGAGGAGTGGACTCCGAGAGGTGAGTGGTGGACTCCAAGAGGTGAGGAGAGGACTCCGAGAGGTGAGGAGTGGACTCTGAGTGGTGAGGGGTGGACCCTGAGAGGTGAGTGGTGGACTCTGAGAGGTGAGGGGTGGACTCTGAGAGGTGAGTGGTGGACTCCGAGAGGTGAGGAGGGGACTCCGAGAGGTGAGGAGTGGACTCCGAATGGTGAGGGGTGGACCCCGAGAGGTGAGTGGTGGACTCCGAGAGGTGAGGGGTGGACTCCGAGAGGTGAGGGGTGGACTCCCAGAGGTGAGGGGTGGACTCCCAGAGGTGATGGGTGGACTCCGAGAGGTGAGGAGTAGACTCAGAGGTGAGTGGTGGACTCCGAGAGGTGAGGGGTGGACTCCGAGAAGTGAGTAGTGGACTCCGAGAGGTGAGTGGTGGACTCCGAGAGGTGAGGAGTGGACTCCGAGAGGTGAGTGGTGGACTCCGAGAGGTGAGGGGTGGGCTCTGAGAGGTGAGTGGTGGACTCTGAGAGGTGAGTGGTGGACTCCGAGAGGTGAGGGGTGGACTCCGAGAGATGAGGAGTGGACTCCGAGAGTTGTGTGGTGGACTCCGCGAGGTGAGGGATGGACTCCGAGAGGTGAGGAGTGGACCCCGAGAGGTGAGAGGTGGACTCAGAGAGGTGAGGAGTGGACTCCAAGAGGTGAGGAGTGGACTCCAAGAGATGAGGAGTGTACACCGAGATTTGAGTGGTGGACTCTGAGAGGTGAGAAGTGGACTCCGAGAGATGAGGAGTGGACTCTGAGAGGTGAGTGGTGGCCTTCGAGAGGTGAGGAGTGGACCCCGAGAGGTGAGGGGTGGACTCCGAGAAGTGAGGGGTGGACACCGAGAGGTGAGGAGTGGACCCAGAGAAGTGAGGGGTGGACTCCGAGAGGTGAGTGGTGGACTACGAGAGGTGAGGAGTGGACTCCGAGAGGTGAGTGGTGGACTCCGAGAGGTGAGTGGTGGACTCTGAGAGGTGAGGGGTGGACTCCGAGAGATGAGTAGTGGACTCCGAGAGTTGAGTGGTGGACTCCTCGAGGTGAGGGGTGGACTCCGAGAGGTGAGGAGTGGACCCCGAGAGGTGAGGGGTGGACTCCGAGAGGTGAGGTGTGGACCCAGAGAGGTGAGAAGTGGACTCCGAGAGGTGAGTGGTGGACTCCGAGAGGTGAGGAGTGGACCCCGAGAGGTGAGAGGTGGACTCAGAGAGGTGAGTAGTGGACTCCGAGAGGTGAGGAGTGGACTCCAAGAGATGAGGAGTGTACACCGAGATTTGAGTGGTGGACTCTGAGAGGTGAGAAGTGGACTCCGAGAGGTGAGGAGTGGACTCTGAGAGGTGAGTGGTGGCCTTCGAGAGGTGAGGAGTGGACCCCGAGAGGTGAGGGGAGGACTCCGAGAAGTGAGGGGTGGACACCGAGAGGTGAGGAGTGGACCCAGAGAAGTGAGGGGTGGACTCCGAGAGGTGAGTGGTGGACTACGAGAGGTGAGGAGTGGACTCCGAGAGGTGAGTGGTGGACTCCGAGAGGTGAGTGGTGGACTCTGAGAGGTGAGGGGTGGACTCCGAGAGATGAGGAGTGGAATCCGAGAGTTGAGTGGTGGACTCCGCGAGGTGAGGGGTGGACTGCGAGAGTTGAGGAGTGGACCCCGAGAGGTGAGGGGTGGACTCCGAGAGGTGAGGGATGGACTCAGAGAGGTGAAAAGTGGACTCCGAGAGGTGAGTGGTGGCCTCCGAGAGATGAGGGGTGGACTCCGAGAGGTGAGGAGTGTACACCGAGAGGTGAGTGGTGGACTCTGAGAGGTGAGAAGTAGACTCCGAGAGGTGAGGAGTGGACTCTGAGAGATGAGTGGTGGACTGAGTGTTGGACTCTGAGAGGTGACGAGTGGACCCCGAGAGGTGAGGGGAGGACTCCGAGAAGTGAGGGGTGGACACCGAGAGGTGAGGAGTGGAATCCGAGTGGTGAGGGATGGACCCCGAGAGGTGAGTGGTGGACTCCGAGAGGTGAGAGGTGGACTCCGAGAGGTCAGTGGTGGACTCCGAGAGGTGAGGGGTGGACTCCCAGAGATGATGGGTGGACTCCGAGAGGTGAGGAGTAGACTCAGAGGTGAGTGGTGGACTCCGAGAGGTGAGGGGTGGAATCCAAGAAGTGAGTAGTGGACTCCGAGAGGTGAGTGGTGGACTCCGATAGGTGAGTGGTGGACTCCGAGAGGTGAGTGGTGGACTCCGAGAGGTGAGGGGTGGACTCTGAGAGGTGAGTGGTGGACTCGGAGAGGTGAGTGGTGGACTCCGAGAGGTGAGGGGTGGACTCCGAGAGGTGAGGAGTGGACTCCGAGAGTTGAGGGGTGAACTCCGAGAGGTGAGGGGTGGACTCCGAGAGGTGAGGAGTGGACTCCGAGAGGTGAGTGGTGGACTCCGAGAGGTGAGGGGTGGACTCCGAGAGGTGATGATGGAGCCTGAAAGGTGAGGGGTGCACCCCAAGAGGTGAGTGGTGGACTCTGAGAGGTGAAAGATGGACCCCGAGAGGGAGTGGTGGACTCCGAGAGGGGAGGAGTGGACTCCGAGAGGTGAGTGGTGGACTCTGAGAGGTGAGGAGGGGACTCCGAGAGGTGAGGAGTGGACTCCGAGTGGTGAGGGGTGGACCCCGAGAGGTGAGTGGTGGCCTTCGAGAGGTGAGGAGTGGACCCCGAGAGGTGAGGGGTGGACTCCGAGAACTGAGGGGTGGACACCGAGAGGTGAGGAGTGGACCCAGAGAAGTGAGGGGTGGACTCCGAGAGGTGAGTGGTGGACTACGAGAGGTGAGGAGAGGACTCCGAGAGGTGAGTGGTGGACTCCGAGAGGTGAGTGGTGGACTCTGAGAGGTGAGGGGTGGACTCCGACACGTGAGGAGTGGACTCCAAGAGGTGATGAAGGAGTCTGAAAGGTGAGGGGTGGACTCCGAGAGGTGAGGGGTGGACTCTCAGGGGAGGAGTGGACTCCGAGAGGTGAGGGGTGGACTCTGAGAGGTGTGGAGTGGACTCCGAGAGTTGAGGGGTGAACTCCGAGAGGTGAGGGGTGGACTCTGAGAGGTGAGGAGTGGACTCCGAGAGGTGAGGGGTGGACTCCGAGAGGTGAGGAGTGGACTCCGAGAGGTGAGTGGTGGACTCCGAGAGGTGAGGGGTGAACTCCGAGAGGTGAGGAGTGGACTCCGGGAGGCGAGGGGTGAACTCCGAGAGGTGAGGCGTGGACTCCGAGAGGTGAGTGGTGGGCTCCGAGAGGTGAGTGGTGGACTCCGCAAGGTGAGGAGTGGACTCCGAGAGCTGAGTGGTGGACTCCGCGAGGTGAGGGGTGGACTTCAAGAGGTGAGGAGTGGACCAAGAGAGGTGAGTGGTGGGCTCCGAGAGGTGAGTGGTGGACTCCGAGAGGTGACGTGTGGACTCCGAGAGGTGAGGAGTGGACTCCGAGAGGTGAGTGTTGGACTGAGTGTTGGACTCTGAGAGGTGACGAGTGGACCCCGAGAGGTGAGGGGAGGACTCCGAGAAGTGAGGGGTGGACACCGAGAGGTGAGGAGTGGAATCCGAGTGGTGAGGGATGGACCCCGAGAGGTGAGTGGTGGACTCCGAGAGGTGAGAGGTGGACTCCGAGAGGTCAGTGGTGGACTCCGAGAGGTGAGGGGTGGACTCCCAGAGATGATGGGTGGACTCCGAGAGGTGAGGAGTAGACTCAGAGGTGAGTGGTGGACTCCGAGAGGTGAGGGGTGGAATCCAAGAAGTGAGTAGTGGACTCCGAGAGGTGAGTGGTGGACTCCGATAGGTGAGTGGTGGACTCCGAGAGGTGAGTGGTGGACTCCGAGAGGTGAGGGGTGGACTCTGAGAGGTGAGTGGTGGACTCGGAGAGGTGAGTGGTGGACTCCGAGAGGTGAGGGGTGGACTCCGAGAGGTGAGGAGTGGACTCCGAGAGTTGAGGGGTGAACTCCGAGAGGTGAGGGGTGGACTCCGAGAGGTGAGGAGTGGACTCCGAGAGGTGAGTGGTGGACTCCGAGAGGTGAGGGGTGGACTCCGAGAGGTGATGATGGAGCCTGAAAGGTGAGGGGTGCACCCCAAGAGGTGAGTGGTGGACTCTGAGAGGTGAAAGATGGACCCCGAGAGGGAGTGGTGGACTCCGAGAGGGGAGGAGTGGACTCCGAGAGGTGAGTGGTGGACTCTGAGAGGTGAGGAGGGGACTCCGAGAGGTGAGGAGTGGACTCCGAGTGGTGAGGGGTGGACCCCGAGAGGTGAGTGGTGGCCTTCGAGAGGTGAGGAGTGGACCCCGAGAGGTGAGGGGTGGACTCCGAGAACTGAGGGGTGGACACCGAGAGGTGAGGAGTGGACCCAGAGAAGTGAGGGGTGGACTCCGAGAGGTGAGTGGTGGACTACGAGAGGTGAGGAGTGGACTCCGAGAGGTGAGTGGTGGACTCTGAGAGGTGAGGGGTGGACTCCGACACGTGAGGAGTGGACTCCAAGAGGTGATGAAGGAGTCTGAAAGGTGAGGGGTGGACTCCGAGAGGTGAGGGGTGGACTCTCAGGGGAGGAGTGGACTCCGAGAGGTGAGGGGTGGACTCTGAGAGGTGTGGAGTGGACTCCGAGAGTTGAGGGGTGAACTCCGAGAGGTGAGGGGTGGACTCTGAGAGGTGAGGAGTGGACTCCGAGAGGTGAGGGGTGGACTCCGAGAGGTGAGGAGTGGACTCCGAGAGGTGAGTGGTGGACTCCGAGAGGTGAGGGGTGAACTCCGAGAGGTGAGGAGTGGACTCCGGGAGGCGAGGGGTGAACTCCGAGAGGTGAGGCGTGGACTCCGAGAGGTGAGTGGTGGGCTCCGAGAGGTGAGTGGTGGACTCCGCAAGGTGAGGAGTGGACTCCGAGAGCTGAGTGGTGGACTCCGCGAGGTGAGGGGTGGACTTCAAGAGGTGAGGAGTGGACCAAGAGAGGTGAGTGGTGGGCTCCGAGAGGTGAGTGGTGGACTCCGAGAGGTGACGTGTGGACTCCGAGAGGTGAGGAGTGGACTCCGAGAGGTGAGTGGTGGACTCCGCGAGGTGAGGGGTGGACTCCGAGAGGTGAGGAGTGGACCCTGAGAGGTGAGGGGTGGACTCCGAGAGGTGAGGGGTGGAATCCGAGAGGTGAGGAGTGGACCCCGAGAGGTGTGTGGTGGACATCGAGATGTGAGGGGTGGACTCCGAGAGGTGAGTGGTGGAGTCCGAGAGGTGAGGGGTGGACTCCGAGAGGTGATGATGGAGCCTGAAAGGTGAGGGGTGCACCCCAGGAGGTGAGGGGTGGACTCCGAGAGGTGACGTGTGGACTCCGAGAGGTGAGGAGTGAACTCCGAGAGGAGAGTGGTGGACTCAGCGAGGTGAGGGGTGGACTCCGAGAGGTGAGGAGTGGACCCTGAGAGGTGAGGGGTGGACTCCGAAAGGTGAGGAGTGGACTCAGAGACGTGAGGAGTGGACTCCGAGAGGTGAGGAGTGAACTCCAAGAGGTCGGAGGTTGACTCTGAGAGGTGAGGGGTGGACTCCGAGAGGTGAGGGGTGGACTCTGAGAGGTGTGGAGTGGACTCCGAGAGTTGAGGGGTGAACTCCGAGAGGTGAGGGGTGGACTCTGAGAGGTGAGGAGTGGACTCCGAGAGGTGAGGGGTGGACTCCGAGAGGTGAGGAGTGGACTCCGAGAGGTGAGTGGTGGACTCCGAGAGGTGAGGGCTGAACTCCGAGAGGTGAGGAGTGGACTCCGAGAGGCGAGGGGTGAACTCCGAGAGGTGAGGAGTGGACTCCGAGAGGTGAGTGGTGGGCTCCGAGAGGTGAGTGGTGGACTCCGCGAGGTGAGGAGTGGACTCTGAGAGCTGAGTGGTGGACTCCGCGAGGTGAGGGGTGGACTTCAAGAGGTGAGGAGTGGACCAAGAGAGGTGAGTGGTGGGCTCCGAGAGGTGAGGGGTGGACTCCCAGAGGTGATGGGTGGACTCCGAGAGGTGAGGAGTAGACTCAGAGGTGAGTGGTGGACTCCGAGAGGTGAGGGGTGGACTCCGAGAAGTGAGTAGTGGACTCCGAGAGGTGAGTGGTGGACTCCGAGAGGTGAGGAGTGGACTCCGAGAGGTGAGTGGTGGACTCCGAGAGGTGAGGGGTGGGCTCTGAGAGGTGAGTGGTGGACTCCGAGAGGTGAGGGGTGGACCCAGAGAGGTGAGAAGTGGACTCCGAGAGGTGAGTGGTGGACTCCGAGAGGTGAGGAGTGGACCCCGAGAGGTGAGTGGTGGACTTGGAGCGTTGAGGAGTGGACTCCGAGAGGTGAGGGGTGGACTCCGAGAGGTGAGGGGTGGACCCCGAGATGTGAGGGGTCGACTCCGAGAGGTGAGGGGTCGACTCCTAGAGGTGAGGAGTGGACCCCGAGAGGTGTGTGGTGGACACCGAGATGTGAGGGGTGGACTCCGAGAGGTGAGTGGGGGACTCCGAGAGGTGAGAAGTGGACTCCGAGAGGTGAGTGGTGGACTCTGAGAGGTGAGGGGTGGACTCCGATAGGTGAGGAGCGGACTCCAAGAGGTGATGATGGAGTCTGAAAGGTGAGGGGTGGACTCCGAGAGGTGATGATGGAGTCTGAAAGGTGAGGGGTGGACTCCGAGAGGTGAGGGGTGGACTCCGAGAGGTGAGGATTGGACTCCGAGAGGTGAGGGCTGGACTCCGAGAGGTGAGGAGTGGACTCCGAGAGTTGAGGGGTGAACTCCGAGAGGTGAGGGGTGGACTCCGAGAGGTGAGGAGTGGACTCCGAGAGGTGAGGGGTGGACTTCGAGAGGTGAGGGGTGAACTCCGAGAGGTGAGGAGTGGACTCCGAGAGGTGAGTGGTGGGCTCCGAGAGGTGAGTGTTGGACTCCGAGAGGTGAGGGGTGAACTCCGAGAGGTGAGGAGTGGACTCCGAGAGGTGAGGGGTGAACTCCGAGAGGTGAGGAGTGGACTCCGAGAGGGGAGTGGTGGGCTCCGAGAGGTGAGTGGTGGACTCCGCGAGGTGAGGAGTGGACTCCGAGAGGTGAGTGGTGGACTCCGCGAGGTGAGGGGTGGACTGCAAGAGGTGAGGAGTGGAACGCGAGAGGTGATGGGTGGACTCCGAGAGGTGACGTGTGGACTCCGAGAGGTGAGGGGTGGACTTCGAGAGGTGAGGAGTGGACTCCGAGAGGTGAGTGGTTCGCTCCGAGAGGTGAGTGGTGGACTCCGCGAGGTGAGGAGTGGACTCCGAGAGGTGAGTGTTGGACTCCGCGAGGTGAGGGGTGGACTCCAAGAGGTGAGGAGTGGAACGCGAGAGGTGAGGGGTGGACTCCGAGAGGTGACGTGTGGACTCCGAGAGGTGAGGAGTGGACTCCGAGAGGTGAGTGGTGGACTCCGCGAGGTGAGGGGTGGACTCCGAGAGGTGAGGAGTGGACCCTGAGAGGTGAGGTGTGGACTCCGAGAGGTGAGGGGTGGACTCCGAGAGGTGAGGAGTGGACTCAGAGAGGTGAGGAGTGGACTCCGAGAGGTGAGGAGTGGACTCCGAGAGGTGAGAGGTGGACTCTGAGAGGTGAGGGGTGGACTCTGAGAGCTGAGGGCTGAACTCATAGAGGGGAGGAGTGGACCCCGAGAGGTGTGTGGTGGACCCCGAGATGTGAGGGGTGGACTCCGAGAGGTGAGTGGTGGACTCCGAGAAGTGAGGGGTGGACTCCGAGAGGGGATTATGGAGCCTGAAAGGTGAGGGGTGCACCCCAAGAGGTGAGTGGTGGACTCTGATAGGTGAGAGATGGACCCCGACAGGGAGTGGAGGACTCCGAGAGGGGAGGAGTGGACTCCGAGAGGTGAGTGGTGGACTCCAAGAGGTGAGGAGGGGACTCCGAGAGGTGAGGAGTGGACCCCGAGAGGTGAGTGGTGGACTCTGAGAGGTGAGGGGTGGACTCTGAGAGGTGAGTGGTGGACTCCGAGAGGTGAGGAGGGGACTCCGAGAGGTGAGGAGTGGACTCCGAGTGGTGAGGGGTGGACCCCGAGAGGTGAGTGGTGGACTCCGAGAGGTGAGGGGTGGACTCCGAGAGGTGAGGGGTGGACTCCGAGAGGTGAGGGGTGGACTCCCAGAGGTGATGGGTGGACTCCGAGAGGTGAGGAGTAGACTCAGAGGTGAGTGGTGGACTCCGAGAGGTGAGGGGTGGACTCCGAGAAGTGAGTAGTGGACTCCGAGAGGTGAGTGGTGGACTCCGAGAGGTGAGGAGTGGACTCAGAGAGGTGAGTGGTGGACTCCGAGAGGTGAGGGGTGGGCTCTGAGAGGTGAGTGGTGGACTCCAAGAGGTGAGGGGTGGACTCCGAGAGGTGAGGGGTGGACTCCCAGAGGTGATGGGTGGACTCCGAGAGGTGAGGAGTAGACTCAGAGGTGAGTGGTGGACTCCGAGAGGTGAGGGGTGGACTCCGAGAAGTGAGTAGTGGACTCCGAGAGGTGAGTGGTGGACTCCGACAGGTGAGGAGTGGACTCAGAGAGGTGAGTGGTGGACTCCGAGAGGTGAGGGGTGGGCTCTGAGAGGTGAGTGGTGGACTCTGAGAGGTGAGTGGTGGACTCCGAGAGGTGAGGGGTGGACTCCGAGAGGTGAGGGGTGGACTCCGAGAGATGAGGAGTGGACTCCGAGAGTTGTGTGGTGGACTCCGCGAGGTGAGGGATGGACTCCGAGAGGTGAGGAGTGGACCCCGAGAGGTGAGAGGTGGACTCAGAGAGGTGAGGAGTGGACTCCAAGAGGTGAGGAGTGGACTCCAAGAGATGAGGAGTGTACACCGAGATTTGAGTGGTGGACTCTGAGAGGTGAGAAGTGGACTCCGAGAGGTGAGGAGTGGACTCTGAGAGGTGAGTGGTGGCCTTCGAGAGGTGAGGAGTGGACCCCGAGAGGTGAGGGGTGGACTCCGAGAACTGAGGGGTGGACACCGAGAGGTGAGGAGTGGACCCAGAGAAGTGAGGTGTGGACTCCGAGAGGTGAGTGGTGGACTACGAGAGGTGAGGAGTGGACTCCGAGAGGTGAGTGGTGGACTCCGAGAGGTGAGTGGTGGACTCTGAGAGGTGAGGGGTGGACTCCGAGAGATGAGGATTGGACTCCGAGAGTTGAGTGGTGGACTCCTCGAGGTGAGGGGTGTACTCCGAGAGGTGAGGGGTGGACCCAGAGAGGTGAGAAGTGGACTCCGAGAGGTGAGTGGTGGACTCCGAGAGGTGAGGAGTGGACCCCGAGAGGTGAGAGGTGGACTCAGAGAGGTGAGTAGTGGACTCCGAGAGGTGAGGAGCGGACTCCAAGAGATGAGGAGTGTACACCGAGATTTGAGTGGTGGACTCTGAGAGGTGAGAAGTGGACTCCGAGAGGTGAGGAGTGGACTCTGAGAGGTGAGTGGTGGCCTTCGAGAGGTGAGGAGTGGACCCCGAGAGGTGAGGGGTGGACTCCGAGAAGTGAGGGGTGGACACCGAGAGGTGAGGAGTGGACCCAGAGAAGTGAGGGGTGGACTCCGAGAGGTGAGTGGTGGACTACGAGAGGTGAGGAGTGGACTCCGAGAGGTGAGTGGTGGACTCCGAGAGGTGAGTGGTGGACTCTGAGAGGTGAGGGGTGGACGCCGAGAGATGAGGAGTGGACTCCGAGAGTTGAGTGGTGGACTCCGCGAGGTGAGGGGTGGACTGCGAGAGTTGAGGAGTGGACCCCGAGAGGTGAGGGGTGGACTCCGAGAGGTGAGGGGTGGACTCAGAGAGGTGAGAAGTGGACTCCGAGAGGTGAGGAGTGGACTCTGAGAGATGAGTGGTGGACTGAGTGGTGGACTCCGAGAGGTGAGGAGTGGACCCCGAGAGGTGAGGGGAGGACTCCGAGAAGTGAGGGGTGGACACCGAGAGGTGAGGAGTGGACTCCGAGTGGTGAGGGATGGACCCCGAGAGGTGAGTGGTGGACTCCGAGAGGTGAGGGGTGGACTCCGAGAGGTCAGTGGTGGACTCCGAGAGGTGAGGGGTGGACTCCCAGAGATGATGGGTGGACTCCGAGAGGTGAGGAGTAGACTCAGAGGTGAGTGGTGGACTCCGAGAGGTGAGGGGTGGACTCCGAGAAGTGAGTAGTGGACTCCGAGAGGTGAGTGGTGGACTCCGATAGGTGAGTGGTGGACTCCGAGAGGTGAGGGGTGGACTCTGAGAGGTGAGTGGTGGACTCTGAGATGTGAGTGGTGGACTCCGAGAGGTGAGGGGTGGACTCCGAGAAATGAGGAGTGGACTCTGAGAGTTGAGTGGTGGACTCCGCGAGGTGAGGGGTGGACTCCGAGAGGTGAGGAGTGGACCCCGAGAGGTGAGAGGTGGACTCAGAGAGGTGAGGAGTGGACTCCGAGAGGTGAGGAGTGGACTCCGAGAGATGAGGGGTGGACTCCGAGAGATGAGGAGTGTACACCGAGATTTGAGTGGTGGACCCTGAGAGGTGAGAAGTGGACTCCGAGAGGTGAGGAGTGGACTCTGAGAGGTGAGTGGTTGACTCCGAGAGGTGACGAGTGGACTCCGAGAGGTGAGTGGTGGGCTCCGAGAGGTGAGTGGCGGACTCCGCGAGGTGAGGAGTGGACTCCGAGAGGTGAGTGGTGGACTCCGCGAGGTGAGGGGTGGACTCCAAGAGGTGAGGAGTGGACCCCGAGAGGTGAGGGGTGGACTCCGAGAGGTGACGTGTGGACTCCGAGAGGTGACGAGTGGACTCCGAGAGGTGAGTGGTGGACTCAGCGAGGTGAGGGGTGGACTCCGAGAGGTGAGCAGTGGACCCTGAGAGGTGAGGGGTGGACTCCGAGAGGTGAGGGGTGGACTCCGAGAGGTGAGTAGTGGACTCAGAGAGGTGAGGAGTGGACTCCGAGAGGTGAGGAGTGGACTCCAAGAGGTGAGAGGTGGACTCTGAGAGGTGAGGGGTGGACTCCGAGAGGTGAGGGGTGGACTCATAGAGGTGAGGAGTGGACCCTGAGAGGTGTGTGGTGGACCGCGAGATGTGAGGGGTGGACTCGGAGAGGTGAGTGGTGGACTCCGAGAGGTGAGGGGTGGACTCCGAGAGGTGATGATGGAGCCTGAAAGGTGAGGGGTGCACCCCAAGAGGTGAGTGGTGGACTCTGAGAGGTGAGAGATGGTCCCGAGAGGGAGTGGTGGACTCCGAGAGGGGAGGAGTGTACCCCGAGAGGTGAGGGGAGGACTCCGAGATGTGAGGGGTGGACACCGAGAGGTGAGGAGTGGACTCCGAGTGGTGAGGGATGGACCCCGAGAGGTGAGTGGTGGACTCCGAGAGGTGAGGGGTGGACTCCGAGAGGTCAGTGGTGGACTCCGAGAGGTGAGGGGTAGACTCCCAGAGATGATGGGTGGACTCCGAGAGGTGAGGAGTAGACTCAGAGGTGAGTGGTGGACTCCGAGAGGTGAGGGGTGGACTCCGAGAAGTGAGAAGTGGACTCCGAGAGGTGAGTGGTGGACTCCGATAGGTGAGTGGTGGACTCCGAGAGGTGAGTGGTGGACTCCGAGAGGTGAGGGGTGGACTCCGAGAGGTGAGTGGTGGACTCCCAGAGGTGAGGGGTGGACTCCGAGAGATGAGGAGTGGACTCTATGAGGTGAGGGGTGGACTCCGAGAGCTGAGGGATGAACTCATAGAGGGGAGGAGTGGACCCCGAGAGGTGTGTGGTGGACCCCGAGATGTGAGGGGTGGACTCCGAGAGGTGAGTGGTGGACTCCGAGAAGTGAGGGGTGGACTCCGAGAGGGGATGATGGAGCCTGAAAGGTGAGGGGTGCACCCCAAGAGGTGAGTGGTGGACTCTGAGAGGTGAGATATGGTCCCGAGAGGGAGTGGTGGACTCCGAGAGGGGAGGAGTGTACCCCGAGAGGTGAGGGGAGGACTCCGAGATGTGAGGGGTGGACACCGAGAGGTGAGGAGTGGACTCCGAGTGGTGAGGGATGGACCCCGAGAGGTGAGTGGTGGACTCCGAGAGGTGAGGGGTGGACTCCGAGACGTCAGTGGTGGACTCCGAGAGGTGAGGGGTAGACTCCCAGAGATGATGGGTGGACTCCGAGAGGTGAGGAGTAGACTCAGAGGTGAGTGGTGGACTCCGAGAGGTGAGGGGTGGACTCCGAGAAGTGAGAAGTGGACTCCGAGAGGTGAGTGGTGGACTCCGAGAGGTGAGTGGTGGACTCCGAGAGGTGAGGGGTGGACTCCGAGAGGTGAGTGGTGGACTCCGAGAGGTGAGGGGTGGACTCCGAGAGATGAGGAGTGGACTCTGAGAGGTGAGGGGTGGACTCCGAGAGCTGAGGGCTGAACTCATAGAGGGGAGGAGTGGACCCCGAGAGGTGTGTGGTGGACCCCGAGATGTGAGGGGTGGACTCCGAGAGGTGAGTGGTGGACTCCGAGAAGTGAGGGGTGGACTCCGAGAGGGGATGATGGAGCCTGAATGGTGAGGGGTGCACCCCAAGAGGTGAGTGGTGGACTCTGATAGGTGAGAGATGGACCCCGACAGGGAGTGGAGGACTCCGAGAGGGGAGGAGTGGACTCCGAGAGGTGAGTGGTGGACTCCAAGAGGTGAGGAGAGGACTCCGAGAGGTGAGGAGTGGACTCTGAGTGGTGAGGGGTGGACCCTGAGAGGTGAGTGGTGGACTCTGAGAGGTGAGGGGTGGACTCTGAGAGGTGAGTGGTGGACTCCGAGAGGTGAGGAGGGGACTCCGAGAGGTGAGGAGTGGACTCCGAATGGTGAGGGGTGGACCCCGAGAGGTGAGTGGTGGACTCCGAGAGGTGAGGGGTGGACTCCGAGAGGTGAGGGGTGGACTCCCAGAGGTGAGGGGTGGACTCCCAGAGGTGATGGGTGGACTCCGAGAGGTGAGGAGTAGACTCAGAGGTGAGTGGTGGACTCCGAGAGGTGAGGGGTGGACTCCGAGAAGTGAGTAGTGGACTCCGAGAGGTGAGTGGTGGACTCCGAGAGGTGAGGAGTGGACTCCGAGAGGTGAGTGGTGGACTCCGAGAGGTGAGGGGTGGGCTCTGAGAGGTGAGTGGTGGACTCTGAGAGGTGAGTGGTGGACTCCGAGAGGTGAGGGGTGGACTCCGAGAGATGAGGAGTGGACTCCGAGAGTTGTGTGGTGGACTCCGCGAGGTGAGGGATGGACTCCGAGAGGTGAGGAGTGGACCCCGAGAGGTGAGAGGTGGACTCAGAGAGGTGAGGAGTGGACTCCAAGAGGTGAGGAGTGGACTCCAAGAGATGAGGAGTGTACACCGAGATTTGAGTGGTGGACTCTGAGAGGTGAGAAGTGGACTCCGAGAGATGAGGAGTGGACTCTGAGAGGTGAGTGGTGGCCTTCGAGAGGTGAGGAGTGGACCCCGAGAGGTGAGGGGTGGACTCCGAGAAGTGAGGGGTGGACACCGAGAGGTGAGGAGTGGACCCAGAGAAGTGAGGGGTGGACTCCGAGAGGTGAGTGGTGGACTACGAGAGGTGAGGAGTGGACTCCGAGAGGTGAGTGGTGGACTCCGAGAGGTGAGTGGTGGACTCTGAGAGGTGAGGGGTGGACTCCGAGAGATGAGTAGTGGACTCCGAGAGTTGAGTGGTGGACTCCTCGAGGTGAGGGGTGGACTCCGAGAGGTGAGGAGTGGACCCCGAGAGGTGAGGGGTGGACTCCGAGAGGTGAGGTGTGGACCCAGAGAGGTGAGAAGTGGACTCCGAGAGGTGAGTGGTGGACTCCGAGAGGTGAGGAGTGGACCCCGAGAGGTGAGAGGTGGACTCAGAGAGGTGAGTAGTGGACTCCGAGAGGTGAGGAGTGGACTCCAAGAGATGAGGAGTGTACACCGAGATTTGAGTGGTGGACTCTGAGAGGTGAGAAGTGGACTCCGAGAGGTGAGGAGTGGACTCTGAGAGGTGAGTGGTGGCCTTCGAGAGGTGAGGAGTGGACCCCGAGAGGTGAGGGGAGGACTCCGAGAAGTGAGGGGTGGACACCGAGAGGTGAGGAGTGGACCCAGAGAAGTGAGGGGTGGACTCCGAGAGGTGAGTGGTGGACTACGAGAGGTGAGGAGTGGACTCCGAGAGGTGAGTGGTGGACTCCGAGAGGTGAGTGGTGGACTCTGAGAGGTGAGGGGTGGACTCCGAGAGATGAGGAGTGGAATCCGAGAGTTGAGTGGTGGACTCCGCGAGGTGAGGGGTGGACTGCGAGAGTTGAGGAGTGGACCCCGAGAGGTGAGGGGTGGACTCCGAGAGGTGAGGGATGGACTCAGAGAGGTGAAAAGTGGACTCCGAGAGGTGAGTGGTGGCCTCCGAGAGATGAGGGGTGGACTCCGAGAGGTGAGGAGTGTACACCGAGAGGTGAGTGGTGGACTCTGAGAGGTGAGAAGTAGACTCCGAGAGGTGAGGAGTGGACTCTGAGAGATGAGTGGTGGACTGAGTGTTGGACTCTGAGAGGTGACGAGTGGACCCCGAGAGGTGAGGGGAGGACTCCGAGAAGTGAGGGGTGGACACCGAGAGGTGAGGAGTGGAATCCGAGTGGTGAGGGATGGACCCCGAGAGGTGAGTGGTGGACTCCGAGAGGTGAGAGGTGGACTCCGAGAGGTCAGTGGTGGACTCCGAGAGGTGAGGGGTGGACTCCCAGAGATGATGGGTGGACTCCGAGAGGTGAGGAGTAGACTCAGAGGTGAGTGGTGGACTCCGAGAGGTGAGGGGTGGAATCCAAGAAGTGAGTAGTGGACTCCGAGAGGTGAGTGGTGGACTCCGATAGGTGAGTGGTGGACTCCGAGAGGTGAGTGGTGGACTCCGAGAGGTGAGGGGTGGACTCTGAGAGGTGAGTGGTGGACTCGGAGAGGTGAGTGGTGGACTCCGAGAGGTGAGGGGTGGACTCCGAGAGGTGAGGAGTGGACTCCGAGAGTTGAGGGGTGAACTCCGAGAGGTGAGGGGTGGACTCCGAGAGGTGAGGAGTGGACTCCGAGAGGTGAGTGGTGGACTCCGAGAGGTGAGGGGTGGACTCCGAGAGGTGATGATGGAGCCTGAAAGGTGAGGGGTGCACCCCAAGAGGTGAGTGGTGGACTCTGAGAGGTGAAAGATGGACCCCGAGAGGGAGTGGTGGACTCCGAGAGGGGAGGAGTGGACTCCGAGAGGTGAGTGGTGGACTCTGAGAGGTGAGGAGGGGACTCCGAGAGGTGAGGAGTGGACTCCGAGTGGTGAGGGGTGGACCCCGAGAGGTGAGTGGTGGCCTTCGAGAGGTGAGGAGTGGACCCCGAGAGGTGAGGGGTGGACTCCGAGAACTGAGGGGTGGACACCGAGAGGTGAGGAGTGGACCCAGAGAAGTGAGGGGTGGACTCCGAGAGGTGAGTGGTGGACTACGAGAGGTGAGGAGTGGACTCCGAGAGGTGAGTGGTGGACTCCGAGAGGTGAGTGGTGGACTCTGAGAGGTGAGGGGTGGACTCCGACACGTGAGGAGTGGACTCCAAGAGGTGATGAAGGAGTCTGAAAGGTGAGGGGTGGACTCCGAGAGGTGAGGGGTGGACTCTCAGGGGAGGAGTGGACTCCGAGAGGTGAGGGGTGGACTCTGAGAGGTGTGGAGTGGACTCCGAGAGTTGAGGGGTGAACTCCGAGAGGTGAGGGGTGGACTCTGAGAGGTGAGGAGTGGACTCCGAGAGGTGAGGGGTGGACTCCGAGAGGTGAGGAGTGGACTCCGAGAGGTGAGTGGTGGACTCCGAGAGGTGAGGGGTGAACTCCGAGAGGTGAGGAGTGGACTCCGGGAGGCGAGGGGTGAACTCCGAGAGGTGAGGCGTGGACTCCGAGAGGTGAGTGGTGGGCTCCGAGAGGTGAGTGGTGGACTCCGCAAGGTGAGGAGTGGACTCCGAGAGCTGAGTGGTGGACTCCGCGAGGTGAGGGGTGGACTTCAAGAGGTGAGGAGTGGACCAAGAGAGGTGAGTGGTGGGCTCC
This sequence comes from Pleurodeles waltl, assembly GCF_031143425.1. Taxonomy (NCBI): domain Eukaryota; kingdom Metazoa; phylum Chordata; class Amphibia; order Caudata; family Salamandridae; genus Pleurodeles; species Pleurodeles waltl. Next base: position 1,870,494,932 of record NC_090444.1, on the reverse strand, counting down.
GAGAGGTGAGTGGTGGACTCCGAGAGGTGACGTGTGGACTCCGAGAGGTGAGGAGTGGACTCCGAGAGGTGAGTGTTGGACTGAGTGTTGGACTCTGAGAGGTGACGAGTGGACCCCGAGAGGTGAGGGGAGGACTCCGAGAAGTGAGGGGTGGACACCGAGAGGTGAGGAGTGGAATCCGAGTGGTGAGGGATGGACCCCGAGAGGTGAGTGGTGGACTCCGAGAGGTGAGAGGTGGACTCCGAGAGGTCAGTGGTGGACTCCGAGAGGTGAGGGGTGGACTCCCAGAGATGATGGGTGGACTCCGAGAGGTGAGGAGTAGACTCAGAGGTGAGTGGTGGACTCCGAGAGGTGAGGGGTGGAATCCAAGAAGTGAGTAGTGGACTCCGAGAGGTGAGTGGTGGACTCCGATAGGTGAGTGGTGGACTCCGAGAGGTGAGTGGTGGACTCCGAGAGGTGAGGGGTGGACTCTGAGAGGTGAGTGGTGGACTCGGAGAGGTGAGTGGTGGACTCCGAGAGGTGAGGGGTGGACTCCGAGAGGTGAGGAGTGGACTCCGAGAGTTGAGGGGTGAACTCCGAGAGGTGAGGGGTGGACTCCGAGAGGTGAGGAGTGGACTCCGAGAGGTGAGTGGTGGACTCCGAGAGGTGAGGGGTGGACTCCGAGAGGTGATGATGGAGCCTGAAAGGTGAGGGGTGCACCCCAAGAGGTGAGTGGTGGACTCTGAGAGGTGAAAGATGGACCCCGAGAGGGAGTGGTGGACTCCGAGAGGGGAGGAGTGGACTCCGAGAGGTGAGTGGTGGACTCTGAGAGGTGAGGAGGGGACTCCGAGAGGTGAGGAGTGGACTCCGAGTGGTGAGGGGTGGACCCCGAGAGGTGAGTGGTGGCCTTCGAGAGGTGAGGAGTGGACCCCGAGAGGTGAGGGGTGGACTCCGAGAACTGAGGGGTGGACACCGAGAGGTGAGGAGTGGACCCAGAGAAGTGAGGGGTGGACTCCGAGAGGTGAGTGGTGGACTACGAGAGGTGAGGAGTGGACTCCGAGAGGTGAGTGGTGGACTCTGAGAGGTGAGGGGTGGACTCCGACACGTGAGGAGTGGACTCCAAGAGGTGATGAAGGAGTCTGAAAGGTGAGGGGTGGACTCCGAGAGGTGAGGGGTGGACTCTCAGGGGAGGAGTGGACTCCGAGAGGTGAGGGGTGGACTCTGAGAGGTGTGGAGTGGACTCCGAGAGTTGAGGGGTGAACTCCGAGAGGTGAGGGGTGGACTCTGAGAGGTGAGGAGTGGACTCCGAGAGGTGAGGGGTGGACTCCGAGAGGTGAGGAGTGGACTCCGAGAGGTGAGTGGTGGACTCCGAGAGGTGAGGGGTGAACTCCGAGAGGTGAGGAGTGGACTCCGGGAGGCGAGGGGTGAACTCCGAGAGGTGAGGCGTGGACTCCGAGAGGTGAGTGGTGGGCTCCGAGAGGTGAGTGGTGGACTCCGCAAGGTGAGGAGTGGACTCCGAGAGCTGAGTGGTGGACTCCGCGAGGTGAGGGGTGGACTTCAAGAGGTGAGGAGTGGACCAAGAGAGGTGAGTGGTGGGCTCCGAGAGGTGAGTGGTGGACTCCGAGAGGTGACGTGTGGACTCCGAGAGGTGAGGAGTGGACTCCGAGAGGTGAGTGGTGGACTCCGCGAGGTGAGGGGTGGACTCCGAGAGGTGAGGAGTGGACCCTGAGAGGTGAGGGGTGGACTCCGAGAGGTGAGGGGTGGAATCCGAGAGGTGAGGAGTGGACCCCGAGAGGTGTGTGGTGGACATCGAGATGTGAGGGGTGGACTCCGAGAGGTGAGTGGTGGAGTCCGAGAGGTGAGGGGTGGACTCCGAGAGGTGATGATGGAGCCTGAAAGGTGAGGGGTGCACCCCAGGAGGTGAGGGGTGGACTCCGAGAGGTGACGTGTGGACTCCGAGAGGTGAGGAGTGAACTCCGAGAGGTGAGTGGTGGACTCAGCGAGGTGAGGGGTGGACTCCGAGAGGTGAGGAGTGGACCCTGAGAGGTGAGGGGTGGACTCCGAAAGGTGAGGAGTGGACTCAGAGACGTGAGGAGTGGACTCCGAGAGGTGAGGAGTGAACTCCAAGAGGTCGGAGGTTGACTCTGAGAGGTGAGGGGTGGACTCCGAGAGGTGAGGGGTGGACTCTGAGAGGTGTGGAGTGGACTCCGAGAGTTGAGGGGTGAACTCCGAGAGGTGAGGGGTGGACTCTGAGAGGTGAGGAGTGGACTCCGAGAGGTGAGGGGTGGACTCCGAGAGGTGAGGAGTGGACTCCGAGAGGTGAGTGGTGGACTCCGAGAGGTGAGGGCTGAACTCCGAGAGGTGAGGAGTGGACTCCGAGAGGCGAGGGGTGAACTCCGAGAGGTGAGGAGTGGACTCCGAGAGGTGAGTGGTGGGCTCCGAGAGGTGAGTGGTGGACTCCGCGAGGTGAGGAGTGGACTCTGAGAGCTGAGTGGTGGACTCCGCGAGGTGAGGGGTGGACTTCAAGAGGTGAGGAGTGGACCAAGAGAGGTGAGTGGTGGGCTCCGAGAGGTGAGGGGTGGACTCCCAGAGGTGATGGGTGGACTCCGAGAGGTGAGGAGTAGACTCAGAGGTGAGTGGTGGACTCCGAGAGGTGAGGGGTGGACTCCGAGAAGTGAGTAGTGGACTCCGAGAGGTGAGTGGTGGACTCCGAGAGGTGAGGAGTGGACTCCGAGAGGTGAGTGGTGGACTCCGAGAGGTGAGGGGTGGGCTCTGAGAGGTGAGTGGTGGACTCCGAGAGGTGAGGGGTGGACCCAGAGAGGTGAGAAGTGGACTCCGAGAGGTGAGTGGTGGACTCCGAGAGGTGAGGAGTGGACCCCGAGAGGTGAGTGGTGGACTTGGAGCGTTGAGGAGTGGACTCCGAGAGGTGAGGGGTGGACTCCGAGAGGTGAGGGGTGGACCCCGAGATGTGAGGGGTCGACTCCGAGAGGTGAGGGGTCGACTCCTAGAGGTGAGGAGTGGACCCCGAGAGGTGTGTGGTGGACACCGAGATGTGAGGGGTGGACTCCGAGAGGTGAGTGGGGGACTCCGAGAGGTGAGAAGTGGACTCCGAGAGGTGAGTGGTGGACTCTGAGAGGTGAGGGGTGGACTCCGATAGGTGAGGAGCGGACTCCAAGAGGTGATGATGGAGTCTGAAAGGTGAGGGGTGGACTCCGAGAGGTGATGATGGAGTCTGAAAGGTGAGGGGTGGACTCCGAGAGGTGAGGGGTGGACTCCGAGAGGTGAGGATTGGACTCCGAGAGGTGAGGGCTGGACTCCGAGAGGTGAGGAGTGGACTCCGAGAGTTGAGGGGTGAACTCCGAGAGGTGAGGGGTGGACTCCGAGAGGTGAGGAGTGGACTCCGAGAGGTGAGGGGTGGACTTCGAGAGGTGAGGGGTGAACTCCGAGAGGTGAGGAGTGGACTCCGAGAGGTGAGTGGTGGGCTCCGAGAGGTGAGTGTTGGACTCCGAGAGGTGAGGGGTGAACTCCGAGAGGTGAGGAGTGGACTCCGAGAGGTGAGGGGTGAACTCCGAGAGGTGAGGAGTGGACTCCGAGAGGGGAGTGGTGGGCTCCGAGAGGTGAGTGGTGGACTCCGCGAGGTGAGGAGTGGACTCCGAGAGGTGAGTGGTGGACTCCGCGAGGTGAGGGGTGGACTGCAAGAGGTGAGGAGTGGAACGCGAGAGGTGATGGGTGGACTCCGAGAGGTGACGTGTGGACTCCGAGAGGTGAGGGGTGGACTTCGAGAGGTGAGGAGTGGACTCCGAGAGGTGAGTGGTTCGCTCCGAGAGGTGAGTGGTGGACTCCGCGAGGTGAGGAGTGGACTCCGAGAGGTGAGTGTTGGACTCCGCGAGGTGAGGGGTGGACTCCAAGAGGTGAGGAGTGGAACGCGAGAGGTGAGGGGTGGACTCCGAGAGGTGACGTGTGGACTCCGAGAGGTGAGGAGTGGACTCCGAGAGGTGAGTGGTGGACTCCGCGAGGTGAGGGGTGGACTCCGAGAGGTGAGGAGTGGACCCTGAGAGGTGAGGTGTGGACTCCGAGAGGTGAGGGGTGGACTCCGAGAGGTGAGGAGTGGACTCAGAGAGGTGAGGAGTGGACTCCGAGAGGTGAGGAGTGGACTCCGAGAGGTGAGAGGTGGACTCTGAGAGGTGAGGGGTGGACTCTGAGAGCTGAGGGCTGAACTCATAGAGGGGAGGAGTGGACCCCGAGAGGTGTGTGGTGGACCCCGAGATGTGAGGGGTGGACTCCGAGAGGTGAGTGGTGGACTCCGAGAAGTGAGGGGTGGACTCCGAGAGGGGATTATGGAGCCTGAAAGGTGAGGGGTGCACCCCAAGAGGTGAGTGGTGGACTCTGATAGGTGAGAGATGGACCCCGACAGGGAGTGGAGGACTCCGAGAGGGGAGGAGTGGACTCCGAGAGGTGAGTGGTGGACTCCAAGAGGTGAGGAGGGGACTCCGAGAGGTGAGGAGTGGACCCCGAGAGGTGAGTGGTGGACTCTGAGAGGTGAGGGGTGGACTCTGAGAGGTGAGTGGTGGACTCCGAGAGGTGAGGAGGGGACTCCGAGAGGTGAGGAGTGGACTCCGAGTGGTGAGGGGTGGACCCCGAGAGGTGAGTGGTGGACTCCGAGAGGTGAGGGGTGGACTCCGAGAGATGAGGAGTGGACTCCGAGAGTTGTGTGGTGGACTCCGCGAGGTGAGGGATGGACTCCGAGAGGTGAGGAGTGGACCCCGAGAGGTGAGAGGTGGACTCAGAGAGGTGAGGAGTGGACTCCAAGAGGTGAGGAGTGGACTCCAAGAGATGAGGAGTGTACACCGAGATTTGAGTGGTGGACTCCGAGAGGTGAGGAGTGGACTCCGAGAGGTGAGTGGTGGACTCCGAGAGGTGAGGGGTGGGCTCTGAGAGGTGAGTGGTGGACTCTGAGCGGTGAGTGGTGGACTCTGAGAGGTGAGGGATGGACTCCGAGAGATGAGGAGTGGACTCCTAGAGTTGCGTGGTGGACTCCGCAAGGTGAGGGGTGGACTCCGAGAGGTGAGGAGTGGACCCCGAGAGGTGAGAGGTGGACTCAGAGAGGTGAGGAGTGGACTCCGAGAGGTGAGGCGTGGACTCCGAGAAATGAGGAGTGTACACCGAGATTTGAGTGGTGGACTCTGAGAGGTGAGAAGTGGACTCCGAGAGGTGAGAAGTGGACTCTGAGAGGTGAGTGGTGGACTCCGAGAGGTGAGGAGTGGAACCCGAGAGGTGAGGGGTGGACTCCGAGAAGTGAGGGGTGGACACAGAGAGGTGAGGAGTGGACCCAGAGAAGTGAGGGGTGGACTCCGAGAGGTGAGTGGTGGACTACGAGAGGTGAGGAGAGGACTCCGAGAGGTGAGTGGTGGACTCCGAGAGGTGAGGGGTGGACTCGGAGAGATGAGGAGTGGACTCCGAGAGTTGAGTGGTGGACTCCGCGAGGTGAGGGGTGGACTCCGAGAGGTGAGGAGTGGACCCCGAGAGGTGAGGGGTGGACTCCGAGAGGTGAGGGGTGGACTCAGAGAGGTGAGAAGTGGACTCCGAGAGGTGAGTGGTGGACTCCGAGAGGTGAGGAGTGGACTCCGAGAGGTGAGTGGTGGGCTCCGAGAGGTGAGTGTTGGACTCCGAGAGGTGAGGGGTGAACTCCGAGAGGTGAGGAGTGGACTCCGAGAGGTGAGGGGTGAACTCCGAGAGGTGAGGAGTGGACTCCGAGAGGGGAGTGGTGGGCTCCGAGAGGTGAGTGGTGGACTCCGCGAGGTGAGGAGTGGACTCCGAGAGGTGAGTGGTGGACTCCGCGAGGTGAGGGGTGGACTGCAAGAGGTGAGGAGTGGAACGCGAGAGGTGATGGGTGGACTCCGAGAGGTGACGTGTGGACTCCGAGAGGTGAGGGGTGGACTTCGAGAGGTGAGGAGTGGACTCCGAGAGGTGAGTGGTTCGCTCCGAGAGGTGAGTGGTGGACTCCGCGAGGTGAGGAGTGGACTCCGAGAGGTGAGTGTTGGACTCCGCGAGGTGAGGGGTGGACTCCAAGAGGTGAGGAGTGGAACGCGAGAGGTGAGGGGTGGACTCCGAGAGGTGACGTGTGGACTCCGAGAGGTGAGGAGTGGACTCCGAAAGGTGAGTGGTGGACTCCGCGAGGTGAGGGGTGGACTCCGAGAGGTGAGGAGTGGACCCTGAGAGGTGAGGTGTGGACTCCGAGAGGTGAGGGGTGGACTCCGAGAGGTGAGGAGTGGACTCAGAGAGGTGAGGAGTGGACTCCGAGAGGTGAGGAGTGGACTCCGAGAGGTGAGAGGTGGACTCTGAGAGGTGAGGGGTGGACTCTGAGAGCTGAGGGCTGAACTCATAGAGGGGAGGAGTGGACCCCGAGAGGTGTGTGGTGGACCCCGAGATGTGAGGGGTGGACTCCGAGAGGTGAGTGGTGGACTCCGAGAAGTGAGGGGTGGACTCCGAGAGGGGATTATGGAGCCTGAAAGGTGAGGGGTGCACCCCAAGAGGTGAGGGGTGGACTTCGAGAGGTGAGGAGTGGACTCCGAGAGGTGAGTGGTTCGCTCCGAGAGGTGAGTGGTGGACTCCGCGAGGTGAGGAGTGGACTCCGAGAGGTGAGTGTTGGACTCCGCGAGGTGAGGGGTGGACTCCAAGAGGTGAGGAGTGGAACGCGAGAGGTGAGGGGTGGACTCCGAGAGGTGACGTGTGGACTCCGAGAGGTGAGGAGTGGACTCCGAGAGGTGAGTGGTGGACTCCGCGAGGTGAGGGGTGGACTCCGAGAGGTGAGGAGTGGACCCTGAGAGGTGAGGTGTGGACTCCGAGAGGTGAGGGGTGGACTCCGAGAGGTGAGGAGTGGACTCAGAGAGGTGAGGAGTGGACTCCGAGAGGTGAGGAGTGGACTCCGAGAGGTGAGAGGTGGACTCTGAGAGGTGAGGGGTGGACTCTGAGAGCTGAGGGCTGAACTCATAGAGGGGAGGAGTGGACCCCGAGAGGTGTGTGGTGGACCCCGAGATGTGAGGGGTGGACTCCGAGAGGTGAGTGGTGGACTCCGAGAAGTGAGGGGTGGACTCCGAGAGGGGATTATGGAGCCTGAAAGGTGAGGGGTGCACCCCAAGAGGTGAGTGGTGGACTCTGATAGGTGAGAGATGGACCCCGACAGGGAGTGGAGGACTCCGAGAGGGGAGGAGTGGACTCCGAGAGGTGAGTGGTGGACTCCAAGAGGTGAGGAGGGGACTCCGAGAGGTGAGGAGTGGACCCCGAGAGGTGAGTGGTGGACTCTGAGAGGTGAGGGGTGGACTCTGAGAGGTGAGTGGTGGACTCCGAGAGGTGAGGAGGGGACTCCGAGAGGTGAGGAGTGGACTCCGAGTGGTGAGGGGTGGACCCCGAGAGGTGAGTGGTGGACTCCGAGAGGTGAGGGGTGGACTCCGAGAGATGAGGAGTGGACTCCGAGAGTTGTGTGGTGGACTCCGCGAGGTGAGGGATGGACTCCGAGAGGTGAGGAGTGGACCCCGAGAGGTGAGAGGTGGACTCAGAGAGGTGAGGAGTGGACTCCAAGAGGTGAGGAGTGGACTCCAAGAGATGAGGAGTGTACACCGAGATTTGAGTGGTGGACTCCGAGAGGTGAGGAGTGGACTCCGAGAGGTGAGTGGTGGACTCCGAGAGGTGAGGGGTGGGCTCTGAGAGGTGAGTGGTGGACTCTGAGCGGTGAGTGGTGGACTCTGAGAGGTGAGGGATGGACTCCGAGAGATGAGGAGTGGACTCCTAGAGTTGCGTGGTGGACTCCGCGAGGTGAGGGGTGGACTCCGAGAGGTGAGGAGTGGACCCCGAGAGGTGAGAGGTGGACTCAGAGAGGTGAGGAGTGGACTCCGAGAGGTGAGGCGTGGACTCCGAGAAATGAGGAGTGTACACCGAGATTTGAGTGGTGGACTCTGAGAGGTGAGAAGTGGACTCCGAGAGGTGAGAAGTGGACTCTGAGAGGTGAGTGGTGGACTCCGAGAGGTGAGGAGTGGAACCCGAGAGGTGAGGGGTGGACTCCGAGAAGTGAGGGGTGGACACAGAGAGGTGAGGAGTGGACCCAGAGAAGTGAGGGGTGGACTCCGAGAGGTGAGTGGTGGACTACGAGAGGTGAGGAGAGGACTCCGAGAGGTGAGTGGTGGACTCCGAGAGGTGAGGGGTGGACTCGGAGAGATGAGGAGTGGACTCCGAGAGTTGAGTGGTGGACTCCGCGAGGTGAGGGGTGGACTCCGAGAGGTGAGGAGTGGACCCCGAGAGGTGAGGGGTGGACTCCGAGAGGTGAGGGGTGGACTCAGAGAGGTGAGAAGTGGACTCCGAGAGGTGAGTGGTGGACTCCGAGAGGTGAGGAGTGGACTCCGAGAGGTGAGTGGTGGGCTCCGAGAGGTGAGTGTTGGACTCCGAGAGGTGAGGGGTGAACTCCGAGAGGTGAGGAGTGGACTCCGAGAGGTGAGGGGTGAACTCCGAGAGGTGAGGAGTGGACTCCGAGAGGGGAGTGGTGGGCTCCGAGAGGTGAGTGGTGGACTCCGCGAGGTGAGGAGTGGACTCCGAGAGGTGAGTGGTGGACTCCGCGAGGTGAGGGGTGGACTGCAAGAGGTGAGGAGTGGAACGCGAGAGGTGATGGGTGGACTCCGAGAGGTGACGTGTGGACTCCGAGAGGTGAGGGGTGGACTTCGAGAGGTGAGGAGTGGACTCCGAGAGGTGAGTGGTTCGCTCCGAGAGGTGAGTGGTGGACTCCGCGAGGTGAGGAGTGGACTCCGAGAGGTGAGTGTTGGACTCCGCGAGGTGAGGGGTGGACTCCAAGAGGTGAGGAGTGGAACGCGAGAGGTGAGGGGTGGACTCCGAGAGGTGACGTGTGGACTCCGAGAGGTGAGGAGTGGACTCCGAGAGGTGAGTGGTGGACTCCGCGAGGTGAGGGGTGGACTCCGAGAGGTGAGGAGTGGACCCTGAGAGGTGAGGTGTGGACTCCGAGAGGTGAGGGGTGGACTCCGAGAGGTGAGGAGTGGACTCAGAGAGGTGAGGAGTGGACTCCGAGAGGTGAGGAGTGGACTCCGAGAGGTGAGAGGTGGACTCTGAGAGGTGAGGGGTGGACTCTGAGAGCTGAGGGCTGAACTCATAGAGGGGAGGAGTGGACCCCGAGAGGTGTGTGGTGGACCCCGAGATGTGAGGGGTGGACTCCGAGAGGTGAGTGGTGGACTCCGAGAAGTGAGGGGTGGACTCCGAGAGGGGATTATGGAGCCTGAAAGGTGAGGGGTGCACCCCAAGAGGTGAGTGGTGGACTCTGATAGGTGAGAGATGGACCCCGACAGGGAGTGGAGGACTCCGAGAGGGGAGGAGTGGACTCCGAGAGGTGAGTGGTGGACTCCAAGAGGTGAGGAGGGGACTCCGAGAGGTGAGGAGTGGACCCCGAGAGGTGAGTGGTGGACTCTGAGAGGTGAGGGGTGGACTCTGAGAGGTGAGTGGTGGACTCCGAGAGGTGAGGAGGGGACTCCGAGAGGTGAGGAGTGGACTCCGAGTGGTGAGGGGTGGACCCCGAGAGGTGAGTGGTGGACTCCGAGAGGTGAGGGGTGGACTCCGAGAGATGAGGAGTGGACTCCGAGAGTTGTGTGGTGGACTCCGCGAGGTGAGGGATGGACTCCGAGAGGTGAGGAGTGGACCCCGAGAGGTGAGAGGTGGACTCAGAGAGGTGAGGAGTGGACTCCAAGAGGTGAGGAGTGGACTCCAAGAGATGAGGAGTGTACACCGAGATTTGAGTGGTGGACTCCGAGAGGTGAGGAGTGGACTCCGAGAGGTGAGTGGTGGACTCCGAGAGGTGAGGGGTGGGCTCTGAGAGGTGAGTGGTGGACTCTGAGCGGTGAGTGGTGGACTCTGAGAGGTGAGGGATGGACTCCGAGAGATGAGGAGTGGACTCCTAGAGTTGCGTGGTGGACTCCGCGAGGTGAGGGGTGGACTCCGAGAGGTGAGGAGTGGACCCCGAGAGGTGAGAGGTGGACTCAGAGAGGTGAGGAGTGGACTCCGAGAGGTGAGGCGTGGACTCCGAGAAATGAGGAGTGTACACCGAGATTTGAGTGGTGGACTCTGAGAGGTGAGAAGTGGACTCCGAGAGGTGAGAAGTGGACTCTGAGAGGTGAGTGGTGGACTCCGAGAGGTGAGGAGTGGAACCCGAGAGGTGAGGGGTGGACTCCGAGAAGTGAGGGGTGGACACAGAGAGGTGAGGAGTGGACCCAGAGAAGTGAGGGGTGGACTCCGAGAGGTGAGTGGTGGACTACGAGAGGTGAGGAGAGGACTCCGAGAGGTGAGTGGTGGACTCCGAGAGGTGAGGGGTGGACTCGGAGAGATGAGGAGTGGACTCCGAGAGTTGAGTGGTGGACTCCGCGAGGTGAGGGGTGGACTCCGAGAGGTGAGGAGTGGACCCCGAGAGGTGAGGGGTGGACTCCGAGAGGTGAGGGGTGGACTCAGAGAGGTGAGAAGTGGACTCCGAGAGGTGAGTGGTGGACTCCGAGAGATGAGGGGTGGACTCCGAGAGGTGAGGAGTGTACACGGAGAGGTGAGTGGTGGACTCTGAGAGGTGAGAAGTAGACTCCGAGAGATGAGTGGTGGACTGCGAGAGGTGAGTGGTGGACTGCGAGAGGTGAGTGGTGGACTCCGAGAGGTGAGGAGTGGACCCCGAGAGGTGAGGGGAGGACTCCGAGAAGTGAGGGGTGGACACCGAGAGGTGAGGAGTGGACTCCGAGTGGTGAGGGGTGGACCCCGAGAGGTGAGTGGTGGACTCCGAGAGGTGAAGGGTGGACTCCGAGAGGTCAGTGGTGGACTCCGAGAGGAGATGGGTGGACTCCCAGAGACGATGGGTGGACTCCGAGAGGTGAGGAGTAGACTCAGAGATGAGTGGTGGACTCCGAGAGGTGAGGGGTGGACTCCGAGAAGTGAGTAGTGGACTCTGAGAGGTGAGTGGTGGACTCCGATAGGTGAGTGGTGGACTCCGATAGGTGAGTGGTGGACTCCGAGAGGTGAGGAGTGGACTCCGAGAGGTGAGTGGTGGACTCCGAGAGGTGAGTGGTGGACTCCGAGAGGTGAGGGGTGGACTCTGAGAGGTGATTGGTGGACTCTGAGAGGTGAGTGGTGGACTCCGAGAGGTGAGGGGTGGACTCCGAGAGATGAGGAGTGGACTCCGAGAGTTGAGGGGTGGACTCCGAGAGATGAGGGGTGGACTCCGAGGGATGAGGAGTGTACACCGAGATTTGAGTGGTGGACTCTGAGAGGTGAGAAGTGGACTCCGAGAGGTGAGGAGTGGACTCTGAGAGGTGAGTGGTTGACGCCGAGAGGTGAGGAGTGGACTCCGAGAGGTGAGTGGTGGGCTCCGAGAGGTGAGTGGTGGACTCCGCGAGGTGAGGAGTGGACTCCGAGAGGTGAGTGGTGGACTCCGCGAGGTGAGGGGTGGACTCCAAGAGGTGAGGAGTGGACCCCGAGAGGTGAGGGGTGGACTCCGAGAGGTGACGTTTGGACTCCGAGAGGTGAGGAGTGGACTCCGAGAGGTGAGTGGTGGACTCCGCGAGGTGAGGGGTGGACTCCGAGAGGTGAGGAGTGGACCCTGAGAGGTGAGGGGTGGACTCCGAGAGGTGAGGGGTGGACTCCGAGAGGTGAGGAGTGGACTCCGAGAGGTGAGGAGTGGACTCCAAGAGGTGAGAGGTGGACTCTGAGAAGTGAGGGGTGGACTCCGAGTGGTGAGGGGTGGACTCATTGAGGTGAGGAGTGGACCCCGAGAGGTGTGTGGTGGACCCCGAGATGTGAGGGGTGGACTCTGAGAGGTGAGTGGTGGACTCCGAGAGGTGAGGGGTGGACTCCGAGAGGTGATGATGGAGCCTGAAAGGTGAGGGGTGCACCCCAAGAGGTGAGTGGTGGACTCTGAGAGGTGAGAGATGGACCCCGAGAGGGAGTGGTGGACTCCGAGAAAGGAGGAGTGGACTCCGAGAGGTGAGTGGTGGACTCCGAGAGGTGAGAAGGGGACTCCGAGAGGTGAGGAGTGGACTCCGAGTGGTGAGGGGTGGACCGCGAGAGGTGAGTGGTGGACTCCGAGAGGTGAGGGGTGGACTCTGAGATGTGAGTGGTGGACTCCGAGAGGTGAGGGGTGGACTCCCAGAGGTGATGGGTGGACTACGAGAGATGAGGAGTAGACTCAGAGGTGAGTGGTGGTCTCCGAGAGGTGAGGGGTGGACTCCGAGAAGTGAGTAGTGGACTCCAAGAGGTGAGTGGTGGACTCCAAGAGATGAGGAGTGTACACCGAGATTTGAGTGGTGGACTCCGAGAGGTGAGGAGTGGACTCCGAGAGGTGAGTGGTGGACTCTGAGAGGTGAGAGATGGACCCCGAGAGGGAGTGGTGGACTCCGAGAAAGGAGGAGTGGACTCCGAGAGGTGAGTGGTGGACTCCGAGAGGTGAGAAGGGGACTCCGAGAGGTGAGGAGTGGACTCCGAGTGGTGAGGGGTGGACCGCGAGAGGTGAGTGGTGGACTCCGAGAGGTGAGGGGTGGACTCTGAGATGTGAGTGGTGGACTCCGAGAGGTGAGGGGTGGACTCCCAGAGGTGATGGGTGGACTACGAGAGATGAGGAGTAGACTCAGAGGTGAGTGGTGGTCTCCGAGAGGTGAGGGGTGGACTCCGAGAAGTGAGTAGTGGACTCCAAGAGGTGAGTGGTGGACTCCAAGAGATGAGGAGTGTACACCGAGATTTGAGTGGTGGACTCCGAGAGGTGAGGAGTGGACTCCGAGAGGTGAGTGGTGGACTCCGAGAGGTGAGGGGTGGGCTCTGAGAGGTGAGTGGTGGACTCTGAGCGGTGAGTGGTGGACTCTGAGAGGTGAGGGATGGACTCCGGGAGATGAGGAGTGGACTCCTACAGTTGAGTGGTGGACTCCGCGAGGTGAGGGGTGGACTCCGAGAGGTGAGGAGTGGACCCCGAGAGGTGAGAGGTGGACTCAGAGAGGTGAGGAGTGGACTCCGAGAGGTGAGGAGTGTACTCCGAGAGATGAGGAGTGTACACCGAGATTTGAGTGGTGGACTCTGAGAGGTGAGAAGTGGACTCCGAGAGGTGAGAAGTGGACTCTGAGAGGTGAGTGGTGGACTCCGAGAGGTGAGGAGTGGAACCCGAGAGGTGAGGGGTGGACTCCGAGAAGTGAGGGGTGGACACAGAGAGGTGAGGAGAGGACTCCGAGAGGTGAGTGGTGGACTCCGAGAGGTGAGTGGTGGACTACGAGAGGTGAGGAGAGGACTCCGAGAGGTGAGTGGTGGACTCCGAGAGGTGAGGGGTGGACTCGGAGAGATGAAGAGTGGACTCCGAGAGTTGAGTGGTGGACTCCGCGAGGTGAGGGGTGGACTCCGAGAGGTGAGGAGTGGACCCCAAGAGGTGAGGGGTGGACTCCGAGAGGTGAGGGGTGGACTCAGAGAGGTGAGAAGTGGACTCCGAGAGGTGAGTGGTGGACTCCGAGAGATGAGGGGTGGACTCCGAGAGGTGAGGAGTGTACACGGAGAGGTGAGTGGTGGACTCTGAGAGGTGAGAAGTAGACTCCGAGAGATGAGCGTTGGACTGCGAGAGGTGAGTGGTGGACTGCGAGAGGTGAGTGGTGGACTCCGAGAGGTGAGGAGTGGACCCCGAGAGGTGAGGGGAGGACTCCGAGAAGTGAGGGGTGGACACCGAGAGGTGAGGAGTGGACTCCGAGTGGTGAGGGGTGGACCCCGAGAGGTGAGTGGTGGACTCCGAGAGGTGAGGGGTGGACTCCGAGAGGTCAGTGGTGGACTCCGAGAGGTGAGGGGTGGACTCCCAGAGATGATGGGTGGACTCCGAGAGGTGAGGAGTAGACTCAGAGATGAGTGGTGGACTCCGAGAGGTGAGGGGTGGACTCCGAGAAGTGAGTAGTGGACTCTGAGAGGTGAGTGGTGGACTCCGATAGGTGAGTGGTGGACTCCGATAGGTGAGTGGTGGACTCCGAGAGGTGAGGAGTGGACTCCAAGAGGTGAGTGGTGGACTCCGAGAGGTGAGTGGTGGACTCCGAGAGGTGAGGTGGACTCTGAGAGGTGATTGGTGGACTCTGAGAGGTGAGTGGTGGACTCCGAGAGGTGAGGGGTGGACTCCGAGAGATGAGGAGTGGACTCCGAGAGTTGAGGGGTGGACTCCGAGAGATGAGGGGTGGACTCCGAGGGATGAGGAGTGTACACCGAGATTTGAGTGGTGGACTCTGAGAGGTGAGAAGTGGACTCCGAGAGGTGAGGAGTGGACTCTGAGAGGTGAGTGGTTGACGCCGAGAGGTGAGGAGTGGACTCCGAGAGGTGAGTGGTGGGCTCCGAGAGGTGAGTGGTGGACTCCGCGAGGTGAGGAGTGGACTCCGAGAGGTGAGTGGTGGACTCCGCGAGGTGAGGGGTGGACTCCAAGAGGTGAGGAGTGGACCCCGAGAGGTGAGGGGTGGACTCCGAGAGGTGACGTTTGGACTCCGAGAGGTGAGGAGTGGACTCCGAGAGGTGAGTGGTGGACTCCGCGAGGTGAGGGGTGGACTCCGAGAGGTGAGGAGTGGACCCTGAGAGGTGAGGGGTGGACTCCGAGAGGTGAGGGGTGGACTCCGAGAGGTGAGGAGTGGACTCCGAGAGGTGAGGAGTGGACTCCAAGAGGTGAGAGGTGGACTCTGAGAAGTGAGGGGTGGACTCAGAGTGGTGAGGGGTGGACTCATTGAGGTGAGGAGTGGACCCCGAGAGGTGTGTGGTGGACCCCGAGATATGAGGGGTGGACTCTGAGAGGTGAGTGGTGGACTCCGAGAGGTGAGGGGTGGACTCCGAGAGGTGATGATGGAGCCTGAAAGGTGAGGGGTGCACCCCAAGAGGTGAGTGGTGGACTCTGAGAGGTGAGAGATGGACCCCGAGAGGGAGTGGTGGACTCCGAGAAAGGAGGAGTGGACTCCGAGAGGTGAGTTGTGGACTCCGAGAGGTGAGAAGGGGACTCCGAGAGGTGAGGAGTGGACTCCGAGTGGTGAGGGGTGGACCGCGAGAGGTGAGTGGTGGACTCCGAGAGGTGAGGGGTGGACTCTGAGATGTGAGTGGTGGACTCCGAGAGGTGAGGGGTGGACTCCCAGAGGTGATGGGTGGACTACGAGAGATGAGGAGTAGACTCAGAGGTGAGTGGTGGTCTCCGAGAGGTGAGGGGTGGACTCCGAGAAGTGAGTAGTGGACTCCAAGAGGTGAGTGGTGGACTCCAAGAGATGAGGAGTGTACACCGAGATTTGAGTGGTGGACTCCGAGAGGTGAGGAGTGGACTCCGAGAGGTGAGTGGTGGACTCCGAGAGGTGAGGGGTGGGCTCTGAGAGGTGAGTGGTGGACTCTGAGCGGTGAGTGGTGGACTCTGAGAGGTGAGGGATGGACTCCGAGAGATGAGGAGTGGACTCCTAGAGTTGAGTGGTGGACTCCGCGAGGTGAGGGGTGGAGTCCGAGAGGTGAGGAGTGGACCCCGAGAGGTGAGAGGTGGACTCAGAGAGGTGAGGAGTGGACTCCGAGAGGTGAGGAGTGTACTCCGAGAGATGAGGAGTGTACACCGAGATTTGAGTGGTGGACTCTGAGAGGTGAGAAGTGGACTCCGAGAGGTGAGAAGTGGACTCTGAGAGGTGAGTGGTGGACTCCGAGAGGTGAGGAGTGGAACCCGAGAGGTGAGGGGTGGACTCCGAGAAGTGAGGGGTGGACACAGAGAGGTGAGGAGAGGACTCCGAGAGGTGAGTGGTGGACTCCGAGAGGTGAGTGGTGGACTACGAGAGGTGAGGAGAGGACTCCGAGAGGTGAGTGGTGGACTCCGAGAGGTGAGGGGTGGACTCGGAGAGATGAAGAGTGGACTCCGAGAGTTGAGTGGTGGACTCCGCGAGGTGAGGGGTGGACTCCGAGAGGTGAGGAGTGGACCCCGAGAGGTGAGGGGTGGACTCCGAGCGGTGAGGGGTGGACTCAGAGAGGTGAGAAGTGGACTCCGAGAGGTGAGTGGTGGACTCCGAGAGATGAGGGGTGGACTCCGAGAGGTGAGGAGTGTACACGGAGAGGTGAGTGGTGGACTCTGAGAGGTGAGAAGTAGACTCCGAGAGATGAGCGTTGGACTGCGAGAGGTGAGTGGTGGACTGCGAGAGGTGAGTGGTGGACTCCGAGAGGTGAGGAGTGGACCCCGAGAGGTGAGGGGAGGACTCCGAGAAGTGAGGGGTGGACACCGAGAGGTGAGGAGTGGACTCCGAGTGGTGAGGGGTGGACCCCGAGAGGTGAGTGGTGGACTCCGAGAGGTGAGGGGTGGACTCCGAGAGGTCAGTGGTGGACTCCGAGAGGTGAGGGGTGGACTCCCAGAGATGATGGGTGGACTCCGAGAGGTGAGGAGTAGACTCAGAGATGAGTGGTGGACTCCGAGAGGTGAGGGGTGGACTCCGAGAAGTGAGTAGTGGACTCTGAGAGGTGAGTGGTGGACTCCGATAGGTGAGTGGTGGACTCCTAAAGGTGAGTGGTGGACTCCGAGAGGTGAGGAGTGGACTCCAAGAGGTGAGTGGTGGACTCCGAGAGGTGAGTGGTGGACTCCGAGAGGTGAGGTGGACTCTGAGAGGTGATTGGTGGACTCTGAGAGGTGAGTGGTGGACTCCGAGAGGTGAGGGGTGGACTCCGAGAGATGAGGAGTGGACTCCGAGAGTTGAGGGGTGGACTCCGAGAGATGAGGGGTGGACTCCGAGGGATGAGGAGTGTACACCGAGATTTGAGTGGTGGACTCTGAGAGGTGAGAAGTGGACTCCGAGAGGTGAGGAGTGGACTCTGAGAGGTGAGTGGTTGACGCAGAGAGGTGAGGAGTGGACTCCGAGAGGTGAGTGGTGGGCTCCGAGAGGTGAGTGGTGGACTCCGCGAGGTGAGGAGTGGACTCCGAGAGGTGAGTGGTGGACTCCGCGAGGTGAGGGGTGGACTCCAAGAGGTGAGGAGTGGACCCCGAGAGGTGAGGGGTGGACTCCGAGAGGTGACGTTTGGACTCCGAGAGGTGAGGAGTGGACTCCGAGAGGTGAGTGGTGGACTCCGCGAGGTGAGGGGTGGACTCCGAGAGGTGAGGAGTGGACCCTGAGAGGTGAGGGGTGGACTCCGAGAGGTGAGGGGTGGACTCCGAGAGGTGAGGAGTGGACTCCGAGAGGTGAGGAGTGGACTCCAAGAGGTGAGAGGTGGACTCTGAGAAGTGAGGGGTGGACTCCGAGTGGTGAGGGGTGGACTCATTGAGGTGAGGAGTGGACCCCGAGAGGTGTGTGGTGGACCCCGAGATGTGAGGGGTCGACTCCGAGAGGTGAGTGGTGGACTCCGAGAGGTGAGGGGTGGACTCCGAGAGGTGATGATGGAGCCTGAAAGGTGAGGGGTGCACCCCAAGAGGTGAGTGGTGGACTCTGAGAGGTGAGAGATGGACCCCGAGAGGGAGTGGTGGACTCCGAGAAAGGAGGAGTGGACTCCGAGAGGTGAGTGGTGGACTCCGAGAGGTGAGAAGGGGACTCCGAGAGGTGAGGAGTGGACTCCGAGTGGTGAGGGGTGGACCCCGAGAGGTGAGTGGTGGGCTCCGAGAGGTGAGTGGTGGACTCCGCAAGGTCAGGAGTGGACTCCGAGAGCTGAGTGGTGGACTCCGCGAGGTGAGGGGTGGACTTCAAGAGGTGAGGAGTGGACCAAGAGAGGTGAGTGGTGGGCTCCGAGAGGTGAGTGGTGGACTCCGAGAGGTGACGTGTGGACTCCGAGAGGTGAGGAGTGGACTCCGAGAGGTGAGTGGTGGACTGAGTGTTGGACTCTGAGAGGTGACGAGTGGACCCCGAGAGGTGAGGGGAGGACTCCGAGAAGTGAGGGGTGGACACCGAGAGGTGAGGAGTGGAATCCGAGTGGTGAGGGATGGACCCCGAGAGGTGAGTGGTGGACTCCGAGAGGTGAGAGGTGGACTCCGAGAGGTCAGTGGTGGACTCCGAGAGGTGAGGGGTGGACTCCCAGAGATGATGGGTGGACTCCGAGAGGTGAGGAGTAGACTCAGAGGTGAGTGGTGGACTCCGAGAGGTGAGGGGTGGAATCCAAGAAGTGAGTAGTGGACTCCGAGAGGTGAGTGGTGGACTCCGATAGGTGAGTGGTGGACTCGGAGAGGTGAGTGGTGGACTCCGAGAGGTGAGGGGTGGACTCTGAGAGGTGAGTGGTGGACTCGGAGAGGTGAGTGGTGGACTCCGAGAGGTGAGGGGTGGACTCCGAGAGGTGAGGAGTGCACTCCGAGAGTTGAGGGGTGAACTCCGAGAGGTGAGGGGTGGACTCCGAGAGGTGAGGAGTGGACTCCGAGAGGTGAGTGGTGGACTCCGAGAGGTGAGGGGTGGACTCCGAGAGGTGATGATGGAGCCTGAAAGGTGAGGGGTGCACCCCTAGAGGTGAGTGGTGGACTCTGAGAGGTGAAAGATGGACCCCGAGAGGGAGTGGTGGACTCCGAGAGGGGAGGAGTGGACTCCGAGAGGTGAGTGGTGGACTCTGAGAGGTGAGGAGGGGACTCCGAGAGGTGAGGAGTGGACTCCGAGTGGTGAGGGGTGGACCCCGAGAGGTGAGTGGTGGCCTTCGAGAGGTGAGGAGTGGACCCCGAGAGGTGAGGGGTGGACTCCGAGAACTGAGGGGTGGACACCGAGAGGTGAGGAGTGGACCCAGAGAAGTGAGGGGTGGACTCCGAGAGGTGAGTGGTGGACTACGAGAGGTGAGGAGTGGACTCCGAGAGGTGAGTGGTGGACTCCGAGAGGTGAGTGGTGGACTCTGAGAGGTGAGGGGTGGACTCCGACACGTGAGGAGTGGACTCCAAGAGGTGATGAAGGAGTCTGAAAGGTGAGGGGTGGACTCCGAGAGGTGAGGGGTGGACTCTCAGGGGAGGAGTGGACTCCGAGAGGTGAGGGGTGGACTCTGAGAGGTGTGGAGTGGACTCCGAGAGTTGAGGGGTGAACTCCGAGAGGTGAGGGGTGGACTCTGAGAGGTGAGGAGTGGACTCCGAGAGGTGAGGGGTGGACTCCGAGAGGTGAGGAGTGGACTCCGAGAGGTGAGTGGTGGACTCCGAGAGGTGAGGGGTGAACTCCGAGAGGTGAGGAGTGGACTCCGGGAGGCGAGGGGTGAACTCCGAGAGGTGAGGCGTGGACTCCGAGAGGTGAGTGGTGGGCTCCGAGAGGTGAGTGGTGGACTCCGCAAGGTGAGGAGTGGACTCCGAGAGCTGAGTGGTGGACTCCGCGAGGTGAGGGGTGGACTTCAAGAGGTGAGGAGTGGACCAAGAGAGGTGAGTGGTGGGCTCCGAGAGGTGAGTGGTGGACTCCGAGAGGTGACGTGTGGACTCCGAGAGGTGAGGAGTGGACTCCGAGAGGTGAGTGGTGGACTCCGCGAGGTGAGGGGTGGACTCCGAGAGGTGAGGAGTGGACCCTGAGAGGTGAGGGGTGGACTCCGAGAGGTGAGGGGTGGAATCCGAGAGGTGAGGAGTGGACCCCGAGAGGTGTGTGGTGGACATCGAGATGTGAGGGGTGGACTCCGAGAGGTGAGTGGTGGAGTCCGAGAGGTGAGGGGTGGACTCCGAGAGGTGATGATGGAGCCTGAAAGGTGAGGGGTGCACCCCAGGAGGTGAGGGGTGGACTCCGAGAGGTGACGTGTGGACTCCGAGAGGTGAGGAGTGAACTCCGAGAGGTGAGTGGTGGACTCAGCGAGGTGAGGGGTGGACTCCGAGAGGTGAGGAGTGGACCCTGAGAGGTGAGGGGTGGACTCCGAAAGGTGAGGAGTGGACTCAGAGACGTGAGGAGTGGACTCCGAGAGGTGAGGAGTGAACTCCAAGAGGTCGGAGGTGGACTCTGAGAGGTGAGGGGTGGACTCCGAGAGGTGAGGGGTGGACTCTGAGAGGTGTGGAGTGGACTCCGAGAGTTGAGGGGTGAACTCCGAGAGGTGAGGGGTGGACTCTGAGAGGTGAGGAGTGGACTCCGAGAGGTGAGGGGTGGACTCCGAGAGGTGAGGAGTGGACTCCGAGAGGTGAGTGGTGGACTCCGAGAGGTGAGGGCTGAACTCCGAGAGGTGAGGAGTGGACTCCGAGAGGCGAGGGGTGAACTCCGAGAGGTGAGGAGTGGACTCCGAGAGGTGAGTGGTGGGCTCCGAGAGGTGAGTGGTGGACTCCGCGAGGTGAGGAGTGGACTCTGAGAGCTGAGTGGTGGACTCCGCGAGGTGAGGGGTGGACTTCAAGAGGTGAGGAGTGGACCAAGAGAGGTGAGTGGTGGGCTCCGAGAGGTGAGGGGTGGACTCCCAGAGGTGATGGGTGGACTCCGAGAGGTGAGGAGTAGACTCAGAGGTGAGTGGTGGACTCCGAGAGGTGAGGGGTGGACTCCGAGAAGTGAGTAGTGGACTCCGAGAGGTGAGTGGTGGACTCCGAGAGGTGAGGAGTGGACTCCGAGAGGTGAGTGGTGGACTCCGAGAGGTGAGGGGTGGGCTCTGAGAGGTGAGTGGTGGACTCCGAGAGGTGAGGGGTGGACCCAGAGAGGTGAGAAGTGGACTCCGAGAGGTGAGTGGTGGACTCCGAGAGGTGAGGAGTGGACCCCGAGAGGTGAGTGGTGGACTTGGAGCGTTGAGGAGTGGACTCCGAGAGGTGAGGGGTGGACTCCGAGAGGTGAGGGGTGGACCC
The DNA here is from genome assembly GCF_031143425.1 of Pleurodeles waltl. Taxonomy (NCBI): domain Eukaryota; kingdom Metazoa; phylum Chordata; class Amphibia; order Caudata; family Salamandridae; genus Pleurodeles; species Pleurodeles waltl. Next base: position 1,870,474,255 of record NC_090444.1, on the reverse strand, counting down.
TGAGATGTGAGGGGTCGACTCCGAGAGGTGAGGGGTCGACTCCTAGAGGTGAGGAGTGGACCCCGAGAGGTGTGTGGTGGACACCGAGATGTGAGGGGTGGACTCCGAGAGGTGAGTGGGGGACTCCGAGAGGTGAGAAGTGGACTCCGAGAGGTGAGTGGTGGACTCTGAGAGGTGAGGGGTGGACTCCGATAGGTGAGGAGCGGACTCCAAGAGGTGATGATGGAGTCTGAAAGGTGAGGGGTGGACTCCGAGAGGTGATGATGGAGTCTGAAAGGTGAGGGGTGGACTCCGAGAGGTGAGGGGTGGACTCCGAGAGGTGAGGATTGGACTCCGAGAGGTGAGGGCTGGACTCCGAGAGGTGAGGAGTGGACTCCGAGAGTTGAGGGGTGAACTCCGAGAGGTGAGGGGTGGACTCCGAGAGGTGAGGAGTGGACTCCGAGAGGTGAGGGGTGGACTTCGAGAGGTGAGGGGTGAACTCCGAGAGGTGAGGAGTGGACTCCGAGAGGTGAGTGGTGGGCTCCGAGAGGTGAGTGTTGGACTCCGAGAGGTGAGGGGTGAACTCCGAGAGGTGAGGAGTGGACTCCGAGAGGTGAGGGGTGAACTCCGAGAGGTGAGGAGTGGACTCCGAGAGGGGAGTGGTGGGCTCCGAGAGGTGAGTGGTGGACTCCGCGAGGTGAGGAGTGGACTCCGAGAGGTGAGTGGTGGACTCCGCGAGGTGAGGGGTGGACTGCAAGAGGTGAGGAGTGGAACGCGAGAGGTGATGGGTGGACTCCGAGAGGTGACGTGTGGACTCCGAGAGGTGAGGGGTGGACTTCGAGAGGTGAGGAGTGGACTCCGAGAGGTGAGTGGTTCGCTCCGAGAGGTGAGTGGTGGACTCCGCGAGGTGAGGAGTGGACTCCGAGAGGTGAGTGTTGGACTCCGCGAGGTGAGGGGTGGACTCCAAGAGGTGAGGAGTGGAACGCGAGAGGTGAGGGGTGGACTCCGAGAGGTGACGTGTGGACTCCGAGAGGTGAGGAGTGGACTCCGAGAGGTGAGTGGTGGACTCCGCGAGGTGAGGGGTGGACTCCGAGAGGTGAGGAGTGGACCCTGAGAGGTGAGGTGTGGACTCCGAGAGGTGAGGGGTGGACTCCGAGAGGTGAGGAGTGGACTCAGAGAGGTGAGGAGTGGACTCCGAGAGGTGAGGAGTGGACTTCGAGAGGTGAGAGGTGGACTCTGAGAGGTGAGGGGTGGACTCTGAGAGCTGAGGGCTGAACTCATAGAGGGGAGGAGTGGACCCCGAGAGGTGTGTGGTGGACCCCGAGATGTGAGGGGTGGACTCCGAGAGGTGAGTGGTGGACTCCGAGAAGTGAGGGGTGGACTCCGAGAGGGGATTATGGAGCCTGAAAGGTGAGGGGTGCACCCCAAGAGGTGAGTGGTGGACTCTGATAGGTGAGAGATGGACCCCGACAGGGAGTGGAGGACTCCGAGAGGGGAGGAGTGGACTCCGAGAGGTGAGTGGTGGACTCCAAGAGGTGAGGAGGGGACTCCGAGAGGTGAGGAGTGGACCCCGAGAGGTGAGTGGTGGACTCTGAGAGGTGAGGGGTGGACTCTGAGAGGTGAGTGGTGGACTCCGAGAGGTGAGGAGGGGACTCCGAGAGGTGAGGAGTGGACTACGAGTGGTGAGGGGTGGACCCCGAGAGGTGAGTGGTGGACTCCGAGAGGTGAGGGGTGGACTCCGAGAGATGAGGAGTGGACTCCGAGAGTTGTGTGGTGGACTCCGCGAGGTGAGGTATGGACTCCGAGAGGTGAGGAGTGGACCCCGAGAGGTGAGAGGTGGACTCAGAGAGGTGAGGAGTGGACTCCAAGAGGTGAGGAGTGGACTCCAAGAGATGAGGAGTGTACACCGAGATTTGAGTGGTGGACTCCGAGAGGTGAGGAGTGGACTCCGAGAGGTGAGTGGTGGACTCCGAGAGGTGAGGGGTGGGCTCTGAGAGGTGAGTGGTGGACTCTGAGCGGTGAGTGGTGGACTCTGAGAGGTGAGGGATGGACTCCGAGAGATGAGGAGTGGACTCCTAGAGTTGCGTGGTGGACTCCGCGAGGTGAGGGGTGGACTCCGAGAGGTGAGGAGTGGACCCCGAGAGGTGAGAGGTGGACTCAGAGAGGTGAGGAGTGGACTCCGAGAGGTGAGGCGTGGACTCCGAGAAATGAGGAGTGTACACCGAGATTTGAGTGGTGGACTCTGAGAGGTGAGAAGTGGACTCCGAGAGGTGAGAAGTGGACTCTGAGAGGTGAGTGGTGGACTCCGAGAGGTGAGGAGTGGAACCCGAGAGGTGAGGGGTGGACTCCGAGAAGTGAGGGGTGGACTCTGAGAGGTGAAAGATGGACCCCGAGAGGGAGTGGTGGACTCCGAGAGGGGAGGAGTGGACTCCGAGAGGTGAGTGGTGGACTCTGAGAGGTGAGGAGGGGACTCCGAGAGGTGAGGAGTGGACTCCGAGTGGTGAGGGGTGGACCCCGAGAGGTGAGTGGTGGCCTTCGAGAGGTGAGGAGTGGACCCCGAGAGGTGAGAGGTGGACTCCGAGAGATGAGGGGTGGACTCCGAGAGGTGAGGAGTGTACACGGAGAGGTGAGTGGTGGACTCTGAGAGGTGAGAAGTAGACTCCGAGAGATGAGTGGTGGACTGCGAGAGGTGAGTGGTGGACTGCGAGAGGTGAGTGGTGGACTCCGAGAGGTGAGGAGTGGACCCCGAGAGGTGAGGGGAGGACTCCGAGAAGTGAGGGGTGGACACCGAGAGGTGAGGAGTGGACTCCGAGTGGTGAGGGGTGGACCCCGAGAGGTGAGTGGTGGACTCCGAGAGGTGAGGGGTGGACTCCGAGAGGTCAGTGGTGGACTCCGAGAGGAGATGGGTGGACTCCCAGAGATGATGGGTGGACTCCGAGAGGTGAGGAGTAGACTCAGAGATGAGTGGTGGACTCCGAGAGGTGAGGGGTGGACTCCGAGAAGTGAGTAGTGGACTCTGAGAGGTGAGTGGTGGACTCCGATAGGTGAGTGGTGGACTCCGATAGGTGAGTGGTGGACTCCGAGAGGTGAGGAGTGGACTCCGAGAGGTGAGTGGTGGACTCCGAGAGGTGAGGGGTGGGCTCTGAGAGGTGAGTGGTGGACTCCGAGAGGTGAGGGGTGGACCCAGAGAGGTGAGAAGTGGACTCCGAGAGGTGAGTGGTGGACTCCGAGAGGTGAGGAGTGGACCCCGAGAGGTGAGTGGTGGACTTGGAGCGTTGAGGAGTGGACTCCGAGAGGTGAGGGGTGGACTCCGAGAGGTGAGGGGTGGACCCCGAGATGTGAGGGGTCGACTCCGAGAGGTGAGGGGTCGACTCCTAGAGGTGAGGAGTGGACCCCGAGAGGTGTGTGGTGGACACCGAGATGTGAGGGGTGGACTCCGAGAGGTGAGTGGGGGACTCCGAGAGGTGAGAAGTGGACTCCGAGAGGTGAGTGGTGGACTCTGAGAGGTGAGGGGTGGACTCCGATAGGTGAGGAGCGGACTCCAAGAGGTGATGATGGAGTCTGAAAGGTGAGGGGTGGACTCCGAGAGGTGATGATGGAGTCTGAAAGGTGAGGGGTGGACTCCGAGAGGTGAGGGGTGGACTCCGAGAGGTGAGGATTGGACTCCGAGAGGTGAGGGCTGGACTCCGAGAGGTGAGGAGTGGACTCCGAGAGTTGAGGGGTGAACTCCGAGAGGTGAGGGGTGGACTCCGAGAGGTGAGGAGTGGACTCCGAGAGGTGAGGGGTGGACTTCGAGAGGTGAGGGGTGAACTCCGAGAGGTGAGGAGTGGACTCCGAGAGGTGAGTGGTGGGCTCCGAGAGGTGAGTGTTGGACTCCGAGAGGTGAGGGGTGAACTCCGAGAGGTGAGGAGTGGACTCCGAGAGGTGAGGGGTGAACTCCGAGAGGTGAGGAGTGGACTCCGAGAGGGGAGTGGTGGGCTCCGAGAGGTGAGTGGTGGACTCCGCGAGGTGAGGAGTGGACTCCGAGAGGTGAGTGGTGGACTCCGCGAGGTGAGGGGTGGACTGCAAGAGGTGAGGAGTGGAACGCGAGAGGTGATGGGTGGACTCCGAGAGGTGACGTGTGGACTCCGAGAGGTGAGGGGTGGACTTCGAGAGGTGAGGAGTGGACTCCGAGAGGTGAGTGGTTCGCTCCGAGAGGTGAGTGGTGGACTCCGCGAGGTGAGGAGTGGACTCCGAGAGGTGAGTGTTGGACTCCGCGAGGTGAGGGGTGGACTCCAAGAGGTGAGGAGTGGAACGCGAGAGGTGAGGGGTGGACTCCGAGAGGTGACGTGTGGACTCCGAGAGGTGAGGAGTGGACTCCGAGAGGTGAGTGGTGGACTCCGCGAGGTGAGGGGTGGACTCCGAGAGGTGAGGAGTGGACCCTGAGAGGTGAGGTGTGGACTCCGAGAGGTGAGGGGTGGACTCCGAGAGGTGAGGAGTGGACTCAGAGAGGTGAGGAGTGGACTCCGAGAGGTGAGGAGTGGACTCCGAGAGGTGAGAGGTGGACTCTGAGAGGTGAGGGGTGGACTCTGAGAGCTGAGGGCTGAACTCATAGAGGGGAGGAGTGGACCCCGAGAGGTGTGTGGTGGACCCCGAGATGTGAGGGGTGGACTCCGAGAGGTGAGTGGTGGACTCCGAGAAGTGAGGGGTGGACTCCGAGAGGGGATTATGGAGCCTGAAAGGTGAGGGGTGCACCCCAAGAGGTGAGTGGTGGACTCTGATAGGTGAGAGATGGACCCCGACAGGGAGTGGAGGACTCCGAGAGGGGAGGAGTGGACTCCGAGAGGTGAGTGGTGGACTCCAAGAGGTGAGGAGGGGACTCCGAGAGGTGAGGAGTGGACCCCGAGAGGTGAGTGGTGGACTCTGAGAGGTGAGGGGTGGACTCTGAGAGGTGAGTGGTGGACTCCGAGAGGTGAGGAGGGGACTCCGAGAGGTGAGGAGTGGACTCCGAGTGGTGAGGGGTGGACCCCGAGAGGTGAGTGGTGGACTCCGAGAGGTGAGGGGTGGACTCCGAGAGATGAGGAGTGGACTCCGAGAGTTGTGTGGTGGACTCCGCGAGGTGAGGGATGGACTCCGAGAGGTGAGGAGTGGACCCCGAGAGGTGAGAGGTGGACTCAGAGAGGTGAGGAGTGGACTCCAAGAGGTGAGGAGTGGACTCCAAGAGATGAGGAGTGTACACCGAGATTTGAGTGGTGGACTCCGAGAGGTGAGGAGTGGACTCCGAGAGGTGAGTGGTGGACTCCGAGAGGTGAGGGGTGGGCTCTGAGAGGTGAGTGGTGGACTCTGAGCGGTGAGTGGTGGACTCTGAGAGGTGAGGGATGGACTCCGAGAGATGAGGAGTGGACTCCTAGAGTTGCGTGGTGGACTCCGCGAGGTGAGGGGTGGACTCCGAGAGGTGAGGAGTGGACCCCGAGAGGTGAGAGGTGGACTCAGAGAGGTGAGGAGTGGACTCCGAGAGGTGAGGCGTGGACTCCGAGAAATGAGGAGTGTACACCGAGATTTGAGTGGTGGACTCTGAGAGGTGAGAAGTGGACTCCGAGAGGTGAGAAGTGAACTCTGAGAGGTGAGTGGTGGACTCCGAGAGGTGAGGAGTGGAACCCGAGAGGTGAGGGGTGGACTCCGAGAAGTGAGGGGTGGACACAGAGAGGTGAGGAGTGGACCCAGAGAAGTGAGGGGTGGACTCCGAGAGGTGAGTGGTGGACTACGAGAGGTGAGGAGAGGACTCCGAGAGGTGAGTGGTGGACTCCGAGAGGTGAGGGGTGGACTCGGAGAGATGAGGAGTGGACTCCGAGAGTTGAGTGGTGGACTCCGCGAGGTGAGGGGTGGACTCCGAGAGGTGAGGAGTGGACCCCGAGAGGTGAGGGGTGGACTCCGAGAGGTGAGGGGTGGACTCAGAGAGGTGAGAAGTGGACTCCGAGAGGTGAGTGGTGGACTCCGAGAGATGAGGGGTGGACTCCGAGAGGTGAGGAGTGTACACGGAGAGGTGAGTGGTGGACTCTGAGAGGTGAGAAGTAGACTCCGAGAGATGAGTGGTGGACTGCGAGAGGTGAGTGGTGGACTGCGAGAGGTGAGTGGTGGACTCCGAGAGGTGAGGAGTGGACCCCGAGAGGTGAGGGGAGGACTCCGAGAAGTGAGGGGTGGACACCGAGAGGTGAGGAGTGGACTCCGAGTGGTGAGGGGTGGACCCCGAGAGGTGAGTGGTGGACTCCGAGAGGTGAGGGGTGGACTCCGAGAGGTCAGTGGTGGACTCCGAGAGGAGATGGGTGGACTCCCAGAGATGATGGGTGGACTCCGAGAGGTGAGGAGTAGACTCAGAGATGAGTGGTGGACTCCGAGAGGTGAGGGGTGGACTCCGAGAAGTGAGTAGTGGACTCTGAGAGGTGAGTGGTGGACTCCGATAGGTGAGTGGTGGACTCCGATAGGTGAGTGGTGGACTCCGAGAGGTGAGGAGTGGACTCCGAGAGGTGAGTGGTGGACTCCGAGAGGTGAGTGGTGGACTCCGAGAGGTGAGGGGTGGACTCTGAGAGGTGATTGGTGGACTCTGAGAGGTGAGTGGTGGACTCCGAGAGGTGAGGGGTGGACTCCGAGAGATGAGGAGTGGACTCCGAGAGTTGAGGGGTGGACTCCGAGAGATGAGGGGTGGACTCCGAGGGATGAGGAGTGTACACCGAGATTTGAGTGGTGGACTCTGAGAGGTGAGAAGTGGACTCCGAGAGGTGAGGAGTGGACTCTGAGAGGTGAGTGGTTGACGCCGAGAGGTGAGGAGTGGACTCCGAGAGGTGAGTGGTGGGCTCCGAGAGGTGAGTGGTGGACTCCGCGAGGTGAGGAGTGGACTCCGAGAGGTGAGTGGTGGACTCCGCGAGGTGAGGGGTGGACTCCAAGAGGTGAGGAGTGGACCCCGAGAGGTGAGGGGTGGACTCCGAGAGGTGACGTTTGGACTCCGAGAGGTGAGGAGTGGACTCCGAGAGGTGAGTGGTGGACTCCGCGAGGTGAGGGGTGGACTCCGAGAGGTGAGGAGTGGACCCTGAGAGGTGAGGGGTGGACTCCGAGAGGTGAGGGGTGGACTCCGAGAGGTGAGGAGTGGACTCCGAGAGGTGAGGAGTGGACTCCAAGAGGTGAGAGGTGGACTCTGAGAAGTGAGGGGTGGACTCCGAGTGGTGAGGGGTGGACTCATTGAGGTGAGGAGTGGACCCCGAGAGGTGTGTGGTGGACCCCGAGATGTGAGGGGTGGACTCTGAGAGGTGAGTGGTGGACTCCGAGAGGTGAGGGGTGGACTCCGAGAGGTGATGATGGAGCATGAAAGGTGAGGGGTGCACCCCAAGAGGTGAGTGGTGGACTCTGAGAGGTGAGAGATGGACCCCGAGAGGGAGTGGTGGACTCCGAGAAAGGAGGAGTGGACTCCGAGAGGTGAGTGGTGGACTCCGAGAGGTGAGAAGGGGACTCCGAGAGGTGAGGAGTGGACTCCGAGTGGTGAGGGGTGGACCGCGAGAGGTGAGTGGTGGACTCCGAGAGGTGAGGGGTGGACTCTGAGATGTGAGTGGTGGACTCCGAGAGGTGAGGGGTGGACTCCCAGAGGTGATGGGTGGACTACGAGAGATGAGGAGTAGACTCAGAGGTGAGTGGTGGTCTCCGAGAGGTGAGGGGTGGACTCCGAGAAGTGAGTAGTGGACTCCAAGAGGTGAGTGGTGGACTCCAAGAGATGAGGAGTGTACACCGAGATTTGAGTGGTGGACTCCGAGAGGTGAGGAGTGGACTCCGAGAGGTGAGTGGTGGACTCCGAGAGGTGAGGGGTGGGCTCTGAGAGGTGAGTGGTGGACTCTGAGCGGTGAGTGGTGGACTCTGAGAGGTGAGGGATGGACTCCGGGAGATGAGGAGTGGACTCCTACAGTTGAGTGGTGGACTCCGCGAGGTGAGGGGTGGACTCCGAGAGGTGAGGAGTGGACCCCGAGAGGTGAGAGGTGGACTCAGAGAGGTGAGGAGTGGACTCCGAGAGGTGAGGAGTGTACTCCGAGAGATGAGGAGTGTACACCGAGATTTGAGTGGTGGACTCTGAGAGGTGAGAAGTGGACTCCGAGAGGTGAGAAGTGGACTCTGAGAGGTGAGTGGTGGACTCCGAGAGGTGAGGAGTGGAACCCGAGAGGTGAGGGGTGGACTCCGAGAAGTGAGGGGTGGACACAGAGAGGTGAGGAGAGGACTCCGAGAGGTGAGTGGTGGACTCCGAGAGGTGAGTGGTGGACTACGAGAGGTGAGGAGAGGACTCCGAGAGGTGAGTGGTGGACTCCGAGAGGTGAGGGGTGGACTCGGAGAGATGAAGAGTGGACTCCGAGAGTTGAGTGGTGGACTCCGCGAGGTGAGGGGTGGACTCCGAGAGGTGAGGAGTGGACCCCGAGAGGTGAGGGGTGGACTCCGAGAGGTGAGGGGTGGACTCAGAGAGGTGAGAAGTGGACTCCGAGAGGTGAGTGGTGGACTCCGAGAGATGAGGGGTGGACTCCGAGAGGTGAGGAGTGTACACGGAGAGGTGAGTGGTGGACTCTGAGAGGTGAGAAGTAGACTCCGAGAGATGAGCGTTGGACTGCGAGAGGTGAGTGGTGGACTGCGAGAGGTGAGTGGTGGACTCCGAGAGGTGAGGAGTGGACCCCGAGAGGTGAGGGGAGGACTCCGAGAAGTGAGGGGTGGACACCGAGAGGTGAGGAGTGGACTCCGAGTGGTGAGGGGTGGACCCCGAGAGGTGAGTGGTGGACTCCGAGAGGTGAGGGGTGGACTCCGAGAGGTCAGTGGTGGACTCCGAGAGGTGAGGGGTGGACTCCCAGAGATGATGGGTGGACTCCGAGAGGTGAGGAGTAGACTCAGAGATGAGTGGTGGACTCCGAGAGGTGAGGGGTGGACTCCGAGAAGTGAGTAGTGGACTCTGAGAGGTGAGTGGTGGACTCCGATAGGTGAGTGGTGGACTCCGATAGGTGAGTGGTGGACTCCGAGAGGTGAGGAGTGGACTCCAAGAGGTGAGTGGTGGACTCCGAGAGGTGAGTGGTGGACTCCGAGAGGTGAGGTGGACTCTGAGAGGTGATTGGTGGACTCTGAGAGGTGAGTGGTGGACTCCGAGAGGTGAGGGGTGGACTCCGAGAGATGAGGAGTGGACTCCGAGAGTTGAGGGGTGGACTCCGAGAGATGAGGGGTGGACTCCGAGGGATGAGGAGTGTACACCGAGATTTGAGTGGTGGACTCTGAGAGGTGAGAAGTGGACTCCGAGAGGTGAGGAGTGGACTCTGAGAGGTGAGTGGTTGACGCCGAGAGGTGAGGAGTGGACACCGAGAGGTGAGTGGTGGGCTCCGAGAGGTGAGTGGTGGACTCCGCGAGGTGAGGAGTGGACTCCGAGAGGTGAGTGGTGGACTCCGCGAGGTGAGGGGTGGACTCCAAGAGGTGAGGAGTGGACCCCGAGAGGTGAGGGGTGGACTCCGAGAGGTGACGTTTGGACTCCGAGAGGTGAGGAGTGGACTCCGAGAGGTGAGTGGTGGACTCCGCGAGGTGAGGGGTGGACTCCGAGAGGTGAGGAGTGGACCCTGAGAGGTGAGGGGTGGACTCCGAGAGGTGAGGGGTGGACTCCGAGAGGTGAGGAGTGGACTCCGAGAGGTGAGGAGTGGACTCCAAGAGGTGAGAGGTGGACTCTGAGAAGTGAGGGGTGGACTCAGAGTGGTGAGGGGTGGACTCATTGAGGTGAGGAGTGGACCCCGAGAGGTGTGTGGTGGACCCCGAGATATGAGGGGTGGACTCTGAGAGGTGAGTGGTGGACTCCGAGAGGTGAGGGGTGGACTCCGAGAGGTGATGATGGAGCCTGAAAGGTGAGGGGTGCACCCCAAGAGGTGAGTGGTGGACTCTGAGAGGTGAGAGATGGACCCCGAGAGGGAGTGGTGGACTCCGAGAAAGGAGGAGTGGACTCCGAGAGGTGAGTGGTGGACTCCGAGAGGTGAGAAGGGGACTCCGAGAGGTGAGGAGTGGACTCCGAGTGGTGAGGGGTGGACCGCGAGAGGTGAGTGGTGGACTCCGAGAGGTGAGGGGTGGACTCTGAGATGTGAGTGGTGGACTCCGAGAGGTGAGGGGTGGACTCCCAGAGGTGATGGGTGGACTACGAGAGATGAGGAGTAGACTCAGAGGTGAGTGGTGGTCTCCGAGAGGTGAGGGGTGGACTCCGAGAAGTGAGTAGTGGACTCCAAGAGGTGAGTGGTGGACTCCAAGAGATGAGGAGTGTACACCGAGATTTGAGTGGTGGACTCCGAGAGGTGAGGAGTGGACTCCGAGAGGTGAGTGGTGGACTCCGAGAGGTGAGGGGTGGGCTCTGAGAGGTGAGTGGTGGACTCTGAGCGGTGAGTGGTGGACTCTGAGAGGTGAGGGATGGACTCCGAGAGATGAGGAGTGGACTCCTAGAGTTGAGTGGTGGACTCCGCGAGGTGAGGGGTGGAGTCCGAGAGGTGAGGAGTGGACCCCGAGAGGTGAGAGGTGGACTCAGAGAGGTGAGGAGTGGACTCCGAGAGGTGAGGAGTGTACTCCGAGAGATGAGGAGTGTACACCGAGATTTGAGTGGTGGACTCCGCGAGGTGAGGGGTGGACTCCAAGAGGTGAGGAGTGGACCCCGAGAGGTGAGGGGTGGACTCCGAGAGGTGACGTTTGGACTCCGAGAGGTGAGGAGTGGACTCCGAGAGGTGAGTGGTGGACTCCGCGAGGTGAGGGGTGGACTCCGAGAGGTGAGGAGTGGACCCTGAGAGGTGAGGGGTGGACTCCGAGAGGTGAGGGGTGGACTCTGAGAGGTGAGGAGTGGACTCCGAGAGGTGAGGAGTGGACTCCAAGAGGTGAGAGGTGGACTCTGAGAAGTGAGGGGTGGACTCAGAGTGGTGAGGGGTGGACTCATTGAGGTGAGGAGTGGACCCCGAGAGGTGTGTGGTGGACCCCGAGATATGAGGGGTGGACTCTGAGAGGTGAGTGGTGGACTCCGAGAGGTGAGGGGTGGACTCCGAGAGGTGATGATGGAGCCTGAAAGGTGAGGGGTGCACCCCAAGAGGTGAGTGGTGGACTCTGAGAGGTGAGAGATGGACCCCGAGAGGGAGTGGTGGACTCCGAGAAAGGAGGAGTGGACTCCGAGAGGTGAGTGGTGGACTCCGAGAGGTGAGAAGGGGACTCCGAGAGGTGAGGAGTGGACTCCGAGTGGTGAGGGGTGGACCGCGAGAGGTGAGTGGTGGACTCCGAGAGGTGAGGGGTGGACTCTGAGATGTGAGTGGTGGACTCCGAGAGGTGAGGGGTGGACTCCCAGAGGTGATGGGTGGACTACGAGAGATGAGGAGTAGACTCAGAGGTGAGTGGTGGTCTCCGAGAGGTGAGGGGTGGACTCCGAGAAGTGAGTAGTGGACTCCAAGAGGTGAGTGGTGGACTCCAAGAGATGAGGAGTGTACACCGAGATTTGAGTGGTGGACTCCGAGAGGTGAGGAGTGGACTCCGAGAGGTGAGTGGTGGACTCCGAGAGGTGAGGGGTGGGCTCTGAGAGGTGAGTGGTGGACTCTGAGCGGTGAGTGGTGGACTCTGAGAGGTGAGGGATGGACTCCGAGAGATGAGGAGTGGACTCCTAGAGTTGAGTGGTGGACTCCGCGAGGTGAGGGGTGGAGTCCGAGAGGTGAGGAGTGGACCCCGAGAGGTGAGAGGTGGACTCAGAGAGGTGAGGAGTGGACTCCGAGAGGTGAGGAGTGTACTCCGAGAGATGAGGAGTGTACACCGAGATTTGAGTGGTGGACTCTGAGAGGTGAGAAGTGGACTCCGAGAGGTGAGAAGTGGACTCTGAGAGGTGAGTGGTGGACTCCGAGAGGTGAGGAGTGGAACCCGAGAGGTGAGGGGTGGACTCCGAGAAGTGAGGGGTGGACACAGAGAGGTGAGGAGAGGACTCCGAGAGGTGAGTGGTGGACTCCGAGAGGTGAGTGGTGGACTACGAGAGGTGAGGAGAGGACTCCGAGAGGTGAGTGGTGGACTCCGAGAGGTGAGGGGTGGACTCGGAGAGATGAAGAGTGGACTCCGAGAGTTGAGTGGTGGACTCCGCGAGGTGAGGGGTGGACTCCGAGAGGTGAGGAGTGGACCCCGAGAGGTGAGGGGTGGACTCCGAGCGGTGAGGGGTGGACTCAGAGAGGTGAGAAGTGGACTCCGAGAGGTGAGTGGTGGACTCCGAGAGATGAGGGGTGGACTCCGAGAGGTGAGGAGTGTACACGGAGAGGTGAGTGGTGGACTCTGAGAGGTGAGAAGTAGACTCCGAGAGATGAGCGTTGGACTGCGAGAGGTGAGTGGTGGACTGCGAGAGGTGAGTGGTGGACTCCGAGAGGTGAGGAGTGGACCCCGAGAGGTGAGGGGAGGACTCCGAGAAGTGAGGGGTGGACACCGAGAGGTGAGGAGTGGACTCCGAGTGGTGAGGGGTGGACCCCGAGAGGTGAGTGGTGGACTCCGAGAGGTGAGGGGTGGACTCCGAGAGGTCAGTAGTGGACTCCGAGAGGTGAGGGGTGGACTCCCAGAGATGATGGGTGGACTCCGAGAGGTGAGGAGTAGACTCAGAGATGAGTGGTGGACTCCGAGAGGTGAGGGGTGGACTCCGAGAAGTGAGTAGTGGACTCTGAGAGGTGAGTGGTGGACTCCGATAGGTGAGTGGTGGACTCCGATAGGTGAGTGGTGGACTCCGAGAGGTGAGGAGTGGACTCCAAGAGGTGAGTGGTGGACTCCGAGAGGTGAGTGGTGGACTCCGAGAGGTGAGGTGGACTCTGAGAGGTGATTGGTGGACTCTGAGAGGTGAGTGGTGGACTCCGAGAGGTGAGGGGTGGACTCCGAGAGATGAGGAGTGGACTCCGAGAGTTGAGGGGTGGACTCCGAGAGATGAGGGGTGGACTCCGAGGGATGAGGAGTGTACACCGAGATTTGAGTGGTGGACTCTGAGAGGTGAGAAGTGGACTCCGAGAGGTGAGGAGTGGACTCTGAGAGGTGAGTGGTTGACGCAGAGAGGTGAGGAGTGGACTCCGAGAGGTGAGTGGTGGGCTCCGAGAGGTGAGTGGTGGACTCCGCGAGGTGAGGAGTGGACTCCGAGAGGTGAGTGGTGGACTCCGCGAGGTGAGGGGTGGACTCCAAGAGGTGAGGAGTGGACCCCGAGAGGTGAGGGGTGGACTCCGAGAGGTGACGTTTGGACTCCGAGAGGTGAGGAGTGGACTCCGAGAGGTGAGTGGTGGACTCCGCGAGGAGAGGGGTGTACTCCGAGAGGTGAGGAGTGGACCCTGAGAGGTGAGGGGTGGACTCCGAGAGGTGAGGGGTGGACTCCGAGAGGTGAGGAGTGGACTCCGAGAGGTGAGGAGTGGACTCCAAGAGGTGAGAGGTGGACTCTGAGAAGTGAGGGGTGGACTCCGAGTGGTGAGGGGTGGACTCATTGAGGTGAGGAGTGGACCCCGAGAGGTGTGTGGTGGACCCCGAGATGTGAGGGGTCGACTCCGAGAGGTGAGTGGTGGACTCCGAGAGGTGAGGGGTGGACTCCGAGAGGTGATGATGGAGCCTGAAAGGTGAGGGGTGCACCCCAAGAGGTGAGTGGTGGACTCTGAGAGGTGAGAGATGGACCCCGAGAGGGAGTGGTGGACTCCGAGAAAGGAGGAGTGGACTCCGAGAGGTGAGTGGTGGACTCCGAGAGGTGAGAAGGGGACTCCGAGAGGTGAGGAGTGGACTCCGAGTGGTGAGGGGTGGACCCCGAGAGGTGAGTGGTGGACTCCGAGAGGTGAGGGGTGGACTCTGAGATGTGAGTGGTGGACTCCGAGAGGTGAGGGGTGGACTCCCAGAGGTGATGGGTGGACTACGAGAGATGAGGAGTAGACTCAGAGGTGAGTGGTGGTCTCCGAGAGGTGAGGGGTGGACTACGAGAAGTGAGTAGTGGACTCCAAGAGGTGAGTGGTGGACTCCGAGAGGTGAGGGGTGGGCTCTGAGAGGTGCGTGGTGGACTCTGAGAGGTGAGTGGTGGACTCCGAGAGGTGAGGGGTGGACTCTGAGAGATGAGGAGTGGACTCCGAGAGTTGAGTGGTGGACTCCGCGAGGTGAGGGGTGGACTCCGAGAGGTGAGGAGTGGACCCCGAGAGGTGAGAGTTGGACTCAGAGAGGTGAGGGGTGGACTCCGAGAGGTGAGGAGTGTACACCGAGATTTGAGTGGTGGACTCCGAGAGGTGAGTGGTGGACTACGAGAGGTGAGGAGTGGACTCCGAGAGGTGATTGGTGGACTCCGAGAGGTGAGTGGTGGACTCCGAGAGGTGAGGGGTGGACTCAGAGAGGTGAGAAGTGGACTCCGAGAGGTGAGGAGTGGACTCTGAGAGGTGAGTGGTTGACGCCGAGAGGTGAGGAGTGGACTCCGAGAGGTGAGTGGTGGGCTCCGAGAGGTGAGTGGTGGACTCCGCGAGGTGAGGAGTGGACTCCGAGAGGTGAGTGGTGGACTCCGCGAGGTGATGGGTGGACTCCAAGAGGTGAGGAGTGGACCCCGAGAGGTGAGGGGTGGACTCCGAGAGGTGACGTTTGGACTCCGAGAGGTGAGGAGTGGACTCCGAGAGGTGAGTGGTGGACTCCGCGAGATGAGGGGTGGACTCCGAGAGGTGAGGAGTGGACCCTGAGAGGTGAGGGGTGGACTCCGAGAGGTGAGGGGTGGACTCCGAGAGGTGAGGAGTGGACTCCGAGAAGTGAGTAGTGGACTCTGAGAGGTGAGTGGTGGACTCCGATAGGTGAGTGGTGGACTCCGATAGGTGAGTGGTGGACTCCGAGAGGTGAGGAGTGGACTCCGAGAGGTGAGTGGTGGACTCCGAGAGGTGAGTGGTGGACTCCGAGAGGTGAGGGGTGGACTCTGAGAGGTGATTGGTGGACTCTGAGAGGTGAGTGGTGGACTCCGAGAGGTGAGGGGTGGACTCCGAGAGATGAGGAGTGGACTCCGAGAGTTGAGGGGTGGACTCCGAGAGATGAGGGGTGGACTCCGAGGGATGAGGAGTGTACACCGAGATTTGAGTGGTGGACTCTGAGAGGTGAGAAGTGGACTCCGAGAGGTGAGGAGTGGACTCTGAGAGGTGAGTGGTTGACGCAGAGAGGTGAGGAGTGGACTCCGAGAGGTGAGTGGTGGGCTCCGAGAGGTGAGTGGTGGACTCCGCGAGGTGAGGAGTGGACTCCGAGAGGTGAGTGGTGGACTCCGCGAGGTGAGGGGTGGACTCCAAGAGGTGAGGAGTGGACCCCGAGAGGTGAGGGGTGGACTCCGAGAGGTGACGTTTGGACTCCGAGAGGTGAGGAGTGGACTCCGAGAGGTGAGTGGTGGACTCCGCGAGGTGAGGGGTGGACTCCGAGAGGTGAGGAGTGGACCCTGAGAGGTGAGGGGTGGACTCCGAGAGGTGAGGGGTGGACTCCGAGAGGTGAGGAGTGGACTCCGAGAGGTGAGGAGTGGACTCCAAGAGGTGAGAGGTGGACTCTGAGAAGTGAGGGGTGGACTCCGAGTGGTGAGGGGTGGACTCATTGAGGTGAGGAGTGGACCCCGAGAGGTGTGTGGTGGACCCCGAGATGTGAGGGGTGGACTCCCAGAGGTGATGGGTGGACTACGAGAGATGAGGAGTAGACTCAGAGGTGAGTGGTGGTCTCCGAGAGGTGAGGGGTGGACTACGAGAAGTGAGTAGTGGACTCCAAGAGGTGAGTGGTGGACTCCGAGAGGTGAGGGGTGGGCTCTGAGAGGTGCGTGGTGGACTCTGAGAGGTGAGTGGTGGACTCCGAGAGGTGAGGGGTGGACTCTGAGAGATGAGGAGTGGACTCCGAGAGTTGAGTGGTGGACTCCGCGAGGTGAGGGGTGGACTCCGAGAGGTGAGGAGTGGACCCCGAGAGGTGAGAGTTGGACTCAGAGAGGTGAGGGGTGGACTCCGAGAGGTGAGGAGTGTACACCGAGATTTGAGTGGTGGACTCCGAGAGGTGAGTGGTGGACTACGAGAGGTGAGGAGTGGACTCCGAGAGGTGATTGGTGGACTCCGAGAGGTGAGTGGTGGACTCCGAGAGGTGAGGGGTGGACTCAGAGAGGTGAGAAGTGGACTCCGAGAGGTGAGTGGTGGACTCCGAGAGATGAGGGGTGGACTCCGAGAGGTGAGGAGTCTACACGGAGAGGTGAGTGGTGGACTCTGAGAGGTGAGAAGTAGACTCCGAGAGATGAGTGGTGGACTGCGAGAGGTGAGTGGTGGACTGCGAGAGGTGAGTGGTGGACTCCGAGAGGTGAGGAGTGGACCCCGAGAGGTGAGGGGAGGACTCCGAGAAGTGAGGGGTGGACACCGAGAGGTGAGGAGTGGACTCCGAGTGGTGAGGGGTGGACCCCGAGAGGTGAGTGGTGGACTCCGAGAGGTGAGGGGTGGACTCCGAGAGGTCAGTGGTGGACTCCGAGAGGTGAGGGGTGGACTCCGCGAGGTGAGGGGTGGACTCCGAGAGGTGAGGAGTGGACCCCGAGAGGTGAGGGGTGGACTCCGAGAGGTGACGTTTGGACTCCGAGAAGTGAGTAGTGGACTCTGAGAGGTGAGTGGTGGACTCCGATAGGTGAGGGGTGGACTCCGAGAGGTGAGTGGTGGACTCCGAGAGGTGAGGGGTGGACTCCGAGAGGTGAGTGGTGGACTCCGAGAGGTGAGGGGTGGACTCCGAGAGGTGAGGAGTGGACTCCAAGAGGTGAGAGGTGGACTCTGAGAAGTGAGGGGTGGACTCCGAGTGGTGAGGGGTGGACTCATTGAGGTGAGGAGTGGACCCCGAGAGGTGTGTGGTGGACCCCGAGATGTGAGGGGTGGACTCCGAGAGGTGAGTGGTGGACTCCGAGAGGTGAGGGGTGGACTCCGAGAGGTGATGATGGAGCCTGAAAGGTGAGGGGTGCACCCCAAGAGGTGAGTGGTGGACTCTGAGAGGTGAGAGATGGACCCCGAGAGGGAGTGGTGGACTCCGAGAAAGGAGGAGTGGACTCCGAGAGGTGAGTGGTGGACTCCGAGAGGTGAGAAGGGGACTCCGAGAGGTGAGGAGTGGACTCCGAGTGGTGAGGGGTGGACCCCGAGAGGTGAGTGGTGGACTCCGAGAGGTGAGGGGTGGACTCTGAGATGTGAGTGGTGGACTCCGAGAGGTGAGGGGTGGACTCCCAGAGGTGATGGGTGGACTACGAGAGATGAGGAGTAGACTCAGAGGTGAGTGGTGGTCTCCGAGAGGTGAGGGGTGGACTACGAGAAGTGAGTAGTGGACTCCAAGAGGTGAGTGGTGGACTCCGAGAGGTGAGGGGTGGGCTCTGAGAGGTGCGTGGTGGACTCTGAGAGGTGAGTGGTGGACTCCAAGAGGTGAGTGGTGGACTCCGAGAGGTGAGGGGTGGGCTCTGAGAGGTGAGTGGTGGACTCTGAGAGGTGAGTGGTGGACTCCGAGAGGTGAGGGGTGGACTCTGAGAGATGAGGAGTGGACTCCGAGAGTTGAGTGGTGGACTCCGCGAGGTGAGGGGTGGACTCCGAGAGGTGAGGAGTGGACCCCGATAGGTGAGAGTTGGACTCAGAGAGGTGAGGGGTGGACTCCGAGAGGTGAGGAGTGTACACCGAGATTTGAGTGGTGGACTCCGAGAGGTGAGTGGTGGACTACGAGAGGTGAGGAGTGGACTCCGAGAGGTGATTGGTGGACTCCGAGAGGTGAGTGGTGGACTCCGAGAGGTGAGGGGTGGACTCCGAGAGATGAGGAGTGGACTCCGAGAGTTGAGTGGTGGACTCCGAGAGGTGAGGAGTGGACCCCGAGAGGTGAGGGGTGGACTCAGAGAGGTGAGAAGTGGACCCCGAGAGGTGAGGGGTGGACTCAGAGAGGTGAGAAGTGGACTCCGAGAGGTGAGTGGTGGACTCCGAGAGGTGAGGAGTGTACACCGAGAGGTGAGTGGTGGACTCTGAGAGGTGAGAAGTAGACTCCGAGAGGTGAGAGTTGGACTCAGAGAGGTGAGGGGTGGACTCCGAGAGGTGAGGATTGTACACCGAGATTTGAGTGGTGGACTCCGAGAGGTGAGTGGTGGACTACGAGAGGTGAGGAGTGGACTCCGAGAGGTGATTGGTGGACTCCGAGAGGTGAGTGGTGGACTCCGAGAAATGAGGGGTGGACTCCGAGAGGTGAGTGGTGGACTCCGGGAGGTGAGGAGTGGACTCCGAGAGATGAGGAGTGGACTCCGAGAGTTGAGTGGTGGACTCCGAGAGGTGAGGAGTGGACCCCGAGAGGTGAGGGGTGGACTCAGAGAGGTGAGAAGTGGACTCCGAGAGGTGAGTGGTGGACTCCGAGAGGTGAGGAGTGTACACCGAGAGGTGAGTGGTGAACTCTGAGAGGTGAGAAGTAGACTCCGAGAGGTGAGGAGTGGACTCCGAGAGATGAGTGGTGGACTGCGAGAGGTGAGTGGTGGACTGCGAGTGGTGAGTGGTGGACTGCGAGAGGTGAGTGGTGGACTCCGAGAGGTGAGGAGTGGACCTCGAGAGGTGAGGGGAGGACTCTGAGAAGTGAGGGGTGGACACCGAGAGGTGAGGAGTGGACTCCGAGTGGTGAGGGGTGGACCCCGAGAGGTGAGTGGTGGACTCCGAGAGGTGAGGGGTGGATTCCGAGAGGTCAGTGGTGGACTCTGAGAGGTGAGGGGTGGACTCCCAGAGATGATGGGTGGACTCAGAGAGGTGAGGAGTAGACTCAGAGGTGAGTGGTGGACTCCGAGAAGTGAGGGTTGGACTCCGAGAAGTGAGTAGTGGACTCCGAGAGGTGAGTGGTGGACTCCGATAGGTGAGTGGTGGACTCCGAGAGGTGAGGGGTGGACTCTGAGAGGTGAGTTGTGGACTCTGAGAGGTGAGTGGTGGACCCCGAGAGGTGAGAGGTGGACTCAGAGAGGTGAGGAGTGGACTCCGAGAGGTGAGGAGTGGACTTCGAGAGATGAGGGGTGGACTCATTGAGGTGAGGAGTGGACCCCGAGAGGTGTGTGGTGGACCCCGAGATGTGAGGGGTGGACTCCGAGAGGTGAGTGGTGGGCTCCGAGAGGTGAGTGGTGGACTCCGCGAGGTGAGGAGTGGACTCCGAGAGGTGAGTGGTGGACTCCGCGAGGTGAGGGGTGGACTCCAAGAGGTGAGGAGTGGACCCCGAGAGGTGAGGGTTGGACTCCGAGAGGTGACGTGTGGACTCCGAGAGGTGAGGAGTGGACTCCGAGAGGTGAGTGGTGGACTCCGCGAGGTGAGGGGTGGACTCCGAGAGGTGAGGAGTGGACCCTGAGAGGTGAGGGGTGGACTCCGAGAGGTGAGGGGTGGACTCCGAGATGTGAGGAGTGGACTCAGAGAGGTGAGGAGTGGACTCCGAGAGGTGAGGAGTGGACTCCAAGAGGTGAGAGGTGGACTCTGAGAAGTGAGGGGTGGACTCCGAGTGGTGAGGGGTGGACTCATTGAGGTGAGGAGTGGACCCCAAGAGGTGTGTGGTGGACCCCGAGATGTGAGGGGTGGACTCCGAGAGGTGAGTGGTGGACTCCGAGAGGTGAGGGGTGGACTCCGAGAGGTGATGATGGAGCCTGAAAGGTGAGGGGTGCACCCCAAGAGGTGAGTGGTGGACTCTGAGAGATGAGAGATGGACCCCGAGAGGGAGTGGTGGACTCCGAGAAAGGAGGAGTGGACTCCGAGAGGTGAGTGGTGGACTCCGAGAGGTGAGGAGGGGACTCCGAGAGGTGAGGAGAGGACTCCGAGTGGTGAGGGGTGGACCCCGAGAGGTGAGTGGTGGACTCCGAGAGGTGAGGGGTGGACTCTGAGATGTGAGTGGAGGACTCCGAGAGGTGAGGGGTGGACTCCCAGAGGTGATGGGTGTAATCCGAGGGATGAGGAGTAGACTCAGAGGTGAGTGGTGGTCTCCGAGTGGTGAGGGGTGGACTCCGAGAAGTGAGTAGTGGACTCCGAGAGGTGAGTGGTGGACTCCGAGAGGTGAGTGGTGGACTCCGAGAGGTGAGGGGTGGGCTCTGAGAGGTGAGTGGTGGACTCTGAGAGGTGAGTGGTGGACTCCGAGAGGTGAGGGGTGGACTCCGAGAGATGAGGAGTGGACTCCGAGAGTTGAGTGGTGGACTCCGCGAGGTGAGGGGTGGACTCCGAGAGGTGAGGAGTGGACCCCGAGAGGTGAGAGGTGGACTCAGAGAGGTGAGGGGTGGACTCCGAGAGGTGAGGAGTGTACACCGAGATTTGAGTGGTGGACTCCGAGAGGTGAGTGGTGGACTACGAGAGGTGAGGAGTGGACTCCGAGAGGTGATTGGTGGACTCCGAGAGGTGAGTGGTGGACTCCGAGAGGTGAGGGGTGGACTCCGAGAGATGAGGGGTGGACTCCGAGAGGTGAGTGGTGGACTCCGAGAGGTGAGGAGTGGACTCCGAGAGATGAGGAGTGGACTCCGAGAGTTGAGTGGTGGACTCCGAGAGGTGAGGAGTGGACCCCGAGAGGTGAGGGGTGGACTCAGAGAGGTGAGAAGTGGACTCCGAGAGGTGAGTGGTGGACTCCGAGAGGTGAGGAGTGTACACCGAGAGGTGAGTGGTGGACTCTGAGAGGTGAGAAGTAGACTCCGAGAGGTGAGGAGTGGACTCCGAGAGATGAGTGGTGGACTGCGAGAGGTGAGTGGTGGACTGCGAGTGGTGAGTGGTGGACTGCGAGAGGTGAGTGGTGGACTCCGAGAGGTGAGGAGTGGACCTCGAGAGGTGAGGGGAGGACTCTGAGAAGTGAGGGGTGGACACCGAGAGGTGAGGAGTGGACTCCGAGTGGTGAGGGGTGGACCCCGAGAGGTGAGTGGTGGACTCCGAGAGGTGAGGGGTGGACTCCGAGAGGTG
Source organism: Pleurodeles waltl (assembly GCF_031143425.1). Lineage (NCBI taxonomy): Eukaryota > Metazoa > Chordata > Amphibia > Caudata > Salamandridae > Pleurodeles > Pleurodeles waltl. The sequence continues at coordinate 1,870,453,379 of NC_090444.1, read as the reverse complement.
AGGGGTGGACTCTGAGAGATGAGGAGTGGACTCCGAGAGTTGAGTGGTGGACTCCGCGAGGTGAGGGGTGGACTCCGAGAGGTGAGGAGTGGACCCCGAGAGGTGAGAGGTGGACTCAGAGAGGTGAGGGGTGGACTCCGAGAGGTGAGGAGTGTACACCGAGATTTGAGTGGTGGACTCCGAGAGGTGAGTGGTGGACTACGAGAGGTGAGGAGTGGACTCCGAGAGGTGATTGGTGGACTCCGAGAGGTGAGTGGTGGACTCCGAGAGGTGAGGGGTGGACTCCGAGAGATGAGGGGTGGACTCCGAGAGGTGAGTGGTGGACTCCGAGAGGTGAGGAGTGGACTCCGAGAGATGAGGAGTGGACTCCGAGAGTTGAGTGGTGGACTCCGAGAGGTGAGGAGTGGACCCCGAGAGGTGAGGGGTGGACTCAGAGAGGTGAGAAGTGGACTCCGAGAGGTGAGTGGTGGACTCCGAGAGGTGAGGAGTGTACACCGAGAGGTGAGTGGTGGACTCTGAGAGGTGAGAAGTAGACTCCGAGAGGTGAGGAGTGGACTCCGAGATATGAGTGGTGGACTGCGAGAGGTGAGTGGTGGACTGCGAGTGGTGAGTGGTGGACTGCGAGAGGTGAGTGATGGACTCCGAGAGGTGAGGAGTGGACCTCGAGAGGTGAGGGGAGGACTCTGAGAAGTGAGGGGTGGACACCGAGAGGTGAGGAGTGGACTCTGAGTGGTGAGGGGTGGACCCCGAGAGGTGAGTGGTGGACTCCGAGAGGTGAGGGGTGGACTCCGAGAGGTCAGTGGTGGACTCTGAGAGGTGAGGGGTGGACTCCCAGAGATGATGGGTGGACTCAGAGAGGTGAGGAGTAGACTCAGAGTTGAGTGGTGGACTCTGAGAAGTGAGGGGTGGACTCCGAGAAGTGAGTAGTGGACTCCGAGAGGTGAGTGGTGGACTCCGATAGGTGAGTGGTGGACTCAGAGAGGTGAGTGGTGGACTCCGAGAGGTGAGGGGTGGACTCTGAGAGGTGAGTTGTGGACTCTGAGAGGTGAGTGGTGGACCCCGAGAGGTGAGAGGTGGACTCAGAGAGGTGAGGAGTGGACTCCGAGAGGTGAGGAGTGGACTCCGAGAGATGAGGGGTGGACTCATTGAGGTGAGGAGTGGACCCCGAGAGGTGTGTGGTGGACCCCGAGATGTGAGGGGTGGACTCCGAGAGGTGAGTGGTGGGCTCCGAGAGGTGAGTGGTGGACTCCGCGAGGTGAGGGGAGGACTCTGAGAAGTGAGGGGTGGACACCGAGAGGTGAGGAGTGGACTCCGAGTGGTGAGGGGTGGACCCCGAGAGGTGAGTGGTGGACTCCGAGAGGTGAGGGGTGGACTCCGAGAGGTCAGTGGTGGACTCTGAGAGGTGAGGGGTGGACTCCCAGAGATGATGGGTGGACTCAGAGAGGTGAGGAGTAGACTCAGAGGTGAGTGGTGGACTCCGAGAAGTGAGGGGTGGACTCCGAGAAGTGAGTAGTGAACTCCGAGAGGTGAGTGGTGGACTCCGATAGGTGAGTGGTGGACTCAGAGAGGTGAGTGGTGGACTCCGAGAGGTGAGGGGTGGACTCTGAGAGGTGAGTGGTGGACTCTGAGAGGTGAGTGGTGGACTCCGAGAGGTGAGGGGTGGACTCCGAGAGATGAGGAGTGGACTCCGAGAGTTGAGTGGTGGACTCCGCGAGGTGAGGGGTGGACTCCGAGAGGAGAGGAGTGTTCCCCGAGAGGTGAGAGGTGGACTCAGAGAGTTGAGGAGTGGACTCCGAGAGGTGAGGAGTGGACTCCGAGAGATGAGGAGTGTACACCGAGATTTGAGTGGTGGACTCTGAGAGGTGAGAAGTGGACTCCGAGAGGTGAGAAGTGGACTCAGAGAGTTGAGGAGTGGACTCCGAGAGGTGAGGAGTGGACTCCGAGAGATGAGGAGTGTACACCGAGATTTGAGTGGTGGACTCTGAGAGGTGAGAAGTGGACTCCGAGAGGTGAGAAGTGGACTCTGAGAGGTGAGTGGTGGACTCCGAGAGGTGAGGAGTGGACCCCGAGAGGTGAGGGGTGGACTCCGAGAAGTGAGGGGTGGACACAGAGAGGTGAGGAGTGGACCCACAGAAGTGAGGGGTGGACTCCGAGAGGTGAGTGGTGGACTACGAGAGGTGAGGAGAGGACTCCGAGAGGTGAGTGGTGGACTCCGAGAGGTGAGGGGTGGACTCGGAGAGATGAGGAGTGGACTCCAAGAGTTGAGTGGTGGACTCCGCGAGGTGAGGGGTGGACTCCGAGACGTGAGGAGTGGACCCCGAGAGGTGAGGGGTGGACTCCGAGAGGTGAGGGGTGGACTCAGAGAGGTGAGAAGTAGACTCCGAGAGATGAGTGGTGGACTGCGAGAGGTGAGTGGTGGACTGCGAGAGGTGAGTGGTGGACTCTGAGAGGTGAGGAGTGGACCCCGAGAGGTGAGGGGAGGACTCCGAGAAGTGAGGGGTGGACACCGAGAGGTGAGGAGTGGACTCCGAGTGGTGAGGGGTGGACCCCGAGAGGTGAGTGGGGGACTCCGAGAGGTCAGGGGTGGACTCCGAGAGGTCAGTGGTGGACTCCGAGAGGTGAGGGGTGGACTCCCAGAGATGATGGGTGGACTCCGAGAGGTGAGGAGTAGACTCAGAGGTGAGTGGTGGACTCCGAGAGGTGAGGGGTGGACTCCAAGAAGTGAGTAGTGGACTCTGAGAGGTGAGTGGTGGACTCCGATAGGTGAGTGGTGGACTCCGATAGGTGAGTGGTGGACTCCGAGAGGTGAGGAGTGGACTCCGAGAGGTGAGTGGTGGACTCCGAGAGGTGAGTGGTGGACTCCGCGAGGTGAGGGGTGGACTCCGAGAGGCGAGGAGTGGACCCTGAGAGGTGAGGGGTGGACTCCGAGAGGTGAGGGGTGGACTCCGAGAGGTGAGGAGTGGACTCCGAGAGGTGAGGAGTGGACTCCAAGAGGTGAGAGGTGGACTCTGAGAAGTGAGGGGTGGACTCCGAGTGGTGAGGGGTGGACTCATTGAGGTGAGGAGTGGACCCCGAGAGGTGTGTGGTGGACCCCGAGATGTGAGGGGTGGACTCCGAGAGGTGAGTGGTGGACTCCGAGAGGTGAGGGGTGGACTCCGAGAGGTGATGATGGAGCCTGAAAGGTGAGGGGTGCACCCCAAGAGGTGAGTGGTGGACTCTGAGAGGTGAGAGATGGACCCCGAGAGGGAGTGGTGGACTCCGAGAAAGGAGGAGTGGACTCCGAGAGGTGAGTGGTGGACTCCGAGAGGTGAGAAGGGGACTCCGAGAGGTGAGGAGTGGACTCCGAGTGGTGAGGGGTGGACCCCGAGAGGTGAGTGGTGGACTCCGAGAGGTGAGGGGTGGACTCTGAGATGTGAGTGGTGGACTCCGAGAGGTGAGGGGTGGACTCCCAGAGGTGATGGGTGGACTACGAGAGATGAGGAGTAGACTCAGAGGTGAGTGGTGGTCTCCGAGAGGTGAGGGGTGGACTACGAGAAGTGAGTAGTGGACTCCAAGAGGTGAGTGGTGGACTCCGAGAGGTGAGGGGTGGGCTCTGAGAGGTGCGTGGTGGACTCTGAGAGGTGAGTGGTGGACTCCGAGAGGTGAGGGGTGGACTCTGAGAGATGAGGAGTGGACTCCGAGAGTTGAGTGGTGGACTCCGCGAGGTGAGGGGTGGACTCCGAGAGGTGAGGAGTGGACCCCGAGAGGTGAGAGTTGGACTCAGAGAGGTGAGGGGTGGACTCCGAGAGGTGAGGAGTGTACACCGAGATTTGAGTGGTGGACTCCGAGAGGTGAGTGGTGGACTACGAGAGGTGAGGAGTGGACTCCGAGAGGTGATTGGTGGACTCCGAGAGGTGAGTGGTGGACTCCGAGAGGTGAGGGGTGGACTCAGAGAGGTGAGAAGTGGACTCCGAGAAGTGAGTGGTGGACTCCGAGAGATGAGGGGTGGACTCCGAGAGGTGAGGAGTGTACACGGAGAGGTGAGTGGTGGACTCTGAGAGGTGAGAAGTAGACTCCGAGAGATGAGTGGTGGACTGCGAGAGGTGAGTGGTGGACTGCGAGAGGTGAGTGGTGGACTCCGAGAGGTGAGGAGTGGACCCCGAGAGGTGAGGGGAGGACTCCGAGAAGTGAGGGGTGGACACCGAGAGGTGAGGAGTGGACTCCGAGTGGTGAGGGGTGGACCCCGAGAGGTGAGTGGTGGACTCCGAGAGGTGAGGGGTGGACTCCGAGAGGTCAGTGGTGGACTCCGAGAGGTGAGGGGTGGACTCCCAGAGATGATGGGTGGACTCCGAGAGGTGAGGAGTAGACTCAGAGATGAGTGGTGGACTCCGAGAGGTGAGGGGTGGACTCCGAGAAGTGAGTAGTGGACTCTGAGAGGTGAGTGGTGGACTCCGATAGGTGAGTGGTGGACTCCGATAGGTGAGTGGTGGACTCCGAGAGGTGAGGAGTGGACTCCGAGAGGTGAGTGGTGGACTCCGAGAGGTGAGTGGTGGACTCCGAGAGGTGAGGGGTGGACTCCGAGAGATGAGGAGTGGACTCCGAGAGTTGAGGGGTGGACTCCGAGAGATGAGGGGTGGACTCCGAGGGATGAGGAGTGTACACCGAGATTTGAGTGGTGGACTCTGAGAGGTGAGAAGTGGACTCCGAGAGGTGAGGAGTGGACTCTGAGAGGTGAGTGGTTGACGCCGAGAGGTGAGGAGTGGACTCCGAGAGGTGAGTGGTGGGCTCCGAGAGGTGAGTGGTGGACTCCGCGAGGTGAGGAGTGGACTCCGAGAGGTGAGTGGTGGACTCCGCGAGGTGAGGGGTGGACTCCAAGAGGTGAGGAGTGGACCCCGAGAGGTGAGGGGTGGACTCCGAGAGGTGACGTTTGGACTCCGAGAGGTGAGGAGTGGACTCCGAGAGGTGAGTGGTGGACTCCGCGAGGTGAGGGGTGGACTCCGAGAGGTGAGGAGTGGACCCTGAGAGGTGAGGGGTGGACTCCGAGAGGTGAGGGGTGGACTCCGAGAGGTGAGGAGTGGACTCCGAGAGGTGAGGAGTGGACTCCAAGAGGTGAGAGGTGGACTCTGAGAAGTGAGGGGTGGACTCCGAGTGGTGAGGGGTGGACTCATTGAGGTGAGGAGTGGACCCCGAGAGGTGTGTGGTGGACCCCGAGATGTGAGGGGTGGACTCCGAGAGGTGAGTGGTGGACTCCGAGAGGTGAGGGGTGGACTCCGAGAGGTGATGATGGAGCCTGAAAGGTGAAGGGTGCACCCCAAGAGGTGAGTGGTGGACTCTGAGAGGTGAGAGATGGACCCCGAGAGGGAGTGGTGGACTCCGAGAAAGGAGGAGTGGACTCCGAGAGGTGAGTGGTGGACTCCGAGAGGTGAGAAGGGGACTCCGAGAGGTGAGGAGTGGACTCCGAGTGGTGAGGGGTGGACCCCGAGAGGTGAGTGGTGGACTCCGAGAGGTGAGGGGTGGACTCTGAGATGTGAGTGGTGGACTCCGAGAGGTGAGGGGTGGACTCCCAGAGGTGATGGGTGGACTACGAGAGATGAGGAGTAGACTCAGAGGTGAGTGGTGGTCTCCGAGAGGTGAGGGGTGGACTACGAGAAGTGAGTAGTGGACTCCAAGAGGTGAGTGGTGGACTCCGAGAGGTGAGGGGTGGGCTCTGAGAGGTGAGTGGTGGACTCTGAGAGGTGAGTGGTGGACTCCGAGAGGTGAGGGGTGGACTCTGAGAGATGAGGAGTGGACTCCGAGAGTTGAGTGGTGGACTCCGCGAGGTGAGGGGTGGACTCCGAGAGGTGAGGAGTGGACCCCGAGAGGTGAGAGTTGGACTCAGAGAGGTGAGGGGTGGACTCCGAGAGGTGAGGAGTGTACACCGAGATTTGAGTGGTGGACTCCGAGAGGTGAGTGGTGGACTACGAGAGGTGAGGAGTGGACTCCGAGAGGTGATTGGTGGACTCCGAGAGGTGAGTGGTGGACTCCGAGAGGTGAGGGGTGGACTCCGAGAGATGAGGGGTGGACTCCGAGAGGTGAGTGGTGGACTCCGGGAGGTGAGGAGTGGACTCCGAGAGATGAGGAGTGGACTCCGAGAGTTGAGTGGTGGTCTCCGAGAGGTGAGGAGTGGACCCCGAGAGGTGAGGGGTGGACTCAGAGAGGTGAGAAGTGGACTCCGAGAGGTGAGTGGTGGACTCCGAGAGGTGAGGAGTGTACACCGAGAGGTGAGTGGTGGACTCTGAGAGGTGAGAAGTAGACTCCGAGAGGTGAGGAGTGGACTCCGAGAGATGAGTGGTGGACTGCGAGAGGTGAGTGGTGGACTGCGAGTGGTGAGTGGTGGACTGCGAGAGGTGAGTGGTGGACTCCGAGAGGTGAGGAGTGGACCTCGAGAGGTGAGGGGAGGACTCTGAGAAGTGAGGGGTGGACACCGAGAGGTGAGGAGTGGACTCCGAGTGGTGAGGGGTGGACCCCGAGAGGTGAGTGGTGGACTCCGAGAGGTGAGGGGTGGATTCCGAGAGGTCAGTGGTGGACTCTGAGAGGTGAGGGGTGGACTCCCAGAGATGATGGGTGGACTCAGAGAGGTGAGGAGTAGACTCAGAGGTGAGTGGTGGACTCCGAGAAGTGAGGGTTGGACTCCGAGAAGTGAGTAGTGGACTCCGAGAGGTGAGTGGTGGACTCCGATAGGTGAGTGGTGGACTCCGAGAGGTGAGGGGTGGACTCTGAGAGGTGAGTTGTGGACTCTGAGAGGTGAGTGGTGGACCCCGAGAGGTGAGAGGTGGACTCAGAGAGGTGAGGAGTGGACTCCGAGAGGTGAGGAGTGGACTTCGAGAGATGAGGGGTGGACTCATTGAGGTGAGGAGTGGACCCCGAGAGGTGTGTGGTGGACCCCGAGATGTGAGGGGTGGACTCCGAGAGGTGAGTGGTGGGCTCCGAGAGGTGAGTGGTGGACTCCGCGAGGTGAGGAGTGGACTCCGAGAGGTGAGTGGTGGACTCCGCGAGGTGAGGGGTGGACTCCAAGAGGTGAGGAGTGGACCCCGAGAGGTGAGGGTTGGACTCCGAGAGGTGACGTGTGGACTCCGAGAGGTGAGGAGTGGACTCCGAGAGGTGAGTGGTGGACTCCGCGAGGTGAGGGGTGGACTCCGAGAGGTGAGGAGTGGACCCTGAGAGGTGAGGGGTGGACTCCGAGAGGTGAGGGGTGGACTCCGAGATGTGAGGAGTGGACTCAGAGAGGTGAGGAGTGGACTCCGAGAGGTGAGGAGTGGACTCCAAGAGGTGAGAGGTGGACTCTGAGAAGTGAGGGGTGGACTCCGAGTGGTGAGGGGTGGACTCATTGAGGTGAGGAGTGGACCCCAAGAGGTGTGTGGTGGACCCCGAGATGTGAGGGGTGGACTCCGAGAGGTGAGTGGTGGACTCCGAGAGGTGAGGGGTGGACTCCGAGAGGTGATGATGGAGCCTGAAAGGTGAGGGGTGCACCCCAAGAGGTGAGTGGTGGACTCTGAGAGATGAGAGATGGACCCCGAGAGGGAGTGGTGGACTCCGAGAAAGGAGGAGTGGACTCCGAGAGGTGAGTGGTGGACTCCGAGAGGTGAGGAGGGGACTCCGAGAGGTGAGGAGAGGACTCCGAGTGGTGAGGGGTGGACCCCGAGAGGTGAGTGGTGGACTCCGAGAGGTGAGGGGTGGACTCTGAGATGTGAGTGGAGGACTCCGAGAGGTGAGGGGTGGACTCCCAGAGGTGATGGGTGTAATCCGAGGGATGAGGAGTAGACTCAGAGGTGAGTGGTGGTCTCCGAGTGGTGAGGGGTGGACTCCGAGAAGTGAGTAGTGGACTCCGAGAGGTGAGTGGTGGACTCCGAGAGGTGAGTGGTGGACTCCGAGAGGTGAGGGGTGGGCTCTGAGAGGTGAGTGGTGGACTCTGAGAGGTGAGTGGTGGACTCTGAGAGGTGAGTGGTGGACTCCGAGAGTTGAGTGGTGGACTCCGCGAGGTGAGGGGTGGACTCCGAGAGGTGAGGAGTGGACCCCGAGAGGTGAGAGGTGGACTCAGAGAGGTGAGGGGTGGACTCCGAGAGGTGAGGAGTGTACACCGAGATTTGAGTGGTGGACTCCGAGAGGTGAGTGGTGGACTACGAGAGGTGAGGAGTGGACTCCGAGAGGTGATTGGTGGACTCCGAGAGGTGAGTGGTGGACTCCGAGAGGTGAGGGGTGGACTCCGAGAGATGAGGGGTGGACTCCGAGAGGTGAGTGGTGCACTCCGAGAGGTGAGGAGTGGACTCCGAGAGATGAGGAGTGGACTCCGAGAGTTGAGTGGTGGACTCCGAGAGGTGAGGAGTGGACCACGAGAGGTGAGGGGTGGACTCAGAGAGGTGAGAAGTGGACTCCGAGAGGTGAGTGGTGGACTCCGAGAGGTGAGGAGTGTACACCGAGAGGTGAGTGGTGGACTCTGAGAGGTGAGAAGTAGACTCCGAGAGGTGAGGAGTGGACTCCGAGAGATGAGTGGTGGACTGCGAGAGGTGAGTGGTGGACTGCGAGTGGTGAGTGGTGGACTGCGAGAGGTGAGTGGTGGACTCCGAGAGGTGAGGAGTGGACCTCGAGAGGTGAGGGGAGGACTCTGAGAAGTGAGGGGTGGACACCGAGAGGTGAGGAGTGGACTCCGAGTGGTGAGGGGTGGACCCCGAGAGGTGAGTGGTGGACTCCGAGAGGTGAGGGGTGGACTCCGAGAGGTGAGGGGTGGACTCTGAGAGATGAGGAGTGGACTCCGAGAGTTGAGTGGTGGACTCCGCGAGGTGAGGGGTGGACTCCGAGAGGTGAGGAGTGGACCCCGAGAGGTGAGAGGTGGACTCAGAGAGGTGAGGGGTGGACTCCGAGAGGTGAGGAGTGTACACCGAGATTTGAGTGGTGGACTCCGAGAGGTGAGTGGTGGACTACGAGAGGTGAGGAGTGGACTCCGAGAGGTGATTGGTGGACTCCGAGAGGTGAGTGGTGGACTCCGAGAGGTGAGGGGTGGACTCCGAGAGATGAGGGGTGGACTCCGAGAGGTGAGTGGTGGACTCCGAGAGGTGAGGAGTGGACTCCGAGAGATGAGGAGTGGACTCCGAGAGTTGAGTGGTGGACTCCGAGAGGTGAGGAGTGGACCCCGAGAGGTGAGGGGTGGACTCAGAGAGGTGAGAAGTGGACTCCGAGAGGTGAGTGGTGGACTCCGAGAGGTGAGGAGTGTACACCGAGAGGTGAGTGGTGGACTCTGAGAGGTGAGAAGTAGACTCCGAGAGGTGAGGAGTGGACTCCGAGATATGAGTGGTGGACTGCGAGAGGTGAGTGGTGGACTGCGAGTGGTGAGTGGTGGACTGCGAGAGGTGAGTGGTGGACTCCGAGAGGTGAGTGGTGCACTCCGAGAGGTGAGGAGTGGACTCCGAGAGATGAGGAGTGGACTCCGAGAGTTGAGTGGTGGACTCCGAGAGGTGAGGAGTGGACCCCGAGAGGTGAGGGGTGGACTCAGAGAGGTGAGAAGTGGACTCCGAGAGGTGAGTGGTGGACTCCGAGAGGTGAGGAGTGTACACCGAGAGGTGAGTGGTGGACTCTGAGAGGTGAGAAGTAGACTCCGAGAGGTGAGGAGTGGACTCCGAGAGATGAGTGGTGGACTGCGAGAGGTGAGTGGTGGACTGCGAGTGGTGAGTGGTGGACTGCGAGAGGTGAGTGGTGGACTCCAAGAGGTGAGGAGTGGAACGCGAGAGGTGAGGGGTGGACTCCGAGAGGTGACGTGTGGACTCCGAGAGGTGAGGAGTGGACTCCGAGAGGTGAGTGGTGGACTCCGCGAGGTGAGGGGTGGACTCCGAGAGGTGAGGAGTGGACCCTGAGAGGTGAGGGGTGGACCCCGAGAGGGAGTGGTGGACTCCGAGAGGGGAGGAGTGGACTCCGAGAGGTGAGTGGTGGACTCCGAGAGGTGAGGAGGGGACTCCGAGAGGTGAGGAGTGGACTCCGAGTGGTGAGGGGTGGACCCCGAGAGGTGAGTGGTGGACTCCGAGAGGTGAGGGGTGGACTCCGAGAGGTGAGGGGTGGACTCTGAGAGATGAGGAGTGGACTCCGAGAGTTGAGTGGTGGACTCCGCGAGGTGAGGGGTGGACTCCGAGAGGTGAGGAGTGGACCCCGAGAGGTGAGAGGTGGACTCAGAGAGGTGAGGGGTGGACTCCGAGAGGTGAGGAGTGTACACCGAGATTTGAGTGGTGGACTCCGAGAGGTGAGTGGTGGACTACGAGAGGTGAGGAGTGGACTCCGAGAGGTGATTGGTGGACTCCGAGAGGTGAGTGGTGGACTCCGAGAGGTGAGGGGTGGACTCCGAGAGATGAGAGGTGGACTCCGAGAGGTGAGTGGTGGACTCCGAGAGGTGAGGAGTGCACTCCGAGAGATGAGGAGTGGACTCCGAGAGTTGAGTGGTGGACTCCGAGAGGTGAGGAGTGGACCCCGAGAGGTGAGGGGTGGACTCAGAGAGGTGAGAAGTGGACTCCGAGAGGTGAGTGGTGGACTCCGAGAGGTGTGGAGTGTACACCGAGAGGTGAGTGGTGGACTCTGAGAGGTGAGAAGTAGACTCCGAGAGGTGAGGAGTGGACTCCGAGAGGTGAGGGGTGGACTCCGAGAGGTCAGTGGTGGACTCTGAGAGGTGAGGGGTGGACTCCCAGAGATGATGGGTGGACTCAGAGAGGTGAGGAGTAGACTCAGAGGTGAGTGGTGGACTCCGAGAAGTGAGGGGTGGACTCCGAGAAGTGAGTAGTGAACTCCGAGAGGTGAGTGGTGGACTCCGATAGGTGAGTGGTGGACTCAGAGAGGTGAGTGGTGGACTCCGAGAGGTGAGGGGTGGACTCTGAGAGGTGAGTGGTGGACTCTGAGAGGTGAGTGGTGGACTCCGAGAGGTGAGGGGTGGACTCCGATAGTTGAGTGGTGGACTCCGCGAGGTGAGGGGTGGACTCCGAGAGGTGAGGAGTGTTCCCCGAGAGGTGAGAGGTGGACTCAGAGAGTTGAGGAGTGGACTCCGAGAGGTGAGGAGTGGACTCCGAGAGATGAGGAGTGTACACCGAGATTTGAGTGGTGGACTCTGAGAGGTGAGAAGTGGACTCCGAGAGGTGAGAAGTGGACTCTGAGAGGTGAGTGGTGGACTCCGAGAGGTGAGGAGTGGACCCCGAGAGGTGAGGGGTGGACTCCGAGAAGTGAGGGGTGGACACAGAGAGGTGAGGAGTGGACCCACAGAAGTGAGGGGTGGACTCCGAGAGGTGAGTGGTGGACTACGAGAGGTGAGGAGAGGACTCCGAGAGGTGAGTGGTGGACTCCGAGAGGTGAGGGGTGGACTCGGAGAGATGAGGAGTGGACTCCAAGAGTTGAGTGGTGGACTCCGCGAGGTGAGGGGTGGACTCCGAGACGTGAGGAGTGGACCCGGAGAGGTGAGGGGTGGACTCCGAGAGGTGAGGGGTGGACTCAGAGAGGTGAGAAGTAGACTCCGAGAGATGAGTGGTGGACTGCGAGAGGTGAGTGGTGGACTGCGAGAGGTGAGTGGTGGACTCTGAGAGGTGAGGAGTGGACCCCGAGAGGTGAGGGGAGGACTCCGAGAAGTGAGGCGTGGACACCGAGAGGTGAGGAGTGGACTCCGAGTGGTGAGGGGTGGACCCCGAGAGGTGAGTGGGGGACTCCGAGAGGTCAGGGGTGGACTCCGAGAGGTCAGTGGTGGACTCCGAGAGGTGAGGGGTGGACTCCCAGAGATGATGGGTGGACTCCGAGAGGTGAGGAGTAGACTCAGAGGTGAGTGGTGGACTCCGAGAGGTGAGGGGTGGACTCCAAGAAGTGAGTAGTGGACTCTGAGAGGTGAGTGGTGGACTCCGATAGGTGAGTGGTGGACTCCGATAGGTGAGTGGTGGACTCCGAGAGGTGAGGAGTGGACTCCAAGAGGTGAGTGGTGGACTCCGAGAGGTGAGGGGTGGACTCTGAGAGGTGAGTGGTGGACTCTGAGAGGTGAGTGGTGGACTCCGAGAGGTGAGGGGTGGACTCCGAGAGATGAGGAGTGGACTCCGAGAGTTGAGGGGTGGACTATGTGAGGTGAGGGGTGGACTCCGAGAGGTGAGGAGTGGACCCCGAGAGGTGAGAGGTGGACTCAGAGAGGTGAGGAGTGGACTCCGAGAGGTGAGGAGTGGACTCCGAGAGATGAGGGGTGGACTCCGAGGGATGAGGAGTGTACACCGAGATTTGAGTGGTGGACTCTGAGAGGTGAGAAGTGGACTCCGAGAGGTGAGGAGTGGACTCTGAGAGGTGAGTGGTTGACGCCGAGAGGTGAGGAGTGGACTCCGAGAGGTGAGTGGTGGGCTCCGAGAGGTGAGTGGTGGACTCCGCGAGGTGAGGAGTGGACTCCGAGAGGTGAGTGGTGGACTCCGTGAGGTGAGGGGTGGACTCCGAGAGGTGACGTGTGGACTCCGAGAGGTGAGGAGTGGACTCCGAGAGGTGAGTGGTGGACTCCGCGAGGTGAGGGGTGGACTCCGAGAGGTGAGGAATGGACCCTGAGAGGTGAGGGGTGGACTCCGAGAGGTGAGGGGTGGACTCCGAGAGGTGAGGAGTGGACTCAGAGAGGTGAAGAGTGGACTCCGAGAGGTGAGGAGTGGACTCCAAGAGGTGAGAGGTGGACTCTGAGAAGTGAGGGGTGGACTCCGAGTGGTGAGGGGTGGACTCATTGAGGTGAGGAGTGGACCCCGAGAGGTGTGTGGTGGACCCCGAGATGTGAGGGGTGGACTCCGAGAGGTGAGTGGTGGACTCCGAGAGGTGAGGGGTGGACTCCGAGAGGTGATGATGGAGCCTGAAAGGTGAGGGGTGCACCCCAAGAGGTGAGTGGTGGACTCTGAGAGGTGAGAGATGGACCCCGAGAGGGAGTGGTGGACTCCGAGAAAGGAGGAGTGGACTCCGAGAGGTGAGTGGTGGACTCCGAGAGGTGAGGAGGGGACTCCGAGAGGTGAGGAGTGGACTCCGAGTGGTGAGGGGTGGACCCCGAGAGGTGAGTGTTGGACTCCGAGAGGTGAGGGGTGGACTCTGAGATGTGAGTGGTGGACTCCGAGAGGTGAGGGGTGGACTCCCAGAGGTGATGGGTGGACTCCGAGAGATGAGGAGTAGACTCAGAGGTGAGTGGTGGTCTCCGAGAGGTGAGGGGTGGACTCCGAGAAGTGAGTGGTGGACTCCGAGAGGTGAGTGGTGAACTCCGAGAGGTGAGGAGTGGACTCCGAGAGGTGAGTGGTGGACTCCGAGAGGTGAGGGGTGGGCTCTGAGAGGTGAGTGGTGGACTCTGAGACGTGAGTGGTGGACTCCGAGAGGTGAGGGGTGGACTCCGAGAGATGAGGAGTGGACTCCGAGAGTTGAGTGGTGGACTCCGCGAGGTTAGGGGTGGACTCCGAGAGGTGAGGAGTGGACCCCGAGAGGTGAGAGGTGGACTCAGAGAGGTGAGGGGTGGACTCCGAGAGGTGAGGAGTGTACACCGAGATTTGAGTGGTGGACTCCGAGAGGTGAGTGGTGGACTACGAGAGGTGAGGAGTGGACTCCGAGAGGTGATTGGTGGACTCCGAGAGGTGAGTTGTGGACTCCGAGAGGTGAGGGGTGGACTCCGAGAGATGAGGGGTGGACACCGAGAGGTGAGTGGTGGACTCCGAGAGGTGAGGAGTGGACTCCGAGAGATGAGGAGTGGACTCCGAGAGTTGAGTGGTGGACTCCGAGAGGTGAGGAGTGGACCCCGAGAGGTGAGGGGTGGACTCAGAGAGGTGAAGGGTGGACTCAGAGAGGTGAGAAGTGGACTCCGAGAGGTGAGTGGTGGACTCCGAGAGGTGAGGAGTGTACACCGAGAGGTGAGTGGTGGACTCTGAGAGGTGAGAAGTAGACTCCGAGAGGTGAGGAGTGGACTCCGAGAGATGAGTGGTGGACTGCGAGAGGTGAGTGGTGGACTGCGAGTGGTGAGTGGTGGACTGCGAGAGGTGAGTGGTGGACTCCGAGAGGTGAGGAGTGGACCTCGAGCGGTGAGGGGAGGACTCTGAGAAGTGAGGGGTGGACACCGAGAGGTGAGGAGTGGACTCCGAGGGGTGAGGGGTGGACCCCGAGTGGTGAGTGGTGGACTCCGAGAGGTGAGGGGTGGACTCCGAGATGTCAGTGGTGGACTCTGAGAGGTGAGGGGTGGACTCCCAGAGATGATGGGTGGACTCAGAGAGGTGAGGAGTAGACTCAGAGGTGAGTGGTGGACTCCGAGAAGTGAGGGGTGGACTCCGAGAAGTGAGTAGTGGACTCCGAGAGGTGAGTGGTGGACTCCGATAGGTGAGTGGTGGACTCAGAGAGGTGAGTGGTGGACTCCGAGAGGTGAGGGGTGGACTCTGAGAGGTGAGTGGTGGACTCTGAGAGGTGAGTGGTGGACTCCGAGAGGTGAGGGGTGGACTCCGAGAGATGAGGAGTGGACTCCGAGAGTTGAGTGGTGGACTCCGCGAGGTGAGGGGTGGACTCCGAGAGGTGAGGAGTGGACCCCGAGAGGGGAGAGAAGGACTCAGAGAGGTGAGGAGTGGACTCCGAGAGGTGTGGAGTGGACTCCGAGAGATGAGGGGTGGACTCCGAGAGATGAGGAGTGAACACCGAGGTTTGAGTGGTGGACTCTGAGAGGTGAGAAGTGGACTCCGAGAGGTGAGGAGTGGACTCTGAGAGGTGAGTGGTTGACTCCAAGAGGTGAGGAGTAGACCCCGAGAGGTGAGGGGTGGACTCCGAGAAGTGAGGGGTGGACACCGAGAGGTGAGGAGTGGACCCAGAGAAGTGAGGGGTGGACTCCGAGAGGTGAGTGGTGGACTACGAGGGGTGAGGAGTGCACTCCGAGAGGTGAGTGGTGGACTCCGAGAGGTGAGGGGTGGACTCAGAGAGGTGAGTGGAGGACTCCGAGAGGTGAGGGGTGGACTCCGAGAGGTCAGTGGTGGACTCCGAGAGGTGAGGGGTGGACTCCCAGAGATGATGGGTGGACTCCAAGAGGTGAGTGGTGGACTCCGAGAGGTGAGGGGTGGACTCCGAGAAGTGAGTAGTGGACTCTGAGAGGTGAGTGGTGGACTCCGATAGGTGAGTGGTGGACTCCGATAGGTGAGTGGTGGACTCCGAGAGGTGAGGAGTGGACTCCGAGAGGTGAGGAGTGGACTCCGAGAAGTGAGTAGTGGACTCCGAGAGGTGAGTGGTGGACTCCGAGAGGTGAGGAGTGGACTCCGAGAGGTGAGTGGTGGACTCCGAGAGGTGAGGGGTGGGCTCTGAGAGGTGAGTGGTGGACTCCGAGGGGTGAGGGGTGGACTCCGAGAGATGAGGAGTGGACTCCGAGAGTTGAGGGGTGGACTCCGAGAGGTGAGTGGTGGACTCCAAGAGGTGAGGAGTGGACTCCGAGAGGTGAGTGGTGGACTCCAAGAGGTGAGGAGTGGACACCGAGAGGGGATGATGGAGCCTGAAAGGTGGGGGGTGGACTCAAAGAGGTGAGGGGTGACCCTGAGATGTGGGGGTGGAGCCTGAGATGTGAGGAATGGACTCCGAGAGGTGAGGGGTGGACTCCGAAGGGTGCAGGAGCTGTGACAGATACGACAGACCGCCCCCAGGTGCGCCTCTGCGCTGTACATCTGCTTCCAAGCGCCAGGATACTTGAGAACAACGCACACATTGAGAAGCACATATGACACGATATTTGAGAACAAAGCACACATAGAGCAGCACATAGAGCAGCACATATTACACGATAGTTGGGAACAACGCATACATAGAGGAGCACATATGAGACGATAGTTGGGAACAACGCATACATAGAGGAGCACATAGAGCAGCACATATGACACAATAGATGGGAACAACGCATACATAGAGGAGCACATATGACACGATAGTTGGGAACAACGCACACATACAGGAGCACATATGACACGATAGTTGAGAACAACGCACATATAGAGCAGCACATATAACACGATATTTGAGAACAACGCAAACATAGAGCAGCACATATGACAGGATAGTTGGGAACAACGCATACATAGAGGAGCACATATGACACGATACTTGAGAACAACGCACACATAGAGCAGCACATATGACATGATATTTGAGAACAACGTACACATAGAGCAGCACATATGACACGATAGTTGGGAGCAACACACACATAGAGGAGGACATATGACACAATAGTTGAGAACAACGCATACATAGAGGAGCACATAGAGCTGCACATATGACACGATATTTGGGATCAACTCATACATAGAGGAGCACATATGAAACAATAGTTGGGAACAACGCATACATAGAGGAGCACAATCACACGATCCTTGAGAACAATGCACACATAGAGCAGCACATATGACACTATTTGAGAACAACGCACACATAGAGCAGCACATATAACACGATAGTTGAGAACAACGCACACATAGAGGAGCACATATGACACGATAGTTGGGAGCAACGCACAATTAGAGGTGCACATATGACACAATACTTGGGAACAACACATACATAGAGCAGCACATATGACACAATAGTTGGGAACAACGCATACATAGAGGAACACATATGACATGATAGTTGGGAACAACGCACACATAGAGGAGCACATATGATGTGATAGTTGGGAACAAGGCACATATAGAGCAGCACATATGACATGATAGTTGGGAACAATGCACACATAGAAGAGCATATATGACACGATAGTTGGGAACAACGCACACATAGAGGAACACATATGACACGATAATTGGGAACAACGCATACATAGAGGAGCACATATGATATGATAGTTGGGAAAAACGCTCACATGGAGAAACGCATATGATATGATAGTTGGGAGCAACGCACAGATAGAGGAGCACATATGACACGATAGTTAAGAACAACGCATACATAGAGGACCACATAGAGCAGCACATATGACACGATAGTTGGGAACAACTCATACATAGAGGAGCACATATGACACGATACTTGAGAACAACGCACACATGGAGCAGCACATATGACACAATACTTGAGAACAATGCACACATAGAGCAGCACATATGACATGATATTTGAGAACAACGCCCACATATAGCAGCACATATAACACGATAGTTGAGAACAACGCACACATAGAGGAGCACATATGACATGATAGTTGGGAACAACGCACACATAGAGGAGCACATATGACACAATACTTGGTAACAACGCACATATATAGCAGCACATATGACACGATAGTTGGGAACAACGCATACATAGAGGAGCACATATGACACAATAGTTGGGAACAACGCATACATAGAGGAGCCCATCTGACACGATACTTCAGAACAACGCACACATAGAGCGGCACATATAACACAATATTTGAGAACAACACACACATAGAGGAGCACATATGACACGATAGTTGGGAACAACGCGCGATTAGAGGAGCACATATGACACGATACTTCAGAACAACACACACATAGAGCAGCACATATAACACAATATTTGAGAACAACGCATACATAGAGCAGCACATATGACACGATAGTTGGGAACAATGCAAACATAGAGGAGCACATATGACACGATAGTTGGGAACAACTCATACATAGAGGAGCACATATGACATGATGGTTGGGAACAATGCACACACAGAAGAGCACATATGATGTGATAGTTGGGAACAACGCACATATAGAGCAGCACATATGACATGATAGTTGGGAAAAACGCACACATAGAAGAACATATATGACACAATAGTTGGGAACAACGCACACATAGAGGAACACATATGACACGATAATTGGGAACAACGCCCACATAGAGGAGCACATATGATATGATAGTTGGGAAAAACGCACACATAGAGAAAGACATATGATATGATAGTTGGGAACAACACATACATAGAGGAGCACATATGACACGATAGTTGAGAACAACGCATACATAGAGGAGCACACAGAGCAGCACATTTGACATGATAGTTGGGAACAACGCATACATAGAGGAGCACATATGACACGATAGTTGGGAACAACGCATAGATAGAGGATCACGTATGACACGATACTTGAGAACAATGCACACATAGAGCAGCACATATGACACGATATTTGAGAACAACGCACACATAGTGAAGCACATATGACACAATAGTTGGGAACAACGCACACATAGAGGAGCACATATGACACGATACTTGAGAACAACGCAGACATAGAGCAGCACATATGAGATGATATTTGAGAACAACGCACACATAGAGTAGCACATCTGACACCATAGTTGGGAACAACGCACACATAGAGCAGCACATAAGACATGATAGTTGAGAACAGCGCATTCATAGAGGAGCTCATATGATACGATAGTTGAGAACAACGCATACATAGAGGAGCACATAGAGCAGCACATATGACACGATAGTTGGGAACAACGCATACATAGAGGAGCACATATGACACGATACTTGGGAACAACGCACATATAGAGAAGCACATATGACACAATAGTTAGGAAAAACGCACACATAGAGGAGCACATCTGACACCATACTTGGGAACAACGCACACATAGAGCAGCACATATGACTCAATAGTTGGGAACAACGCACACATAGAGGAGCACATATGACACGATAGGTGGGAACAACGAACACATAGAGGAGCAAATAAGATATGATAGTTCGGAACAACGCACACATAGAGGAGCACATATGATATGATAGTTGGCAACTACGCATACATACAGGAGCACATAGAGCAGCACATATGACACGATAGTTAGGAACAATGCATACATGGAGGAGCTAACAATGCACACATAGAGCACCACATATGACACAATAGTTTGGAACAACACACACATAGAGGAGCCCATCTGACACAATATTTGAGAACAACGCTTACATAGAGCAGCACCTATGACACAATAGTTGAGAACAACGCATACATAGAGGAGCACATATGACACGATAGTTGGGAACAACGCACACATAGAAAAGCATATATGACACGATAGTTGGAAACAACGCATACATGGAGGAGCACATATGATACAATACTTGAGAACAACGCACACATAGAGCAGCACATATGACATGATATTTGAGAACAACGCACACATAGAGCAGCACATCTGACACGATAGTTGGGAACAACGCACACATAGAGGAGCACATATGACACGATAGTTGAGAACAGCGCATACATAGAGGAGCTCCTATGATACGATAGTTGAGAACAACGCATACATAGAGGAGCACATAGAGCAGCACATATGACACGATAGTTGGGAACAACGCATACATAGAGCAGCACATATGACACGAAATTTGAGAACAACGCACACATAGAGCAGCACATATAACACAATAGTTGAGAACAACGCACACATAGAGGAGCACATATGATATGATAGTTGGGAACAACGCACACATAGAGGAGCACATATGACACGATACTTGGTAACAACGCACACATAGAGCAGCACATATGACATGATGTTGGGAACAACGCATACATAGAGGAGCACATATGACACAATAGTTGGGAACAATGCATACATAGAGAAGCCCATCTGACACGATACTTCAGGAAAACGCACACATTAGAGCAGCACATATAACACGATATTTGGGAAAAAAGCACACATAGAGAAACACATATGACACGATAGTTGGGAACAACGCAAACATAGAGGAGCACATATGACACGATAGTTGGGAACAACGCATACATAGGGGAGCACATATGACAATATAGTTGGGAACAATGCACACATAGAGGAGCACATATGATGTGATAGTTGGGAACAACGCACATATAGAGCAGCAAACATGACATGATAGTTGGGAACAACGCACACATAGAAGAGCATATATGACACAATAGTTGGGAACAACGCACACATAGAGGAACACATATGACACGATAATTGTGAACAACGCACACATAAAGGAGCACATATGATATGATAGTTGGGAAAAACGCACACATAGAGAAACACATATGATATGATAGTTGGGAACAACGCATACATAGAGGAGCACATATGACACAATAGTTGAGAACAACGCATACATAGAGAGGCACATAGATCAGCACATTTGGCATGATAGTTGGGAACAACGCATACATAGAGGAGCACATATGACACGATAGTTGGGAACAACTCATACATAGAGGAGCACATATGACACGATACTTGAGAACAATGCACACATAGAGCACCACATATGACACAATAGTTGGGAACAACGCACACATAGAGGAGCACATATGACACGATAGTTGGGAAAAACGCACACATAGAGGAGCACATATGACACGATAGCTGGGAACAACGCATACATAGAGGAGCACATATGACATGATAGTTGGGAACAACGCACACATAAAGCAGCACATATCACACGATAGTTGGGAACAACGCATACATAGAGGAGCATATATGACATAATACTTGAGAACAACGCACACATAGAGGAGCACATATGACACGATAGTTGGGAACAACGCATACACAGAGGAGCACATATGACACGATACTGGAAAACAACGCACACATAGAGGAGCACATATGACATGATAGTTGGGAACAATGCATACACAGAGGAGCACATATGACAAAATAGTTGGGAACAACGCACACATAGAGGAGCACACCTTACACGATAGCTGGGAAAAACGCACACATAGAGGAGCACATATGACACGACAGTTGGGAACAATGCATACATAGAGGAGCACTTATGATATGATAGTTGGGAACAACGCACACATAGAGGAGCACATATGACACGATAGTTGGGAACAACGCACACATAGAGCAGCACATATGACACAATAGTTGGGAACAACGCCTACATAGAGGAGCACATATGACACGATACTTGAGAACAACGCACACATAGAGCAGCACATATGATATGATAGTTGGGAACAATGCACACATAGACCAGCACATATGATATGATAGTTGGGAACAACGCACACATAGAGCAGCACATATGATATGATAGTTGGGAACAATGCACACATAGAGCAGCACATATGATATGATAGTTGGGAGCAACACACACATAGAGGAGCACATCTGATACGATTCTTGAGAGCAACACATACATAGATGAGCACATATGACACGATAGTTGGGAACAACACACACATAGAGGAGCACAAATGACACGATAGTTGGGAAAAACGTACACATAGAGGAGCACATATGACACAATAGCTGGGAACAACGCATATATAGAGGAGCACATATGACACGATATTTGGGAACAACACACACATAAAGCAGCACATATGACACGATAGTTGGGAACAACGCATACATAGAGGAGCATATGTGACATAATACTTGAGAACAACGCACACATAGAGGAGCACATATGACACGATAGTTGGGAACAGCGCATACACAGAGGAGCACATATGACACGATACTGGAGAACAACGCACACATGGAGGAGCACATCTGACACGATAGTTGGGAACAACACACACATAGGGGGTCATTCCGACTCCGGCGGGCACCGCCCGCGAGGCGGAAACCGCCCAAACACCGCCCCGCGGTCAAATGACCGAGGGGAGCATTCCAACATTCCCGCTGGCCCAGCGGGAAAGCCCCAGCAAAGATGAAGCCGGCTCCGAATGGAGCCAGCGATTTTGCTGGGGTGCAACGGGTGCAGTTGCACCCGTCGCGATTTTCAGTGTCTGCCAAGCAGACACTGAAAATCTTAATGGGGCCCTGTTAGGGGGCCCCTGCAGTGCCCATGCCAATAGCATGGGCACTGCAGGGGCCCCCAGGGGCCCCACAACACCCGCTCCCCCCAGCCTCTTCCTGGCGGTGTAAACCGTCAGGAACAGGCTGGCGGGAAGGGGGTCGGAATCCCGATGGCGGCGCTGCATGCAGCGCCGCCATGGAGGATTCCCTGGGGCAGGGGAAAACCGGCGGGAAACCGCCGGTTCCCCTTTTCTGACCGCGGCTTTAACGCTGCGGTCAGAATTGCCCCGGAAGCACCGCCAGCCTGTTGGCGGTGCTTCCTCTGCCCTCTGCCCTGGCGGTTAGAAACCGCCAGGGTCAGATTGAGGGCCATAGAGTGGCACATATGACACTATAGTTGGGAACAACGCATACATAGAGGAGCACATATGATATGATAGTTGGGAACATCGCTCACATAGAGGAGCACATATGATATGATAGTTGGGAACAACGCACACATAGAGGAGCCCATGTGGCATGATACTTGAGAACAACGCACACATACAGGAGCACATATGACATGATACTTGGGAACAACGCACACATAGAGGAGCACATATGACACGATAGTTGGGAATAACGCACACATAGAAGAGCACATATGACACAATACTTGGGAACAACGCACACATAGAGGAGCACATAAGACACGATAATTGGGAACAACACACACAGAGGAGAATATATGACACAATAGTGGGGAACAACACACACATAGAGGAGCACATATGACACGATATTTGGGAACAACGCACACATAAAGCAGCACATATCACACGATAGTTGGGAACAACACACACATAGAGGAGCACATTTGACAGAATACTTGAGAAGAACGCACACATAGAGGAGCACATATGACACGATAGTTGGGAAAAACGCACACATAGAGGAGCACATATGACACGATAGCTTGGAACAACGCATACATAGAGGAGCACATATGACACGATATTTGGGAACAACGCACACATAAAGCAGCACATATCACATGATAGTATGGAACAACGCATACATAGAGGAGCATATATGACATAATACTTGAGAACAACGCACACATAGAGGAGCACATATGACACGATAGTTGGGAACAACGCACACATAGAGGAGCACATATGACATGATAGTTGGGAACAATGCATACACAGAGGAGCACATATGACAAAATAGTTGGGAACAACGCACACATAGAGGAGCACACCTTAAACGATAGCTGGGAAAAACGCACACATAGAGGAGCACATATGACACAACAGTTGGGAACAATGCATACATAGAGGAGCACATATGACACGATAGTTGGGAAAAACACACACATAGAACAGTACATATGACACAATAGTTGGGAACAACGCCTACGTAGAGAAGCACATATGACACGATACTTGAGAACAACGCACACATAGAGCAGCACATATGATATGATAGTTGGAAACAATGCACACATAGACCAGCACATATGATATGATAGTTGGGAACAACGCACACATAGAGCAGCACATATGATATGATAGTTGGGAACAATGCACACATAGAGCAGCACATATGATATGATAGTTGGGAGCAACACACACATAGAGGAGCACATCTGACACGATTCTTGAGAGGAACACATACATAGAGGAGCACATATGACACGATAGTTGGGAACAACGCATACATAGAGGAGCAAACATGACACAATAGTTGGGAACAACCCACACATAGAGGAGCACATCTGACAGAATACTTGAGAAGAACACACACATAGAGGAGCACACATGACATGATAGCCGGGAAAAACACACACATAGAGGAGCACATCTGATACGATAGTTGGGAACAACGCATACATAGAGCAGCACATATGACATGATAGTTGGGAACAACGCACACATAGAGCAGCACATATGACACGATAGTTGGGAACAACTCATACATAGAGGTGCACATGTGACACAATACTTGAGAACAACGCACACATAGAGGAGCTCATATTACACAATAGTTGGGAACAACGCACACATAGAGGAGCTCATCTGACACGATACTTGAGAACAACGCACACATAGAGGAGCACATATGACACGATACTTGGGAACAACGCACACATAGAGGATCACATATGACACAAGAGTTGGGAACAATTCATACATAGAGGAGCACATATGACACGATAGTTGGGAACAACGAACACATAGAGCAGCACATATGACACTGTAGTTGGGAACAACACATACATAAAGGAGCACATATGATATGATATTTGGGAACAACTCACACATAGAGGAGCACATATGATATGATAGTTGGGAACAACGCACACATAGAGGAGCACAAATGACACAATACTTGAGAACAACGCACACATAGAGGAGCACATATGACACGATTCTTTGGAACAACGCACACATAGAGTAGCACATATGACACGATAGTTGGGAACAACGCACACATAGAGGAGCACATAGAGCAGGATATATGACACAATAGTTGGGTACAACGCACACATAGTGGAGCACATATGACACGATAGTTGGGAACAACGCATACATAGAGGAGCACATATCATATGATACTTGAGAACAACACACATATAGAGGAGCACATATGACACGATAGTTGGGAACAATGCACACATAGAGGAGCACATGTGACACGATACTTGAGAACAACGCACACCTAGAGCAGCACATATGACAGGATAGTTTGGAACAACGCACAAATAGAGCAGCACATATGATGCGATAGTTGGGAACAACGCACACATAGAGGAGCACATATGACACGATAGTTGGGAACAACGCACACCTAGAGCAGCACATATGACACAATACTTGAGAACAACGCACACATAGAGCAGCACATATGACACAATACTTAAGATCAACGCACAGATAGAGGAGCACATATGATATGATGGTTGGGAACAACGCACACATAGAGGAGCACATCTGACACGATAGTTGGGAACAACGCACACATATAGGAGCACATATGCCATGATACTTGGGAACAATGCACACATAGAGGGGCACATATGACACGACAGTTGGGAACAACGCATACACAGAGGAGCACATATGACACAATACTTGGGAACAACGCACACATAGAGGAGCACATAAGACACGATAGTTGGGAACAACGCACACAGAGGAGAACATATGACACAATAGTGGGGAACAACACACACATAGAGGAGCACATTTGACAGAATACTTGAGAAGAACGCACACATAGAGGAGCACATATGACACGATAGTTGGGAAAAACGCACACATAGAGGAGCACATATGACACGATAGCTGGGAACAACGCATACATAGAGGAGCACATATGACACGATATTTGGGAACAACGCACACATAAAGCAGCACATATCACATGATAGTAGGGAACAACGCATACATAGAGGAGCATATATGACATAATACTTGAGAACAACGCACACATAGAGGAGCACATATGACACGATAGTTGGGAACAACGCATACACAGAGGAGCACATATGACACGATACTGGAGAACAACGCACACATAGAGGAGCACATATGACATGATAGTTGGGAACAATGCATACACAGAGGAGCACATATGACAAAATAGTTGGGAACAACGTACACATAGAGGAGCACACCTTAAACGATAGGTGGGAAAAACGCACACATAGAGGAGCACATATGACACGACAGTTGGGAACAATGCAT
Source organism: Pleurodeles waltl (assembly GCF_031143425.1). Lineage (NCBI taxonomy): Eukaryota > Metazoa > Chordata > Amphibia > Caudata > Salamandridae > Pleurodeles > Pleurodeles waltl. The sequence goes on along the minus strand of NC_090444.1, from coordinate 1,870,427,898 downwards.
ACATAGAGGAGCACATATGACACTATATTTGGGAAAAACACACACTTAGAACAGCACATATGACACAATAGTTGGGAACAACGCCTACGTAGAGAAGCACATATGACACGATACTTGAGAACAACGCACACATAGAGCAGCACATATGATATGATAGTTTGAAACAATGCACACATAGACCAGCACATATGATATGATAGTTGGGAACAATGCACACATAGAGCAGCACATATGATATGATAGTTGGGAGCAACACACACATAGAGGAGCACATCTGACACGATTCTTGAGAGCAACACATACATAGAGGAGCACATATGACACGATAGTTGGGAACAACACATACATAGAGGAGCACACATGACACAATAGTTGGGAACAACTCACACATAGAGGAGCACATCTGACATAATACTTGAGAAGAACACACACATAGAGGAGCACACATGACATGATAGCCGGGAAAAACACACACATAGAGGAGCACATCTGACACGATAGTTGGGAACAACGCATACATAGAGCAGCACATATGACATGATAGTTGGGAACAACGCACACATAGAGCAGCACATATGACACGATAGTTGGGAACAACTCATACATAGAGGAGCACATGTGACACAATACTTGAGAACAACGCACACATAGAGGAGCTCATATGACACAATAGTTGGGAACAACGCACACATAGAGGAGCTCATCTGACACGATACTTGAGAACAACGCACACATAGAGGAGCACATATGACACGATACTTGGGAACAACGCACACATAGAGGATCACATATGACACAAGAGTTGGGAACAATTCATACATAGAGGAGCACATATGACACGATAGTTGGGAACAACGAACACATAGAGCAGCACATATGACACTATAGTTGGGAACAACACATACATATAGGAGCACATATGATATGATATTTGGGAACAACGCACACATAGAGGAGCACATATGATATGATAGTTGGGAACAACGCACACATAGAGGAGCACAAATGACACAATACTTGAGAACAACGCACACATAGAGGAGCACATATGACACGATTCTTGGGAACAACGCACACATAGAGTAGCACATATGACACGATAGTTGGGAACAACGCACACATAGAGGAGCACATAGAGCAGCACATATGACACAATAGTTGGGAACAACGCACACATAGTGGAGCACATATGACACGATAGTTGGGAACAACGCATACACAGAGGAGCACATATGATATGATACTTGAGAACAGCACACATATAGAGGAGCACATATGACACGATAATTGGGAACAATGCACACATAGAGGAGCACATGTGACACGATACTTGAGAACAACGCACACCTAGAGCAGCACATATGACAGGATAGTTTGGAACAACGCACAAATAGAGCAGCACATATGATGCGATAGTTGGGAACAACGCACACATAGAGGAGCACATGAGACACGATAGTTGGGAACAACGCACACCTAGAGGAGCACATATGACACAATACTTGAGAACAACGCACACATAGAGCAGCATATATGACACAATACTTAAGATCAACGCACAGATAGAGGAGCACATATGATATGATGGTTGGGAACAACGCACACATAGAGGAGCACATCTGACACAATAGTTGGGAACAACGCACACATATAGGAGCACATATGACATGATACTTGGGAACAATGCACACATAGAGGGGCACATATGACACGACAGTTGGGAACAACGCATACACAGAGGAGCATATATGACACAATACTTGGGAACAACGCACACATAGAGGAGCACATCTGACAGAATATTTGAGAAGAACGCACATATAGATGAGCACATATGACACGATAGTTGGGAACAACGCACACATAGAGCAGCACATATGATATGATAGTTGAGAATAATGCACACATAGACCAGCACACAGGAAATGATAATTGGGAACAACGCACAAATAGAGCAGCACATATGATATGATAGTTGGGAACAATGCACACATAGAGCAGCACATATGATATGATAGTTGGGAGCAACACCTACACAGAGGAGCACATATGACACAATAGTTGGGAACAACGCACACATAGAGGAGCACATCTGACAGAACACTTGAAAAGAACACACACAGAGAGGAGCACATATGACACGATCGTTGGGAAAAACACACACATAGAGGAACACATATGACACGATAGTTGGGAACAACGCATACATAGAGGAGCACATATGACATGATAGTTCGGAACAAAGCACACATAGAGCAGCACATATGACACAATAGTTGGGAACAACGCATACATAGAGGAGCACATATGACACGATACTTGAGAGCAACGCACACATAGAGGAGAACATATGATACGATACTTGAGAACAATGCACACATAGAGGAGCTCATCTGACACGATACTTGAGAACAACGCACACATAGAGGAGCACATATGACACGATAGTTGGGAACAACGCACACATAGAGCAGTACATATGATATGATAGTTGGGAACAACGCACACATAGAGGACCATATAGAGCAGCACATATGACACGATAGTTGGGAACAATGCACACATAGCGGAGCACATATGAGACGATAGTTGGGAACAACGCACACATAGAGCAGCACATATGACACGATAGTTGGGAACAACGCCTACATAGAGGAGAACATATGACACAATACTTGAGAACAACGCATACATAGAGGAGCACATATGACACGATACTTGAGAACAATGCACACATAGAGGAGCTCATCTGACACGATACTTGACAACAACGCACAGATAGAGGAGCACATATGACACGATAGTTGGGAACAACGCACACATAGAGCAGTACATATGATATGATAGTTGGGAACAACGCACACATAGAGGACCACATAGAGCAGCACATATGACACGATAGTTGGGAACAATGCATACATAGCGGAGCACATATGAGACGATACTTGAGAACAATGCACACATAGAGGAGCACCTATGACACGATAGCTGGGAACAACGCACACATAGAGGAGCACATATGTCACGATACTTGAGAGCAACGCACACCTAGAGCAGCACATATGACAAGATAGTTGGGAACAACGCACACATAGAGCAGCACATATGACACGATAGTTTGGAACAATGCACACATAGAGGAGCACATATGACATGATAGTTGGGAACAACGGACACATTGAGGAGCACATATGACACGATAGTTGGGAACAACGCATACATAGAGGAGCACATATGACATGATAGTTGGGAACAACGCACACATAGAGCAGTACATATGACACAATAGTTGGGAACAACGCATACATAGAGGAGCACATATGACAAGATACTTGAGAACAACGCACACATAGAGGAGCACATCTGACACGATAGCTGGGAACAACGCACACATAGAGGAGCACATATGTCACGATACTTGAGAGCAACGCACACCTAGAGCAGCACATATGACAAGATAGTTGGGAACAACGCACACATAGAGCAGCACATATGACACGATAGTTGGGAACAATGCACACATAGAGGAGCACATATGACATGATAGTTGGGAACAACGCACACATTGAGGAGCACATATGACACGATAGTTGGGAACAACGCATACATAGAGGAGCACATATGACATGATAGTTGGGAAAAACACACACATAGAGGAGCACATATAACTCAATAGTCAGGAACAACGCATACATAGATGAGCACATATGACACGATACTTGCGAACAACGCACACATAGAGCAGCACATATGATATGATAGTTGGGAACAACGCACACATAGAGCAGTACATATGATATGATAGTTGGGAACAACGCACACATAGAGGAGCACATATGACACGATAGTTGGGAACAACGCACACCTAGAGGAGCACATATGACACAATACTTGAGAACAACGCACACATAGAGCAGCACATATGACACAATTCTTAAGATCAACGCACAGATAGAGGAGCACATATGATATGATGGTTGGGAACAACGCACACTTAGAGGAGCACATCTGACACGATAGTTGGGAACAACGCACACATAGAGGAGCACATATGACACAATAGTTGGGAAAAACACACACATAGAGGAGCACATATGACACGATAGTTGGGAACAACGCATACATAGAGGAGCACATATGACATGATAGTTCGGAACAACGCACACATAGAGCAGCACATATGACACGATAGTTGGGAATAACGCATACATAGAGGAGCACATACGACACGATACTTGAGAACAACGCACACATAGAGGAGCACATATGATACGATACTTGAGAACAATGCACACATAGAGGAGCTCATCTGAGACGATACTTGAGAACAACGAACTCATAGAGGAGCACATATGACACTATAGTTGGGAACAACGCACACATAGAGCAGTACATATGATATGATAGTTGGGAACAACGCACACATAGAGGACCACATAGAGCAGCACATATGATACGATATATGGGAACAATGCACACATAGCGGAGCACATATGAGACGATAGTTGGGAACAACACACACATAGAGCAGCACATATGACACAATAGTTGGGAACAACGCATACATAGAGGAGCACATATGACACAATACTTGAGAACAACGCACACATAGAGGAGCACATATGACACGATACTTGAGAACAATGCACACATAGAGGAGCTCATCTGACACGATACTTGACAACAACGCACACATAGAGGAGCACATATGACACGATAGTTGGGAACAACGCACACATAGAGCAGTATATATGATATGATAGTTGGGAACAACGCACACATAGAGGACCACATAGAGCAGCACATATGACACGATAGTTGGGAACAATGCACACATAGCGGAGCACATATGAGACGATAGTTGGGAACAGCGCACACATAGAGCAGCACATATGACATGATAGTTGGGAACAACGCATACATAGAGGAGCACATATGATACGATACTTGAGAACAATGCACACATAGAGGAGCACCTATGACACGATAGCTGGGAACAACACACACATAGAGGAGCACATATGTCACGATACTTGAGAACAACGCACACCTAGAGCAGCACATATGACAAGATAGTTGGGAACAACGCACACATAGAGCAGCACATATGACACGATAGTTGGGAACAATGCACACATAGAGGAGCACATATGACACGATAGTTGGGAACAACGCACACATAGAGGAGTGCATATGACAGAATAGTTGGGAACAACGCACATATAGAGCAGCACATATGACAAGATACCTGAGAACAACGCACACATATAGGAGCACATACGACATGATACTTGGGAACAACGCACACATAGAGGGGCACATATGACACGATAGTTGGGAACAACGCATACACAGAGGAGCGCATATGACACAATAGTTGGGAACAACGCACACATAGAGGAGCACATCTGACACGATAGTTGGGAAAAACACACACATAGAGGAGCACATATAACTCAATAGTCAGGAACAACGCATACATAGATGAGCACATATGACACGATACTTGAGAACAACGCACACATAGAGCAGCACATATGATATGATAGTTGGGAACAACGCACACATAGAGCAGTACATATGATATGATAGTTGGGAACAACGCACACATAGAGGACCACATAGAAGAGCACATATGACACGATAGTTGGGAACAATGCACACTTAGCGGAGCACATATGAGACGATAGTTGGGAACAACGCACACATAGAGCAGCACATATGACACGATAGTTATGAACAACGCATACATAGAGGAGCACATATGATACGATACTTGAGAACAATGCACACATAGAGGAGCACATACGACACGATAGTTGGGAACAACGCACACATAGAGGAGCACATATGACAAGATAGTTGGGAACAACGCACACATAGAGAAGCACATATGACACGATAGTTGGGAACAATGCACACATAGAGGAGCACATATGACACGATAGTTGGGAACAACGCACACATAGAGGAGCACATATGACAGAATACTTGAGAACAATGCACATATAGAGCAGCACATATGACATGATACTGGGGAACAACGCACACATAGAGGGGCACATATGACACGATAGTTGGGAACAACGCATTCACAGAGGAGCACATATGACACAATAGTTGGGAACAACGCACACATAGAGGAGCACATCTGACAGAAAACTTGAGAAGAACGCACACATAGAGGAGCACATATGACACGATAGTTGGGAAAAACGCACACATAGAGGAGCACATATAACTCAATAGTCGGGAACAACGCATACATAGTGGAGCACATATGACACGATAGTTGGGAACAACGCACACATAGAGCAGCACATATGACACAATAGTTGGGAACAATGCATACATAGATGAGCACACATGACACGATACTTGAGAACAACGCACACATAGAGCAGCACATATGATATGATAGTTGGGAACAACGCACACATAGAGCAGCACATATGATAGTTGGGAACAATGCACTCATAGAGCAGCACATATATGATATGATAGTTGGGAGCAACACCTACACAGAGGAGCACATATGACACAATAGTTGGGATGAACGCACGCATAGAGGAGCACATCTGACAGAATACTTGAGAAGAACACACACATAGAGGAGCACATATGACACGATAGTTGGGAAAAACACACACATAGAGGAGCACATATGACACGATACTTTAGAACAACGCACACCTAGAGCTGCACATATGATACGATAGTTTGGAACAACGCACAAATAGAGCAGCACATATGATGCGATAGTTGGGAGCAACGCACACATAGAGGAGCACATATGACACGATAGTTGGGAACAACGCACACCTAGAGGAGCACATATGACACAATACTTGAGAACAACGCACACATAGAGCAGCACATATGATACAATACTTAAGATCAACGCACACATAGAAGAGCACATATGATATGATGGTTGGGAACAACGCACACATAGAGGAGCACATCTGACACGATAGTTGGGAACAACGCACACATATAGGAGCACATATGACATGATAGTTGGGAACAATGCACACATAGAGCAGCACATATGATATGATAGTTGGGAGCAACACACACATAGAGGAGCACATCTGACACGATTCTTGAGAGCAACACATACATAGAGGAGCACATATGACACGATAGTTGGGAACAACGCATACATAGAGGAGCACACATGACACAATAGTTGGGAACAACTCACACATAGAGGAGCACATCTGACAGAATACTTGAGAAGAACACACACATAGAGGAGCACACATGACATGATAGCCGGGAAAAACACACACATAGAGGAGCACATCTGACACGATAGTTGAGAACAACGCATACATAGAGCAGCACATATGACATGATAGTTGGGAACAACGCACACATAGAGCAGCACATATGACACGATAGTTGGGAACAACTCATACATAGAGGAGCACATGTGACACAATACTTGAGAACAACGCACACATAGAGGAGCTCATATGACACAATAGTTGGGAACAACGCACACATAGAGGAGCTCATCTGACACGATACTTGAGAACAACGCACACATAGAGGAGCACATATGACACGATACTTGGGAACAACGCACACAAAGAGGATCACATATGACACAAGAGTTGGGAACAATTCATACATAGAGGAGCACATATGACACGATAGTTGGGAACAACAAACACATAGAGCAGCACATATGACACTATAGTTGGGAACAACACATACATATAGGAGGACATATGATATGATATTTGGGAACAACGCACACATAGAGGAGCACATATGATATGATAGTTGGGAACAACGCACACATAGAGGAGCACAAATGACACAATACTTGAGAACAACGCACACATAGAGGAGCACATATGACACGATTCTTGGGAACAACGCACACATAGAGTAGCACATATGACACGATAGTTGGGAACAACGCACACATAGAGGAGCACATAGAGCAGCACATATGACACAATAGTTGGGAACAACGCACACATAGTGGAGCACATATGACATGATAGTTGGGAACAACGCATACACAGAGGAGCACATATGATATGATACTTGAGAACAACACACATATAGAGGAGCACATATGTCACGATAGTTGGGAACAATGCACACATAGAGGAGCACATGTGACACGATACTTGAGAACAACTCACACCTAGAGCAGCACATATGACAGGATAGTTTGGAACAACGCACAAATAGAGCAGCACATATGATGCGATAGTTGGGAACAACGCACACATAGTGGAGCACATATGACACGATAGTTGGGAACAACGCACACCTAGAGGAGCACATATGACACAATACTTGAGAACAACGCACACATAGAGCAGCATATATGACACAATACTTAAGATCAATGCACAGATAGAGGAGCACATATGATATGATGGTTGGGAACAACGCACACATAGAGGAGCACATCTGACACGATAGTTGGGAACAACGCACACATATAGGAGCACATATGACATGATACTTGGGAACAATGCACACATAGAGGGGCACATATGACACGACAGTTGGGAACAACGCATACACAGAGGAGCATATATGACACAATACTTGGGAACAACGCACACATAGAGGAGCACATCTGACAGAATATTTGAGAAGAACGCACATATAGATGAGCAAATATGACACAATAGTTGGGAACAACGCACACATAGAGCAGCACATATGATATGATAGTTGGGAACAATGCACACATAGACCAGCACACATGAAATGATAATTGGGAACAACGCACAAATAGAGCAGCACATATGATATGATAGTTGGGAACAATGCACACATAGAGCAGCACATATGATATGATAGTTGGGAGCAACACCTACACAGAGGAGCACATATGACACAATAGTTGGGAACAACGCACACATAGAGGAGCACATCTGACAGAACACTTGAAAAGAACACACACATAGAGGAGCACATATGACACGATCGTTGGGAAAAACACACACATAGAGGAACACATATGACACGATAGTTGGGAACAACGCATACATAGAGGAGCACATATGACATAATAGTTCGGAACAACGCACACATAGAGCAGCACATATGACACAATAGTTGGGAACAACGCATACATAGAGGAGCACATATGACACAATACTTGAGAGCAACGCACACATAGAGGAGAACATATGATACGATACTTGAGAACAATGCACACATAGAGGAGCTCATCTGACACGATACTTGAGAACAACGCACACATAGAGGAGCACATATGACACGATAGTTGGGAACAACGCACACATAGAGCAGTACATATGATATGATAGTTGGGAACAACGCACACATAGAGGACCGTATAGAGCAGCACATATGACACGATAGTTGGGAACAATGCACACATAGCGGAGCACATATGAGACGATAGTTGGGAACAACGCACACATAGAGCAGCACATATGACACGATAGTTGGGAACAACGCCTACATAGAGGAGAACATATGACACAATACTTGAGAACAACGCATACATAGAGGAGCACATATGACACGATACTTGAGAACAATGCACACATAGAGGAGCTCATCTGACACGATACTTGACAACAACGCACACATAGAGGAGCACATATGACACGATAGTTGGGAACAACGCACACATAGAGCAGTACATATGATATGATAGTTGGGAACAACGCACACATAGAGGACCACTTAGAGCAGCACATATGACACGATAGTTGGGAACAATGCATACATAGCGGAGCACATATGAGACGATACTTGAGAACAATGCACACATAGAGGAGCACCTATGACACGATAGCTGGGAACAACGCACACATAGAGGAGCACATATGTCACGATACTTGAGAGCAACGCACACCTAGAGCAGCACATATGACAAGATAGTTGGGAACAACGCACACATAGAGCAGCACATATGACACGATAGTTGGGAACAATGCACACATAGAGGAGCACATATGACATGATAGTTGGGAACAACGCACACATTGAGGAGCACATATGACACGATAGTTGGGAACAACGCATACATAGAGGAGCACATATGACATGATAGTTGGGAACAACGCACACATAGAGCAGCACATATGACACAATAGTTGGGAACAACGCATACATAGAGGAGCACATATGACACGATACTTGAGAACAACGCACACATAGAGGAGCACATCTGACACGATAGTTGAGAAAAACACACACATAGAGGAGCACATATAACTCAATAGTCAGGAACAACGCATACATAGATGAGCACATATGACACGATACTTGAGAACAACGCACACATAGAGCAGCACATATGATATGATAGTTGGGAACAACGCACACATAGAGCAGTACATATGATATGATAGTTGGGAACAACACACACATAGAGGAGCACATATGACACGATAGTTGGGAACAACGCACACCTAGAGGAGCACATATGACACAATACTTGAGAACAACGCACACATAGAGCAGCACATATGACACAATTCTTAAGATCAACGCACAGATAGAGGAGCACATATGATATGATGGTTGGGAACAACGCACACTTAGAGGAGCACATCTGACACGATAGTTGGGAACAACGCACACATAGAGGAGCACATATGACACGATAGTTGGGAAAAACACACACATAGAGGAGCACATATGACACGATAGTTGGGAACAACGCATACATAGAGGAGCACATATGACATGATAGTTCGGAACAACGCACACATAGAGCAGCACATATGACACGATAGTTGGGAACAACGCATACATAGAGGAGCACATACGACACGATACTTGAGAACAACGCACACATAGAGGAGCACATATGATACGATACTTGAGAACAATGCACACATAGAGGAGCTCATCTGAGACGATACTTGAGAACAACGCACTCATAGAGGAGCACATATGACACGATAGTTGGGAACAACGCACACATAGAGCAGTACATATGATATGATATTTGGGAACAACGCACACATAGAGGACCACATAGAGCAGCACATATGATACGATAGATGGGAACAATGCACACATAGCGGAGCACATATGAGACGATAGTTGGGAACAACACACACATAGAGCAGCACATATGACACAATAGTTGGGAACAACGCATACATAGAGGAGCACATATGACACAATACTTGAGAACAACGCACACATAGAGGAGCACATATGACACGATACTTGAGAACAATGCACACATAGAGGAGCTCATCTGACACGATACTTGACAACAACGCACACATAGAGGAGCACATATGACACAATAGTTGGGAACAACGCACACATAGAGCAGTACATATGATATGATAGTTGGGAACAACGCACACATAGAGGACCACATAGAGCAGCACATATGACACGATAGTTGGGAACAATGCACACATAGCGGAGCACATATGAGACGATAGTTGGGAACAACGCACACATAGAGCAGCACATATGACATGATAGTTGGGAACAACGCATACATAGAGGAGCACATATGATACAATACTTGAGAACAATGCACACATAGAGGAGCACCTATGACACGATAGCTGGGAACAACGCATACATAGAGGAGCACATATGTCACGATACTTGAGAACAACGCACACCTAGAGCAGCACATATGACAAGATAGTTGGGAACAACGCACACATAGAGCAGCACATATGACACGATAGTTGGGAACAATGCACACATAGAGGAGCACATATGACACGATAGTTGGGAACAACGCACACATAGAGGAGTGCATATGACAGAATAGTTGGGAACAACGCACATATAGAGCAGCACATATGACAAGATACCTGAGAACAACGCACACATATAGGAGCACATACGACATGATACTTGGGAACAACGCACACATAGAGGGGCACATATGACACGATAGTTGGGAACAACGCATACACAGAGGAGCGCATATGACACAATAGTTGGGAACAACGCACACATAGAGGAGCACATCTGACACGATAGTTGGGAAAAACACACACATAGAGGAGCACATATAACTCAATAGTCAGGAACAACGCATACATAGATGAGCACATATGACACGATACTTGAGAACAACGCACACATAGAGCAGCACATATGATATGATAGTTGGGAACAACGCACACATAGAGCAGTACATATGATATGATAGTTGGGAACAACGCACACATAGAGGACCACATAGAAGAGCACATATGACACGATAGTTGGGAACAATGCACACTTAGCGGAGCACATATGAGACGATAGTTGGGAACAACGCACACATAGAGCAGCACATATGACACGATAGTTATGAACAACGCATACATAGAGGAGCACATATGATACGATACTTGAGAACAATGCACACATAGAGGAGCACATACGACACGATAGTTGGGAACAACGCACACATAGAGGAGCACATATGACAAGATAGTTGGGAACAACGCACACATAGAGAAGCACATATGACACGATAGTTGGGAACAATGCACACATAGAGGAGCACATATGACACGATAGTTGGGAACAACGCACACATAGAGGAGCACATATGACAGAATACTCTAGAACAATGCACATATAGAGCAGCACATATGAGAAGATACCTGAGAACAACGCACACATATAGGAGCACATATGACATGATACTGGGGAACAACGCACACATAGAGGGGCACGTATGACACGATAGTTGGGAACAACGCATTCACAGAGGAGCACATATGACACAATAGTTGGGAACAACGCACACATAGAGGAGCACATCTGACAGAAAACTTGAGAAGAACGCACACATAGAGGAGCACATATGACACGATAGTTGGGAAAAACGCACACATAGAGGAGCACATATAACTCAATAGTCGGGAACAACGCATACATAGTGGAGCACATATGACACGATAGTTGGGAACAACGCACACATAGAGCAGCACATATGACACAATAGTTGGGAACAATGCATACATAGATGAGCACACATGACACGATACTTGAGAACAACGCAAACATAGAGCAGCACATATGATATGATAGTTGGGAACAACGCACACATAGAGCAGCACATATGATAGTTGGGAACAATGCACTCATAGAGCAGCACATATATGATATGATAGTTGGGAGCAACACCTACACAGAGGAGCACATATGACACAATAGTTGGGATGAACGCACGCATAGAGGAGCACATCTGACAGAATACTTGAGAAGAACACACACATAGAGGAGCACATATGACACGATAGTTGGGAAAAACACACACATAGAGGAGCACATATGACACGATACTTTAGAACAACGCACACCTAGAGCTGCACATATGACACGATAGTTTGGAACAACGCACAAATAGAGCAGCACATATGATGCGATAGTTGGGAGCAACGCACACATAGAGGAGCACATATGACACGATAGTTGGGAACAACGCACACCTAGAGGAGCACATATGACACAATACTTGAGAACAACGCACACATAGAGCAGCACATATGATACAATACTTAAGATCAACGCACACATAGAAGAGCACATATGATATGATGGTTGGGAACAACGCACACATAGAGGAGCACATCTGACACAATAGTTGGGAACAACGCACAAATATAGGAGCACATATGACATGATAGTTGGGAACAATGCACACATAGAGCAGCACATATGATATGATAGTTGGGAGCAACACACACATAGAGGAGCACATCTGACACGATTCTTGATAGCAACACATACATAGAGGAGCACATATGACACGATAGTTGGGAACAACGCATACATAGAGGAGCACACATGACACAATAGTTGGGAACAACTCACACATAGAGGAGCACATCTGACAGAATACTTGAGAAGAACACACACATAGAGGAGCACACATGACATGATAGCCGGGAAAAACACACACATAGAGGAGCACATCTGACACGATAGTTGGGAACAACGCATACATAGAGCAGCACATATGACATGATAGTTGGGAACAACGCACACATAGAGCAGCACATATGACACGATAGTTGGGAACAACTCATACATAGAGGAGCACATGTGACACAATACTTGAGAACAACGCACACATAGAGGAGCTCATATGACACAATAGTTGGGAACAACGCACACATAGAGGAGCTCATCTGACACGATACTTGAGAACAACGCACACATAGAGGAGCACATATGACACGATACTTGGGAACAACGCACACATAGAGGATCACATATGACACAAGAGTTGGGAACAATTCATACATAGAGGAGCACATATGACACGATAGTTGGGAACAACGAACACATAGAGCAGCACATATGACACTATAGTTGGGAACAACACATACATATAGGAGCACATATGATATGATATTTGGGAACAACGCACACATAGAGGAGCACATATGATATGATAGTTGGGAACAACGCACACATAGAGGAGCACAAATGACACAATACTTGAGAACAACGCACACATAGAGGAGCACATATGACACGATTCTTGGGAACAACGCACACATAGAGTAGCACATATGACACGATAGTTGGGAACAACGCACACATAGAGGAGCACATAGAGCAGCACATATGACACAATAGTTGGGAACAACGCACACATAGTGGAGCACATATGACATGATAGTTGGGAACAACGCATACACAGAGGAGCACATATGATATGATACTTGAGAACAACACACATATAGAGGAGCACATATGACACGATAGTTGGGAACAATGCACACATAGAGGAGCACATGTGACACGATACTTGAGAACAACGCACACCTAGAGCAGCACATATGACAGGATAGTTTGGAACAACGCACAAATAGAGCAGCACATATGATGCGATAGTTGGGAACAACGCACACATAGTGGAGCACATATGACACGATAGTTGGGAACAACGCACACCTAGAGGAGCACATATGACACAATACTTGAGAACAACGCACACATAGAGCAGCATATATGACACAATACTTAAGATCAACGCACAGATAGAGGAGCACATATGATATGATGGTTGGGAACAACGCACACATAGAGGAGCACATCTGACACGATAGTTGGGAACAACGCACACATATAGGAGCACATATGACATGATACTTGGGAACAATGCACACATAGAGGGGCACATATGACACGACAGTTGGGAACAACGCATACACAGAGGAGCATATATGACACAATACTTGGGAACAACGCACACATAGAGGAGCACATCTGACAGAATATTTGAGAAGAACGCACATATAGATGAGCACATATGACACGATAGTTGGGAACAACGCACACATAGAGCAGCACATATGATATGATAGTTGGAAACAATGCACACATAGACCAGCACACATGAAATGATAATTGGGAACAACGCACAAATAGAGCAGCACATATGATATGATAGTTGGGAACAATGCACACATAGAGCAGCACATATGATATGATAGTTGGGAGCAACACCTACACAGAGGAGCACATATGACACGATAGTTGGGAACAACGCACACATAGAGCAGTACATATGATATGATAGTTGGGAACAACGCACACATAGAGGACCACTTAGAGCAGCACATATGACACGATAGTTGGGAACAATGCATACATAGCGGAGCACATATGAGACGATACTTGAGAACAATGCACACATAGAGGAGCACCTATGACACGATAGCTGGGAACAACGCACACATAGAGGAGCACATATGTCACGATACTTGAGAGCAACGCACACCTAGAGCAGCACATATGACAAGATAGTTGGGAACAACGCACACATAGAGCAGCACATATGACACGATAGTTGGGAACAATGCACACATAGAGGAGCACATATGACATGATAGTTGGGAACAACGCACACATTGAGGAGCACATATGACACGATAGTTGGGAACAACGCATACATAGAGGAGCACATATGACATGATAGTTGGGAACAACGCACACATAGAGCAGCACATATGACACAATAGTTGGGAACAACGCATACATAGAGGAGCACATATGACACGATACTTGAGAACATCGCACACATAGAGGAGCACATCTGACACGATAGTTGGGAAAAACACACACATAGAGGAGCACATATAACTCAATAGTCAGGAACAACGCATACATAGATGAGCACATATGACACGATACTTGAGAACAACGCACACATAGAGCAGCACATATGATATGATAGTTGGGAACAACGCACACATAGAGCAGTACATATGATATGATAGTTGGGAACAACGCACACATAGAGGAGCACATATGACACGATAGTTGGGAACAACGCACACCTAGAGGAGCACATATGACACAATACTTGAGAACAACGCACACATAGAGCAGCACATATGACACAATTCTTAAGATCAACGCACAGATAGAGGAGCACATATGATATGATGGTTGGGAACAACGCACACTTAGAGGAGCACATCTGACACGATAGTTGGGAACAACGCACACATAGAGGAGCACATATGACACGATAGTTGGGAAAAACACACACATAGAGGAGCACATATGACACGATAGTTGGGAACAACGCATACATAGAGGAGCACATATGACATGATAGTTCGGAACAACGCACACATAGAGCAGCACATATGACACGATAGTTGGGAACAACGCATACATAGAGGAGCACATACGACACGATACTTGAGAACAACGCACACATAGAGGAGCACATATGATACGATACTTGAGAACAATGCACACATAGAGGAGCTCATCTGAGACGATACTTGAGAACAACGCACTCATAGAGGAGCACATATGACACGATAGTTGGGAACAACGCACACATAGAGCAGTACATATGATATGATAGTTGGGAACAACGCACACATAGAGGACCACATAGAGCAGCACATATGATATGATAGATGGGAACAATGCACACATAGCGGAGCACATATGAGACGATAGTTGGGAACAACACACACATAGAGCAGCACATATGACACAATAGTTGGGAACAACGCATACATAGATGAGCACATATGACACGATACTTGAGAACAACGCACACATAGAGCAGCACATATGATATGATAGTTGGGAACAACGCACACATAGAGCAGTACATATGATATGATAGTTGGGAACAACGCACACATAGAGGAGCACATATGACACGATAGTTGGGAACAACGCACACCTAGAGGAGCACATATGACACAATACTTGAGAACAACGCACACATAGAGCAGCACATATGACACAATTCTTAAGATCAATGCACAGATAGAGGAGCACATATGATATGATGGTTGGGAACAACGCACACTTAGAGGAGCACATCTGACACGATAGTTGGGAACAACACACACATAGAGGAGCACATATGACACGATAGTTGGGAAAAACACACACATAGAGGAGCACATATGACACGATAGTTGGGAACAACGCATACATAGAGGAGCACATATGACATGATAGTTCGGAACAACGCACACATAGAGCAGCACATATGACACGATAGTTGGGAACAACGCATACATAGAGGAGCACATACGACACGATACTTGAGAACAACGCACACATAGAGGAGCATATATGATACGATACTTGAGAACAATGCACACATAGAGGAGCTCATCTGAGACGATACTTGAGAACAACGCACTCATAGAGGAGCACATATGACACGATAGTTGGGAACAACGCACACATAGAGCAGTACATATGATATGATAGTTGGGAACAACGCACACATAGAGGACCACATAGAGCAGCACATATGATACGATAGATGGGAACAATGCACACATAGCGGAGCACATATGAGACGATAGTTGGGAACAACACACACATAGAGCAGCACATATGACACAATAGTTGGGAACAACGCATACATAGAGGAGCACATATGACACAATACTTGAGAACAACGCACACATAGAGGAGCACATATGACACGATACTTGAGAACAATGCACACATAGAGGAGCTCATCTGACACGATACTTGACAACAACGCACACATAGAGGAGCACATATGACACGATAGTTGGGAACAACGCACACATAGAGCAGTACATATGATATGATAGTTGGGAACAACGCACACATAGAGGACCACATAGAGCAGCACATATGACACGATAGTTGGGAACAATGCACACATAGCGGAGCACATATGAGACGATAGTTGGGAACAACGCACACATAGAGCAGCACATATGACATGATAGTTGGGAACAACGCATACATAGAGGAGCACATATGATACGATACTTGAGAACAATGCACACATAGAGGAGCACCTATGACACGATAGCTGGGAACAACGCACACATAGAGGAGCACATATGTCACGATACTTGAGAACAACGCACACCTAGAGCAGCACATATGACAAGATAGTTGGGAACAACGCACACATAGAGCAGCACATATGACACGATAGTTGGGAACAATGCACACATAGAGGAGCACATATGACACGATAGTTGGGAACAACGCACACATAGAGGAGTGCATATGACAGAATAGTTGGGAACAACGCACATATAGAGCAGCACATATGACAAGATACCTGAGAACAACGCACACATATAGGAGCACATACAACATGATACTTGGGAACAACGCACACATAGAGGGGCACATATGACACGATAGTTGGGAACAACGCATACACAGAGGAGCGCATATGACACAATAGTTGGGAACAACGCACACATAGAGGAGCACATCTGACACAATAGTTGGGAAAAACACACACATAGAGGAGCACATATAACTCAATAGTCAGGAACAACGCATACATAGATGAGCACATATGACACGATACTTGAGAACAACGCACACATAGAGCAGCACATATGATATGATAGTTGGGAACAACGCACACATAGAGCAGTACATATGATATGATAGTTGGGAACAACGCACACATAGAGGACCACATAGAAGAGCACATATGACACGATAGTTGGGAACAATGCACACTTAGCGGAGCACATATGAGACGATAGTTGGGAACAACGCACACATAGAGCAGCACATATGACACGATAGTTATGAACAACGCATACATAGAGGAGCACATATGATACGATACTTGAGAACAATGCACACATAGAGGAGCACATACGACACAATAGTTGGGAACAACGCACACATAGAGGAGCACATATGACAAGATAGTTGGGAACAACGCACACATAGAGAAGCACATATGACACGATAGTTGGGAACAATGCACACATAGAGGAGCACATATGACACGATAGTTGGGAACAACGCACACATAGAGGAGCACATATGACAGAATACTTGAGAACAATGCACATATAGAGCAGCACATATGAGAAGATACCTGAGAACAACGCACACATATAGGAGCACATATGACATGATACTGGGGAACAACGCACACATAGAGGGGCACATATGACACGATAGTTGGGAACAACGCATTCACAGAGGAGCACATATGACACAATAGTTGGGAACAACGCACACATAGAGGAGCACATCTGACAGAATACTTGAGAAGAACGCACACATAGAGGAGCACATATGACACGATAGTTGGGAAAAACGCACACATAGAGGAGCACATATAACTCAATAGTCGGGAACAACGCATACATAGTGGAGCACATATGACACGATAGTTGGGAACAACGCACACATAGAGCAGCACATATGACACAATAGTTGGGAACAATGCATACATAGATGAGCACACATGACACGATACTTGAGAACAACGCACACATAGAGCAGCACATATGATATGATAGTTGGGAACAACGCACACATAGAGCAGCACATATGATATGATAGTTGGGAACAATGCACTCATAGAGCAGCACATATATGATATGATAGTTGGGAGCAACACCTACACAGAGGAGCACATATGACACAATAGTTGGGAACAACGCACACATAGAGGAGCACATCTGACAGAATACTTGAGAAGAACACACACATAGAGGAGCACATATGACACGATAGTTGGGAAAAACACACACATAGAGGAGCACATATGACACGATACTTTAGAACAACGCACACCTAGAGCTGCACATATGACACAATAGTTTGGAACAACGCACAAATAGAGCAGCACATATGATGCGATAGTTGGGAGCAACGCACACATAGAGGAGCACATATGACACGATAGTTGGGAACAACGCACACCTAGAGGAGCACATATGACACAATACTTGAGAACAACGCACACATAGAGCAGCACATATGATACAATACTTAAGATCAACGCACACATAGAAGAGCACATATGATATGATGGTTGGGAACAACGCACACATAGAGGAGCACATCTGACACGATAGTTGGGAACAACGCACACATATAGGAGCACATATGACATGATACTTGGGAACAACGCACACATAGAGGTGCACATATGACACGATAGTTGGGAACAACGCACACATAGAGGAGCACATGTGACAGAATACTTGAGAAGAACGCACACATAGAGGAGCACATATGACACGATAGTTAGGAAAAAAGTACACATAGAGTAGCACATATAACTCAATAGTCGGGAACAACGCATACATAGAGCAGCACATATGACACAATAGTTGGGGACAATGCATACATAGATGAGCACATATGACACGATACTTGAGAACAACGCACACATAGAGCAGCACATATGATATGATAGTTGGGAACAATGCACACATAGACCAGCACATATGATATGATAATTGGGAACAACGCACACATAGAGGAACACATATGTCACGATACTTGAGAGCAACGCACACCTAGAGCAGCACATATGACAAGATAGTTGGGAACAACGCACACATAGAGCAGCACATATGACACGATAGTTGGGAACAATGCACACATAGAGGAGCACATATGACATGATAGTTGGGAACAACGCACACATTGAGGAGCACATATGACACGATAGTTGGGAACAACGCATACATAGAGGAGCACATATGACATGATAGTTGGGAACAACGCACACATAGAGCAGCACATATGACACAATAGTTGGGAACAACGCATGCATAGAGGAGCACATATGACACAATAGTTGGGAACAACGCACACATAGAGCAGCACATATGACACGATAGTTGGGAACAATGCACACATAGAGGAGCACATATGACACGATAGTTGGGAACAACGCACACATAGAGGAGTGCATATGACAGAATAGTTGGGAACAACGCACATATAGAGCAGCACATATGACAAGATACCTGAGAACAACGCACACATATAGGAGCACATACGACATGATACTTGGGAACAACGCACACATAGAGGGGCACATATGACACGATAGTTGGGAACAACGCATACACAGAGGAGCGCATATGACACAATAGTTGGGAACAACGCACACATAGAGGAGCACATATGACACGATAGTTGGGAAAAACACACACATAGAGGAGCACATATAACTCAATAGTCAGGAACAACGCATACATAGATGAGCACATATGACACGATACTTGAGAACAACGCACACATAGAGCAGCACATATGATATGATAGTTGGGAACAACGCACACATAGAGCAGTACATATGATATGATAGTTGGGAACAACGCACACATAGAGGACCACATAGAAGAGCACATATGACACGATAGTTGGGAACAATGCACACATAGCGGAGCACATATGAGACGATAGTTGGGAACAACGCACACATAGAGCAGCACATATGACACGATAGTTATGAACAACGCATACATAGAGGAGCACATATGATACGATACTTGAGAACAATGCACACATAGAGGAGCACATACGACACGATAGTTGGGAACAACGCACACATAGAGGAGCACATATGACAAGATAGTTGGGAACAACGCACACATAGAGCAGCACATATGACACGATAGTTGGGAACAATGCACACATAGAGGAGCACATATGACACGATAGTTGGGAACAACGCACACATAGAGGAGCACATATGACAGAATACTCTAGAACAATGCACATATAGAGCAGCACATATGAGAAGATGCCTGAGAACAACGCACACATATAGGAGCACATATGACATGATACTGGGGAACAACGCACACATAGAGGGGCACATATGACACGATAGTTGGGAACAACGCATTCACAGAGGAGCACATATGACACAATAGTTGGGAACAACGCACACATAGAGGAGCACATCTGACAGAAAACTTGAGAAGAACGCACACATAGAGGAGCACATATGACACGATAGTTGGGAAAAACGCACACATAGAGGAGCACATATAACTCAATAGTCGGGAACAACGCATACATAGTGGAGCACATATGACACGATAGTTGGGAACAACGCACACATAGAGCAGCACATATGACACGATAGTTGGGAACAACGCACACCTAGAGGAGCACATATGACACAATACTTGAGAACAACGCACACATAGAGCAGCACATATGATATGATAGTTGGGAGCAACACACACATAGAGGAGCACATCTGACACGATTCTTGATAGCAACACATACATAGAGGAGCACATATGACACGATAGTTGGGAACAACGCATACATAGAGGAGCACACATGACACAATAGTTGGGAACAACTCACGCATAGAGGAGCACATCTGACAGAATACTTGAGAAGAACACACACATAGAGGAGCACACATGACATGATAGCCGGGAAAAACACACACATAGAGGAGCACATCTGACACGATAGTTGGGAACAACGCATACATAGAGCAGCACATATGACATGATAGTTGGGAACAACGCACACATAGAGCAGCACATATGACACGATAGTTGGGAACAACTCATACATAGAGGAGCACATGTGACACAATACTTGAGAACAACGCACACATAGAGGAGCTCATATGACACAATAGTTGGGAACAACGCACACATAGAGGAGCTCATCTGACACGATACTTGAGAACAACGCACACATAGAGGAGCACATATGACACGATACTTGGGAACAACGCACACATAGAGGATCACATATGACACAAGAGTTGGGAACAATTCATACATAGAGGAGCACATATGACACGATAGTTGGGAACAACGAACACATAGAGCAGCACATATGACACTATAGTTGGGAACAACACATACATATAGGAGCACATATGATATGATATTTGGGAACAACGCACACATAGAGGAGCACATATGATATGATAGTTGGGAACAACGCACACATAGAGGAGCACAAATGACACAATACTTGAGAACAACGCACACATAGAGGAGCACATATGACACGATTCTTGGGAACAACGCACACATAGAGTAGCACATATGACACGATAGTTGGGAACAACGCACACATAGAGGAGCACATAGAGCAGCACATATGACACAATAGTTGGGAACAACACACACATAGTGGAGCACATATGACATGATAGTTGGGAACAACGCATACACAGAGGAGCACATATGATATGATACTTGAGAACAACACACATATAGAGGAGCACATATGACACGATAGTTGGGAACAATGCACACATAGAGGAGCACATGTGACACGATACTTGAGAACAACGCACACCTAGAGCAGCACATATGACAGGATAGTTTGGAACAACGCACAAATAGAGCAGCACATATGATGCGATAGTTGGGAACAACGCACACATAGTGGAGCACATATGACACGATAGTTGGGAACAACGCACACCTAGAGGAGCACATATGACACAATACTTGAGAACAACGCACACATAGAGCAGCATATATGACACAATACTTAAGATCAACGCACAGATAAAGGAGCACATATGATATGATGGTTGGGAACAACGCACACATAGAGGAGCACATCTGACACGATAGTTGGGAACAACGCACACATATAGGAGCACATATGACATGATACTTGGGAACAATGCACACATAGAGGGGCACATATGACACGACAGTTGGGAACAACGCATACACAGAGGAGCATATATGACACAATACTTGGGAACAACGCACACATAGAGGAGCACATCTGACAGAATATTTGAGAAGAACGCACATATAGATGAGCACATATGACACGATAGTTGGGAACAACGCACACATAGAGCAGCACATATGATATGATAGTTGGAAACAATGCACACATAGACCAGCACACATGAAATGATAATTGGGAACAACGCACAAATAGAGCAGCACATATGATATGATAGTTGGGAACAATGCACACATAGAGCAGCACATATGATATGATAGTTGGGAGCAACACCTACACAGAGGAGCACATATGACACAATAGTTGGGAACAACGCACACATAGAGGAGCACATCTGACAGAACACTTGAAAAGAACACACACATAGAGGAGCACATATGACACGATCGTTGGGAAAAACACACACATAGAGGAACACATATGACACGATAGTTGGGAACAACGCATACATAGAGGAGCACATATGACATGATAGTTCGGAACAACGCACACATAGAGCAGCACATATGACACAATAGTTGGGAACAACGCATACATAGAGGAGCACATATGACACGATACTTGAGAGCAACGCACACATAGAGGAGAACATATGATACGATACTTGAGAACAATGCACACATAGAGGAGCTCATCTGACACGATACTTGAGAACAACGCACACATAGAGGAGCACATATGACACGATAGTTGGGAACAACGCACACATAGAGCAGTACATATGATATGATAGTTGGGAACAACGCACACATAGAGGACCATATAGAGCAGCACATATGACACGATAGTTGGGAACAATGCACACATAGCGGAGCACATATGAGACGATAGTTGGGAACAACGCACACATAGAGCAGCACATATGACACGATAGTTGGGAACAACGCCTACATAGAGGAGAACATATGACACAATACTTGAGAACAACGCATACATAGAGGAGCACATATGACACGATACTTGAGAACAATGCACACATAGAGGAGCTCATCTGACACGATACTTGACAACAACGCACACATAGAGGAGCACATATGACACGATAGTTGGGAACAACGCACACATAGAGCAGTACATATGATATGATAGTTGGGAACAACGCACACATAGAGGACCACTTAGAGCAGCACATATGACACGATAGTTGGGAACAATGCATACATAGCGGAGCACATATGAGACGATACTTGAGAACAATGCACACATAGAGGAGCACCTATGACACGATAGCTGGGAACAACGCACACATAGAGGAGCACATATGTCACGATACTTGAGAGCAACGCACACCTAGAGCAGCACATATGACAAGATAGTTGGGAACAACGCACACATAGAGCAGCACATATGACACGATAGTTGGGAACAATGCACACATAGAGGAGCACATATGACATGATAGTTGGGAACAACGCACACATTGAGGAGCACATATGACACGATAGTTGGGAACAACGCATACATAGAGGAGCACATATGACATGATAGTTGGGAACAACGCACACATAGAGCAGCACATATGACACAATAGTTGGGAACAACGCATACATAGAGGAGCACATATGACACGATACTTGAGAACATCGCACACATAGAGGAGCACATCTGACACGATAGTTGGGAAAAACACACACATAGAGGAGCACATATAACTCAATAGTCAGGAACAACGCATACATAGATGAGCACATATGACACGATACTTGAGAACAACGCACACATAGAGCAGCACATATGATATGATAGTTGGGAACAACGCACACATAGAGCAGTACATATGATATGATAGTTGGGAACAACGCACACATAGAGGAGCACATATGACACGATAGTTGGGAACAACGCACACCTAGAGGAGCACATATGACACAATACTTGAGAACAACGCACACATAGAGCAGCACATATGACACAATTCTTAAGATCAACGCACAGATAGAGGAGCACATATGATATGATGGTTGGGAACAACGCACACTTAGAGGAGCACATCTGACACGATAGTTGGGAACAACGCACACATAGAGGAGCACATATGACACAATAGTTGGGAAAAACACACACATAGAGGAGCACATATGACACGATAGTTGGGAACAACGCATACATAGAGGAGCACATATGACATGATAGTTCGGAACAACGCACACATAGAGCAGCACATATGACACGATAGTTGGGAACAACGCATACATAGAGGAGCACATACGACACGATACTTGAGAACAACGCACACATAGAGGAGCACATATGATACGATACTTGAGAACAATGCACACATAGAGGAGCTCATCTGAGACGAAACTTGAGAACAACGCACTCATAGAGGAGCACATATGACACGATAGTTGGGAACAACGCACACATAGAGCAGTACATATGATATGATAGTTGGGAACAACGCACACATAGAGGACCACATAGAGCAGCACATATGATACGATAGATGGGAACAATGCACACATAGCGGAGCACATATGAGACGATAGTTGGGAACAACACACACATAGAGCAGCACATATGACACAATAGTTGGGAACAACGCATACATAGATGAGCACATATGAGACGATACTTGAGAACAACGCACACATAGAGCAGCACATATGATATGATAGTTGGGAACAACGCACACATAGAGCAGTACATATGATATGATAGTTGGGAACAACGCACACATAGAGGAGCACATATGACACGATAGTTGGGAACAACGCACACCTAGAGGAGCACATATGACACAATACTTGAGAACAACGCACACATAGAGCAGCACATATGACACAATTCTTAAGATCAACGCACAGATAGAGGAGCACATATGATATGATGGTTGGGAACAACGCACACTTAGAGGAGCACATCTGACACGATAGTTGGGAACAACGCACACATAGAGGAGCACATATGACACGATAGTTGGGAAAAACACACACATAGAGGAGCACATATGACACGATAGTTGGGAACAACGCATACATAGAGGAGCACATATGACATGATAGTTCGGAACAACGCACACATAGAGCAGCACATATGACACGATAGTTGGGAACAACGCATACATAGAGGAGCACATACGACACGATACTTGAGAACAACGCACACATAGAGGAGCACATATGATACGATACTTGAGAACAATGCACACATAGAGGAGCTCATCTGAGACGATACTTGAGAACAACGCACTCATAGAGGAGCACATATGACACGATAGTTGGGAACAACGCACACATAGAGCAGTACATATGATATGATAGTTGGGAACAACGCACACATAGAGGACCACATAGAGCAGCACATATGATACGATAGATGGGAACAATGCACACATAGCGGAGCACATATGAGACGATAGTTGGGAACAACACACACATAGAGCAGCACATATGACACAATAGTTGGGAACAACGCATACATAGAGGAGCACATATGACACAATACTTGAGAACAACGCACACATAGAGGAGCACATATGACACGATACTTGAGAACAATGCACACATAGAGGAGCTCATCTGACACGATACTTGACAACAACGCACACATAGAGGAGCACATATGACACGATAGTTGGGAACAACGCACACATAGAGCAGTACATATGATATGATAGTTGGGAACAACGCACACATAGAGGACCACATAGAGCAGCACATATGACACGATAGTTGGGAACAATGCACACATAGCGGAGCACATATGAGACGATAGTTGGGAACAACGCACACATAGAGCAGCACATATGACATGATAGTTGGGAACAACGCATACATAGAGGAGCACATATGATACGATACTTGAGAACAATGCACACATAGAGGAGCACCTATGACACGATAGCTGGGAACAACGCACACATAGAGGAGCACATATGTCACGATACTTGAGAACAACGCACACCTAGAGCAGCACATATGACAAGATAGTTGGGAACAACGCACACATAGAGCAGCACATATGACACGATAGTTGGGAACAATGCACACATAAAGGAGCACATATGACACGATAGTTGGGAACAACGCACACATAGAGGAGTGCATATGACAGAATAGTTGGGAACAACGCACATATAGAGCAGCACATATGACAAGATACCTGAGAACAACGCACACATATAGGAGCACATACGACATGATACTTGGGAACAACGCACACATAGAGGGGCACATATGACACGATAGTTGGGAACAACGCATACACTGAGGAGCGCATATGACACAATAGTTGGGAACAACGCACACATAGAGGAGCACATCTGACACGATAGTTGGGAAAAACACACACATAGAGGAGCACATATAACTCAATAGTCAGGAACAACGCATACATAGATGAGCACATATGACACGATACTTGAGAACAACGCACACATAGAGCAGCACATATGATATGATAGTTGGGAACAACGCACACATAGAGCAGTACATATGATATGATAGTTGGGAACAACGCACACATAGAGGACCACATAGAAGAGCACATATGACACGATAGTTGGGAACAATGCACACATAGCGGAGCACATATGAGACGATAGTTGGGAACAACGCACACATAAGCAGCACATATGACATGATAGTTGGGAACAACGCATACATAGAGGAGCACATATGATACGATACTTGAGAACAATGCACACATAGAGGAGCACCTATGACACGATAGCTGGGAACAACGCACACATAGAGGAGCACATATGTCACGATACTTGAGAACAACGCACACCTAGAGCAGCACATATGACAAGATAGTTGGGAACAACGCACACATAGAGCAGCACATATGACACGATAGTTGGGAACAATGCACACATAGAGGAGCACATATGACACGATAGTTGGGAACAACGCACACATAGAGGAATGCATATGACAGAATAGTTGGGAACAACGCACATATAGAGCAGCACATATGACAAGATACCTGAGAACAACGCACACATATTGGAGCACATACGACATGATACTTGGGAACAACGCACACATAGAGGGGCACATATGACACGATAGTTGGGAACAACGCATACACAGAGGAGCGCATATGACACAATAGTTGGGAACAACGCACACATAGAGGAGCACATCTGACACGATAGTTCGGAAAAACACACACATAGAGGAGCACATATAACTCAATAGTCAGGAACAACGCATACATAGATGAGCACATATGACACGATACTTGAGAACAACGCACACATAGAGCAGCACATATGATATGATAGTTGGGAACAACGCACACATAGAGCAGTACATATGATATGATAGTTGGGAACAACGCACACATAGAGGACCACATAGAAGAGCACATATGACACGATAGTTGGGAACAATGCACACTTAGCGGAGCACATATGAGACGATAGTTGGGAACAACGCACACATAGAGCAGCACATATGACACGATAGTTATGAACAACGCATACATAGAGGAGCACATATGACACGATACTTGAGAACAATGCACACATAGAGGAGCACATACGACACGATAGTTGGGAACAACGCACACATAGAGGAGCACATCTGACACGATAGTTGGGAAAAACACACACATAGAGGAGCACATATAACTCAATAGTCAGGAACAACGCATACATAGATGAGCACATATGACACGATACTTGAGAACAATGCACACATAGAGGAGCACATACGACACGATAGTTGGGAACAACGCACACATAGAGGAGCACATATGACAAGATAGTTGGGAACAACGCACACATAGAGAAGCACATATGACACGATAGTTGGGAACAATGCACACATAGAGGAGCACATATGACACGATAGTTGGGAACAACGCACACATAGAGGAGCACATATGACAGAATACTTGAGAACAATGCACATATAGAGCAGCACATATGAGAAGATACCTGAGAACAACGCACACATATAGGAGCACATATGACATGATACTGGGGAACAACGCACACATAGAGGGGCACATATGACACGATAGTTGGGAACAACGCATTCACAGAGGAGCACATATGACACAATAGTTGGGAACAACGCACACATAGAGGAGCACATCTGACAGAATACTTGAGAAGAACGCACACATAGAGGAGCACATATGACACGATAGTTGGGAAAAACGCACACATAGAGGAGCACATATAACTCAATAGTCGGGAACAACGCATACATAGTGGAGCACATATGACACGATAGTTGGGAACAACGCACACATAGAGCAGCACATATGACACAATAGTTGGGAACAATGCATACATAGATGAGCACACATGACACGATACTTGAGAACAACGCACACATAGAGCAGCACATATGATATGATAGTTGGGAACAACGCACACATAGAGCAGCACATATGATATGATAGTTGGGAACAATGCACTCATAGAGCAGCACATATATGATATGATAGTTGGGAGCAACACCTACACAGAGGAGCACATATGACACAATAGTTGGGAACAACGCACACATAGAGGAGCACATCTGACAGAATACTTGAGAAGAACACACACATAGAGGAGCACATATGACACGATAGTTGGGAAAAACACACACATAGAGGAGCACATATGACACGATACTTTAGAACAACGCACACCTAGAGCTGCACATATGACACAATAGTTTGGAACAACGCACAAATAGAGCAGCACATATGATGCGATAGTTGGGAGCAACGCACACATAGAGGAGCACATATGACACGATAGTTGGGAACAACGCACACCTAGAGGAGCACATATGACACAATACTTGAGAACAATGCACACATAGAGCAGCACATATGATACAATACTTAAGATCAACGCACACATAGAAGAGCACATATGATATGATGGTTGGGAACAACGCACACATAGAGGAGCACATCTGACACGATAGTTGGGAACAACGCACACATATAGGAGCACATATGACATGATACTTGGGAACAACGCACACATAGAGGTGCACATATGACACGATAGTTGGGAACAACGCACACATAGAGGAGCACATGTGACAGAATACTTGAGAAGAACGCACACATAGAGGAGCACATATGACACGATAGTTAGGAAAAAAGTACACATAGAGTAGCACATATAACTCAATAGTCGGGAACAACGCATACATAGAGCAGCACATATGACACAATAGTTGGGGACAATGCATACATAGATGAGCACATATGACACGATACTTGAGAACAACGCACACATAGAGCAGCACATATGATATGATAGTTGGGAACAATGCACACATAGACCAGCACATATGATATGATAATTGGGAACAACGCACACATAGAGGAACACATATGTCACGATACTTGAGAGCAACGCACACCTAGAGCAGCACATATGACAAGATAGTTGGGAACAACGCACACATAGAGCAGCACATATGACACGATAGTTGGGAACAATGCACACATAGAGGAGCACATATGACATGATAGTTGGGAACAACGCACACATTGAGGAGCACATATGACACGATAGTTGGGAACAACGCATACATAGAGGAGCACATATGACATGATAGTTGGGAACAACGCACACATAGAGCAGCACATATGACACAATAGTTGGGAACAACGCATACATAGAGGAGCACATATGACACAATAGTTGGGAACAACGCACACATAGAGCAGCACATATGACACGATAGTTGGGAACAATGCACACATAGAGGAGCACATATGACACGATAGTTGGGAACAACGCACACATAGAGGAGTGCATATGACAGAATAGTTGGGAACAACGCACATATAGAGCAGCACATATGACAAGATACCTGAGAACAACGCACACATATAGGAGCACATACGACATGATACTTGGGAACAACGCACACATAGAGGGGCACATATGACACGATAGTTGGGAACAACGCATACACAGAGGAGCGCATATGTCACAATAGTTGGGAACAACGCACACATAGAGGAGCACATCTGACACGATAGTTGGGAAAAACACACACATAGAGGAGCACATATAACTCAATAGTCAGGAACAACGCATACATAGATGAGCACATATGACACGATACTTGAGAACAACGCACACATAGAGCAGCACATATGATATGATAGTTGGGAACAACGCACACATAGAGCAGTACATATGATATGATAGTTGGGAACAACGCACACATAGAGGACCACATAGAAGAGCACATATGACACGATAGTTGGGAACAATGCACACATAGCGGAGCACATATGAGACGATAGTTGGGAACAACGCACACATAGAGCAGCACATATGACACGATAGTTATGAACAACGCATACATAGAGGAGCACATATGATACGATACTTGAGAACAATGCACACATAGAGGAGCACATACGACACGATAGTTGGGAACAACGCACACATAGAGGAGCACATATGACAAGATAGTTGGGAACAACGCACACATAGAGAAGCACATATGACACAATAGTTGGGAACAATGCACACATAGAGGAGCACATATGACACGATAGTTGGGAACAACGCACACATAGAGGAGCACATATGACAGAATACTTGAGAACAATGCACATATAGAGCAGCACATATGAGAAGATACCTGAGAACAACGCACACATATAGGAGCACATATGACATGATACTGGGGAACAACGCACACATAGAGGGGCACATATGACACGATAGTTGGGAACAACGCATTCACAGAGGAGCACATATGACACAATAGTTGGGAACAACGCACACATAGAGGAGCACATCTGACAGAATACTTGAGAAGAACGCACACATAGAGGAGCACATATGACACGATAGTTGGGAAAAGCGCACACATAGAGGAGCACATATAACTCAATAGTCGGGAACAACGCATACATAGTGGAGCACATATGACACGATAGTTGGGAACAACGCACACATAGAGCAGCACATATGACACAATAGTTGGGAACAATGCATACATAGATGAGCACACATGACGCGATACTTGAGAACAACGCACACATAGAGCAGCACATATGATATGATAGTTGGGAACAACGCACACATAGAGCAGCACATATGATATGATAGTTGGGAACAATGCACTCATAGAGCAGCACATATATGATATGATAGTTGGGAGCAACACCTACACAGAGGAGCACATATGACACAATAGTTGGGAAAAATGCACACATAGAGGAGCACATCTGACAGAATACTTGAGAAGAACACACACATAGAGGAGCACATATGACACGATAGTTGGGAAAAACACACACATAGAGGAGCACATATGACATGATACTTTAGAACAACGCACACCTAGAGCTGCACATATGACACGATAGTTTGGAACAACGCACAAATAGAGCAGCACATATGATGCGATAGTTGGGAACAACGCACACCTAGAGGAGCACATATGACACAATACTTGAGAACAACGCACACATAGAGCAGCACATATGATACAATACTTAAGATCAACGCACACATAGAAGAGCACATATGATATGATGGTTGTGAACAACGCACACATAGAGGAGCACATCTGACACGATAGTTGGGAACAACGCACACATATAGGAGCACATATGACATGATACTTGGGAACAACGCACACAGAGAGGTGCACATATGACACGATAGTTGGGAACAACGCACACATAGAGGAGCACATGTGACAGAATACTTGAGAAGAACGCACACATAGAGGAGCACATATGACACGATAGTTAGGAAAAAAGCACACATAGAGTAGCACATATAACTCAATAGTCGGGAACAACGCATACATAGAGCAGCACATATGACACAATAGTTGGGGACAATGCATACATAGATGAGCACATATGACACGATACTTGAGAACAACGCACACATAGAGCAGCACATATGATATGATAGTTGGGAACAATGCACACATAGACCAGCACATATGATATGATAATTGGGAACAACGCACACATAGAGCAGCACATATGATATGATAGTTGGGAACAATGCACACATAGAGCAGCACATATGATATGATAGTTGGGAGCAACACCTACACAGAGGAGCACATATGACACAATAGTTGGGAACAACGCACACATAGAGGAGCACATCTGACAGAATACTTGAGAAGAACACACACATAGAGGAGCACATATGACACAATAGTTGGGAAAAAACACACACATAGAGGAGCACATATGACACGATAGTTGGGAACAACGCATACATAGAGGAGCACATATGACATGATAGTTGGGAACAACGCACACATAGAGCAGCACATATGACACAATAGTTGGGAACAACGCATACATAGAGGAGCACATATGACACGATACTTGAGAACAACGCACACATAGAGGAGCACATATGACACAATAGTTGGGAACAACGCACACATAGAGGAGCTCATCTGACACGATACTTGGAACAGCGCACACATAGAGGAGCACATATGACACGATAGTTGAGAACAACGCACACATAGAGCAGTACATATGATATGATAGTTGGGAACAACGCACACATAGAGGAGCACATATGACACGATAGTTGGGAACAACGCATACATAGAGGAGCACATATGATATGATACTTAGGAACAACGCACACATAGAGGAGCACATATGACACGATAGTTGGGAACAATGCACACATAGCGGAGCACATATGAGACGATAGTTGGGAACAACGCACACATAGAGCAGCACATATGACGCGATAGTTGGGAACAACACACACATAGAGGGGCACATATGACACGATACTTGAGAACATTGCACACCTAGAGCAGCACATATGACAAGATAGTTGGGAACAACGCACCCATAGAGCAGCACATATGGCACAATAGTTGGGAACAATACACACATAGAGGAGCACATATGACACGATAGTTGGGAACAACTCACACATAGAGGAGCACATATGACAGAATACTTGAGAACAACGCACATATAGAGAAGCACATATGACAAGATGCCTGAGAACAACGCACACATAGAGGAGCACATATGACATGATACTTGGGAACAACGCACACATAGAGGGGCACATATGACACGATAGTTGGGAACAACGCATACACAGAGGAGCACATATGACACAATAGTTGGGAACAACGCACACATAAAAGAGCACATCTGACAGAATACTTGAGAAGAACGCACACATAGAGGAGCACATATGACACGATAGTTGGGAAAAACTCACACATAGAGGAGCACACATAACTCAATAGTCGGGAACATCGCATACATAGTGGAGCACATATGACATGATAGTTGGGAACAACGCACACATAGAGCAGCACATATGACACAATAGTTGAGAACAATGCATACATAGATGAGCACATATGACACGATACTTGAGAACAACGCACACATAGAGCAGCACATATGATATGATAGTTGGGAACAATGCACACATAGACCAGCACATATGATATGATAGTTGGGAACAACGCACACATAGAGCAGCACATATGATATGATAGTTGGGAACAATGCACACATAGACCAGCACATATGATATGATAGTTGGGAGCAACACCTACACAGAGGAGCACATATGACACAATAGTTGGGAACAACGCACACATAGAAGAGCACATCTGACACGATAGTTGGGAACAACGCATACATAGAGGAGCACATATGACACGATACTTGAGAACAACGCACACATAGAGGAGCACATATTACACAATAGTTGGGAACAACGCACACATAGAGGAGCTCATCTGACACAATACTTGAGAACAACGCACACATAGAGGAGCACATATGACACGATAGTTGGGAACAACGCACACATAGAGCAGTACATATGATATGATAGTTGGGAACAACGCACACATAGAGCAGCACATATGACACAATAGTTGGGAACAATGCACACATAGCGGAGCACATATGATACGATACTTGAGAACAATGCACACATAGAGGAGCACATATGACACAATACTTGGGAACAACGCACACATAGAGGAGCACATATGACACAATACTTGAGAACAGCGCACACCTAGAGAAGCACATATGACAAGATAGTTGGGAACAACGCACACATAGAGGAGCACATATGACAGAATACTTGAGAACAACGCACATATAGAGCAGCACATATGACAAGATACCTGAGAACAAAGCACACATAGAGGAGCACATATGATATTATAGTTGGGAACAACGCACACATAGTGGAGCACATCTGACACGATAGTTGGGAACAACGCACACATAGAGGAGCATATTTGACACGATACTTGGGAACAACGCACACATAGAGGAGCACATATGACACGATAGTTGGGAACAACGTATACACAGAGGAGCACATATGACGCAATCTTTGGGAACACACACATGGAGGAGCACATCTGACAGAATACTTGAGAAGAACGCACACATAAAGGAGCACATATGACACGATAGTTGGGAAGAACACATACATAGAGGAGCACATATGACACGATAGTTGGGAACAATGCACACATAGCGGAGCACATATGAGACGATAGTTGGGAAAAACGCACACATAGAGCAGCACATATGACGCGATAGTTGGGAACAACACACACATAGAGGGGCACATATGACACGATACTTGAGAACAACGCACACCTAGAGCAGCACATATGACAAGATAGTTAGGAACAACGCACCCATAGAGCAGCACATATGGCACAATAGTTGGGAACAATACACACATAGAGGAGCACATATGACACGATAGTTGGGAACAACGCACACATAGAGGAGCACATATGACAGAATACTTGAGAACAACGCACATATAGAGAAGCACATATGACAAGATGCCTGAGAACAACGCACACATAGAGGAGCACATATGACATGATACTTGGGAACAACGCACACATAGAGGGGCACATATGACACGATAGTTGGGAACAACGCATACACAGAGGAGCACATATGACACAATAGTTGGGAACAACGCACACATAGAGGAGCACATCTGACAGAATACTTGAGAAGAACGCACACATAGAGGAGCACATATGACACGATAGTTGGGAAAAACGCACACATAGAGGAGCACACATAACTCAATAGTCGGGAACATCGCATACATAGTGGAGCACATATGACATGATAGTTGGGAACAACGCACACATAGAGCAGCACATATGACACAATAGTTGGGAACAATGCATACATAGATGAGCACATATGACACGATACTTGAGAACAACGCACACATAGAGCAGCACATATGATATGATAGTTTGGAACAATGCACACATAGACCAGCACATATGATATGATAGTTGGGAACAACGCACACA
This sequence comes from Pleurodeles waltl, assembly GCF_031143425.1. Lineage (NCBI taxonomy): Eukaryota > Metazoa > Chordata > Amphibia > Caudata > Salamandridae > Pleurodeles > Pleurodeles waltl. Next base: position 1,870,390,669 of record NC_090444.1, on the reverse strand, counting down.
TAGAGCAGCACATATGATGTGATAGTTGGGAACAATGCACACATAGACCAGCACATATGATATGATAGTTGGGAGCAACACCTACACAGAGGAGCACATATGACACAATAGTTGGGAACAACGCACACATAGAAGAGCACATCTGACAGAATACTTGAGAAGAACACACACATAGAGGAGCACATATGACACGATAGTTGGGAAAAACTCATACATAGAGGAGCACATATGACATGATAGTTGGGAACAACGCACACATAGAGGAGCACATATGACACGATAGTTGGGAACAACGCATACATAGAGGAGCACATATGACACGATACTTGAGAACAACGCACACATAGAGGAGCACATATTACACAATAGTTGGGAACAACGCACACATAGAGGAGCTCATCTGACACAATACTTGAGAACAACGCACACATAGAGGAGCACATATGACACGATAGTTGGGAACAACGCACACATAGAGCAGTACATATGATATGATAGTTGGGAACAACGCACACATAGAGCAGCACATATGACACAATAGTTGGGAACAATGCACACATAGCGCAGCACATATGATACGATACTTGAGAACAATGCACACATAGAGGAGCACATATGACACGATACTTGGGAACAACGCACACATAGAGGAGCACATATGACAGAATACTTGAGAACAGCGCACACCTAGAGCAGCACATATGACAAGATAGTTGGGAACAACGCACACATAGAGGAGCACATATGACAGAATACTTGAGAACAACGCACATATAGAGCAGCACATATGACAAGATACCTGAGAACAAAGCACACATAGAGGAGCACATATGATATGATAGTTGGGAACAACGCACACATAGTGGAGCACATCTGACACGATAGTTGGGAACAACGCACACATAGAGGAGCATATTTGACACGATACTTGGGAACAACGCACACATAGAGGAGCACATATGCACGATAGTTGGGAACAACGTATACACAGAGGAGCACATATGACGCAATCTTTGGGAACACAGACATGGAGGAGCACATCTGACAGAATACTTGAGAAGAACGCACACATAAAGGAGCACATATGACACGATAGTTGGGAAGAACGCACAAATAGAGGAGCACATATGACACGATATTTGGGAACAACGCATACATAGAGGAGCACATATGACATAATAGTTCGGAACAACGCACACATAAAGCAGCACATATGACACGATAGTTGGGAACAATGCATACATAGATGAGCACATATGACACGATACTTGAGAACAACGCACACATAGAGCAGCACATATGATATGATAGTTTGGAACAATGCACACATAGACCAGCTCATATGATATGATAGTTGGGAACAACGCACACATAGAGCAGCACATATGATGTGATAGTTGGGAACAATGCACACATAGACCAGCACATATGATATGATAGTTGGGAGCAACACCTACACAGAGGAGCACATATGACACAATAGTTGGGAACAACGCACACATAGAAGAGCACATCTGACAGAATACTTGAGAAGAACACACACATAGAGGAGCACATATGACACGATAGTTGGGAAAAACACATACATAGAGGAGCACATATGACATGATAGTTGGGAACAACGCACACATAGAGGAGCACATATGACACGATAGTTGGGAACAACGCATACATAGAGGAGCACATATGACACGATACTTGAGAACAACGCACACATAGAGGAGCACATATTACACAATAGTTGGGAACAACGCACACATAGAGGAGCTCATCTGACACAATACTTGAGAACAACGCACACATAGAGGAGCACATATGACACGATAGTTGGGAACAACGCACACATAGAGCAGTACATATGATATGATAGTTGGGAACAACGCACACATAGAGCAGCACATATGACACAATAGTTGGGAACAATGCACACATAGCGGAGCACATATGATACGATACTTGAGAACAATGCACACATAGAGGAGCACATATGACACGATACTTGGGAACAACGCACACATAGAGGAGCACATATGACAGAATACTTGAGAACAGCGCACACCTAGAGCAGCACATATGACAAGATAGTTGGGAACAACGCACACATAGAGGAGCACATATGACAGAATACTTGAGAACAACGCACATATAGAGCAGCACATATGACAAGATACCTGAGAACAAAGCACACATAGAGGAGCACATATGATATGATAGTTGGGAACAACGCACACATAGTGGAGCACATCTGACACGATAGTTGGGAACAACGCACACATAGAGGAGCATATTTGACACGATACTTGGGAACAACGCACACATAGAGGAGCACATATGACACGATAGTTGGGAACAACGTATACACAGAGGAGCACATATGACGCAATCTTTGGGAACACAGACATGGAGGAGCACATCTGACAGAAGACTTGAGAAGAACGCACACATAAAGGAGCACATATGACACGATAGTTGGGAAGAACGCACAAATAGAGGAGCACATATGACACGATATTTGGGAACAACGCATACATAGAGGAGCACATATGACATAATAGTTCGGAACAACGCACACATAAAGCAGCACATATGACACGATAGTTGGGAACAACACATACATAGAGGAGCACATATGACACGATACTTGAGAACCACGCACACATAGAGGAGCACATATGACACGATAGTTGGGAACAACGCATACACAGAGGAGCAGATATGACACGATACTGGAGAGCAACACACACATAGAGGATCACATATGACACGATAGTTGGGAACAACGCATACACAGAGGAGCACATATGACATAATAGTTGGGAACAACGCACACATAGAGCAACACATCTGACACAATACTTGAGAACAACGCACACATAGAAGAGCACATAAAACACGATAGCTGGGAAAAACGCACACATAGAGGAGCACATATCACACGATAGTTGGGAACAACGCATACATAGAGGAGCACATATGACACGATAGTTGGGAATAACGCACACATAGAGCAGCACATATGACACGATACTTGAGAACAACGCACAAATAGAGGAGCACATATGACACGATAATTGGGAACAACGCACCCATAGACCAGCACATATGACACAATAGTTTAGAACAACGCACACATAGAGGAGCACATATGATATGACAGTTTGGAACAAAGCACACATAGAGGAGCACATATGACACGATAGTTGGGAACAACGCACACATAGAGCAGCACATATGACACGATAGTTGGGAACAACGCACACATAGAGGAGCACATATGACATGATAGTTGGGAACAACGCACACATATTGGTGGTATTCCAGAGTTTTTTATTGCACATATAAATGTGTCTGCCCGAAAATAAAACACTTGCAGATTTGCTACTATTACAGGACAATATCAGAATCTGATGATGTTTTATTTTCTGTCGTACACATTTTGATGGCCTAATCTCTTGCAGGAGAACAGTAAACGGCACAAATACTGCGTCTTCTCTGCTACAAATAGTTGCCTTGTATTCGGCAGTGTTTTTATTGGTTGTAACATTTCCTGAAAGATGCATATGTGGTTTATTGATGCTGATAAATATCGCTTATGCTTGCCGTGGCACACAGGATGCAATGAGTTGCCAGGAGCACCCCTCAGAAAAATCTATAAAACCCATCAATTGCCACCTGTTCCATTTAAAATCTGGGGGCTTGTTTACAAGCCCGGAGCTCTGCCAGCATGTCACTTTTTGTGATGCACGGGAGGCGCGTGGTGCAGGCCCATACCTACAAGGCCACGCAAAGCCACTTTGCAGATATGGTGTAAGGTGACGCAACGCTTGTCCCTGCGTTGCCTCTCACTGCATCAGGGCGGCTTTCCATAGGCGCTGCAGTGGGGTTTCCCACACACCACTTATGGGTTTTGGTGCATTCCAAGATTTACAAGGTATTCTAAACCGGGGAATGAGTCAAAATCTTACGCCTCCCCATGGGAGACGCAACGAGGAGAAATATCTTTATTTCTTCTCGTTCTTTCCTCTTTTTATGCGTGCTGCATTCTGAGAGGAAAGCGCCTCCATGGATGCTTTTTATGCAATCCTGCTTGGCACTAGGCAGTGCCCCAGTGCAGGGGCAGAGGATGGAAATGTGCTGTGCCTTGTACGAGCGGCAGATTCCTGCTCTTTCCGAGTGGCGCAGGTGGCACAGCACAGACACTGCGCTGCGTCATGGTAAATAAACCCACAGTCTGGCGCTACCATTTGCAAATGTTCGGAGAACAGAGCCACCCTGCCCCAGACCTTTCCTAGGAGATCGGCTTGCTTGCACATTAGCAGCTGGGTCTGGCCAGGGCCACTGGAATTATGGGATTGTGCTGCTGTCGCGTTTTGGGCATAATTAAGAATTTTCTGCATTTGTCACATAATCCATCATCTGCTGCATATTCTGCACATTTTGACACAAATATTTGTTTCTAGCTCAAACAGTTCAAAAGTTACTAAAAATGCAGCAACGCTTGTTCTCATGCAGTGGAAGGCCCTTATCAAAGGCTCACGGGTCCCCTTTCCGTTGTTTATTGCTATGTGTAGATTTTAAACTGGTCCCCATGAGGTGAAACCTATACCCAGATATTGTTAAGAATTGCAAAAATGACAAAATAATGAAAACATATTATCACAAAATCTGCTGCATTATGTCGCATAATTTGCCTTTTCTTGCTGCATAATTTGGTCCTCCCCTACAACATAATTCCAGTGGCCCTGGGTAAGGTGTTTGTGGCTCAACTACAGACTGAGCACCTCTAGGCAATCCTAATTTGGGCACATGTGGCCACCAAGATACTGGAGGTGATGTGACCAGCCTAGAGATGAATTTGGTGAATTACTAGCCTAACCCAAGTCCCCCAGGCCCTTCAGCTTATTATTATCAGTTAATATCTCATCCCAGACGATAAGCGGCATATTTATGAGCCACTAAGGGAGCTCAGTGCCTCGAGCACCTTGTTCTGCTGCTTCACAGTGAGAGGGCAGGAATGCGCTGGGTTTAAAAGAAAACAGCACATTCTTGCACTTGTCACTCCTTTGGTGCCGTTTCGACAGCTTTACGCCAATGCACGCCCCCTTGCACCATGGTGCGGGTGTCTCTGTTGTGAGGAGGATGGTTTCTGTGCATCAAGGGCACCTTCCAGCCCAGAAGCAATCCCCCGAGGCATGGTCCTCTTACTATGCAGCTTTCAATGCAGTGGGTGAGGGTAGAGGTACATTGTGAGAGCTCTGCTGAAGTACAGAAGAATATTACTACAGGTGAAGGTAGGAGTACATTGTGAGAGCTTTGTAGATGTCTCAGTACTGACACAGAAGAGTATTCCTACAGGTGAGGGTAGAGGTACATTGTGAGAGCTTTGTAGATGTCTCAGTACTGACACAGCAGAGTATTACTACAGGTGAGGGTAGAGGTACATTGTGAGAGCTCTGTAGATGTCTCAGTACTGACACAGCAGAGTATTACTACAGGTGAGGGTAGAGGTACATTGTGAGAGCTTTGTAGATGTCTCAGTACTGACACAGAAGAGTATTCCTACAGGTGAGGGTAGAGGTACATTGTGAGAGCTCTGCTGAAGTACAGCAGAGTATTACTACAGGTGAGGGTAGAGGTACATTGTGAGAGCTCTGTAGATGTCTCAGTACTGACACAGCAGAGTATTACTATGCATAAGGATAGAGGTACATTGAGAAAGCTCTGTTCTTGTCCTACTACTGACACAGCAGAGTATTACTACAGGTGAGGGTAGGAGTACATAGTGAGAGCTCTGCTGAAGTACAGCAGAGTATTACTACAGGTGAGGGTAGAGGTACATTGTGAGAGCTCTGCTGAAGTACAGCAGAGTATTATTACAGGTGAAGGTAGAGATGCATTTGTGAGAGCTCTGTAGATGTCCCAGTACTGACACAGCAGATTATTACTACAGCTAAGGGTAGGACTACATTGTGAGAGCTCTGTAGATGTCTCAGTACTGACACAGCAGAGTATTACTACAGGTGAGGGTAGGAGTACATAGTGAGAGCTCTGGTAATGTCCCCGTACTGACACAGCAGAGTATTACTACAGGTGAGGGTAGGAGTACATTGTTAGACCTTTGTAGATGTCTCAGTACTGACACAGCAGAGTATTACTACAGGTGAGGGTAGGAGTACATAGTGAGAGCTCTGGTAATGTCCCCGTACTGACACAGCAGAGTATTACTACGGGTGAGGGTAGGAGTACATTGTTAGACCTTTGTAGATGTCTCAGTACTGACACAGCAGAGTATTACTTCAGGTGAGGGTAGGAGTACATTGTGAGAGCTCTGGTAATGTTCCTGTACTGACACAGCAGAGTATTACTACAGGTGAGGGTAGGAGTACATTGTTAGACCTTTGTAGATGTCTCAGTACTGACACAGCAGAGTATTTCTACAGGTGAGGGTAGAGGTACATTGTGAGAGCTCTGCTGAAGTACAGCAGAGTATTATTACAGGTGAAGGTAGAGATGCATTGTGAGAGCTCTGTAGATGTCCCAGTACTGACACAGCAGAGTATTACTACAGGTGAGGGTAGGACTACATTGTGAGAGCTCTGTAGATGTCTCAGTACTGACACAGCAGAGTATTACTACAGGTGAGGGTAGCAGTACATAGTGAGAGTTCTGGCAATGTCCCCGTACTGACACAGCAGAGTATTACTACAGGTGAGGGTAGGAGTACATTGTTAGAGCTTTGTAGATGTCTCAGTACTGACACAGCAGTGCATTACTACAGGTGAGGGTAGGAGTACATTGTGAGAGCTCTGCGGAGGCACAGAAGTGCATTACTACAGGTGAGGGTAGGAGTACATAGTGAGAGTTCTGGTAATGTCCCCGTACTGACACAGCAGAGTATTACTACAGGTGAGGGTAGGAGTACATTGTTAGAGCTTTGTAGATGTCTCAGTACTGACACAGCAGTGCATTACTGCAGGTGAGGGTAAGAGTACATTGTGAGAGCTCTGAGGAGGCACAGCAGTGCATTACTACAGGTGAGGGTAGGAGAACATTGTGAGAGCTCTGAGGAGGCACAGCAGTGCATTACTACAGGTGAGGGTAGGAGTACATTGTGAGAGCTCTGAGGAGGCACAGCAGTGCATTACTACAGGTGAGGGTAGGAGTACATGGGAGAGCTCTGCGGAGGCACAGCAGTGCATTACTACAGGTGAGGGTAGGAGTACATTGTGGGAGCTCTGAGGAGGCACAGCAGTGCATTACTACAGGTGAGGTTAGGAGTACATGGGAGAGCTCTGAGGAGGCACAGCAGTGCATTACTACAGGTGAGGGTAGGAGTACATTGTGAGAGCTCTGAGGAGGCACAGCAGTGCATTACAACAGGTGAGGGTAGGAGTACATTGTGAGAGCTCTGCGGAGGCACAGCAGTGCATTACTACAGGTGAGGGTAGGAGTACATTGTGAGAGCTCTGCGGAGGCACAGCAGTGCATTACAACAGGTGAGGGTAGGAGTACATTGTGGGAGCTCTGAGGAGGCACAGCAGTGCATTACTACAGGTGAGGGTAGGAGTACATTGTGAGAGCTCTGAGGAGGCACAGCAGTGCATTACAACAGGTGAGGGTAGGAGTACATTGTGGGAGCTCTGCGGAGGCACAGCAGTGCATTACTACAGGTGAGGTTAGGAGTACATGGGAGAGCTCTGAGGAGGCACAGCAGTGCATTACTACAGGTGAGGGTAGGAGTACACTGTGAGAGCTCTGCGGAGGCTCAGCAGTGCATTACTACAGGTGAGGGTAGGAGTACATGGGAGAGCTCTGCGGAGGCACAGCAGTGCGTTACTACAGGTGAGGTTAGGAGTACATTGTGAGAGCTCTGCGGAGGCACAGCAGTGCATTACTACAGGTGAGGGTAGGAGTACATGGGAGAGCTCTGCGGAGGCACAGCAGTGCATTACTACAGGTGAGGGTAGGAGTACACTGTGAGAGCTCTGAGGAGGCACAGCAGTGCATTACTACAGGTGAGGGTAGGAGTACATGGGAGAGCTCTGAGGAGGCTCAGCAGTGCATTACTTCAGGTGAGGGTAGGAGTACATGGTAGAGCTCTGCGGAGGCACAGCAGTGCGATACTACAGGTGAGGGTAGGAGTACATTGTGAGAGCTCTGCGGAGGCACAGCAGTGCATTACTACAGGTGAGGGTAGGAGTACATTGGAGAGCTCTGCAGAGGCACAGCAGTGCATTACTACAGGAGAGGGTAGGAGTACATTGTTAGAGCTTTGTAGATGTCTCAGTACTGACACAGCAGTGCATTACTACAGGTGAGGGTAGGAGTACATTGTGAGAGCTCTGCGGAGGCACAGCAGTGCATTACTGCAGGTGAGGGTAGGAGTACATTGTGAGAGCTCTGCGGAGGCACAGCAGTGCATTACTACAGGTGAGGGTAGGAGTACATTGGAGAGCTCTGAAGAGGCACAGCAGTGCGTTACTACAGGTGAGGGTAGGAGTACATTGTTAGAGCTTTGTAGATGTCTCAGTACTGACACAGCAGAGTATTACTACAGGTGAGGGTAGGAGTACATTGTGAGAGCTCTGCGGAGGCACAGCAGTGCATTACTACAGGTGAGGGTAGGAGTACATGGGAGAGCTCTGCGGAGGCACAGCAGTGCATTACTACAGGTGAGGGTAGGAGTACATTGTGAGAGCTCTGAGGAGGCACAGCAGTGCATTACTGCAGGTGAGGGTAGGAGTACATTGTGAGAGCTCTGCGGAGGCACAGCAGTGCATTACTACAGGTGAGGGTAGGAGTACATGGGAGAGCTCTGCGGAGGCACAGCAGTGCATTACTACAGGTGAGGGTAGGAGTACATTGTGAGGGCTCTGAGGAGGCACAGCAGTGCATTACTGCAGGTGAGGGTAGGAGTACATTGTGAGAGCTCTGAGGAGGCACAGCAGTGCATTACTACAGGTGAGGGTAGGAGTACATTATGAGAGCTCTGAGGAGGCACAGCAGTGCATTACTACAGGTGAGGGTAGGAGTACATGGGAGAGCTCTGCGGAGGCACAGCAGTGCATTACTACAGGTGAGGGTAGGAGTACATTGTGGGAGCTCTGCGGAGGCACAGCAGTGCATTACTACAGGTGAGGTTAGGAGTACATTGTGAGAGCTCTGCGGAGGCACAGCAGTGCATTACTACAGGTGAGGGTAGGAGTACATTGTGAGAGCTCTGCGGAGGCACAGCAGTGCATTACAACAGGTGAGGGTAGGAGTACATTGTGGGAGCTCTGAGGAGGCACAGCAGTGCATTACTACAGGTGAGGGTAGGAGTACATTGTGAGAGCTCTGAGGAGGCACAGCAGTGCATTACAACAGGTGAGGGTAGGAGTACATGGGAGAGCTCTGCGGAGGCACAGCAGTGCATTACAACAGGTGAGGGTAGGAGTACATTGTGGGAGCTCTGCGTCGGCACAGCAGTGCATTACTACAGGTGAGGGTAGGAGTACACTGTGAGAGCTCTGAGGAGGCACAGCAGTGCATTACTACAGGTGAGAGTAGGAGTACATGGGAGAGCTCTGCGGAGGCACAGCAGTGCATTACTACAGGTGAGGGTAGGAGTACATTGTGAGAGCTCTGCGGAGGCACAGCAGTGCATTACTACAGGTGAGGGTAGGAGTACATGGAAGAGCTCAGAGGAGGCACAGCAGTGCATTACTACAGGTGAGGGTAGGAGTACATTGTGAGAGCTCTGAGGAGGCTCAGCAGTGCATTACTACAGGTGAGGGTAGAAGTACACTGTGAGAGCTCTGAGGAGGCACAGCAGTGCATTACTACAGGTGAGGGTAGGAGTACATTGTGGGAGCTCTGCGGAGGCTCAGCAGTGCATTACTACAGGTGAGGGTAGGAGTACATGTGAGAGCTCTGAGGAGGCAGAGCAGTGCATTACTACAGGTGAGGGTAGGAGTACATGGGAGAGCTCTGCGGAGGCTCAGCAGTGCATTACTACAGGTGAGGGTAGGAGTACATTGGAGAGCTCTGCGGAGGCTCATCAGTTCATTACTACAGGTGAGGGTAGGAGTACACTGTGAGAGTTCTGCGGAGGCTCAGCAGTGCATTACTACAGGTGAGGGTAGGAGTACATGTGAGAGCTCTGAGGAGGCAGAGCAGTGCATTACTACAGGTGAGGGTAGGAGTACATGGGAGAGCTCTGCTGAGGCTCAGCAGTGCATTACTACAGGTGAGGGTAGGAGTACACTGTGAGAGCTCTGCGGAGGCTCAGCAGTGCATTACAACAGGTGAGGGTAGGAGTACAGTGTGAGAGCTCTGAGGAGGCACAGCAGTAGGAGAACATGGGAGAGCTCTGCGGAGGCTCAGAAGTGCATTACTACAGGTAGGGTAGGAGTACAGTGTGAGAGCTCTGAGGAGGCACAGCAGTGCATTACTACAGGTGAGGGTAGGAGTACATTGTGAGAGCTCTGCGGAGGCTCAGCAGTGCATTACTGCAGGTGAGGGTAGGAGTACATGGGAGAGCTCTGCAGAGGCACAGCAGTGCATTACTACAGGTGAGGGTAGGAGTACACTGTGAGAGCTCTGCGGAGGCACAGCAGTGCATTACTACAGGTGAGGGTAGGAGTACATGGGAGAGCTCTGAGGAGGCACAGCAGTGCATTACTACAGGTGAGGGTAGGAGTACATGGGAGAGCTCTGCGGAGGCTCAGCAGTGCATTACTACAGGTGAGGGTAGGAGTACATTGTGAGAACTCTGCAGAGGCACAGCAGTGCATTACAACAGGTGAGGGTAGGAGTACATTGTGAGAGCTCTGAGGAGGCACAGCAGTGCATTACTACAGGTGAGGGTAGGAGTACATTGTGAGAGCTCTGAGGAGGCACAGCAGTGCATTACTACAGGTGAGGGTAGGAGTACATGGGAGAGCTCTGCAGAGGCACAGCAGTGCATTACTACAGGTGAGGGTAGGAGTACACTGTGAGAGCTCTGCGGAGGCTCAGCAGTGCATTATTACAGGTGAGGGTAGGAGTACATGGGAGAGCTCTGAGGAGGCACAGCAGTGCATTACTACAGGTGAGTGTAGGAGTACATGGGAGAGGTCTGTGGAGGCACAGCAGTGCGTTACTACAGGTGAGGGTAGGAGTACATTGTGAGAGCTCTGCGGAGGCACAGCAGTGCATTACTACAGGTGAGTGCAGGAGTACATTGTGAGATCTCTGAGGAGGCACAGCAGTGCATTACTACAGGTGAGGGTAGGAGTACATTGTGAGATCTCTGAGGTGGCACAGCAGTGCATTACTACAGGTGAGGGTAGGAGTACATTGTGAGAGCTCTGCGGAGGCACAGCAGTGCATTACTACAGGTGAGGGTAGGAGTACATTGGAGAGCTCTGCAGAGGCACAGCAGTGCATTACTACAGGTGAGGGTAGGAGTACACTGTGAGAGCTCTGCGGAGGCTCAGCAGTGCATTAGTACAGGTGAGGGTAGGAGTACATGGGAGAGCTCTGAGGAGCCACAGCAGTGCATTACTACAGGTGAGGGTAGGAGTACATGGGAGAGCTCTGCGGAGGCACAGCAGTGCGTTACTACAGGTGAGGGTAGGAGTACACTGTGAGAGCTCTGCGGAGGCACAGCAGTGCATTACTACAGGTGAGGGTAGGAGTACATTGGAGAGCTCTGCAGAGGCACAGCAGTGCATTACTACAGGTGAGGGTAGGAGTACATTGGAGAGCTCTGCAGAGGCACAGCATTGCATTACTAGAGGTGAGGGTAGGAGTACATGGGAGAGCTCTGCGGAGGCTCAGCAGTGCATTACTACAGGTGAGGGTAGGAGTACACTGTGAGAGCTCTGCAGAGGCTCAGCAGTGCAATACTACAGATGAGGGTAGGAGTACATGGGAGAGCTCTGCGGAGGCACAGCAGTGCATTACTACAGGTGAGGGTAGGAGTACATGGGAGAGCTCTGAGGAGGCACAGCAGTGCATTACTACAGGTGAGGGTAGGAGTACATTGTGAGAGCTCTGAGGAGGCACAGCAGTGCATTACTACAGGTGAGGGTAGGAGTAGATGGTAGAGCTCTGCGGAGGCACAGCAGTGCGTTACTACAGGTGAGGGTAGGAGTACATTGTGAGAGCTCTGCGGAGGCACAGCAGTGCATTACAACAGGTGAGGGTAGGAGTACATGGGAGAGCTCTGCGGAGGCTCAGCAGTGCATTACTACAGGTGAGGGTAGGAGTACATTGGAGAGCTCTGCAGAGGCACAGCAGTGCATTACTACAGGTGAGGGTAGGAGTACACTGTGAGAGCTCTGAGGAGCCACAGCAGTGGATTACTACAGGTGAGGGTAGGAGTACATGGGAGAGCTCTGCGGAGGCACAGCAGTGCATTACTGCAGGTGAGGGTAGGAGTACATGGGAGAGCTCTGTGGAGGCTCAGCAGTGCATTACTACAGGTGAGGGTAGGAATACACTGTGAGAGCTCTGAGGAGGCACAGCAGTGCATTACTACAGGTGAGGGTAGGAGTACATTGTGAGAGCTCCGAGGAGCCATATCAGTGCCTTACTAGAGGTGAGGGTAGGAGTACATGGGAGAGCTCTGCAGAGGCACAGCAGTGCATTTCTACAGGTGAGGGTAGGAGTACATTGTAGAGCTCTGCGTCGGCACAGCAGTGCATTACTACAGGTGAGGGTAGGAGTACACTGTGAGAGCTCTGCGGAGGCTCAGCAGTGCATTACTACAGGTGAGGGTAGGAGTACATTGTGAGAGCTCTGCGGAGGCACAGCAGTGCATTACTACGGGTGAGGGTAGGTGTACATTGTGAGAGCTCTGAGGAGGCACAGCAGTGCATTACTACAGGTGAGGGTAGGAGTACACTGTGAGAGCTCTGAGGAGGCACAGCAGTGCATTACTACAGGTGAGGGTAGGAGTACATGGGAGAGCTCTGCGGAGGCTCAGCAGTGCATTACTACAGGTGAGGGTAGGAGTACACTGTGAGAGCTCTGAGGAGGCACAGCAGTGCATTACTAAAGGTGAGGGTAGGAGTACACTGTGAGAGCTCTGAGGAGGCACAGCAGTGCATTACTTCAGGTGAGGGTAGGAGTACATTGTGAGAGCTCTGCGGAGGCACAGCAGTGCATTACTACAGGTGAGGGTAGGAGTACATTGTGAGAGCTCTGCGGAGGCACAGCAGTGCATTACTACAGGTGAGGGTAGGAGTACATGGGAGAGCTCTGCGGAGGCACAGCAGTGCATTACTACAGGTGAGGGTAGGAGTACATTGTGAGAGCTCTGCGGAGGCTCAGCAGTGCATTACTACAGGTGAGGGTAGGAGTACATGGGAGAGCTCTGCGGAGGCTCAGCAGTGCATTACTACAGGTGAGGGTAGGAGTACATTGTGAGAGCTCTGCGGAGGCACAGCAGTGCATTACTACAGGTGAAGGTAGGAGTACATGGGAGAGCTCTGAGGAGGGACAGCAGTGCATTACTACAGGTGAGGGTAGGAGTACATTGTGAAAGCTCTGAGGAGGCACAGAAGTGCATTACTACAGGTGAGGGTAGGAGTACATTGTGAGAGCTCTGAGGAGGCACAGCAGTGCATTACAACAGGTGAGGGTAGGAGTACATTGTGAGAGCTCTGCAGAGGCACAGCAGTGCATTACTACAGGTGAGGGTAGGAGTACATGGGAGAGCTCTGCGGAGGCACAGCAGTGCATTACTACAGGTGAGGGTAGGAGTACACTGTGAGAGCTCTGCGGAGGCTCAGCAGTGCATTACTAGAGGTGAGGGTAGGAGTACATTGTGAGAGCTATGCGGAGGCACAGCAGTGCATTACTACAGGTGAGGGTAGGAGTACATTGGAGAGCTCTGCAGAGGCACAGCAGTGCATTACTACAGGTGAGGTTAGGAGTACATGGGAGAGCTCTGCGGAGGCTCAGCAGTGCATTACTACAGGTGAGGGTAGGAGTACATTGGAGAGCTCTGTGGAGGCACAGAAGTGCATTACTACAGGTGAGGGTAGGAGTACATTGTGAGAGCTCTGCGGAGGCACAGCAGTGCATTACTACAGGTGAGGGTAGGAGTACATGGGAGAGCTCTGCGGAGGCACAGCAGTGCATTACTACAGGTGAGGGTAGGAGTACATTGTGAGAGCTCTGCAGAGGCACAGCAGTGCATTACTACAGGTGAGGGTAGGAGTACATGGGAGAGCTCTGCGGAGGCACAGCAGTGCATTACTACAGGTGAGGGTAGGAGTACATTGTGAGAGCTCTGCCGAGGCACAGCAGTGCATTACTACAGGTGAGGGTAGGAGTACATGGGAGAGCTCTGTGTAGGCACAGAAGTGCATTACTACAGGTGAGGGTAGGAGTACATTGTGAGAGCTCTGCGGAGGCACAGCAGTGCATTACTACAGGTGAGGGTAGGAGTACACTGTGAGAGCTCTGCGGAGGCACAGCAGTGCATTACTACAGGTGAGGGTAGGAGTACATTGTGAGAGCTCTGAGGAGGCACAGCAGTGCATTACTACAGGTGAGGGTAGGAGTACATTGTGAGAGCTCTGAGGAGGCACAGCAGTGCATTACTACAGGTGAGGGTAGGAGTACATGGGAGAGCTCTGCGGAGGCACAGCAGTGCATTACTACAGGTGAGGGTAGGAGTACATGGGAGAGCTCTGAGGAGGCACAGCAGTGCATTACTACAGGTGAGGGTAGGAGTACACTGTGAGAGCTCTGAGGAGGCACAGCAGTGCATTACTACAGGTGAGGGTAGGAGTACATTGTGAGAGCTCTGCGGAGGCACAGCAGTGCATTACTACAGGTGAGGGTAGGAGTACATTGTGAGAGCTCTGTGGAGGCACAGCAGTGCATTACTACAGGTGAGGGTAGGAGTACATTGGAGAGCTCTGCAGAGGCACAGCAGTGCATTACTACAGGTGAGGGTAGGAGTACATTGTGAGAGCTCTGCGGAGGCACAGCAGTGCATTACAACAGGTGAGGGTAGGAGTACATTGGGAGAGCTCTGCGGAGGCACAGCAGTGCATTACTGCAGGTGAGGATAGGAGTACATGGGAGAGCTCTGCGGAGGCTCAGCAGTGCATTACAACAGGTGAGGGTAGGAGTACATTGTGAGAGCTCTGCGGAGGCACAGCAGTGCATTACTACAGGTGAGGATAGGAGTACACTGTGAGAGCTCTGCGGAGGCTCAGCAGTGCATTACTGCAGGTGAGGGTAGGAGTACATGGGAGAGCTCTGCGGAGGCTCAGCAGTGCATTACTACAGGTGACGGTAGGAGTACATTGGAGAGCTCTGCAGAGGCACAGCAGTGCATTACTACAGGTGAGTGCAGGAGTACATTGTGAGATCTCTGAGGAGGCACAGCAGTGCATTACTACAGGTGAGGGTAGGAGTACATTGTGAGAGCTCTGCGGAGGCACAGCAGTGCATTACTACAGGTGAGGGTAGGAGTACATGGGAGAGCTCTGCAGAGGCACAGCAGTGCATTACTACAGGTGAGGGTAGGAGTACACTGTGAGAGCTCTGCGGAGGCTCAGCAGTGCATTAGTACAGGTGAGGGTAGGAGTACATGGGAGAGGTCTGAGGAGGCACAGCAGTGCATTACTACAGGTGAGGGTAGGAGTACATGGGAGAGCTCTGCGGAGGCACAGCAGTGCGTTACTACAGGTGAGGGTAGGAGTACATTGTGAGAGCTCTGCGGAGGCACAGCAGTGCATTACTACAGGTGAGGGTAGGAGTACATTGGAGAGCTCTGCAGAGGCACAGCAGTGCATTACTACAGGTGAGGGTAGGAGTACATTGGAGAGCTCTGCAGAGGCACAGCATTGCATTACTAGAGGTGAGGGTAGGAGTACATGGGAGAGCTCTGCGGAGGCTCAGCAGTGCATTACTACAGGTGATGGTAGGAGTACACTGTGGGAGCTCTGCAGAGGCTCAGCAGTGCAATACTACAGATGAGGGTAGGAGTACATTGGAGAGCTCTGCGGAGGCACGGCAGTGCATTACTGCAGGTGAGGGTAGGAGTACATGGGAGAGCTCTGAGGAGGCACAGCAGTGCATTACTACAGGTGAGGGTAGGAGTACATTGTGAGAGCTCTGAGGAGGCACAGCAGTGCATTTTTACAGGTGAGGGTAGGAGTACATGGTAGAGCTCTGCGGAGGCACAACAGTGCGTTACTACAGGTGAGGGTAGGAGTACATTGTGAGAGCTCTGCGGAGGCACAGCAGTGCATTTCTACAGGTGAGGGTAGGAGTACATGGTAGAGCTCTGCGGAGGCACAACAGTGCGTTACTACAGGTGAGGGTAGGAGTACATTGTGAGAGCTCTGCGGAGGCACAGCAGTGCATTACAACAGGTGAGGGTAGGAGTACATGGGAGAGCTCTGTGGAGGCTCAGCAGTGCATTACTACAGGTGAGGGTAGGAGTACATTGGAGAGCTCTGCAGAGGCACAGCAGTGCATTACTACAGGTGAGGGTAGGAGTACACTGTGAGAGCTCTGAGGAGGCACAGCAGTGGATTACTACAGGTGAGGGTAGGAGTACATGGGAGAGCTCTGCGGAGGCACAGCAGTGCATTACTACAGGTGAGGGTAGGAGTACATGGGAGAGCTCTGTGGAGGCTCAGCAGTGCATTACTACAGGTGAGGGTAGGAGTACACTGTGAGAGCTCTGAGGAGGCACAGCAGTGCGTTACTACAGGTGAGGGTAGGAGTACATTGTGAGAGCTCCGAGGAGCCATAGCAGTGCATTACTAGAGGTGAGGGTAGGAGTACATGGGAGAGCTCTGCAGAGGCACAGCAGTGCATTACTACAGGTGAGGGTAGGAGTACATTGTGAGAGCTCTGCGGAGGCACAGCAGTGCATTACTACAGGTGAGGGTAGGATTACATGGTAGAGCTCTGCATCGGCACAGCAGTGCATTACTACAGGTGAGGGTAGGAGTACACTGTGAGAGCTCTGCGGAGGCTCAGCAGTGCATTGCTACAGGTGAGGGTAGGAGTACATTGTGAGAGCTCTGCGGAGGCACAGCAGTGCATTACTACAGGTGAGGGTAGGAGTACATTGTGAGAGCTCTGCGGAGGCACAGCAATGCATTACTACAGGTGAGGGTAGGAGTACACTGTGAGGGCTCTGAGGAGGCACAGCAGTGCATTACTACAGGTGAGGGTAGGAGTACATGGGAGAGCTCTGCGGAGGCTCAGCAGTGCATTACTACAGGTGAGGGTAGGAGTACACTGTGAGAGCTCTGAGGAGACACAGCAGTGCATTACTACAGGTGAGGGTAGGTGTACACTGTGAGAGCTCTGAGGAGGCACAGCAGTGCATTACTACAGGTGAGGGTAGGAGTACATTGTGAGAGCTCTGCGGAGGCACAGCAGTGCATTACTACAGGTGAGGGTAGGAGTACATTGTGAGAGCTCTGCGGAGGCACAGCAGTGCATTACTACAGGTGAGGGTAGGAGTACATGGGATAGCTCTGCGGAGGCACAGCAGTGCATTACTACAGGTGAGGGTAGGAGTACATTGTGAGAGCTCTGCGGAGGCACAGCAGTGCATTACTACAGGTGAGGGTAGGAGTACATGGGAGAGCTCTGCGGAGGCTCAGCAGTGCATTACTACAGGTGAGGGTAGGAGTACATTGTGAGAGCTCTGCGGAGGCACAGCAGTGCATTACTACAGGTGAAGGTAGGAGTACATGGGAGAGCTCTGAGGAGGGACAGCAGTGCATTACTACAGGTGAGGGTAGGAGAACATTGTGAAAGCTCTGAGGAGGCACAGAAGTGCATTTCTACAGGTGAGGGTAGGAGTACATTGTGAGAGCTCTGAGGAGGCACAGCAGTGCATTACAACAGGTGAGGGTAGGAGTACATTGTGAGAGCTCTGCAGAGGCACAGCAGTGCATTACTACAGGTGAGGGTAGGAGTACATGGGAGAGCTCTGCGGAGGCACAGCAGTAAATTACTACAGGTGATGTTAGGAATACATTGTGAGAGCTCTGCGGAGGCACAGCAGTGCATTACAACAGGTGAGGGTAGGAGTACACTGTGAGAGCTCTGCGGAGGCTCAGCAGTGCATTACTAGAGGTGAGGGTAGGAGTACATGGGAGAGCTCTGCAGAGGCACAGCAGTGCATTACTACAGGTGAGGGTAGGAGTACATTGTGAGAGCTCTGCGGAGGCACAGCAGTGCATTACTACAGGTGAGGGTAGGAGTACATTGGAGAGCTCTGCAGAGGCATAGCAGTGCATTACTGCAGGTGAGGTTAGGAGTACATGGGAGAGCTCTGCGAAGGCTCAGCAGTGCATTACTACAGGTGAGGGTAGGAGTACATGGGAGAGCTCTGTGGAGGCACAGAAGTGCATTACTACAGGTGAGGGTAGGAGTACATTGTGAGAGCTCTGCGGAGGCACAGCAGTGCATTACTACAGGTGAGGGTAGGAGTACATGTGAGAGCTCTGCGGAGTCACAGCAGTGCATTACTACAGGTGAGGGTAGGAGTACATTGTGATAGCTCTGCAGAGGCACAGCAGTGCATTACTACAGGTGAGGGTAGGAGTACATGGGAGAGCTCTGCGGAGGCACAGCAGTGCATTACTACAGGTGAGGGTAGGAGTACATGGGAGAGCTCTGCGGAGGCTCAGCAGTGCATTACTACAGGTGAGGGTAGGAGTACATTGTGAGAGCTCTGCAGAGGCACAGCAGTGCATTACTACAGGTGAGGGTAGGAGTACATGGGAGAGCTCTGTGGAGGCACAGAAGTGCATTACTACAGATGAGGGTAGGAGTACATTGTGAGAGCTCTGCGGAGGCACAGCAGTGCATTACTACAGGTGAGGGTAGGAGTACATGGGAGAGCTCTGCGGAGGCACAGCAGTGCATTACTACAGGTGAGGGTAGGAGTACATGGGAGAGCTCTGCGGAGGCACAGCAGTGCATTACTACAGGTGAGGGTAGGAGTACATTGTGAGTGCTCTGCGGAGGCTCAGCAGTGCATTACTACAGTTGAGGGTACGAGTACATGGGAGAGCTCTGTGGAGGCTCAGCAGTGCATTACTACAGGTGAGGGTAGGAGTACATTGTGAGAGCTCTGCCGAGGCACAGCAGTGCATTACTGCAGGTGAAGGTAGGAGTACATGGGAGAGCTCTGAGGAGGGACAGCAGTGCACTACTACAGGTGAGGGTAGGAGTACATTGTGAAAGCTCTGAGGAGGCACAGCAGTGCATTACTACAGGTGAGGGTAGGAGTACATTGTGAGAGCTCTGAGGAGGCACAGCTGTGCATTACTACAGATGAGGGTAGGAGTACATTGTGAAAGCTCTGCGGAGGCACAGCAGTGCATTACTACAGGTGAGGGTAGGAGTACATTATGAGAGCTCTGCGGAGGCACAGCAGTGCATTACTACAGGTGAGGGTAGGAGTACATGGGAGAGCTCTGCGGAGGCACAGCAGTGCATTACTACAGGTGAGGGTAGGAGTACATTGTGAGAGCTCTGTGGAGGCTCAGCAGTGCATTACTACAGGTGAGGGTAGGAGTACATGGGAGAGCTCTGCGGAGGCTCAGCAGTGCATTACTACAGGTGAGGGTAGGAGTACATTGTGAGAGCTCTGCGGAGGCACAGCAGTGCATTACTACAGGTGAAGGTAGGAGTACATGGGAGAGCTCTGAGGAGGGACAGCAGTGCATTACTACAGGTGAGGGTAGGAGTACATTGTGAACGCTCTGAGGAGGCACAGAAGTGCATTACTACAGGTGAGGGTAGGAGTACATTGTGAGAGCTCTGAGGAGGCACAGCAGTGCATTACAACAGGTGAGGGTAGGAGTACATTGTGAGAGCTCTGCAGAGGCACAGCAGTGCATTACTACAGGTGAGGGTAGGAGTACATGGGAGAGCTCTGCGGAGGCTCAGCAGTGCATTACTACAGGTGATGTTAGGAATACATTGTGAGAGCTCTGCTGAGGCACAGCAGTGCATTACAACAGGTGAGGGTAGGAGTACACTGTGAGAGCTCTGCGGAGGCTCAGCAGTGCATTACTAGAGGTGAGGGTAGGAGTACATTGTGAGAGCTCTGCGGAGGCACAGCAGTGCATTACTACAGGTGAGGGTAGGAGTACATTGGAGAGCTCTGCAGAGGCACAGCAGTGCATTACTACAGGTGAGGTTAGGAGTACATGGGAGAGCTCTGCGGAGGGTCAGCAGTGCATTACTACAGGTGAGGGTAGGAGTACATGGGAGAGCTCTGTGGAGGCACAGAAGTGCATTACTACAGGTGAGGGTAGGAGTACATTGTGAGAGCTCTGCGGAGGCACAGCAGTGCATTACTACAGGTGAGGGTAGGAGTACATGGGAGAGCTCTGCGGAGGCACAGCAGTGCATTACTACAGGTGAGGGTAGGAGTACATTGTGAGAGCTCCGCAGAGGCACAGCAGTGCATTACTACAGGTGAGGGTAGGAGTACATGGGAGAGCTCTGCGGAGGCACAGCAGTGCATTACTACTGGTGAGGGTAGGAGTACATGGGAGAGCTCTGCGGAGGCTCAGCAGTGCATTACTACAGGTGAGGGTAGGAGTACATTGTGAGAGCTCTGCAGAGGCACAGCAGTGCATTACTACAGGTGAGGGTAGGGGTACATGGGAGAGCTCTGTGGAGGCACAGAAGTGCATTACTACAGGTGAGGGTAGGAGTACATTGTGAGAGCTCTGCGGAGGCACAGCAGTGCATTACTACAGGTGAGGGTAGGAGTACACTGTGAGAGCTCTGCGGAGGCACAGCAGTGCATTACTACAGGTTAGGGTAGGAGTACACTGTGAGAGCTCTGCGGAGGCACAGCAGTGCATTACTACAGGTGAGGGTAGGAGTACATTGTGAGAGCTCTGAGGAGGCACAGCAGTGCATTGCTACAGGTGAGGGTAGGAGTACATGGGAGAGCTCTGCGGAGGCACAGCAGTGTATTACTACAGGTGAGGGTAGGAGTACATGGGAGAGCTCTGCGGAGGCACAGCAGTGCATTACTACAGGTGAGGGTAGGAGTACACTGTGAGAGCTCTGAGGAGGCACAGCAGTGCATTACTACAGGTGAGGGTAGGAGTACATTGTGAGAGCTCTGCGGAGGCACAGCAGTGCATTACTACAGGTGAGGGTAGGAGTACATTGTGAGAGCTCTGTGGAGGCACAGCAGTGCATTACTACAGGTGAGGGTAGGAGTACATTGGAGAGCTCTGCAGAGGCACAGCAGTGCATTACTGCAGGTGAGGGTAGGAGTACATGGGAGAGCTCTGCGGAGGCTCAGCAGTGCATTACTACAGGTGAGGGTAGGAGTACATTGGAGAGCTCTGCAGAGGCACAGCAGTGCATTACTACAGGTGAGGGTAGGAGTACATTGGAGAGCTCTGCAGAGGCACAGCAGTGCATTACTACAGGTGAGGGTAGGAGTACATGGGAGAGCTCTGCGGAGGCTCAGCAGTGCATTACTACATGTGAGGGTAGGAGTACATTGTGAGAGCTCTGCAGAGGCACAGCAGTGCATTACAACAGGTGAGGGTAGGAGTACACTGTGAGAGCTCTGCGGAGGCTCAGCAGTGCATTACTACAGGTGAGGGTAGGAGTACATGGGAGAGCTCTGCAGAGGCGCAGCAGTGCATTACTAGATGTGAGGGTAGGAGTACATGGGAGAGCTCTACGGAGGCACAGCAGTGCATTACTACAGGTGAGGGTAGGAGTACACTGTGAGAGCTCTGAGGAGGCACAGCAGTGCATTACTTCAGGTGAGGGTAGGAGTACATTGTGAGAGCTCTGCGGAGGCACAGCAGTGCATTACTACAGGTGAGGGTAGGAGTACATTGTGAGAGCTCTGCGGAGGCACAGCAGTGCATTACTACAGGTGAGGGTAGGAGTACATGGGAGAGCTCTGCGGAGGCACAGCAGTGCATTACTACAGGTGAGGGTAGGAGTACATTGTGAGAGCTCTGCGGAGGCTCAGCAGTGCATTACTACAGGTGAGGGTAGGAGTACATGGGAGAGCTCTGCGGAGGCTCAGCAGTGCATTACTACAGGTGAGGGTAGGAGTACATTGTGAGAGCTCTGCGGAGGCACAGCAGTGCATTACTACAGGTGAAGGTAGGAGTACATGGGAGAGCTCTGAGGAGGGACAGCAGTGCATTACTACAGGTGAGGGTAGGAGTACATTGTGAAAGCTCTGAGGAGGCACAGAAGTGCATTACTACAGGTGAGGGTAGGAGTACATTGTGAGAGCTCTGAGGAGGCACAGCAGTGCATTACAACAGGTGAGGGTAGGAGTACATTGTGAGAGCTCTGCAGAGGCACAGCAGTGCATTACTACAGGTGAGGGTAGGAGTACATGGGAGAGCTCTGCGGAGGCACAGCAGTGCATTACTACAGGTGAGGGTAGGAGTACACTGTGAGAGCTCTGCGGAGGCTCAGCAGTGCATTACTAGAGGTGAGGGTAGGAGTACATTGTGAGAGCTATGCGGAGGCACAGCAGTGCATTACTACAGGTGAGGGTAGGAGTACATTGGAGAGCTCTGCAGAGGCACAGCAGTGCATTACTACAGGTGAGGTTAGGAGTACATGGGAGAGCTCTGCGGAGGCTCAGCAGTGCATTACTACAGGTGAGGGTAGGAGTACATTGGAGAGCTCTGTGGAGGCACAGAAGTGCATTACTACAGGTGAGGGTAGGAGTACATTGTGAGAGCTCTGCGGAGGCACAGCAGTGCATTACTACAGGTGAGGGTAGGAGTACATGGGAGAGCTCTGCGGAGGCACAGCAGTGCATTACTACAGGTGAGGGTAGGAGTACATTGTGAGAGCTCTGCAGAGGCACAGCAGTGCATTACTACAGGTGAGGGTAGGAGTACATGGGAGAGCTCTGCGGAGGCACAGCAGTGCATTACTACAGGTGAGGGTAGGAGTACATTGTGAGAGCTCTGCCGAGGCACAGCAGTGCATTACTACAGGTGAGGGTAGGAGTACATGGGAGAGCTCTGTGTAGGCACAGAAGTGCATTACTACAGGTGAGGGTAGGAGTACATTGTGAGAGCTCTGCGGAGGCACAGCAGTGCATTACTACAGGTGAGGGTAGGAGTACACTGTGAGAGCTCTGCGGAGGCACAGCAGTGCATTACTACAGGTGAGGGTAGGAGTACATTGTGAGAGCTCTGAGGAGGCACAGCAGTGCATTACTACAGGTGAGGGTAGGAGTACATTGTGAGAGCTCTGAGGAGGCACAGCAGTGCATTACTACAGGTGAGGGTAGGAGTACATGGGAGAGCTCTGCGGAGGCACAGCAGTGCATTACTACAGGTGAGGGTAGGAGTACATGGGAGAGCTCTGAGGAGGCACAGCAGTGCATTACTACAGGTGAGGGTAGGAGTACACTGTGAGAGCTCTGAGGAGGCACAGCAGTGCATTACTACAGGTGAGGGTAGGAGTACATTGTGAGAGCTCTGCGGAGGCACAGCAGTGCATTACTACAGGTGAGGGTAGGAGTACATTGTGAGAGCTCTGTGGAGGCACAGCAGTGCATTACTACAGGTGAGGGTAGGAGTACATTGGAGAGCTCTGCAGAGGCACAGCAGTGCATTACTACAGGTGAGGGTAGGAGTACATTGTGAGAGCTCTGCGGAGGCACAGCAGTGCATTACAACAGGTGAGGGTAGGAGTACATTGGGAGAGCTCTGCGGAGGCACAGCAGTGCATTACTGCAGGTGAGGATAGGAGTACATGGGAGAGCTCTGCAGAGGCTCAGCAGTGCATTACAACAGGTGAGGGTAGGAGTACATTGTGAGAGCTCTGCGGAGGCACAGCAGTGCATTACTACAGGTGAGGATAGGAGTACACTGTGAGAGCTCTGCGGAGGCTCAGCAGTGCATTACTGCAGGTGAGGGTAGGAGTACATGGGAGAGCTCTGCGGAGGCTCAGCAGTGCATTACTACAGGTGACGGTAGGAGTACATTGGAGAGCTCTGCAGAGGCACAGCAGTGCATTACTACAGGTGAGTGCAGGAGTACATTGTGAGATCTCTGAGGAGGCACAGCAGTGCATTACTACAGGTGAGGGTAGGAGTACATTGTGAGAGCTCTGCGGAGGCACAGCAGTGCATTACTACAGGTGAGGGTAGGAGTACATGGGAGAGCTCTGCAGAGGCACAGCAGTGCATTACTACAGGTGAGGGTAGGAGTACACTGTGAGAGCTCTGCGGAGGCTCAGCAGTGCATTAGTACAGGTGAGGGTAGGAGTACATGGGAGAGGTCTGAGGAGGCACAGCAGTGCATTACTACAGGTGAGGGTAGGAGTACATGGGAGAGCTCTGCGGAGGCACAGCAGTGCGTTACTACAGGTGAGGGTAGGAGTACATTGTGAGAGCTCTGCGGAGGCACAGCAGTGCATTACTACAGGTGAGGGTAGGAGTACATTGGAGAGCTCTGCAGAGGCACAGCAGTGCATTACTACAGGTGAGGGTAGGAGTACATTGGAGAGCTCTGCAGAGGCACAGCATTGCATTACTAGAGGTGAGGGTAGGAGTACATGGGAGAGCTCTGCGGAGGCTCAGCAGTGCATTACTACAGGTGATGGTAGGAGTACACTGTGGGAGCTCTGCAGAGGCTCAGCAGTGCAATACTACAGATGAGGGTAGGAGTACATTGGAGAGCTCTGCGGAGGCACGGCAGTGCATTACTGCAGGTGAGGGTAGGAGTACATGGGAGAGCTCTGAGGAGGCACAGCAGTGCATTACTACAGGTGAGGGTAGGAGTACATTGTGAGAGCTCTGAGGAGGCACAGCAGTGCATTTCTACAGGTGAGGGTAGGAGTACATGGTAGAGCTCTGCGGAGGCACAACAGTGCGTTACTACAGGTGAGGGTAGGAGTACATTGTGAGAGCTCTGCGGAGGCACAGCAGTGCATTTCTACAGGTGAGGGTAGGAGTACATGGTAGAGCTCTGCGGAGGCACAACAGTGCGTTACTACAGGTGAGGGTAGGAGTACATTGTGAGAGCTCTGCGGAGGCACAGCAGTGCATTACAACAGGTGAGGGTAGGAGTACATGGGAGAGCTCTGTGGAGGCTCAGCAGTGCATTACTACAGGTGAGGGTAGGAGTACATTGGAGAGCTCTGCAGAGGCACAGCAGTGCATTACTACAGGTGAGGGTAGGAGTACACTGTGAGAGCTCTGAGGAGGCACAGCAGTGGATTACTACAGGTGAGGGTAGGAGTACATGGGAGAGCTCTGCGGAGGCACAGCAGTGCATTACTACAGGTGAGGGTAGGAGTACATGGGAGAGCTCTGTGGAGGCTCAGCAGTGCATTACTACAGGTGAGGGTAGGAGTACACTGTGAGAGCTCTGAGGAGGCACAGCAGTGCGTTACTACAGGTGAGGGTAGGAGTACATTGTGAGAGCTCCGAGGAGCCATAGCAGTGCATTACTAGAGGTGAGGGTAGGAGTACATGGGAGAGCTCTGCAGAGGCACAGCAGTGCATTACTACAGGTGAGGGTAGGAGTACATTGTGAGAGCTCTGCGGAGGCACAGCAGTGCATTACTACAGGTGAGGGTAGGATTACATGGTAGAGCTCTGCGTCGGCACAGCAGTGCATTACTACAGGTGAGGGTAGGAGTACACTGTGAGAGCTCTGCGGAGGCTCAGCAGTGCATTGCTACAGGTGAGGGTAGGAGTACATTGTGAGAGCTCTGCGGAGGCACAGCAGTGCATTACTACAGGTGAGGGTAGGAGTACATTGTGAGAGCTCTGCGGAGGCACAGCAGTGCATTACTACAGGTGAGGGTAGGAGTACACTGTGAGAGCTCTGAGGAGGCACAGCAGTGCATTACTACAGGTGAGGGTAGGAGTACATGGGAGAGCTCTGCGGAGGCTCAGCAGTGCATTACTACAGGTGAGGGTAGGAGTACACTGTGAGAGCTCTGAGGAGACACAGCAGTGCATTACTACAGGTGAGGGTAGGTGTACACTGTGAGAGCTCTGAGGAGGCACAGCAGTGCATTACTACAGGTGAGGGTAGGAGTACATTGTGAGAGCTCTGCGGAGGCACAGCAGTGCATTACTACAGGTGAGGGTAGGAGTACATTGTGAGAGCTCTGCGGAGGCACAGCAGTGCATTACTACAGGTGAGGGTAGGAGTACATGGGATAGCTCTGCGGAGGCACAGCAGTGCATTACTACAGGTGAGGGTAGGAGTACATTGTGAGAGCTCTGCGGAGGCACAGCAGTGCATTACTACAGGTGAGGGTAGGAGTACATGGGAGAGCTCTGCGGAGGCTCAGCAGTGCATTACTACAGGTGAGGGTAGGAGTACATTGTGAGAGCTCTGCGGAGGCACAGCAGTGCATTACTACAGGTGAAGGTAGGAGTACATGGGAGAGCTCTGAGGAGGGACAGCAGTGCATTACTACAGGTGAGGGTAGGAGAACATTGTGAAAGCTCTGAGGAGGCACAGAAGTGCATTTCTACAGGTGAGGGTAGGAGTACATTGTGAGAGCTCTGAGGAGGCACAGCAGTGCATTACAACAGGTGAGGGTAGGAGTACATTGTGAGAGCTCTGCAGAGGCACAGCAGTGCATTACTACAGGTGAGGGTAGGAGTACATGGGAGAGCTCTGCGGAGGCACAGCAGTAAATTACTACAGGTGATGTTAGGAATACATTGTGAGAGCTCTGCGGAGGCACAGCAGTGCATTACAACAGGTGAGGGTAGGAGTACACTGTGAGAGCTCTGCGGAGGCTCAGCAGTGCATTACTAGAGGTGAGGGTAGGAGTACATGGGAGAGCTCTGCAGAGGCACAGCAGTGCATTACTACAGGTGAGGGTAGGAGTACATTGTGAGAGCTCTGCGGAGGCACAGCAGTGCATTACTACAGGTGAGGGTAGGAGTACATTGGAGAGCTCTGCAGAGGCATAGCAGTGCATTACTGCAGGTGAGGTTAGGAGTACATGGGAGAGCTCTGCGAAGGCTCAGCAGTGCATTACTACAGGTGAGGGTAGGAGTACATGGGAGAGCTCTGTGGAGGCACAGAAGTGCATTACTACAGGTGAGGGTAGGAGTACATTGTGAGAGCTCTGCGGAGGCACAGCAGTGCATTACTACAGGTGAGGGTAGGAGTACATGTGAGAGCTCTGCGGAGTCACAGCAGTGCATTACTACAGGTGAGGGTAGGAGTACATTGTGATAGCTCTGCAGAGGCACAGCAGTGCATTACTACAGGTGAGGGTAGGAGTACATGGGAGAGCTCTGCGGAGGCACAGCAGTGCATTACTACAGGTGAGGGTAGGAGTACATGGGAGAGCTCTGCGGAGGCTCAGCAGTGCATTACTACAGGTGAGGGTAGGAGTACATTGTGAGAGCTCTGCAGAGGCACAGCAGTGCATTACTACAGGTGAGGGTAGGAGTACATGGGAGAGCTCTGTGGAGGCACAGAAGTGCATTACTACAGATGAGGGTAGGAGTACATTGTGAGAGCTCTGCGGAGGCACAGCAGTGCATTACTACAGGTGAGGGTAGGAGTACATTGTGAGAGCTGTGCGGAGGCACAGCAGTGCATTACTACAGGTGAGGGTAGGAGTACATGGGAGAGCTCTGCGGAGGCACAGCAGTGCATTACTACAGGTGAGGGTAGGAGTACATGGGAGAGCTCTGCGGAGGCACAGCAGTGCATTACTACAGGTGAGGGTAGGAGTACATTGTGAGTGCTCTGCGGAGGCTCAGCAGTGCATTACTACAGGTGAGGGTACGAGTACATGGGAGAGCTCTGTGGAGGCTCAGCAGTGCATTACTACAGGTGAGGGTAGGAGTACATTGTGAGAGCTCTGCCGAGGCACAGCAGTGCATTACTGCAGGTGAAGGTAGGAGTACATGGGAGAGCTCTGAGGAGGGACAGCAGTGCACTACTACAGGTGAGGGTAGGAGTACATTGTGAAAGCTCTGAGGAGGCACAGCAGTGCATTACTACAGGTGAGGGTAGGAGTACATTGTGAGAGCTCTGAGGAGGCACAGCTGTGCATTACTACAGGTGAGGGTAGGAGTACATTGTGAAAGCTCTGCGGAGGCACAGCAGTGCATTACTACAGGTGAGGGTAGGAGTACATTATGAGAGCTCTGCGGAGGCACAGCAGTGCATTACTACAGGTGAGGGTAGGAGTACATGGGAGAGCTCTGCGGAGGCACAGCAGTGCATTACTACAGGTGAGGGTAGGAGTACATTGTGAGAGCTCTGTGGAGGCTCAGCAGTGCATTACTACAGGTGAGGGTAGGAGTACATGGGAGAGCTCTGCGGAGGCTCAGCAGTGCATTACTACAGGTGAGGGTAGGAGTACATTGTGAGAGCTCTGCGGAGGCACAGCAGTGCATTACTACAGGTGAAGGTAGGAGTACATGGGAGAGCTCTGAGGAGGGACAGCAGTGCATTACTACAGGTGAGGGTAGGAGTACATTGTGAACGCTCTGAGGAGGCACAGAAGTGCATTACTACAGGTGAGGGTAGGAGTACATTGTGAGTGCTCTGAGGAGGCACAGCAGTGCATTACAACAGGTGAGGGTAGGAGTACATTGTGAGAGCTCTGCAGAGGCACAGCAGTGCATTACTACAGGTGAGGGTAGGAGTACATGGGAGAGCTCTGCGGAGGCTCAGCAGTGCATTACTACAGGTGATGTTAGGAATACATTGTGAGAGCTCTGCTGAGGCACAGCAGTGCATTACAACAGGTGAGGGTAGGAGTACACTGTGAGAGCTCTGCGGAGGCTCAGCAGTGCATTACTAGAGGTGAGGGTAGGAGTACATTGTGAGAGCTCTGCGGAGGCACAGCAGTGCATTACTACAGGTGAGGGTAGGAGTACATTGGAGAGCTCTGCAGAGGCACAGCAGTGCATTACTACAGGTGAGGTTAGGAGTACATGGGAGAGCTCTGCGGAGGGTCAGCAGTGCATTACTACAGGTGAGGGTAGGAGTACATGGGAGAGCTCTGTGGAGGCACAGAAGTGCATTACTACAGGTGAGGGTAGGAGTACATTGTGAGAGCTCTGCGGAGGCACAGCAGTGCATTACTACAGGTGAGGGTAGGAGTACATGGGAGAGCTCTGCGGAGGCACAGCAGTGCATTACTACAGGTGAGGGTAGGAGTACATTGTGAGAGCTCCGCAGAGGCACAGCAGTGCATTACTACAGGTGAGGGTAGGAGTACATGGGAGAGCTCTGCGGAGGCACAGCAGTGCATTACTACTGGTGAGGGTAGGAGTACATGGGAGAGCTCTGCGGAGGCTCAGCAGTGCATTACTACAGGTGAGGGTAGGAGTACATTGTGAGAGCTCTGCAGAGGCACAGCAGTGCATTACTACAGGTGAGGGTAGGGGTACATGGGAGAGCTCTGTGGAGGCACAGAAGTGCATTACTACAGGTGAGGGTAGGAGTACATTGTGAGAGCTCTGCGGAGGCACAGCAGTGCATTACTACAGGTGAGGGTAGGAGTACACTGTGAGAGCTCTGCGGAGGCACAGCAGTGCATTACTACAGGTTAGGGTAGGAGTACACTGTGAGAGCTCTGCGGAGGCACAGCAGTGCATTACTACAGGTGAGGGTAGGAGTACATTGTGAGAGCTCTGAGGAGGCACAGCAGTGCATTGCTACAGGTGAGGGTAGGAGTACATGGGAGAGCTCTGCGGAGGCACAGCAGTGTATTACTACAGGTGAGGGTAGGAGTACATGGGAGAGCTCTGCGGAGGCACAGCAGTGCATTACTACAGGTGAGGGTAGGAGTACACTGTGAGAGCTCTGAGGAGGCACAGCAGTGCATTACTACAGGTGAGGGTAGGAGTACATTGTGAGAGCTCTGCGGAGGCACAGCAGTGCATTACTACAGGTGAGGGTAGGAGTACATTGTGAGAGCTCTGTGGAGGCACAGCAGTGCATTACTACAGGTGAGGGTAGGAGTACATTGGAGAGCTCTGCAGAGGCACAGCAGTGCATTACTGCAGGTGAGGGTAGGAGTACATGGGAGAGCTCTGCGGAGGCTCAGCAGTGCATTACTACAGGTGAGGGTAGGAGTACATTGGAGAGCTCTGCAGAGGCACAGCAGTGCATTACTACAGGTGAGGGTAGGAGTACATTGGAGAGCTCTGCAGAGGCACAGCAGTGCATTACTACAGGTGAGGGTAGGAGTACATGGGAGAGCTCTGCGGAGGCTCAGCAGTGCATTACTACATGTGAGGGTAGGAGTACATTGTGAGAGCTTTGCAGAGGCACAGCAGTGCATTACAACAGGTGAGGGTTGGAGTACACTGTGAGAGCTCTGCGGAGGCTCAGCAGTGCATTACTACAGGTGAGGGTAGGAGTACATGGGAGAGCTCTGCAGAGGCGCAGCAGTGCATTACTAGATGTGAGGGTAGGAGTACATGGGAGAGCTCTACGGAGGCACAGCAGTGCATTACTACAGGTGAGGGTAGGAGTACATTGTGAGAGCTCTGCGGAGGCACAGCAGTGCATTACTACAGGTGAGGGTAGGAGTACATTGTGAGAGCTCTGCGGAGGCTCAGCAGTGCATTACTACAGGTGAGGGTAGGAGTACATTGTGAGAGCTCTGCGGAGGCACAGCAGTGCATTACTACAGGTGAGGGTAGGAGTACATGGGAGAGCTCTGCGGAGGCACAGCAGTGCATTACTACAGGTGAGGGTAGGAGTACATTGTCTCTGATAGGGTTGGTAGTCCCATTACCTGTGTGGGTGTCTGTGAGAGTAAGGGCGAGAGTAGGCCTGAACTTCAGAGGGTGGGAACAGGTCAAGCAAAGGAGGCCTGACCTACACCTCACAGAATGGGGCAGAGATATCCTTACAGCCACAACAGGGACAGATTGCTGAACTGTGCATTGTAAACATATTGCTTTAACCTGATATGGTTACAGGAAATGTTATAGTGTATTTTGAGAATGTGGGCTATTCACAGACATTTTTTAAAAGATGAGTTTGTGATTTGGAAGCCAAAAACCAGCTTCTAGTGGTTTTAGAACTGATTTTTGCTAAATTAGTTCAAGAGCCGACCCTTTCTGACAATTCCCTGAATATTCCTTCTAGGAATTGATAATGAGCTCATGAAATATTTTAATTCCATCTTCAGAAAGATGTACCTGCCTGACTGCTGACCAAAGGTACATTTTAAGTCCGCTCATTTAGATGTTGCAACATATGCCGGTTTACGGCCACACACATGTACAGGTCTCAGAATATCGAGCATAGTGGGTTAACGCACACAGGTACAGGTCTCGGAGTATGGAATGTTAGGCAGTGTGCTCCCAATCGGACTTCATGTTTAAAAGGCTCCCTCGAGCCATTGAGCTGACGAGCTCTGGAGACGCACCTGTGAGCCGGGGAGTGGTACTAAACCTGAGACGATATCGGCGGCATTTCCAGCAACCCCAGATATTTTTGTTGTTCTTTGGTCTCTACTGATGAAGGGCACGAACCCAGAAACACGTGCCTAGAGATGAACAGTACTGTCTGCACTAACTTTAGTGAAATACTACAGATTTTTTCAAGGAAGCGTTAATTGTTCAAACTGCATGTACCAGGATGCAAGTGGCCAACTCGACTGGAATGTTAGGCAGTGTGCTCCCAATCGGACTACAGGTCTCGGAGTATCGAGCTTAGTTGGTTAACGCACGCATGCAGGTCTCAGGATATCGAGCTTAGTGGGTTAAAGCAAACAGGTACAGGTCTCAGGATATCAAGCATAGTAGGTTAATGCATACAGGTACAGGTACAGGTCTCAGGATCTTGGCCCTCTTTACAACATTGGCTGTAAATCCCGCTTACCGCTGTGCAGAAGATCACCAACACACCGCTGCGGTGGCGGAATTCTGCTACAGCTATTTCCACCCACAGCTCGGAATCCGCAATAATCCAGACACCCACACAAGTCCGCCACACCAAAGGACAGTGATAAACTGGCGATAACAAAACCTCCACTGTCACGCCAACAGGAATACGCCCACAGTATCACGACCCACGAATCCACGCGGCAGTCTTTCAACCGCGGTATTCCATTGGCGGTGCACACCGCCGCACTCAAAATACACACACATTTACAAAACACAACCACATTGGACAATTCCAAATACACACACCTGATATACATACACACACCACACCCACACACCCAATCCAATATAAAGCACACACCCACATCACCCACAAACCCTTACTACCAAAGTTTTGAAAGAAGGCCAGAGAGAGACACCACCAGAAACAACACTAGCATCCACAGACACACATCATCACTCACACAACATCGATGCACCTCAAACAACACACAACACATCCCCTCACACATCACAACACACACCACCTCACACATCACCCACACCACATCATGGCACCTCAACGACACCCCAGGTTCTCCGACGAGGAGCTCAGGGTCATGGTGGAGGAAATCGTCCGGTAGAGCCACAGCTATTCGGATCACAGGTGCAGCAGACTTCCATAGCTAGGAAGATGGAGCTATGGCAGAGAATCGTCGACAGGGTCAACGCAGTGGGACAGCATCCAAGAACTAGGGGTGAGATCAGGAAGAGGTGGAATGACCTACGGGGCAAGGTGCGTACTGTGGTCTCCAGACACCAGATTGCAGTACAGAGGACTGGAGGTGGGCCCCAACCTCCTCCCCCACAACTAACAACATGGGAGGAGCAAGTCTTGGCAATACTGCATCCTGAGGGGGAGGAGCAAGTCTTGGCAATACTGCATCCTGAGGGCCCATCATTCCAACACCTCACAAATGTCCCACTATCACAACCCACCTATCCCAACACCAAGCCCTGCATGCAACACCAAAGCATGGAGACCCATCACCAAAGCATGCCCACAACAGATACCCACACAGACCCCAAACCAAATATCACACAAGGTCCTAGACAAGAATGCAAGCACTGGAGTACAGGGTCACTCACCCATTGCACACCATGGCACACACAGATGCAATAATCATGCCTTTACACCCCTGCAGGACCCCTACCCAACGTCACCGGACAGGAGGTACCAGACATATCCAGTCCCCCCACAGATGAGGCCCACAGTGATGACAGCAGCTCTGCACAACTGGATCAAGATGACCAGCCCGGCCCATCTGGGACCTCGGGACAGTCGGTTGCCCTGACACTTTCACAAGCCACCACAGAGCCTCCCCCCTCAGGAAACACCAGCACAGCACCCACCCAGCGGGCCCATACCTCTGTCCCCAGGACACGTCAAGCAGCAGTGTGTCCACCACTACAGGGAACCCAGGCAAACCCACCACCCAAAGAAAATCAGGGACCTGGGGGCAGTGGCAGTGGACACACAGTTCAGGGGACAGAGGCCCAGGAACACAGGGGAACTGGGAGGACTACTGTGCGACAGGGGGAGGACAGGCCCAGGGAACCCACTCTCCACGAGGCCCTCTCCAACATCATGGGAACCTACCACCATTCCCAGGAGACAATGGCAACGGTACTGGCCAAATTTCAGGAGACCCAGCGGCTGCAGGAGGAACAGTATTTGGGGATCAGGGAGAAACTCAAGTCCATCAACACCACCCTGGTCACCATTGTAGGGGTGCTGAAGGACCTTGTGAACACCAGGAGGGACACTGTGGCCCAACAAGGGGCCCCTGACACTAGCCTCGATGATGAACTGCCCACCACCTTCGCCGGTGCTAGTGGACAGGAGGCACCGCCACAGGACCACGACACTAGCACTCCACCCCCTGCAGATGGAGAACCACCCTGCAAGCGGTCCCTGAGATCCAGGACAAAGTCAGAGAACAATGCCAAGACCCCCACTAAGAAATGAGACAGCCCTGATTGTCATCCTACTGTCCTACTTTGTCACCCTGTCCATCCTTAAACTGCCCCGGCTCCACTTCCTATGCCCCTTTGGGCAATGCACCTGTGAGACTAATAGACTGGACTCTGCCATGGACATTCCTCCACCATCACCCCTGACCATTTTACAACCCCCTCCACTATTTAGCACTTAAATAAACACACTTAAATCACAAAACAATCTGGAGTCAGTCTGTGCTTTCACAAATGTGTAATTGCAATAACCATGGAATATAGCAATGTCAATTTACTTGTGCACATACCGATGTAACACAGCTGTAGGGCTCGAGGAAATATAGCAGAGGGCACAAAGTGGGACCCACATCTGTTAAATGGAAAGGCAAAGTGACAAGTCAGGGTACATACACTGAGTGAAAATGACAGACTTATGCTAGCTCCAACAATAGTATGAGATATGGGAGGCAGTGACATCTTCTTACCTGTGTCTCACTGGAAGTATTGCTGGATAATGTTGTTTCTGTTGTCGATATCCTCTTCTTCTGCCTCCTCTTCTTCACTGTCCACAGGCTCCACAGCTGCCACAACACCTCCTTCAGGACCATCCTCCTGCAGAAAAGGCACCTGTCGCCACAAAGCCAGTTTGTGCAGCATACAGCAGGCCACAATGATCTGGCACACCTTCTTTGGTGAGTAGTAGAGCCAACCACCTGTCATATGGATGCACCGGAACCTGGCGTTCAGGAGGCCGAAGGTCCTTTCAATCACTCTCCTAGTTCACTCATATGCCTCATTGTAGCGTTTCTCTGCCCTTGTCCTGGGATTTCTCACTGGGGTCAGTAGCCATGACAGGTTGGGGTAGCCAGAGTCACCTGCAAATGTCGAGGGACAACTGTTAGACACACACTAACCCTTAGGGACAACCCCAGACCCAGACAACTATTCACACTGTATAGGTCCTTGTCCTCACCTAATAGCCACACACAGTGCCTCTGGAGTTGCCCCATCACATAAGGGATGCTGCTATTCCGCAGGATGTAGGCGTCATGCACTGAGCCAGGAAATTTGGCATTCACATGGGAGATGTACTGGTCTGCCAAACATACCATCTGTACATTCATCGAATGGTAGCTCTTCCGGTTTCTGTACACCTGCTCACTCCTGCAGGGGGGGGTACCAAGGCCACATGTGTCCCATCAATGGCACATATGATGTTGGGGATATGTCCCGGGGCATAGAAGTCACCTTTCACTGTGGGCAAATCCTCCACCTGAGGGAACACGATGTAGCTGCGCATGTGTTTCAGCAGGGCAGACAACAGTCTGGACAAAACGTTAGAGAACATTGGCTGGGACATCCCTGATGCAATGGCCACTGTTGTTTGAAAGGAACCACTTGCCAGGAAATGGAGTACTGACAGGACCTGCACTAGAGGGGGGATCCCTGTGGGATGGTGGATAGCTGACATCAGATCTGGCTCCAACTGGGCACACAGTTCATGGATTGTTGCACGATCAAGTCTGTAGGTGAAAATGATGTGTCTGTCTTTCATTGTCGACGGGTCCACCAGCAGTCTGTACGCCGGAGGATGCCGCCATCTCATCACCTGCCCCAGCGAACGTGCCCTATGGACGAGAACAGCGAGCAGAGAGTCAGCCAACACTGAGGTATCAAAAAATGTAATTTGCACACATTTATTAATCCGTAATGTGCCAGTTACTGTGTGTATGCAAGGCCTACATTGGTGTGACGCAGTCAAAATTAATGCCATGTGGCCCCCTGAAATGGCAGCTGCCTGACCTGTAAGATGGGACAAGGGGATAGGAGGTAACTGCGCTGGCGTTGTACACCGTCGCGGTAGGCGGTCGAAGACCGCAGCGCAATCCTGCATTGGTTAACATTGGACCCTATGGGTCCGAGGAGCCAATGACAGTGTATGCCGGCGGTGACGGTACGCACCGCCGCGGACGTGACCGCCATTTTCTCTGTTCATTCACTTGATACCTGACCTTCAACAGGAGAGGACCTACACTGCAAGCGCTGCTGTGACCTCAGTCTAGAAGCGACGATGGTTCATGTGTCTGGGGAAAGGGCCCCTGCTTTCACCTCGGAGAACTTGGAGAAACTAGTGGATGGGGTCCTCCCCCAGTACATGCAACTGTACAGTCCTCCAGACAAACAGGTGAGTACACTGTGAGCATGCTGCATGGGCAATGCCTGTTTTGAGTGGTGTGGATGGAAGATATATGGGGGGGGGGAATGAGGCCTGCATGTGCGGACGATGAGTGTATGTGCATCAGGGCAAGGGTGGGAAGTGGGCCAATGAGGATTACGGTCCGGACGGGTAAAGATTTTCCTTTTCCCCTGTACTATTCCTCTAGGTCAGCGCCCACCAGAAGAAGGATATTTGGCGTGCCATCGCCAAGGACGTCCAGACCCTGGGGGTCCCCCACAGACGGAGCACCCACTGCTGGAAAAGATGGGAGGACATTCGCCGCTGGAGCAAGAAAACGGCAGAGGCCCAGCTGGGGATGGCCTCCCAACGTGGGAGGGGTGCCCGTCGCACCATGACCCGCCTGATGTTCCGGATCCTGGCGGTGGCATATCCGGAGTTGGATGGTGCTTGAGGGCATCACAGCAGCCACAAGGGGGTGAGTACACTCTCTTCAGCTGACTTTGCACGCATTACAAGGTGTCTGGGCGGGGGAGGTGGGCAGTGGGTTCCCCGAGGCCAGGGCGAGCTTGGTAGGCAAGGTTCCTTGTAAGGCAGGCTATG
This sequence comes from Pleurodeles waltl, assembly GCF_031143425.1. NCBI lineage: Eukaryota > Metazoa > Chordata > Amphibia > Caudata > Salamandridae > Pleurodeles > Pleurodeles waltl. The sequence continues at coordinate 1,870,354,055 of NC_090444.1, read as the reverse complement.
TGGCACCCCAACCCCACTAGTGGTTAGTGCTATCTACACCTAGTGAGGCTCCTGTGACTTCCAGGTGTGCAGCAATCGGGCATAGGCCATGTACCCCATGGGCATGTGTAAAATCTAGGAACTCTAAGTGCATGGCGTAGTGCAGAGAGCTGCTGTGTCTGTTGTGTTCGCCAACGGTAGTGGTGCTGCATGCACTGAACATGTCTTTCTCCTGTCTCCCCCCTCTTTTTGTGGTCTCCCTGTTCTTGTGTGCAATACCATCATCAGGCGGAGGAGCATTGGCACTGGAGGAGGAGGGAGCTGCATCCCACTTGGCCCTGGGAGGCGAAACAATGGAGTCTGAAGCCACCAGTGGGACGGAGGGTGAGGGGAGCTCCACGGCGGGGACAGGAGCAGACAGCAGTGACAGCGACTCCTCCTCTGATGGGAGCTCCCTTGCGGTGGCGGGCCCCTCTGTGCCCCCTGCATCAACAGGTACAGCCCCCACCCCCCTACCAGCACCGCCCTCCCAGCAGCCCTTCAGCGTGTGTCCTGTGCCCGCTCACCCAGGAGGGTGGGCATCTCCTTCGCCCCAGGCACCTCAGCCTCAGTCAGCCCTGCTGCCCTCAGTGAGGAGGCTATTGACCTCCTGAGATCCCTCACTGTCGGGCAGTCTACCATTCTGAATGCCACCCAGGGTGTTGAGAGGCATTTGCAACAAACAAATGCATACCTGGAGGGCATTCATTCTGGCCAGGCAGCCCAACAGAGAGCATTTCAGGCTGTGGCCTCAGCACTGATGGCAGCCATTGTCCCTGTGTCCAGCCTCCCCCCTCCAACTTCCTCCACCCAGACCCAATTCCCTGTACCTCAGCCTATCCCAAGCACACCATCAGACCAGCATGCACACACATCAACACACAAGGGTGGCTCAGGCAAACATAAGCACCACACATCCCACAGGCACTCACACAAGCATCATACCCATGCACATATACCAACATCCACTGCCTCCACTGTGTCCCCCTCCTCCACGTCTCCCTCCTCCCTCCCAGTCTCGTATCCACTCACACCTGCATGCACTACATCCTCAGCCACTACCTCCATCACCAGCACGCCCATCACCGCACACTGCTCACGTGCACTCACCACCCCACTACCATTCACACATCCCCAGTGTCCTCGCTCACTGTGTCAGTGAGCCCTCCTCCCAAAGTACACAAACGCAGGCACACACCCACCCAACAGCCATCCACCTCACAACAGCCTCCAGCCCATGCACCTTCACCCAAATTCAGCAGACGTACACCTCCTACAACCACTACCTCTTCCTCCACTCCCAAACCACCTCCATCTACCCGTCCCAGTGTGTCAAAAAAAACTTTTCCTGGCTACTATTGATCTCTTCCCTACACCTCCTCCCCCGTCCTTCTCCTAGGGCCAGGCTTTCCAGGTCCAAGCCCAGCACCTCAGCAACCACATCCCCAGACACAGTGGTGCCAGCAACTGCGGGGTATTGGAGTGGGCCAACCATCAGGGCTGCCAGTGTGCCACGGAGCGAGGGCAAGGACATTCCGCCACCTGCCAAGGTGAAAAAGGTGCCCACATCCTGGAGGGAGAAGCCGAAAACACCTGCCACCAAGGGGTCAGGGAAAACGAAAGGGGATAGTGGCAAGACAGCTGCGCCATCATCAAAGGTGGGGAAGGGCCGGAAACTGAAGGGCAGGTCAGGAGAGGGCATGGTGGCACCGACTGAGGGACCACTGTCACACCTTCTGTCCACTTTGACGCCAACCTGTCCGGTGGAGAAGACCGCCACCTGCACCACCACCTGCACCGGCACATGCACCGCCACAGACCCCGCAGCCAGCACCGCCGCCACAGACCCGCCCCCAGCACCGCCGCCACAGAACCCGCCACCAGCACCGCCGCCACAGACCCCGCCACCAGCACCGCTGCCACAGAGCCTGCTGCCAGCACAGACACCACGGAGGCCGCAGCCAGCACCGCTGCCACAGAGCCTGCCTCAAGCACCGCTGCCACAGAGGCCGCAGCAAGCACCGCTGCCACAGAGGCCGCAGCCAGCACCGCTGCCACAGAGCCGGCTGCCAGCACCGCCGCCACAGAGACTGCGCAAGCACCGCTGCCACAGAGCTCGCCGCCAGCACCGCCGCGACTGCCACCGCCGCAAGCACCGCCGTAACCGACACCGCCACAAGCACCGCCAGCGACCCCGCGACATCCTGAGCCAGTGGCACCACTGCAGACATGGCTGCCATCCCCAGTGGTCAGTCGTCTGAGGCTGGTGGTGAGTTCCAGGACCCTGGGCAGCTTCCATGAAGCATCACTGTCATCACAGTTGTCACCTGCATATGGAATGCGAAGCCACAGCAGTGTGGGGTATGTCTCAGCCTCCATGGCGTACCTGTACCTCGGCAATCTCGTGGAACACACACCCAGGCGAGTGTTTTGTTGCGGCACACTGCACGTGGAGCACTCTGGGCACAAAGCCCCCTCCAGAACCAGTGGAGAAAGGCATCCACTACCTCAGTCCTTGGCAGGATGAAGCACTCTGGGCACCAGGCCCCCTCCAGAACCAGTGGAGAATGTTATCTACTTGAGAGACTGTGGCTTTGCACTCCCCAGGATGGAACAGTGGGCAACCCACCCACTTGTGAGACTTGAGAGACTGTGGCTTTGCACTCCCCAGGATACATCAATGGGCATGGAGCCCCCTCGTGGAGCCATGGTGTTGTGCGTTCATCACGCTGAGGTGCCCCTCCTCCTCCTCCCCCTGAGGTGACTGTATATTTTCTATCTGATGCCCCTCCAGTGTTCCCTCTGTTTGGAGTCAGGTATCTAGTGTGGGCCTCGCAAATGCATTTTGGGCCCAGTGGTCCACGGACAATGATTGGTGCACTATCCGGACTTGTGTAGTTGGTGTACATAATTGTACATACTGGATTTTGAGTTTTGACTTAGGGATTTTTATTGATTACAATTGTTCAAATCATTTCCTTTTGTCCTTGCGTTATTTAAGGGGGGTGGGGTGTGTATATGTAATGTTTTAGCATGTGTTTGTGTGTATGGTGTTGTGAGGGAGGGTGGGGGTGTTGTGTGTTGCGTGTGTGTGTCACTCTCTTTTACCTCCCCTGTGTTGTAGGTGCAGCACTCACCGTGGTCGTCGCCGCCATTGTTGGAGCTCCAGATAGAGGAGCAGGAAGACCATCGCCGGCGGTATCTGCAGTTCTGGCTCCATGGCGTCCTGGTTCCTCGTGGGGTGTGGAGAGGTGAGTGATTTTCCCTTCTGTGCACTGTTTCCGCCATGTTTTCATTCGCGTTGGTTCCGCCCCGGAAAAGGTGGCGGATAGCCGTGTTGTGATAGGGTGGGCGGTACATTGTCTTCCGCCGCGCTGTTTGTTTCTACCACCGTGGCGGTTGGAGTGTTAAAGTGGCTGTCTATGTTGGGGGTTTCCGCCATGGTCGTAATTCCATTTTTTCTTTCGCCGGCCTGTTGGTGGTATTACCGCCGCTTTAACACCGACCGCCAGGGTTGTAATGAGGGCAGTTGATCATAGTGGGTTAACGCACACATGTGCAGGTCTCAGAATATCAAGTTTAGTGGGTTAACGCACACATGTGCAGGTCTCAGAATATCAAGTTTAGTGGGTTAACGCACATATGCACAGGTCTCAGAGTATCGAGCATAGTGGGTGAACGCACATATGCACAGGTCTCAGAGTATCGAGCATAATGGGTTAATGCACACAGGTACAGGTCTCAGGATATCGATGTTAGTGGGTTAACTCACATATGCACAGGTCTCAGAGTATCGAGCTCAGTGGGTTAATGCACACATGTAGAGGTCTCAGAATATCGATGTTAGAGGGTTAACGCACACAGGTACAGGTCTCAGGATATCGATGTTAGTGGGTTAACTCACATATGCACAGGTCTCAGAGTATCGAGCTCAGTGGGTTAACGCACATATACACAGGTCTCAGAGTATCGAGCTCAGTGGGTTAACTCACATATGCACAGGTCTCAGAGTATCGAGCTCAGTGGGTTAACTCACACATGCGCAGGTCTCAGAATATCGAACGTAGTGGGCTAACTCACATATGCACAGGTCTCAGAGTATCGAGCTGAGTGGGTTAACGCACATATGCACAGGTCTCAGAGTATCGAGCTCAGTGGGTTAACGCACATATACACAGGTCTCAGAGTATCGAGCTCAGTGGGTTAACGCACATATGCACAGGTCTCAGAGTATCGAGCTCAGTGGGTTAACGCACATATACACAGGTCTCAGAGTATCGAGCTCAGTGGGTTAACGCACATATACACAGGTCTCAGAGTATCGAGCTCAGTGGGTTAACGCACATATGCACAGGTCTCAGAGTATCGAGCTCAGTGGGTTAACGCACATATGCACAGGTCTCAGAGTATCGAGCTCAGTGGGTTAACGCACATATGCACAGGTCTCAGAGTATCGAGCTCAGTGGGTTAACGCACATATACACAGGTCTCAGAGTATCGAGCTCAGTGGGTTAACTCACATATGCACAGGTCTCAGAGTATCGAGCTCAGTGGGTTAACTCACACATGCGCAGGTCTCAGAATATCGAACGTAGTGGGCTAACTCACATATGCACAGGTCTCAGAGTATCGAGCTCAGTGGGTTAACGCACATATGCACAGGTCTCAGAGTATCGAGCTCAGTGGGTTAACGCACATATACACAGGTCTCAGAGTATCGAGCTCAGTGGGTTAACGCACATATACACAGGTCTCAGAGTATCGAGCTCAGTGGGTTAACTCACATATGCACAGGTCTCAGAGTATCGAGCTCAGTGGGTTAACGCACATATGCACAGGTCTCAGAGTATCGAGCTCAGTGGGTTAACGCACATATGCACAGGTCTCAGAGTATCGAGCTCAGTGGGTTAACGCACATATGCACAGGTCTCAGAGTATCGAGCTCAGTGGGTTAACGCACATATGCACAGGTCTCAGAGTATCGAGCTCAGTGGGTTAACTCACACATGCGCAGGTCTCAGAATATCGAACGTAGTGGGTAACTCACATATGCACAGGTCTCAGAGTATCGAGCTCAGTGGGTTAACGCACATATACACAGGTCTCAGAGTATCGAGCTCAGTGGGTTAACGCACATATACACAGGTCTCAGAGTATCGAGCTCAGTGGGTTAACGCACATATACACAGGTCTCAGAGTATCGAGCTCAGCGGGTTAACTCACACATGCACAGGTCTCAGAATATCCAGTGTCGTGGGTTCACGCACCTGACTTCGGGATGTACTGGTGCTATCTGTTGCCGTAGGCAGCTCATGATGAGCAGTTCTCAGATGAGATGGTGAAGCTGCACCCACCAGGCGCAGAGAACTAGGAAAGAGGGAGTTGTGTTGATATAACTTTGCAAGAAATGTGTCGAGCATTGAAAGATACTGGATTCCTTCCAGCCCCAGAGCACACGGAGTGTGTCTGACGAGCCGTGTCCTGCCAGAGGTGTCTGCAACAGAGGCAGAGATACTGGATCTTAGCAGATATCTTGTACTATCAGCCCTGCTTTCAATCCTGTTCCGGGCACACAAAGTGTCCAATCCACTCAAATGTCAATGCTGTTTCCAAGTCCTGCAGGGCAGTGCGTATTATAAAATGCGGTGTAGGGTACAGATGTCTCCAGACTTCTGTATAAGGGTTGTTTGTGAATGTCTGTGCTAAGGACAGCAGCGCCCGGGTGGGGGACGGACAACCCTGGATGGACACTGAGACGCAACACGGACCACATGGTGACATTTGTCATTGCAACGCGGGGACGTGTAGTGCACACGTGGTGTTTCCATTGTGCGATGCTTTGCGCTGGTGACCTGTTGTGCACAATATCTGAATTGTGCTGCATCCGACAGACCTGGGCTTTCTTCAACAGCAGAAGGAGGTTTGGGAAGCGTTTTACTTCCAAACCTCTCCCGTGTGAAGGGGTAAAGCACTGGGAGGGAATGGCTACAGGGGGGTGGGGGGGGGGGGGCAGAGGGACCATGCGGGGGGCAACCGAGGAAGCGCCTCATATCCTGCCCCTGTCATACAAGGCACTAGGAGAACCGGCCAGAGAGGCGCTTGCTTCAGGTAAGAGAGGAATGACTCCGGTCAGACATAAGTGACATGTCCAGGCTCTACACAGGTGAACTGTCCCTCTACACAGCGGTCAGACACCCGACACCTGAGGCATCCCGAGGCTGACAAAGCGTCATCACCACAGGACAAGAGCCACAACCTGTCATTTCTGCTCGGCTTCTTCTAAAGCTGCCCCCAGCCCTGAGTCTAGAGCTGGAGATCACCCTCTACATGTACTGAAAACCAACACACGCGAGACATCCTTGAGTGAAGCTGGTGCTCACCCCGTGGTACCAACACACCACAGCATCGTGCACAGAAGTGTCCAACAACATCGGAAAAGATATACAAATATTCCATAAAAAAGGATGAATTGTACATCATTCCCCAACAATGAATGTTTCTGTACTTGTTGCAGGTGAAGGCGGAGTGCATTCCAAATAAATCAAGAAAGGAGAAGGCCCACCCACTCTGCCCCCCTCCGCCCCCCCCACACAGGGCCTTTCTGAACGGGGGGGAGAGGGGGGGCAGATACCAGGAGGCAAGAGACAAAAAGGAGGGATCGCCTAGCTTTGAAAGCAACCACATGAGCAGCGCGGTGTCTGTTCATACTAGAGTCTGAAACCTGTGGCCCAGGAAGGCAAGGTACCAAGTGAGGGCAGTGACTGACATCAGTCTGTTGTCATTCAGTCCAGCCACAGGGGCACTCAGTGCCCGAATCAGGCCCTAGACTCATCCCCTAGCGTCTAGTGATGGGAGCTCGTTCCGATGTTGGGAAGCCGAGGAGTCAGAACCTCTCACCAGTTGTAGTCATCGCTGTAAAGGAAGGATGAGCCTCTAGTGAGCCCTGCGGTCCAAGTTAGACTTCTTCAAAGAGACTCTGACGACTCATCTCTTCCGCCCACTAGTAAGGGCGCCAGATGAAAGCAGGAGTAACAACCACACACAGAGATGCTCGACTCCTGGCCGGACATGCGTCATCGAGGCTATAGAAGCAACGACGTCGCATCAGGTAGACAATGGGAGCATTAGGAGGGCGTGGTGACCCCAACCTGAGACTGACATTGTGTTGTGTGGATCTCATCACGCCAGAAGCCAAGGTTCAAGACGTGTTCATCTCGGGTGGGAGTTGGGCGCACGTACTCGATTCTGCTCGTGGATGTGGGGTGTGGGGTGTGGTTACCGTCTCCTGAGGTGGATCCCTCGGAGTGAAACCAAACCTCTGGAATCAGGGTGACATCTGGGCATTTTGTCCTGATATGTTTCCTCAGGCTTCTTTGGTGAAATCTATGAGAAAAAGTTGTAGAATGAAGTAATTGACAATAGATGCAGAACTTAGAACTCCAATGTGGGTGTAAACACCTATTTACACATGGATCAGAACTTAAATTACAACTTTGAATCGGGATCTAAGTAGGGTCTGTCCCTTCATGAGGGTAGAGATTTGCTTACACCCTCTCGCCGTTACTATGGCCTTGCTGTGCGTCGCACGTGTGTTGTGTTGCGCTGCAGTTGTGAGGCAATGAAGCGTGTGTGTGTGTGTGTGTGTGGGGGGGGGGGTTAGTGCGCTGCTCATGGACCGCCGTAGACTTGCTCTGCCGCCTACTTGGGGACGTTTGTGACACGTGCGTCAGACCCTGAGCTCTCACTTACTATATGTTGTTGCTACTCTGTGTGTGAATTTGAAGAGAAAATGGGTGGGAACAGCTTTCTTAGGGACCCAAATCTAAAGCAGGGACAGCAGTGTGTGAGTGCAGGCCTGGCTAGGTGTCCGTGTGTGGGAAGGGCTGAACCCGTGCCATGAAGAAGCATGTGACTCTCTTACTCATTGGTGTAGGAAGCATGTGTAACATGCACAGCTGCACATCCGAGGAGAGGCCCGTGCACTCACAGTGTGCACCACACAGACTGCGGGGCTCAAAAGTGCACAGAGACGAAGGCAGCCCTGTAGGAAAGTACCATCTTGCCTGGCATGTTACCCCCATATTTCACTGTATACATGTTGTTTTAGTTGTATGTGTCACTGCCAGCCAGGGCCCCAGTGCTCATAAGTATGTGCCCTATATGTGTTCCCTGTGTGATGACTAACTGTCTCACTGAGGCTCTGCTATCCAGAACCTCAGTGGTTATGCTCTCTCTGCTTTCCAAATTGTCACTAACAGGCTAGTGACCAATTTTACCAATTCACATTGGCATACTGGAACACCCTTATAATTCCCTAGTATATGGTACCGAGGTACTCAGCGTATTGGGGTTCCAGGAAATCCCTATGGGCTGCAGCATTTCTTTGCCACCCATAGGGAGCTCTGACAATGCTTACACAGGCCTGCCACTGCAGCCTGAGTGAAATAACGTCCACGTTATTTCACAGCCATTTACCACTGCACTTAAGTAACTTATAAGTCACCTATATGTCTAACCTTTACCTGGTAAAGGTTGGGTGCTAAGTTACTTAGTGTGTGGGAACCCTGGCACTAGCCAAGGTGCCCCCACATCGTTCAGGGCAAATTCCCCGGACTTTGTGAGTGCGGGGACACCATTTCACGCGTGCACTATACATAGGTCACTACCTATGTACAGCGTCACAATGGTAACTCCGAACATGGCCATGTAACATGTCTAAGATCATGGAATTGTCACCCCAATGCCATTCTGGCATTGGGGAGACAATCCCATGATCCCCCGAGTCTCTAGCACAGACCCGGGTACTGCCAAACTGCCTTTCCTGGGGTTTCACTGCAGCTGCTGCTGCTGCCAACCCCTCAGACAGGTTTCTGCCCTCCTGGGGTCCAGCCAGGCTTCGCCCAGGAAGGCAGAACAAAGGACTTCCTCAGAGAGAGGGTGTTACACCCTCTCCCTTTGGAAAAAGGTGTTAGGGCTGGGGAGGAGTAGCCTCCCCCAGCCTCTGGAAATGCTTTCATGGGCACAGATGGTGCCCATTTCTGCATAAGCCAGTCTACACCGGTTCAGGGATCCCCCAGCCCTGCTCTGGCACGAAACTGGACAAAGGAAAGGGGAGTGACCACTCCCCTGACCTGCACCTCCCCTGGGAGGAGTCCAGAGCTCCTCCAGTGTGCTCCAGACCTCTGCTATCTTGGAAACAGAGGTGCTGCTGGCACAATGGACTGCTCTGAGTGGCCAGTGCCAGCAGGTGACGTCAGAGACTCCTTCTGATAGGCTCTTACCTATGTTGCTAGCCTATCCTCTCTCCTAGGTAGCCAAACCTCCTTTTCTGGCTATTTAGGGTCTCTGCTTTGGGGAATTCTTTAGATAACGAATGCAAGAGCTCATCAGAGTTCCTCTGCATCTCTCTCTTCACCTTCTGCCAAGGAATCAACCGCTGACTGCTCTAGAAGCGTGCAAAACTGCAACAAAGTAGCAAAGATGACTACTGCGACCTTGTAACGCTGATCCGACCGCCTTCTCGACTGTTTTCCTTGTGGTGCATTCTGTGGGGGTAGTCTGCCTCCTCTCTGCACTAGAAGCTCCAAAGAAATCTCCCGTGGGTCGACTGAATCTTCCCCCTGCAACCGCAGGCACCAAAAGACTGCATCACCGGTCCTCTGGGTCTCCTCTCAGCACGACGAGCGAGGTCCCTTGAACTCAGCAACTCTGTCAAAGTGACTCCCACAGTCCAGTGACTCTTCAGTCCAAGTTTGGTGGAGGTAAGTCCTTGCCTCCCCACGCTAGACTGCATTGCTGGGTACCGCATGATTTGCAGCTGCTCCGGCTCCTGTGCACTCTTTCAGGATTTCCTTTGTGCACAGCCAAGCCTGGGTCCCCGACACTCTAACCTGCAGTGCACAACCTCCTGAGTTGTCCTCCGGCGTTGTGGGACCTTCTTTTGTGACTTCGGGTGAGCTCCGGTTCACTCCACTTTGTAGTCCCTGTTCCGGCACTTCTGTGGGTGCTGCTTGCTTTTGAGTGGGCTCCTTGTCTTGCTGGGCACCCCCTCTGTCTCCTCACGCAATTGGCGACATCCTGGTCCCTCCTGGGCCACAGCAGCATCCAAAAACCCTAACAGCGACCCTTGCAGCTAGCAAGGCTTGTTTGCAGTCTTTCTGCACGGAAACACCTCTGCAAGCTTCTTCACAACGTGGGAAATCCATCCTCTAAAGGGGAAGTTCCTAGTCCTTTTAGTTCTTGCAGAAACCACAGCTTTTACCATCCAGTGGCAGCTTCTTTGCACCAACAGCTGGCATTTCCTGGGCATCTGCCCACTCCCGACTTGATCGTGACTCTTGGACTTGGTCACCTTGTTCCACAGATACTCTCGTCTGGAAATCCATCGTTGTTGCATTGCTGGTGTTTGTCTTCCTGGCAGAATTCCCCTATCACGACTTCTGTGCTATCTGGGGAACTTATGTGCACTTTGCACCCACTTTTCAGGGTCTTGGGGTGGGCTATTTTTCTAACCCTCACTGTTTTCTTACAGTCCCAGCGACCCTCTACAAGGTCACATAGGTTTGGGGTCCATTCGTGGTTCGCATTCCACTTCTAGAGTATATGGTTTGTGTTGCCCCTATCCCTATGTGCCCTCATTGCAATCTATTGTGACTGTACATTGCTTGCATTGCATTCTATTGCTATTACTGCATATTTTTGGTATTGTGTACATATATCTTGTGTATATTTGCTATCCTCATACTGAGGCTACTCACTGAGATACTTTGGCATATTGTCATAAAAATAAACTACCTTTATTTTTAGTATATCTGTGTATCGTGTTTTCTTATGATATTGTGCATATGACACTAGTGGTATAGTGGGAGCTTTGCATGTCTCCTAGTTCAGCCTAAGCTGCTCTCCATAGCTACCTTCTATCAGCCTAAGCTGCTAGACACCCTCTACACTAATAAGGGATACCTGGACCTGGTGCAAGGTGTAAGTACCTCTGGTACCCACTACAAGCCAGGCCAGCCTCCTACAAGCCCCCCTTGGGCGGGGCAAACACAGGGCTCTGATATGTAATCAACCCCTGTGAGAAAGTAGCCTCTTTCTAGCCTTGTTACCCCCACTTTTGGCCTGTTTGTGAGTATATGTCAGGGTGTTTTCACTGTCTCACTGGGATCCTGCTAGCCAGGGCCCATTGTTCATAGTGAAAACCCTATGTTGTCAGTATGTTTGTTATGTGTCACTGGGACCCTCCTAGCTAGGACCCCAGTGCTCATAAGTTTGTGGCCTATATATATGTGTTCCCTGTGTGATGCCTAACTGTCTCACTGAGGCTCTGCTAACCAGAACCTCAGTGGTTATGCTTTCTCTGCGTTACAAATTGTCACTAACAGGCTAGTGACCAATTTTACCAATTCACATTGGCATACTGGAACACCCTTATAATTCCCTAGTATATGGTACTGAGGTATCCAGGGTATTGGGGTTCCAGGAGATCCCTATGGGCTGCAGCATTTCTTTTGCCACCCATAGGGAGATCTGACAATTCTTACACAGGCCTGCCAGTGCAGCCTGAGTGAAATAACGTCCAGGTTATTTCACAGCCATTTACCACTGCACTTAAGTAACTTATAAGTCACCTATATGTCTAACCTTCACCTGGTGAAGGTTAGGTGCAAAGTTACTTAGTGTGTGGGCACCCTGGCACTAGCCAAGGTGCCCCCATATTGTTCAAGGCAAATTCCACAGACTTTGTGAGTGCGGGGACACCATTACACGCGTGCACTGTACATAGGCCACTACCTATGTACAGCGTCACAATGGTAACTCTGAACATGGCCATGTAATATGTCTAGGATCATGGAATTGTCAACCCAATGCCATTGTGGTATTGGGGGGACAATTCCATGATCCCCGGGTCTCTAGCACAGAACCAGGGTACTGCCAAACTGCCTTTCCGGGGTTTTCACTGCAGCTGCTGCTGCTGCCAACCCCTCAGACAGGTTTCTGCCCTCCTGGGGTCTAGCCAGGCCTGGCCCAGGAAGGCAGAACAAATGACTTCCTCACAGAGAGGGGGTTACACCCTCTCCCTTTGGAAATAGGTGTCAGGGATGGGGAGGAGTAACCTCCCCCAGCCTCTGGAAATGCTTTGATTGGCACAGATGGTGCCCATCTCTGCATAAGCCAGTCTACACCGGTTCTGGGATCCCCCAGCCCTGCTCTGGTGTGAAACTGGACAAAGGAAAGGGGAGTGACCACTCCCCTGACCTGCACCTCCCAGGGGAGGTGCCCAGAGCTCCTCCAGTGTGCCCCAGACCTCTGCCATCTTGGAAACAGAGGTGTTGCTGGCACACTGGACTGCTCTGAGTGGCCAGTGCCAGCAGGTGACGTTAGAGACTCCTTCTGATAGGCTCTTACCTTTCTTACTAGCCTATTCTCGTTCTTAGGTAGCCAAACCTCCTTTTCTGGCTATTTAGGGTCTCTGCTTTGGGGAATTCTTCAGATACCGAATGCAAGAGCTCACCAGAGTTCCTCTGCATCTCCCTCTTCACCTTCTGCCAAAGGATCGACCGCTGACTGCTCAGGACGCCTGCAAAACCGCATCAAAGTAGCAAAGACGACTACTGCTTTCTCACCTGTTTCCTGGTGGTGCATGCTCTGGGGGTAGTCTGCCTCCTTCTCGCACCAGGAGCTCTGAAGAAATCTCCCGTGGGTCAACGGAATCTTCCCCCTGCAACCGCAGGCAACAAAAGACTGCATCACCGGTCCTCTGGGTCCCCTCTCAGCACGACGAGCGTGGTCCCTGGAACTCAGCAACTCTGTCCAAGTGACTCCCACAGTCCAGTGACTCTTCAGTCCGAGTTTGATGGAGGTAAGTCCTTGCCTCCCCACACTAGACTGCATTGCTGGGTACAGCGTGATTTGCAGCTGCTCCGGCTCTTGTGCACTCTTCCAGGATTTCCTTCATGCACAGCCAAGCCTGGGTCTCTGACACTCTAACCTGCAGTGCACAACCTTCTGAGTTGTCCTCCGGCGTCGTGGGACTCCCTTTTCTGACTTCGGGTGGACTCCGGTTCACTCCTCTTCTAAGTGCCTGATCCGGTACTTCTGCAGGTGCTGTCTGCTTCTGTGAGGGCTCCCTCACTTGCTGGGTGCCCTCTCTGTTTCCTCATCCAAGTGGTGACATCCTGGTCCCTCCTGGACCACATCAGCATCCAAAAACCCTTACCGCGACCCTTGCAGCTAGCAAGGCTTGTTTGTGGTCTTTCTGCGTGGGAACACCTCTGCAAGCTTCTTCACGACGTGGGACATCCATCCTCCAAAGGGGAAGTTACTAGTCCTTTTTGTTCTTGCAGAACACAAAGCTTCTTCCATCCAGTGGCAGCTTCTTTGCACCTTCAGCTGGCTTTTCCTGGGCATCTGCCCACTCTCGACACTGTCGCGACTCTTGGACTTGGTCCCCTTGTCTTACAGGTACTCAGGTCCGGAAATCCACTGTTGTTGCATTGCTGGTGTTGGTTTTCCTTGCAGAATCGACCTATCATGGCTTCTGTGCTTTCTGGGGGTTGAAGGTGCACTTTACACCTACCTTACAGGATTTTGGGGTGGGCTATTTTTCTAACCCTCACTGTTTTCTTACAGTCCCAGCGACCCTCTACAAGCTCACATAGGTTTGGGGTCCATTCGTGGTTCGCATTCCACTTTTTCTAACCCTCACTGTTTTCTTACAGTCCCAGCGACCCTCTACAAGCTCACATAGGTTTGGGGTCCATTCGTGGTTCGCATTCCACTTTTGAAGTATATGGTTTGTGTTGCCCCTATACCTATGTGCTCCTATTGCAATCTATTGTAACTTTACATTGCTTGCATTACTTCCTTTTTGCTATTACTGCATATTTTTGGTATTGTGTACATATATCTTGTGTATATTTGGCATCCTCATACTGAGGGTACTCACTGAGATACTTTTGGCATATTGTCATAAAAATAAAGTACCTTTATTTTTAGTATATCTGTGTATTGTGTTTTCTTATGATATTGTGCATATGACACCAGTGGTATAGTAGGAGCTTTGCATGTCTCCTAGTTCAGCCTAAGCTGCTTTGCCATAGCTACGTTCTATCAACCTAAGCTGCTAGAAACACCTCTTCTACACTAATAAGGGATAACTGGACCTGGCACAAGGTGTAAGTACCTCTGGTACCCACTACAAGTCAGGCCAGCCTCCTACAACCCCACAGCAGCCTCTGTGGACAGACAGAAAGCACATGAGCCTCACAGTACAACAGGGACCACCGCTCCCACAATACACCGTGTCTGAGGCAACAATCACCTGAGATCAGGCAAGGGCAGAACCTTTGGGGGGCTGGGGCATCAATTAGAATCAGTGCTAACCCCAGATGACAGAATATTGGTATTGAATAATTCCATGTAGCTCGCCGATGCCCGAAGGCTCCCGTCGCTGGCTACTCAACAAAGGGAGTTTGTAAACATCATACCACGGGGACAGGAGAAGAACCAGTTGTAAGATGTCTCCTGAAACTGGGCAGGTTTAACTGACATTCGAGGTATCCCAGCAGATTCTCCCAAAGTTGCAGGTGGTTTAAACAAAACTTCTACCATCCCATGCCATCTTCTTAATTTCAGGAACGTCGACTGTTCTGGAGGCTGCAGAACAGAAGGTTCTTGGCAGGTACCCAATGGTTTCTTCTTCGGGTTTTGGGGCAGAGACCTTAGCCCCACTCTTTCCTTGACTGGGAGCCAGTGAAGTTCCACTGATGCCTTTGAAAGAGACCTGACCTTGGGGAGTCTCTCGAGGAGGCGGCCTCTGCACACCTGAAGGTCCTTTGGTGACCACCGGTGAATGCCATGGAGAGGGCTGCCAGGGACCCAGCCTGGACCGGACCAGCACCACCACCACTCATTCCTGGAAGTCAAATGGAATCTAAGGGAGGACTTCTCTCAGAGTTTGCAACAAAAAAACAAGATGAGGCAAATTTATCAATCCGGTCCATGAAAGAGAACCTGGAGTGAAAGAGCACCCCAAATTCTCCCAGGGTCCGATGCCCCCAAGACTGATCCCAAAGGGAAGTGTCCTTCCAGAAAGAAGAACCTTGGTTTTCTCCAGTTCAGCTTCAGGCTGCTGTTACTCATCCAATTGACAACTGCGCCTGACCTCAGTTACATCGCTGGAGACTGACTACAATCTGCGTATCACCCGCGTATGGAACTGATGAGAAGCCAAATATATGGACTAGCCTGGCTGGGGGTGGAGCTACATAAATATTAAAGAGCGTAGGACTCTGTGATGACCCCTGAGGGACACCACGTGGCAAATAAAAGGCTTAGATACAAATTCCCCCAGAGCGACTGATTGTTCCTTGCTGAAGAGGAATGAGATTAGGGGATTGAAAACTGATCCAGCAGTTCCAATCTCTGCAAGGCGCTCCAACAGCACCAAATGGCTCAAGGTGTGGAAGGCTATGGATGGCTCAAGGTGCGGAAGGCTATGGATGGCTCAAGGTGCGGAAGGCTATGGATGGCTCAAGGTGCCAAAGGCTATGGATGGCTCAATGTCTGGAAGGCTATGGATGGCTCAAGGAGTTGAAGGCTATGGATGGCTCAAGGTGTGGAAGGTTATGGATGGCTCAAGGTATCGAAGGCTATGGATGGCTCAAGGTATGGAAGGCTATGGATGGCTCAAGGTGTGGAAGGCTGTGGATGGCTCAAGGTGTTGAAGGCTATCCATGGCTCATGGTATCGAAGGCTATGGATGGCTCAAGGTATCGAAGGCTATGGATGGCTCAAGGTGTGGAAGGCTATGGATGGCTCAGGGTGTGGAAGGTTATGGATGGCTGAAGGTGTGGAAGGCTATGGATGGCTCAAGGTGTCGCTATGGATGGCTCAAGGTGTCGAAGGTTATGGATGGCTCAAGGTGCCGAAGGCTGTGGATGGCTTAAGGTGTGAAAAGTTATGGATGGCTCAAGGTGTGGAAGGCTGTGGATGGCTCAAGGTATCGAAGGCTATGGATGGCTCAAGGTGCCAAAGGTTACGGATGGCTCAAGGTGTTGAAGGCTATGGATGGCTCAAGGTGTTGAAGGCTATGGATGGCTCAAGGTATCGAAAGCTATGGATGGCTCAAGGTATCGAAGGCTATGGATGGCTCAAGGTGTGGAAGCCTATGGATGGCTCAAGGTGTGGAAGGCTATGGATGGCTCAAGGTGTGGAAGGCTATGGATGGCTCAAGGTGTGGAAGCCTATGGATGGCTCAAGGTGTGGAAGGCTATGGATGGCTCAAGGTTTGGAAGGTTATGGATGGCTCAAGGTGTGGAAGGCTATGGATGGCTCAAGGTATCGAAGGCTATGGATGGCTCAAGGTGTGGAAGGCTACGGATGGCTCAAGGTATCGAAGGCTATGGATGGCTCAAGGTGTGGAAGGCTATGGCTGGCTCAAGGATTGGAAGGCTATGGATGGCTCAAGGTGTGGAAGGCTATGGATGGCTCAAGGTATCGAAGGCTATGGATGGCTCAAGGTGTGGAAGGCTATGGATGGCTCAAGGGAGAGTTGGAAGTCTGCACCGGTGATTACCGGCGCTGTGCGGTAACACCCCGTGGTACTGTGCACCTGAGGTACACCCCAGGAAGAGGGAGTCACTGTGCAGACACGGGAGTACCGACCAGTGCACGCCACTCCCTTTGTGCAGGGTGTAATGCAGAGGTACCTCCTGCAGATGGGGGCTGAGGAGTGTGATGGGGGCTGTGAGGGGCTGAGGAGTGTGGTGGGGGATGTGAGGGGCTGAGGAGGGTGCTGGGGGCTGTGAGGGGCTGAGGAGGGTGCTGGGGGCAGTGAGGGGCTGAGGAGTGTGGTGGGGGCTGTGAGGGTCTGTGGAGGGTGTTGGGGGCTGTGAGGGGCTGAGGAGTGTGGTGGGGGATGTGAGGGGCTGAGGAGGGTGCTGGGGGCTGTGAGGGGCTGAGGAGGATGCTGGGGGCTGTGAGGGGCTGTGGAGGGTGTTGGGGGCTGTGAGGGGCTGAGGTGGGCGCTGGGGGCTGTGAGGGGCTGAGGAGGGGTTGAGAAGGGTTCAGGGAGGAATGCTGGCTGGCAGCACACACATGTAATGTGTCCCTGCCTTCTCTGAGCTGAGCTGAAGTGACGTCACCTGTGAAGGTTTCATCGGATAGAACCGGGGTACTCGTTCCCGCACCCCGCAAGTCCTTGTGCCCGAGCACTGGACCTCTTGTAAATGTGTGGAATGGAATTCAGCACTACAGCCCCCCAATCCTGTTCCTAGTGAGGGTCCACGTCTTTTAGGGGCACCTTGCAGGCCGGCTGACTAGGGAGAGAGACCCTGAGGCACCAGACATGTGAAAACAAGCACAGGCTCCTCCATCTGTAGGCGTTCAGGTGACCCCAGTGGTTGCACTGGGGATGTTTTTACAGTTTACAATAGTACTTCCCAAACGTATTGTTAAAAATACCTGTTGCAGCAGAATGCAGAGCTGGGGGTGCCTGTGGCTGGGGTGCGGGGTGTCCGAGACCAGAGGACAGGCCTGGTCAGGGCGCTGCTGTCCGAGGAGGACCCATGGGTGTGCATCTGCCACTCGGCAAACGAAGGCGGCAATAAATGGCTTGCATTGATGGGGCCCCCGAGGACTCACATGGCTGACATGGGCTCTTGAGAGGGGAGCAGGGGGGGCTGACAGCTGGGCTCGGGGGTGTCTGCTCTGAAGAGGGCTTTGCACCCCGCACAGAGTGAACACTTGTCTCGTCTGAAGCGTTAAGGGCTGGTGCAGATGTTGATGGCTGGAATACTGCGGCCCAACCTCGCAGGAGTATCCTTACTGCCACATAATGCTCCGCCCCCCGACTTACATGCAGGTGCACATGGGGGGGCTCGTCCGTCAGTAGCCGAAGCTCCGACGCCTGACGGGGCCCGGGCCGGGGAGGAGGGGGTCTGTCCACCCCCAGGAAGGGCGGACACGGGGCCATTACTTTCATTGTCTGACACCCCCGGGCAGTGAGGGACTGGTGGGGGTAATGCCCCCCACCTTGGGAGACGACCCCCACGGCGAACGGACCATTGCAATTTTTATTTTAAGACATAAATCCTATTTCGGGACTTTGTTTTTGAAAATAATATAAAAGCATTGTTTCGTGCAGGGAGCGTCATACTGACACAGTCCTGCACCAAACAGCAAAATGCATTGGCAGGAACCCATGGAGTAACAAAACCTGAGGGTCCCCCCTGCAGCATATGCTGAAGGGGCCCCCACACTCACAAAAGTAGGGGCCCCCTTCCAGTATGGGTAAGCTGGGGAGACCTCCCACACCCAGCGGGGCTGCGGGGGCCTCCGTTCCTCCCCTGCAGGAGCCACCACGACAGCGGTTCCTGACAATGTGTAATAAATTACTTCCTGCTTGGCGGTCATTTATAAATGTGACGGGGCTCCCTCCGCCGAGGGAATAGAGCAATTTACTCTGTTCCCCGGGGAAGGACGGGCTGTCTGACAAATAATAAATCAGGCCCTTAAATCTCTTGCGCATTTTGTGGCAGCCTTAAACTGTGTGCGGTGTATATTGGAAATAATAACTTACGCATGTCAGTATTCCCCAGTGTGTTAATCAGGATTCAGCTGTGTGGCTGTCTGCTCGCACCCCGGACATCTGCAGTGATTGCATTAACCAACTGAGCTTTCACCAGCCACGGACGCATCCCCACAGCTTACTTAAACCTATGTCCATTCTCATTTAAGGTGTCTGTGTTTTATTTGATATGTGTGAACCTGGAAGACAAAGGCCAATAAAATAGCTGTAGAATATTTTGTTATTTTTTAGCTACATCTCTGCCCCGCCCCGTTGATGATGACGATGAACACTGATTTATAAAGCACAGAAGTACCCGAGGGTGTCCTGGCGCTCGGAGAGGACTAACAAACTGAAATCAGGAAGATACTTGCAGAGAAAAGAGGTGGGACTTGGATAATTTGTGAAAAAGCGCACCTGGGGCTGGGGGTATAACTTCACTGGACGACTGTCCAGGCGCCCTGATGGCTAAAAAAGCTCATTCCCCCCACACGAGACAGAGGGCCTGATTCAGAGCCTGGCGGACAGGATGCTCCGTCACAATTGTGACGGATATCCCGTCAGCCGTATTACATCTTCCCATGGGATATAATGGAATCGTAATACGGTGGCCGGGATATCCGTTGTGTTTGTGACAGAGTAACCCCGTCCGCCAAACTCTCAACCAGAACCTGAATGAGGAATAAGCAGAGAACCGGCGTCAGCGGGCCCGGGAGTGCCGGCAGGTGTGTAGAAATGAAGCAGGTTTTATATTGACGGGGGACAGCACCCTGCGACAAATGTGGACCCTTTGAAGATAACAGGTGTTGGAGAGCTGGGACTGCGAACGGGCAGAGGCGAGGTGCTTGAGTACCTGGGAGCATCGAGTGGACGCCGGTGAAGTGAAGAAGCAGGGAGACCAACATAGAGAGCATTGCAATAGTCCAGCCTGCTCAGGGTGAGACATTGGACTCACATCTTCCTGGAAGCCAGAGTTAGAAAAAGCTCATTTACTTTACATCCTTCAACATGAAAAGGAAGAGTGAGGTAAATTCTGCAACGTGAGCTCTAAGAGAGGGTCTGGGGTCCAACATTACTCCCAGGTTAGAGGCTGGTTTTACTGGAGTAGGCCACCAGCGAGAGGGTCAGAGGTCACGCTTACCAAGAACCAATACTTCCGCCCTCTCCTCATGTAACCAGAGGAGTTAGTCTTCATCCTGGTGGCTATAGGAAGCAGGCAGGCTAGATAGTGTACCTGTACCTCAGGGAGGACACATTTGTGTCTGTACCTCAGGGGGAGACCATGTGTCTGCACTTCTGGAGGGAGACATTTGTGTCTGTACCTCAGGGGGGAGGCCTTTGTCTCTGTACCTCACAAGGGAGACCTTTATTTATGTTCATCACAAGGGAGACCTTTGAATCCGTATCTCAGATGGAAGACCTTTGTGTATGTACCTCAGAAGAGAGGCCTGTGTGTCTGTACCTCAGAAGAAACAGATTTGTGTCTGTGCATCAGAAGTGAGACCTTTGCATCTGTACCTCAGAAGGGAAACTTTTGTGTCTGTACATCACAAGGGAGACCTTTGTGTCTGTACCTCAGGAGGAAGAGCTTTGTGTCTGTACATCACAAGAGACACCTTTGTGTCTGTGCCTCAGAAGGGAGACCTTTGTGTCTGTACCTTAGAAGGGAGACCTTTGTGTCTGTACCTCAGAAGAGAGACCTGTGTGTCTGTACCTCAGAAGAAACAGCTTTGTGTCTGTGCATCAGAAGGGAGACCTTTGCGTCTGTACCTCAGAAGGGAAACCTTTGTGTCTGTACATCACAAGGGAGACCTTTGTGTCTGTACCTCAGGAGGAAGAGCTTTGTGTCTGTACATCACAAGAGAGACTTTTGTGTCTGTACCTCAGAAGGGGGACCTTTGTCTCTGTACCACAGAAAGAAGACCTTTGTGTCTGTACACCACAAGGGAGACCTTTGTGTCTGTACCTCAGAAGGAAGAGCTTTGTGTCTGTATCTCAGAAGGGAGACCTTTGTGTCTGTACCTCAGAAGGGAGAGTTCTGTGTCTGTGCATCAGGAGGGAGACCTTTGCGTCTGTACCTCAGAAGGGAAACCTTTGTGTCTGTACATCCCAAGAGAGACCTCTGTGTCTGTGCCTCAGAAGGAAGAGCTTTGTGTCTATGCATCACAAGAGAGACCTTTCTTTCTGTGCATCAGAAGGGAGACCTTTGTGTCTGTGCCTCACAAGGGAGAGCTCCACACCTGTGCCTTGGAAGGGAGACCCTGTGTCTGCACTTCAGGGGGGAGACAGACCTTTGTGTCTGTACATCAAAAGGGAGACCTTTGTGTCTGTCCCTCAAAATGGAGACCTTTGTATCTGTACTGCACAAGGTAGAACTTTGTGTCTGTGCCTCAGAAGGGTGACCTTTGTCTCTGTACATTACAACGGAGACCTTTGTGTCTGTCCCTCAGAAGGGAGACCTATGATCTGGGTGTCGTTCACATAAATGGACAGATATAGTCCAAATAAAGCCACAAGGTTGGAAATGGGGCAACATAAAGATTAAAAAAGAGTGGGATTGAGGGTGATCCCTGAGGGACACCACAGGTGGGACTGAGGGTTGATCTCTGAGGAACACCACACATGGGACTGAGGGGCAATCACTTGAGGGACACTAAGCGTGGGGCTGTGGGTTGATCTCTGAGGGACACTGCATGTGGGACTGAGGGTTGATCTCTGAGGGACATTACATGTGGAACTGAGGGCTAACCTCTGAGGGACACCACAAGTAGTACTGAGGAATGATCTCTGAGGGACACCACGCGTGGGACTGTGGAAGGATCCCTGAGGTACTCCACAGGTGGGACTGAGAGATGATCCCTTAGGGACACCACATGTGGGACTGAGGAATGATCCCTAAGTGTTGGAAATCGCTCTTTCAACAGGGTTAGCCCCAAACTTTTGCCTTTCTCCTCCTAATTTCCTGACCCTCTTTTTGTTGGCTTCAGGACTCCGGGCAATTTACCACTGATAATCAGTGCTAAAGTGTATGTGCTCTCTCCCCTAAAACTTGGTTTGATTGGATTACAGCTCTTTGGCTTATTTAATTGATATGTAAGTCCCTTGTAAAGTGGTATACCTTATATTCAGGGCCTGTGAATTAAATGCTACTAGTGGGTTTGCATCTCTGATTGCACCATCCACAGCAGTAGCCTTTCAAACTTATCTCAGGCCTGTCACTGCAGTGCGTCTGTGCATAGTTTAGTGCCACACTGACTTGGCAAGTCAAACTATATGCCAAGCCTAAGCTCCCTTTTTACTACACCTAAGTCACCTCTAAGGTAGGCCCTAGATAGCCCTAGGGGCAGGGTGCTGTGTATGTAAAAGGTAGTAAATAGAATAAGTACACTGTTCCAAAATATCTACATGCAGGGAGAGGAAGTGTCAGTATTCTCAGGGGAGCCCTCAAGCATCGACTAGGACGTTGAGCATCATCATTGGGCAATCTCCTCGTTAGACCGGCACTGCAATGTCTGGCGGACCACCCCACACAAGGTGGTGGTACTCAACCGAAGATGATAACAGATATAATAAGGTCTGCAGCAAGCACTGACAAATAAGGAAAAATGGGAGAGACAAATGGATTAAAATTGGCTCTGAGCCTTAGGCATCATGATTTAATAACTCAAAGAAAGGATCCGGCCAAGATTAAAAAAGGAAGCAAAAGGATTTCATGCGGGGAATAATATCCCACTGTACTCCATAGGAAGGAAAGAAGGCGGTGTACCTAGTCCTAACACAGTGTGATCAACATGTTTCGCGCCTCTGCGGTCAAAAAATGATCTTTTGGCGCTTCATCAGGACCATAACTACTAATTCTCCTATTTATATAAATAAAGAAGTGCTGGAAAGTCACTTACTGAACGAAGACTAATTGTCACTGTCAATTGGTCAGTAGGTCGCCCATCCCATAGTAGAGAAAAGGCATCATAGGAACGTGCAAGCCTCAAACCAAAGGGAATTTATTCCGTATTTCTTTGGTCCATCGGCAAAAACCTACCCTGAGGTGTGTGCCTGAAAACGGTAGGACATATATTTTAGGTGTTACATGTCCCAGTAGCGACAAAACGCCTAACTAATTTTTCACTGCTGTGAGTGCTGCTACTCTCATAGGTTAGCAATGGGAATTCCCTTATGTATGTCTAAGGGGTAATTTCTGATCTGTGAGGAGTAGCGTGGGCATGTTTAGTATGTTTGGAATGGTAATGATAAATCCTGCTTACTGGTGTAGTTGGATTTTACCTTACTATTTTAACAATGGCACTTTTAGAAAGTGGACATTTCCCTGTGCTTACAACTCTATGGGCCAGATGTACAACTTTTGTTTTGCGACTTGCAATTTGCAATCAGTTTGCGAATCGCAAATTGGGAGTCGTAAAACAAAATGTATAACAGTATTAAGTGCACTGTTTGTGATTCCCACTGGGGTCGCAAATGACCTACCTCATCAATATTTATGAGATAGTTCTCAATTTGTGACCCGATTGGGAATGGCCACACTCACAGGGATGGTGACCTGCTGGGGACAGCAGACCGCCATGTCTCTGACTGCTTATTTTTTTAAATGCAGCCTGTTTTCCTTAAAGGAAAACAGGCTAAATTTAAAACAAAAAAATAATAGGTTTCCTTTTAATTTTTTGAGAGTAGGCAATGGTCCGTGGTACCACTACCTACTCTGAAAAAATGTTTGTGCTTCGATTCACAGAGGGGAAGGGTCCCCTTGGGGACCCCTTCCCCTTTGAGAATGGGTTAACACCAATTTGAAAAACTGGTGTTAACTGCAATTGTTTTGGAACCGCGATCACGGTTGTAAAACAATCATGCAAACCATTCAGATTCAGTATTAGGAAGGGACACCCTAAACATGGTCCTTCCTAATACCGAATCTCAAAACCCAAATTGCAATTCAGTAACAAGTTACCTAAACAGAATTTGGGCTTTGTACATTCCAAGAAACATTTTTCTAGTCGCAAGCGGATGCTTTGTACATGTGGCCCTAAGTGCTTTGTAGCCTGACTCCAATCCATGTCTCGGGCTTAGTGACAGCTACACTTTGTGGATAATCGGAGACACCCATCACACAGGAGGGTCTGGGTGCATCTGCATACTGATAGTCATCCTGAGCTGAGGAGAGGGAGGGTCGTTCACACCTTATATGTCAATCTGACCCCATAATTTTTAAACCACATTGGAACTGGGACTGACCTTCAGCCAGAAGGACTGCTTTGCTGCACAGAGGACTCATCTGAACTGCTTTTCTGTGGTTTCTCTGCTACCTGCTGATGCTGGGTGGCATAAAGATCTCACTGGATTGCTTTTCTGCGCATTGCCTGGCTGCCAGCTGCTCCTTGACTGTGTGCCATCAGGCACTGTTGGGCTGCCAGGAGGAACCACCATTGTTTGCTCTGATGTACTGGCCTGCCTGCCCCTTGGTGCCCCCAAGTTTCTCCTAGGACTGTACTGCCCAGAATTGGCCATGGGACTTTGAGTCCGGCCAAGCAAGTCATCTTTGTATTACCATTTTATAAGCGCATGGCGAGTGCTATTTGGCTGCCTTGTCATTTGTGGAGAGCGCTTCCATCTTTCAGCCCCCCTACCCAGCAGATTAAGCACATGGAGAGCACTATTTGTGACAGTTGTGTGGTCCTGATAGTGGGTAGGATTGCTCCCTGTCTTTGGCAGGAGAGCAAGTGGGACGAATGAGGAGGGGTAGCACGTCCCGCACCGTGACTCCGCCAGGCATGTTACTGTGAACCCAAGGGCATTTCCTAGGTCCACACCAACGGCTCTCAGAAGGAGAACCCTGTAGCATACACCATTCGCAGGACCAGGAAGAAATCCTCCCTGAAGCCGGGACCAGCTTCCGTTAGCCTGTCTTCACAGCAGCTACACTGTGTGCTCGCGGGCTGCCTTTGGATTTCCAGAAAGCTGGAGGTCTGGGGAGATCAAGGGACATGTCCCTTGCCGAGGCCACAGGAATCCCCATCTCTAGACCAGAGAGACCAGAGGAGGACTCCCCCACCCACCTTTGGCTGCTTTTTTTCCTGCATATTTGCCAGCTGCACAGCGCATTCGCGGGAATCAGCCTGTCGGAAGCTGGCTCTGTATATACTATATCAGAGTGAGATATAGTGTGCACAGAGTCAAGTGGATCCCCAGAGGTTTACAGAGGCTAAAGTAGATAATATGTATTCTCTCTGTGGTGGTAGTGTGTGTAGGAAGCTGTTCTGTTGTGTGGTGAGCACCTATGGTGTTACTAACTTATACCAGGTCCAGGTATCCCAAATTAGTGAAGTGTAGTCAGTGTCTAGAAGCCAGGCTCTCTAGTGGTAGCTGTAGCTGAGCAGCCAAGGCTATCTAGGAGACATGAAAAGCTCAAGCAATATCACTGTAGTCACACAACACTCACACATGAAAGAAAACACTCAGTTGTACAAAAAGAAAGGTACATTATTATGGTAACACAAATACTAAAATACTGAATAGGCAATACCCCAATAGGGGGTGAGTACACACACAATTATGTACACATTAGAAGTCAGTGATTAGCATAGAAAGCAATAGCAAATAGTCAAAACAATAGAAAATAGTGAAGGCCCTAGGGGGGAGACCAAACCATATACTAAGTAATTGGAATGTGAAAGTCAGGCCCCCACCCAAGGAAGTGGAATCAGTAGAGGGGGGCTAGAGGAACTAGGACCCCCAAGAGGTGAGTACTAGAGTGACCCCCAACGACCAGGAGAGCAGAGGTAAGTACCTGTTTTTTACTCAAATCCAGAGGAGAACTTTGGAAAAGGACTGTGCAAGATCCAGCAAAGACTGGAAGAATCCCAAAGTGGATCCTGACAGAGGAGGACCTGCAAAAGAAGGAGACCAAGTCCAGTTCAAGTTGGAGTGTCCGGCTGTGACAGGAGCCACTACCCACCCTTCTGTGGATGCAGGACCAGTTTGACTTTGGAGACAAGGAGTTAGCTGTGCAGCACCGCAGAAGGAGAGGAGTTCCAGAAGTGATGCAGGCAATGCCCCACAATGGAAGAAGAGTTGCAGTCAGTAAGAGGTGTTGGAAAACCACCAAAAAGCCTTGGTAAAGGCAAAAGTCACAGATGAAAAGTTGCAGAGCTGCCGGGAACAATCAAGGTCCAGGGGGACTCAACCCAAGGAAGAGAGTCCCAGGTGACCCTCAATAGTGAGGAGAGTGAAAGGACAAGGATGCAGCCCCCACAGGCAACTCACAGGCAGCAGGCACAGGAGTCACAGTAAGGCCCACTCAGCACACCTGGACAGGAGTCCCAAGTCGCTGGAGCAGCAGGCAGGAGACTGTGCTTTACAGGGAAGAGTGCTGGGGGCTGTGGCTACAGGGAGCCTGAAGATCCCTTGGAAGAGGAGCAAGCAAGCCTTGGTAGCTGCAAGAGTTGCGGTGCACAGGGGCGCTGTCCTGTCAGGAGAGGCAAGGGCTCACCATCTCCCAAGTTGGAAAGCTGGTAGAGAAGACCGAGGGGACCACTCCATACTACCACCTGTGAAACAAGATCCACGCAATTCTGCAGGAGAGAGGATCCACATAGCCAGACTTCATTGCAGTTGGTGCCTGTGGATGCAGGGGAGTGATTTCTTCACTCCAAGGGAGATTCCTTCTTACTTCTTGTGCAGACTGAAGACTCGTCGCCGTCAGAGAATACAGAGCTGGGGAAATGTTACAGTTGCTGGAAGGAGCCAAAGAAACAATGTTGCAGAGCGGAGTCGTTGCTGAAGTTGCAGATTGTTGGTTCCTGGAGGGTCTAGTTGCAGTCCCAATGGCCAGAAGACGAAGTAAACGTTGCAGAGGAGTCCTGCTGGAATCTTGCACATTGAATCTGAGGACCCACCCAAGAGGGAGACCCTAAATAGCCCAGGAAGGGGGATTGGTCACCTAGTATGGTGACCACCTATCAGGAGGGGGCTGTGATGTCACCTGCCTGACCAGGCCACTCAGATGCTCCCAGGGGCCTCTGCCCACCTTGGATTCACAATGGCAGAATCAATTGGCCACATGGAGGAGCTCTGGGCACCACCCCTGGGGTGGTGATGGACACAGGAGTGGTCACTCCCCTTTTTGTCCTGTTTCATACCAGAGTAGGGACCAGGGGTCCCTGGACAGGTGCAAATCGGTTTATGCAAGGCAGGCACCAAATGTGCCCTTTAAAGAAAACTGGTGGGTTGGGGAGGCTACCCCTCCCAAGCCTTAGAACACCTATTTCCAAGGGAGAGGGTGTTACCTCCCTCTAACACGGGAAATCCTTTGCTCTTCCTTCCCCTGCCCAAGCTGGTCAAGCAGCAGGAGGGCAAAAACCTGTCTGAGGGGTGGCAGCAGCGCAGGATGCCCAGAAAAACCCAGAAGACTAATAGGAGCAATGCTGGGGGTCCTCTAGGGAGTCCCCAGAGTGCATGGAATCTTACAACCAGTAGTGGCAATGGTATTGGGGTTTGATACCAAACATGCCCAGGTTCGGAGTTACCATCATGTAGCTGGACACAGGAAAAATTTCTTTCCCTGCACTCACGAAGTCCAGGATAATGGAGTTGGAGTTGGTAGGGCACCTCTGATCCTGCGGGGTTGACCTCACACGCAGGTACCTGCACCCTGCCCTCTGGGCTAGGAGGGCTTACTATAGGGGTGACTTATAGTGACCTGGTGCAGTGACCAGTAGTGAAAGAGTGCATGCACCTTTTCACGCAGGCTGCAATGGCAGGCCTGAAAACAGAGTTTGCATGGGCTCCCATGGGTGGCACAAAAGGTGCTGCAGCCCAGGGGGGACCCCTGGTGCCTAAGAACAAAATACTAGAGACTTACGCACCTTGAGACCTTACCGGGTGAGTAGTGCGCTTTATAAATCCCTGATTGATTGACAAAGGGACACCAGCATGCCAATTGTGGGGTGAGTAAAGTCCCAAGCAACCAAATTAAGGGGGAGACAGCACAGTCACCTGGGTCCTGGTTGGCAGGATCTGAGTGAAAACAGTCTAAGCATACTGACAGCAGGCAAAAAGTGGGGGTAACCATGCCATAAAGAGGGCACTTTACTACAATGTGGTCGAGCAGTTAGACTTATCAGAGGGTAGTGCTAAGCATTTGTTGCACACACACAGACAATAGAAGAAGCACACACTCAATGACCAACTCCAGGGCAATGTTTATGTATCAAAAAATGTACTTTGCTACTTTATTTCTAAAACCAAAATGATCTTTGTTGCAGGTAAATACAATTTCAAGAATGTATCACCTTCAAGTATCAAATGCACTTTGTTTAGATTTCACAGATAAAACAGTTTTCAGGTATGCAATACTTTTCCATTTCAAAAGCAGACAGTGCAACTTTCTCATAGAAAGCAATGCAGTCAGGCGTGGCCAAGATGGCGACCGAGACGGCGCCTGAATCTCAGGTTTCGTCCCGGACCCGAGAAATAATCCTGTTTGGCCCCCTCACTAGACCCAAATGAGCAAGGGCACAATGCCGAGCCCCTTCGGACGCTGTTGAGAACGCGGTGAAGGACTGCGATGGAGCGGAGGTATTTCCACGGTCGACCGCAGCGATAAAGGCCTTACATCCGGCCGAGACCGGGTCCTCGATTTGTGGAGGAGCAGGGGCCCGGCAGGAAGCCGCACCCACTGGGGCACCACAGAAAACAACGGCAAGACCGCGGCGAGAAGGACGCGTCCCTGCAGCCCCAAAGATTTGAAAAACGAGACAATTGGCCGCGACTGGAATTCCAGACGTCGGGGACGCTGGGGGCCTGCGAGAAACCACAGCTTTTCGACTGTGGGGGACACGCAGCGAGGGGCCGTAAACCAATAAACCACAGAAAAAACCCAGCGGCGGACCATCACCAGGGCCTCGGATGCTGGGGAGCACCGGAATCATCACGAGAGGTGCTCTAGAACCGAGGCGGCGGCGCTGAGCGCTACAAGACAGTAAGTGATTGCTGGGGCAACTATCGGCACCACCAAGGGCTGTATAGCCTTTTCCTCGACCGCGTCCCTCCTCACACCCTACCCCCCCTCACCACCACTGGACTATACAACGGAGCGGCGGGGGATAGCGGGAGAGGGCCCAGACGACCCCCATTGAACTCCCAGGGGGCAGTGAAGCAATATTATAATTCGAAAATGGGGGGACAACGCCGCCTTATGAACACCGGGGTAGGCATCAAAGGCAACCACGGTGGATCGTGTGCACCGGAGCAGCCCCCTGCGCCGCGCTGGACCCGGAATCCGAATGGGACTCAGGGACCAGAGAAAGAAAAGTGACTGAGACTTGGAGCAGGGGGGGCCAGAGAAACAAGTGGACGGGCTAATGTTGTCCACCACCAGAGGAGAAAGAGTAATGGTTTGGTGAATCAGCACTTGGTGAACTTTGATGTCCACAGAGGGGTTTCCCTCCCCTTCCCTGTGAGCATTCAGCGACCCCAGTAAAACGGAGTAAGGGAGCCCGGTCTGAGAGACCTCACACCGGGCTGCAGGATCAACCTCACAGTGGGAGAACTTGCTATCAGCCGCAAACACTAGCAAATTGGCAAACCAGCAGAAGGGGTTGAGGGCACAATAGACATGGCTGGCAAAACTAAGTCAGCAAAGGCGCAAGAGAGATCGGCACCAGCGGAAGCACCGGGAGAACAGCAAATAATGCCTAGTTCACAATCACTGGGACAAACCTTACAAGCCCACTCAACACAATTTGAGAAAATTCTACAGGCGATTATGGACACCAAATCCTCACTAGAAAATAGAATCGACACAGTGTCCCAGGACCTCAATTTACTGAAAGTGGATCATCGTAATTTAGCGGCACGTGTCGGGACCACAGAGAACACGCTAAATGAGCTAAGCTCTACGATAACAGAAAACCAAAAACAAATCCAACGTCTGGATGCTGAAGTGAAAGTGCTGTGGCGCCATGCAGAGGAGGCAGAGAGCAGATCACGACGCAACAACGTTCGCTTCTTGGGGTTCCCCGAAAGATCAGAGGGGCAAAACTCCTAACTATTCTTGGAGCAATGGTTGATTAAAGAGGTACTACAAGGCACCCCCACAAAGTTCTTCTCGGTAGAGAGGGCGCACAGAGTCCCTGGAAAGCAGCCGGCCCTGGGACAGCAGCCCAGACCGCTAATAGCAAGGTTTTTAAATTTTAGGGACAGGGACGCAATTCTGCAATACTTTTGCAATAAGGGACCCATACAATATGAGGGATCATCAGTCACGGCATACCCGGACTACACTCAGGACATACAAAGACAGCTTAACTCATACATGAAAGTCAAACTACGGCTCCGAGAAAATGATATTAAATAAGCCCTGATGTTTCCCGCTAAGCTGAGAGTTATCACGGAAGATCGAACGCATGTCTTTGCGTCCCCAGAAGACGCATGGACGTGGCTACACGCCAAAGGATTAGCACAGCCACTGGAGGACCCAAGAGAGGAAGAAACATGGCTCATCACTCCATCAAAGAGGAGACCCAGGAAGCGGTCGAAGGCCCAACCTACAGTAACACAAGCGGCAGTGGAGAGAGCTAAGGTGCTGAAGGAAGCGTAACTTCACACACAGAACTCCTTTGGTGTGCTGCAGACTGCTGCAGATGATCGCACGGACACGGATTCCGCCAGCTCCAATTCCACGGTGTTGGAAGCCCTTAGGGGGCCGAAGTTCACCCCTAGATCCGCAGATTCACTATGACAGTTGACTGCTAAACCGAAGGAACTGTTTATCACCCTAATCATTCCAAATAAGATGATTATAATAGACTATATCCTTGGGGCATACGTTCTTTGCCCAGATAAGAAGGGAGAGCTGGCGACATGAGGGCGCCGATCAGTAATATGTTTAAACCAAGGGTGGGGGCCCATGGTAAGAGCCACCACCAAGGACCGCCATGCGCCTCCAGAAGACGCTCTGAGGAAGTCCTTTGTTCTGCCTTCCTGGGCCAGGCCTGGCTGGACCCCAGGAGGGCAGAAACCTGCCTGAGGGGTTGGCAGCAGCAGCAGCTGCAGTGAAACCCCGGGAAAGGTAGTTTGGCAGTACCCGGGTCTGTGCTAGAGACTCGGGGGATCATGGAATTGTCTCCCCAATGCCAGAATGGCATTGGGGTGACAATTCCATGATCTTAGACATGTTACATGGCCATGTTCGGAGTTACCATTGTGAAGCTACACATAGGTAGTGACCTATGTATAGTGCACGCGTGTAATGGTGTCCCCGCACTCACAAAGTCCGGGGAATTGGCCCTGAACAATGTGGGGGCACCTTGGCTAGTGCCAGGGTGCCCTCACACTAAGTAACTTTGCACCTAACCTTTACCAGGTAAAGGTTAGACATATAGGTGACTTATAAGTTACTTAAGTGCAGTGTAAAATGGCTGTGAAATAACGTGGACGTTATTTCACTCAGGCTGCAGTGGCAGGCCTGTGTAAGAATTGTCAGAGCTCCCTATGGGTGGCAAAAGAAATGCTGCAGCCCATAGGGATCTCCTGGAACCCCAATACCCTGGGTACCTCAGTACCATATACTAGGAAATTATAAGGGTGTTCCAGTAAGCCAATGTAAATTGGTGAAATTGGTCACTAGCCTGTTAGTGACAATTTGGAAAGAAATGAGAGAGCATAACCACTGAGGTTCTGGTTAGCAGAGCCTCAGTGAGACAGTTAGGCACCACACAGGGAACACATACATATAGGCCACAAACATATGAGCACTGGGGTCCTGACTAGCAGGGTCCCAGTGACACATAACAAACATACTGAAAACATAGGGTCTTCACTATGAGCACTGGGCCCTGGCTAGCAGGATCCCAGTGAGACAGTGAAAACACCCTGACATACACTCACAAACAGGCCAAAAGTGGGGGTAACAAGGCTAGAAAGAGGCTACTTTCTCACACAACCCCCCCCCCAAACGAAGGACAATAAGGCTAACCTTGGCCAGTTGAGATGTTATTGTCTAAGTGGTGATAAGTAGAGAGTAGCTCTGCAATAGACTGGTTACTCCCTTTATCATCCACTATATGGTTACTTCCCCGTGGGGATGTAAACCACCCTGTTTGAAGTTTTTTAGCTAAGCAACAATGTGAAGATGTATTTTCAGAGTTTCTATCAGTAAGTTTTAGTTTAGAGCAGTGGGAATTGTCCACTGAACCTATTTGTAGTGATGGAAATACCAGACAGGGATGCTGTCTCAGAAAAGCCATAGCTGGGCAAAAACTTTGTCCATATGGCTGGAAGAGAGAACAGGGATGCTGTTTCTCTTGAGTTGGAGCAGGGCAGGGATGCTGTCCTATGAGCTCCACACTAGGGCAGGGATGCTGTCCTAAGTGTTGTGAGGCAGTGCAGGGTTTCTGCACTAAAGTTTCTCTGGGAGGGTTGGAGGGATGCTCCATGTTAACTAAAATGGTGCTCTTTTTCTCACCAATGTTAGTTATCCCACAGAGAGGTACTTCTACCTCAGGGAGTCCAGCTTTGCCAGCTGATGATTCCCTTGGAACAGGTGCCACCCCAGGAGAGGTTTCTCCCACCACAGGAATGGTATCCTGAATGGTAGGGTGGTTAGGGGATACTGATACCCTTTTTACCTGTTGATGGAGAGGGATCCTGAGTTTTCAGGCCTTCTCTCCTTTGCTTTTTCATTTCAGTAGAAATGAGAGGGAACAATTCCTCTGGGATGCCCAGCATGGCTGCATGGGCATAAAACTCTACATCAGCCCAACCTGAGGCCTCTAGGTCATTACCTAAGAGACAGTCTACAGGTAAGCTAGGTGATACCACCACCTGCTTAGGGCCAGTAACTCCACCCCAACTAAACTGAATTATAGCTAAGGGAAGAAACTTAGTGGAGTTATGGACATCAATAATCTTATACTGTTGTCCAATGATGTGTTGATCAGGGTGCACTAGGTTTTCAGTCACCAAAGTGATACTGGCACCTGTGTCCCTGTAGGCCAAGGCCTCAACACCATTTATTGAAACTGTCTGCCTGTACTTATCCATAGTAAGGGGACAACCAGCCAGTGTGGCAAGGCCAATGCCACTAGGTGTGACAGAAACTGTCTTGGGACTGACTACCCCAGTTTCTACTATGGACCCAAAAGTGAACCCAACTACACCCTTTGCTTGACTGTTGCCAGCAGTCCCACCACTAGTACCACTACTGCTAGGGGCGCTAGAGCTTGATGTATTAGTGGTGGTAGGCTCAGGGGGTTTACCTGGACAGGACTTATCCCCTGGCCTATGGCCTCTGTTTTTACACACAAAGCACCAAGGCTTTTTAAATTGTGTAGGTTGAGAAGAAGAGGAAGAATTTGTTTTATCCCCACCCACTGAAGAGTGTTTAAGATTTGAAGTGGGATCTTTGGTTTTACCCTTATCCCCATGCTTATCTTGAGATTTTTCACCATCTTTCTTCTTATTGTTCTCTTTGTCACCCCCTGTATGAACTTTTCTGTTCACCCTTGTTCTGACCCATTTGTCTGCCTTCTTTCCCAATTCTTGGGGAGAGGTCAGATCAGAGTCCACCAAGTACTGGTGCAACAAATCAGACACACAATTATTAAGAATATGCTCTCTCAGGATCAAGTTATACAGGCTGTCATAATCAGTAACTTTACTGCCATGTAACCACCCCTCCAAGGCCTTCACTGAATGGTCAATGAAATCAACCCAGTCTTGTGAAGACTCCTTTTTGGTCTCTCTGAACTTTATCCTGTATTGTTCAGTGGTTAAGCCATAACTATGCAGGAGTGCATTCTTAAGAACTTTGTAATCATTAGCTTCATTTTCTTTCACAGTAAGGAGCCTATCCCTACCTTTTCCACTAAATGATAGCCATAGGATAGCAGCCCACTGCCTTTGAGGGACATCCTGTACAGCACAGGCCCTCTCAAGTGCAGCAAACCACTTGTTAATGTCATCCCCCTCCTTATAAGGGGGAACTATCTTGTGCAGATTCCTGGAATCATGCTCTTTTGCAGGGTGACTATGGGGAATAATGCTGCTGCCACCATGGGTTTCTAAACCCAGTTTCTGTCTCTCCTTCTCTACTTCTAAAGTCTGTCTATCCAAATCCAGCTGTTGCTTCTTGAGCTTCAGTCTGGTTTGTTCCACTCTCAATCTATTGAGCTCCCTTTCTAACAATCTGTCATCAGGGTGGGTGGGAGGGACA
Source organism: Pleurodeles waltl (assembly GCF_031143425.1). Classification (NCBI taxonomy): domain Eukaryota; kingdom Metazoa; phylum Chordata; class Amphibia; order Caudata; family Salamandridae; genus Pleurodeles; species Pleurodeles waltl. The sequence continues at coordinate 1,870,320,243 of NC_090444.1, read as the reverse complement.
TGTCTTGAAACAGAAGTATGATGAGAATGGACAGAAGGAGACCTGTCCCTTACAGAGGGCACCCTAACACCTTGGCTGACAGTGTAATGTGAGAGCACACCATCTGTATGATGTGACTCCACCTCAGTACCAACTATGCTAGACTGTCTAGTAATGGGCAGGCTAGGAAGTTTCTTTCGTGAATCTTTTCCTGGGGGAGTCCCTGGATCAGATTGGGAACCATTAGCTACTTTTTCAACAGATGGGGCACTTTTAGCCTTATCCTGTTCTCTAAGCATGTTAAGTAACAATTCCAAGGAAGGATTCTTCCCTACACTCAAACCTCTTTCTACACAGAGACTCCTTGCTCCTTTCCAGCTAAGGTGGTCATATGCAAGTTTGGACAGATCAACATTTTGGCCTCTGCCAGACATTTTTAGAAAGAGTTAAAGTGATAGAAAAAGGATAAAAAGTTTGTCAGAGCTTTTTAGAAAGACAGAAAAAAAACTTTAAAAACTTTTTAGAACTTTTTAGAAAGTTTAGAAGTACTTTTCAGCACTTAGAAAAGAGTGAAAAGAGGAAATGCTAAACTTTTTGGTTATGTGTATATACACTGAACTTGTTTTGTATATTTTTCTCTTATGAAAAGTACAATGACAAGAGTGGTAAGTAGTCTCAAAGAACTTATCCCACCGCTGCGCAACCAATGTAGGAGGCTGGACTGGCTTGTAGTGAGTACCAAGGGGTACTTGCACCTTGCACCAGGCCCAGTTATCCCTTATTAGTGTATAGGGTGTCTAGCAGCATAGGCTGATAGATAATGGTAGCTTAGCAGAGCAGTTTAGGCTGAACTAGGAGACGAGTGAAGCTCCTACAGTACCACTTAGTGGCATATGCACAATATCATAAGAAAACACAATACACAGTTATACTAAAAATAAAGGTACTTTATTTTTATGACAATATGCCAAAGTATCTCAGAGTGTACCCTCAGTATGAGGATAGCAAATATACACAAGATATATATACACAATACCAAAATATGCAGTAATAGTCTTAGAAAACAGTGCAAACAATGTATAGTTACAATAGGATGCAATGGGGACACATAGGGATAGGGGCAACACAAACCATATACTCCAAAAGTGGAATGCGAACCACTAATGGACCCCAAACCTATGTGACCTTGTAGAGGGTCGCTGGGACTATTAGAAAATAGTAAGGGTTAGAAAAATAGCCCACCCCAAGACCCTGAAAAGTGAGTGCAAAGTGCACTAAAGTTCCCCAAAGGACATAGAAGTCGTGATAGGGGAATTCTGCAGGAAAGACACAAACCAGCAATGCAACAATGATGGATTTCCAGTCGAGGGTACCTGTGGAACAAGGGGACCAAGTCCAAAAGTCACAAGCAAGTCGGAGATGGGCAGATGCCCAGGAAATGCCAGCTGTGGGTGCAAAGATACTGCTACTGGACAGTAGAAGCGTATGTTTCTGCAAGAACGACAAGGGCTAGAGACTTCCCCTTTGGAGGACGGATCCCTCACGCCGTGGAGAGTTGTGCAGAAGTGCTTTCCCGCCGAAAGACTGCCAACAAGCCTTGCTAGCTGAAAATCGTGCAGTAAAGGTTTTTGGATGCTGCTGTGGTCCAGAAGGGACCAGGATGTCGCAAATTGCGTCAGGAGACAGAGGAGACGTCGTGCAAGACAAGGAGCCCTCTCAGCAGCAAGTAGCACCTGGAGAAGTGCCAGAAACAGGCACTACGAGGATGTGTGAAACGGTGCTCACCCGAAGTCACACAAAGGAGTCCCACGTCGCCGGAGAACAACTTAGGAGGTCGTGCAATGCAGGTTAGAGTGCCGTGGACCCAGGCTGGACTGTGCACAAAGGATTTCCGCCGGAAGTGCACGGAGGCCGGAGTAGCTGCAAAAGTCGCGTTTTCCAACAATGCAGTCTGGCGTGGGGAGGCAAGGACTTACCTCCACCAAACTTGGACTGAAGAGTCACTGAACTGTGGGAGTCAGTTGGACAGAGTTGTTGGATTCAAGGGACCTCGCTCGTCATGCTGATAGGAGACCCAAGGTACCGGTGATGCAGTTCTTTGGTGCCTGCGGTTGCAGGGGGACGATTCCGTCGACCCATGGGAGATTTCTTCGGAGCTTCTAGTGCAGAGAGGAGGCAGACTACCCCCACAGCATGCACCACCAGGAAAACAGTCGAGAAGGCAGCAGGATCAGCGTTACAGAGTTGCAGTAGTCGTCTTTGCTACTATGTTGCAGTTTTGCAGGCTTCCAGCGTGGTCAGCAGTCGATTCCTTGGCAGAAGGTGAAGAGAGAGATGCAGAGGAACTCGGATGAGCTCTTGCATTCGTTATCTAAGGAATCCCAAGAGACAGAGACCCTAAATAGCCAGAAAAGAGGGTTTGGCTAACTAGGAGAGAGGACAGGCTAGCAACACCTGAAGGAGCCTATCAGGAGGAGTCTCTGACGTCACCTGGTGGCACTGGCCACTCAGAGCAGTCCAGTGTGCCAGCAGCACCTCTGTTTCCAAGATGGCAGAGGTCTGGAGCACACTAGAGGAGCTCTGGGCACCTCCCAGGGGAGGTACAGGTCAGGGGGAGTGGTCACTCCCCTTTCCTTTGTCCAGTTTCGCGCCAGAGCAGGGCTAAGGGGTCCCTGAACCGGAGTAGACTGGCTTATGCAGAAATGGGCACCAAATGTGCCCATGAAAGCATTTCCAGAGGCTGGGGGAGGCTACTCCTCCCCTGCCTTCACACCATTTTCCAAAGGGAGAGTGTAGGAGGCTGGACTGGCTTGTAGTGAGTACCAAGGGGTACTTGCACCTTGCACCAGGCCCAGTTATCCCTTATTAGTGTATAGGGTGTCTAGCAGCTTAGGCTGATAGATAATGGTAGCTTAGCAGAGCAGCTTAGGCTGAACTAGGAGACGTGTGAAGCTACTACAGTACCACAAGTGTCACTTGCACAATATCATAAGAAAACACAATACACAGTTATACTAAAAATAAAGGTACTTTATTTTTATGACAATATGCCAAAGTATCTTAGAGTGTACCCTCAGTGAGAGGATAGGAAATATACACAAGATATATATACACAACAGCAAAAATATGCAGTATAGTCTTAGAAAACAGTGCAAACAATGTATAGTTACAATAGGATGCAATGGGGACACATAGGGATAGGGGCAACACAAACCATATACTCCAAAAGTGGAATGCGAACCACGAATGGACCCCAAACCTATGTGACCTTGTAGAGGGTCGCTGGGACTATTAGAAAATAGTGAGAGTTAGAAAAATAACCCTCCCCAAGACCCTGAAAAGTGAGTGCAAAGTGCACTAAAGTTCCCCTAAGGATAAAGAAGTCGTGTTAGAGGAATAATGCAGGAAAGACACAAACCAACAATGCAACAACGCTGGATTTCCAATCTGGGGTACCTGTGGAACAAGGGGACCAAGTCCAAAAGTCACAAGCAAGTCGGAGATGGGCAGATGCCCAGGAAATGCCAGCTGAGGGTGCAAAGATGCTTCTACTGGACAGAAGAAGCTGCAGTTTCTGCAGGAACGCAAAGGGCTAGAGACTTTCCCTTCGGAGGACGGATCCCGTTCGACTTGTAGAGTTGTGCAGATGTGTTTTCCCGCCGAAAGAAAGCCAACAAGTCTTGCTAGCTGCAAATCGTGTTGTTAGCGTTTTTGGACGCTGCTGTGGCCCAGGAGGGACCAGGAGGTCGCAAATTGGACCAGGAGGTAGAAGGGACGTCGAGCAAGACAAGGAGCCCTCTTAGCAGCAGGTAGCACCCGGAAAAGTGCCAGAAACAGCACTACAAGGATGTGTGAAACGGTGCTCACCCGAAGTTACACAAAGGAGTCCCACGTCGTCGGAGAACAACTTAGGAGGTCGTGCAATGCAGGTTAGAGTGCCGTGGACCCAGGCTGGACTGTGCACAAAGGATTTCCGCCGGAAGTGCACGGAGGCCGGAGTAGCTGCAAAAGTCGCGGTTCCCAGCAATGCAGTCTAGCGAGGTGAGGCAAGGACTTACCTCCACCAAACTTGGACTGAAGAGTCACTGGACTGTGGGAGTCACTTGGACAGAGTTGCTGGATTCGAGGGACCTCGCTCGTCGTGCTGAGAGGAGACCCAAGGGACCAGTAATGCAGCTTTTTGGTGCCTGCGGTTGCAGGGGGAAGATTCCGTCGACCCACGGGAGATTTCTTCGGAGCTTCTAGTGCAGAGAGGAGGCAGACTACCCCCACAGCATGCACCACCAGGAAAACAGTCGAGAAGGCGGCTGTATCAGCGTTACAGAGTTGCAGTAGTCGTCTTTGCTACTATGTTGCAGGTTTGCAGGCTTCCAGCGCGGTCAGCAGTCGATTCCTTGGCAGAAGGTGAAGAGAGAGATGCAGAGGAACTCGGATGAGCTCTTGCATTCGTTATCTAAAGTTTCCCCAGAGACAGAGACCCTAAATAGCCAGAAAAGAGGGTTTGGCTACCTAGGAGAGAGGATAGGCTAGCAACACCTGAAGGAGCCTATCACAAGGAGTCTCTGACGTCACCTGGTGGCACTGGCCACTCAGAGCAGTCCAGTGTGCCAGCAGCACCTCTGTTTCCAAGATGGCAGAGGTCTGGAGCACACTGGAGGAGCTCTGGGCACCTCCCAGGGGAGGTACAGGTCAGGGGAGTGGTCACTCCCCTTTCCTTTGTCCAGTTTCGCGCCAGAGCAGGGCTAAGGGGTCCCCTGAACCGGTGTAGACTGGCTTATGCGGAATTGGGCACATCTGTGCCCAAGAAAGCATTTCCAGAGGCTGGGGGAGGCTACTCCTCCCCTGCCTTCACACCATTTTCCAAAGGGAGAGGGTGTCACACCCTCTCTCAGAGGAAGTCCTTTGTTCTGCCATCCTGGGCCAGGCCTGGCTGGAACCCAGGAGGGCAGCTGCCTGTCTGAGGGGTTGGCAGCAGCAGCAGCTGCAGTGAAACCCCAGGAAGGGCAGTTTGGCAGTACCAGGGTCTGTGCTACAGACCACTGGGATCATGGGATTGTGCCAACTATGCTAGGATGGCATAGAGGGGGCAATTCCATGATCATAGACATGTTACATGGCCATATTCGGAGTTACCATGGTGAAGCTACATATAGGTAGTGACCTATATGTAGTGCACGCGTGTAATGGTGTCCCGCACTCACAAAGTCTGGGGAATTGGCCCTGAACAATGTGGGGGCACCTTGGCTAGTGCCAGGGTGCCCTCACACTAAGTAACTTTGCACCTAACCTTTACCAGGTAAAGGTTAGACATATAGGTGACTTACAAGTTACTTAAGTGCAGTGTAAAATGGCTGTGAAATAACGTGGACGTTATTTCACTCAGGCTGCAGTGGCAGGCCTGTGTAAGAATTGTCAGAGCTCCCTATGGGTGGCAAAAGAAATGCTGCAGCCCATAGGGATCTCCTGGAACCCCAATACCCTGGGTACCTCAGTACCATATACTAGGTAATTATAAGGGTGTTCCAGTAAGCCAATGTAAATTGGTAAAATTGGTCACTAGCCTGTTAGTGACAATTTGTAAAGAGAGAGCATAACCACTGAGGTTCTGGTTAGCAGAGCCTCAGTGAGACAGTTAGGCATCACACAGGGAACACATACCTATAGGCCACAAACTTATGAGCACTGGGGTCCTGACTAGCAGGGTCCCAGTGACACATAACAAACATACTGAAAACATAGGGTTTTCACTATGAGCACTGGGCCCTGGCTGGCAGGATCCCAGTGAGACAGTGAAAACACCCTGACATACACTCACAAACAGGCCTAAAGTGGGGGTAACAAGGCTAGAAAGAGGCTACTTTCTCACACAACCCCCCCCCCCAAACGAAGGACAATAAGGCTAACCTTGGCCAGTTGAGACTTTATTGTCTAAGTGGTGATAAGTAGAGAGTAGCTCTGCAATAGACTGGTTACTCCCTTTATCATCCACTATATGGTTATTTCCCTGTGGGGATGTAAACCACCCTGTTTGAAGTTTTTTAGATAAGCAACAATGTGAAGATGTATTTTCAGAGTTTCTATCATAAGTTTTAGTTTAGAGCAGTGGGAATTGTCCACTGAACCTATTTGTAGTGATGGAAATGCCAGACAGGGATGCTGTCTCAGAAAAGCCATAGCTGGGCAAAAACTTTGTCCATATGGCTGGAAGAGAGAACAGGGATTCTGTTTCTCTTGAGTTGGAGCAGGGCAGGGATGCTGTCCTATGAGCTCCACACTAGGGCAGGGATGCTGTCCTAAGTGTTGTGAGGCAGTGCAGGGTTTCTGCACTAAAGTTTCTCTGGGAGGGTTGGAGGGATGCTCCATGTTAACTAAAATGGTGCTCTTTTTCTCACCAATGTTAGTTATCCCACAGAGAGGTACTTCCACCTCAGGGAGTACAGTTTTGCCAACTGATGATTCCCTTGGAACAGGTGCCACCCCAGGAGAGGTTTCTCCCACCACAGGAATGGTATCCTGAATGGTAGGGTGGTTAGGGTATACTGTGATACCCTTTTTACCTGTTGATGGAGAGGGATCCTGAGTTTTCAGGCCTTCTCTCCTTTGCTTTTTCATTTCAGTAGAAATGAGAGGGAACAATTCCTCTGGGATGCCCAGCATGGCTGCATGGGCATAAAACTCTACATCAGCCCAACCTGAGGCCTCTAGGTCATTACCTAAGAGACAGTCTACAGGTAAGCTAGGTGATACCACCACCTGCTTAGGGCCAGTAACTCCACCCCAACTAAACTGAATTATAGCTAAGGGAAGAAACTTAGTGGAGTTATGGACATCAATAATCTTATACTGTTGTCCAATGATGTGTTGATCAGGATGCACTAGGTTTTCAGTCACAAAAGTGATACTGGCACCTGTGTACTTGTAGGCCAAGGCCTCAACACCATTTATTGAAACAGTCTGCCTGTACTTATCCATTGTAAGGGGACAAGCAGCCAGTGTGGCAAGGCCAATGCCACTAGTTGTGACAGAAACTGTCTTGGGACTGACTACCCCAGTTTCTACTATGGACCCAAAAGTGAACCCAACTACACCCTTAACTTGACTGTTGCCAGCAGTCCCACCACTAGTACCACTACTGCTAGGGGCACTAGAGCTTGATGTATTAGTGGTGGTAGGCTCAGGGGGTTTACCTGGACAGGACTTATCCCCTGGCCTATGGCCTCTGTTTTTACACACAAAGCACCAAGGCTTTTTAAATTGTGTAGGTTGAGAAGAAGAGGAAGAATTTGTTTTATCCCCACCCCCTGAAGAGTGTTTAAGATTTGAAGTGGGATCTTTGGTTTTACCCTTATCCCCATGCTTATCTTGAGATTTTTCACCATCTTTCTTCTTATTGTTCTCTTTGTCACCCCCGTATGAACTTTTCTGTTCACCCTTGTTCTGACCCATTTGTCTGCCTTCTTTCCCAATTCTTGGGGAGAGGTCAGATCAGAGTCCACCAAGTACTGGTGCAACAAATCAGACACACAATTATTAAGAATATGCTCTCTCAGGATCAAGTTATACAGGCTGTCATAATCAGTAACTTTACTGCCATGTAACCACCCCTCCAAGGCCTTCACTGAATGGTCAATGAAATCAACCCAGTCTTGTGAAGACTCCTTTTTGGTCTCTCTGAACTTTATCCTGTACTGTTCAGTGGTTAAGCCATAACCATGCAGGAGTGCATTCTTAAGAACTTTAAAATCATTAGCTTCATTTTCTTTCACAGTAAGGAGCCTATCCCTACCTTTTCCACTAAATGATAGCCATAGGATAGCAGCCCACTGCCTTTGAGGGACATCCTGTACAACACAGGCCCTCTCAAGTGCAGCAAACCACTTGTTAATGTCATCCCCCTCCTTATAAGGGGGAACTATCTTGTGCAGATTCCTGGAATCATGCTCTTTTGCAGGATGACTATGGGGAATACTGCTGTTGCCACCATGGGTTTCTAAACCCAGTTTCTGTCTCTCCTTCTCTACTTCTAAAGTCTGTCTATCCAAATCCAGCTGTTGCTTCTTGAGCTTCAGTCTGGTTTGTTCCACTCTCAATCTATTGAGCTCCCTTTCTAACAATCTGTCATCAGGGTGGGTGGGAGGGACATGTCTTGAAACAGAAGTATGATGAGAATGGACAGAAGGAGACCTGTCCCTTACAGAGGGCACCCTAACACCTTGGCTGACAGTGTAATGTGAGAGCACACCATCTGTATGATGTGACTCCACCTCAGTACCAACTATGCTAGACTGTCTAGTAATGGGCAGGCTAGGAAGTTTCTTTCGTGAATCTTTTCCTGGGGGAGTCCCTGGATCAGATTGGGAACCATTAGCTACTTTTTCAACAGATGGGGCACTTTTAGCCTTATCCTGTTCTCTAAGCATGTTAAGTAACAATTCCAAGGAAGGATTCTTCCCTACACTCAAACCTCTTTCTACACAGAGACTCCTTGCTCCTTTCCAGCTAAGGTGGTCATATGCAAGTTTGGACAGATCAACATTTTGGCCTGTGCCAGACATTTTTTGAAAGAGTTAAAGTGATAGAAAAAGGATAAAAAGTTTGTCAGAGCTTTTTAGAAAGACAGAAAAAAAACTTTAAAAACTTTTTAGAACTTTTTAGAAAGTTTAGAAGTACTTTTCAGCACTTAGAAAAGAGTGAAAAGAGGAAATGCAAAACTTTTTGGTTATGTGTATATACACTGAACTTGTTTTGTATATTTTTCTCTTATGAAAAGTACAATGACAAGAGTGGTAAGTAGTCTCAAAGAACTTATCCCACCGCTGCACAACCAATGTAGGAGGCTTGACTGGCTTGTAGTGAGTACCAAGGGGTACTTGCACCTTGCACCAGGCCCAGTTATCCCTTATTAGTGTATAGGGTGTCTAGCAGCATAGGCTGATAGATAATGGTAGGTTAGCAGAGCAGTTTAGGCTGAACTAGGAGACGAGTGAAGCTCCTACAGTACCACTTAGTGTCATATGCACAATATCATAAGAAAACACAATACACAGTTATACTAAAAATAAAGGTACTTTATTTTTATGACAATATGCCAAAGTATCTCAGAGTGTACCCTCAGTATGAGGATAGCAAATATACACAAGATATATATACACAATACCAAAATATGCAGTAATAGTCTTAGAAAACAGTGCAAACAATGTATAGTTACAATAGGATGCAATGGGGACACATAGGGATAGGGGCAACACAAACCATATACTCCAAAAGTGGAATGCGAACCACGAATGGACCCCAAACCTATGTGACCTTGTAGAGGGTCGCTGGGACTATTAGAAAATAGTAAGGGTTAGAAAAATAGCCCACCCCAAGACCCTGAAAAGTGAGTGCAAAGTGCACTAAAGTTCCCCAAAGGACATAGAAGTCGTGATAGGGGAATTCTGCAGGAAAGACACAAACCAGCAATGCAACAACGATGGATTTCCAGTCGAGGGTACCTGTGGAACAAGGGGACCAAGTCCAAAAGTCACAAGCAAGTCGGAGATGGGCAGATGCCCAGGAAATGCCAGCTGTGGGTGCAAAGATGCTGCTACTGGACAGTAGAAGCCTAGGTTTCTGCAAGAACGACAAGGGCTAGAGACTTCCCCTTTGGAGGACGGATCCGTCACGCCGTGGAGAGTCGTGCAGAAGTCTTTTCCCGCCGAAAGACCGCCAACAAGCCTTGCTAGCTGCAAATTGTATGGTAAAGGTTTTTGGATGCTGCTGTGGCCCAGAAGGGACCAGGATGTCGCAAATTACGTCAGGAGACAGAGGGGACGTAGAGCAAGACAAGGAGCCCTCTCAGCAGCAAGTAGCACCCAGAGAAGTGCCAGAAACAGGCACTACGATGATGCGTGAAATGGTGCTCACCCGAAGTCACACAAAGGAGTCCCACGTCGCCGGAGAACAGCTTAGGAGGTCGTGCAATGCAGGTTAGAGTGCCGTGGACCGAGGCTGGACTGTGCACAAAGGATTTCCGCCGGAAGTGCACGGAGGCCGGAGTAGCTGCAAAAGTCGCGGTTTCCAACAATGCAGTCTGGCGTGGGGAGGCAAGGACCTACCTCCACCAAACTTGGACTGAAGAGTCACTGGACTGTGGGAGTCACTTGGACAGAGTTGCTGGATTCAAGGGACCTCGCTCGTCGTGCTGAGAGGAGACCCAAGGTACCGGTGATGCAGTTCTTTGGTGCCTGCGGTTGCAGGGTGACGATTCCTTCGACCCACGGGAGTTTTCTTCGGAGCTTCTAGTGCAGAGAGGAGGCAGACTACCCCCACAGCATGCACCACCAGGAAAACAGTCGAGAAGGCAGCAGGATCAGCGTTACAGAGTTGCAGTAGTCGTCTTTGCTACTATGTTGCAGTTTTGCAGGCTTCCAGCGCGGTCAGCAGTCGATTCCTTGGCAGAAGGTGAAGAGAGAGATGCAGAGGAACTCGGATGAGCTCTTGCATTCGTTATCTAAGGAATCCCAAGAGACAGAGACCCTAAATAGCCAGAAAAGAGGGTTTGGCTACCTAGGAGAGAGGATAGGCTAGCAACACCTGAAGGAGCCTATCAGGAGGAGTCTCTGACGTCACCTGGTGGCACTGGCCACTCAGAGCAGTCCAGTGTGCCAGCAGCACCTCTGTTTCCAAGATGGCAGAGGTCTGGAGCATACTAGAGGAGCTCTGGGCACCTCCCAGGGGAGGTACAGGTCAGGGGGAGTGGTCACTCCCCTTTCCTTTGTCCAGTTTCGCGCCAGAGCAGGGCTAAGGGGTCCCTGAACCGGTGTAGACTGGCTTATGTAGAAATGGGCACCAAATGTGCCCATGAAAGCATTTCCAGAGGCTGGGGGAGGCTACTCCTCCCCTCCCTTCACACCATTTTCCAAAGGGAGAGTGTAGGAGGCTGGACTGGCTTGTAGTGAGTACCAAGGGGTACTTGCACCTTGCACCAGGCCCAGTTATCCCTTATTAGTGTAGAGGGTGTCTAGCAGCTTAGGCTGATAGATAATGGTAGCTTAGCAGAGCAGTTTAGGCTGAACTAGGAGACGTGTGAAGCTACTACAGTACCACAAGTGTCACTTGCACAATATCATAAGAAAACACAATACACAGTTATACTAAAAATAAAGGTACTTTATTTTTATGACAATATGCCAAAGTATCTTAGAGTGTACCCTCAGTGAGAGGATAGGAAATATACACAAGATATATATACACAACAGCAAAAATATGCAGTATAGTCTTAGAAAACAGTGCCAACAATGTATAGTTACAATAGGATGCAATGGGGACACATAGGGATAGGGGCAACACAAACCATATACTCCAAAAGTGGAATGCGAACCATGAATGGACCCCAAACCTATGTGACCTTGTAGAGGGTCGCTGGGACTATTAGAAAATAGTGAGAGTTAGAAAAATAACCCTCCCCAAGACCCTGAAAAGTGAGTGCAAAGTGCACTAAAGTTCCCCTAAGGATAAAGAAGTCGTGTTAGAGGAATAATGCAGGAAAGACACAAACCAACAATACAACAACACTGGATTTCCAATCTGGGGTACCTGTGGAACAAGGGGACCAAGTCCAAAAGTCACAAGCAAGTCAGAGATGGGCAGATGCCCAGGAAATGCCAGCTGCGGGTGCAAAGAAGCTTCTACTGGACAGAAGAAGCTGCAGTTTCTGCAGGAACGCAAAGGGCTAGAGACCTTCCCTTTGGAGGACGTATCTCTCTCGCCTTGTAGAGTTGTGCAGAAGTGGTTTCCTGCCGAAAGAACGCCAACAAGTCTTGCTAGCTGCAAATCGTGCGGTTAGCGTTTTTGGACGCTGCTGTGGCCCAGGAGGGACCAGGAGGTCGCAAATTGGACCAGGAGGTAGAAGGGACGTCGAGCAAGACAAAGAGCCCTCTTAGCAGCAGGTAGCACCCGGAGAAGTGCCAGAAACAGGCACTACAAGGATGTGTGAAATGGTGCTCACCCGAAGTTACACAAAGGAGTCCCACGTCGTCGGAGAACAACTTAGGAGGTCGTGCAATGCAGGTTAGAGTGCCGTGGACCCAGGCTGGACTGTGCACAAAGGATTTCCGCCGGAAGTGCACGGAGGCCGGAGTAGCTGCAAAAGTCGCGGTTCCCAGCAATGCAGTCTAGCGAGGTGAGGCAAGGACTTACCTCCACCAAACTTGGACTGAAGAGTCACTGGACTGTGGGAGTCACTTGGACAGAGTTGCTGGATTCGAGGGACCTCGCTCGTCGTGCTGAGAGGAGACCCAAGGGACCGGTAATGCAGCTTTTTGGTGCCTGCGGTTGCAGGGGGAAGATTCCGTCGACCCACGGGAGATTTCTTCGGAGCTTCTAGTGCAGAGAGGAGGCAGACTACCCCCACAGCATGCACCACCAGGAAAACAGTCGAGAAGGCGGCAGGATCAGCGTTACAGAGTTGCAGTAGTCGTCTTTGCTACTATGTTGCAGGTTTGCAGGCTTCCAGCGCGGTCAGCAGTCGATTCCTTGGCAGAAGGTGAAGAGAGAGATGCAGAGGAACTCGGATGAGCTCTTGCATTCGTTATCTAAAGTTTCCCCAGAGACAGAGACCCTAAATAGCCAGAAAAGAGGGTTTGGCTACCTAGGAGAGAGGATAGGCTAGCAACACCTGAAGGAGCCTATCACAAGGAGTCTCTGACGTCACCTGGTGGCACTGGCCACTCAGAGCAGTCCAGTGTGCCAGCAGCACCTCTGTTTCCAAGATGGCAGAGGTCTGGAGCACACTGGAGGAGCTCTGGGCACCTCCCAGGGGAGGTACAGGTCAGGGGAGTGGTCACTCCCCTTTCCTTTGTCCAGTTTCGCGCCAGAGCAGGGCTAAGGGGTCCCCTGAACCGGTGTAGACTGGCTTATGCGGAATTGGGCACATCTGCGCCCAAGAAAGCATTTCCAGAGGCTGGGGGAGGCTACTCCTCCCCTGCCTTCACACCATTTTCCAAAGGGAGAGGGTGTCACACCCTCTCTCAGAGGAAGTCCTTTGTTCTGCCATCCTGGGCCAGGCCTCGCTGGACCCCAGGAGGGCAGCTGCCTGTCTGAGGGGTTGGCAGCAGCAGCAGCTGCAGTGAAACCCCAGGAAGGGCAGTTTGGCAGTACCAGGGTCTGTGCTACAGACCACTGGGATCATGGGATTGTGCCAACTATGCTAGGATGGCATAGAGGGGGCAATTCCATGATCATAGACATGTTACATGGCCATATTCGGAGTTACCATGGTGAAGCTACATATAGGTAGTGACCTATATGTAGTGCACGCGTGTAATGGTGTCCCGCACTCACAAAGTCCGGGGAATTGGCCCTGAACAATGTGGGGGCACCTTGGCTAGTGCCAGGGTGCCCTCACACTAAGTAACTTTGCACCTAACCTTTACCAGGTAAAGGTTAGACATATAGGTGACTTATAAGTTACTTAAGTGCAGTGTAAAATGGCTGTGAAATAACGTGGACGTTATTTCACTCAGGCTGCAGTGGCAGGCCTGTGTAAGAATTGTCAGAGCTCCCTATGGGTGGCAAAAGAAATGCTGCAGCCCATAGGGATCTCCTGGAACCCCAATACCCTGGGTACCTCAGTACCATATACTAGGTAATTATAAGGGTGTTCCAGTAAGCCAATGTAAATTGGTAAAATTGGTCACTAGCCTGTTAGTGACAATTTGTAAAGAGAGAGCATAACCACTGAGGTTCTGGTTAGCAGAGCCTCAGTGAGACAGTTAGGCATCACACAGGGAACACATACCTATAGGCCACAAACTTATGAGCACTGGGGTCCTGACTAGCAGGGTCCCAGTGACACATAACAAACATACTGAAAACATAGGGTTTTCACTATGAGCACTGGGCCCTGGCTGGCAGGATCCCAGTGAGACAGTGAAAACACCCTGACATACACTCACAAACAGGCCTAAAGTGGGGGTAACAAGGCTAGAAAGAGGCTACTTTCTCACACAACCCCCCCCCAAACGAAGGACAATAAGGCTAACCTTGGCCAGTTGAGACTTTATTGTCTAAGTGGTGATAAGTAGAGAGTAGCTCTGCAATAGACTGGTTACTCCCTTTATCATCCACTATATGGTTACTTCCCTGTGGGGATGTAAACCACCCTGTTTGAAGTTTTTTAGCTAAGCAACAATGTGAAGATGTATTTTCAGAGTTTCTATCATAAGTTTTAGTTTAGAGCAGTGGGAATTGTCCACTGAACCTATTTGTAGTGATGGAAATGCCAGACAGGGATGCTGTCTCAGAAAAGCCATAGCTGGGCAAAAACTTTGTCCATATGGCTGGAAGAGAGAACAGGGATTCTGTTTGTCTTGAGTTGGAGCAGGGCAGGGATGCTGTCCTATGAGCTCCACACTAGGGCAGGGATGCTGTCCTAAGTGTTGTGAGGCAGTGCAGGGTTTCTGCACTAAAGTTTCTCTGGGAGGGTTGGAGGGATGCTCCATGTTAACTAAAATGGTGCTCTTTTTCTCACCAATGTTAGTTATCCCACAGAGAGGTACTTCCACCTCAGGGAGTACAGTTTTGCCAACTGATGATTCCCTTGGAACAGGTGCCACCCCAGGAGAGGTTTCTCCCACCACAGGAATGGTATCCTGAATGGTAGGGTGGTTAGGGTATACTTTGATACCCTTTTTACCTGTTGATGGAGAGGGATCCTGAGTTTTCAGGCCTTCTCTCCTTTGCTTTTTCATTTCAGTAGAAATGAGAGGGAACAATTCCTCTGGGATGCCCAGCATGGCTGCATGGGCATAAAACTCTACATCAGCCCAACCTGAGGCCTCTAGGTCATTACCTAAGAGACAGTCTACAGGTAAGCTAGGTGATACCACCACCTGCTTAGGGCCAGTAACTCCACCCCAACTAAACTGAATTATAGCTAAGGGAAGAAACTTAGTGGAGTTATGGACATCAATAATCTTATACTGTTGTCCAATGATGTGTTGATCAGGATGCACTAGGTTTTCAGTCACCAAAGTGATACTGGCACCTGTGTCCCTGTAGGCCAAGGCCCCAACACCATTTATTGAAACTGTCTGCCTGTACTTATCCATTGTAAGGGGACAAGCAGCCAGTGTGGCAAAGCCAATGCCACTAGGTGTGACAGAAACTGTCTTGGGACTGACTACCCCAGTTTCTACTATGGACCCAAAAGTGAACCCAACTACACCCTTAACTTGACTGTTGCCAGCAGTCCCACCACTAGTACCACTACTGCTAGGGGCACTAGAGCTTGATGTATTAGTGGTGGTAGGCTCAGGGGGTTTACCTGGACAGGACTTATCCCCTGGCCTATGGCCTCTGTTTTTACACACAAAGCACCAAGGCTTTTTAAATTGTGTAGGTTGAGAAGAAGAGGAAGAATTTGTTTTATCCCCACCCCCTGAAGAGTGTTTAAGATTTGAAGTGGGATCTTTGGTTTTACCCTTATCCCCATGCTTATCTTGAGATTTTTCACCATCTTTCTTCTTATTGTTCTCTTTGTCACCCCCGTATGAACTTTTCTGTTCACCCTTGTTCTGACCCATTTGTCTGCCTTCTTTCCCAATTCTTGGGGAGAGGTCAGATCAGAGTCCACCAAGTACTGGTGCAACAAATCAGACACACAATTATTAAGAATATGGGGCCAGATGTACGAAAAAAGCAATTTGCGACTTGCAAATTGCGAGTCCCTGCGACTCGCAATTTGCAACTCGCAAATTGCTATGCAGTACGGTGTCTCAGACACCGACTGCAACTCGCAATGGGGTCGCAATGACCCACCTCATGAATATTCATGAGGTGGGTCGCAAATTGCGGCCCCATTGCGAGTATAGGCACTCGCAAACATGGAGGCCTGCTGTCGTCAGCAGACCTCCATGTTTGCGACCTGCTTTTCAATAAAGCAGGTTTTTTTTTTTTAAAGTGTAGCCCGTTTTCCCTAAGGGAAAACGAGCTGCACTTAAAAAAAATCTGAAACCTTTAGTTTCGGTTTTGCAGGGCAGGGAGTGGTCCGTTGGACCACTCCCTGCCCTGAAAAATTAATATCTGGTCCAGTCACAAAGGGGAAGGGGTCCCATGGGGACCCCTTCCCGTTTGCGACTGGGTTACCATCCACTTCAAGTGGATGGTAACTGCGAGTCCATTTGCGGCCGCTTTCGCGGCCGCAAATGGAATTGCATACCAGTGCGAGTCGCTAATAGGAAGGGAACACCCCTTCCTATTAGCGAGTCTGAAATGCATTTTGCGAGTCGGATCCGACTCGCAAAATGCATTTCTGCATAGCAAACCCACGTTAGCGAGTCGCAAACGGCGATTTTCGCCGTTTGCGACTCGCAAACAGGTTGCTACATCTGGCCCATGCTCTCTCAGGATCAAGTTATACAGGCTGTCATAATCAGTAACTTTACTGCCATGTAACCACCCCTCCAAGGCCTTCACTGAATGGTCAATGAAATCAACCCAGTCTTGTGAAGACTCCTTTTTGGTCTCTCTGAACTTTATCCTGTATTGTTCAGTGCTTAAGCCATAACCATGCAGGAGTGCATTCTTAAGAACTTTGTAATCATTAGCTTCATTTTCTTTCACAGTAAGGAGCCTACCCCTACCTTTTCCACTAAATGATAGCCATAGGATAGCAGCCCACTGCCTTTGAGGGACATCCTGTACAGCACAGGCCCTCTCAAGTGCAGCAAACCACTTGTTAATGTCATCCCCCTCCTTATAAGGGGGAACTATCTTGTGCAGATTCCTGGAATCATGCTCTTTTGCAGGATGACTATGGGGAATACTGCTGCTGCCACCATGGGTTTCTAAACCCAGTTTCTGTCTCTCCTTCTCTACTTCTAAAGTCTGTCTATCCAAATCCAGCTGTTGCTTCTTGAGCTTCAGTCTGGTTTGTTCCACTCTCAATCTATTGAGCTCCCTTTCTAACAATCTGTCATCAGGGTGGGTGGGACGGACATGTCTTGAAACAGAAGTATGATGAGAATGGACAGAAGGAGACCTGTCCCTTACAGAGGGCACCCTAACACCTTGGCTGACAGTGTAATGTGAGAGCACACCATCTGTATGATGTGACTCCACCTCAGTACCAACTATGCTAGACTGTCTAGTAATGGGCAGGCTAGGAAGTTTCTTTCGTGAATCTTTTCCTGGGGGAGTCCCTGGATCAGATTGGGAACCATTAGCTACTTTTTCAACAGATGGGGCACTTTTAGCCTTATCCTGTTCTCTAAGCATGTTAAGTAACAATTCCAAGGAAGGATTCTTCCCTACACTCAAACCTCTTTCTACACAGAGACTCCTTGCTCCTTTCCAGCTAAGGTGGTCATATGCAAGTTTGGACAGATCAACATTTTGGCCTGTGCCAGACATTTTTTGAAAGAGTTAAAGTGATAGACAAAGGATAAAAAGTTTGTCAGAGCTTTTTAGAAAGACAGAAAAAAAACTTTTAAAACTTTTTAGAACTTTTTAGAAAGTTTAGAAGTACTTTTCAGCACTTAGAAAAGAGTGAAAAGAGGAAATGCAAAACTTTTTGGTTATGTGTATATACACTGAACTTGTTTTGTATATTTTTCTCTTATGAAAAGTACAATGACAAGAGTGGTAAGTAGTCTCAAAGAACTTATCCCACCGCTGCACAACCAATGTAGGAGGCTGGACTGGCTTGTAGTGAGTACCAAGGGGTACTTGCACCTTGCACCAGGCCCAGTTATCCCCTATTAGTGTATAGGGTGTCTAGCAGCATAGGCTGATAGATAATGGTAGCTTAGCAGAGCAGTTTAGGCTGAACTAGGAGACGAGTGAAGCTCCTACAGTACCACTTAGTGTCATATGCACAATATCATAAGAAAACACAATACACAGTTATACTAAAAATAAAGGTACTTTATTTTTATGACAATATGCCAAAGTATCTCAGAGTGTACCCTCAGTATGAGGATAGCAAATATACACAAGATATATATACACAATACCAAAATATGCAGTAATAGTCTTAGAAAACAGTGCAAACAATGTATAGTTACAATAGGATGCAATGGGGACACATAGGGATAGGGGCAACACAAACCATATACTCCAAAAGTGGAATGCGAACCACGAATGGACCCCAAACCTATGTGACCTTGTAGAGGGTCGCTGGGACTATTTGAAAATAGTAAGGGTTAGAAAAATAGCCCACCCCAAGACCCTGAAAAGTGAGTGCAAAGTGCACTAAAGTTCCCCAAAGGACATAGAAGTCGTGATAGGGGAATTCTGCAGGAAAGACACAAACCAGCAATGCAACAACGATGGATTTCCAGTCGAGGGTACCTGTGGAACAAGGGGACCAAGTCCAAAAGTCACAAGCAAGTCGGAGATGGGCAGATGCCCAGGAAATGCCAGCTGTGGGTGCAAAGATGCTGCTACTGGACAGTAGAAGCATAGGATTCTGCAAGAACGACAAGGGCTAGAGACTTCCCCTTTGGAGAACAGATCCGTCACGCCGTGGAGAGTCGTGCAGAAGTCTTTTCCCGCCGAAAGACCGCCAACAAGCCTTGCTAGCTGCAAGTCGTATGGTAAAGGTTTTTGGATGCTGCTGTGGCCCACAAGGGACCAGGATGTCGCAAATTGCGTCAGGAGACAGAAGGGACGTCGAGCAAGACAAGGAGCCCTCTCAGCAGCAAGTAGCACCCAGAGAAATGCAAGAAACAGGCACTACAAGGATGCGTGAAATGGTGCTCACCCGAAGTCACACAAAGGAGTCCCACGTCGCCGGAGAACAACTTAGGAGGTCGTGCAATGCAGGTTAGAGTGCCGTGGACCCAGGCTGGACTGTGCACAAAGGATTTCCGCCGGAAGTGCACGGAGGCCGGAGTAGCTGCAAAAGTCGCGGTTTCCAACAATGCAGTCTGGCGTGGGGAGGCAAGGACTTACCTCCACCAAACTTGGACTGAAGAGTCACTGGACTGTGGGAGTCACTTGGACAGAGTTGCTGGATTCAAGGGACCTCGCTCGTCGTGCTGAGAGGAGACCCAAGGTACCGGTGATGCAGTTCTTTGGTGCCTGCGGTTGCAGGGGGAAGATTCCGTCGACCCACGGGAGATTTCTTCGGAGCTTCTAGTGCAGAGAGGAGGCAGACTACCCCCACAGCATGCACCACCAGGAAAACAGTCGAGAAGGCAGCAGGATCAGCGTTACAGAGTTGCAGTAGTCGTCTTTGCTACTATGTTGCAGTTTTGCAGGCTTCCAGCGCGGTCAGCAGTCGATTCCTTGGCAGAAGGTGAAGAGAGAGATGCAGAGGAACTCGGATGAGCTCTTGCATTTGTTATCTAAGGAATCCCAAGAGACAGAGACCCTAAATAGCCAGAAAAGAGGGTTTGGCTACCTAGGAGAGAGGATAGGCTAGCAACACCTGAAGGAGCCTATCAGGAGGAGTCTCTGACGTCACCTGGTGGCACTGGCCACTCAGAGCAGTCCAGTGTGCCAGCAGCACCTCTGTTTCCAAGATGGCAGAGGTCTGGAGCACACTAGAGGAGCTCTGGGCACCTCCCAGGGGAGGTACAGGTCAGGGGAGTGGTCACTCCCCTTTCCTTTGTCCAGTTTCGCGCCAGAGCAGGGCTAAGGCGTCCCCTGAACCGGTGTAGACTGGCTTATGCGGAATTGGGCACATCTGTGCCCAAGAAAGCATTTCCAGAGGCTGGGGGAGGCTACTCCTCCCCTGCCTTCACACCATTTTCCAAAGGGAGAGGGTGTCACACCCTCTCTCAGAGGAAGTCCTTTGTTCTGCCATCCTGGGCCAGGCCTGGCTGGACCCCAGGAGGGCAGCTGCCTGTCTGAGGGGTTGGCAGCAGCAGCAGCTGCAGTGAAACCCCAGGAAGGGCAGTTTGGCAGTACCAGGGTCTGTGCTACAGACCACTGGGATCATGGGATTGTGCCAACTATGCTAGGATGGCATAGAGGGGGCAATTCCATGATCATAGACATGTTACATGGCCATATTCGGAGTTACCATGGTGAAGCTACATATAGGTAGTGACCTATATGTAGTGCACGTGTGTAATGGTGTCCCCGCACTCACAAAGTCCGGGGAATTGGCCCTGAACAATGTGGGGGCACCTTGGCTAGTGCCAGGGTGCCCTCACACTAAGTAACTTTGCACCTAACCTTTACCAGGTAAAGGTTAGACATATAGGTGACTTATAAGTTACTTAAGTGCAGTGTAAAATGGCTGTGAAATAACGTGGACGTTATTTCACTCCGGCTGCAGTGGCAGGCCTGTGTAAGAATTGTCAGAGCTCCCTATGGGTGGCAAAAGAAATGCTGCAGCCCATAGGGATCTCCTGGAACCCCAATACCCTGGGTACCTCAGTACCATATACTAGGGAATTATAAGGGTGTTCCAGTAAGCCAATGTAAATTGGTAAAATTGGTCACTAGCCTGTTAGTGACAATTTGTAAATAGAGAGCATAACCACTGAGGTTCTGGTTAGCAGAGCCTCAGTGAGACAGTTAGGCATCACACAGGGAACACATACCTATAGGCCACAAACTTATCAGCACTGGGGTCCTGACTAGCAGGGTCCCAGTGACACATAAAAAACATACTGAAAACATAGGGTTTTCACTATGAGCACGGGGCCCTGGCTGGCAGGATCCCAGTGAGACAGTGAAAACACCCTGACATACACTCACAAACAGGCCTAAAGTGGGGGTAACAAGGCTAGAAAGAGGCTACTTTCTCACAGAGAGGGTGTAACACCCTCTCTCAGAGGAAGTCCTTCGTTCTGCCATCCTGGGCCAGGCCTGGCTGGACCCCAGGAGGGCAGAAGCCTGTCTGAGGGGTTGGCAGCAGCAGCAGCTGCAGTGAAACCCCATTAAAGGCAGTTTGGCAGTACCAGGGTCTGTGCTACAGACCACTGGGATCATGGGATTGTGCCAACTATGCCAGGATGGTATAGAGGGGGCAATTCCATGATCATAGACATGTTACATGGCCATATTCGGAGTTACCATTGTGAAGCTACATATAGGTAGTGACCTATATGTAGTGCACACGTGTAATGGTGTCCCCGCACTCACAAAGTCCGGGGAATTGGCCCTGAACAATGTGGGGGCACCTTGGCTAGTGCCAGGGTGCCCTCACACTAAGTGACTTTGCACCTAACCTTTACCAGCTAAAGGTTAGACACATAGGTGACTTATAAGTTACTTAAGTGCAGTGTAAAATGGCTGTGAAATAACGTGGACGTTATTTCACTCAGGCTGCAGTGGCAGGCCTGTGTAAGAATTGTCAGAGCTCCCTATGGGTGGCAAAAGAAATGCTGCAGCCCATAGGGATCTCCTGGAACCCCAATACCCTGGGTACCTCAGTACCATATACTAGGGAATTATAAGGGTGTTCCAGTAAGCCAATGTAAATTGGTGAAATTGGTCACTAGCCTGTTAGTGACAATTTGGAAAGAAATGAGAGAGCATAACCACTGAGGTTCTGGTTAGCAGAGCCTCAGTGAGACAGTTAGGCACCACACAGGGAACACATACATATAGGCCACAAACTTATGAGCACTGGGGTCCTGACTAGCAGGGTCCCAGTGACACATAACAAACATACTGAAAACATAGGGTCTTCACTATGAGCACTGGGCCCTGGCTAGCAGGATCCCAGTGAGAAAGTGAAAACACCCTGACATACACTCACAAACAGGCCAAAAGTGTGGGTAACAAGGCTAGAAAGAGGATACTTTCTCACAGGGGTAAGTCCTTGCCTCCCCACACTAGACTGCATTGCTGGGTACCGCGTGATTTGCAGCTGCTCCGGCTCCTGTGCACTCTTCCAGGATTTCCTTCGTGCACAGCCAAGCCTGGGTCCCCGACACTCTAACCTGCAGTGCACAACCTTCTGAGTTGTCCTCCGGCATCGTGGGACTCCCTTTTGTGTCTTCGGTAAGCTCCTGTTCACTCCTCTTCCAAGTGCCTGTTCCGGTACTTCTGCGGATGCTGCCTGCTTTTGTGAGGGCTCCCTGACTTGCTGGGCGCCCCCTCTGTCTCCTCATCCAAGTGGCGACATCCTGGTCCCTCCTGGGCCACAGCAGCATCCAAAAACCCTAAACACAACCCTTGCAGCTAGCAAGGCTTGTTTGTGGTCTTTCTGCGTGGGAATACCTCTGCAAGATTCTACATGACCTGGGACATCCATCCTCCAAAGGGGAAGTTTCTAGCCCTCTTCGTTCTTGCAGAATCCACAGCTTCTACCATCCGGTGGCAGCTTCTTTGCACCCTCAGCTAGCATTTCCTGGGCATCTGCCCACTCTCGACTTTGTCGCGACTGTTGGACTTGGTCCCCTTGTTCCACAGGTACTCTCGTCTGGAAATCCACTTTGGTTGCTTTGCTGGTGTTGGTCTTCCTTGTAGAATTCCCCTATCACAACTTCTGTTCCCTCTGGGGAATATAGGTGCACTTTACACCTACTTTTCAGGGTCTTGGGGTGGGCTATTTTTCTAACCCTCACTGTTTTCTTACAGTCCCAGCGACCCTCTACAAGCTCACATAGGTTTGGGGTCCATTCGTGGTTCGCATTCCACTTTTGGAGTATATGGTTTGTGTTGCCCCCATACCTATGTGCTCCTATTGCAATCTACTGTAACTTTACATTGCTTGCATTACTTCCTTTTGCTATTACTGCATATTTTTGGTATTGTGTACATATATCTTGTGTATATTTGGCATCCTCATACTGAGGGTACTCACTGAGATACTTTTGGCATATTGTCATAAAAATAAAGTACCTTTATTTTTAGTATATCTGTGTATTGTGTTTTCTTATGATATTGTGCATATGACACCAGTGGTATAGTAGGAGCTTTGCATGTCTCCTAGTTCAGCCAAGCTGCTCTGCTATAGCTACCTTCTATCAGCCTAAGCTGCTAGAAACACCTCTTCTACACTAATAAGGGATAACTGGACCTGGTACAGAGTGTAAGTACCCCTTGGTACCCACTACAAACCAGGCCAGCCTCCTACATTGGTTGTGCAGCGGTGAGATAAGTACTTGTAACTACTTACCACTTTGTCATTTTGTACTTTTCATAAGAGAAAAATATACAAAACAAGTTCAGTGTATGTACACCTAACCACAAAGTTTTGCTTTTCTTCTCTTACACTTTCTGCTAAGTGCTGAAAAGTACTTCTAAACTTCTAAAAAGTTTCAAAAAGTTTGAAAACGTTTTTTTTCCTGTTCTTTAAAAGGTCCTGAAACTTTTTCTCTCTTCTCACTGTATCTAAACCTTCTTCTATCATGTCTGATGTAGGTACTGCTCTTAAATTAGTCAATACAACTTATGACAATTTAAACTTCAAGAGCCTAAGGAGTCTCTGCATTGATAGAGGTTTAGTGGTAGGAAAGAACCCTTCTAGAGAATTTCTGTATATCATGCTCATTGAGAATGATAAGTCCCTAGGTGGCACTTCATCTGAGAAGTTAGTAGATAGCTCACACTCTGACTCAGGGGAACCCCTTTAGGGAGGTGTACAGGGTTCTCTTCCAAACCTGCCCCTTAGCAGACCTAGCAATCCTGGTAGTAATAGAAGCTCTCATCATAGTAGGGATGCTTTTGTTCCTGAAGGCCAGGTTGTTAGAGTCCAAACTGTTAGGGACAGATCTCCCTCTGTTATTTCCAATTTGTCCTCAGTTTCTAAACATTCCCAACCCACCCACCCTGAAGACAACATGTTAGAAAGGGAACTCAAAAAGTTGAGAGTGGAAGAGACCAGGCTGAAGCTTAAACAGCAACAGTTGGCTCTAGACAGGGAATCCCTAGGAGAAGGAGAGACAGAGATTTGTGTTTGGACCCCATGGTGGCAGCAGCAGTATTCCTGATAGCAATCCTGTGAGAGAGCATGATTCCAGGAATCTGCACAAGATAGTTTCCCCTTACAAGGAGGGGGATGACATTAACAAGTGGTTTGCTGCACTTGAGAGGGCCTGTATGGTACAGGGGGTCCCTCAAAGGTAGTGGGCTGCTATTCTATGGCTATCTTTCAATGGAAAGGGTAGGGATAGGCTCCTTACTGTTCGAGAAAGTGATTCCAATAATTTTGCAGTTTTGAAGGATGCACTCTTGGATGGATTTGGCTTAACCGCTGAACAATACAGGATTAAGTTCAGAGTCACCAGAAAAGAGTCCTCACAAGACTGGATAGACTTTGTTGACTGTTCAGTGAAGGCCTTGGAGGGGTGGTTACATGGCAGTAAAGTTTCTGACTATGAAAACCTGTAAAATCTTACTCTGAGAGAGCATATTCTGAATAACTGTGTGTCTGACTTGTTATACCAATATCTAGTGGACTCAGATCTGACCTCTCCCCAAGAATTGGGAAAGAAGGCAGACAAATGGGTCAGAACAAGAGTGAACAGAAAAGTTCATACAGGGGGGGACAAGGATGGCAAGAAGAAGGATGGTAAGTCTTCAGAAAAGGGTGGGGACAAATCTAAAAATGAGTCTTCAACAGGCCCACAAAAACACTCTGGTGGGGGTGGTGGGTCCAAATCCTCTTCAAATCAAGTAAAAAAGCCTTGGTGCTATTTATGTAAAGTAAAAGGCCATTGGACAACTGCTGCCAGTTGTCCAAAGAAAAACACCAAACCTCCCACTACTACAACCCCTACTGCAATCTCTAGTGCCCCTAGTAATAGCAGTGGTGGTGGGAGCAAACCTACTAATAGCCAATCCAAGGGAGTAGCTGGGCTCACTTTTGGTAATTTAGTTGGGGTTGGTCTTGTTAGGGAGACCACAGAGGCTGTGCTAGTCTCTGAAGGTGCTATTGATTTGGCCACCTTGGTTGCTTGTCCCCTTAATATGGATAAGTACAAGCAACGTCCCCTAATAAATGGTGTTGAGGTTCAGGCCTACAGGGACACAGGTGCCAGTGTTACCATGGTGATAGAGAAACTGGTACACCCTGAACAACACCTACTTGGTCACCAGTACCAAGTGACAGACGCTCATAACAACTCTCTTAGCCACCCCATGGCTGTTGTGAATCTCAACTGGGGGGGAGGGTTACTGGTCCAAAGAAAGTTGTGGTTGCTTCAGATTTACCGGTAGACTGTCTACTAGGAAATGATTTAGAGACATCAGCTTGGGCATAAGTGGAGTTGGAGGCTCATGAAGCAATGCTGGGCATTCCTGGGCATATTTTTGCTTTGACAAGGGCTCAGGCCCAAAAGCAAAAAGGACAGGGTGACTTGGATCCTGGAACAATGGACCAAGTGCTCCCTAAAGCTAGGGGTAGCAAGGGTAAATCCCTACCCACTATCCCTCCCTCTACAGATGATTCAACTTCTGAGGAAGAAGAATTTCCTCCCTGTGCAGAACCTTCACCAGATGAGCTGGCAGCAGACACTGCTGAGCTTTTGGGTGGAGGGGGGCCTGCCAGGGAAGAGCTGAGTGTGGCACAGCAATCCTGTCCCACAGTAGAGGGTCTCAGACAGCAAGCTGTCAAGGAGCAAAATGCGGATGTCAGTGACTCACATAGAGTTTACTGGGAGAACAACCTCTTGTACACAGAGGCAAGGGACCCAAAACCTGGAGCAGCCAGGAGATTGGTCATCCCCCTGCAGTACAGAGAGTTCCTCCTAACTCTGGCACATGACATTCCTTTGGCTGGACATTTGGGTCAGATTAAAACATGGGAAAGGCTTGTCCCCATGTTTCACTGGCCTAGGATGTCAGAGGACATAAAAGATTTTTGTAAGTCTTGCGTGACCTGCCAAGCCAGTGGCAAGACTGTTGGCACTCCAAAGGCTCCCCTTATTCCACTACCTGTGGTTGGGTTCCCTTTGAAAAGGTAGGGGTTGACATAGTTGGCCCCCTTGACCCTCCTACTGCTTCAGGCAATAGGTTTATCTTGGTGGTAGTGGACCATGCCACAAGATATCCTGAAGCAATTCCTCTAAGGACCACTACAGCACCTGCCGTGGCAAAAGCCCTCCTGGGAATCTTTTCCAGGGTGGGTTTTCCAAAAGAGGTTGTATCAGACAGGGGTAGCAACTTTATGTCTGCATACTTGAAAGCCATGTGGAAGGAATGTGGTGTAACATACAAATTCACCACACCTTATCATCCACAAACAAATGGACTAGTAGAGAGGTTTAATAAAACCCTCAAAGGAATGATAATGGAACTCCCTGAAAAACTCAGGAGGAGATGGGATGTCCTGTTACCTTGCCTCCTTTTTGCTTACAGGGAGGTACCCCAGAAAGGAGTGAGCTTCAGCCCCTTTGAACTCCTCTTTGGGCACCCTGTAAGAGGTCCACTAACACTTGTGAAGGAGGGTTGGGAACAACCTTTAAAAGCTCCTAAGCAGGATATAGTGGACTATGTACTTGGCCTAAGATCCAGAATGGCCGAGTACATGAAAAAGGCCAGTAAAAACCTTCAGGCCAGCCAAGAGCTCCAAAAGCAATGGCATGACAAGAAGGTGTAGGAAAGTACCATCTTGCCTGGCATGTTACCCCCATTTTTCACTGTATATATGTTGTTTTAGTTGTATGTGTCACTGGGACCCTGTCACCCAGGGTCCCAGTGCTCATAAGTGTGCCTGAATGTGTTACCTGTGTAGTGACTAACTGTCTCACTGAGGCTCTGCTAATCAGAACCTCAGTGGTTATGCTCTCTCATTTCTTTCAAATTGTCACTAACAGGCTAGTGACCAATTTTACCAATTTACATTGGCTTACTGGAACACCCTTATAATTCCCTAGTATATCGTACTGAGGTACCCAGGGTATTGGGGTTCCAGGAGATCCCTATGGGCTGCAGCATTTCTTTTGCCACCCATAGGGAGCTCTGACAATTCTTACACAGGCCTGCCACTGCAGCCTGAGTGAAATAACGTCCACGTTATTTCACAGCCATTTTACACTGCACTTAAGTAACTTATAAGTCACCTATATGTCTAACCTTTACCTGGTAAAGGTTAGGTGCAAAGTTACTTAGTGTGAGGGCACCCTGGCACTAGCCAAGGTGCCCCCACATTGTTCAGGGCCAATTCCCCGGACTTTGTGAGTGCGGGGACACCATTACACGTGTGCACTACATATAGGTCACTACCTATATGTAGCTTCACAATGGTAACTCCGAATATGGCCATGTAACATGTCTATGATCATGGAATTGCTCCCTCTATGCCATCCTGGCATAGTTG
Source organism: Pleurodeles waltl (assembly GCF_031143425.1). Taxonomy (NCBI): domain Eukaryota; kingdom Metazoa; phylum Chordata; class Amphibia; order Caudata; family Salamandridae; genus Pleurodeles; species Pleurodeles waltl. The sequence continues at coordinate 1,870,293,056 of NC_090444.1, read as the reverse complement.
GCACAATCCCATGATCCCAGTGGTCTGTAGCACAGACCCTGGTACTGCCAAACTGCCTTTCCTGGGGTTTCACTGCAGCTGCTGCTGCTGCCAACCCCTCAGACAGGCATCTGCCCTCCTGGGGTCCAGCCAGGCCTGGCCCAGGATGGCAGAACAAAGAACTTCCTCTGAGAGAGGGTGTTACACCCTCTCCCTTTGGAAAATGGTGTGAAGGCAGGGGAGGAGTAGCCTCCCCCAGCCTCTGGAAATGCTTTCTTGGGCACAGATGTGCGCAATTCTGCATAAGCCAGTCTACACCGGTTCAGGGGACCCCTTAGCCGTGCTCTGGCGCGAAACTGGACAAAGGAAAGGGGAGTGACCACTCCCCTGACCTGCACCTCCCCTGGGAGGTGTCCAGAGCTCCTCCAGTGTGCTCCAGACCTCTGCCATCTTGGAAACAGAGGTGCTGCTGGCACACTGGACTGCTCTGAGTGGCCAGTGCCACCAGGTGACATCAGAGACTCCTTCTGATAGGCTCCTTCAGGTGTTGCTAGCCTATCCTCTCTCCTAGGTAGCCAAACCCTCTTTTCTGGCTATTTAGGGTCTCTGTCTCTGGGGAAACTTTAGATAACGAATGCAAGAGCTCATCCGAGTTCCTCTGCATTTCTCTCTTCACCTTCTGCCAAGGAATCGACTGCTGACCGTGCTGGAAGCCTGCAAAACTGCAACATAGTAGCTAAGACGACTACTGCAACTCTGTAACGCTGATCCTGCCGCCTTCTCGAATGTTTTCCTGGTCGTGCATGCTGTGGGGGTAGTCTGCCTCCTCTCTGCACTAGAAGCTCCGAAGAAATCTCCCGTGGGTCGACGGAATCTTCCCTCTGCAACCGCAGGCACCAAAAAGCTGCATTACCGGTCCCTTGGGTCTCCTCTCAGCACGACGAGCGAGGTCCCTCGAATCCAGCAACTCTGTCAAAGTGACTCCCACAGTCTAGTGACTCTTCAGTCCAAGTTTGGTGGAGGTAAGCCCTTGCCTCCCCACGCCAGACTGCATTGCTAGGAACCTCGACTTTTGCAGCTACTCCGGCCTCCATGCACTTCCGGCGGAAATCCTTTGTACACAGTCCAGCCTCAGTCCACGGCACTCTAACCTGCATTGCACGACCTCCTAAGTTGTTCTCCGGCGACATGGGACTTCTTTGTGCGACTTCTGGTGAGTACCGTTTCACGCATCCTTGTAGTGCCTGTTTCTGGCACTTCTCCGGGTGCTACCTGCTGCTGAGAGAGCTCCTTGTCTTGCTCGACGTCCCCTCTCTCTCCTGACGCAATTTGCGACATCCTGGTCCTTCCTGGGCCACAGCAGCATCCAAAAACGCTTATCGCATAATTTGCAGCTAGCAAGGCTTGTTGGCAGTCCTTCGGCGGGAAAACACTTCTGCACGACTCTCCACGGCGAGTTGGATCCGTCCACCAAAGGGGAAGTCTCTAGCCCTTTTCGGTTTTGCAGAAACCTCAGCTTCTTCTGTCCAGTAGAAGCTTCTTTGCACCCACAGCTGGCATTTCCTGGGCATCTGCCCATCTCCGACTTGCTTGTGACTTTTGGACTTGGTCCCCTTGTTCCACAGGTACCCTAGATTGGAAATCCATCGTTGTTGCATTGTTGGTTTGTGTCTTTCCTGCATTATTCCCCTATCACGACTTCTTTGTCCTTTGGGGAACTTTAGTGCACTTTGCACTCACTTTTCAGGGTCTTGGGGTGGGCTATTTTTCTAACCCTCACTATTTTCTAATAGTCCCAGCGACCCTCTACAAGGTCACATAGGTTTGGGGTCCATTCGTGGTTCGCATTCCACTTTTGGAGTATATGGTTTGTGTTGCCCCTATCCCTATGTGTCCCCATTGCATCCTATTGTAACTATACATTGTTTGCACTGTTTTCTAAGACTGTTACTGCATATTTTGGTATTGTGTATATATATCTTGTGTATATTTCCTATCCTCTCACTGAGGGTACACTCTGAGATACTTTGGCATATTGTCATAAAAATAAAGTACCTTTATTTTTAGTATAACTGTGTATTGTGTTTTCTTATGATATTGTGCATATGACACTAAGTGGTACTGTAGGAGCTTCACTCGTCTCCTAGTCCAGCCTAAGCTGCTCTGCTAAGCTACCATTATCTATCAGCCTATGCTGCTAGACACCCTATACACTAATAAGGGATAACTGGGCCTGGTGGAAGGTGCAAGTACCTCTTGGTACTCACTACAAGCCAGTCCAGCCTCCTACAGAAGGCTGTTCTGATTCAGTACCAACCAGGACAGAAGGTGTGGGTATTGGAGCCTGTGGCCCCAAGAGCACTCCAAGACAAATGGAGTGGACCCCATCTCATTGTTGAAAAGAAGGGCGAGGTCACCTACTTTGTTGACCTGTGCACTGCCAGGAGTCCCCTTAGGGTGCTCCATGTCAACCGCCTAAAACCCTACTATGACAGGGCTGATCTCACCCTGCTCATGGCAACAGATGAAGGACAGGAAGAAGAGAGTGACCCTCTCCCTGATCTCTTCTCTTCCACTGAAGAAGACGCTTTAGTGGAAGGTGCAGTTTTGGCAGACTGTCTTACTGCAGAGCAGAACGATAACTGCATAAATCTCCTAGGTCAGTTTTCTGAACTCTTTTCAACTGTGCCAGGCACCACATCTTGGTGTGAACACACAATTGATACTGGAGACAGCTTGCCTGTCAAAAGTAAAATCTATAGGCAGCCTGACCATGTCAGGGACTGCATAAAGCAAGAAGTTCAGAAAATGCTTGATCTGGGAGTGGTTGAACATTCTGAAAGCCCATGCGCCTCTCCTGTGGTGCTTGTACCAAAGCCTCACTCAAAAGATGGAAAAAGGGAGATGAGGTTTTGTGTAGATTACAGAGGTCTCAACCAGGTAACAAAAACTGATGCTCACCCTATACCCAGGGCAGATGAGCTCATAGATACACTGGCATCTGCCAAGTATCTAAGCACCTTTGATTTGACTGCAGGGTATTGGCAGATCAAATTGTCAGAGGATGCTAAAGCAAAAACTGCATTTTCAACTATTGGAGGGCACTACCAATTCACAGTAATGCCCTTTGGTTTGAAAAATGCACCTGCCACTTTTCAGAGGTTGGTGAAAACAGTCCTGCAAGGGTTGGAGGCTTTTAGTGCAGCATATCTGGACGATATAGCTGTCTTTAGCTCCACCTGGGATGATCACCTGGTCCACCTGTGGAAAGTTTTGGAGGCTCTGCAAAAGGCAGGTCTCACTATCAAGGCTTCAAATTGCCAGATAGGGCAGGGGAAAGTGGTTTATCTGGGACACCTTGTAGGTGGAGAACAGATTGCACCACTTCAGGGGAAAATCCAAACTATTATATATTGGGTTCCCCCTACAACTCAGACGGAGGTGAGAGCCTTCTTAGGCCTCACTGGGTATTACAGGAGGTCCATAAAGAACTATGGCTCCATAGCAGCCCCTCTTAATGTCCTCACATCTAAGAAAATGCCTAAAAAGGTATTGTGGACAGCTAGCTGTCAGAAAGCTTTTGAGGAGCTGAAGGAGGCCATGTGCTCTGCACCTGTCCTGAAAAGCCCCTGTTACTCCAACAAATTCATTGTCCAAACTGATGCAACTGAATTAGGGGTAGGGGCAGTCTTATCACAACTTAATTCTGAGGGCCAGGATCAACCTGTTGCTTTTATTAGCAGGAGGTTGACCCCTAGAGAAAAGCGTTGGTCTGCCATAGAGAGGGAGGCATTTGCTGTGGTCTGGGCACTGAAGCAGTTGAGGCCATACCTGTTTGGCACTCACTTCATTGTTCAGACAGACCACAAACCTCTACTTTGGCTAAAACAAATGAAAGGTGAAAATCCTAAATTGTTGAGGTGGTCCATATCCCTACAGGGAATGGACTATACAGTGGAACATAGACCTGGGAGTACCCACTCCAATGCATATGGACTCTCCAGATATTTCCACTTAGACAATGAAGACTCATCAGGTCATGGCTAGTCTTATTGTCCTTCGTTTGGGGGGGGGGGGGGGGTTGTGTAGGAAAGTACCATCTTGCCTGGCATGTTACCCCCATATTTCACTGTATATATGTTGTTTTAGTTGTATGTGTCACTGGGACCCTGCCAGCCAGGGCCCCAGTGCTCATAAGTGTGCCCTGTATGTGTTACCTGTGTTATGACTAGCTGTCTCACTGAGGCTCTGCTAATCAGAACCTCAGTGCTTATGCTCTCTCATTTCTTTCCAAATTGTCACTAACAGGCTAGTGACCAATTTTACCAATTTACATTGGCATACTGGAACACCCTTATAATTCCCTAGTATATGGTACCGAGGTACCCAGGGCATTGGGGTTCCAGGAGATCCCTATGGGCTGCAACATTTCTTTTGCCACCCATAGGGAGCTCTGACAATTCCTACACAGGCCTGCCGCTGCAGTCTGAGTGAAATAACGTCCACGTTATTTCACAGCCATTTACCACTGCACTTAAGTAACTTATAAGTCACCTATATGTCTAACCTTTACCTGGTAAAGGTTGGGTGCTAAGTTACTTAGTGTGTGGGCACCCTGGCACTAGCTAAGGTGCCCCCACATTGTTCAGGGCAAATTCCCCAGACTTTGTGAGTGCGGGGACACCATTACACGCGTGCACTATACATAGGTCACTACCTATGTATAGCTTCACAATGGTAACTCCGAACATGGCCATGTAACATGTCTAAGATCATGGAATTGCACCCCCAATGCCATCCTGGTATTGGGGAGACAATCCCATGATCCCCCGGGTCTCTAGCACAGACCCGGGTACTGCCAAACTGCCTTTCCTGGGGTTTCACTGCAGCTGCTGCTGCTGCCAACCCCTCAGACAGGTTTCTGCCCTCCTGGGGTCCAGCCAGGCCTGGCCCCGGTTGGCAGAACAAAGGACTTCCTCAGAGAGAGGGTGTTACATCCTCTCCCTTTGGAAAAAGGTGTCAGGGCTGGCGAGGAGTAGCCTCCCCCAGCCTCTGGAAATGCTTTGATGGGCACAGATGGTGCCCATCTCTGCATAAGCCAGTCTACACCGGTTCAGGGATCCCCCAGCCCTGCTCTGGGGTGAAACTGGACAAAGGAAAGGGGAGTGACCACTCCCCTGACCTGCACCTCCCAGAGGAGGTGCCCAGAGCTCCTCCAGTGTGCTCCATACCTCTGCAATCTTGGAAACAGAGGTGCTGCTGGCACACTGGACTGCTCTGAGTGGTCAGTGCCAGCAGGTGACGTCAGAGACTCCTTCTGATAGGCTCTTACCTGTGTTACTAGCCTATTCTCCTTCCTAGGTAGCCAAACCTTCTTTCCTGGCTATTTAGGGTCTCTGCTTTGGGGAATTCTTTAGATACCGAATGCAAGAGCTCACCAGAGTTCCTCTGCATCTCTCTCTTCACCTTCTGCCAAAGGATCGACCGCTGACTGCTCAGGACGCCTGCAAAACTGCAACAAAGTAGCAAAGACGACTACTGCAACCTTGTATCGCTGATCCTGCCGCCTTCTCGACTGTTTCCAGGTGGTGCATGCTCTGGGGGTAGCCTGCCTCCTTCTTGCACCAGGAGCTCTGAAGAAATCTCCTGTGGGTCGACGGAATCTTCCCCCTGCAACCGCAGGCAACAAAAGACTGCATCACCGGTCCTCTGGGTCCCCTCTCAGCACGACGAGCGTGGTCCCTGGAACTTAGCAACTCTGTCCAAGTGACCCACAGTCCAGTGACTCTTCAGTCCAAGTTTGGTGGAGGTAAGTCCTTGCCTCCCTACGCTAGACTGCATTGCTGGGTACCGCGTGATTTGCAGCTGCTCCGGCTCCTGTGCACTCTTCCAGGATTTCCTTCATGCACAGCCAAGCCTGGGTCCCCGACACTCTAACCTGCAGTGCTCAACCTTCTGAGTTGTCCTCCGGCGTCGTGGGACTCCCTTTTGTGTCTTCGGTAAGCTCCTGTTCACTCCTCTTCCAAGTGCCTGTTCCGGTACTTCTGCGGATGCTGCCTGCTTCTGTGAGGGTTCCCTGACTTGCTGGGTGCCCCCTCTGTCTCCTCATCCAAGTAGCGACATCCTGGTCCCTCCTGGGCCATAGCAGCATCCAAAAACCCTAAACACAACCCTTGCAGCTAGCAAGGCTTGTTTGTGGTCTTTCTGCGTGGGAATACCTCTGCAAGATTCTACATGACCTGGGACATCCATCCTCCAAAGGGGAAGTTTCTAGCCCTCTTCGTTCTTGCAGAATCCACAGCTTCTACCATCCGGTGGCAGCTTCTTTGCACCCTCAGCTGGCATTTCCTGGGCATCTGCCCACTCTCGACTTTGTCGCGACTGTTGGACTTGGTCCCCTTGTTCCACAGGTACTCTCGTCTGGAAATCCACTTTGGTTGCTTTGCTGGTGTTGGTCTTCCTTGTAGAATTCCCCTATCACAACTTCTGTGTCCTCTGGGGAATATAGGTGCACTTTACACCTACTTTTCAGGGTCTTGGGGTGGGCTATTTTTCTAACCCTCACTGTTTTCTTACAGTCCCAGCGACCCTCTACAAGCTCACATAGGTTTGGGGTCCATTCGTGGTTCGCATTCCACTTTTGGAGTATATGGTTTGTGTTGCCCCTATACCTATGTGCTCCTATTGCAATCTACTGTAACTTTACATTGCTTGCATTACTTCCTTTTGCTATTACTGCATATTTTTGGTATTGTGTACATATATCTTGTGTATATTTGGCATCCTCATACTGAGGGTACTCACTGAGATACTTTTGGCATATTGTCATAAAAATAAAGTACCTTTATTTTTAGTATATCTGTGTATTGTGTTTTCTTATGATATTGTGCATATGACACCAGTGGTATAGTAGGAGCTTTGCATGTCTCCTAGTTCAGCCAAGCTGCTCTGCTATAGCTACCTTCTATCAGCCTTAGCTGCTAGAAACACCTCTTCTACACTAATAAGGGATAACTGGACCTGGCACAAGGTGTAAGTACCTCTGGTACCCACTACAAGTCAGGCCAGCCTCCTACATTGGTTGTGCAGCGGTGGGATAAGTACTTGTAACTACTTACCACTTTGTCATTTTGTACTTTTCATAAGAGAAAAATATACAAAACAAGTTCAGTGTATGTACACCTAACCACAATGTTTTGCTTTTCTTCTCTTACACTTTCTGCTAAGTGCTGAAAAGTACTTCTAAACTTCTAAAAAGTTTCACAAAGTTTGAAAACGTTTTTTTTCCTGTTCTTTAAAAGGTCCTGAAACTTTTTCTCTCTTCTCACTGTATCTAAACCTTCTTCTATCATGTCTGATGTAGGTACTGCTCTTAAATTAGTCAATACAACTTATGACAATTTTAACTTCAAGAGCCTAAGGAGTCTCTGCATTGATAGAGGTTTAGTGGTAGGAAAGAACCCTTCTAGAGAATTTCTGTATAACATGCTCATTGAGAATGAGAAGTCCCTAGGTGGCACTTCATCTGAGAAGTTAGTAGATAGCTCACACTCTGACTCAGGGGAACCCCTTTAGGGAGGTGTACAGGGTTCTCTTCCAAACCTGCCCCTTAGCAGACCTAGCAATCCTGGTAGTAATAGAAGCTCTCATCATAGTAGGGATGCTTTTGTTCCTGAAGGCCAGGTTGTTAGAGTCCAAACTGTTAGGGACAGATCTCCCTCTGTTATTTCCAATTTGTCCTCAGTGTCTAAACATTCCCAACCCACCCACCCTGAAGACAACATGTTATAAAGGGAACTCAAAAAGTTGAGAGTGGAAGAGACCAGGCTGAAGCTTAAACAGCAACAGTTGGCTCTAGACAGGGAATCCCTAGACCTGGAGAAGGAGAGACAGAGATTTGGGTTTGGACCCCATGGTGGCAGCAGCAGTATTCCTGATAGCAATCCTGTGAGAGAGCATGATTCCAGGAATCTGCACAAGATAGTTTCCCCTTACAAGGAGGGGGATGACATTAACAAGTGGTTTGCTGCACTTGAGAGGGCCTGTGTGGTACAGGGGGTCCCTCAAAGGCAGTGGGCTGCTATTCTATGGCTATCTTTCAATGGAAAGGGTAGGGATAGGCTCCTTACTGTTCGAGAAAGTGATTCCAATAATTTTGCAGTTTTGAAGTATGCACTCTTGGATGGATTTGGCTTAACCACTGAACAATACAGGATTAAGTTCAGAGTCACCAGAAAAGAGTCCTCACAAGACTGGATAGACTTTGTTGACTGTTCAGTGAAGGCCTTGGAGGGGTGGTTACACAGCAGTAAAGTTTCTGACTATGAAAACCTGTATAATCTTACTCTGAGAGAGCATATTCTGAATAACTGTGTGTCTGACTTGTTACACCAATATCTAGTGGACTCAGATCTGACCTCTCCCCAAGAATTGGGAAAGAAGGCAGACAAATGGGTCAGAACAAGAGTGAACAGAAAAGTTTATACAGGGGGGACAAGGATGGCAAGAAGAAGGATGGTAAGTCTTCAGACAAGGGTGGGGAGAAATCTAAAAATGAGTCTTCATCAGGCCCACAAAAACACTCTGGTGGGGGTGGTGGGTCCAAATCCTCTTCAAATCAAGTAAAAAAGCCTTGGTGCTATTTATGTAAAGTAAAAGGCCAGTTGTCCAAAGAAAAACACCAAACCTCCCACTACTACAACCCCTACTGCAATCTCTAGTGCCCCTAGTAATAGCAGTGGTGGTGGGAGCAAACCTACTAATAGCCAATCCAAGGGAGTAGCTGGGCTCACTTTTGGTAATTTAGTTGGGGTTGGTCTTGTTAGGGAGACCACAGAGGCTGTGCTAGTCTCTGAAGGTGCTATTGATTTGGCCACCTTGGTTGCTTGTCCCCTTAATATGGATAAGTACAAGCAACGTCCCCTAATAAATGGTGTTGAGGTTCAGGCCTACAGGGACACAGGTGCCAGTGTTACCATGGTGATAGAGAAACTGGTACACCCTGAACAACACCTACTTGGTCACCAGTACCAAGTGACAGACGCTCATAACAACACTCTTAGCCACCCCATGGCTGTTGTGAATCTCAACTGGGGGGGGGGTTACTGGTCCAAAGAAAGTTGTGGTTGCTTCAGATTTACCTGTAGACTGTCTACTAGGAAATGATTTAGAGACATCAGCTTGGGCATAAGTGGAGTTGGAGGCTCATGCAGCAATGCTGGGCATTCCTGGGCATATTTTTGCTTTGACAAGGGCTCAGGCCCAAAAGCAAAAAGGACAGGGTGACTTGGATCCTGGAACAATGGACCAAGTGCTCCCTAAAGCTAGGGGTAGCAAGGGTAAATCCCTACCCACTGTCCCTCCCTCTACAGATGATTCAACTTCTGAGGAAGAAGAATTTCCTCCCTGTGCAGAACCTTCACCAGATGAGCTGGCAGCAGACACTGCTGAGCTTTTGGGTGGAGGGGGGCCTGCCAGGGAAGAGCTGAGTGTGGCACAGCAATCCTGTCCCACAGTAGAGGGTCTCAGACAGCAAGCTGTCAAGCAGCAAAATGCGGATGTCAGTGACTCACATAGAGTTTACTGGGAGGACAACCTCTTGTACACAGAGGCAAGGGACCCAAAACCTGGAGCAGCCAGGAGACTGGTCATCCCCCTGCAGTACAGAGAGTTCCTCCTAACTGTGGCACATGACATTCCTTTGGCTGGACATTTGGGTCAGATTAAAAAATGGGAAAGGCTTGTCCCCCTGTTTCAGTGGCCTAGGATGTCAGAGGACACAAAAGATTTTTGTAAGTCTTGCGTGACCTGCCAAGCCAGTGGCAAGACTGGTGGCACTCCAAAGGCTCCCCTTATTCCACTACCTGTGGTTGGGGTTCCCTTTGAAAGGGTAGGGGTTGATATAGTTGGCCCCCTTGACCCTCCTACTGCTTCAGGCAATAGGTTTATCTTGGTGGTAGTGGACCATGCCACAAGATATCCTGAAGCAATTCCTCTAAGGAACACTACAGCACCTGCAGTGGCAAAAGCCCTCCTGGGAATCTTTTCCAGGGTGGGTTTTCCAAAAGAGGTTGTATCAGACAGGGGTAGCAACTTTATGTCTGCATACTTGAAGGCCATGTGGAAGGAATGTGGTGTAACATACAAATTCACCACACCTTATCATCCACAAACAAATGGACTAGTAGAGAGGTTTAATAAAACCCTCAAAGGAATGATAATGGAACTCCCTGAAAAACTCAGGAGGAGATGGGATGTCCTGTTACCTTGCCTCCTTTTTGCTTACAGGGAGGTACCCCAGAAAGGAGTGGGCTTCAGCCCCTTTGAACTCCTCTTTGGGCACCCTGTAAGAGGTCCACTAACACTTGTGAAGGAGGGTTGGGAACAACCTTTAAAAGCTCCTAAGCAGGATATAGTGGACTATGTACTTGGCCTAAGATCCAGAATGGCCGAGTACATGAAAAAGGCCAGTAAAAACCTTCAGGCCAGCCAAGAGCTCCAAAAGCAATGGCATGACCAGAAGGCTGTTCTGATTCAGTACCAACCAGGACAGAAGGTGTGGGTATTGGAGCCTGTGGCCCCAAGAGCACTCCAAGACAAATGGAGTGGACCCCATCTCATTGTTGAAAAGAAGGGCGAGGTCACCTACTTAGTTGACCTGTGCACTGCCAGGAGTCCCCTTAGGGTGCTCCATGTCAACCGCCTAAAACCCTGCTATGACAGGGCTGATCTCACCCTGCTCATGGCAACAGATGAAGGACAGGAAGAAGAGAGTGACCCTCTCCCTGATCTCTTCTCTTCCACTGAAGAAGACGCTTTAGTGGAAGGTGTAGTTTTGGCAGACTGTCTTACTGCAGAGCAGAATGACAACTGCATAAATCTCCTAGGTCAGTTTTCTAAACTCTTTTCATCTGTGCCAGGCACCACATCTTGGTGTGAACACACAATTGATACTGGAGACAGCTTGCCTGTCAAAACTAAAATCTATAGGCAGCCTGACCATGTCAGGGACTGCATAAAGCAAGAAGTTCAGAAAATGCTTGATCTGGGAGTGGTTGAACATTCTGAAAGCCCATGCGCCTCTCCTGTGGTGCTTGTACCAAAGCCTCACTCAAAAGATGGAAAAAGGAAGATGAGGTTTTGTGTAGATTACAGAGGTCTCAACCAGGTAACAAAAACTGATGCTCATCCTATACCCAGGGCAGATGAGCTCATATATACACTGGCATCTGCCAAGTATCTAAGCACCTTTCATTTGACTGCAGTGTATTGGCAGATCAAATTGTCAGAGGATGCTAAAGCAAAAACTGCATTTTCAACTATTGGAGGGCACTACCAATTCACAGTAATGCCCTTTGGTTTGAAAAATGCACCTGCCACTTTTCAGAGGTTGGTGAATACAGTCCTGCAAGGGTTGGAGGCTTTTAGTGCAGCATATCTGGACGATATAGCTGTCTTTAGCTCCACCTGGGATGATCACCTGGTCCACCTGTGGAAAGGTTTGGAGGCTCTGCAAAAGGCAGGTCTCACTATCAAGGCTTCAAAGTGCCAGATAGGGCAGGGGAAAGTGGTTTATCTGGGACACCTGGTAGGTGGAGAACAGATTGCACCACTTCAGGGGAAAATCCAGACAATCATGGATTGTGTTCCCCCTACAACTCAGACCCAGGTGAGAGCCTTCCTAGGCCTCACTGGGTATTACATGAGATTCATTAAAAACTATGGCTCCATTGCAGCCCCACTTAATGATCTCACTAGTATAAAGATGCCTAAAAAGGTATTGTGGACAGCTAGCTGTCAGAAAGCTTTTGAGGAGCTCAAACAGGCTATGTGCACTGCACCTGTCCTAAAAAGCCCATGTTACTCCAAGAAATTCATTGTTCAAACTGATGCATCTGAATTAGGGGTAGGGGCAGTCTTATCACAACTCAATTCTGAGGGCTAGGATAAACCTGTTGCTTTTATCAGCAGGAGGTTGACCCCTAGAGAAAAGCGTTGGTCTGCCATAGAGAGGGAGGCCTTTGCTGTGGTCTGGGCACTGAAGAAGTTGAGGCCATACCTGTTTGGCACTCACTTCATTGTTCAGACAGACCACAAACCTCTACTTTGGCTAAAACAAATGAAAGGTGAAAACCCTAAATTGTTGAGGCGGTCCATATCTCTACAGGGAATGGACTATACAGTGGAACATAGACCTGGGAGTACCCACTCCAATGCAGATGGACTCTCCAGATATTTCCACTTAGACAATGAAGACTAATCAGGTCATGGCTAGTCTTATTGTCCTTCGTTTGGTGGGGGGGGGGGGGTTGTGTAGGAAAGTACCATCTTGCCTGGCATGTTACCCCCATATTTCACTGTATATATGTTGGTTTAGTCTATGTGTCACTGGGACCCTGGCAGGCAGGGCCCCAGTGCTCATAAGTATGTGCCCTGTATGTGTTCCATGTGTGATGACTAACTGTCTCACTGAGGCTCTGCTAACCAGAACCTCAGTGGTTATGCTCTCTCTGCTTTCCCAATTGTCACTAACAGGCTAGTGACCAATTTCACCAATTCACATTGGCATACTGGAACACCATTATAATTCCCTAGTATACGGTACTGAGGTACGTAGGGTATTGGGGTTCCAGGAGATCCCTATGGGCTGCAGCATTTCTTTTGCCACCCATAGGGAGATCTGACAAATCTTACACAGGCCTTCCAGTGCAGCCTGAGTGAAATAACGTCCACGTTATTTCACAGCCATTTACCACTGCACTTAAGTAACTTATAAGTCACCTATATGTCTAACCTTCACCTGGTGAAGGTTGGGTTCAAAGTTACTTAGTGTGTGGGCACCCTGGCACTAGCCAAGGTGCCCCCACATCGTTCAGGGCAAATTCCCCGGACTTTGTGAGTGCGGGGACACCATTACACGCGTGCACTATACATAGGTCACCACCTATGTATAGCGTCACAATAGTAACTCCGAATATGGCCATGTAACATGTCTAAGACCAGACAATTCCATGATCCCCCGGGTCTCTAGCACAGAACCCGGGTACTGCCAAACTGCCTTCCCGGGGTCTCCACTGCAGCTGCTGCTGCTGCCAACCCCTCAGACAGGTTTCTGCCCTCCTGGGGTCCAGGCAGCCCTGGACCAGGAAGGCAGAACAAAGGATTTCCTCTGAGAGAGGGTGTGACACCCTCTCCCTTTGGAAATAGGTGTGATGGCTGGGGAGGAGTAGCCTCCCCCAGCCTCTGGAAATGCTTTGATGGGCACAGATGCTGCACATCCCTGCATAAGCCAGTCTACACCGGTTTAGGGATCCCCCAGCCCTGCTCTGGCGCGAAACTGGACAAAGGAAAGGGGAGTGACCACTCCCCTGACCTGCACCTCCCAGGGGAGGTGCCCAGAGCTCCTCCAGTGTGCCCTAGACCTCTGCCATCTTGGAAACAGAGGTGTTGCTGGCACACTGGACTGCTCTGAGTGGCCAGTGCCAGCAGGTGATGTCAGAGACTCCTTCTGATAGGCTCTTACCTTTCTTACTAGCCTATCCTCCTTCCAAGGTAGCCAAACCTCCTTTTCTGGCTATTTAGGGTCTCTGCTTTGGGGAATTCTTCAGATAGCGAATGCAAGAGCTCACCAGAGTTCCTCTGCATCTCCCTCTTCACCTTCTGCCAAAGGATCGACCGCTGACTGTTCAGGACGCCTGCAAAACCGCAACAAAGTAGCAAAGACGACTACTGCAACCTTGTATCGCTTCATCCTGACGGCTTTCTCGCCTGTTTCCTGGTGGTGCATGCTCTGGGGGTAGCCTGCCTCCTTCTTCACCAGGAGCTCTGAAGAAATCTCCCGTGGGTCGACAGAATCTTCCCCCTGCAACTGCAGTCAACAAAAGACTGCATAACCGGTCCTCTGGGTCCCCTCTCAGCATGACGAGCGTGGTCCCTGGAACTCAGCAACTCTGTCCAAGTGACTCCCACAGTCCAGTGACTCTTCAGTCCAAGTTTGGTGGAGTAAGTCCTTGCCTCCCCACGCTAGACTGCATTGCTGGGTACCACGTGATTTGCAGCTGCTCCGGCTCCTGTGCACTCTTCCAGGATTTCCTTCATGCACAGCCAAGCCTGGGTCCCCGACACTCTAACCTGCAGTGCACAACCTTCTGAGTTGTGCTTAGGCGTCATGGGACTCCCTTTTGTGACTTCGGGTGGACTCCGGTTCACTCCTCTTCTAAGTGCCTGATCTGGTACTTATGCGGGTTCTGCCTGCTTCTGTGAGGGCTCCCTGACTTGCTGGGCACCCCCTCTGTCTCCTCATCCAAGTGGCGACATCCTGGTCCCTCCTGGGCAACAGCAGCATCCAAAAACACTAACTGCGATCCTTGCAGCTAGCAAGGCTTGTTTGCGGTCTTTCTGCGTGGGAACACCTCTGCAAGCTTCTTCATGACGTGGGACATCCATCCTCCACCGGGGAAGTTCCTAGTCCTCTTCTTTCTTGCAAAACACCAAGCTTCTTCCATCCAGTGGCAGCTTCCTTGCACCCTCAGCTGGCATTTCCAAGGCTCCTGCCCACTCTTGACACTATCGCGACTCTTGGACTTGGTCCCCTTGTCTTACAGGTACTCAGGTCCGGAAATCCACTGTTGTTGCTTTGCTGGTGTTGGTTTTCCTTGCAGAATCCCCCTATCACGACTTCTGTGCTCTCTGGGGGTTGTAGGTGCACTTTACACCTACCTTACAGGGTCTTGGGGTGGGCTATTTTTCTAACCCTCACTGTTTTCTTACAGTCCCAGCGACCCTCTACAAGCTCACATAGGTTTGGGGTCCATTTGTGGTACGCATTCCACTTTTGGAGTATATGGTTTGTGTTACCCCTATACCTATGTGCTCCTATTGCGATCTATTGTAACTTTACACTTCTTGCATTACTTCCTTTTGCTATTACTTGCTTAATTTTGCTTATGGTACATATATCTTGTGTATATTTAGCATCCTCATACTGAGGGTACTCACTGAGCTACTTTTGGCATATTGTCATTAAAATAAAGTACCTTTATTTTTAATATATCTGTGTATTGTGTTTTCTTATGATATTGTGCTTATGACACCAGTGGTATAGTAGGAGCTTTGCATGTCTCCTAGTTCAGCCTAAGCTGCTCTGCTATAGCTACCTTCTATCAGCCTAAGCTGCTAGAAACACCTCTTCTACACTAATAAGGGATAACTGGACCTGGTACAGAGTGTAAGTACCCCTTGGTACCCACTACAAGCCAGGCCAGCCTCCTACAATCCCGTGTTGTAAAATCAGCGCAAATGGCGTCACACGGCGCACCAGAAGGTGCTAACTTCTTTCTGCCACTTGAGTTGATTTTCTACTCAAGCGACAACTTCCTCAACGCAAGCAGGTGCTTTCTCAACACGAGTGGTAGTGACCTACCGCAACCACCCACATTCAGGAATCTTGCTTGCGCTTACCATCTTAGTGATTTCTCTTGCTTGCCAATTTAATGTTATTGAGCCGCACAAGAGAAAGAACTTAGCTCTGGGTCATTTCGTGCAGTTTTTCGGAACTCCATGCGGAGAACGGATTGGGCAAAACTCTGTTAACTCTGCCGTGAGAGCGGAATTCTTTGCCCACCCCTAGTATTGACTCAGGATTTGCATAGTGCACACAGCATTTATGACAATGTTGTTTTGGTGTATGTTATCTACAATGTACTATATTTTTATATAACCTTGTTGGAGTATCTTTTGTGGTGTATTTATTGTGTCACTGCTGTGTGTTGCGCAAAACTTTACACATGACCTCTGGGGATAAGCCTGGCTGCTCTGTGCCAAGCTACTAAGGGGGTGAGTACAGGTTATCTTTGGTGTGTAACTTACTTCCCGTGACTAGAGTGGTGGGTTCTGTCTGGCTTAAGTGCAAACTCTAGCCAACCAGAAACCCTATTTCTAACATTGAGGAACACCACAAGAGGGACTGAGAAGTGGTCCCTGAAGGACACCACGGGTGGGACTGAGGGGTGGTCCCTGAAAGACACAATGAGGGGACTGAGGGGTGATCCCTGAGGGACATCATGCGTGGGACTGAGGGGTGATCACTAAGGGACATCACGAGTGGGACTGAGGGTTCATCCCTGAGGGACACCACCAGTGGCAGCTGCCGGCAATAACGCTTTGTGGGGTGAGGGGGGAGGTTTGCCCTGGGGTTGGGAATAGAAATTTAAAAAAACATTTACCTGCCGCATGCTGCCTCGTTGTTCCTCGCTGCCTCAGTGCTTCTCTGCTTCTTCTCTCCCCACCCAATCCAGACGCTTCTCTCATACTGTTACCCAGCAATAAATAGGCACCTGGACTGGTCTGGGCGCGCTGAAATGCTGCTCAGCTGGGACTGGGAACCTGCGCTGGTTCTTCACCGGGCCGTCTCCTGCCGCCTCGTGCTCGTCTTCCCTCGATGTGGGGTCCCAGCAATCAGTGGGACACCAGCACAGGCTCCCCAACAATCCTGGTGCTGGTTTCATGGTAAAGCTAGCATGACAGCAGCATCAGGATTTGTCTGAGTGGTTGGAGAAACCTGAGTGCGCATGTGTGTTTGACTGGCCTGAGACGGCCGTCCAAACTAACATGCGCACTTAGAGTGCACACTCCTCCTCTGTTGATGAGGATGGCCCCACCCCATGCTACACTCGGCAGAGTGGCCGAGGAGGAAGCGAAAAATAAAATGATTATACAATAGTTGTATTATCATATTATTTTTCTGCTGCATTTCAGCATCGGGGCGGCGATCCTCCGCCATAGCGGAGGGGCCATCCCTAGACACCACTAGTGGGACTAAGGGGGACACCGCAAGAAACAGGTTCAGAAGGAGTATGTGGCACCAGAGAAACCTCCTGTGCTCCCCTTCAAAAAGACACCAAACCAAAGAAGCATTGACCACCCTTTACTGATATCATGGGAGACCATGTTGAAAGTGACAAAGGTTGAGACGTCACTGCCCCCCTCGTCCATCCTACGTGTGACATCATTTGCAGTCGCCATCACCCTGGTCTTGGTGCAGAAACCAGAGCAGAGGTTGGATTAGGGCACAAGTTGGGGGGACACGTGGGTACACGGCTGCCGCCCACTATTTTCACAAGTAGTAGTGCTGCACTGTAATATGCTGAACCCGTCATGTTTTTTATGTGTAATCACCGCAACGCATTCAGCAGCACCTGCATGTTGTCTGCTTTCCTTCTGAGCAGCAACTTGCAGGCGGCAGTAAGGGGGCTTTTTATCCTAAACTCAAGCTGGGGCATAAGAAAGGACAAAGCTAAGTGGCCATCAGGCCTCCTTTTGTTCTCGCTGGAGCTATCGGGAGCCTCACACCCCTGCTAATGCAATACAGGGGAACAAAGGCACAGGGCTTGTTGTCACTTCACAGGTACTTAGGAGAGGCAGGATTCTGACTTCAGTCAGTCCTGTGGATTAAGAGCTATGCATCCGCAGTAAGAAGGTCAGATATGCTGCTCTGTTCCTCTATTTACACCAATAGCAATTTAAATATCACTATTTTGTTCTATTTCTTTTATAGCGCTACTTATCCCAGTGCAGGGTGTCAGAGCGCTTTACATCACATGTACACATTATACATTGGCAATAAATCATGTGTGTGCAAATCATCATCCAGCTAATGAGTTAAACACCAGTTATCTCACCTAAGATTTTAAAATGCAGTCTTTGCAAACAATTAAGCAGAACAGATTTATTGCCAACTTATTAAAACCATAAATGTTGAAATCGAGGCCCTCATATTGGGTCACAGTTATGTCACTTTTTTGGCAGAACCCCAACGAAAAATCTAATTTGTTAAATATGGTAATTTGGTCAAATGTACTCCTCATAGATCTGTTACAGTTATGTGTGGGGTTTTAAGATCAGATGTCACATCATGTGATGTCACTTCCTGTGAGGTTATGGGTTGCAATGCCACTTCCTGTGATGCCTTTTGCGATGTCACATGCCATGATGTCACTTGTATACTGTCTAACTTGCTTAGTCCCCCACTTCTTTCTTAGGACTTGTGCCCAGGGTTGGATTGATGTGAATTGAACACAGAATAAGATTCAGAGACATTTATGATCTGCTGCTGGGCACATCTCCTGATATCTTAGCAAGAAAAGCCAAACAGGAGATCTGCTGCTGTAGGAGGCTGGCCTGGCTTGTAGTGGGTACCAAGGGGTACTTACACTCTGTACCAGGTCCAGTTATCCCTTATTAGTGTAGAAGAGGTGTTTCTAGCAGCTTAGGCTGATAGAAGGTAGCTATGGAGAGCAGCTTAGGCTGAACTAGGAGACATGCAAAGCTCCTACTATACCACTGGTGTCATATGCACAATATCATAAGAAAACACAATACACAGATATACTAAAAATAAAGGTACTTTATTTTTATGACAATATGCCAAAAGTATCTCAGTAAGTACCCTCAGTATGAGGATGCCAAATATACACAAGATATATGTACACAATACCAAAATATGCAGTAATAGCAAAAGGAAGTAATGCAAGCAGTGTAAAGTTACAATAGATTGCAATAGGAGCACATAGGTATAGGGGCAACACAAACCATATACTCCAAAAGTGGAATGCGAACCACGAATGGACCCCAAACCTATTGAGCTTGTAGAGGGTCGCTGGGACTGTAAGAAAACAGTGAGGGTTAGAAAAATAGTCCACCCCAAGACCCTGAAAAGTAGGTGTAAAGTGCACCTATAACCCCCAGAGAGCACAGAAGTCGTGATAGGGGGTTTCTGCAAGGAAGACCAACACCAGCAAAGCAACAACAGTGGATTTCCGGACCTGAGTACCTGTGAAACAAGGGGACCAAGCCCAAGAGTCGCGACAATGTCGAGAGTGGGCAGATGCCCAGGAAATGCCAGCTGAGGGTGCAAAGAAGCTGCCACTGGATGGACAAAGCTTTGGTTTCTTCAAGAACGAAGAGGACTAGGAACTTCCCCTTTGGAGGATGGATGTCACACATTGTGAAGAAGCTTGCAGAGGTGTTCCCACGCAGAAAGACCGCAAACAAGCCTTGCTAGCTGCAAGGGTTGCGGTTAGTGTTTTTGGATGCTGCTGTGGCCCAGGAGGGACCATGATGTCGCCACTTGGATGAGGAGACAGAGGGGGCGCCCAGCAAGTCAGGGAGCCCTCACAGAAGCAGGCAGCATCCGCAGAAGTACCGGAACAGGCACTTGGAAGAGGAGTGAACCGGAGTCCACCCGAAGTCAGAAAAGGGAGTCCCACGATGCCGGAGGACAACTCAGAAGGTTGTGCACTGCAGGTTAGAGTGTCGGGACCCAGGCTTGGCTGTGCACGAAGGAAATCCTGGAAGAGTGCACAGGAGCCGGAGCAGCTGCAAATCATGCGGTACCCAGCAATGCAGTCTAGCTTGGGGAGGCAAGGACTTACCTCCACCAAACTTGGACTGAAGAGTCACTGGACTGTGGGAGTCACTTGGACAGAGTTGCTGAGTTCCAGGGACCACGCTCGTCATGCTGAGAGGGGACCCAGAGGACCGGTTATGCAGTCTTTTGTTGCCTGCGGTTGCAGGCGGAAGATTCCGTCGACCCACAGGAGATTTCTTCAGAGCTCCTGGTGCATGAAGAAGGCAGGCTACCCCCAGAGCATGCACCACCAGGAAACAGTCGAGAAAGCCGGCAGGATGAAGCGATACAAGGTTGCAGTAGTCGTCTTTGCTACTTTGTTGCGGTTTTGCAGGCATCCTGAGCAGTCAGCGGTCGATCCTTTGGCAGAAGGTGAAGAGGGAGATGCAGAGGAACTCTGATGAGCTCTTGCATTCAGTATCTAAAGAATTCCCCCAAGAGGAGACCCTAAATAGCCAGAAAAGGAGGTTTGGCTACCTAGGAAGGAGGATAGGCTAGTAACACAGGTAAGAGCCTATCAGAAGGAGTCTCTGAATTCACCTGCTGGCCCTGGCCACTCAGAGCAGTCCAGTGTGCCAGCACACCTCTGAATCCAAGATGGCAAAGGTCTAGGGCACGCTGGAGGAGCTCTGGGCACCTCCCCTGGGAGGTGCAGGTCAGGGGAGTGGTCACTCCCCTTTCCTTTTTCCAGTTTCACACCAGAGCAGGGCTGGGGGATCCCTGAACTGGTGTAGACTGGCTTATGCAGAGATGGGCACCATCTGTGCCCATCAAAGCATTTCCAAAGGCTGGGGGAGGCTACTCCTCCCCAGCCCTGACACCTTTTTCCAAAGGGAGAGGGTGTAACACCCTCTCTCTGAGGAAGTCCTTTATTCTGCCTTCCTGGGCCAGGCCTGGCTGGACCCCAGGAGGGCAGAAACCTGTCTGAGGGGTTGGCAGCAGCAGCAGCTGCAGTGAAACCCCAGGAAAGGTAGTTTGGCAGTACCCGGGTCTGGGCTAGAGACTCGGGGGATCATGGAATTGTCTCCCCAATGCCAGAATGGCATTGGGTTGACAATTCCATGATCTTAGACATGTTACATGGCCATGTTCGGAGTTACCATTGTGACGCTATACATAGGTAGTGACCTATGTATAGTGCACGCGCGAAATGGTGTCCCCGCACTCACAAAGTCGGGGAATTTGCCCTGAACGATGTGGGGGCACCTTGGCTAGTGCCAGGGTGCCCACACACTAAGTAACTTTGCACCCAACCTTCACCAGGTGAAGGTTAGACATATAGGTGACTTATAAGTTACTTAAGTGCAGTGTAAAATGGCTGTGAAATAACGTGGACGTTATTCCACTCAGGCTGCACTGGCAGGCCTGTGTAAGAATTGTCTGAGCTCCCTATGGGTGGCAAAAGAAATGCTGCAGCCCATAGGGATCTCCTGGGACCCCAATACCCTGGGTACCTCAGTACCATATACTAGGGAATTATAAGGGTGTTTCAGTATGCCAATGTGAATTGGTGAAATTGGTCACTAGCCTGTTAGTGACAATTTGGAAAGCAGAGAGAGCATAACCACTGAGGTTCTGGTTAGCAGAGCATCAGTGAGACAGTTAGTCATAACACAGGTAACACATACAGGGCACACTTATGAGCACTGGGGCCCTGGCTGGCAGGGTCCCAGTGACACATACAACTAAAACAACATATATACAGTGAAATATGGGGGTAACATGCCAGGCAAGATGCTCCTTTCCTACAGCTCCTAGTTGCATGTCTGTAAATGGCCCAGTGGGGCCTTTCTCAGCAGAGGGTGACAAGTGCAGCTTCAGGGGTCTAAACACTGGCCAGGGAACCTTTGAGCCTCATAGAGTGAACAAGAGAGATTTTACAAACTTCACAGAAATCTCATCTAGTGGTAAATCAGATGATACTGAACTGAAGATAATGTCCTGTGTCCATTTTGGCCAGGGGTCGAAGTGCATTAAAAAACGTTTGGGAACTGTTACCCTGCATGCAGTGGAGGTGGAGTCAGTGGGCATGGGGGTGGGGTCAAAGGTGCGGCTAAAAAAGTAATATATATATATATATATATATATATATAGATATAAAAATATTGCCCTAAGGTATTTTTGGTCTTTCAACGTCAGGCAGCTCCACACGCAGCTTAAATGAAAACTAAATAGGAAAGATGTTACTCATTGGGAAATGCACTTTAGTGCAATATGAATCCTCTGCAGAGGTGTGTGTGGAACCAGAGGTCTGTGTGTGGAACCAGAGAGCCACAGAATTAAATCCTGGTTGGTGCAGTGGAAACAAGTGACTTGTGTATTTTTAGTGCTATGAGGTACCAGCCTGTGACAGAAAGCATTGTGAAGATGTAAGTTATTATTTTAAACTTGCATTACACACAGTATAGAATAGAGTGATACAAAATCCTCATGGGTCAGTTGATAACTGTTTGCACTACCACTGAAAAGAGTAAATCTTTGTCATCACAAAGCTTTGAGTGATTCAATTAATTAAAGCCAGTGCCGGCTCTCAGTCCTCCTATACATTTACAGAGTAACTCAGTGCACACATTTGCATTTCTTTCAGGCAGCAGCCCCCCCCGCAGGAAGGCTTGTTTAGCTGTCTGCCCGGCTTTAGGTTGACAGCACAGGAGCTCTCTGGCTAGGGGGCCACAACCTGTGCACAGTGTGCAGTGCTGAGGGGGGCCCTGAAGCTCAGGGCCCCCTGCACTGCTTGTGGCTGTGGGGGCTATTGTTACACCAGTGCTTGTTTAGCTGTCTGCCGGCTTCAGTTTCCCAGCACTGGAACTCTTTGTCCAGGGGGCCCACTGCCTGTGCACAGTGTGCTGTGCTGAGGGGGCGCCCTGGAATGTAGCACCAAGAGGCTGGGCACCCCGAAGAGATCTGAAGGTTGAAAGGACCTCCTTGGAAGAGGCATCGGAACCAGAGGCCTGCTGTGATAGAAACGTCACCTGGATTGGGTTGTACATTGCGTAATTTAAGGTGCGCCAAGGCCTTCCTTTGACCCTGAGGCCCAGGCCTGGCCCGGTGATCTCAAGGGCACTCTCTGCCCAGAGGTCACAGGGGTCTCTGCTTATTCCCACCCTGCCTCACAGGGGTGGTCTGCTAGCTCAGGAAGAGTATGAGCCGTGTGGCCTTGAGCAACGCGAGGTAGGAGAGCTCTGAGCTTGTATGGAGAGATTCCTACTCATGGGGGGTTTATTTCTAAAAAGGGCCCCCGGGAAGCTCAGAGGCCTCCACTAATGAGACCGACTCGTGAGGACAAACACACTGGCCTTTCATGTGGGTTGATCAATAGGCGAGGTGTGGCCGGTGTCCAGGGTTACACAGAGCAATGAGTGATCCATGGGGTCTCAGGCGCAGATTACAATCTCCCAGGATAATTAAACCTGAGGCATGAGCAGGCACCACACCACCAAGCCAATGGAGGAAGTTGTTGGCGGCACTTCCGGAAGGGTGGGACACGAGAGGAGCTCACAGCGGAAGTTGGTGATGGCTCAGAATGGGCATAGCTAAGGATTGGCAGTCTTCAGGCAGGTGATGTCCTATTCAGATATCAGTGGCGTAACAAAGGCAAGCCCCCCCAGCACAGCCCAGGACACATCAACTGAAGGCCTGAGTGTGATGTCGGGGTGGTCTGAGACAGGGTCTGCAGACCAAACTCCAGTGGGTGGAAAACTGCGACACAGTGTATAGCCCAAACTCCTGTGGGGTGTCTGTGTCGGGGTGTGTAGTCCAAACTCCTGTGGGGTGTCTTTGACAGGGTGTGTATTTCAAGCTCCTGTGGGGTGTCTGTGTTGGGTGTGTATTTCAAGCTCCTGTGGGGTGTCCATGTCGGGTGTGTATTTCAAGCTCCTGTGGGGGGTCTGTGATGGGGTGTGTAGCCCAAGCTCCTGTGGGGTGTCTGTGACATAATGTGTAGCCCAAACTCCTGTGGGGTGTCTGAGTCGGGGTGTGTAGCCCAAGCTCCTGTGGGGTGTCTGTGACGGGGTGTGTAGTCCAAGCTCCTGTGGGGTGTCTGTGACGTGGAGTGTAGCCGAAGCTCCTGTGGGGTGTCTGTGACAGGGTGTGTAGCACAAGCTCCTGTGGGGTGTCTGTGATGGGGTGTGTAGTCCAAGCTCCTGTTGGGGGTCTGTGACGGTGTGTGTAGTCCAAGCTCCTGTTGAGGGTCTTTGACAGGGTGTGTAGCCCAAGCTCCTGTGGGGTGTCTTTGAAGGGGTGTGTAGTCCAAGCTCCTCTGATGTATCTGTGAGATGGTGTGTAGTCCAAGCTCCTGTGAGATGTCTGTGATGGGGTGTGTAGCCCAAGCTCCTTGTGGGGTGTCTGTGTCGGGGTGTGTAGTCCAAACCCCTGTGGGGTGTCTTTGACAGGGTGTGTATTTCAAGCTCCTGTGGGGTGTCTGTGTTGGGTGTGTATTTCAAGCTCCTGTGGGGTGTCCATGTCGGGTGTGTATTTCAAGCTCCTGTGGGGGGTCTGTGATGGGGTGTGTAGCCCAAGCTCCTGTGGGGTGTCTGTGACATAATGTGTAGCCCAAACTCCTGTGGGGTGTCTGAGTCGGGGTGTGTAGCCCAAGCTCCTGTGGGGTGTCTGTGACGGGGTGTGTAGTCCAAGCTCCTGTGGGGTGTCTGTGACGTGGAGTGTAGCCGAAGCTCCTGTGGGGTGTCTGTGACAGGGTGTGTAGCACAAGCTCCTGTGGGGTGTCTGTGATGGGGTGTGTAGTCCAAGCTCCTGTTGGGGGTCTGTGACGGTGTGTGTAGTCCAAGCTCCTGTTGAGGGTCTTTGACAGGGTGTGTAGCCCAAGCTCCTGTGGGGTGTCTTTGAAGGGGTGTGTAGTCCAAGCTCCTCTGATGTATCTGTGAGATGGTGTGTAGTCCAAGCTCCTGTGAGGTGTCTGTGATGGGGTGTGTAGCCCAAGCTCCTTGTGGGGTGTCTGTGACGGGGTGTGTAGCCGAAGCTCCTGTGGGGTGTCTGTAATGGGGTGTGTAGCCCAAGCTCCTGTGGGGTGTCTGTGACAGGGTGCGTAGACCAAGCTCCCGTTGCAACCTGTGATGGGGTGTGTCGTCCAAGCTCCTGTGGGGTGTCTGTGACTGGGTGTGTAGCACAAGCTCCTGTGGGGTGTCTGTGTCGGGGTGTGTAGCCCAAGCTCCTGTGGGGTGTCTGTGACTGGGTGTGTAGCCCAAGCTCCTGTGGCGTGTCTCTCACGGGGTGTGTAGTACAAGCTCCTGTGGGCTGTCTTTGACGGGGTGTGCAGCCCAGGCTCCTGTCTGGTGTCTCTGATGGGGTGTGCAGCCCAGGCTCCTGTGGGGTGTCAATGACGGGGTGTGTAGCCGAAGCTCCTATGGGGTGTCTGTGATAGGGTGTGTAGCACAAGCTCCTGTGGGGTGTCTGTGACTGGGTGTGTAGCAAAAGCTCCTGTGGGGTGTCTGTGTCAGGGTGTGTAGCCGAAGCTCCTGTGGGGGTGTCTGTGTCGGGTGTGTAGCCCAAGCTCCTGTTGGGGGTCTGTGACGGTGTGTGTAGCCCAAGCTCCTGTGGGGTGTCTGTGACAGGTGTGTAGTCCAAGCTTCTGTGGGGGGGTCTGTGACGGGGTGTGTAGTCCAAGCTCCTGTGCGGTGTCTGTGATGGGGTGTGTAGCCCAAACTCCTATGTGGTGACTGTGATGGGGTCTGTAGTCCAAGCTCCTGTGTGGTGACTGTGATGGGGTGTATATTCCAAGCTCCTGTGGGGTGTCTGTGACTGGGTGTGTAGCACAAGCTCCTGTGGGGTGTCTGTGACTGGGTGTGTAGCCCAAGCTCCTGTGGCGTGTCTCTCACGGGGTGTGTAGCACAAGCTCCTGTGGGGGGTCTGTGATCGGGTGTGCAGCTGAATCTCCTGTGGGGGTGTCTGTGTCCGGGTGTGTAGCCAAAGCTCCTGGGGGGTGTCTGTGACTGGGTGTGCAGCAGAATCTCCTGTGGGGGTGTCTGTGTCCGGGTGTGTAGCACAAGCTCCAGTGGGGGGTCTGTGACTGGGTGTGTAGCCGAAGCTCCTGGGGGTGTCTGTGACTGGGTGTGTAGCACAAGCTCCTGTGGGGGGTCTGTGACTGGGTGTGTAGCCGAAGCTCCAGTGGGGGTGTGTAGGAAAGTACCATCTTGCCTGGCATGTTACCCCCATATTTCACTGTATATATGTTGTTTTAGTTGTATGTGTCACTGGGACCCTGCCAGCCAGGGCCCCAGTGCTCATAAGTGTGCCCTGTATGTGTTCCCTGTCTGATGCCTAACTGTCTCACTGAGGCTCTGCTAACCAGAACCTCAGTGGTTATGCTCTCTCTGCTTTCCAAATTTGTCACTAACGGGCTAGTGACCAATTTCACCAATTTGCATTGGCATACTGGAACACCCTTATAATTCCCTAGTATATGGTACTGAGGTACCCAGGGTATTGGGGTTCCAGGAGATCCCTATGAGCTGCAGCATTTCTTGTGCCACCCATAGGGAGCTCTGACAATTCTTACACAGGCCTGCCACTGCAGCCTGAGTGAAATAACGTCCACGTTATTTCACAGCCATTTACCACTGCACTTAAGTAACTTATAAGTCACCTATATGTCTAACCTTTACCTGGTAAAGGTTGGGTGCTAAGTTACTTAGTGTGTGGGCACCCTGGCACTAGCCAAGGTGCCCCCACATCGTTCAGGGCAAATTCCCCGGACTTTGTGAGTACGGGGACACCATTACACGCGTGCACTATACAAAGGTCACTACCTATATATAGCTTCACAATGGTAACTCCGAATATGGCGATGTAACATGTCTAAGATCATGGAATTGCCCCCCCAATGCCATCCTGGCATTGGTGAGACAATCCCATGATCCCACGGGTCTCTAGCACAGACCCGGGTACTGCCAAACTAACTTTCCCGGGGTTTCGCTGCAGCTGCTGCTGCTGCCAACCCCTCAGACAGGTTTCTGCCCTCCTGGGGTCCAGCCAGGCTTGGCCCAGGAAGGCAGAACAAAGGACTTCCTCAGAGAGAGGGTGTTACACCCTCTCTGTAGGAGGCTGGACTGGCTTGTAGTGAGTACCAAGGGGTACTTGCACCTTGCACCAGGCCCAGTTATCCCTTATTAGTGTATAGGGTGTCTAGCAGCTTAGGCTGATAGATAATGGTAGCTTAGCAGAGCAGCTTAGGCTGAACTAGGAGATGTGTGAAGCTACTACAGTACCACTTAGTGTCATATGCACAATATCATAAGAAAACACAATACACAGTTATACTAAAAATAAAGGTACTTTATTTTTATGACAATATGCCAAAGTATCTTAGAGTGTACCCTCAGTGAGAGGATAGGAAATATACACAAGATATATATACACAATAGCACAAATATGCAGTATAGTCTTAGAAAACAGTGCAAACAATGTATAGTTACAATAGGATGCAATGGGGACACATAGGGATAGGGGCAACACAAACCATATACTCCAAAAGTGGAATGCGAACCACGAATGGACCCCAAACCTATGTGACCTTGTAGAGGGTCGCTGGGACTATTAGAAAATAGTGAGAGTTAGAAAAATAACCCTTCACAAGACCCTGAAAAGTGAGTGCAAAGTGCACTAAAGTTCCCCTAAGGACAAAGAAGTCGTGTTAGAGGAATAATGCAGGAAAAACACAAACCAACAATGCAACAACGATGGATTTCCAATCTAGGGTACCTGTGGAACAAGGGGACCAAGTCCAAAAGTCACAAGCAAGTCGGAGATGGGCATATGCCCAGGAAATGCCAGCTGTGGGTGCAAAGAAGCTTCTACTGGACAGAAGAAGCTGAAGTTTCTGCAGGAACGAAAAGGGCTAGAGACGTCCCCTTTGGTTGACGGATCCCTCTTGCCGTGGAGAGTCGTGCAGAAGTGTTTTCCCGCCAAAAGAATGCCAACAAACCTTGCTAGCTGCAAATCATGCGGTTAGCGTTTTTGGAAGCTGCTGTGGCCCAGGAGGGACCAGGAGGTCACAAATTGGACCAGGAGGTAGAGGGGACTTCGTGCAAGACAAGGAGCCCTCTTAGCAGCAGGTAGCCCCCAGAGAAGTGCCAGAAACAGGCACTACGAGGATGCGTGAAACAGTGCTCACCCGAAGTTACACAAAGGAGTCCCACGTCGCCGGAGACCAACTTAGAAAGTCGTGCAATGCAGGTTAGAGTGCCGTGGACCCAGGCTTGGCTGTGCACAAAGGATTTCCACCGGAAGTGCACCGGGGCCGGAGTAGCTGCAAAAGTCGCAGTTCCCAGCAATGCAGTCTAGCGAGGTGAGGCAAGGACTTACCTCCACCAAACTTGGACTGAAGAGTCACTGGACTGTGTGGGTCACTTGGACAGAGTTGCTGGATTCGAGGGACCTCGCTCGTCATGCTGAGAGAAGACCCAAGGGACCAGTAATGCAGCTTTTTGGTGCCTGCGGTTGCAGGGGGAAGATTCCGTCGACCCACGGGAGATTTCTTCAGAGCTTCTAGTGCAGAGAGGAGGCAGACTACCCCCACAGCATGCACCACCAGGAAAACAGTCGAGAAGGCGGCAGGATCAGCGTTACAGAGTTGCAGTAGTCGTCTTTGCTACTATGTTGCAGGTTTGCAGGCTTCCAGCGCGGTCAGCAGTCGATTCCTTGGCAGAAGGTGAAGAGAGAGATGCAGAGGAACTCGGCTGAGCTCTTGCATTCGTTATCTAAAGTTTCCCCAGAGACAGAGACCCTAAATAGCCAGAAAAGAGGGTTTGGCTACCTAGGAGAGAGGATAGGCTAGCAACACCTGAAGGAGCCTATCAGAAGGAGTCTCTGACGTCACCTGGTGGCACTGGCCACTCAGAGCAGTCCAGTGTGCCAGCAGCACCTCTGTTTCCAAGATGGCAGAGGTCTGGAGCACACTGGAGGAGCTCTGGACACCTCCCAGGGGAGGTGCAGGTCAGGGGAGTGGTCACTCCCCTTTCTTTTGTCCAGTTTCGCGCCAGAGCAGGGCTAAGGGGTCCCCTGAACCGGTGTAGACTGGCTTATGCAGAATTGGGCACATCTGTGCCCAAGAAAGCATTTCCAGAGGCTGGGGGAGGCTACTCCTCCCCTGCCTTCACACCATTTTCCAAAGGGAGAGGGTGTCACACCCTCTCTCAGAGGAAGTCCTTTGTTCTGTCATCCTGGGCCAGGCCTGGCTGGACCCCAGGAGGGCAGATGCCTGTCTGAGGGGTTGGCAGCAGCAGCAGCTGCAGTGAAACCCCAGGAAGGGCAGTTTGGCAGTACCAGGGTCTGTGCTACAGACCACTGGCATCATGGGATTGTGCCAACTATGCCAGGATGGCATAGAGGGGGCAATTCCATGATTATAGACATGTTACATGGCCATATTCGGAGTTACCATTGTGAAGCTACATATAGGTAGTGACCTATATGTAGTGCACGCGTGTAATTGTGTCCCCGCACTCACAAAGTCCGGGGAATTGGCCCTGAACAATGTGGGGGCACCTTGGCTAGTGCCAGGGTGCCCTCACACTAAGTAACTTTGCACTTAACCTTTACCAGGTAAAGGTTAGACATATAGGTGACTTATAAGTTACTTAAGTGCAGTGTAAAATGGCTGTGAAATAACGTGGACGTTATTTCACTCAGGCTGCAGTGGCAGGCCTGTGTAAGAATTGTCAGAGCTCCCTATGGGTGGCAAAAGAAATGCTGCCGCCCATAGGGATCTCCTGGAACCCCAATACCCTGGGTACCTCAGTACCATATACTAGGGAATTATAAGGGTGTTCCAGTAAGCCAATGTAAATTGGTAAAATTAGTCACTAGCCTGTTAGTGACAATTTGGAAAGAAATGAGAGAGCATAACCACTGAGGTTCTGATTGGCAGAGCCTCAGTGAGACAGTTAGTCACTACACAGGTAACACATTCAGGCACACTTATGAGCACTGGGGCCCTGGTGAACAGGGTCCCAGTGACACATACAACTAAAACAACATATATACAGTGAAAAATGGGGGTAACATGCCAGGCAAGATGGTACTTTCCTACACAACCCCCCCCCCCCCCCCCAAACGAAGGACAATAACACTAGCCATGACCTGATGAGTCTTCATTGTCTAAGTGGAAATATCTGGAGAGTCCATCTGCATTGGAGTGGCTACTCCCAGGTCTATGTTCCACTGTATAGTCCATTCCCTGTAGGGATATGGACCACCTCAACAATTTAGGATTTTCACCTTTCATTTGTTTTAGCCAAAGTAGAGGTTTGTGGTCTGTCTGAACAATGAAGTGAGTGCCAAACAGGTATGGCCTCAACTTCTTCAGAGCCCAGACCACAGCAAAGGCCTCCCTCTCTATGGCAGACCAACGCTTTTCTCTAGGGGTCAACCTCCTACTAATAAAAGCAACAGGTTGATCCTGGCCCTCAGAATTAAGTTGTGATAGGACTGCCCCTACTCCTAATTCAGATGCATCAGTTTGGACATAGAATGTTTTAGAGTAACAAGGGCTTTTCAGGACAAGTGCAGAGCACATGGCCTGCTTCAGCTCCTCAAAAGCTTTCTGACAGTTTGCTGTCCATAATACCTTTTTAGGCATTTTCTTGGATGTGAGGTCATTAAGAGGGGCTGCAATGGAGCCATAGTTCTTAATGAACCTCCTGTAATACCCAGTGAGGCCTAGGAAGGCTCTCACTTGAGTCTGAGTGGTAGGTGGAACCCAATCAATAATTGTTTGGATTTTCCCCTGTAGTGGTGCAATCTGTTCCCCACCAACAAGGTGTCCCAGATAAACCACCTTCCCCTGCCCTATCTGGCACTTTGAAGCCTTGATAGTGAGGCCTGCCTTTTGCAGGGCCTCCAAAACTTTCCATAGGTGGACCAGGTGATCATCCCAGCTGGAGCTAAAGACAGCTATATCGTCCAAATATGCTGCACTGAAAGCCTCCAGCCCTTGCAGGACTGTGTTCACCAACCTTTGAAAAGTGGCAGGTGCATTTTTCAAACCAAAAGGCATTACAGTAAACTGGTAATGGCCTCCAATGGTTGAAAATGCAGTTTTAGGTTTAGCATCTTCTGATAATTTGATCTGCCAATACCCTGCAGTCAAATCAAAAGTGCTTAGATACTTGGCAGATGCCAGTGTATCTATCAGCTCATCTGCCCTGGGTATAGGGTGAGCATCAGTTTTGGTTACCAGGTTGAGACCTCTATAGTCTACACAAAACTGCATTTCCTTCTTTCCATCTTTGGAATGGGGTTTTGGTACAAGTACCACAGGAGAAGCCCATGGACTTTCAGAGTGCTCAACCACTCCTAGTTCTAACATTTTCTGCACCTCTTGCTTTATGCAGTCCCTGACATGGTCAGGCTGCCTATAGATCTTACTTTTGACAGGTAAACTGTCTCCAGTATCTATAGTGTGCTCACACCAAGAAGTGGTACCTGGCACAGTAGAGAAGAGTTCAGAGAATTGATCTAGGAGATTTATGCAATGGTCTTTCTGCTCAGCAGTAAGACAATCAGCCAAAACTACACCTTCCACAAGAGCATCTTGTTCTGTGGAAGAGAAGAGATCAGGTAGAGGATCACTGTCTTCTTCCTGTCCCTCATCAGTTGCCATGAGCAGGGTGAGATCAGCCCTGTCATAGTAGGGTTTCAGGCGATTGACATGGAGCACCCTAAGGGGACTCCTGGCAGTGCCTAAGTCAACTAAATAGGTGACTTCTCCCTTCTTTTCAACAATTGTGTGGGGACCACTCCATTTATCTTGGAGTGCTCTTGGGGCCACAGGCTCCAAGACCCACACTTTCTGCCCTGGTTGGTACTGAACCAAAACAGCCTTCTGATCATGCCATTGCTTCTGGAGCTCTTGGCTGGCCTGAAGGTTTTTACTGGCCTTTTTCATATACTTAGCCATCCTTGATCTGAGGCCAAGTACATAGTCCACAATATCTTGCTTAGGAGTTTTTAAAAATTGTTCCCAACCCTCCTTTACAAGTGTGAGTGGACCCCTAACAGGGTGTCCAAAAAGAAGTTCAAAGGGGCTGAAGCCCACTCCTTTCTGGGGTACCTCCCTGTAGGCAAAAAGGAGGCATGGTAGAAGGATGTCCCATCTCCTGCGGAGTTTTTCAGGGAGACCCATAATCATGCCTTTGAGAGTTTTGTTAAATCTCTCCACCAGTCCATTTGTTTGTGGATGATAGGGTGTAGTGAACTTGTAAGTTACACCACACTCCTTCCACATGGCCTTTAAGTATGCAGACATGAAATTGCTTCCCCTGTCTGATACTACTTCCTTTGGGAAGCCTACCCTGGAAAATATTCCCAGGAGGGCCTTTGCCACAGCAGGAGCGGTAGTGGTCCTTAAAGGAATAGCTTCAGGATATCTTGTGGCATGGTCCACTACCACCAAGATAAACCTATTGCCTGAAGCAGTAGGAGGGTCAAGGGGGCCAACTATGTCAACCCCTACCCTCTCAAAGGGAACCCCAACCACAGGCAGTGGGATAAGGGGTGCCTTTGGGGTGCCACCTGTCTTGCCACTGGCTTGACAGGTTTCACAGGACTTACAAAATTCCTTTGTGTCCTCAGACATCCTAGGCCAATGAAACAAGGGAACAAGTCTGTCCCAAGTTTTCATTTGTCCCAGGTGTCCAGCTAGGGGAATGTCGTGAGCAAGAGTTAGGAGGAACTTTCTGTACTCCTGAGGGATCACTAATCTCCTGGCAGCTCCAGGTTTAGGATCCCTTGCCTCAGTGTACAAGAGATTGTCCTACCAGTAAACCCTGTGAGAGTCACTAACATCCCCATTAGCCTGTTTGACAGCTTGCTGTCTCAGACCCTCTAATGTGGGACAGGTTTGCTGTGCCACACTCAGCTCCTCCCTGGCAGGCCCCCTTTCACCCAAAAGCTCAGCAGTGTCTGCTTCAAGCTCCTCTGGTGTAGGTTCTGCACAGGGAGGGAATTCTTCTTCCTCAGAAGTTGAATCCACTGTAGAGGGAGGGATAGTAGGAAGTGGTTTGCTTTCACTAGCCCTAGCTTTAGGGAGCACTTGGTCCATTGTTCCAGGATCCAAGCTTCCCTGTCCTTTTTGCTTTTTGGCCTGAGCCCTTGTCAAAGCAAAAATATGCCCTGGGATGCCCAGCATTGCTGCATGGGCCTCCAACTCCACATCTGACCAAGCTGATGTCTCCAAATCATTTCCTAGTAGACAGTCTACAGGTAAATCTGTGGCTACCACAACTTTCTTTAGACCAGTAACCCCCCCCCAGTTGAGATTAACAACAGCCATGGGGTGGCTAAGTGTGTTGTTGTGAGCATCGGTTACTTGGTACTGGTGACCAAGTAGGTGTTGTTCAGGGTGGACCAGTTTCTCTATGACCATAGTCACACTGGCTCCAGTGTCCCTGTAGGCCTGAACCTCAACACCATTTATTAGGGGTAGTTGCTTGTACTTATCCATATTAAGGGGACAAGCAACTAAGGTGGCTAAATCAATAGCCCCCTCAGAGACTAACACAGCCTCTGTGGCCTCCCTAACAAGGCCAACCCCAACTAAGTTACCAATAGTGAGCCCAGCTACTCCCTTGGATTGGCTATTAGTAGGTTTGCTCCCACCACCACTGCTATTAGTAGGGATACTACGTGTAGCAGTAGGGGTTGTAGTGGTAGGAGGCTTGGTGCTTTTCTTTGGACAACTGGGATCTGTTGTCCAATGGCCTTTTACTTTACATAAATAGCACCATGGTTTCTTTTCTTTGTTTTGATTAAAGGAGGATTTGGACCCACCACCCCCACCAGAGTGTTTTTGTGGGCCTGATGAAGACTCATTTTTAGATTTGTCCCCACCCTTGTCAGAAGACTTACCATCCTTCTTTTTGTTGCAATCTTTGTCACCCCCTGTATGAACTTTTCTGTTCACCCTTGTTCTGACCCATTTGTCTGCCTTCTTTCCCAATTCTTGGGGAGAGGTCAGATCAGATTCCACCAAGTACTGGTGCAACAAATCAGACACACAATTATTAAGAATATGCTCTCTCAGGATCAAGTTATACAGGCTGTCATAATCAGTAACTTTACTGCCATGTAACCACCCCTACAAGGCCTTCACTGAATGGACAATGAAATCAACCCAGTCTTGTGAAGACTCCTTTTTGGTCTCTCTGAACTTTATCCTGTACTGTTCAGTGGTTAAGCCATAACCATCCAGGAGTGCATTCTTAAGAACTGTAAAATTATTGGCATCACTTTCTTTCACAGTAAGGAGCCTATCCCTACCTTTTCCACTAAATGATAGCCATAGGATAGCAGCCCACTGCCTTTGAGGGACATCCTGTACAACACAGGCCCTCTCAAGTGCAGCAAACCACTTGTTAATGTCACCCCCCTCCTTATAAGGGGGAACTGTCTTATGCAGATTCCTGGAATCATGCTCTTTTGCAGGATGACTATGAGGAATACTGCTGCTGCCACCATGGGTTTCTAAACCCAGTTTCTGTCTCTCCTTCTCTACTTCTAAAGTCTGTCTATCCAAATCCAGCTGTTGCTTCTTGAGCTTCAGTCTGGTTTGTTCCACTCTCAATCTATTGAGCTCCCTTTCTAACAATCTGTCATCAGGGTGGGTGGGAGGGACATGCCTTGAAACAGAAGTATGGTGAGAATGGACAGAAGGAGACCTGTCCCTTACAGAGGAAACCCTAACAGCTTGGCTGACAGAAACATCATTTCTACTGTGATGAGAATGAATGCTCTTGCTATGATGTGAGACAACACTATCTGTATGGTGTGACTCTACATCAGTACCAACTATGCTAGACTGTCTAGTAATGGGCAGGCTTGGAAGTTTCTTTCCTGAATCTTTTCCTGGGGGAGTCCCTGGATCAGATTGGGAACCATTAGCTACTTTTTCTACAGATGGGGCACTTCTAGCCTTATCCTGTTCTCTAAGCATGTTAAGTAACAGTTCCAAGGAAGGATTCTTCCCTACACTCAAACCTCTCTCTACACAGAGACTCCTTGCTCCTTTCCAGCTAAGGTGGTCATATGCAAGTTTGGACAGATCAACATTTTGGCCTGTTCCAGACATTTTTAGAGAGAGTTAAAGTGATAGAAAAAGAGAAAAAAGTTTGTCAGAGCTGTAGGAGGCTGGACTGGCTTGTAGTGAGTACCTAGGGGTACTTGCACCTTGCACCAGGCCCAGTTATCCCTTATTAGTGTATAGGGTGTCTAGCAGCTTAGGCTGATAGATAATGGTAGCTTAGCAGACCAGCTTAGGCTGAACTAGGAGACGTGTGAAGCTACTACAGTACCACTTAGTGTCATATGCACAATATCATAAGAAAGCACAATACACAGTTATACTAAAAATAAAGGTACTTTATTTTTATGACAATATGCCAAAGTATCTCAGAGTGTACCCTCAGTGAGAGGATAGGAAATATACACAAGATATATATACACAATAGCAAAAATATGCAGTATAGTCTTAGAAAACAGTGCAAACAATGTATAGTTACAATAGGATGCAATGGGGAAACATAGGGATAGGGGCAACACAAACCATATACTCCAAAAGTGGAATGTGAACCACAAATGGACCCCAAACCTATGTGACCTTGTAGAGGGTCGCTGGGACTATTAGAAATAGTGAGAGTTAGAAAATTAGCCCTCCCCAAGACCCTGAAAAGTGAGTGCAAAGTGCACTAAAGTTCCCCTAAGGACAAAGAAGTCGTGTTAGAGGAATAATGCAGGAAAGACACAAACCAACAATGCAACAACGCTGGATTTCCAATCTGGGGTACGTGTGGGACAAGGGGACCAAGTCCAAAAGTCACAAGCAAGTCGGAGATGGGCAGATGCCCAGGAAATGCCAGCTGCGGGTGCAAAGAAGCTTCAACTGGACTGAAGAAGCTGCGGTTTCTGCAGGAACGCAAAGGGCTAGAGACTTCCCCTTTAGAGGACGGATCCCTCTCCCCTTTTAGAGTCGTGCAGAAGTGTTTTCCCGCCGAAAGAACACCAACAAGCTTTGCTAGCTGCAAATCGTGCGGTTAGCGTTTTTGGACGCTGCTGCGGCCCAGGAGGGACCAGGAGGTCGCAAATTGGACCAGGAGGTAGAGGGGACGTCGAGCAAGACAAGGAGCCCTCCTAGCAGCAGGTAGCACCCGGAAAAGTGCCAGAAACAGGCACTACGATGATGTGTGAAACGGTGCTCACCCGAAGTTACACAAAGGAGTCCCACGTTGCCGGAGACCAACTTAGAAAGTCGTGCAATGCAGGTTAGAGTGCCGTGGACCCAGGCTTGGCTGTGCACAAAGGATTTCTGCCGGAAGTGCACAGGGGCCGGAGTAGTTGCAAAAGTCGCGGTTCCCAGCAATGCAGTCTAGCGAGGTGAGGCAAGGACTTACCTCCACCAAACTTGGACTGAAGAG
This sequence comes from Pleurodeles waltl, assembly GCF_031143425.1. NCBI lineage: Eukaryota > Metazoa > Chordata > Amphibia > Caudata > Salamandridae > Pleurodeles > Pleurodeles waltl. The sequence continues at coordinate 1,870,257,251 of NC_090444.1, read as the reverse complement.
TCACTGGACTGTGGGAGTCACTTGGACAGAGTTGCTGGATTCGAGGGACCTCGCTCGTCGTGCTGAGAGGAGACCCAAGGGACCAGTAATGCAGCTTTTTGGTGCCTGCGGTTGCAGGGGGAAGATTCCGTCGACCCACGGGAGATTTCTTCGGAGCTGCTAGTGCAGAGAGGAGGCAGACTACCCCCACAGCATGCACCACCAGGAAAACAGTCGAGAAGGCGGCAGGATCAGCGTTACAGAGTTGCAGTAGTCGTCTTTGCTACTATGTTGCAGGTTTGCAGGCTTCCAGTGCGGTCAGCAGTCGATTCCTTGGCAGAAGGTGAAGAGAGAGATGCAGAGCAACTCGGATGAGCTCTTGCATTCGTTATCTAAAGTTTCCCCAGAGACAGAGACCCTAAATAGCCAGAAAAGAGGGTTTGGCTACCTAGGAGAGAGGATAGGCTAGCAACACCTGAAGGAGCCTATCACAAGGAGTCTCTGACGTCACCTGGTGGCACTGGCCACTCAGAGCAGTCCAGTGTGCCAGCAGCACCTCTGTTTCCAAGATGGCAGAGGTCTGGAGCACACTGGAGGAGCTCTGGACACCTCCCAGGGGAGGTGCAGGTCAGGGGAGTGGTCACTCCCCTTTCCTTTGTCCAGTTTCGCGCCAGAGCAGGGCTAAGGGGTCCCCTGAACCGGTGTAGACTGGCTTATGCAGAATTGGGCACATCTGTGCCCAAGAAAGCATTTCCAGAGGCTGGGGAGGCTACTCCTCCCCTGCCTTCACACCATTTTCCAAAGGGAGAGGGTGTAACACCCTCTCTCAGAGGAAGTCCTTTGTTCTGCCATCCTGGGACAAGCCTGGCTTGACCCCAGAGGGGCAGAAACCTGTCTGAGGGGTTGGCAGCAGCAGCAGCTGCAGTGAAACCCCAGGAAAGGCAGTTTGGCAGTACCAGGGTCTGTGCTACAGACCACTGGGATCATGGAATTGTGCCAACAATGCCAGGATGGCATAGAGGGGGCAATTCCATGATCTTAGACATGTTACATGGCCATATTCGGAGTTACCATTGTGAAGCTACATATAGGTAGTGACCTATATGTAGTGCATGCGTGTAATGGTGTCCCCGCACTCACAAAGTCCGGGGAATTGGCCCTGAACAATGTGGGGGCACCTTGGCTAGTGCCAGGGTGCCCTCACACTAAGTAACTTTGCACCTAACCTTTACCAGGTAAAGGTTAGACATATAGGTGACTTATAAGTTACTTAAGTGCAGTGTAAAATGGCTGTGAAATAACGTGGACGTTATTTCACTCAGGCTGCAGTGGCAGGCCTGTGTAAGAATTGTCAGAGCTCCCTATGGGTGGCAAAAGAAATGCTGCAGCCCATAGGGATCTCCTGGAACCCCAATACACTGGGTACCTCAGTACCATATACTAGGGAATTATAAGGGTGTTCCAGTAAGCCAATGTAAATTGGTAAAATTGGTCACTAGCCTGTTAGTGACAATTTGAAAGAAATGAGAGAGCATAACCACTGAGGTTCTGATTGGCAGAGCCTCAGTGAGACAGTTAGTCACTACACAGGTAACACATTCAGGCACACTTATGAGCACTGGGGCCCTGGTGAACAGGGTCCCAGTGACACATACAACTAAAACAACATATATACAGTGAAAAATGGGGGTAACATGCCAGGCAAGATGGTACTTTCCTACAGCTACCATTTTCTATCAACCTAAGCTGCTAGACACCCCTCTACACTAATAAGGGATACCTGGACCTGGTGCAAGGTGTAAGTACCCCTTGGTACTCACTACAAACCAGGCCAGCCTCCTACATTGGTTGTGCAGCTGTGGGATAAGTACTTGCAACTACTTACCACTTTGCCATTTTGCACTTTTCATAAGAGAAAAATATACAAAACAAGTTCAGTGTATGTACACCTAACCAAAAAGTTTTGCTTTTCCTTTCTTACTCCTTTTCTAAGTGCTGAAAAGTACCTCTAAAAACTTTCAAAAAGTTCTTAAAAAGTTTTTAAAGTTTTTTTTTCTGTTCTTTAAAAAGTTCTGAAACTTTGTCTTTCTTTTTCTGTCCCTTAAACCTTTTCTATAATGTCTGGTATAGGTCAAACTGTTGATCTGACTAAACCTGCTTATGACCACCTTAGCTGGAAAGGAGCAAGGAGTCTCTGCATTGAAGGAGGTTTAGGGGTAAGGAAGAATCCCTCAAGAGAACTGTTAGTTAATATGCTCATTGAACAGGATAAGACCTTAGTTGGCACATCTGTTGAGAAATTAGCTGATGGTTCACACTCTGACTCTGGGGCACACCCAGTAAGAGAGTTAGAAGGGAACCTTCCCAGCCTGCCCCTTAGCAAGCCACCTAGCATGGCTGGTACTAATGTGAGTTCCCATCACAGTAGGAGTGTTTCTTCTGTAGGCCAGAATGTTAGAGTGCCCTCTGTTAGGGACAGGTCTCCCTCTGTCCATTCACACCATTCTTCTGTGTCAAGGCATGCCCAACCCACCATCCCTGAAGACAGATTGTTAGAAAGGGAACTCAATAGATTGAGAGTGGAAGAGTCCAGGCTGATGCTTAAAAAGCAACAGCTGGATCTAGACAGGGAAGCATTTGACTTGGAAAAAGAAAGACAGAGGTTCGGGTTTGGACCCCATGGTGGCAGCAGCAGTATTTCAAATAGTCATCTTGCAAAAGAGCATGATTCTAGGAATCTGCACAAGATAGTTCCTCCTTACAAGGAGGGGGATGACATTAACAAGTGGTTTGCTGCACTTGAAAGGGCCTGTGTTGTACAGGAGGTCCCTCAAAGGCAGTGGGCTGCTATCCTTTGGCTATCTTTCAGTGGAAAGGGTAGGGATAGGCTCCTTACTGTTAAAGAAAGTGATGCCAATAATTTTACAGTTCTTAAGAATGCACTCCTAGATGGTTATGGCTTAACCACTGAACAGTACAGGATCAAGTTCAGAGAAACCAAAAAGGAGTCTTCACAAGACTGGGTAGACTTTGTTGACCATTCAGTGAAGGCCTTGGAGGGGTGGTTACATGGCAGTAAAGTTTCTGACTATGAAAGCCTGTATAACTTAATCCTGAGAGAGCATATTCTTAATAATTGTGTGTCTGATTTGTTACACCAGTACCTGGTAGACTCTGATCTGACCTCTCCCCAAGAATTGGGAAAGAAGGCAGACAAATGGGTCAGAACAAGGGTGAACAGAAACGTTCATACAGGGGGTGACATGGATGGCAAGAAGAAGGATGGTAAGTCTTCTGATAAGGGTGGGGACAAATCTAAAAATGAGTCTTCATCAGGCCCACAAAAACACTCTGGTGGGGGTGGTGGGCCCAAATCCTCTTCAAATCAAAACAAAGAAAAGAAACCATGGTGCTATTTATGTAAAATAAAAGGCCATTGGACAACAGATCCCAGTTGTCCAAAGAAAAGCACCAAGCCTCCCACTACCACAACTCCTACTGCTACACCTATTGCCCCTAGTAATAGCAGTGGTGGTGCGAGCAAACCTACTAATAGCCAATCAAAGGGAGTAGCTGGGCTCACTTTTGGTAATCTAGTTGGGGTTGGTCTTGTTAGGGAGACCACAGAGGCTGTGTTAGTCTCTGAAGGTGCCTTTGATTTGGCCACCTTGGTTGCTTGTCCCCTTAATATGGATAAGTACAAGCAACTGTCCCTAATAAATGGTGTTGAGGTTCAGGCCTACAGGGACACAGGTGCCAGTGTTACCATGGTAATAGAGAAACTGGTCCACCCTGAACAACACCTACTTGGTCACCAGTACCAAGTGACTGATGCTCATAACAACACACTTAGCCACCCCATGGCTGTTGTAAATCTCAACTGGGGGGGGGGGTTACTAGTCCAAAGAAAGTTGTGGTTGCCTCAGATTTACCTGTAGACTGTCTACTAGGGAACGATTTAGAGACATCAGCTTGGCGAGATGTGGAGTTGGAGGCTCATGCAGCAATGCTGGGCATTCCTGGGCATATTTTTGCTTTAACTAGGGCTCAGGCCAAAAAGCAAAAAGGACAGGGTGACCTGGATCCTGGAAGAATGGACCAAGTGCTCCCTAAAGCTAGGGTTAGTAAAGGTAAAACACTACCTACTATCCCTCCCTCTACAGTGGATTCAACTTCTGAGGAAGAAGAATTTCCACCCTGTGCAAAACCTACACCAGAGGAGCTGGAAGCAGATACTGCTGAGCTTTTGGGTGAAGGGGGGCCTGCCAGGGAGGAGCTGAGTGTGGCACAGCATACCTGTCCCACACTAGAGGGTCTAAGGCAGCAAGCTGTCAAACAAGCAAATGGGGATGTCAGTGACTCTCACAGAGTTTACTGGGAGGACAACCTTTTGTATACTGAAGCAAGGGATCCAAAACCTGGAGCTGCCAGGAGATTGGTGATTCCTCAGGAATACAGAAAGTTCCTCCTAACTCTAGCCCACGACATTCCCTTAGCTGGACATTTGGGGCAAATGAAAACTTGGGACAGGCTTGTCCCCTTGTTTCGTTGGCCTAGAATGTCAGAGGACACAAAGGAATTTTGTTAGTCCTGTGAAACCTGTCAAGCCAGTGGCAAAACAGGTGGCACTCCAAAGGCACCCCTTATTCCGCTGCCTGTGGTTGGGGTTCCCTTTGTAAGGGTAGGGGTTGACATAGTTGGCCCCCTTGACCCTCCTACTGCTTCAGACAATAGGTTTATCTTGGTGGTAGTGGACCATGCCACCAGATATCCTGAAGCAATTCCTCTAAGGACCACTACAGCTCCTGCAGTGGCAAAGGCCCTCCTGGGAATCTTTTCCAGGGTGGGCTTCCCAAAAGAGGTGGTATCAGACAGGGGAAGCAATTTAATGTCTGCTTACTTAAAGGCCATGTGGAAGGAATGTGTTGTGACATACAAGTTCACCACACCCTATCATCCACAAACAAATGGACTGGTTGAGAGGTTTAATAAAACTCTCAAAGGAATGATAAAGGGACTCCCTGAAAAACTCCGCAGGAGATGGGATATGCTGTTACCTTGCCTCCTTTTTGCTTACAGGGAGGTACCCCAAAAGGAGTGGGCTTCAGCACCTTTGAACTCCTCTTTGGACACCCTGTAAGAGGTCCTCTAACACTTGTGAAGGAGGGTTGGGAACAACCTTTAAAAGCTCCTAAGCAAGACATAGAGGACTATGTACTAGGCCTAAGATCTAGGATGGCTGAGTACATGAAAAAGGCCAGTAAAAACCTTCAGGCCAGCCAAGAGCTCCAAAAGCAATGGCATGACCAGAAGGATGTGCTGGTTCAGTACCAACCAGGGCAGAAAGTGTGGGTCTTGGAGTCTGTGGCCCCAAGAGCACTCCAAGACAAATGGAGTGGACCCCACATTATTGTTGAGAAAAAGGGAGAAGTCACCTACTTGGTTGACTTGGGCACTGCCAGGAGTCCCCTTAGGGTGCTCCATGTCAATCGCCTAAAACCCTACTATGACAGGGCTGATCTCCCCCTGCTCATGGCAACAGATGAAGGACAGGAAGAAGAGAGTGACCCTCTCCCTGATCTCTTCTCTTCCACAGAACAAGATGCTCTAGTGGAAGGTGTAGTTTTGGCAGATTGTCTTACTGCTGAGCAGAAAGACCACTGCATAAACCTCCTGGGTCAGTTTTCTGAACTCTTTTCTACTGTGCCAGGCACCACTTCTTGGTGTGAGCACACTATAGATACTGGAGACAGCTTGCCTGTCAAAAGTAAGATCTATAGGCAGCCTGACCATGTCAGAGACTGCATAAAACAAGAGGTTCAGAAAATGCTTGAACTGGGAGTGGTTGAGCACTCTGAAAGTCCATGGGCCTCTCCTGTGGTACTTGTACCAAAACATCATTCCAAAGATGGAAAGAAGGAAATGCGGTTTTGTGTAGACTATAGAGGTCTCAACCAGGTAACCAAAACTGATGCTCACCCTATACCCAGGGCAGATGAGCTAATAGATACACTGGCATCTGCCAAGTATCTAAGCACCTTTGATTTGACTGCAGGGTATTGGCAGATCAAGTTATCAGAGGATGCAAAAGCAAAAACTGCATTTTCAACCATCGGAGGGCACTACCAATTCACAGTAATGCCTTTTGGGTTGAAGAATGCACCTGCCACTTTTCAAAGGTTGGTGAATACAGTCCTGCAAGGTCTAGAGGCTTTTAGTGCAGCATATCTAGATGATATAGCTGTCTTTAGCTCCACCTGGGATGATCACCTGGTCCACCTGTGGAAAGTTTTGGAGGCCCTGCAAAAGGCAGGCCTCACTATCAAGGCTTCAAAGTGCCAGATAGGGCAGGGCAAAGTGGTTTATCTGGGACACCTGGTAGGTGGAGAACAGATTGCACCACTTCAGGGGAAAATCCAAACTATTATAGATTGGGTTCCCCCTACAACTCAGACCCAGGTGAGAGCCTTCTTAGGCCTCACTGGGTATTACAGGAGGTTCATAAAGAACTATGGCTCCATTGCAGCCCCTCTTAATGACCTCACATCTAAGAAAATGCCTAAAAAGGTATTATGGACAGCTAGCTGTCAGAAAGCTTTTGAGGAGCTGAAGCAGGCTATGTGCTCTGCACCTGTCCTGAAAAGCCCCTGTTACTCCAAAAAAGTAATTGTCCAAACTGATGCATCTGAATTAGGGGTAGGGGCAGTCTTATCACAACTTAATTCTGAGGGCCAGGATCAACCTGTTGCTTTTATCAGCAGGAGGTTGACCCCTACAGAAAAGCGTTGGTCTGCCATAGAGAGGGAGGCCTTTGCTGTGGTCTGGGCACTGAAGAAGTTGAGACCATACCTGTTTGGCAATCACTTCATTGTTCAGACAGACCACAAACCTCTACTTTGGCTAAAACAAATGAAAGGTGAAAACCCTAAATTGTTGAGGTGGTCCATATCTCTACAGTGGAACATAGACCTGGGAGTACCCACTCCAATGCAGATGGACTCTCCAGATATTTCCACTTAGACAATGAAGACTCATCAGGTCATGGCTAGTCTTATTGTCCTTCGTTTGGGGGGCGGTTGTGTAGGAAAGTACCATCTTGCCTGGCATGTTACCCCCATATTTCACTGTATATATGTTGTTTTAGTTGTATGTGTCACTGGAACCCTGCCAGCCAGTGCCCCAGTGCTCATAAGTGTGCCCTGAATGTGTTACCTGTGTTATGACTAACTGTCTCACTGAGGCTCTGCTATCCAGAACCTCAGTGGTTATGCTCTCTCATTTCTTTCCAAATTGTCACTAACAGGCTAGTGACCAATTTCACCAATTTGCATTGGCATACTGGAACACCCTTATAATTCCCTAGTATATGGTACTGAGGTACCCAGGGTATTGGGGTTCCAGGAGATCCCTATGGGCTGCAGCATTTCTTGTGCCACCCATAGGGAGCTCTGACAATTCTTACACAGGCCTGCCACTGCAGCCTGAGTGAAATAACGTCCACGTTATTTCACAGCCATTTACCACTGCACTTAAGTAACTTATAAGTCACCTATATGTCTAACCTTTACCTGGTAAAGGTTGGGTGCTAAGTTACTTAGGGGGTCATTCTGACTCCCGCCGGCCGCGGTAACCGCAGGGCCGGCGGGAGCCACCAGCATACCGCTGCGCGGTCATAAGACCGCAGCGGGTATTCTGGGTTTCCCGCTGGGCTGGCGGGTGACCGCCAAAAGGCCGCCCGCCAGCCCAGCGGGAAACACCCTTCCACAAGGATGCCGGCTCCGAATGGAGCCGGCGGAGTGGAAGGGGTGCGACGGGTGCAGTTGCACCCGTCGCGATTTTCAGTGTCTGCATGGCAAACACTGAAAATCTTGGTGAGGCCCTGTTACTTGTTAATTGGCATGGGCACTGCAGGGGCCCCCAGGGTCCCCACGACACCCCATACCGCCATCCTGTTCCTGGTGGCCAAAACCGCCAGGAACAGGATGGCGGTATGGGGGTCGGAATCCCCATGGCGGCGCAGCAAGCTGCGCCGCCATGGAGGATTCCCCAGGGCAGCGGAAAACCTGCGGTACACCGCCGGTTTTCCGTTTCTGACCGCTGCTGTACCGCCGCGGTCAGAATGCCCTTGGGAGCACCGCCAGCCTGTTGGCGGTGCTCCCGCGGTCCGCCATAGTGTGTGGGCACCCTAGCACTAGCCAAGGTGCCCTCACATTGTTCAGGGCAAATTCCCCGGACTTTGTGAGTGCGGGGACACCATTACACGCGTGCACTATACATGGGTCACTAGCTATGTATAGCTTCACAATGGTAACTCCGAATATGGCCATGTAACATGTCTAAGATCATGGAATTGCCCCCCCAATGCCATCCTGGCATTGGTGAGACAATCCCATGATCCCACGGGTCTCTAGCACAGACCCGGGTACTGCCAAACTACCTTTCCTGGGGTTTCACTGCAGCTGCTGCTGCTGCCAACCCCTCAGACAGGTTTCTGCCCTCCTGGGGTCCAGCCAGGCTTGGCCCAGGAAGGCAGAACAAAGGACTTCCTCAGAGAGAGGGTGTTACACCCTCTCCCTTTGGAAAAAGGTGTCAGGGCTGGGGAGGAGTAGCCTCCCCCAGCCTCTGGAAATGCTTTGATGGGCACAGATGGTGCCCATATCTGCATAAGCCAGTCTACACCGGTTCAGGGATCCCCCAGCCCTGCTCTGGCGTGAAACTGGACAAAGGAAAGGGGAGTGACCACTCCCCTGACCTGCACCTACCCTGGGAGGTGCCCAGAGCCCCTCCAGTGTGCTCCAGACCTCTGCCATCTTGGAAACAGAGGTGCTGCTGGCACACTGGACTGCTCTGAGTGGCCAGGGCCAGCAGGTGACGTCAGAGACTCCTTCTGATAGGCTCCTTCAGTTGTTGCTAGCCTATGATCTCTCCTAGGTAGCCAAACCTCCTTTTCTGGCTATTTAGGGTCTCTGCTTTGGGGAGTTCCTTAGATAACGAATGCAAGAGCTCATCAGAGTTCCTCTGCATCTCTCTCTTCACCTTCTGCCAAGGAATCGACTGCTGACCGCGCTGGAAGCCTGCAAAACTGCAACAAAGTAGCAAAGACGACTACTGCGACCTTGTAACGCTGATCCTGCCGCCTTCTCGACTGTTTTCCTGGTGGTGCATGCTGTGGGGGTAGTCTGCCTCTTCTCTGCACTAGAAGCTCCGAAGAAATCTCCTGTGGGTCGACGGAATCTTCCCCCTGCAACCGCAGGCACCAAAGAACTGCATCACCGGTCCTCTGGGTCTCCTCTCAGCACAACGAGCGAGGTCCCTTGAACTCAGCAACTCTGTCCAAGTGACTCCCACAGTCCAGTGACTCTTCAGTCCAAGTTTGGTGGAGGTAAGTCCTTGCCTCCCCACGCTAGACTGCATTGCTGGGAACCGCGTGTTTTGCAGCTACTCCGGCTCCTGTACACTCTTCCAGGATTTCCTTTGTGCATAGCCAAGCCTGTATCCCCGGCACTCTAACCTGCAGTGCACGACCTCCTGAGTTGTCCTCCGGCGTCGTGGGACCCTCTTTTGTGAATTCGGGTGAGCTCCAGTTCACTCCACTTCGCAGTGCCTGTTCTGGCACTTCTGTGGGAGCTGATTGCTTCTGAGTGGGCTCCTTGTCTTGCTGGACGCCCCATCTGTCTCCTCACGCAATTGGCAACATCCTGGTCCCTCCTGGGCCACAGCAGCATCCAAAAACCTTAACCGCGACTCTTGCAGCTAGCAAGGCTTGTTTACGGTCTTTCTGCACGAAAACACCTCTGCAGGACTCTTCTCAACGTGGGACATCCATCCTCCAAAGGGGAAGTTTCTATCCCTTGTCGTTCTTTCAGAATCCACAGCTTCTACCATCCAGTGGCAGCATCTTTGCTCCCACAGCTGGCATTTCCTGGGCATCTGCCCACTCCCGCCTTGATCGTGACTTTTGGACTTGGTCCCCTTGTTTCACAGCTACTCTCGTCTGGAAATCCATCATTGTTGCATTGCTGGTGTTGGTCTTTCTTGCAGAATTCCTCTATCACGACTTCTGTGCTCTCTGGGGAACTTAGGTGCACTTTGCACCCACTTTTTCTGGGTCTTGGGGTGGGCTATTTTTCTAACCCTCACTGTTTTCTTACAGTCCCAGCGACCCTCTACGAACTCACATAGGTTTGGGGTCCATTTGTGGTTCGCATTCCACTTCTAGAGTATATGGTTTGTGTTGCCCCTATCCCTATGTGCTCCCATTGCATTCGATTGTGACTATACATTGTTTGCACTGTTTTCTATTGCTATTACTGCATATTTTGGTATTGTGTACATATATCTTGTGTATATTTGCTATCCTCACACTGAGGGTACTCACTGAGATACTTTGGCATATTGTCATAAAAATAAAGTACCTTTATTTTTAGTACATCTGTGTATTGTATTTTCTTATGATATTGTGCATATGACACTAGTGGTACTGTAGGAGCTTCACTCGTCTCGTAGTTCAGCCTAAGCTGTTCTGCTAAGCTACCATTTTCTATCAGCCTAAGCTTCTAGACACCCCTCTACACTAATAAGGGATACCTGGACCTGGTGCAAGGTGTAAGTACCCCTTGGTACTCACTACAAACCAGGCTAGCCTCCTACAGGGTGTATGTGTCAGGGTGTATAGCCCAAGATCCTGTGGGGGTGTCTGTGACCCCCCGTGGGGGGTCTGTGACGGGGTGTGTAGCACAAGCTCCTGGGGGTGTCTGTGTCAGGGTGTGTATTCCAAGCTCCTGTGGGGTGTCTGTGAGAGGGTGTGTAGTCCAAGCTCCTGTGTGGTGTCTGTGACGGGGTGTGTAGTCCAAGCTCCTGTGGGTGGTCTGTGACGGGGTGTGTAGTCCAAGCTCCTGTGCGGTGTCTGTGATGTGGTGTGTAGTCCAAGCTCCTGTGTGGTGTCTGTGACGGTATGTGTAGCCCAAGCTCCTGTGGGGGGTCTGTGACGGTGTGTGTAGCCCAAGCTCCTGTGGGGTGTCTGTGACACGTGTGCAGTCCAAGCTTCTGTGGGGGGTCTGTGATGGGGTGTGTAGCCCAAGCTCCTGTGGGGGTGTCTGTGTCGGGGTGTGTAGTCCAAGCTCCTGTGCGGTGTCTGTGATGGGGTGTGTAGCCCAAACTCCTGTGTGGTGTCTGTGACGGGGTGTGTAGTCCAAGCTCCCGTGGGGGGTCTGTGAAGGGGTGTGTAGCACAAACTCCTGGGGGTGTCTGTGTCAGGGTGTGTATTCCAAGCTCATGTGGAGTGTCTGTGAGAGGGTGTGTTGTCCAAGCTCCTGTGTGGTGTCTGTGACAGGGTGTGTAGTCCAAGCTCCTTTGGGTGGTCTGTGACATGGTGTGTAGTCCAAGCTCCTGTGCAGTGTCTGTGATGGGGTGTGTAGTCCAAGCTCGTGTGCGGTGTCTGTGATGGGGTGTGTAGTCCAAGCTCCTGTGGGTGGTCTGTGATGGGGTGTGTAGCACAAGCTCCTGTGGGGGTTTCTGTGTCGGGCAGTGTAGTCCAAGCTCCTGTGCGGTGTCTGTGATGGGGTGTGTAGTCCAATCCCCTGTGCGGTGTCTGTGATGGGGTGTGTAGTCCAAGCTCCTGTGTGGTGTCTGTGATGGGGTGTGTGGTCCAAGCTCCTGTGGGGTGTCTGTGACGGGGTGTGTAGTCCAAGCTCCTGTGGGGTGTCTGTGAGAGGGTGTGTAGTCCAAACTCCTGTGTGGTGTCTGTGACGGGGTGTGTGGTCCAAGCTCCTGTGGGGTGTCTGTGACGGGGTGTGTAGTCCAAGCTCCTGTGGGGTATCTGTGATGGGGTGTGTAGTCCAAGCTCTTGTGGGGGGTCTGTGATGGGGTGAGTAGTCCAAGCTCCTGTGGGGGGTCTGTGACTGGGTGTGTAGCCGAAGCTCCTGTGGGGGTGTCTGTGTAAGGGTGTATAGCCCAAGCTCCTGTGGGGGTGTCTGTGTCGGGGTGTGTAGTCCAAGCTCCTGTGTGATGTCTGTGACGGGGTGTGTCGTCCAAGCTCCCGTGGGGGGTCTGTGATGGGGTGTGTAGCAAAAGCTCCTGGGGGTGTCCGTGATGGGGTGTGTAGCCTAAGCTCCTGTGGGGTGTCTGTGACAGTTTGGGGAGCCCAAGCTCCTGTGGGGTGTCCTTGTTGTGGTGTGTAGTCCAAGCTCCTGTGGAGTGTCTTTGGCAGAGTGTGTAGTCCAAGCTCCTGTGGGGGTGTTTGTGTCGGGGTGTGTAGCCCAAGCTCCTGTGGGGTGTCTGTGATGGGGTTGTAGTCCAAGCTCCTGTGGGGGTGTTTGTGTCGGGGTCTGTAGCCCAAGCTCCTGTGGGGTGTCTGTGACTGGGTGTGTAGCACAAGCTCCTGTGGGGTGTCCATGTCGGGGTGTGTAGCCCAAGCTCCTGTGGGGTGTCTGTGACTGGGTGTGTAGCCCAAGCTCCTGTGGCGTGTCTCTCTCGGGGTGTGTAGTACAAGCTCCTGTGGGCTGTCTTTGACGTTGTGTGCAGCCCAGGCTCCTGTCTGGTGTCTCTGACGGGGTGTGCAGCCCAGGCTCCTGTGGGGTGTCTGTGACGGGGTGTGTAGCCGAAGCTCCTGTGGGGTGTCTGTGATAGGGTGTGTAGCACAAGCTCCTGTGTGGTGTTTGTGACGGGGTGTGTATTCCAAGCTCCTGTGGGGTGTCTGTGACTGGGTGTGTAGCAGAAGCTCCTGTGGGGTGTCTGTGATGGGGTGTGTAGCCGAAGCTCCTGTGGGGTGTCTGTCTCGGGTGTGTAGCCCAAGCTCCTGTGGGGGGTCTGTGATGGGGTGTGTAGCCCAAGCTGCTGTTGGGGGTCTGTCACGGGGTGTGTAGCCCAAGCTCCTGTGGGGTGTCTGTGACAGGGTGTGTAGCCCAAGCTCCTGTGGCGTGTCTCTCACAGGGTGTGTAGTACAAGCTCCTGTTGGCTGTCTTTGATGGGGTGTGCAGCCCAGGCTCCTGTGGGGTTTCTGTGACGGGTGTGTAGCCGAAGCTCCTGTGGGGTGTCTGTGACAGGGTGTGTAGCACAAGCTCCTGTGGGGTGTCTGTGACTGGGTGTGTAGCACAAGCTCATGTGGGGTGTCTGTGACTGGGTGTGTAGGAGAAGCTCCTGTGGGGTGTCCGTGATGGGGTGTGTAGCTGAAGCTCCTGTGGGATGTCTGTGGTGTGGTGTGTAGCTGAAGCTCCTGTGGGGGTGTCTGTGTCCGGGTGTGTAGCCGAAGCTCCTGGGGGGTGTCTGTGACTGGGTGTGTAACACAAGCTCCTGTGGTAGGTCAGTGACTGGGTGTGTAGCCGAAGCTCCAGTGGGGGTGTCTGTGTCAGGATGTATAGCCCAAGATCCTGTAGGGGTGTCTGTGACGAGGTGTGTAGTCCAAGCTCCTGTGGGGGGTCAGTGACGGGGTGTGTAGCACAAGCTCCTGGGGGTGTCCGTGTCAGGGTGTATATTCCAAGCTCCTGTGCAGTGTCTGTGACGGGGTGTGTAGTCCAAGCTCCTGCGCGGTGTCTGCGATGGTGTGTGTAGTCCAAGCTCCTGTGTGGTGTCTGTGACAGGTGTGTAGTCCAAGCTCCTGTGGGGGGTCTGTGACGGGGTGTGTAGCCCAAGCTCCTGTGGGGTGTCTGTGACGGGTGTGTAGTCTAAGCTCCTGTGCGATGTCTGTGACATGGTGTATAGGCCAAGCTCCTGTGAGGTGTCTGCACCAGTGAGGGAGGAAGCTCCCCTAACTCATGACCAGCCCAAGGGTACCGTCCCTAGGTTGGAGAACCAGGTCCAGGGTAGCTCCCTTGACCTGGAGGTGGAGAAGGCTGTCCCCAGTCTCTCTACCATTACTTCTGGGGGTATCACTCCTGATGGGAGGGTGCGAACTCTAGAAGGAGGGGCAGGAGGAGGAAGGGCTCTTTCCTGACCCCAGCTCAGCCAGAGGGGAAGGACCCTGAGTTGGGAGACCAGTTACAGGGGGGCTCCTCTGAACTGGTGGGTGAGCTGACCAGGACGACTGTAACAAGCATTCTGGCAGTTCTGGATTCTGGGGGTACAACTCCTCCTCGGAGGAGGCGGAACCCTAGAAGGAGGGGCAGGAGGAGAGATTCTCCCCTGGACCCTATTCAGGCTATGGGACCAGTCCCTAGGCTAGAAGACCAGTGGCGGGGGTAACTCCTGAACTGGTGGGAATGAGAGTGGAAAAAGGATGCTATGCACCTGGGGCTCCCGCCCCCCACTCTGTGAGGTTTCAGAGGCCAGAGGCCCTGACTTGGCCTGGGACCTGGCTCTGGCCACAGACAACTAGGACGCTTTCCTGGGTTAGCTTAGATTGTCTTGGGAGCATAGACAGAGGAATTCAACTGGGTTCAGATTGGTGTATAACTGGATCATGTCCCTGCAGTTGCGGGCCAGGGTCCTGGTTCCATCACCCTAATCAGGGAAGTCCATCAAGGTATTGATTGTTCTCCCCTGGCTTTGCGCTGGTAGGGGGTCATGTTGGACCTGGCCCTTTTACAGGGTCATTCCCCAGACTTTTTGCTTTTTGTCTCCCTATTTTTCTGACCTTTGTTGGCTGACGTTTTGACTCTGAGCACTTTTTCACTGCTAACCAGTGCTAAAGTGCATGTGCTCTCTCTTACAAATTTGGTATGATTGGATTATAACTGATTGGCATATTTAATTTACCTATAAGACCCTTGTACAGTGGTATCCCTATACCCAGGGCCTGTAAATTAAATGCTATTAGTGAGCCTGCAGCGCTGCTTGCGCCACCCACTGAAGTAGCCTGTCAACCCTATCTAAGGCCTGCTAGCGCAGGGCCTGTGTGCACAGTTTGCTGCCACAGGGACCTGGCATCTCAATTTACTTGCCAGGCCCAGAACTCCCCTTTTACTACATGGAAGTCACCCCTAAGGTATGCCCTAGCTAGCCCTTTGGGCAGGGTACCAGGTATGTAGAAGGAAGGACATGTGCCATGTAGCGTGGCCTGTCCTGGTAGTGACAAACAGCCTAACTTGGCGTCTCACTGCTGTGAGTGCTGCCTTCTCATAGGATTACTTTATCTGTGACAGGGTGTGTAACCCCAGCTCCTGTGGGGTGTCTGTGTCGAGGTGTGTAGTCCAAGCTCCTGTGGGGTGTCTGTGTCGGGGTGTGCAGTCCAAGCTCCTGTGGGAGTATCTGTGACGGGGTGTGCATTCCAAGCTGCTCTGGGGTGACTGTGACCGGGTGCGTAGCTCAAGCTCCTGTGGGGTGTCTGTGTCGGGGTGTGTAGTCGAAGCTCCTGTGGGGTGTCTGTGACGGGGTGTGTAGTCCAAGCTCCTGTGGGGTGTCTGTGATGGGGTGTGTAGCCCAAGCTCCTGTGGGGGTGTCTGTGACAGGGTGTGTAGTCCAAGCTCCCGTGGGGGGTCTGTGACGGGGTGTGTAGTCCAAGCTCCTGTGTGGTGTCTGTGACGGGTGTGTAGCCCAAGCTACTGTGGGGTTTCTGTGACCGGGTGTTTAGTCCAAGCTCCTGTGTGGTGTCTGTGACGGGGTGTGTAGTCCAAGCTCCTGTGGGGTGTCTGTGACTGGGTGTGTAGCCCAAGCTCCTGTGGCGTGTCTCTCACGGGGTGTGTAGTACAAGCTCCTGTTGGCTCTCTTTGACAGGGTGTGCAGCCCAGGCTCCTGTGGGGTGTCTGTGACGGGTGTGTAGCCGAAGCTCCTGTGGGGTGTCTGTGACAGGGTGTGTAGCACAAGCTCCTGTGGGGTGTCTGTGACTGGGTGTGTAGCGCAAGCTTATGTGGGGTGTCTGTGACTGGGTGTGCAGCAGAAGCTCCTGTGGGGTGTCTGTGATCGGGTGTGTAGCTGAAGCTCCTGTGGGGGTGTCTGTGTCCAGGTGTGTAGCCGAAGCTCCTGGGGGGTGTCTGTGACTGGGTGTGTAGCACAAGCTCCTGTGGGGGGGTCTGTGACTGGGTGTGTAGCCGAAGCTCCAGTGGGGGTGTGTAGGAAAGTACCATCTTGCCTGGCATGTTTCCCCCATATTTCACTGTATATATGTTGTTTTAGTTGTATGTGTCACTGGGACCCTGCCAGCCAGGGCCCCAGTGCTCATAAGTGTGCCCTGTATGTGTTACCTGTGTTATGACTAACTGTCTCACTGAGGCTCTGCTATCCAGAACCTCAGTGGTTATGCTCTCCCATTTCTTTCCAAATTGTCACTAACAGGCTAGTGACCAATTTCACCAATTTGCATTGGCATACTGGAACACCCTTATAATTCCCTAGTATATGGTACTGAGGTACCCAGGGTATTGGGGTTCCAGGAGATCCCTATGGGCTGCAGCATTTCTTGTGCCACCCATAGGGAGCTCTGACAATTCTTACACAGGCCTGCCACTGCAGCATGAGTGAAATAACGTCCACGTTATTTCACAGCCATTTACCACTGCACTTAAGTAACTTATAAGTCACCTATATGTCTAACCTTTACCTGGTAAAGGTTGGGTGCTAAGTTACTTAGTGTGTGGGCACCCTGGCACTAGCCAAGGTGCCCCCACATTGTTCAGGGCAAATTCCCCGGACTTTGTGAGTGCGGGGACACCATTACACGCGTGCACTATACATAGGTCACTACCTATGTATAGCTTCACAATGGTAACTCCGAATATGGCCATGTAACATGTCTAAGATCATGGAATTGCCCCCCCCCCAATGCCATCCTGGCATTGGTGAGACAATCCCATGATCCCACGGGTCTCTAGCACAGACCCGAGTACTGCCAAACTACCTTTCCCGGGGTTTCACTGCAGCTGCTGCTGCTGCCAACCCCTCAGACAGGTTTCTGCCCTCCTGGGGTCCAGCCAGGCTTGGCCCAGGAAGGCAGAACAAAGGACTTCCTCAGAGAGAGGGTGTTACACCCTCTCCCTTTGGAAAAACGTGTCAGGGCTGGGGAGGAGTAGCCTCCCCCAGCCTCTGGAAATGCTTTGATGGGCACAGATGGTGCCCATCTCTGCATAAGCCAGTCTACACCGGTTCAGGGATCCCCCAGCCCTGCTCTGGCGCGAAACTGGACAAAGGAAAGGGGAGTGACCACTCCCCTGACCTGCACCTCCCCTGGGAGGTGCCCAGAGCCCCTCCAGTGTGCTCCAGACCTCTGCCATCTTGGAAACAGAGGTGCTGCTGGCACACTGGACTGCTCTGAGTGGCCATGGCCAGCAGGTGACGTCAGAGACTCCTTCTGATAGGCTCCTTCAGGTGTTGCTAGCCTATCCTCTCTCCTAGTTAGCCAAACCTCCTTTTCTGGCTATTTAGGGTCTCTGCTTTGTGGAATTCCTTAGATAACGAATGCAAGAGCTCATCAGAGTTCCTCTGCATCTCTCTCTTCACCTTCTGCGAAGGAATCGACTGCTGACCGCGCTGGAAGCCTGCAAAACTGCAACAAAGTAGCAAAGACGACTACTGCGACCTTGTAACGCTGATCCTGCCGCCTTCTCGACTGTTTTCCTGGTGGTGCATGCTCTGGGGGTAGTCTGCCTCTTCTCTGCACTAGAAGCTCCAAAGAAATCTCCTGTGGGTCGACGGAATCTTCCCCCAGCAACCGCAGGCACCAAAGAACTGCATCACCGGTCCTCTGGGTCTCCTCTCAGCACGACGAGCGAGGTCCCTTGAACTCAGAAACTCTGTCCAAGTGACTCCCACAGTCCAGTGATTCTTCAGTCCAAGTTTGGTGGAGGTAAGTCCTTGCCTCCCCACGCTAGACTGCATTGCTGGGAACCGCGTGTTTTGCAGCTAGTCCGGCTCCTGTGCACTTTTCCAGGATTTCCTTTGTGCACAGCCAAGCCTGGGTCCCCAGCACTCTAACCTGCTGTGCACGACCTCCTGAGTTGTCCTCCAGCATCGTGGGACCCTCTTTTGTGACTTCAGGTGAGCTCCAGTTCACTCCACTTCGTAGTGCCTGTTCCGGCACTTCTGTGGGTGCTGCTTGCTTCTGAGTGAGCTCCTTGTCTTGCTGGACACCCCATCTTTCTCCTCACGCAATTGGCGACATCCTGGTCCCTCCTGGGCCACAGCAGCATCCAAAAACCCTAACCGCGACCCTTGCAGCTAGCAAGGCTTGTTTGTGGTCTTTCTGCACAAGAACACCTCTGCACGACTCTTCACGACGTGTGACATCCATCCTCCAAAGGGGAAGTTTCTAGCCCTTGTCGTTCTTGCAGAATCCACAGCTTCTACCATCCGGTGGCAGCTTCTTTGCACCCACAGCTGGCATTTCCTGGGCATCTGCCCACTCCCGACTTGATCGTGACTTTTGGACTTGGTCACCTTGTTCCACAGGTACTCTCGTCTGGAAATCCATCATTGTTGCATTGCTGGTGTTGGTCTTTCTTGCAGAATTCCCCTATCACGACTTCTGTGCTCTCTGGGGAACTTAGGTGCACTTTGCACCCACTTTTCAGGGTCTTGGGGTGGGCTATTTTTCTAACCCTCACTGTTTTCTTACAGTCCCAGCGACCCTCTACGAGCTCACATAGGTTTGGGGTCCATTCGTGGTTCGCATTCCACTTCTAGAGTATATGGTTTGTGTTGCCCCTATCCCTATGTGCTCCCCTTGCATTCTATTGTGACTATACATTGTTTGCACTGTTTTCTATTGCTATTACTGCATATTTTGGTATTGTGTACATATATCTTGTGTATATTTGCTATCCTCACACTGAGGGTACTCACTGAGATACTTTGGCATATTGTCATAAAAATAAAGTACCTTTATTTTTAGTATATCTGTGTATTGTGTTTTCCTATGATATTGTGCATATGACACTAGTGGTACTGTAGGAGCTTCACTCGTCTCCTAGTTCAGCCTAAGCTGCTCTGCTAAGCTACAATTTTCTATCAGCCTAAGCTGCTAGACACCCCTCTACACTAATAAGGGATACCTGGACCTGGTGCAGGGTGTAAGTACCCCTTGGTACTCACTACAAACCAGGCTAGCCTCCTACAGGGTGTCTGTGTCAGGGTGTATAGCCCAAGATCCTGTGGGGGTGTCTGTGATGGGGTGTGTAGTCCAAGCTCCCGTGGGGGGTCTGTGACGGGGTGTGTAGCACAAGCTCCTGGGGGTGTCTGTGTCAGGGTGTGTATTCCAAGCTCCTGTGGGGTGTCTGTGAGAGGGTGTGTAGTCCAAGCTCATGTGTGGTGTCTGTGACGGGGTGTGTAGTCCAAGCTCCTGTGGGTGGTCTGTGACAGGGTGTGTAGTCCAACCTCCTGTGCGGTGTCTGTGATGTGGTGTGTAGTCCAAGCTCCTGTGTGGTGTCTGTGACGGTGAGTGTAGCCCAAGCTCCTGTGGGAGGCCTGTGACGGTGTGTGTAGCCCAAGCTCCTGTGGGGTGTCTGTGACAGGTGTGTAGTCCAAGCTTCTGTGGGGGGTCTGTGACGGGGTGTGTACCCCAAGCTCCTGTGGCGGTGTCTGTGTCGGGGTGCGTAGTCCAAGCTCCTGTGCGGTGTCTGTGATGGGGTGTGTAGCCCAAACTCCTGTGTGGTGTCTGTGACGGGGTGTGTAGTCCAAGCTCCCGTGGGGGGTCTGTGACGGGGTGTGTAGCACAAGCTCCTGGGGGTGTCTGTGTCAGGGTGTGTATTCCAAGCTCCTGTGGAGTGTCTGTGAGAGGGTGTGTAGTCCAAACTCCTGTGTGGTGTCTGTGACAGGGTGTGTAGTCCAAGCTCCTGTGGGTGGTCTGTGACGGGGTGTGTAGTCCAAGCTCCTGTGCAGTGTCTGTGATGGGGTGTGTAGTCCAAGCTCGTGTGCGGTGTCTGTGATGGGGTTGTAGTCCAAGCTCCTGTGGGGGTTTCTGTGTTGGGCTGTGTAGTCCAAGCTCCTGTGCGGTGTCTGTGATGGGGTGTGTAGTCCAATCCCCTGTGCGGTGTCTGTGATGGGGTGTGTAGTCCAAGCTCCTGTGTGGTGTCTGTGATGGGGTGTGTGGTCCAAGCTCCTGTGGGGTGTCTGTGACGGGGTGTGTAGTCCAAGCTCCTGTGGGGTGTCTGTGAGAGGGTGTGTAGTCCAAGCTCCTGTGTGGTGTCTGTGACGGGGTGTGTGGTCCAAGCTCCTGTGGGGTGTCTGTGACGGGGTGTGTAGTCCAAGCTCCTGTGGGGGGTCTGTGATGGGGTGTGTAGTCCAAGCTCCTGTGGGGGGTCTGTGACTGGGTGTGTAGCCGAAGCTCCTGTGGGGGTGTCTGTGTAAGGGTGTATATCCCAAGCTCCTGTGGGGGTGTCTGTGTCGGGGTGTGTAGTCCAAGCTCCTGTGTGATGTCTGTGACGGGGTGTGTAGTCTAAGCTCCCGTGGGGGGTCTGTGATGGGGTGTGTAGCCTAAGCTCCTGTGGGGTGTCCTTGTCGTGGTGTGTAGTCCAAGCTCCTGTGGAGTGTCTTTGGCAGCGTGTGTAGTCCAAGCTCCTGTGGGGGTGTTTGTGTCGGGGTATGTAGCCCAAGCTCCTGTGGGGTGTCTGTGACTGGGTGTGTAGCACAAGCTCCTGTGGGGGTGTCTGTGTCCGGGTGTGTAGCACAAGCTCCTGTGGGGTGTCCATGTCGGGGTGTGTAGCCCAAGCTCCCGTGGGGTGTCTGTGACTGGGTGTGTAGCCGAAGCTCCTGTGGCGTGTCTCTCACGGGGTGTGTAGCACAAGCTCCTGTGGGCTGTCTGTGACTGGGTGTGTAGCACAAGCTCCTGTGGGGAGTCCATGTCGGGGTGTGTAGCCCAAGCTCCCGTGGGGTGTCTGTGACTGGGTGTGTAGTACAAGCTCCTGTGGAGTGTCTTTGGCAGCGTGTGTAGTCCAAGCTCCTGTGGGGGTGTTTGTGTCGGGGTATGTAGCCCAAGCTCCTGTGGGGTGTCTGTGACTGGGTGTGTAGCACAAGCTCCTGTGGGGGTGTCTGTGTCCGGGTGTGTAGCACAAGCTCCTGTGGGGTGTCCATGTCGGGGTGTGTAGCCCAAGCTCCCGTGGGGTGTCTGTGACTGGGTGTGTAGCCGAAGCTCCTGTGGCGTGTCTCTCACGGGGTGTGTAGCACAAGCTCCTGTGGGCTGTCTGTGACTGGGTGTGTAGCACAAGCTCCTGTGGGGAGTCCATGTCGCGGTGTGTAGCCCAAGCTCCCGTGGGGTGTCTGTGACTGGGTGTGTAGTACAAGCTCCTGTGGGCTGTCTGGTGTCTCTGACGGGGTGTGCAGCCCAGGCTCCTGTCTGGTGTCTCTGATGGGGTGTGCAGCCCAGGCTCCTGTGGGGTGTCTGTGACGGGGTGTGTAGCCGAAGCTCCTGTGGGGTGTCTGTGATAGGGTGTGTAGCACAAGCTCCTGTGTGGTGTCTGTGACGGGGTGTGTATTCCAAGCTCCTGTGGGGTGTCTGTGACTGGGTGTGTAGCAGAAGCTCCTGTGGGGTGTCTGTGATGGGGTGTGTAGCCGAAGCCCCCGTGTGGGTGTCTGTGTCGGGTGTGTAGCCCAAGCTCCTGTGGGGGTGTCTGTGATGGGGTGTGTAGCCCAAGCTGCTGTTGGGGGTCTGTGACGGGGTGTGTATCCCAAGCTCCTGTGGGGTGTCTGTGACAGGGTGTGTAGCCCAAGCTCCTGTGCGGTGTCTGTGATGGGGTGTGTAGCCCAAACTCCTGTGTGGTGTCTGTGATGGGGTGTGTAGTCCAAGCTCCCGTGGGGGGTCTGTGACGGGGTGTGTAGCACAAGCTCCTGGGGGTGTCTGTGTCAGGGTGTGTATTCCAAGCTCCTGTGGAGTGTCTGTGAGAGGTTGTTTAGTCCAAGCTCCTGTGTGGTGTCTGTGACAGGGTGTGTAGTCCAAGCTCCTGTGGGTGGTCTGTGACGGGGTGTGTAGTCCAAGCTCCTGTGCAGTGTCTGTGATGGGGTGTGTAGTCCAAGCTCGTGTGCGGTGTCTGTGATGGGGTTGTAGTCCAAGCTCCTGTGGGTGGTCTGTGACGGGGTGTGTAGCACAAGCTCCTGTGGGGGTTTCTGTGTTGGGCTGTGTAGTCCAAGCTCCTGTGCGGTGTCTGTGATGGGGTGTGTAGTCCAATCCCCTGTGTGGTGTCTGTGATGGGGTGTGTAGTCCAAGCTCCTGTGTGGTGTCTGTGATGGGGTGTGTGGTCCAAGCTCCTGAGGGGTGTCTGTGACAGGTGTGTAGTCCAAGCTTCTGCGGGGGGTCTGTGACAGGGTGTGTAGCCCAAGCTCCTGTGGGGGTGTCTGTGTCGGGGTGTGTAGTCCAAGCTTCTGTGCGGTGTCTGTGATGGGGTGTGTACCCAAACTCCTGTGTGGTGTCTGTGACGGGGTGTGTAGTCCAAGCTCCCATGGGGGGTCTGTGAGGGGGTGTGTAGCACAAGCTCCTGGGGTGTCTGTGTCAGGGTGTGTATTCCAAGCTCCTGTGGAGTGTCTGTGAGAGGATGTGTAGTCCAAGCTCCTGTGTGGTGTCTGTGACAGGGTGTGTAGTCCAAGCTCCTGTGGGTGGTCTGTGACGGGGTGTGTAGTCCAAGCTCCTGTGCAGTGTCTGTGATGGGGTGTGTAGTCCAAGCTCGTGTGCGGTGTCTGTGATGGGGTGTGTAGTCCAAGCTCCTGTGGGTGGTCTGTGACGGGGTGTGTAGCACAAGCTCCTGTGGGGGTTTCTGTGTCGGGCGGTGTAGTCCAAGCTCCTGTGCGGTGTCTGTGATGGGGTGTGTAGTCCAATCCCCTGTGCGGTGTCTGTGATGGGGTGTGTAGTCCAAGCTCCTGTGTGGTGTCTGTGATGGGGTGTGTGGTCCAAGCTCCTGTGAGGTGTCTGTGACGGGGTGTGTAGTCCAAGCTCCTGTGGGGTGTCTGTGACTGGGTGTGTAGCAGAAGCTCCTGTGGGGTGTCTGTGATGGGGTGTGTAGCCAAAGCTCCTGTGGGGTTGTCTGTGTCGGGTGTGTAGCCCAAGCTCCTGTGGGGGTGTCTGTGATGGGGTGTGCAGCCCAGGCTCCTGTCTGGTGTCTCTGACGGGGTGTGCAGCCCAGGCTCCTGCGGGGTGTCTGTGACGGGGTGTGTAGCCGAAGCTCCTGTGGGGTGTCTGTGATAGGGTGTGTAGCACAAGCTCCTGTGTGGTGTCTGTGACGGGGTGTGTATTCCAAGCTCCTGTGGGGTGTCTGTGACTGGGTGTGTAGCAGAAGCTCCTGTGGGGTGTCTGTGATGGGGTGTGTAGCCGAAGCTCCTGTGGGGTGTCTGTGTCGGGTGTGTAGCCCAAGCTCCTGTGGGGGTGTCTGTGATGGGGTGTGTAGCCCAAGCTGCTGTTGGGGGTCTGTGACTGGGTGTGTAGCCCAAGCTCCTGTGGGGTGTCTGTGATAGGGTGTGTAGCCCAAGCTCCTGTGCGGTGTCTGTGATGGGGTGTGTAGCCCAAACTCCTGTGTGGTGTCTGTGACGGGGTGTGTAGTCCAAGCTCTTGAGGGGGGTCTGTGACGGGGTGTGTAGCACAAGGTCCTGGGGGTGTCTGTGTCAGGGTGTGTATTCCAAGCTCATGTGGAGTGTCTGTGATAGGGTGTGTAGTCCAAGCTCCTGTGGGTGGTCTGTGACGGGGTGTGTAGTCCAAGCTCCTGTGCAGTGTCTGTGATGGGGTGTGTAGTCCAAGCTCCTGTGGGGGTGTCTGTGTCGGGGTGTGCAGCCCAAGCTCCTGTGGGGTGTCTGTGACTGGGTGTGTAGCACAAGCTCCTGTGGGGGTGTCTGTGTCCGGGTGTGTAGCACAAGCTCCTGTGGGGTTTCCATGTCGGGGTGTGTAGCCCAAGCTCCCGTGGGGTGTCTGTGACTGGGTGTGTAGCCGAAGCTCCTGTGGTGTGTCTCTCACGGGGTGTGTAGTACAAGCTCCTGTGGGCTGTCTTTGACGGGGTGTGCAGCCCAGGCTCCTGTCTGGTGTCTCTGACGGGGTGTGCAGCCCAGGCTCCTGTGGGGTGTCTGTGACGGGGTGTGTAGCCGAAGCTCCTGTGGGGTGTCTGTGATAGGGTGTGTAGCACAAGCTCTTGTGTGGTGTCTGTGACGGGGTTTGTATTCCAAGCTCCTGTGGGGTGTCTGTGACTGGGTGTGTAGCAGAAGCTCCTGTGGGGTGTCTGTGATGGGGTGTGTAGCCGAAGCTCCTGTGCGGTGTCTGTGTCGGGTGTGTAGACCAAGCTCCTGTGGGGGTGTCTGTGATGGGGTGTGTAGCCCAAGCTGCTGTTGGGGGTCTGTGACGGGGTGTGTAGCCCAAGCTCCTGTGGGGTGTCTGTGACAGGGTGTGTAGCCCAAGCTCCTGTGCGGTGTCTGTGATGGGGTGTGTATCCCAAACTCCTGTGTGGTGTCTGTGACGGGGTGTGTAGTCCAAGCTCCTGTGGGGGGTCTGTGACGGGGTGTGTAGCACAAGCTCCTGGGGGTGTCTGTGTCAGGGTGTGTAGTCCAAGCTCCTGTGGAGTGTCTGTGAGAGGGTGTTTAGTCCAAGCTCCTGTGTGGTGTCTGTGACAGGGTGTGTAGTCCAAGCTCCTGTGGGTGGTCTGTGACGGGGTGTGTAGTCCAAGCTCCTGTGGGGGTTTCTGTGTCGGGCTGTGTAGTCCAAGCTCCTGTGCGGTGTCTGTGATGGGGTGTGTAGTCCAATCCCCTGTGCGGTGTCTGTGATGGGGTGTGTAGTCCAAGCTCCTGTGTGGTGTCTGTGATGGGGTGTGTGGTCCAAGCTCCTGAGGGGTGTCTGTGACAGGTGTGTAGTCCAAGCTTCTGTGGGGGGTCTGTGACGGGGTGTGTAGCCCAAGCTCCTGTGGAGGTGTCTGTGTCGGGGTGTGTAGTCCAAGCTCCTGTGCGGTGTCTGTGATGGGGTGTGAAGCCCAAACTCCTGTGTGGTGTCTGTGACGGGGTGTGTATTCCAAGCTCCTGTGGGGTGTCTGTGACTGGGTGTGTAGCAGAAGCTCCTGTGGGGTGTCTGTGATGGGGTGTGTAGCCGAAGCTCCTGTGGGGTGTCTGTGTCGGGTGTGTAGCCCAAGCTCCTGTGGGGGTGTCTGTGATGGGGTGTGTAGCCCAAGCTGCTGTTGGGGGTCTGTGACGGGGTGTGTAGCCCAAGCTCCTGTGGGGTGTCTGTGACAGGGTGTGTAGCCCAAGCTCCTGTGCGGTGTCTGTGATGGGGTGTGTAGCCCAAACTCCTGTGTGGTGTCTGTGACGGGGTGTGTATTCCAAGCTCCCGTGGGGGGTCTGTGACGGGGTGTGTAGCACAAGGTCCTGGGGGTGTCTGTGAGAGGATGTGTAGTCCAAGCTCCTGTGTGGTGTCTGTGACAGGGTGTGTAGTCCAAGCTCCTGTGGGTGGTCTGTGACGGGGTGTGTAGTCCAAGCTCCTGTGCAGTGTCTGTGATGGGGTGTGTAGTCCAAGCTCGTGTGCGGTGTCTGTGATGGGGTGTGTAGTCCAAGCTCCTGTGGGTGGTCTGTGACGGGGTGTGTAGCACAAGCTCCTGTGGGGGTTTCTGTTTCGGGCTGTGTAGTCCAAGCTCCCGTGCGGTGTCTGTGATGGGGTGTGTAGTCCAATCCCCTGTGCGGTGTCTGTGATGGGGTGTGTAGTCCAAGCTCCTGTGTGGTGTCTGTGATGGGGTGTATGGTCCAAGCTCCTGTGGGGTGTCTGTGACGGGGTGTGTAGTCCAAGCTCCTGTGGGGTGTCTGTGACTGGGTGTGTAGCAGAAGCTCCTGTGGGGTGTCTGTGATGGGGTGTGTAGCCAAAGCTCCTGTGGGGTGTCTGTGTCGGGTGTGTATCCCAAGCTCCTGTGGGGGTGTCTGTGATGGGGTGTGCAGCCCAGGCTCCTGTCTGGTGTCTCTGACGGGGTGTGCAGCCCAGGCTCCTGCGGGGTGTCTGTGACGGGGTGTGTAGCCGAAGCTCCTGTGGGGTGTCTGTGATAGGGTGTGTAGCACAAGCTCCTGTGTGGTGTCTGTGACGGGGTGTGTATTCCAAGCTCCTGGGGGGGGTCTGTGACTGGGTGTGTAGCAGAAGCTCCTGTGGGGTGTCTGTGATGGGGTGTGTAGCCGAAGCTCCTGTGGGGTGTCTGTGTCGGGTGTGTAGCCCAAGCTCCTGTGGGGGTGTCTGTGATGGGGTGTGTAGCCCAAGCTGCTGTTGGGGGTCTGTGACGGGGTGTGTAGCCCAAGCTCCTGTGGGGTGTCTGTGACAGGGTGTGTAGCCCAAGCTCCTGTGCGGTGTCTGTGATGGGGTGTGTAGCCCAAACTCCTGTGTGGTGTCTGTGACGGGGTGTGTATTCCAAGCTCCCGTGGGGGGTCTGTGACGGGGTGTGTAGCACAAGGTCCTGGGGGTGTCTGTAAGAGGATGTGTAGTCGAAGCTCCTGTGTGGTGTCTGTGACAGGGTGTGTAGTCCAAGCTCCTGTGGGTGGTCTGTGACGGGGTGTGTAGTCCAAGCTCCTGTGCAGTGTCTGTGATGGGGTGTGTAGTCCAAGCTCCTGTGGGGGGTCTGTGACGGGGTGTGTAGCACAAGCTCCTGGGGGTGTCTGTGTCAGGGTGTGTAGTCCAAGCTCCTGTGGAGTGTCTGTGAGAGGGTGTTTAGTCCAAGCTCCTGTGTGGTGTCTGTGACAGGGTGTGTAGTCCAAGCTCCTGTGGGTGGTCTGTGACGGGGTGTGTAGTCCAAGCTCCTGTGGGGGTTTCTGTGTCGGGCTGTGTAGTCCAAGCTCCTGTGCGGTGTCTGTGATGGGGTGTGTAGTCCAATCCCCTGTGCGGTGTCTGTGATGGGGTGTGTAGTCCAAGCTCCTGTGTGGTGTCTGTGATGGGGTGTGTGGTCCAAGCTCCTGAGGGGTGTCTGTGACAGGTGTGTAGTCCAAGCTTCTGTGGGGGGTCTGTGACGGGGTGTGTAGCCCAAGCTCCTGTGGAGGTGTCTGTGTCGGGGTGTGTAGTCCAAGCTCCTGTGCGGTGTCTGTGATGGGGTGTGAAGCCCAAACTCCTGTGTGGTGTCTGTGACGGGGTGTGTATTCCAAGCTCCTGTGGGGTGTCTGTGACTGGGTGTGTAGCAGAAGCTCCTGTGGGGTGTCTGTGATGGGGTGTGTAGCCGAAGCTCCTGTGGGGTGTCTGTGTCGGGTGTGTAGCCCAAGCTCCTGTGGGGGTGTCTGTGATGGGGTGTGTAGCCCAAGCTGCTGTTGGGGGTCTGTGACGGGGTGTGTAGCCCAAGCTCCTGTGGGGTGTCTGTGACAGGGTGTGTAGCCCAAGCTCCTGTGCGGTGTCTGTGATGGGGTGTGTAGCCCAAACTCCTGTGTGGTGTCTGTGACGGGGTGTGTATTCCTAGCTCCCGTGGGGGGTCTGTGACGGGGTGTGTAGCACAAGGTCCTGGGTGTGTCTGTGAGAGGATGTGTAGTCCAAGCTCCTGTGTGGTGTCTGTGACAGGGTGTGTAGTCCAAGCTCCTGTGGGTGGTCTGTGACGGGGTGTGTAGTCCAAGCTCCTGTGCAGTGTCTGTGATGGGGTGTGTAGTCCAAGCTCGTGTGCGGTGTCTGTGATGGGGTGTGTAGTCCAAGCTCCTGTGGGTGGTCTGTGACGGGGTGTGTAGCACAAGCTCCTGTGGGGGTTTCTGTTTCGGGCTGTGTAGTCCAAGCTCCCGTGCGGTGTCTGTGTTGGGGTGTGTAGTCCAATCCCCTGTGCGTTGTCTGTGATGGGGTGTGTAGTCCAAGCTCCTGTGTGGTGTCTGTGATGGGGTGTATGGTCCAAGCTCCTGTGGGGTGTCTGTGACGGAGTGTGTAGTCCAAGCTCCTGTGGGGTGTCTGTGACTGGGTGTGTAGCAGAAGCTCCTGTGGGGTGTCTGTGATGGGGTGTGTAGCCAAAGCTCCTGTGGGGTGTCTGTGACTGGGTGTGTAGCAGAAGCTCCTGTGGGGGTGTCTGTGATGGGGTGTGCAGCCCAGGCTCCTGTCTGGTGTCTCTGACGGGGTGTGCAGCCCAGGCTCCTGCGGGGTGTCTGTGACGGGGTGTGTAGCCGAAGCTCCTGTGTGGTGTCTGTGACGGGGTGTGTAGTCCAAGCTCCCGTGGGGGGTCTGTGATGGGGTGTGTAGCACAAGCTCCTGGGGGTGTCTGTGTCAGGCTGTGTAGTCCAAGCTCCTGTGGAGTGTCTGTGAGAGGGTGTTTAGTCCAAGCTCCTGTGTGGTGTCTGTGACAGGGTGTGTAGTCCAAGCTCCTGTGGGTGGTCTGTGACGGGGTGTGTAGTCCAAGCTCCTGTGGGGGTTTCTGTGTCGGGCTGTGTAGTCCAAGCTCCTGTGCGGTGTCTGTGATGGGGTGTGTAGTCCAATCCCCTGTGCGGTGTCTGTGATGGGGTGTGTAGTCCAAGCTCCTGTGTGGTGTCTGTGATGGGGTGTGTGGTCCAAGCTCCTGAGGGGTGTCTGTGACAGGTGTGTAGTCCAAGCTTCTGTGGGGGGTCTGTGACGGGGTGTGTAGCCCAAGCTCCTGTGGAGGTGTCTGTGTCGGGGTGTGTAGTCCAAGCTCCTGTGCGGTGTCTGTGATGGGGTGTGAAGCCCAAACTCCTGTGTGGTGTCTGTGACGGGGTGTGTATTCCAAGCTCCTGTGGGGTGTCTGTGACTGGGTGTGTAGCAGAAGCTCCTGTGGGGTGTCTGTGATGGGGTGTGTAGCCGAAGCTCCTGTGGGGTGTCTGTGTCGGGTGTGTAGCCCAAGCTCCTGTGGGGGTGTCTGTGATGGGGTGTGTAGCCCAAGCTGCTGTTGGGGGTCTGTGACGGGGTGTGTAGCCCAAGCTCCTGTGGGGTGTCTGTGACAGGGTGTGTAGCCCAAGCTCCTGTGCGGTGTCTGTGATGGGGTGTGTAGCCCAAACTCCTGTGTGGTGTCTGTGACGGGGTGTGTATTCCAAGCTCCCGTGGGGGGTCTGTGACGGGGTGTGTAGCACAAGGTCCTGGGGGTGTCTGTGAGAGGATGTGTAGTCCAAGCTCCTGTGTGGTGTCTGTGACAGGGTGTGTAGTCCAAGCTCCTGTGGGTGGTCTGTGACGGGGTGTGTAGTCCAAGCTCCTGTGCAGTGTCTGTGATGGGGTGTGTAGTCCAAGCTCGTGTGCGGTGTCTGTGATGGGGTGTGTAGTCCAAGCTCCTGTGGGTGGTCTGTGACGGGGTGTGTAGCACAAGCTCCTGTGGGGGTTTCTGTTTCGGGCTGTGTAGTCCAAGCTCCCGTGCGGTGTCTGTGATGGGGTGTGTAGTCCAATCCCCTGTGCGGTGTCTGTGATGGGGTGTGTAGTCCAAGCTCCTGTGTGGTGTCTGTGATGGGGTGTATGGTCCAAGCTCCTGTGGGGTGTCTGTGACGGGGTGTGTAGTCCAAGCTCCTGTGGGGTGTCTGTGACTGGGTGTGTAGCAGAAGCTCCTGTGGGGTGTCTGTGATGGGGTGTGTAGCCAAAGCTCCTGTGGGGTGTCTGTGTCGGGTGTGTATCCCAAGCTCCTGTGGGGGTGTCTGTGATGGGGTGTGCAGCCCAGGCTCCTGTCTGGTGTCTCTGACGGGGTGTGCAGCCCATGCTCCTGCGGGGTGTCTGTGACGGGGTGTGTAGCCGAAGCTCCTGTGGGGTGTCTGTGATAGGGTGTGTAGCACAAGCTCCTGTGTGGTGTCTGTGACGGGGTGTGTATTCCAAGCTCCTGTGGGGTGTCTGTGACTGGGTGTGTAGCAGAAGCTCCTGTGGGGTGTCTGTGATGGGGTGTGTAGCCGAAGCTCCTGTGGGGTGTCTTTGTCGGGTGTGTAGCCCAAGCTCCTGTGGGGGTGTCTGTGATGGGGTGTGTAGCCCAAGCTGCTGTTGGGGGTCTGTGACGGGGTGTGTAGCCCAAGCTCCTGTGGGGTGTCTGTGACAGGGTGTGTAGCCCAAGCTCCTGTGCGGTGTCTGTGATGGGGTGTGTAGCCCAAACTCCTGTGTGGTGTCTGTGACGGGGTGTGTATTCCAAGCTCCCATGGGGGGTCTGTGACGGGGTGTGTAGCACAAGGTCCTGGGGGTGTCTGTAAGAGGATGTGTAGTCCAAGCTCCTGTGTGGTGTCTGTGACAGGGTGTGTAGTCCAAGCTCCTGTGGGTGGTCTGTGACGGGGTGTGTAGTCCAAGCTCCTGTGCAGTGTCTGTGATGGGGTGTGTAGTCCAAGCTCCTGTGGGGGGTCTGTGACGGGGTGTGTAGCACAAGCTCCTGGGGGTGTCTGTGTCAGGGTGTGTAGTCCAAGCTCCTGTGGAGTGTCTGTGAGAGGGTGTTTAGTCCAAGCTCCTGTGTGGTGTCTGTGACAGGGTGTGTAGTCCAAGCTCCTGTGGGTGGTCTGTGACGGGGTGTGTAGTCCAAGCTCCTGTGGGGGTTTCTGTGTCGGGCTGTGTAGTCCAAGCTCCTGTGCGGTGTCTGTGATGGGGTGTGTAGTCCAATCCCCTGTGCGGTGTCTGTGATGGGGTGTGTAGTCCAAGCTCCTGTGTGGTGTCTGTGATGGGGTGTGTGGTCCAAGCTCCTGAGGGGTGTCTGTGACAGGTGTGTAGTCCAAGCTTCTGTGGGGGGTCTGTGACGGGGTGTGTAGCCCAAGCTCCTGTGGAGGTGTCTGTGTCGGGGTGTGTAGTCCAAGCTCCTGTGCGGTGTCTGCGATGGGGTGTGAAGCCCAAACTCCTGTGTGGTGTCTGTGACGGGGTGTGTATTCCAAGCTCCTGTGGGGTGTCTGTGACTGGGTGTGTAGCAGAAGCTCCTGTGGGGTGTCTGTGATGGGGTGTGTAGCCGAAGCTCCTGTGGGGTGTCTGTGTCGGGTGTGTAGCCCAAGCTCCTGTGGGGGTGTCTGTGATGGGGTGTGTAGCCTAAGCTGCTGTTGGGGGTCTGTGACGGGGTGTGTAGCCCAAGCTCCTGTGGGGTGTCTGTGACAGGGTGTGTAGCCCAAGCTCCTGTGCGGTGTCTGTGATGGGGTGTGTAGCCCAAACTCCTGTGTGGTGTCTGTGACGGGGTGTGTATTCCAAGCTCCCGTGGGGGGTCTGTGACGGGGTGTGTAGCACAAGGTCCTGGGGGTGTCTGTGAGAGGATGTGTAGTCAAAGCTCCTGTGTGGTGTCTGTGACAGGGTGTGTAGTCCAAGCTCCTGTGGGTGGTCTGTGACGGGGTGTGTAGTCCAAGCTCCTGTGCAGTGTCTGTGATGGGGTGTGTAGTCCAAGCTCGTGTGCGGTGTCTGTGATGGGGTGTGTAGTCCAAGCTCCTGTGGGTGGTCTGTGACGGGGTGTGTAGCACAAGCTCCTGTGGGGGTTTCTGTTTCGGGCTGTGTAGTCCAAGCTCCCGTGCGGTGTCTGTGATGGGGTGTGTAGTCCAATCCCCTGTGCGATGTCTGTGATGGGGTGTGTAGTCCAAGCTCCTGTGTGGTGTCTGTGACTGGGTGTGTAGCAGAAGCTCCTGTGGGGTGTCTGTGATGGGATGTGTAGCCAAAGCTCCTGTGGGGTGTCTGTGACTGGGTGTGTAGCAGAAGCTCCTGTGGGGGTGTCTGTGATGGGGTGTGCAGCCCAGGCTCCTGTCTGGTGTCTCTGACGGGGTGTGCAGCCCAGGCTCCTGCGGGGTGTCTGTGACGGGGTGTGTAGCCGAAGCTCCTGTGGGGTGTCTGTGATAGGGTGTGTAGCACAAGCTCCTGTGTGGTGTCTGTGACGGGGTGTGTATTCCAAGCTCCTGTGGGGTGTCTGTGACTGGGTGTGTAGCAGAAGCTCCTGTGGGGTGTCTGTGATGGGGTGTGTAGCCGAAGCTCCTGTGGGGTGTCTGTGTCGGGTGTGTAGCCCAAGCTCCTGTGGGGGTGTCTGTGATGGGGTGTGTAGCCCAAGCTGCTGTTGGGGGTCTGTGACGGGGTGTGTAGCCCAAGCTCCTGTGGGGTGTCTGTGACAGGGTGTGTAGCCCAAGCTCCTGTGCGGTGTCTGTGATGGGGTGTGTAGCCCAAACTCCTGTGTGGTGTCTGTGACGGGGTGTGTATTCCAAGCTCCCGTGGGGGGTCTGTGACGGGGTGTGTAGCACAAGGTCCTGGGGGTGTCTGTAAGAGGATGTGTAGTCCAAGCTCCTGTGTGGTGTCTGTGACAGGGTGTGTAGTCCAAGCTCCTGTGGGTGGTCTGTGACGGGGTGTGTAGTCCAAGCTCCTGTGCAGTGTCTGTGATGGGGTGTGTAGTCCAAGCTCGTGTGCGGTGTCTGTGATGGGGTGTGTAGTCCAAGCTCCTGTGGGTGGTCTGTGACGGGGTGTGTAGCACAAGCTCCTGTGGGGGTTTCTGTTTCGGGCTGTGTAGTCCAAGCTCCCGTGCGGTGTCTGTGATGGGGTGTGTAGTCCAATCCCCTGTGCGGTGTCTGTGATGGGGTGTGTAGTCCAAGCTCCTGTGTGGTGTCTGTGATGGGGTGTATGGTCCAAGCTCCTGTGGGGTGTCTGTGACGGGGTGTGTAGTCCAAGCTCCTGTGGGGTGTCTGTGACTGGGTGTGTAGCAGAAGCTCCTGTGGGGTGTCTGTGATGGGGTGTGTAGCCAAAGCTCCTGTGGGGTGTCTGTGTCGGGTGTGTATCCCAAGCTCCTGTGGGGGTGTCTGTGATGGGGTGTGCAGCCCAGGCTCCTGTCTGGTGTCTCTGACGGGGTGTGCAGCCCAGGCTCCTGCGGGGTGTCTGTGACGGGGTGTGTAGCCGAAGCTCCTGTGGGGTGTCTGTGATAGGGTGTGTAGCACAAGCTCCTGTGGAGTGTCTGTGAGAGGGTGTTTAGTCCAAGCTCCTGTGTGGTGTCTGTGACAGGGTGTGTAGTCCAAGCTCCTGTGGGTGGTCTGTGACGGGGTGTGTAGTCAAAGCTCCTGTGGGGTGTCTGTGTCGGGTGTGTATCCCAAGCTCCTGTGGGGGTGTCTGTGATGGGGTGTGCAGCCCAGGCTCCTGTCTGGTGTCTCTGATGGGGTGTGTAGTCCAAGCTCCTGTGGGGGGTCTGTGACGGGGTGTGTAGCACAAGCTCCTGGGGGTGTCTGTGTCAGGGTGTGTAGTCCAAGCTCCTGTGGAGTGTCTGTGAGAGGGTGTTTAGTCCAAGCTCCTGTGTGGTGTCTGTGACAGGGTGTGTAGTCCAAGCTCCTGTGGGTGGTCTGTGACGGGGTGTGTAGTCCAAGCTCCTGTGGGGGTTTCTGTGTCGGGCTGTGTAGTCCAAGCTCCTGTGCGGTGTCTGTGATGGGGTGTGTAGTTCAATCCCCTGTGCGGTGTCTGTGATGGGGTGTGTAGTCCAAGCTCCTGTGTGGTGTCTGTGATGGGGTGTGTGGTCCAAGCTCCTGAGGGGTGTCTGTGACAGGTGTGTAGTCCAAGCTTCTGTGGGGGGTCTGTGACGGGGTGTGTAGCCCAAGCTCCTGTGGAGGTGTCTGTGTCGGGGTGTGTAGTCCAAGCTCCTGTGCGGTGTCTGCGATGGGGTGTGAAGCCCAAACTCCTGTGTGGTGTCTGTGACGGGGTGTGTATTCCAAGCTCCTGTGGGGTGTCTGTGACTGGGTGTGTAGCAGAAGCTCCTGTGGGGTGTCTGTGATGGGGTGTGTAGCCGAAGCTCCTGTGGGGTGTCTGTGTCGGGTGTGTAGCCCAAGCTCCTGTGGGGGTGTCTGTGATGGGGTGTGAAGCCTAAGCTGCTGTTGGGGGTCTGTGACGGGGTGTGTAGCCCAAGCTCCTGTGGGGTGTCTGTGACAGGGTGTGTAGCCCAAGCTCCTGTGCGGTGTCTGTGATGGGGTGTGTAGCCCAAACTCCTGTGTGGTGTCTGTGACGGGGTGTGTATTCCAAGCTCCCGTGGGGGGTCTGTGACGGGGTGTGTAGCACAAGGTCCTGGGGGTGTCTGTGAGAGGATGTGTAGTCCAAGCTCCTGTGTGGTGTCTGTGACAGGGTGTGTAGTCCAAGCTCCTGTGGGTGGTCTGTGACGGGGTGTGTAGTCCAAGCTCCTGTGCAGTGTCTGTGATGGGGTGTGTAGTCCAAGCTCGTGTGCGGTGTCTGTGATGGGGTGTGTAGTCCAAGCTCCTGTGGGTGGTCTGTGACGGGGTGTGTAGCACAAGCTCCTGTGGGGGTTTCTGTTTCGGGCTGTGTAGTCCAAGCTCCCGTGCGGTGTCTGTGATGGGGTGTGTAGTCCAATCCCCTGTGCGGTGTCTGTGATGGGGTGTGTAGTCCAAGCTCCTGTGTGGTGTCTGTGACTGGGTGTGTAGCAGAAGCTCCTGTGGGGTGTCTGTGATGGGGTGTGTAGCCAAAGCTCCTGTGGGGTGTCTGTGACTGGGTGTGTAGCAGAAGCTCCTGTGGGGGTGTCTGTGATGGGGTGTGCAGCCCAGGCTCCTGTCTGGTGTCTCTGACGGGGTGTGCAGCCCAGGCTCCTGCGGGGTGTCTGTGACGGGGTGTGTAGCCGAAGCTCCTGTGGGGTGTCTGTGATAGGGTGTGTAGCACAAGCTCCTGTGTGGTGTCTGTGACGGGGTGTGTATTCCAAGCTCCTGTGGGGTGTCTGTGACTGGGTGTGTAGCAGAAGCTCCTGTGGGGTGTCTGTGATGGGGTGTGTAGCCGAAGCTCCTGTGGGGTGTCTGTGTCGGGTGTGTAGCCCAAGCTCCTGTGGGGGTGTCTGTGATGGGGTGTGTAGCCCAAGCTGCTGTTGGGGGTCTGTGACGGGGTGTGTAGCCCAAGCTCCTGTGGGGTGTCTGTGACAGGGTGTGTAGCCCAAGCTCCTGTGCGGTGTCTGTGATGGGGTGTGTAGCCCAAACTCCTGTGTGGTGTCTGTGACGGGGTGTGTATTCCAAGCTCCCGTGGGGGGTCTGTGACGGGGTGTGTAGCACAAGGTCCTGGGGGTGTCTGTAAGAGGATGTGTAGTCCAAGCTCCTGTGTGGTGTCTGTGACAGGGTGTGTAGTCCAAGCTCCTGTGGGTGGTCTGTGACGGGGTGTGTAGTCCAAGCTCCTGTGCAGTGTCTGTGATGGGGTGTGTAGTCCAAGCTCGTGTGCGGTGTCTGTGATGGGGTGTGTAGTCCAAGCTCCTGTGGGTGGTCTGTGACGGGGTGTGTAGCACAAGCTCCTGTGGGGGTTTCTGTTTCGGGCTGTGTAGTCCAAGCTCCCGTGCGGTGTCTGTGATGGGGTGTGTAGTCCAATCCCCTGTGCGGTGTCTGTGATGGGGTGTGTAGTCCAAGCTCCTGTGTGGTGTCTGTGATGGGGTGTATGGTCCAAGCTCCTGTGGGGTGTCTGTGACGGGGTGTGTAGTCCAAGCTCCTGTGGGGTGTCTGTGACTGGGTGTGTAGCAGAAGCTCCTGTGGGGTGTCTGTGATGGGGTGTGTAGCCAAAGCTCCTGTGGGGTGTCTGTGTCGGTGTGTATCCCAAGCTCCTGTGGGGGTGTCTGTGATGGGGTGTGCAGCCCAGGCTCCTGTCTGGTGTCTCTGACGGGGTGTGCAGCCCAGGCTCCTGCGGGGTGTCTGTGACGGGGTGTGTAGCCGAAGCTCCTGTGGGGTGTCTGTGATAGGGTGTGTAGCACAAGCTCCTGTGTGGTGTCTGTGACGGGGTGTGTATTCCAAGCTCCTGTGGGGTGTCTGTGACTGGCTGTGTAGCAGAAGCTCCTGTGGGGTGTCTGTGATGGGGTGTGTAGCCGAAGCTCCTGTGGGGTGTCTGTGTCGGGTGTGTAGCCCAAGCTCCTGTGGGGGTGTCTGTGATGGGGTGTGTAGACCAAGCTGCTGTTGGGGGTCTGTGACGGGGTGTGTAGCCCAAGCTCCTGTGGGGTGTCTGTGACAGGGTGTGTAGCCCAAGCTCCTTTGCGATGTCTGTGATGGGGTGTGTAGCCCAAACTCCTGTGTGGTGTCTGTGACGGGGTGTGTAGTCCAAGCTCTTGTGGGGGGTCTGTGACGGGGTGTGTAGCACAAGGTCCTGGGGGTGTCTGTGTCAGGGTGTGTATTCCAAGCTCATGTGGAGTGTCTGTGATAGGGTGTGTAGTCCAAGCTCCTGTGGGTGGTCTGTGACGGGGTGTGTAGTCCAAGCTCCTGTGCAGTGTCTGTGATGGGGTGTGTAGTCCAAGCTCCTGTGGGGGTGTCTGTGTCGGGGTGTGTAGCCCAAGCTCCTGTGGGGTGTCTGTGACTGGGTGTGTAGTACAAGCTCCTGTGGGGGTGTCTGTGTCCGGGTGTGTAGCACAAGCTCCTGTGGGGTGTCCATGTCGGGGTGTGTAGCCCAAGCTCCCGTGGGGTGTCTGTGACTGGGTGTGTAGCCGAAGCTCCTGTGGTGTGTCTCTCACGGGGTGTGTAGTACAAGCTCCTGTGGGCTGTCTTTGACGGGGTGTGCAGCCCAGGCTCCTGTCTGGTGTCTCTGACGGGGTGTGCAGCCCAGGCTCCTGTGGCGTGTCTGTGACGGGGTGTGTAGCCGAAGCTCCTGTGGGGTGTCTGTGATAGGGTGTTTAGCACAAGCTCCTGTGTGGTGTCTGTGACGGGGTGTGTATTCCAAGCTCCTGTGGGGTGTCTGTGACTGGGTGTGTAGCAGAAGCTCCTGTGTGGTGTCTGTGATGGGGTGTGTAGCCGAAGCTCCTGTGGGGTGTCTGTGTCGGGTGTGTAGCCCAAGCTCCTGTGGGGGTGTCTGTTATGGGGTGTGTAGCCCAAGCTGCTGTTGGGGGTCTGTGACGGGGTGTGTAGCCCAAGCTCCTATGGGGTGTCTGTGACAGGGTGTGTAGCCCAAGCTCCTGTGCGGTGTCTGTGATGGGGTGTGTAGCCCAAACTCCTGTGTGGTGTCTGTGACGGGGTGTGTAGTCCAAGCTCCCGTGGGGGGTCTGTGATGGGGTGTGTAGCACAAGCTCCTGGGGGTGTCTGTGTCAGGGTGTGTAGTCCAAGCTCCTGTGGAGTGTCTGTGAGAGGGTGTTTAGTCCAAGCTCCTGTGTGGTGTCTGTGACAGGGTGTGTAGTCCAAGCTCCTGTGGGTGGTCTGTGACGGGGTGTGTAGTCCAAGCTCCTGTGGGGGTTTCTGTGTCGGGCTGTGTAGTCCAAGCTCCTGTGCGGTGTCTGTGATGGGGTGTGTAGTCCAATCCCCTGTGCGGTGTCTGTGATGGGGTGTGTAGTCCAAGCTCCTGTGTGGTGTCTGTGATGGGGTGTGTGGTCCAAGCTCCTGAGGGGTGTCTGTGACAGGTGTGTAGTCCAAGCTTCTGTGGGGGGTCTGTGACGGGGTGTGTAGCCCAAGCTCCTGTGGAGGTGTCTGTGTCGGGGTGTGTAGTCCAAGCTCCTGTGCGGTGTCTGTGATGGGGTGTGTAGCCCAAACTCCTGTGTGGTGTCTGTGACAGGGTGTGTAGCCCAAGCTCCTGTGCGGTGTCTGTGATGGGGTGTGTAGCCCAAACTCCTGTGGGGTGTCTGTGTCGGGTGTGTATCCCAAGCTCCTGTGGGGGTGTCTGTGATGGGGTGTGCAGCCCAGGCTCCTGTCTGGTGTCCCTGATGGGGTGTGCAGCCCAGGCTCCTGCGGGGTGTCTGTGACGGGGTGTGTAGCCGAAGCTCCTGTGGGGTGTCTGTGATAGGGTGTGTAGCACAAGCTCCTGTGTGGTGTCTGTGACGGGGTGTGTATTCCAAGCTCCCGTGGGGTGTCTGTGACTGGGTGTGTAGCAGAAGCTCCTGTGGGGTGTCTGTGATGGGGTGTGTAGCCGAAGCTCCTGTGGGGTGTCTGTGTCGGGTGTGTAGCCCAAGCTCCTGTGGGGGTGTCTGTGATGGGGTGTGTAGCCCAAGCTGCTGTTGGGGGTCTGTGACGGGGTGTGTAGCCCAAGCTCCTGTGGGGTGTCTGTGACAGGGTGTGTAGCCCAAGCTCCTGTGCGGTGTCTGTGATGGGGTGTGTAGCCCAAACTCCTGTGTGGTGTCTGTGACGGGGTGTGTAGTCCAAGCTCTTGTGGGGGGTCTGTGACGGGGTGTGTAGCACAAGGTCCTGGGGGTGTCTGTGTCAGGGTGTGTATTCCAAGCTCATGTGGAGTGTCTGTGATAGGGTGTGTAGTCCAAGCTCCTGTGGGTGGTCTGTGACGGGATGTGTAGTCCAAGCTCCTGTGCAGTGTCTGTGATGGGGTGTGTAGTCCAAGCTCCTGTGGGGGTGTCTGTGTCGGGGTGTGTAGCCCAAGCTCCTGTGGGGTGTCTGTGACTGGGTGTGTAGTACAAGCTCCTGTGGGGGTGTCTGTGTCCGGGTGTGTAGCACAAGCTCCTGTGGGGTGTCCATGTCGGGGTGTGTAGCCCAAGCTCCCGTGGGGTGTCTGTGACTGGGTGTGTAGCCGAAGCTCCTGTGGTGTGTCTCTCACGGGGTGTGTAGTACAAGCTCCTGTGGGCTGTCTTTGACGGGGTGTGCAGCCCAGGCTCCTGTCTGGTGTCTCTGACGGGGTGTGCAGCCCAGGCTCCTGTGGGGTGTCTGTGACGGGGTGTGTAGCCGAAGCTCCTGTGGGGTGTCTGTGATAGGGTGTTTAGGACAAGCTCCTGTGTGGTGTCTGTGACGGGGTGTGTATTCCAAGCTCCTGTGGGGTGTCTGTGACTGGGTGTGTAGCAGAAGCTCCTGTGGGGTGTCTGTGATGGGGTGTGTAGCCAAAGCTCCTGTGGGGTGTCTGTGTCGGGTGTGTAGCCCAAGCTCCTGTGGGGGTGTCTGTTATGGGGTGTGTAGCCCAAGCTGCTGTTGGGGGTCTGTGACGGGGTGTGTAGCCCAAGCTCCTGTGGGGTGTCTGTGACAGGGTGTGTAGCCCAAGCTCCTGTGCGGTGTCTGTGATGGGGTGTGTAGCCCAAACTCCTGTGTGGTGTCTGTGACGGGGTGTGTAGTCCAAGCTCCCGTGGGGGGTCTGTGACGGGGTGTGTAGCACAAGCTCCTGGGGGTGTCTGTGTCAGGGTGTGTAGTCCAAGCTCCTGTGGAGTGTCTGTGAGAGGGTGTTTAGTCCAAGCTCCTGTGTGGTGTCTGTGACAGGGTGTGTAGTCCAAGCTCCTGTGGGTGGTCTGTGACGGGGTGTGTAGTCCAAGCTCCTGTGGGGGTTTCTGTGTCGGGCTGTGTAGTCCAAGCTCCTGTGCGGTGTCTGTGATGGGGTTTGTAGTCCAATCCCCTGTGCGGTGTCTGTGATGGGGTGTGTAGTCCAAGCTCCTGTGTGGTGTCTGTGATGGGGTGTGTGGTCCAAGCTCCTGAGGGGTGTCTGTGACAGGTGTGTAGTCCAAGCTTCTGTGGGGGGTCTGTGACGGGGTGTGTAGCCCAAGCTCCTGTGGAGGTGTCTGTGTCGGGGTGTGTAGTCCAAGCTCCTGTGCGGTGTCTGTGATGGGGTGTGTAGCCCAAACTCCTGTGTGGTGTCTGTGACGGGGTGTGTATTCCAAGCTCCTGTGGGGTGTCTGTGACTGGGTGTGTAGCAGAAGCTCCTGTGGGGTGTCTGTGATGGGGTGTGTAGCCGAAGCTCCTGTGGGGTGTCTGTGTCGGGTGTGTAGCCCAAGCTCCTGTGGGGGTGTCTGTGATGGGGTGTGTAGCCCAAGCTGCTGTTGGGGGTCTGTGACGGGGTGTGTAGCACAAGCTCCTGTGGGGTGTCTGTGACAGGGTGTGTAGCCCAAGCTCCTGTGCGGTGTCTGTGATGGGGTGTGTAGCCCAAACTCCTGTGTGGTGTCTGTGACGGGGTGTGTATTCCAAGCTCCCGTGGGGGGTCTGTGACGGGGTGTGTAGCACAAGCTCCTGGGGGTGTCTGTGAGAGGATGTGTAGTCCAAGCTCCTGTGTGGTGTCTGTGACAGGGTGTGTAGTCCAAGCTCCTGTGGGTGGTCTGTGACGGGATGTGTAGTCCAAGCTCCTGTGCAGTGTCTGTGATGGGGTGTGTAGTCCAAGCTCGTGTGTGGTGTCTGTGATGGGGTGTGTAGTCCAAGCTCCTGTGGGTGGTCTGTGACGGGGTGTGTAGCACAAGCTCCTGTGGGGGTTTCTGTGTCGGGCTGTGTAGTCCAAGCTCCCGTGCGGTGTCTGTGATGGGGTGTGTAGTCCAATCCCCTGTGCGGTGTCTGTGATGGGGTGTGTAGTCCAAGCTCCTGTGTGGTGTCTGTGATGGGGTGTATGGTCCAAGCTCCTGTGGGGTGTCTGTGACGGGGTGTGTAGTCCAAGCTCCTGTGGGGTGTCTGTGACTGGGTGTGTAGCAGAAGCTCCTGTGGGGTGTCTGTGATGGGGTGTGTAGCCGAAGCTCCTGTGGGGTGTCTGTGTCGGGTGTGTAGCCCAAGCTCCTGTGGGGGTGTCTGTGATGGGGTGTGCAGCCCAGGCTCCTGTCTGGTGTCTCTGACGGGGTGAGCAGCCCAGGCTCCTGCGGGGTGTCTGTGACGGGGTGTGTAGCTGAAGCTCCTGTGGGGTGTCTGTGATAGGGTGTGTAGTCCAAGCTCCTGTGGGTGGTCTGTGACGGGGTGTGTAGTCCAAGCTCCTGTGCAGTGTCTGTGATGGGGTGTGTAGTCCAAGCTCCTGTGGGGGTGTCTGTGTCGGGGTGTGTAGCCCAAGCTCCTGTGGGGTGTCTGTGACTGGGTGTGTAGTACAAGCTCCTGTGGGGGTGTCTGTGTCCGGGTGTGTAGCACAAGCTCCTGTGGGGTGTCCATGTCGGGGTGTGTAGCCCAAGCTCCCGTGGGGTGTCTGTGACTGGGTGTGTAGCCGAAGCTCCTGTGGTGTGTCTCTCACGGGGTGTGTAGTACAAGCTCCTGTGGGCTGTCTTTGACGGGGTGTGCAGCCCAGGCTCCTGTCTGGTGTCTCTGACGGGGTGTGCAGCCCAGGCTCCTGTGGGGTGTCTGTGACGGGGTGTGTAGCCGAAGCTCCTGTGGGGTGTCTGTGATAGGATGTTTAGCACAAGCTCCTGTGTGGTGTCTGTGACGGGGTGTGTATTCCAAGCTCCTGTGGGGTGTCTGTGACTGGGTGTGTAGCAGAAGCTCCTGTGGGGTGTCTGTGATGGGGTGTGTAGCCGAAGCTCCTGTGGGGTGTCTGTGTCGGGTGTGTAGCCCAAGCTCCTGTGGGGGTGTCTGTTATGGGGTGTGTAGCCCAAGCTGCTGTTGGGGGTCTGTGACGGGGTGTGTAGCCCAAGCTCCTGTGGGGTGTCTGTGACAGGGTGTGTAGCCCAAGCTCCTGTGCGGTGTCTGTGATGGGGTGTGTAGCCCAAACTCCTGTGTGGTGTCTGTGACGGGGTGTGTAGTCCAAGCTCCCGTGGGGGGTCTGTGACGGGGTGTGTAGCACAAGCTCCTGGGGGTGTCTGTGTCAGGGTGTGTAGTCCAAGCTCCTGTGGAGTGTCTGTGAGAGGGTGTTTAGTCCAAGCTCCTGTGCGGTGTCTGTGACAGGGTGTGTAGTCCAAGCTCCTGTGGGTGGTCTGTGACGGGGTGTGTAGTCCAAGCTCCTGTGGGGGTTTCTGTGTCGGGCTGTGTAGTCCAAGCTCCTGTGCGGTGTCTGTGATGGGGTGTGTAGTCCAATCCCCTGTGCGGTGTCTGTGATGGGGTGTGTAGTCCAAGCTCCTGTGTGGTGTCTGTGATGGGGTGTGTGGTCCAAGCTCCTGAGGGGTGTCTGTGACAGGTGTGTAGTCCAAGCTTCTGTGGGGGGTCTGTGACGGGGTGTGTAGCCCAAGCTCCTGTGGAGGTGTCTGTGTCGGGGTGTGTAGTCCAAGCTCCTGTGCGGTGTCTGTGATGGGGTGTGTAGCCCAAACTCCTGTGTGGTGTCTGTGACGGGGTGTGTATTCCAAGCTCCTGTGGGGTGTCTGTGACTGGGTGTGTAGCAGAAGCTCCTGTGGGGTGTCTGTGATGGGGTGTGTAGCCGAAGCTCCTGTGGGGTGTCTGTGTCGGGTGTGTAGCCCAAGCTCCTGTGGGGGTGTCTGTGATGGGGTGTGTAGCCCAAGCTGCTGTTGGGGGTCTGTGACGGGGTGTGTAGCACAAGCTCCTGTGGGGTGTCTGTGACAGGGTGTGTAGCCCAAGCTCCTGTGCGGTGTCTGTGATGGGGTGTGTAGCCCAAACTCCTGTGTGGTGTCTGTGACGGGGTGTGTATTCCAAGCTCCCGTGGGGGGTCTGTGACGGGGTGTGTAGCACAAGCTCCTGGGGGTGTCTGTGAGAGGATGTGTAGTCCAAGCTCCTGTGTGGTGTCTGTGACAGGGTGTGTAGTCCAAGCTCCTGTGGGTGGTCTGTGACGGGATGTGTAGTCCAAGCTCCTGTGCAGTGTCTGTGATGGGGTGTGTAGTCCAAGCTCGTGTGCGGTGTCTGTGATGGGGTGTGTAGTCCAAGCTCCTGTGGGTGGTCTGTGACGGGGTGTGTAGCACAAGCTCCTGTGGGGGTTTCTGTGTCGGGCTGTGTAGTCCAAGCTCCCGTGCGGTGTCTGTGATGGGGTGTGTAGTCCAATCCCCTGTGCGGTGTCTGTGATGGGGTGTGTAGTCCAAGCTCCTGTGTGGTGTCTGTGATGGGGTGTATGGTCCAAGCTCCTGTGGGGTGTCTGTGACGGGGTGTGTAGTCCAAGCTCCTGTGGGGTGTCTGTGACTGGGTGTGTAGCAGAAGCTCCTGTGGGGTGTCTGTGATGGGGTGTGTAGCCGAAGCTCCTGTGGGGTGTCTGTGTCGGGTGTGTAGCCCAAGCTCCTGTGGGGGTGTCTGTGATGGGGTGTGCAGCCCAGGCTCCTGTCTGGTGTCTCTGACGGGGTGAGCAGCCCAGGCTCCTGCGGGGTGTCTGTGACGGGGTGTGTAGCTGAAGCTCCTGTGGGGTGTCTGTGATAGGGTGTGTAGCACAAGCTCCTGTGTGGTGTCTGTGACGGGGTGTGTATTCCAAGCTCCTGTGGGGTGTCTGTGACTGGGTGTGTAGCAGAAGCTCCTGTGGGGTGTCTGTGATGGGGTGTGTAGCCGAAGCTCCTGTGGGGTGTCTGTGTCGGGTGTGTAGCCCATGCTCCTGTGGGGTGTCTGTGATGGGGTGTGTAGCCGAAGCTCCTGTGGGGTGTCTGTGTCAGGGTGTGTATTCCAAGCTCCTGTGGACTGTCTGTGACAGGGTGTGTAGTCCAAGCTCCTCTGGGTGGTCTGTGACGGGTGTGTAGTCCAAGCTCCTGTGCCGTGTCTGTGATGGGGTGTGTAGTCCAAGCTTGTGTGCGGTGTCTGTGATGGGGTGTGTAGTCCAAGCTCCTGTGGGTGGTCTGTGACGGGGTGTGTAGCACAAGCTCCTGTGGGGGTTTCTGTGTCGGGCTGTGTAGTCCAAGCTCCTGTGCGGTGTCTGTGATGGGGTGTGAGGTCCAATCCCCTGTGCGGTGTCTGTGATGGGGTGTGTAGTCCAAGCTCCTGTGGGGTGTCTGTGACGGGGTGTGTAGTCCAAGCTCCTGTGGGGTGTCTGTGAGAGGGTGTGTAGTCCAAGCTCCTGTGTGGTGTCTGTGACGGGGTGTGTGGTCCAAGCTCCTGTGGGGTGTCTGTGACGGGGTGTGTAGTCCAAGCTCCTGTGGGGGATCTGTGATGGGGTGTGTAGTCCAAGCTCCTGTGGGGGGTCTGTGACTGGGTGTGTAGCCAAAGATCCTGTGGGGGTGTCTGTGTAAGGGTGTATAGCCCAAGCTCCTGTGGGGGTGTCTGTGTAAGGGTGTATAGCCCAAGCTCCTGTTGGTTGTGTCTGTGTCGGGGTGTGTAGTCCAAGCTCCTGTGTGATATCTGTGACGGGGTGTGTAGTCCAAGCTCCAGTGGGGGGTCTGTGACGGGGTGTGTAGCACAAGCTCCTGGGGGTGTCCGTGATGGGGTGTGTAGCCTAAGCTCCTGTGGGGTGTCTGTGACAGTTTGGGGAGCCCTAGCTCCTGTGGGGTGTCCTTGTCGTGGTGTGTAGTCCAAGCTCCTGTGGAGTGTCTTTGGCAGCGTGTGTAGTCCAAGCTCCTGTGGGGGTGTTTGTGTCGGGGTCTGTAGCCCAAGCTCCTGTGGGGTGTCTGTGACTGGGTGTGTAGCACAGGCTCCTGTGGGGAGTCCATGTCGGGGTGTGTAGCTCAAGCTCCCGTGGGGTGTCTGTGACTGGGTGTGTAGTACAAGCTCCTGTGGGCTGTCTGGTGTCTCTGACGGGGTGTGCAGCCCAGGCTCCTGTCTGGTGTCTCTGACGGGGTGTGCAGCCCAGGCTCCTGTGGGGTGTCTGTGACAGGGTGTGTAGCCGAACCTCCTGTGGGGTGTCTGTGATAGGGTGTGTAGCACAAGCTCCTGTGGGGTGTCTGTGACGGGGTGTGTATTAAAAGCTCCTGTGGGGTGTCTGTGACTGGGTGTGTAGCAGAAGCTCCTGTGGGGTGTCGTTGATGGGGGGTGTAGCCGAAGCTCCTGTGGGGTGTCTGTGTCGGGTGTGTAGCCCAAGCTCCTGTGGGGGTGTCTGTTATGGGGTGTGTAGCCCAAGCTGCTGTTGGGGGTCTGTGACGGGGTGTGTAGCCCAAGCTCCTGTGGGGTGTCTGTGACAGGGTGTGTAGCCCAAGCTCCTGTGGCGTGTCTCTCACAGGGTGT
This sequence comes from Pleurodeles waltl, assembly GCF_031143425.1. NCBI lineage: Eukaryota > Metazoa > Chordata > Amphibia > Caudata > Salamandridae > Pleurodeles > Pleurodeles waltl. The sequence continues at coordinate 1,870,213,013 of NC_090444.1, read as the reverse complement.
GTAGTACAAGCTCCTGTTGGCTGTCTTTGATGGGGTGTGCAGCCCAGGCTCCTGTGGGGTGTCTGTGACGGGTGTGTAGCCGAAGCTCCTGTTGGGTGTCTGTGACAGGGTGTGTAGCACAAGCTCCTGTGGGGTGTCTGTGACTGGGTGTGTAGCGCAAGCTCATGTGGGGTGTCTGTGACTGGGTGTGTAGCAGAAGCTCCTGTGGGGTGTCTGTGATGGGGTGTGTAGCTGAAGCTCCTGTGGGATGTCTGTGATGGGGTGTGCAGCGGAAGCTCCTGTGGGGGTGTCTGTGTCCGGGTGTGTAGCCGAAGCTCCTGGGGGGTGTCTGTGACTGGGTGTGTAGCACAAGCTCCTGTGGGGGGGTCTGTGACTGGGTGTGTAGACGAAGCTCCAGTGGGGGTATCTGTGTCAGGGTGTATAGCCCAAGATCCTGTGGGGTGTCTGTGACGAGGTGTGTAGTCCAAGCTCCCGTGGGGGGTCTGTGACAGGGTGTGTAGCACAAGCTCCTGGGGTGTCCGTGTCAGGGTGTGTATTCCAAGCTCCTGTGCAGTGTCTGTGACGGGGTGTGTAGTCCAAGCTCCTGCGCGGTGTCTGCGATGGGGTGTGTAGTCCAAGCTCCTGTGTGGTGTCTGTGACAGGTGTGTAGTCCAAGCTCCTGTGGGGGGTCTGTGACGGGGTGTGTAGCCCAAGCTCCTGTGGGGGGTCTGTGACGGGGTGTGTAGCCCAAGCTCCTGTGGGGTGTCTGTGACGGGGTGTGTAGTCCAAGCTCCTGTGCGGTGTCTGTGACATGGTGTGTAGGCCAAGCTCCTGTGAGGTGTCTGCAACAGTGAGGGAGGAAGCTCCCCTAACCCATGACCAGCCCAAGGGTACCGTCCCTAGGTTGGAGAACCAGGTCCAGGGTAGCTCCATTGACCTGGAGGTGGAGAAGGCTGTCCCCAGTCTCTCTACCATTACTTCTGGGGGTATCACTCCTGATGGGAGGGTGCGAACTCTAGAAGGAGGGGCAGGAGGAGGAAAGGCTCTTTCCTGACCCCAGCTCAGCCGGTGGGGAAGGACCCTGAGTTGGGAGACCAGTTACAGGGGGGCTCCTCTGAACTGGTGGGTGAGCTGACCAGGACGACTGTAACAAGCATCCTGGCAGTTCTGGATTCTGGGGGTACAACTCCTCCTCGGAAGAGGCGGAACCCTAGAAGGAGGGGCAGGAGGAGAGATTCTCCCCTGGACCCTATTCAGGCTATGGGACCAGTCCCTAGGCTAGAAGACCAGTGGCGGGGGTAACTCCTGAACTGGTGGGAATGAGAGTGGAAAAAGGATGCTATGCACCTGGGGCTCCCGCCCCCCACTCTGAGAGGTTTCAGAGGCCAGAGGCCCTGACTTGGCCTGGGACCTGGCTCTGGCCACAGACAACTAGGACGCCTCCCTGGGTTAGCTTAGATTGTCTTGGGAGCATAGACAGAGGAATTCAACTGGGTTCAGATTGGCGTATAACTGGATCATGTCCCTGCAGTTGCGGGCCAGGGTCCTGGTTCCATCACCCTAATCAGGGAATTCCATCAAGGTATTGATTGTTCTCCCCTGGCTTTGCGCTGGTAGGGGGTCATGTTGGACCTGGCCCTTTTACAGGGTCATTCCCCAGACTTTTTGCTTTTTGTCTCCCTATTTTTCTGACCTTTGTTGGCTGACGTTTTGACTCTGAGCACTTTTTCACTGCTAACCAGTGCTAAAGTGCATGTGCTCTCTCTTACAAATTTGGTATGATTGGATTATAACTGATTGGCATATTTAATTTACCTATAAGACCCTTGTACAGTGGTATCCCTATACCCAGGGCCTGTAAATTAAATGCTACTAGTGAGCCTGCAGCGCTGCTTGCGCCACCCACTGAAGTAGCCTGTCAAACCTATCTAAGGCCTGCTAGCGCAGGGCCTGTTTGTACAGTTTGCTGCCACAGGGACCTGGCATCTAAATTTACTTGCCAGGCACAGAACTCCCCTTTTACTACATATAAGTCACCCCTAAGGTATGCCCTAGCTAGCCCTTTGGGCAGGGTACCAGGTATGTAGAAGGAAGGACATGTGCCATGTAGCGTGGCCTGTCCTGGTAGTGACAAACAGCCTAACTTGGCGTCTCACTGCTGTGAGTGCTGCCTTCTCATAGGATTACTTTATCTGTGACAGGGTGTGTAACCCCAGCTCCTGTGGGGTGTCTGTGTCGAGGTGTGTAGTCCAAGCTCCTGTGGGGTGTCTGTGTCAGGGTGTGCAGTCCAAGCTCCTGTGGGGGTATCTGTGATGGGGTGTGCATTCCAAGCTGCTCTGGGGTGACTGTGACCGGGTGCGTAGCTGAAGCTCCTGTGGGGTGTCTGTGTCGGGGTGAGTAGTCCAAGCTCCTGTGGGGTGTCTGTGACTGGGTGTGTAGCACAAGCTCCTGTGGGGTGTCTGTGACTGGGTGTGTAGCACAAGCTCCTGTGGGGGTGTCTGTGACGGGGTGTGTAACCCAAGCTCCTGTGGGGTGTCTGTGCCGAGGTGTGTAGTCCAAGCTCCTGTAGGGTGTCTGTGACGGGGTGTGTAGTCCAAGCTCCTGTGGGGTGTCTGTGACGGGGTGTGTAACCCAAGCTCCTGTGGGGTGTCTGTGACAGGTGTGTAGTCCAAGCTCCTGTGGGGGGTCTGTGACGGGGTGTGTAGTCCAAGCTCCTGTGGGGTGTCTGTGACAGGGTGTGTAACCCAAGCTCCTGTGGGGTGTCTGTGTCGAGGTGTGTAGTCCAAGCTCCTGTGGGGTGTCTGTGTCGGGGTGTGCAGTCCAAGCTCCTGTGGGGGTATCTGTGACGGGGTGTGCATTCCAAGATGCTCTGGGGTGACTGTGACCGGGTGCGTAGCTCAATCTCCTGTGGGGGTATCTGTGACGGGGTGTGCATTCCAAGCTGCTCTGGGGTGACTGTGACTGGGTGCGTAGCTCAAGCTCCTGTGGGGTGTCTGTGAGAGGGTGTGTAGTCCAAGCTCCTGTTGGGGGTCTGTGACAGGGTGTGTAGTCCAAGCTTCTGTGGGGTGTCTGTGACGGGGTGTGTAGTCCAAGCTCCTGTGGGGTGTCTGTGACGGGGTGTGTAGTCCAAGCTCCTGTGGGGTGTCTGTGACGGGGTGTGTAGTCCAAGCTCCTGTGGGGTGTCTGTGACTGGGTGTGTAGCACAAGCTCCTGTGGGGTGTCTGTGACGGGGTGTGTAGTCCAAGCTCCTGTGGGTGATCTGTGATGGGGTGTGTATTCCAAGTTGCTGGGGGTGTCTGTGATGGGATGTGTAGCCCAAGCTCCTGTGGGGGTGTCTGTGACAGGGTGTGTAACCCAAGCTCCTGTGGGGTGTCTGTGTCGGGTGTGTAGCCCAAGCTCCTGTGGGGTGTCTGTGATGGGATGTGTAGTCCAAGCTCCTGTGGGTGATCTGTGACGGGGTGTGTATTCCAAGTTGCTGTGGGGTGTCTGTGATGGGGTGTGTAGCCCAAGCTCCTGTGGGGTGTCTGTGAGACGGTGTGTAGTCCAAGCTCCTGTTGGGGGTCTGTGACAGGGTGTGTAGTCCAAGCTCCTGTGTGGTGTCTGTGACGGGGTGTGTAGTCCAAGCTCCTGTGGGGGTTTCTGTGTCGGGCTGTGTAGTCCAAGCTCCTGTTTGGTGTCTATGTCAGGGGTTGTCGTCCAAGCTCCTGTGGGGTGTCTGCGACGGGGTGTGTAGTCCAAGCTCCTGTGTGGTGTCTGTGATGGGATGTGTGGTCCAAGCTCCTGTGGGGTGTCTGTGACGGGGTGTGTAGTCCAAGCTCCTTTGGGGTGTCTGTGACGGGGTGTGTAGTCCAAGCTCCTGTGGGGTGTCTGTGACTGGGTGTGTAGCACAAGCTCCTGTGGGGGTGTCTGTGTCCGGGTGTGTAGCCCAAGCTCCTGTGGGGGTGTTTGTGTCGGGGTGTGTAGCCCAAGCTCCTGTGGGGTGTCTGTGACTGGGTGTGTAGCACAAGCTCCTGTGGGGTGTCCATGTCGGGGTGTGTAGCTGATGCTCCTGTGGGATGTCTGTGACTGGGTGTGTAGCTGAAGCTCCTGTGGGGGTGTCTGTGTCGGGGTGTGTAGCCGAAGCTCCTGGGGGGTGTCTGTGACTGGGTGTGTAGCACAAGCTCCTGTGGGGGGTCTGTGACTGGGTGTGTAGCCGAAGCTCCACTGGGGGTGTCTGTGTCAGAGTGTATAGCCCAAGATCCTGTGGGGGTGTCTGTGACGAGGTGTGTAGTCCAAGCTCCCGTGGGGGTCTGTGACGGGGTGTGTAGCACAAGCTCCTGGGGGTGTCCGTGTCAGGGTGTGTATTCCAAGCTCCTGTGCAGTGTCTGTGACGGGGTGTGTAGTCCAAGCTCCTGTGCGGTGTCTGCGATGGGGTGTGTAGTCCAAGCTCCTGTGTGGTGTCTGTGACAGGTGTGTAGTCCATGCTCCTGTGGGGGGTCTGTGACGGGGTGTGTAGCCCAAGCTCCTGTGGGGTGTCTGTGACGGGGTGTGTAGTCCAAGCTCCTGTGCGGTGTCTGTGACATGGTGTGTAGGCCAAGCTCCAGTGAGGGAGGAAGCTCCCCTAACTCATGACCAGCCCAAGGGTACCGTCCCTAGGTTGGAGAACCAGGTCCAGGGTAGCGCCCTTGACCTGGAGGTGGAGAAGGCTGTCCCCAGTCTCTCTACCATTACTTCTGGGGGTATCACTCCTGATGGGAGGGTGTGAACTCTAGAAGGAGGGGCAGGAGGAGGAAAGGCTCTTTCCTGACCCCACCTCAGCCAGAGGGGAAGGACCCTGAGTTGGGAGACCAGTTACAGGGGGGCTCCTCTGAACTGGTGGGTGAGCTGACCAGGACGACTGTAACAAGGATCCTGGCAGTTCTGGATTCTGGGGGTACAACTCCTCCTCGGAGGAGGCGGAACCCTAGAAGGAGGGGCAGGAGGAGAAATTCTCCCCTGGACCCTATTCAGGCTATGGGACCAGTCCCTAGGCTAGAAGACCAGTGGCGGGGGTAACTCCTGAACTGGTGGGAATGAGAGTGGAAACAGGATGCTATGCACCTGGGGCTCCCGCCCCCCACTCTGAGAGGTTTCAGAGGCCAGAGGCCCTGACTTGGCCTGGGACCTGGCTCTGGCCACAGACAACTAGGACGCCTCCCTGGGTTAGCTTAGATTGTCTTGGGAGCATAGACAGAGGAATTCAACTGGGTTCAGATTGCGTATAACTGGATCAGGTCCCTGCAGTTGCGGGCCAGGGTCCTGGTTCCATCACCCTAATCAGGGAAGTCCATCAAGGTATTGATTGTTCTCCCCTGGCTTTGCGCTGGTAGGGGGTCATGTTGGACCTGGCCCTTTTACAGGGTCATTCCCCAGACTTTTTGCTTTTTGTCTCCCTATTTTTTTGACCTTTGTTGGCTGACGTTTTGACTCTGAGCACTTTTTCACTGCTAACCAGTGCTAAAGTGCATGTGCTCTCTCTTACAAATTTGGTATGATTGGATTATAACTGATTGGCATATTTAATTTACCTATAAGACCCTTGTACAGTGGTATCCCTATACCCAGGGCCTGTAAATTAAATGCTACTAGTGAGCCTGCAGTGCTGCTTGCGCCACCCACTGAAGTAGCCTGTCAACCCTATCTCAGGCCTGCTAGCGCAGATCCTGTGTACACAGTTTGCTGCCACAGGGACCTGGCATCTAAATTTACTTGCCAGGCCCAGAACTCCCCTTTTACTACATGTAAGTCACCCCTAAGGTATGCCCTAGCTAGCCCTTTGGGCAGGGTGCCATGTATGTAGAAAGGCAGGACATGTGCCATGTAGCGTGGCCTGTCCTGGTAGTGACAAACAGCCTAACTTGGCGTCTCACTGCTGTGAGTGCTGCCTTCTCATAGGATTACTTTATCTGTGACAGGGTGTGTAACCCCAGCTCCTGTGGGGTGTCTGTGTCGAGGTGTGTAGTCCAAGCTCCTGTGGGGTGTCTGTGTCGGGGTGTGCAGTCCAAGCTCCTGTGGGGTGTCTGTGACTGGGTGTGTAGTCCAAGCTCCTGTGTGGTGTCTGTGACGGGGTGTGTAACCCAAGCTCCTGTGCGGTGTCTGTGTCGGGGTGTGCAGTCCAAGCTCCTGTGGGGGTATGTGTGACGGGGTGTGTAACCCAAGCTCCTGTGGGGGTATCTCTGACGGGGTGTGCATTCCAAGCTGCTCTGGGGTGACTGTGACCGGGTGCGTAGCTCAAGCTCCTGCGGGGGTGTCTGTGACGGGGTGTGTAACCCAAGCTCCTGTGGGGTGTCTGTGACGGGGTGTGCAGTCCAAGCTCCTGTGGGGGTATCTGTGATGGGGTGTGCATTCCAAGCTGCTCTGGGGTGACTGTGACCGGGTGCGTAGCTCAAGCTCTTGTGGGGTGTCTGTGTCGGGGTGTGTAGTCCAAGCTCCTGTGGGGTGTCTGTGACGTGGTGTGTAGTCCAAGCTCCTGTGGGGTGTCTGTGACGGGGTGTGTAGTCCAAGCTCCTGTGGGGTGTCTGTGACTGGGTGTGTAGCACAAGCTCCTGTGGGGGTGTCTGTGTCGAGGTGTGTAGTCCAAGCTCCTGTGTGGTGTCTGTGACGGGGTGTGTAGTCCAAGGTCCTGTGGGGTGTCTGTGACGGGGTGTGTAGTCCAAGCTCTTGTGTGGTGTCTGTGACGGGGTGTGTAGTCCAAGCTTCTGTGGGGTGTCTGTGACGGGGTGTGTAGCACAAGCTCCTGTGGGGGTGTCTGTGACGGGGTGTGTAGCACAAGCTCCTGTGGGGTGTCTGTGATGGGGTGTGTGGTCCAAGCTCCTGTGGTGTGTCTGTGACGGGGTGTGTAGTCCAAGCTCCTGTGGGGTGTCTGTGAGAGGGTGTGTAGTCCAAGCTCCTGTGTGGTGTCTGTGACGGGGTGTGTGGTCCAAGCTCCTGTGGGGTGTCTGTGACGGGGTGTGTAGTCCAAGCTCCTGTGGGGGGTCTGTGATGGGGTGTGTAGTCCAAGCTCCTGTGGGGGGTCTGTGACTGGGTGTGTAGCCGAAGCTCCTGTGGGGGTGTCTGTGTAAGGGTGTATATCCCAAGCTCCTGTGGGGGTGTCTGTGTTGGGGTGTGTAGTCCAAGCTCCTGTGTGATGTCTGTGACGGGGTGTGTAGTCTAAGCTCCCGTGGGGGGTCTGTGATGGGGTGTGTAGCCTAAGCTCCTGTGGGGTGTCCTTGTCGTGGTGTGTAGTCCAAGCTCCTGTGGAGTGTCTTTGGCAGCGTGTGTAGTCCAAGCTCCTGTGGGGGTGTTTGTGTCGGGGTATGTAGCCCAAGCTCCTGTGGGGTGTCTGTGACTGTGTGTGTAGCACAAGCTCCTGTGGGGGTGTCTGTGTCCGGGTGTGTAGCACAAGCTCCTGTGGGGTGTCCATGTCGGTGTGTGTAGCCCAAGCTCCCGTGGGGTGTCTGTGACTGGGTGTGTAGCCGAAGCTCCTGTGGCGTGTCTCTCACGGGGTGTGTAGCACAAGCTCCTGTGGGCTGTCTGTGACTGGGTGTGTAGCACAAGCTCCTGTGGGGAGTCCATGTCGGGGTGTGTAGCCCAAGCTCCCGTGGGGTGTCTGTGACTGGGTGTGTAGTACAAGCTCCTGTGGAGTGTCTTTGGCAGCGTGTGTAGTCCAAGATCCTGTGGGGGTGTTTGTGTCGGGGTATGTAGCCCAAGCTCCTGTGGGGTGTCTGTGACTGGGTGTGTAGCACAAGCTCCTGTGGGGGTGTCTGTGTCCGGGTGTGTAGCACAAGCTCCTGTGGGGTGTCCATGTCGGGGTGTGTAGCCCAAGCTCCCGTGGGGTGTCTGTGACTGGGTGTGTAGCCGAAGCTCCTGTGGCGTGTCTCTCACGGGGTGTGTAGCACAAGCTCCTGTGGGCTGTCTGTGACTGGGTGTGTAGCACAAGCTCCTGTGGGGAGTCCATGTCGGGGTGTGTAGCCCAAGCTCCCGTGGGGTGTCTGTGACTGGGTGTGTAGTACAAGCTCCTGTGGGCTGTCTGGTGTCTCTGACGGGGTGTGCAGCCCAGGCTCCTGTCTGGTGTCTCTGACGGGGTGTGCAGCCCAGGCTCCTGTGGGGTGTCTGTGACGGGGTGTGTAGCCGAAGCTCCTGTGGGGTGTCTGTGATAGGGTGTGTAGCACAAGCTCCTGTGTGGTGTCTGTGATGGGGTGTGTATTCCAAGCTCCTGTGGGGTGTCTGTGACTGGGTGTGTAGCAGAAGCTCCTGTCGGGTGTCTGTGATGGGGTGTGTAGCCGAAGCTCCTGTGGGGTGTCTGTGTCGGGTGTGTAGCCCATGCTCCTGTGGGGGTGTCTGTGATGGGGTGTGTAGCCCAAGCTGCTGTTGGGGGTCTGTGACGGGGTGTGTATCCCAAGCTCCTGTGGGGTGTCTGTGACAGGGTGTGTAGCCCAAGCTCCTGTGCGGTGTCTGTGATAGGGTGTGTAGCCCAAACTCCTGTGTGGTGTCTGTGATGGGGTGTGTAGTCCAAGCTCCCGTGGGGGGTCTGTGACGGGGTGTGTAGCACAAGCTCCTGGGGGTGTCTGTGTCAGGGTGTGTATTCCAAGCTCCTGTGGAGTGTCTGTGAGAGGGTGTTTAGTCCAAGCTCCTGTGTGGTGTCTGTGACAGGGTGTGTAGTCCAAGCTCCTGTGGGTGGTCTGTGACGGGGTGTGTAGTCCAAGCTCCTGTGCAGTGTCTGTGATGGGGTGTGTAGTCCAAGCTCGTGTGCGGTGTCTGTGATGGGGTTGTAGTCCAAGCTCCTGTGGGTGGTCTGTGACGGGGTGTTTAGCACAAGCTCCTGTGGGGGTTTCTGTGTCGGGCTGTGTAGTCCAAGCTCCTGAGCGGTGTCTGTGATGGGGTGTGTAGTCCAATCCCCTGTGTGGTGTCTGTGATGTGGTGTGTAGTCCAAGCTCCTGTGTGGTGTCTGTGATGGGGTGTGTGGTCCAAGCTCCTGAGGGGTGTCTGTGACAGGTGTGTAGTCCAAGCTTCTGCGGGGGGTCTGTGACAGGGTGTGTAGCCCAAGCTCCTGTGGGGGTGTCTGTGTCGGGGTGTGTAGTCCAAGCTTCTGTGCGGTGTCTGTGATGGGGTGTGTACCCAAACTCCTGTGTGGTGTCTGTGACGGGGTGTGTAGTCCAAGCTCCCGTGGGGGGTCTGTGAGGGGGTGTGTAGCACAAGCTGCTGGGGTGTCTGTGTCAGGGTGTGTATTCCAAGCTCCTGTGGAGTGTCTGTGAGAGGATGTGTAGTCCAAGCTCCTGTGTGGTGTCTGTGACAGGGTGTGTAGTCCAAGCTCCTGTGGGTGGTCTGTGACGGGGTGTGTAGTCCAAGCTCCTGTGCAGTGTCTGTGATGGGGTGTGTAGTCCAAGCTCGTGTGCGGTGTCTGTGATGGGGTGTGTAGTCCAAGCTCCTGTGGGTGGTCTGTGACGGGGTGTGTAGCACAAGCTCCTGTGGGGGTTTCTGTGTCGGGCGGTGTAGTCCAAGCTCCTGTGCGGTGTCTGTGATGGGGTGTGTAGTCCAATCCCCTGTGCGGTGTCTGTGATGGGGTGTGTAGTCCAAGCTCCTGTGTGGTGTCTGTGATGGGGTGTGTGGTCCAAGCTCCTGTGAGGTGTCTGTGACGGGGTGTGTAGTCCAAGCTCCTGTGGGGTGTCTGTGACTGGGTGTGTAGCAGAAGCTCCTGTGGGGTGTCTGTGATGGGGTGTGTAGCCAAAGCTCCTGTGGGGTGTCTGTGTCGGGTGTGTAGCCCAAGCTCCTGTGGGGGTGTCTGTGATGGGGTGTGCAGCCCAGGCTCCTGTCTGGTGTCTCTGACGGGGTGTGCAGCCCAGGCTCCTGCGGGGTGTCTGTGACGGGGTGTGTAGCCGAAGCTCCTGTGGGGTGTCTGTGATAGGGTGTGTAGCACAAGCTCCTGTGTGGTGTCTGTGACGGGGTGTGTATTCCAAGCTCCTGTGGGGTGTCTGTGACTGGGTGTGTAGCAGAAGCTCCTGTGGGGTGTCTGTGATGGGGTGTGTAGCCGAAGCTCCTGTGGGGTGTCTGTGTCGGGTGTGTAGCCCAAGCTCCTGTGGGGGTGTCTGTGATGGGGTGTGTAGCCCAAGCTGCTGTTGGGGGTCTGTGACGGGGTGTGTAGCCCAAGCTCCTGTGGGGTGTCTGTGACAGGGTGTGTAGCCCAAGCTCCTGTGCGGTGTCTGTGATGGGGTGTGTAGCCCAAACTCCTGTGTGGTGTCTGTGACGGGGTGTGTAGTCCAAGCTCTTGAGGGGGGTCTGTGACGGGGTGTGTAGCACAAGGTCCTGGGGGTGTCTGTGTCAGGGTGTGTATTCCAAGCTCATGTGGAGTGTCTGTGATAGGGTGTGTAGTCCAAGCTCTTGTGGGTGGTCTGTGACGGGGTGTGTAGTCCAAGCTCCTGTGCAGTGTCTGTGATGGGGTGTGTAGTCCAAGCTCCTGTGGGGGTGTCTGTGTCGGGGTGTGCAGCCCAAGCTCCTGTGGGGTGTCTGTGACTGGGTGTGTAGCACAAGCTCCTGTGGGGGTGTCTGTGTCCGGGTGTGTAGCACAAGCTCCTGTGGGGTTTCCATGTCGGGGTGTGTAGCCCAAGCTCCCGTGGGGTGTCTGTGACTGGGTGTGTAGCCGAAGCTCCTGTGGTGTGTCTCTCACGGGGTGTGTAGTACAAGCTCATGTGGGCTGTCTTTGACGGGGTGTGCAGCCCAGGCTCCTGTCTGGTGTCTCTGACGGGGTGTGCAGCCCAGGCTCCTGTGGGGTGTCTGTGACGGGGTGTGTAGCCGAAGCTCCTGTGGGGTGTCTGTGATAGGGTGTTTAGCACAAGCTCCTGTGTGGTGTCTGTGACGGGGTGTGTATTCCAAGCTCCTGTGGGGTGTCTGTGACTGGGTGTGTAGCAGAAGCTCCTGTGGGGTGTCTGTGATGGGGTGTGTAGCCGAAGCTCCTGTGGGGTGTCTGTGTCGGGTGTGTAGCCCAAGCTCCTGTGGGGGTGTCTGTTATGGGGTGTGTAGCCCAAGCTGCTGTTGGGGGTCTGTGACGGGGTGTGTAGCCCAAGCTCCTGTGGGGTGTCTGTGACAGGGTGTGTAGCCCAAGCTCCTGTGCGGTGTCTGTGATGGGGTGTGTAGCCCAAACTCCTGTGTGGTGTCTGTGACGGGGTGTGTAGTCCAAGCTCCCGTGGGGGGTCTGTGACGGGGTGTGTAGCACAAGCTCCTGGGGGTGTCTGTGTCAGGGTGTGTAGTCCAAGCTCCTGTGGAGTGTCTGTGAGAGGGTGTTTAGTCCAAGCTCCTGTGTGGTGTCTGTGACAGGGTGTGTAGTCCAAGCTCCTGTGGGTGGTCTGTGACGGGGTGTGTAGTCCAAGCTCCTGTGGGGGTTTCTGTGTCGGGCTGTGTAGTCCAAGCTCCTGTGCGGTGTCTGTGATGGGGTGTGTAGTCCAATCCCCTGTGCGGTGTCTGTGATGGGGTGTGTAGTCCAAGCTCCTGTGTGGTGTCTGTGATGGGGTGTGTGGTCCAAGCTCCTGAGGGGTGTCTGTGACAGGTGTGTAGTCCAAGCTTCTGTGGGGGGTCTGTGACGGGGTGTGTTGCCCAAGCTCCTGTGGAGGTGTCTGTGTCGGGGTGTGTAGTCCAAGCTCCTGTGCGGTGTCTGTGATGGGGTGTGTAGCCCAAACTCCTGTGTGGTGTCTGTGACGGGGTGTGTATTCCAAGCTCCTGTGGGGTGTCTGTGACTGGGTGTGTAGCAGAAGCTCCTGTGGGGTGTCTGTGATGGGGTGTGTAGCCGAAGCTCCTGTGGGGTGTCTGTGTCGGGTGTGTAGCCCAAGCTCCTGTGGGGGTGTCTGTGATGGGGTGTGTAGCCCAAGCTGCTGTTGGGGGTCTGTGACGGGGTGTGTAGCACAAGCTCCTGTGGGGTGTCTGTGACAGGGTGTGTAGCCCAAGCTCCTGTGCGGTGTCTGTGATGGGGTGTGTAGCCCAAACTCCTGTGTGGTGTCTGTGACGGGGTGTGTATTCCAAGCTCCCGTGGGGGGTCTGTGACGGGGTGTGTAGCACAAGCTCCTGGGGGTGTCTGTGACTGGGTGTGTAGCAGAAGCTCCTGTGGGGTGTCTGTGATGGGGTGTGTAGCCGAAGCTCCTGTGGGGTGTCTGTGTCGGGTGTGTAGCCCAAGCTCCTGTGGGGGTGTCTGTGATGGGGTGTGTAGCCCAAGCTGCTGTTGGGGGTCTGTGACGGGGTGTGTAGCCCAAGCTCCTGTGGGGTGTCTGTGACAGGGTGTGTAGCCCAAGCTCCTGTGCGGTGTCTGTGATGGGGTGTGTAGCCCAAACTCCTGTGTGGTGTCTGTGACGGGGTGTGTAGTCCAAGCTCTTGTGGGGGGTCTGTGACGGGGTGTGTAGCACAAGGTCCTGGGGGTGTCTGTGTCAGGGTGTGTATTCCAAGCTCATGTGGAGTGTCTGTGATAGGGTGTGTAGTCCAAGCTCCTGTGGGTGGTCTGTGACGGGGTGTGTAGTCCAAGCTCCTGTGCAGTGTCTGTGATGGGGTGTGTAGTCCAAGCTCCTGTGGGGGTGTCTGTGTCGGGGTGTGTAGCCCAAGCTCCTGTGGGGTGTCTGTGACTGGGTGTGTAGTACAAGCTCCTGTGGGGGTGTCTGTGTCCGGGTGTGTAGCACAAGCTGCTGTGGGGTGTCCATGTCGGGGTGTGTAGCCCAAGCTCCCGTGGGGTGTCTGTGACTGGGTGTGTAGCCGAAGCTCCTGTGGTGTGTCTCTCACGGGGTGTGTAGTACAAGCTCCTGTGGGCTGTCTTTGACGGGGTGTGCAGCCCAGGCTCCTGTCTGGTGTCTCTGACGGGGTGTGCAGCCCAGGCTCCTGTGGGGTGTCTGTGACGGGGTGTGTAGCTGAAGCTCCTGTGGGGTGTCTGTGATAGGGTGTTTAGCACAAGCTCCTGTGTGGTGTCTGTGACGGGGTGTGTATTCCAAGCTCCTGTGGGGTGTCTGTGACTGGGTGTGTAGCAGAAGCTCCTGTGGGGTGTCTGTGATGGGGTGTGTAGCCGAAGCTCCTGTGGGGTGTCTGTGTCGGGTGTGTAGCCCAAGCTCCTGTGGGGGTGTCTGTTATGGGGTGTGTAGCCCAAGCTGCTGTTGGGGGTCTGTGACGGGGTGTGTAGCCCAAGCTCCTGTGGGGTGTCTGTGACAGGGTGTGTAGCCCAAGCTCCTGTGCGGTGTCTGTGATGGGGTGTGTAGCCCAAACTCCTGTGTGGTGTCTGTGACGGGGTGTGTAGTCCAAGCTCCCGTGGGGGGTCTGTGACGGGGTGTGTAGCACAAGCTCCTGGGGGTGTCTGTGTCAGGGTGTGTAGTCCAAGCTCCTGTGGAGTGTCTGTGAGAGGGTGTTTAGTCCAAGCTCCTGTGTGGTGTCTGTGACAGGGTGTGTAGTCCAAGCTCATGTGGTTGCTCTGTGACGGGGTGTGTAGTCCAAGCTCCTGTGGGGGTTTCTGTGTCGGGCTGTGTAGTCCAAGCTCCTGTGCGGTGTCTGTGATGGGGTGTGTAGTCCAATCCCCTGTGCGGTGTCTGTGATGGGGTGTGTAGTCCAAGCTCCTGTGTGGTGTCTGTGATGGGGTGTGTGGTCCAAGCTCCTGAGGGGTGTCTGTGACAGGTGTGTAGTCCAAGCTTCTGTGGGGGGTCTGTGACGGGGTGTGTAGCCCAAGCTCCTGTGGAGGTGTCTGTGTCGGGGTGTGTAGTCCAAGCTCCTGTGCGGTGTCTGTGATGGGGTGTGTAGCCCAAACTCCTGTGTGGTGTCTGTGACGGGGTGTGTATTCCAAGCTCCTGTGGGGTGTCTGTGACTGGGTGTGTAGCAGAAGCTCCTGTGGGGTGTCTGTGATGGGGTGTGTAGCCGAAGCTCCTGTGGGGTGTCTGTGTCGGGTGTGTAGCCCAAGCTCCTGTGGGGGTGTCTGTGATGGGGTGTGTAGCCCAAGCTGCTGTTGGGGGTCTGTGACGGGGTGTGTAGCACAAGCTCCTGTGGGGTGTCTGTGACAGGGTGTGTAGCCCAAGCTCCTGTGCGGTGTCTGTGATGGGGTGTGTAGTCCAAACTCCTGTGTGGTGTCTGTGACGGGGTGTGTATTCCAAGCTCCCGTGGGGGGTCTGTGACGTGGTGTGTAGCACAAGCTCCTGGGGGTGTCTGTGAGAGGATGTGTAGTCCAAGCTCCTGTGTGGTGTCTGTGACAGGGTGTGTAGTCCAAGCTCCTGTGGGTGGTCTGTGACGGGGTGTGTAGTCCAAGCTCCTGTGCAGTGTCTGTGATGGGGTGTGTAGTCCAAGCTCGTGTGCGGTGTCTGTGATGGGGTGTGTAGTCCAAGCTCCTGTGGGTGGTCTGTGACGGGGTGTGTAGCACAAGCTCCTGTGGGGGTTTCTGTGTCGGGCTGTGTAGTCCAAGCTCCCGTGCGGTGTCTGTGATGGGGTGTGTAGTCCAATCCCCTGTGCGGTGTCTGTGATGGGGTGTGTAGTCCAAGCTCCTGTGTGGTGTCTGTGATGGGGTGTATGGTCCAAGCTCCTGTGGGGTGTCTGTGACGGGGTGTGTAGTCCAAGCTCCTGTGGGGTGTCTGTGACTGGGTGTGTAGCAGAAGCTCCTGTGGGGTGTCTGTGATGGGGTGTGTAGCCGAAGCTCCTGTGGGGTGTCTGTGTCGGGTGTGTAGCCCAAGCTCCTGTGGGGGTGTCTGTGATGGGGTGTGCAGCCCAGGCTCCTGTCTGGTGTCTCTGACGGGGTGTGCAGCCCAGGCTCCTGCGGGGTGTCTGTGACGGGGTGTGTAGCTGAAGCTCCTGTGGGGTGTCTGTGATAGGGTGTGTAGCACAAGCTCCTGTGTGGTGTCTGTGACAGGGTGTGTATTCCAAGCTCCTGTGGGGTGTCTGTGACTGGGTGTGTAGCAGAAGCTCCTGTGGGGTGTCTGTGATGGGGTGTGTAGCCGAAGCTCCTGTGGGGTGTCTGTGTCGGGTGTGTAGCCCATGCTCCTGTGGGGTGTCTGTGATGGGGTGTGTAGCCGAAGCTCCTGTGGGGTGTCTGTGTCAGGGTGTGTATTCCAAGCTCCTGTGGACTGTCTGTGACAGGGTGTGTAGTCCAAGCTCCTCTGGGTGGTCTGTGACGGGTGTGTAGTCCAAGCTCCTGTGCCGTGTCTGTGATGGGGTGTGTAGTCCAAGCTTGTGTGCGGTGTCTGTGATGGGGTGTGTAGTCCAAGCTCCTGTGGGTGGTCTGTGACGGGGTGTGTAGCACAAGCTCCTGTGGGGGTTTCTGTGTCGGGCTGTGTAGTCCAAGCTCCTGTGCGGTGTCTGTGATGGGGTGTGAGGTCCAATCCCCTGTGCGGTGTATGTGATGGGGTGTGTAGTCCAAGCTCCTGTGTGGTGTCTGTGATGGGGTGTGTGGTCCAAGCTCCTGTGGGGTGTCTGTGACGGGGTGTGTAGTCCAAGCTCCTGTGGGGTGTCTGTGAGAGGGTGTGTAGTCCAAGCTCCTGTGCGGTGTCTGTGATGGGGTGTGTAGCCCAAACTCCTGTGTGGTGTCTGTGACGGGGTGTGTAGTCCAAGCTCTTGTGGGGGGTCTGTGACGGGGTGTGTAGCACAAGGTCCTGGGGGTGTCTGTGTCAGGGTGTGTATTCCAAGCTCATGTGGAGTGTCTGTGATAGGGTGTGTAGTCCAAGCTCCTGTGGGTGGTCTGTGACGGGGTGTGTAGTCCAAGCTCCTGTGCAGTGTCTGTGATGGGGTGTGTAGTCCAAGCTCCTGTGGGGGTGTCTGTGTCGGGGTGTGTAGCCCAAGCTCCTGTGGGGTGTCTGTGACTGGGTGTGTAGTACAAGCTCCTGTGGGGGTGTCTGTGTCCGGGTGTGTAGCACAAGCTCCTGTGGGGTGTCCATGTCGGGGTGTGTAGCCCAAGCTCCCGTGGGGTGTCTGTGACTGGGTGTGTAGCCGAAGCTCCTGTGGTGTGTCTCTCACGGGGTGTGTAGTACAAGCTCCTGTGGGCTGTCTTTGACGGGGTGTGCAGCCCAGGCTCCTGTCTGGTGTCTCTGACGGGGTGTGCAGCCCAGGCTCCTGTGGGGTGTCTGTGACGGGGTGTGTAGCCGAAGCTCCTGTGGGGTGTCTGTGATAGGGTGTTTAGCACAAGCTCCTGTGTGGTGTCTGTGACGGGTGTGTATTCCAAGCTCCTGTGGGGTGTCTGTGACTGGGTGTGTAGCAGAAGCTCCTGTCGGGTGTCTGTGATGGGGTGTGTAGCCGAAGCTCCTGTGGGGTGTCTGTGTCGGGTGTGTAGCCCAAGCTCCTGTGGGGGTGTCTGTTATGGGGTGTGTAGCCCAAGCTGCTGTTGGGGGTCTGTGACGGGGTGTGTAGCCCAAGCTCCTGTGGGGTGTCTGTGACAGGGTGTGTAGCCCAAGCTCCTGTGCGGTGTCTGTGATGGGGTGTGTAGCCCAAACTCCTGTGTGGTGTCTGTGACGGGGTGTGTAGTCCCAGCTCCCGTGGGGGGTCTGTGACGGGGTGTGTAGCACAAGCTCCTGGGGGTGTCTGTGTCAGGGTGTGTAGTCCAAGCTCCTGTGGAGTGTCTGTGAGAGGGTGTTTAGTCCAAGCTCCTGTGTGGTGTCTGTGACAGGGTGTGTAGTCCAAGCTACTGTGGGTGGTCTGTGACGGGGTGTGTAGTCCAAGCTCCTGTGGGGGTTTCTGTGTCGGGCTGTGTAGTCCAAGCTCCTGTGCGGTGTCTGTGATGGGGTGTGTAGTCCAATCCCCTGTGCGGTGTCTGTGATGGGGTGTGTAGTCCAAGCTCCTGTGTGGTGTCTGTGATGGGGTGTGTGGTCCAAGCTCCTGAGGGGTGTCTGTGACAGGTGTGTAGTCCAAGCTTCTGTGGGGGGTCTGTGACGGGGTGTGTAGCCCAAGCTCCTGTGGAGGTGTCTGTGTCGGGGTGTGTAGTCCAAGCTCCTGTGCGGTGTCTGTGATGGGGTGTGTAGCCCAAACTCCTGTGTGGTGTCTGTGACGGGGTGTGTATTCCAAGCTCCTGTGGGGTGTCTGTGACTGGGTGTGTAGCAGAAGCTCCTGTGGGGTGTCTGTGATGGGGTGTGTAGCCGAAGCTCCTGTGGGGTGTCTGTGTCGGGTGTGTAGCCCAAGCTCCTGTGGGGGTGTCTGTGATGGGGTGTGTAGCCCAAGCTGCTGTTGGGGGTCTGTGACGGGGTGTGTAGCACAAGCTCCTGTGGGGTGTCTGTGACAGGGTGTGTAGCCCAAGCTCCTGTGCGGTGTCTGTGATGGGGTGTGTAGCCCAAACTCCTGTGTGGTGTCTGTGACGGGGTGTGTATTCCAAGCTCCCGTGGGGGGTCTGTGACGGGGTGTGTAGCACAAGCTCCTGGGGGTGTCTGTGAGAGGATGTGTAGTCCAAGCTCCTGTGTGGTGTCTGTGACAGGGTGTGTAGTCCAAGCTCCTGTGGGTGGTCTGTGACGGGGTGTGTAGTCCAAGCTCCTGTGCAGTGTCTGTGATGGGGTGTGTAGTCCAAGCTCGTGTGCGGTGTCTGTGATGGGGTGTGTAGTCCAAGCTCCTGTGGGTGGTCTGTGACGGGGTGTGTAGCACAAGCTCCTGTGGGGGTTTCTGTGTCGGGCTGTGTAGTCCAAGCTCCCGTGCGGTGTCTGTGATGGGGTGTGTAGTCCAATCCCCTGTGCGGTGTCTGTGATGGGGTGTGTAGTCCAAGCTCCTGTGTGGTGTCTGTGATGGGGTGTATGGTCCAAGCTCCTGTGGGGTGTCTGTGACGGGGTGTGTAGTCCAAGCTCCTGTGGGGTGTCTGTGACTGGGTGTGTAGCAGAAGCTCCTCTGGGGTGTCTGTGATGGGGTGTGCAGCCCAGGCTCCTGTCTGGTGTCTCTGACGGGGTGTGCAGCCCAGGCTCCTGCGGGGTGTCTGTGACGGGGTGTGTAGCTGAAGCTCCTGTGGGGTGTCTGTGATAGGGTGTGTAGCACAAGCTCCTGTGTGGTGTCTGTGACGGGGTGTGTATTCCAAGCTCCTGTGGGGTGTCTGTGACTGGGTGTGTAGCAGAAGCTCCTGTGGGGTGTCTGTGATGGGGTGTGTAGCCGAAGCTCCTGTGGGGTGTCTGTGTCGGGTGTGTAGCCCATGCTCCTGTGGGGTGTCTGTGATGGGGTGTGTAGCCGAAGCTCCTGTGGGGTGTCTGTGACAGGGTGTGTAGCCCAAGCTCCTGTGGCGTGTCTCTCACAGGGTGTGTAGTACAAGCTCCTGTTGGCTGTCTTTGATGGGGTGTGCAGCCCAGGCTCCTGTGGGGTGTCTGTGACGGGTGTGTAGCCGAAGCTCCTGTTGGGTGTCTGTGACAGGGTGTGTAGCACAAGCTCCTGTGGGGTGTCTGTGACTGGGTGTGTAGCGCAAGCTCATGTGGGGTGTCTGTGACTGGGTGTGTAGCAGAAGCTCCTGTGGGGTGTCTGTGATGGGGTGTGTAGCTGAAGCTCCTGTGGGATGTCTGTGATGGGGTGTGTAGCGGAAGCTCCTGTGGGGGTGTCTGTGTCCGGGTGTGTAGCCGAAGCTCCTGGGGGGTGTCTGTGGCTGGGTGTGTAGCACAAGCTCCTGTGGGGGGGTCTGTGACTGGGTGTGTAGACGAAGCTCCAGTGGGGGTATCTGTGTCAGGGTGAATAGCCCAAGATCCTGTGGGGTGTCTGTGACGAGGTGTGTAGTCCAAGCTCCCGTGGGGGGTCTGTGACAGGGTGTGTAGCACAAGCTCCTGGGGTGTCCGTGTCAGGGTGTGTATTCCAAGCTCCTGTGCAGTGTCTGTGACGGGGTGTGTAGTCCAAGCTCCTGCGCGGTGTCTGCGATGGGGTGTGTAGTCCAAGCTCCTGTGTGGTGTCTGTGACAGGTGTGTAGTCCAAGCTCCTGTGGGGGGTCTGTGACGGGGTGTGTAGCCCAAGCTCCTGTGGGGGGTCTGTGACGGGGTGTGTAGCCCAAGCTCCTGTGGGGTGTCTGTGACGGGGTGTGTAGTCCAAGCTCCTGTGCGGTGTCTGTGACATGGTGTGTAGGCCAAGCTCCTGTGAGGTGTCTGCAACAGTGAGGGAGGAAGCTCCCCTAACTCATGACCAGCCCAAGGGTACCGTCCCTAGGTTGGAGAACCAGGTCCAGGGTAGCTCCATTGACCTGGAGGTGGAGAAGGCTGTCCCCAGTCTCTCTACCATTACTTCTGGGGGTATCACTCCTGATGGGAGGGTGCGAACTCTAGAAGGAGGGGCAGGAGGAGGAAAGGCTCTTTCCTGACCCCAGCTCAGCCGGTGGGGAAGGACCCTGAGTTGGGAGACCAGTTACAGGGGGGCTCCTCTGAACTGGTGGGTGAGCTGACCAGGACGACTGTAACAAGCATCCTGGCAGTTCTGGATTCTGGGGGTACAACTCCTCCTCGGAAGAGGCAGAACCCTAGAAGGAGGGGCAGGAGGAGAGATTCTCCCCTGGACCCTATTCAGGCTATGGGACCAGTCCCTAGGCTAGAAGACCAGTGGCGGGGGTAACTCCTGAACTGGTGTGAATGAGAGTGGAAAAAGGATGCTATGCACCTGGGGCTCCCGCCCCCCACTCTGAGAGGTTTCAGAGGCCAGAGGCCCTGACTTGGCCTGGGACCTGGCTCTGGCCACAGACAACTAGGACGCCTCCCTGGGTTAGCTTAGATTGTCTTGGGAGCATAGACAGAGGAATTCAACTGGGTTCAGATTGGCGTATAACTGGATCATGTCCCTGCAGTTGCGGGCCAGGGTCCTGGTTCCATCACCCTAATAAGGGAATTCCATCAAGGTATTGATTGTTCTCCCCTGGCTTTGCGCTGGTAGGGGGTCATGTTGGACCTGGCCCTTTTACAGGGTCATTCCCCAGACTTTTTGCTTTTTGTCTCCCTATTTTTCTGACCTTTGTTGGCTGACGTTTTGACTCTGAGCACTTTTTCACTGCTAACCAGTGCTAAAGTGCATGTGCTCTCTCTTACAAATTTGGTATGATTGGATTATAACTGATTGGCATATTTAATTTACCTATAAGACCCTTGTACAGTGGTATCCCTATACCCAGGGCCTGTAAATTAAATGCTACTAGTGAGCCTGCAGCGCTGCTTGCGCCACCCACTGAAGTAGCCTGTCAAACCTATCTAAGGCCTGCTAGCGCAGGGCCTGTGTGCACAGTTTGCTGCCACAGGGACCTGGCATCTAAATTTACTTGCCAGGCACAGAACTCCCCTTTTACTACATGTAAGTCACCCCTAAGGTATGCCCTAGCTAGCCCTTTGGGCAGGGTACCAGGTATGTAGAAGGAAGGACATGTGCCATGTAGCGTGGCCTGTCCTGGTAGTGACAAACAGCCTAACTTGGCGTCTCACTGCTGTGAGTGCTGCCTTCTCATAGGATTACTTTATCTGTGACAGGGTGTGTAACCCCAGCTCCTGTGGGGTGTCTGTGTCGAGGTGTGTAGTCCAAGATCCTGTGGGGTGTCTGTGTCAGGGTGTGCAGTCCAAGCTCCTGTGGGGGTATCTGTGATGGGGTGTGCATTCCAAGCTGCTCTGGGGTGACTGTGACCGGGTGCGTAGCTCAAGCTCCTGTGGGGTGTCTGTGTCGGGGTGAGTAGTCCAAGCTCCTGTGGGGTGTCTGTGACTGGGTGTGTAGCACAAGCTCCTGTGGGGTGTCTGTGACTGGGTGTGTAGCACAAGCTCCTGTGGGGGTGTCTGTGACGGGGTGTGTAACCCAAGCTCCTGTGGGGTGTCTGTGCCGAGGTGTTTAGTCCAAGCTCCTGTAGGGTGTCTGTGACGGGGTGTGTAGTCCAAGCTCCTGTGGGGTGTCTGTGACGGGGTGTGTAACCCAAGCTCCTGTGGGGTGTCTGTGACAGGTGTGTAGTCCAAGCTCCTGTGGGGGGTCTGTGACGGGGTGTGTAGTCCAAGCTCCTGTGGGGTGTCTGTGACAGGGTGTGTAACCCAAGCTCCTGTGGGGTGTCTGTGTCGAGGTGTGTAGTCCAAGCTCCTGTGGGGTGTCTGTGTCGGGGTGTGCAGTCCAAGCTCCTGTGGGGGTATCTGTGACGGGGTGTGCATTCCAAGATGCTCTGGGGTGACTGTGACCGGGTGCGTAGCTCAATCTCCTGTGGGGGTATCTGTGACGGGGTGTGCATTCCAAGCTGCTCTGGGGTGACTGTGACTGGGTGCGTAGCTCAAGCTCCTGTGGGGTGTCTGTGAGAGGGTGTGTAGTCCAAGCTCCTGTTGGGGGTCTGTGACAGGGTGTGTAGTCCAAGCTCCTGTGGGGTGTCTGTGACGGGGTGTGTAGTCCAAGCTCCTGTGGGGTGTCTGTGACGGGGTGTGTAGTCCAAGCTCCTGTGGGGTGTCTGTGACGGGGTGTGTAGTCCAAGCTCCTGTGGGGTGTCTGTGACTGGGTGTGTAGCACAAGCTCCTGTGGGGTGTCTGTGACGGGGTGTGTAGTCCAAGCTCCTGTGGGTGATCTGTGATGGGGTGTGTATTCCAAGTTGCTGTGGGGTGTCTGTGATGGGATGTGTAGCCCAAGCTCCTGTGGGGGTGTCTGTGACAGGGTGTGTAACCCAAGCTCCTGTGGGGTGTCTGTGTCGGGTGTGTAGCCCAAGCTCCTGTGGGGTGTCTGTGATGGGATGTGTAGTCCAAGCTCCTGTGGGTGATCTGTGACGGGGTGTGTATTCCAAGTTGCTGTGGGGTGTCTGTGATGGGGTGTGTAGCCCAAGCTCCTGTGGGGTGTCTGTGAGACGGTGTGTAGTCCAAGCTCCTGTTGGGGGTCTGTGGCAGGGTGTGTAGTCCAAGCTCCTGTGTGGTGTCTGTGACGGGGTGTGTAGTCCAAGCTCCTGTGGGGGTTTCTGTGTCGGGCTGTGTAGTCCAAGCTCCTGTTTGGTGTCTATGTCAGGGGTTGTCGTCCAAGCTCCTGTGGGGTGTCTGCGACGGGGTGTGTAGTCCAAGCTCCTGTGTGGTGTCTGTGATGGGGTGTGTGGTCCAAGCTCCTGTGGGGTGTCTGTGACGGGGTGTGTAGTCCAAGCTCCTTTGGGGTGTCTGTGACGGGGTGTGTAGTCCAAGCTCCTGTGGGGTGTCTGTGACTGGGTGTGTAGCACAAGCTCCTGTGGGGGTGTCTGTGTCCGGGTGTGTAGCCCAAGCTCCTGTGGGGGTGTTTGTGTCGGGGTGTGTAGCCCAAGCTCCTGTGGGGTGTCTGTGACTGGGTGTGTAGCACAGGCTCCTGTGGGGTGTCCATGTCGGGGTGTGTAGCTGATGCTCCTGTGGGATGTC
Organism: Pleurodeles waltl; assembly: GCF_031143425.1. Lineage (NCBI taxonomy): Eukaryota > Metazoa > Chordata > Amphibia > Caudata > Salamandridae > Pleurodeles > Pleurodeles waltl. Next base: position 1,870,190,805 of record NC_090444.1, on the reverse strand, counting down.
TGTGACTGGGTGTGTAGCTGAAGCTCCTGTGGGGGTGTCTGTGTCGGGTGTCTAGCCGAAGCTCCTGGGGGGTGTCTGTGACTCGGTGTGTAGCACAAGCTCCTGTGGGGGGTCTGTGACTGGGTGTGTAGCCGAAGCTCCACTGGGGGTGTCTGTGTCAGAGTGTATAGCCCAAGATCCTGTGGGGGTGTCTGTGACGAGGTGTGTAGTCCAAGCTCCCGTGGGGGTCTGTGACAGGTGTGTAGTCCAAGCTCCTGTGGGGGGTCTGTGATGGGGTGTGTAGTCCAAGCTCCTGTGGGGGTGTCTGTGTCGGGGTGTGTAGCCCAAGCTCCTGTGGGGTGTCTGTGACTGGGTGTGTAGTACAAGCTCCTGTGGGGGTGTCTGTGTCCGGGTGTGTAGCACAAGCTCCTGTGGGGTGTCCATGTCGGGGTGTGTAGCCCAAGCTCCCGTGGGGTGTCTGTGACTGGGTGTGTAGCCGAAGCTCCTGTGGTGTGTCTCTCACGGGGTGTGTAGTACAAGCTCCTGTGGGCTGTCTTTGACGGGGTGTGCAGCCCAGGCTCCTGTCTGGTGTCTCTGACGGGGTGTGCAGCCCAGGCTCCTGTGGGGTGTCTGTGACGGGGTGTGTAGCCGAAGCTCCTGTGGGGTGTCTGTGATAGGGTGTTTAGCACAAGCTCCTGTGTAGTGTCTGTGACGGGGTGTGTATTCCAAGCTCCTGTGGGGTGTGTGTGACTGGGTGTGTAGCAGAAGCTCCTGTGGGGTGTCTGTGATGGGGTGTGTAGCCGAATCTCCTGTGGGGTGTCTGTGTCGGCTGTGTAGCCCAAGCTCCTGTGGGGGTGTCTGTTATGGGGTGTGTAGCCCAAGCTGCTGTTGGGGGTCTGTGACGGGGTGTGTAGCCCAAGCTCCTGTGGGGTGTCTGTGACAGGGTGTGTAGCCCAAGCTCCTGTGCGGTGTCTGTGATGGGGTGTGTAGCCCAAACTCCTGTGTGGTGTCTGTGACGGGGTGTGTAGTCCAAGCTCCCGTGGGGGGTCTGTGACGGGGGGTGTAGCACAAGCTCCTGGGGGTGTCTGTGTCAGGGTGTGTAGTCCAAGCTCCTGTGGAGTGTCTGTGAGAGGGTGTTTAGTCCAAGCTCCTGTGTGGTGTCTGTGACAGGGTGTGTAGTCCAAGCTTCTGTGGGTGGTCTGTGACGGGGTGTGTAGTCCAAGCTCCTGTGGGGGTTTCTGTGTCGGGCTGTGTAGTCCAAGCTCCTGTGCGGTGTCTGTGATGGGGTGTCTAGTCCAATCCCCTGTGCGGTGTCTGTGATGGGGTGTGTAGTCCAAGCTCCTGTGTGGTGTCTGTGATGGGGTGTGTGGTCCAAGCTCCTGAGGGGTGTCTGTGACAGGTGTGTAGTCCAAGCTTCTGTGGGGGGTCTGTGACGGGGTGTGTAGCCAAAGCTCCTGTGGAGGTGTCTGTGTCGGGGTGTGTAGTCCAAGCTCCTGTGCGGTGTCTGTGATGGGGTGTGTAGCCCAAACTCCTGTGTGGTGTCTGTGACGGGGTGTGTATTCCAAGCTCCTGTGGGGTGTCTGTGACTGGGTGTGTAGCAGAAGCTCCTGTGGGGTGTCTGTGATGGGGTGTGTAGCCGAAGCTCCTGTGGGGTGTCTGTGTCGGGTGTGTAGCCCAAGCTCCTGTGGGGGTGTCTGTGATGGGGTGTGTAGCCCAAGCTGCTGTTGGGGGTCTGTGACGGGGTGTGTAGCACAAGCTCCTGTGGGGTGTCTGTGACAGGGTGTGTAGCCCAAGCTCCTGTGCGGTGTCTGTGATGGGGTGTGTAGCCCAAACTCCTGTGTGGTGTCTGTGACGGGGTGTGTATTCCAAGCTCCCGTGGGGGGTCTGTGACGGGGTGTGTAGCACAAGCTCCTGGGGGTGTCTGTGAGAGGATGTGTAGTCCAAGCTCCTGTGTGGTGTCTGTGACAGGGTGTGTAGTCCAAGCTCCTGTGGGTGGTCTGTGACGGGGTGTGTAGTCCAAGCTCCTGTGCAGTGTCTGTGATGGGGTGTGTAGTCCAAGCTCGTGTGCGGTGTCTGTGATGGGGTGTGTAGTCCAAGCTCCTGTGGGTGGTCTGTGACGGGGTGTGTAGCACAAGCTCCTGTGGGGGTTTCTGTGTCGGGCTGTGTAGTCCAAGCTCCCGTGCGGTGTCTGTGATGGGGTGTGTAGTCCAATCCCCTGTGCGGTGTCTGTGATGGGGTGTGTAGTCCAAGCTCCTGTGTGGTGTCTGTGATGGGGTGTATGGTCCAAGCTCCTGTGGGGTGTCTGTGACGGGGTGTGTAGTCCAAGCTCCTGTGGGGTGTCTGTGACTGGGTGTGTAGCAGAAGCTCCTGTGGGGTGTCTGTGATAGGGTGTGTAGCCGAAGCTCCTGTGGGGTGTCTGTGTCGGGTGTGTAGCCCAAGCTCCTGTGGGGGTGTCTGTGATGGGGTGTGCAGCCCAGGCTCCTGTCTGGTGTCTCTGACGGGGTGTGCAGCCCAGGCTCCTGCGGGGTGTCTGTGACGGGGTGTGTAGCTGAAGCTCCTGTGGGGTGTCTGTGATAGGGTGTGTAGCACAAGCTCCTGTGTGGTGTCTGTGACGGGGTGTGTATTCCAAGCTCCTGTGGGGTGTCTGTGACTGGGTGTGTAGCAGAAGCTCCTGTGGGGTGTCTGTGATGGGGTGTGTAGCCGAAGCTCCTGTGGGGTGTCTGTGTCGGGTGTGTAGCCCATGCTCCTGTGGGGTGTCTGTGATGGGGTGTGTAGCCGAAGCTCCTGTGGGGTGTCTGTGTCAGGGTGTGTATTCCAAGCTCCTGTGGACTGTCTGTGACAGGGTGTGTAGTCCAAGCTCCTCTGGGTGGTCTGTGACGGGTGTGTAGTCCAAGCTCCTGTGCTGTGTCTGTGATGGGGTGTGTAGTCCAAGCTTGTGTGCGGTGTCTGTGATGGGGTGTGTAGTCCAAGCTCCTGTGGGTGGTCTGTGACGGGGTGTGTAGCACAAGCTCCTGTGGGGGTTTCTGTGTCGGGCTGTGTAGTCCAAGCTCCTGTGCGGTGTCTGTGATGGGGTGTGAGGTCCAATCCCCTGTGCGGTGTCTGTGATGGGGTGTGTAGTCCAAGCTCCTGTGTGGTGTCTGTGATGGGGTGTGTGGTCCAAGCTCATGTGGGGTGTCTGTGACGGGGTGTGTAGTCCAAGCTCCTGTGGGGTGTCTGTGAGAGGGTGTGTAGTCCAAGCTCCTGTGTGGTGTCTGTGACGGGGTGTGTGTTCCAAGCTCCTGTGGGGTGTCTGTGACGGGGTGTGTAGTCCAAGCTCCTGTGGGGGGTCTGTGATGGGGTGTGTAGTCCAAGCTCCTGTGGGGGGTCTGTGACTGGGTGTGTAGCCAAAGATCCTGTGGGGGTGTCTGTGTAAGGGTGTATAGCCCAAGCTCCTGTGGGGGTGTCTGTGTAAGGGTGTATAGCCCAAGCTCCTGTTGGTTGTGTCTGTGTCGGGGTGTGTAGTCCAAGCTCCTGTGTGATGTCTGTGACGGGGTGTGTAGTCCAAGCTCCAGTGGGGGGTCTGTGACGGGGTGTGTAGCACAAGCTCCTGGGGGTGTCCGTGATGGGGTGTGTAGCCTAAGCTCCTGTGGGGTGTCTGTGACAGTTTGGGGAGCCCTAGCTCCTGTGGGGTGTCCTTGTCGTGGTGTGTAGTCCAAGGTCCTGTGGAGTGTCTTTGGCAGCGTGTGTAGTCCAAGCTCATGTGGGGGTGTTTGTGTCGGGGTCTGTAGCCCAAGCTCCTGTGGGGTGTCTGTGACTGGGTGTGTAGCACAGGCTCCTGTGGGGAGTCCATGTCGGGGTGTGTAGCTCAAGCTCTCGTGGGGTGTCTGTGACTGGGTGTGTAGTACAAGCTCCTGTGGGCTGTCTGGTGTCTCTGACGGGGTGTGCAGCCCAGGCTCCTGTCTGGTGTCTCTGACGGGGTGTGCAGCCCAGGCTCCTGTGGGGTGTCTGTGACAGGGTGTGTAGCCGAACCTCCTGTGGGGTGTCTGTGATAGGGTGTGTAGCACAAGCTCCTGTGGGGTGTCTGTGACGGGGTGTGTATTAAAAGCTCCTGTGGGGTGTCTGTGACTGGGTGTGTAGCAGAAGCTCCTGTGGGGTGTCGTTGATGGGGGGTGTAGCCGAAGCTCCTGTGGGGTGTCTGTGTCGGGTGTGTAGCCCAAGCTCCTGTGGGGGTGTCTGTGATGGGGTGTGTAGCCCAAGCTGCTGTTGGGGGTCTGTGACGGGGTGTGTAGCCCAAGCTCCTGTGGGGTGTCTGTGACAGGGTGTGTAGCCCAAGCTCCTGTGGCGTGTCTCTCACAGGGTGTGTAGTACAAGCTCCTGTTGGCTGTCTTTGATGGGGTGTGCAGCCCAGGCTCCTGTGGGGTGTCTGTGACGGGTGTGTAGCCGAAGCTCCTGTTGGGTGTCTGTGACAGGGTGTGTAGCACAAGCTCCTGTGGGGTGTCTGTGACTGGGTGTGTAGCGCAAGCTCATGTGGGGTGTCTGTGACTGGGTGTGTAGCAGAAGCTCCTGTGGGGTGTCTGTGATGGGGTGTGTAGCTGAAGCTCCTGTGGGATGTCTGTGATGGGGTGTGTAGCGGAAGCTCCTGTGGGGGTGTCTGTGTCCGGGTGTGTAGCCGAAGCTCCTGGGGGGTGTCTGTGGCTGGGTGTGTAGCACAAGCTCCTGTGGGGGGGTCTGTGACTGGGTGTGTAGACGAAGCTCCAGTGGGGGTATCTGTGTCAGGGTGTATAGCCCAAGATCCTGTGGGGTGTCTGTGACGAGGTGTGTAGTCCAAGCTCCCGTGGGGGGTCTGTGACAGGGTGTGTAGCACAAGCTCCTGGGGTGTCCGTGTCAGGGTGTGTATTCCAAGCTCCTGTGCAGTGTCTGTGACGGGGTGTGTAGTCCAAGCTCCTGCGCGGTGTCTGCGATGGGGTGTGTAGTCCAAGCTCCTGTGTGGTGTCTGTGACAGGTGTGTAGTCCAAGCTCCTGTGGGGGGTCTGTGACGGGGTGTGTAGCCCAAGCTCCTGTGGGGGGTCTGTGACGGGGTGTGTAGCCCAAGCTCCTGTGGGGTGTCTGTGACGGGGTGTGTAGTCCAAGCTCCTGTGCGGTGTCTGTGACATGGTGTGTAGGCCAAGCTCCTGTGAGGTGTCTGCAACAGTGAGGGAGGAAGCTCCCCTAACTCATGACCAGCCCAAGGGTACCGTCCCTAGGTTGGAGAACCAGGTCCAGGGTAGCTCCATTGACCTGGAGGTGGAGAAGGCTGTCCCCAGTCTCTCTACCATTACTTCTGGGGGTATCACTCCTGATGGGAGGGTGCGAACTCTAGAAGGAGGGGCAGGAGGAGGAAAGGCTCTTTCCTGACCCCAGCTCAGCCGGTGGGGAAGGACCCTGAGTTGGGAGACCAGTTACAGGGGGGCTCCTCTGAACTGGTGGGTGAGCTGACCAGGACGACTGTAACAAGCATCCTGGCAGTTCTGGATTCTGGGGGTACAACTCCTCCTCGGAAGAGGCAGAACCCTAGAAGGAGGGGCAGGAGGAGAGATTCTCCCCTGGACCCTATTCAGGCTATGGGACCAGTCCCTAGGCTAGAAGACCAGTGGCGGGGGTAACTCCTGAACTGGTGGGAATGAGAGTGGAAAAAGGATGCTATGCACCTGGGGCTCCCGCCCCCCACTCTGAGAGGTTTCAGAGGCCAGAGGCCCTGACTTGGCCTGGGACCTGGCTCTGGCCACAGACAACTAGGACGCCTCCCTGGGTTAGCTTAGATTGTCTTGGGAGCATAGACAGAGGAATTCAACTGGGTTCAGATTGGCGTATAACTGGATCATGTCCCTGCAGTTGCGGGCCAGGGTCCTGGTTCCATCACCCTAATCAGGGAATTCCATCAAGGTATTGATTGTTCTCCCCTGGCTTTGCGCTGGTAGGGGATCATGTTGGACCTGGCCCTTTTACAGGGTCATTCCCCAGACTTTTTGCTTTTTGTCTCCCTATTTTTCTGACCTTTGTTGGCTGACGTTTTGACTCTGAGCACTTTTTCACTGCTAACCAGTGCTAAAGTGCATGTGCTCTCTCTTACAAATTTGGTATGATTGGATTATAACTGATTGGCATATTTAATTTACCTATAAGACCCTTGTACAGTGGTATCCCTATACCCAGGGCCTGTAAATTAAATGCTACTAGTGAGCCTGCAGCGCTGCTTGCGCCACCCACTGAAGTAGCCTGTCAAACCTATCTAAGGCCTGCTAGCGCAGGGCCTGTGTGCACAGTTTGCTGCCACAGGGACCTGGCATCTAAATTTACTTGCCAGGCACAGAACTCCCCTTTTACTACATGTAAGTCACCCCTAAGGTATGCCCTAGCTAGCCCTTTGGGCAGGGTACCAGGTATGTAGAAGGAAGGACATGTGCCATGTAGCGTGGCCTGTCCTGGTAGTGACAAACAGCCTAACTTGGCGTCTCACTGCTGTGAGTGCTGCCTTCTCATAGGATTACTTTATCTGTGACAGGGTGTGTAACCCCAGCTCCTGTGGGGTGTCTGTGTCGAGGTGTGTAGTCCAAGCTCCTGTGGGGTGTCTGTGTCAGGGTGTGCAGTCCAAGCTCCTGTGGGGGTATCTGTGATGGGGTGTGCATTCCAAGCTGCTCTGGGGTGACTGTGACCGGGTGTGTAGCTCAAGCTCCTGTGGGGTGTCTGTGTCGGGGTGAGTAGTCCAAGCTCCTGTGAGGTGTCTGTGACTGGGTGTGTAGCACAAGCTCCTGTGGGGTGTCTGTGACTGGGTGTGTAGCACAAGCTCCTGTGGGGGTGTCTGTGACGGGGTGTGTAACCCAAGCTCCTGTGGGGTGTCTGTGCCGAGGTGTGTAGTCCAAGCTCCTGTAGGGTGTCTGTGACGGGGTGTGTAGTCCAAGCTCCTGTGGGGTGTCTGTGACGGGGTGTGTAACCCAAGCTCCTGTGGGGTGTCTGTGACAGGTGTGTAGTCCAAGCTCCTGTGGGGGGTCTGTGACGGGGTGTGTAGTCCAAGCTCCTGTGGGGTGTCTGTGACAGGGTGTGTAACCCAAGCTCCTGTGGGGTGTCTGTGTCGAGGTGTGTAGTCCAAGCTCCTGTGGGGTGTCTGTGTCGGGGTGTGCAGTCCAAGCTCCTGTGGGGGTATCTGTGACGGGGTGTGCATTCCAAGATGCTCTGGGGTGACTGTGACCGGGTGCGTAGCTCAATCTCCTGTGGGGGTATCTGTGACGGGGTGTGCATTCCAAGCTCCTGTTGGGGGTCTGTGACAGGGTGTGTAGTCCAAGCTCCTGTGGGGTGTCTGTGACGGGGTGTGTAGTCCAAGCTCCTGTGGGGTGTCTGTGACGGGGTGTGTAGTCCACGCTCCTGTGGGGTGTCTGTGACGGGGTGTGTAGTCCAAGCTCCTGTGGGGTGTCTGTGACTGGGTGTGTAGCACAAGCTCCTGTGGGGTGTCTGTGACGGGGTGTGTAGTCCAAGCTCCTGTGGGTGATCTGTGATGGGGTGTGTATTCCAAGTTGCTGTGGGGTGTCTGTGATGGGATGTGTAGCCCAAGCTCCTGTGGGGGTGTCTGTGACAGGGTGTGTAACCCAAGCTCCTGTGGGGTGTCTGTGTCGGGTGTGTAGCCCAAGCTCCTGTGGGGTGTCTGTGATGGGATGTGTAGTCCAAGCTCCTGTGGGTGATCTGTGACGGGGTGTGTATTCCAAGTTGCTGTGGGGTGTCTGTGATGGGGTGTGTAGCCCAAGCTCCTGTGGGGTGTCTGTGTCGGGTGTGTAGCCCAAGCTCCTGTGGGGGTGTCTGTGATGGGGTGTGCAGCCCAGGCTCCTGTCTGGTGTCTCTGACGGGGTGTGCAGCCCAGGCTCCTGCGGGGTGTCTGTGACGGGGTGTGTAGCCGAAGCTCCTGTGGGGTGTCTGTGATAGGGTGTGTAGCACAAGCTCCTGTGTGGTGTCTGTGACGGAGTGTGTATTCCAAGCTCCTGTGGGGTGTCTGTGACTGGGTGTGTAGCAGAAGCTCCTGTGGGGTGTCTGTGATGGGGTGTGTAGCCGAAGCTCCTGTGGGGTGTCTGTGTCGGGTGTGTAGCCCAAGCTCCTGTGGGGGTGTCTGTGATGGGGTGTGTAGCCCAAGCTGCTGTTGGGGGTCTGTGACGGGGTGTGTAGCCCAAGCTCCTGTGGGGTGTCTGTGACAGGGTGTGTAGCCCAAGCTCCTGTGCGGTGTCTGTGATGGGGTGTGTAGCCCAAACTCCTGTGTGGTGTCTGTGACGGGGTGTGTAGTCCAAGCTCTTGAGGGGGGTCTGTGACGGGGTGTGTAGCACAAGGTCCTGGGGGTGTCTGTGTCAGGGTGTGTATTCCAAGCTCATGTGGAGTGTCTGTGATAGGGTGTGTAGTCCAAGCTCTTGTGGGTGGTCTGTGACGGGGTGTGTAGTCCAAGCTCCTGTGCAGTGTCTGTGATGGGGTGTGTAGTCCAAGCTCCTGTGGGGGTGTCTGTGTCGGGGTGTGCAGCCCAAGCTCCTGTGGGGTGTCTGTGACTGGGTGTGTAGCACAAGCTCCTGTGGGGGTGTCTGTGTCCGGGTGTGTAGCACAAGCTCCTGTGGGGTTTCCATGTCGGGGTGTGTAGCCCAAGCTCCCGTGGGGTGTCTGTGACTGGGTGTGTAGCCGAAGCTCCTGTGGTGTGTCTCTCACGGGGTGTGTAGTACAAGCTCCTGTGGGCTGTCTTTGACGGGGTGTGCAGCCCAGGCTCCTGTCTGGTGTCTCTGACGGGGTGTGCAGCCCAGGCTCCTGTGGGGTGTCTGTGACGGGGTGTGTAGCCGAAGCTCCTGTGGGGTGTCTGTGATAGGGTGTTTAGCACAAGCTCCTGTGTGGTGTCTGTGACGGGGTGTGTATTCCAAGCTCCTGTGGGGTGTCTGTGACTGGGTGTGTAGCAGAAGCTCCTGTGGGGTGTCTGTGATGGGGTGTGTAGCCGAAGCTCCTGTGGGGTGTCTGTGTCGGGTGTGTAGCCCAAGCTCCTGTGGGGGTGTCTGTTATGGGGTGTGTAGCCCAAGCTGCTGTTGGGGGTCTGTGACGGGGTGTGTAGCCCAAGCTCCTGTGGGGTGTCTGTGACAGGGTGTGTAGCCCAAGCTCCTGTGCGGTGTCTGTGATGGGGTGTGTAGCCCAAACTCCTGTGTGGTGTCTGTGACGGGGTGTGTAGTCCAAGCTCCCATGGGGGGTCTGTGACGGGGTGTGTAGCACAAGCTCCTGGGGGTGTCTGTGTCAGGGTGTGTAGTCCAAGCTCCTGTGGAGTGTCTGTGAGAGGGTGTTTAGTCCAAGCTCCTGTGTGGTGTCTGTGACAGGGTGTGTAGTCCAAGCTCCTGTGGGTGGTCTGTGACGGGGTGTGTAGTCCAAGCTCCTGTGGGGGTTTCTGTGTCGGGCTGTGTAGTCCAAGCTCCTGTGCGGTGTCTGTGATGGGGTGTGTAGTCCAATCCCCTGTGCGGTGTCTGTGATTGGGTGTGTAGTCCAAGCACCTGTGTGGTGTCTGTGATGGGGTGTGTGGTCCAAGCTCCTGAGGGGTGTCTGTGACAGGTGTGTAGTCCAAGCTTCTGTGGGGGGTCTGTGACGGGGTGTGTAGCCCAAGCTCCTGTGGAGGTGTCTGTGTCGGGGTGTGTAGTCCAAGCTCCTGTGCGGTGTCTGTGATGGGGTGTGTAGCCCAAACTCCTGTGTGGTGTCTGTGACGGGGTGTGTATTCCAAGCTCCTGTGGGGTGTCTGTGACTGGGTGTGTAGCAGAAGCTCCTGTGGGGTGTCTGTGATGGGGTGTGTAGCCGAAGCTCCTGTGGGGTGTCTGTGTCGGGTGTGTAGCCCAAGCTCCTGTGGGGGTGTCTGTGATGGGGTGTGTAGCCCAAGCTGCTGTTGGGGGTCTGTGACGGGGTGTGTAGCACAAGCTCCTGTGGGGTGTCTGTGACAGGGTGTGTAGCCCAAGCTCCTGTGCGGTGTCTGTGATGGGGTGTGTAGCCCAAACTCCTGTGTGGTGTCTGTGACGGGGTGTGTATTCCAAGCTCCCGTGGGGGGTCTGTGACGGGGTGTGTAGCACAAGCTCCTGGGGGTGTCTGTGACTGGGTGTGTAGCAGAAGCTCCTGTGGGGTGTCTGTGATGGGGTGTGTAGCCGAAGCTCCTGTGGGGTGTCTGTGTCGGGTGTGTAGCCCAAGCTCCTGTGGGGGTGTCTGTGATGGGGTGTGTAGCCCAAGCTGCTGTTGGGGGTCTGTGACGGGGTGTGTAGCCCAAGCTCCTGTGGGGTGTCTGTGACAGGGTGTGTAGCCCAAGCTCCTGTGCGGTGTCTGTGATGGGGTGTGTAGCCCAAACTCCTGTGTGGTGTCTGTGACGGGGTGTGTAGTCCAAGCTCTTGTGGGGGGTCTGTGACGGGGTGTGTAGCACAAGGTCCTGGGGGTGTCTGTGTCAGGGTGTGTATTCCAAGCTCATGTGGAGTGTCTGTGATAGGGTGTGTAGTCCAAGCTCCTGTGGGTGGTCTGTGACGGGGTGTGTAGTCCAAGCTCCTGTGCAGTGTCTGTGATGGGGTGTGTAGTCCAAGCTCCTGTGGGGGTGTCTGTGTCGGGGTGTGTAGCCCAAGCTCCTGTGGGGTGTCTGTGACTGGGTGTGTAGTACAAGCTCCTGTGGGGGTGTCTGTGTCCGGGTGTGTAGCACAAGCTCCTGTGGGGTGTCCATGTCGGGGTGTGTAGCCCAAGCTCCCGTGGGGTGTCTGTGACTGGGTGTGTAGCCGAAGCTCCTGTGGTGTGTCTCTCACGGGGTGTGTAGTACAAGCTCCTGTGGGCTGTCTTTGACGGGGTGTGCAGCCCAGGCTCCTGTCTGGTGTCTCTGACGGGGTGTGCAGCCCAGGCTCCTGTGGGGTGTCTGTGACGGGGTGAGTAGCCGAAGCTCCTGTGGGGTGTCTGTGATAGGGTGTTTAGCACAAGCTCCTGTGTGGTGTCTGTGACGGGGTGTGTATTCCAAGCTCCTGTGGGGTGTCTGTGACTGGGTGTGTAGCAGAAGCTCCTGTGGGGTGTCTGTGATGGGGTGTGTAGCCGAAGCTCCTGTGGGGTGTCTGTGTCGGGTGTGTAGCCCAAGCTCCTGTGGGGGTGTCTGTTATGGGGTGTGTAGCCCAAGCTGCTGTTGGGGGTCTGTGACGGGGTGTGTAGCCCAAGCTCCTGTGGGGTGTCTGTGACAGGGTGTGTAGCCCAAGCTCCTGTGCGGTGTCTGTGATGGGGTGTGTAGCCCAAACTCCTGTGTGGTGTCTGTGACGGGGTGTGTAGTCCAAGCTCCCGTGGGGGGTTTGTGACGGGGTGTGTAGCACAAGCTCCTGGGGGTGTCTGTGTCAGGGTGTGTAGTCCAAGCTCCTGTGGAGTGTCTGTGAGAGGGTGTTTAGTCCAAGCTCCTGTGTGGTGTCTGTGACAGGGTGTGTAGTCCAAGCTCCTGTGGGTGGTCTGTGACGGGGTGTGTAGTCCAAGCTCCTGTGGGGGTTTCTGTGTCGGGCTGTGTAGTCCAAGCTCCTGTGCGGTGTCTGTGATGGGGTGTGTAGTCCAATCCCCTGTGCGGTGTCTGTGATGGGGTGTGTAGTCCAACCTCCTGTGTGGTGTCTGTGATGGGGTGTGTGGTCCAAGCTCCTGAGGGGTGTCTGTGACAGGTGTGTAGTCCAAGCTTCTGTGGGGGGTCTGTGACGGGGTGTGTAGCCCAAGCTCCTGTGGAGGTGTCTGTGTCGGGGTGTGTAGTCCAAGCTCCTGTGCGGTGTCTGTGATGGGGTGTGTAGCCCAAACTCCTGTGTGGTGTCTGTGACGGGGTGTGTATTCCAAGCTCCTGTGGGGTGTCTGTGACTGGGTGTGTAGCAGAAGCTCCTGTGAGGTGTCTGTGATGGGGTGTGTAGCCGAAGCTCCTGTGGGGTGTCTGTGTCGGGTGTGTAGCCCAAGCTCCTGTGGGGGTGTCTGTGATGGGGTGTGTAGCCCAAGCTGCTGTTGGGGGTCTGTGACGGGGTGTGTAGCACAAGCTCCTGTGGGGTGTCTGTGACAGGGTGTGTAGCCCAAGCTCCTGTGCGGTGTCTGTGATGGGGTGTGTAGCCCAAACTCCTGTGTGGTGTCTGTGACGGGGTGTGTATTCCAAGCTCCCGTGGGGGGTCTGTGACGTGGTGTGTAGCACAAGCTCCTGGGGGTGTCTGTGAGAGGATGTGTAGTCCAAGCTCCTGTGTGGTGTCTGTGACAGGGTGTGTAGTCCAAGCTCCTGTGGGTGGTCTGTGACGGGGTGTGTAGTCCAAGCTCCTGTGCAGTGTCTGTGATGGGGTGTGTAGTCCAAGCTCGTGTGCGGTGTCTGTGATGGGGTGTGTAGTCCAAGCTCCTGTGGGTGGTCTGTGACGGGGTGTGTAGCACAAGCTCCTGTGGGGGTTTCTGTGTCGGGCTGTGTAGTCCAAGCTCCCGTGCGGTGTCTGTGATGGGGTGTGTAGTCCAATCCCCTGTGCGGTGTCTGTGATGGGGTGTGTAGTCCAAGCTCCTGTGTGGTGTCTGTGATGGGGTGTATGGTCCAAGCTCCTGTGGGGTGTCTGTGACGGGGTGTGTAGTCCAAGCTCCTGTGGGGTGTCTGTGACTGGGTGTGTAGCAGAAGCTCCTGTGGGGTGTCTGTGATGGGGTGTGTAGCCGAAGCTCCTGTGGGGTGTCTGTGTCGGGTGTGTAGCCCAAGCTCCTGTGGGGGTGTCTGTGATGGGGTGTGCAGCCCAGGCTCCTGTCTGGTGTCTCTGACGGGGTGTGCAGCCCAGGCTCCTGCGGGGTGTCTGTGACGGGGTGTGTAGCTGAAGCTCCTGTGGGGTGTCTGTGATAGGGTGTGTAGCACAAGCTCCTGTGTGGTGTCTGTGACAGGGTGTGTATTCCAAGCTCCTGTGGGGTGTCTGTGACTGGGTGTGTAGCAGAAGCTCCTGTGGGGTGTCTGTGATGGGGTGTGTAGCCGAAGCTCCTGTGGGGTGTCTGTGTCGGGTGTGTAGCCCATGCTCCTGTGGGGTGTCTGTGATGGGGTGTGTAGCCGAAGCTCCTGTGGGGTGTCTGTGTCAGGGTGTGTATTCCAAGCTCCTGTGGACTGTCTGTGACAGGGTGTGTAGTCCAAGCTCCTCTGGGTGGTCTGTGACGGGTGTGTAGTCCAAGCTCCTGTGCCATGTCTGTGATGGGGTGTGTAGTCCAAGCTTGTGTGCGGTGTCTGTGATGGGGTGTGTAGTCCAAGCTCCTGTGGGTGGTCTGTGACGGGGTGTGTAGCACAAGCTCCTGTGGGGGTTTCTGTGTCGGGCTGTGTAGTCCAAGCTCCTGTGCGGTGTCTGTGATGGGGTGTGAGGTCCAATCCCCTGTGCGGTGTATGTGATGGGGTGTGTAGTCCAAGCTCCTGTGTGGTGTCTGTGATGGGGTGTGTGGTCCAAGCTCCTGTGGGGTGTCTGTGACGGGGTGTGTAGTCCAAGCTCCTGTGGGGTGTCTGTGAGAGGGTGTGTAGTCCAAGCTCCTGTGCGGTGTCTGTGATGGGGTGTGTAGCCCAAACTCCTGTGTGGTGTCTGTGACGGGGTGTGTAGTCCAAGCTCTTGTGGGGGGTCTGTGACGGGGTGTGTAGCACAAGGTCCTGGGGGTGTCTGTGTCAGGGTGTGTATTCCAAGCTCATGTGGAGTGTCTGTGATAGGGTGTGTAGTCCAAGCTCCTGTGGGTGGTCTGTGACGGGGTGTGTAGTCCAAGCTCCTGTGCAGTGTCTGTGATGGGGTGTGTAGTCCAAGCTCCTGTGGGGGTGTCTGTGTCGGGGTGTGTAGCCCAAGCTCCTGTGGGGTGTCTGTGACTGGGTGTGTAGTACAAGCTCCTGTGGGGGTGTCTGTGTCCGGGTGTGTAGCACAAGCTCCTGTGGGGTGTCCATGTCGGGGTGTGTAGCCCAAGCTCCCGTGGGGTGTCTGTGACTGGGTGTGTAGCCGAAGCTCCTGTGGTGTGTCTCTCACGGGGTGTGTAGTACAAGCTCCTGTGGGCTGTCTTTGACGGGGTGTGCAGCCCAGGCTCCTGTCTGGTGTCTCTGACGGGGTGTGCAGCCCAGGCTCCTGTGGGGTGTCTGTGACGGGGTGTGTAGCCGAAGCTCCTGTGGGGTGTCTGTGATAGGGTGTTTAGCACAAGCTCCTGTGTGGTGTCTGTGACGGGTGTGTATTCCAAGCTCCTGTGGGGTGTCTGTGACTGGGTGTGTAGCAGAAGCTCCTGTGGGGTGTCTGTGATGGGGTGTGTAGCCGAAGCTCCTGTGGGGTGTCTGTGTCGGGTGTGTAGCCCAAGCTCCTGTGGGGGTGTCTGTTATGGGGTGTGTAGCCCAAGCTGCTGTTGGGGGTCTGTGACGGGGTGTGTAGCCCAAGCTCCTGTGGGGTGTCTGTGACAGGGTGTGTAGCCCAAGCTCCTGTGCGGTGTCTGTGATGGGGTGTGTAGCCCAAACTCCTGTGTGGTGTCTGTGACGGGGTGTGTAGTCCAAGCTCCCGTGGGGGGTCTGTGACGGGGTGTGTAGCACAAGCTCCTGGGGGTGTCTGTGTCAGGGTGTGTAGTCCAAGCTCCTGTGGAGTGTCTGTGAGAGGGTGTTTAGTCCAAGCTCCTGTGTGGTGTCTGTGACAGGGTGTGTAGTCCAAGCTACTGTGGGTGGTCTGTGACGGGGTGTGTAGTCCAAGCTCCTGTGGGGGTTTCTGTGTCGGGCTGTGTAGTCCAAGCTCCTGTGCGGTGTCTGTGATGGGGTGTGTAGTCCAATCCCCTGTGCGGTGTCTGTGATGGGGTGTGTAGTCCAAGCTCCTGTGTGGTGTCTGTGATGGGGTGTGTGGTCCAAGCTCCTGAGGGGTGTCTGTGACAGGTGTGTAGTCCAAGCTTCTGTGGGGGGTCTGTGACGGGGTGTGTAGCCCAAGCTCCTGTGGAGGTGTCTGTGTCGGGGTGTGTAGTCCAAGCTCCTGTGCGGTGTCTGTGATGGGGTGTGTAGCCCAAACTCCTGTGTGGTGTCTGTGACGGGTGTGTATTCCAAGCTCCTGTGGGGTGTCTGTGACTGGGTGTGTAGCAGAAGCTCCTGTGGGGTGTCTGTGATGGGGTGTGTAGCCGAAGCTCCTGTGGGGTGTCTGTGTCGGGTGTGTAGCCCAAGCTCCTGTGGGGGTGTCTGTGATGGGGTGTGTAGCCCAAGCTGCTGTTGGGGGTCTGTGACGGGGTGTGTAGCACAAGCTCCTGTGGGGTGTCTGTGACAGGGTGTGTAGCCCAAGCTCCTGTGCGGTGTCTGTGATGGGGTGTGTAGCCCAAACTCCTGTGTGGTGTCTGTGACGGGGTGTGTATTCCAAGCTCCCGTGGGGGGTCTGTGACGGGGTGTGTAGCACAAGCTCCTGGGGGTGTCTGTGAGAGGATGTGTAGTCCAAGCTCCTGTGTGGTGTCTGTGACAGGGTGTGTAGTCCAAGCTCCTGTGGGTGGTCTGTGACGGGGTGTGTAGTCCAAGCTCCTGTGCAGTGTCTGTGATGGGGTGTGTAGTCCAAGCTCGTGTGCGGTGTCTGTGATGGGGTGTGTAGTCCAAGCTCCTGTGGGTGGTCTGTGACGGGGTGTGTAGCACAAGCTCCTGTGGGGGTTTCTGTGTCGGGCTGTGTAGTCCAAGCTCCCGTGCGGTGTCTGTGATGGGGTGTGTAGTCCAATCCCCTGTGCGGTGTCTGTGATGGGGTGTGTAGTCCAAGCTCCTGTGTGGTGTCTGTGATGGGGTGTATGGTCCAAGCTCCTGTGGGGTGTCTGTGACGGGGTGTGTAGTCCAAGCTCCTGTGGGGTGTCTGTGACTGGGTGTGTAGCAGAAGCTCCTCTGGGGTGTCTGTGATGGGGTGTGTAGCCGAAGCTCCTGTGGGGTGTCTGTGTCGGGTGTGTAGCCCAAGCTCCTGTGGGGGTGTCTGTGATGGGGTGTGCAGCCCAGGCTCCTGTCTGGTGTCTCTGACGGGGTGTGCAGCCCAGGCTCCTGCGGGGTGTCTGTGACGGGGTGTGTAGCTGAAGCTCCTGTGGGGTGTCTGTGATAGGGTGTGTAGCACAAGCTCCTGTGTGGTGTCTGTGACGGGGTGTGTATTCCAAGCTCCTGTGGGGTGTCTGTGACTGGGTGTGTAGCAGAAGCTCCTGTGGGGTGTCTGTGATGGGGTGTGTAGCCGAAGCTCCTGTGGGGTGTCTGTGTCGGGTGTGTAGCCCATGCTCCTGTGGGGTGTCTGTGATGGGGTGTGTAGCCGAAGCTCCTGTGGGGTGTCTGTGACAGGGTGTGTAGCCCAAGCTCCTGTGGCGTGTCTCTCACAGGGTGTGTAGTACAAGCTCCTGTTGGCTGTCTTTGATGGGGTGTGCAGCCCAGGCTCCTGTGGGGTGTCTGTGACGGGTGTGTAGCCGAAGCTCCTGTTGGGTGTCTGTGACAGGGTGTGTAGCACAAGCTCCTGTGGGGTGTCTGTGACTGGGTGTGTAGCGCAAGCTCATGTGGGGTGTCTGTGACTGGGTGTGTAGCAGAAGCTCCTGTGGGGTGTCTGTGATGGGGTGTGTAGCTGAAGCTCCTGTGGGATGTCTGTGATGGGGTGTGTAGCGGAAGCTCCTGTGGGGGTGTCTGTGTCCGGGTGTGTAGCCGAAGCTCCTGGGGGGTGTCTGTGGCTGGGTGTGTAGCACAAGCTCCTGTGGGGGGGTCTGTGACTGGGTGTGTAGACGAAGCTCCAGTGGGGGTATCTGTGTCAGGGTGTATAGCCCAAGATCCTGTGGGGTGTCTGTGACGAGGTGTGTAGTCCAAGCTCCCGTGGGGGGTCTGTGACAGGGTGTGTAGCACAAGCTCCTGGGGTGTCCGTGTCAGGGTGTGTATTCCAAGCTCCTGTGCAGTGTCTGTGACGGGGTGTGTAGTCCAAGCTCCTGCGCGGTGTCTGCGATGGGGTGTGTAGTCCAAGCTCCTGTGTGGTGTCTGTGACAGGTGTGTAGTCCAAGCTCCTGTGGGGGGTCTGTGACGGGGTGTGTAGCCCAAGCTCCTGTGGGGGGTCTGTGACGGGGTGTGTAGCCCAAGCTCCTGTGGGGTGTCTGTGACGGGGTGTGTAGTCCAAGCTCCTGTGCGGTGTCTGTGACATGGTGTGTAGGCCAAGCTCCTGTGAGGTGTCTGCAACAGTGAGGGAGGAAGCTCCCCTAACTCATGACCAGCCCAAGGGTACCGTCCCTAGGTTGGAGAACCAGGTCCAGGGTAGCTCCATTGACCTGGAGGTGGAGAAGGCTGTCCCCAGTCTCTCTACCATTACTTCTGGGGGTATCACTCCTGATGGGAGGGTGCGAACTCTAGAAGGAGGGGCAGGAGGAGGAAAGGCTCTTTCCTGACCCCAGCTCAGCCGGTGGGGAAGGACCCTGAGTTGGGAGACCAGTTACAGGGGGGCTCCTCTGAACTGGTGGGTGAGCTGACCAGGACGACTGTAACAAGCATCCTGGCAGTTCTGGATTCTGGGGGTACAACTCCTCCTCGGAAGAGGCAGAACCCTAGAAGGAGGGGCAGGAGGAGAGATTCTCCCCTGGACCCTATTCAGGCTATGGGACCAGTCCCTAGGCTAGAAGACCAGTGGCGGGGGTAACTCCTGAACTGGTGTGAATGAGAGTGGAAAAAGGATGCTATGCACCTGGGGCTCCCGCCCCCCACTCTGAGAGGTTTCAGAGGCCAGAGGCCCTGACTTGGCCTGGGACCTGGCTCTGGCCACAGACAACTAGGACGCCTCCCTGGGTTAGCTTAGATTGTCTTGGGAGCATAGACAGAGGAATTCAACTGGGTTCAGATTGGCGTATAACTGGATCATGTCCCTGCAGTTGCGGGCCAGGGTCCTGGTTCCATCACCCTAATAAGGGAATTCCATCAAGGTATTGATTGTTCTCCCCTGGCTTTGCGCTGGTAGGGGGTCATGTTGGACCTGGCCCTTTTACAGGGTCATTCCCCAGACTTTTTGCTTTTTGTCTCCCTATTTTTCTGACCTTTGTTGGCTGACGTTTTGACTCTGAGCACTTTTTCACTGCTAACCAGTGCTAAAGTGCATGTGCTCTCTCTTACAAATTTGGTATGATTGGATTATAACTGATTGGCATATTTAATTTACCTATAAGACCCTTGTACAGTGGTATCCCTATACCCAGGGCCTGTAAATTAAATGCTACTAGTGAGCCTGCAGCGCTGCTTGCGCCACCCACTGAAGTAGCCTGTCAAACCTATCTAAGGCCTGCTAGCGCAGGGCCTGTGTGCACAGTTTGCTGCCACAGGGACCTGGCATCTAAATTTACTTGCCAGGCACAGAACTCCCCTTTTACTACATGTAAGTCACCCCTACGGTATGCCCTAGCTAGCCCTTTGGGCAGGGTACCAGGTATGTAGAAGGAAGGACATGTGCCATGTAGCGTGGCCTGTCCTGGTAGTGACAAACAGCCTAACTTGGCGTCTCACTGCTGTGAGTGCTGCCTTCTCATAGGATTACTTTATCTGTGACAGGGTGTGTAACCCCAGCTCCTGTGGGGTGTCTGTGTCGAGGTGTGTAGTCCAAGCTCCTGTGGGGTGTCTGTGTCAGGGTGTGCAGTCCAAGCTCCTGTGGGGGTATCTGTGATGTGGTGTGCATTCCAAGCTGCTCTGGGGTGACTGTGACCGGGTGCGTAGCTCAAGCTCCTGTGGGGTGTCTGTGTCGGGGTGAGTAGTCCAAGCTCCTGTGGGGTGTCTGTGACTGGGTGTGTAGCACAAGCTCCTGTGGGGTGTCTGTGACTGGGTGTGTAGCACAAGCTCCTGTGGGGGTGTCTGTGACGGGGTGTGTAACCCAAGCTCCTGTGGGGTGTCTGTGCCGAGGTGTGTAGTCCAAGCTCCTGTAGGGTGTCTGTGACGGGGTGTGTAGTCCAAGCTCCTGTGGGGTGTCTGTGACGGGGTGTGTAACCCAAGCTCCT
The DNA here is from genome assembly GCF_031143425.1 of Pleurodeles waltl. Lineage (NCBI taxonomy): Eukaryota > Metazoa > Chordata > Amphibia > Caudata > Salamandridae > Pleurodeles > Pleurodeles waltl. The sequence goes on along the minus strand of NC_090444.1, from coordinate 1,870,171,914 downwards.
GTGGGGTGTCTGTGACAGGTGTGTAGTCCAAGCTCCTGTGGGGGGTCTGTGACGGGGTGTGTAGTCCAAGCTCCTGTGGGGTGTCTGTGACAGGGTGTGTAACCCAAGCTCCTGTGGGGTGTCTGTGTCGAGGTGTGTAGTCCAAGCTCCTGTGGGGTGTCTGTGTCGGGGTGTGCAGTCCAAGCTCCTGTGGGGGTATCTGTGACGGGGTGTGCATTCCAAGATGCTCTGGGGTGACTGTGACCGGGTGCGTAGCTCAATCTCCTGTGGGGGTATCTGTGACGGGGTGTGCATTCCAAGCTGCTCTGGGGTGACTGTGACTGGGTGCGTAGCTCAAGCTCCTGTGGGGTGTCTGTGAGAGGGTCTGTAGTCCAAGCTCCTGTTGGGGGTCTGTGACAGGGTGTGTAGTCCAAGCTCCTGTGGGGTGTCTGTGACGGGGTGTGTAGTCCAAGCTCCTGTGGGGTGTCTGTGACGGGGTGTGTAGTCCAAGCTCCTGTGGGGTGTCTGTGACGGGGTGTGTAGTCCAAGCTCCTGTGGGGTGTCTGTGACTGGGTGTGTAGCACAAGCTCCTGTGGGGTGTCTGTGACGGGGTGTGTAGTCCAAGCTCCTGTGGGTGATCTGTGATGGGGTGTGTATTCCAAGTTGCTGTGGGGTGTCTGTGATGGGATGTGTAGCCCAAGCTCCTGTGGGGGTGTCTGTGACAGGGTGTGTAACCCAAGCTCCTGTGGGGTGTCTGTGTCGGGTGTGTAGCCCAAGCTCCTGTGGGGTGTCTGTGATGGGATGTGTAGTCCAAGCTCCTGTGGGTGATCTGTGACGGGGTGTGTATTCCAAGTTGCTGTGGGGTGTCTGTGATGGGGTGTGTAGCCCAAGCTCCTGTGGGGTGTCTGTGAGACGGTGTGTAGTCCAAGCTCCTGTTGGGGGTCTGTGGCAGGGTGTGTAGTCCAAGCTCCTGTGTGGTGTCTGTGACGGGGTGTGTAGTCCAAGCTCCTGTGGGGGTTTCTGTGTCGGGCTGTGTAGTCCAAGCTCCTGTTTGGTGTCTATGTCAGGGGTTGTCGTCCAAGCTCCTGTGGGGTGTCTGCGACGGGGTGTGTAGTCCAAGCTCCTGTGTGGTGTCTGTGATGGGGTGTGTGGTCCAAGCTCCTGTGGGGTGTCTGTGACGGGGTGTGTAGTCCAAGCTCCTTTGGGGTGTCTGTGACGGGGTGTGTAGTCCAAGCTCCTGTGGGGTGTCTGTGACTGGGTGTGTAGCACAAGCTCCTGTGGGGGTGTCTGTGTCCGGGTGTGTAGCCCAAGCTCCTGTGGGGGTGTTTGTGTCGGGGTGTGTAGCCCAAGCTCCTGTGGGGTGTCTGTGACTGGGTGTGTAGCAGAAGCTCCTGTGGGGTGTCCATGTCGGGGTGTGTAGCTGATGCTCCTGTGGGATGTCTGTGACTGGGTGTGTAGCTGAAGCTCCTGTGGGGGTGTCTGTGTCGGGGTGTCTAGCCGAAGCTCCTGGGGGGTGTCTGTGACTGGGTGTGTAGCACAAGCTCCTGTGGGGGGTCTGTGACTGGGTGTGTAGCCGAAGCTCCACTGGGGGTGTCTGTGTCAGAGTGTATAGCCCAAGATCCTGTGGGGGTGTCTGTGACGAGGTGTGTAGTCCAAGCTCCCGTGGGGGTCTGTGACAGGTGTGTAGTCCAAGCTCCTGTGGGGGGTCTGTGATGGGGTGTGTAGTCCAAGCTCCTGTGGGGGTGTCTGTGTCGGGGTGTGTAGCCCAAGCTCCTGTGGGGTGTCTGTGACTGGGTGTGTAGTACAAGCTCCTGTGGGGGTGTCTGTGTCCGGGTGTGTAGCACAAGCTCCTGTGGGGTGTCCATGTCGGGGTGTGTAGCCCAAGCTCCCGTGGGGTGTCTGTGACTGGGTGTGTAGCCGAAGCTCCTGTGGTGTGTCTCTCACGGGGTGTGTAGTACAAGCTCCAGTGGGCTGTCTTTGACGGGGTGTGCAGCCCAGGCTCCTGTCTGGTGTCTCTGACGGGGTGTGCAGCCCAGGCTCCTGTGGGGTGTCTGTGACGGGGTGTGTAGCCGAAGCTCCTGTGGGGTGTCTGTGATAGGGTGTTTAGCACAAGCTCCTGTGTAGTGTCTGTGACGGGGTGTGTATTCCAAGCTCCTGTGGGGTGTGTGTGACTGGGTGTGTAGCAGAAGCTCCTGTGGGGTGTCTGTGATGGGGTGTGTAGCCGAAGCTCCTGTGGGGTGTCTGTGTCGGCTGTGTAGCCCAAGCTCCTGTGGGGGTGTCTGTTATGGGGTGTGTAGCCCAAGCTGCTGTTGGGGGTCTGTGACGGGGTGTGTAGCCCAAGCTCCTGTGGGGTGTCTGTGACAGGGTGTGTAGCCCAAGCTCCTGTGCGGTGTCTGTGATGGGGTGTGTAGCCCAAACTCCTGTGTGGTGTCTGTGACGGGGTGTGTAGTCCAAGCTCCCGTGGGGGGTCTGTGACGGGGTGTGTAGCACAAGCTCCTGGGGGTGTCTGTGTCAGGGTGTGTAGTCCAAGCTCCTGTGGAGTGTCTGTGAGAGGGTGTTTAGTCCAAGCTCCTGTGTGGTGTCTGTGACAGGGTGTGTAGTCCAAGCTTCTGTGGGTGGTCTGTGACGGGGTGTGTAGTCCAAGCTCCTGTGGGGGTTTCTGTGTCGGGCTGTGTAGTCCAAGCTCCTGTGCGGTGTCTGTGATGGGGTGTCTAGTCCAATCCCCTGTGCGGTGTCTGTGATGGGGTGTGTAGTCCAAGCTCCTGTGTGGTGTCTGTGATGGGGTGTGTGGTCCAAGCTCCTGAGGGGTGTCTGTGACAGGTGTGTAGTCCAAGCTTCTGTGAGGGGTCTGTGACGGGGTGTGTAGCCCAAGCTCCTGTGGAGGTGTCTGTGTCGGGGTGTGTAGTCCAAGCTCCTGTGCGGTGTCTGTGATGGGGTGTGTAGCCCAAACTCCTGTGTGGTGTCTGTGACGGGGTGTGTATTCCAAGCTCCTGTGGGGTGTCTGTGACTGGGTGTGTAGCAGAAGCTCCTGTGGGGTGTCTGTGATGGGGTGTGTAGCCGAAGCTCCTGTGGGGTGTCTGTGTCGGGTGTGTAGCCCAAGCTCCTGTGGGGTGTCTGTGATGAGGTGTGTAGCCCAAGCTGCTGTTGGGGGTCTGTGACGGGGTGTGTAGCACAAGCTCCTGTGGGGTGTCTGTGACAGGGTGTGTAGCCCAAGCTCCTGTGCGGTGTCTGTGATGGGGTGTGTAGCCCAAACTCCTGTGTGGTGTCTGTGACGGGGTGTGTATTCCAAGCTCCCGTGGGGGGTCTGTGACGGGGTGTGTAGCACAAGCTCCTGGGGGTGTCTGTGAGAGGATGTGTAGTCCAAGCTCCTGTGTGGTGTCTGTGACAGGGTGTGTAGTCCAAGCTCCTGTGGGTGGTCTGTGACGGGGTGTGTAGTCCAAGCTCCTGTGCAGTGTCTGTGATGGGGTGTGTAGTCCAAGCTTGTGTGCGGTGTCTGTGATGGGGTGTGTAGTCCAAGCTCCTGTGGGTGGTCTGTGACGGGGTGTGTAGCACAAGCTCCTGTGGGGGTTTCTGTGTCGGGCTGTGTAGTCCAAGCTCCCGTGCGGTGTCTGTGATGGGGTGTGTAGTCCAATCCCCTGTGCGGTGTCTGTGATGGGGTGTGTAGTCCAAGCTCCTGTGTGGTGTCTGTGATGGGGTGTATGGTCCAAGCTCCTGTGGGGTGTCTGTGACGGGGTGTGTAGTCCAAGCTCCTGTGGGGTGTCTGTGACTGGGTGAGTAGCAGAAGCTCCTGTGGGGTGTCTGTGATAGGGTGTGTAGCCGAAGCTCCTGTGGGGTGTCTGTGTCGGGTGTGTAGCCCAAGCTCCTGTGGGGGTGTCTGTGATGGGGTGTGCAGCCCAGGCTCCTGTCTGGTGTCTCTGACGGGGTGTGCAGCCCAGGCTCCTGCGGGGTGTCTGTGACGGGGTGTGTAGCTGAAGCTCCTGTGGGGTGTCTGTGATAGGGTGTGTAGCACAAGCTCCTGTGTGGTGTCTGTGACGGGGTGTGTATTCCAAGCTCCTGTGGGGTGTCTGTGACTGGGTGTGTAGCAGAAGCTCCTGTGGGGTGTCTGTGATGGGGTGTGTAGCCGAAGCTCCTGTGGGGTGTCTGTGTCGGGTGTGTAGCCCATGCTCCTGTGGGGTGTCTGTGATGGGGTGTGTAGCCGAAGCTCCTGTGGGGTGTCTGTGTCAGGGTGTGTATTCCAAGCTCCTGTGGACTGTCTGTGACAGGGTGTGTAGTCCAAGCTCCTCTGGGTGGTCTGTGACGGGTGTGTAGTCCAAGCTCCTGTGCTGTGTCTGTGATGGGGTGTGTAGTCCAAGCTTGTGTGCGGTGTCTGTGATGGGGTGTGTAGTCCAAGCTCCTGTGGGTGGTCTGTGACGGGGTGTGTAGCACAAGCTCCTGTGGGGGTTTCTGTGTCGGGCTGTGTAGTCCAAGCTCCTGTGCGGTGTCTGTGATGGGGTGTGAGGTCCAATCCCCTGTGCGGTGTCTGTGATGGGGTGTGTAGTCCAAGCTCCTGTGTGGTGTCTGTGATGGGGTGTGTGGTCCAAGCTCATGTGGGGTGTCTGTGACGGGGTGTGTAGTCCAAGCTCCTGTGGGGTGTCTGTGAGAGGGTGTGTAGTCCAAGCTCCTGTGTGGTGTCTGTGACGGGGTGTGTGGTCCAAGCTCCTGTGGGGTGTCTGTGACGGGGTGTGTAGTCCAAGCTCCTGTGGGGGGTCTGTGATGGGGTGTGTAGTCCAAGCTCCTGTGGGGGGTCTGTGACTGGGTGTGTAGCCAAAGATCCTGTGGGGGTGTCTGTGTAAGGGTGTATAGCCCAAGCTCCTGTGGGGGTGTCTGTGTAAGGGTGTATAGCCCAAGCTCCTGTTGGTTGTGTCTGTGTCGGGGTGTGTAGTCCAAGCTCCTGTGTGATGTCTGTGACGGGGTGTGTAGTCCAAGCTCCAGTGGGGGGTCTGTGACGGGGTGTGTAGCACAAGCTCCTGGGGGTGTCCGTGATGGGGTGTGTAGCCTAAGCTCCTGTGGGGTGTCTGTGACAGTTTGGGGAGCCCTAGCTCCTGTGGGGTGTCCTTGTCGTGGTGTGTAGTCCAAGCTCCTGTGGAGTGTCTTTGGCAGCGTGTGTAGTCCAAGCTCATGTGGGGGTGTTTGTGTCGGGGTCTGTAGCCCAAGCTCCTGTGGGGTGTCTGTGACTGGGTGTGTAGCACAGGCTCCTGTGGGGAGTCCATGTCGGGGTGTGTAGCTCAAGCTCTCGTGGGGTGTCTGTGACTGGGTGTGTAGTACAAGCTCCTGTGGGCTGTCTGGTGTCTCTGACGGGGTGTGCAGCCCAGGCTCCTGTCTGGTGTCTCTGACGGGGTGTGCAGCCCAGGCTCCTGTGGGGTGTCTGTGACAGGGTGTGTAGCCGAACCTCCTGTGGGGTGTCTGTGATAGGGTGTGTAGCACAAGCTCCTGTGGGGTGTCTGTGACGGGGTGTGTATTAAAAGCTCCTGTGGGGTGTCTGTGACTGGGTGTGTAGCAGAAGCTCCTGTGGGGTGTCGTTGATGGGGGTTGTAGCCGAAGCTCCTGTGGGGTGTCTGTGTCGGGTGTGTAGCCCAAGCTCCTGTGGGGGTGTCTGTGATGGGGTGTGTAGCCCAAGCTGCTGTTGGGGGTCTGTGACGGGGTGTGTAGCCCAAGCTCCTGTGGGGTGTCTGTGACAGGGTGTGTAGCCCAAGCTCCTGTGGCGTGTCTCTCACAGGGTGTGTAGTACAAGCTCCTGTTGGCTGTCTTTGATGGAGTGTGCAGCCCAGGCTCCTGTGGGGTGTCTGTGACGGGTGTGTAGCCGAAGCTCCTGTTGGGTTTCTGTGTCAGGGTGTATAGCCCAAGATCCTGTGGGGTGTCTGTGACGAGGTGTGTAGTCCAAGCTCCCGTGGGGGGTCTGTGACAGGGTGTGTAGCACAAGCTCCTGGGGTGTCCGTGTCAGGGTGTGTATTCCAAGCTCCTGTGCAGTGTCTGTGACGGGGTGTGTAGTCCAAGCTCCTGCGCGGTGTCTGCGATGGGGTGTGTAGTCCAAGCTCCTGTGTGGTGTCTGTGACAGGTGTGTAGTCCAAGCTCCTGTGGGGGGTCTGTGACGGGGTGTGTAGCCCAAGCTCCTGTGGGGGGTCTGTGACGGGGTGTGTAGCCCAAGCTCCTGTGGGGTGTCTGTGACGGGGTGTGTAGTCCAAGCTCCTGTGCGGTGTCTGTGACATGGTGTGTAGGCCAAGCTCCTGTGAGGTGTCTGCAACAGTGAGGGAGGAAGCTCCCCTAACTCATGACCAGCCCAAGGGTACCGTCCCTAGGTTGGAGAACCAGGTCCAGGGTAGCTCCATTGACCTGGAGGTGGAGAAGGCTGTCCCCAGTCTCTCTACCATTACTTCTGGGGGTATCACTCCTGATGGGAGGGTGCGAACTCTAGAAGGAGGGGAGGAGGAGGAAAGGCTCTTTCCTGACCCCAGCTCAGCCGGTGGGGAAGGACCCTGAGTTGGGAGACCAGTTACAGGGGGGCTCCTCTGAACTGGTGGGTGAGCTGACCAGGACGACTGTAACAAGCATCCTGGCAGTTCTGGATTCTGGGGGTACAACTCCTCCTCGGAAGAGGCAGAACCCTAGAAGGAGGGGCAGGAGGAGAGATTCTCCCCTGGACCCTATTCAGGCTATGGGACCAGTCCCTAGGCTAGAAGACCAGTGGCGGGGGTAACTCCTGAACTGGTGGGAATGAGAGTGGAAAAAGGATGCTATGCACCTGGGGCTCCCGCCCCCCACTCTGAGAGGTTTCAGAGGCCAGAGGCCCTGACTTGGCCTGGGACCTGGCTCTGGCCACAGACAACTAGGACGCCTCCCTGGGTTAGCTTAGATTGTCTTGGGAGCATAGACAGAGGAATTCAACTGGGTTCAGATTGGCGTATAACTGGATCATGTCCCTGCAGTTGCGGGCCAGGGTCCTGGTTCCATCACCCTAATCAGGGAATTCCATCAAGGTATTGATTGTTCTCCCCTGGCTTTGCGCTGGTAGGGGGTCATGTTGGACCTGGCCCTTTTACAGGGTCATTCCCCAGACTTTTTGCTTTTTGTCTCCCTATTTTTCTGACCTTTGTTGGCTGACGTTTTGACTCTGAGCACTTTTTCACTGCTAACCAGTGCTAAAGTGCATGTGCTCTCTCTTACAAATTTGGTATGATTGGATTATAACTGATTGGCATATTTAATTTACCTATAAGACCCTTGTACAGTGGTATCCCTATACCCAGGGCCTGTAAATTAAATGCTACTAGTGAGCCTGCAGCGCTGCTTGCGCCACCCACTGAAGTAGCCTGTCAAACCTATCTAAGGCCTGCTAGCGCAGGGCCTGTGTGCACAGTTTGCTGCCACAGGGACCTGGCATCTAAATTTACTTGCCAGGCACAGAACTCCCCTTTTACTACATGTAAGTCACCCCTAAGGTATGCCCTAGCTAGCCCTTTGGGCAGGGTACCAGGTATGTAGAAGGAAGGACATGTGCCATGTAGCGTGGCCTGTCCTGGTAGTGACAAACAGCCTAACTTGGCGTCTCACTGCTGTGAGTGCTGCCTTCTCATAGGATTACTTTATCTGTGACAGGGTGTGTAACCCCAGCTCCTGTGGGGTGTCTGTGTCGAGGTGTGTAGTCCAAGCTCCTGTGGGGTGTCTGTGTCAGGGTGTGCAGTCCAAGCTCCTGTGGGGGTATCTGTGATGGGGTGTGCATTCCAAGCTGCTCTGGGGTGACTGTGACCGGGTGTGTAGCTCAAGCTCCTGTGGGGTTTCTGTGTCGGGGTGAGTAGTCCAAGCTCCTGTGGGGTGTCTGTGACTGGGTGTGTAGCACAAGCTCCTGTGGGGTGTCTGTGACTGGGTGTGTAGCACAAGCTCCTGTGGGGGTGTCTGTGACGGGGTGTGTAACCCAAGCTCCTGTGGGGTGTCTGTGCCGAGGTGTGTAGTCCAAGCTCCTGTAGGGTGTCTGTGACGGGGTGTGTAGTCCAAGCTCCTGTGGGGTGTCTGTGACGGGGTGTGTAACCCAAGCTCCTGTGGGGTGTCTGTGACAGGTGTGTAGTCCAAGCTCCTGTGGGGGGTCTGTGACGGGGTGTGTAGTCCAAGCTCCTGTGGGGTGTCTGTGACAGGGTGTGTAACCCAAGCTCCTGTGGGGTGTCTGTGTCGAGGTGTGTAGTCCAAGCTCCTGTGGGGTGTCTGTGTCGGGGTGTGCAGTCCAAGCTCCTGTGGGGGTATCTGTGACGGGGTGTGCATTCCAAGATGCTCTGGGGTGACTGTGACCGGGTGCGTAGCTCAATCTCCTGTGGGGGTATCTGTGACGGGGTGTGCATTCCAAGCTCCTGTTGGGGGTCTGTGACAGGGTGTGTAGTCCAAGCTCCTGTGGGGTGTCTGTGACGGGGTGTGTAGTCCAAGCTCCTGTGGGGTGTCTGTGACGGGGTGTGTAGTCCAAGCTCCTGTGGGGTGTCTGTGACGGGGTGTGTAGTCCAAGCTCCTGTGGGGTGTCTGTGACTGGGTGTGTAGCACAAGCTCCTGTGGGGTGTCTGTGACGGGGTGTGTAGTCCAAGCTCCTGTGGGTGATCTGTGATGGTGTGTGTATTCCAAGTTGCTGTGGGGTGTCTGTGATGGGATGTGTAGCCCAAGCTCCTGTGGGGGTGTCTGTGACAGGGTGTGTAACCCAAGCTCCTGTGGGGTGTCTGTGTCGGGTGTGTAGCCCAAGCTCCTGTGGGGTGTCTGTGATGGGATGTGTAGTCCAAGCTCCTGTGGGTGATCTGTGACGGGGTGTGTATTCCAAGTTGCTGTGGGGTGTCTGTGATGGGGTGTGTAGCCCAAGCTCCTGTGGGGTGTCTGTGAGACGGTGTGTAGTCCAAGCTCCTGTTGGGGGTCTGTGACAGGGTGTGTAGTCCAAGCTCCTGTGTGGTGTCTGTGACGGGGTGTGTAGTCCAAGCTCCTGTGGGGGTTTCTGTGTCGGGCTGTGTAGTCCAAGCTCCTGTTTGGTGTCTATGTCAGGGGTTGTCGTCCAAGCTCCTGTGGGGTGTCTGCGACGGGGTGTGTAGTCCAAGCTCCTGTGTGGTGTCTGTGATGGGGTGTGTGGTCCAAGCTCCTGTGGGGTGTCTGTGACGGGGTGTGTAGTCCAAGCTCCTTTGGGGTGTCTGTGACGGGGTGTGTAGTCCAAGCTCCTGTGGGGTGTCTGTGACTGGGTGTGTAGCACAAGCTCCTGTGGGGGTGTCTGTGTCCGGGTGTGTAGCCCAAGCTCCTGTGGGGGTGTTTGTGTCGGGGTGTGTAGCCCAAGCTCCTGTGGGGTTTCTGTGACTGGGTGTGTAGCACAAGCTCCTGTGGGGTGTCCATGTCGGGGTGTGTAGCTGATGCTCCTGTGGGATGTCTGTGACTGGGTGTGTAGCTGAAGCTCCTGTGGGGGTGTCTGTGTCGGGGTGTGTAGCCGAAGCTCCTGGGGGGTGTCTGTGACTGGGTGTGTAGCACAAGCTCCTGTGGGGGGTCTGTGACTGGGTGTGTAGCCGAAGCTCCACTGGGGGTGTCTGTGTCAGAGTGTATAGCCCAAGATCCTGTGGGGGTGTCTGTGACGAGGTGTGTAGTCCAAGCTCCCGTGGGGGTCTGTGACGGGGTGTGTAGCACAAGCTCCTGGGGGTGTCCGTGTCAGGGTGTGTATTCCAAGCTCCTGTGCAGTGTCTGTGACGGGGTGTGTAGTCCAAGCTCCTGTGCGGTGTCTGCGATGGGGTGTGTAGTCCAAGCTCCTGTGTGGTGTCTGTGACGGGGTGTGTAGTCCAAGCTCCTGTGTGGTGTCTGTGACGGGGTGTGTAGTCCAAGCTTCTGTGGGGTGTCTGTGACGGGGTGTGTAGCACAAGCTCCTGTGGGGGTGTCTGTGACGGGGTGTGTAGTCCAAGCTCCTGTGGGTGGTCTGTGACGGGGTGTGTATTCCAAGTTGCTGTGGGGTGTCTGTGATGGGGTGTGTAGCCCAAGCTCCTGTGGGGGTGTCTGTGACGGGGTGTGTAGTCCAAGCTCCTGTGGGGGTGTCTGTGATGGGGTGTGTAGTCCAAGCTCCTGTGAGTGGTCTGTGACGGGGTGTGTATTCCAAGTTGCTGTGGGGTGTCTGTGATGGGGTGTGTAGCCCAAGCTCCTGTGGGGTGTCTGTGATGGGGTGTGTCGTCCAAGCTCCTGTGGGGGTGTCTGTGACAGGCTGTGTAACCCAAGCTCCTGTGGGGTGTCTGTGTCGGGTGTGTAGCCCAAGCTCCTGTGGGGTGTCTGTGATGGGGTGTGTAGCCCAAGCTCCTGTGGGGTGTCTGTGACGGGGTGTGTAGTCCAAGCTCCTGTGTGGTGTCTGTGACGGGGTGTGTAGTCCAAGCTCCTGTGGGGTGTCTGTGACGGGGTGTGTAGCACAAGCTCCTGTGGGGGTGTCTGCGACGGGGTGTGTAGTCCAAACTCCTGTGGGTGGTCTGTGACGGGGTGTGTATTCCAAGTTGCTGTGGGGTGTCTGTGATGGGGTGTGTAGCTCAAGCTCCTGTGGGGGTGTCTGTGACGGGGTGTGTAGTCCAAGCTCCTGTGGGGGTGTCTGTGACGGGGTGTATAGTCCAAGCTCCTGTGGGTGGTATGTGACGGGGTGTGTATTCCAAGTTGCTGTGGGGTGTCTGTGATGGGGTGTGTAGCCCAAGCTCCTGTGGGGTGTCTGTGACGGGGTGTGTCGTCCAAGCTCCTGTGGGGGTGTCTGTGACAGGCTGTGTAACCCAAGCTCCTGTGGGGTGTCTGTGTCGGGTGTGTAGCCCAAGCTCCTGTGGGGTGTCTGTGTCGGGTGTGTAGCCCAAGCTCCTGTGGGGTGTCTGTGACGGGGTGTGTAGCCCAAGCTCCTGTGGGTGGTCTGTGACGGGGTGTGTGGTCCAAGCTCCTGTAGGGGTGTCTGTGATGGGGTGTGTAGTCCAAGCTCCTGTGGGGTGTCTGCGACGGGGTGTGTAGTCCAAGCTCCTGTGGGGTGTCTCTGACTGGGTGTGTAGCCCAAGCTCCTGTGGGGTGTCTGCGATGGGTGTGTAGCCCAAGCTCCAGAGGGTGTCTGTGACGGGGTGTGTAGCCCAAGCTCCTGTGGGGTGTCTGTGACGGGGTGTGTAGCCCAAGCTCCTGTGGGTGGTCTGTGACGGGGTGTGTATTTCAAGTTGCTGTGGGGTGTCTGTGACGGGGTGTGTAGTCCAAGCTCCTGTGGGGTGTCTGTGACGGGGTGTGTAGCACAAGCTCCTGTGGGGTGTCTGTGACGGGGTGTGTATTTCAAGTTGCTGCGGGGTGTCTGTGACGGGGTGTGTAGTCCAAGCTCCTGTTTGGTGTCTGTGTCAGGGGTTGTCGTCCAAGCTCCTGTGGGGTGTCTGTGACGGGGTGTGTATTTCAAGTTGCTGTGGGGTGTCTGTGACGGGGTGTGTAGTCCAAGCTCCTGTTTGGTGTCTGTGTCAGGGGTTGTCGTCCAAGCTCCTGTGGAGTGTCTGCGACGGGGTGTGTCGTGGGGTGTCCGTGACAGTTTGGGGAGCCCCTACCCCGGGGGTCTGTAACAGGGTCCTCAGCTCTGCCTCCTTCACAGGGTCTCATAAGACACTGCAATGTTTTCCTCGCAGCCCTGTGCGCCCCAGGCATGCAATGCAATTATCAGCAGTGACATGTTGATTACAACGTATAATTAATTTGATTACACACTTCAAAGCACTTACACAGTCTTTCAAGTGATCTTTCCGTCTCTCGCTCATCGCGAAACCAGAAATCAGCAAAATCCGAGTTTAAAGGGGCACTGAGTGGCAACTGCTACAGACTCGAGAACTGGCTTTCAACACGTCATCTGACTGCGTCATCACCCGCATCAAGGCTTCTAGGCACCTTCAGCCGCTCGCACTGACATATCGTCCATTTAAAGCACGAGCCGGACACACCTATGATAGTGACGCGGTCCCGCTGGTGATCACAAGGACATGGCTCTTTCACCTCTGATTCTTACCATCTCTGTGGCTCCCATCACACCCATGTCACCTCCTCGCACGTCTGTGATGCCTCTGGCACATATGTGATCTTCCCTCCCACACCCATGTGATCCCTCTTACACATCCATGTGATCTTCCCTCCTACACCCATGTGATCCCTCTTACACATCCATGTGACTCCTCTCACACATCCATGTGATCCCTCTCACACATCCATGTGACCCCTCTTACACATCCATGTGATCTTCCCTCCTACACCCAGGTGATCCCTCTTACACATCCATGTGACCCCTCTCGCACATCCATGTGATCCCTCTCACACATCCATGTGACCCCTCTTACACATCCGTGTGATCCCTCTCACATATCCATGTGATCCCTCTCACACATCCATGTGATCCCTCTCACATATCCATGTGACCGCTCTCACGCAACCATGTGATCCCTCTTACACATCCATGTGATCTTCCCTCCTACACCCATGTAATCCCTCTTATACATCCATGTGATCGTCCCTCCCACACCCATGTCACCCCCTCGCACATCCGTGATCCCTCTCACACATCTATGTGACCCCTCTTACACATCCATGTGATCTTCCCTCCTACACCCATGTGATCCCTCTTACACATCCATGTGACTCCTCTCACACATCCATGTGATCCCTCTCACACATCCATGTGACCCCTCGTACACATCCATGTGATCTTCCCTCCTACACCCAGGTGATCCCTCTTACACATCCATGTGACCCCTCTCGCACATCCATGTGATCCCTCTCACACATCCATGTGATCCCTCTCACACATCCATGTGATCCCTCTCACATATCCATGTGACCGCTCTCACGCAACCATGTGATCCCTCTTACACATCCATGTGATCTTCCCTCCTACACCCATGTAATCCCTCTTATACATCCATGTGATCGTCCCTCCCACACCCATGTCACCCCCTCGCACATCTGTGATCCCTCTCACACATCTATGTGACCCCTCTTACACATCCATGTGACCCCTCTTACACACCCATGTGATCCCTATTACACATAAATGTGATCCCTCTCACACATCCATGTAATCCCTCTTACACATCCATGTAACCCCTCGTACACATCCATGTGACCCCTCTCACACATCCATGTCACCCCCTCACACATCCATGTGACCCCTCGCACATCCGTGATCCCTCTCACACATCTATGTGACCCCTCTTACACATCCATGTGACCCCTCTAACACATCCATGTAATCCCTCTTACACATCCATGTGACCCCTCGTACACATCCATCTGATCCCTCTTACACACCCATGTGATCCCTATTACACATACATGTGATCCCTCTCACACATCCATGTAATCCCTCTTACACATCCATGTGACCCCTCGTACACATCATGTGATCCCTATTACACATACATGTGATCCCTCTTACACACCCATGTGATCCCTATTACACATACATGTGACCCCCTCACACATCCCTGTGAACCACCTTACACATCTGTGTGACCCCTGTTGGACCTGCCCTTCCTGCAGGGTCACCCCTGATTCGTGCCTTCCTCTGACTTCCTTTGATGAGCTCGTTGTGTTGGGTTCTAGGATCGGTGCCCTTCTCTGCTAGTCAGTGGTGACTAGCCGCCCGTTCTGTCTGAGGTGGGGCGGTAGGGCGTTCCAGGCGATGGCTGCGAGGTAGGAGAACAAGCGTCCCCCTGTTCTTGTTTTTCTGATGCGGGGTACTTCGGCGAGAGAGAGCTGGGCTGAGCGTAGGGTCCTGTGGGGTACGTGGAAGTTGAGTCGCTGGTTCAGCTAGGCTGGTCCGGTGTCGTGGAGGGCTTCGTGTGCGTGGGTGAGGATCTTGAAGGTGATTCTTTTCTCTATGGGGAGCCAGTGTAGTGTGCGCAGGGGCTGGGAGATGTGACAGTGTCGAGGTAGGTCGAGGACTAGCGACGGCGTTCTGGATGTTCTGTAGTTTGCAGGTGACTTTCTTGTGGATTCTGGCGTAGAGCGCGTTGCCGTAGTCCAGTCTGCTGGTAACGAGGGCGTGTGTGACGGTCTTTCTGTGTCTCGAGGGGGCATCCACTTGAAGGGCTTGCGTAGGAGGCGGAGGGTGCAGAAGCAGGTGGATGTGACTGAGTTGATTTGGCGGTCCATGGTGAGTTTGGAGTCCAGGATGATTCCGAGGTTGCGGGCTTCGTTCGTGGGGGTGGGCGGGCTTCCAAGGGGGGGGGGGCAACAAGGAATCATTCCATGTGTCAGGTTGAAGGCCCATGATGAGTACTTCAGTTTTGTCTGCGTTGAGTTGTAGGCAGCTGCTTTTCATCCAGTTGGCGACTGCTCCCATGCCTTCGCTGAAGTTGTGTCTGACTGTGTTGGGTTCGTTGGATAGGGAGAGGATGAGTTGGGTGTTATAAGCATAGGAGACAATGTTGAGTCCATAGTTTCTGACGATGGCCGCTAGCGGGGCTTTGTAGATGTTAAACAGCGTGGGGCTGAGGGAGGATCCTTGGGGAACTCTGCAGGTGGTAGGTGTGGGGTCCGAGAGGAAGGGGGGAAGTCTTACTCATTGAGTTCTGCCGGAGAGGAAAGATCAGATACAGTCAAGGGCTTTGTCTCTGATGCCGGCCTCGTGAAGTCTGCATATCAGGGTGTGGTGGGAGACTATGTCGAAGGCCGCGAGAGGCCGAGCAGGATGAGGGCCGCAGTCTCTCCCTTGTCCAGCAGGGAGCTGGTATAACTACCATTTTGACCTCGTAAAAAAAAACTTTCCCAGACACAAATCTTCCATTTAAATACTTGTAAGTCACCTCTGAAGTAGACTCTAAAAGATCACAGGCAGGGTGCGTTGTATTTAAGAAGAAGAACATGTAGGTTTAAGTTTTGTATGTTCTGGTAGTGAAAAAACTCCCAAAGTCTTTTTTCACTGTTGTAAGGCTATCGCTCGTATAGACTAACATGGGATTGTCTTATTATATTTAATAAATGCTAACTTGAGATTGGGAGTGAGGGCTCGGAACTCGCAGAATTTTACACCACGGAATTCCATGAGCTACACAAAAACTTTTCAAGATTCTGCGGAGTTCCACCAACGGGTGGAAGTAGGCACGTCTCGCTGCTCGCACTGTGATTTAGCACCAGGAGTGTGTTCTCTAATGAAAAATCAGCACAAACTGCACCACGTGGTGCGATAGAGGGTGCAGCTACCCAAGTTGATTTTCCTGCCGCTTGAGTAGATTTTCTACTCGTGAGGCAGCCTTCTGTCTGCAACAGCCTGCGTCAGAAAAATCTAGCAGGATGTGCTCCTAACAATGGCAAATCTTGCTCGCTCTTGTCAACTTTGTTTCCTGGAGCCGTGCTCGAGAAAAAATTCTGTCACGCAGTGATTAGTGGAATTTGAGTGGAACCCCTCGTTACAAGAGTAACATGGAGTCGCCAAAATTTCACCAATTCCACCAGCGAAAAAGAATATTTCACCCACCCCTAATTGGGAGCAGATAGAGAAATATTTGTATTCAAATGTTATGCTATGTTATGTAGATGTGTAGAGTGTGAGGGTATCCAGGCGCTGAGTAGGTCTGAGGTGGGGAGATCATGTCTGTTTTGTCTGGCAGAGCCATGTCTTGAGGTTCCTTTGGAAGTCCATGAGGAGAGGGAGTTCTGAGGTGTTGCAGGAGGTCATTCCAGGTCTTGGGTGTGCGGTGTGAGAAGGAGCTCCCTCCGCGTCTGGACTCCTTAAGGTGAGGGAGGTATGCTCTTGCATGGGATGGAGATTGAAGGTGTCTGGTGGGTTGGTAGAAGTTGAGGAGGTGGTGGAGGTACGATGGGCCGGTGCTGTGGAGAGCTTAGAGGGCGTGGGTGAGTAGCTTGTTCTTACATCTTCCTGGACTGGGAGCCAGTGCAGATTGTTGAGGTGTGGAGGGAGAGATGTGGCTGTTTTGCAGGATATTCAGGATGAGTCTGGCGAAGGTGTTCTGGGTGGTTTGGAGTCGGCGCAGAACATGAGCTGGGATTCTGAAGTAGAGGGTGTTTCCGAAGTCAAGTGATAATAGTCTGGGTGACTGTTCATCAGTGTCAAGTGGGATCCACTTAAAATACTTGCGTAGCATTCGCAGGATATGAATCCATGGTGAGATGACAGCATAGATCTGTCTGCTCATGGAGAGTTTGGTGTCGAGGATGATCCAGAGGTTCATGGCATGGTATGCAGGGGCAGGTGGGGGGCCAACTTTGGAGGGCTACCAAGAAGCATCCAAGGAGGAGTTGTTGTTGCTGAAGATAAGGGCTTCGGTTTTGTCTGTGTTGAGCTGGAGGCAGTTGTTTTTCATCCACGCAGTGATTTTGCTCATGCAGTCGGTGAAGTTTGCTTTGGTGGTGCTGGTGGAGTCGGTAAGGGGGGTATGAGCTGTGTGTCATCAGCGTAAGATACTATGTGGATGCTATGGGCTCTGATGTCTGTGAGGGGCGTCATGTAGACAATGGTGAGTGATGGGCTGAGCGATAATCCTTGAGTGATTCCACAGATGTGTTTCTTGGGTTCTGAGGTGCAAGGGGGAAGTCTAACTCGTTGACTTCTGTCTGGGAGGAAGGAGGATATCTACTTGAGGGCTGGTCCACAGATACCGAAGTGCTGAAGTTTCCTGACAAGTGAGTTGTGGGAGACGGTATTAAAAGCTGCTGAGACGTCAAGGAGGATGAGTGTGGCTGTTTCTCCTCAGTCGAGGTTTCTTCTGATGTCATCAGTGGCCATAATGAAGACTTTCTGTGCTGTGTTTGGTGCAAAGTCCAGTTTGAGAGCTGCCTAGGAGTTGATGGAGTTCTAGATGGTCTGTGAGTTGGATATTGATGGCTTTCTCCATGACTTTAGCTGGGAAAGGCTGGAGGCAGATGGGTCTGTAGCTGCTGAGGGTGTTGGGGTCCGCTGTTGGTTTCTTCGATAGGGCGTTGACTTCTGTATTTTTCCAGCAAGTTGGGAATTCGGCGGTGGTTATGGAGGTGTTGATGCTGGTGAGTGCGGGGATATGATGGTTCTTCCAAGGCTGAAGATAAGACTGCTGCGACATAGCTAGTGTATACAGCACTCAGCTGGTTACATGTGAACATATCTGCACATGCATGTGCCCATGGGTACAGTCTGCACGTGATTACTGACAGTATCCTTTGACGATAAGGCTGCTGTGACAGCTAGTGTAAAGGGGACTGGGCTGGTTATATATTAACATGTGTGCACAAGCATGTGCACACGGGTACAGGCTGCAAGTGAGAGACTACAGATGTGTGCAGCCTGGTAGCTACACACATGTAAACGGCCTGTGGCAGTTTTAAACTGCACATTTGAAATGTCACAATACCCCTTTTTGACAGGTCTAAACCATCCTTTTCAATAATAATGGCCCTTATTACAAACATTACCGCAAACGGAATGGCGGTTCAGACCGTATGATGAACACAGTAGTGAACTGGCTGCAAAGGAGTTCGCTACTACCCACTGCCAGGCCAGATTTGACCGCTGGGGCGACTGTGGGCACATTCGACCCGACGGTGGAAGCCTGGACCAACGGTGGCATAATGATCCCATTTCCAGCAGGGATTTTCTGGCGGGATACCCCGCCAGGTAATCCCTGGCAGAAAGCATACGGGTGACAGGAATTCTCATTCCTGTCACCTGTATGTGACACGTCAGCCCCCCTTGCCACAACCCCACCCACCCCCCCAAGCCCGTAGAACCACCCCCACAAAACCCTGAAAACCGACCCTCCATCCCTCCTCTCTCCAATCTCCCTATAGGCCTCCCCAAACCCCCCTCACCATCCCCCACCCCCCACATACATGTCCCCCCAAACCGCAAACCCCCACATCCTCATGCATCCATTCACCTACAGGCACACACGCATACATACACCCAGACACACGTCCCCCCCACACATACACTCATGCACACACCCATGCACTTGCACACTTGCGCACACACACACCTCCCTCCACACTTCCCTCTCGGTCAGCACTTACCTGTTCCGTGGCGCTGCTCCGGGAGGGAACGGGATCCTTGGATGCTGCTCCGCCGGCATTGCTGCACCTCCATACACCGCCACGCCTATAATTGCATCATTATATGTGTGGCGAGGAATGGACTGACGTGGCGGTGAGGGTGGAGCAGCATCCACCCCTGCCACCGACCCCCAGCATGGCACCTAGCGGCCCTCACCGCCATCAATGGCGGTGAGGCTCCATGCGTCAAAATATGGCGGGATGCCTGCCGCCACCACTGGCGGTCTTCCAACAACCGTCAGCATGGTCGGCGGCGGGCTATCCCGCCATGTTCAGAATAAGGGCCAATATGTCTAGTCCGTATTGCACAAAAAGGCAGCGTGCATATATTTAAACATAGGACATGTAGAAATGAATGCTGAACATGTCCTTACATTGAAATACCGGGAAACAGTGTTCGTTGTAGCAAGCCTGATCCTTGGGCTACTTGTTACATTTATTAAAGGCTAAATTCAGATTGGTAGCAGCTGGGAAAGTGACTCTTCCACTCTCTTGTCCTGCAATGTAAAGCCATTTTTAATAGTGAGGTCAGATTTTAAATTATTTAAAATTATTATTTCAAAGATGCCACTTTAATAAAGTTACATTTTTCTGCCTGGGTTTCTAGGGGTTTGCAGCTGCCTACGCTGGTGACGGCTCCCCTGCCGGAAAGGTGTATTGGAGCCAGGCGGTGCACAAAGTGGTCTGAGTGTAGAGGGGAGTGGGTCTTCATGAGAGGATGGCTGGGGAGGAGGTGAGCCCCACCCTGATTACACTTCAAAGGGGCTTTCCCCAGCACACCCAAGGAGACCTGACATCAGCATCTTCCATCACTAGCCCGTTAGGAGCCAAATCCAGGAAACTGGAAAGATTAGAGCAGAAGGATAATCCCCCATCCACAAGCTGGGCATAAAAGTATCGCCCCTGTACATGTAGGAGAGCTGGACTCTGGGTCTGAACTGGAACAGCTGGAAGGACAAGCCTTCTAATGAACCGCTGACCTTGTCGGGAGCTGATCCCAGGGCTAGTAGATCTCTCCAAGGGCCAGTGTGGCTGCGCTCCTTACATCCTCTGAAGACCACTCGGGGAAGACTTGGACTCCATGTTCCCCACAGATGCCCTGCAAGGTGTCCAGGAGGCCATGGGGTCTATGGAGGAAACAGCAGAGGAGGAGGCTGGCGCTGGGAGCCAGTGAACCCAGCTTCCCACACAGTGCACCCCTTTAGTGGCCAGGTGACCTGCTGAAACTGCTGTTGGTGGCTACAGCTCGCCAACAGGAAAAAAACAGCCCAAGATTTTCAAAATTGGAGATATTTATCTTCAAAGATTGAGATCTTCAGCCCTGCTGAGAAAACAAAACGCGTGGGGCTCCAACATATTTTGGAGAAAATAGCAAGGCTAATTTAATTGATTGTCCAAGGATGAGGCGTGTGTGGGGACCCTCTCCTGATTTCCTTTAAAACCAGGAACCCAATCCCCCAGACCAGCGTGACTTCCATGGGGCCAAGGACTCATCCTTGGGGTCCAGGATCCCATCCCCCGGGTCAGTGTGGCTTCCAAGGGGCCAAGGACTCATCCTTGGGGTTCAGGACCCCATCCCTGGGCCCCAAAGACAAAGACCAGCTCCCAGGACCCTCCGCCTTCCTGACGGACGCCTGTGAGAGCCGAGTGATGGGGTCATCATTGGCAGGCGGGTCTCCTCTCTTATCCCTGTGTGCATGGCTTTGCCGGTGGTGGGAGAAAGACTCATCTGGAAGGAGGCTTCCCATGTTTCTTGATGAGAAAAGACACCATCTGGCCTACCTGGGGTGCAGTTTGCTCTCTCAAGGCGGGGTGAGTTGTCTCTTCTTTCTTCCAACAAATCTTGCGCCAGCAGCTGGTTTTGGTTTACGCCTCTGCTCTGCAAGCAACGGAACCATATAGCTGGTGCATCTCTGGCTGTAACGACAAGTGGTCATGCAAGGACAGATTCTAAAAGACTCTCTGGTCTGCCGGGTGTGTGGAAGTGTGTCGAGCAGGATACGTAGGCCTGCGGCCACCAAACGATATCTAAATGTTAGGAGGAGAGTGGCGGATGGTCAGGCCCCTGGTCAAACACCTGACCAGGGGCCACAAGACAAGCATATGGAGGCATCAGCGAAAACTCAGGCGTACCCCCCTTTCATAAAACCTCAGGGCATGGAACCCACAAATAAGGGTGCAGCTAAAGATCTGGGAGTAGCTCACGCCTCTTCCACCAGCATTGTGGCTTCACCTGCAGGCACTACCACAGTGCGCAACGTGCCACCCTTACGGAGCACAGGACCAGGGCAGCTCTAGGGCAGTGCGACCGGTGCAGGTGCACTCAGGGGCTTCCTTACGAGCAACCTTGCTGTGCTGCGCTGCCCTGCGCCACAGGGAAAGGGCAGAAATACACCATATCTACAAAATACAGCGCATTTCTCTCCTCTCCCCCTGCACTGGTGCACAGTGGGCCCCTAGCACCGATGCAGGCATCCCTGTCCCGTGGTGCAAAGGTGCCTGCGTCGCACACAGGATTGTTTCTCTGCAAGAAGGGACACCTTCCTGCACAAAAACAATCAACAGAGGCTGTGTCCACTTTCTATGTGTACTGCAGAATGCAGCACATATGAAAAGAAGAAACAGAGAGGAAAAATTAAGATATTTCTCCTACTTGCACATCACCTGTGGAAATGTAACATTTTGACGCTTTCCCAGATTCTTGTAAATCTGAAAATGCGTCAAAATCCATGGGTGTTGTGTGGGAACATGCACCGCAATGCCCATGGAGCGCCTCCCTGGATCCGTGACTTGTGCTGCATTGCCTTACACCTTATCTACAAGGCCATGAAATGCCATGCAAAGTGGCCTTGCGCGGCCTTGGAGAGATGGGCCTGCGCTATGCACCACCAGTGTGTCACCGAAAGTGACGCACCAGTGACGCCCCAGTGGCGTACAGAGCTTGTAAATAGGCCCCTAGGTACTGACTACAATGGGACACTGACCTCAGGGGGGCACCGTATCTATCAATTACTTCTGATTTACAAACAGCTGCTGTAGAATTCTATTGTCCAACTTTCAGGCAGCAATAAAAATGTCAGGATAACTCCTGTGATTAATGTTCCTGCTGAAGAGAGATATCTGAGTTTTGTCTGATGGCAGCTTTGGCTCACCATAGAGTAGGATAGAGGATTAATATGCCTGCTGTATCGATCAGACCTGTATTTTAGGTTGATAGCTGAATGGGGGTCACACCAGCCTAATCAGAATGTTTTGACTAGTCTAATGCCTAACGAGGTGATGCAGAATTTCACCACTCTCTAGAATTGTGCAATTTCAATTAAGCCTTTTAAAGACTCCTCCGCTGCTCCCCAGTTGCGCACGCAACTATTGGAGACAATCTCTCAGGAGATTAGATACTTTTAAGATTTCACAAGAACAGAAACTGACAAAACTGCATTCTCAGTAATCAGGTATAGAGATTAAACTTTCCCTGATTACTGTCAGACTCAAGGAAGTTTAACAGTGAGTTTCGGATCTCAAAGGTCAGCAAGGACAGCTGCAGAAAAGTTCAGAACATTTAAAAAAATAAATGAATGCCTTAAAAGAAGAATCACTCAAGCCGTCCCAACTTGAGTATCGCTGGAATTCTGGAAGATGCTGAAGGTTCGGGAGGGACATTTCTACTAATTGATAAATTTGTTCAAAAATATATTTTGCTCAACCATACATCAGATCTCACAATTATGAGAGCACACTGAATTCCTGGGCAAATTCGAAACGCCCAAATGAAATACCCACAAACAGTTTTGGTGAACATTTCAGATTACCAGATAAAATAATGGATTTTATTGAAAGTCAGACAACAGAAAGTGTTTGGCTCACTAGAGGAATTCTCCTTTCAGGTCTTTCCAGATGGCTAAGAGGTACACAGACTTTCAGAAGCTGTTGGAGCCGTTTCAAACTCTTGGGGCAGAGGCCTCACCTGCACAGCAGCCTAGGCTGAAAGTTTTATATGGAGGCCACTTCTAGGTTTTCACTTCTGTGGAGCAAGCACAGGTGCTTTTGAAGTCAATAGAGAACTCTGATGTTGACTGAGACTAGTGGTTAGAACTGTAAACAAGCAGATCCACTATTTCCTATTTGCTCAGCTTAAGTGGAGCCACAAGAAGCCTTTTTGATTATGTTGAATGTTTATGGTTTAGGGCGCACATGCTTGGCAAGTAGTATAGTTTGCAGTGATAATGGGGCAGCCACCTCCCCCCTGGAAAAAGCCTGGGTACAGTTCTATGGCCCCCGATAGGAGGCAGTGGCCCCTACCCCCTGGGAGAGAAGCCAGGCGTCATCTCATAGGGGTTCTGGGGCAGGGGGGGGTTGAAGCCGGAGTGGGTGGGACAGGAAGGGTCAGGAGGTCAGGGTGGTGTGGGAATATCATAGGAAAAAAGTAGAGAAACCATAGTGCGAAAAGAAGTCTCCCGGTTTTGGTACTAAAAGGGGGGTTGTTGTTTTTTAGACCATTGGAAAGATGTCTAACTGATACTTTAGGTCAGAAGCACGATGCACTTTTTCACGTTGGCACTTTTGCACATTTTTTAAAATGCTACGCAATTTTTTTCTGTACACCATCACTTTCCTGTGGAAAGGGGACTCCAAATTGTTCTTAGTATCTCTTCAAGATGGTGCTGAATAGGCACTGTAGAACTTCGAATTTTTGTGACTTATCACACGGTAGGAGCCTTTCAGCATTTATGACACTATGGCCCTCATTATGAACATGGCAGCAATCACCGTTCCTCTGGCAGTGGCGGTAACTACCGCCAACAGGCTGGCGGTCCGGACCGCCAAATAATGAAGCACATGAGAAACAATCAGTGGTCCATCCACACACCGCCATCATTGGAGTGCCGACAATGACAGAAGAGGCCACCCACAGGCCGACGGAAAGGCCCGACCTGCCCAACAAATAATGAAGCACAAGACCGCTGACAGTTCCGGGCAGGAACCACCACCACACAAAGCGTGGCACAAATGAACCAAATAAAAGGAAACACTCACCGTAGGCACACACAACATGCCAAAGCAGATATGGAGAGACAGTTGGAAATAATGCCAGTCCTGCTCCTTGCCATATACCTCCACGACCGTGACTGCCGACGAAGACGACGATGGTAAGTACTGCAACCTACTAAACAAGGGAAGAAAGGGCACAGTTACACACCCACCCCAACCCACCCAACCTGCAACGCACTCCCAACACCTCACACCAACACAAGCCATACACACCAGAACAAGAGGGACTTTCCTGACACAAGACAACAAAAACCTGCCCAAAGTACACGCATGTGCACACCACCCCCCCACAAAGAAACGATGAACCCCGTCTCCATACTGTGCCGACAGCACCACTGGGCACACAAACTTTAATACAAAAGTAAAATAGTAATGTCTAAATAAGGCCATTGGCCACTCCAAGGAGAATACCCTGAAGGGCCCAAATGGGCCGGACTTGACTCCCACATGTGCATAGGGTACTCCACCGTAAAGTGACATCAATGGGGAAGCCAGGCACCTCAGGGAACTGAGGTAAGGGGTGGCGGGGTAGGGACTTACGCCTGTAAGGGGGGTGCTTGGGCTTACGTTTGGGAGGTGGAGGCGGCTTGGGTTTGCCCTTGGAAGGTGGGGGAGTGGGCTTGGAACGGGGGGTGGCAGAGGGACCTGGGGGAACACGGGGCTTCTTCCTCTCTGGGGAAGGGGCACGGGAATGGGAAGGGTGGACTGGGGCAGACTTGGACGAGGAAGGAGTGGACAGGGCAAGAAGATAGGGGAAGTTTGGGGACGAGACGGTGTGGGCCAGTGAGTTTACACAGGTCAACACAGGAGAGGAAAAGTTTTTTAGTTGGAGTTGGAGGGGTGGGGTGGTACATGCATTACAGGTGTGGTGGAAATGAAGTAATTGTAGATGACTTAACCGAGTCCAGTCCTCCAGTGAGTCCAGTGAGGCTCTCTGGGTGCAGGATAGCCAGTACCTTCTCCTCCCAGTCGGTATAGTCGGAGGAGTATAGGTGGAGGTCCTCCCCACAGCTTGTGCCATGTTGTGTGTTATGGGTGTGGTGTTCTGGGTGTATTAATGAGGATGCTTTTATGTATATGTGTGTACAGTGTATGTGTGTAGTGTTGTCAGTCTGATTTGTGCAATTGGCGTTGCAAAGAAGTGTTGGGGTGTGTATGTGAGTGTTTTATATTGTTGTGGATGTGTGTCAGGTGTGTGGGTTTCAAACTTGCCAATGTGTGCATTTCTTGCTGTTCGGTCCACTTGCCGGCCATGGCGTTCCGTACCGCCAATGGTTATCCGACATCTACTGTCTGCAGCGGTGATTTGTGCATCATTATTTAGTGGGCGGAAGATTTGTCTGCTTGGCGGTGGCGGGGTGGGGTGTACAGCCTTTCTGCCATCATGGGCCCTGGTGGTGGCTGGAGGTTGCAGAATTTTTGGAGGTTTTGGTTTTTGGCATCATTATATGGCGGTGTGCTGTTCGCAGCCACTAGCGGTCTTCTGTTCACCGTCACCACGGCGGTCTGCGATGTTTCCTGCCATGTTCATAATGACCACCTATGTAATTTTGTTTACCATAGAGGGGCTCGGGTAACCAGAGCACAACAAACTGATGATTGGGTCATATATATTTATATATATTGGTTTATAATATCTTGCTGTACGAGATACTTTGTTCATTAGACTTGCTGAACATCACAGATATTCTTCTATAGGATCTAATGGGTAAAAATGAGTTAAAGATCCTCTCGTCCAACTCCAACGGGTTGAATAATAAGCATAGGAAGTAAACATTTGATAAATGGATAATAAATCATGCACAAGGCGCAATTGTCATAGAAGAAACCCATATTCAGATCTCAAAATCTGCAAATTATAGCTTGTTTCCAACATGATCAGCATTTGGATGCAGCTCTTTTTCGATTGCAGCTCAGAAAGGGGTGGGTATTGTATTCATTTAGGTCTCAGCGGAGGGGAATTCTCCATCAAAAACGTGACGGATATCCTGTCCACCGTATTACGATCTCCATAGTATGTAATGGGATTGTAGTACGATGGATGGGATATCTGTCACGTTTGTGACAAAGTATTCCCTCCACCTAGATCTAAATGAGGCCCTTAGAATAACAAAGGGCCTGATTTAGAACTCGGAGATGGGTTACTCTGTCACAACGGTGACGGATATCCCGTCTGCCGAAATCTAAGGGCCTGATTACAACTTTGGAGGAGGTGTTAATCCGTCCCAAAAGTGACGATAAAGTGACGGATATACCAACAGCCGTATTACGAGTCCTTTATATCCTATGGAACTCGTAATACTGCTGGTGGTATATCTGTCACATTTGGGACGGATTAACACCTCCTCCAAAGTTGTAATCAGGCCCTAAATCCCATAGAACACATACGGCCTGATTTAGAAGCTGGTGGATATAATACTCCATCACAAATGTGACGGATATCCTGTTCGCCATAATACGAGCGCCATAGGATGTAATGGAATCGTAATACAATAGATGGGATATCATTCACATTTGTGACTAACTATTCCCTCCAACAGTATCTAAATCAGGCCCTTAGACTCTTCAGCAATGAATCGTGGACAAAACAAAAATAGAACAGTAAAGGTTTCGACAAAATACAAGGAAAGTTTGAACTTGCTGGACCCATAGAAGGCAAAACTCTCCACACAACATGAACGTAGGCGTCATTCAGCCAGATGTTGCTCAGCAGCCAGGCTGAACTTTTTGTAGTCTATTGAGCTTGGAGCTCAAACAATACATACACCATCCCAGTGGTTTCTCAGACCATGTAATATTAGAAATGCCTATAGCCCATGTTTAACAATCTCCCGCCTCCTATCGGTGGATTTTAGCGGATCACTTCTGGAGGGTGAACTGTAAGTCACAGAAATTGAAAATGAAATCTAGCTGTTCTTTCTCTCAAATGTGCATTCCATGTGCCTAGAAGTTGTTTGGGATGCATTTATGTGCACCATGCAGACAATTATTGCACCTAAAGATATTTATAGGTGGAGAAACTTAACATCAGAGAGAAATAATCGGGCAGATTGTTTAAAACAGCCTTAGAGGAAGTTTCTTCATCATAAAAGTAGTTTCACCCATCAGTCTACAAGAAAATGCAGGACTCCTGCTATTAGAAAATGAATCAAGGTAGTAGAGAGTATGTGCAGCGAGCCTCCAAAGAGTGAACATTCACGTCGGTTATTAGCAGGGCAAGCCCGCGTCAAGGCGTCTAAAAATGTATGTGACTGATATCAAGGGTATTAACGACAGAGGGGAGATTTATGGAAAGTGGCGCTTGACTGTCCCTTCGCCCCTTAGCGGCCCCTATCGCCACTATATAAGCGCCGTTTTTAATATACGGCGCCCCATGGCGCAGGGTAGGGGGCAATAGCATCATAATTCATGACGCTATTGATGTACTCTGCAGGAGTAGCGCCAAAATATTGGCTACTCCTGCAGAGTACATGGGGCCCGTTCTGAAGAATGGAACCCCCCTTTTAACGCCTCTCATAGATTTCCTTTTGCCATTTTTCCGGCCCCCCTAACGGGGGAACGCACCCTTTGCATACATTATGCCTGGTGCAGGCGTAATGCAGTGCAAAGGGTTACAGAGTGACGCAATGCATGCATTGCGCCACCCTATAAATATGGCGCCGGGATTTTGGCCTCATTGGGCCACATTAACGTAAAAAATAAGGACGTCAATGTGGCACAAGGTGGCGCTAGGGCACCATAAGTATCCCCAGAGGGCTCTAGCGTTATAGAAACATATATGACCATCAGCAAACCCTAGACCGTGCCAAAATGGAGGTTTAAAAAAAAACAAAAAAAAGCTTCCAGTTCCAGTTTTGGTGAAGAAGCCGGGACAGCCATCTTAGTCGTGGGCAGGTTAGAAGTAGTCGAAAGGGCAGGTAAATGTTTAGCAAATGGCAGAGCATGTGGACAGATGGTCCCCTTCTGAGCTCATTAAAAAGTTTGCTAAGACTCTGAGCCCACTCATGGCGCTGCCTCAGGGCACATCTGCAGGGGGGTTGGCATTCCTCCATTTTTTAATACCACAAGCGTTGTAAATTTCCGTACAATGGATAAGGACCCGATAATCTGAACCTATACAGACCAATCAGTTTGCTCAACTCTGAGTATATAATAATCGGAGAACGAGTGGCAAGTAGACTGAATCCAATTGCGAATTAGTCGGTAAATAAACATGGGAACAACATCCTCCAGTGCCCGCTACTGAGGAGTCCCAGCACGGATTATTTTTTGGATGCTGAAAAGGCCTTTGATTTGGTGAACTGGGAGAGCTTTTCCACAATTTTAGAAGGTTTTTCATTCGCAACAGAGTTTATTATTGGATTCAAAAATCCTTAAGAAGGAGTTCGTGTGAGACTGATTGTAAATTCTACGGAAGCTGGCGGGACCAGACAGGGCTGTCCCCTCTCCCTCATTTTATTTGTGTTTCTATCGAACCACTGTCAGTAACAGCCGAGAGGATAATCTAATCCAGGGCCTCATTCATGAACGTTGCAAAACCAAGCTCTGCGCTGATGATTTCAGTCTGAACTGAAGTCCAAGGACGGAGATCCCCGCACTCTTGTGTTCGGTGGAGTTTTAGGAGCCATGTGGCTGTGAGATTAATAAAGAGATAAATGAGATTGTATTATATACCTACACTTGGGAAACCCTAGCTCTGGAGTTACAATGACTAGATACTCGTTACTTGGGGGTTCCTAGGACAGCCAATACTGAGCATCTGCACGAACTGAATTTAAAGCGCCTAGTGCATCGCATAAACATGTCATTCTCTCAGCGGAAACCCTTCCACGTCCAATTGTAGGTAGAGTTGCCTAACTAGGAATGTCAGTACCACTGTTATTTATTGTTTTGTCTTCCTCATTACCCTGTTTTTTACATACACGTTTTTTAAGCAGATGCAAAGTTTGATTTCAACTTTCATTTGGAAGAATAATTAACCACGCCCGGCTCTGCACGTACTGTACAGCTTCTCAGAGGATGGAGGGCCCGGGTCTTGGATTTGAGGCAGTAATACTTTTACTACAAGTCTGAACACCTTTTTCTCGTTTTTATAATATGAATTCACCAATCAATAAATTAGAGCATGTCTTTATACACTGCGGGCATATTCATGTGAGCCTTGCGTCACGTTTGCACGGTAAGTGGTACATGCATGACGCAAGGCTCCGTGCAAAGTCACACTGCGTGGCTTTGGGTTGTCCTCATGGAGCTTGAACGAAGCACCATAGTGCAAGTCACTGCGTCGCCGTACTCTGCGCAAGGGAGGCGTTCCATGGGTGTTGCCACGCACTATCCATGGGGTTTGACGCATTCCCAGATTGGCCAGAAAGGTTAGACCTGGGAATACGCCAAAAGCCCACGTCACCCCAGGTGAGGCGTATCGAGCTGTCGTATCTTGATTTCTCTTGGTACTTCCTCTCTGCATGCGTGCTGCATTCCGTAGCACACACAGATAGCGGACAATGCCTCAGGGGATTGTTTGTGTGCAGGGGGGTCCCCTTCCTGCACAAAAACAAGCCTCCCTACAACACAGGCACCAAAGGATTATGGGGCATATTTACATGCCCAAGCGCCACCAGAACGTCACCTTTTGTGACTTAACACCTCCTTGTAAATATGGCGTAATTCTGAGACAGCGCCAAAAACTAACGCCACTCCAGGGGTGGCATGAGCATGGCACAACGAGGAAAAATGCTGTTATTTCTCTGTGTTTTTGCTTTTTCTATGTGTGCTGCATTCTGCAGCACGCATAGAGAGAGCAAAACGCTATTGGGAGTAACAATCGCCATTATTGATTGTTTATAACGTAAAGACTCATCGCTGCTGCGCAGGGACGCGTGCACTTGGGTGCAGGGATGCCTGCGCTGGCAGTTACATTTAGCACCAGTGCAGGGTGAAACGCACATGTGCGCTGTATTTGTGTAAATACGGTGCACAGCCACATTTCAGAGGTGCGCCGGGCTGGCCATATTTCTTTGTAATTATGCCGCTATGTACCCCAAATCCCTGCAAAGCCTTTCTTGCATTAAGGGCCTGATTTGGGGTTTGGCAGACAGATGGTCCTTCACAACGTGAGGTGGATCCTGTCCCTCTTGTTACACTGAGGTGGGGGGTCTCCCAGCTGTGGGGCAGCTGCAGATCCTTCCACTGGCTTCAGGAAAACCTCTACTGCTGCTACCACAGCCTCCCACTACCACAACCTCCCACCACCACAGCCTGCTGCTACCACAGCATCTCACTACCACAGCATCTTACAACCATAGCCTCCTGCTACAACAGCATCTCACTACCACACCCTCCTGCTACCACAGCATCTCACTACCACAGCCTGCTGCTACCACAGCCTCTCACTTCCACAGCCTGCTGCTACCACAGCATCTCACTACCACAGTATCTTACAACCACAGCCTCCTGCTACCACAGCATCTCCCTGACACAGCATCCTGTTACCACAGCATCTCACTTCCGCAGCCTCCAGCTATCACAGCTTCCTCCTACCACAGCCTCCCACTACCACAGCATCTCACTACCACAGCCTACTTCTACCACAGCATATCACTTCCACAGCCTGCTGCTACTGCAGCATTTCACTACCAGAGCATCTTACTACCACAGCCTCCTGCTACCACAGCCTCCAGCTACCACAGCATCTCACTACCACAGCCTCCCGCTACCACAGCCTCCCACTACCACAGCATCTTACTACCACAGCCTCTTGCTACCACAGCATCTCACCACCACAGCCTGCTGCTACCACAGCATCTCACTACCACAGCATCTCACTACCACAGCCTGCTGCTACCACAGCCACCCGCTACCACAGCCTCCCACTACCGCATACCACAGCCTTCCATTATTACAGTCTCCCGCTCCTGCCTCAGCCTCCTGCTACCAAAGCCTTCTACTACCACAGCCTCCTATTACCACAGCCTCCCGCTCACTACCACAGCATCCTGCTCGCTACCACAGCCTCCCGCTTCCACAGCATCCTGCTCGCTACCACAGTGTTATGCTCAGGTTTGGCGCACGCTGCTGCGTGCCGAACCCGGACTGCCTCGGTCACGTGGTTGGGCTCGAGCGAGGCAGAACGGCAGTTGTAGAGAGGTGAAGCTACAGAGTAGATGCGGTTTCGGCGCTCATCATTGTTTTGTGATTAAGAATAAAGACAACACAAAACGTTACCTCAGTTTCTTCAGAGTTGATTATAACAACTCTAATTTGGCGACGAGCTGGTTTCCTACTACGCGTGCATCGAGGGAAGAACAGGACGATATTCATGGGCAGTTTCTTCGTGGGTGGTGTCCTACATATAATTTCTGTGAAGATAACAGACATATTCTGGGCGTTTCCTTCCGGAGGTTGGTGAATCAGCAAGTATAGAACGTGTACTTATTTTTTACTGGATTTGGCCATTTCAGGTGCCATCTTGGAAGTACTTCTTCCATGAACATTTACTGAATTATATCACCAATTGAACTTTATTGTTACATTGTTCAAAGCACATTGACTGTGAACATCACGCCTGGTTTTAGTAATGCAGTCTGTCAATCCCCCACCACCGTTCTTGGAAACTCCTGGGGCTCCTCCTATTCCATGGAGACAGTGGTTTGATGGCTTTGAAACCTACCTGGGTGCAATAGGAGCCTCTCGTTTTCGTCCTGAGAGAAAGAAGTGTTTGCTTTTACATTCTTTGGGGTATGAAGGGAGAGAGATTTTCAAACACTTACCTGAGCTACCGCAATTTGATGAGGAAGAACTAGATGAATATTTGATGACAACAAAAAAATTGTCCACAAGATTTGACGTTTCACCGAGTCTTGTAGCTTTGCGGCACAAATTCTTCAAGCGTCAGCAATTTCAAAGCGAGGATGTTGATGCACATGTCAGTGCTCTCAGACAACTGGCTTCCAAGTGTGATTTTCGGGATTTTCAAGACCAACTCATAAGGGACCAGTTCATTGGTCATTGTTCAAATAAACATATTCAGCAGAAATTACTCACCATGGGTAATCCAACGTTGGATGAGGCTATCAAAGTAGCCAAGAGTGTGGAACTTGCCCAAATCTCTTTGATGGAACTTTCTTTTAGCTCTACTGTAAAGGGTTCGGATCCTCTTCATGTCAGCGTTGTTACAAAAAGGGGTGTGGCAAAGAATACTGATATGAAGAAGAGTGACAATTTGTTTTTTAGATCTTCGAACATTTGTTTTAGATGTGGAAACATGCCTCATTTCAAAGATGGCAAGTCTTGTCCTGCAAAGAACGTTATGTGTAGAAAATGTGGTAAAGTCGGTCACTTTGCTAGAGTCTGTCAATCCACTAGTAATAAGCAAGCTAATGTCACGTCCATAGTGGAGGAAGAGGAAGAAAATAGAGAAGAATCGTTTGTAAAAGCCTTCCAAGACATGATTGTTGTGGTCACAGATAAAGTGTTAGGGGTCAAGGAACATAACCAATGCATAGATCCCATGGTGGATATTTGGGTTGGTGATAAGATGCTTCGCTTATTGGTGGATTCTGGGGCACGCATTACTATGATTTCATCAGATCTGTTCCATAATACTTGGGGTGACAGGAAGTTATTCCCTCCTGATAGATCTCCGGTCTCATTTGAAGGCAGGAAAATTGATTTAGAAGGTTACATAGAAGACAGTTTAGTGTTCAAGGGTCGCAAGATTTTTGGTAAAATATATGTGGCCTACAAGGGTTTGAACATTTTGGGGTGGTATCATCAGGGTTTGTTTGGCATGGTGCTGAAACCTGGAACAAAAGAGCAGGTTTTGGTGGTGGAGTGTGCAGATTCCAAGACACCGTTTGAGGATGAGTTTCCTGGTATTTTTGCCCATGGTTTGGGGAAGAGTACAGGATTCAAGCATAGAATAAAGGTTAAGGATAGGGCCATTCCTGTAAGACATAAAGTCAGGTCAGTACCATTTAGTTTAAGAGAAGATCTTAAATCTGAATTGGACAAGCTTCAACAGAATGGTGTAATTGAGCCAATTGAGTCCAGTTTGTGGCTTTCTCCTTTGGTTGTTGCCCGTAAACGTAATGGAGACCTGCGTTTATGTGTGGATCTCAGGAGTCTCAATAAGGAAATATGGGTAGACTCATATCTCTTGCCCAAGATCAGTGACCTACTTGAAGGGCTCAGGGACTCAGTGTGGTTTTCAAAGATTGATCTGGTGTCTGCATATCACCAGGTTGAACTGGATGAGGATTCGTGCCATTACACTGCTTTCAATTCACCCTTTGGCACTTTCCAGTTTTGCAGGATGCCATTTGGGTTGGCTTCTGCGGCATCAGCTTTCCAACGCATCATGCACAAAAGTTTGGGGGAAATCTAAGGTATTTTGATCTTTCAGCATGATGTGTTGATTCACACAAGGGGTTTAGAAGATCACAATGAGAAAATTAGATCTGTATTTAATATTTTTCAGTCCTTTGGAGTCTGTGTAAAGAAGGAAAAGTGTGAGTTTTATTTAAAAAAAAATAGAATTTTTGGGCCATTGTGTGTCTGGGGAAGGCATTACACCTCGTCCTGGGTTAGTAAAGGCGATTGTAGATTCCCCTAACCCTAAAGATAAAGATGAGTTACGATCTTTTGTTGGCATGTGTGAATACTATTCAAAGTTCATTTCCAACTATGCTAGCAAAATGAAGGTTTTGTCCAATATGCTCAAAAGCAAAGTTCAGTTTAAATGGGACAGTGAGTGTCAAATCATTTTCGAAAGTGTGAAGCAAGAGTTGGTAAACGCCAGGCCACTGAGTCCTTATGACCCCAGCCAACTGTGTACCATTACGGTGGATGCTAGTAGGTATGGGTTGGGTGCGGTGTTGTCGCAAGGTCAAGGGAAAGAAGAGAAAATTATAAGTTATGCTTCTAGAGTGTTACGTGATCCTGAATTGAATTATTCAGTGATTGAAAAAGAGTTGCTAGCATGTTATTGGGCTAGCGAAAAATTTAGGAGTTATGTATGGGGCAGAAAGTTTGTAATTCAAACAGATCATAAACTGTTGGTTTACATTTTAAATGGTGATAAAATTAACTATACAACTCCTCGTATCGCACGCCTCACCACAAAATTGTTGCAGTATGACTTTCAGGTCAAGTATATTCCGGGGAAAGACAATTTCACAGCAGATTTTCTATCTCGTCTATCTATATGTGAAGAAAGTAATCTTGATTTGGAGGATGATGTGGAAGAGTGTTTCATAGCTGCAATTGATGCTTATGAGTCCAAGGTGTGCACTGAGACGGTGTGGAGAGAGGCTGAAAGCAGTGATGAGGTGTTGTCCATTGTTAAGCAGCATATTATCAATGGTTGGCCTAAAGAAAGAAATGTGAATCCTGAAGTTCAGCCATATGTCAAGGTGGGTGATGAATTGTCAATTGAAAATGGAATCATATTGAGGAATGATAAATGTGTTCCCCCTTGTGAGATTCGTACAAGGTTGGTGGACCATGCTCATGAGGGTCATCTTGGTGCCACTATGACCACTATGACTAAGAGACGTATTAGAGCTCACTATTGGTGGCCATCTATGGACAAGGATGTAGAAAGAGTGGTTGGTGGGTGTGTTGTGTGTAATGGTGCAGAAAAAGGGTTGAGGATTGCAAAACCTCCATTACAACCCATATCGTTACCGGACAAAGCTTGGGTCAAAGTTGGGGTCGATATGGTTGGACCTTTCAACTTTCTCCCCATCCAGATGCGTTATGCTTTTGTGTTAATGGATTATTACAGTAAGTGGCCAGAAGTGCGTTTTTTTTGCAAAGCCTACTGCTGGTAGTGCGATTCAGTTTCTCAAAGAGATTTTTTGGAGGGAAGCTTTTCCGGAAACCTTGATTTCGGACAATGGTGTACAGTTTGTGGGTCATGACATGGAAATGTTTCTGAGTGTATCTGGTGTGAAACATTTGAAAAATTCTCTATACCATACTCAAACGAATGGTTTAGTAGAGAGAATGAATAGGGTGGTTATGGAGTGTATCAAATGGGCTAAAGTGAGTAAAATGGATGTGGAAGAAGCGGTGAATTTGATGTTGTGGTTCTATCGCACCACTCCACATTCTGTGACAAAAATTTCTCCTTTTGAACTGCTCAAAGGAAGACGTAGCACCTCAAGACTGTTTCCAGCGTGGTTAGCCAGAGCTGTCTCTGGTAAAATTCCCGATTCTGTGAACAAGGATGGGGTGTTGGGTGAAGTAAAAAGAAATCAAGAAAAAGTAAAAGCTAGGTATGACCTGAAGAATTTTACAAAAAAACTCTCATTCCAACCTGGAGATTTGGTGCGTGTCAAGTTACAGACATTTGTGAGGAAAGGGGAAGCCTGCTATGGTTCTCCTGTGAGGGTAAAGAACGTTTGTGGTAATGCCATCATGGTTGAGGGTGGTCAATGGTGGAATATGGGGAAGGTTGTTAAGGTTAAGTATGTTGGGCACTGTGAAGGGGGAGGAAGTGACTCCTCTGGGTCAGAGGAGTCAGAGGGCGTTTATCGAGAACGCAAGGTGTTAGATTATCATTTGTTAGAACCTGACACCTTGAGGAGGTCTGTCCATGAGAAACGGGTTCCGATCAAACTCAGGGAACATCATAGTATTTAGCAAGTTTGTTTTAAGTTTTTTTATCTCATGGTCACGCTGATGTGATTGTTAAATGTTATGTAATGCCTAGGAGGTTATTCAATGCTTTTATGTATTTCCTTCTTATTTATGTAAGTTGTTCTGGTTGTTTTAAAAAAAAAAAAGAGATAATATGTTATGCTCAGGTTCGGCGCGCACTGCTGCGTGCCGAACCCGGACTGCCTCGGTCGCGCGGTTGGGCTCGAGCGAGGCAGAACGGTAGTTGTAGAGAGGTGAAGCTACAGAGTAGATGCGGTTTCGGCGCTCATCATTGTTTTGTGATTAAGAATAAGGACAACACAAAACGTTACCCCGGTGTCTTCAGAGTTGATTATAACACACAGCCTCCCAGTACCACTGTCCGGGTTTATAATCCATGTTAAGATGCATTTTACAGTGTGAGAGTGACCGCCAGGAGTCTTCATCTGGGGGTTCATGGACTTGAGTTTCTCAGTTTCAATAGCCCCCCCTTTTCAGTCGAATGATGGATACAACACAGTTTAAGTAAATCTGGGTTGTTGCTTGAAAGGGACGGAAACCAAACTCAGGCAACAACCACAATCCCTGTCGGGGGGACCAGGAAACTCAGTAAATGACCCTTTGCTGCCCTCTCCTGTCCGGGCACAGACCAGCCAGGCCTAACTTCGAGGCAACGGGCCTGATTCACAGATTGAAACGTAGACCTGGAGTCTAACTTTAAACCTGGAGTCTAACTTTAAACCTGGAGTCTAACTTAAGGCCATAAGTCTGACTTTAGACCTGGAGTCCAACTTTAAACCTAAGATCTAACTTTAGACCTGAAGTTTAATCCTGGAGTCTAACCTTAGACCTGGAGTCTGACTTTAGACCTGGAGTCTGACTTTAAACCAGGAGTCTAACGTGAGACCTGGAGTCTAACTTTAATCCTAAAATCTACATTTAGACCTGAAGTCTAACCTTAGACCTGGAGTTTAAACCAGGAGTGTAACGTTAGACCTGGAGTCTAACTTAAAACCATAAGTCTGACTTTAGATCTGGAGTCTAACTTTAAACCTAAAATCTAACTTTACACCTGAAGTTTATTCCTGGAGTCTAACCTTAGACCTGGAGTCTGACTTTAGACCTGGAGTCTAACTTTAGACCTGACATCTAACATTGGACCTAGAGTGTAACCTTAGACCTGAAGTCTAACGTTAGACCTGGAATCTAACTTAAGACCTGGAGTCTGTCTTTAGAGCTGGAGTCTAAGGGCCTTATTGAAGATATGGCGCGCCATGGCAGTAGTTACGGAACTAGCATCAGTATTTTTGACGCTAGTTCGGAGCTTTGCAGGATTAGTGTACAAAATGTTGGCGCTAATCCTTCAAAGCCCACTGAGGCCATTGTAAACAACGGTGTGCCTCCTTTTAACGCCTGCTGTGAGCAGGCGTTAGAAGTGCCGGAAAAAATGAGGCAAAGAAACCTCTTAGATTTCTTTGCGCCAATTTTTCGCCCCCTTTGCATACATTATTCCTGGTGGAGGCATAACGTAGCCCAAAGGGTTACAGAGTGGTCCAATGCATGCATTGCGCCACTTTATAAAGACATGACACTAATGTGGCACTAGGAGGTGCTACGGGCTCTTAAATCTGCCCATAGGTTTAGATCTGAAGTCTAACTTTCGACCTGAAGTTGACATTTGGAATCACTCGGGATAGCCAGGGATCAAGGTAAGCAGGCCCAATCCAGCTCCCAACAGCAGGGCATTCCTCCTGTGGAATTTCCCCAGGTCAAGGAATGTTCTGATGGGAGGTTCTGAGGGTCCCACCCTTATACACAGTGCCAGCCTTTGTGTGAGGGAATTCCCTAACCTACCCCAAAACTATTTCTGGTAACTTCTTCTCCTTCCCTGGCTCCACACTGTCCAGGGTGACAGAGGCAAGGGCAGGCCT
The DNA here is from genome assembly GCF_031143425.1 of Pleurodeles waltl. Classification (NCBI taxonomy): domain Eukaryota; kingdom Metazoa; phylum Chordata; class Amphibia; order Caudata; family Salamandridae; genus Pleurodeles; species Pleurodeles waltl. The sequence goes on along the minus strand of NC_090444.1, from coordinate 1,870,135,270 downwards.
GGGGCCAGGCTCCTGTCTGTATGCTGCAGGCAGGGCCTGTGAAATGCAACCAGTGCAGAGGACGGCTCCACCCCAGCATCCGTCAGGAAGACCATCCACCTCACACCGCGCTTTCCTTTGCCTCATCCTCCGGAAGAATACACAAGCCCCAGCAGAGACATTCACAGCCGTGAGACCCAGGACACTGGCAGAAAGACGCATTTACTGTAGGCAGAAAAATGCCAACTTTCTAAAAGTTGCAGCTTTAGGATAGTGACTTCAAATCTAACTTTACTATAAAAGAGGATTTAAAATTACAATTAATTTGATAGTAAAGCTAATTCCTCTATCTGCTCCCAGTCTGAAGTCCCCGCTTATTAGGTATAATAAGGTAGCCAGCATTAGCCTCTGGGAGAGATAGCCTCAATGCAGTGAAAAACAACTTTAGGAGTTTTTTACTCTTAGGAAATGTAAGCCATAAACGCACATGCCATACTTCTAAATACCGTGCGCCCCCCGTAGGAGCGCTTAGGACCTACATTAGCTCAAGTACATTATTTCGTGAATTATGGGAACAGGGTTTATTTTCCGTTTAAGTCTCAGTAAAAGTTTACAATGCCTGCATGGCTAACTACTGAGCGCCTGATCACTTTTCCTGTAACTCATTTAAATTATAGCACAAGGGCAGAGGAAACAGGTGCCACTGATGTAAACAGCAATAAATATTTGTGCTCTGCACAACTCCTTAATGTTTACAATTGAGACAGACTAAAGATAAACAAGATTTAATTGTGTTTGTTTTGCCAACACAAATCAGAATTTGATTCCTGTCTGATCTGCTCGTCCTGGTGGCCTGTAATGTTTATATCCATCTAGAGCCAAAGTGCTGGACAAGCTTCTGCTGTCTCACTGCGCCAAGCCAAATGCCAACGGTGCATCTCTGTGATCGCCTCATGCATCTCTGTGATTCCTCTCATGCATCTCTGTGATCCCTCTCATGCATCTCTGCATCTCTGTGATCCCTCTCATGCATCTCTGTGATCCCTCTCATGCATCTCTGTGATCGCCTCATGCAGCTCTGTGATCCCTCTCATACATCTCTGTGATCCCTCTCATGCATCTCTGTGATCGCCTCATGCATCTCTGTGATCTCTCTCGTACATCTCTGTGATCCCTCTCATGCATCTCTGTGATCCCTCTCATGCATCTATGCATCTCTGTGATTCCCCTCATGCATCTCTGCATCTCTGTGATCCCTCTCATGCATCTGTTCTCATGCATCTCTGCATCTCTGTGATTCCTCTCATGCATCTCTGTGATTCCTCTCATGCATCTCTGCGATCCCTCTCGCACATCTCTGTGATCCCTCTCATGCATCTCTGTGATCACTCTCGCACATCTCTGTGATCGCTCTTGCACATCTATGTGATCCCTCTCATGCATCTCTGTGATCCCTCTCATGCATCTCTGTGATCCCTCTCGTACATCTCTGTGATCCCTCTCATGCATCTCTGTGATCACCTCATGCATCTCTGTGATCTCTCTCGTACATCTCTGTGATCCCTCTCATGCATCTGTGTGATCCCTCTCATGCATCTATGCATCTCTGTGATTCCCCTCATGCATCTCTGCATCTCTGTGATCCCTCTCATGCATCTGTTCTCATGCATCTCTGCATCTCTGTGATTCCTCTCATGCATCTCTGTGATTCCTCTCATGCATCTCTGCGATCCCTCTCGCACATCTCTGTGATCCCTCTCATGCATCTCTGTGATCACTCTCGCACATCTCTGTGATCGCTCTTGCACATCTATGTGATCCCTCTCATGCATCTCTGTGATCCCTCTCATGCATCTCTGTGATCCCTCTCGTACATCTCTGTGATCCCTCTCATGCATCTCTGTGATCGCCTCATGCATCTCTGTGATCTCTCTCGTACATCTCTGTGATCCCTCTCATGCATCTCTGTGATCCCTCTCATGCATCTGTGTGATCCCTCTCATGCATCTATGCATCTCTGTGATTCCCCTCATGCATCTCTGCATCTCTGTGATCCCCTCGTGCATCTCTGTGATCCCTCTCATGCATCTGTTCTCATGCATCTCTGCATCTCTGTGATTCCTCTCATGCATCTCTGTGATTCCTCTCATGCATCTCTGTGATCCCTCTCGCACATCTCTGTGATCCCTCTCATGCATCTCTGTGATCACTCTCGCACATCTCTGTGATCCCTCTCGCACATCTATGTGATCCCTTTCATGCATCTCTCTGATCCCTCTCATGCATCTCTCTGATCCCTCTCAGGCATCTCTCTGATCCCTCTATGGAAGGACATGCACAGCGCGGGGTTGGCTGCATGCGGGGGTTAGCCGCAGGGCCTCGCTGCAGGCCAGACCCTGTGGCCAACCATGCGCCACACATGGCCAAAGGCTGTGCGCAGTGCGGTTTGGATTAACATATGGTAATTAAATATTACTTTACATTAAAAAAACATAGATATTCACTGAAAAAACAAAGGTTACAAGGAGGTTATAGTTAGGTTAATACTTCAAACCTACAAAACCAGTGAAATTCAGCAGTTATCTCAAGAAACTATAACTCCTGCCCTATTTTATTACGACAATGTGTTTCCTCGTATTACGCAGTCTGTAAGATTTACCCCTGTTATATATCTAGATCTTCTGTCATCTCACGTGCACTCGCACCCAAGGGGTCTGGGCTACTTCTGAAGCGCATGGGGTCAGTCTCCAGCCCTTGCCCCTTCCCTGATGCATGTCCATCTCCAGCCCTTGCCCCTTCCCTGAAGTATGTCAGTCTCCAGTTCTTGCTCCTTCCCTGATGCATGTCCATCTCCAGCCCTTGCCCCTTCCCTGAAGTATGTCAGTCTCCATCCCTTGCCCCTTCCCTGAAGCATGTCAGTCTCCAGTTCTTGCTCCTTCCCTGATGCATGTCAGTCTCCAGCCCTTGCCCCTTCCCTGAAGCATGTCAGTCTCCAGCCCTTGCCCCTTCCCTGAAGCATGTCAGTCTCCAGTTCTTGCTCCTTCCCTGATGCATGTCAGTCTCCAGCCCTTGCTTCAGTCTCCGGTCCTTGTTCCTTCCCTGAAGTCCTCCCTCTCAATGTCACAGCTCTAGGCCACTGCAGTGTGTTTGTGGTGCTTTAAGGGAGGTACAGCTGCATGGGGGGGAGAAGGGGGACTGACTGCAGAATCCCAGCATGCTTGTTCCCCAGGACTGAGGGCCGTGATATGCTCTGCTCACTTCCTTCCTAGTTTAACTGCCCTGCAAACACTGACGCTGCCTGAGTTTAAGGAACAGACAATAAATCTTATGAGATGTGATGATGCACTTAAGTAAATGAAAAAATATCTGAGCACAGAAGTGTGAATCTGCATAAAGCAAAAATGCATGAAAGTGTCAAACTGCGCCCACCACCAAGTACTGTGAAGTGCTGTGTATTTCAGAGCAGTAATAACTCTTGAGAGGCCCGTGGAGGCCGGAGAGCGCCAATGTCCGCTCCTGCGGGACAACGGAGGATCCTGCTTCGGACAAAGGCCCACTTGGGACGCCGCAGTCCTGGTTGGGATGAGATTTAGCTCAAGATCACACGGAGCGATTGGGGTAGCTGTGGAGGACCGAAAGCATTCCAAGCCCCCACTTCTTTCTCAGCTTCTGACTTACTTTGGCTCTCATTGGAAGTTCCTCTGTGCAGATCTTCTTAGGTTTGCACCCCGGAATGGCCATCACTGAGGGGCAATAACCCCAGAAGGCATGAAGACTCGCTGAGGGGAAGGGTACATCCGGGACACTCCCGGGGTTCACCTAGAGATGCCGTGGCCTTTCAGCAGCAGTGGAGGCACGTCAGAAGGGGTGTCTGGGTACAGCCCGGGGTGTCGGGGTACAGCCCTGCCTCCTGTACTTACAGCGGCCTCTCAGTGGAGGCTCGTCAGGAGGGGTGTCGGGGTACAGCCCGGGGTGTCGGGGTACAGCCCTGACTCCTGTACTTACAGCGGCCTCTCAGTGGAGGCTCGTCAGGAGGGGTGTCGGGGTACAGCCCGGGGTGTCGGGGTACAGCCCTGACTCCTGTACTTACAGCGGCCTCTCAGTGGAGGCTCGTCAGGAGGGGTGTCGGGGTACTGTTGGGAAAAATATATATTCACATGTATGTACCTATAGATATGATACTTTAGTTCCAATTCTCTCCTACCTTATCTGAATCCCAGTAAGAATTCCCTACTGACCTCTCTGACACCTAGGCCAGTTGTACAAACAAACCTCTCCAAGCCACGTTGTTAAGTTTAGCTCGGTCTCACACTTTAAGTTCAGCCAGCAACCCAGCCCCCATTTCTTTATGGACCACCTGTTGTCTGTTCACGTGTTCATGCTCACACTGCATTATTTATATTTTTACACTATGGACTTTAAGTTTTGTGTATGCAGCATTTCTTTTGTATGTGCGTGCCCATGTTTGGACTATGTCCCGTTTTTGGGTTGTGCTGTGACAGCACTTATTAACATATATAAGTGCCTGACTTATATGCTTCAGGGCAGAAGATGCCAGCTTGTAAGATGTAACACTGGGATGTGCGTCTGCCTTCTGCCTTGGCATGCCAATAAACCTTGGTACCTCAAGACACATTTCATTTGTTCCGGAGCCTTGACTGGTGTTTGTGTTTTCTTTGCGCCATTTTGGGGAGATAGTTTCCTAACAGGTACAGCCCGGGGTGTCGGGGTACAGCCCTGCCTCCTGTACTTACAACGGCCTCTCAGTGGAGGCTCGTCAGGAGGGGTGTCGGGGTACAGCCCGGGGTGTCGGGGTACAGCCCTGCCTCCTGTACTTACAGCGGCCTCTCAGTGGAGGCTCGTCAAGAGGGGTGTTGGGATACAGCCCGGCCTCCTTCCTGTACTTACAACGGCCTCTCAGTGGAGGCTCGTCAAGAGAGGTGCGGGGTACAGCCCTGCCTCCTGTACTTACAACGGCCTCTCAGTGGAGGATCATCAAGAGGGGTGTCGGGGTACAGCCCGGGGTGTCGGGGTACAGCCCTGCCTCCTGTACTTACAGCGGCCTCTCAGTGGAGGCTCGTCAAGAGGGGTGTCGGGGTACAGCCCGGGGTGTCGGAGTACAGCCCTGCCTCCTTCCTGTACTTACAACGGCCTCTCAGTGGAGGCTCGTCAAGAGGGGTGTCGGGGTACAGCCCGGGGTGTCGGGGTACAGCCCTGCCTCCTGTACTTACAGCAGCCTCTCAGTGGAGGCTCGTCAAGAGGGGTGTCGGGGTACAGCCCAGAGTGTCGGGGTGCAGCCCGGCCTCCTGTACTAACAACGGCCTCTCAGTGGAGGCTCATCAAGAGGGGTGTCGGGGTACAGCCCAGGGTGTCGGGGTACAGCCCTGCCTCCTGTACTTACAGCAGCCTCTCAGTGGAGGCTCGTCAAGAGGGGTGTCGGGGTACAGCCCAGAGTGTCGGGGTGCAGCCCGGCCACCTGTACTAACAACGGCCTCTCAGTGGAGGCTCGTCAAGAGGGGTGTCGGGGTACAGCCCTGCCTCTTTCCTGTACTTACAACGGCCTGTCAGTGGAGGCTCGTCTAGAGGGGTGTCGGGGTACAGCCCGGGTTGTCGGGGCACAGCCCTGCCTCCTGTACTTACAGCGGCCTCTCAGTGGAGGCTCGTCAAGAGGGGTGTCGGGGTACAGCCCGGGGTGTCGGAGTACAGCCCTGCCTCCTTCCTGTACTTACAACGGCCTCTCAGTGGAGGCTCGTCAAGAGGGGTGTCGGGGTACAGCCCGGGGTGTCGGGGTACAGCCCTGCCTCCTGTACTTACAGCAGCCTCTCAGTGGAGGCTCGTCAAGAGGGGTGTCGGGGTACAGCCCAGAGTGTCGGGGTGCAGCCCGGCCTCCTGTACTAACAACGGCCTCTCAGTGGAGGCTCGTCAAGAGGGGTGTCGGGGTACAGCCCGGGGTGTCGGGGTACAGCCCTGCCTCCTGTACTTACAGCAGCCTCTCAGTGGAGGCTCGTCAAGAGGGGTGTCGGGGTACAGCCCAGAGTGTCGGGGTGCAGCCCGGCCTCCTGTACTAACAACGGCCTCTCAGTGGAGGCTCGTCAAGAGGGGTGTCAGGGTACAGCCCTGCCTCTTTCCTGTACTTACAGCGGCCTCTCAGGGGAGGCTCGTCAAGAGGGGTGTCAGGGTACAGCCCTGCCTACTTCCTGTACTTACAACGGCCTCTCAGTGGAGGCTTGTCAAGAGGGGTGTCGGGGTTGATGAAGCACAAAAAGAAAGACTAACAAACATTCATATATCACGTAACAAAATCGTATAAAAAATTGTGATTTTAGCAAAGAAAAATAATGTATGTAGAAAATGTGCCCACGAAGTAGATCGCCATTAGTATAAACAAGCTTAATTAATCATGAAAACCGACAAATGTATTAATATGTCATAATTGCAGCTATATTCTATGATTTTCTCCTTAAAATTGTGATATGCTTATCTTAAATTTAGCAGAGGCTTTGGCCTAGTCGCCTGGTCTCAATTTTAACTGCGTAAGTTTTCACTTGTATTAACAAAGACGGGTTTTAAACCTTTAAAAGCTGTATTTTTCCAGTAGAATGACTAATACACTTATCTCAAGGTTGCGTGCTCGGCAACTTTCACCCCTTTGAAGCAAGGTCAGTTTCTGCAGGTGCAGACAATGAAGACACTGATGCAGAATTAATTGGCAACTTTGTTGCTACTTGTGTTCCAAAACTCCAAGGACACCTTATGCGTAGATGAGTATTAAGAGAAAAGACACTATTCATTGGTCAAAGACAAATCACCCCATGGACCCTCCAATGGAAGACCCTGAAGAATTTGGAACTTTTCTTACTTAATCCCATCGGACGGAGAGAAATCAGCCATTTTCTTTGATGCCATTTTGAAGCCAGATTCGAGAATCCATTTTGATGACCCTTTGATGCTTTTTCTCTATCCCGGAGAGAGAAACTTTAAAGAATTCTCACCCTAGAGACTTTAACTTTAACTTTACCTTGCCTTGCCCATACAATAACTTTTGTTCCCCCATTTTTCCTTGCTGCTGCAAGGAAAACTTGCCTTAAACTTTGCCCCCTTGAAGTTTGCCCCATGCCGATCGAACCGGTACCTGAAGGACAAAGATTTTCCTTGAATGCTGATTGTATTTGGTAATTATGAAAGGATAAATGTATTATTCATTGTATTTTCCTTCTTAGGTAACAACTGCTTATTTTTGACAGAGCCCAAGCTAGAAGTTTTCTAAATTTATGTTGATTATATTCTTTTACATGAAGCCCCACATGCCAATGCTAATCAGAGGTTAGTTGAGGTATCCATTTGATGCACCGTGCTGAATTGAAATCTTGTTATGCTGACCAATGTATGCAATTAGTCAAATTCAGTTACTCTTATTGGTGATTTGCATTGCTATAGCCGAGTGTGTTATAATCCAAGTTTTGCGCAGATTGCGTTTCTTCCGTCGTTATGGACAGCCCGTAATGTTCGTATATGTGTATCATTTGATTTTGAGACTTACTTATATCGTGTTAGCTTTGTTAATATAGGGAAATAAACTCATTAACTTTTAATAAACAGGTGTGGTTATTCATGACTGAAAGGTCATGGTGTGTCTAATTACTGATTTTCTGTTTAACTAATTTGTTGATTGATTACTAATCGAGTATTGGTTATTGATTATAAATGATTATTGATTATTGATTTGAGGAATCCGAAAATTCTTTGGATGAGGAGAACTCAATCCGGTCAAAAGGTTCACCGACCTCCGGCGTGTCCAAGCATAAGTAATTTATAAGGACTGGACGCGCTATCAGGGTACAGCCCGGGGTGTCGGGGTACAGCCCTGCCTCATGTACTTACAGCGGCCTCTCAGTGGAGGCTCGTCAAGAGGGGTGTCGGGGTACAGCCCTGCCTCCTGTAAGCAGCACGGAGTGCCCCCGCCTCTGCCCACGCTGCTCTCTGTTTAACAATGTCCATGAAAGCACAACTTTCATGTTTTCATGGAAGTGCCAGTGTGCAGGCCAAGCCTGTCCGGGCTCCTAATGAGAGGACGAGGGGGTCTGGGACGGGGTCTCCCTATGGGGCACAGCTCAGGACACTGAAGGTGGATGTCTAGAAAGTTATGTGTGAGGAACATAATTCAGCCGTGGTTCTCCCCTTGCAGGGCAGGCTGCCACATGCACAGTACATCCCCGAGGAGGAGCTGTGGGGATGCAGATCAGTGCATTCCTGAGCCCAACAAGGGCCACACAGAGTTTAGGGCCCAAGCCCTGCCACAGCGCCGAGAAGAGCTGGGCTTCCACAAGTGTCGGAATCGGGGAGAGGGCGTGTGGCAGGCCTTCACTTCTCCGCCCCATGTGTGCCCTGGTGCCAGAGCCCTGCCCGGCTGCCATCATGGAGGGGCAACGCAAATACACAAAATAATCCCAGAGTGGGAAAATGTGAGTGAGAGCCTGGGTGAGTGAATGCATCTGTAAGAGAGCGAAATGATGAGAGAGTGAGTGTGTCTATATGTGGATAGTTGTGACAGTGCAACTTAGAGTGAGTGACTGAGGATAAGTAAGTGACTTGGAGAAGGAGTGAGTGACAGGAGGTGTGAGTGAGTGAGTGAATGAAGTGGGGACAGAGAGGGGAAGTGTAAAACAGTGAAAATATCTCTTTAAAGAGTGTGTGAGAATCAGTACATAAATGTAACAGAGTCTGAATGTGTGAGACATAGGGAGTGTGTATGTGACAGAGGAGTGCGAGGCAATGAGCGAGTATGAGAAAATGAGCATGTGTATTTTTAATGGTGTTTGAGACTGAATAGAGAGTGAAAGTGAATAATAATGATTGAGTAAAGGAGAATCAGTCAGACTGAATAAGTGGGAGTGAGTGTCGATAACTGAGTGAGTGAAACGCATTGTAGGAGGCTGGCCTGGTGCGTGGTGAGCACCTATGGTACTCACACCTTACACCAGCTCTAGGTATCCCTTATTACTGCAGTGTGGTCAGTGTCTAGAAGCCAGGCTGTCTAGAAGCAGCTGTGGATGAGCAGCCAAGGCTTATCTAGGAGACATGCAAAGCTCATGCAATACCACTACAGTCACACAGTACTCACACACGAAAGAAAATACTCAGTCGTACAAAAATAAAGGTACTTTATTTTAATGACACAAATACCAAACACATTAGAGAGGCAACCCTTCAATAAGAGGTAGGTAACACACTATATATATATATATATATATATATATATATATATATATATATATATATATATATACATATGTACACTAGTTATCAGAAGTATGTGGGTGCCTTTTCGTGTGTGAGCTAGTAAGAGTCAGAATCAATCAACAAAAGTAACAGTGCGAGACACAGTTGGATCAATTGTGTGTCAATATATGTGTGTGAGTGAGTGTGAGTTAAAATGATCGAGTGATGGTGAGGGAGTGTGAATATAAGTAGGTTTATGAGTGAGTAAGGGGGGAGTAGGTGAATGTGAGTAAGTGAGAGTGAGTGAGGCTTGAGGGTCTGCCACTGGCCATGGCACACTCCATGTAATTCATTGCGATGGAGGATCTTATGGACACCTCCCGGCACCGGCCTGTTGGAGGGAATTCTTGTAAGGGAGGGCACCTGTGGTAAAATGCACGCCCTGGAATAGTGATGGTAATTCTTGTTCTACGGGAGGGCAACCATCGCATATGGAGAAGGAAAACACCAATGAGTAAATACTGGCCCTGATATACTAGATGCATTTTTGACATATGGATCACCCACAATTTACGGGCGGCATTAACGACAAAATGCTGGTAGTGGCATACTGTATGTAATTCCTCGGCAAAAGGGGCTGCCTGTCACAAAAAGCTGGCAATGGTGCATCAGAAGTAGTTCTTATCATACAAGAGGGCCCCAAAGCACAGTTTTAAAAAGATGGGGCAATTCCTGGGAAAAGTTAGGATTCATTTGCACACCATGAAAGTGCTGAAAAATGTCATGCGTGCCTTACGCAGCCTATGGCTTTTAAGTCAATTCACATAAAACTTGTGCTTTAAAATGCACTTTTTCCAAGGAGTAGTGCTTCTCCCAAACCCTCCACAAGCAGTGTGTTTTCTTAGCAGGCCTGCTGGAACTCAGGCAAGTATTGAGTCTCAATACCTTCAAACATCCCCGTCTTGTTATTACTAAACAGTGTGGGAGCAGAGTTACTGGCCAGTATTTTGGGATGGAGTGATTGACCCCTCTTTGTTTTACCCTCAGTGGGCTTCACTTGAGGTGCTAAACGTTGTTCTGGAGCCTTAGTGAAGCAATGGATTCTTTGCGGTGTGAAATGTACATAAACTTTGAAGCTTAATTTATCAAAATCTGCTGAACAGATTTACGCCAAATTGCAAGAAGCAGCTTTCTACCTAATTTGGTGTAACTCCGTTCAGCTGTTTTAGCGGTATTGGTGTTCAATTTTCCTGAGGAAATTTGGATGAGGGAAAACGTGTTTTGGGACCCCTACCTGTCTTCTCAACCCCCACTTTACATATCACCCCAAACGTTTCCGGGAAGGAGTTGAGGTGGATGATGCTTTTTTTGGAAAGTTTTGTGAAGATTCATCAAACGACACCAATGTTATAAGCAAACCTTTCCTATCGAAACATGGTCTTAATTATAACTGCAGTGTGCTGACTGTGTGTGTGTGTGTGTGTCCGTGTCTGTTTGTGTGTGCATTCAGGTGTGTGTGCGTACATATGTGTGTGCGTGCATATGTCTGTGTGTGTGTGTCTGTGTGTGCATTCAGGTGTGTGTGCATGCATATGTGTGTGTGTGTGTGTGTGCAAATGTGTGTGTCTGTGTGTGCATGTGTGTGTCTGTGTGTGCATGTGTCTGTGTGTCTGTGTGTGCATTCAGGTGTGTGTGCATGCATATGTGTGTGTGTGTGCATGTGTTTGTGTGTGTATGTGTGCATGTGTTTGTGTGTGTGTGTGTGTGTGTGTGCATGTGTCTGTGTGTGTGTCCGTGTGTGTGTGTCTGTGTGTGCATTTAGGTGTGTGTGCATATGTGTGTGTGTCTGTGTGTGTGTGTGTGTGTGTGTGTGTGCATGTGTCTGTGTGTGTGCGTGTGTGTGTGTCTGTGTGTGTGTGTGTGTGTGCATGTGACTGTGTGTGTGTGTCTTTTTGTGCATTTAGGTATGTGTGTGTGCAAGTGTCTGTGTGTGTCTGTGTGTGTCTGTGTGTGTGTGCGTGTGTGTGCATGTGTGTGTGTGTGCATGTGTCTGTGTGTGTGTGCATGTGACTGTGTGTGTGTGTCTGTGTGTGCATTTAGGTATGTGTGTGCATGTGTCTGTGTGTGTGTGCATGTGTCTCTGTGTGTCTGTGTGTGTGCGTGTGTGTGTATTTTACAAAGTGGTGTTAATCAGGGTAGTCAAAAGCCACATTCCTTTATAATTTCCATAGGGAATTTTAGACATTTCTACACTCAAAGGGCCAGATGTAGCAATGTCAGAATTTGCGATTCTGAAATTGCGAGTCGATGTGACTTGCAATTCCAGAATCGCAAATCCTGATGCAGAACGGTGTCTGAGACACCGTCTGCGACTCGCTATGGGGTCGCAAAGACCCACCTCATCAATATTCATGAGGTGGGTCGCATTTTGCGACCCCAAAGGGAGTCCCTGCACTCACAGGGATGGTGGCCTGCTGAAGTCAGCAGAACTCCATGTCTGTGACTGCTTTTTAAATAAAGCAGTTTCTTTTTTTTATTTTGCAGCCTGTTTTCCTTAAAGGAAAACGAGTTGCAGAATTAAAAAAATACAGAAACCTTTTGGTTTCGGTTTTTCAGAGCAGGCAGTGGTCCATTGGACCACTGCCTGCTCTGAAAAACCCTTTTTGCGAATGGGTTACCACCAGTGTGACACTGGGGGTAACTGCGAATTGCTTTGTGACCGCATTCGCGGTCACAAAGCAATTCTGCATTGCGATGCGAGTCGCAAATAGGAAGGGATCACCCCTTCCTATTTGCGAGTCGCATTCACAATTTGCGAGTCGCTACCGACTCGCAAATTGTGAATGTGCATCGCAAAAGGCTTTTTGCATGGCGCAAACTGCGATTTTCGCAGTTTGCACCATGCAAACGGCTTTCTACATCTGGCCCAAAGTGTCTTAATGGAAACACACCAATTTTGCCAGAAGCTGATATTTACTCAGAAAGCATGCTTTTTGTGAATGACTGCCTGATTTAGAACTTGGAGGACAGGTAGCTCAGTCACAATGGTGACGGATATCTCATCTGCCAAAATCTAAAGCTCATTATTTCCTATGCAACATGTTTCTCAGTTCTGTGCCAGGATGGCGCTCTCCAGGGGTGAAGGCAGCAGTTCAGAGCTGGTGTGGCCTCAGATTTGCAATCCTCCATCTTGCAGGTCACCGGCTGAGACATCCACTGTTGAGAAAAGAATGAGAATGGCCAGCGTCTTATTGTACAGTGAATCAAGTACTGTGTCTCAGTGTACGTTTCAGTGGACACAGTCTGTTCTTGCAGCCTTTGATTTGTGTTCACACAAAAGATGATCAAACGTTGGCCCATATAGCTACTTCTTCCTTGAAACCGATAAATGTTTGTACCACCTGTGCAAATGATCGTGCAGCAGGTGCAACAAGGTGTTCGCTCGTCTCACTGTGCTGTCCTCCTTGCTGACTTCCTGTGTCAAAATCTTAAATTGTAGTACCATTGAGACAGCCATTCCCTGGGTGTCCATCTCCATGGTCATGGGTTTGGCAACTGCAAATTCCATCTTGTGTAGAACATAATCAATGATAGACGTGACCTACTCGAAGAAGTTTGCAGCTCGTGGTGTGTACGAGGACTTTTACAGGGACTCCATTAGCACGATGATTGAGCCACAAGCGCTTCGAGGCTTCGAACGATTGACTGAAATAAGTGCAAATGATGTGACAGACGACCAGTGTGTTGTTGACTTACTGCTTCTCTTTTCAGGAAGTCGTGCACCATTAGGTTGATGCAGTAAACTCAGAGCTCTGAATTATCTTCCCAGCCGTAGCTCTGACAATATTCCTGTCATTGTCACTGGAAGTGTATCAAGTGCTGAGACCACTGGCTTGAAACCATTTATAGACTTCAGGAATGCATTTCTCCCCGACGTTGGCAGCTGTATGTGATTTCTCCATGGAGAACATTGCAACTGTTTGTGTGGCTGAATGCCTAGAAAAGCTTCTTCGGAAGTGAGACCAGTGGGTGGCCTTTGCTTAACCCCCTTGATGGAGAACCGGTGTGCAGTGATGCGCATGTAATCTGGTGCATGAAAGCTGGTCCATGTGTCTCTTGCGAGGAGAGTGGACTGAACAGGGCGCTATTTCATCTCTTCGGCAACTGATTGCAGCCTTTGATGGTGCAGTAACACTACAGCAACGTTGGAAAGAAATAGGTTTGGCGGAGAACTTTCCATTTTTGGCAGAAAGTCTCCACGAATTCCAGAAACCTCTCTGCTTCCAGTGAAACAAGCATTTTCAGTGCAACAGGTCTCGCATTTGCTCGAGTTAGAGCTCTTAGTGTTGTAAAGCAAAAAAAAATGCAGCACGTTCGCGCTATGTAAAATTCAGCGCGATTGCGCTGCGTGGAAAATCAACAGATAAAGTAGTCCGGACTCCAGGCTGAAATCATCTAGCCTCATATGTTTTTGGTACTTTACCGGTGCTGTGTAGGTGGGCTAAACACCGGAAAAGATATGACATATGCATGCCTTTCACAAATGAAAGCAAGCGGATTTTAAAAGGCAAGCCCACGAACCAATGTAAGTGACTGACGTGGCATGGGCGTGGTTTCAAGCCCAAAGAGAGATTAAAGAATGGACGGAGCACTTTGTGCTCGCCCATAAAAAGGGCGGGGTAATTTGCTAAGATTTTGCCCAGCTTCCCACGGCATAGGTGGACATTTTCCTGGGTTCTGAGATATGGCGAGTCCTCGATGATCATGCATTTGATGGTAGGTTGTAGGTTTCCTTGTGAGGTGACCTCCAGAAATGACCTACGCGTGTCAAGTGAGCTGCTTGTGCAGTATGGCAGGACTGTGTCCATTCTTTCTTTGTGCCACACCGAGGGTGCTGGGGTGATGACTGCACATTATGGCCCAGATTTAAGACAAAGTGGCACGGCACTGCGCTGTGCCAAAAATAGCAGTGCCACGCTGCACCACTTTTGAAATGCAGGGATGCAACGAGTTTACAAGAATATGGTGCACCCCTGCGTTTCCCCCTCGCCAGCGTCAACGCAGGCATCCTTGCACCAGAGTGATAGATTGAGGGGATAGATTGTTTATGTGCAGGAAGGTGCTCTTCTATGTGTGCTGCAGAAGTGTTACACCTCCTCGTAGATATGGAGCAGTGGTTAGTGCCACTGGAGCCTTATGAAAAGTGACGCTCCGTTGGTGCGAGGGGCTCTTAAATCCGAACCTTTGTGCGACAGTCACAGGGCAGCTTTGCATAACATCTTCATCCTGACCACTGCCTCCTTCAATCTATTCATCTCCCTGTCACCAGCATCTATCTATCTATCTATCTATCTATCTATCTATCTATCTATCTATCTATCTATCTATCTATCTATCTATCTATCTATCTATCTATCTATCTATCTATCTGTCTGTCTGTCTGTCTGTCTGTCTGTCTGTCTGTCTGTCTGTCTATCTATCTATCTATCTATCTATCTATCTGTCTGTCTGTCTGTCTGTCTGTCTGTCTGTCTGTCTATCTGTCTGTCTATCTATCTATCTATCTATCTATCTATCTATCTATCTATCTATCTATCTATCTATCCATCCATCTATCTATCTATCTATCTATCTATCTATCTATCTATCTATCTATCTATCTATCTATCTATCTGTCTGTCTGTCTGTCTGTCTGTCTGTCTGTCTGTCTGTCTGTCTGTCTATCTATCTATCTATCTATCTATCTATCTATCTATCTATCTATTTAGGGAAGAGAGCTTTCCGAACAGGCCAGTGCCTGAAGAGCGTGTTTGGGTGAAGCTAGAGGGCTGTGTTTGGCTTTCTCGGGACGGACTGTGGCTGTGGTAGGGTGGTGGTGGTTGATGCAGGTGTTTGGCTTCTCAGAAGGATAAAAGCCCCTGGTGCTGATGGTGTTACACGCCTCAGAGCAGGTTGAATCGAGAGGCACTGCCTCTGTGGTACTCTACACCCAGAGGATCACTGGTTCGTCTACCTCACTGTCCTGTTTCTCTCCTGGCTGTCTCCCTTGGTCTCCATTCCACGTCAAGGTGGTCACAAGGAGAGTTTGGAGGGGATGGGGCGCTCTCCCTGCCTTGCAGAGGCTGTGAAGATGGTGTCTCCAGTGGAAAAGCAGTCAGGGCTTCTTGCTAAACAGCAACTCACCTGCTTGCTCGGCTCCTGCCCACAGGAGATCAGCTCTAGCAGACTGTTCACTGCTGAGTTTCCTGAGAAGATTCCTTTTGCTGCTGGGAAAATATCACAAGAAAATTATTGCAAATTGACACATTTAAAAGAAATACCTGGTGTCCTTCCAAGCCCCATGGGCTGCCTATGGGAGGCAGAATGAGGCAGGCAAAACATTTAAAAAATAAATAATTAATTGATATTATTTGTCCCTCCAGGGTCCATGGGCCGTATTTATACTTTTTAGCGCACAACTGCACCAACGCAGTTGTGCGTCAAAAAATGTAACGCCGGCTAACGCCATTCCAAAGCGCCATGCGGGCGCCTTATTTATGGAATGGCGTTAGCCGGCGGAGCTGCCTGGTGTGCGTCCAAAAAAATGACTTACACCAGGCAGCGGCGGCGTAGGGGAAAATGGAGCTTGGGCGCCAAAAAATGGGGCAAGTCAGGCTGAGGCAAAGTTTTCGCCTCAACCCGATTAGCGCCATTTCTTTTGACTCCCAACCCCCATTTAAATGACTCCTGTCTTAGCAAAGACAGGAGTCATGCCCCCTTGCCCAATGGCCATGCCCAGGGAACGTATGTCCCCTGGGCATGGTCATTGGGCATAGTGGCATGTAGGGGGGCACAAATCAGGCCCCCCTATGCCACCCAAAAATAAAAATAAAAATACTTACCTGAACATACCTTAAGTTCCCTGGGATGGGTCCCTCCATCCTTGGGCATCCTCCTGGGGTGGGCAAGGGTGGCAGGGGGTGTCCCTGGGGGCATGGGAGGGCACCTCTGGGCTCCTTCCGAGCCCACAGGTCCCTTAACGCCTGCCCTGACCAGGCGTTAAAAAATGACGCTAAAGCGGCTGGGCGTCATTTTTTTTGACCTGCCCACTCCCGGGCGTCATTTTTGCCCAGGAGTGTAAATACGGCGCACATGCCTCGGAGTCATTTTTTAGATGGGAACGCCTACCTTGCATATCATTAATGCAAGGAAGGTGTCCACGCTAAAAAATGACGCAAACTCCTAGATCTTTGGCGCTAGACGGGTCTAACGCCAAAGTATAAATATGGAGTTCGTTTTGCGTTGGATTTGCGTAAAAAAATACGACGCGAATCCGGCGCAAGCAGAGTATAAATATGCCCCGATGTGTCCCCTAATGGACTCGTAATACGGCTGGTGGTAAATCCGTCACTTTTGGGACGGATTAACACCTCCTCCAAAGTTAGAATAACCCCCAAAGTTTATTAAACCTCATGAGGTGGTACTACAGTTCAAACAGCACCCTGCGGTAATGTTTGAAGTAGCACACTGAACTGAGAGAGCATGGTCCTTTTATACCCACACAGTGGCTAATAGGAGATGGTACAATTATAGAAGCAAGACTTCTATACATATAAGGTCATGTGGAAATGCACAGTCGACAGTTAGGAGGAACTAACAGTTTTCAAGGACTAACAGCTGCAGACCTTACTGAGCATGTGCGAAAGTGGGAGATGCTAAATATAACTTGTCACTAGGCAGATTTTCAAGAGTAGTTAACAGAAAGGTAGGACAGAGCACATGGTGAGCACATGGCAGCATGTGGCAGAGAAAATGGCTGCCATGAATACAAAATGGATTCCTCGAAATGTTCACAATAGTTACTAAATACAAGATGCTTCTGCTAATGCTAAATCTAATCGCTGTTAAACTACAACAGGTTGAGCAAAATGAGTGCTGCCGAACCATCAGAGTAAAAAATCTGCTTAATGTGTTCAGTTGCTCTTAATAAAGGATATTATTGGACTCCAAGAAAGTTGACAACTTGTTATTGACAAACTTTTCTAGAATCTTACTAACCCTGGTAGGAGGGAGATAGGTCTATGTGATGGGTTCTTTAACAAAGGATGGACAATGGAGTGTTTCCACTCTGAAGGGACTTGACCGCTTTGTAAGGAAAGATTGTAGAGCTTGGTCAAAGTTGATAGTAGCAGGTCCCCACCCTTAATTAACATGCCTATCTGGCATGGTCTGGCGGAGACCCTGAAGTTACTGTTCATGCTTTGTCAACTGCTTCAGTTTGATTAATGATGGCAAAACACGAAAGCCCACAGCCACGGGAGTCAGGATTTATTACAGCCTCCTGGTGCCCTGATGAACTTGTTATCAAGACATCATAGATGCTCTTTACAATCTCAAGAAAGTACTTGGCCAGTGCCTCACAGTGCTGTTCTGAAGGAGGAGGCCTCCCTTAGAGGGGTTGCACTTCAAGAAGGTTTTCACAAGCTGATAGATTTCCTTTCTGGAACTTGGGGCTGCACTGATCCTATTCGCTAAAACATCTGTCCGTGCTTTGCGGATTGCATGATGATATTTTTTCAACATAACTTTGTATCTGGCTTTCTGCTCTTATTTGCAATCCCTTCTCCTCCTTCTTTCATGCACTTTACAACCCTTTTGTAGAAGTTTCAATTCGGCAGAGAATCGAGCTGCCCTATCTGCACGTTTGGCCCTCTTACAGGATTTAAAGAGGATTCATCCAGTGCCCGGGTGATCCTGGAACTCAGCGCCTTAAAGCAGAATGAGGCATCCCCCTCCTCAAGTGCCTGAGATACGGCAGGCTGAATGGTCCTCTCTGAGATACTCTAAGACACTCTCCCAGCTGACTACATCTAACTTAGACTATTGACGGGAGTTGACAACCGTTCCAGACTTAGGAAGTTGTGTTGGTGGCAACCTGATACTGAAAGGAATCACAAAGTGGTCTGTCCAAACTGTTTGTATCAGGGTGGGGGCTACCTCCAGGGTGTCAACATTTGAAAATTTGGGATCAAGGGCATGACCCCTATTGTGGGTTGGTGAGGTCATCGCTGAACTAGCTAAAGACTTGTAGGTCCTCTATATGCAAATTTAAGTCCCCCAACAGAGTGAAATTAGAAGATTGCGGGGATGGTGTAGATAAGGTTTCCGGAACAGCCTTTACAAAGTCTGATGTGGACCCTGGAGGTCGATAGACCAGAGCCCCTGAAAATGTAAAGGAATGGGAAAGTTTAATCGAGAAAAGTAGGTGTCGCAATCTGGATAAATATTAGGGGTGGTTTTACAACCTAGGGTTTGCTTAGTAATGACTGCAACTCCATACAATGTATCTAATGATGAGACAGTCACTGGTCCAGCTGTGCTGTGAGATGTACAATGTATCTAATGATGAGACAGTCACTGGTCCAGCTCTGACATGAGATGTACAATGTACATAATGATGAGACAGTCACTGGTCCAGATGTGGAATGAGATATACAATGTTTCTAATGATGACACAGTCACTGGTCCAGCTGTAGCATGAGATGTACAATGTATCTAATGATGAGACCGTCACTGGTCCAACTGTAGCATGAGATGGACAATGTATCTAATGATGAGATAGTCACTGGTCCGTACAGTGTATCTAATGATAAGACAGTCACTGGTCCAACTGTGGCATGAGTTGTACAATGTGTCTAATGATGAGACAGTCACTGGTCTAGCAGTAGCATAAGTTTTACAATGTGTCTAATGATGAGACAGTCACTGGTCCAGCAGTAGCATGAGATGTAAAATGTATCTAACGATGAGACAGTCACTGGTCCAGCTGTAGCATGAGATGTTCAATGAATCTAATAATGAGACAGTCACTAGTCCAGCTGTGCCATGAGCTGTCCAACGTATCTAATGATGACACAGTCACTGGTCCAACTGTGCCGTGAGATATACAATGTATCTAATAATGAGACAGTCACTAGTCCAGCTGTAGCATGAGATGTACAATTAATCTAATGATGAGACAGTCAATTGTGCAGCTGTAGCATGAGTTGTACAATGTGTCTAATGATGAGACAGTCACTGGTTCAGCTGTACCATGAGATGTACAATGAATCTAATGATGAGACAGTCACTAGTCCAGCTGTAGCAGAGATGTACAATGAATCTAATGATGAGACAGTCACTAGTCCAGCTGTGCTGTGAGATGTACAATGTATATAGTCATGAGACAGTCACTGGTCCAGCTGTAGCGTGAGATGTAAAATGTATCCAATGATGAGACAGTCACTGGTCCCTACAATGTGTCTAATGATGAGACAGTCACTGGTCCAGCTGTAGCGTGAGATGTCCAATGTATCTAATGATGAGACAGTCACTGGTCCAGCTGTAGCATGAGATGTACAATGAATCTAATGATGAGACAGTCACTAGTCCAGCTGTAGCGTGAGTTGTACAATGTGTCTAATGATGAGACAGTCACTGGTCCAGCTGTAGCATGAGATGTAAAATGTATCTAATGATGAGACAGTCACTGGTCCAGCGGTAGCGTGAGATGTACAATGTATCTAATGATGAGACAGTCACTGGTCCAGCTGTAGCATGAGATGTAGAATGTATGTAATGATGAGACCGTCACTGGTCCAACTGTAGCATGAGATGGACAATGTATCTAATGATGAGACAGTCACTGGTCCGTACAGTGTATCTAATGATGAGACAGTCACTGGTCCAACTGTAGCATGAGATGTACAATGTATCTAATGATGAGACAATCACTGGTCCAGCTGTGGCATGAGTTGTACAATGTGTCTAATGATGAGACAGTCACTGGTCCAGCAGTAGCATGAGATGTAAAATGTATCTAACGATGAGACAGTCACTGGTCCAGCTGTAGCATGAGATGTACAATGAATCTAATAATGAGACAGTCACTAGTCCAGCTGTGCCATGAGCTGTCCAACGTATCTAATGATGACACAGTCACTGGTCCAACTGTGCCGTGAGATATACAATGTATCTAATAATGAGACAGTCACAAGTCCAGCTGAAGCATGAGATGTATAACGAATCTAATGATGAGACAGTCAATTGTGCAGCTGTAGCATGAGTTGTACAATGTGTCTAATGATGAGACAGTCACTGGTTCAGCTGTAGCATGAGATGTACAATGTATCTAATGATGAGACAGTCACTGGTCCAGCTGTGGCATGAGATGTACAACTAATCTAATGATGAGACAGTCAATTGTGCAGCTGTAGCATGAGTTGTACAATGTGTCTAATGATGAGACAGTCACTGGTTCAGCTGTAGCATGAGATGTACAATGTATCTAATGATGAGACAGTCACTGGTCCAGCTGTGGCATGAGTTGTACAATGTGTCTAATGATGAGACAGTCACTGGTCCAGCAGTAGCATGAGTTGTACAATGTGTCTAATGATGAGACAGTCACTGGTCCAGCAGTAGCATGAGATGTAAAATGCATCTAACGATGAGACAGTCACTGGTCCAGCTGTAGCATGAGATGTACAATGAATCTAATAATGAGACAGTCACTAGTCCAGCTGTGCCATGAGATGTACAATGTATCTAGTGATGAGACAGTCACTGGTCAAGCTGTTACATGAGATGTACAATGTAAGTAATGATGAGACAGTCACTGGCCCAGCTGTAGCATGAGATATACAATGTTTCTAATAATGACACAGTCACTGGTCCAGCTGTAGCATGAGATGTACAATGTATCTAATGATGAGACAGTCACTGGTCCAACTGTAGCATGAGATGTACAATGTATCTAATGATGAGACAGTCACTGGTCCCTACAATGTATCTAATGATGAGGCAGTCACTGGTCCAACTGTAGCATGAGATGTACAATGTATCTAATGATGAGACAGTCACTGGTCCGACTGTAGCATGAGATGTACAATGTATCTAATGATGAGACAGTCAATGGTCCAGCTGTGGCATTAGATGTACAATGTATTTAGTGATGAGACAATCACTGGTCCAGCTGTAGCATTTGATGTAGAATGTATCTAATGATGACACAGTCACTGGTCCAAATGTGCCGTGAGATATACAATGTATCTAATAATGAGACAGTCACTAGTCCAGCTGTAGCATGAGATGTAGAACGAATCTTATGATGAGACAGTCAATGGTGCAGCTGTAGCATGAGTTGTACAATGAATCTAATGATGAGACAGTCAATGGTCCAGCTGTAGCATGAGATGTATAACGAATCTAATGATGAGACAGTCAATTGTGCAGCTGTAGCATGAGTTGTACAATGTGTCTAATGATGAGACAGTCACTGGTTCAGCTGTAGCATGAGATGTACAATGTATCTAATGATGAGACAGTCACTGGTCCAGCTGTGGCATGAGATGTACAACTAATCTAATGATGAGACAGTCAATTGTGCAGCTGTAGCATGAGTTGTACAATGTGTCTAATGATGAGACAGTCACTGGTTCAGCTGTAGCATGAGATGTACAATGTATCTAATGATGAGACAGTCACTGGTCCAGCTGTGGCATGAGTTGTACAATGTGTCTAATGATGAGACAGTCACTGGTCCAGCAGTAGCATGAGTTGTACAATGTGTCTAATGATGAGACAGTCACTGGTCCAGCAGTAGCATGAGATGTAAAATGCATCTAACGATGAGACAGTCACTGGTCCAGCTGTAGCATGAGATGTACAATGAATCTAATAATGAGACAGTCACTAGTCCAGCTGTGCCATGAGATGTACAATGTATCTAGTGATGAGACAGTCACTGGTCAAGCTGTTACATGAGATGTACAATGTAAGTAATGATGAGACAGTCACTGGCCCAGCTGTAGCATGAGATATACAATGTTTCTAATAATGACACAGTCACTGGTCCAGCTGTAGCATGAGATGTACAATGTATCTAATGATGAGACAGTCACTGGTCCAACTGTAGCATGAGATGTACAATGTATCTAATGATGAGACAGTCACTGGTCCCTACAATGTATCTAATGATGAGGCAGTCACTGGTCCAACTGTAGCATGAGATGTACAATGTATCTAATGATGAGACAGTCACTGGTCCGACTGTAGCATGAGATGTACAATGTATCTAATGATGAGACAGTCAATGGTCCAGCTGTGGCATTAGATGTACAATGTATTTAGTGATGAGACAATCACTGGTCCAGCTGTAGCATTTGATGTAGAATGTATCTAATGATGACACAGTCACTGGTCCAAATGTGCCGTGAGATATACAATGTATCTAATAATGAGACAGTCACTAGTCCAGCTGTAGCATGAGATGTAGAACGAATCTTATGATGAGACAGTCAATGGTGCAGCTGTAGCATGAGTTGTACAATGAATCTAATGATGAGACAGTCAATGGTCCAGCTGTAGCATGAGATGTATAACGAATCTAATGATGAGACAGTCAATTGTGCAGCTGTAGCATGAGTTGTACAATGTGTCTAATGATGAGACAGTCACTGGTTCAGCTGTAGCATGAGATGTACAATGTATCTAATGATGAGACAGTCACTGGTCCAGCTGTGGCATGAGATGTACAACTAATCTAATGATGAGACAGTCAATTGTGCAGCTGTAGCATGAGTTGTACAATGTGTCTAATGATGAGACAGTCACTGGTTCAGCTGTAGCATGAGATGTACAATGTATCTAATGATGAGACAGTCACTGGTCCAGCTGTGGCATGAGTTGTACAATGTGTCTAATGATGAGACAGTCACTGGTCCAGCAGTAGCATGAGTTGTACAATGTGTCTAATGATGAGACAGTCACTGGTCCAGCAGTAGCATGAGATGTAAAATGCATCTAACGATGAGACAGTCACTGGTCCAGCTGTAGCATGAGATGTACAATGAATCTAATAATGAGACAGTCACTAGTCCAGCTGTGCCATGAGATGTACAATGTATCTAGTGATGAGACAGTCACTGGTCAAGCTGTTACATGAGATGTACAATGTAAGTAATGATGAGACAGTCACTGGCCCAGCTGTAGCATGAGATATACAATGTTTCTAATAATGACACAGTCACTGGTCCAGCTGTAGCATGAGATGTACAATGTATCTAATGATGAGACAGTCACTGGTCCAACTGTAGCATGAGATGTACAATGTATCTAATGATGAGACAGTCACTGGTCCCTACAATGTATCTAATGATGAGGCAGTCACTGGTCCAACTGTAGCATGAGATGTACAATGTATCTAATGATGAGACAGTCACTGGTCCGACTGTAGCATGAGATGTACAATGTATCTAATGATGAGACAGTCAATGGTCCAGCTGTGGCATTAGATGTACAATGTATTTAGTGATGAGACAATCACTGGTCCAGCTGTAGCATTTGATGTAGAATGTATCTAATGATGACACAGTCACTGGTCCAAATGTGCCGTGAGATATACAATGTATCTAATAATGAGACAGTCACTAGTCCAGCTGTAGCATGAGATGTAGAACGAATCTTATGATGAGACAGTCAATGGTGCAGCTGTAGCATGAGTTGTACAATGAATCTAATGATGAGACAGTCAATGGTCCAGCTGTAGCATGAGATGTACAATGTGTCTAATGATGAGACAGTCACTGGTCCAGCTGTAGCATGAGATGTACATTGAATCTAATGATGAGACAGTCAATGGTCCAGCTGTAGCATGAGATGTACAATGTGTCTAATGATGAGACAGTCACTGGTCCAACTGTAGCATGAGATGTACAATGTATCTAATGATGAGACAGTCACTGGTCCAGCTGTAGCATGAGATGTACAATGAATCTAATGATGAGACAGTCACTAGTCCAGCTGTGCCGTGAGATGTACAATGTACCTAGTGATGAGACAGTCACTGGTCCAGATGTGGCATGAGATATACAGTGTTTCTAATGATGACGCAGTCACTGGTCCAGCTGTAGCATGAGATGTACAATGTATCTAATGATGAGACAGTCACTGGTCCAGCTATAGCATGGGATATACAATGTATCTAATGATGAGACAGTCACTATTCCAGCTGTGCCGTGAGATGTACAATGTATCTAGTGATGAGACAGTCACTGGTCCAGCTGTAGCATGAGATGTACAATGAATCTAATGATGAGACAGTCACTAGTCAAGCTGTGCCGTGAGATGTACAATGTATCTAGTGATGAGACAGTCACTGGTCCAGCTGTGACATGAGATGTACAATGTACGTAATGATGAGACAGTCACTGGTCCAGCTGTAGCATGAAATGTACAATGTAACTAATGATGAGACAATCACTGGTCCAGGTGTGCCGCGAGATATACAGGGGCATATTTATACTCCGTTTGCGCTGGAATTGCGTAGGTTTTTTTTACGCATTTTCGACGCAAAACTAACTCCATATTTATACTTTGGCGTTAGACGCGTCTAGTGCCAAAGTCCATGGAGTTTGCGTCATTTTTTAGCTTGGACACCTACTTTGCGTTAATGAGATGCAAGGTAGGCGTTCACATCTAAAAAATCGACTCCGAGGCATGTGCGTCGGATTTATACTCCCGGGCAAAATTCACGCCCGGGAGTGGGCGGGTCAAAAAAAATGACGTACGGACACTTTTGCGCCGTTTTTTAGCGTCTGCAAAAGGCAGGCGTTAAGGGACCTGTGGGCTCTGAAGGAGCCCAGAGGTGCCCTCCCATGCCCCCAGGGACACCCCCTGTCACCCTTGCCCACCCCAGGAAGACACCCAAGGCTGAAGGGACCCATCCCAGGGACATTAAGGTAAGTTCAGGTAAGTGTTTTTTTTTTTTTTTTGTGGCATAGGGGGGCCTGATTTGTGCCCCTCTACATGCCACTATGCCCAATGACCATGCCCAGGGGACAGAAGTCCCCTGGGCATGACCATTGGGCAAGGGGGCATGACTCCTGTCTTTGCTAAGACAGGAGTCATTTCTATGGGGGTTGGGAGTGAAAAAAAATGGCGCAAATCGGGTTGAGGCGAAAAAATTGCCTCAACCTGACTTGCCCCATCTCTTGACGCCCAAGCTCCATTTTCCCCTACGCCGGCGCTGCCTGGTGTACGTCGTTTTTTTTAACGCACACCAGACGGCGCCGGCGGCTAACGCCGGCTAACGTCATTCAATAAATACGGCGCCCGCATGGCGCTTCAGAATGGCGTTAGCCGGCGCTATTTTTTTGACGCAAAACTGCGTTAGCGCAGTTTTGCGTCAAAAAGTATAAATATGGGCCACAATGTATCTAATGATGAGACCATCACTGGTCCAGCTGTGGCATGAGATGTACAATGTATCTAATGATGAGACAATCACTGGTCCAGCTGTGCCGTGAGATATACAGGGCCATATTTATACTCCGTTTGCGCCGAAATTGCGTCGTTTTTTTTGACGCAATTTCGACGCAAAACTAACGCCAACTAACGCCATATTTATACTATGGCGTTAGAGGCGAATAGCGCCAAAGTTCCCGGAATGTGCGTCATTTTTTAGCGTGAACCCCTTCCTTGCGTTAATGATATGCAAGGGAGGCGTTCCCGTCTAAAAAATGACTCCCAGGCCTTTACGTGGTATTTATACTCCCGGGCAAAAGAGACGCCCGGGAGTTGGCGTGGCTAAAAACGGCGCATTTGCGCCACTTTTTAACGCCTGCTCAGGGCAGGCGTTAAGGGGCCTGTGGGCTCAAAATGAGCCCACAGGTGCCCTCCCATGCCCCCAGGGACCCCCCCTGCCACCCTTGCCCACCCCAGGAGGACCCCCAAGGATGGAGGGACCCACCCCAGGGACATTCAGGTAAGTTCAGGTAAGTATAATTTTTTATTTTTTATATTTTTTTTTGGTGGCATAGGGGGGCCTTATTTGTGCCCCCCTACATGCCACTATGCCCAATGACCATGCCCAGGGGACAGAAGTCCCCTGGGCATGGCCATTGGGCAAGGGGGCATGACTCCTATCTTTACAATGATAGGAGTCATGTTGATGGGGGATGGGCGTCGTTAAAAAATGGCGCAAGTCGGGTTAAGACGATTTTTTCGACGTAACCTGACTTGCCCCATTTTAAGACGCCCATGCGCCATTTTCCCCCTACGCCGGCGCTGTCTGGTCTACGTGGTTTTTTCCCACGCAAAGCAGGCAGCGCCGGTCTGATTGCGCCGTCTAACGCCATTCCATAAATACGGCGCCCGCATGGCGCTTCAGAATGGCGTTAGACGGCGCAAAACTTTTTGACGCTAAACTGCGTTAGCGCAGTTTAGCGTCAAAAAGTATAAATATGGGCCACAATGTATCTAATGATGAGACAGTCACTGGTCCAGCTGTGGCATGAGATATACAATGTGTCTAATGATGAGACAGTCACTGGTCCAGCTGTAGCATGAGATGTACAATGAATCTAATGATGAAACAGTCACTGGTCCAACTGTGCCGTGAGATATACAATTTATCTAATGATGAGACAGTCACTGGTCCAGCTGTAGCATGAGATGTACAATATATCTAATGATGAGACAGTCACTGGTCCAGCCTTGGCATGAGTTGTACAATGTGTCTAATGATGAGACAGTCACTGGTCCAGCTGTAGCATGAGATGTACAATGTATCTAATGATGAGACAGTCACTGGTCCAGCTGTAGCATGAGATGTACAATGAATCTAATGATGAGACAGTCACTAGTCCAGCTGTGCCGTGAGATGTACAATGTACATAGTCATGAGACAGTCACTGGTCCAGCTGTAGCGTGAGATGTAAAATGTATCTAATGATGAGACAGTCACTGGTCCAGCTGTAGCGTGAGATGTACAATGTATCTAATGATGAGACAGTCACTGGTCCAGCTCTGACATGAGATGTACAATGTACATAATGATGAGACAGTCACTGGTCCAGCTGTGGCATGAGATGTACAATGTATCTAATGATGAGACAGTCACTGGTCCAGCTGTAGCGTGATATGTACAATGTATCTAATGATGAGACAGTCACTGGTCCAGCTGTAGCGTGAGATATACAATGTTTCTGATGATGACACAGTCACTGGTCCAGCTGTAGCATGAGATGTACAATGTATCTAATGATGAGACCGTCACTTGTCCAACTGTAGCATGAGATGGACAATGTATCTAATGATGAGACAGTCACTGGTCCGTACAGTGTATCTAATGATGAGACAGTCACTGGTCCAACTGTAGCATGAGATGTACAATGTATCTAATGATGAGACAATCACTGGTCCAGCTGTGGCATGAGTTGTACAATGTGTCTAATGATGAGACAGTCACTGGTCCAGCAGTAGCATAAGTTTTACAATGTGTCTAATGATGAGACAGTCACTGGTCCAGCAGTAGCATGAGATGTAAAATGTATCTAACGATGAGACAGTCACTGGTCCAGCTGTAGCATGAGATGTACAATGAATCTAATAATGAGACAGTCACTAGTCCAGCTGTGCCATGAGCTGTCCAACGTATCTAATGATGACACAGTCACTGGTCCAACTGTGCCGTGAGGTATACAATGTATCTAATAATGAGACAGTCACAAGTCCAGCTGTAGCATGAGATGTACAATGTATATAATGATGAGACAGTCACTGGTCCAGCTGTGGCATGAGTTGTACAATGTGTCTAATGTTGAGACAGTCACTGGTCCAGCAGTAGCTTGAGATGTAAAATGCATCTAACGATGAGACAGTCACTGGTCCAGCTGTAGCATGAGATGTACAATGAATCTAATAATGAGACAGTCACTAGTCCAGCTGTGCCATGAGATGTACGATGTATCTAGTGATGAGACAGTCACTGGTCAAGCTGTGACATGAGATGTACAATGTAAGTAATGATGAGACAGTCACTGGTCCAGCTGTAGCATGAGATATACAATGTTTCTAATGATGACACAGTCACTGGTCCAGCTGTAGCATGAGACGTACAATGTATCTAATGATGAGACAGTCACTGGTCCAACTGTAGCATGAGATGTACAATGTATCTAATGATGAGACAGTCACTGGTCCCTACAATGTATCTAATGATGAGGCAGTCACTGGTCCAACTGTAGCATGAGATGTACAATGTATCTAATGATGAGACAGTCACTGGTCCGACTGTAGCATGAGATGTACAATGTATCTAATGATGAGACAGTCAATGGTCCAGCTGTGGCATTAGATGTACAATGTATTTAGTGATGAGACAATCACTGGTCCAGCTGTAGCATTTGATGTAGAATGTATCTAATGACGAGACAGTCACTGGTCCAGCTGTAGCATGAGATGTCCAATGTATCTAATGATGACACAGTCACTGGTCCAACTGTGCCGTGAGATATACAATGTATCTAATAATGAGACAGTCACTAGTCCAGCTGTAGCATGAGATATAGAACGAATCTTATGATGAGACAGTCAATGGTCCAGCTGTAGCATGAGTTGTACAATGTGTCTAATGATGAGACAGTCACTGGTCCAGCTGTAGCATGAGATGTACAATGAATCTAATGATGAGACAGTCACTAGTCCAGCTGTGCCGTGAGATGTACAATGTACCTAGTGATGAGACAGTCACTGGTCCAGCTGTGGCATGAGATATACAATGTTTCTAATGATGACACAGTCACTGGTCCAGCTGTAGCATGAGTTGTACAATGTATCTAATGATGAGACAGTCACTGGTCCAACTGTAGCATGAGATGTACAATGTATCTAATGATGAGACAGTCACTGGTCCCTACAATGTATCTAATGATGAGGCAGTCACTGGTCCAACTGTAGCATGAGATGTACAATGTATCTAATGATGAGACAGTCACTGGTCCGACTGTAGCATGAGATGTACAATGTATCTAATGATGAGACAATCACTGGTCCAGCTGTAGCATGAGATGTACAATGTATCTAATGATGAGACAGTCACTGGTCCAGCTGTAGCATGAGTTGTACAATGTGTCTAATGATGAGACAGTCACTGGTCCGACTGTAGCATGAGATGTACAATGTACCTAATGATGAGACAGTCACTGGTCCAGCTGTGTCATGAGATGTACAATGTATCTAATGATGAGACAGTCACTGGTCCAGCTGTGGCATGAGATGTACAATGAATCTAATGATGAGACAGTCACTGGTCCAGCTGTAGCATGAGATGTACAATGTATCTAATGATGACACAGTCACTGGTCCAACTGTGCCGTGAGATGTACAATGTATCTAATAATGAGACAGTCACTAGTCCAGCTGTGGCACGAGATGTACAATGTATCTAATGATGAGACAGTTACTGGTTCAGCTATTGCATGAGATGTACAATGTATCTAATGATGAGATAGTCACTGGTCCAGCTGTGGCATGGGACGTACAATGAATCTAATGATGAGACTGTCCCCAGGAATCTAATGATGAGACCATCATTGCTCCAGCTGTAGCATGAGATGTACAATGTATCTAATGATGAGACAGTCACTGGTCCAGCTGTGGCATGGGATATACAATGAATCTAATGATGAGACAGTCCCCAGGAATCTAATGATTAGACCGTCACTGCTCCAGCTGTAGGATGGGTTGTACAGTGTATCTAGTGATGAGACAGTCACTTGTCTCGCTGTGGCATGGGTTGTACAGTGTATCTAGTGATGAGACAGTCACTTGTCTCGCTGTGGCATGGGATGTACAATGTATCTAATGATGATACAGTCACTGGTCTAGCTGTAGTGTGAGATGTACAATGAAACTAATGATGAGACAGTCACTGGTCCAGCTGTGGCATGAGATGTACAATGAATCTAATGATGAGACAGTCACTGGTCCAGCTGTGGCATGAGCTATACAATGTATCTAATGATGAGACAGTCACTGGTCCAGCTGTGGCATGAGATGTACAATGAATCTAATGATGAGACAGTCACTGGTCCAGCTGTAGCATGAGATGTACAATATATCTAATGATGAGACTGTCACTGGTCTCGTTGTGGCATGAGATGTACAATGTATCTAATGATGAGACAGTCCCCAGGAATCTAATGATGAGACAGTCAATGATCCAGCTGTAGCATGAGATTTACAATGTATCTAATGATGAGACAGTCACTTGTCTCGCTGTGGCATGGGATGTACAATGTATCTAATGATGATACAGTCACTGGTCCGGCTGTGGCATGGGATGTACAATGTATCTAATGATGAGACAGTCCCCAGGAATCTAATAATGAGACAGTCACTGCTCCAGCTGTACCATGGGATGTGCAATGTATCTAATGATGAGACAAGCTCATTGGGCCCTCCTGATTGTGTGATGTACAATGGTTTTATCCTGTCAGATTGCTACTGAAGTTTGTTAGACCCCTCCAAGGCAGCACAGGGCTGCTGACAAGTACTTAGGGCTGCCATCTGGGTGGTCTCCTGGGTCAGAGGTCGTGAGAAGAAAAGGTAAAAGTGAGAGACCCTCTAGGGTGGGGGCTGCAAGCAAGCTGAGGGTTTCATCTTTACACTAAGCTGATTGCTGGTGTTTCTGTGACGGCTTGACTTATGGCAGTTGCCCCACAAAGAGCCAATGTATGGATTCCCGCTCCTATAGAAGGTGTAGATGCGGTGACCCACTCTGACGTCATCCCCCTTACCACCGGACTA
The DNA here is from genome assembly GCF_031143425.1 of Pleurodeles waltl. Lineage (NCBI taxonomy): Eukaryota > Metazoa > Chordata > Amphibia > Caudata > Salamandridae > Pleurodeles > Pleurodeles waltl. Next base: position 1,870,104,463 of record NC_090444.1, on the reverse strand, counting down.
GAAGGCAGTGACCCCGGAGGGATCTCCCTCCTCTGCAGTATCCCTCGGGCACTGGGTCATCTGTCCTGGTTTCCACAAGGCTTGGGTGGCAGAGGGCTGCAGAGAGGCGCTCAGCACCAAGAAAATCAATAGTGCCTCGAGGATAAATTTCTAGGAGCAGCTGAAGGTGTTGTGCTGGCGGGGTCTCAGGGACCGGAAGAAGGTGCTGTGGAAAATGTCGCTCCTTTAGGGTCAGGGCTGGGGATGTGGCACGGGTCCCCTCTGCGGGATGGAGAGCGGGGGGGCGTTCTGAGAAGATCTGCCATAGCGCCGCAACGCAGCTTTAAGCACTTTAAGCACCTGTGGATCATGAAAGGTGCCTTCTCCCACCAGAAGGTGGTCCGCCGCCACCTCCAGGGACAGTAGTGGTTGTGAAAACACGCAGGACAGTGCCAGCACCCCCCCCCCCCCCCCAACCCCTTCCCGACACCCCTAGAAAACCTCAGACTTCAATGAAGGCCCCGGGACAACCCTAGAAAACCTCAGACTTCAATGACCCCCCCTCCCCCCGGATTCCCCTAGAAAACCTCAGACTTCAATGATGCCCCCCGAACACCCCTAGAATACCTCAGACTTCAATGGGGGCCTCTGCAGACCCCTAGAAAAGCTCAGACTTTCGTCTTGGCCTCTTCTCCGGCTCAGGCCGACTTACCCAGGGCCCAGCCAGGGCACCGGAGGGCTGCAGGGGGGCTAGCAAGCTCCCCCCCACCTTGGAAGTGAAGAGAGCTCCAAACGGGGTGCTCGCCCCCGACCTCCATATACTGCCCGGAGCTCCCACTCGCTCTGATATAAAGCACTTAAGGGCAGTTCATGGCCCCTCACTCACCCTTCGCTGCCTTGTGGGTGTTTATTCGTTTATTAATGCACTTTTTACTAATGACCTTCTCTGGGCCTTAAATACTTTTGCTTTTCCTGAGCTACATCTGCGGTTATCAATTTTTGTAACCACCCGTTCCCCCCTCCCACGCAACACAGCTGCAGCCCCCGTCCATCTGTGAACGTTTACTTGGAGAGGGGGGTCCCCCAAACTCCCTGCCGCCCTCTCCTGTGTGGGAATACAGCTCTCCCATCCCTCCCCCCTGCCATCCCCCTTTGCTGCCCACCACCTACCAGCTGCAGGCCCCTCCCCCCGGGACCCCTCAGCCCTCTCCAGTGGTACCTCTCACCCCTCACTCATCCCTCTATACCACCTCCTGCCTGTAGCCCCCCCATCATCCTCTGACTGCCCCCCAGCATCACCCCTCCCTTCTATACCAGCTCCTGTAGCCCCCATCATCCTCTGACTGCCCCCCGCATCACCCCCCCTTCTATACCACCTCCTGCCTGTAGCCCCCCCATCATCCTCTGACTGCCCTCAGCACTCCCTCCCTTCTATGCCATCTCCTGCCTGTAGCTCCTCCCCTTCATGCTCTGACTGCCCCCCCCAGCATCACCCCTCCCTGCACTATCCTCACCATGCAGCTCCCACTGCTACAGCCCCACATGCTCCTGACTAGCCTCGTATCCTTCTGCCAAATGCAGCCCCACACCGACCTCACTGGCGCTCCCCCCAGCCCCTCCAGGCTGCAGCCCCCGCCGCCCATCCCGTCAGCAGCCTCCCCCCCAACCTAGCTGCAGCCCTTACAGCTACTCCTAGCATCAGCCCCCACAGCTTTTCCTTGCAGCAGCCCCCACAACCCCCTCCTGGCTGCAGCCCCCTAGCCCCCACAGCCCTCTCCTGGCTGCAGCCCCAACAGGCCCCTCCTGGCTGCAGCCCCCAGGCCCCCACAGCCCCCTCCTGGCTGCAGGCCCCCATAGCCTCCTCCTGGCTGCAGCCCCCAGGCCCCTACAGCCCCTCCTGGCTGCAGCCCCCACAGCTCCCTCTTGGCTGCAGCCCCCAGGCCCCAACAGCCCCCTCCTGGCTGCAGCCCCCTCCTGGCTGCAGCCCCCAGGCCCCCACAGCTCCCTCCTGACTGCAGCCCCAGGCCCCTACAGCCCGTCCTGGCTGCAGCCCCCAGGCCCCCACAGCCCCCTCCTGGCTGCAGTTCCCCACAGCTCCCTCCTGGCTGCAGCCCCCACAGCTCCCTCTTGGCTGCAGCCCCCAGGCCCCCACAGCCCCCTCCTGGCTGCAGCCCCCAGGCCCCCACAGCTCCCTCTTGGCTGCAGCCCCCAGGCCCCCAAACCCCCCTCCTGGCTGCAGCCCCCACAGCTCCCTCTTGGCTGCTGCGCCCAGGGGGCCCCAACAGCCCCCTTCTGGCTGCAGCCCCCAGACCCCCACAGCCCCCTCCTGGCTGCAGCCCCCTCCTGGCGGCAGCCCCCAGGCCCCCACAGCTCCCTCCTGATTGCAGCCCCAGGCCCCTACAGCCCCGTCCTGGCTGCAGCCCCCAGGCCCCCACAGCCCCCTCCTGGCTGCAGTTCCCCACAGCTCCCTCCTGGCTGCAGCCCCCAGGCCCCCACAGCTCCCTCTTGGCTGCAGCCCCCAGGCCCCCACACCCCACTCCTGGCTGCAGCCCCCACAGCCCCCTCTTGGCTGCAGCCCCCTCCTGGCTGCAGCCCCCAGGCGCCCACAGCTCCCTCCTGACTGCAGCCCCCACAGCCCTCCCTCTTGGCTGCAGCCCCAGGCCCCTACAGCCCCCTCCTGGCTGCAGCCCCCAGGCCCCCACAGCCCCCTCCTGGCTGCAGTCCCCCACAGCTCCCTCCTGGCTGCAGCCCCCACAGCTCCCTCTTGGTTGCAGCCCCCTGGCCCCCACAGCCCCCGCCTGGCTGCAGCCCCCACAGCCCCCTCCTGGCTGCAGCCCCAGGCCCCAACAGCCCCCTCCTGGCTGCAGGCCCCCACAGCTCCCTCCTGGCAGCAGTCCCCAGGCCCCTACAGCCTCCTCCTGGCTGCAGTCCCCAGGCCCCTACAGCCCCTCCTGGCTGCAGCCCCCACAGCTCCCTCTTGGCTGCAGTCCTCAGGCCCCCACAGCCCCCTCCTGGCTGCAGCCCTCAGGCCCCTACAGCCCGTCCTGGCTGCAGCCCCCAGGTCCCCACAGCCCCCTCCTGGCTGCAGCCCCCTCCTGGCTGCAGCCCCAAGCCCCCACAGCTCCCTCCTGACTGCATCCCCCACAGCCCTCCCTCCTGGCTGCAGCCCCCAGACCCCCACAGCTCCCTCCTGGCTGCAGCCCCCAGGCCACACAGCCCCTTCCTGTCTGCAGCCCTCAGACCCCACAGCCCTCTCCTGGCTGTGGTCCCCACAGCCCTCCCCCTAGCTGCAGCCCCCTGCCCCCCACAGCCCCCTCTTGATTGCAGTCCCCACAGCCCTCTCCTGTCTGCAGCCTCCAGGCCCCCACAGCCCTCTCCTGGCTGCAGTCCCCACAGCCCTCCCCCTGGCTGCAGCCCCCAGGACCCCACCCCCCCTCTTGATTGCAGTCCCCACAGCCCCCTCCTGGCTGCAGCCCACAGGCCCCCACAGCCCCCTCCTGGTTGCAGTCCCCCACAGCTCCCTCCTGGCTGCAGCCCCCAGGCCCCCACAGCCCCCTCCTGGTTGCAGTCCCCCACAGCTCCCTCCTGGCTGCAGCCCCCAGGCTTCCACAGCCCCCTCCTGGATGCAGCCCCCAGGCCCCCTCAGCCCCCTTCTGGTTGCAGTCCCCCACAGCTCCTTCCTGGCTGCAGCCCCCAGGCCCCCACAGCCCCCTCTTGGCTGCAGCCCCCAGGCCCCCACAGCCCCCTCCTGGCTGCAGTCCCCCACAGCTCCCTCCTGGCTGCAGTCCCCCACAGCCCCCTCCAGGTTGCAGCCCCCAGGCCCCCACAGCCCCCTCCTGGTTGCAGTCCCCAGGCCCCCTCAGCCCCCTCCTGGTTGCAGTCCCCCACAGCTCCCTCCTGGCTGCAGCCCCCAGGCCCCCACAGCCCCCTCCAGGTTGCAGTCCCCAGGCCCCCTCAGCCCCCTCCTGGTTGCAGTCCCCCACAGCTCCCTCCTGGCTGCAGCCCCCACAGCCCCCTCCAGGTTGCAGTCCCCAGGCCCCCTCAGCCCCCTCCTGGTTGTAGTCCCCCACAGCTCCCTCCTGGCTGCAGCCCCCAGGCCCCCACAGCCCCTTCCTGGCTGCAGCCCCCAGGCCCCCTCCTGGTTGCAGTCCCCCACAGCTCCCTCCTGGCTGCAGCCCCCAGGCCCCCTCAGCCCCCTCCTGGTTACAGTCCCCCACAGCTCCTTCCTGGCTGCAGCCCCCAGGCCCCCTCAGCCCCCTCCTGGTTGCAGTCCCCCACAGCTCCCTCCTGGCTGCAGCCCCCAGGCCCCCACAGCCCCCTCCTGGTTGCAGTCCCCAGGCCCCCTCAGCCCCCTCCTGGTTGCAGTCCCCCACAGCTCCCTCCTGGCTGCAGCCCCCAGGCCTCCACAGCCCCCTCCAGGTTGCAGTCCCCAGGCCCCCTCAGCCCCCTCCTGGTTGCAGTCCCCCACAGCTCCCTCCTGGCTGCAGCCCCCAGGCCCCCACAGCCCCTTCCTGGCTGCAGCCCCCAGGCCCCCTCAGCCCCCTCCTGGTTGCAGTCCCCCACAGCTCCCTCCTGGCTGCAGCCCCCAGGCCCCCTCAGCCCCCTCCTGGTTACAGTCCCCCACAGCTCCTTCCTGGCTGCAGCCCCCAGACCCCTCAGCCCCCTCCTGGTTGCAGTCCCCCACAGCTCCCTCCTGGCTGCAGCCCCCCACAGCTCCCTCCTGGTTGCAGCCCCCAGGCCCCCACAGCCCCCTCCTGGTTGCAGTCCCCCACAGCTCCCTCCTGGCTGCAGCCCCCAGGCCCCCACAGCTCCCTCCTGGTTGCAGTCCCCCACAGCTCCCTCCTGGCTGCAGCCACCAGGCCCCCACAGCCCCCTCCAGGTTGCAGCCCCCAGGTCCCCTCAGCTCCCTCCTGGTTGCAGTCCCCCACAGCTCCCTCCTAGCTGCAGCCCCCAGGCCCCCACAGCCCCCTCCTGGTTGCAGTCCCCCACAGCTCCCTCCTGGCTGCAGCCCCCAGGCCCCCACAGCTCCCTCCTGGCTGCAGCCACCAGGCCCCCACAGCCCCCTCCAGGTTGCAGCCCCCAGGTCCCCTCAGCCCCCTCCTGGTTGCAGTCCCCCACAGCTCCCTCCTAGCTGCAGCCCCCAGGCCCCCACAGCCCCCTCCTGGTTGCAGTCCCCCACAGCTCCCTCCTGGCTGCAGCCCCCAGGCCCCCACAGCTCCCTCCTGACTGCATCCCCCACAGCCCTCCCTCCTGGCTGCAGCCCCCAGGCCCCCACAGCCCCCTCCTGGTTGCAGTCCCCCACAGCTCCCTCCTGGCTGCAGCCCCCAGGCCCCCACAGCTCCCTCCTGGTTGCAGTCCCCCACAGCTCCCTCCTGGCTGCAGCCACCAGGCCCCCACAGCCCCCTCCAGGTTGCAGCCCCCAGGTCCCCTCAGCCCCCTCCTGGTTGCAGTCCCCACAGCTCCCTCCTAGCTGCAGCCCCCAGGCCCCCACAGCCCCCTCCTGGTTACAGTCCCCCACAGCTCCCTCCTGGCTGCAGCCACCAGGCCCCCACAGCCCCCTCCAGGTTGCAGCCCCCAGGTCCCCTCAGCCCCCTCCTGGTTGCAGTCCCCACAGCTCCCTCCTAGCTGCAGCCCCCAGGCCCCCACAGCCCCCTCCTGGTTGCAGTCCCCCACAGCTCCCTCCTGGCTGCAGCCCCCAGGCCCCCACAGCTCCCTCCTGACTGCATCCCCCACAGCCCTCCCTCCTGGCTGCAGCCCCCAGGCCCCCACAGCCCCCTCCTGGTTGCAGGCTGATGGCTCCCTGGCAGGAAAGTGCAGTTCCTGCCGCTTTCACCACTGCAATTTGTTTGAGGCCTGTCGCGCGCGTCTGTAAAAGCATCTTTAAAGTTTATGAGCACTTGCGGGGGAATTTATCTGCTTCCCAGACAAAGGGCGGCCATCTCGCCCCCCCGGAGGAGCCATCCTTTACTTAAAGCAAACAGGGCCTCCCTCCTCTCTCCCTGCCTGCATCTCCCAGGGGGAGGCTGGGCATCTGTCTCTCTGTGCATGGAGGGGCGCTCCCCCCTGACTGGTGGGTGCTTAACATGAGTGAACCCCAAGCTCAGGGTCTTCCAGAGACCCCCCGCTGTGGTCGCTATTAGCGGTGCACACTGGTGCACGTGGGGGGCCCGTCCCCTTTTATCTGCCCGCCTCTGACCTTGGACGCCACAGGGTGGGGCCGGAAGCGCACTACATTCCTTTCAATCTTTCAACAACAACTCCAGAAGGAATGACTGGAATATTCTCTTGCGCCCCAGGAATTGACAGAATTTTGGCGACTCTCTGTTACTCTTGTAACCCAGAGTTCCTGCCAAATATCACCAATCGCCGTGTGGTGAAATTTTTTCTCGTACATGACTCCAGAACGGTAAGTTGGCTGGCGCGAGCATGATTTGGCATCTCCTAGCGTGATGTTTGTTCGGTAGGAGGGCATATGGAGAGATTTATTTTAAAGTAGGGGGTCAGAAAGTTGTGGTCAGAAGGCAGCCATTCGAGTAGAAAATCTACTCCAGCAGCAGCAAATTCAACTTGAGTAGCTTCACCCTATGATTTTTCAGCACGGAACATGCTACTGGCACTAAATCACAGCAGAGTAGCACAACATGCCTACTTCTGGCCATTGTGGTAACAATGGAGACTCTTGCAGAGTTTTTATTTAACTCTGCTGAATGTCACCGATTCAAATTCCACGGGTTCCACCCACCCCTATTAAAGAATAATAGCATATTTTGAGTTTTGCTGTTCAACTCCCTGGTGGCTGGACTCACTCAGAGACATACTCTTTGTTAGGAAATGCCTTCCTTGGCATGGTTACCCCCTAACTTTTTGTTTTTTGTTGATGCCAGTTATGATTGAAAGTGTGCTGGGACCCTGCTAACCAGGCCCCAGCACCAGTGTTCTTTCCCTAAACTGTACCTTTGTTCCCACAATTGGCACACCCTGGCACACAGATAAGTCCCTTGTAAACGGCACCCCTGGTACCACGGCCCTGTGGCCGGGGAAGGTGTCTAAGGGCTGCAGCATGTCTTATGCCACCCTGGGGACCCCTCACTCAGCACATACACACTGCCTCACAGCTTGACTAAGACAACATGGTACTCCCCTCACAGTGCCATGCCCACCTCTCACTGCCTGTGGCATAGGTAAGTCACCCCTCTACCAGGCCTTACAGCCCTAAGGCAGGGTGCACTATACCACAGGTGAGGGCATATGTGCATGAGCACTATGCCCCCACAGTCTCTAAGCAAAACCTTAGACATTGTAAGTGCAGGGTAGCCATAAGAGTATGTGGTCTGGGAGTCTGTCAAAAAAGAACTCCACAGCTCCATAATGGCTACACTGAATACTGGGAAGTTTGGTATCAAACTTCTCAGAATAATAAACCCACACTGATGTCAGTGTTGGATTTATTAAAAAATGCACACAGAGGGCATCTTAGAGATGCCCCCTGTATTTTACCCAATTGTTCAGTGCAGGACTGACTGGTCTGTGCCAGCCTGCTGCTGAGAGATGAGTTTCTGACCCCATGTGGTGAGGGCCTTTGTGCTCTCTGAGGACCGAAAAAAAAGCCTGCTCTGGGTGGAGGTGCTTCACACCTCCCCCTGCAGGAACTGTAACACCTAGCAGTGAGCCTCAAAGGCTCAGGCTTCGTGTGACAATGCCCCAGGGCACTCCAGCTAGTGGAGATGCCCGCCCCCTGGACACAGCCCCCACCTTTGGCGGCAAGTCCAGGGGAGATAATGAGAAAAACAAGGAGGAGTCACCCACCAGTCAGGACAGCCCCTAAGGTGTCCTGAGCTGAGGTGACCCCTGCCTTTAGAAATCCTCCATCTTGATGTTGGAGGATTCCCCCAATAGGAATAGGGATGTGCCCCCCTCCCCTCAGGGAGGAGGCACAAAGAGGGTGTAGCCACCCTCAAGGACAGTAGCCATTGGCTACTGCCCTCCCAGACCTAAACACACCTCTAAATTCAGTATTTAGGGGCTCCCCAGAACCTAGGAAACTAGATTCCTGCAACCTGAAGACGAAGAAGCACTGCTGACCTGAAAACCCTGCAGAGAAGACAGAGATACCAACTGCTTTGGCCCCAGCCCTACCGGCCTGTCTCCCCACTTCAAGAAAAACTACAACAGCGACGCGTCCCCCAGGGTCCAGCGACCTCTGAAGCCTCAGAGGACTACCCTGCATCTAAAAGGACCAAGAACTCCTGAGGACAGCGGCTCTGCTCCAAAGAAGAAACAACTTTGCAACAAAGAAACAACTTTTAAAGGACGGCACGTTTCCCGCCGGAAGCGTGAGACTTTCCACTCTGCACCGACGCCCCCGGCTCGACCTGCGGAGAAACAACACTACAGGGAGGACTCCCCGGCGACTGCGACCCTGTGAGTAGCCAGAGTTGACCCCCCTGAGCCCCCCCAGCAACGCCTGCAGAGGGAATCCAGAGGTTCCCCCTGACCGTGCCTGCCTGCTTCTAAGAACCCGACGCCTGGTAAAGACACTGCACCCGCAGCCCCCAGGACCTGAAGGATCCGACCTCCAGTGCAGAAGCGACCCCCAGGTGGCCCTCTCCCTTGCCCAGGTGGTGGCTACCCCGAGGAGCCCCCCCCCTTGCCTGCCTGCTTCGCTGAAGAGACCCCTGGGTCTCCCATTGAAACCTATTGCAAACCCAACGCCTGTTTGCACTCTGCACCCGGCCACCCCGTGCCTCTGAGGGTGTACTTTTTGTGCTGACTTGTGTCCCCCCGGTGCCCTACAAAACCCCCCTGGTCTGCCCTCCGAAGTCGCGGGTACTTAACTGCTGGCAGACTGGAACCGGGGCACCCCCTTCTCCATTGAAGCCTATGTGTTTTGGGCACCACTTTGACCTCTGCACCTGACCAGCCCTGAGCTGCTGGTGTGGTAACTTTGGGGTTGCCCTGATCCCTCAACGGTGGGCTACCTTGGATCCAACTTTGAACCCTGTAGGTGGTTTACTTACCTGCAAAACTAACAAACACTTACCTCCCCCAGGAACTGTTGAAATTTGCACTGTCTAGTTTTAAAATAGCTTATTGCCATTTTTGCCAAAACTGTACATGCTATTTTGCTGATTCAAAGTTCCCATGATACCTAAGTGAAGTACCTTTCATTTGAAGTATTGATTGTAAATCTTGAACCTGTGGTTCTTAAAATAAACTAAGAAAAAAATTTTTTTTATACAAAAACCTATTGGCCTGGAATTGTCTTTGAGTGTGTGTTCCTCATTTATTGCCTGTGTGTGTGCAACAAATACTTAACACTACCCTCTGATAAGCCTACTGCTCGACCACACTACCACAAAATAGAGCATTAGCATTATCTCTTTTTGCCACTATCTTACCTCTAAGGGGAAGCCTTGGACTCTGTGCATGCTATTTCTTACTTTGAAATAGTACATACAGAGCCAACTTCCTACATTGGTGGCAGCGGTGGGATACAAGACTTTGCATTTGCTGGACTACTCAGCCAATACCTGATGACACGACTAAATTCCAAAAATTGTCATTAGAAACTGATTTTTGAAATTTGAGCTATTTTTCTAAATTTTTAAAAGTCCTGCTAGGGCCTTGTGTTAGTCCCTGTTAGCATTTCTTTTAGAGTTTAAAAGTTTTGTAAAAGTTTGAATTAAGTTCTAGAGATAGTTTTAGATTCTTAAAAAGTATAACAACTTTTAGGAACATAGGGGGTCATTCTGACCCTGGCGGTCATCGACCGCCAGGGCCAACGACCGCGGAAGCACCGCCAACAGGCTGGTGGTGCTTCCTGGCCAATTCTGACCGCGGCGGTAAAGCCGCGGTCAGAAAAGGGAAACCGGCGGTTTTCCGCCGGTTTTCCCCTGGCCATAGGAATCCTCCATGGATTCCGACTCCCTTCCCGCCATCCTGTTCCTGGCGGTTCTTACCGCCAGGAACAGGATGGCGGGAACGGGTGTCGTGGGGCCCCTGGGGGCCCCTGCACTGCCCATGCCACTGGCATGGGCAGTGCAGGGGCCCCCTAACAGGACCCCATAAAGATTTTCAGTGTCTGCTTTGCAGACACTGAAAATTGTGATGGGTGGGTGCGACGGGTGCAGTGGCACCCGTCGCGATTTTCAGTGTCTGCAAAGCAGACACTGAAAATCTTTATGGGGCCCTGTTAGGGGGCCCCTGCACTGCCCATGCCAGTGGGCCAGGGCCCCACGACACCCGTTCCCGCCATCCTGTTCCTGGCGGTAAGAACCGCCAGGAACAGGATGGCGGGAAGGGGGTCGGAATCCCCATGGCGGTGCTGCTTGCAGCGCCGCCATGGAGGATTCCCATGACCAGGGGAAAACCGGCGGGAAACCGCCGGTTTCCCTTTTCTGACCGTGGCTTTACCGCCGCGGTCAGAATTGGCCAGGAAGCACCGCCAGCCTGTTGGCAGTGCTTCCGCGGTCGTTAGCCCTGGCGGTCGATGACCGCCAGGGTCAGAATGACCCCCATAATGTCTGCTGCAGAAGAGATAGTGATGGAACTCAACCTCACCCCTTACCTGCATCTTAGGATGTCAGAGTTAAGGTCTCTCTGCAAAATCAAAAAGATAAAGACTGGTTCAAACCCTACCAAAGTACAGCTCCAGGAGCTTTTGGCAGAGTTTGCTAAAAACAACCCCTCTAAGGATATCTTCACAGAGGGGGAAGCTAGTGATGAGGAGGGAAATCTCCCATCCCCTCTCCTAGTTAGGGAGCCCAGGGTTTCTCCAACCCTGACTCCAGAAGTGATAGTCAGAGATGTTGCTTCTCTCACAGGAGAGTCCAACAGCTCTGCAAGCATTGAGGGCAGCCTCAATGAAGATGACCTCCTGCTAGCCAGGTTGGCCAAAAGATTGGCTTTGGAGAGACAGCTCCTAGCCATAGAAAGGGAAAGACAAGAGTTGGGCTTAGGCCCCATCAATGGTGGCAGCAACATAAATAGGGTCAGAGATTCTCCTGACATGTTGAAAATCCCTAAAGGGATCGTAACTAAATATGAAGATGGTGATGACATCACCAAATGGTTCACAGCTTTTGAGAGGGCTTGTGTAACCAGAAAAGTAAACAGATCTCACTGGGGAGCTCTCCTTTGGGAAATGTTCACTGGAAAGTGTAGGGATAGACTCCTCACACTCTCTGGTAAAGATGCAGAATCTTATGACCTCATGAAGGGTACCCTGATTGAGGGCTTTAGATTCTCCACTGAGGAGTACAGGATTAGGTTCAGGGGGGCTCACAAATCCTCGAGCCAGACCTGGGTTGATTTTGTAGACTACTCAGTGAAAACACTGGATGGTTGGGTAACTGGAAATGAAGTGCATGATTATGTTGGGCTTTATAATTTGTTTATGAAAGAACACATTTTAAGTAACTGCTTCAATGAAAAGTTGCATCAGTATCTGGTAGACCTAGGTCCAATTTCTCCCCAAGAATTGGGAAAGAAGGCAGACCACTGGGTCAAGAATAGGGTAACCAAAACTTCCACTGGGGGTGACCAAAGGAAGGGGGTTACAAAGCCTCCCCAGGAGAAAGTGGGTGACACTAGAAACAAAGAGAAAGAGTCCTCTGTAGGCCCCCAAAAACCAGACCAGGTGAGTGGGCCCCAAGACACAACCCAAAACAAAGGTGGGTACCAGGGTAAGAACTGGGATGCCACTAAGGCATGGTGCCAAAATTGTAGACAGACAGGGCACCACACCAAGGACACTTCTTGTCCCAAAAACAACCCCCCTAGCAAAATCCCAGGGGTGACCAGTGTAGCCATTGGGGATGACTCCTCAGATGAGGAGGTTTTCATAGCCTTCAACTGGAAAAAGGGCCCAACAGGTGAGTTGGAGATTCCAGAGGGAAGTAGACACTTCCACCACCTATTGGTGAATGGAATCCCAGCCACTGCCCTGAGAGACACTTGTGCCAGTCACACTATTGTGCATGACAGGCTGGTGTTCTCAAATCAGTACATCCCAGGTGAGACTGCCAGAGTAAGAGTTAGCCCAGACAGGGTCACTGATAGGCCTGTGGCTGTTGTGCCCATAGAAGTGGGTGGGACTTTTAGCTGGAGAAGGGTGGTAGTCAGTACAGACCTCCCCCTTGATTGTCTCCTTGGAAATGACTACCCAGAGGTTAGTCAGAGCCCAAGAGAGGAACTGGTCCAGTGCCAGTCCTCTCCCAAGGATTCTGGAGGTGCTACCCCTGCAGTAACTGCAAGTAGGCCCCAAAAGAAAAAGAAAGGAAAGGTGGACAACCTTTAGACAAGGTTCCAGCAAGCCAAGGAGATTCTGCTCCAGTAGGGGAGAACTCCAAAGGTGGCAGTGGTAAAATCCAACCTGACCCACAAGTAGTCCTGGCTAGTCAGGCAACTGTTAAACCTGAGTGGGTGGCTCCTCAGTTAACAGACGAAAGAGTGGAAGAAGGGTGTTTACTACAAGATGTAGTAAACCCCCACTCTTACACAGCAGACTGGCACCCTGAACCCAAAGAAGCCTGTAACTTAGCTCCTTCCCTTGCAGGTGAAGAGCTAAAGGTGTGGTTCTGGGCACTGACCGCTGTCAGTGGCCTCTGCTGGGTGTTAGCCTTTATGGCTGCACTATCCTTGGCATGGTGATCTGACCCCATGCCAAATAGCAAGTTAGGCCCCCTGACCCTGTTGGTCATGGTGGGGTTACTCCAGCTCTGGGTAACCTCTTTGGGCAAGCTAGGAGTGACCCTGGCTAAGATAAGATTAGAAGAGGTGGATACCTCTAACCCCAAACTAGAGAGAATGGGTGAAGACATTAAAAGCACAGACAAGAGGCAATTCAGACTAGGTCCTATCACTGTGGAAGTGGGTCAGTTCCCCAGAGGGAATGACCTGAACAGGAGGATGTAAGGCAGAGTAGGCCCTGCAACAAACCAGCTTATTTCCTCTACTCTTCCTCGCCTGACAGACTAGGAAGACTCTCCCAGCTTTGGCTGAGTCTCCTGGCCTGTAGGCTGGGGGGGGGGCTTGTGTAAGGAAATGGCTCCCTGTTGCAGTTACCCCCCACTTTTTGCCTGATACTGATGCTGACTTGACTGAGAAGTGTGCTGGGACCCTGCTAACCAGGCCCCAGCACCAGTGTTCTTTCACCTAAAATGTACCATTGTCTCCACAATTGGCACAACCCTGGCACCCAGGTAAGTCCCTTGTAACTGGTACCCCTGGTACAAGGGCCCTGATGCCAGGGAAGGTCTCTAAGGGCTGCTGCATGTCTTATGCCACCCTAGAGACCCCTCACTCAGCACAGACACACTGCTTGCCAGCTTGTGTGTGCTGGTGGGGAGAAAATGACTAAGTCGACGTGGCACTCCCCTCAGGGTGCCATGCCAACCTCACACTGCCTGTGGCATAGGTAAGTCACCCCTCTAGCAGGCCTTACAGCCCTAAGGCAGGGTGCACTATACCACAGGTGAGGGCATAGGTGCATGAGCACTATGCCCCTACATTGTCTAAGCAAAACCTTAGACATTGTAAGTGCAGGGTAGCCATAAGAGTATATGGTCTGGGAGTCTGTCACAAACGAACTCCACAGCTCCATAATGGCTACACTGAATACTGGGAAGTTTGGTATCAAACTTCTCAGAATAATAAACCCACACTGATGCCAGTGTTGGATTTATTAAAAAATGCACACAGAGGGCATCTTAAAGCTGCCCCCTGTATTTTACCCAATTGTTCAGTGCAGGACTGACTGGTCTGTGCCAGCCTGCTGCTGAGAGACGAGTTTCTGACCCCATGCGGTGAGAGCCTTTGTGCTCTCTGAGGACAGAAACAAAGCCTGCTCTGGGTGGAGGTGCTTCACACCTCCCCCCTGCAGGAACTGTAACACCTAGCAGTGAGCCTCAAAGGCTCAGGCTTCGTGTGACAATGCCCCAGGGCACTCCAGCTAGTGGAGATGCCCACCCCTGGACACAGCCCCCACTTTTGGCGGCAAGTCCAGGGGAGATAATGAGAAAAACAAGGAGGAGTCACCCACCAGTCAGGACAGCCCCTAAGGTGCCCTGAGCTGAGGTGACCCCTGCCTTTAGAAATCCTCCATCTTGATGTTGGAGGATTCCCCCAATAGGAATAGGGATGTGCCCCCCTCCCCTCAGGGAGGAGGCACAAAGAGGGTGTAGCCACCCTCAAGGACAGTAGCCATTGGCTACTGCCCTCCCAGACCTAAACACACCTCTAAATTCAGTATTTAGGGGCTCCCCAGAACCGAGGTAACTAGATTCCTGCAACCTGAAGACGAAGAAGGACTGCTGACCTGAAAACCCTGCAGAGAAGACGGAGATACCAACTGCTTTGGCCCCAGCCCTACCGGCCTGTCTCCCCACTTCAAGAAAAACTGCAACAGCGATGCGTCCCCCAGGGTCCAGCGACCTCTGAAGCCTCAGAGGACTATCCTGCATCTAAAAGGACCAAGAACTCCCGAGGACAGCGGCTCTGCTCCAAAGAAGAAACAACTTTGCAACAAAGAAACAACTTTTAAAGGATGGCACGTTTCCCGCCGGAAGCGTGAGACTTTCCACTCTGCACCCGACGCCCCCGGCTCGACCTGCGGAGAAACAACACTACAGGGAGGACTCCCCGGCGACTGCGACCCTGTGAGTAGCCAGAGTTGAGCCCCCCCAGCGACGCCTGCAGAGGGAATCCAGAGGTTCCCCCTGATCGCGACTGCCTGCTTCTAAGAACCTGACGCCTGGTAAAGACACTGCACCCGCAGCCCCCAGGACCTGAAGGATCCGACCTCCAGTGCAGAAGCGACCCCCAGGTGGCCCTCTCCCTTGCCCAGGTGGTGGCTACTCCGAGAAGCCCCCCCCTTGCCTGCCTGCTTCGCTGAAGAGACCCCTGGGTCTCCCATTGAAACCTATTGCAAACCCAACGCCTGTTTGCACTCTGCACCCGGCCACCCCGTGCCTCTGAGGGTGTACTTTTTGTGCTGACTTGTGTCCCCCCTGGTGTCCTACAAACCCCCCCTGGTCTGCCCTCCGAAGTCGCGGGTACTTACCTGCTGGCAGACTGGAACCGGGGCACCCCCTTCTCCATTGAAGCCTAAGTGTTTTGGGCACCACTTTGACCTCTGCACCTGACCGGCCCTGAGCTGCTGGTGTGGTAACTTTGGGGTTGCCCTGAACCCTCAACGGTGGGCTACCTTGGACCCAACTTTGAACCCTGTAGGTGGTTTACTTACCTGCAAAACTACCAAACACTTACCTCCCCCAGGAACTGTTGAAATTTGCACTGTCTAGTTTTAAAATAGCTTATTGCCATTTTTGCTAAAACTGTACTTGCTATTTTGCTGATTCAAAGTTCCTATGATAGCTAAGTGAAGTACCTTTCATTTGAAGTATTGATTGTAAATCTTGAACCTGTGGTTCTTAAAATAAACTAAGAAAATATATTTTTCTATACAAAAACCTATTGGCCTGGAATTGTCTTTGAGTGTGTGTTCCTCATTTATTGCCTGTGTGTGTACAACAAATGCTTAACACTACCCTCTGATAAGCCTACTGCTCGACCACACTACCAAAAAATAGTGCATTAGAATTATCTCTTTTTGCAACTATCTTACCTCTAAGGGGAACCCTTGGACTCTGTGCATGCTATTTCTTACTTTGAAATAGTGCATACAGAGCCAACTTCCTACAAGGTGTCTCAGCGAGCCTGCCAGCGTTGACCTGTTGGGGATGAACCTCCCACAGTAAGTTGCAAGAGCTAGGAAGCTCCGGACTCCGGCAGGGGATATTGGCGTGGCAGCATCCTTGATGTCTACACACCTGACTGGATCGACTTTGACACCGGTATTCGAGAAGCTGTAGCCAAAGATTTGCATTTCTTTAAGGAAGAATTGTCATTTGTTCCCATTGAGGGTGAGGCCGACTTGTTTGATAGCTGCCTACAGGCTGCAGTGATTATCAGGGCTGAGGGCGTGGATGAGGATGTCATCGCTGACAATGATGACCCTGTTGAGGCCAATGAGGACTTCGTCCCAGATGAGATACAAAATTTAAGTCTGCAGTGTCGGCAGAGGCCGACGTGGGAAGAGAAGGTTATGATGTACCTGCTGACCACGAGCAGCTCAAGCTGGTGATATCTGGATCTCAGAACTCAGATCTAGCTTTGAAAACCACCTGCAGCCGATCATATCAGCGATTAGGACATCGACTGTGGGAGAGCAGTGGTGATCCTGCGTAATTCCTTGTTGGGAAGGCACATATCGGTACAGATGGGGACACATGCTGGCTGCTTGGGCTTGTTAGCGACCACCATGAACGGCATCCCTGGAGTGTGCCGCAACAGCTTCTCAATGACCCCAGCATCTTCAAGTTTCTGCAACTCCACCTCCACAGCAGGGCGAAGGTGGAACAGGATCCTGCGGTGTCTTAGTGCAACGGGTCTCAACATGGGTCGATATTGAATGATTCTGGGGGTTCTTTTAGGTGGCCAAGGCAACTAATAGAAGTGGGAAGTCAGCGAGCAGGTGGTCACTATCAATGGACACTTCGACAATGGCCGTGGTGAAGTGAACGAGCTGAGGACTCTCAGCGGTGTCGCAGCTGAGGAGTGTTTCAGTCAGAAGATGCCACAGAGAACCTTGTTGTGCAAGTTTGTGCCCCGTAGATGACTGAGCAGGTGACACCAGCGAGCGGGATAGGTGTTGAACTGTTGTAGGTGAAAGTCTTGACAGAGGTGGGTTGTAGGGTGCAATGTGGTTGCAGTGTTTGAAACTGTGCCAGGGTGGCTACATTGACGGGTGCGCCGTATCGATTAGAGATGTGACTGGCATGCGGCTGATAACTTCCGGGCAGGTAGGGCTGGCAGTCGAGTTAGGTAGCCGGGCAGAAGCACGTAGGAGATCAGAGAGATCTTGTCATCCTGGCCTTCAACTGGAGCTCTGCTGTCATGGGTGAGCATTCCAGTTTCCTCTGGGTCTTTTGAGGAAAATGCGCACTGTCTCTCACTTCTTGGCACCGAGATGTGCCACACCTTCGAGATGCAGACATTTTGCCCCCTCTTCAGCTAAATTTTGTGAAGTGGTTGAGGTGCTGACATGTTAAGCAAGTCTTGTCTCTGGTGGGACACTCTTGGAAAGGGTCTGGAGGGAACCATCAGTAGCTGCAGGAGTCTTTGAGTCACTCATAGGAGGAGGGAGACACGCGGGTCAGAGAGTACCCGTGGTGGCAAGATGAGAGGTCACTCACTGGAGGAGGGAAACATGCGTGTCAGAGAATACCTGTGGTGGCAAGATGAGAGGTCACTCACTGGCAGAGGGAGACCTGAGAGTTCCTGTGGTAGCAAGATGAGGGGTCACTCATTGGAGGAGGGAGACACGCGGGTCAGAGAGTACCTGTGGTGGCAAGATGAAGGGTCACTTACTGGAGGAGGGAGATATGCGAGTCAGAGAGTACTTGTGGTGTCAAGATGAGAGGTCACTCACTGGCGGAGGGACAGGTGAGCTCAGAGAGTACCTGTGGTGGCAAGATGAGGGGTCACTCACTGGAGGAGGGAGACGTGAGAGTACCTGTGGTGGCAAGATAAGGGGCCACTCACTGGAGGAAGGAGATGTGTGGGTCAGAGAGTATCTGTGGTGGCAAGCTGAGGGGTCACTCACAGGAGGAGGGAGACCTGTAGCTTAAAGAGTACCTGTGGAGGCAAGATGAGGGATCACACACTGGAGGAGGGAGACACACGGGTCAGAGAGTACCTGTGGTGGCAAGATGAGGGGTCACTCACTGGAGGAGGGAGGCATGCGTGTCCGAGAGTACCTATAGTGGCAAGATGAGTGGGTCACTCACTGGAGGAGGGAGATGTGTGGGTCAGAGAGTAACTGTGGTGGCAAGATGAGGGGTCACTCACTGGAGGAGGGGGACGTGAGCTCAGAGAGTACCTCACTGGAGGAGGGACACATGCGGCCCAAAGAGTACCTATGGTGGCAAGATGAGGGGTCACTCACTGGAGGAGGAAGACATGCGGGTCAGAGCGTACCTGTGGTGGCAAGATGAGAGGTCACTCACTGGAGGAGGTAGATATGCGAGTCAGAGAGTACTTGAGGTGTCAAGATGAGAGGTCACTCACTGGCGGAGGGAGCGGTGAGCTCAGAGAGTACCTGAGGTGGCAAGATGAGGGTTCACTCACTGGAGGAGGAAGACATGCGGGTCACAGAGTACCTGTGGTGGCAAGATGAAGGGTCACTTACTGTAGGAGGGAGATATGCCAGTCAGAGAGTACTTGTGGTGTCAAGATGAGAGGTCACTCACTGGCGGAGGGAGAGGTGAGCTCAGAGAGTACCTGTGGTGGCAAGATGAGGGGTCACTCACTGAAGGAGGGAGACGTGAGAGTACCTGTGGTGGCAAGATAATGGGTCACTCACTGGAGGAAGGAGATATGCGGGTCAGAGAGTATCTGTGGTGGCAAGCTGAGGGGTCACTCACTGGAGGAGGGAGACCTGTGGCTTAAAGAGTACCTGTGGTGGCAAGATGAGGGATCACACACTGGAGGAGGGAGACACACAGGTCAGAGAGTACCTGTGGTGGCAAGATGAGGGGTAACTCACTGGAGGAGGGAGGCATGCGTGTCCGAGAGTACCTATAGTGGCAAGATGAGGGGGTCACTCACTGGAGGAGGGAGATGTGTGGGTCAGAGTGTAACTGTGGTAGCAAGACGAGGGGTCACTCACTGGAGGAGGGGGACGTGAGCTCAGAGAGTACCTCACTGGAGGAGGGACACATGCGGCCCAGAGAGTACCTATGGTGGCAAGATGAGGGGTCACTCACTGGAGGAGGAAGACATGCGGGTCAGAGCGTACCTGTGGTGACAAGATGAAGGGTCACTTACTGGAGGAGGGAGATATGCGAGTCAGAGAGTACTTGTGGTGTCAAGATGAGAGGTCACTCACTGGCGGAGGGACAGGTGAGCTCAGAGAGTACCTGTGGTGGCAAGATGAGGGGTCACTCACTGGAGGAGGGAGACGTGAGAGTACCTGTGGTGGCAAGATAAGGGGCCACTCACTGGAGGAAGGAGATGTGTGGGTCAGAGAGTATCTGTGGTGGCAAGCTGAGGGGTCACTCACAGGAGGAGGGAGACCTGTAGCTTAAAGAGTACCTGTGGAGGCAAGATGAGGGATCACACACTGGAGGAGGGAGACACACGGGTCAGAGAGTACCTGTGGTGGCAAGATGAGGGGTCACTCACTGGAGGAGGGAGGCATGCGTGTCCGAGAGTACCTATAGTGGCAAGATGAGTGGGTCACTCACTGGAGGAGGGAGATGTGTGGGTCAGAGAGTAACTGTGGTGGCAAGATGAGGGGTCACTCACTGGAGGAGGGGGACGTGAGCTCAGAGAGTACCTCACTGGAGGAGGGACACATGCGGCCCAAAGAGTACCTATGGTGGCAAGATGAGGGGTCACTCACTGGAGGAGGAAGACATGCGGGTCAGAGCGTACCTGTGGTGGCAAGATGAGAGGTCACTCACTGGAGGAGGTAGATATGCGAGTCAGAGAGTACTTGTGGTGTCAAGATGAGAGGTCACTCACTGGCAGAGGGAGAGGTGAGCTCAGAGAGTACCTGAGGTGGCAAGATGAGGGTTCACTCACTGGAGGAGGAAGACATGCGGGTCACAGAGTACCTGTGGTGGCAAGATGAAGGGTCACTTACTGTAGGAGGGAGATATGCCAGTCAGAGAGTACTTGTGGTGTCAAGATGAGAGGTCACTCACTGGCGGAGGGAGAGGTGAGCTCAGAGAGTACCTGTGGTGGCAAGATGAGGGGTCACTCACTGAAGGAGGGAGACGTGAGAGTACCTGTGGTGGCAAGATAAGGGGTCACTCACTGGAGGAAGGAGATATGCGGGTCAGAGAGTATCTGTGGTGGCAAGCTGAGGGGTCACTCACTGGAGGAGGGAGACCTGTGGCTTAAAGAGTACCTGTGGTGGCAAGATGAGGGATCACACACTGGAGGAGGGAGACACACAGGTCAGAGAGTACCTGTGGTGGCAAGATGAGGGGTAACTCACTGGAGGAGGGAGGCATGCGTGTCCGAGAGTACCTATAGTGGCAAGATGAGGGGGTCACTCACTGGAGGAGGGAGATGTGTGGGTCAGAGTGTAACTGTGGTAGCAAGACGAGGGGTCACTCACTGGAGGAGGGGGACGTGAGCTCAGAGAGTACCTCACTGGAGGAGGGACACATGCGGCCCAGAGAGTACCTATGGTGGCAAGATGAGGGGTCACTCACTGGAGGAGGAAGACATGCGGGTCAGAGCGTACCTGTGGTGACAAGATGAGAGGTCACTCACCGGAGGAGGGAGACGTGCAGCTCAAAAAGTATCTGTGGTGTTAAGATGAGGGGTCACTCACTGGAGGAGGGAGACGTGCAGCTCAGAGAGTACCTGTGGTTGCAAGATGAGGGGTCACTCACTGGAGGAGGGAGACGTGCGGGTCAGAGAGTTCCTGTGGTGGTAAGATGAGGGGTCACTCACTGGAGGAGGGAGACGTGCGGGTCAGAGAGTACCTGTGGTGGCAAGATGAGAGAGGCAAGATGCGCAGTCACTTACTGGAGGAGGAAGATGTACAGCTCAGAGAGTACCTGTGGTGGTAAGATGAGGGGTCACTTACTGGAGGAGCGAAACATGCGGGTCAGAGAGTACCTGTGGTGGCAAAATGAGGGGTCACTCACTGGAGGAGGCCGAAGTGCGGGTAAGAGAGTAAGTGTGGTGGCAAGATGAGGGCTCACTCACTGGAGGAGGGAGACGTGAGAGTACCTGTGGTTTCAAGATGAGGGGTCACTGACTGGAGGAGGGAGACACGCTGGTCAGAGAGTACCTGTGGTGGCAAGATGAGGGGTCACTCACTGGAAAAGGCAGATGTGCGAGTCACAGAGTACCTGCGGTGGCAAGATGAGGGGTCACTCACTGGAGGAGGGAGACATGAGTGTACCTGTGGTGGCAAGATGAGGGGATACCCATTGGAGGAGGGAGATGCACGGGTCAGAGAGTACCTGTGGTGTCAAGATGAGAGGTCACTCACTGTAGGAGGGAGAGATGAGCTCAGAGAGTACCTGTGGTGGCAAGATGAGGGGTCTCACACTGGAGGAGGGAGATGTGAGAGTACCTGTGGTTTCAAGATGAGGGGTCACTCACTGGAGGAGGGAGACGTGTGGGTCAGAGAGTACCTGTGGTGGCAAGATGAGAGGTCACTCACTGGAGGAGGGAGACGTGCAGGTCAGAGAGTACCTGTGGTGGCAATATGATGGGTCACTCACTGGAGGAGGCAGACGTGCGGGTCAGAGAGTACCTGAGGCGGAAAGATGAGGGGTCACTCACTGGAGGAAGAATCCATGCGGGTCAGAGAGTACCTTTGGTGGCAAGATGGGGAGATCACTCACTGGAGGAGACAGACATGCAGGTCAGCGAGTAACTGTAGTGGCAAGATGAGGGGGCACTCACTGGAGGAGGGAGACGTGAGAGTACCTGTGGTTTCAAGATGAGGGGTCACTGACTGGAGGAGGGAGATGCGCTGGTCAGAGAGTACCTGTGGTGGCAAGATGAGGGTTCACTCACTGGAGGAGGGAGATGTGCGGGTCAGAGAGTACCTGTGGTGGTAAGATGAGGGGTTACTCACTGGATGAGGGAAATTTGCGGGTAAGAGAGAACCTATGGTGGCAAGATGAGGGGTCACTCACTGGAGGAGGCAGACGTGAGAGTACCTGTGGTGGCAAGATGAGGGGTCACTCATTGGAGGAGAGAGATGCACAAGTCAGAGAGTACCTGTGGTGTCATGATGAGAGGTCAGTCAGTGTAGGGGGCAGATGTGTGGGTCAGAAAGTATCTGTGGTGGCAAGATGAGAGGTCACCCACTGTAGGAGGCAGACGTGCAGGTCAGAGAGTACCTGTGATGGCAAGATGAGGAGTCACTCACTGGAGGAGGGAGATTATTAGATCTTAAGATGTGGTGTCCTGGGTATCTTTGGATCCTCAGATGTGGTGACCTGGGTTTCTTCAGATCATTGAATACTGTCTCCTAGGTATCTTTGGATGCTCAGATAAGATGCCCTGGATATCTTCAGATCATCAGATGTGGTGTGCAGAGAATCTTGAGATCATCGCATGTGGTGTCCTGAGTATCTTCAGATCATCAGATGTGGTGTCCAGGGTATGTTCACATCATCAGATGTGGTGTCCAGGGTATCTTCAGATCATCAGATGTGGTGTCCTGGGTATCTTCAGATCATCAGATGTGGTGTCCTGGGTATCTTCAGATCATCGGACGTGGTGTCCAGAGTATCTACAGATCATCAGATAAGGTGCCTTGGGTTTCTTCAGATCATCAGATGTGGTGTCCAGGGTATGTTCACATCATCAGATGTGGTGTCCAGGGTATGTTCACATCATCAGATGTGGTGTCCAGGGTATGTTCACATCATCAGATGTGGTGTCCTGGGTATCTTCAGATCATCAGATGTGGTGTCCAGGGTATGTTCGCATCATCAGATGTGGTGTCCTGAGTATCTACAGATCATCAGATGTGGTGTCCTGAGTATCTACAGATCATCAGATAAGGTGCCTTGGGTTTCTTCAGATCATCAGATGTGGTGTCCAGGGTATGTTCACATCATCAGATGTGGTGTCCAGGGTATGTTCACATCATCAGATATGGTGTCCAGGGTATGTTCACATCATCAGATGTGGTGTCCTGGGTATCTTCAGATCATCAGATGTGGTGCCCATGGTATCTTCAGATCATCGGACGTGGTGTCCAGAGTATCTTTGGATCATTGGAAGAGGTCTCCTGGATATGTGGAGGTGAGTGTTTGATAATGCTCAGCGTTCCAGCCATCATCCTCTTGTGTTGCTAAGGTTGCTGTAAGTTGGTCAGGTCGTGCCCAGACACGAGTCCCGTGCTTGCTGTGCCACAAGCTACCCTGGCTGATGAGGTTTGATACCCCAAACCCGGTCCCAGGATCAGTGGCATAACAAAGGCCCCTGCAGCCTACACTTTGTGGTGGAGGGCCTTGAGCTCCAGGTGGCCTCTTCAGCACAGCACCCTGGCCTGAGAGGGCCCCCTCTAGGTGTGTTACACTCTGGGCAGGATGCCTGTCTCCGGTCCAGGAAGGACCTGGCCAGTTCCACCTGGACTGTCCCCATGGGGAGGCTGGTGAGCAAAAATCAATGGATTGAACCCAGATCTGTGACTGGCAGTCAGTGTTTGACAATGTTCAGCTTTCCCTCCCTGGTCTTATTGTGTTGCTAAAGTCACTTCTTGTGATGTCATGTCCTGTGAGGTAGCAGGCTGTGGTGCCATTTCCCGTGATGTCACTTAATTTGACGCCACACGGGATGTCACTTGCTCTGATGTAATTTGCACGCTGGCTTACTTGGTTAGTCCCCCACTTCTTTCATTCGGGTTTACAACGGAGCCCGACCCTGACTGGCCGCGTCCTGGCATCACTGCTTGGCACAGAGCTCAGCCGCGCGGGCACAAACATGACCTGGTGGTGTGTACCCTGCACCCAGACCCGACATCCTGCACTTTGCCTGCTTCTTTGTAGAGCGCCTAGCTGCCACCGAGGCGCTACAGAACACTACCTACCCAGAGGCGCTAAGTAAAGGGTCGTCCCTCAGCTTGAAAGTGAGCGCAGGATTGATGGTTTCCGGACCCTCGCCGACAAATCTTTCAATTGCAACATCCGCTCCCCCCCGCCCCCCCCCCCCCCCCCATCCCCCAAACTCCCGGAATCTCCAAGCCTCACAGTCACACGACCTAAGTGGTCAATAGCGCCCTGAGTCCGAGACAATTAGCGATACAAACCCAAACACTGCAGCAGCAGAGACAGAAATCAGATACAGAACAGGAGCAGAAACCAGAGGAACCCCCGGGGGCCGCAGAATCAATGGTGCGGCGAGAGGCGCCATCTGTCATCATTACTAGGCGCTGTGAGCGGCTGCCGGGCCTCTGCGACCGATAGTGGCCCGGGCACCGGGCCCAGCGCTTATTAACGGCTCTGCCGAGCGCAGTAAGATCATTATAAACTGTTTAACACCCCAGGGAGAGCGGGGTGCCGCTCCTTAACTTGAGGCGGGGCTCACCCACTCTCCTGCTCGGGAATCGGAACTCATTCTTCCTCCAGACACTTTGATTCAGAGCAAGAGAGAGAACGACACAGAGGCTGGAAAGAGGGAGGAAGAGAAAGACGGATGAAGACAGACACAGAGGAGGGAGGACACACTGGGGGTGGAGTCCAGAGGGGCAGTTAAAGGGGGCGCTTGAACAGCAGAGTAACTCAACTCATATATTTATTTTATATGAGTGCTGCAAAGAAATTGACAGTCGCGCATGTGTGAGAATGCATTCTAGCTCCCTGAAGCGCTCACACAGAGGCTGCATGGTAAAATGTCCTGCAGGGTTAAGGCGCCTGCTGCAGGAATCTCTGTGCGCCACGAGTTTCCAGGAGCTACGGTAGTGGTACGGTGGTTCATGCAGGTCTGGAGAGTTCCGTGTCGCAGTTGCCGGCTAACGCCATTCCAACGCGCCATGCAGGCGCCTTATTTATGGAATGACGTTAGCCGGCGCTGCGGACTGGTGTGCGTAAAAAAAAATGACTCACACCAGGCAGCGCCGGCGTAGGGGAAAATGGGGGTTGTGCGTCAAAAAATGGGGCAAGTCAGGTCTGAGGCAAAATTCAGGCCTCAGACCGGATTTGCGCCATTTTTTTGGACGCCCAACCTCCATTGACATGACTCCTGTCTTAGCAAAGACAGAGTCATGCCCCCTTGCCCAATGGCCATGCCCAGGGGATTTATGTTCCCTGGGCATGGTCATTGGGCATAGTGGCATGTAGTGGGGCCCAAATCAGGCCCCCCTATGCCACAAAAAAAATCGGAAAAAAATACTTAGCTGAACTTACCTTAACTTCCCTGGGATGGGTCTCTCCATCCTTGGGTGTCCTCCTGGGGTGGGCAAGGGTGGCAGGGGGTGTCCCTGGGGGCAGGGGAGGGCACCTCTGGGCTCCTTCCGAGCCCACAGGTCCCTTAACGCCTGCCCTGACCCAGGCGTTAAAAAACGGCACCCATCAGGCTGTGCGCCGTTTTTTAAGGCCCACCCCCTCCTGTGCGTCAAAATGACGTCAGAGTATAAATAAGGGGCACAGGCCTTAAAGTCATTTTTTGGAAGGGAACGCCTACCTTGCATATAATTAACGCAAGGCTGGTTCCCCCTTCCAAAAAATGACGCACATGGTGGAATTTTGACGCCCGCGGGGTCGGACGTCAAAGTATAAATATGGGGCAGGGTTTGCGCCGATTGTGCGTCAAAATTTTTGGCGCACATTCGGCGCAAACAGGGTATAAATATGCCCCTCTGTGCGCCACGAATTTCCAGGCGCTACGGTAGTGGTACGGTAGCTCTGGTGGGTCATGCAGGTCTGGAGAGTTCTGTGTCCAGTCGCAGTTGTGACTCCAGAAGCACAGAGGGTCAGTGCGCCTGCTGCGGCGCGCACCGTGTAACAGGCAGGTCACAGACGTTAGTTTATCTTTCCACATAAGTGAGATCATTTATTTCCAGCTCGTAAGTTCCACTCCTTCTAATGTAGCACAGCGCGCTATTTACCCACCTCAAGGAGCTGCATGCGAGCTGTAAGTCATGTGCGCAGACACAGCGGCGCATATTTAAGAAAAAGCGGTGCATCAGCCATGATGCGCCTCTTTTCTTGCGCCCCCTCCCTTACCGGCCCCTAACGCCACCATGGTAGCACCATATTTATGATACAGCGCACCCTGCGGTCGTTAGCGCAACAGCGTCAACATTTTGACGCTATTGCACCGCTTTGCTCCACTAGCGTCAAAAATGTTGAAGCTATTGCCACAAAGTACCAGGAGGCCCGTAGGTCACTATAGGTGCGTCACTTTAACAACTGCGCGGAGCAGGCGTTAATAATGACACCAAAAAAGATGCAGTGAAATCTGTTAAACTTCACTGCGCTATTTCTGTGGCACCCCTAGTGCCGGAAGGCCCCCCTTCCATGCATTATGCTGAGCGCTATAATGTGGCGGAAGGGCTTACAAAGTGACGCAATGCCTTTGTGTAAAAAAATGACGCTATGTCGGCGCTAAGGTGGTGCTAGGGGCCATTAAATATGCCCCTTCTTGTTTTTTCCTTTATATGTTGCTATTCTACGTTCGCTCAGCAGGGTCCTTTGGGCAATAATAAAGTTTTCTTAGCACAGACAAGCGCTATCTCTGCGTTGCTTTCTTATCCTGACTGTGCGCTTCTCCCAACCACTCACTCTAAATATAGCCCATATTTATACTCAGTTTGCACTGAATTAGCGTCATTTTTTTTACGATAATTCAGCGTAAACCTAACTCCTTATATTTATACTTTGGCACTAGACACGTCTAGCGTCAAAGTTATGGTGTTAACGTCGTTTTCTGGACCTGAAAACCCACCTTGCGTCACTGACATGCAAGGTAGGCGTTCCCGTTCAGAAAAGGACGATTTGACTTTTGCGTCATATTTATCCCCGTGCTAAAATCCAGCACGGGGGATGGGGGCCTTAAATAATGGCGCTAAGCTTGCTTAGTGCCATTATTCAACGCCTGGGTATGGGCAGGCGTAAGGGGACCTGTAGGCATATTTCCACGGTGGGAGACCATAGAAAGAGCCCACAGGTGCCCTTCCCTGGCCCCAGGGACACCCCCACCCACACCAGAGGGACACCACAGGATGGGGGACCCATCCCAGGTAAGTCCGGGTGAGTATTTTTTTTTTTTTACACAACACCGCTCAGGGGCCCTGACGTGGGGCCCCCTGCATGGCACTGGCCCCAATGGCCTTGCCCAGGGCACACTTGTCCCCTGGGCATGGCCATTGGGGTGGTGGGCATGTCTCCTGTGTTTACTAAGACACAAGCCATGTCCATGCGGGTTGTGTGCCAGAAAATGGTGCTACACTGCTTAGAGGCCATTTTTCTGCCTCTGAACAGGGTAGCTCCATAATTCAGCGCACAAGCCCCGGTTTCCCATACTCCTCCCCACCCCTGTTAGCGTCCTTTCCAAGGACGCTAACAGGGCATGAGCACCGGCTAGCACCATTCCATAAATATGGCACCCGGCCGGCATCTTGAAATGGCGCTAGCCGGCGCTATACTTTTTAACGCAAAACTGCGCTAGCACAGTTTTGCATGAAAAACTATAAATCTGAGCCATAGGGGGTCATTCCGACCCCGGCGGTCAAGGACCGCCGGGGCCGGGGATGCGGGAGCACCGCCAACAGGCTGGCGGTGCCCCACAGGGCATTCTGACCGCGGCGGTTTGGCCGCGGTCAGACCAGGAAAACCGGCGGTCTCCCGCCGGTTTTCCGCTGCCCTGGGAATCCCCCATGGCGGCGCAGCTTGCTGCGCCGCCATGGGGGATTCCGACCCCCTCACCGCCATCCTGTTCCTGGCGGCTCCGACCGCCAGGAACAGGATGGCGGTGAGGTGTGTCGTGGGGCCCCTGGGGGCCCCTGCAGTGCCCATGCCAATGGCATGGGCACTGCAGGGGCCCCCGTAAGAGGGCCCCACTTTGTATTTCAGTGTCTGCTTTGCAGACACTGAAATACGCGATGGGTGCCACTGCACCCGTCGCACATACCCACTCCGCCGGCTCCATTCGGAGCCGGCTTCCTCGTGGGGAGGTGTTTCCCGCTGGGCTGGCGGGCGGCCTTCTGGCGGTCGCCCGCCAGCCCAGCGGGAAAGCCAGAATGGCCTCCGCGGTCTTTCGACCGCGGAGAGGCCATTTGGCGGCTCCCTCCAGGCGGGCGGCTCCCGCCGCCCGCGGGGGTCAGAATGACCCCCATAATGTCTACAAGCACGGACCATATGTGGTTCGTACACCTTATAACCCTCATTGTCTTATGTTAGATTTCCTGGACATTATTTTGCACACGTATGATTTATTGCGCCTCTATGTTTGATGTAAAGCGTTCTGATGCTCTACACTGGGGTGAGTAGCACTATAAATTAATTAATTAAAAATAGAAGGTGCCTTTGAAATCATCATATGTGTAATTACTCATGCACGCAGATAAATCTTGCATTCTCAA
The DNA here is from genome assembly GCF_031143425.1 of Pleurodeles waltl. NCBI lineage: Eukaryota > Metazoa > Chordata > Amphibia > Caudata > Salamandridae > Pleurodeles > Pleurodeles waltl. The sequence goes on along the minus strand of NC_090444.1, from coordinate 1,870,076,355 downwards.
GGAGTGTGCACATCTCTTACATAGAGGTTGAACAAAGTAAAAAAATCTGCGTCCGTGGCCTAGTTTCTTTAAAGTGCTTGTGAAGTGATAAGTTGTGTGTCTTTGTACTCTTGGTATCTAAGTGTTAGGCACCAGATGGCTCCCAGCCAAGATGATAGGTGAACAAAACAAGGGCTGATGGACCTTTAAATCGGGCCTTTGTTTTAGGCCCGGTTGGAATTAAATACAAGAAATCCCTCTTGCTGCCTGAGGGTTGCTGCACTGAACTCAACGCAGACAACCTGCAGTGCTGGTGACTGAAAGTAACAACAGGACAAACTCAGCATGCTTCCCCAGGAACCAGCCCGGAAACAGCTGCTGGACGCAGGAGTGAGGTAAAGGGGCAGGGAGTGTCCGGTGCATAGCAGGTGTGTCATGCGCACTAGTGCAAGGAAGTGAATGGGCCCCCGGCCACGGTTTGAACTGTGAAATACAGCAATAATCATGTTCAATGGCCCCCTCAGGTCTCTGGGTCCCGGTGCCACTGCACATACTGCATCAATCTAAGTTCCGCCTGTAGGGAGCTAGGTTCTGGTTGCAGTACCCCCCACTTTTAGCCTGGTTCTTAGATGCAACTTGGACTGAAGTGCACTGGGTTCCTTCTAACCAGGTCCCCAGTGCAGGTGTTCCTTCCTCAAAACAAGACACCTGGTCACTTGATCCCCAAGTGATCTGGCCCTTCAGCCCCCTATAAGTCCCTAGTAAATGGTACCCCGGTACCTAGGGCATGAGTAATGGAGAGGGCTCCTTAGAGCTGCAGCACAACTTGTGCTACTCTGAGGGACGCAGCATCAACGTTATGCAGACTGCGTGACAAGGTGCTCCCTAAATTGAAAACATGACAAGGCACACAGCGTGTGTGCCAGGTCCCCTAAGCACTGCATGCAATATATGTGAGTCACCCTTCTAGCAGGCCTCACAGCCCTAAGGCAGAGTGCATTATACTACATGTGAGGGCATATGTGCATGAGCAGATATGCCCCTGCTATGTCTCTGTCAATTCTGAGACATAGTAAGTGCACAGGGAAACCATTTTAAAAGCATGTGCTGGGTCCAGCTACATGATGGCTTCTCTGAACCCTGGGATGATTAAAATCAAGCATCTCAGAATAATAAACCCTCACTGATTCCACTGATGGATTTATTAAGAAATGCACACAGAGGGTACCTTAGAGGTGCCCCCTGAAAATCTAACAACTACTAGTATGTTGACTGACTGGTCTTGACCAGTTCAGGCACCACAGACATGTTTCTGGACCCCCGTGGTGAGAGCCAGTGCTCTCAAGGGCCTGAGACAAAAGCCTGCAGTGGGCAGAGGTGTTACCTCCTCTCCCAGGCAGGATGGACATTCCGGGGGGGGGGGGAAGCTTCAAAGGCCTTGCCGCCTTTGTAATGTGACCCAGGTCTCTCCAGATGGTGGAGATGACCAACACCCCTGTTCTAACACCACTTCTGGTGGCTGCACAGGTGGGAAAATTAGTTAAATTAGGAGTGCCCACTTAATTCCAGTCCCACCCCTAAGGTGGATGAGCTGAAGTGGACACTATTTTTTAAATTCCTCCATCTTGTTTGGAAGGAATTGGGCCTCTAGGGTTAGGGTTATGCCCACTTGCCAGCAGAAGTGGTCATAAAATGGGTGTAGTCACGCTAAAGGTGGCCAGCCCATTGGCTATCATTTGGCATTCCCTGTGATGGCCCTAAATTGAGTATTTAGGTGGCACCCCTGAACTCTAGAACTCAGATTCCTTATGACCTAAGAACCGGATGCTACAGAGTCCCAATCCACAGAGAAAACTGCAGCCACCAGCTGACTTGGCTCCAGCCCTACAGGGTTGTCTGCAGCCCAAAATGATCCTGCGCCAAAAGACGACCTCTCCAGCAGCCCAGCGACCTCCAAAGATCTGGGAGGGCTGCCTGCCTTCAACAAAAATCAAGATCTCTTCAGAACAGCAGACTTGTTGAAGAAGAAATCAACTTTAGAAGAAAAGAACTCTGCCCTGAGCACCACCTCCGTACTCAACGCCCAGGGCCCAAGTCCAAGTGGCCCATCAGTCCTGCAAAGGTTCCCCAGTGATTCTGAGTCCGAGTCCACCATGGGCTGATTCCTTCCGGACTCTGCCTCAAAGCCTGCAGCCTCAAACCAAAGACTCCACAACCATGACCTGCCTGGTAAGCTGTTACCCATGCCAAAGGACACCCCTGCACCTGGGGCCCAGGGCTTTGGGGAGCTGGACCGTCGGTGTCCCTACGTCCTCAGGCATCAGAACTTACCCGGGCAGCTGTGGGTTTTCTTCGTTCAGCTCCTGGCTCGAGCCCGCAGTCCGTTTCTAAAACTGATCTCCCCCACTGAATTGCATAGCACACCTGATGTTGTGTTTGCACTCTGCACCCGGCCGCCCCGGTGCCGCTGAGGGTGTAAGTTTGGTGCTGCCTTGTGGCCCCTCTTGTGCTTACTTTGACCCCAGGAGGTTCACGCTTGACACCGCTTTACTCACCCCTGAGCAGCGCACCTTCCTTCCCCCCAGTCTCCATTGGTTAAGATTGGGTGCCCACCTCTGAATTCGACCTCTGCACCCGGTTGCCCCTGTGCCACTGTGGGTGCACTCCTGATACTGATTGGAACCCTGCCTGAAGACTGGATTCGTAAGTCATGTACTTACCTGAAAAATTGCAATTTTATTTTCCTCCCACAGGTTAATATGGCTGAACTGAAAAATTGCACTGTGTTGACTTTTGAAACTGCAAAGTATTTATCTTTTAAAAACTGCTTACCCAATAACAAAGTTCTTTGGTTTAAAGCATATATAAAAGCAAATGTTATTTTTCTAAATTAGTGTCTATTCATTGAGTGTATGTCTCATTTATTGCCTCTGTGAGTACAACAAATGCTTAACACAACTCTTTGATAAGCCTGGCTGCTCGCCCACACTACCGCAAATAGAGCTCTAGACCTATGTATTTCTGCCTCTGCACATCTTTGGGGATCCACTGGACTCTAAGCACAGTGTACTTCACTTTAGTGCACTATATGGAGAGCCAGCGCCCTACAGCACCCGTATCTGTTCGTGGATTAAAGAGGCATGAGGTGAAATCACGAGACTGCTCAGCCGTGGTGTAGGCACCTCAGCCTTCGATAGCACCATCTGGGGCCTTCTGAACAAAGCTGTAATTATTCTTTGACAAAGTAAGCACTGGGAGTCACCCGACCAGGCACTGTCCAATAGCGTGGCCTCTATAGTGACGCCAATGGGGCTCTGAGCCTCATGGGGTGGGTGTTAACCATCTATATAGCACACACGTGGCAACAGTATGACCTTGTAGCGTTCAGGGCTTCTAGGATATTTCTGCGTGGTTCCGTGCAGACTTCAGTGTTAGCAGTATAATAATCATAAGCTGTGGGTATTGTATGCATGTATGTTTGTATATTTGTATGTATGTATGTATGTACTGATGGGTCTGATTAGGGGTTCTTGCATAGACCAGACCCCGTGGAGCAGAACGGAGCACTGAACAATAGGCGTGAGCCCAGAAATTCATTTAAAGATTGTGTACAATAGATAGGCTAACAGGGGTTCTTAAAGCAAAGGTGGTACTGTGCATCTGGTCTGTTCCGTTCCGCATAGATGGAACATGTATCTGTCCATTTCGTGTAAACCGTAATATGTATCTTGTCCATTCTGCATAAACCATAATGTACATCTGGTTCATTCTGCATAGAGAGTACTATGCACCTGGTCCATTGTGCATAGACCGTACTGTGCATCTCTTCCGTTCTGCATAAACTATAATTTGCATCAGGTCCATTTTGCATAAAGAGTAGGATGTATCTGGTCCATTGTGCATAGACCGTACTGTGCATCTGCTCCATTCCGCATAAACCATAATGTGCATCTGGTCCATTCTGCATAGAGAGTAGGATGCATCTGGTCCATTGTGCATAGACCAGACTGTGCATCTGTTCCGTTCCGTTCTGCATAAACCATAATGTGCATCTGGTCCATTCTGCATAGACCGTACTGTGATCTGCTCCGTTCTGCATAAGCCATAATATGCATCTGCTTGCGAGAGGAGGCCTCTTCTTGCCTGGTTAGCCCTCACATTTTGCCTGATGTTGATGTGTTCTAGAAGTTAATAGTGCTCTTTCCTTAAATCTGTGGCGATGCTTGGCACAATTGGATACACTCTTACATATCACTGTAAGACCCCAGTAAATGGGTACCCCAGTACCCCGGGCATGGGATATTAGAGGTACCCAGTACCCAGGGCCTGGGATATTAGAGGTAGCCAGAGGTAGCCAGTACCCAGGGCCTGGGATATTAGAGGTAGCCAGTACCCAGGGCATGGGATATTAGAGGTACCCAGTACCCAGGGCATGGGATATTAGAGGTAGCCAGTACCCAGGGCATGGGATATTAGAGGTAGGTGTAAGAATTTTCCTTCAAAAGTTCATCTTAATTTTCTTTTATTTTCTTCGATGTAATACAACAAATTTAGACACCTTCAGCATAGCCATAATCCAGCCTCTCCACACCTCGTACTCCACGACCGTTTCTCCCCCACCATTCCATCCTTGACACCTTCATTACCTCATCACATTCCACATTGGAATATTGAAAGATGACATTATTAAACAAGGCCCCTGAGGGCAGCAGTACCGACTGTGCCACGCTCTAGGGCCCTGCACCCAGATGCACCCAGCACTGCCAGTGCAAAGTGTCTTGGTGCAAACCGAAAAAGAAAACTCAACATGGCACCCCCTCTGTGTGCCCCGTCCACCATACACTGCATATGACATGGGTAAGTCACCCCTCTGCTAGGCCTTACAGTCCTAAGGCAGGGTGCACCATACTATGTGTGAGGGCATAGCTGCCTGAGCAATATGCCCCTACCGTGCCTTTGCTAGACCTGGGACATAGGGGCTCATTATGAACCCAGCGGTTCAGACCTCTATGCCGGAGGCGGCGGAAAAGACAGCCACCGGCATGGCGGTCTGAACGGCCAGATAATAAACACAGGGAGGGCTGCCTGTGGTGGCCCTCCGCCACCGCCAGGCTACCGCCGACAGATAATGAACCCTGTTTCCCCCAGCCTTTCCCTGGAGGGTTCCCCCGTCAGGGAAAGGCTGGCGGAGGGGTGCTCAGGGGCCCCCCTGGGGCTCCTGCACTGCCCATGCACTTGGCTGTACTGAGTTCTTGTTGTTTCCATGTTGGGTGTACTCTGTTCTGGTCCATTCCGCACAGAGAGTATTTTGCATGTGGTCTGTTCCACATACACCGTACTGTGCATCTGTCTGTCCTGAATAGACTTTACTGTACATCTGGTCCGTTCCACACAAACAGTACTGTGCTCTGGTCTGTTCTGCATAGATCATACTGTGCCTCTGGATCATTCTGCATAGCACGTACTATGCGTATGGCCTGTCCCTTGTAGACTGTACTATGCATCTTGTCTGTCCCTTGTAGACCATACTATACATCTGGTCTGTTCCTTGTAGACCGTACTATGCATCTGGTCTGTTCCTTGTAGACCGTACTATGCATCTGGTCTGTTCCTTGTAGACCGTACTATGCATCTGGTCTGTTCCTTGTAGACCGTACTATGCATCTTGTCTGTTCCTTGTAGACCGCACTATACATCTGGTCTGTTCCTTGTAGACCGTACTAAACATCTGGTCTGTTCCTTGTAGACCGTACTATGCATCTTGTCTGTTCCTTGTAGACCGTACTATACATCTGGTCTGTTCCTTGTAGACCGTACTATGCATCTGGTCTGTTCCTTGTAGACCGTACTATGAATCTTGTCTGTTCCTTGTAGACCGTACTATACATCTGGTCTGTTCCTTGTAGACCGTACTATGCATCTTGTCTGTCCCTTGTAGACTGTACTATGCATCTGGTCTGTTCCTTGTAGACCGTACTATGCATCTGGTCTGTTCCTTGTAGACCGTACTATGCATCTTGTCTGTTCCTTGTAGACCGTACTATACATCTGGTCTGTTCCTTGTAGACCGTACTATGCATCTTGTCTGTCCCTTGTAGACCGTACTATGCATCTGGTCTGTTCCTTGTAGACCGTACTGTGCATCTGTCTGTCCTGAATAGACTGTACTGTACATCTGGTCCGTTCCACATAAACAGTACTGTTCTCTGGTCTGTTCTGCATAAAGCATACTCTGCATCTGTTCATTGTGTCTAGATCGTACTTTGCAATCGGTCCATTCACATAAACCGTAGTGTGCATCTGGTCTGTTCTGCATAGATCATACTGTGCATCTGGTCTGTTCTGCATAGCACGTACTATGCCTATGGCCTGTCCCTTGTAGACCGTATTATGCATCTGGTCTGTCTCTTGAGGACCATACTGTGCATCTGGTCTGTTCTGCATAGCACGTACTATGCCTATGGCCTGTCCCTTGTAGACCGTATTATGCATCTGGTCTGTCTCTTGAGGACCATACTGTGCATCAGGTCTGTTCCACATAAACCGTACTGTGCATCTGGTCTTCCCTGCATAGATCGTATTGTGCCACTGGTCCATTCTGCATAGACCATACTATGCATCTGGTTTGTCCCTTGTAGACCATACTATGTATGTCGCCTGTCCCTTGTAGATCATACTATGTATCTGGTCTGTCCATTGTAGATCGTACTATGCATCTGGTCTGTTCCTTGTACACCGTACTATGTATGTCGTCTGTCCCTTGTAGATCATACTATGTATGTGGTCTGTCCATTGTAGATCGTACTATGCATCTGGTCTGTTACTTGTAGACGTACTATGCATCTGGTCTGCTCCACAAAAACCGTACTGTGATCTAAACCACTCCGTATTGAGCCTACTCTGCATCTGGTCTGTGCCCCATAAACTGTAAGCAGTCTGGTCCATTCCGTATAGAACAGCATTACAAAATAAAATGATGGACGGAGTGTTGAGACTTTTCAAACACTCACCCCCAGTCACAGATTCGGGTTTAATCCATCGTTATTTTGCTCCCCACGTCACCCCAGTTCAGACCCAGCCATATGCAGATCAGTCTTGACCCTGCTCCCCATGGGAGCAGTCCAGCTTGAGCTGCCAAGCCAGGTCTTCCCTGGACAGGATTCAAGCATCCGGGGACCGGTTTCAGGGTATCACCCTTCATCGGCCAGGCTAGGTTGAATCCAGTGGCACAGACAGCAAGGAACCCACGTCTGGGCATACCCCTGCCACTTAGGGCTCACAAGGCATCATCACAAAATTCCATATAGAGCCTACTTTGCATTTGGTCTGTGTCATATACACTGTACTGTGCTCTGGTCTACCCTGTAAAGAGACTAGTGTGCATCTGGTCTGTTCTGGACACACAGCACTGTGCATTAGGTTCATTCCGCAAGAGTCCACTGTGCATCTGGTCTGTGCCACATAAACTGTTCTATGCATCTGGTCCATTCCGCATAGAGCCTACTGTGCATCTGGTCTGTGCAGCATAAACTGTTCTATGCTCTGGTCCATTCTGCATAGAGTCCGCTGTGCGTCTGGTCTGTGCCACATAAACTGTTCTGTGCATCTGGTCCATTCCGCATAGAACCTACTGTGCATCTGGTCTGTGCAGCATAAACTGTTCTGTGCTCTGGTCCATTCTGCATTGAGTTCACTGTGCGTCTGGTCTGTGCCACATAAACTGTTCTGTGCATCTGGCCCATTCCGCATACAGCCTGCTGTGCATCTGGTCTGCTCTGCATAAACTGTTCTGTACTCTGGTCCATTCCACATAGAGTCCACTGTGAATCTGGTCCATTCCACATAGAGTCCACTGTGTATCTGGTCCATTCCGCATAGAGTCCACTGTGCATCTGGTCCACCCTGACTAGAGAGCACTATACTCTTGACTCAATGCTGGTTGCACTATGCTTTGGGCGATGTTTCACTGTGACTAAGGCATTACGTGGTAGAGTGCTTTCATTTACAGGCATCGTTTGTCCCATTGCAATCGAGACTACATTTGCTCAAACGCACCGTTTTGTTGGTGAAACTGTATCACACACAAACCATAATATGTAGAAATCAGGTAGCCATGAATATTTGTCATTTGTGCATCACTGAGTCAAGTGTCTTGATTTGTTTTTTGTTTCGATCCAATTAAAATCTTTGCTTCCATCACACTTCAGAATTACAAACAATTGTGCTTCATTTTGCTTTTGCAAATGCTGAGTGTACACAGTTCACTCACACAAATTTACGTTTCATTGTGTGTTGCAAAAAGGACATCCGCAGCCTTTCCTCTCACACTCCCTGTACCCCCCCCAGCAGGATTGTCACACAATTCACTTTGCTTTTCTTTCTCTGACTTCATGGTGAGAGGAGCTTGTGTAAATCAATCCCCATGTTAAATAAATGAGCAGGAATTTGTCAGAAGAAATAGCTTGACCTTTGACATCTTTCTTAGAAGTGTAGCACACGTGACTAGATAAAAACAGAATTTAAAGGCATCACTGCATTAGATTATGGATTATTTGTGGTGCGTGTATTTTTTTATGTAACTTCTCCTCTGGTCAGATGTATAAGGTTTACTTTCATGTTCCCCTGTGGTTGCACTTGTGTATTTGTGGGAAATGACTGAAATCTTGAGTGACGCAGTCCCCAGAAAACAGTCAATAAGGAGACTTTTAACTTTACTTAGTGCTTGTCTCAGGTCGATCTCTCCCGTGCTGCGTCGCTCTTTCGCCTGTCTTCTCCTTGCTTTTCCCTCATTTTTACTGCTGTCTCCTTGCTTTTCCCTTGATGCTCCTGCATGCCACCTCCCACCCAGCCCCGCTCACCGCCTCCCAGGGCGCTCCCTCCGCCCAGGACCTACTTAAGGAAGGCCGCAGCGCGACCCCATAGAGCAAGCCCCAGCTCTCACCTTGCTGCTGTATCACTCCCTCAGCGCCTTGAGACCCTCGCAGGTGATTTGGAGCACTTTATAAATCCCTGACTGATTGATTTCCCCTGGAGATTGGGCAGCCGACTAGTAGCACAGAATTCAAGGGAAATCAATTGTTGCCTTAATGTCGATTCCATTGGAATGAGATGCTACAAACCCCGCAGGTGTCCTTTGTCAAATAGGACGAGTCAAGTGGAGAGGAGTGAATCATCAGAAGACATTCGCGGGGGGGATTACTAGTGGTAGGTTCGGTCAGGAGTAGGGAACGTTGTGTAAATGAATGAACATGTAGAACAAAGCAAAAACAGAGACTGAGGGAGAAATTTATCAAAGGTTTTGCATCCCCCTTGCGTCCTGCAAAGAGATGGAGGGCGATGCAAAACCTAGATGAGATGTATCAAGCCACGCAAAGACACCTTGCGTGGCCCTTCATACTTGATAAATCTGGAGTAACGCAAGGCAGCGTAAATCACTGCCTTGCGTTACTCTCCCCAGGGAGGCGTTCCATGGGTGGAGCCCAGTGGTTCGCATGCACCGACCCATGCATTGTGGCACATTCTCAGATTTATCATCGGTGAAAGAGCTGGGAATTTGTCAAAATGCCGCACCTTCCCAGCGGAGGCATAACAAGGAGAAATATATTTCGTTGTCCTCATTTTTCCACTTTCTTTCTGTGCTGCATTCTGCAGCACGCATATTTAGAGGAAAAATCCTCAAAGGAGTGTCCCTTCCTGCAGAAAACAATCCTGCTTGTAACACAGGACCCCTTGCAGCATGGCACACGGGCTCCTGCATCGGTGCTGGGCAGCACATGGACCGCTAGCGCAGGGGACCGCAGGAAAGTGCCATCTCTTGAAAGTTGCTGCGCATTCCTGCCCTCTCCCTTTAATGCAGCTGAGCAAGCTGTCTGGCTGTGTTGCGTGAAAGAATGATAAATACGGCCCTGAGCGAGGCGGTGTGTAGTGAAGCTATCGTTGCAGGGTGCTATACATCAGAAACCGGTTAAAGTTACTTTGAAAGAGAATGTAAAATGTGACTCTTTCAAAACTTCAGAGTTTCATATAAGGACATGTGTGTGACACACAACTCCTTCAAAAGCACACAGTTTTAAATAAGGACATGCATGTGAAATACGACTCCTTCAAAAGTACACAGTTTTATGTAAGGACATGTGTGTGAAACATGACTCTTTCAAAAGTACACAATTTTATATAGGGATGTATGTGTGACATATGACCCATTCAAAAGGACACAGTTTTATATAAGGACATGTTTGTGATACACAACTCTTTCAAGAACACACAGTTTTATATAAGGACAAGTGTGTGAAATACAACTCTTTGAAAAGTACCCAGTTTTAAAGAAGGACATGTGTGTGAAACATGACTCTTTCAAACACACAATTTTATATAGGGATGTATGTGTGACATATGACCCATTCAAAAGTACCCAGTTTTAAAGAAGGACATGTGTGTGAAACACAACTCTTTCGAGAACACACAGTTTTATATAAGGACAAGTGTGTGAAATACGACTCTTTCAAAAGCACACAGTTTTTGTAGGAGCTGACCTGGTGTGTTGGGGGTACCTATGGTAGTTACACCTTATACCAGCTCCAGGTATCCCCTATTAGTGAAGTGCAGGCGGTGTCTAGAAGCCAGGCTCTCTAGAGGTAGCTGTGGACGAGCAGCCCAGGCCTAACTAGGAGAAATGCAAAGCTCATGCAAAACCACTGTAGTCACACAGTACTGATGCATAAGAAAGACAAATATTCAGAGTTACTAAAAATAAAGGTACATTGTTTTAGTGACACAAATGCCAAAAATACCATAAAGACTATACTCCATTAGGAGGTAAGTAATACACTAATTATATACACTAATATGCAGAAATAGGCATAAAACAGTGAAAATCACAATAGCTAGAAATGAGCCTAGAGGGAACACAAACCACATACTAAGAAAGTGGAATGTGAAAGTCGGGTTCCAACCTAGGCAAGTGTAGTGTGTAGAGGGGCGCTGGGAGTGTTAGAAAACACCAAAGGTAAGTAATAGAACCCACCCCAGAGCCCAGGAAAGGAGTAAATCACAGTAACTTTTGGAGAACACACAAGAACACGAGAAAGAAGATTATGCAAGAACCAGAAGAGACTGCAAGACACCAACAGTGGATTCCCCGATCTGAGGACCTGTGGAAGAAGGGGACCAAGTCCAAGAAGCACAGCAGAGTCCAGGGAGAACAGGAGCCCCTGCTAACCCGGATGAAGGTGCACAAGAAGAACCACAGATGAAGAACAACAGTCAGTACTGCACCCAAGAAGAGGAATGCAGGTTCCTGCTTGGTGCAGATGATGTCCCACGCCGGATGGAAGATGGCAGTCTGGCTTGCATCGCTGGATTCTCCAACCAAACCTTGGCACATGCAAACCTCTCGATTAGCAGAAAATGGCACTGACCAGGACCTGGAGGGACCTGGTGGACTCTACCCAGGAAGCTGTGCATCGCAGGATAGAGTGCTAGAGGCCAGAGCTGCATGGTGCATGAAGAACGTCATGGAAAGATGCCAACATGCCTTGGCAATTGCAAAACATGCAGTGCAAAGAGGTACTGTCTTGCGTGGGGAGGCAAGCTCTTACCTCCACCAAAGTTAGACAGTAGGGCGTCAGGACCATCTGGACCACTTTCGTCTACCACCCCTGATGTAGGATCCATGCCACTTGTCAGAAGAGGGGATCCATGTAGCTGGTCGTCGATGCAGAGAGGTGCCTGCTGAAGCAGGGGAGTGACTCCTTCACTCCAAGGAGATCTCTTCGTTCTTTTGGTGCAGGCTGAAGACAGGCTGACCTCGGAGGATGCATGATCGGGAAACAGTAGCAGTTGCTGGAAGAAGCTGAAGATACAATGTTGCAGAAGTTGTCTTGGCTTTTTTGTTGCAGTTTGTAGAGTTCCTGGAGGGTCCAGATGCAGTTTCTTTGGTAATAAAGCGAAGTAAAGGATGCAGAGGATTCCTGCTGGAGTCTTGCAATCTGAATCTGAAGAACCACCCAAGAGAGAGACCCTAAATAGCCCTGAAAAGGGGATTGGTCAGCTAAACAGGTAAGGACCTATCAGAGGAGGGCTCTGACATCCTCTAAGGAGCCCCCAGAGTGCATGGAATCATACAACCAATGCTTGCAAAAGCCTTGGGGTATGATTCCAACATGTTTGATACCAAACATGCCTATGTTCAGAGTTACCAATATGTAACTGGACATAGATAGTGACCTATGTCCAGTACACATGTAAAATGGTGTCCCCACACTCATGAAGTCCGGGAAAACGGTCCTGGAGGTCGTGGGGGCACGTCTGCTAGTGCAGGGGTGCCCTCACACACAGGTACTCTGCACCCTGCCCTCAGAGCTGGAGGGCCTGCTATAGGGGTGACTTATAAGTGACCTGGTGCAGTGTAAATGGCAGTGAAAGGGTGCATGCACCTTTTCACAAAGTCTGCAATGACAGTCCTGCAGAAGCCTTTGCATGGGCTCCCTATGGGTGGCAAAAGAAATGCTGCAGCTCATAGGGATCCCCTGGAACCCAATGCCCTGGGTACCTAGGGACCATATACCAGGGACTTATAAGGGGGCACCAGTATGCCAATTGTGGGTGAAATACTGGGTAAGCAGTATGCAACAATCATAATTTAAGGGAGAGAGCATAACTACTGGGGTTCTGGTTAACACACTGACAAACAGGCCAAAAGTGGGGGTAACCAAGCTAGAAAGAGGCTACTTCAATACACACACACATTAGCACACACATCCTGTAGGCTACTGAACATCCCAGTCACACTATCAGCAAGTACTCAAGTGCGCTTGCCCAGCACGTACAAGTATGAGTGATGCATGTGGGATCTGACACTATCTGGGTCTACAGACATGACCCTGTCCTACTATCTACCAATGAAGTACGAATGCAATAAAGGCACTAATACAATCCCGATTCACAGACTCGTGTAAGTCCCTAGTAGATTACAGGGCAGGGGAGTGTGGACATACATTTGGAAACCTACACTTGAGTGTGCGCTGCTGCGTAGCCTGCCATCCCTCTCTGACGGCAGCCCTGCTATGCAGACTGTTTGCTAAAAGGGAAGTCTGTGCAAAGCTACATGTGGAGGAATTGTACTGTCAACGTGTGTGTGCAGAGAACATTGTCACAACATGCCCGTAACTTGGAGCATGGACCAATGCAAAGATGCATCGCTGGGCCTGGTGCTTGGGAAAAACACCTCTAAACATTTAGAGACAGTAGATATGTATCTGCAGAGGGGAACGTGTTATCCACTGATGTGACCTAAGATATTGCTCCGAAGGAGCGAACGCTATGACCCATGAAAAGATTCTGAAGATTGTTGAAGTGATATCCCTAAACATACCACTGTAGTGGGCAGAACAAATCACACATGAAGAACACATACCACTCACATACATGTCACACAAAACACATCCATGACATGTCTGTCCAGCAAATCCCCACACTTGCCTGCACGGGGAACTGTAAGTTACCCATGTTGCATGACAGCCTGATGCCGGTCCCTTGGGACACACCAAAGACAGTCACACAGATGGACTGTCATATGGGTGGGTTAGCTGACTACAATCCAGGGAACGTCAACAGCATCCCAGGGTGCACACTTAGCAAGGGTATCATCTGCATGGACATGTCGAGCACATGGGGCACCTATCCTAAGCTGTGTGGCTACACAAACTGATGAAATGAGCCATCTCCGTAGTGTAATCCCACTAATGCATGTGCCCTCACACACGTACACTCACAGTACACACATTGCACACATTGGAAGACAGAAAGGTGGTAAATAGAATTATACACATGCACCAATGCAATCCACATCACTCCCCCATGCGTCCCACAAAACAACATACAGTAAGACACTTTTTAACTACTTACATAAAAAAAGACTCTTGCAGTCATTTTCCAGCCATCGCATATTTCAAAAAATGATGCTTCGTACCCACGCATCAAAATTTCAACAGTGTGCCTTGTCAGCCGTCCATGAAAAATATATGCATGGCCTTCATGCGTCAAAAAAACGGATGCATTGCCTCTAAACATGACGCAACCACTCAGGAAGTGATGCAATTGTACATCCTTGCTGCAATCCAGCAAGTGTGAAATTAGCTTCACTTTCCCTCCCATTCACAGTCTTTTAGTCTGTGCTTGGGAGAGGCTGTGTGGTGCTGGTGTGAGGAGTAGTTTGAGCGTGTCTTTTGTGCTGTCTGCTGTCTGTGTTGTATCCCTAAAGTCTTTTTTGGCGTGTTTTTTTATATTGTGCTGTTTTTAGCTGGGTGTTGGTCTCTGGGGTAGTTGAGTTTGTTGGGGGTGGTTGGGGGTATTTTGGGTCTTTTTATTAGGGGTACCGTGGCTTTTGGTTTGGACATGTCGGAGAAGGGAAGGGCCAGTCAGAAGACTGCAGATGAGTTGGGGGGATTCATGTGGCTTGTCACCCACTATGTCCCCAATATGGTGGTCATGGCGGAAAGTGATCATAGGGTACAAGAGTAATAAGCCTGAGGCCTGCAAGCTGCGGTGGGGGAGGGTCATCTAACACCTCACAGGCTTCGTGGACGTACGGCGCACGGACCACCATCTAAAACATTGTTGGGCAGACCTCATTGCCAGGGACCAGGACCTCCTGGACCACCGGTAAATCAGGGTTGGCGGAACTGTGTGTAATAAAACAATATATGTAGCTGATTTTTTTGCATGCACATTTACATGTCTGTTGGCCAGAGGGCTTCCTTTACCAAGTTATGACACAGGGCAGGGTTGCAAGTACACTTGGCCCTGCGCCAACCACCATCCATGACAAGGGCCGAAATGCACCTTCAACCTGACAAAAAGGCATATTCATGTCTTTCTCCCCTGTGCTTTGCCCCAAAATTTGGATTTTTGATGGGCACCAATGCCAACACACATGCCTCGTGGTGCAAGGGTACCTGGTTGCCAGGGACAGGTGTCCATATCCATCAAGGGTCTGACTACTGTTGTATGTTGCTTAGTAATGTACATGTGATGATAACAGTGATACAGGAGTACAGGGAGTCATGGATGTGTGTGTTATGTGGGTCATGTATGTGCAGAGTGCCACCACAATTTGCTATGCTTGAAAAAAGTGTCAGTAGAAATTCCTTTGCAAAACATGAACAATGTAACAGAGACATCTACGTATGGTTCCAGCACATATGTGTTGTTACAACACTGGCATGATCTTAAGCACAGAGCACAGGAGCAACTATCCATGTGCCACAGACTGAAGCTACCGGGTGGTTTTGGGCTGAAAGGTGTTCCTTCCACACCTTCATGCTCTGGTGTGTGCTGTGCCTCCTGTGCCATGGGTGGTGCTGGTCTTGAAGTGGAGGGGGGCACACACACATCAGGGGCTGGAGATGTGGATTCCAGGGTCCCGGCAGCTGTCATCTGTGGAAAGATGAACGGCATGACTGCAGCAAAGAGGGACTGCAGAGGCCGCAACACAGCAGCAACATCACAGTGCCTGCCAGCCAGGTTGTCAATGAGGGAGTCCTGCTTCCATTCCATGGACTCCCGACAATTTGGATAGCCCCCAGCCTGTGGCAAACTCGCTGGTGCCACTTTGGCAGGGCATTTTTTCATGCCTCTGCCTCATGACACCAGCAATGTCATCCAGAGACTGCTGGAGTCCACGAAACAGAGAGTAAGAGCCCCTGATGGCAGCAGAGTTCTCCTTATTCAGACTGAGGCACCTCTGGACTCCCACTAGGCTGCCCGCCATGGTCTCCATCCCTACCCGCACCTGCTGTGCCAGCTCCCGCTGGAGTCCTACCTCTGTAGTTTGGAAAATGATGTCTGGGTCCTGGGAGTCCAGGGCTCGTAGTGAGCTGACAGGTGGTGTGTGTTAGATGTTGGGTGGATCATCTGAATATCTTGCAATGCTGTGTGTCCTCCCTGCGACCGGAGATGGTTTCTGGATGGCGCCCAGGATCTGCTGGAGAGTGTCGGAATCAATGGTTTCCAGCTGGTCATCCACATCATCGGAGAAGTCCAGGACATGCAGCTGGCTGTGAGGTATGGCATCATCCTCTGCAAAGAGATGGAGATATGTCAATGTTGATCTGTACTAGCTGTTCACATGAGTCATCAGGTTGTCAATCATGGTGCCTTATTTACATGGCACAGAGCCACGCATCAATGCCCTCATTTAGAAGCCCCTAGCGTCAAAGTGTCATTTTTGGGGACGCTCGGTTGGCTCATTAAGCCAGTCCACACTTACAAGTGCCATCTTGCGTGGCTTTACATGGGCTTCTGCATAGGGATCCCTTTCACGCATTACACTGCGTGACAGTTGCATGCCATGGGTATTGCTTGGAGTGTTCCCATGCAACAACCATGGGAGCGTACAGAATCTGTTGCATTGCTAGATCTGCAGTTTTGGGTATGTGTCAGATTCCTCTGCCAGGGCACATGTGCTGCAAGAGTGATGCAAGGGAAAGGACTGTCCACATTTCTCCTCCTGGTCCCCTCTTGCTATTTGTGACGTTTACTGCAGCAAACATAGTAAGATGCAACCACCTCTCGTATTTTTGTTTTGTGCATGAAGGAGTCCCTTTCTGCACAACAGAACACATCCCCACGACGCAGGCCTCCTTGCAGCATGGGTCAAGGGTGCCTGCATTGCAGGACTGAGTGATTTTGTGCAGTAAGGGACACATGCACCAGAGGTGTTTGCATCTTGCTATGGGTGGTGCTGGGTGCAGCAAACATAGCAAGAGGTGACGAGGACGATGCATGTGGACATTTCTCCCGCTTGCATCACTCTGACAGCACATGTGGAGTGGCATAAGGACGGGGCATATTCCCAAACTTGTCAGTGTGGGAGTGCGTCAGGTCGCAACGCACCTCAGGGGTGGGATTGTAGTGGTGCTACAGATGACTAACATTCTTGTGGGCCTATTTTTGCATGTTTCATTGTATGTTGCAATCAACAACAGACATCGGAAGTGGCAGACAGCATTCCTGGTTGCTGATATTGAAGCATGTGTCCCTTCCTGCACATGTGCAATCAGACCTGCAACACAGGCATCCCTCTGCCATGCCCAAAGTGTGCCCGTGTTGGTGTTAGGCCGCAGGCTGTGCCCCATCACCAAGGGTAGTACAGGGATGCAGCACAGCAAGCTGGGCCTTTCATGCACGGGTAACATTTCCCAGACACTGACAGCACAGTGCCTCACCAGCGCCTACTTCTTACATTACACTCCGGTGGTGCAGTGTGTCAGCCCGTATGTGCAAGGCCAAGGAAAGGTACCTTGCATGCCTTATTAGGGCCTGATACTTATGTGTCCCTTTCACACCTGACACTGCATGTAGGTGGCACGCCATGTGTGTTGCTGGGGGTTTTCCCGCACAACACACATGTAACCCACCCAACTTCTCATGCCTTCCCAGATTTTCACATCTGGGAATACCTCAGTTTCGCACGCCACTTCAGGGGTGGCGTAGAAGTGACAAGAGGGGGAGTGACATCTTTGTCCTGGGAATTTCATGTTTCTATGTGTGCTGCATTATGGACCACACATATTAAGATGAAAACACCACTTGTGCCTCATGTTATGCAGGAAGGTGTCCCTTTGTGCACAACAGCACTCATCCCCACAACACAGGCACCCTTGCAGCACAGTGTAGGTGGGCTCCATGGTAGCCAATTGTGTACCAGCACAGATGGTATGACAGAAATGCCCTATATGTTGTGTGTATGTTACATTTGTGGCCTTTGCCAATGGTGCCGGGAGGTGTATCCCAGCCCTTGCTGCCCCACCCTGCACAACAGGGCTGCACATGATGCCCAATGAGGGTTAAACAGGGCCAGATGCTTCCGTTGCTACAGTGAAGGGAGTGGTGTGAGGGTTGTGAATGGTCTGTGCATATAGTGGGGGGGGTCAGTGCACATTACATGTGTTTGGTGTTTCACCATTATTGTGTCCCCATGGAACTCTTTCACAATCATACGGTGCCTTCTATGTGCCTCCTGCTTCTGCCCCCGCTGCAACTTACCGCATGTTTGTTGTTGCTCCTCGTGTGGGACAGTGTCCTGTCCCTGGACTCCAGTCACCAACTCCTCCGGGACGACGGCTTCCGCCATCTCCTCCAGCTCATCCAGCTGCTCCTGGGGTGCGGGGCGTCCACCCCCGGCCTGCAGTGCTGCCTTCCGGGTCCTGGCCAGTTTCTCCTCAGTTCTGCGCTTCCACTCGTGCCAGCGCTGCTTGCAGTTGGTGACAGTCCTCTCCACCTCTGCCACGCTGTTGACTTTATCTACCATTGACTGCCATATGGCCTCCTTCCTATTGGCACTTTAGAGGTGATGAAGAGCTGGTGTTGGTGCTCCGCCACCTCTGGATCAGGATCTGATTCTCCTCTCACTGAAGTGAGACTTCCTCTTCCTTCTCCCCTTCTCCTGTGCATCTGTCTGTCCATCCAGACGCGCACCGGGCTCATTGGGGTCTCTCCTGTCTTGCAATCTCCATTATATCACCTCGTAGCTTCGGGTTGTTGTTTTGGCTGGGTGTTTTTTTAGACGCTTTTAAGCCCAAAAGTGACACTTGCATGACTTGTGTGAAAATACGCGTCGCTAGTTTGGCTAGCGCCAATCTTGCGGCAGTCGCATAATTGTTTTTAGATAAGTCGCAAAGGCCTGCATCATTTTTTTGATGCATGCCTTCTCTTACCGCCATGGTGCGCCATTTTGTAAATATGGCGCACACCTGGCGGTAGGAAATGTCTTAGTGCATTGTTAACAATTTCTAGTAAATCTGGCCCTGAGTTTCATCAAAGGACGTATGTGTGAAGTGCGACTCTTTCAGAAGTGCAGTGGTTTACACAAGGGCTGGGGGGTGAAACATGACTGTTTAACAAGTGCAGTGTTTTACATCATGGCAGGGGACTGAGATAGGACTCTTTCACAAGTGTGGTGCTTTACACAAAGGCTTGGGTTGAGATAGGACTGTTTCACAAGTGCAGTGTTTTACACAAGGGCTGGGGTGAGATTGGACTGTTTCACAAGTGCAGTGTTTTACACAAGGGCTGGGGGTGAGATTGGACTCTTTCACAAGTGCAGTGTTTTACACGAGGGCTGGGGGTGAGATTGGACTGTTTCACAAGTGCAGTGTTTTACACAAGGGCTGGGGGGTGAGACGGGAATCTTTCACAAGTGCATTGTTTTACACAAAGACTGGTGGGTGAGACCGGACTCTTTCACAAGTGCAGTGTTTTACACAAGGGCTGGGGGCGAGCTTGGACTGTTTCACAAGTGCAGTGTTTTACACAAGGGCTGGGGGTGAGCTTGGACTGTTTCACAAGTGCAGTGTTTTACACAAGGGCTGGGGGTGAGCTTGGACTGTTTCATAAGTGCAGTGTTTTACACAAAGACTGGAGGGTGAGACAGGACTCTTTCATAAGTGCAGTGTTTTACACAATGGTTGGTGTGAGATAGGACTCTTTCACAAGTGCAGTGTTTTACACAAGGGCTGGGGGTGAGATGGGACTCTTTCACAAGTGCAGTGTTTTACACAAGGACTGGGGGTGAGACAGGACTCTTTCACAAGTGCAGTCTTTTACACAAGGGCTGGAGGGTGGGATAGGGCTTTTTCACAAGTACAGAGTTTTACAAAAGGACTGTGGGGTGAGATAGGCCTCTTTCACAAGTGCTGTGTTTTACACAAGGGCTGGGGGGGGAGATAGGATTCTTTCACAAGTGCAGTGTTTTACATCAGGGTTATGGGGTGAGATAGGACTCTTTCACAAGTGCAGTATTTTACATCAGGACTGGGGGATGAGTTAGGATTCTTTCACAAGAGCAGTGTTTTACACAAGGGCTGACGGGTGTGATAGGACTCTTTCACAAGTGCAGTGTTTTACACAGGGGCTGGGGGTGAGCTAGAATTCTTTCACAAGTGCAGTGTTTTACAGAAGGGTAGGGGATGAGATAGGACTCTTTCTCACGTGAAGTCTTTTACAAAAGGGCAGGGGTGAGACAGGACTCTTTCACAAGGGCTGGGGGGTGAGATAGGACTCTTTCACACATGAAGGGCCATATGTACGAACACATTTTCCCATTGACACAGAATGGGAAAAACCCTTTGCTACATCTGGCCCGAAGTCTTTTACAAAAGGGCGGGGGTGATACAGGACTCTTTCACAAGTGCAGTGTTTTACAAAAGGGCTGGGGGTGAGATAGGACTCTTTCACAAGTGCAGTGTTTTACACCAGGACTGGGGGTGAGATAAGACTCTTTCACAAGTTGTGAGAAAGTAGCCACTTTCTAGCCTTATTACCCCCACTGTTGGCCTGTTTGTGAGTGTATGTCAGGGTGTTTTCACTGTCTCACTGGGATCCTGCTAGCCAGGGCCCAGTGCTCATAGTGAAAACCCTATGTTTTCAGTATGTTTGTTATGTGTCACTAGGACCCTGCTAGCCAGGACCCCAGTGCTCATAAGTTTGTGGCCTATATGTATGTGTTCCCTGTGTGATGCCTAACTGTCTCACTGAGGCTCTGCTAACCAGAACCTCAGTGGTTATGCTCTCTCTGTACAAATTGTCACTAACAGGCTAGTGACCAATTTCACCAATTTACATTGGCATACTGGAACACCCTTATAATTCCCTAGTATATGGTACTGAGGTACCCAGGGTATTGGGGTTCCAGGAGATCCCTATGGGCTGCAGCATTTCTTGTGCCACCCATAGGGAGCTCTGACAATTCTTACACAGGCCTGCCACTGCAGCCTGAGTGAAATAACGTCCACGTTATTTCACAGCCATTTACCACTGCACTTAAGTAACTTATAAGTCCCCTATATGTCTAATCTTTACCTGGTAAAGGTTGGGTGCTAAGTTACTTAGTGTGTGGGCACCCTGGCACTAGCCAAGGTGCCCCCACATTGTTCAGGGCAAATTCCCCGGACTTTGTGAGTGCGGGGACACCATTACACACGTGCACTACACATAGGTCACTACCTATGTGTAGCTTCACAATGGTAACTCCGAACATGGCCATGTAACATGTCTAAGATCATGGAATTGCCCCCCCCCCAATGCCATCCTGGTATTGGGGAGACAATCCCATGATTCCCCGAGTCTCTAGCACAGACCCGGGTACTGCCAAACTGCCTTTTCAGGGGTTTCACTGCAGCTGCTGCCAACCCCTCAGACAGGTTTCTGCCCTCCTGGGGTCCAGCCAGGCTTGGCCCAGGAAGGCAGAACAAAGGACTTCCTCAGAGAGAGGGTGTTACACCCTCTCCCTTTTGAAAAAGGTGTTAAGGCAGGGGAGGAGTAGCCTCCCCCAGCCTCTGGAAATGCTTTCATGGGCACACATGGTGCCCATTTCTGCATAAGCCAGTCTACACCGGTTCAGGGATCCCCCAGCCATGCTCTGGCGCGAAACTGGACAAAGGAAAGGGGAGTGACCACTCCCCTGACCTGCACCTCCCCTGGGAGGTGCCCAGAGCTCCTCCAGTGTGCTCCAGACCTCTGCCATCTTGGAAACAGAGGTGCTGCTGGCACACTGGACTGCTCTGAGTGGCCAGGGCCAGCAGGTGACGTCAGAGACTCCTTCTGATAGGCTCCTCCAGGTGTTGCTAGCCTATCCTCTCTCCTAAGTAGCCAAACCTCCTTTTCTGGCTATTTAGGGTCTCTGCTTTGGGGAATTCTTTAGATAACGAATGCAAGAGCTCATCAGAGTTCCTCTGCATCTCTGTCTTCACCTTCTGCCAAGGAATCGACTGCTGACCGCGCTGGAAGCCTGCAACACTGCAACAAAGTAGCAAAGACGACTACTGCGACCTTGTAACGCTGATCCTGCCGCCTTCTTGACTGTTTTCCTGGTGGTGCATGCTGTGGGGGTAGTTTGCCTCATCTCTGCACTAGAAGCTCTGAAGAAATCTCCCGTGGTCGACGGAATCTTCCCTCTGCAACCGCAGGCACCAAAGAACTGCATCACCGGTCTTCTGGGTCCCCTCGCAGCACGACGAGCGTGGTCCCTGGAACTCAGCAACTCTGTCCAAGTGACTCCCACAGTCCAGTGACTCTTCAGTCCAAGTTTGGTGGAGGTAAGTCCTTGCCTCCCCACGCTAGACTGCATTGCTGGGAACCGCGTGTTTTGCAGCTACTCTGGCTCGTGTGCACTCACCGAGGATTTCCTTTGTGCACAGCCAAGCCTGGGTCCCCGGCTTCGGGTGAGCTCCGGTTCACTCCACTTCATAGTGCCTGTTCTGGCACTTCTGCGGGTGCTGCTTGCTTCTGAGTGGGCTCCTTCTCTTGCTGGGCGCCCCCTCTGTCTCCTCATGCAATTGGCGACATCCTGGTCCCTCCTGGGCCACCGCAGCATCCAAAAACCCCAACCGCAACCCTTGCAGATAGCAAGGCTTGTTTGCGGTCTTTCTGCACGAAACTACTTCTGCACGACTCTTCACAACGTGGGACATCCATCCTCCAAAGGGGAAGTTTCTAGCCCTTGTCGTTCCTGCAGAATCCTCAACTTCTACCATCCGGTGGCAGCTTCTTTGCACCCACAGCTGGCATTTCCTGGGCATCTGCCCACTCCCGACTTGATCGTGACTCTTGGACTTGGTCCCCTTGTTCCACAGGTACTCTCGTCTGGAAATCCATCGTTGTTGCATTGCTGGTGTTGGTCTTTCCTGCAGAATTCCCCTATCACGACTTCTGTGCTCTTTGGGGAACTTATGTGCACTTTGCACCCACTTTTCAGGGTCTTGGGGTGGGCTATTTTTCTAACCCTCACTGTTTTCTTACAGTCCCAGCGACCCTCTACAATGTCACATAGGTTTGGGGTCCATTCGTGGTTCGCATTCCACTTCTAGAGTATATGGTTTGTGTTGCCCCTATCCCTATGTGCCCCCATTGCATTCTATTGTGACTATACATTGTTTGCACTGTTTTCTATTGCTATTACTGCATATTTTGGTATTGTGTACATATATCTTGTGTATATTTGCTATCCTCATACTGAGGGTACTCACTGAGATACTTTGGCATATTGTCATAAAAATAAAGTACCTTTATTTTTAGGTATATCTGTGTATTGTGTTTTCTTATGATATTGTGCATGTGACACCAGTGGTATAGTAGGAGCTTCACTCGTCTCCTAGTTCAGCCTAAGCTGCTCTGCTATAGCTACCTTTTCTATCAGCCTAAGCTGCTAGACACCCCTCTACACTAATAAGGGATACCTGGGACTGGTGCAAGGTGTAAGTACCCCTTGGTACTCACTACAAGCCAGTCCAGCCTCCTACACAAGTGCAGTGTTTTACTGAAGGGCTGGGGGTGAGATAGGACTCTTTCACGAGTGCAGTGTTTTACACCAGGACTGGGGGGTGGGATAAAACTCTTTCACCAGTGCAGATTTTTACACAAGGGCTGGGGGTGAGATAGACTCTTTGACTCTTTCACAAGTGCAGTGGTTTATATAAGGACTGGGGGTGAGATAGAACTCTTTCACATGTGCAGAGTTTCATACATGGATTGGGGTGTAAGATAGGATTCTTTCACAAGTGCAGTGTTTTACACAAGGGTTTGGGGTGAGATAGGACTCTTTCCCACATGAAGTCTTTTACAAAAGGGCGGGGTGAGACAGGACTCTTTCACAAGTGCAGTGTTTTACACCAGGACTGGGGGTGAGATAGGACTCTTTCACAAGTTCAGTGTTTTACATCAGGACTGAGGTGTGAGATAGGATTCTTTCACAAGTGCAGTGTTTTACACAAGGGTTTGGGGTGAGATAGGACTCTTTCCCACATGAAGTCTTTTACAAAAGGGCGGGGGTGAGACAGGACTCTTTCACAAGTTCAGTGTTTTACACCAGGACTGGGGGTGAGATAAGACTCTTTCACAAGTGCAGTGTTTTACACCAGGACTGGGGGGTGAGACAGTACTCTTTCACAAGGACTAGGGGGTGAGATAGGACTCTTTCACAGGTGCAGTGTTTTACTGAAGGGCTGGGGGTGAAATAGGACTCTTTCACGAGTGCAGTGTTTTACACCAGGACTGGGGGGTGAGATAAGACTCTTTCACGAGTGCAGATTTTTACACAAGGGCTGGGGGTGAGATAGACTCTTTGACTCTTTCACAAGTTCAGTGGTTTATATAAGGACTGGGGGTGAGATAGAACTCTTTCACATGTGCAGAGTTTCATATGTGGATTGGGGTGTAAGATAGGACTCTTTCACAAGTGCGGTGTTTTACACAAGGGTTGGGGTGAGATAGGACTCTTTCACAAGTGCAGTGTTTTACACAAGGGCTGGGGGGTGAGATGGGACTCTTTCACAAGTGCAGTGTTTTACACAAGGGCTGGGGGGTGGGATAGGACTCTTTCACAAGTGCCGAGTTTCATACAAGGACTGGGGTGTGACAGAGGATTTTTTTCACAAGTGCAGTGTTTTACACAAGGGCTGGGGGGTGAGATGGGACTCTTTCACAACTTCAGTGTTTTACACAAGGGCTGGGGGGTAAGATAGGACTCTTTCACAAGTGCTGAGTTTCATACAAGGACTGGGGTGTGACAGAGGATTTTTTTCAAGGGCTGGGGGTGAGCTAGACTCTTTGACTCTTTCACAAGTTCAGTGGTTTATATAAGGACTGGGGGTGAGATAGAACTCTTTCACATGTGCAGAGTTTCATATGTGGATTGGGGTGTAAGATAGGACTCTTTCACAAGTGCGGTGTTTTACACAAGGGTTGGGGTGAGATAGGACTCTTTCACAAGTGCAGTGTTTTACACAAGGGCTGGGGGGTGAGATGGGACTCTTTCACAAGTGTAGTGTTTTACACAAAGGCTTGGGGTGAGCTAAGACTCTTTCACAAGTGCAGTGTTTTACACAAAGGCTTGGGGTGAGCTAAGACTCTTTCACAAGTGCGGTGTTTTACACAAGGGCTGGGGGTGAGATAGGACTCTTTCACAAGTGCAGAGTTTTACACAAGGGTTGGGGTGAGATAAGACTCTTTCACAAGTGCTGTGTTTCATACAAGGACTGGGGTGTCACAAGTGCAGTGTTTTACACAAAGACTTGGGGTGAGCTAAGACTCTTTCACAAGTGCAGAGTTTTACACAAGGGTTGGGGGTGAGATAAGACTCTTTCACAAGTGCAATGTTTTACACAAAGGTGGAGGGTGAGCTAAGACTCTTTCACAAGTGCAGTGTTTTACACAAAGGTGGAGGGTGAGCTAAGACTCTTTCACAAGTGCAGTGTTTTACATCGGGACTGGGGGGTGGGATAGGACTCTTTCACAAGTGCAGTGTTTTACACAAGGGCTGGGGGTGAGATAAGACTCTGTCACAAGTGCAGTGTTTTACACAAGGATGTGCATGTTTTGTGTTTTTTTCTTATGTCATTTCATACCGAAAAAAAGTTAAATGCTGAGACAACGTAAAAGTATTCTTTTGAGAGCTGCAGGTTTTGCAATTAATACTGAAGTGGAGCAATACAGACATACTCAGGGTGAATAGATTACACCCTTGGGCAGCGGATACGTGATACTTTATAACAATAAAACTAAAGATTTTATCAGAGGAGAAACGTAGATGTCAGATAAGTTACTTAGAACAATGACGTGTAAATGAAAATAATTGTGAAATCTTGTGATTTAATTTTGCGTTATATGGACTGAACATGCTGCTTTGCAGAAGGTGGTCTCTTGAAAACTAAGGCCCATAGTTATACATTTTTGGCGCCGCATTTGTGTCATTTGTTGATTCAAAAGCGGTGCAAACTTACAAAATGTAATTGTATTTTGTAAGTTTGCGCTGCTTTTACGGAAAAAAATGATGCAAATGCGACGCCAAAAATGTATAAATATGAGGCTAAGAGCGCTGCGCGCCTTTGTCTAGGTAACTTCATTAATAAAGGCGCGAACTAGAAAGTGTGCAAGAATCAAGTGTTGATATATTGATTGTCACATCCTCAGTTGCACGGTTATCAGTTCTGTTTCCTGAGGTGGGCACTGGGATGGGAACGTGTATCTGCGGGTTGGGGTGTCCTGGGACACGTGTGGCGGTCACACTGAAGTACATATGGAAGCCACAGAGAGGACAAAAACAACCATCCTATCTAAGGAAGCGTACCCCGGTTATTAGATAAGGAGGGATACGTTTGGTGACCCGTTATTCCATATAAAATGGATATTGTTTTCAATAGAGATCCATAGAAATAGAAGGCCTATCGCTGTCAAAGGAGGACACTATGACCCTGGTTTAAGAGAGCCCAGCGCCACTTTAGTGCCGCCTTAGAATCATTTATTTAACGCTAAGGCGGCGCTAAGGTGGCCTTTTCCACATGCCATTTTTACAAAGTGGCACAACGCAAGCATTGCGCTACTTTGTAACCCATTGCGCCACATTATGCCTGCGCCAGGCATAATGTATGCAAAGGGGGCGTTCCCCCCCATTAGAGAGGCTGAAAAAATGTCACAAAGAAATCTAGAAGATTTCTTTGCGACATTTATTTCGGCACTTTTAACGCCTGCTCCGAGCAGGAGTTAAAAGGAGGCTCCCATAGTTTGCAATGGCCTCACTGGGCTTTGCAGGATTAGCGTCAGAATCTTTTATGCTGATCCTGCAAAGCTCCGAACTAGGGTCAACAATGTTGACGCTAGTTCCCTAACTACCACCATAATGCACCGTATTTTAGATACGGCGCACATATGGTGGCGCTAGGAGGACGCTAAGGGGCACAAGAAAAAGTGATGGTTTACTAGGTGCACGCCACTTCTCTTACATCCGACCCATTGTTTTCAGGGTCATAAAAACTAAAGAACAGAAACCATATACTACTGAGGAAACCTCCGGTATGGGTGCCATGGGTGAGCTCACATCTGATTTTGCTAGAGTGGGGGTTGTTAGAGGAATACATACAGGAGGGAAAACCCCACATAGAGTTGTCTTAAGTATCTGTCTGTCTTTCAGGTTATTATTGTATACGCTGGAGATAAAAACAAGCAAAAATAACTCACATAAATCAAAAGTGCTGAACCTGTTAGAGGGAATATACACAGGATGACCAGTCTCTTGCAGCTTTGTCCAAAGTACATTATTATCTCTCAGACCATTATCAAATCTGCTGGAGTCAAAACTAAAGTTAACAAGCTCTGGACATGAAAACAGATGAGCTGAAATGTGGTTATTTATGGTAATGGATTATATTTTAAATTCAAAGGCACTTTGGGGGTCATTCTGACCCTGGCGGTAAAATCCGCCAGGGCCAACGACCGCGGGAGCACCGGCAACAGGCTGGCGGTGCTCCCATGGGCATTCTGACCGCGGCAGTACAGCCGCGGTCAGAAACGGAAAACCGGCGGTGTACCGCCGGTTTCCCGCTGCCCTGTGAAATCCTCCATGGCGGCGCAGCTTGCTGCGCCACCATGGGGATTCCGACCCCCATACCGCCATCCTGTTCCTGGCGGTTTTGGCCGCCAGGAACAGAATGGCGGTATGGGGTGTCGTGGGGCCCCTGGGGGCCCCTGCAGTGCCCATGCCAATGGCATGGGCACTGCAGGGGCCCCCATAACAGGGCCCCACAAAGATTTTCAGTGTCTGCCATGCAGACACTGAAAATCGCGACGGGTGCAACTGCACCCGTCGCACCCCTTCCACTCCGCCGGCTCCATTCGGAGCCGGCATCCTCATGGAAGGGTGTTTCCCACTGGGCTGGCGGGCGGCCTTCTGGCGGTCGCCCGCCAGCCCAGCGGGAAACCCAGAATACCCGCGGCGGTCTTTTGACCGCGCAGCGGTATTCTGGCGGTTCCAGCCAGGCCGGCGGCTTCCGCCGCCGGCTGGGGTCAGAATGACCCCCTTTGTGTATTGTTGTCTACTATCATCCATGTGATTCTACTTTTTTCATATTTGTCTTTCTTCCTTCCTATGATAAGCAATGTGAATTTTATAAATTTTTATTTATTTTGTTATAATCTTTTTTTGTAATTATTTTTGTTCTTTAATAATTTTGTTTTTACTCCTGAGAAAGGTGTGAGCCAAAGATTCTGCGAAACCCATGTTAGCTGTTCCATTTCACTATTAATGTTAGTTTTGTTCGCTTCCACGGATGCTACATTTCATGGCTTCATAGGTGGACTAATGAATCAGTAGGAAACAAATAACATGGCATAAGCGTTGAGCCACACTCCCTTTACGAAAGTAATAAACACTAGGCCCAATTCACAAAGGTAAAGTGTAGCAAGGTGGCAGGATTATGTGGTATGACCGGGGGGTCTTACCATCTATTACTCGCACATTACCCAGCAGTGGACCTCGGGTTCACACTGGTAAACCTTAGCTCAGTCCTGGTAGAGTGGCAAAGAGCAGTCAGGCTACTGAGAAACATGTGTAAAGCATTTCAGAATACCAACATGGACAATAAGTAAATGATACGACTCAAGAGAAATCCAACATCAATTTAGAAAAATAAAGTTGTTCTTATATAACTGTAGACACCAAAACAAAGTCGATACACAAAGGATCACCGGAGATATCAATTTCAGAGCATTAAATAACTCAGTACTTTGCAGAGCTGTCAAACTCAATCATTGCGGCCAGTGAAGAAAACACAGTATGCAATCAGTCAGTTGTGGGATGCCTTCTGTGGAACTCACCTGGGGTTAAGCTCTTGCAGACCCACGACCAAGCTTTAACAGTCAGTACAATTTTACCTGGCTCGAGGGGCCAGGATGCAGAAGGGTGCTGGATGTCCTTGGTGCTAAGTGAGCACCTTAGCAGAATGTGACTTGCAGGTCGAGTTCAGTGAAGCCCTTTGGATCTTAAGCTTGGAGTTGGCCTCGGACAAGGAATCACCACACAGAACAGCTCAGCGACACTCAGACGACTTGGGTGCAGAGGAGCTCCTGACTATCCATGGTAATGAATGGGATCCAGGGGTCCTGTCTTTATCAGGTGTGCGAACGCAGGCTGAAAGAAGATGTAATGATTGGTCAATGGAGCCACTGAGGTGGATTGTTGAACGGTGACAATGGATCCCTAGGCCTGGAGCGTCCAGTAAAGCAGGCAGTAGTCTGACTGACCCCCATCAGCCCTGGGTGCCGGCAATCACAGCGGTTAGAGAATTCTTCTTCCAGAGGACTGGGGGAACAATGCAGAAAGCTAAGCCTCACTGAGGATCAGGTTTGCAGCTTCTGAAGGCTCTTGACCAGTTACTTTCAGATGACCAAGTTCAGGTTGACTGCGATGGAGTATGGGCCGGCTACAGGGACCCAGTTAGGTCCACTGACCAAGCATACCTTAAATCCTGGTTGCAGAACATTGCCGAGTCCGCGTTAAGGATGTGTTGTGCAGCTACAATTCTTATTTGCTGCGATGCAAGGTCTTGCATCATCATCATCAAGGATGCTGTCGACGAGGGCCTTGCGATGCAAAGTCCTGTGCTGAGATGTGTTTTGTGCCGGATGGTTCAGAGGAAGCTGTGGACCCTGCATCGCGGAGTCCTCCTACATAGTTGACAATGCCATCAGTGAGGGACTTTCAAAGGAAATACCTGCATTGAGGATGCATGCATAGTGGTGATTCCTGAAAGGCTGAAGCTGACTATGTGAAGCCTTGCGCTGGAGACAAACCACGCAGCCATCCTGATGTGGAGGTGGGGAGGTGATGCAACCGGCAATAGCTTGGATGCACAGTTTCTTGTCAGTGATGCGTCACTCTGCAGCTCTGATGCTACAGCTCTGCTGGGACCACAGTTGTGCTAGCAGACGACCTTCAGGCCCACTTCCAAGGGTCCAGGACTGGGGCGGCATCACTTGGAAGGGTAGAACTCAAAACAGGCAGAGCCCAGGTGCTAGGAGCCTTCTGTCACTGACGCTGTGATCAAGAGGTCAGCGAACTAGCCCTTGGAGTCACTCTGGTAGTCCTGGGTTCAAGAAGCAGTCCAGCCATTTGCTCGGGAAGCAGGGCAGCAGAGTAGCAGTCTTCCTTGTAGCAAAGCGGTACATTCCTCCTTCTTCTGTGTCTTCCACGGGTCTAGAGGTGTGCTGAAAAACGGGGTCTAGGAGTCCAATATTATACTTGGTGCCCACTTTGTAGGAGATGAAGCTTCTCGAGGTCTCCAGATCCATGAAGTGTCGGGCATCCCCTTGCTCTCTGCCGTAGCCCTAGCGTGTCTAGGTTCACAAAAGACATGTGTCAAACCCTGTGTGAGACTGCCCAGGCATAACCTTTGGGATGTGTAGGTGTAGTAGGTGACAAGCTCCTCCCCCTCATCAACTCGGAGTGGCCCATCCTGCCCACACCTATCTTCCCCTTTGACTCACTGTCGGGAGCAATACCCAAAGACCAACTGCAATCCACACCTAGTCATGTCACCCAGTGTCAGGCTGCAGGCACCGAATGGTTGGGAAAAGAAAATGATATCTTTCTAGAAGTGGCATTTATGGAACTGTGATTAGAAATCTGACTTTACCATTAAAAAGGGCTCTTAATGACAATTCTTTAGACACCAAACTCAGGACCTGATTACAACTTTGGAGGAGGTGTTAATCCGTCCCAAAAGTGACGGTAAAGTGACGGATATACCACCAGCCGTATTACGAGTCCATTATATCCTATGGAACTCGTAATACGGCTGGTGGTATATCCGTCACATTTGGGACGGATTAACACCTCCTCCAAAGTTGTAATCAGGCCCTCAGTGTATCCACCTGCTCCCAATTGAAAATGATCACTAATCAAATGTAATAAGGCAACCCAATGTTATCCTATGGAAGAGGCAGGCCTTTCAGTAGTGAGAAACGAATTTAGGAGTTTTCCACTACAGGGACATGTAAAGCTTAAAAGTACATGTCCAACTTTTTAAATACACAGCACTCCCCCCTCTGGGCTGTTTAGGGCCTACCTTAGGAGTGACTCATATGTATTAAAAAATAAGATTTAGGTGTGGTAAAAGGTTTTTTTCCAGGGAAAATGGCATCTTAAAAACTGCACACACCAGCTGCAGTGGTAGGCCTGCGACATGTTTAAAAGGGGACTTAAGGGGGTGGCACAATTAGTGTTGCCGGTTCATGAGTTACATTTAATTTACAGGCCCCGGGTACATATAGTACCACTGTACTAGGGGATTACAAGTGAGGGGCCAGATCTACAAGAACGTGGCGCATCAGTCCTGATTGCCACTTTTCTTGCACTGCCCTGCGCCCCCCTAACATCACCAACGTAGCGCTGTATTTACAATACAGCGCACTGTGATGCATGTTAGCGCAATAGCGTCAGAATTTGCGATGCTATTGTGGTGCTTTGCTGGATTAGTGCCATTAATTATGGCGCTATTCCAGCGAGGCACTAGGGAGGGCCAGGGTCACTATGGACCCGTCACTTTAACACCTGCAATGTGCAGGAAAAAAGACCTGCGCAAATCTTGAAGATTTCACTGCACCGTTTTTTGTGGCCTCCCCATGGGGGAACTCCCTCCTTCCATACACTATGGCTGGTGCAGGAATACCGGTCCGAGGATGCTTGTTTCCTCTCCAGCGAGGGCCTGGTCTAGCAGTTCGGGCTGGACTGTTCCCATGGGGAACAGGGTCAAGACTGATTTGCATATGGCTGGGTCCAAACTGGGGTGAAGTGGCGAGCAAAATAACGATGGATTAAACACAGATCTGTGACTGGGGGTGAGTGTTTGAAACGTTTCAACAGTCCGTCCATCATTTTATTTTGTTTTGTGATGTTGCTTTGTGCGCTCTAAGTGGCAGGGGTATGCCCAGACGTGGGTCTCTTGCTCACTGCGCCACTGGATTCAAGCTAGCCTGGCTGATGAAGGGTGATACCCTGAAACCGGTCCCAGGATGCTTGTTTCCAGTCCAGGGAGGACCTGGTCTAGCAGTTCGGGCTGGGTTGGTGTGGGGAGCAAAATAACGATGGATTAAACCCAGATCTGTGACTGGGGGTGAGTGTTTGAAAAGTTTAAACACTCCTTCCATCATTTCATTTAATTTCCTTTTATTTTGTTTTGTGATGTTGCAGGAATAATGTGGTGCAATGCATGCATTGCAGAACTTTGTAAATATGGCTCGTCAGAAATACCTACCTAACGCACATTAGCATCTAAAAAATGACCCTAATGTGGCGCCAGGAGGCGCATGGGCCTTGCAAATCTGGCACTAGATATGTCAGTTTGGTGTCAGCCAGTTTTACCATGTTCAAAGGAGGGAGCACAAGCACTTTAGCACTGGCCAGCCTTAGTGGATGCTGAGGAATGTACCAGGAGAGGAGTGAATCTTGTCACCACCCCTCCCCCTTCTAGGCACTTGAGGCGTTTCCACTGCCTGTTTCCTAACATCTGCCTGGTCTAATCTCTCTTGTTTCCTAGTCTCGTGTCCTGGTGCTGGTCTCTGCCTGGCCTCTCTCACTTGCCTCCGAGTTATGACGCACCATCTGAGGCCCCCAGGGCCGTCTGCGCGGTGAATCAAACAGATAAATTATATTAAATTGTTCCTTTCTTCTGGATTGCCTGGCGGCCTCGAAGAAACTGAGCTGTGTTTGCCTGCAGCCTACGAGGCCTCACGTCACCCATTGAAAGCGCTGCAATCGCCCTCCCGCGGTCCTTCGGAGCGCACGCGTGCCTCTCAGCTATTGATCGTGTGAGCCTAGTCAAGGATGCCTAACCGATGCGACAATCCGTGGCCTGCCCTGCCCTTTCAATTACCTCCTTAAGGTGTGCGCAGATTGCCCCCTCGATGCTTGTAACCATGACAACCGAGGGCTCTCTGATACCCAGAGATGATGGGAAAGACATGTCAAGGCTTTTATAGTAGCTCTGGGACCAGAGAGAGCTTTGGCTCTCCTGCAGACCTAATGATCCCTGGTGCCTGAAGGGGCCCTGCACCCTGCAGGCATTCCTGCCTTTTCATTGGTGGAACGGGATGCAGCAAAGTATCTGCATCTCCAAAGAAAATAGGACCATGTCCAGCAAAGCCACCATGTTTGAGTTAGGTGCATGCGTTGACCGCAGTGTTGTGGGCATGTGTGGGGATACAAGGGATTTATTTATAAAAAATGAAGGGCCTCATCTACGTGGAAATGACGCAGCGAGGCGCTACAAGCCAGCTTGCTGCACTGAGTCATTCTGAAAGTGCGACAATGTGTCAACGTAACAGAAATGCGATACATCTATGCTTTCCTCTGCGCTGGCACACAAACTGCTGCCTAGCGCCAACGAAGGCACCCTCGCACCATGGTGCAATAGCGCTGCATTGCAGGGGTGATTGTTTATGTGCAGGAAGGGACACAATCATTAAAGGTGTTCTCCTCTTTCTATGTGTGCTGCACAATGCAATTAAATCATTTTATTTCTCCCAGTTGTGCCACCTTAACACCGCCCCTGAGGGGGCGTGGGAATCGGGCGCATTCCCAGGTCTATGAAACCTTGTAACTCTGGGAATGCGTCAGATTCCATGGGTGTCTCATGGGAACGCCCACAGCAACACCCATGGAGCGCCCGTTTCACGCAGTCTTATGCATGAAGTTGGTCCATATTTACAAGGCCATGAAAAGCCGCGCAAGGGGGCTTGGTGGCCTGGTAAATGTGGGCTGGCACACTGCGCCCCCGGAGCGTAAAAGACTTGATGCTCTGGTGGCGGAGTTGCCAGTAAGTGTCCGGGTCCTCGTCGTGGCCACTGCAGCTTGCCCCACCCATTGGCACCGCCAGGGCTGCTAATGACGGTACCAACACAACTGTAAACCATCACGGTCCTTTAAATGTGACGATTCACACTATTCAAGCGCCCAACACTATATGGGTGGCTGGGGCAGCAGGTGTTTGCCCTTTTTAATGTAAATTGAGTTAATAAATGACTGCAGTATTGTTAATTTCTAATTTAGAGGCTGTTACAAGCACTAGTATTGACAATAAAGTGCTGGTGCCGAGCACCGGAACCCACCGGCTCAAATTAAGCACCAGGTTAACCCCTGTACCTGGCAGCAACATGTCTGCCACAGTGGAGAAGAACGTGTGCAGCAATAAAGTACGAGAAACATGGGTTACAGCTACATTACCACGCAGCAGATACAGCAGGGTGACCCTGTTAAAGTCCACGTCCCTGGTAAATGAGGCGCAAAATCCTGCACCTCTTCAGGTCGCTGTGTTAAAAAAGCAGCGAGGAATTCGTAGCATATGTGGACCTCCTAGCTTCAGAAAAAGCTAACTGGTGTCCTGGGGTGATGGGGTGTCTGTTTCTTTTACTGTTTTCAGGTTTTGTTTATGGTACACTTACCTCTGCAGGCCTGCTGGGAGAAGGTTCTGGACAGAATGAGTGCACTGTCCTTATTCAGAGGAGTGACTGCTGTGGACAGGCAGGGACGAGAGAGTTAAGGAATGATTAAAATGACATAAATCTTTGGGACATGCGGTTACTGCTGCAATCTCCACATGTTGTGCCCCATTGTGTGGTGCTCAACTTAGGGCAGGTGATCACCGTCACACCTTGTAAGTTCCCACCAGATTGGACTACGTACCTTCTAAGCTCAAGACAGGCTCAACTGTATATCATCATTTTGAATGCATGAATGAATGAATGAGCAGTCTTGTAAAGCGCACAGCTGCCCCGGGGACTGAATGGAAGACAGGTATGCTCAATACAATGTTTTCCATCCATTTTCTCCAGACACATTCCAACAGATGTGACCTTCCGAACTTTACCAAGGGAAGGTGCGAGAGGAGTGATGGTGACCTGCTTGAGAAGGTGGTCCCTGTACAGGCAGGTGTTTGCACAGGGAGCCAGGCCACTCATAACGAGGGCTTATCTGTGTGTCCCCCTTCTCCTCGCTCCTCCGTCTCCCTCTTACTGCACCACTATACCCCACCTAGACACCCTTATTCTATAGTCCACCTGGAGGGGGTCTGGGGGCCCTTCTTCAGGACAGGGGCAGTGATGGAGGTATTCCAGCTGGGAAGGCGGGAGACGAGGCTGGTGAAGTCGGGGAGCTGGAGATCCAATGTGGGGTGAGTCAAGCCAGAAGACACCGGTGGACAGGGTGGGTTAGCCTGAAAGTCTTCTTTGAGCCTTGGCACCGTCTGAAGCGAGGATGCATGAAATATGGATCTGTGGCCGCTCATTGTGAAGTAGGCAGGAGAGGACGCAAGGACACTCCCCTGGCCAGCAGCTGGCACTGTGGAAAGAGAGGGCTGCAGTAGTGAATAAGGCAACAGGTGTGATGAGAGGACCGCTGATGCTGTGGGACTTCAGGAGAGGTAGGCTAGGGAGGCTCG
Source organism: Pleurodeles waltl (assembly GCF_031143425.1). Lineage (NCBI taxonomy): Eukaryota > Metazoa > Chordata > Amphibia > Caudata > Salamandridae > Pleurodeles > Pleurodeles waltl. The sequence continues at coordinate 1,870,041,115 of NC_090444.1, read as the reverse complement.
ATAGGAGATCACTGGAATTTTGGGAGCTCCATTGGAGAGAATGAAGGCGCTCCGGGCTTCTAATGGCTGGTAGAAGCCTGGACCATCCACATTCCAATGTTTATCTCACAGCAGCAGCTGTGAACAAATTTCTCACGGACCCTGAGGGGATTTACATGTTTCATTTATTTGAAAATTCTGTCCTCTAGTGGCAAAATGTTCTAACAGCCTTATAGCCCGCTGTAGCTGGACTATACAAGCCATTAAAGGCCCGCTCCCTTGTTAAAGGCTCTTGCCTTCAGCTCAGGTCTTTAATGCTGGAGCAGGCCTTTAATGGCGGGTGTGGTCTACTACAGGCGGGGTATAAGGCTGTATTAGGACATTGCAATATTGCGAGCTCCATTGAAGTCAATAGAGTAGTTCTGGGCTTCTAATGGCTGATAATCTCCCGGAGCGCCAACATTCCAAAGTTTGTCTCACACCTGTTGCTTTGAACAAAGGCCGCATGGAGCCCGCCAATGGGATTTCAGGGAGGCCTTTGTATTACTAGTTATAACATTCACCCCTGATGTTCTAATAGCTTTATAGCCTGCCTTTATGGCCCTCCTTTAGTGCGGGAGCAGGCCTTTAATGGACGGTATAGCTGGCTATAGTGGTGCACTTCAGGCAGAATGGCCTGGGGCAGCTCTCCGGTTCGGAACTGTTGGAGCTCATGAAGAAAGGCCTGTTGGAGGGGGGAAGGATTGGCGGACAGTCTTGATGTTGTGGAAGCTATTACCAAGGTATGTGTGAAGGTGATCAAGGGGGCCAGCGGCCATCGATAAGACTCCGCATTCCGTCCATCATCTGTTGTTTTTGCATTCATCGATAAGACTAGGCGGGAGGTGAACAGATAGATGGCTGTTGGTTGCAGTGCAAGGCACACGTGATATTGCAACCTGCAGGCATTCGTAGTGTAGAAGACCCCTTTACTATCGAGGCCAGATGGGATGCACTTGTCGGTGTTGGGGAGTGGGACCTATTTGATGACAGTGATGGAAGTAGAAGCAGAATGATGGAAAGCAAAGACAGAGAAGTAGGAGGCGCGGGGTGGACACCTCTGAGGACGGTGGCAGAAAGGAGAGCTCAGATCAAGGCAGGAAATGAGATTGCAAGAAAAAGAAGGAGCAAAGTCAGAGGAACACAATGCTGTTGCAGCTCTGGGCAAGCGCAGTCAGGCTGATGACGGCGCCTCAAAACCCTCGCGGGTGATTTGCTACGCTTTATAAATCCTGATTGATTGATTAATAGATTGAATCCGTGAAGGCAAACAAGCTTTGGCTGCTAATTTTCGATTTGACTGATAACTTTCACTGAGGGCTGGGAGGGAGACTCATGGGTGGTAAATGTTTGGGGAGGACCTGGAGGTCAAAGACTTATTAGATAAGATATTAGGATTTATAGAGAACATGGCTAGGATGAAAGATATATATTTCTCTGTTCCCAATAAAGCGGCCCTTTTCCCATCTACACGAGCGAAACACGTGTCCTTCTCCAAGTAGCACACAAGCGTGGTTACTGGTTACGCTGATGAAAGTGCCAGAGTCAGATGTTGTCTTTAAATGTTTGTACAGCTGCCTCTCTACACAGCAGGTCCCTGCCCTGACAATGTGATGGATGCTGCTCCTCGGAGAGCACAGCGACCCCTGGCCCGGCGTTAAACACTGCAGCCCAGACTCAATTATTCACTCTGGCGGATGAACAACACGAGGGTGAAGGGTCCTGGAGAAGCTTTAAGAGCTGCTCTCTTGTGTTTTACGATGCATTGGAAGGCGAGACTGCAAAGGAGTCCATATTAGAACTAAATGTGATGAAAACTAAAATGCTTTGTGACTTTGGGCCTGGTTTAGATCTTGACGGTATCACAGCCACTCCATCGCAGTGGCGGTCTCCAGTACTGAGCCAAGCAGACAGTGTCGACGCGACTTGGATGGGTTATAGTCCATGGGACCACCAACCATGTATTGTGGCTGAGCCGTCAACTGCCACGATGCAGTGCTCTTCCAAGCCGACAGGCTGGCAGGTTCAGGCCGCCCATATTTAGATGTTACAGTTCTACAGGCGGTGTACTGCCGGCGGATTGCCAGCGGAGGGAGGACGGCTCGAACGATGGCAGTGGCTGTGGAAAGGAGGTGACACACACAAACTGTACCTCATCCATATGTGTCCCCATTCACAAGACATTACACAACACAACATACCACATACACACCAGCCATTGCCAGTCCACCACAACACAACACATACATGCCGAAAACACACATTGCCATACATCCATGACACAACATACACAACCTATCGACACTACATCCACACTGCACACAACCACGACAACCAACACTACTACGCACTCATCTACACAAAAACAATCACACAATATTACAACTACACACATCACAACAAGGACAACCACACAACAACCACACTCACCTGAATGTCACACACTGCAACACAACCACACACAACCACACATACACAACAGCAGCAGACCCACATGCAAGTGGCACACATCTGACAAATTACCCACTACACCTACCTTAACCTCAACCAGCCAATCCAATCTCACATACACACATACTTGTACTGACTCACATTCACAACAAGTACATATCCCCTTGCAATGTGGACACATGGACCTCCTTGACAAGTGCAATTGCGACGTTATTGTGATGCCAGCATTCATTTGGCAATGAATACTGACACCATAAAGACAGTTGTATATGTGTGAGATATGTGTATTGTTTCAGTGTGTCCCCATCCATGTCTGACACAGGTGTGTTCCCAACAAATGCATGTTACAGTCATTTAAAAAATTACTGTGACATTTATATGACTGCAGTGGTCCCGAGCTCATGTTCAGTGACCCCACACCGTACACATGCAATGCGGATTTCCTACCTTCGAGTCTGGCAATGGTCAGGGGCGTGTATCCTCCGTGGTCCAGTACAGCAGAAACAGAAGGTCCTGTCCAGTCGTGTCGAGTAGAAAAGTTAAATGGATTTGGGTAAAAAGATATGTTTTTGCCTCATGTCACCTCCCATCCGCCAACTCACAGTAAGGCACATCCAAATCTGCTCAGCAGGAAGGCTGGCCGGGGCCTGCCAGCAGCCACTATTTTCAATGGCGCCGTCATGGCAGATGAGGATTCCTGGAGGAGTTGACGGGACTTGTGTGGGATATAGTCTATGGGACCACCAACATTTAAATCTGGCAGGCGTACCATCAAGCTGGATGGGTTTTCTGTCCAAAAAACGACAGCTGTACCGTTACAGCCAAGATCTAAATCAGGACCTTTATTCTGAAAACAGAATTCCGCAATGTAAGAGGTTTCTCAACCAAGACCCTGTGCGCAGCAGGAACAAGGTTTTCACGCCCACGCAAAACACAGAGTCAACCTGAAAGAACACCACCATATCTCTATATCTATAGGAAACTGAACTAAAAAACTGAAATTCACTTGAAAAAACAAATGTTACAGGGACAATATAGTTATAGGCTCACATTTTAAATGTACAAAACCATAGAAAGTCACCTGTTCAGCGGTTCGGGCTGCAATCGTGTAAAAACAATTAAAAAATCCCATTGACATAAAATGGTGAAAAAGTGTTTTAGGCTCCTCCTTTTTCTCGGCCCCCGTCTGAAGGATCACCCAAAAACTTTTAAGAAAGCAGCTGAAAAGACCAAAGTATACGTTTTTAAATTTTTGTCAAGATTTATCAAACAGAGCTAAAGTTATTTACAAAACAAAATACGTTGTGTCTATGGTAAAAATGGTCTTAACTATAACTACCTAGTGGTGACCACCACTAGGTAATGTATAGATAAGTGAGGCAGGCTGTCGTTCGTAAAGTGGTTTCTATTTGCATTCTAGCATTAGGTGGGTGCCACTTATATTGCTTGTCAGAGTTTCCATGGCCAACAGAGTCCAAAGTCTAAGATACCAGTGGGTGGGGGCCATTGCGTTCACTGTGGTGGGCTTGATGCCTAGAAGTGTCACCTCCGGTGTGGACGGGACAGGTATGCCAGGACCTTTTGTCAGAATTTGTAGACCACTTCCCAGAAGGAGTGGATCACCGGGCATGCCCACCAGATACGAAGCACATCACGAAAGTGTGCCGTAGTCCCTCCAAGTGGGAGGAGAAGCCTGGTGGTACATGCAGTGTATCCTGTGGGCTGTGTAGTTCCAGCCGTACCAAACCATGCAATGGATTTCTCTCCCTAATGTAGATGTTGAAGGCTTGGGTCTGTCCATGCTTAATGTGTCCCTCTGTTTAGACGTGCCCCTAATGCCTAAGGACTCTTCCCATTTCCGACTGTGTCTCAAGGTCTGTGGTCTGCCCTGCGCTATGAGGAGTCTGTATAACTTGCCACCCTTGATGGCAGCTATAACCACCGACTTGCAATCTTGGGGAATATTGATGGTATCCTGGCTCCACAGGATACGTGAGATCAAGATGAATAGGTCCCCATGCCTACTGGAGCTTTTTCAGGCCCTATCTATCTGACGCCGCATACTGAAGAACATCCAGCGCGGCTTGAGGTCATTTATTTGGGAAGGCAAAGCCCCCAGACTCCTGCAGTACCCGCTCTGTGTGCACTAGGACCCTGGCAGGTATGGGTAGACTCAACAGAGAAATGACATACCTTGCTGGGAGGTGTTAAGGTGTGGTTATTAACAGTTATGGCGTAATGAGCGAGCAGTGTGTAATCCTTTGCTGAAGAGTAAAGACGTCTGTCATAGGGCTCCGTGTGTGGCGTGTTCATTTGCATGCTCCCGGGCTGGAGAGGACGCTACACCGCACACGCTGCCTTACTCCCTCTCCGACAGGCGCGGAGGATCTCGCGTCCTATATTAGTCCTCAGCAGTCAGTCGCAGAGATGACTTGGACAGATGAAGCAGCGAGCCTTTTATCAGCGCCTTCTGGGGGTTTCAAAGAGTCTATTTATTTAGAGATAAACAAACCACATCCACTCCTTCACCTATCGATCTCACATAAAAAATTGATGCCCTACAAACTCAGACAAGGCAAGGAAGATGTCGGATTCCATCACAGATATCTGGAACACTTAAAAGAAACATCTGCTCGCCCAGGAAGCCATGCCATTAGGAAACATTTGCATAATGTTATCTGCAGCAGAGAGACTCGAAGAGGAAAGGGAGGGCTTTGCGTTCATTGTGAAGCCCAAGAACATGTTGTTAAGGAATGTCCTAGGACTCTCCGGGACTCGGCGGTGAAGGATGAATCTTCTTGTCCTTGCAAGATTTCAAAGTCCGCCCCCACCAGGAAAGACGTGGGTAGAACATGTCCAACTCCCAGGCTCTCACCAGCCAAGATCCCCTTTGCACCTTGGCCCTCATAGACTGTGGGGCAGGGGTGTGCTAAATTAGTTTTCACGTAATTACTAGAAATTCCAACGAATGTATGCAAAATTATGCATAATTACACAAAATGTAAATCTGTTATTTACTGCTATATTTTAATGTAAAATGCAACCTTATGTACATTTTGGACAAAAGCACACATTTCATGCAAAAAATATGTACTCCAAAAAACAAAAGCACCGTGAACAGCAGCCACTTGCGGTCCATTGTTCATATGCATTCCCGGTATATTTTTACCACAAATGGCTCATACTTTTAATATTGATAATTATCCAGGATTTGTAAAGCATGTCAGCTCACCTGTAAGGGTCTCAAGGTGCTGAATTGTAGGCACGGGAGATTACATGATTTCCCCAGAATCGCAGCATGTTGAGCTGACTTTTAAGGAGCTGGCTCTGTGTATACTATATCAAAGTGAGATACAGTGTGCACATAGTCCAGGGGTTCCCCAGAGGCACAGAGTCCAGGGGTTCCCCAGAGGTACGGAGTCCAAGGGTTCCCCAGAGGCACGGAGTCCAGGGGTTCCGCAGAGGCACAGAGTCCAGGGGTTCCCCAGAGGCTTGACTCACGCAATAAGAGATAATTCTAATGTTCTCTTTTGTAGTAGTGTGGTCGAGCAGTAGGCTTATCAGAGGGTAGTGTTAAGCATTTGTTGTACACACACAGACAATAGAAGAAGCACACACTCAATGACTTAACTCCAGACCAATGGTTGTTATATAGCAAAAATTAATTTTCTTAATTTATTTCTAGAGCCACAAGATTCAGTTTTAAGGTAAGTACATTCGTAAGTAAGTATCAGACATATGTATCAACACCACTTTGTTTCAATTTGGCAAGTTAGACGGTTTCAAATAAATAGCAAATATCTGGTTTAAAAGTTGACAGTGCAATTTTCAAACACACTTCTAGGGGGGAAGAAAAATTAGTACAGTTTTGAGGTAAGTACTAGACTTACAGTTACAGCCTCTGGGAGTTACGATGTCTACAGGTTGGGGTTCAAGTTAACCCCAAACACCCACCACCAGCAACACGGGGCCGACCGGGTGCAGAGGTCAAAGTTGATGCAAGATTAACAAAGGGTTTCTGTGGAAACTGGGGGCACTCGAAATTGGATCTGCCAGCAGGCAAGTATCCGCATCATCGGAGGGAAGACCTGGGGGTTTAGGTGAGTACCCGAGGGCCACAGGTCAGCACCAAACACACCCTCAGTGGCACAGGGGCGGCCGGGTGCAGCGCGCAAACACAGTGTTGGGCTCCCAATGCATTTCAATAGGGTCACACTGGGGGGGTCATAAAGATGCTGCAGGCTGGGTCCAGGGGGCCGGTTCCAGAAAACCACAGGCAGGACAAGGAGGAAGGACACCTGCTGAACGTTGCTGGACCAGTGGTCAGAATCCCCAAGGCGAGGGGGCTGCAGGTGCAGGGGTACCTTTAGGCATCGGGAATCTTCTTCCAGTTCTCTCACGGTCAGGGGAGATCCTCCGGATTTAGGCTGCAAGTGTCGTCATGTTGGCCAGGATGGGTCAACCCAGGTTGGACTCAACATCAGGATTGCCTGGGGACCTGCTCTGGACCAGTGGGCCACCTGGACTCAGGCCATGGATGTCGGGTGCAGAGTGGGCAGGACTCGCGGAAGCGCGGCAGGTCTGGAGTTCTTCTTTGTGTTTCATGTGGACAGGGCCGCTGTCCTCAGGAGTTCTTGGTCCTCTGGTGGGCAGGTAGTCCTCTGGAGGTTTGGCGAGGTCGCTGGTCCTGCAGGATGCGTCACCTTTTTGTAGGAGGAACTTCAGAAGCTGCAGACAGGCTTGTAGGGCTGGGCCAAGTCAGTTGGTGTCTGGAGTCTTCTCTGCTGGGGTCGGCTTAGCAGTCCTTCTTCTTGCTTCTTTTCTTCTTGAGGTTGCCAGGAATCTGGTGAGATAGGTTCAGGGGTGCCCCTGAATACTAGATTTAAGGGTGTTAAAGGGGTCAGAGGGCAGCAGCCAATGGATACTGTCCCTGAGGGTGGCTAGACATTTCCTGTGCCCACTCCCTTTGGGGAGGGGGGCACATTCCTAACCCTATTGGTCCCTGTACTCAAAACCAATATGAGAATTCTGCAGGGAAGGGGTCACCTCATCTCTGGACACCTTAGGGGTGGTCCCAGCTGAAGTGGTCACTCCTACCTGTTTTTCCTAATTATCCCACCAGACTTGCCGCCAAAAGTGGGGCTTGGTCCGGGGGGAGCATGAATCTCCTCTAGCTGGGGTGCCCTGGGGCAATGTAACAGAAGGCCAGAGCCTTTGAGGCTCACCACCAGGTGTTACAGTTCCTGCAGGGGGAGGTGTGAAGCACCTCCACCCAGGACAGGCTTTGTTTCTGACCCAGAGAGCACAAAGGCTCTCACCTCACCCCATGAGGTCAGAAACTCATCTGTTAGTGGTAGGCTGGCACAGACTGGTCAGTCCTGCACTAGAAGATTGGGTAAACTAGAGGGGACAACTCTAAGATGCCCTCTGTGTAAATTGTACAATAAAGCCAACACTGGCATCAGTGTGGGTTTATAGTGCTGAGAAGTTTGATACCAAACTTCCCAGTCTTCTGTGAAGCCATCATGGAGCTTTGGTGTTCGTAATGACAGACTCCCAGACCATGTACTCATTATGGCCACACTGCACTTATAATGTATAAGAAAGGACTTAGACACTGAAGTGGCATATTGCTCATGCAGCTATGCCCTCACCTATGGTATAGTGCACCCTGCCTTAGGGCTGTAAGGCCTGCTAGAGGGGTGACTTACCTATGCCACAGGCAGTTTTTTGTGTGCATGGCATCCTGAGGTGGATGCCATGTCGACTTTGCCTTTTTCTTCCCACCAACACGCACAATCTGCAATGGCAGTGTGCATGTGTTAGTTGAGGGGTCCCTTAGGGTGGCACAACACATGCTGCAGCCCTTAGGGACCTTCCCTGGTCACAGGGCCCTTGGTACCACTGGTGCCTTTTACAAGGGACTTACCACAGCAGTGTGTCTGTGCTGAGTGAGGGGTCCCTAGGGTGGCATAAGACATGCTGCAGCCCTTAGAGACCTTCCCTGGCATCAGGGCCCTTGGTACCAGGGGTACCAGTTACAAGGGACTTACCTGGGTGCCAGGGGTGTCCCAATTGTGGAAACAATGGTACATTTTAGGTGAAAGAACACTGGTGCTGGGGCCTGGTTTGCAGGGCCCCAGCATACTCTCAGTCAAGTCAGCATCAATATCAGTCAAAAAGTGTGTGGAGGGGTACTGCAAGCAAGGGGCCAGTGTAAGGAAATGGCTCCCTGTTGCAGTTACCCCCCACTTTTTGCTCCATAATGGCTACACTGAATACTGGGAAGTTTGGTATCAAACTTCTCAGAATAATAAACGCACACTGATGCCAGTGTTGGATTTATTAAAAAATGCACACAGAGGGCATCTTAGAGATGCCCCCTGTATTTCACCCAATTGTTCAGTGCAGGACTGACTGGTCTGTGCCAGCCTGCTGCTGAGAGACGAGTTTCTGACCCCATGTGGTGAGGGCCTTTGTGCTCTCTGAGGACAGAAACAAAAGCCTGCTCTGGGTGGAAGTGCTTCACACCTCCCCATGCAGGAACTGTAAAACCTAGCAGTAAGCCTCAAAGGCTCAGGCTTCGTGTTACAATGCCCCACGGCACTCCAGCTAGTGGAGATGCCCGCCCCCTGGACACAGCCCCCACTTTTGGCGGCAAGTCCAGGGGAGATAATGAGAAAAACAAGGAGGAGTCACTGGCCAGTCAGGACAGCCCCTAAGGTGTCCTGAGCTGAGGTGACTCTGACTTTTAGAAATCCTCCATCTTGCAGATGGAGGAGTCCCCCAATAGGATTAGGGATGTGCCCCCCTCCCCTCAGGGAGGAGGCACAAAGAGGGTGTAGCCACCCTCAGGGCTAGTAGCCATTGGCTACTAATCCCCCAGACCTAAACACACCCCTCAACCGAGAATTTAGGGGCTCCCAGAACCCAGCAAGATAGATTCCTGCAACCTAAGACGAAGAAGGACTGCTGAGCTGAAAAACCTGCAGAGAAGACGGAGACACCAACTGCTTTGGCCCCAGCTCTACCGGCCTGTCTCCCCACTTCTAAAGACACAGCTCCAGTGACGTGTTCCACAGGGTCCAGCAACCTCTGAAGCCTCAGAGGACTACCCTGCATCTAGAAGGACCAAGAACTCCCAAGGACAGCGTCTCTGTTCCACAAAGACTGCAACTTTGCAACAAAGAAGCAACTTTGAAACAACACACGTTTTCCGCCGGAAGCGTGAGACTTTGCACTCTGCACCTGACGCCCCCGGCTAGACTTGTGGAGAACAAACACCACAGGGAGGACTCCCCGGCGACTACGAGACCGTGAGTAGCCAGAGTTGATCCCCCTGAGCCCCCACAGCGACGCTTGCAGAGGGAATCCCGAGGCTCCCCCTGACCGCGACTGCCTGCTTCAAAGACCCAACGCCTGGTAAAGACTCTGCACCCGCAGCCCCCAGGACCTGAAGGATCCGACCTCCAGTGCAGGAGTGACCCCCAGTTGGCCCTCTCCCTCGCCCAGGTGGTGGCTACCCCGAGGAGCCCCCCCCCTTGCCTGCCTGCATTGCTGAAGAGACCCCTTGGTCTCCCATTGAAACCTATTGCAAACCCGACGCCTGTTTGCACACTGCACCCGGCCGCTCCGTGCCGCTGAGGGTGTACTTTTTGTGCTGACTTGTGTCCCCCCCCCGGTGCCCTACAAAACCCCCCTGGTCTGCCCTCCGAAGACGCGGGTACTTACCTGCTGGCAGACTGGAACCGGGGCACCCCCTTCTCCATTGAAGCCTATGCGTTTTGGGCACCACTTTGACGCATTTTGGGCACCACTTTGACCTCTGCACCTGACCGGCCCTGAGCTGCTGGTGTGGTAACTTTGGGGTTGACCTGAACCCCCAACGGTGGGCTACCTTGGACCCAACTTTGAACCCCGTAGGTGGTTTACTTACCTGCAAAAACTAACAAACACTTACCTCCCCCAGGAACTGTTGAAAATTGCACTGTTTATAGTTTTAAAATAGCTATATGCCATTTGTGTGAAAACTGTATATGCTATTTTGCTAATTCAAAGTTCCTAAAGTTCCTAAGTGAAATACCTTTCATTTAAAGTATTGTTTGTAAATCTTGAACCTGTGGTTCTTAAAATAAACTAAGAAAATATATTTTTCTATACAAAAACCTATTGGCCTGGAATTGTCTCTGAGTGTGTGTTCCTCGTTTATTGCCTGTGTGTGTACAACAAATGCTTAACACTAACTTCTGATAAGCCTACTTCTCAACCACACTACCACAAAATAGAGCATTAGAATTATCTCTTTTTGGCACTATCTTACCTCTAAGGGGAACCCTTGGACTCTGTGTATACTATTCCTTACTTTGAAATAGTGCATACAGAGCCAACTTCCTACATTGGTGGATCAGCGGTGGGGTACAAGACTTTGCATTTGCTGGACTACTCAGCCAATACCTGATCACACGACTAAACCGCCAGGAACAGGATGGCGGTAAGGGGGTCGGAATCCCCATGGCGGCGGAGCAAGCTGCGCCGCCGTGGAGGATTCCCCAGGGCAGCGGGAAACCGGCGGTACACCGCCGGTTTCCCGTTTCTGACCGCGGCTGTACCGCCGCGGTCAGAATGCCCAGGGATGCACCGCCAGCCTGTTGGCGGTGCATCCGCGGTCCCCGGCCCAGGCGGATTTTACCGCCAGGGTCGGAATGACCACCATAATGTCTAATGCAGAAGAGAATGTGATGGAACTCGACGTCACCCCTTACCTGAATCTTAGGATGTCAGAGCTAAGGTCTCTCTGCAAAATAAAAAAGATTAGAACTGGTTCAAACCCTACCAAAATACAGCTCCAGGAGCTTTTGGAAGAGTTTGCCAAGAACAACCCCTCTGAGGATGACCTCCCAGAGGGGAAAGCTAGTGATGTGGAGGAAGTCTCACCTCCAGTCCTAGTTAGGGAGGCCAGGGCTCCTCAAACCCTGACTCCAAATGTGATAGTCAGAGATGCTGCTTCTCTCACAGGAGAGTCCAGCACCTCTGGACTCACTGAGGATAGCCTCAGTGAAGATGACCTACTGTTAGCCAGGATGGTCAAAAGATTGGCTTTAGAGAGACAGCTCCTAGCCATAGAAAGGGAAAGACAAGAGATGGGTTTTGGTCCCATCCATGGTGGCAGCAACATAAATAGGGTCAGAGATTCTCCTGACATGTTGAAAATCCCTAAAGGGATTGTAACTAAATATGAAGATGGTGATGACATCACCAAATGGTTCACAGCTTTTGAGAGGGCTTGTGCAACCAGAAAAGTAAACAGACCTCACTGGGGTGCTCTCCTTTGGGAAATGTTCACTGGAAAGTGTAGGGATAGACTCCTCACACTCTCTGGTAAAGATGCAGAATCCTATGATCTCATGAAGGGTACCCTGATTGAGGGCTTTGGATTCTCCATTGAGGAGTATAGAATTAGGTTCAGGGGGGATCAAAAATCCTCGAGCCAGACCTGGGTTGATTTTGTTGACTACTCAGTGAATACACTGGATGGTTGGGTAACTGGAAATGAAGTGCATGACTATGTTGGGCTTTGTAATTTGTTTATGAAAGAACACATTTTAAGTAACTGCTTCAATGAAAAATTGCATCAGTATCTGGTAGACCTATGTCCAATTTCTACCCAAGAATTGGGAAAGAAGGCAGACCACTGGGTCAAGACTAGGGTAACCAAAACCTCCACTGGGGGTGACCAAAAGAAAGGGGTTACAAAGCCTCCCCAGGAGAAAGTGGGTGACACTAGAAATAAAGAAAAAGAGTCCTCTGTAGGCCCCCAAAAACCAGACCAGGTGGGTGGGCCCCAAGACACAACCCAAAACAAAGGTGGGTACCAGGGTAAGAACTGGGATGCCACTAAGGCATGGTGCCAAAACTGTAGACAGACAGGGCACCACACCAAGGACACTTCTTGGCCCAAAAACAAACCCCCTAGCAAAATCCCAGGGGTGACCAGTGTAGCCATTGGGGATGACTCCTCAGATGAGGAGGTCTTCATAGCCTTCAACTGGAAAAAGGGCCCAACAGGTGAGTTGGAGATTCCAGAGGGAAGTAGACACTTCCACCACCTACTGGTGAATGGAATCCCAGCCACTGCCCTGAGAGACACTTGTGCCAGTCACACTATTGTGCATGACAGGCTGGTGGTCTCAAACCAGTACATCCCAGGTGAGACTGCCAGAGTAAGGGTTAGCCCAGACAGGGTCACTGATAGACCTGTGGCTTTTGTGCCCATAGAAGTGGGTGGGACTTTTAGCTGGAGAAGGGTGGTAGTCAGTACAGACTTCCCCCTTGATTGTCTCCTTGGAAATGACTACCCAGAGGTTAGTCAGAGCCCAAGAGAGGAACTGGTCCTGTGCCAGTCCTCTCCCAATGATTCTGGAGGTGCTACCCCTGCAGTAACTGCAAGTAGGCCCCAGAAGAAAAAGAAAAGAAAACAGAGTAGGAAAGGTGGACAACCTTTAGCCAAGGTTCCAGTAAGCCAAGGAGATTCTGCCCCAGTAGGGGAGAACTCCAAAAGTGGCACTGGTACAGTCCAACCTGACCCACAAGAAGTCCTGACTAGTCAGGTAACTGTTAAGCCTGAGTGGGTGGCTCCTCAATTAACAGAAGAAAGAGTGGAAGAAGGGTGTTTACTACAAGATGTAGTAACTCCCCACTCTAACACAGCAGACAGGCACCCTGAACCCAAAGAAGCCTGTAACATAGCTCCTTCCCTTGCAGGTGAAGAGCTAAAGGTCTGGTTCTGGGCACTGACAGCTGTCAGTAGCCTCTGCTGGGTGTTAGCCTTTATGGCTGCACTATCCTTGGCATGGTGGCCTGACCCCATGCCAAATAGCAAGTTAGGCCCCCTGACTCTGTTGGTCATGGTGGGGTTACTCCAGCTCTGGGTAACCTCTTTGGATAAGCTAGGGGTGACCCTGGCTAAGATAAGATTAGCAGAGGTGGATACCTCTAACCCCAAAATAGAGAGAATGGGTGAAGACATTAAAAGCACAGACAAGAGGCAATTCAGACTAGGTCCTGTCACTGTGGAAGTGGGTCAGTTCCCCAGAGGGAATGAGCTGAACAGGAGGATGTAAGGCACAGTAGGTCCTGCAACAACCCAGCCTATTTCCTCTACTCTTCCTCGCCTGACAGACTAGGAAGACTCTCCCAGCTTTGGCTGAGTCTCCTGGCCTGTGGGCTGGGGGGGGGGCTTGTGTAAGGAAATGGCTCCATGTTGCAGTTACCCCCCACTTTTTGCCTGATACTGATGCTGACTTGACTGAGAAGTGTGCTGGGACCCTGCTAACCAGGCCCCAGCACCAGTGTTCTTTCACCTAAAATGTACCATTGTCTCCACAATTGGCACAACCCTGGCACCCAGATAAGACCCTTGTAACTGCTACCCCTGGTACCAAGGGCCCTGATGCCAGGGAAGGTCTCTAAGGGCTGCAGCATGTTTTATGCCTCCCTAGGTACCCCTCACTCAGCCATTGGCTACTAACCCCCCCGATCTAAACACACCCCTAAATTGAGTATTTAGGGGCTCCCAGAACACAGCAAGATAGATTCCTGCAACCTAAGAAGAAGAGGACTGCTGAACTGAAAAACCTGCAGAGAAGACGGAGACACCAACTGCTTTGGCCCCTGCTCTACCGGCCTGTCTCCCCCCCGGTGCCCTACAAAACCCCCCTGGTCTGCCCTCCGCAGACGCGGGTACTTACCTGCTGGCAGACTGGAACCGGGGCACCCCCTTCTCCACTGAAACCTATGCGTTTTGGGCAACACTTTGACCTCTGCACCTGACCGACCCTGAGCTGCTGGTGTGGTAACTTTGGGGTTGCCCTGAACCCCCCAACGGTGGGCTACCTTGGACCCAACTTTGAACCCCGTAGCTGGTTTACTTACCTGCGAAACTAACAAATACTTACCTCCCCCAGGAACTGTTAAAATTTGCACTGTGTCTAGTTTTAAAATAGCTTATTGCCATTTTTGCCAAAACTGTACATGCTATTTTGCTGAATCAAAGTTCCTATGATACCTAAGTGAAATACCTTTCATTTGAAGCATTGATTGTAAATCTTGAACCTGTGGTTCTTAAAATAAACTAAGAAAATATATTTTTCTTTATAAAAACCTATTGGCCTGGAGTTAGTCTTTGAGTGTGTGTTCCCCATTTATTGCCTGTGTGTGTACAACAAATGCTTAACACTACCCTCTGATAAGCATTCTGCTCGACCACACTACCACAAAATAGAGCATTAGAATTATCTCTTTTTGCCACTATCTTACCTCTAAGGGGAACCCTTCGACTCTGTGCATACTATTCCTTACTTTGAAATAGTGCATACAGAGCCAACTTCCCACACTTATTATGTAATAGACAAGGGGATGCGAGGTGGCTATGAGTGGCATGTTGTTTATTTTGTTTGCGTTTGTTTAATGTGGATGGAGTATGGGGTAGGGGTGGTGGAGGAGCATGTGGATCATGATGTAAGGCTCTAAATCGTGCAATGGAGGAGAGGCAAGTGAATGGAAGTTGGTGGGTTGGGGTGCTTGTATCTGCTGGCCATGACAGGATTCCCTCTGGAGGTAAACTGTGGCTACTCACAGGGTCGCAGTCGCCGGGAAGTCCTCCCTGTAGTGTTGGTTCTCCGCTGGTCGAGCCGGGGGCGTCGGGTGCAGAGTGGAAAGTCTCACGCTTCCGGCAGGAAACGTGTGGTCTTTAAAAGATGCTTCTTTGTTGCAAAGTTGCAGTCTTTGAGGAACAGGGCCGCTGTCCTCTTGAGTTCTTGGTCCTTTTAGATGCAGGGTAGTCCTCTGAGGCTTCAGAGGTCGCTGGACCCTGGGGAACGTGTCGCTGTTGCAGTTTTTCTTGAAGTGGGGAGACAGGCCGGTAGGGCTGGGGCCAAAGCAGTTGGTGTCTCCGTCTTTTCTGCAGGGCTTCAGGTCAGCAGTCCTTCTTCGTCTTTAGTTTGCAGGAATCTAGTTTCCTAGGTTCTGGGGAGCCCCTAAATACTGAATTTAGGGGTGTGTTTAGGTCTGGGAGGGCAGTAGCGAATGGCTACTGTCGAGCGTGGCTACACCCTCTTTGTGCCTCCTCCCTGAGGGGAGGGGGGCACGTCCCTATTCCTATTGGGGGAATCCTCCAAAATCAAGATGGAGGATTTCTAAAGGCAGGGGTCACCTCAGCTCAGGACACCTTAGGCGCTGTCCTGACTGGTGGGTGACTCCTCCTTGTTTTTCTCATTATCTCCCCTGGACTTGCCGCCAAAAGTGGGGGCTGTGTCCAGGGGCGGGCATCTCCACTAGCTGGAGTGCCCTGGGGCATTGTAACACGAAGCCTGAGCCTTTGAGGCTCACTGCTAGGTGTTACAGTTCCTGCAGGGGGAGGTGTGAAGCACCTCCACCCAGAGTAGGCTTTTGTTTCTGTCCTCAGAGAGCACAAAGGCCCTCACCACATGGGGTCAAAAACTCGTCTCTCGGTAGCAGGCTGGCACAGACCAGTCAGTCCTGCACTGAACAATTGGGTAAAATAAAGGAAGCATCTCTAAGATGCCCTCTGTGTGCATTTTTTAATAAATCCAACACTGGCATCAGTGTGGGTTTTTGTTATTCTGAGAAGTTTGATACCAAACTTCCCAGTATTCAGGGTAGCCATCATGGAGCTGTGGAGTTCGTTTTTGACAAACTCCCAGACCATATACCTAATATGGCCACACTGTACTTACAATGTCTAAGAATAGACTTAGACACTGTAGGGGCATATTGCTCATGCAGCTATGCCCTCACCTGTGGTATAGTACACCCTGCCTTAGGGCTGTAAGGCCTGCTACAGGGGTGACTTACCTATGCCACAGGCAGCATTTTGTGTGCATGGCATCCTGATGGGGATGCCATGTCGACTTTTCCTTTTTCTCCCCACCAACACACACAATCTGCAATGGCAGTGTGCATGTGTTAGGTGGCACAACATATGCTGCAGCCCTTAGGGACCTTCCCTGGTCACAGGACCCTTGGTACCACTGGTACCTTTTACAAGGGACTTATCTGTGTGCCAGGGGCGTGCCAATTGTGGAAACCACAGTACATTTTAGGTGAAAGAACACTGGTGCTGGGGCCTGGTTAGCAGGGTCCCAGCACACTTCTCAGTCAAGTCAGCATCAGTATCAGGCAAAAAGTGGGGGGTAACTGCAACAGGGAGCCATTTCCTTACAATAAGGTTACCCTACAAAAAAACAGTACACTCTTCATGTCTCTCCGTGCCACCATGTCCACCACCCACACACACAGACCCAACAAAATGCCTCCTTAACCTGCTGGAAGAGGAACACTATATTGAAAAGCCAGACTACTGTGAGCCTCAAACAGTTATCACAACTAGCAACACTCCTGCTTCAAGCTCATATTATACTACTTACCCTTCTCCTAAACAAAACAACACTACCATTAACACTCCTTTTCTAAACTGCCAGCTCATAAATGCTCGATCACTCTCAAAAAACAAGCACCAGATCTACGACCTGCTCGCAGACACACAACCTGACTTACTATTCATAACTGAATCCTGGTTCGGAGATGACATGGCCCCAGTGTTGCACGAAGCCGTTCCTCCAGGCTATCAAACCATCACACAAAACCGTATAGGCAAGAGAGGAGGTTGACTAGCTATTACATTCAAACAGGCAATGAACCTCAGTAAAACAGACAACATCTCCATACAAGGCTGTGAAGCCCTCCTTACCAGATGCCACCCTACTCCAACTTCCTCCTGTAACTTTCTCCTCCTTTACATACCTCCCCCTAACAACTCCACATTCCCAGATGCTTTTCTAGACACAGGGGGTCATTACAACATTGGCGGTAAAAGCCGCTTACCGCCGTGCAGAAGACCGCCAATACACCTCCGCGGCCGCGGAATTCCGCCACAGCTATTATGACCCACATCTCGGAATCCGCCGAAATTCAGACACCCACACAAGTCCGCCACAATAAAGGTCAGTGATAAACTGGCGAAAATAAAACCTCCACCGTCACGACAACAGAAACACGCCCATGCTATTACGACCCACGAATCCAAGCGGCGGTCTTTCAATCGCGGTATTCCATTGGCGGTACACACCGCCGCGCTCAAAATACACACACATCTCCAAAACACCGCCACATTGGACAATTCAAAACACACACACCTGATACACATACAAACACCACTCCCACACACCCAATACAATATAAAACACCCACCCACATCACCCACAAACCCCTACGACAAAAATTAATAGACGAAGGCGACAGAGAGAGCACAGCATAGACAACCCCACCACACAGAGGCACACAACACCATCACCCACACAACATCCACGCACAAAACACCACACACCACTACACATCACCACACTCATCTCCACATACACCATCCCACACATCACCTACACCACCCCATGTCACGCCAAAGACACCCCAGGTTTTCCGAGGAAGAGCTCAGGGTCATGGTGGAGGAAATCGTATGGGTAGAGCCACAGCTATTTGGAGCACAGGTGCAGCACACCTCCATAGCAAGGAAGATGAGCTATGGCGAAGAATAGTCGACAGGGTCAACGCAGTGAGACAGCTCCCAAGAAATCGGGAGGACATCAGGAAGAGGTGGAACGACCTACGGGGGAAGGTGCGTTCCGTGGTCTCCAGGCACAACATCGCAGTACAGCAGACTGGCGGTGGACCCCCACCTCCTCCCCCACAACTAACAACATGGGAGGAGCAGGTCTTGACCATTATGTATCCAGAGGGCCTCGGTGGAGTCGGTGGAGGAATGGACATTGGTAAGTCAAATCTTAACTATCATATCCCCCACCCAACCTGCATGCTATCACACCCCCCCACCCTCACCCCCTCCCCTAGCACTCCAACTCCTCACTAATGTATTAATAACACAAACCACACATCCCAACACCAAGCCCTGCATTACACAACAAAGCATGGACACCCATCACTAAAGCATGCCCACTGCACATACCCATAACACCCCCTAACCATCATCACACAAGGCCCCACACAGGAATGCTAGCACTGGGGTACACGCTCACCCACCCATTGCACACCATGACACACACAGATGCAATAATCATGCTTTTACACCCCTGCAGGACCACTACCTAACGTCACCAGACAGGAGGGTCCAGACATCTCTACCCCACCCACAAAAGAGGCCCACAGTGATGACAGCAGCTCTGGCCAACTGGATCCAGATGACCAGCCCGGACCATTGTGAGCCTCGGGACCGTCGGTTCCCCTCACACAGGCACAGCACAACACTGACCTTCCACCCTCTGGAAACACCAGTACAGCACCCACCCAGCGGGCCCATATCTCCATACCCAGGACACGTCAATCAGCTGTGTGTCCACCACTACAGGGAACCCAGGATAACCCACCACCCCAACAACAACAGGGACCTGGGGTCAGTGGTAGTGGGCACACGGTCCAGGGGACGGAGGCCCAGGAACACAGGGGAACTGGGAGGGTTGCTGTGCGACAGGGGGAGGACAGGCCAAGGGAACCCACTCTCCACGAGGCCCTCTCCTCCATCATGGGAGCATACCACCACTCCCAGGAGACGATGGCTACAGTCCTGGCCAAGTTTCAGGAGACCCAGCGCCTGCAGGAGGAACAGTATTTGGGGTTCAGGGAGGAACTCAGAACCATCATCTCCACCCTGGGCACCATCGTAGGGGTGCTGAAGGACATACAGAACACCATGAGGGACACCGTGGCATTCAAGGGGCCCCTGACACTAGCATGGACGATGAACTGGCCACCACCTCCGCCGGCGCTAGTAGACAGGAGGCATCGCCACAGGACCACCACACCAGCACCCCACCCCCTACAGTTGGAGAACCACCCCGCAAGCGGTCCCTGAGATCCAGGAACAAGACAGAGCACAATGCCAAGACCCCCGCCAAGAAATGAGACCACCCTGATTGTCATCCCACTGTCCCACTTTGTCACCCTGTCCATATTGGAACTGCCCCAGCTCCACTTCCTATGCCCATATGGGCAATGCACCTATGAGACAAATAGACAGAACTCTGCCATGGACACTCCTCCGCCATCAACCCTCACCATTTTACCACCCCCTCCAATAAATAACACTTCAATAAACACCCTTGAACCACAAAAATCTCAGGAGTCAGTCTGTGATTTAGAAAATGTGTATTAGCTATGACAATGACAAAATCTGTTTGAAAATGTAATGTCAACATACCTATGTCACACATCACAAGTCCATGAAGGATGCAAGCAGATGACACACGTTGGTAACCACACCTGTGAAACCGTAATGGAAATGTACAACTCAGTTACCAAATACTGCTTGAAATTGACAGACAGGATAAAGGTAGAAGTGTGAAAGTAAATGTAGTAGTCAAGAAAGTGTTCTCACCTGTGTGTCACTGGAAATATTGCTGTATGACTGAGTCCCTGTTGTCAATGTCTTCTTCCTCTGCTTCCTCCTCATCACTGTCCACAGGCTCCACAGCTGCCACAACACCGTCATCTGGACCATCCTCCTGCAGAAAAGGCACCTGGTGTCGCAAAGCAAGATTGTGAAGCATAGAGCAGGCGATGATGATCTGGCACACCTTCCTTGGTGAGTAGAATAGGGAACCACCTGTCATATGGAGGCACCTGAAACTTGCCTTCAGGTGACTGAAGGTGCGTTTGATCACCCTCCTAGTCCACCCATGGGCCTCATTGTAGCGTTCCTCTGCCCAGGTCCTGGGATTCCTCACTGGGATCAATAGCCATGACAGGTTGGGGTAACCAGAGTCCCCTAATAGCCGCACCCGGTGCCTCTGGAGTTGACCCATCACATAAGGGATGCTGCTATTCCGCAGGATGTAGGCGTCATGCACTGAGCCAGGGAACATAGCATTTACCTGGGAGATGTACTGGTCTGCCAAACATACCATCTGTACATTCATCGAATGATAACTCTTCCGGTTCCTGTACACCTGTTCACTCCTGTGGGGGGGGACCAGAGCTACATGGGTCCCATCAATGGCACCTATGATGTTAGGGATATGTCCAAGGGCATAGAAGTCACCTTTAACTGTAGGCAAATCCTCCACCTGAGGGAAAACGATGTAGCTCCTCATGTGTTTCAGCAGGGCAGACAACACTCTGGACAACACGTTTGAAAACATAGGCTGGGACATCCCTGATGCCATGGCCACAGTTGTTTGAAAAGACCCACTTGCAAGGAAATGGAGCACTGACAGCACCTGCACTTGAGGGGGGATTCCTGTGGCATGGCGGATTGGTGACATAAGGTCTGGCTCCAACTGGTTACACAGTTTCTGGATTGTGGCACGGTCAAACCTGTAGGTGATGATTAAATGTCGCTCCTCCATTGTCGACAGTTCCACCAGCGGTCGGTACACCGGAGGATTCCGCCATCTCCTCAGCTGACGGTGCCTAGGAAGGACAACAGCGACCACAGAGTCAAGCAACTCAGAGGTATGTACCCACAGCTACACAGAACACGAAACAAAATCCAAAAAGTTGTCTGTATGTGTGTTGAGTGCAGGCCTAGGTATGTGTGAAGCAGTTGAAAATTAAGCCATGTGGGCCCCTGAAATGGCGGCTGCCTGACCTCTAAACTGGGACAATGGGATGTGAGGTAACTGCACTGGCGTTGTACACCGTCGCGGTAGGCTGTCGAAGACCGCTGCGCAATGCTGCATTGGTTAACATTGGACCCTATGGGTCCCAGGAGCCAATGACGAAGTGCTCCGGCGGTGATGATACGCACCACCGCGGACGTGACCGCCGCGGACGTGACCGCCATTTTATATCTGTTCAATCACTCGATACCTGATCTTCGACAGGAGAGGACCTATACTGCAAGTGCTGCTGTGACCTCGGTCTGGAAGAGACAATGGCACGTGCGTCTGGGGAAAGGGCTCCTGCCTTCACTGCACAGGAGTTGGAGAAGCTCGTGGACTGGGTCCTGCCCCAGTACACGCTACTCTACGGTCCTCCAGACCAACAGGTGAGTACATAGGGTGCAAGTTGAATGGGCTATGGCTGGGTGGAGATGGCTGGATGTAAGAAGGAAGGGGGCAGAGTTCTGCGAGCACGAAGGACTGTGATATGCATGTGCCAGATGGCAAGGGTAGGGAAGTGGGCCACTCACTTCGACTGTGCAGTTGCTAATGACATCCCTTCTTCCCCTGTAAATGTCATTTAGGTCAGCGCCCACCAGAAGAAGGATATTTGGCGTGCCATCGCCAAGGACGTCCGGACCCTGGGGGTCCACCAGAGACGGAGCACCCACTGCCGTAAAAGATGGGAGGACATTCGACGCTGGAGCAAGAAGACGGCGGAGGCTCAGCTGGGGATGGCCTCCCAACGTGGGAGGGGTGCCCATCGCATCATGACCCCCCTGATGTTTCGGATCCTGGCGGTGGCCTACCCTAAGTTGGATGGGCGCTTGAGGGCATCACAGCAGACACAAGGGGGTGAGTACACTCTCATTCTGCTGACTTTGCATGCAGTGGAGGTGTCTGGGTGGGGGAGGAGGGCTGTGGGTTTCCCTAGGCCAGGGCGAGTTCCGTAGGCTAGGCCCCTCCGTAATGCAGGCCATGTGGCACTCCACCCCACCTCTGTAGAGTGCCAAGTACAGGTATCCATGCCCCTGTGTCATCTATGTATGCTGATGTCCACCATAGCCATGTAGGCCATATCCCAGGAACTGCATGTGTAGAGCCCAACAGCGCGGCGTAGTGCAGGGGGCTGCTGTGTCTGTATTGTCCGCCAACGGTAGCGGTAAGCCATGCACTCAACCTGTCTTTCCTCTGTCGCCCCCCCCCCCCTTTTTTGTGCTCTCCCTGTTCTTTTGTGCATCAGCATCATCAGGCGGAGGTACAGTGGCATCGGAGCATGAAGGGGCTGCATCCCACATGGCGATGGAGGGCCACACCACGGACTCTGAATACACCAGTGGGACGGAGGGCGAGGGGAGCTTCACGTCGGTCACCGGATCAGCAACCAGCGACACAGACTCGTCCTCCAATGGGAGCTCCCTTGTGGTGGCGGCAACATTTGTGCCCCCCACTTCTACAGGTACAGCCGCCACCCCCCCTACCAGCACCGCCCTCCCAGCAGCCCCTCAGCCTTTGCCCCGTGCCCACTCACCCAGGAGGGTGGGCATCACCTTCGCCCCAGGCACCTCAGCCCCTGCCCCTGTCACCTCTGCTGCCCTCAGTGAGGAGGCCATTGACCTCCTCAGGTCACTCACTGTTGGGCAGTCTACCATTGTGAATGCCATCCAGGGTGTAGAAAGGGAGTTGCAACACACTAATGCATTCCTGGAGGGCATTCATTCTGGTCAGGCTGCCCATCATCGAACCCTGCAATCTCTGGCCTCAGCACTGATGGCAGCCACTGTCCCTGTCTCTAGCCTCCCCCCTCCAACTTCCTCCACCCAGACCCAATCCCCTGTACCTCTGCCTATCCCAAGCACATCATCAGACCAGCATGCACACACCTCAACACAAAAGGGAAGCTCAGGCAAACATAGGCACGACACATCCCACAGGCACTCACACAAGCATCACCCACATACAGACACAGCAACATCCACTGCCTCCTCTGTGTCCCCCTCGTCGTCGTCTCCCTCCTCACTCCCAGTGTCGTCTACACTCTCACCTGCATGCACTACCACTACAGCCACTAGGACTCGCACCAGAACACCCAGCACCACACCCCGCTCACCTGCACTCACCACCCCCACTACCATTTACACGTCCCCTGTGTCCTCTCCCAGTGTGTCTGTGACGCCCCCTCCCAAAGTACACAAACGCAGGCACACACACACCCAACATCCATCCACCTCACGACAGCCTCCAGAACATGCACCTGCACCCAAATCATAAAAAGTTACACCTCCTACAACCACCACCTCTTCCTCCACTCCCAGACGCCCTCCAGCTACCCGTCCCAGTGTTCGTCAGAAACTTTTCCTGAGCAACGTTGACCTCTTTCCCACCAACCCCCCTCCTCCAATTCATAGGTCTCGTACTAGCACCTCAGCCAAACAATCTCTGGTACCAGTGGTGCCTGTCAGAGGTATGTGGAGTGCACCGGCCACCAGGGCAGCCAGTGTGGCACAGAGCAAAAGCACATCCAGTCCCCCCCTGTGAAGCACCAGAAGTTGGACAGTGCCCGACGGGAGAGGGGGAAGACTCCTGCCGGCAAAGCCTCTCACAAGGGTACAGGGGGGAGTGTTGAGTCAGCTGTGACTCCTCCCAAGGTGGGGGAGGGGCAGAAGAAAGCGCCAAAGTCTGGGAAGAGCAGCACAGCGGAGAAGGCCGCCATCATCCCCGCTGCCCAGGACGCCACCGCCAGCCCCATCGTCAGTGGTCAGGAGACCACCGCCAGAGTCAGTGCCCAGGAGGGCAGTCCAATCGTCAGTGGTCAGAAGACCACCGCCAGAGTCAGTGCACAGGAGGGCCCCGGCAGCCACAGCCCCGCTGGGCAATGAGGGACCGCCATGGCAAACACCACTGCACAGGTCAGAGACAGCAAAGTCAAGCTGAACAGGTCAAAGACCGCCATGGCAAGCGCCGCTGAACAGGGCAAGCACCGCTGAACAGAGCAAGCACCGCTGCACAGGTCAGAGACAGCAAAGTCAAGCACCGCTGAACAGGGCAAGCACCGCTGAACGGGGCAAGCACCGCTGAACAGGGCAAAGACCGCCATGGCAAGCACCGCTGAACAGGGCAAGCACCGCTGAACAGGGCAAAGACCGCCATGGCAAGCACCGCTGAACAGGGCAAACACCGCTGAACAGGGCAAGCACCGCCATGGCAAGCACCGCTGAACAGGGCAATCACCGCAACATCAAGCACTGGTAGCCCATATGTGCCAGGGCCAGTGACGGAACTGGGACCGTCACGGGGAGAGTGATGCACTCTGGGCACCAGTCCCCCTCCAGAACCTGTGGAGAACAGCATCCACTACCTCAGTCCTTAACAGGATGAAGCACTCTGGGCACCAGTCCCCCTCCAGAACCAGTGGAGACTGTTATCCACTTGTGAGACTGTGGCTTTGTACTCCCCAGGATAAAGCAGTGGGCAACCCACCCACTGGAGAGACTTGAGAGACTGTGGCTTTGTACTCCCCAGGATAAAGCAGTGGGCAACCCACCCACTGAAAAGACTTGTGAGACTGTGGCTTTGCACTCCCCAGGATAAAGCAGTGGGCAAACCACCCACTGAAAAGACTTGTGAGATTGTGGCTTTGCACTCCCCAGGATACATCAATGGGCATGGAGCCCCGTTGTGGATCTGGCGTGGTGCTGTCATCCGGCTGAGGTGCCCCCCCTTCCCTTCCCCCTGAGGTGCCTGTTGTATTTCGATCTGGTGCCCCAGCAGTGTTCTCTCCGTTTCTGGACAGGTATCGTGTGTGGGCCTCGCCCATGCATTTTGGGCCCAGTGGTCCACGGACATTGAATGATGCATACCTGCACTACTAATCGTGATGTATAAATTTTTCAATGAGGATATCTATCTGTATATATTTGGTTACTGTATTTTGATATATCACAGTGGTTGCACTCATTTCCTTTTGTCTTTGCATTCTTCCGGGGGGGTTGGGGGTTGTTACTGTAATGTTTGGAAATGCATTGTTGTGTGTGTTGTAGTGTGCGAGGGTCGGGGTGGGGGTGGGGGTGTTGCGTGTGTGTGTCCCTGACTTTTGCCTCCCCCCTCCCCTATGTCGTAGGTGCAGTACTCACCGGTGTCTTCGGCGGCAGCGTTGCTGATGTTCGTAGAGGAGCAGAAAAACTATCGCAGGGAGTATTTGGAGTTCCGGCTCCATGGTGCCCTCCTTCCTCGTGGGGTGTCTTAAGGTGAGCGTTTTCCAATTGAAATGGCTGTTTCCGCTGTGTTTTTATCCACGGTGAATCCGCCCCAGAAAAGGTGACGGATTGGCCTGTTGTAATACTGTGGGCGGTACTTTGTCTCCCGCCTGTCTGTTGGCGGTGACCGCCGCGCTGCTGGTCTGTACGGCCGTGGCAGTCGGAGTGTTAAAGTGGCTGTTTTTGTTGGCGGTTTCCGCCGCGGTCATAATACATTTTTTTTTTTCCACCGGCCTGTTTGCGGACTTACCGCCGCTTTAACACTGTCCGCCAGGGTTGTAATGACCCCAACAGTCTCAAACCTTATTACACTATACTCCAACCTATGCATTCTTGGGGATCTAAACATTTGGTTTGACAAACCCAATATGCCCCATCCAAAAGCTATCACCACTGGCCTACTCGCATTGAACCTACATCAGATTGTACACAATCCCACACACATCGCTGGACACATCCTAGATGTCATTTTTCCTAAGCCTGAACTAGTTACTATTCATAGCATCACGCCAATCACTTGGTCTGACCACCATTTGATAACTTTCCGACGTACAACTCCACAAATCAACACACCCCACAACTACTTACATACATACACCTATCGACCATGGAGCAAACTCAATTTGAATGACTTAGAAACACAACTAACAGCCAACACAGATCTAGGTACAATTAATTCTGTGCCAAAACTTTATGAGTGGCTACAGGAAGCTTTTGATATCCTAATATCACTCAGAAAAACTAAACAAGACAAAAGAAAACCAACACCTTGGCGAAACACAGAACTTAAAAAGATAAAGCAACAAATCAGAAAGTTGCAGCAGACCTGGCTCAAAACAAACAACAGTCAAGACAAACTGCAGCTACACAAACTTAACAGAATATACAAATCATCAATCAAAAAAGCTAAAAAAAGATACTACTCAGACAGAATTCAAAATGCTCAATCTACAACCAAGGAATTTTATAAAATTCTCAATATATTTCAAAAACTTACATGTATGGAAGGAAGTCATCCCACTACTCAAGATTTCACAAACAAATTGGCAATTCACTACACAACCAAGGCAGACGCATTGGACTCCTATTTAAAACAGAAGAAAACCATGAGCACCAACCCCTTTCCTAAAATACCCCCTAAGAATAAACCAACCCAACCTCTACAGTCCTTCAAACAAATATCCCAAGGTGAATTGATTGATTTGGTCAAAGCAAGCAGACCTTCTGGTTGCCCTTCTGACCCTTGCCCACCACAAATCTTCAAGAACATTCTTCTATCTACTTCTGCTGCCACACCTGTAAGAAGAATCATCAACAACTCTGTAACTTCAGGAACTTTTCCTGTAGACCTGAAAAAGGCATTGTAGGGGGCTGGCCTGACTTGTAGTGGGCACCAAGGGGTACTTACACTCTGTACCAGGTCCAGTTATCCCTTATTAGTGTAGAAGAGGTGTTTCTAGCAGCTTAGGCTGATAGAAGGTAGCTATAGCAGAGCAGCTTAGGCTGAACTAGGAGACATGCAAAGCTCCTACTATACCACTGGTGTCACATGCACAATATCATAAGAAAACACAATACACAGATATACTAAAAATAAAGGTACTTTATTTTTATGACAATATGCCAAAAGTATCTCAGTGAGTACCCTCAGTATGAGGATGCCAAATATACACAAGATATATGTACACAATACCAAAAATATGCAGTAATAGCAAAAGAAAGTAATGCAAGCAATGTAAAGTTACAGTAGATTGCAATAGGAGCACATAGGTATAGGGGCAACATAAACCATATACTCCAAAAGTGGAATGCGAACCACGAATGGACCCCAAACCTATGTGAGCTTGTAGAGGGTCACTGGGGCTGTAAGAAAACAGTGAGGGTTAGAAAAATAGCCCACCCCAAAACCCTGAAAAGTAGGTGTAAAGGACACCTAAACTCC
Source organism: Pleurodeles waltl (assembly GCF_031143425.1). NCBI lineage: Eukaryota > Metazoa > Chordata > Amphibia > Caudata > Salamandridae > Pleurodeles > Pleurodeles waltl. The sequence goes on along the minus strand of NC_090444.1, from coordinate 1,870,013,762 downwards.
CCAGAGAGCACAGAAGTCGTGATAGGGGAATTCTGCAAGGAAGACCAACACCAGCGATGCAACTGTAGGAGGCTGGACTGGCTTGTAGTGAGTACCTAGGGGTACTTGCACCTTGCACCAGGCCCAGTTATCCCTTATTAGTGTATAGGGTGTCTAGCAGCTTAGGCTGATAGATAATGGTAGCTTAGCAGAGCAGCTTAGGCTGAACTAGGAGACGTGTGAAGCTACTACAGTACCACTTAGTGTCATATGCACAATATCATAAGAAAACACAATACACAGTTATACTAAAAATAAAGGTACTTTATTTTTATGACAATATGCCAAAGTATCTTAGAGTGTACCCTCAGTGAGAGGATAGAAAATATACACAAGATATATATACACAATAGCAAAAATATGCAGTATAGTCTTAGAAAACAGTGCAAACAATGTATAGTTACAATAGGATGCAATGGGGAAACATAGGGATAGGGGCAACACAAACCATATACTCCAAAAGTGGAATGCGAACCACGAATGGACTCCAAACCTATGTGACCTTGTAGAGGGTCGCTGGGACTATTAGAAAATAGTGAGAGTTAGAAAAATAACCCTCCACAAGACCCTGAAAAGTGAGTGCAAAGTGCACTGAAGTTCCCCTAAGGACAAAGAAGTCGTGTTAGAGGAATAATGCAGGAAAGACACAAACCAACAATGCAACAACTGTGGATTTCCAATCTAGGGTACCTGTGGAACAAGGGGACCAAGTCCAAAAGTCACAAGCAAGTCGGAGATGGGCAGATGCCCAGGAAATGCCAGCTGCGGGTGCAAAGAAGCTTCTACTGGACAGAAGAAGCTGCGGTTTCTGCAGGAACGAAAAGGGCTAGAGACTTCCCCTTTGGTAGACCAATCCCTCTCGCCGTGGAGAGTCGTGCAGAAGTGTTTTCCCGCCGAAAGAACGCCAACAAGCCTTGCTAGCTGCAAATCGTGCAGTTAGCGTTTTTGGTCGCTGCTGTGGCCCTGGAGGGACCAGGAGGTCGCAAATTGGACCAGGAGAGAGAGGGGACATCGAGCAAGACAAGGAGTCCTCTCAGCAGCAGGTAGCATCCGTAAAAGTGCCAGAAACAGGCACTACGAGGATGTGTGAAACGGTGCTCACCCGAAGTCGCACAAAGGAGTCCCACGTCGCCGGAGACCAACTTAGAACGTCGTGCAATGCAGGTTAGAGTGCCGTGAACCCAGGCTTGGCTGTGCACAAAGGATTTCCGCCGGAAGTGCACAGGGGCCGGAGTAGCTGCAAAAGTCGTGGTTCCCAGCAATGCAGCCCAGCGAGGTGAGGCAAGGACTTACCTCCACCAAACTTGGACTGAAGAGTCACTGGACTGTGGGGGTCACTTGGACAGAGTTGCTGGATTCGAGGGACCTCGCTCGTCGTGCTGAGAGGAGACCCAAGGGACCGGTAATGCAGCTTTTTGGTGCCTGCGGTTGCAGGGGGAAGATTCCGTCGACCCACGGGAGATTTCTTCGGAGCTTCTAGTGCAGAGAGGAGGCAGACTACCCCCACAGCATGCACAAGCAGGAAAACAGTCGAGAAGGCGGCAGGATCAGCGTTACAGAGTTGCAGTAGTCGTCTTTGCTACTATGATGCAGGTTTGCAGGCTTCCAGCGCGGTCAGCAGTCGATTCCTTGGCAGAAGGTGAAGAGAGAGATGCAGAGGAACTCGGCTGAGCTCTTGCATTCGTTATCTAAAGTTTCCCCAGAGACAGAGACCCTAAATAGCCAGAAAAGAGGGTTTGGCTACCTAGGAGAGAGGATAGGCTAGCAACACCTGAAGGAGCCTATCACAAGGAGTCTCTGACGTCACCTGGTGGCACTGGCCACTCAGAGCAGTCCAGTGTGCCAGCAGCACCTCTGTTTCCAAGATGGCAGAGGTCTGGAGCACACTGGAGGAGCTCTGGACACCTCCCAGGGGAGGTGCAGGTCAGGGGAGTGGTCACTCCCCTTTCCTTTGTCCAGTTTCGCGCCAGAGCAGGGCTAAGGGGTCCCCTGAACCGTTGTAGACTGGCTTATGCAGAATTGGGCACATCTGTGCCCAACAAAGCATTTCCAGAGGTTGGGGGAGGCTACTCCTCCCCTGCCTTCACACCATTTTCCAAAGGGAGAGGGTGTCACACCCTCTCTCAGAGGAAGTTCTTTGTTCTGCCATCCTGGGCCAGGCCTGGCTGGACCCCAGGAGGGCAGATGCCTGTCTGAGGGGTTGGTAGCAGCAGCAGCTGCAGTGAAACCCCAGGAAGGGCAGTTTGGCAGTACCAGGGTCTGTGCTACAGACCACTGGGATCATGGGATTGTGCCAACTATGCCAGGATGGCATAGAGGGGGCAATTCCATGATCATAGACATGTTACATGGCCATATTCGGAGTTACCATTGTGAAGCTACATATAGGTAGTGACCTATATGTAGTGCACGCGTGTAATGGTGTCCCCGCACTCACAAAGTTCAGGGAATTGGCTCTGAACAATGTGGGGGCACCTTGGCTAGTGCCAGGGTGCCCTCACACTAAGTAACTTTGCACCTAACCTTTACCAGGTAAAGGTTAGACATATAGGTGACTTATAAGTTACTTAAGTGCAGTGTAAAATGGCTGTGAAATAACGTGGACGTTATTTCACTCAGGCTGCAGTGGCAGGCCTGTGTAAGAATTGTCAGAGCTCCCTATGGGTTGCAAAAGAAATGCTGCAGCCCATAGGGATCTCCTGGAACCCCAATACCCTGGGTACCTCAGTACCATATACTAGGGAATTATAAGGGTGTTCCAGTAAGCCAATGTAAATTGGTAAAAATGGTCACTAGCCTGTTAGTGACAATTTGGAAAGAAATGAGAGAGCATAACCACTGAGGTTCTGATTAGCAGACCCTCAGTGAGGCAGTTAGTCACTACACAGATAACACATTCAGGCACACTTATGAGCACTGGGGCCCTGGGTTACCAGGGTCCCAGTGACACATACAACTAAAACAACATATATACAGTGAAAAATGGGGGTAACATGCCAGGCAAGATGGTACTTTCCTACACAACCCCCCCCCCAAACGAAGGACAATAAGACTAGCCATGACCTGATGAGTCTTCATTGTCTAAGTGGAAATATCTGGAGAGTCCATCTGCATTGGAGTGGCTACTCCCAGGTCTATTTCCAATGTATAGTCCATTCCCTGTAGGGATATGGACCACCTCAACAATTTAGGATTTTCACCTTTCATTTGTTTTAGCCAAAGTAGAGGTTTGTGGTCTGTCTGAACAATGAAGTGAGTGCCAAACAGGTATGGCCTCAACTTCTTCAGAGCCCAGACCACAGCAAAGGCCTCCCTCTCAATGGCAGACCAACGCTTTTCTCTAGGGGTCAACCTCCTACTAATAAAAGCAACAGGTTGATCCTGGCCCTCAGAATTAAGTTGTGATAGGACTGCCCCTACTCCTAATTCAGATGCATCAGTTTGGACATAGAATTTTTTAGAGTAACAAGGGCTTTTCAGGACAGGTGCAGAGCACATGGCCTGCTTCAGCTCCTCAAAAGCTTTCTGACAGTTTGCTGTCCATAATACCTTTTTAGGCATTTTCTTGGATGTGAGGTCATTAAGAGGGGCTGCAATGGAGCCATAGTTCTTAATGAACCTCCTGTAATACCCAGTGAGGCCTAGGAAGGCTCTCACTTGAGTCTGAGTGGTAGGGGGAACCCAATCAATAATTGTTTGGATTTTCCCCTGAAGTGGTGCACTCTGTTCCCCACCAACAAGGTGTCCCAGATAAACCACCTTACCCTGCCCTATCTGGCACTTTGAAGCCTTGATAGTGAGGCCTGCCTTTTGCAGGGCCTCCAAAACTTTCCATACGTGGACCAGGTGATCATCCCAGCTGGAGATAAAGACAGCTATATCGTCCAAATATGCTGCACTGAAAGCTTCCAGCCCTTGCAGGACTGTGTTCACCAACCTCTGAAAAGTGGCAGGTGCATTTTTCAAACCAAAAGGCATTACAGTAAACTGGTAATGTCCTCCAATGGTTGAAAATGCAGTCTTAGGTTTAGCATCTTCTGACAATTTGATCTGCCAATACCCTGCAGTCAAGTCAAAAGTGCTTAGATACTTGGCAGATGCCAGTGTATCTATGAGCTCATCTGCCCTGGGTATAGGGTGAGCATCAGTTTTGGTTACCAAGTTGAGACCTCTATAGTCTACACAAAACCGCATTTCCTTCTTTCCATCTTTGGAATGGGGTTTTGGTACCAGTACCACAGGAGAAGCCCATGGACTGTCAGAGTGCTCAACCACTCCTAGTTCTAACATTTTCTGGACCTCTTGCTTTATGCAGTCCCTGACATGGTCAGGCTGCCTATAGATCTTACTTTTGACAGGTAAACTGTCTCCAGTATCTATAGTGTGCTCACACCAAGAAGTGGTACCTGGCACAGTAGAGAAGAGTTCAGAGAATTGATCTAGGAGATTTATGCAATTGTCTTTCTGCTCAGCAGTAAGACAATCAGCCAAAACTACACCTTCCACCAGAGCATCTTGTTCTGTGGAAGAGAAGAGATCAGGTAGAGGATCACTGTCTTCTTCCTGTCCCTCATCTGTTGCCATGAGCAGGGTGAGATCAGCCCTGTCATAGTAGGGTTTCAGGCGGTTGACATGGAGCACCCTAAGGGGACTCCTGGCAGTGCCTAAGTCAACTAAATAGGTGACTTCTCCCTTCTTTTCAACAATTGTGTGGGGTCCACTCCATTTATCTTGGAGTGCTCTTGGGGCCACAGGCTCCAAGACCCACACTTTCTGCCCTGGTTGGTACTGAACCAAAACAGCCTTCTGATCATGCCATTGCTTCTGGAGCTCTTGGCTGGCCTGAAGGTTTTTACTGGCCTTTTTCATGTACTCAGCCATTCTTGATCTGAGGCCAAGTACATAATCCACAATATCCTGCTTAGGAGCTTTTAAAGGTTGTTCCCAACCCTCCTTTACAAGTGTGAGTGGACCCCTAACAGGGTGTCCAAAAAGAAGTTCAAAGGGGCTGAAGCCCACTCCTTTCTGGGGTACCTCCCTGTAGGAAAAAAGGAGGCATGGTAGAAGGATATCCCATCTCCTGAGGAGTTTTTCAGGGAGACCCATAATCATGCCTTTGAGAGTTTTATTAAATCTCTCCACCAGTCCATTTGTTTGTGGATGATAGGGTGTTGTGAACTTGTACGTTACACCACACTCCTTCCACATGGCCTTTAAGTATGCAGACATGAAATTGCTTCCCCTGTCTGATACCACTTCCTTTGGGAAGCCCACCCTGGAAAATATTCCCAGGAGGGCCTTTGCCACTGCAGGTGCTGTAGTGGTCCTTAAAGGAATAGCTTCAGGATATCTTGTGGCATGGTCCACTACCACCAAGATAAACCTATTGCCTGAAGCAGTAGGAGGGTCAAGGGGGCCAACTATGTCAACCCCTACCCTTTCAAAGGGAACCCCAACCACAGGCAGTGGGATAAGGGGTGCCTTTGGGGTGCCACCTGTCTTGCCACTGGCTTGACAGGTTTCACAGGACTTACAAAATTCCTTTGTGTCCTCAGACATTCTAGGCCAATGAAACAGGGGAACAAGCCTGTCCCAAGTTTTCATTTGTCCTAGATGCCCAGCTAGGGGAATGTCATGTGCCAGTGTTAGGAGGAACTTTCTGTACTCCTGAGGAATCACTAATCTCCTGGCAGCTCCAGGTTTAGGATCCCTATGCTCAGTGTACAAGAGGTTGTCCTCCCAGTAAACTCTGTGAGAGTCACTGACATCCCCATTAGCCTGTTTGAGAGTTTGCTGTCTGAGACCCTCTAATGTGGGACAGGTTTGCTGTGCCACACTCAGCTCCTCTCTGGCCGGCCCCCCTTCACCCAAAAGCTCAGCAGTGTCTGCTTCCAGCTCCTCTGGTGTAGGTTCTGCACAGGGAGGAAATTCTTCTTCCTCTGAAGATGAATCCACTGTAGAGGGAGGGATAGTAGGAAGTGGTTTGCTTCTACTAGCCCTTGCTTTAGGGAGCACTTGGTCCATTGTTCCAGGATCCAAGCTTCCCTGTCCTTTTTGCTTTTTGGCCTGAGCCCTTGTCAAAGCAAAAATATTCCCTGGGATGCCCAGCATTGCTGCATGGGCCTCCAACTCCACATCTGACCAAGCTGATGTCTCCAAATCATTTCCTAGTAGACAGTCTACAGGTAAATCTGTGGCTACCACAACTTTCTTTGGACCAGTAACCCCCCCCAGTTGAGATTAACAACAGCCATGGGGTGGCTAAGTGTGTTGTTGTGAGCATCGGTTACTTGGTACTGGTGACCAAGTAGGTGTTGTTCAGGGTGGACCAGTTTCTCTATGACCATAGTCACACTGGCACCAGTGTCCCTGTAGGCCTGAACCTCAACACCATTTATTAGGGGTAGCTGCTTGTACTTATCCATATTAAGGGGACAAGCAACTAAGGTGGCTAAATCAATAGCCCCCTCAGAGACTAACACAGCCTCTGTGGCCTCCCTAACAAGGCCAGCCCCAACTAAGTTACCAATAGTGAGCCCAGCTACTCCCTTGGATTGGCTATTAGTAGGTTTGCTCCCACCACCACTGCTATTAGTAGGGACACTAGGGGTAGCAGTAGGGGTTGTAGTGGTAGGAGCATTGGTGCTTTTCTTTGGACAACTGGGATCTGTTGTCCAATGGCCTTTTATTTTACATAAATAGCACCATGGTTTCTTTTCCTTGTTCTGATTAAAAGAGGATTTGGGCCCACCACCCCCACCAGAGTGTTTTTGTGGGCCTGATGAAGACTCATTTTTAGATTTGTCCCCACCCTTGTCAGAAGACTTACCATCCTTCTTTTTGTTGCCATCTTTGTCACCCCCTGTATGAACTTTTCTGTTTACCCTTGTTCTGACCCATTTGTCTGCCTTCTTTCCCAATTCTTGGGGAGAGGTCAGATCAGAGTCCACCAAGTACTGGTGCAACAAATCAGACACACAATTATTAAGAATATGCTCTCTCAGGATCAAGTTATACAGGCTGTCATAATCAGTAACTTTACTGCCATGTAACCACCCCTCCAAGGCCTTCACTGAATGGTCAATGAAATCAACCCAGTCTTGTGAAGACTCCTTTTTGGTCTCTCTGAACTTTATCCTGTACTGTTCAGTGGTTAAGCCATAACCATCCAGGAGTGCATTCTTAAGAACTTGGAAATGATTAGCATCATTTTCTTTCACAGTAAGGAGCCTATCCCTACCTTTTCCACTAAATGATAGCCATAGGATAGCAGCCCACTGCCTTTGAGGGACATCCTGTACAACACAGGCCCTCTCACGTGCAGCAAACCACTTGTTAATGTCATCCCCCTCCTTATAAGGGGGAACTATCTTGTGCAGATTCCTGGAATCATGCTCTTTTGCAGGATGACTATGGGGAATACTGCTGCTGCCACCATGGGTTTCTAAACCGAACTTCTGTCTTTCCTTCTCTAGTTCAAAAGACTGTCTATCCAAATCCAGCTGTTGCTTTTTAAGCTTCAGTCTGGTTTGTTCCACCCTCAACTTTTTGAGTTCCCTCTCTAACATTCTGTCATCAGGGTTGGTGGGAGGGACATTCCTAGATACAGAGGTATGATGGGAATGAACAGAAGGAGACCTGTCCCTTACAGAAGCCACCCTAACAGCTTGGCTAACAGAAACATTACTACCAGTATGGTGAGAATAAATGCTTTTGCTATGATGTGAGACAACACTATTTGTATGGTGTGGCTCATCATCATTACCAACTATGCTAGACTGTCTAGTAATGGGCAGGCTAGGAAGTTTCTTTCCTGAATCTTTTCCTGGGGGAGTCCCTGAATCAGATTGGGAACTATTAGGTACTTTTTCAACAGATGGGGCACCTATAGCCTTATCTTGTTCTCTAAGCATGTTAATTAACAGTTCCAAGGAAGGATTCTTCCCTACACTCAAACCTCTCTCTATGCAGAGACTCCTTGCTCCTTTCCAGCAAAGGTGGTCATATGCAAGTTTGGACAGATCAACATTTTGGCCTGTGCCAGACATTTTTAGAGAGAGTTAAAGTGATAGAAAAAGAGAAAAAAGTTTTCAGAACTTTTTAGAAAGACAGAAAAAAACTTTTTAAACTTGTAAGAATTTTTTGAAAGTTTAGAAGTAATTTTCAGCACTTAGAAAAGAGTGAAAAGAGGAAATGCAAAACTTTTTGGCTATGTGTATATACACTGACCTTGTTTTGTATATTTTTCTCTTATGAAAAGTACAATGACAAGAGTGGTAAGTAGTCTCAAAGCACTTATCCCACCGCTGCACAACCAATGTAGGAGGCTGGACTGGCTTGTAGTGAGTACCTAGGGGTACTTGCACCTTGCACCAGGCCCAGTTATCCCTTATTAGTGTATAGGGTGTCTAGCAGCTTAGGCTGATAGATAATGGTAGCTTAGCAGAGCAGCTTAGGCTGAACTAGGAGACGTGTGAAGCTACTACAGTACCACTTAGTGTCATATGCACTATATCATAAGAAAACACAATACACAGTTATACTAAAAATAAAGGTACTTTATTTTTATGACAATATGCCAAAGTATCTTAGAGTGTACCCTCAGTGAGAGGATAGAAAATATACACAAGATATATATACACAATAGCAAAAATATGCAGTATAGTCTTAGAAAACAGTGCAAACAATGTATAGTTACAATAGGATGCAATGGGGAAACATAGGGATAGGGGCAACACAAACCATATACTCCAAAAGTGGAATGCGAACCACGAATGGACCCCAAACCTATGTGACCTTGTAGAGGGTCGCTGGGACTATTAGAAAATAGTGAGAGTTAGAAAAATAACCCTCCCCAAGACCCTGAAAAGTGAGTGCAAAGTGCACTGAAGTTCCCCTAAGGACAAAGAAGTCGTGTTAGAGGAATAATGCAGGAAAGACACAAACCAACAATGCAACAACTGTGGATTTCCAATCTAGGGTACCTGTGGAACAAGGGGACCAAGTCCAAAAGTCACAAGCAAGTCGGAGATGGGCAGATGCCCAGGAAATGCCAGCTGCGGGTGCAAAGAAGCTTCTACTGGACAGAAGAAGCTGCGGTTTCTGCAGGAACAAAAAGGGCTAGAGACTTCCCCTTTGGTGGACGAATCCCTCTTGCCGTGGAGAGTCGTGCAGAAGTGTTTTCCCGCCAAAAGAACGCCAACAAGCCTTGCTAGCTGCAAATCGTGCGGTTAGCGTTTTTGGACGCTGCTGTGGCCCTGGAGGGACCAGGAGGTCGCAAATTGGACCAGGAGAGAGAGGGGACGTCGAGCAAGACAAGGAGCCCTCTCAGCAGCAGGTAACACCTGGAAAAGTGCCAGAAACAGGCACTACGAGGATGCGTGAAACGGTGCTCATCCGAAGTCGCACAAAGGAGTCCCACGTCGCCGGAGACCAACTTAGAACGTCGTGCAATGCAGGTTAGAGTGCCGTGGACCCAGGCTTGGCTGTGCACAAAGGATTTCCGCCGGAAGTGCACAGGGGCCGGAGTAGCTGCAAAAGTCGCGGTTCCCAGCAATGCAGCCCAGCGAGGTGAGGCAAGGACTTACCTCCACCAAACTTGGACTGAAGAGTCACTGGACTGTGGGGGTCACTTGGACAGAGTTGCTGGATTCGAGGGACCTCGCTCGTCGTGCTGAGAGGAGACCCAAGGGACCAGTAATGCAGCTTTTTGGTGCCTGCGGTTGCAGGGGGAAGATTCCGTCGACCCACTGGAGATTTCTTCGGAGCTTCTGGTGCAGAGAGGAGGCAGACTACCCCCACAGCATGCACAAGCAGGAAAACAGTCGAGAAGGCGGCAGGATCAGCGTTACAGAGTTGCAGTAGTCGTCTTTGCTACTATGTTGCAGGTTTGCAGGCTTCCCGCGCGGTCAGCAGTCGATTCCTTGGCAGAGGGTGAATAGAGAGATGCAGAGGAACTCGGCTGAGCTCTTGCATTCGTTATCTAAAGTTTCCCCAGAGACAGAGACCCTAAATAGCCAAAAAAGAGGGTTTGGCTACCTAGGAGAGAGGATAGGCTAGCAACACCTGAAGGAGCCTATCACAAGGAGTCTCTGACGTCACCTGGTGGCACTGGCCACTCAGAGCAGTCCAGTGTGCCAGCAGCACCTCTGTTTCCAAGATGGCAGAGGTCTGGAGCACACTGGAGGAGCTCTGGACACCTCCCAGGGGAAGTGCAGGTCAGGGGAGTGGTCACTCCCCTTTCCTTTGTCCAGTTTCGCGCCAGAGCAGGGCTAAGGGGTCCCCTGAACCAGTGTAGACTGGCTTATGCAGAATTGGGCACATCTGTGCCCAACAAAGCATTTCCAGAGGCTGGGGGAGGCTACTCCTCCCCTGCCTTCACACCATTTTCCAAAGGGAGAGGGTGTCACACCCTCTCTCAGAGGAAGTTCTTTGTTCTGCCATCCTGGGCCAGGCCTGGCTGGACCCCAGGAGGGCAGATGCCTGTCTGAGGGGTTGGCAGCAGCAGCAGCTGCAGTGAAACCCCAGGAAGGGCAGTTTGGCAGTACCAGGGTCTGTGCTACAGACCACTGGGATCATGGGATTGTGCCAACTATGCCAGGATGGCATAGAGGGGGCAATTCCATGATCATAGACATGTTACATGGCCATATTCGGAGTTACCATTGTGAAGCTACATATAGGTAGTGACCTATATGTAGTGCACGCGTGTAATGGTGTCCCCGCACTCACAAAGTTCAGGGAATTGGCTCTGAACAATGTGGGGGCACCTTGGCTAGTGCCAGGGTGCCCTCACACTAAGTAACTTTGCACCTAACCTTTACCAGGTAAAGGTTAGACATATAGGTGACTTATAAGTTACTTAAGTGCAGTGTAAAATGGCTGTGAAATAACGTGGACGTTATTTCACTCAGGCTGCAGTGGCAGGCCTGTGTAAGAATTGTCAGAGCTCCCTATGGGTGGCAAAAGAAATGCTGCAGCCCATAGGGATCTCCTGGAACCCCAATACCGTGGGCACCTCAGTACCATATACTAGGGAATTATAAGGGTGTTCCAGTAAGCCAATGTAAATTGGTAAAAATGGTCACTAGCCTGTTAGTGACAATTTGGAAAGAAATGAGAGAGCATAACCACTGAGGTTCTGATTAGCAGACCCTCAGTGAGACAGTTAGTCACTACACAGGTAACACATTCAGGCACACTTATGAGCACTGGGGCCCTGGGTTACCAGGGTCCCAGTGACACATACAACTAAAACAACATATATACAGTGAAAAATGGGGGTAACATGCCAGGCAAGATGGTACTTTCCTACAGCAACCAAAGTGGATTTCCGGACGAGAGTACCTGTGGAACAAGGGGACCAAGTCCAAGAGTCGCGACAAAGTCAAGATTGGGCAGATGCCCAAGAAATGCCAGCTGAGGGTGCAAATATGCTGCCACCAGATGGTAGAAGCTGTGGATTCTGCAAGAACAAAGAGGGCTAGAAACTTCCCCTTTGGAGGATGGATGTCCCACGTCGTGTAGAAGCTTGCAGAGGTGTTCCCACACAGAAAGACAGCAAACAAGCCTTGCTAGCTGCAAGGGTCGCTTTTAGGGTTTTTGGATGCTGCTGTGGCCCAGGAGGGACCAGGATGTCGCCACTTGGATGAGGTGACAGAGGGGGCACCCAGCCAGTCAGGGAGACCTCACAGAAGCAGGCAGCACCCGCAGAAGTACCGGAACAGGCACTTGGAAGAGGAGTGAACCGGAGCTCACCCGAAGACACAAAAGGGAGTAGCACTACACCGGAGGACAACTCAGAAGGTTGTGCACTGCAGGTTAGAGTGTTGGGGACCCAGGCTTGGCTGTGCACGAAGGAAATCCTGGAAGAGTGCACAGGAGCTGGAGCAGCTGCAAATCACGAGGTACCCAGCAATGCAGTCTAGCGTGGGGAGGCAAGGACTTACAACCACCAAACTTGGACTGAAGAGTCACTGGACTGGGGGAGTCACTTGGACAGAGTTGCTGAGTTCCAGGGACCACACTCGTCGTGCTGAGAGGGGACCCAGAGGACCGGTGATGCAGTCTATTGTTGCCTGCGTTTGTAGGGGGAGGATTCCGTCGTCCCACGGGAGATTTCTTCAGAGCTCCTGGTGCAGAGAGGAGGCAGGCTACCCCCAGAGCATGCACCATCAGGAAACAGGCGAGAAAGCGGCAGGATCAGCGATATAAGGTTGCAGTAGTCGTCTTTACTACTTTGTTGCAGTTTTGCAGGCGTCCTGAGCAGTCAGCGGTCGATCCTTTGGCAGAAGGTGAAGAGAGAGATACAGAGGAACTCTGATGAGCACTTGCATTCGTTATCTAAAGAATTCCCCAAAGCAGAGACCCTAAATAGCCAGAAAAGGAGGTTTGGCTACCTAGGAAGGAGGATAGGCTAGCAACACAGGTAAGACCCTATCAGAAGGAGTCTCTGACAACACCTGCTGGCACTGGCCACTCAGAGCAGTCCAGTGTTCCAGCAGCACCTCTGTTTCCAAGATGGCAGAGGTCTGGAGCGCACTAGAGGAGCTCTGGGCACCTCTCCTGGGAGGTGCAGGTCAGGGGAGTGGTCACTCCCCTTTCCTTTGTCCAGTTTCACGCTAGAGCAGGGCTGGGGGATCCCTGAACCGGTGTAGACTGGCTTATGCAGAGATGGGCACCATCTGTGCCCATCAAAGCATTTCCAGAGGCTGGGGGAGGCTACTCCTCCCCAGCCCCGACACCTTTTTCCAAAGGGATAGGGTGCAACACCCTCTCTCTGAGGAAGTCCTTTGTTCTGCCTTCCTGGGCCAAGCCTGGCTGGACCCCAGGAGGGCAGAAACCTGTCTGAGGGGTTGGCAGCAGCAGCAGCAGCAGCAGCAGCTGCAGTGAAACCCCGGGAAAGGTAGTTTGGCAGTACCCGGATCTGTGCTAGAGACTCAGGGGATCATGGAATTGTCTCCCCAATACCAGAATGGCATTGGGGTGACAATTCCATGCTCTTAGACATGTTACATGGCCATGTTCGGAGTTACCATTGTGACGCTATACATAGGTAGTGACCTATGTATAGTGCACGCGTGAAATGGTGTCCCCGCACTCACAAAGTCCGGGGAATTTGCCCTGAACAATGTGGGGGCACCTTGGCTAGTGCCAGTGTGCCCACACACTAAGTAACTTAGCACCCAACCTTCACCAGGTGAAGGTTAGACATATAGGTGACTTATAAGTTACTTAAGTGCAGGGGTAAATGGCTGTGAAATAACGTGGACGTTATTTCACTCAGGCTGCAGTGGCAGGCCTGTGTAGGAATTCTCAGAGCTCCCTATGGGTGGCAAAATAAATGCTGCAGCCCATAGGGATCTCCTGGAACCCCAATACCCTGGGTACCTCAGTACCATATACTAGGGAATTATAAGGGTGTTCCAGCATGCCAATGTGAATGGGTGAAATTGGTCACTAGCCTGTTAGTGACAATTTGGAAAGAAAATGAGAGAGCATAACCACTGAGGTTCTGGATAGCAGAGCCTCAGTGAGACAGTTAGTCATAACACAGGTAACACATACAGGGCACACTTATGAGCACTGGGGCCCTGGCTGGCATGGTCCCAGTGACACATACAACTAAAACAACATAAATACAGTGAAATACGGGGGTAACATGCCAGGCAAGATGATACTTTCCTACACCCTCCAATAGTCGAAAATGTAGTTTTTGCTTTTGCATCCTCTGATAACTTGATCTGCCAATACCCTGCAGTCAAATCAAAGGTGCTTAGATACTTGGCAGATGCCAGTGTATCTATTAGCTCATCTGCCCTGGGTATAGGGTGAGCATCAGTTTTAGTTACCTGGTTGAGACCTCTGTAATCTATACAAAACCTCATCTCTCTTTTCCCATCTATTGAGGGAGGGTTTGGTACAAGCACCACAGGAGAGGCCCATGGGCTTTCAGAGTGTTCAACCACTCCCAGTTCAAGCATTTTCTGAACCTCTTGTTTTATGCAGTCTCTGACATGGTCAGGCTACCTATAGATCTTACTTTTGACAGGCATGCTGTCTCCAGTATCTATAGTGTGCTCACACCAAGAAGTGGTACCTGGCACAGTAGAAAAGAGTTCAGAAAACTGACCCAGGAGATTTATGCAGTTGTCTTTCTGCTCAGAAGTAAGACAGTCTGCCAAAACTACACCTTCCTCTAGAGCATCTTGTTCTGTGGAAGAGAAGAGATCAGGGAGAGGGTCACTCTCTTCTTCCTGTCCTTCATCTATTGCCATGAGCAGGGTGAGATCAGCCCTGTCATAGTAGTGTTTAAGGCGATTGACACGGAGCACCCTAAGGGGACTCCTGGCAGTGCCCAAGTCATCCAAGTAGGTGACTTCTCCCTTCTTTTCAACAATGATGTGGGATCCACTCCATTTGTCTTGGAGTGCTCTTGGGGCCACAGGCTCCAATACCCACACCTTCTGTCCTGGTTGGTACTGAATCAGATCAGCCTTCGGGTAATGCCATTGCTTTTCGAGCAATTGGCTGGCCTGAAGGTTTTTACTGGCCTTTTTCATGTACTCAGCCATTCTGGATATTAGCCCGAGTACATAGTCCACTATGGGGGTCATTCTGACCTTGGCGGTCTTTTCGCAAGACCGCCGAGTTACCGCCGCGGTGAAGACCGCCGACTGCGGCGGTATGCCGCTGTGCGCATTCTGACCGCTGGGAGCGTTCCGCCGGAAAACCGCCAGCAGCCACACTGGCGGTCGGCGGGAAAGTGGAGACTGGTCAACCGCCACGCCAGCAGAACACCGCCCACAGAATTACGACCCACATTTCTGTGTGGCGGTCTTCTGTTGGCGGTCTTCTGTTGGCGGTCACCTCCCCATGGCTCCTGTCACCTCCCGGAGGACCAACGCACAAGGTAAGTTGATCGTCCGTGAGGGGAGGGGGTGTGGGGGTGTTGTGTGATGTGTGCGTGCATGGGGGTGTGCGTGTGAGTGTGTAGAGGGGGTGTGTGAGTGCGTGCATGCGGGCGGGGAGTGCTGCTGTGCCTATGGGCAATGTGTGTAGTTCGGCGGGTGCGCATGTCGGCATGTATGTGTGCGGGTATGTGTCCCCGTTGTGTATGTGTGTGTGTAGGGGGTGTGTATATTTGCATGTTGGGGGTGTGTGCATGTCGGGGTGCGTGTATGTGCATGTCGGGGTGGGGGTGGGGAGGGGGTTCGTACCACCTCTGGGGGGTGGCAGGGGGGTGGAGGGTGTGGGGGGAGGACTCGGGGGGCAGTGGGGGGTGGGGGAGACCCCTATCAGTGCCAGGGAAGGAATTCCCTGGCCCCGATAGTGCCTACCGCCATGGTTCGCATGGCGGTTCCCGAACGCCAGAAACCGCGGCGGTAAGCAGGGTCATGATACCGTTGGCGGTCTTGGGTCGACCGCCGGACCGGAGTGCGCAGACTCCAGCCCGTCGGTCATGACCGCCGTGGCTGTCGGAGTGGCGAAGTGGCGGTCGGTCGGGGCGGTGACCGCCGCGGTCAGAATGCCATTTTTAATACCGCCGGTCTGTTCGCGGTCCGACCGCCGCCTCTCCGCCGACCGCCAAGGTCAGAATGAGGGCCTATGTCTTGCTTAGGAGCTTTTAAAGGTTGTTCCCAACCCTCCTTCACAAGTGTTAGGGGACCTCTTACAGGGTGTCCAAATAGGAGTTCAAAGGGGCTGAAGCCCACTCCTTTTTGGGGTACCTCCCTGTAAGCAAAAAGGAGGCAAGGTAACAGGACATCCCATCTCCTCCTGAGTTTTTCAGGGAGTCCCATTATCATTCCTTTGAGAGTTTTATTAAACCTCTCTACCAGTCCATTTGTTTGTGGATGATAAGGTGTGGTGAATTTGTATGTTACACTACATTCCTTCCACATGGCCTTCAAGTATGCAGACATAAATTTGCTACCCCTGTCTGATACAACCTCTTTTGGGACGCCCACCCTGGAAAAGATTCCCAGGAGGGCTACATTCCTTCCACATGGCCTTCAAGTATGCAGACATAAATTTGCTACCCCTGTCTGATACAACCTCTTTTGGGACGCCCACCCTGGAAAAGATTCCCAGGAGGGCTTTTGCCACTGCAGGAGCTGTATTGGTCCTTAGAGGAATTGCTTCAGGATATCTTGTGGCATGGTCCACTACCACCAAGATAAACCTATTGCCTGAAGCAGTAGGAGGGTCATGGGGGTCAACTATGTCAACCCCTACCCTTTCAAAGGGAACCCCAACCACAGGCAGTGGAATAGGGGGAGCCTTTGGGGTGCCACCAGTCTTGCCACTGGTTTGGCAGGTCACGCAGGACTTACAAAAATCCTTTGTGTCCTCTGACATCCTAGGCCAGTGAAACAGGGGGACAAGCCTTTCCCATGTTTTAATCTGACCCAAATGTCCAGCCAAGGGAATGTTGTGTGCCAGAGTTAGGAGGAACTCTCTGTATTGCAGGGGAATGACCAATCTCCTGGCTGCTCCAGGTTTTGGGTCCCTTGCCTCTGTATACAAGAGGTTGTCCTCCCAGTAAACTCTATGTGAGTGACTGACATCCCCATTTTGCTGTTTGACAGCTTGCTGTCTTAGACCCTCTAATGTGGGACAGGTTTGCTGTGCCACACTCAGCTCCTCCCTGGCAGGCCCCCCTCCACCCAAAAGCTCAGCAGTGTCTGCTTCCAGCTCCTCTGGTGAAGGTTCTGCATAGGGGGGAAATTCTTCTTCCTCAGAAGTAGAATCATCTGTAGAGGGAGGGATAGTGGGTAGGGATTTACCCTTAATAACCCTAGCTTTAGGGAGCACTTGGTCCATTGTTCCAGGATCCAAGTCACCCTGTCCTTTTTGCTTTTTGGCCTGAGCCCTTGTCAAAGCAAAAATATGCCCAGGAATGCCCAGCATTGCTGCATGAGCCTCCAACTCCACTTCTGCCCAAGCTGATGTCTCTAAATCATTTCCTAGTAGACGGTCTACAGGTAAATCTGAGGCAACCACAACTTTCTTTGGACCAGTAACCCCCCGCAGTTGAGATTCACAACAGCCATGGGGTGGCTAAGAGTGTTGTTATGAGCGTCTGTCACTTGGTACTGGTGAACAAGTAGGTGTTGTTCAGGGTGTACCAGCTTCTCTATTACCATGGTAACACTGGCACCTGTGTCCCTGTAGGCCTGAACCTCAACACCATTGATTAGGGGAAGTTGCTTGTACTTATCCATATTAAGGGGACAAGCAACCAAGGTGGCCAAATCAATGGCACCTTCAGAGACTAGCACAGCCTCTGTGGTCTCCCTAACAAGACCAACCCCAAATAAATTACCAAAAGTGAGCCCAGCTACTCCCTTGGATTGGCTATTAGTAGGTGTGCTCCCACCACCACTGCTATTACTAGGGGCACTAGAGGTTGCAGTAGGGGTTGTGGTAGTGGGAGGCTTGGTGCTTTTCTTTGGGCAACTGACATCAGTTGTCCAATGACCTTTTACTTTACATAAATAGTACCATGGTTTCTCTACTTGATTAGAAGAGGATTTGGACGCACCACGCCCACCAGAGTGTTTTTGTGGGCCTGATGAGGACTCATTTTTAGATTTGTCCCCAACATTGTCTGAAGACTTACCATCCTTCTTCTTGCCATCCTTGTCACCCCCTGTATGAACTTTTCTGTTCACTCTTGTTCTGACCCATTTGTCTGCCTTCTTTCCCAATTCTTGGGGAGAGGTCAGATCTGAGTCCACTAGATATTGGTGTAACAAATCAGACACACAGTTATTCAGAATATGCTCTCTCAAGATTAGATTGTACAGGCTTTCATAGTCAGAAACTTTACTGCCATGTAACCACCCCTCGAAGGCCTTCACTGAATAGTCAACAAAGTCTACCCAGTCTTGTGAGGAATCTTTTCTGGTTTCTCTGAACTTAATCCTGTATTGTTCAGTGGTTAAGCCAAATCCATCCAAGAGTGCATTCTTCAAAACTGTAAAATTATTGGCATCACTTTCCTTCACAGTAAGGAGCCTATCCCTACCCTTTCCACTGAAAGATAGCCATAGGATAGCAGCCCACTGCCTTTGAGGGACCCCCTGTACCATACAGGCCCTCTCAAGTGCAGCAAACCACTTGTTAATGTCATCCCCCTCCTTGTAAGGGGGAACTATCTTATGCAGATTCCTAGAATCATGCTCTTTCACAGGATTACTATCTGGAATACTGCAGCTGCCACCATGGGGTCCAACCCCCAACCTCTGTCTCTCTTTTTCTAAGTCTAGAGATTCCCTGTCTAGAGCCAGCTGTTGCTGTTTTTGCTTCAGCCTGGACCCTTCCACTCTCAATCTATTGAGCTCCCTTTCTAACAATCTGTCATCAGGCTGGCCTGCAGGAATAAAACCATCCCTACTGTGATGTGAGCTTATATTACTGCCAGCTATGCTAGGTAGTCTGCTAAGGGGCAGGTTAGGAAGGTCACCTTCTAGCACTCTTACTGGGGGCTCCCCTGAGTCAGAGTGTGAGCTATCTCCTAACTTCTCAATTGAAGTGCCAGCTAAGGTCTTATAATTTTCAATAAGCATGTTAGACAATAATTCTCTAGAGGGATTCTTTCCCACTCCTAAACCTCTATCAATGCAGAGACTCCTTAAACCCTTCCAGTTAAGGTGGTCATAAGCTGAGCTGACCAAGTTAGTAGAAGTTCCTACATCAGACATGATAGAAAAGGTTTAGGGACAGATAAAAGAGAGAAAAAGTTTCAGGACTTTTTAAGGAAACAGAAAAAAAAAACGTTTTCAACTTTTTAGAAACTTTTTGAAAGTTTAGGAGTACTTTTCAGCACTTAGCAGATAGTGTAAGAGAAGAAAAGCAAAACTTTTTGGTTAGGTGTACATACACTGAACTTGTTTTGTATATTATTCTCTTATGAAAAGTACACAATGACAAAGTGGTAAGCAGTTACAAGTACTTATCCCACCGCTGCACAACCAATGTAGGAGGCTGGCCTGGCTTGTAGTGGGTACCAAGGGGTACTTACACTCTGTACCAGGTCCAGTTATCCCTTATTAGTGTAGAAGAGGTGTTTCTAGCAGCTTAGACTGATAGAAGGTAGCTATGGCAAAGCAGCTTAGGCTGAACTAGGAGACATGCAAAGCTCCTACTATACCACTGGTGTCATATGAACAATATCATAAGAAAACACAATACACAGATATACTAAAAATAAAGGTACTTTATTTTTATGACAATATGCCAAAAGTATCTCAGTGAGTACCCTCAGTATGAGGATGCCAAATATACACTATATATATGTACCCAATACCAAAAATATGCAGTAATAGCAAAAGGAAGTAATGCAAGCAATGTAAAGTTACAGTAGATTGCAATAGGAGCACATAGGTATGGGGGCAAAACAAACCATATACTCCAAAAGTGGAATGCGAACCACGAATGGACCCCAAACCTATGTGAGCTTGTAGAGGGTTGCTGGGGCTGTAAGAAAACAGTGAGGGTTAGAAAAATAGCCCACCCCAAGACCCTGAAAAGTAGGTGTAAAGGGCACCTATACTCCCCAGAGAGCACAGAAGTCGTGATAGGGGAATTCTGCAAAGAAGACCAACACCAGCAATGCAACCAAAGTGGATTTCCAGACAAGAGTACCTGTGGAACAAGGGGACCAAGTCCAAGAGTCGCGACAAAGTCAAGATTGGGCAGATGCCCAAGAAATGCCAGCTGAGGGTGCAAAGAAGCTGCCACCGGATGGTAGAAGCTCTGGATTCTGCAAGAACGAAGAGGGCTAGAAACTTCCCCTTTGGAGGATGGATGTCCCACGTCGTGTAGAAGCTTGCAGAGGTGTTCCCACGCAGAAAGACCGCAAACAAGCCTTGCTAGCTGCAAGGGTCGCGTTTAGGGTTTTTGGATGCTGCTGTGGCCCAGGAGGGACCAGGATGTCGCCACTTAGATGAGGAGACAGAGGGGGCGCCCAGCAAGTCAGGGAGCCCTCACAGAAGCAGGTAGCACCCGCAGAAGTACCGGAACAGGCACTTGGAAGAGGAGTGAACCGGAGCTCACCCGAAGACACAAAAGGGAGTCCCACGATGCCGGAGGACAACTCAAAAGGTTGTGCACTGCAGGTTAGAGTGTCGGGGACCCAGGCTTGGCTGTGCATGAAGGAAATCCTGGAAGAGTGCACAGGAGCCGGAGCAGCTGCAAATCACGTGGTACCCAGCAATGCAGTCTAGCGTGGGAGGCAAGGACTTACCTCCACCAAACTTGGACTGAAGAGTCACTGGACTGTGGGAATCACTTGGACAGTCTTTTGTTGCCTGCGGTTACAGGGGGAGGATTCCGTCGTCCCACAGGAGATTTCTTCAGAGCTCCTCGTGCTGAGAGGATGCAGGCAACCCCCAGAGCATGCACCACCAGGAAACAGGCGATAAAGCCGGCAGGATCAGCGATACAAGGTTGCAGTAGTCGTCTTTACTACTTTGTTGCGGTTTTGCAGGCATCCTGAGCAGTCAGCGGTCGATCCTTTGGCAGAAGGTGAAGAGAGAGATGCAGAGGAACTCTGATGAGCACTTGCATTCGTTATCTAAAGAATTCCCCAAAGCAGAGACCCTAAATAGCCAGAAAAGGAGGTTTGGCTACCTAGGACGGAGGATAGGCTAGCAACACCGGTAAGAGCCTATCAGAAGGAGTCTCTGATGTCACCTGCTGGCACTGGCCACTCAGAGCAGTCCAGTGTGCCAGCAGCACCTCTGTTTCTAAGATGGCAGAGGTCTGGAGCACACTGGAGGAGCTCTGGGCATCTCCCCTGTGAGGTGTGGGTCAGGGGAGTGGTCACTCCCCTTTCCTTTGTCCAGTTTCGCACCAGAGCAGGGCTGGGGGATCCCTGAACCGGTGTAGACTGGCTTATGCAGAGATGGGCACAATCTGTGCCCATCAAAGCATTTCCAGAGGCTGGGGGAGGCTACTCCTCCCCAGCCCTGACACCTTTTTCCAAAGGGAGAGAGTGTAACACCCTCTCTCTGAGAAAGTCCTTTGTTCTGCCTTCCTGGGCCAAGCCTGGCTGGACCCAAGGAGGGCAGAAACCTGTCTGAGGGGTTGGCAGCAGCAGCAGCTGCAGTGAAACCACGGGAAAGGTAGTTTGGCAGTACCCGGGTCTGTGCTAAAGACTCGGGGGATCATGGAATTGTCTCCCCAATGCCAGAATGGCATTGGGGTGACAATTCCATGATCTTAGACATGTTACATGGCCATGTTCGGAGTTACCATTGTAACGCTATACATAGGTATTGACCTATGTATAGTGCACGCGTGTAATGGTGTCCCCGCACTCACAAAGTCCGGGGAATTTGCCCTGAACAATATGGGGGCACCTTGGCTAGTGCCAGGGTGCCCACACACTAAGTAACTTAGCACCCAACCTTCACTAGGTGAAGGTTAGACATATAGGTGGCTTATAAGTTACTTAAGTGCAGTGGCAAATGGCTGTGAAATAACATGGATGTTATTTCACTCAGGCTGCAGTGGCAGGCCTGTGTAAGAATTGTCAGAGCTCCCTATGGGTGGCAAAAGAAATGCTGCAGCCCATAGGGATCTCCTGGAACCCCAATACCCTGGGTACCTCAGTACCATATACTAGGGAATTATAAGGGTGTTCCAGTATGCCAATGTGAATTGGTGAAATTGGTCACTAGCCTGTTAGTGACAATTTAGAAAGCAGAGAGAGCATAACCACTGAGGTTCTGGTTAGCAGAGCCTCAGTGAGACAGTTAGTCATCACACAGGGAACACATACAGGGCACACTTATGAGCACTGGGGCCCTGGCTGGCAGGGTCCCAGTGACACATACACTAAAACAACATATATACAGTGAAATATGGGGGTAAAATGCCAGACAAGATGGTACTTTCCTACAGGCATACATACGACCGTTATTAAAGAAAACAAACCTAGACCCGCAAGACCCCAACAACTACAGACCAATCACAAATGGACCTTTCCTGGGGAAATTGATAGAAAGAGCAGCATTCGCCCAGATGTCACAATTCATTGAAGACAATTTTATACTTTCAGACTTCCAAGCTGGATTCCGCCCAGGAAGAAGCACTGAATCGGCACTCATAGCAATCTGGGATGATCTTAAAAACACAGTCGACCGCAATGGAGTTGCTGCACTACTTCTCTTAGACCTCTCGGCTGCCTTTGATACGGTTGACCATGACACCCTAACTCAAAGACTTCACGAAGCCGGCATACAAGGGATTGCTCTTGACTGTATTACTTCCTATCTTAAAAAAATATCTAATATCATCCACTCGCCCCCCTTCTCGTCCGAACCCTACCTCACAAAAAAGGGGTCCCCCAAGGGTCAATCATCTCACCTTTGCTTTTCAACATCTACATATTATCTTTACCAGAATTGATCAATGATTTCCATCTCACATGCTACAACTATACAGATGACACACAAATACTACTTAAGTTAGAATGCCCCAAAAACATTAAAAACTCACAAATCTTCAGTTGCCTCAGAGCCGTTGATCAGTGGATTACCTGGAGCCATCTCAAACTAAATACCTCCAAAACAGAAATACTCAAATGTGGTGACTGGAAAAATTATGACCCTCTGTGCGTCTGGCCTGACGATCTCGGACCACCTCCTCAATTATCCAAGGAAGTTAAAAACCTTGGAATCACCATGGATTCCAAGTTGACTATGAATGCCCAAGTGGACAAATTAGCACCAACAAGCTTCATGACCTTGAAGACTTTACAACGCATCTTCCCCCACCTCGGATTTCAACACAAGGTGCAAGCTACTATCTCGCTTGTACTATCCAAACTGGATTATGCCAATGGCCTCTACCATGGATCATCTCTATCTATTATGAAAAAACTACAACGTATCCAGAATTCCGCAGCCAGGCTACTATAACATGTAAAACTGCAAGCCCGCATCTCCCCTGCCTTGAGAGCTCTACACTGGTTACCCGATGCCAGAAGATGCACTTTCAAGCTGCTTTGTATCACCCACAAAGCTATACATGGAACGGGACCGCTTTTTATCAGAAACAAAATAACCAAATACATCCAACAAAGAAACCTCCGCTCAAGATTGGCCCCCCGCCGTAGAACACCACCATACAAGAAAAAGACTATAGGTGGTATATCCTTATCCGTTCAAGCAGCCAAACTATGGAATTCATTACCCCCAACTATAAGAGCCACAGATAACTTTCTTGTCTTCAGAAAACCACTCAAGAGTTGGGTCTTTCCTTCATAACCACCATATTCAAACAACTATGGACTGCATATGCCTATGTTGATAAACATTTCTTTCTGATTATGTGTATATTTCTATTATGTATAGTTCTTTAGAAAATATGTATCGCTAATATGTCATAACAATAAAATACACACACACTCTTTAAACCTGTTTGACTAAGTATATTTACCCATGGTTCTAATTATGTATTGTATGTGCATATGTGTGTTTATTCATGTGTGTTTGTATGTGTGTGTGTATGTGTGTATGTATATTTATATATATGTATGTATGTATGTGTATATGTTGTTTCTGTGCTTGGCATGTTCATGGGTCATTGCATGGCTCCTGGGTGGGTTGTTATACTAGATATCTATGAATTCCTGCTCTCATCTTATCACACTTATCTACTCATCACTCTTATGTCATGTCTCTATCAAACTATCCTCCATTCTCACTCTGACTCATCCCAAATCCCTTCTACTACTTTCATCTCCTAAATAACTCTGCCTAAGCTCTTCCCTCTGTTTCCACATCTAACTCACCAAACCTCACTCTACTACCGTGACCTCCCACGCAACCCTACTAAATTCTCCCTCATTTATCTCACCCTGCTACAATGCTCTCCCTAACCCTTCCACATACTCTTCCCTCCTCCGCTCCCCTTTACTCATCCCAAGCCTTTGGGTTGAGTAAATGAGGGATATACTCCCAATTAACACTTCTGGATTTCTTTCCTCCTCCACCCCTCCATTACTCCAGTCTAACTAACAAACTCTCATATCCGTGGCTCAAATTAACTCATAATAATACTAAAACTGTACTCATTATTTCCCAATACTAATCCATCACTAATTCTTGTTGGGTTCCAGAGTAGTGTGCTACTCACCGAAAAGCGCTTCAACGCCTTGTCAGGTGTAGTAAGCGCTATATAAATACTATTACAATACAATATCCTCTTGTGGAACGTAAATGGTATCAGGGCATCCCACAATCATAAATTAGTAAGAGAAGAACTATATTATCTGCGCTAGCATATAGTTCCCCCCCCCCCGGAGACCCATCTTTCTAATACCCAGATTCTTTTGTTAGATTATCTGGGGTATCATGCCGTTAGAGGTGCTTGGTACACCTCCGCCCCAAGCCCTACTAGCCCAGGACAAGAGCTGGGGTGTGGCCAGACACAGCTTGGATCCACATGGCCGATGGTTTATTGTGGTGGTCACCAGGAGAATGGTCCAGTTTACGTTATGCGTAGTCTACGACTCTAATGCGGACTACCCTGTAGTTTGTAACGGTCTTCTGTTTGAGTTGAACAGTGGGCTTACCCTTTTGTATTATGTGGTGACTTTAATGTTACCCTTCAACCGCGGTTTGATTCTTCCTACCTAGGGACAAGGTCTACTGCTCCTAACTGCACTACTTTTAGTGGACAAAGCATTCAAGGGAGGCCTTGAAGCAAGTCATGGCTGCTTACGCGCTTGATCTCTGGCGACACTGCCGGCCGGGAGAGCCTGGGCTTACCTATTATTTGGTCCCCTACAACTCACGTACTTGGATCGGCCCATTCTTCTCTAGTCACTCTCCGTTACCACTCCACAACCTCTTCCTGGATCGAAGGGTGTTTTCTGACCATAACTCACTCTCTCCCTTTACCTTTGCCTAGACAGCTTGTCTCAGACCTCTCAGCTACACCCTTGGACAATCGATAGGAAATTTCTTTTTGATAAAGCTTTTACTCCTCCTATGGACAGGGAGGTGAGAATTTTTCTGGAGCAGAAAATTGACTTAACATCTATTTTGTCAGTATGGGATGTCGTTAAAGCCTTCTGGAGAGGCCATACTTTAAAATATCACTCATATCGGCCGAACGAGCAAGGTCACGTCAAGACTCACATACAGTCTTCACATATGGAACATCTCCCAGTACGGAGCATAATTTGTCAGGATAGGGAAACGTTTTAATAACTGCCTGATCAAATAGCAATTGCTCAAGCCACCCTCGGGGAAAGATTACTTCACAGCACAATTAAGAAGGGCAAAGCCAAACAACTAACCAGCTTTGAACCCAGTGAAGAAATTGGGCAATACTCTCCTTTAGTATTAGGGACAGGGCTCATGCTGGCATCATTCAGGCAATTATTAACGATAAGGGAGAGCAAGTGAGTGATCATGAGCTTATCCGGAGGAGTTCCACCGGTCCTGTCCAAAGCTGTATAGTGAGAATGAGGTTGATTCTACAGATGCTGTTGATCAGTTTATCCAGACACATCATCGGAAACTGACTGATTTGTGCCAATCCAGATTGGAAGACCTGATCTCCTAATCTGAAGTTGAGGCTGTGGTGAGCCAGCTATCAAGGAGGAAAGCCCCGGCCCTAATCAAGTTCCTCTTGATTTCTATGCTACATTCTCACATATATTGGTGCCTGTCCTCCATGATCTGTTTAATTCCTTTGAGTCACTGGGCCAGGTTCCCGGGTCTTGGGCTGAGACTAATAATGTAATTTTTCCCAAGAAAGGGAAAGACCCCTTGGTGTGTGGCTCATACCGTCCCATATCGTGATAAAGCCCGACTCTAAGATCTATACCCAGGTGCTGGTCAATAGCCTATCCTTGGAAATCTCTGATTTAGTAGGTGCGAACCAGCACTGGTTCATACGACGCATGTTAATACATAAATTACTGCTTTGCAGGTCGGGTCAGCTGGCTGGAGCCCTTTAAGAATGATAATGCTTGATGCAGAAAAGGCCTTCAACCGGGTCACCTGGCCATTTCTCTGGGCAATCATCAGAATTTGGCCTGAGATTCATTACCCGGGTTCAGCAGCTATACAAGGGTCTTAAAGTCAGAGTTCTTTGCTTGGGTAATTCTTCGAGCCCTCTATCGTTTCACAGGGGTACTCGCAAGGGTGCCCTCTCTTACCGCAGCTCCTTGCATTCTATATTGAACCTTATGTTCAAGCCCGAAGAGATCTAGTGATATTCTCCCGCATCAATTTAAGCTTAAAGTTGCAGCGTATGCTGTCGTGACCTCTGCTTCGGCAGCCCCTCTATCGGCAATAGAAACAATAGCTAGGGCATTTGGGGCTGTTTCAGGGTATAAACTTGATCTTGACAAGATGCAGGTTTTGGCAAACATCTCCCTCTTCGGACAAGACAAGCACTGGGTGAGCTCGGCTACCTAATTAGTAGTCGATCTATCACTAAAGAGGGCGGCGATAATCAAGTCGGGTCTTCACGAGGATAGTAGAGATAGCGAACAAGTGGAACAGACTCCATGGGTTAATTGGAAGATGCAACCTCATCAAAATGATCATATTGCCACAATATCTTTATCTTTTTAGCTGCATACTTCCCTACCTTTCTGAAGCCTTTGTTTGTCAAATTCAGACCTCTTGGTAAAGATGTATATGGGGCTATAAAAAGCCCAGATCCAGCATTCAACTCCTTCAGATGGCCAAGGAGAAAGGAGGTCTCTCTCTACCAGACTTATAGGTGTATTACCTAGCCACATTAATGCTGTGGTTAGCAATGGTCTTCAGCAGTGGATCGTGGGAGGGGGCTCGTATGTTCCCAGAATATCTACCTTGGGGTGCAGGCATTTTTCTCTCAGTGGTATTATTGACATGGTTTACTTCAAAAGGACTTGGTTCATGGAGGTTTTTCACTCCATTTGGGCATATCTGAGATAGAGGCTGCCGGGCATTATGCATATACATATTTAGGTTATAATCCTAACTTTTCCTGGCAGGTTCATGAGAGGTTCTTGGAGTGCTGGGAGGGCTCTCTGCTTTTTAGGCTGGGACACTTATATGAGGATGTTATCCTTCTTTGATTTAAAATACTATGCCAAAGGTTCTCCCTCCCCACGCCATTTGTCTTTATTTTCTACAGATTTGGCATATCATTAGAAGTTTGAAGCCAGAAGATATAGGGGGTCATTACGATTCCTGCAGTGGGTGGTAATGTGGTGGCAATACTGCCAACAGCCTGGCAGTACATACTGCCACATTAAGAGAATGGCGGGTTGCCTGCAGCTAACCCGCCACTTCTCCACTCATACCACCATGGTAGTATCAGCCGCCAGGCCGGAAATGTCAATCTCCAGCCCGACGGCCGGCATAGTACCGCCAGCAGCATTATGAGCCTGCCTACTACCATGGTTTTCATGGCGTTAGCAATGCCACAAAAACCATGACAGTAGGCCCTATCCGTGACAGGGAAATCTTTGCTGGTCACCGGTAGGTGGTTCCCCCACCCCCAACACACATCTGACACCCCCACCCCACTCCATCCAAACTCCCCCCACCCCCTCCAATCCTCACCCTCCCCCCACCCCCTCTGATCCTCACACTCCCCCATACATGCACATACCCACAGGCACGCACCACGCACACACCCAATCACTCACACTGGCATACATGCATTCATACATGCATACTTCCAGACATGCTTGCACACATTCTTACATGCAATCACACTGAAACGCACTCACTTCACCATTCTTGCACGCATTCACTCACACGCATACAACCACGCAAACAACGCAACACAGACAGACCCATTCACAAACGCACTCAGACATTTATGCACACACACAACACCCCCTACCCCACCCCCTGTCGGAAGCCGACTTACCTCGGTCCAGGAGGTCTTCCAGCAGGGAACGGGAAGGGGAGCAGCTACAGCCAGCAGAGCCCCACCAGCAGAACATCTCCAGGCCGCATCACAGGTCACGATACAGCTGGCGGCGTTCAGCAGGCGTGACGGTGCTAGTGGTAGCTACGCCACCTTACCACTGTCAGCCAGTATGATCACTGCCGGATTTCTGCCTTTCTTGTTGCAGAAGTCCGGCAGTGATCAGAACATGGCAGGTGGATGGTAGCCGCGGTGACCGTATGTTGGCGGCCGTCACCGCGACGTTAGGCGGTTTTTACCACCATTGTTATAATGAGGCCCACAGACTGTTCTTTAAACCGTCATTTGGATCATTTGATGCGAGGCCCACCTGAGATGGGCATTAGTCTGGCCTATAAAATGATTCTATGGGACGAGGTGGGACAGCGGGCTGACCCTTTTCAACGCGGGCAGATAAGTGAGTATGCACCTTGGTGTGAAGGTGACTCTTGAGGACATGAGGCACACAAACGTGCTTGTGGACAGTGTCTTAAATGTCTCAAAGGTAAAAGCCCATGAGTTCATATTTAATAACAATTTTAATATAGTCCCTACGGCCTCTATATCATCAACCCATTAACCTACGGCAGGATGCTAAATGCTTCTGTTGCTCGGCAAATCAGGCGAAAGCCATGCACATCTGTGCTGCCTGTCCTTCTACTGTTGATCATTGGCAGACAGTTTTTGGAAAACTTACGTGGGTTTGTGGAACCAGTGTCGTCTGGGACCCTAACTTAACTGTAGTAGGTCATTCATCATGCATCCTGGTTCACCGCCTTGGGATCTACTTTTTGTGATTGCTTTGGCACGATTAACCTTGGCCGAAGCATTGACTACTCGTCCAGACCCCTAATCCTACGCTTTGGTGGGATGAATTTCTGAATACAGGCCTCCTCGATGTTCTGTTAATAGATAATGATGAGCGGAGAGCTAAGCTAAGGAAGATTGGGACCCATTGGGGGGGACCGCTGATTGGTTCTCTGGCTGGTCAGGAGCAACATCACCATAACAGGTTTTTTACCTTTGTCCTTTTGTGCTTGTCTTTCTTGGAGCGATGGTCTAGATCCACCTTGCTATTATAAGTCCTTATTGTACCGCTGCAAATTATTATCATATGTCGGGTCATTCTGTTTGCCCATTTAAAGTGATTTGGTCTATTTGTTGTTAATGATATCTGTGTGGTTATAATGTACTCTGAATTAAAAAAAAAGAATAATGGACATTTTGAGACCATTCAATTCAACCTCATTGAAAGTTCATGATTTGGCCTTGTTCTGGGTGTCCTTGGCTCTGGAAGCGTAACCCTTCTATGGATTGGCAAGAACAAATCATCAACTTTTCATCCCAAGTTTGCCCTACAAGCCATTTTCCTCTAGGAGGATTAGAGTGATCACTGCCCTTGCTCTACTATGCAGGACAAAAGGAGAAGGGACAATATCTGACATGAGAGACTCAAGGATTTCCAAGATGTTTTCAGCAAAAGAGGAGCGGATAAGCTGCCCTTCCCCGCCATAGTCCTTAAGGTTGCCGGGTGGATTCGGTCTCGGGAGCAAGGGTTCCTCGCCGGCAGATAAATATTTGGTAATAGTACAAGAAGATAAGATACTTGAAGAATATTTATTGGAAAATCTGTAAAAGGAGCTCATTTGCCATTTCACTTCACCTACAGGAGCCTCAATTTACTCACCCCCAGACCAGTGTGAGATCATGCCATGCGTAGACCACATAGGACGTAATACCGGCAGAGTCAGAATAGGCACCTCCAACCATTGATTTCCATACACCTTGATCAGACCAAAGCAGCCAAAGTATTTTCTAAGATTGATCTTTGTAGAGCTGACAGCTTAGTAAAGATGTGGCCATGAGATGAATGGAAGGCGGCGTTCAACAGGAGATACAGTCACGTAGAGTACCTGGGGATGCCCTTGGTCCTATGCAACACTATTGAAGCTTTCAGCATTTGGTAAATTACATTTTGTGAAACCTATGGGACACATATCTTCATATTGTAATCTTTTCACAAAATGTTGAAGAAAGTTATTACCAAGTCAAGGAAGTCATAAGAGGATTGAGAGAACTTTTGATCTTTACAAAACTTGAGAAGTGTCAGTTTGAAGTGGTATTCCAGGGATTCTGTATCTCACAAAGAGAAATATGTGGGGATTTGAAAAAAGTTAAGGCAGCACGTGATTGTCCGCTCCAGTGAACCATCAAAGAAGTTCAAAGCTTTTGGGCTTCTCCAGCTTCTGTATGCTTCTTTAGGCTTTGTGCAAGGCGCTTCTGAGAGGTTTATTTTAACTGAAGCAATGAACAAAAGATTGCATTTGAAAACATCAAAGAAGCATTTACTAATTCATGAATTCTGAGACATCCGGATTGTAGCTTACCCTTCATCAGAGAGATGGACGCCTGCTTCACCATCCTAGCAATTCTAGCACAGGAAGATCTTGAAACTTTTCAAATTTACACAGTGGCATATTATTCTTAGACTTGTTCAATAGCTTTACAAAGTTATGGGATAAAAATCAATGGATGTTCAAATATACCCTCAAAAGAAAAACATGATCAAAGAGTATTCTTCCCTGACTGACATCTTCAACAAAATATTTTAAATAAAGGATATGATTCCCCTTTAGCAGGACATCCAGGGATGAGAAAAACTTGAGACTTCATTACTTTCACAATGCAACCAAGGAGATGTTACAATCTCTTCCTACTCCCCAACAACTTTGGTCTCAAAATAGAATGAATCTTGTTCCAGATTTACTGTCACTAGAAGGGAACATAGTGTTTATATTTGAGGTTGATTATTTCACTTAAAATGGCCACTTCATGCCCCTTGATGAGAGGCCTATTGTTCCTAATTTGGCCATAACATTTCTGAAAGCAATAGTTGCATGGATTGCCTTCCATTATCATAACAGATAGGAGGATTCATTGTTGCCAAAGTCAATTGCAGTGCTATTTGGTAGCTTGGAAAAGTTATGAGGTGTCTGAAAATGCATGGGAACATCCATTTGCCCATGCCCCTTGAGTGGTCTCAAAGATTCATAAGAAATTCCTATCCATACCCAACCAAGGTGGAAATCCACGCACAGGAGCCGTGCGGGGAAAATCTTGATGCACCACCTGCAAAGTGTCTGGAAAAAACGATGCACCACCTGCATCGCGGCTGAGAAATCGACGCATCATCTGCTTTGCAGCTGGAAAATGTACACATAACCTGCATCGCGGCTGGAAAAACAACACAACACCCACTTGTGGCTGCTGAAATCGACGCAACCCTCACGCATCGCGGTTCTCCATCCCCTTTGCAGACAGATTTTGCACGCATCGTCGCTGGGTGTCAAAATTGACGTGAACCTGTCTGGACCTGAGGTGCCCATCTGGAAATCGATGCATTGCTCTTTTGCGGGAGAGAAAAACAACGCATTGCATTGCTGACCGGAAAAGAAACGACTCATGGCCTCACTTGCGAGTAAGGAATTGACACATCGCTGACTTTTCCGAAGTATGCTCGCCTGTGCAGCTTTATTTTTTGACACAAAAGAGGTACTTTTCGTAATATCAACGCATCTATTGTTTTGTATGGAGTAAGACTTTTATTTTAAAAATTCATAACTTTACTTGTGTATGTTGGATTTTTGTTGTTTGATTTAGATAAATATTAGCTATTTTCTAAACTTGTGTAGTGTTCATTTTGTAGTGTTTTCACTGTATTACTGTGTGTTTTGGTACAAATACTTTCTACATTGCCTATGAGGTCAGCCTGACTGGCTGCACCAGTCTTCCAGGGGGGTGAGCAGGGGTTGTCTTAAGTGTGTATCTCTCTTGCCCTGACTAGAGTGAGGGTCCCTGCTTGGACAGAGCGCAAACTGACTGCCAACTAGAGACTGCATTTCTAACAGTTATGTGCTACTGAAGATGCACATAAAAATAGGAAGTAACTGAACTTCCTATATAAAAAACTAGAACATCCAATGACATACGTTTTTGTGAGTTTCCAAGAAGAGCTCAACTTTCTGTTTACTTCAAAAAGACCAGTAAACTAAAACATGAATCATTTGACTTTCTGTTTACCCACCCAAAGCACCAACCTATGGCACAAGTCTACAACCATGTGCATCACCAGAAGATGATGAGCTCACAACACTCGATTTTCTCAGTGATGTGTTCTTTGAAGATGAGATCAGTGTTCCAGATTAATCCAAGTAACATGGTGTTGGGTGAACATTGTGGTTTGAGTCCGCCCTGGTTCATGTCACTAAGCCCGGTATGGACTAGTTGCCCCTGACAAATAACAGGACTTGTCTCTTGGTGGATTTGAGCTTCAGGCAGATGCTGGATACCCAGGTCTCGAGGTGTTGGAGTGTCTGAGATGTTGGATGCCTGGAGCAGAGGAAAATGTCAAGCAGAGTTCCATAACATACAACGCCCTCAAAAGGAGATCAGTCATATCGCTTACCCATCCACAGAACATGCCTCTCAAGCATGAGTGTGTGTGCGCAGGCACACACACAAATACACACACACATTTTATGCACTGGGGAGAGTTACAGACTCCAGTCACTAAGGCCTATTGGGTTGCCACCCAGCCAGGGGTACAGGTGGGTCTATCCCCTTAAACCTGGGTCATCTACTACCATCGGTCTCCCCGTAGACTATTTTGAGGACCCATAAGCCACCGTCTGCTGTGGACTTTGGGTGCCTGTCTGGACATGAGAGCCAGGTAGTCTATTGAAGAGTGACAACAAAACATGGGGGGCTGCCAGTGGAATAACAGGTGCTTGTGTCCGTTAGGGGAAAATCAGCGGGCAGGCCAGAAAAGGTGAACTGGGGCAGGGTGGTCCCCTGTCACCCACCCATTTTTAATATAAGATCTTCAGTGTCTGTTCTCTACATATAGTTCTTTATCACTCATCAATGAAACATGATTTTCTCTTCGAGAGGCTTAGTTCTCTGACACCTTCTTAACCCATATATGAGTCTTAGGAAATCACCTGAAATCAGGTAAAAACTCGTCCATAGATGCAGGTCCAGTGGCAATGCTTCTGATACTTTATGAACGCACATGTGACAGTTTTGACAAATCCTGTGAAGTTGCCTAAGAAAAGAGATGTGGTGTTTCTGCACTTGCCGTGTCATCAGCCAACCCAAGTGTGATCAAGGAAGACAGACGGCTGCGCCTCAGCTGACGGCCCACTGTACCTTTCACAACAGAATCTGCATTTCAACCTCTCACCGCTGCCGTCTACCAAAGGGCAGAGCTTCAGGGGGTCTAATCAGCAGCCCCTCGCTAAGAACGTCTTTGCAGATGCCCCTCACTTTTTGCCCTATTTGGACTCCCTATTTGCTGGTTTTTCGACTCTAGCAGCGCATTGAGGCCTGCCAACCATGTATGTGTTTGCTCCCTAAATTGTCATATCCACATGGTGATTGACAAGACTTTACCCCCTTATAAGACCCCACTAGATGGTACCCAGGGTATCCAGGGAACAGTTGGTAAAGGGATCCCCAGGGCTGCAGTACGAGTCTGTGCCACCCTGGGTGACCCCCCCAAACTGCTGATGGCAGGCCTGCCGTTACAGTCTGCCAGAGCAGTACCACCTGCTGGAGTTCGACTGTGCCCTCACCATGAGTGGCACAGTCCTGTGCACTGCCCTGAATGTATGTCAGATACCCCTGAAGAAGGCATCTGCAGCCCAGCAGGCAGGGAACATTATATGTAAGGTGCAGACATGTAAGCACAAGCTTCTATGTCTCTATAGCATCCTTTCCATTAAGGTGCACTAGAAGTGCAGGCCGCTCCATGGGAAACATGAGACTGAAGTCCGGGCAGACTCGGGCTGCTATGGCTCCATTATGGTGCCCCATAGATATGTCGAATTTGATGTCAAACAACTTGCTTTCTCTCCCTCAACATGAATCTGGTATTGAGGGATGGCTGGCATGCACCCAGGTGGCACACTAGAGGTTACCCAACCTTCTTTGTGTGCTGGCCGAGCAGACCACACTTTTTTGCGCGCTTGCTGCTACAAAGACAGGGTTCTGACCTCCAGCTCCAGGTGTCAGGAACAAAGACTGAGGCAGAAGGAGGTCACGCCTCCCTCATTCCATTCGGGCTAGTGAATAGAGCTATCAGGACAGTGAGCTTGAAAGGCTCCACCATCCCTCATAGATATCTGCGCTGTCCTCCAGCGAGGAAAGAGCCCTCCCCCTAGGCACAGGCACATTTGCTTGTGGACAGACAGGAAATTACATATGCAGGGCTGTGCGCACCTCTAGCAAGCTGACCACACCCCTAGGGTCAGCAGCCTGGTCTGTGCACTACATGTTGATTTCTGCAATCTTACGAGTGGCAGAATAGAAGGTTCTGGGTAGTTAAAGGTGACCTGTCCCAACAGAGGTGGCCACCTGAGCGGCGGATTAGCTGTAGGAGCTAGCTGCCCATTGGCCAATAGTCTCCACACTCCTAACTCACCTAAATCCAGGAGTTAAAGGACACCCTGACACCAGAACCTCAGATTAGATGGACTAACTTCGAAGAAGGACCCAAAGGAGCTCTGCATCACCAACAACCGGGTTCTGCCTACTGCACCAAGCAAAAAAGTCCATGAGGCAACAGACTGGGAACTGCAGGAATGATCCTTGTCCTTGGCTGAAGCTCAATCCTCCTGACCGAGGGAACCCATGTGGAAGCTAGAAGCACCCTCAGTCTCCCCTGGAATGGTGGCACCAGTCCCCTGCAAACTGCAGTTAAAAAGACGCTCTGGAACCAAGGAATCACCAGCCATCAAGCCTGCAGAGGAATCGGTTGATCCAGTTGGTGAAGTGCACTGTGGGAGTTGTAGTCCTCTCTTCCACAAAGTTATAGTCTGCTACCACACTCCCCCGGACCTCCAGATGTCTCCAAAATATATTGCTGTGTCTATCACTACCAAGGCTTATTGGTCACCAGCCCGGTAACCGGCCCCTCAACACGATGCTGCAATAAGAGAGCACTGCCCAGAACTTGCGACCGACATCAGCAACAACCCCACCGCTGAGTTTTTGCATCCCCTTTGTTGAGGCACTGTGTGCATGGTAAAATCAGCACCAGTGTGAGTGCCGTTCAGCACCAGGACAACTCTGTACCCAGACCAGGTAGAACCGACCTGGCTGGTGTGGCCTACTCCCAGGACCTTCACCACCTTCACCCTGCAAGAGTTTCCCACAACACGACCCCCAAGTGGTTGAATTTCACCAGCAGCTTCCTGCCATTGACTTCAATGCGAGTCCCGTTCAGCACCACGGACATCCAGGTGACCTCTGCACCCGGACTCCATGGGCCAGACAGAGCTGCACGGACTCTCGCGATCTGGTCCCTGTAAGGGTTCCACGCAGGTCGCATTCTACGGGCATTTTTGCAACCAGTGATATTTCTCCCATGGACTTCAAAGCAATGTTTAAATTCCAGTTCTGCTGTGATTATACATTGCTTCATAAATCTGTATCTCTGGTTATACTTATCCAATCCTGTTTGTTTTGGTGTCTAAATTTATATAAAAAATAAGCTCTTTTTTATTAATTGGTGTTGGATTTCTTTCAAGTCGTGTCAATTACTTATCGTTCACGTTGGTGCTCTGAACTGCTTAACACATGTTCCTCTCGTAAAGTGTGACGCTCTTTGCCACACGAGCAGGACTCAGCTAAGGATTTACCAGCGTGAATCCAAGGACCATCTCCCGGGCATTGTGAGAGTATTCTACGGTGAGGACTAACCCCCCGCATCACATAGTACTGCACTTTCTTACATCAGTAAATCTCTAAAGAAACCCCGTCACGTCAGTGCCTGGATGTGTACCAACGAACCACACGAATGCAGCAGGGGTGGCTCCTCTGCAACGGCGAAAGAGCGTCGCCCCACCGGCTCAGAGCCAGCAGCTGAAAAATAAAATGAGATTCAATTATTGTTTTATTTTTCAGCTGCTGGCGACGCCAGCATGTGCAGGGAGGGGCGGGGCTTGGCCATGGGGGGGCAGAGTGGAGTGAGTGCATTTAAAAGTGTGCATGTCAGTTAGACCGGCCATCTAGGCTCTCCAAACACATATGTGCACTTAGGTTTCTCCAACCCGACTGTGTTACACAGCTGGGTTGGAGAAACAGCACAGACCCCAGTGCGCTGTCTGAGCGTCAAACCAAGCAGCTCAGACCAATCCTGACGCTGCTCTCATGCTAGGTATAGCGTGAGAGCAGCGTCCGGATTGCATGGGGTGCCTGTGCTGGTGTCCCAGGGATGCTGGGACACCAACCCCATCGGGAGAGGAGGGAGGCGGGCGGCGGCAGTGGCAGACATGCAGGTTTTGTTTTAATTATTTTATTATTCCCCCCTCCCCTGTCACTCACACGTCCCTTGAGATTCCCGGCTGCCGCCCCTGGATTGCAGGTATTACTTCTCCACTGTCTGGCGTAGCTGTCCTCACCCTCCATCCTGGGCCAGCCAAGCCGAGCACATCCAAGCGCATCCCATGTTGCTGTTATAATTAATATCATGTACCATAGGGGAGGATGAACATCAGAATC
Organism: Pleurodeles waltl; assembly: GCF_031143425.1. Lineage (NCBI taxonomy): Eukaryota > Metazoa > Chordata > Amphibia > Caudata > Salamandridae > Pleurodeles > Pleurodeles waltl. The sequence continues at coordinate 1,869,977,222 of NC_090444.1, read as the reverse complement.
CATGCGCTCCAGCATTTTCGTGTTTGCAGTAGTTGCCCATGTTTTCTTGCATTGCTAAGATATGGAGGCCACAGCTCTAGGTATTTCCGATGTGCGTCTTCAGCCATTACTTCATGCTTCCAGCCCTTGATGTGTTCAGCTGGCCTAGCTGCAGTGATGGTCAGGCAGTAGCCTGGGCGTGGGTCATCCACAGGGGAGTGAGGGCTCTGATCCACAGCCTCACTCCACCACTAATGATTGACATGCTAAAGCTTGGAAATGAAAAGAAATGATCTCAGGCATCGTTTGTTTTCACGTAAAACCTGTAACATCACCTGTGATGGCCTCAGTCAGGCACAATATATATCTGACATGCGCACTAGCGTCAGGCAGAGCACATGTCAGCCAATGGAGCTTCAAGGACTGTCAGTCTTGGTAATGTCAGTGCTACTGAGAGCTTATAAAGATCACATTCACCACAGGTCTCTAGGCCCTAGATGACCAGCTCATCGGAGGGTCATGGAATAACTCAGTTAGCTCCCATATGCTTGTTTAAAAAAGAAATCTTCAGAGATTTTCTAAGGGAAACAGAACCCGGCGCAGGTCAGATTGTCCTCAGAAAGAGATTTGAACTGAGAGTTTATGTATGAAAACGTTCAACCTCCAGATCTGCTCGTCCTGTACTTTGGGACAGTTAGTAAAATCAGTGTATGTTGACCTCAGGTTGCGTAATGGAACATGTTTGTTAATTTGCCTGGGAGCCAGTGAACTTCTTTCAGCAGAAGGGCAATATCTTGTCCTGTTGGAGGTTGGACTAGAGGAAAAGGTTCTGTCTAGTTCCAGCGGGTGGAAGCTCCAGCCCCTGGCTCTGGTGTGCTGTTAGCCAGAGTCAGGAGACATGGACCAGCCTGCGGACAGAGTGTGCGCACTCACTAGGGGTGGGCAAAACATTCTGCACCACTGGCGTACTTTGTGCAGTTTTGCACACTGCGCACTCCGCTTGTGCAGTGGAGTTCCGGCAACACTCCGCCAACCACCGCGAGGCAGAATATCTCACACGCGACTCAGCAACGTTAAGTTGGCGAGCAAGAATTTGCATCTGCTAGTGGGATTTTTGGGTGCTAGAACATCTCCTGCTGAGATTTCTCAATGCGGGTGGCCGCTGCGGGTTGCGACCGTTGCGACCGTCGCGTTGAGAAACGTGTTATTCTAGTAGAAAGTCTACTCGAGTGGCACGAAGCAGTGCCCGCTGGCGCTGCGTGTGCTGTTCGTGCTGATTTTATAGCGTGAAACAAACTCTCTGTGCTGAAAATCATTGCAAATCCCCACATTCCGGCCACTTGTGGAACCCCGTGGAGTCTCGCGGAGTTTTCATGTAACTCTGCGGAATTCCAAGGAGTGAAACTCTCCGAGCTCTGCCCAGTCCTTGCGCTCACATGGAAGGGGACCAGGCACCCTTAGGGTTCAACACCCTCCAGGGCTGTGTGAGTGTGCGTTTGTCTGAGGGCCGGGGAGTGCACGTGCATGTCTGTGTGACTCTCTTTGTATCTGTAGGAACATGTTTGAATGTGTGTTGTGTGTGTGATGTGAAACCTGAGCGGTGGGAGGTAATGCACCCCAGGGTTGGCAAACATGGGTGCCAGAGTGGCCAACAGGCAGCGGGGTCCGACCTGCTCCCACAGAGCAGACGCCTCTGCAAACAAGCAAAGGCACCGCTGCAGAAAGAGCACTGGGGCAGGATGGGTGTAGCGCCTTGAGACCCCCGGGTGATAAGATGCGCTACATAAATGGTGACTGATTGAACCTTGGGAGGGAGTTCCGCTCGCTCCTGTCTCTCCCGTGACTGAGTCTCCACCCTCAGGTCCACGTCTCTTCCTGGGTATCTTCACTCACTCCCCCTCCTTCTTTCACAGCCTCACTCTCTCCGCTCCCTCCTGTCTCTCCTATGACTCAGTGTCCATCCTCAGGTCCACGTCTCTTCCTGGGTATCTTCACTCACTCCCCCTCCTTCTTTCAGTGTCTCACTCGCTCTGCGCTCTCCTGTCTCTCCCCCTCCTTCTTTCACTGTCTCACTCTCTCTGCTCTCTCCTGTCTCTCCCCCTCCTTCTTTCACTGTCTCACTCTCTCTGCTCTTTCCTGTCTCTCCTATGACTGAGTCTCCATCCTCAGGTCCACGTCTCTTCCTGGGTATCTTCACTCACTCCCGATCCTTCTTTCACTGTCTCACTCTCTCCGCTCCCTCCGCTCTCTCCTGTGACTAAGTCTCCTTCCTCAGGTCCACGTCTCTTCCTGGGTATCTTCCCTCACTCCCCCTCCTTCTTTCACTGTCTCATTCTGTCCGCTCTCTCCTGTCTCTCCTCCTCCTTCTTTCACTGTCTCACTCTCTCCACTCTCTCCTGTCTCTCCCCCTCCTTCTTTCACTGTCTCACTCGCTCCGCTCTCTCTCCTGTCTCTCCTGTGACTGAGTCTCCATCCTCAGGTCCACGTCTCTTCCTGGGTGTCTTCCCTCACTCCCTCTCCTTCTTTTACTGTCTCACCCTGTAAGAAAATGCCTCCTTGGCATGGTTACCCCCTAACGATTTGCCTTTTGTTGATGCCAGTTATGATTGAAAGTGTGCTGAGGCCTGCTTACCAGGCCCCAGCACCAGTGTTCTTTCCCTAAACTGTACCTTTGCTTCCACAATTGGCACAGCCCTGGCACACAGATAAGTCTCTTGTAAATGGCACCCCTGGTACCAAGAGCCCTGTGGCCAGGGTAGGTCTCTAAGGGCTGCAGCATGTCTTATGCCACCCTGGGGACCCCTCACTCAGCACATATACACTGTTTGCCAGCTTGAGTGTGCTGGTGGGGAGAAAAAGGCAAAGTCGACATGGCACTCCCCTCAGAGTGCCATGCCAACCTCACACTGCCTGTGGCATAGGTAAGTCACCCCTCTAGCAGGCCTTACAGCCCTAAGGCAGGGTGAACTATACCACAGGTGAGAGCATATGTGCATGAGCTCTATGCCCCCACAGTCTCTAAGCAAAACCTTAGACATTGTAAGTGCAGGGTAGCCATAAGAGTATATGGTCTGGGAGTCTGTCAAACACGAACTCCACAGCACCATAATGGCTACACTGAAAACTGTTAAGTTTGGTATCAAACTTCTCAGCACAATAAATGCACACTGATGCCAGTGTGGGATTTATTGAGAAATGCACACAGAGGGCATCTTAGAGATGCTCCCTGCATGCCAACCCAACTGCTAGTGTTAGGCTGACCGGGCTTTGCCAGCCTGTCACACACCAGACATGGGGAGAGTGCCTTTGTCACTCTGGGCCAGGAACAAAGCCTGTACTGGGAGGAGGTGCTTCTCACCTCCCCCTGCAGGAACTGTAACACCTGGCGGTGAGCCTCAGAGACTCACCCCTTTTGTTACAGCGCCACAGGGCATTCCAGCTAGTGGAGATGCCCGCCCCTCCGGCCACTGCCCCCACTTTTGGCAGCAAGGCTGGAAGAGATAATGAGAAAAACAAGGAGGCGTCACCCCCCAGTCAGGACAGCCCCTAAGGTGTCCTGAGCTAAGGTGACCCCTGCCTTAGAAAATTCTCCATCTTGCTTTGGAGAATTTCGCACAATAGGATTGGGGATGTGCCTCCTCCCCAAAGAGAGCAGGCACAAGGAGGGAGTGGCCATTCTCAGGGACAGTAGCCATTGGCTCCTGCTCTCCAGCCCTAAACACCCCCCTAAATTTAGCATTTAGGGGCGACCCTGAACCCAGGAAATCAGATTTCCAGACGACCTAAAGAAGAAGGACAGCTGACCTGAAAGACCTGCAGAGATGATGGAGACGACAATTGACTTGGCCCCAGCCCTGCCAGCCTGTCTCAAGACTCAAAGAACCTGCAAAAGCGACGCGTCCAGCAGGACCAGCGACCTCTGCCGACTCAGAGGTCTGCCCTGCAACCCAAAGACCAAGAAACTCCAGTGGACAGCGGCTCTGTCCAAACAACAAGGAAGAAACCATCTTTAAAGGAACTCCAGCCTCACTCTGGAAGGGTGAGTCCCCAACACTCTGTACCCGACACCCCTGGCTCGTGTCCAGAGAAACCAACACTGCAGTGAGGACCCCCAGGCGACTCCAATGACGTGGACACCCTGAGACGACCTCCCTCCACCCCCACCGTGGCGCCTGCAGAGAGAATCCAGAGGATCCCCCTGACCGTGACTGCCCGGTAACAAAGAGCCCAACGCCCGGAAGAAGCACTGCACCCGCAGCCCCCAGACCCGAGAGGAGCCAACTACTGGTGCAGGAGTGACCAGCAGGTGGCTCTCATCTTTGCCCAGTTGGTGGCTGGCCCGAGAAGCCCCCCTGTGGGCTGCCTGCTTCGCCAGAGTGACCCCCAGGTCCGTCCATTGAAACCAACGTAAAACCCGACACCTATTTTGCAGGCTGCACCCGGCCGCCCCTGTGCCACTGAGGGTGTATTTTCTGTGCCTGGTTGTGACCCTCCCAGTGCTCAACAAAACCCCCCGTTCTGCTCCCTGAGGACGCAAGTACTTATCTGCTAGCAGACTGGAATCAGAGAACCCCTGTTCTCCATAGGCACCTATGTTATTTGGGCCCTACTTTGACCTCTGCACCTGACTGGCCCTGTGTTGCTGGTGCTAGCTGTTTGGGGTTGACTTGAACCCCCAACAGTGGGCTGCCTATGCCCCGGAGACTGAACTTGTAAGTGCTTTATTTGCCTGAAAAACTAACCAATACTTACCTCTCCCAGGAACTGTTGATTTTTGCACTGTGTCCACATTTAAAATAGCTTATTGCCATCTTGGCTAAAACTGTGTACATTACTGTTTTACTTCAAAGTTCCATATTTACCTATGCCAAGTACCTTACAATTTATGTACTTACTTGAATTCTGAATCTTGTGGTTCTAAAATAAACTAAGAAAATATATTTTTCTATACAAAAACCTATTGGCCTGGAATCATTCTTTGAGTGTGTGTTCCTCACTTATTGCCTGTGTGTGTACAACAAATGCTTAACACTACTCCTTGGATAAGCCTACTGCTCGACCACACTACCACAAAATAGAGCAGTAGAATGATCTCTTTTTGCCACTATCTTACCTCTAAGGGGAACCCTTGGACTCTGTGCATGCTATTCCTTACTTTGAAATAGTACATACAGAGCCAACTTCCTACACCCTCACTGCTCTCCTACCTGTGTCTCCTCCTCTCTTCATCTTACTCTCACCCTCCTCCTGCCCCCATCTCTTGTCTTCTGAAGGCCCCTCCACCTCTTCCACATTCTCCAGGGGAGCCCTCCTCCCCCCTGCTCCAGCTCACCTGGGGAGGGGTCCTGTACTTAGATGTCTGAATGTGTGCCCCCCACTTTATCACCAGCTGCGACTGCTGCGTGCTTGAGTCTAGAGTCCAAGCCCCCTAATATAGCCGTCCCCCCCAGGCAGTGAGGGTCCTTCTACAGACCTGGGGTCCTCGGGCTGCAGGTTCTTCCACAGAAGAGCCACAATATCCCTGCACTCGGTGTGAAAAGGGGACCTTTATTACAGCTTCTGATTGTCACCTCTATTCTTTTCTTTCAAATGTCCCTCCCCGTCCCTCTCCTTCCCTCACTCTCTCTCCCTCTACCACTCTCCCTCCCTCGCTCTCTCTCCCCCTACCACTCTCCCCCTCTCTCTCTCCCCCTCTCTCTCACTCTCTCTCTCTCTCTCCCTCACTCCCTCTCTCTCTCCCCCTCTCTCTCACTCTCTCTCTCCCTCACTCCCTCTCTCTCTCCTTTTCTCTCACTCTCTTGCTCTCCCTCTCTCTCTCTCTCCCTCTCTCTCTCTCCCTCTCTCTCACTTTCTCTCTCTACCTCACTCCCTCACTCTCTCACTCCCTCTCTCTCTCCCTCTCCCCCTCTCTCTCACTCTCTCTCGCTCCCTCCCTCTCTCTCCCTCCCTCTCCCTCTCTCCCTTTCTCCCTCACTCCCTCTCTCTCTCTCTCTCTCTCTCTCTCCCCCTCTCCCTCCCTCCCTCTCTCTCCCTCTCTCTTCCTCTCCCTCTCTCCTTCTGTCTCTCTCTCTCACTCTCTCTCACTCTCTCTCACTCTCTGCCTCCCCCTCTCTCTCTCCTTCTCTCTCCCCCTCTTTCTCTCCTTCTCTCTCTCTCTCCCTCTTACATTTCATTGGCTTCACCTAATTTTTCACCACATTTTGCTCATTTTATACAGTTTTTGTCCCTGTTTCATTCCTTTTAATTTCATTTCATTTTTCTCTGCCTTTTGTCTTTTACACAGCTTTGTTTCAGCCTTTGTTTCGTTTTTGTGCCAGTGTTTTTTGTGCATTTCACCCATTTCTCTGCCTTATTGTGTTTTATTGTGCCTCGTTCTTGCCTTCCTTTCATTTCTTCCAGTGCCTTTTACATTCACCCATTCTTCTCCTGCTGGCGGCTCTTACTGCCCCTTGTCTTTTGCCTTTTGCCTCACATTCTGCCTCTGTTCTCGCTGCTCCCGCCTTTTCTGCACCCCCTACGGGCCTCCCTCCTGTAGCCACTCCCTCCCACCCCCCAGCTCCACCCACCACGCACTGTACTCCTCCCTCCCAGAACCTACTTAATGGCGGACATGACCAGCGGATCGCCACTGGTGTGGCGAAGGTGCACTGGAGACAAGCCTACCGGTGCCCGTCTACGCCTGGCCCGCACCCAGCGCCAGAAACCCTGGTCCTCCTCTGACCCACCACTACTCCTCTGTGCACCTGCACACCTCAGCCCTGGCCGCCACTCGCCACGCGGCAGCCGCACCACGCCTCGCAACATGGAGGGAGCCTCATGCGCACCTCCTGCCGTTTCACCCACACCACACGCACAACTTTAACACCCACCAAAACGACAGCACCCCAAACCACACCTGCAAAAGAACACTCCCCCGCACCCCACTCCTCACTCTCATGCGTGATCCACAGCTCCCACTCTTTCAGCAAACAGAGGAGATTTAGAACCTACGGGATGACGCATCCTCAGATGCCTAACCACAACATCAACACCAGACATGGCTTCAGCCATCCCAGCCACTTATGAGGTCATCAGACGGGACCACCAACACAGACCCGGAGGAGGAATCACCATCATTTTCAAGGATACCATCAGCTGCAGCACCAACTCAGAAACCGGAACCGACTACATGGAACACGTCAACTTCAGACTACAAGCTACAGCTTATGTCAATCTAAGAGGAACCCTGATCTACCAACCCCGGGACCCTGAGACAACTTCACCAGCAACATCTCAGACTTCATCACCCCACTGGTCATCAAGACCAGAGCGTTCATCCTCCTCGTAGACCTGACCATAACTCAGCCGCAGTCCATTCAAGCCTCGGAAACCTCGGCCTCACACAACACGCAATACCCTCTCCTACACCACGGGATACATCCTGGACAGTTTCCACCTCATTCAAATGTCTCACACACACACACACACACATATGCACTGTGGAGACTTACAGACCTACATCATCCACGCCATTGTCACCTTCTCAGTCAACATCCCCCACCACAGAAGAACCACCACGGATGGGCCTGACTGCCGACACGGCCGACAGCCGGAGGTGAATTGTGCTTCTGCAAACCAGCTCTTACACAGGATCCCTGAGGATGACCAAACAGCACTGCAAACAGCTGGAACAGAGATGGAAATTGAGCCGGGGAGAATGCGACAAGAAGCATTCAGATTTCCCCAGAAAGTTACCACCATTAAATGCTTTAGCAGAGCACATTAACAACTGCAAAGACATTTCTGCTATTGTCAAGGACTTCACCCCTCCAGCAGCAACCACCAGCAACCTCACTCCAACCCAAGAATGAATGTGCAATGTGTGAGCTTCTCCAACAAAATAACACTTATCTTCACCAGCTTCGACCCACAACTGAACCCCATCATCCTCTTAATAAGTCTTCTGGCATCAGAGGATATCCTGACAACATGGAACCCCATGATCACAGAGAAAGCTACGTCTATCATGAAGCCCACGTACTCCTGGGCCCTGTTTCTCCCTTCCCCACCACGTCATTGGCAAAGGTACAACCTTCATCAGCAAACCTCTTCTGCCCAACCTCGACAGATCCATCAATTCATCCATCTGCCCAAAAGCTTGGAAACATGCAGCCATCAACACCCTCCTGAAGAAGCCCTGAGCACACCAGGCTAAACTCACAAACTTCCAAACAATTCCCCTCCTTCCTCACCCATCCAGGGTCCTAGAAAACACCATCAACCTACGCCTCTCCGGCCACCTCAGCAGCTACCAGCTCCTTGACACTACGCAATCAGATGTCAGACCTAAGCACAGTAGAGAGGCAACCCTCATACCACCCACAGAAGACATCCCAATGATCCTAACAGAAGAGAAAGCAGAGCGCTCACCCTACGAGACGTCTCTGCAGCCTTCAACACTGTCTCCCATCCCATCGTAATCAGACGACTTCACAAGCCGGCATCCAAGGACCAGCGCTTCCGTGGGTATGCGCCTTTCCTACCATACTCAACATGCAACCTTACTACTCAGATGCCGGGACAATCAACTGCTGAGTCCAGCAGGGTTCCTCGCTCAGCCCAACCCTTTTCAACATCTACAGGATGCCACTGGCTGACATCATCTGTGCACACAACATCAACATTCTCACCTGTGTAGATGACACACAACTCAGACTGTCTCTCCCAGACAAAGCAGACAAAACCAGGAACAACTTCAAGTTGTGGATGACCTTAGTGGCCACCTGAATGAAGTCCATCTGCCTCAAACTTGCCACGGAGAAATCCGAAGTGGTCATTTTCAAAAGGATGCCTTGCTGTGGGACTCCTCCAGGTGGTCTACGGGTCTGGGACCAGCCGCCACTCGCAGCACACAAGCAGGAAATGTCAGCATCATTGCCGACAGCAAGCTGGACATGACCACCCAGGCCAATGCCATCACCACGGCCTGCTTCCACACCCTGCGGATGCTGAAAAATATTGAAATGGCGACCCAACAACGCCAGGAGAACTGTCACTCAAACCCTTATCACCGGCAGACTGGAGTACAGGAGCACCCTCTACAGAGGTAACACCAACCAACTCACAAAAAGGCTCCCAACCACCCAGAACGCAGCTGCCAGACGCCCTCAACCTCCCACGCAGGTGACACGTCACACCACATCTAAGGGAAGTGCACTGGTTCCGGCACAGTTCAAGCTCCTCACCCACCCATTCAAGGCACTATGCAGCATGGGTCCTGCCTGCCTGCAGTCCACCAACCCTGTGGGCCCCTCTGCTCTGCCGGACTCTCACTTGAACATGTCCCATATTCAGAAGCAGAGCAGGAGGTCATGCCTCCTTACACGTCGGTGCCAGAGGATGTGATGACCCCCCCGCCCCCACGGACAACAGTTCCTCCTCATTGGTTGGTGAACTCTGCAAGAAGATGAAGACCCGGCTCTGTGAGTAAAGCTCCTTGAGGCAAGTGGTGCATTCCTAGTGCCTGGATGCCCTGACGGGTGATGACAGGGCACTATGAAGATTGCATAACATCACACAACTTGTAGTGCTTCACCCTATTCGTTTAATTACACCGTGGCACCGCCCCTGAGTGGGCTTCTCTACATGTGGTAATGACATTGATTATCAGCTTACATATCAATAACCCAGTGCGCGTGCGCCCTAAAGTTCAACACTTTCTGAAGCACACACATATCTGAACCCCCCGCCCCCCACAGTCAGTCAGCCCCGGTCTATTACTGTGTTTCTGCAAACTGCCCAGAGCCCCTTTACATTACAAACTCTCCCCCGGAGTCCAACCCCTGCAGCTAACAACACCTGTCCCCCCCCCCCCCCAGCGCCTCCTTGACACCCACCGACCACCTGCGTGAGCTCACAGACCCCCACTAATGAGCACAAGTACCCCCCCCCCCCCCCCCTTCATGTCACCCACCCCAGGGCACTGCAGAGACCGCATGGAGTGCACAAGACTCACCATAACACTGGACAACTGCCGCCCGGAGTACAGCGCTTCAACGCCTCGTCAGGGGTAGTAAGCGCTATGTAAATGCAATTACAGGAACGGGCTGGTAGGCACAGGTCCAGCGGCAATGTGTCTGATGCTTTCAGTCATGTGTCTAAAGGCATCACAGCGGCAAGGCAAAGCCTTATGTTCAGCCACTCCTTTTATCATTCCTAGAGTCTCGGTGAGGACACTCCTTTTATCATTCCTAGACTCACGGTGCGTGCACTCCTTTTATCATTCCTAGACTCAGAGTGAGTGCACTCCTTTTATCATTCCTAGACTCACAGTACGTGCAATCCTTTTATCATACCTAGAGTCAGAGTGAGTGCACTCCTTTTATCATTACTACACTCAGGGTCCGCGCACTCATTTTATCATTCCTAGGCTCACGGTGCGTGCACTTCTTTTATCATTTCTGGAGTCAGAGTGAGTGCACTCCTTTTATCATTCCTAGACTCACAGTACGTGCAATCCTTTTATCATTCCTAGACTCACGGTGCGTGCACTCCTTTTATCATTCCTAGACTCAGAGTGAGTGCACTCCTTTTATCTTCCATGGTCTTGTGCTCAGAGTACGTGCACTCCTTTTATCTTTCCTAGACTGACAGTGAGTGCACTCCTTTTATCTCTCTTAGACTCAGGGTGCAGGCACTCCTTTTATCTTTCCTAAACTCAGTGTGTGCACTCCTTTCATCTCTTGCTCTGCTGCTCACACTCTCTCACTCCAGCTCTTCTCGGGGCCTTCACTGGACTCCGCCTTTTCTCTCCAGTATTTAAAGTTTATCAAGATTGCCTGCTGGGGCCTCGTCGCCATGGCAACCGAGCATCGCGATGCAGGACTGAGGTCCAGCTCCAGGTCTGGCTGGAGGGAGCATCACAGCCAGGGCTCTAGATGGGGAACGTGCCGGTGCGCACCCCAAGAAGCTGCTGAGTTTGGGGGGGCTAGGGGCGGGGTTCAGCGTAAGCATTTAATGCACTCGAGTTCAGAGGGTGGTAACTGAGTACCACCAGTACTGGGTAACAGGGGCAGCTGTTACTGACAGCTTGGATGGCGATGGAGGTGTCTGCGCTCACATGATGATGTGTCCGATTCTAAGGTCACTTGTGCCAAGGACGGCAGTGACACTCTCACCCTTGTCTCTCTCCCCTTGGGCTCGGCTGGCTGTCTCCCTCTTTTGCAGTCTCTCTCTTCTCTTGTCAGCTGTCTGCTTCCCCTGGCTCCTTTCTAACCTCTGGTTTGTGCCTGCCCATGTCTCATCTCTCAAGGGGTCTCCATGTCTCACCCGTCCCCCCCAGGTTCTCCTTTCCCTCGTGCCTCTGTAGCCTAGACCTCTCTCCCCGGTCTCTTGCTGTCTGGTCTGTATATCCCCGCCTCCTGCATCGCTCCTGCTCTCCCGGTCCTGTCTCTCCTCTCTCAGTGTCTGATCATAGGCCTGGGCGGAGTTTGCGGAGTTCTGCTACGCGGAACTGAGCAAAGTGTCAAAAACGCTCCGTTGCGCTATGTAGAGTTCCACCAGCGGCGGAGTTTGGGTGTCTGTAGGAAAGTACCATCTTGCCTGGCATGTTACCCCCATTTTTCACTGTATATATGTTGTTTTAGTTGTATGTGTCACTGGGACCCTGGTAACCCAGGGCCCCAGTGCTCATAAGTGTGCCTGTATGTGTTACCTGTGTAGTGACTAACTGTCTCACTGAGGCTCTGCTAATCAGAACATCAGTGGTTATGCTCTCTCATTTCTTTCCAAATTGTCACTGACAGGCTAGTGACCATTTTTACCAATTTACATTGGCTTACTGGAACACCCTTATAATCCCCTAGTATATGGTACTGAGGTACCCAGGGTATTGGGGTTCCAGGAGATCCCTATGGGCTGCAGCATTTCTTTTGCCACCCATAGGGAGCTCTGACAATTCTTACACAGGCCTGCCACTGCAACCTGAGTGAAATAACGTCCACGTTATTTCACAGCCATTTTACACTGCACTTAAGTAACTTATAAGTCACCTATATGTCTAACCTTTACCTGGTAAAGGTTAGGTGCAAAGTTACTTAGTGTGAGGGCACCCTGGCACTAGCCAAGGTGCCCCCACATTGTTCAGAGCCAATTCACTGAACTTTGTGAGTACGGGGACACCATTACACGCGTGCACTACATATAGGTCACTACCTATATGTAGCTTCACCATGGTAACTCCGAATATGGCCATGTAACATGTCTATGATCATGGAATTGCCCCCTCTATGCCATCCTGGCATTGTTGGTACAATTCCATAATCCCAGTGGTCTGTAGCACAGACCCTGGTACTGCCAGACTGCCCTTCCTGGGGTTTCTCTGCAGCTGCTGCTGCTGCCAACCCCTCAGACAGGCATCTGCCCTCCTGGGGTCCAGCCAGGCCTGGCCCAGGATGGCAGAACAAAGAACTTCCTCTGAGAGAGGGTGTGACACCCTCTCCCTTTGGAAAATGGTGTGAAGGCAGGGGAGGAGTAGCCTCCCCCAGCCTCGGGAAATGCTTTGTTGGGCACAGAGGTGCCCAATTCTGCATAAGCCAGTCTACACCGGTTCAGGGACCCCTTAGCCCCTGCTCTGGCGCGAAACTGGACAAAGGAAAGGGGAGTGACCACTCCCCTGACCTGCACCTCCCCTGGGAGGTGTCCAGAGCTCCTCCAGTGTGCTCCAGACCTCTGCCATCTTGGAAACAGAGGTGCTGCTGGCACACTGGACTGCTCTGAGTGGCCAGTGCCACCAGGTGACGTCAGAGACTCCTTGTGATAGGCTCCTTCAGGTGTTAGTAGCCTTTCCTCTCTCCTAGGTAGCCAAACCCTCTTTTCTGGCTATTTAGGGTCTCTGTCTCTGGGGAAACTTCAGATAACGAATGCATGAGCTCAGCCGAGTTCCTCTGCATCTCCCTCTTCACCTTCTGATAAGGAATCGACCGCTGACCGCGCTGGAAGCCTGCAAACCTGCAACATAGTAGCAAAGACGACTACTGCAACTCTGTAACGCTGATCCTGCCGCCTTCTCGACTGTTTTCCTGCTTGTGCATGCTGTGGGGGTAGTCTGCCTCCTCTCTGCACCAGAAGCTCCGAAGAAATCTCCCGTGGGTCGACGGAATCTTCCCCCTGCAACCGCAGGCACCAAAAAGCTGCATCTCCGGTCCCTTGGGTCTCCTCTCAGCACGACGAGCGAGGTCCCTCGAATCCAGCGACACCGTCCAAGTGACCCCCACAGTCCAGTGACTCTTCAGCCCAAGTTTGGTGGAGGTAAGTCCTTGCCTCACCTCGCTGGGCTGCATTGCTGGGAACCGCGACTTTGCAAGCTTCTCCGGCCCCTGTGCACTTCCGGCGGAAATCCTTCGTGCACAGCCAAGCCTGGGTCCACGGCACTCTAACCTACATTGCACGACTTTCTAAGTTGGTCTCCGGCGACGTGGGACTCCTTTGTGCAACTTCGGCAAGCACCGTTTCACGCATCCTCTTAGTGCCTGTTTCTGGCACTTCTCCGGGTGCTACCTGCTTCAGTGAGGGCTCCTTGTCTTGCTCGACGTCCCCTCTCTCTGCAGGTCCAATTTGCGACCTCCTGGTCCCTCCTGGGCCCCAGCAGCGTCCAAAAACGCCAAACGCACGATTTGCGTGTAGCAAGGCTTGTTGGCGTCCATCCGGCGGGAAAACACTTCTGCACGACTCTCCAAGGCGTGGGGGATCCATCCTCCAAAGGGGAAGTCTCTAGCCCTTGTCGTTCCTGCAGTATTCACAGTTCTTCAGCCTAGTAAGAGCTTCTTTGCACCAACCGCTGGCATTTCTTGGGCATCTGCCCATCTCCGAGCTGCTTGTGACTTTTGGACTTGGTCCCCTTGCTCCACAGGTACCTTCAGACAGGAATCCATCGTTGTTGCATTGCTGATTTGTGTTTTCCTTGCATTCTCCCTCTAACACGACTATTTTGTCCTTAGGGGAACTTTGGTGCACTTTGCACTCACTTTTCAGGGTCTTGGGGAGGGTTATTTTTCTAACTCTCACTATTTTCTAATAGTCCCAGCGACCCTCTACAAGGTCACATAGGTTTGGGGTCCATTCGTGGTTCGCATTCCACTTCTGGAGTATATGGTTTGTGTTGCCCCTATCCCTATGTTTCCCCATTGCATCCTATTGTAACTATACATTGTTTGCACTGTTTTCTAAGACTATACTGCATATTTTTGCTATTGTGTATATATATCTTGTGTATATTTCCTATCCTCTCACTGAGGGTACACTCTAAGATACTTTGGCATATTGTCATAAAAATAAAGTACCTTTATTTTTAGTATAACTGTGTATTGTGTTTTCTTATGATATTGTGCATATGACACTAAGTGGTACTGTAGTAGCTTCACACGTCTCCTAGTTCAGCCTGAGCTGCTTTGCTAAGCTACCATTATCTATCAGCCTAAGCTGCTAGACACCCTATACACTAATAAGGGATAACTGGGCCTGGTGCAAGGTGCAAGTACCCCTTGGTACTCACTACAAGCCAGTCCAGCCTCCTACATTGGTTGTGCAGTGGTGGGATAAGTGCTTTGAGACTACTTACCACTCTTGTCATTGTACTTTTCATAAGAGAAAAATATACAAAACAAGGTCAGTGTATATACACATAGCCAAAAAGTTTTGCATTTCCTCTTTTCACTCTTTTCTAAGTGCTGAAAAGTACTTCTAAACTTTCAAAAAGTTCTTAAAAGTTAAAAAAGTTTTTTTCTGTCTTTCCAAAAAGTTCTGAAAACTTTTTTCTCTTTGTCTATCACTTTAACTCTCTCTAAAAAATGTCTGGCACAGGCCAAAAAGTTGAACTGTCCAAACTTGCATATGATCACCTTAGCTGGAAAGGAGCAAGGAGTCTCTGCATAGAGAGAGGTTTGAGTGTAGGGAAGAATCCTTCTTTAGAACTGTTAATTAATATGCTTAGAGTACAGGATAAGGCCATAAGTGCCCAATCTGTAGAAAAAGTAGCTAATGGTTCTCAATCTGATCCAGGGACTCCCCCAGGAAAAGGTTCAGGAAAGAAACTTCTCAGCCTGCCCATTACTAGACAGTCTAGCATAGTTGGTACAGAGGTTGAATCACATCATACTGATGATGTGCTCTCACATTATACTGGTAGCCAAGCTGTTAGGGTGCCCTCTGTAAGGGACAGGTCTCCTTCTGTTCATTCCCATCATACCTCTGTATCTAGAAATGTCCCTCCCACCCACCCTGATGACAGATTGTTGGAAAGGGAGCTCAATAGATTGAGAGTGGAGCAAACCAGACTGAAGCTCAAGAAGCAACAGCTGGATTTGGATAGACAGTCTTTAGAAATAGAGAGGGAAAGACAGAAAATGGGTTTAGATACCCATGGTGGCAGCAGCAGTATTCCCCATAGTCATCCTGCAAAAGAGCATGATTCCAGGAATCTGCATAAGATAGTTCCCCCTTACAAGGAGGGGGATGACATTAACAAGTGGTTTGCTGCACTTGAGAGGGCCTGTGCTGTACAGGATGTCCCTCAAAGGCAGTGGGCTGCTATCCTATGGCTATCATTTACTGGAAAAGGTAGGGATAGGCTCCTTACTGTAAAAGAAAATGATGCTAACAATTTCCAAGTTCTTAAGAATGCACTCCTGGATGGTTATGGCTTAACCACTGAACAGTACAGGATCAAGTTCAGAGATACCAAAAAGGAGTCTTCACAAGACTGGGTTGATTTCATTGACCAGGCAGTGAAGGCCTTGGAGGGGTGGTTACATGGCAGTAAAGTTACTGATTATGACAGCCTGTATAACTTAATCCTGAGAGAGCATATTCTTAATAATTGTGTGTCTGATTTGTTGCACCAGTACTTGGTGGACTCTGATCTGACCTCTCCCCAAGAATTGGGAAAGAAGGCAGACAAATGGGTCAGAACAAGAGTGAACAGAAAAGTTCATACAGGGGGTGACAAAGATGGCAACAAAAAGAAGGATGGTAAGTCTTCTGACAAGGGTGGGGACAAATCTAAAAATGAGTCTTCATCAGGCCCACAAAAACACTCTGGTGGGGGTGGTGGGCCCAAACCCTCCTCTAATCAGAACAAGGAAAAGAAACCATGGTGCTATTTATGTAAGATAAAAGGCCATTGGACAACAGATCCCAGTTGTCCAAAGAAAGGCACCACAGCTCCTACCACTGCAACCCCTACTGCTACACCTAGTGTCCCTACTAATAGCAGTGGTGGTGGGAGCAAACCTACTAATAGCCAATCCAAGGGAGTAGCTGGGCTCACTTTTGGTAATTTAGTTGGGGTTGGTCTGATTAGGGAGACCACAGAGGCTACTTTAGTCTCTGAAGGGGCTATTGACTTAGCCACTTTGGTTGCTTGCCCCCATAACTTGGAGAAGTACAAGCAACTAACCCTAATAAATGGTGTTGAGGTCCAGGCCTACAGGGACACAGGTGCCAGTGTCACAATGGTGATTGAGAAACTGGTGCACCCTGAACAACACATACTTGGACACCAGTACCAAGTAACCGATGCTCACAACATAACACAAAGCCACCCCATGGCTGTTGTAAATCTCAACTGGGGGGGGGTATCTGGTCCAAAGAAAGTTGTGGTAGCTTCAGATTTACCTGTAGACTGTCTATTAGGGAACGATTTGGAGACATCAGCTTGGTCAGATGTGGAGTTGGAGGCCCATGCAGCAATGCTGGGCATCCCAGGGCATATTTTTGCTTTGACAAGGGCTCAGGCCAAAAAGCAAAAAGGACAGGGAAGCTTGGATCCTGGAACAATGGACCAAGTGCTCCCTAAAGCTAGGGCTAGTAGAAGCAAACCACTTCCTACTATCCCTCCCTCTACAGTGGATTCTAATTCTGAGGAAGAAGAATTCCCTCCCTGTGCAGAACCTACACCAGAGGAGCTGGAAGCAGACACTGCTGAGCTTTTGGGTGAAGGGGGGCCTGCCAGAGAGGAGCTGAGTGTGGCACAGCAAACCTGTCCCACATTAGAGGGTCTCAGACAGCAAGCTGTCAAACAGGCTAATGGGGATGTCAGTGACTCACACAGAGTTTACTGGGAGGACAACCTCTTGTACACTGAGCATAGGGATCCTAAACCTGGAGCTGCCAGGAGATTAGTGATTCCTCAGGAGTACAGAAAGTTCCTCCTAACACTGGCACATGACATTCCCTTAGCTGGGCACCTGGGTCAAATGAAAACTTGGGACAGATTGGTACCACTGTTTCATTGGCCTAGGATGTCTGAGGACACAAAAGAATTTTGTAAGTCCTGTGAAACCTGTCAAGCCAGTGGCAAGACAGGTGGCACTCCAAAGGCACCCCTTATCCCACTGCCTGTGGTTGGGGTTCCCTTTGAAAGGGTAGGGGTTGACATAGTTGGCCCCCTTGACCCTCCTACTGCTTCAGGCAATAGGTTTATCTTAGTGGTAGTGGACCATGCCACAAGGTATCCTGAAGCAATTCCTTTAAGGACCACTACAGCTCCTGCAGTGGCAAAGGCCCTCCTGGGAATATTTTCCAGGGTGGGCTTCCCAAAGGAAGTAGTATCAGACAGAGGAAGCAATTTCATGTCTGCATACTTAAAGGCCATGTGGAAGGAGTGTGGTGTAACTTACAAGTTCACAACACCCTATCATCCACAAACAAATGGACTGGTGGAGAGATTTAATAAAACTCTCAAAGGCATGATTATGGGACTCCCTGAAAAACTCCGCAGGAGATGGGATATCCTTCTACCATGCCTCCTTTTTGCCTACAGGGAGGTACCCCAGAAAGGAGTGGGCTTCAGCCCCTTTGAACTTCTTTTTGGACACCCTGTTAGGGGTCCACTCACACTTGTAAAGGAGGGTTGGGAACAACCTTTAAAAGCTCCTAAGCAGGATATTGTGGACTATGTACTTGGCCTCAGATCAAGGATGGCTGAGTACATGAAAAAGGCCAGTAAAAACCTTCAGGCCAGCCAAGAGCTCCAGAAGCAATGGCATGATCAGAAGGCTGTTTTGGTTCAGTACCAACCAGGGCAGAAAGTGTGGGTCTTGGAGCCTGTGGCCCCAAGAGCACTCCAAGATAAATGGAGTGGTCCACACACAATTGTTGAAAAGAAGGGTGAAGTCACCTACTTGGTTGACTTAGGCACTGCCAGGAGTCCCCTTAGGGTGCTCCATGTCAACCGCCTGAAACCCTACTATGACAGGGCTGATCTCACCCTGCTCATGGCAACAGATGAGGGACAGGAAGAAGACAGTGATCCTCTACCTGATCTCTTCTCTTCCACAGAACAAGATGCTCTTGTGGAAGGGGTAGTTTTGGCTGATTGTCTTACTGCTGAGCAGAAAGATAATTG
Source organism: Pleurodeles waltl (assembly GCF_031143425.1). Classification (NCBI taxonomy): domain Eukaryota; kingdom Metazoa; phylum Chordata; class Amphibia; order Caudata; family Salamandridae; genus Pleurodeles; species Pleurodeles waltl. Next base: position 1,869,958,861 of record NC_090444.1, on the reverse strand, counting down.
CATAAATCTCCTAGGACAATTTTCAGAACTCTTCTCCATTGTGCCAGGCACCACTTCTTGGTGTGAGCACACTATAGATACTGGAGACAGTTTACCTGTCAAAAGTAAGATCTATAGGCAGCCTGACCATGTCAGGGACTGCATAAAGCAAGAAGTTCAGAAGATGTTGGAACTAGGAGTGGTTGAGCACTCTGACAGTCCATGGGCTTCTCCTGTGGTACTGGTACCAAAACCCAATTCTAAAGATGGAAAGAAGGAAATGAGGTTTTGTGTAGACTATAGAGGTCTCAACTTGGTAACCAAAACAGATGCTCACCCTATACCCAGGGCAGATGAGCTAATAGATACACTGGCATCTGCCAAGTATCTAAGCACTTTTGATTTGACTGCAGGGTATTGGCAGATCAAAATGTCAGAAGATGCTAAACCTAAGACTGCATTTTCTACCATTGGAGGACATTACCAGTTTACTGTAATGCCTTTTGGTTTGAAAAATGCACCTGCCACTTTTCAGAGGTTGGTGAACACAGTCCTGCAAGGGCTGGAAGCTTTCAGTGCAGCATATTTGGATGATATAGCTGTCTTTAGCTCCAGCTGGGATGATCACCTGGTCCACCTTTGGAAAGTTTTGGAGGCCCTGCAAAAGGCAGGCCTCACTATCAAGGCTTCAAAGTGCCAGATAGGGCAGGGTAAGGTGGTTTATCTGGGACACCTTGTTGGTGGGGAACAGATTGCACCACTTCAGGGGAAAATCCAAACTATTATTGATTGGATTCCCCCTACCACTCAGACTCAGGTGAGAGCCTTCCTAGGCCTCACTGGGTATTACAGGAGGTTCATTAAGAACTATGGCTCCATTGCAGCCCCTCTTAATGACCTCACATCCAAGAAAATGCCTAAAAAGGTATTATGGACAGCAAACTGTCAGAAAGCTTTTGAGGAGCTGAAGCAGGCCATGTGCTCTGCACCTGTCCTGAAAAGCCCTTGTTACTCTAAAAAATTCTATGTCCAAACTGATGCATCTGAATTAGGAGTAGGGGCAGTCCTATCACAACTTAATTCTGAGGGCCAGGATCAACCTGTTGCTTTTATTAGTAGAAGGTTGACCCCTAGAGAAAAGCGTTGGTCTGCCATTGAGAGGGAGGCCTTTGCTGTGGTCTGGGCTCTGAAGAAGTTGAGGCCATACCTGTTTGGCACTCACTTCATTGTTCAGACAGACCACAAACCTCTACTTTGGCTAAAACAAATGAAAGGTGAAAATCCTAAATTGTTGAGGTGGTCCATATCCCTACAGGGAATGGACTATACAGTGGAACATAGACCTGGGAGTAGCCACTCCAATGCAGATGGACTCTCCAGATATTTCCACTTAGACAATGAAGACTCATCAGGTAATGGCTAGTCTTATTGTCCTTCGTTTGGGGGGGGGTTGTGTAGGAAAGTACCATCTTGCCTGGCATGTTACCCCCATTTTTCACTGTATATATGTTGTTTTAGTTGTATGTGTCACTGGGACCCTGGTAACCCAGGGCCCCAGTGCTCATAAGTGTGCCTGTATGTGTTACCTGTGTAGTGACTAACTGTCTCACTGAGGCTCTGCTAATCAGAACCTCAGTGGTTATGCTCTCTCATTTCTTTCCAAATTGTCACTGACAGGCTAGTGACCATTTTTACCAATTTACATTGGCTTACTGGAACACCCTTATAATCCCCTAGTATATGGTACTGAGGTACCCAGGGTATTGGGGTTCCAGGAGATCCCTATGGGCTGCAGCATTTCTTTTGCCACCCATAGGGAGCTCTGACAATTCTTACACAGGCCTGCCACTGCAACCTGAGTGAAATAACGTCCACGTTATTTCACAGCCATTTTACACTGCACTTAAGTAACTTATAAGTCACCTATATGTCTAACCTTTACCTGGTAAAGGTTAGGTGCAAAGTTACTTAGTGTGAGGGCACCCTGGCACTAGCCAAGGTGCCCCCACATTGTTCAGAGCCAATTCACTGAACTTTGTGAGTACGGGGACACCATTACACGCGTGCACTACATATAGGTCACTACCTATATGTAGCTTCACCATGGTAACTCCGAATATGGCCATGTAACATGTCTATGATCATGGAATTGCCCCCTCTATGCCATCCTGGCATTGTTGGTACAATTCCATAATCCCAGTGGTCTGTAGCACAGACCCTGGTACTGCCAGACTGCCCTTCCTGGGGTTTCTCTGCAGCTGCTGCTGCTGCCAACCCCTCAGACAGGCATCTGCCCTCCTGGGGTCCAGCCAGGCCTGGCCCAGGATGGCAGAACAAAGAACTTCCTCTGAGAGAGGGTGTGACACCCTCTCCCTTTGGAAAATGGTGTGAAGGCAGGGGAGGAGTAGCCTCCCCCAGCCTCGGGAAATGCTTTGTTGGGCACAGAGGTGCCCAATTCTGCATAAGCCAGTCTACACCGGTTCAGGGACCCCTTAGCCCCTGCTCTGGCGCGAAACTGGACAAAGGAAAGGGGAGTGACCACTCCCCTGACCTGCACCTCCCCTGGGAGGTGTCCAGAGCTCCTCCAGTGTGCTCCAGACCTCTGCCATCTTGGAAACAGAGGTGCTGCTGGCACACTGGACTGCTCTGAGTGGCCAGTGCCACCAGGTGACGTCAGAGACTCCTTGTGATAGGCTCCTTTAGGTGTTAGTAGCCTTTCCTCTCTCCTAGGTAGCCAAACCCTCTTTTCTGGCTATTTAGGGTCTCTGTCTCTGGGGAAACTTCAGATAACGAATGCATGAGCTCAGCCGAGTTCCTCTGCATCTCCCTCTTCACCTTCTGATAAGGAATCGACCGCTGACCGCGCTGGAAGCCTGCAAACCTGCAACATAGTAGCAAAGACGACTACTGCAACTCTGTAACGCTGATCCTGCCGCCTTCTCGACTGTTTTCCTGCTTGTGCATGCTGTGGGGGTAGTCTGCCTCCTCTCTGCACCAGAAGCTCCGAAGAAATCTCCCGTGGGTCGACGGAATCTTCCCCCTGCAACCGCAGGCACCAAAAAGCTGCATCTCCGGTCCCTTGGGTCTCCTCTCAGCACGACGAGCGAGGTCCCTCGAATCCAGCGACACCGTCCAAGTGACCCCCACAGTCCAGTGACTCTTCAGCCCAAGTTTGGTGGAGGTAAGTCCTTGCCTCACCTCGCTGGGCTGCATTGCTGGGAACCGCGACTTTGCAAGCTTCTCCGGCCCCTGTGCACTTCCGGCGGAAATCCTTCGTGCACAGCCAAGCCTGGGTCCACGGCACTCTAACCTACATTGCACGACTTTCTAAGTTGGTCTCCGGCGACGTGGGACTCCTTTGTGCAACTTCGGCGAGCACCGTTTCACGCATCCTCGTAGTGCCTGTTTCTGGCACTTCTCCGGGTGCTACCTGCTTCAGTGAGGGCTCCTTGTCTTGCTCGACGTCCCCTCTCTCTGCAGGTCCAATTTGCGACCTCCTGGTCCCTCCTGGGCCCCAGCAGCGTCCAAAAACGCCAAACGCACGATTTGCGTGTAGCAAGGCTTGTTGGCGTCCATCCGGCGGGAAAACACTTCTGCACGACTCTCCAAGGCGTGGGGGATCCATCCTCCAAAGGGGAAGTCTCTAGCCCTTGTCGTTCCTGCAGTATTCACAGTTCTTCAGCCTAGTAAGAGCTTCTTTGCACCAACCGCTGGCATTTCTTGGGCATCTGCCCATCTCCGAGCTGCTTGTGACTTTTGGACTTGGTCCCCTTGCTCCACAGGTACCTTCAGACAGGAATCCATCGTTGTTGCATTGCTGATTTGTGTTTTCCTTGCATTCTCCCTCTAACACGACTATTTTGTCCTTAGGGGAACTTTGGTGCACTTTGCACTCACTTTTCAGGGTCTTGGGGAGGGTTATTTTTCTAACTCTCACTATTTTCTAATAGTCCCAGCGACCCTCTACAAGGTCACATAGGTTTGGGGTCCATTCGTGGTTCGCATTCCACTTCTGGAGTATATGGTTTGTGTTGCCCCTATCCCTATGTTTCCCCATTGCATCCTATTGTAACTATACATTGTTTGCACTGTTTTCTAAGACTATACTGCATATTTGTGCTATTGTGTATATATATCTTGTGTATATTTCCTATCCTCTCACTGAGGGTACACTCTAAGATACTTTGGCATATTGTCATAAAAATAAAGTACCTTTATTTTTAGTATAACTGTGTATTGTGTTTTCTTATGATATTGTGCATATGACACTAAGTGGTACTGTAGTAGCTTCACACGTCTCCTAGTTCAGCCTGAGCTGCTTTGCTAAGCTACCATTATCTATCAGCCTAAGCTGCTAGACACCCTATACACTAATAAGGGATAACTGGGCCTGGTGCAAGGTGCAAGTACCCCTTGGTACTCACTACAAGCCAGTCCAGCCTCCTACAGTGTCGCACTGTTCGGACTGACTGTCAGTTCCAGGAGTTTCTCGTGCGCTGTAAAACCAGTGCGAACGGCATCACGCGGAGCGCCAGAGGACGCTAACTTCTTTCTGCCCCTTGAGTAGATTTTCTATTTGAGCGTCAGCTTCCATAACGCGAGTGGCAGCTTTCTCAGCGCGAGCGGTAGCGACCCGCCGCGATAGCCCACGTTCAGAAATCTTGCTCGCATTCGCCAGCTTAGCAATTTTTCTTGCTTGTGTGTGCCAACTTAACATTGGCAGAGCGGAATTCTTTGCCCACCCCCACTAATCAGGGACTCCTGGAAGAAATGAGGATGAGGTGGGATTCACTCCCCTTCCCCTCGCCCCTCCTGCCCTGCTCCACTGGTCTGAATCCTACAGCACTGGAATAGGAAGGTGGGATTTCGCCAGAGACCCATCACACCCAGCAGGACAGAGTTTGGCACATTCAGGCCCATATTTATACTCGGTTTGCCCTGAATTAGCGTCATTTTTTTTACGCTAATTCAGCGAAAACCTAACTTCATATTTATACTTTGGCACTAGACACGTCTAGCACAAAAGTTATGCAGTTAACATTGTTTTCTGGAGGAGAATACCTACCTTGCGTCAACGAGCTGCAAGGTAGGCGTTCCCATCCAGAAAAGAACGATATGGCCTTTGCGCCATATTTATCCCCTGTGCTAAAATCCAGCACGGGGATGGGGGCCTTAAATAATGGAGCTAAGCTTTATTAGCACCATTATTTAACGCCTGGGTCAGGGCAGGCGTAAGGGGACCTGTAGGCATATTTCCTTGGTCGGAGACCATGGAAGAGCCCACAGGTGTCCTTCCCTGGCCCCAGGGACACCCCCACCCATACCAGAGGGACACCACAGGATGGGGGACCCATCCCAGGTAAGTCCGGGTGAGTATTTTTTTTTTTTTTACACAACACCGCTCAGGGGCCCTGACGTGGGGCCCCCTGCATGGCAGTGGCCCCAATGGCCAGGCCCAGGGCACACTTGTCCCCTGGGCATGGCCATTGGGGTGGTGGGCATGGCTCCTGTGTTTACTAAGACAGGAGCCATGTCCATGCGCTAATGCAGTTTTGCGTGAAAAAGTATGAATCTGCCCCCAAGTATGATGGTGTGACCACAGGCGGGGTATGAGTAGTGCCTACCATGCCAGAGTGGTGTGCAGACCTTTACTTCCAAGAGCACAGTGCCAGCTGCAGGCAGGTAAAGAGGCTTGGAGTTACTAAGGGCCCATTGGCAAGGGTTACTCCAAGGGGCAACTCTCATCGGGGAAGCAGCCGTGCCCTCCAAGTCCCAAGCGTCTGTCCCCTTTCCTCAGACTCTGTCATTTTACTTCAAGATGCTTCAGTTCCATCTTTAAAAGTTTTATGTTCATTAATATGCTCTATAGGCATCTCCCACACCAATGAATCCAGACTTGTACTGTACCAAGCATTCCGTATGATAATGGTGACAGTGTCCCCTGTGGCCGTGGCCCCTGTGGCCCCCTGCCACCAACCAGCACCACTGGCCTGCCTTCCCCTGACCTGCCCCTCCACTTCCTTACCTAAGATGCCTAACCGTGGCCTGCCATGCGGTCTGTCAATACCAGTACTCTCCCTGGCTGGAGAGAGCTTCCAGTACTGATGGCTGGAACATTGGAAAGTGACGGTACTCATTACCGGTGAGTTCCGGCCCATTGAAACCACTGATTAACACAGTGTAACTGCAATGTTCCCGAAGCAGGAGTTACAGGAAGCTGATCTCTCATGTGATAGGAAGGACTGAATGTGGACTTACCACCGGCCCGTACGCATAATCAGGCGCTCAATAAATATCACAGCCCTTGCAAAGGCAGCGACTGGATACCCTCACAAGTGGCAAGTAGCGCTCTACAAACCTACTGATTGATTGAACCTGAAGTCTAATGATGACTGTGTCCTAAGCTCTGATGTGTGTAGAACCAGAGGACACCTCCCCCCCATCAGTAGCCCTTCATCAGATCCTTTGAGGTGATTAGAGGAGACACTTTGGACACATCAAAGTGCTGCTCCGCTTTCTCAGTAAACCTTAGGGCATATTTACGAGACGTTTGCATCATTCTTGGACCACGCATCATGGTATATGCATGACGCAAACCTCTAAGCCATATTTTTTAAGCCATGCAAGGCCACTTTGCGTGGCTTTGAATGGCTTAAAAAATATGGAATAAGGCAAAGTAGCACAAGTCGCATCTTTGCCTTACTCTGTACCAGGGAGGCGTTCCATGGACGTTGCATGGGCGTCACACGGGTGTTCCCACCCAACTCCCATGGTTGTTTATGCATTTCCATATTTACTAAACCTGGGAATGCGCCAGGAACATAAGCCTCCCCAGGGAGGCATAACAAGAAAAATATTGTTAGACTTGGCATCCTTGCCATGGTCTCCCTAACCTTTTGCCTCTACTTCCCAGGTTGCTTCTGTGTGCTGGACTTTGTTTTCGCTGTTGTGTTTGCTCTGGACACTTTACCACTGCTGACCAGTGCTAAAGTGTAAGTGTTCCCTGTATAAATTATATGTGTACATTGGCTTATTTTTGATTGGCATATTTGATTCACCAGTAAGTCCTTAGTAACGTTCACTAGAGGTGCCCAGGGCCTGTAAACCAAATGCTACTAGTGGGCCTGCAGCACTGGTTGTGCCACCCACATTAGTAGCTCTGTAAACATGGCTCAGACCTGCCACTGCAGTGTCTGTGAGAACAGTTTGAAACTGCCAATTCGACTTGAAAAGTGTATCCACTTGCCAGGCCTCAACCTTCCCTTTTACTACATGGCAGGCACCCCTAAGTTAGGCCCTAGGTAGTCCCAAGGGCGGGGTGCAGTGTATGTTTAATGTAGGACATATACTAGCATGTTTTATATGGCCTTAGCAGTGAAATACTGCCAAATTCAGTTTTCACTGTTGCAAGGCCTGTCTCTCTCATAGGTTAATATTGAGGCTGGCTTTAAATATTATCAAAGCTCAGATTCCCTTTGGGAGCAGATCGACATGTGGAGTATGGAGTCTCTGAATTCACAATTTAAAAATACATTTTTTAGTAAAGTTTGTTTTTAGATTGTGTGTTTGAAAATGCCACTTTTAGAAAGTAGGCTTTTCTTGCTTAAACCATGCTGTCACTTTGCCTGTTTGTGTATTCCCTGTCTGGGTCAGTTTGGCAGCTGGGCTCTTTGTGAATCTCCTCTAGACAGTGACACAGAGGGAGCTGGGATATAACCTGCATATGCTGATGAGCCATCTGTGCTAGAGGGAGGGGAGGAGTGGTCACTTACACCTGAAAGGGCTGTGCCTGCCCTCACACAATGCAGTCTCCAACCCCCTGGTGTGTATCTTGGGCCTGGCCTGGGCACGCAAGATCTTGAAAACAACAGAGACTTTCCTTTGAGGTAGGTCTACTTCAAAGGCAGAAAGGGGTATAAGAAAAGGACCCAAAAACCCTGAAAATCAGATTACTTCTGGAACCAAGAGGAACCTGTGACAAGGAGAAGAGCTGGAAGCTGGAGGAGGAGTACTGCCCCTTTGTCTGTGCCTGTGCTTTGCTGGGTTGTCCTGCAGTAGCTGCTTCTACCTGAGAGAGGACAAAGACTGACTTTTGTGTGACTTCCCACTGGTGAAGAATCTCCAAGGGCTTGGACTGAGCTTGCCTCCTGTTTTTGAAGTCTCAGGGACAGCAAAGACTTCTCGCTGCCAGCACTAGGGCTTTCTGCTGAGACTCCTGCCTGCCAAGTGGTGCCCTAACCTGTCTCTGGGCCCTTGAAAGGTGCAGCTGGTGGAAAAGGACAGAAATCCACGCAAAGCCCACTGTGTGGGGAAACTTTTGACGCACCACCCGCTTCATGGCTGAAAAACAACGCGCTGCCAGCCTTGCGGCTAAAACCGACACTTCAACTACATCGTGGCTGGCGAAACGATGCGTAACACCTGCAGCAGCTGCTGTTAACGACGCAAGCCCCCACGCAGCGTGGCTTCTTGACACCGTGACCGGATTTTGAGGCAACATCGCTGGGCTTGGAAAATCAACGCAAAACCTGCCTGGACCCGAGGTGCCCATCCGTATCGACGCATTGCTCTCTTGCAGGAGAGAAGAAACGACGCACACCGACCCGACCGGAGGAGGAATGACACACGCTCTCGCTTGCGAGTGACAAATCGATGTATCGCTGGCCTTTTTGAATGCCTGTGTGGCTTTATTTTGACGCTACCCAGCTACTTTTGCACGCTAACAACGTTCTCCCTGTTTTATAAAGGATTTAAGACTCTTTTGCTTTTAAAATTCATAACTTGACTTGTGTATGTCGGATTTTTGTTATTTTGGTCTTGTTTTGTTTAGATAAATATTACCTATTTTTCTAAACTGGTGTTGTGTAATTTTGTAGTGTTTTCACTGAATTTCTGTGTGTGTTGGTACAAATACTTTACACATTGCTTCTGAAGTTAAGCCTGCCTGCTCGCGCCAAGCTACCAAGGGAGTGAGCGGGGGTTAACTGAGGTTGATTCTCCTTTACCCTGACTAGAGTGAGGGTCCTTGCTTGGACAGGGGGTAATCTGACTGCCAACCAAAGACCCCATTTCTAACAAATATGTTTTATCTCCTTGTTACTTCCTGTTTCTATGTGTGCTGCTTTGCGCCTGCCTGTGTGTTTGCCTATGTAGGTGTAGGGTTCGAGGTTTGCATTCCCACAGTGTCCACATCCACTTATGCCAAGGGATGCTGCAGTCTGGCAACCTTGAGTACCGGATGCACATACCGCCGCGCTTACAGCGTGCATGGAGTTCACCTAAATACTCTGGCCCCTATTTATGGCATAGTGCGCAGTGCAGTGCAGCCAGCCGCCTCACTGCACAGCATCACTAGGAAAGGGCAGGAATGCACCTTATTTAAGGCATACGGTGCATTCCTGTCCTCTCTCCCTGCACTGGCGTACAGTGGGCTGCTCAGCGCCAATGCAGGCACCCTTGCAGTATGGTGCAGCAGTGACCGCCTTGCACGGATGATTGAAGGGGCACCTTACTGCACAAAAGCAATCCTTAGAAACATATTCCTCTTGTTAGGAGTGTTGCAGGACGCAGTGCACATAGAAAGGAAGAAACGAGGAGAAGTAAGGATATTTCTCCTCGTTACGCCTCCTGTGGGGAGACGCATCTTTTTGACCATTTCCAGGTTTGGTAAATCTGGAGATGCATCAAAAACCAAGGACGAGCGTGGGAATACCCATGCAATGCCCTTGGAATGCCTCCCTTGCTCTTGCGACAAAGTGACTTGCATTACTCCATATTTCTGGAGCCACTCCAGGCCACACAAGGAGGCTTTGCATGACTTAAAAAATATGAGTTAGAGATTTGCGTCACCGTGTACCATGATGCGTGGTGCAAGCATGTTGCAAACCTCTCATATATATGCCCCTTGCTGCATACAGTGCAGTGAGTCCAGTCTGCCTGTGTCTGGATGCTTAAGACACTGACAGCAGTCGGTCCTGTTGCCTCGTGCACTACACGTGATGCACTGTTTAAAGCCTCAGTGTACCTGCCTGTCCTAAGCACAAGGTAGATTCACTGCTCCGCTTGACTCCTCATTGCCTAAACTAAGCACATGCTACAGGCTGTGCACCTGTCCACACTGAAGCTGTGATGCAAGTTGTGCAGTAGCTCACAGCAGAAAGGGACCAGCAGCACCTGAGGTGAACCAGTCCCTCATGGAGCAGGTGTGTCCTTGGGGAGCAGATATCCCTCTTGGAACAGATGTGACCTTGTGGAGCAGGTGCACCCTTGAGGGCCAGGTGCATCCTTGCGGAGCAGGTGTGTTCTCAGGAAGCAGTTGCCTCCTTGTGGTGCAGGTGCGTCTTTGTGGAACAGGTGTGTTCTGGTGGTGCATGTGTGTCCTCATGGCGCAGATGCATCCTTGCAGTGCAGGTCTGTCCTTGTGGTGCAGGTGCGTCCTTGTGGCACAGGCACGTCAATGTGGCGCAGGTGCATCCTCATAGTTCAGGGGCATCCTGAGGGCACAGGTGCATCCTCATGGCGTAAGTGTGTCCTCGTGATGCAGGTGCATGCTTATGGTGCAGGTGCATCTTCATGACGCAGGTGCATCCTTGCGGCGCAGGTGCCTTCTTGTGGCACAGGTGCTTCATGTGGTGCAGTGGCGTTCTCATGGCGCAGGTGCGTCTTTGTGGCGCAGGTGTGTCCTTGTAGTGCAAGTGCATCATGTGGTGCAGGTGTGTCCTTGTGGTGCAGGTGTGTCCTTGTGGTGCAGGTGCATCATGTGGTGCAGGTGCGTCATGTGGTGCAGGTGCGTCATGTGGTGCAGGTGCGTCCTTGTGGTGCAGGTGCATCCTCATGGGGCAGGTTCGTCCTCATGGCGCAGGTGCATCTTTGTGGTGCGGGTGTGTCCTTGTGGTGCAGGTGTGTCATGTGGTGCAGGTGTGTCCTTGTGGTGCAGGTGTGTCATGTGGTGCAGGTGTGTCCTTGTGGTGCAGGTGCGTCATGTGGTGCAGGTGTGTCCTTGTGGTGCAGGTGTGTCATGTGGTGCAAGTGTGTCCTTGTGGTGCAGGTGTGTCATGCGGTGCAGGTGTGTCCTTGTCGTGCAGGTGCGTCATGTGGTGCAGGTGTGTCATGTGGTGCAGGTGTGTCCTTGTGGTGCAGGTGCGTCATGTGGTGCAGGTGTGTCATGTGGTGCAGGTGTGTCCTTGTGGTGCAGGTGTGCCATGTGGTGCAGGTGTGTGCGTCATGTGGTGCAGGTGTGTCCTTGTTGTTCAGGTGCGTCATGTGGTGCAGGTGCGTCATGTGGCGCAGGTGCCTCCTTGTGGCGCAGGTGCTTCATGTGGTGCAGGGGCGTCCTCATGGCGCAGGTGCGTCTTTGTGGCACAGGTGTGTCCTTGTGGTGCAAGTGCATCATGTGGTGCAGGTGTGTGCTTGTGGTGCAGGTACATCATGTGGTGCAGGTGTGTCATGTGGTGCAGGTGCGTCATGTGGTGCAGGTGCGTCCTTGTGGTGCAGGTGCATCCTCATGGTGCAGGTGCGTCCTCATGGCGCAGGCGCATCTTTGTGGTATGGGTGTGTCCTTGTGGTGCAGGTGTGTCATGTGGTGCAGGTGTGTCCTTGTGGTGCAGGTGTGTCCTTGTGGTGTAGGTGCGTCATGTGGTGCAGGTGTGTCCTTGTGGTGCAGGTGCGTCATGTGGTGCAGGTGCGTCATGTGATGCAGGTGCGTCCTCATGGCGCAGGTGCATCTTTGTGGTGCGGGTGTGTCCTTGTGGTGCAGGTGCGTCATGTGGTGCAGGTGTGTCCTTGTGGTGCAGGTGTGTCCTTGTGGTGCAGGTGCGTCATGTGGTGCAGGTGTGTCCTTGTGGTGCAGGTGCGTCATGTGGTGCAGGTGCGTCATGTGATGCAGGTGCGTCCTCATGGCGCAGGTGCATCTTTGTGGTGCGGGTGTGTCCTTGTGGTGCAGGTGCGTCATGTGGTGCAGGTGTGTCCTTGTGGTGCAGGTGCGTTCTCGTGGTGCAGGTGCTTCTTTGTGGCACAGGTGTGTCCTTGTGGTGCAGGTGTGACGTGTGGTGCAGGTGCGTCATATGGCGCAATGGCATCTTTGTGGCACAGGTGTGTCCTTGTGGTGCAGGTGCGTCAGTTATGCTCATACATCTACGTCTTATAGACATGAAATTGGATTCCTTCAGCCCTCTTTGAACTTATCCACTTCATCTCACAGAGCTCGATTCTCACTTGATCCCTTAAGTGAGAATCACTCGATCCCTGAAGTCAGAATCACTTGATCCCTGAGTCAGAGGCCTCCAAGAACTCAGCTCAGCCAAAGAAGTCCAGCTGGGTGTAAATCTTCAAATCCTGCCAGGAAGTGCTGTGATGATCCCACTGGGGGCAGAGGGACCCCTGCACCCCCCGCCTGGTCCCCCCCCCGGGGCACGGACAGAAGATCCAGCGGCCGGACCTCAGACCTTCATCCTCAGGCTCTGGTCGGTTTCTGTTCTCTTTAGTGAAACTCAGCCAGGAGGGGTGGGGGAGGGGCGCCCCCTGCTGGTGGTTCTCAGCCGGTGTCACATTTAATTCAGACTCTATTGGGCCTGTGGCTTGTGAAGTTGAGTCCAGCTCCTCTCCTTCCCTTGTCGCCTGCCCCCCTCCAGGGCTTGTGTGGGATCCTCTTTATTTTCAGAAGGGAATGTGCTGTTTCTGGGGTGAAGCTGGAGGTGTGGGCGCCCCCTTCTCCTATCTCTGGTTTTATTCTTCCTCAGTTCCATGTCTTCTTTGCTCCTGTCCTCTTCTCATGGTGGTTTCTTGGCCATTTCTGGAGTTCTGACATAGCATCCTTGGCCACATGTGCTTTTTATGTCCACTCTTCCATTCAGTTTTCCCTCCTTAAGACTTTGGGGAGCGTGGGGGTCGGTCTGGGTGCCCTGGGTACCAAGGGGCCTTGAAAGGACAGAAGACTCAGGGTGAGCCTCAGTGCCAGGAAGGGGTGTGAGATGAAGCCCTGAGGGCCAGGGACAGATGCCCTCAGAGGAGAGTGAGGATCTCTCCCCAGCGCAGAGGAGAGCCCTCCCGGGGCCCCCAACACTGGTGTGGAGCAGAGCAGTGGGTCCCCTCTCAGCCGCACCCCCCCGGAGCTGGAGGCAGGAGGACGGAGATGCCCTTGAGTTGGGCTTGGCAGCCCTGGAAGCAGAGAAGATGATGGCAGAGGGGGCACAGGAAGAGAAGCCACTGCCCGGAGGAGCTGAGACTGGCAGCGGAGGAGATGAAGGCAGAGGGGGCCCAGGAAGAGAAGCCGCTGCCAGGAGGAGCTGAGACTTGCAGCTCAGGAGATGAAGGCAGATGGTGCCCAGGAAGAGAAGCCGCTGCCCAGAGGAGCTGAGGCTGGCAGCTCAGGAGATGAAGGCAGAGGGTGCCCAGGAAGAGAAGCCGCTGCCCAGAGGAGCTGAGACTGGCAGCTCAGGAGATGAAGGCAGAGGCTGCCCAGGAAGAGAAGCCGCTGCCCAGAGGAGCTGAGACTGGCAGCTCAGGAGATGAAGGCAGAGGGGCCCAGGAAGAGAAGCCGCTGCCCAGAGGAGCTGAGACTGGCAGCGGAGGAGATGAAGGCAGAGGGGGCCCAGGAAGAGAAGCCACTGCCCTGAGGAGCTGAGACTGGCAGCTCAGGAGATGAAGGCAGAGGCTGCCCAGGAAGAGAAGCCGCTGCCCAGAGGAGATGAGACTGGCAGCTCAGGAGATGAAGGCAGAGGGGCCCAGGAAGAGAAGCCGCTGCCCAGAGGAGCTGAGACTGGCAGCTCAGGAGATGAAGGAAGAGGGTGCCCTTCGGAGAGAAGCCACTGCCCGGAGGAGCTGAGACTGGCAGCAGAGGTGATGAAGGCAGAGGGGGCCCAGGAAGAGAAGCCACTGTCCAGAGGAGCTGAGACTGGCAGCTCAGGAGATGAAGGCAGAGGGGGCCCTGGAAGAGAAGCCGCTGCCCAGAGGAGCTGAGACTGGCAGCTCAGGAGATGAAGGCAGAGGGGGCCCTGGAAGAGAAGCCGCTGCCCGGAGGAGCTGAGACTGGCAGCTCAGGAGATGAAGGCAGAGGGGGCCCTGGAAGAGAAGCCGCTGCCCGGAGGAGCTGAGACTGACAGCTCAGGAGATGAAGGCAGAGGGGGCCCTGGGAGAGAAGCCACTGCCCAGAGGAGATGAGACTGGCAGCGGAGGTGACGAAGGCAGAGGGGCCCTGGAAGAGAAGCCTCTGCCCAGAGGAGCTGAGACTGGCAGCTCAGGAGATGAAGGCAGAGGGGGCCCCTGGGAGAGAGGCCACTGCCCAGAGGAGCTGAGACTGGCAGCTCAGGAGATGAAGGCAGAGGGGGCCCTGGAAGAGAAGCCACTGCCCAGAGGAGCTGAGACTGGCAGCTCAGGAGATGAAGGCAGAGGGGGCCCTGGAAGAGAAGCCGCTGCCCAGAGGAGCTGAGACTGGCAGCTCAGGAGATAAAGGCAGAGGGGGCCCTGGAGGAGAAGCCACTGCCCCGAGGAGCTGAGACTGGCAGCTCAGGAGATGAAGGCAGAGGGTGCCCTGGAAGAGAAGCCACTGCCCGGAGGAGCTGAGACTGGCAGATCAGGAGATGAAGGCAGAGGCTGCCCATGAAGAGAAGCCACTGCCCAGAGGAGCTGAGACTGGCAGCTCAGGAGATGAAGACAGAGGGGGCCCTGGGAGAGAGGCCACTGCCCGGAGGAGCTGAGACTGGCAGCTCAGGAGATGAAGGCAGACGGGGCCCTGGGAGAGAAGCCACTGCCCGCAGGAGCTGAGACTGGCAGCTCAGGAGATGAAGGCAGAGGGGCCCTGGAAGAGAAGCCGCTGCCCAGAGGAGCTGAGACTGGCAGCTCAGGAGATGAAGGCAGAGGGGGCCCTGGAAGAGAAGCCACTGCCCGGAGGAGCTGAGACTGGCAGCTCAGGAGATGAAGGCAGAGGGGCCCAGGAAGAGAAGCCGCTGCCCAGAGGAGCTGAGACTGGCAGCTCAGGAGATGAATGCAGAGGCTGCCAAGGAAGAGAAGCCACTGCCCGCAGGAGCTGAGACTGGCAGCTCAGGAGATGAAGGCAGAGGGTGCCCTGGAAGAGAAGCCACTGCCCAGAGGAGCTGAGACTGGCAGCTCAGGAGATGAAGGCAGAGGGGGCCCTGGAAGAGAAGCCGCTGCCCAGAGGAGCTGAGACTGGCAGCTCAGGAGATGAAGGCAGAGGGGGCCCTGGAAGAGAAGCCGCTGCCCGGAGGAGCTGAGACTGGCAGATCAGGAGATGAAGGCAGAGGCTGCCCATGAAGAGAAGCCACTGCCCGGAGGAGCTGAGACTGGCAGCTCAGGAGATGAATGCAGAGGCTGCCAAGGAAGAGAAGCCACTGCCCAGAGGAGCTGAGACTGGCAGCTCAGGAGATGAAGGCAGAGGGGGCCCTGGAAGAGAAGCCGCTGCCCGGAGGAGCTGAGACTGGCAGATCAGGAGATGAAGGCAGAGGCTGCCCATGAAGAGAAGCCACTGCCCAGAGGAGCTGAGACTGGCAGCTCAGGAGATGAAGGCAGAGGGGGCCCTGGGAGAGAGGCCACTGCCCGGAGGAGCTGAGACTGGCAGCTCAGGAGATGAAGGAAGAGGGTGCCCTGGGAGAGAAGCCACTGCCCAGAGGAGCTGAGACTGGCAGCTCAGGAGATGAAGGCAGAGGGGGCCCTGGGAGAGAAGCCACTGCCCAGAGGAGCTGAGACTGGCAGCTCAGGAGATGAAGGAAGAGGGTGCCCTGGGAGAGAAGCCACTGCCCAGAGGAGCTGAGACTGGCAGCTCAGGAGATGAAGGCAGAGGGGGCCCTGGGAGAGAAGCCACTGCCCAGAGGAGCTGAGACTGGAGCTCAGGAGATGAAGACAGAGGGGGCCCTGGAAGAGAAGCCGCTGCCCAGAGGAGATGAGACTGGCAGCGGAGGAGATGAAGGTAGAGGGGGCCCTGGAGGAGAAGCCACTGCCCAGAGGAGCTGAGACTGGCAGATCAGGAGATGAAGGCAGAGGGGGCCCTGGAGGAGAAGCCACTGCCCAGAGGAGCTGAGACTGGCAGATCAGGAGATGAAGGCAAAGGGGGGCCAGGAAGAGAAGCCACTGCGCAGAGGAGCTGAGACTGGCAGCTCAGGAGATGAAGGCAGAGGGGCCCAGGAAGAGAAGCCACTGCCCGGAGGAGCTGAGACTGGCAGCTCAGGAGATGAAGGCAGAGGCTGCCCTGGAAGAGAAGCCGCTGCCCAGAGGAGCTGAGACTGGAGCTCAGGAGATGAAGGCAGAGGGGGCCCTGGAAGAGAAGCCGCTGCCCAGAGGAGCTGAGACTGGAGCTCAGGAGATGAAGGCAGAGGGGGCCCTGGAAGAGAAGCCGCTGCCCAGAGGAGCTGAGACTGGCAGCTCAGGAGATGAAGGCAGAGGGGCCCAGGAAGAGAAGCCGCTGCCCAGAGGAGCTGAGACTGGCAGCTCAGGAGATGAAGGCAGAGGGGGCCCTGGAAGAGAAGCCGCTGCCCAGAGGAGCTGAGACTGGCAGCTCAGGAGATGAAGGCAGAGGGGGCCCTGGAAGAGAAGCCACTGCCCTGATGAGCTGAGACTGGCAGCTCAGGAGATGAAGGCAGAGGCTGCCCAGGAAGAGAAGCCGCTGCCAGGAGGAGCTGAGACTGGCAGCTCAGGAGAGAAGGCAGAGGGGCCCAGGAAGAGAAGCCGCTGTCCAGAGGAGCTGAGACTGGCAGATCAGGAGATGAAGGCAGAGGGGCCCAGGAAGAGAAGCCGCTGCCCAGAGGAGCTGAGACTGGCAGCTCAGGAGATGAAGGCAGAGGGGGCCCTGGAAGAGAAGCCACTGCCCAGAGGAGCTGAGACTGGCAGCTCAGGAGATGAAGGCAGAGGCTGCCCAGGAAGAGAAGCCGCTGTCCAGAGGAGCTGAGACTGGCAGCTCGGAGATGAAGGCAGAGGGGCCCAGGAAGAGAAGCCGCTGCCCAGAGAAGCTGAGACTGGCAGCGGAGGAGATGAAGGCAGAGGGGGCCCAGGAAGAGAAGCCACTGCCCTGAGGAGCTGAGACTGGCAGCTCAGGAGATGAAGGCAGAGGCTGCCCAGGAAGAGAAGCCGCTGCCTAGAGGAGCTGAGACTGGCAGCTCAGGAGATGAAGGCAGAGGGGCCCAGGAAGAGAAGCCGCTGCCCAGAGGAGCTGAGACTGGCAGCTCAGGAGATGAAGGAAGAGGGTGCCCTGGGAGAGAAGCCACTGCCCGGAGGAGCTGAGACTGGCAGCAGAGGTGATGAAGGCAGAGGGGGCCCAGGAAGAGAAGCCACTGTCCAGAGGAGCTGAGACTGGCAGCTCAGGAGATGAAGGCAGAGGGGGCCCTGGAAGAGAAGCCGCTGCCCAGAGGAGCTGAGACTGGCAGCTCAGGAGATGAAGGCAGAGGGGTCCCTGGAAGAGAAGCCGCTGCCCGGAGGAGCTGAGACTGGCAGCTCAGGAGATGAAGGCAGAGGGGGCCCTGGAAGAGAAGCCGCTGCCCGGAGAAGCTGAGACTGGCAGCTCAGGAGATGAAGGCAGAGGGGGCCCTGGGAGAGAAGCCACTGCCCAGAGGAGCTGAGACTGGCAGCGGAGGTGATGAAGGCAGAGGGGCCCTGGAAGAGAAGCCGCTGCCCAGAGGAGCTGAGACTGGAGCTCAGGAGATGAAGGCAGAGGGGGCCCTGGAAGAGAAGCCAGTGCCCAGAGGAGGTGAGACTGGCAGCTCAGGAGATGAAGGCAGAGGGGGCCCTGGAAGAGAAGCCGCTGCCCAGAGGAGCTGAGACTGGCAGCTCAGGAGATAAAGGCAGAGGGGGCCCTGGAGGAGAAGCCACTGCCCCGAGGAGCTGAGACTGGCAGCTCAGGAGATGAAGGCAGAGGGTGCCCTGGAAGAGAAGCCACTGCCCGGAGGAGCTGAGACTGCCAGATCAGGAGATGAAGGCAGAGGCTGCCCATGAAGAGAAGCCACTGCCCAGAGCAGCTGAGACTGGCAGCTCAGGAGATGAAGGCAGAGGGGGCCCTGGGAGAGAGGCCACTGCCCGGAGGAGCTGAGACTGGCAGCTCAGGAGATGAAGGCAGAGGGGGCCCTGGGAGAGAAGGCACTGCCCGCAGGAGCTGAGACTGGCAGCTCAGGAGATGAAGGCAGAGGGGCCCTGGAAGAGAAGCCGCTGCCCAGAGGAGCTGAGACTGGCAGCTCAGGAGATGAAGGCAGAGGGGGCCCTGGAAGAGAAGCCACTGCCCGGAGGAGCTGAGACTGGCAGCTCAGGAGATGAAGGCAGAGGGGCCCAGGAAGAGAAGCCGCTGCCCAGAGGAGCTGAGACTGGCAGCTCAGGAGATGAATGCAGAGGCTGCCAAGGAAGAGAAACCACTGCCCGCAGGAGTTGAGACTGGCAGCTCAGGAGATGAAGGCAGAGGGTGCCCTGGAAGAGAAGCCACTGCTCAGAGGAGCTGAGACTGGCAGCTCAGGAGATGAAGGCAGAGGGGGCCCTGGAAGAGAAGCCGCTGCCCGGAGGAGCTGAGACTGGCAGCTCAGGAGATGAAGGCAGAGGGGGCCCTGGAAGAGAAGCCGCTGCCCGGAGGAGCTGAGACTGGCAGATCAGGAGATGAAGGCAGAGGCTGCCCATGAAGAGAAGCCACTGCCCAGAGGAGCTGAGACTGGCAGCTCAGGAGATGAATGCAGAGGCTGCCAAGGAAGAGAAGCCACTGCCCAGAGGAGCTGAGACTGGCAGCTCAGGAGATGAAGGCAGAGGCGGCCCTGGAAGAGAAGCCGCTGCCCGGAGGAGCTGAGACTGGCAGATCAGGAGATGAAGGCAGAGGCTGCCCATGAAGAGAAGCCACTGCCCAGAGGAGCTGAGACTGGCAGCTCAGGAGATGAAGGCAGAGGAGGCCCTGGGAGAGAGGCCACTGCCCGGAGGAGCTGAGACTGGCAGCTCAGGAGATGAAGGAAGAGGGTGCCCTGGGAGAGAAGCCACTGCCCAGAGGAGCTGAGACTGGCAGCTCAGGAGATGAAGGCAGAGGGGGCCCTGGGAGAGAAGCCACTGCCCAGAGGAGCTGAGACTGGCAGCTCAGGAGATGAAGGAAGAGGGTGCCCTGGGAGAGAAGCCACTGCCCAGAGGAGCTGAGACTGGCAGCTCAGGAGATGAAGGCAGAGGGGGCCCTGGGAGAGAAGCCACTGCCCAGAGGAGCTGAGACTGGAGCTCAGGAGATGAAGGCAGAGGGGGCCCTGGAAGAGAAGCCGCTGCCCAGAGGAGCTGAGACTGGCAGCGGAGGAGATGAAGGTAGAGGGGGCCCTGGAGGAGAAGCCACTGCCCAGAGGAGCTGAGACTGGCAGATCAGGAGATGAAGGCAGAGGGGGCCCTGGAGGAGAAGCCACTGCCCAGAGGAGCTGAGACTGGCAGATCAGGAGATGAAGGCAGAGGGGGCCCAGGAAGAGAAGCCACTGCGCAGAGGAGCTGAGACTGGCAGCTCAGGAGATGAAGGCAGAGGGGGCCCAGGAAGAGAAGCCACTGCCAGGAGGAGCTGAGACTGGCAGCTCAGGAGATGAAGGCAGAGGGGGCCCAGGAAGAGAAGCCGTTGCCCAGAGGAGCTGAGACTGGCAGCTCAGGAGATGAAGGCAGAGGCTGCCCAGGAAGAGAAGCCACTGCCCTGAGGAGCTGAGACTGGCAGCTCAGGAGATGAAGGCAGAGGGTGCCCTGGAAGAGAAGCCACTGCCCAGAGGAGCTGAGACTGGCAGCTCAGGAGATGAAGGCAGAGGGGGCCCTGGAAGAGAAGCCACTGCCAGGAGGAGCTGAGACTGGCAGCTCAGGAGATGAAGGCAGAGGGGGCCCAGGAAGAGAAGCCGTTGCCCAGAGGAGCTGAGACTGGCAGCTCAGGAGATGAAGGCAGAGGCTGCCCAGGAAGAGAAGCCACTGCCCTGAGGAGCTGAGACTGGCAGCTCAGGAGATGAAGGCAGAGGGGACCAGGAAGAGAAGCCGCTGCCCAGAGGAGCTGAGACTGGCAGCTCAGGAGATGAAGGCAGAGGCTGCCCAGGAAGAGAAGCCACTGCCCAGAGGAGCTGAGACTGGCAGCTCAGGAGATGAATGCAGAGGCTGCCAAGGAAGAGAAGCCACTGCCCAGAGGAGCTGAGACTGGCAGCTCAGGAGATGAAGGCAGAGGGGGCCCTGGAAGAGAAGCCGCTGCCCGGAGGAGCTGAGACTGGCAGATCAGGAGATGAAGGCAGAGGCTGCCCATGAAGAGAAGCCACTGCCCAGAGGAGCTGAGACTGGCAGCTCAGGAGATGAAGGCAGAGGAGGCCCTGGGAGAGAGGCCACTGCCCGGAGGAGCTGAGACTGGCAGCTCAGGAGATGAAGGAAGAGGGTGCCCTGGGAGAGAAGCCACTGCCCAGAGGAGCTGAGACTGGCAGCTCAGGAGATGAAGGCAGAGGGGGCCCTGGGAGAGAAGCCACTGCCCAGAGGAGCTGAGACTGGCAGCTCAGGAGATGAAGGAAGAGGGTGCCCTGGGAGAGAAGCCACTGCCCAGAGGAGCTGAGACTGGCAGCTCAGGAGATGAAGGCAGAGGGGGCCCTGGGAGAGAAGCCACTGCCCAGAGGAGCTGAGACTGGAGCTCAGGAGATGAAGGCAGAGGGGGCCCTGGAAGAGAAGCCGCTGCCCAGAGGAGCTGAGACTGGCAGCGGAGGAGATGAAGGTAGAGGGGGCCCTGGAGGAGAAGCCACTGCCCAGAGGAGCTGAGACTGGCAGATCAGGAGATGAAGGCAGAGGGGGCCCTGGAGGAGAAGCCACTGCCCAGAGGAGCTGAGACTGGCAGATCAGGAGATGAAGGCAGAGGGGGCCCAGGAAGAGAAGCCACTGCGCAGAGGAGCTGAGACTGGCAGCTCAGGAGATGAAGGCAGAGGGGGCCCAGGAAGAGAAGCCACTGCCAGGAGGAGCTGAGACTGGCAGCTCAGGAGATGAAGGCAGAGGGGGCCCAGGAAGAGAAGCCGTTGCCCAGAGGAGCTGAGACTGGCAGCTCAGGAGATGAAGGCAGAGGCTGCCCAGGAAGAGAAGCCACTGCCCTGAGGAGCTGAGACTGGCAGCTCAGGAGATGAAGGCAGAGGGGGCCCTGGAAGAGAAGCCACTGCCAGGAGGAGCTGAGACTGGCAGCTCAGGAGATGAAGGCAGAGGGGGCCCAGGAAGAGAAGCCGTTGCCCAGAGGAGCTGAGACTGGCAGCTCAGGAGATGAAGGCAGAGGCTGCCCAGGAAGAGAAGCCACTGCCCTGAGGAGCTGAGACTGGCAGCTCAGGAGATGAAGGCAGAGGGGACCAGGAAGAGAAGCCGCTGCCCAGAGGAGCTGAGACTGGCAGCTCAGGAGATGAAGGCAGAGGGGGCCCAGGAAGAGAAGCCGCTGCCCAGAGGAGCTGAGACTGGCAGCGGTGGAGATGAAGGCAGAGAGATGGAGACTGTGAGTGATGCTTCAATTACTTACTAGTAATGACCTCACTCCTATTCCAACTCCCTGGCTTGAATTCAGTCCTCTTGAGCCTTCCTTGCCTCCAGAGCCCCAATCCCAAGCCATCTCTCACCCTCTAGAAGCCCCCGCCACACCGCCCGGGTGGGACAAGCCTGGGGCACAGAAGTACTCCGTTGAGCTGCACTC
Organism: Pleurodeles waltl; assembly: GCF_031143425.1. Lineage (NCBI taxonomy): Eukaryota > Metazoa > Chordata > Amphibia > Caudata > Salamandridae > Pleurodeles > Pleurodeles waltl. The sequence goes on along the minus strand of NC_090444.1, from coordinate 1,869,937,275 downwards.
GGGCGGGCAGGAGGGTCTCAGAGGTAGTTGGATGTAATTACCGGTAAGTGATTACCTGCGCCCCCCCTCCCTGGCTTGAATTCAGTGCCGATGAGGCCTACCAAGCACAGAAGAAAGATATCCATCCACTGAATGCAGAACGTCAAACACAGTCAGAGCTCCAGACCACCCCCCCCCCCCCCCGAGATGGCAGAGAAAAGAGAACTTTATGGCCCAACTCATCTGAGACACTCAGAGGCCCCCCCAGTCTGCAGTACTTCACATAAAGCCAAAGGGGGGAGCCCCCGCAGCTGCTCTGCATATTACACATACTGAACCCCCTAGGGTGCCATCCTAGGGGCAGATCTGCCCCAATACCAGAAGGAGGGACCTCACCCCCCACTTCACAAGCCATGCTAATGAAGGACCTTACCCGCCTGCTCGGGGTCGGCCTCGCCGGTCCCTTAAGGGCCCAAAACGGACCAGTAAAAACTCAGATTTTCTGAAAACTCCCACCTTCTCTAGAGCTCTTCCACAGCTAAGCAATGTGGTTGGGTCTCCTGGACAGAAGCAGGGAGAGGAGACATTGTGGTAATATACTTCTGGTGGTGGGTGAACTTCGCTGAGTCACGCAGAACTACGTTAAAGTTGTTCCAGATTGGGCGGAGCTCCACCCCTGCGGAGGAGTGGACATTGGGCGCTATTTTCTTATTGTAAAATGCACCCACGCGTAAAAAATGGATCAAGGATGCATTTTGTCTACGAAGGTATCACGACTTCCGCCAGCCCTTACATACTCTGCAGTGCGGTATGCAGAGGTTGCCAACACGGTGCCCAGAGGGTGCAGACCCGCTATGTTTAAAAACCACTGCAAATTAAACTAGTTAATTCCGCTAGCAGAGAGGCAGAATCTATCAGTAATCCCTTGTTACAAGAGTAACGCGCAGGTACCAACTTCCTTCCATTCCACCGGCAGGATTAAGAATTCGCCCAGGCCTCCTTCAAACCCCTCCAGTCATCTATCATAGAACTCTTTCACGTGTGTTATCTATATATCGTACGACGTGCTGAAATAAAGATACCTTCACAAGCCATAAACTTGATATTCGTCTCAGAAACCTCTCTCACAGTAACATTGGCACATGCCATGCTTACCAGATGATGTACGCCTCCGGCAATCAGATGCCTATAAATTCATACAAACAAGTGGGACCTCACCTTCCATCGGTCGGACTCTTTCACGTGTGTGCTTAATTTGTGCCTGTACGCCTAGGCAAGTACTCACAAGTACTGTTGTGTTCCTTTAGGAGCTGGTTAGCAATGTCCGCATGGAGGTAAGGCTGTAGTCGGTTGTCGTACGTGCTCCGGGCAGAGCTGCATCTACCGACCCTCCGTGCTGCACCTGGCGGCAGGTGATTGGCTGGTGGAGAAGGCGCCTTCTTGCCCCCGGTTGCAGGATAACGATGGAGGTCCTCGGACCGGCAAGGCTGGACTGAGCTCGCGGGGACAGCGGGGGAGTGAAGGCGACCCTCAGCTCCCTTTCAGCTTTTCTACTTGTGCAATCTTTACTTTAGAAGTGATCAGGGATGATCCCCTCCTGGATTATTCATCCTTCATCTTGGGCTGTGGTTACTTGCGACGGGTTTTGGTGCATTAGTAACTCGGTACATGACACATGCCAGGGGTGCGTCCTCTCTTGGGGGGACCCCGACATTTTCAGGTGGAGTTGACAGGAATATTTAATTATTGGATCATGATGTGTCATCAACAATATAAGGCTTGATTTAGATGTCGGGGGGGGGGGGGGGGGGGCGCTCCATCTCAAGTCTGAGGGACATTCCGTCCTCCGCACTACGATCCACTCTACCCTACGGAGGACCCCAGCACCCCTGGTAAGGTCTGGCACTGCATGGATTCACCGCTGGCCGTCCTCGTCTGTGGGTTTACTACGCGTTGTACGTGGTTTGGGTCGCAGTTTCACTTGTTGATTACATGATGTTCTGACTGCATTATATCTTTTTTATAAGTTTCTGAGAGGAGGATTTCCTTTCGCCTTTGGTGGCCACCGGTTGTATTGCAATTGTATTTTTTTGCAGAATATGGCACATTTGCACATCACAGCAGTGACTGGGTAGATCTAGGTCCTGGTGAACGCCCCACACCTTGTGGAAGGGTAATCTTAGGGCAGAAACGTGTTGACTCAGATATAGCTAGGGATATATACATTTTTACTTGTTTTTAATCCCGTCCTCAACACACAAGAGTACAAGTTATAATCCGAGTAGGTTCCGTTGTAATCTCACGTCTCACATGACACTGTTCCGCTCACCCATTCATCCCACCCACATAAGGCACAGTTGAGAACATCTGAAGCGCTCCTTCTGTTTCCAGGAGCTGCAGCCCACACCAACGTGTGTTGTGTTGTGTTGTGTTGTGAGAAGGAACCCCACAATGAAACATGACACCTCATGGTGCGCGAGTTTTCATCCTGAAAAAGAAATCTTGTTCCACTTGTCAGAAACACTGACCATCAGCGGAACCTATAAAAGTTCAGACCCGGTATATGCTGGAGAATCCTCAAAGCGCCCGTAGAACTCTGACCGGGGCACTTTGTGACACCACAGGCTGGTGAAGGGAGTCCACAGGCCTGCCATTGCTCTGACTGGCACAACTTTCCACTGTGACGGACCCTGACAGCCCTCCTGGTCCTGCAGATGCCATCTGGGCAGTTTGTGACACCAGTCGCCGCTGACTGGAGCTCAGACCAAACACCGCGTTCAGAGGTACTGGAGCCCCGCCGGGAACTGGCAGAGCTCTCTACCCACCCATAGTTTGTAGGCCTCCCCAGGCCTGTGGAAACCCATTCTCAGCACTCTCTGCCACCACAAGCCGGTGAGTGGAGCTCAGACCAAACACCGCGTTCAGAGGTACTGGAGCCCCGCCGGGACCCGTCAGAGCTCTCTACCCACCCATAGTTTGTAGGCCTCCCCATGCCTTTGGAAATCCATTCTCAGCACTCTCTGGCACCACAAGCCGGTGACTGGAGCTCAGGCCCATTGGCTGCACTCCGGGGCTGCTGGAGTCCTGGCTGGGCCGCTCGGAGGCCTCCCCAGGCCTGTTGAAACTAGTCCTGGGCACCTTGTGATACCACCAGGAGGCAGGTGGAGCCGAGGCCTAAAGTGGGGGGAGTGGGGCTTGGCCTGTTGGTGCTCTGATGGGGACCTGTCAGGGATTTCCCCCTCCCATAGTTGGACATCCTTCCCCGGGCCTGCAGAACCCTGTCCTGGGTATACTGTGGCAGTACAAGGTGGCAAACGGAGCCCAATCCCAGTGGAGCGCACACTGGCGTGCCTGAACCCTGACTGGGACCCATTAGAGCTTCCCACCCTGATGGAGAAGGAGCCTTCCCCGGCCCTGCAGAACTATGTCTTGTGCACTGGATGAGATACCACAGGCAGGTGAATGGAGCCAAGGCACGAAGGAACTCACCCCTGACCTGGCAGTACTTTCCCCTGCCGGAGCTGGGGGGGGCCTCCCTGGGACTGTGGACCCCTGTCCTGAGCAGATTGTGACAGCACAGGCCTGTGAATGGCTCCCAGAGCTTTCAGTCCCACGCTGTGGAGGGGGAGCCTCCTGGGGCCTATAGACGTGTGTCTTGAGCAGTTTAGGACATAATTGTTGGTGCCTGGAGCTCAGTGGCCATGTTCTGTGGCCCCCTTCAGCGCCAACAGAGACCTGTCAGAGCTTTCAACCCTACAGGAGCTAGGCATCCCTCCTCGGCCCTGCAGTCCCCGTGAAACCTAAAGTCAGCCTGGTCCCCTGCTCACGACTAGGAGAAGGGCTTGGTGGTTCCCTACAATGACTATCTGAGGGGAAGGTGCCTAGGGTTCCTTTAAATCTGGGTACATCGGGTGATGGATGGGGGCCCCTGGGCAGAGGCAACCGACATCATGGTGCCCTTCAGAGAGGGACTCAAGACCTGGCTCTTTCACTGAAGTACAGAGCAGCTGGACACAGCGCCTGGACACCCCCAGGGGTGATTAGAGCGCTATACAAATCCTGCTTGATGAATTTATTGAGTGATTGGATAGGACAACATTTCAAATGAGCCCAGAATTCTGACCGGAGCTCCCTCCCACGTGCGTCCATAAGGGCAGACAGTGCTCCTGTGAGATGTGCGTGGGACACCTATGGTAACAAGGCTGTACTCCAGCGACAGGGGCGCGTGGCGCTTATGACACAATGTTCAGCAAAACTACAATTCATACAGAGAAATAACTGGTCCAAACCAAACCTGGGGAAACAGAAAGACGTGATGCAAATTATGGGGACGTATCCACGGATGAAGAGTTCTTCAGCATGAAAAAATGGTCACAAATAAAGTCTGTCGCTAACCAGGTGTCCTTTGACCAGATAATGGAACAACTGGATAAAGAAGCATTGACAAAGCCAACAGGTTTTGGACCTGAGCAGCTTTGGCAAAAAAAAAACATGTTTGTTGCTGATGCTGAAGAATCATCAGAAATTAAAAAAAGAGAATGGCCAGCCGCATCTGGATGGTATAAACATGTTTGATGCACCACCACGCATGTATACACATCATGGCTCTGAAGCGGACGGCCTATATGTGTATTAATGCTGAGCGGCATCTGCAGAAACAGAACCGTTTGGTGCTGATGCTGAAAGGCACTGGTAAGAATGGAAACCAGTGTGATGCTGTACATGTGTGCACGCATCACCACGCATGAGCACGGATGGGTCATGGGAGACTGTTTCACCATGCATGTGCACATCATGATGCTTTGACAACCTCTTGGAGGCTGGGTACTTGTAGAGGTAAGTACACACCTACCACTGGCAGTACACCTCAACACAGGGTTGTGCCCACTCACAGTCCCACGAAGTAGCCCCTGGCTCAACCCCTGGTTGCTTGGCAACGAGCAGTCAGGCTTAACTCAGGAGACAGGTATGTAAAGCGTTTAAATACACCAATACAGTAAATAAGTAAGACACAACATACAATAAAAATCCCACACTGATATATACAAATAATACAAAATATTACCTTTAAAATAACACCAAAATGACAAAAATCCTAAATAGGGAAACAGAGATGATTTTTTAAAGATTAAAAGTAACTAGCACTTAGAAGCAAATAGCGCATAGAGGTAAGGTTTACTGGGCCGGGACACAGTTAAAAGTTCCAGCCGCCTGCAGTGTAATGCTTTACACTTACTTCCACAAGTGTTTCTTGATGCAAGAAAGTGCTCTGTGTAGGAAAGTACCATCTTGCCTGGCATGTTACCCCCATATTTCACTGTATATATGTTGTTTTAGTTGTATGTGTCACTGGGACCCTGCCAGCCAGGGCCCCAGTGCTCATAAGTGTGCCCTGTATGTGTTCCCTGTGTGATGACTGTCTCACTGAGGCTCTGCTAACCAGAACCTCAGTGGTTATGCTCTCTCTGCTTTTTAAATTGTGACTAACAGGCTAGTGACCAATTTCACCAATTCACATTGGCATACTGGAACACCCTTATAATTCCCTAGTATATGGTACTGAGGTACCCAGGGTATTGGGGTTCCAGGAGATCCCTATGGGCTGCAGCATTTCTTTTGCCACCCATAGGGAGCTCTGACAATTCTTACACAGGCCTGCCACTGCAGCCTGAGTGAAATAACGTCCACGTTATTTCACAGCCATTTACCACTGCACATAAGTAACTTATAAGTCACCTATATGTCTAACCTTCACCTGGTGAAGGTTGGGTGCTAAGTTACTTAGTGTGTGGGCACCCTGGCACTAGCCAAGGTGCCCCCACATCGTTCAGGGCAAATTCCCAGGACTTTGTGAGTGCTGGGACACCATTTCACGCGTGCACTATACATAGGTCACTACCTATGTATAGCGTCACAATGGTAACTCCAAACATGGCCATGTAACATGTCAAAGATCATGGAATTGTCACCCCAATGCCATTCTGGCATTGGGGAGACAATTCCACGATCCCTGAGTCTCTAGGACAGACCCGGGTACTGCCAAACTACCTTTCCCGGGGTTTCACTGCAGCTGCTGCTGCTGCCAACCCCTCAGACAGGCATCTGCCCTCCTGGGGTCCAGCCAGGCCTGGCCCAGGAAGGCAGAACAAAGGACTTCCTCAGAGAGAGGGTGTTAAACCCTTTCCCTTTGGAAAAAGGTGTCAGGGCTGGGGAGGAGTAGCCTCCCCCAGCCTCTGGAAATGCTTTGATGGGCACAGATGGTGCCCATCTCTGCATAAGCCAGTCTACACCGGTTCAGGGATCCCCCAGCCCTGCTCTGGCGCGAAACTGGACAAAGGAAAGGGGAGTGACCACTCCCCTGACCTGCACCTCCCAGGGGAGGTGCCCAGAGCTCCTCCAGTGTGCTCCAGACCTCTGCCATCTTGGAAACAGAGGTGCTGCTGGCACACTGGACTACTCTAAGTGGCCAGTGCCAGCAGGTGACGTCAGAGACTCCTTCTCATAGGCTCTTACCTGTTACTAGCCTATCCTCCTTCCTAGGTAGCCAAACCTCCTTTTCTGGCTATTTAGGGTCTCTGCTTTGGGGAATTCTTCAGATAACGAATGCAAGTGCTCATCAGAGTTCCTCTGCATCTCTCTCTTCACCTTCTGCCAAAGGATCGACCGCTGACTGCTCAGGACGCCTGCAAAACCGCAACAAAGTAGCAAAGACGACTACTGCAACCTTGTATCGCTGATCCTGCCACCTTCTCGACTGTTTCCTGGTGGTGCATGCTCTGGGGGTAGTCTGCCTCCTCTCTGCACCAGTAGCTCTGAAGAAATCTCCTGTGGGACGACAAAATCCTCCCCCTGCAACCGCAGGCAACAAAAGACTGCATCACCGGTCCCCTGGGTCCCCTCTCAGCACAACGAGCGTGGTCCCTGGAACTCAGCAAATCTGTCCAAGTGACTCCCACAGTCCAATGACTCTTCAGTTCAAGTTTGGTGGAGGTAAGTCCTTGCCTTCCCACTCTAGACTGCATTGCTGGGTACTGCGTGATTTGCAGCTGCTCCGGCTCCTGTGCACTCTTCCAGGATTTCCTTTGTGCACAGCCAAGCCTGGGTCCCCGACACTCTAACCTGCAGTGCACAACCACCTGAGTTGTCCTCCGGCGTCGTGGGACTCCCTTTTGTGTCTTCGGGTAAGCTCCGGTTCACTACTCCTCCAAGTGCCTGTTCCGGTACTTCTGCAGGTGCTGCCTGCTTCTGTGAGGGCTCCCTGACTTGCTGGGCGCCCCCTCTGTCTCCTCATCCAAGTGGCGACATCCTGGTCCCTCCTGGGCCACAGCAGCATCCAAAAACCCTAACCACGACCCTTGCAGCTAGCAAGGCTTGTTTGCCGTCTTTCTGCATGGGAACACATCTGCAAGCTTCTACACGACGTGGGACATCCATCTTCCAAAGGGGAAGTTTCTAGCCCTCTTCGTTCTTGCAGAATCCACAGCTTCTACCATCCGGTGGCAGCTCCTTTGCACCCTCAGCTGGCATTTCCTGGGCATCTGCCCACTCTCGACTTTGTTGCGACTCTTGGACTTGGTCCCCTTGTTCCACAGGTACTCTCGTCCAGAAATCCACTTTAGTTGCTTTACTGGTGTTGGTCTTCCTTGCAGAATTCCCCTAACACGACTTCTGTGCTCTCTGGGGAATATAAAGATGCACTTTACACCTACTTTTCAGAGTCTTGGGGTGGGCTATTTTTCTAACCCTCACTGTTTTCTTACAGCCCCAGCGAGCCTCTACAAGCTCACATAGGTTTGGGGTCCATTCGTGGCTCGCATTCCACTTTTGGAGTATATGGTTTGTGTTGCCCCTATACCTATGTGCTCCTATTGCAATCTACTGTAACTTTACATTGCTTGCATTACTTCCTTTTGCTATTACTGCATATTTTTGGTATTGTGTACATATATCTTGTGTATATTTGGCATCCTCATACTGAGGTTACTCACTGAGATACTTTTGGCATATTGTCATAAAAATAAAGTACCTTTATTTTTAGTATATCTGTGTATTGTGTTTTCTTATGATATTGTGCATATGACACCAGTGGTATAGTGGGAGCTTTGCATGTCTCCTAGTTCAGCCTAAGCTGCTCTGCTATAGCTACCTTCTATCAGCCTAAGCTGCTAGAAACACCTCTTCTACACTAATAAGTATAACTGGACCTGGCACATGGTGTAAGTACCCCTTGGTACCCTCTACAAGCCAGGCCAGCCTCCTACATTGGTTGTGCAGCGGTGGGATAAGTACTTGCAACTACTTACCACTTTGTCATTGTGTACTTTTCATAAGAGAATAATATACAAAACATGTTCAGTGTATGTACACCTAACCAAAAAGTTTTGCTTTTCTTCTCTTACACTATCTGCTAAGTGCTGAAAAGTACCTCTAAACTTTCTAAAAGTTTCTAAAAAGTTGAACAAGTTTTTTTTCTGTTTCCTTAAAAAGTCCTGAAACCTTTTCTCTCTTTTATCTGTCCCTAAACCTTTTCTATCATGTCTGATGTAGGAACTGCTCTTAATCTGGTCAGCTCAGCTTATGACCACCTTAACTGGAAAGGTTTGAGGAGTCTCTGCATTGATAGAGGTTTAGTGGTGGGAAAGAACCCCTGTAGAGAATTATTGTCTAACATGCTTATTGAAAATTATAAGACCTTAGCTGGCACTTCAATTGAGAAGTTAGGAGATAGCTCACACTCTGACTCAGGGGAGCCCCCAGTAAGAGGGTTAGATGGTGACCTTCCTAACCTGCCCCTTAGCAGACCACCTAGCATAGCTGGTAGTAATGTAAGCTCACATCACAGCAGGGATAATTTTGTTCCTGCAGGCCAGGTTGCTAGAGTGCCAACTGTTAGGGAAAGGTCTCCCTCTGTTCATTCACATCATTCTTCTGTGTCAAAACATTTCCAACCCACCCACCCTGATGACAGACTGTTAGAAAGGGAACTCAATAGATTGAGAGTGGAAGAGTCCAGGCTGAAGCTTAAACAGCAACAGCTGGCTCTAGACAGGGAATCTCTAGACTTAGAAAAAGAGAGACAGAGGTTGGGGTTTGGACCCCATGGTGGCAGCAGCAGTATTCCAGATAGTAATCCTGTGAAAGAGCATGATTCTAGGAATCTGCATAAGATAGTTCCCCCTTACAAGGAGGGGGATGACATTAACAAGTGGTTTGCTGCACTTGAGAGGGACTGTGTGGTACAGGGGGTCCCTCAAAGGCAGTGGGCTGCTAATCTATGGCTATCTTTCAGTGGAAAGGGTAGAGATAGGCTCCTTACTGTTAAGGAAAGTGATGTCAATAATTTTACAGTTTTGAAGAATGCACTCTTGGATGGATTTGGCTTAACCACTGAACAATACAGAAATACGTTCAGAGAAACCAGAAAAGAGTCCTCACAAGACTGGGTAGACTTTGTTGACTATTCAGTGAAGGCCTTGGAGGGGTGGTTACATGGCAGTAAAGTTTCTGACTATGAAAGCCTGTACAATCTAATCCTGAGAGAGCATATTCTGAATAACTGTGTGTCTGATTTGTTACACCAATATCTAGTGGACTCAGATCTGACCTCTCCCCAAGAATTGGGAAAGAAGGCAGACAAATGGGTCAGAACAAGAGTGAACAGAAACGTTCATACAGGGGGTGACAAGGATGGCAAGAAGAAGGATGGTAAGTCTTCAGACAAGGGTGGGGCCAAATCTAAAAATGAGTCTTCATCAGGCCCACAAAAACACTCTGGTGGGGGTGGTGGGTCCAAATCCTCTTATAATCAAGTAAAGAAACCATGGTGCTATTTATGTAAAGTAAAAGGCCATTGGACAACTGACGCCAGTTGTCCAAAGAAAAGCACCAAGCCTCCCACTACCACATCCCCTACTGCAACCTCTAGTGCCCCTAGTAATAGCAGTGGTGGTGGGAGCAAACCTACTAATAGCCAATCCAAGGGAGTAGCTGGGCTCACTTTTGGTAATTTAATTGGGGTTGGTCTTGTTAGGGAGACCACAGAGGCTGTGTTAGTCTCTGAAGGTGCCATTGATTTGGCCACCTTGGTTGCTTGTCCCCTTAATATGGATAAGTACAAGCAACTTCCCCTAATAAATGGTGTTGAGGTTCAGGCCTACAGGGACACAGGTGCCAGTGTTACCATGGTAATAGAGAAACTGGTACACCCTGAACAACACCTACTTGGTCACCAGTACCAAGTGACAGACGCTCATAACAACACTCTTAGCCACCCCATGGCTGTTGTGAATCTCAACTGGGAGGGGGGGGGGTTACTGGTCCAAAGAAAGTTGTGGTTGCCTCAGATTTACCTGTAGACTTTCTACTAGGGAAGGATTTAGAGACATCAGCTTGGACAGAAGTGGAGTTGGAGGCTCATGCAGCAATGCTGGGCATTCCTGGGCATATTTTTGCTTTGACAAGGGCTCAGGCCAAAAAGCAAAAAGGACAGGGTGACTTGGATCCTGGAACAATGGACCAAGTGCTCCCTAAAGCTAGGGTTAGTAAGGGTAAATCCCTACCCACTATCCCTCCCTCTACAGATGATTCTACTTATGAGGAAGGAGAATTTCCCCCCTGTGCAGAACCTTCACCAGAGGAGCTGGAAGCAGACACTGCTGAGCTATTGGGTGGAGGGGGCCTGCCAGGGAAGAGCTGAGTGTGGCACAGCAAACCTGTCCCACATTAGAGGGTCTAAGACAGCAAGCTGTCAAACAGCAAAATTGGGATGTCAGTGACTCACAGAGTTTACTGGGAGGACAACCTCTTGTATACAGAGGCAAGGGACCCAAAACATGGAGCAGCCAGGAGATTGGTCATTCCCCTGCAATACAGAGAGTTCCTCCTAACTCTGGCACACAACATTCCCTTGGCTGGACATTTGGGTCAAATTAAAACATGGGAAAGGCTTGTCCCCCTGTTTCATTGGCCTAGGATGTCAGAGGGCACAAAATACTTTTGTAAGTCCTGTGCGACCTGCCAAGCAAGTGGCAAGACTGGTGGCACACCAAAGGCTCTCCTTATTCCACTGCCTGTGGTTGGGGTTCCCTTTGAAAGGGTAGGGGTTGACATAGTTGGCCCCCTTGACCCTCCTACTGCTTCAGGCAATAGGTTTATCTTGGTGGTAGTGGACCATGCCACAAGATATCCTGAAGCAATTCCTCTAAGGACCACTACAGCACCTGCAGTGGCAAAAGCCCTCCTGGGAATCTTTCCCAGGGTGGGTTTCCCAAAAGAGGTTGTATCAGACAGGGGTAGCAACTTTATGTCTGCATACTTGAAGGCCATATGGAAGGAATGTGGTGTAACATACAAATTCACCACACCTTATCATCCACAAACAAATGGACTGGTAGAGAGGTTTAATAAAACTCTCAAAGGAATGATAATGGGACTCCCTGAAACCTCAGGAGGAGATGGGATGTCCTGTTACCTTTTCTCCTTTTTGCTTACAGGGAGGTACCCCAGAAAGGAGTGGGCTTCAGCCCCTTTGAACTCCTATTTGGGCACCCTGTAAGAGGTCCTCTAACACTTGTAAAAGAGGGTTGGGAACAACCTTTAAAAGCTCCTAAGCAAGACATAGTGGACTATGTACTCGGCCTAAGATCCAGAATGGCTGAGTACATGAAAAAGGCCAGTAAAAACCTTCAGGCCAGCCAAGAGCTCCAAAAGCAATGGCATGACCAGAAGGCTGTTCTGATTCATTACCAACCAGGACAGAAGGTGTGGGTCTTGGAGCGTGTGGCCCCAAGAGCACTCTAAGACAAATGGAGTGGACCCCACATTATTGTTGAACAGAAGGGAGAAGTTACCTACTTGGTTGACTTGGGCACTGCCAGGAGTCCCCTTAGGGTGCTCCATGTCAATCGCCTGAAACCCTACTATGACAGGGCTGATCTCACCCTGCTCATGGCAACAGACGAAGGACAGGAAGAAGAGAGTGACCCTCTCCCTGATCTCTTCTCTTCCACGGAACAAGATGCTCTAGTGGAAGGTGTAGTTTTGGCAGACTGTCTTACTGCTGAGCAGAAAGACCACTGCATAAATCTCCTGGGTCAGTTTTCTGAACTCTTTTCTACTGTGCCAGGCACCACTTCCTGGTGTGAGCACACTATAGATACTGGAGACAGCATGCCTGTCAAAAGTAAGATCTATAGGCAGCCTGAACATATCAGGGACTGCATAAAACAAGAGGTTCAGAAAATGCTTGAACTGGGAGTGGTTGAACATTCTGAAAGCCCATGGGCCTCTCCTGTGATGCTTGTACCAAAGCCTCACTCTAAAGATGGGAAAAGAGAGATGAGGTTTTGTGTAGATTACAGAGGTCTCAACCAGGTAACTAAAACTGATGCTCACCCTATACCCAGGGCAGATGAGCTCATAGATACACTGGCATCTGCCAAGTATCTAAGCACCTTTGATTTGACTGCAGGGTATTGGCAGATCAAGGTATCAGAGGACGCTAAAGCAAAAACTGCATTTTCAACTATTGGAGGGCACTACCAATTCACAGTAATGCCCTTTGGTTTGAAAAATGCACCTGCCACTTTTCAGAGGTTGGTGAATACAGTCCTGCAGGGGTTGGAGTCTTTTAGTGCAGCATATCTGGACGATATAGCTCTCTTTAGCTCAACCTGGGATGATCGCCTGGTCCACCTATGGAAAGTTTTGGAGGCCCTGCAAAAGGCAGGCCTCACTATCAAGGCTTCAAAGTGCCAGATAGGGCAGGGGAAAGTGGTTTATCTGGGACACCTGGTAGGTGGAGAACAGATTGCACCATTTCAGGGGAAAATCCAAACTATCATAGATTGGGTTCCCCCTACAACTCAGACCCAGGTGAGAGCCTTCTTAGGCCTCACTGGGTATTACAGGAGGTTCATTAAGAACTATGGCTCCATTGCAGCCCCACTTAATGACCTCACCTCCAAGAAAATGCCTTAAAAGGTATTGTGGACAGCTAGCTGTCAGAAAGCTTTTGAGGAGCTGAAACAGGCCATGTGCTCTGCACCTGTCCTAAAAAGCCCATGTTACTCCAAGAAATGCATTGTTCAAACTGATGCATCCGAATTAGGGGTAGGGGCAGTCATATCACAACTCAATTCTGAGGGCCAGGATCAACCTGTTGCTTTTATCAGCAGGAGGTTGACCCCTAGAGAAAAGCATTGGTCTGCCATAGAGAGGGAGGCCTTTGCTGTGGTCTGGGCACTGAAGTTGAGGCCATACCTGTTTGGCACTCACTTCATTGTTCAGACAGACCACAAACCTCTACTTTGGCTAAAACAAATGAAAGGTGAAAACCCTAAATTGTTGAGGTGGTCCATATCTCTATAGGGAATGGACTATACAGTGGAACATAGACCTGGGAGTACCCACTCCAATGCAGATGGACTCTCCAGATATTTCCACTTAGACAATGAAGACTCATCAGGTCATGGCTAGTCTTATTGTCCTTTGTTTGGGGGGGGGGTTGTGTAGGAAAGTACAATCTTGCCTGGCATGTTACCCCCATATTTCACTGTATATATGTTGTTTTAGTGTATGTGTCACTGGGACCCTGCCAGCCAGGGCCCCAATGCTCATAAGTGTGCCCTGTATGTGTTGCCTGTGTGATGACTAACTGTCTCACTGAGGCTCTGCTAACCAGAACCTCACTGGTTATGGTCTCTCTGCTTTCTAAATTGTCACTAACAGGCTAGTGACCAATTTCACCAATTCACATTAGCATACTGGAACACCCTTATAATTCCCTAGTATATGGTACTGAGGTACCCAGGGTATTGGGGTTCCAGGAGATCCCTATAGGCTGCAGCATTTCTTTTGCCACCCATAGGGAGCTCTGACAATTCTTACACTGGCCTGCCACTGCAACCTGAGTGAAATAACGTCCACGTTATTTCACAGCCATTTACCACTGCACTTAAGTAACTTATAAGTCACCTATATGTCTAACCTTCACCTGGTGATGGTTGGGTGCTAAGTTACTTAGTGTGTGGGCACACTGGCACTAGCCAAGGTGCCCCCACATCGTTCAGGGCAAATTCCCAGGACTTTGTGAGTGCGGGGACACCATTTCACGCGTGCACTATACATAGGTCTCTACCTATGTATAGCGTCACAATGGTAACTCCAAACATGGCCATGTAACATGTCTAAGATCATGGAATTGTCACCCCAATGCCATTCTGGCATTGGGGAGACAATTCCATGATCCCCTGAGTCTCTAGCACAGACCCGGGTACTGCCAAACTGCCTTTCCCGGGGTTTCATTGCAGCTGCTGCTGCTGCCAACCCCTCAGACAGGTTTTTGCCCTCCTGGGGTCCAGCCAGGCCTGGCCCTGGAAGGCAGAACAAAGGACTTCCTCAGAGAGAGGGTGTTACACCCTCTCCCTTTGGAAAAAGGTGTCAGGGCTGGGGAGGAGTAGCCTCCCCCAGCCTCTGGAAATGCTTTGATGGGCACAGATGGTGCCCATCTCTGCATAAGCCAGTCTACACCGGTTCAGGGATCCCCCAGCCCTGCTCTGGCGTGAAACTGGACAAAGGAAAGGGGACTGACCACTCCCCTGACCTGCACCTCCCAGGGGAGGTGCCCAGAGCTCCTCCAGTGTGCTCCAGACCTCTGCCATCTTGGAAACAGAGGTGCTGCTGGCACACTGGACTGCTCTGAGTGGCCATTGCCAGCAGGTGACGTCAGAGACTCCATCTGATAGGCTCTTACCTGTGTTACTAGCCTATCCTCCTTCCTAGGTAGCCAAACCTCCTTTTCTGGCTATTTAGGGTCTCTGCTTTGAGGAATTCTTCAGATAACGAATGCAAGTGCTCATCAGAGTTCCTCTGCATCTCTCTCTTCACCTTCTGCCAAAGGATCGACCGCTGACTGCTCAGGACGCCTGCAAAACCGCAACAAAGTAGCAAAGACGACTACTGCAACCTTGTATCGCTGATCCTGCCGCCTTCTCGACTGTTTCCTGGTGGTGCATGCTCTGGGGGTAGCCTGACTCCTCTCTGCACCAGAAGCTCTGAAGAAATCTCCCGTGGGACGACGGAATCCTCCCCCTGCAACCGCAGGCAACAAAAGACTGCATCACCGGTCCTCTGGGTCCCCTCTCAGCACGACGAGCGTGGTCCCTGGAACTCAACTACTCTGTTCAAGTGACTCCCACAGTCCAGTGACTCTTCAGTCCAAGTTTGGTGGAGGTAAGTCCTTGCCTCCCCACGCTAGACTGCATTGTTGGGTACCACGTGATTTGCAGCTGCTTCGGCTCCTGTGCACTTTTCCAGGATTTCCTTCATGCACAGCAAAGCCTGGTTCCCCGACTCTCTAACCTGCAGTGCACAACCTCCTGAGTTGTCCTCCGGCGTTGTGGGACTCCCTTTTGTGTCTTCGGGTGAGCTCCGGTTCACTCCTCTTCCAAGTGCCTGTTCCGGTACTTCTGCTGGTGCTGCCTGCTTCTGTGAGGGCTCCCTTACTTGCTGGGTGCTCCGTCTGTCTCCTCATCCAAGTGGCGACATCCTGGTCCCTCCTGGGCCACAGCAGCATCCAAAAAACCCTAACCGCGACCCTTGCAGCTAGCAAGGCTTGTTTCTGGTCTTTCTGCGTGGGAACACCTCTGCAAGCTTCTTCACAACGTGGGACATCCATCCTCCAAAGGGGAAGTTTCTAGCCCTCTTCGTTCTTGCAGAATCCACAGCTTCTACCATCCATTGGCAGCTCCTTTGCACCCTCAGCTGGCATTTCGTGGGCATCTGCCCACTCTCGACTTTGTCGCGACTCTTGGACTTGGTCCCCTTGTTCCACAGGTACTCTTGTCCGGAAATCCACTTTGGTTGCTTTGCTGGTGTTGGTCTTCCTTGCAGAATTCCCCTAACACGACTTCTGTGCTCTCTGGGGAATATAGGTGCAATTTACACCTACTTTTCAGGGTCTTGGGGTGGGCTATTTTTCTAACCCTCACTGTTTTCTTACAGCCCCAGTGACCCTCTACAAGCTCACATAGGTTTGGGGTCCATTCGTGGTTCGCATTCCACTTTTGGAGTATATGGTTTGTGTTGCCCCTATACCTATGTGCTCCTATTGCAATCTACTGTAACTTTACATTGCTTGCATTACTTCCTTGTGCTATTACTGCATATTTTTGGTATTGTGTACATATATCTTGTCTATATTTGCTATCCTCATACTGAGGGTACCCACTGAGATACTTTTGGCATATTGTCATAAAAATAAAGTACCTTTATTTTTAGTATATCTGTGTATTGTGTTTTCTTATGCTATTGTGCATATGACACCAGTGGTACAGTGGGAGCTTTGCATGTCTCCTAGTTCAGCCTAACATGCTCTGCTATAGCTTACCTTCTATTAGCCTAAGCTGCTAGAAACACCTCTTCTACACTAATAAGGGATAACTGGACCTGGCACAGAGTGTAAGTACCCCTTGGTACCCACTACAAGCCAGGCCAGCCTCCTACACTCCACAATTCCAATTCAAGGTTCCAGAATCTCTGAGTTGCTCCTTGGGACGTTGGGACTACAATTCCCACAATGAACCTGGCCAAATCCTTGCAAGGCCACTGGACGCACCCCAGGCTGGGGACTTTTGTGGAAGTTGGTGCAGGCAAGCTCTTTTAACCTGTTCCCTCAGGGAGTCCACTCCTGAGTCCTTTCTGAAGCAAGGCAAAGTCCTTTGGGCTGTGGTTCCAGTGTGCAATAGGAGCTGCACCTCAGTGTGTAGTCCTCTGGGTTGCAGACCAGGGTTCCAACAGGGCAGTCCTTCTTCTTGTGGTTTCAGGCAGCAAATCTGTGTTCTAATGCAGAGCAGCCACTTTTATTCGATCATCTTAGGGGGACAGTCAGTGGGCATCCTTGTCTAATGAGCTGCAGGGTGCCACCCAGACGTACGACAACTTCCTCCAAAGTGTGGCATCTTCTTGTCCCATAAAGCACTGCACTTTAGCATTCCAAGATGATGGATTTCTCTCCAGAGGAGCTAGATCTGGCTAAACCAACCCCAGGTGTAGCTCATTTCCATCAACTCCTCCTCTGGACATCCACAAATTCCTTTCTTAATCCAAGCATCTATCTGTGGGGTACAGGGGTGGAAGAGCAGGCCTGGCTGCATTCCTTTCTGACTGGTATCATTTTGAAGTCTCCGCTTTTTTCACCCAGCCCCCTTTATGGCTTGGTTCACCATTTGCCTACCTCCCCCCATCAGATACCCTCTGCTCAGTGAAGGCCACTTATCACCTAATCAAAGCATTCTGGCTAATCCTGTTAGGGCTGACCAATCAGGGGAGGCCACTAGCAGGCTGGAATGTGGCTTACAGAGAAGAATGTCTTGCTTGGCTTGATAAATCTCACTTAGGTTTTGTGTTACGCTTGAACCCCTCTTGAGTGGCGCAAGGGTGACGCAAAACCTTGATAAATCTGGCCTTGAATGTTTATAGGTGTCAGCGTTGCCTCTACGCAGGACACCGCGAACCTCAATCTTCCCAGATAGTGTTGGTTCTTGCCACGGTAAAGCTCCAGCGAGATGTCGCCTGTTTGTTCCACTCGTTGCCACTTGAAGAGTGAGTACATCCAGCTATAGGACATCAGTGGTGCCATCAACTCTGCTCAGGCCTCAGTTCTGGGTGAATATGAGAGAGACCTGTCACCCCAGATCGAGTCTCGTGGGAAGCGGTAAAAGCATATGTAAGAGAGGAACTGATGAGGGATCCAGCCATGGGGAGAGGAAACCCGGGAAACCCAAATTCATTTGGAGAATGAAATCACAAGATTAACGCCTGATTACAGCGCTGCTCCCAACAGAAAACTCTGAGGTCGCTTAACTTAATACTGTCCACACCTCAAAGGAAGAATGCGCGTTGATGCACATTATACAGAAGTATTATGAAGGAGTGGGGAGGGGGACTAGGCTGTTGTGAATACACTGGAAGCGGACAAATGAAAACGGTGAATCCAAATCTAATTCACACCTCACACGTGGGTTTGTAGTGAGTCACTGCTTTGCTACTCACTCGAGAGCGCTGTCGTATGTGGGCAAGAAACAGCGTTGAAGAGAGGCAGTGCTGT
Organism: Pleurodeles waltl; assembly: GCF_031143425.1. Taxonomy (NCBI): domain Eukaryota; kingdom Metazoa; phylum Chordata; class Amphibia; order Caudata; family Salamandridae; genus Pleurodeles; species Pleurodeles waltl. The sequence goes on along the minus strand of NC_090444.1, from coordinate 1,869,919,190 downwards.
ACCACTCGATATCAAGAAGGCGTTTGAATGCATAAAGTAGGGTACCTCTTTAACCTTATAGAACTACTGGTATTGGGGTCAGATATTACCCAGAGAATAAAATAGCTGTAGAAAGATCACGCAGCTGTGGTGAATTGTGGGAGGATTTAATCTTTGTCATTTAAGATGCTGAGGGAACCAGAGAGGGGTGTCCTCTCTCCATTTTTAATTCTTATTTGCACTGGAATATTTGGTACGTCCATCTGCCAAAATAGCAAAACTCAGCGGCAAGACTCATTCTCGACCCCTCCAGATGGACTCACATCACCCTGCACCTCAAGAAGGTGCACTGACTCCTGATCCAGAGGAGATGCCAGTCCAAGATGCTGAGCCCTCCCAATGGGTGACAAGTCGCACTATATACATACTGCATGATTGATTGATTGACCATCATACATCAACAAACGAATGACCTTCCACCAACCAACCAGATACCTGCTGTACCAAAAGTGGAGACGCTCCTTCTCTCACCTGGTGGCCAAAGCCTGGAACAACCTTCCTCTGCACCTCAGCCATGTCTTTTTACCTGGGAATTCAGGAAAGGGCTCAAGACCTGTCTGTTAGAATGAACAGAGCACCACGAAGGAGCTCGCAACACCAGCCCCTGAAGACCCTCACGTGTGATGTGCCGTGCTTTACAAATCCTGATTGATTGACTGATTGATTGCTTGATTGAAAATAGGGAGATATCTAAGAATGAACACTATCATGGCAATCAAAAAAACTTGTTCTATGTCAACAGCATCACAATAACCCTATTGAAAGTTCAAAATAAGACATGACACCCTTGGAATTAATGTCCCAGGCCTCAACTTTCTCCTGGCTGTCAGGTGTTAGAATAAACTGTGAGAACTATGAGCCCTACCTATGACCAAGGCTACCATAGAAGCATCCAGGGTGTCCGCGCCCTTCGGAAGACCCTGCCTATCACCAAGGCTACCACAGAAGCAGACCCTACTTATGACCAAGGCTGCCACAGAAACATCCAGGGGGTCTGCGTCTTTTGGAAAACCCTACCTATGGCCAAGGATGCCACAGAAACATCCAGGGGGTCAGCGCCCTTGAGAGGATCCTATCCATGACCAAGGCTACCACAGAAGCATCCAGGGGGGTCGGGCCCTTTGGAAGACCCTACCTATGACCAAGGATACCACAGAACAGACTCTGCCTATCTCCAAGTCTACCACAGAAGCATCCAGGGGAACCGCGCCCTTCGGAAGACCCTACCTATCACCAAGGCTACCATAGAAGCATCCGGGGGTCTGCGTCCTTCGGAAGACACTACCTATCACTAAGGCTACCACAGAAGCTGACCCCACCTATGACCAAGGCTACCACAGAACCATCCAGGGGGTCTGCGTCTTTTGGAAGACCCTACCTATGGCCAAAGATGCCACAGAAACATCCAGGGGGTCAGCGCCCTTCAGAGGATCCTATCCATGACCAAGGCCATCACAGAAGCATCCAGGGGGGTCGGGCCCTTCGGAAGACCCTACCTATGACCAAGGATACCACAGAACAGACTCTGCCTATCTCCAAGTCTACCACAGAAGCATCCAGGGGGTCCGCACCCTTGTTAAATCCCCAACATGCTCCCCCGGCACTATACCTCCCCCTCCCTGAAGAGTGGCCCAGGAAAGGCTGGTAGGGCAGCAACGGACCATATGCTGTAGGTGCAGGCGGCACCGGGCTTGTGAGCGCCACCCAGTGCAGCCCCAGCTCTATATCCACCGCTGCCCAACGTTTTCTTGGATTAATGCTCACCCAGGCCCTGAACTCCTCATTGTAGTTATTTAAGCGGTGGTGTAACAAAGCCCCCCACAGCCCACGTTGCGGAGGGACCCCCGAGCTCTAGGGCCCCGTCAGCACAGTACCCTGAGTATGTTCTTTGGTCTTTCTCGACAAATGGGCCCCCAGTGGAATTGTTACTCAACGTAAGGCTGTTTTTATCCATGTCCACCTTAGTTACAACCTCCACTCCTATTTGTCAGAATCCTTTCCCCCCTCAGCTTCATCCTTCAACTGCCCGCTCAGGGGCTTTCTCCTTGCAGACTCCGGGATGCCCAAACCTGTATCATTGTGCTCAGCATCATGCAGTTCTTTCCCCTTTCTTATCTCTTCTGCGGAATGCTCAATAACACCCTTCCACACCCCCACGGATTTCACTTCACACCTTTCCTCCCGGGGAAACAACATCCCACACGGATCATCACCTCCCCATACCTGGTTGGAACAGCCTTGTCCATCTGCCTTCCAGTCCCAGCAAACACTTCAGAAACACTTCTCTTTGCTGCCTGCACCCGCTGGCTGAGGTGCCCTGTCCTCACCTGACTTCTGTAGCAAAATCCAAAACATGAGGACCCTCCACTGGCTCACGCAAATCAACTTCACACTACTCACCCACACCTACAAGGCCCTGCACAACATCAGACCGGCCTACCTGAACCAGCGCATCTCCTTCCAGAACCCCGCCAGAGCCCTCACCTCCGCCCAGGAGGCACTAGCAACCGCCCCACGTATCTGGAAAACCACCGCCAGAGGAAGATCTCTTGCATACCTTGCAGCTAAGAGCTGGAAGAACCAGCCCCTCAGACAAAGCCCATCGCTCACCATCTTCAGGAAGAACCTCAAAACATGGCTCTTCGAAAGAGGCCCAGACCCACCACCAGCGCCTTGAGACCCTCACAGGTGAGTAGTTGTGCTTTACAAAAACTGATTGATTGATTGCTTGTTTGGTAGCACCAACCCTCTGACCACTGTGAGTCACCTCAACCCAAGGCTTCAATGATTTCTGTTCAACCAAGTCACTGACCCCATGTCCTCCCCCTTCTCACCTTCCTCCAGCCCTTCACATGCATCTTCATCTTCCAGGAACAAAACACCCTGAACTACATCCAAATCCTCACTCCCACCAGCAGAAGACCCTTTCCTACACCTACACTCCCATCACACACTCTCCATTCCTTCAAAGTCTTCAGAGAAGGTTGGACCAGAAGATGCTAATCCCTTGGTGTCCTCCTTCTGGCCGGCATGGTTGGGTCGTAGGTAGCCCAGCCGGTGACAGCAGCGTATCACCAGCCTCTGTTGCTGGCATTGTGGGAACGTCCCCCGGCCACCACTAGCCTAGGGAAACCCTTGACCCAAGGGCCCCAGGATCCGCCAAAGCTCTTTCTTCACCCCCACTTCTCCCCGTCATCAGGGATCCAAATGCACTGGTCAGAATCCCCACCGGATCCCTGTGCAGCACCTACTTACAGTACCTTCTACCTCAAAATATTCCTTCTCACCAAAAATATTTCTCTCCCTGTCTGCACCCACTCAGGCCCATTGCAATTTAATGTCCTCCTTTCTAAGAGCTGCTGACATCATGGGCATATTTTCAACTCCTGCAGGATGTCTGTCAACTCTGCTCCCACACCTCTAACCTCTGTTCTCCCCCAGGAACCTTCAAAATGGGCTGAGTCATTTCGGACTACACTACCCACAATCCTCAGGGCCATAATGTCATCACCCGCCAACACTGGAGTGCGGCTCATGTTCATGCATCCCCTGCCAGTCAGTGTGTCACAGTGCTCACGCTATGTTCTGACCCAGCAGTATCCACCACCATGAGCCCATCGGGTCCCCAACCCAGTCTCAGCCCTGCCAAGTTTTCCAGGTCCATACATGATGTGCTGCCCCAGTCCAGGTTTTATCTTTGATTTCTGGGACTTGTAATCTTGCTTTTTCCATTATAAATCAGGACTACATGTCCCAGAATTGAAAGGACAAAAACTTGGCCGTGGGCAGCACATCACACATAGACCTGGGATACTTGACAGCTTTGAAGTACTGGCCTTTAGACTGTGCACAAGCTGGCCGGGGCTCCCGCAAGCCCCAGCCAGCGGCCTCAGTGCTCATTTGTGGACCATAAAGGCATACAGTGCCCCAGCTTGCTCAGAAGAGCCCTGCTCCAGCTGCGGGTACTGGCCGGTTAAGGGCCCCCAGGGTTCTCCTACACAGCCACCCCATGGATGTAAGCACACAGTGGACACTGCAGCCACACCATCCGCTGCCTATCGAGATGGGCGGCTCATATTGACCCACACTTGCTCCAGTACACCAGAATTCATTAAATCCTCCCTTTCTGTTGTGCACAACAACCCCAACTCCTATTCCTTAAATACCTATTGGGTAATCCTTCCCCCTCTGTTCTTCCCTAACCCTGGCTGGACTCTGCGGCACCCTGCACATGCTTATAGCTGTGTTTTGTCAGCAAAGGTAGAAAAGGAGTACTCAAGCAACCTAATAACCCTGCTAAAGTGGAGTAGGGTTGGGCTCAGTGAGGAACCTTGTGGGTCAAGAAGAAAAAGGACCAATAGAAAATACCCTGCAGCAACCCAGGGCCCGGGATCTAATGCCAGGGCAAATAACATGAGGATTACAATACTATGATCCGCAGTGTTGAAGGTTGCAGAGAGTTCCAACTGGGTGATGGCATCATCATGGTCCAGCATTACGCAGATCTAATCCGGAGCACGTACCAGGACAGTATCGTGCTGGGGCAGGATCCGAACAGAACAGGGGAGAGGGCAGGGCATTTACCCACCATCAAAGAGTTTCTTGAGGTGCAGTAGCAGTCGGACCCTCGGAGAGTATCAACTCATGTGCCTGCCTGGAGATGTTGACAGGGTCATCTGGGAGAGTAGATGTTAGGGTTAGTTTTCTTTGAAAATGTTGGGGGCAGACCTTAGACCTAAAAGAAGATGAGAGTGAAGCTTGTTGAGGGACCAGATGAGCAATTGGAGGTGAGGACAGCAAAGGATCTACCGCAAGCCTGGCCTCTTTAAACATGAGGCTTATAAGAGGAAAGATAACAAGGAATGCTGCTTGGTTGGTTGTGAGTCATAAGGTCTGGATAAAATTAAGGGGTCAGTTGAATGAAAAGAGGAATAATATAATGAGAGCGCCTAGAAAAGACAGTGCTTCCCAGCGGGAAGCGAGTGTAACGGTTATAGGTAGGGAAATTAGGGCACGTTTTCTTCAATCCGAAGACACAACTGTCTGCCGTATTTTGAACACAGATCCTGGTTTTATGGCATTTATTTGTTTAAGATTTCCGTTTATCCATATCTATTTTTTGGCCTTCCTATTGGTATTTATCCGTATTTATTTTGTGCTATGGGAATAAATGGAGTCATAAAAATGCATATATCCACATTTATTTAACTGATAGACATGCACTTATACTTTGATGCCTCTCACGTTTTAGAAAATTAAGTAGCTAATTATAAAAAACACCACACCCATAGCTAAATATTAGCATAGTATACAGATATTGTTAACATATACTTGTATTTATGGAAATCTCATCCAGGTTTTTAACCCCCCAAACTGTCCGTCTGCTCAGCCGTTGGCCTGGAACTCACGAAGAACACATGGAGAGTCACTCACAAGAAGCACAATTTTCAGTATTTTTCCGCTTTGACAAATAAACACTGTCAGGAAACACATCATTTTCTGTCTGTATTTATTGCTAAAAATCAGTAAAAACTGAAAACTAGGAGCCTTAATTTTGGATAATTTGAAAATGCTTTACCAAATATTTGGGAAGTCCTAGGACAAGAGAGCTGCAGCGGGCAAGGCGAGATACGAAGACCGCCTGGACTTCTAACAAGAGGTCCAGTCATCAGGTTAGAAATATGATTGTGAAAAGAGAGATTGGAATCCATGATCCAAGAGCCAGGATTGTGAGAAGCTGGAACCAGAGAAGGGGTTGGACCCAAGCCGTCTGGCCACCATTTGGGATTCCAGACTAAAAGTGGACCAGAGACGATGGTTTCTGCATTGGAGGACTTGGAGAGTAGATAGTTTGCATTCGATGTCCTGGCAGTAGCCAATAGCCTTTGAGTCGTGACTGGAGAGACAGGCTGCCGCCAGGTGGCCTTAAGATAGGTTGAGTATCATCTGCATATGATAAACGGGTGACTCCAAATGAAGGAATCCATGTGGAAACTGAGGCTACACAAAGATTGAATAATGTTCTGTTGATGGAAGAACCCTGGGGAGTGATGCAGGGATTGGATTTAAACTCAGGTCAATAAGACGATAGAGTGACAACCTGAGTGCGGTGGGGAAGGAAGGAAGTGAAACAGTCTGAACCCAGGCGCCCAGCCCTGCCTCATCCAACAGGAAGTCAGAGTAGGACAGAGGATCATGTCAAGTTCAGCAGAGAGGTCTAATAAAATCAACGCTGCTCCTGTATCCACATCCAGGCTCACATGAATGTCATCCAGGCGGTACGGAAGCCGGACCTTGGTGCAAGGGTGCCTGCCTTGCATGCAGGATTGGTTTTGTGCAGGAAGGCACACCTTCCTGCACAAAAAGAACCCTCTTGGGCTTTTTCCTCTTTCGACGTGTGCTGCAGTCTAACTCGGGTCTGTAACTCAGGTTCAGGGCCTTTAACAGTCGGTATAGCCCTCGGCAGTGGACTATGAGGATATAGTGCAAAGCGATATGGGCAAAGGGCAGGTAATGATACTGTGGAGAGAAACAATCATTGCTAAAGCCAATAGTTCTGTATTTAATGTGCCAATGCTTGCAAAGATAGCTTGTTCTCTTGGCTTTTACTGTGCATAGAGTAAACGCAGGACAGAACAAACAACACGATAACTGAGTCTACTCTTGAGATGTGAAATAGTCCCTCATACTTTCTAATGAATGATCTTCCTGGAAGGTGGAATGATACACTAAATAACCAACAGCATGGAGTGAGACGGTGCTACTTCCTTGGGTGCAGCAAAAGACTACTGCATGTGAATTGTAAAGACTTTGTAACAATAGATCTTGCAGACAGGCTTAAAAAAGGACAGAAGAGGAAGGAGGAAAGGAAGATGAGAAGAAATCACAAGGAAAGAATAAAGGGAAACAGAGAAGGAGGAGATGTGTGAGAAAGAGAAGATGGGAGGTAAAGAAAACAGGAGACCTGGAAAGAAGTAACATAGACGGAGGGGCAGGTAAGACGAGGGCAGTTAGGGCAATAAGGCAGCCGAGCAGACAGAATGGAAGGATGTGGAGAAAAAGAAGACTGGAGACAGAGCACAGGAGGTGAAAAGGACCGCTGTGATTTGAGAGAACAGAAAGTAGAGAGGAGACCAGAAATACAGCAGTGCGGGGGAAAACCAACTGAGTCAAAAACAGAAGGGAGAAGCCAAGGTGCAGGGCGACAGCACACGAGGATCACCCTGTGGGAGGGAAGAAATCCACCAGCGCTAACGTGCATCTTACGCAGGGGTGGGGGAATATTCTGCTCCGCCGGCGCAGCTCACTGAGGTTTGCGGCGCTCAGCTTGGAGAGTGCAGTTCCGGCAAAAGTCTGTCAACCACAGAGTGGCGGAGGTTTTTCTCGTGTGCGGTTCGCCCACATTAAGTTTGCGAGCACGAGTGAGAATTTGCATCCCCTAGTTTGACTTTTGGGTGCCAGAACGCCTGCTGATTAAATTTCCCAACGCAGGCGTTCGCGGCACGTCTCAGCTGTTCGCATTGAGAAAGCTGCTGCTCGAGTAGAAAATCTACCCGAGCGACAGAAAGAAGAACGTTCGCTCTGATTCTACAACGGTGGAACACGCTCCCGGGGGTAAAAACCAGCACGAGCAGCGCAAGGGGCCAAAATTCCACCAAACTCCACCGACTCTCTGAGTTTTTATGTAACTCAGAGGAATTTCAGTTCTGCCCAGGCCTACTTTCACACTAAAGGTACTTGGCGCAGGTGTTGTTTATTTGTGTTACTGTATGTTGAACAGTGTAATCAAGCACAGCTGGTGTACACAACCGCTGCAATGTACTCCTGTATCACAAATGCCAGACCAGAAACTGAAATCAGCCCTGGTAAAGATGTTTCAAGCAGCGCCACCCTCTTGGAGGCTGAGACTAGAAGGGACTCTTTTTGCACTGCAAGTAGCCCAAGGGTGGAATGCCAGACTGGCACAATGTGTGATATGGTTCAAAACTAAAAATGGATTCTGACCCTCTCCTAATCACACCTGCTTGTGGAAACACCTGTATTGTTCCATTAACATTGTTTATGATTGTTAAATTAGTATTATATTTAAAACATTTTTGCAAGGAATGCTTTTTGTATTTTAATTTTCAGGCATATGCATGCAATAAAAAAGTAAAAGGAGAGAAAAGGAACCATTGAATCAGCTTCCTAAAGCTAGACCTATTGGTTTTGCCAGTGCTTCTTGGAACTGTTGTGTGACCAAAACAGTCGTTGTCAGAGACTGCCTCTGCATGTGTCAGACAGGGCAGTTCCCATATGAGTGTTATGATGTCATTTACATTGATGTCATTACTGTGACACTGTTGTGATATGTCCTGTGATATCACTGTACTAATTAGCAATGTTAAAGCCTGAAAAATACTGCCTGTATGTGGCTATAGAATATTGACAAGTATGTCCCATACGAGTCATGTGCATGCACACACACACTTGAACACAAACGAATGCACACACACCCACACTTGTGCACACACGCATGAACACACACACACGCACTTGAACACAAACAAATGCACACACACACTTGTGCAAACACGAGTCCTCACACACATTTCTACACACACATGCATGTACAGCCACACTGTGCACACACTTGCATGCACACACACACTTGTGCACACATGCATGCACACTCACATGACCATACACACATGCATACACACACACATGAACAAACACTCGGACACATGCATGCATGCACACTCACACTTGTGCACACACGCATGCATGCACCCACACACTTGTGCGCACACAAACACACACAGACTGACAACAGGAATGTGCTAAAAATGCATTTATTGCATAGTTTTTTCAAAAATATTTTTTTATTTACAGTTGTCAAGCAAATAAACCACCAACACATTTCCTGTTCATCCAACAATGTTCCTGACGTGTGATTTTATAGCGCCTGGAAGATGCCTGGTGCATTGAGGCTTTTTTAAGAAAACATATTTTATAAAAGCAGGGTCACCATTTATACACGCGGCCCCTGACGTGTACACTGATGCCTATGAAAGGTGCATGCTGCAGTGGGGCTGGAGCTGTGTCCTGTGCAAGGAGTGAGTCAATCAGAATGCATTAAAAGCAACCCTGCCCAGGACAGGTGCCACTCAGCGCCCGGGTCCACCCGGTGCCCCCACTCAGGGGGTTATCTGTGCTTCTTTTCCACACCTTCTCCTCTATAGCAGTTTGATTTTGGGCCACAAAAATGATTGCATAACACATTGAAAAACTTTACCTACCATGTGACCACCACAGACCTTTGACACAGGAAGCTGTGAACAGGGGCGGCCATTTTGAACCAGAACCCTTGTTAAACCACAAAACAGGAGCACAGGAGCTTGGAAATCAAATTATGATACAAACTATGAGGCCTGAGTTGGGAAGTTAAGCAGGAGGTGGCTGGGGCTGGCCCCACCAGGGTCCAGGAACTGATACAAAGTGCTGAGTTGCGTCCTTTCACTTGGCAGCGCTGGATGCGGCCATGGGGCTCAGGTCACCAACATGTCCTGTGATCCCAGCTTATGAGACAAATAATGACAATTGCACTGCATGGCCCTGTTGGGTGCATGTATTGCAAGGACATGTCTTTGTGGATAGCAATGTATGCCTGGTCTGGCTATGGTTGCATTGGAAGCAACCAAAAGCTCTCAGTGAGGCCCCCTTCCTGGGCTAAACCACAAGACGGGAATTGATGTCATTCTGTTGCATAGCAGCTTATGGGAATCATTACATTACAGCTTTGAAGAGAAGTGAGACAGGAAATGACATCACTGCATTTCCTGCACACCTGTTGCCATAGGGGCTCCATACAGAGTTGCCACTTTTCTCATAGGAACATACCCAGTCTTTGTTGAGGTGATGCTCCATGAAAATACTCTACAATCCTGTGCATTCTGCTTTAGCATGGCAAGTCTGCCTCAGTTCTTTTAAGAATAGGTTAGGCAGCTGTAAAGCAAGTGACTTCTTCATGTATTTTCTGTGATAGGTTCATGTTTCAGACTGGAGGAACCCCACACTTTGTTGATGTTTCCATTTGTTTACTGGCCTTCACATACAAATGTCAGCTATGTCAGTGTAAAACTGGCCATGTGGCAGCCCAAGTCCTTAGTTATAACTGTAGACGCATTAGTTCTGCTTCAGAGCAGCCCTGTGGGGCGCTCCTAAGACCTGAGGAAGCAGTTTCAGGGTGCAGATGGATGGCACGGCGTCTCCAGCATACATGCCAACAAACTCCCGACTTTTGAAGCCCAAAATGGCTTTATTTTAGCTGTCTCCCCCTGAAATTGGTTCTGCTTCAATGTTAGTCAATGGGAAAACAAATTGCCCTGATGTGTTTTTCTCCATCTCCCTCTCTCCTGTTTTGAAATGTTGGCATGTATGCTGCAGCGTTTTGTCGTGTTGCAGAATGACCCATCCCTATGCTTCCCGTGAGCCTCGCGGCTTGTGGTCGTCATGCGTGGCATGTACTAATTACGCCTGAGTGTTTTGTTCTGCAGCCTTGGAAGCAGGAAGTGATGTCAGGCTGTTTTCTGCTGACTCTTTTGCCAATTAGAAGCAGCCAAATAACACACTACATGTCATTAGCACAGACTTGTCAGGGAGCCCTGAGAAAGGAAGTGATGTCACTCTGTTTCCTGGTAATTGGATGCAGTACAGCCACTGTATCACTGTCAGTCAGGGCAATCAAGACATGAATACATTTTGCAGGAGGGTACCTTCTGACCCCAAGCCGTCACCAAACCTCCCCTGTGTCTCCTGGCATGGGGATGAGAAGTTTCCTGCAGATGAGGCTGGGTGGCATACTTCACTGTCCTGATGTCCCACGGCGATGCTCTGTGCCAGCAGGAGTCACAACTCTAGCAAGAAATAGGTGTTGCATCCTAGGTCTCTGGCCCACTTCTTCTGTTGCACTCCAAAAACCGAGTGGGCCAGACCGGGGTCAAAATCATGCAGAACTACGACCAGACAGTGGTGACCGCCACACCATATGACCATGTTGAAAAATACCAACATAATTAAAATATCCATATCTAAACAGTTTCAATTGCAAAAACCTTCTTCAAGGTTGTTTGTTTTGATACAATTGTGAACATATTCACTCCAGAGAAAGTACAGACTACCAACTTGAGCAGGCTGGCTGGTGCAACATCACAAAGAGGCCTCGTTGTGGCAAAGTGGACCTTCAGCGGCAATCAGTCAATGACAAGTCCCCTTTGTGGAAATGGGTAACCCTGCAGAAAAGATGTCCCCCACCGTGCCCACTTACGGCCTCTCTGACCTCCTACGAATGGCCATTTTGTTTCATCACAATCTGTGCTGGAGCCTTCCACTGCTAGAGACATGCCCAATCTGCACCAGGAGTGAACAGGCTTTATGCTCCGGGGTATGGCACCCCGCTTCGCTGGATGTGAGGGGCCCGTTGCTAACACAATGGATGCCTGCGTGCTTTGACAAAGGTTGTGCCCACAGAGATCACGTCACGTGTCTTCCCCTGGCAGAATTTCAGAGGAGGGAGTCTGGTTGCGGGATTTCATCCGATGTCGCCCTGGCTGGGCACGAGCAGTAGAATTATGCTGCTGCGGTAGGCTGAACCCACCAGGCATGTCCTGCATCTGGTTCCTGTACTGCACAAAGGAGCATATCTTCAGCACAATGGCCAAGATGTTCTTGCCCAAGAAGATGCTGGAGGCACGGGCATCCCTGAAGAAGAGCATGTTGCTGCCTCTGATGAAGATGGTGGCAATGTTGATGGTGAGCATGCTCAAGATGGGATAAAGCATCATCTTGTGCGGCGTGATGTTGATGCCCTGCATGCTGATCTCGCTCAGTGACACGCAGGGCAAGATCAGGAGCAGAATGTAGCAGTAGAAGAACATGAGGCCCTCAGCCCACAGTGGCAGCCCTTTCTTCTGCGGCTCCCACAGGTTGGCCTGAACATCCAGCACATCCAGCATGTCGACGATGACCCAGAAGAGGCGGTTCCTCAGGTCCTCCTTCTTCTTGAAGGTCTGCAGGTACTCCATGTGCTCAATGGCCACCAGGACAATATAAAGAGCTGGTATAGAGATGGAAAGCAGCAGTGTCAAGGCCTTGCGAGCAATGATGTCCAAACTCTTCCGGTCGGCCTTGTAATTCTGGTAAACAAAGTAGACCTTGATTTCCAAAACGAAGACATAGAGGAACCAGAGGATCATGGCGTACCCTCGTTTTGCGGTGCGGACCTCAGCACCGGCCCAGACGGCCACATATCGGAGGATGATTAGGAAGCATATGTCCCCAATAGAGACCATAATGCAGATGCCAATCTTCCGTGAGCCATGGTTCTGCTCCACCAGATAGGCGTCCATCAGCACCATGCTGCTCATGATGATGGCAGTGGACAAGCACGCATGGGGCTTGTTAATGGACTGCGGAGGAGCCATCCTGAAAGAAAACAAGCACATTGATCAATGCTTCTGCCTCTTGACATGGAAAACAGTTATGTAATCAGTTACATCTATGTTAGCCTAGAAAACAAGTATCTTATGAGTAACACCTGTACCAGTCTGGAAAACTAAGATCTTATCAGTTACACCTACACCAGCCTGGAAAACAAGTATTTTAGCAGTTACACCGACACCAGCCTGGAAAACAAGGATCTTATCAGTTACACCTATATCAGCCTGGAAAGCAAGGATCTTATCAGTTACACCTAAACCAGCCTGTGTGCCAAGCCCCAGTATACCCTCTGGCAGTATCCCCTGTGCCAAATGCCAGTATGATCTTGTGTCCTGCATGCAATGCATCTCATCCTGTCTCCCAATAATCCCCATATCTTTAGTCTGATCCTCTGGTGTCCTCTGTGATAAGCCCTGTTACCCCATCAGAGAACCCCTGTATTCTCTCAACCAAGTCCCAGGATTCTCTCACCATGCATCCTATACCCAGTTCAAACATGGCATCTGAATGAGTGAAGCATGAAGGTAAACATATAGCACTCGTTTGTCCGGACTCATCTTGGAGCTTGCTGGGTGGAGGGCATTCAAGGGGCCAAACCCCACAATGGAACCTACCAGAAAAGGTGTGTTTAAAAGCCTTCTTGAATGGACCACGTGCAGCAGGACAGTGGAGCAGCCCATTCCTTGGGAAGGGGACCAGGCCAGGAAGGGGAATGTTTCACGGCGATGGACAGAGTTTAACAGAATTTTAGGCCCAGTTCCGAAGATGACACATCAGAGATTTTTAAGGACAGTGTGTCCTGTGACAGGGATTGTGAACAGGTAAAACCTGTTTACTCGCATAGGTGTAACTTTCACCTTTGTCAGCTATGTTTTCTTGCTCAGGGTAACATTGCCCGTCTCTGACTTTGAGCCACATTTGCATTTTGGCCCCAGAGGGGTGAGAACCAAGGAAAGCTTGCTCAGCCGAAACTGTTTTAATTTCTGTTAGTTTTAGGAGGCCTTTCTCTCGCTTTTACAAGCTCAGTCTAGGCACCTCAGAGTCAAGGCACCTCCTTGTGTTCTAAAATGTACAACTCAACCAATTCTAGAAGCGTGATCATACTATGAAATAGCTTTGAATCCTGTCTTCCCTCTACGCGCCGGCCTCCTCTGGTCTTTACCAGGACAACCCCTCACCTGGTGATTCGTGATGTGCGAAATTCATGTAATTTAAGTTGCTGTTGTGGCACTAGAGGTGCCAGGGCCTGTAAACCAAATGCTACTAGTGGGCCTGCAGCAATAATTGTGCCACCCACATAAGTAGCCCTGCAATCATGTCTCGGACCTGCCACTGCAGTGTCTGTGTGTGCAGTTTTAAACTGTAAATTCGACTTGGCAAGTGAACCCACTTGCCAGGCCTAACCCTTACCTTTTCCTACATATACGACACCCCGATGGTAGGCCCTATGTAGCCCCATGGGCATGGTGCAGTGTATGTTTAAGGTAGGACATATACTAATGTGTTTTATATGTCCTGACAGTGAAATACTGCCAAATTCGGTTTTCACTGTTGCAAGGCCTATCTCTCTCAAAGGTTAACCTGGGGACTGCCTTTAAACATGATTAGAGCGTAAATTCTCTTTGGGAGCAGATAGACATGTGGGGTTTGGGACCTCTGACCTCACAATTGAAAAATACATCTTTTAGTAAAGTTGATTTTAACATTGCATGTTTGAAAATGCCACTTTTAGAATGTGGGCATTTTCTTGCTTGAACCACTCTGTGACTCTGCCTGTTTGTGGATTCCCTGTCTGGGTTAGCTTGACAGTCGGGCTGTTTGCACCTCTCTCCAGACAGGGACACAAAGGGAGCTGGGGTGTAGCAGACACTTCTTGGGGTACACACTCTACCTCACAGACACTTCTGGACGAGAAACCTGCTGGTGAAGAATCCCTGAACCAGACCTGCCAAGAGGACCTGCCTGGCTGCCCAAAGGACTCACTGGGACTGATTTTCTGACAAGGACTGCTGCCTTGCTATTGCCCTACTGCCTTGCTGCTCTCTGGCTGTACTGAGAAGTGCTCTCCAAGGGCTTGGATAGAGCTTGCCTCCTCTTCCCTGAAGTCTCAGGACCAAAAAGACTCCCCTCCTGCAACTGGACTCATTTTGCAGTGAAAATTCAACGCACAGCCTGCTAAAAACGACGCACAGCCTGCTCTGCGGTGAGAAATTCACTGCACGTTGAACCCGAATGATGCAGCGCGACTTCGCAAGGAGAAGATCGACATGGCACCTGCATTGCTACCGGAACTTCGCCGCACAGCCCACTGGATCGACGCACAGCCGACCCGGGAAGACGCAGCCCAACTTTCAGAGAGGAGTTGACGCAGCGACTGTCGTGCGGGAGAAATTTCCACGCAACTCCCACTGGATCGACACAGTTGCTTGTGACTTCGCTACGCAAGCCCAGGATTCCACGCACAGACCCCGGGGCGCCAGAAAACCCTGTAACACGAAGACGAACAAAGTCTGCGTGCCGGAAATCGACACAAAGCCTTCCCGTGCGTGAAAAATAACGAGGCAAGTCGGTGTGCGAAGGGGCGAAACCGACGCACGCCTCCCTGTTTTCCACGCATCCCCTCCTCTGCGGTCCCTTGCGGAGATTTTGAACGCAAACCAGGTACTTTGTGCTTGCAAGAGACCTTTATTGTTTTTAAGAGACACTTACATGTTTTTTAAAGACTTAAGACATTTTGGCCCATATTTATACTTTTTTAGCACTGCAATTGCGCCGCTTTTTGACGCAAAAGTGGAGCAAACTTACAAAATACCATTGTATTTTGTAAGTTTGCACCACTTTTGCGTCAAAAAATGACGCAAATGCAATGCTAAATAAGTATAAATATGGGCCTTTATATCACTTTTACAGTGATATCTCAACATCTAATTATTGCATTTTAATCGTTTTGACCTGCATCTTACCAGATAAATATTATGTATTTTTCTAAACACTGTGTGGTGTACTTTTGTGGTACTATATTGTGTTATTGTATGATTTATTGCACAAATACTTTACACATTGCCTTCTAAGTTAACCCTGACTGCTCAGTGCCAAGCTGCCAGAGGGTGGGCACAGGATAATTTGGATTGTGTGTGACTTACCCTGACTAGAGTGAGAATCCTTGCATGGACAGAGGGTAACCTGACTGCCAACCAAAGACCCCATTTCTAACATTGGTGATCAGCGGTGAGGATAGGACTTGCATTTGTGCAGTGACATGCAGTAGCTAAGTATTCACTACCTACCCACAGTTGAAGTTCAACTTGATTTTCCATGTTTTTGCTTTTTGTTCTCTGATTTCCTCCTGGATATCTTGTTGATATTTTTGGGACTTTGGTTTTGGGTTTTGCCTGTGATACCTTACCAGATTGGGAATGGATCCCAGCTTCACAGAAGACTACAATGAGTCAAACCTTGTCCCTGTTTAATCCCTCACCAAGGCTGAGCTGAGGGTGCTTTGTAGAGAAAGGGGGCTGGCTGTGTCAAGGAGATCCACTAAGATGGAACTGCTGGATATCTTTGTAGCCTGGGGAGAAGCACAATGGGCAGAGGAACAGGCAGCAAAGAACCAAAGGAATAATAGCCCTGAGAAGGGTTATGAGGAGGAGGAGGACTACTCGGATGAGGAAAGAGAACCAGTGAGAGATGAATGGCTCTTAGCTCAGGAGCGGAGGCTGGAAGAGCTAGATGATGAGATTGAGAGGGCTGAGGCAGCGAGAGCCTTAGCCCCGGAAAAAAAAGGATTGCAGCTCAGGAGCTGAACTGTGAAGAGCCGAAACTAGAATCTATAAGGGCTGAGTCCAGTTCAGATGTTGGCATCAAAAATCTTGTATCCAGTGCTACTGAAGAAGTGCACATGCACAGAGATGTGGTGCCTAACTTGAAGGAGGGAGTTGACACACACCAGGACGTTCAGGAGTATGAGGTAGTTCCCGTTATGCACAGGGTCCCTGAGGAGGATTGAGGAACTGGGACAGGGAGTCATATTCCTACTGGGGGGAGGGACACTTTACTGGCTCTAGAGGAGAGTGACAGGGAGAAGGGTTCCCCCCTGGTAGAAGTCCTGGTTATGAAGTGTGGAGACATCCCACAAGAGTGTGGGTTGAGTGTCAGGGACAGTCAGGTACTGTCTCACCAGTCTCAGGAGGATGATGTGGGGTGCTTTTTCAAGGCTGAGTCACTGGATGGTTGGGTGAAGGGTACTGTGGTTAATACATGTCAGGGGCTGAGCGATGTAATTGCTGGAGAGCATATGGCTAGTCCTTATTTTCCGTAGCTACGCCAACACCAGGTGGAGTGTGAGTTCTCTGAACCCAGGGAGCTTGCAATGGAGGCAGACTTCTGGATGAGTACCAGAGAGTCTGAAGAGGCATTTGGGGGTGCTCCTGAGAGGAGTGGTGTAGGTATTTCCCAACCAGGTGAGGTGTGGAAGGATTGTAGTGTCCCAGGTAGGTCCCAGTGTAGTGGGATGGGTGAGGGATCCCATGTCCAGTCTCAGAGGAGAAGGAATGGGGATGGGCTGAGGACCAGAGTGCCCGAGATCCGGTTCCAGGTCCTGGAGGGTTCCATGAGGGAACACCAGGAGGGGAGCCTAGCCTGTACTGTAGCGCCATCTGTTGAGGGAAACCCCGCAGTGTCAGGAGAATTTGGGGGGGTGACTGTAGCCAGCATCCTACCAGTTCTGGTGTCTGGCAGTACTACTGCTAGTGAGGGGGTGCAGAGGTCCAGACAGAGGGTTGAGCGGGGGCTGCGGACCCCAGTGGAGGACCTAGATGGTCAGGGGTCAGCTCTGAGAGCAGAGCCCCCCAGAAATGACCTAGGTGAGACCATTTCTGGTTTGGGCGGGATCCAGACTCTGCCAGATGGGCAGAGGTCAGGAGGCCTGCACCCACCAGACTCTTGTGTGGCCTTTGGGGACGGTGTGCCCCTTGTGGGGGGTGAGTGTGCCCCACAGGAAGTCCTGGCGTGCCAGTCAATAGTTCAACCTCAGGGTGGTGACCCTGGGTTGGATGACCAGGCTCAGGGGTTAAACTCTGACCTGGTGGGGGTTAGGTGTGCCCCCCAAGAAGTCCTGGCATTCCGGGCAATGGTTCAACCACAGGGTGGTGACTCTGGTTTGAAGGACCAGTTTCAGTGGGTAAACTCTGACCTGGTGGGGGGTAGGTGTGCGCCCCCATGAAGACCTGTGTTGCCAGGCAGTGATCTAGTCTGAGGGTACAGACCCTGGACTGGAGGATCAGGTGCAGGGGGTAAACCTTGACCTGAAAGGGGGGTGGTTTGTCCAATCACCCCTCCTGGTGTGATCTGTAGGGGCACTTTCCCAGAAGGGGGGGTGCAGAGCCCTGGGAGTAAGGTCAGGGGAGGGAGAGACTCACTCCTGACCCTAGTTCTATCTAATGGTACAGACCCTGGATTGGAAGGCCAGGTTCAGGGTGTCCCCCCCCTGACCTGGAGGAAGGGCCTACTGCTAACAGTGCCCCTACCATGTTGTCTTCTGGGGGGACCACTCCTAGTTGGGGGGGTGCAGGACCCCAGAAGGGAGTGCAGGGGGAGGGAAGGCTCACCCCTGGCCCTAGTCCAACCTGAAGGTACAGACCCCAGCTTGGAAGACCAGTTGCAGGTTAACAGCCCTGCTCTGGTGGAAGAATTGTGCAGGACTGCTTCTTTAAGCACCCTGACAATTTTGGACTCTGGGGGTACAGCTCCAGGAGGGAGGTTATAGAGCCCCAGAGGAGAGGACCAGGGTCAGGCTGTCATCCCTCACCTGGTGGAAGGGAGAGTGGTCAAAGGGTGCCCAGCACCTGGGGCTACCGCCCCCCACTCTCCACAACCACAGTGGTGGGAGAGCCTTGAGAGGCCTGAGGTCGAGCTCTCATCCCTGACAGCTGTCAGTGGCCGCTGTGGATTGCTGTCCTGGTGGACAGAGTTGCCCCTGGGGGAGAGACAAGAGTCACCCCGGGGGTAGAGTGGGCTACACCACTGTGTTGGCCCTGGTGGTACTATTCGGTCCCTGGGGTGCATCTGTGAGCAAACTAAGGTTAGGTGCTACACAGATGGGATCTGCAGGAGAGGAGACAGGTTCCCCATGGGTTAGCTTAGTGGGCCCTGAGAGTATGGACAGAGGGATCCAACTGGAGTCAGGAAGGCGAAGAACTATAGCATGCCTCTGCTGTTGTGGGCCTGAGTCCTTGTTCTGTCGCCTCAAATAGTGAAGTACATGAGGATAGTGATTGTTCTCCCCTGGCTTTAGGCTGGTAGGGGGTCATGTTGGACCTGGACCTTTTTGCAGGGTCATCCCCAAACGTTTTGCCTCCTTCCTCCTATTGTTTCTGACCTGTTTTTGTTGGCTTTTGAACTCTGAGCATTTTACCACTGCTAACCAGTGCTAAAGTGCATATGCTCTCTGTGTAAATTGTACTGTTGATTGGTTTATCCATGATTGGCATATTGGATTTACTAGTAAGTCCCTAGTAAAGTGCACTGGCGGTCCCAGGGCCTGTAAATCAAATGCTACCAGTGAGCCTGCAGCACTGGTTGTGTCACCCACATTAATAGTCCTGTAAACATGTCTCAGACCTGCCACTGCAGTGTCTGTGTGCAGTTTTAAACTGCCAATTCAACTTGGCAAGTGTACCCACTTGCCAGGCCTAAGCCTTACCTTTTCCTACATATAAGACACCCCTAAGGTAGGCCCTACGTAGCCCCATGGGCAGGGTGCAGTGTATGGTTAAGGTAGGACATATACTAATGTGTTTTATATGTCCTGACAGTGAAATACTGCCAAATTCGGGTTTCACTGTTGCAAGGCCTATCTCTCTCATAGGTTAACCTGGGACTTCCTTTAAACCTGATTAAAGCTTAGATTCCCTTTGGGAGAAGATATACATGTGGAGTTTGGGGTATCTGAACTCATAATTGAAAAATACATCTTTTAGTAAAGTTGATTTTAAGATTGTGTGTTTAAAACTGCCACTTTTAGAAAGTGGGCATTTTCTTGTTTAAACCACTGTGTGACTCTGCCTGTTTGTGGATTGCCTGTCTGGGTTAGTTTGACAGTTGGGCTGTTTGCACCTCTCTCTAGACAGTGACACAAGGGGAGCTGGGGTGTAGCCTGCATATCCTGATGAGGCTTCTGTGCTAGGAGGGCGGGGAGGAGTGGTCACTTACACCTGAAAGGGCTGTGCCTGCCCTCACACAATGCAGTCTCAAACCCCCTGGTGTGTGTCTGGGGTCTGGCCTGGGCAAGGCAGGATCTCACAAACAAGAGAGACTTTTCTTTGAAGTAGGCCTACTTCAAAGGCAGAACTGGGTATTAGAAGAGGACCCAAAACCACAGACTTCAGACACTTCTTGGGGTAGACACTCTACCGCACAGACACTTCTGGGCAAGAAACCTGCTGGTGAAGAATCCCTGAACCAGACCTGCCAAGAGGAACTGCCTGGCTGCCCAAAGGACTCACTGGGACTGATTTTCTGACAAAGGCTGCTGCCTTGCTATTGCCCTGCTGCCTGGCTGCTCTCTGGCTGTACTGAGAAGTGCTCTCCAAGGGCTTGGATAGAGCTTGCCTCCTGTTCCCTGAAGTCTCAGAACCAAAATGACTCCCCTCCTGCAACAGGACTCCTTGTGTGCTGAAAATCCGACACACAGCCTGCTAAAATGACGCACAGCCTGCCCTGCAGTGAGAAATTCACTGCCCGACTAACCGGAAAGATGCAGCGCGACTTCGCAAGGAGAAGATCGACGCTTCGCAAGCCGAGGAATCCCCGCACAGATCCAGGGGCCCCAAAAAACCCTGCAACCCGAAGAGGAACCAAGTCAGCGTGCCAGAAATCAGCGCAAAGCCTTCCCATGCATTAAAAATAACTACGCAAGTCGGTGTGCGAAGGGGCGAAACCGACGCACACCTCCCTGTTTTCCACACATCACCTCCTCTGCGGTCCCTTGCGAAGATTTTGAACGCGAACCAGGCACTTTGTGCTTGCAAGAGACCTTTATTTTAAGAGACATTTACTTGTTTTTAAAAGACTTAAGGCACTTTGGGGGTCATTCTAAGTCTGGCGGGCGGCGGAGGGCGCCCGCCAGACTTCCCCCACCAAAATACCGCTCCGCGGTCCAAAGACCGCTGAGGGTATTTTGGGATTTGCCCTGGGCTGGCGGGCGACCGCCAAAAGGCCGCCCGCCAGCCCAGGGCAAATCAACCTTCCCACGAGGACGCCGGCTCAGAATTGAGCCAGCGGAGTGGGAAGGTGCGACGGGTGCAGTGGCACCCGTCGCGTATTTCAGTGTCTGCAAAGCAGACACTGAAATACAAAGTGGGGCCCTCTTACGGGGGCCCCTGCAGTGCCCATGCCATTGGCATGGGCACTGCAGTGGCCCCCAGGGGCCCCACGGCACCCCCTACTGCCATCCTGTTCCTGGCGGGAGACCCGCCAGGAACAGGATGGCGGTAGGGGGTGTCAGAATCCCCATGGCGGCGGAGCGCGCTCCGCCGCCATGGAGGATTCTCAAGGGCAGCGGAAAACCGGCGGGAGACCGCCGGTTTTCCGAATCTGACCACGGCCAAACCGCCGCGGTCAGAATGCCCTGCGGAGCACCGCCGGCCTGTCGGCGGTGCTCCCGCCGACCCTGGCCACGGCGGTCTCAGACCGCCGGGGTCAGAATCAGGGCCTTTATATCACTTCTACAGTGATATCTCAACATCTACTTATTGCATTTTAATCGTTTTGACCTGCATCTTACCAGATTATTAATATATATTTTTCTAAACACTGTGTGGTGTATTTTTGTGGTGCTATATTGTGTTATTGTATTATTTATTGCACAAATGCTTTACACATTGCCTTCTAAGCCAAGCTACCAGAGGGTGGGCACAGGATAATTTGGATTGTGTGTGACTTACCCTGACTAGAGTGAGCGTCCTTGCTTGGACAGGAGGTAACCTGACTGCCAACCAAAGACCCCATTACTAACAATGGTGTAATGGCATAATTTGAGAACTTTTGTGCAAAAAGAGTAACACAAAATTCCCTGAAATTAGACATACTTCATCAGCTCAATTCAAATATACCCAAGCCCACTGGTGTCTCCTCATTTTTTTGTCAATAAATATCTCAGAGTCTGACTGGTGTGTCTGGGGATTTCTTAGATAGGGTACATCCAAGCATGGGTCAGGTGTGTGAAGGCTGAACAGCCAGGCTCCCCACTCCTGCAGCCTGTCAAGGGTCGCATGGCGAGCATCCCTGGAATCCAGCCTCTGCAGTGTGCAGGCACCAGGTGCCACAGCGTGCACTTACTGATGCCCAGTGCAGGTGCCAGGTGCCACAGCATGCACTTACTGAGGGCCAGTGCAGGTGCCAGGTACCACAGCGTCCACTTACTGAGGGCCAGTGCAGGTGCCAGGAGCCACAGCATGCACTTACTGAGGGCCAGTGCAGGTGCCAGATGCCACAGCATGCACTTACTGAGGGACAGTGCAGGTGTCTAGTGCCACAGCGTGCACTTACTGAGGGCCAGTGCAGGTGGCAGATGCCACAGCATGCACTTACTGAGGGTCAGTGCAGGTGCCCAGTGCAACAGTATGCCCTTTATGAGGCTAAGTGCAGGTACAAGGTGCCACAGCATGCCCTTTCTGAGGGTAAGTGTAGGTGCCAGGTGCTACAGCGTGCACTTACTGAGGGCCAGTGCAGGTGACAGGTGCACAGCGTGCACTTACTGACAGACAGTGAAGGTGCCTAGTGCCACAGCATGCACTTACTGAGGGCCAGTGCAGGTGGCAGGTGCCACAGCATGCACTTACTGAGGGACAGTGCAGGTGTCAGGTGCCACAGCATGCCCTTTCTGAGGGTAAGTGTAGGTGCCACGGCGTGCACTTACTGAGGGCCAGTGCAGGTGCCAGGTGCCACAGTATGCACTTACTGAGGGCCAGTGCAGGTGCCACAGCAGGCACTTACTGAGGGTCAGTGCAGGTACCGGGTGCCACAGTATGCCCTTTCTGAGGGTAAGTGTAGGTGCCAGGTGCCACAGCGTGCACTTACTGAGGGCCAGTGCAGGCACCAGGTGCCACAGCGTGCACTTACTGAAAGCTAGTGCAGGCACGAGGTGCCACAGCATGCACTTACTGAGGGACAGTGCAGGTGGCAGGTGCCACAGCATGCACTTACTGAGGGACAATGCAGGTGCCAGGTGCAACAGCATGAACTTACTGAGGGACAGTGCAGGTGTCAGGTGCCACAGCATGCACTTACTGACGGCCAGTGCAGGTGCCAGTGCCATAACATGTACTTACTGAGGGTCAGTGGAGGTGTTTAGCGGCACAGCATGGACTTTCTGAGGGTAAGTGCTTGTGCCCCGTGGCATGCCAAAGCATGTATTTTTCTAGGGTAATTGTAGGTGGTGGTGCCAGAGTATCCACCTTCTGAGCGTAAGTGCAGGTGTCCTGTCGTAAGCATGCACGTTCTGTCGTAAGTGCAAGTGCCGTTACCACAACATGCACTTTCTGAGGGTAAGTGCGGTTGCTTAGTGCATCCGCATGTCCATTCCAAGGGTAGATGCAGGTGTCCAGTAATACAGCATGCCCTTTCAGGCGGGATGTACAGGTGCTCCGTACCACAGCGTGCACCTTCTGAGGGTTAATGCAGGAGCTCAGTGCCACAGCGTGCACTTTCCAAGGGTAAATGCAAGTGCCAGTGCCACAGCATGCACTTTTCGAGGATAAGTGCAGAAGCCAGCGCCACCACATTCACTTTCTGAGAGTAAGTGCAAGTGCAGTTGCCACAGCATGCACTTTCTGAGGGTAAGTGCAGAAGACAGTGCCAAAACATGTAGTTTCTGAGGGTAAGTGCAGGTGCCAGTGCAACAGTATGCCCTTTCTCAGGGTAAGTGCAGGTGTCCAGTGCCACAGCATGCCCTTTCAGAGGGTAAGTGCAATGAAGTGCAGGTGCCAGTGCCACAGCATGCCCTTTCAGAGGGTAAGTGCAATGCCCTTCCTGGGGGTAAGTGCAGGTCTCTTGTGTCACAGCAGCACTTTCTGAGGGTAAGTGGAGGTCTCTGGTGCCACAGAATGCGGTTTCTGAGGTTAAGTGCATGTGCCCAGTGGCACAGCATACACTTTCCAAGGGTAAGTGAAGGTGTCCAGTGCCACAGCATGCCATTTCTGAGGGTAAGTTCAGGTGCCCAGAGCCACAGCATGCACTTTCTGAGGGTAAGTGCAAGTGCCCAGAGCCACAGCATGCACTTTCCAAGGGTAGGTTCAGGTGTCAGTGCCACAGCATGCACTTTCTGAGGGTAAGTACAGGTCTCTAATGCCACAACATGCTCTTTCTGAGGGTCAGTGCAGGTGCCCAGTGCCACAGCATGCCCTTTTTGAGGGTAAGTGCAGGTCTTAGTGCCACAGCATGCCATTTCTGAGGGTAAGTTCAGGTGCCCAGAGCCACAGCATGCCCTTTCTGAGGGTAAGTGCAAGTGCCCAGAGCCACAGCATGCACTTTCCAAGGGTAGGTTCAGGTGTCAGTGCCACAGCATGCACTTTCTGAGGGTAAGTACAGGTCTCTAATGCCACAACATGCTCTTTCTGAGGGTCAGTGCAGGTGCCCAGTGCCACAGCATGCCCTTTCTGAGGGTAAATGCAGGTGCCAGTGCCACAGTATGCCCTTTCTGAGGGTAAGTGCAGGTCTCTAGTGCCACAGCGTGCCCTTCCTGAGGGAGTTAATGTTTTCTTCCAGGGGGCACTGAGCCTCGGTTGGTAACAAGAAGCAGAAACCACAGAGTAAATCGACTCGGCGAGCCAGAACTGTCAAACAAAGCTTCACAGGAGGGGACCCCAAAACCAACAGCCGGAAGGAGGGGTCCACCTGTCCTGGCCATCCCCCAGGAACTTTGTCGGCTGCCTTAGACTTCAGCGGGGTTTTACTCATTCACCGCAGGCGCACAGAGCGCCTTGAAGGTCAGAGGAAGATCGAAGCGCAGCGGGAGATGGTGTCCCCAACATGAGAGACTCGACAAACAGAAGATTACGAGGGTAAGAGGCTTAATGTAAATCGTAATTAAGATAGGGCGAGGGGAGACCCCCCGGGACTTCAGAGCAAACTGAAAACTGTTCAAAACCAGAGGGGCAGAGAAAGAGCTGTCAGCCAATCAGAAGGAAGAGACATTAACAAGAGCAGCGCCCCCTCTGGCCAGAGACCCAGTAAGGGCAGAGACCCCCAATGAGGACAGCGCCCCCTGACCAGAGACCCCAAGGAGGGCTGAGCCCCCTGACCAGAGACCCCTAATGAGGACAGTGCCCCCACTGACAGGCACCCCAGGGAGGGCAGAGCACCCTGACCAGAGACCCCCAATGAGGACAGCGCCCCCTGACCAGAGACCCCTAATGAGGACGGCGCCCCTCTGACCAGAGACCTCTAATGAGGACGGCGCCTCCTGACCAGATACCCCAAGGAGGGCAGAGCCCCCTGACCAGAGACCCCAAGGAGGGCAGAGCCCCCTGACCAGAGCCCCCCAAGGAGTGCAGCGCCTCCTGACCAGAGACCCCCAAGGAGAGCAGCGCCCCCTTACCAGAGACCCCCAAGGTGGGCAGAGCCCCCTGACCAGAGATCCCAGAGAGAGCAGCGCCCCCAGACTAGAGACCCCTTTGAGGACAGTGCCCCACTGACAGGCACCCCAGGGAGGGAAGAGTCCCCTGACCAGAGACCCCCAATGAGGGCAGCGCCCCCTGACCAGAGACCCCTAATGAGGACGGCGCCCCTCTGACCAGAGACCTCTAATGAGGACGGCGCCCCTCTGACCAGAGACCTGTAATGAGGACGGCGCCCCCTGACCAGAGACCCCGAGGAGGGTAGCGCCCCCTGACCAGAGACCCCAAAGGAGGGTAGAGCCCCCTGACCAGAGACCCCAAGGAGGGTAGCGCCCCCTGACCAGAGACCCCAAAGGAGGGTAGAGCCCCCTGACCAGAGACCCTAAGGAGGGCAGAGCCACCTGACCAGAGACCCCCAAGGAGTGCAGCGCCTCCTCACCAGAGAACCCCAAGGAGAGCAGTGCCCCCTTACCAGAGACCCCCAAGGAGGGCAGAGCCCCCTGACCAGAGATCCCAGAGAGAGCAGCGCCCCCAGACCAGAGACCCCCAATGAGGACAGTGCCCCATTGACAGGCACCCCAGGGAGGGCAGAGTCCCCTGACCAGAGACCCCCAATGAAGGCAGCGCCCCCTGACCAGAGACCCCTAGTGAGGACAGCGCCCCTCTGACCAGAGACCTCTAATGAGGACGGCGCCCCTCTGACCAGAGACCTCTAATGAGGACGGCGCCTCCTGACCAGATACCCCAAGGAGGGTAGCGCCCCCTGTCCAGAGACCCC
Source organism: Pleurodeles waltl (assembly GCF_031143425.1). NCBI lineage: Eukaryota > Metazoa > Chordata > Amphibia > Caudata > Salamandridae > Pleurodeles > Pleurodeles waltl. The sequence continues at coordinate 1,869,893,279 of NC_090444.1, read as the reverse complement.
AAAGGAGGGCAGAGCCCACTGACCAGAGACCCCAAGGAGGGCAGAGCCCCCTGACCAGAGACCCCCAAGGAGTGCAGCGCCTCCTGACCAGAGACCCCCAAGGAGAGCAGCGCCCCCTTACCAGAGACCCCCTAGGTGGGCAGAGCCCCCTGACCAGAGATCCCAGAGTGAGCAGCGCCCCCAGACCAGAGACCCCTTTGAGGACAGTGCCCCACTGACAGGCACCCCAGGGAGGGAAGAGTCCCCTGACCAGAGACCCCCAATGAGGGCAGCGCCCCCTGACCAGAGACCCCTAATGAGGACGGCACCCCTCTGACCAGAGACCTCTAATGAGGACGGCGCCCCTCTGACCAGAGACCTGTAATGAGGACGGCGCCCCCTGACCAGAGACCCCAAGGAGGGTAGCGCACCCTGACCAGAGACCCCAAGGAGGGTAGCGCCCCCTGACCAGAGACCCCAAAGGAGGGTAGAGCCCCCTGACCAGAGACCCCAAGGAGGGCAGAGCCACCTGACCAGAGACCCCCAAGGAGTGCAGCGCCTCCTCACCAGAGAACCCCAAGGAGAGCAGTGCCCCCTTACCAGAGACCCCCAAGGAGGGCAGAGCCCCCTGACCAGAGATTCCAGAGAGAGCAGCCCCCCCAGACCAGAGACCCCTTTGAGGACAGTGCCCCACTGACAGGCACCCCAGGGAGGGAAGAGTCCCCTGACCAGAGACCCCCAATGAGGGCGGCGCCCCCTGACCAGAGACCCCTAATGAGGACGGCGCCCCTCTGACCAGAGACCTCTAATGAGGACGGCGCCCCTCTGACCAGAGACCTGTAATGAGGACGGCGCCCCCTGACCAGAGACCCCAAGGAGGGTAGCGCCCCCTGACCAGAGACCCCAAGGAGGGTAGCGCCCCCTGACCAGAGACCCCAAAGGAGGGTAGAGCCCCCTGACCAGAGACCCCAAGGAGGGCAGAGCCACCTGACCAGAGACCCCCAAGGAGTGCAGCGCCTCCTCACCAGAGAACCCCAAGGAGAGCAGTGCCCCCTTACCAGAGACCCCCAAGGAGGGCAGAGCCCCCTGACCAGAGATCCCAGAGAGAGCAGCCCCCCCAGACCAGAGACCCCCAATGAGGACAGTGCCCCATTGACAGGCACCCCAGGGAGGGCAGAGTCCCCTGACCAGAGACCCCCAATGAAGGCAGCGCCCCCTGACCAGAGACCCCTAATGAGGACAGCGCCCCTCTGACCAGAGACCCCCAATGAGGGCAGTGTCCCTGACCAAAGACCCCCAAGGAGGGCAGAGCCCCTTGACCAGAGAACCCTAATGAGGAAAGCGCCCCTGACCAGAGAGCCCTAATGAGGACAGCGCCCCCTGACCAGAGATCCCCAATGAGGACGGTGCCCCTCTGACCAGAGACCCCCAAGGAGGGTAGCGCCCCCTGACCAGAGACCCCCAATGAAGACAGCGCCCCTCTGACCAGAGACACCAGGGAGTGCAGAGCCCCCTGACCAGAGACCCCTAATGAGGACAGCGCCCCCTGCCCAGAGACCCCTAATGAGGACAGCGCCCCCTGCCCAGAGACCCCTAATGAGGACAGCGCCCCCTCACCAGAGACCCCCAAGGAGAGCAGCGCCCCCTGACCAGAGACCTCCCAGGAGGACAAAGCCCCCTGACCAGAGACCCCCAAGGATAGCACACCCAGGTGTCACCTCATCCAGTCCCAGGTGTCACCTCCTCCAGTCCCAGGTGTCACCTCTTCCAGTCCCAGCTGTCACCTCTCCCAGCCCCAGGTGTCACCTCTCCCAGCCCCAGGTGTCACCTCCTCCAGCCCCAGGTGTCACCTCTCCCAGTCCCAGGTGTCATCTCCTCCAGCCCCAGGTGTCAACTCCTCCAGTCCCAGGTGTCACCTCCTCCAGTCCCAGCTGTCACCTCTCCCAGCCCCAGGTGTCACCTCTTCCAGTCCCAGGTGTCCCCTCCTCCAGTCCCAGGTGTCACCTCTCCCAGTCCCAGGTGTTATCTCCTCAAGTCCCAGGTGTCACCTCTCCCAGTCCCAGGTGTCATCTCCTCCAGTCCCAGGTGTCACCTCCTCCAGCCCCAGGTGTCACCTCCTCCAGTCCCAGCTGTCACCTCTCCCAGTCCCAGGTGTCACCTCTCCCAGTCCCAGGTGTCACCTCCTCCAGTCCCAGCTGTCACCTCCTCCAGTCCCAGGTGTCATCTCTCTCAGTCCCAGCTGTCACCTCTCCCAGCCCCAGGTGTCACCTCTTCCAGTCCCAGGTGTCACCTCCTCCAGTCCCAGGTGTCACCTCTTCCAGTCCCAGGTGTCACCTCTTCCAGTCCCAGGTGTCACCTCTCCCAGCCCCAGCTCTCATCTCTCCCAGTCCCAGGTGTCACCTCCTCCAGTCCCAGGTGTCATCTCTCTCAGTCCCAGCTGTCACCTCTCCCAGTCCCAGGTGTCACCTCTCCCAGTCCCAGGTGTCACCTCTCCCAGTCCCAGGTGTCTCCTCCTCCAGTCCCAGGCGTCACCTCTCCCAGTCCCAGGTGTCACCTCCTCCAGTCCCAGGTGTCACCTCTCCCAGTCCCAGGTGTCTCCTCCTCCAGTCCCAGGTGTCACCTCTCCCAGTCCCAGGTGTCACCTCTCCCAGTCCCAGGTGTCACCTCTCCCAGTCCCAGGTGTCTCCTCCTCCAGTCCCAGGCGTCACCTCTCCCAGTCCCAGGTGTCTCCTCCTCCAGTCCCAGGTGTCATCTCTCTCAGTCCCAGCTGTCACCTCTCCCAGTCCCAGGTGTCACCTCTCCCAGTCCCAGGTGTCACCTCCTCCAGTCCCAGGTGTCTCCTCCTCCAGTCCCAGGCGTCACCTCTCCCAGTCCCAGGTGTCACCTCTCCCAGTCCCAGGTGTCTCCTCCTCCAGTCCCAGGTGTCACCTCTCCCAGTTTCAGGTGTCACCTCCTCCAGTCCCAGGTGTCACCCTATCACAGACCTGCAGACCTATTTCCCCCCCCCTCTCCACTCCCACGCCCAGCTCTTCCCTTCCAGCCCTCTCCCCTCCTTGACTCCCCTCCCAGCCCTCCCCTCCTTGACTCCCCCCCCAGACTCACCTGCATTTCCTTCTGCGAGGAGGGCACCCCGGTTTCCTTCCAGACTCTGAGCTGGGCTTGGGCTCCCTCCTTCCGGGTCCCTCTGAAGCCAGCTGCTCGATCTCTGGAAGAAGCAGAGGACGCTTGTTAGACAGGGGTGACTTCCCCCTCACATCAGCCTGCAGGGCAACAACCCCCCCCATGAATGATGCAGACGCAGACCCCTTGCTAACCGCAGGCACAGGTGGGTTTAGAGGGCAGAGACCCCTCTGGTTTGTGTCAGTCCAGGAGTTTGTGATACTAATTATAAAACAATACTTACTGTAGGGGGCGTTAGTGGCCTGACTAGCCCCACACAGCTGCACGCACATCTGTTCCTGTTAGCAGATAGAATGAGGGGGCACATACATGCCCCACCATTTGTGCTGTTGAAAACGGCCCGGTTCGCACAATGGGACCGTTTGCGACAGGAAAAAAACATTTTGGTATGTACAGACCCTATTTTGCGATTCGGTAATCTATTGACCCAATCGCAGAATAGGTTTGTGAGTCGCTGTTGGGCAGCGGCGATCCCTTCCTAATTGCGAGTCGCAGTGCGATGTAAGATTGTTTTGTGACCGCAAATGCGGTCACAAAACAACCGCAGTTAGCGCCGGTTTCAAACTGGTGCTAACCCCTCCCCTTTGTGAATGGCAGAGAAAATATTTTTTCAGAGCAGGCAGTGGTCCCACGGACCACTGCCCACGGACCACTGCCCACGGACCACTGCCTGCTCTGACAAAATGAAAAGAAAACTTTTAATTTTTGTTTTTGAAATGCATCCTGTTTTCCTTTAAGGAAACCGGGCTGCATTTACAAAAAAAAAAAAACTGCTTTATTTAAAAGCAGTCACGGACATGGTGGTCAGCTGTCCCCAGCAGGCCACCATCCCTGTGAGGGCCGCCATTCCCAATGGAGTCACAAAGTGCGACCTACCTTATGAATATTAATGAGGTGGGTCATTTGCGACCCCCTTGCGGAACGTAAACAGTGTCAAGTACGCTGTTGTACATAAGGTTCTGTGGCTTCCAATATACGACTTGCAAACGAGTCACAAATTGCGAGTCGCAAAACTCGGGGTCGTACATCTGGCCCGTGGTCTTTTATTGTACAAGGAGGTGCCTTTCCACCTGCCTCGGTGCGCTTTCCCATTTCAGGAAATGAGCAAAACTGAAGCCTCTGCCCTGGTCTCCGGTAATTAAATGTATAAATGTGCCCTCCGCAGGAGGACGACAGACTCGGGGTGTCCCCGTCTTTGTAACATCCAAGGGCTGGAGGGGGTTTATTCCAGCTTCCGCTTAAAGATGTAGGGTGGTAAATTAAAAAATAAAAAGTTAATTTCAGTCCAGCCTCCTTTGGTTTCTGGGGCATCGGCCACCCACAGCTCTTTGTACACTGGTTGGGGGGGGGGGGGTGATGCCTCCATGTGGCCCCTTTCAGGAGCCCCCTCTGCTGGTGACGCGACCCTGAAGCACTTATGAGTAACAGCCAGCGCTGCGCTCATTAGGCTGGAAGGGATTCAGCCCCCGCCCGGTGTCATTGCCCGGGCTGCAGTTTGGGGGTGCCTGACTCGGGGGGTGCCTGGGCAGAGCACTGTGAGGGAAACCGTTCTTTAGAAAGACAGGTTCAGCTTCTGTGCTGCTGGGAAGTGTGGGGAGGTCAGTCACCGGTGATGGAGCTCGCGGTGGGGGCTCTGGCTGTCAGGGCCACCTGCCCCAGCATTCCTCGTCGTTTCACAAGCAGGACTATCATTCCCCTTGAAAGGGCCACGACTGAGGCAGCATCTCAAACTGAAGGCAAACTAAGCCCTGGTCCCAACCAACCGCTAGCCTGAGTCTGTCCCAGCAAAAAAGTCTCAAAGCACAAACTATATTGTATGTAATTGCATTTATATAGCGCCTACCACATGTGACAAGGGATAGCAAGTGCTATATGAATGCAATAAGGAGAGAACGTATTTTTCCTTTTCTTAAATGGTGTGGGTAGGAAGCTGGCTCTGTATTTACTATATCAAAATGAGATAGGACATGCCCGAGTCCAGGGGTTCCCCAGAGGCACAGAGTCCAGGGGTTCCCCCGAGGCGCAGAGTCCAGGGGTTCCCCAGAGGCACGGAGTCCAGGGGTTTCCCAGAGGCACGGAGTCCAGGGGTTCCCCAGAGGCACGGAGTCCAGGGGTACCCCAGATGCACAGAGTCCAAGGGTTCCCCAGAAGCTTGACAGAGGCAATAATAGATAATACTAATGCTCTCTTTGTGGTACAGTGGTCCAGCAGTTAGGTTTATCAGAGGGTAGTGTTAAGCATTTGTTGTACACACACAGGCAATAAATGAAAACACACACTCAATGACTTAACTCCAGACCAATGGTTTTTATATAGAAAAATATGTTTTGTTAATTTATTTCCAGAACCACAAGATTCAGTTTGCTGGTAAGTATATAAAATTAAATGTACTTTGCATAGATATGATCAGGACTTTGAATGGAATCGACAATGTATACAGTTTCCTTTAAAATGGCAAAAAGCTATTTTAAAAGTGAACACTGCAATTTTCAACAGTTCCTGGGGGAAGAAAATATCCTACTGTTTTACAGGTAAGTATTCAACTTACAGCTCTTATCTCCGGGGTTTAGGTAGTCCATTGTTGGGTGTTCAAGTTAATCCTAAACTCCCACCACCAGCAACTCAGGGCCAGTCAGGTGCAGAGGTCAAAGAGGAACCAACTTAACGTGGGCTCCTATGGAGATAGGGGGTACTCGGAATCCGGTCAACTACCAGGTAAGTACCCGCGACTCAGAGAGAAGACCAGGGAGGTTCAAGAGAGCATTGGAGGGACCCCAAGTAGGCCCCAAGCACACACCCTCAGCAGCGCTAGGGTGGCCGGGTGCAGGGTGCAACCAGGGCATCGGGTTTTCAATGCAACCCTATGGGTCACTATGAGGATGCATACGAGGTCCGGGGGGCTTCTCGGGCAAACCACCGGCTAGATAGGGAGGACGGCTTCCTGCTGGTCGATGCTGCACCTGGGGATCAGGCTCTCCAAGGCCTGGGGGCTGCAGGTGCATTGTGTCCTTTAGGCGTCGGATATCTTCGTCTGGAGCCTATGGTCAGGGGGGTGCTCAGGATTCCCTCTGCATGCGTCATTGTGGAAGTTTGGAGGAGTTAACCCATGGTGGGCTCTTGCTCCCAATCATCTGGGGACCCTTTCTTGCTGGGTGGACCACCTGGACACAGGCAGTGGGCATCAGGTGCACAGGGGTCAGGACTCACACATCTGGAGTGAGGTGGGAGTCCTTAGTTGTAGGTTTCTTTTAGACAGAGCCGCCAACCTCTGGAGTTCCTGGTCCTTCTGGGTGCAGGGCAGTCCTCTGGAGTTGGCAGAGATCACTGGGCCCACTGGACGCATTGCTGGTCTTTTTAAAGGTTCTCTGAAGCAGGAGACAGGCTGGCAGGGCTGGGGCCAGAGCAGTTGTCGTCTTCCTTCTTCTCTGCTGGGGTCGGCTCTTCAGTCCTTCTTCTTCTTGTGGGTCACCAGGAATCTGGTGAGCTGGGTTCAGGGAGGCCCTTAAATCCTAGATTTAGGGGCGTTACAGGGGCCAGAGGGCAGTTGCCATAGGCTACTGTCCCTGAGGATGGCTACACCCTCCTTGTGCCCACTCCCTTTGCTGAGGGGGACACAAACCTATCCCTTTTGGTCCCTAGACTCCAAACCAGGATGGAGGATTCTGCAGGGAGGGGGTCACCTCAGCTCTGGACACCTTAGGGGTGGTCCTGGCTGGGGTGGTCACTTCTCCCTGTTTTCCCTAATTTTCCCGCCGGACTTGCTGCCAAAAGTGGGGCTTTATCTGGGGGGGGCGAGCATCTCCACTAGCTGGAGCGCCCTGGGGCACTGTAACAAGAGGCTTGAGCCTTTGAGGCTCACCGCCAGGTGTTACAGTTCCATCCAGGACAGGCCTTGTTTCTGACAACAGAGTGCACAAAGGCACTCACCCCATGTGACCAGAAACTCATCTGAAAGTGGCAGGCTGGCACAGACCGGTCCATCCTACACTAGCATTTGGGCTAACATACATGCCCTCTGTGTGCATCTTTCAATAAATCCCACACTGGCATCAGTGTGGGGTTTATTGAGCTGAGAAGTTTGATACCAAACTTCCCAGTATTCAGTGAAGCCATTATGGTGCTGTGGAGTTAGTAATGACAAACTCCCAGACCATATACTCAATATGGCTACCCTGCACTTACAAAGTCCAAGAATGGACTCAGACCCTGTAGGGCCTTATTGTTCATGCAGCTATGCCCTTACCTGTGGTATAGTGCACCCTGCCTTAGGGATGTAAGGCCTGCTAGAGGGGTGACTTACCTATGCCACAGGCAGTGGGTTGTGGGCATGGCACCCTGAAGTGGTGCCATGTAGACTTTACCTTTTTCTCACCACCTGCACACACAAGCTGCAAGGCAGTGTGCATGTGCTGAGTGAGGGGTCCCCAGGGTAGCATAATACATGCTGCAGCCCTTAGAGACCTTCCCTGGCCACAGGGCCCTTGGTACCAGGGGTATCATTTACAAGGGACTTAACTGTGTGCCAGGGCTGTGCCAATTGTGGGAACAAAGGTACAGTTTTAGGGAAAGAACACTGGTGCTGGGGCCTGGTTAGCAGGGTCCCGGGACACTTTCAATCAAAGTTGGCATCCCTAGGCAAAAAGTGGGGGATAACCGTGCCAACTGTGGTACTTTCCTACAGTGGGGCATTGGCGCTGGAGCACTTGTGGCTGCCTGGCACCAACACAGGGCACTTGCACCATGGTGCTGGCTACCTGTGTCATGGACAGGATGTGTTTGTGCAGGAAGGGATACCTTCCTGTACAAAAACAATCCTTAAAGACATTTCCATTTTGTCTGTGTGCTGCAGAATGCAAAACACATACAAAGAGTAGGTAACGAGGAAAAATTAAGATATTTCTCCTTGTGAAGACCAGGCCAGTGAGGGACACCATTTTAGCTCAATCTCGGTTTACAGACCTTTGTAAACCTAGGGTTGTATCAAAATCCGTGGATGGATGCGTGGGAATGCGCAGATTCCACCCATGGAACGTGTTGCCTTGGATGTACTGAACAACACAGAGTCAGGCAAGGAGGCTTTGCGTGGTTCAGTAAATACCACTAAAGGACTTGTGTTGCCTTGTAATGCCTTGCGATAACTTGCGTCACGCAAAGGCAACGCAATTCCTTAGTATATCGAGTCCTTCAAGTGTGCAAAGTGATACTGGCAATCAGGGCTTTGGCAGGAGTTAGGGGCATATTTATGAAAGTGATGCTGCAACCAGTGCGGGCTGCTTTTCTTGAGCCCTTAGTGCCCCCGAACAGCACCACGTTTGTGCTCTATTTAATATACAGCGCACCATGGCGGTAGTTAGTGAACTAATGTCAGAATTTTTTACACTAGTCTGGCGCTTTGCAGGATTAGCGTAAAAAAGTCAGACGCTAATCATGCAAAGCACACAGAGGCCCATTGTAAACAATGAGAGCCTCCTTTTAAAGCCTCCTCTGAGCAGGCGTTAAAAGTGCAGAAAAAATGATGCAAAGAAATCTCTTAGATTCCTTTGCACCATTTAGCCCCCCCTAACAGGGGAACACCCCCTTGGAATACATTATACCTGGCGCAGGCAGATTGTAGCGCAAAGGGTCGCAAAGTGGCGCAATGCATGCATTGCACTACCTTGTAAACATGGAACAGCATTTTTGGCCACCTAACGCCACATTAGCATTAAAAAAACGACGCTAATGTGTCGTTAGAATGGTGCTAAGCCCTCTGTACTCTGGGCCTTAGTTTGTTTCAGTGACTGATGGTTGATGGCTTGATAAGAACGTCATGTCAGTCAGTTAATTTAACAGTCATGCATTGTGCTCTGACAGTCTGTATACAGGCAGCAGAGGAGACCCCCCACCTCATCTTTGCTATGTAGCTCAGCGTGGTCGGGGGGCACACATGCACCACATCAGGTACATAAGTGTGGTGCAACATTCCACTGCGCCTAGTCGCAGGCTGGGGGTGCTGACCTCTCACAGACCCCCTCACAGTCCCCCTCACAAAACGCTGTGCGTGCCTCTTGCCCTGGGTATCTGGTAGCTGCACATGTAACTGACTGACAGACAGCGTATCACTGGGTATAGATGGCACCTGGCACTGCACCCACCAAAGCTTTCTATTGCATCAGCAAGGTGTGCCCCAAACTGCACTGCCCTTGTGTGGCTCAACTACTGGGCCTCCTTACCATGTCCACGAGGGGTCGTTGGTGGTTGGGAAACACAGTGAAAAGGGTGCCCAGCTCCAAATCCAACACACACACGCATTTCAAAGGCTCGATTGAAACACACCCTGGTGCGCAAGCTCTGACCCTTGCAGGCGCTCCAGCTGACCCGCTTTTGTAGTCGGCAGATGCTGCCTTCACCTCCTATGGTATGTGAACATCAAACTGTGTTCTTGTGCATTAATGCACCTGCTTCTGAGGCAATCCAAGTGTCCCCCTCTTTTGAATGTCTCACTGAAGAGGGGATTTTAAAGCTCAGGTTTGGTGCCAGAGACAAGAGTTCACATTTTACACAGGCAAGGGAATCAGAGAGATCAAAGAGGATGGCATCTAGATGAATCTACTGAAACAACCACACTCCACAACCCAGCATCAAAGCAATGAAGTAACCTCAAACCACCACACTTACTTTTGAAAATTAAACACTATCAGACAGTATTTATTTTTTCAAAGACACTTGAATAAAATGTTCTGTCTGAAATTTCTTAAAATCATCGTTAACCACTGACCTGGCCATTCAACCACTATCCCCATGAAAATATGGTTTGGACCCCCAGATTAAAACTAGGCCCCATACTTAGAACTTGACAAGGTGAACTCAGCCAAACCCATGACATTTTAATCAAAGGGACAAGACTGCCTTGGATGGAGAACCTCATTTCAGTGCATGTCTGATTAAGCAGAGGAACCCAAAACTGAAGTTAGTTCCACTTCTAGATATGCGGCTGAATACCTAGGAGACACTAATGAGTGGCCGCTGTGAGAAGGTAGCCTCTTTCTAGCCTTGTTACCCCCACTTTTGGCCTGTTTGTGAGTGTATGTCAGGGTGTTTGTCACTGTTTTCACTGTCTCACTGGGATCCTGATAGCCAGGCCTCAGTGCTCATAGTGAAAACACCATGTTTTCAGTATGGTTGTTATGTGTCACTGGGATCCTGCTAGTCAGGACCCCAGTGCTCATAGGTTTGTGGCCTATATGTATGTGTCACTGGGACCCTGTCACACAGGGCCCCAGTGCTCATAGGTGTGCATGTATATGTTTCCTGTGTGGTGCCTAACTGTCTCACTGAGGCTCTGCTAACCAGAACCTCAGTGGTTATGCTCTCTCATTACTTTTAAATTGTCACTAACAGGCTAGTGACCATTTTTACCAATTTACATTGGCTTACTGGAACACCCTTATAATTTCCTAGTATATGGTACTGAGGTACCCAGGGTATTGGGGTTCCAGGAGACCCCTATGGGCTGCAGCATTTCTTTTGCCACCCATAGGGAGCTCTGACAATTCTTACACAGGCCTGCCACTGCAGCCTGAGTGAAATAACGTCCACGTTATTTCACAGCCATTTTACACTGCACTTAAGTAACTTATAAGTCACCTATATGTCTAACCTTTACCTGGTAAAGGTTAGGTGCAAAGTTACTTAGTGTGAGGGCACCCTGGCACTAGCCAAGGTGCCCCCACATTGTTCAGAGCCAATTCCCTGAACTTTGTGAGTGCGGGGACACCATTACACGTGTGCACTACATATAGGTCACTACCTATATGTAGCTTCACCATGGTAACTCCGAATATGGCCATGTAACATGTCTATGATCATGGAATTGCCCCCTCTATACCATCCTGGCATAGTTGGCACAATCCCATGATCCCAGTGGTCTGTAGCACAGACCCTGGTACTGCCAAACTGCCCTTCCTGGGGTTTCACTGCAACTGCTGCTGCTGCCAACCCCTCAGACAGGCAGCTGCCCTCCTGGGGTCCAGCCAGGCCTGGCCCAGGATGGCAGAACAAAGAACTTCCTCTGAGAGAGGGTGTGACACCCTCTCCCTTTGGAAAATGGTGTGAAGGCAGGGGAGGAGTAGCCTCCCCCAGCCTCTGGAAATGCTTTGTTGGGCACAGAGGTGCCCAATTCTGCATAAGCCAGTCTACACCGGTTCAGGGACCCCTTAGCCCCTGCTCTGGCGCGAAACTGGACAAAGGAAAGGGGAGTGACCACTCCCCTGACCTGCACCTCCCCTGGGAGGTGTCCAGAGCTCCTCCAGTGTGCTCCAGACCTCTGCCATCTTGGAAACAGAGGTGCTGCTGGCACACTGGACTGCTCTGAGTGGCCAGTGCCACCAGGTGACGTCAGAGACTCCTTGTGATAGGCTCCTTCAGGTGTTAGTAGCCTTTCCTCTCTCCTAGGTAGCCAAACCCTCTTTTCTGGCTATTTAGGGTCTCTGTCTCTGGGGAAACTGCAGATAACGAATGCATGAGCTCAGCCGAGTTCCTCTGCATCTCCCTCTTCACCTTCTGATAAGGAATCGACCGCTGACCGCGCTGGAAGCCTGCAAACCTGCAACATAGTAGCAAAGACGACTACTGCAACTCTGTAACGCTGATCCTGCCGCCTTCTCGACTGTTTTCCTGCTTGTGCATGCTGTGGGGGTAGTCTGCCTCCTCTCTGCACCAGAAGCTCCGAAGAAATCTCCCGTGGGTCGACGGAATCTTCCCCCTGCAACCGCAGGCACCAAAAAGCTGCATCTCCGGTCCCTTGGGTCTCCTCTCAGCACGACGAGCGAGGTCCCTCGAATCCAGCGACACCGTCCAAGTGACCCCCACAGTCCAGTGACTCTTCAGCCCAAGTTTGGTGGAGGTAAGTCCTTGCCTCACCTCGCTGGGCTGCATTGCTGGGAACCGCGACTTTGCAAGCTTCTCCGGCCCCTGTACACTTCCGGCGGAAATCCTTCGTGCACAGCCAAGCCTGGGTCCACGGCACTCTAACCTGCATTGCACGACTTTCTAAGTTGGTCTCCGGCGACGTGGGACTCCTTTGTGCAACTTCGGCGAGCACCGTTTCACGCATCCTCGTAGTGCCTGTTTCTGGCACTTCTCCGGGTGCTACCTGCTTCAGTGAGGGCTCTTTGTCTTGCTCGACGTCCCCTCTCTCTGCAGGTCCAATTTGCGACCTCCTGGTCCCTCCTGGGCCCCAGCAGCGTCCAAAAACGCCATTCGCACGATTTGCGTGTAGCAAGGCTTGTTGGCGTCCATCCGGCGGGAAAACACTTCTGCACGACTCTCCAAGGCGTGGGGGATCCATCCTCCAAAGGGGAAGTCTATAGCCCTTGTCGTTCCTGCAGTATTCACAGTTCTTCAGCCTAGTAAGAGCTTCTTTGCACCAACCGCTGGCATTTCTTGGGCATCTGCCCATCTCCGAGCTGCTTGTGACTTTTGGACTTGGTCCCCTTGTTCCACAGGTACCCTCAGTCAGGAATCCATCGTTGTTGCATTGCTGATTTGTGTTTTCCTTGCATTTTCCCTCTAACACGACTATTTTGTCCTTAGGGGAACTTTAGTGCACTTTGCACTCACTTTTCAGGGTCTTGGGGAGGGTTATTTTGCTAACTCTCACTATTTTCTAATAGTCCCAGCGACCCTCTACAAGGTCACATAGGTTTGGGGTCCATTCGTGGTTCGCATTCCACTTTTGGAGTATATGGTTTGTGTTGCCCCTATCCCTATGTTTCCCCATTGCATCCTATTGTAACTATACATTGTTTGCACTGTTTTCTAAGACTATACTGCATATTTTTGCTATTGTGTATATATATCTTGTGTATATTTCCTATCCTCTCACTGAGGGTACACTCTAAGATACTTTGGCATATTGTCATAAAAATAAAGTACCTTTATTTTTAGTATAATTGTGTATTGTGTTTTCTTATGATATTGTGCATATGACACTAAGTGGTACTGTAGTAGCTTCACACGTCTCCTAGTTCAGCCTAAGCTGCTCTGCTAAGCTACCATTATCTATCAGCATAAGCTGCTAGACACCCTATACACTAATAAGGGATAACTGGGCCTGGTGCAAGGTGCAAGTACCCCTTGGTACTCACTACAAGCCAGTCCAGCCTCCTACATTGGTTGTGCAGCGGTGGGATAAGTGCTTTGAGACTACTTACCACTCTTGTCATTGTACTTTTCATAAGAGAAAAATATACAAAACAAGGTCAGTGTATATACACATAGCCAAAAAGTTTTGCATTTCCTCTTTTCACTCTTTTCTAAGTGCTGAAAAGTACTTCTAAACTTTCAAAAAGTTCTTAAAAGTTTAAAAAGTTTTTTCTGTCTTTCCAAAAAGTTCTGAAAACTTTTTTCTCTTTGTCTATCCCTTTAACTCTCTCTAAAAAATGTCTGGCACAGGCCAAAAAGTTGAACTGTCCAAACTTGCATATGATCACCTTAGCTGGAAAGGAGCAAGGAGTCTCTGCATAGAGAGAGGTTTGAGTGTAGGGAAGAATCCTTCCTTAGAACTTTTAATTAATATGCTTAGAGTACAGGATAAGGCCATAAGTGCCCAATCTGTAGAAAAAGTAGCTAATGGTTCTCAATCTGATCCAGGGACTCCCCCAGGAAAAGGTTCAGGAAAGAAACTTCTCAGCCTGCCCATTACTAGACAGTCTAGCATAGTTGGTACAGAGGTTGAATCACATCATACTGATGATGTGCTCTCACATTATGCTGGTAGCCAAGCTGTTAGGGTGCCCTTGGTAAGGGACAGGTCTCCTTCTGTTCATTCCCATCATACCTCTGTATCTAGAAATGTCCCTCCCACCCACCCTGATGACAGATTGTTAGAAAGGGAGCTCAATAGATTGAGAGTGGAGCAAACCAGACTGAAGCTCAAGAAGCAACAGCTGGATTTGGATAGACAGTCTTTAGAAATAGAGAGGGAAAGACAGAAGATGGGTTTAGATACCCATGGTGGCAGCAGCAGTATTCCCCATAGTCATCCTGCAAAAGAGCATGATTCCAGGAATCTGCATAAGATAGTTCCCCCTTACAAGGAGGGGGATGACATTAACAAGTGGTTTGCTGCACTTGAGAGGGCCTGTGCTGTACAGGATGTCCCTCAAAAGCAGTGGGCTGCTATCCTATGGCTATCATTTACTGGAAAGGGTAGGGATAGACTCCTTACTGTGAAAGAAAGTGATGCCAATAATTTTACAGTTCTTAAGAATGCACTCCTGGATGGTTATGGCTTAACCACTGAACAGTACAGGATAAAGTTCAGAGAGACCAAAAAGGAGTCTTCACAAGACTGGGTTGATTTCATTGACCATTCAGTGAAGGCCTTGGAGGGGTGGTTACATGGCAGTAAAGTTACTGATTATGAAAGCCTGTATAACACAATCCTGAGAGAGCATATACTTAATAATTGTGTGTCTGATTTGTTGCACCAGTACCTGGTAGACTCTGATCTGACCTCTCCCCAAGAATTGGGAAAGAAGGCAGACAAATGGGTCAGAACAAGGGTGAACAGAAAAGTTCATACAGGGGGTGACAAAGATGGCAATAAGAAGAAAGATGGTGAAAAATCTCAAGATAAGCATGGGGATAAGGGTAAAACCAAAGATCCCACTTCAAATCTTAAACACTCTTCAGAGGGTGGGGATAAAACAAATTCTTCCTCTTCTTCCCAACCTGCACACATTAAAAAGCCTTGGTGCTTTGTGTGTAAAAACAGAGGCCATAGGCCAGGGGATAAGTCCTGTCCAGGTAAACCTCCTGAGCCTACCACCACTAATACATCAAGCTCTAGTGCCCCTAGCAGTAGTGGTACTAGTGGTGGGACTGCTGGCAACAGTCAAGCAAAGGGTGTAGTTGGGTTCACTTATGGGTCCATAGTGGAAACTGATGTAATCAGTCCCAAGACAGTTTCTGTCACACCTAGTGGCATTGGCCTTGCCACACTGGCTGCTTGTCCCCTTACAATGGATAAGTACAGGCAGACAGTTTCAATAAATGGTGTTGAGGCCTTGGCCTACAGGGACACAGGTGCCAGTTTCACTTTGGTGACTGAAAACCTAGTGCCTCCTGAACAACACATCATTGGACAACAGTATACGATTATTGATGTCCATAACTCCACTAAGTTTCTTCCCTTAGCTATAATTCAGTTTAGTTGGGGTGGAGTTACTGGCCCTAAGCAGGTGGTGGTATCACCTAGCTTACCTGTAGACTGTCTCTTAGGTAATGACCTAGAGGCCTCAGGTTGGGCTGATGTAGAGTTTTATGCCCATGCAGCCATGCTGGGCATCCCTGAGGAATTGTTCCCTCTCATTTCTACTGAAATGAAAAAGCAAAGGAGAGAAGGCCTGAAAACTCAGGATCCCTCTCCATCAACAGGTAAAAAGGGTATCACAGTATCCCCTAACCACCCTACCATTCAGGATACTATTCCTGTGGTGGGAGAAACCTCTCCTGGGGTGGCACCTGTTCCAAGGGAATCATCAGCTGGCAAAGCTGGACTCCCTGAGGTGGAAGTACCTCTCTGTGGGATAACTAACATTGGTGAGAAAAACAGCACCATTTTAGTTAACATGGAGCATCCCTCCAACCCTCCCAGAGAAACTTTAGTGCAGAAACCCTGCACTACCTCACAACACTTAGGACAGCATCCCTGCCCTAGTGTGGAGCTCATAGGACAGCATCCCTGCCCTGCTCCAACTCAAGAGAAACAGCATCCCTGTTCTCTCTTCCAGCCAAATGGACAAAGTTTTTGCCCAGCTATGGCTTTACTGAGACAGCATCCCTGTCTGGCATTTCCATCATTACAAATAGGTTCAGTGGATAATTCCCACTGCTCTAAACTAAAACTTACTGATAGAAACTCTGAAAATACATCTTCACATTGTTGCTTAGCTAAAAAACTTCAAACAGGGTGGTTTACATCCCCACAGGGAAGTAACCATATAGTGGATGATAAAGGGAGTAACCAGTCTATTGCAGAGCTACTCTCTACTTATCACCACTTAGACAATAAAGTCTCAACTGGCCAAGGTTAGCCTTATTGTCCTTCGTTTGGGGGGGGGTTGTGTGAGAAGGTAGCCTCTTTCTAGCCTTGTTACCCCCACTTTTGGCCTGTTTGTGAGTGTATGTCAGGGTGTTTGTCACTGTTTTCACTGTCTCACTGGGATCCTGATAGCCAGGCCTCAGTGCTCATAGTGAAAACACCATGTTTTCAGTATGGTTGTTATGTGTCACTGGGATCCTGCTAGTCAGGACCCCAGTGCTCATAGGTTTGTGGCCTATATGTATGTGTCACTGGGACCCTGTCACACAGGGCCCCAGTGCTCATAGGTGTGCATGTATATGTTTCCTGTGTGGTGCCTAACTGTCTCACTGAGGCTCTGCTAACCAGAACCTCAGTGGTTATGCTCTCTCATTACTTTTAAATTGTCACTAACAGGCTAGTGACCATTTTTACCAATTTACATTGGCTTACTGGAACACCCTTATAATTTCCTAGTATATGGTACTGAGGTACCCAGGGTATTGGGGTTCCAGGAGACCCCTATGGGCTGCAGCATTTCTTTTGCCACCCATAGGGAGCTCTGACAATTCTTACACAGGCCTGCCACTGCAGCCTGAGTGAAATAACGTCCACGTTATTTCACAGCCATTTTACACTGCACTTAAGTAACTTATAAGTCACCTATATGTCTAACCTTTACCTGGTAAAGGTTAGGTGCAAAGTTACTTAGTGTGAGGGCACCCTGGCACTAGCCAAGGTGCCCCCACATTGTTCAGAGCCAATTCCCTGAACTTTGTGAGTGCGGGGACACCATTACACGTGTGCACTACATATAGGTCACTACCTATATGTAGCTTCACCATGGTAACTCCGAATATGGCCATGTAACATGTCTATGATCATGGAATTGCCCCCTCTATACCATCCTGGCATAGTTGGCACAATCCCATGATCCCAGTGGTCTGTAGCACAGACCCTGGTACTGCCAAACTGCCCTTCCTGGGGTTTCACTGCAACTGCTGCTGCTGCCAACCCCTCAGACAGGCAGCTGCCCTCCTGGGGTCCAGCCAGGCCTGGCCCAGGATGGCAGAACAAAGAACTTCCTCTGAGAGAGGGTGTGACACCCTCTCCCTTTGGAAAATGGTGTGAAGGCAGGGGAGGAGTAGCCTCCCCCAGCCTCTGGAAATGCTTTGTTGGGCACAGAGGTGCCCAATTCTGCATAAGCCAGTCTACACCGGTTCAGGGACCCCTTAGCCCCTGCTCTGGCGCGAAACTGGACAAAGGAAAGGGGAGTGACCACTCCCCTGACCTGCACCTCCCCTGGGAGGTGTCCAGAGCTCCTCCAGTGTGCTCCAGACCTCTGCCATCTTGGAAACAGAGGTGCTGCTGGCACACTGGACTGCTCTGAGTGGCCAGTGCCACCAGGTGACGTCAGAGACTCCTTGTGATAGGCTCCTTCAGGTGTTAGTAGCCTTTCCTCTCTCCTAGGTAGCCAAACCCTCTTTTCTGGCTATTTAGGGTCTCTGTCTCTGGGGAAACTGCAGATAACGAATGCATGAGCTCAGCCGAGTTCCTCTGCATCTCCCTCTTCACCTTCTGATAAGGAATCGACCGCTGACCGCGCTGGAAGCCTGCAAACCTGCAACATAGTAGCAAAGACGACTACTGCAACTCTGTAACGCTGATCCTGCCACCTTCTCGACTGTTTTCCTGCTTGTGCATGCTGTGGGGGTAGTCTGCCTCCTCTCTGCACCAGAAGCTCCGAAGAAATCTCCCGTGGGTCGACGGAATCTTCCCCCTGCAACCGCAGGCACCAAAAAGCTGCATCTCCGGTCCCTTGGGTCTCCTCTCAGCACGACGAGCGAGGTCCCTCGAATCCAGCGACACCGTCCAAGTGACCCCCACAGTCCAGTGACTCTTCAGCCCAAGTTTGGTGGAGGTAAGTCCTTGCCTCACCTCGCTGGGCTGCATTGCTGGGAACCGCGACTTTGCAAGCTTCTCCGGCCCCTGTACACTTCCGGCGGAAATCCTTCGTGCACAGCCAAGCCTGGGTCCACGGCACTCTAACCTGCATTGCACGACTTTCTAAGTTGGTCTCCGGCGACGTGGGACTCCTTTGTGCAACTTCGGCGAGCACCGTTTCACGCATCCTCGTAGTGCCTGTTTCTGGCACTTCTCCGGGTGCTACCTGCTTCAGTGAGGGCTCTTTGTCTTGCTCGACGTCCCCTCTCTCTGCAGGTCCAATTTGCGACCTCCTGGTCCCTCCTGGGCCCCAGCAGCGTCCAAAAACGCCATTCGCACGATTTGCGTGTAGCAAGGCTTGTTGGCGTCCATCCGGCGGGAAAACACTTCTGCACGACTCTCCAAGGCGTGGGGGATCCATCCTCCAAAGGGGAAGTCTCTAGCCCTTGTCGTTCCTGCAGTATTCACAGTTCTTCAGCCTAGTAAGAGCTTCTTTGCACCAACCGCTGGCATTTCTTGGGCATCTGCCCATCTCCGAGCTGCTTGTGACTTTTGGACTTGGTCCCCTTGTTCCACAGGTACCCTCAGTCAGGAATCCATCGTTGTTGCATTGCTGATTTGTGTTTTCCTTGCATTTTCCCTCTAACACGACTATTTTGTCCTTAGGGGAACTTTAGTGCACTTTGCACTCACTTTTCAGGGTCTTGGGGAGGGTTATTTTGCTAACTCTCACTATTTTCTAATAGTCCCAGCGACCCTCTACAAGGTCACATAGGTTTGGGGTCCATTCGTGGTTCGCATTCCACTTTTGGAGTATATGGTTTGTGTTGCCCCTATCCCTATGTTTCCCCATTGCATCCTATTGTAACTATACATTGTTTGCACTGTTTTCTAAGACTATACTGCATATTTTTGCTATTGTGTATATATATCTTGTGTATATTTCCTATCCTCTCACTGAGGGTACACTCTAAGATACTTTGGCATATTGTCATAAAAATAAAGTACCTTTATTTTTAGTATAACTGTGTATTGTGTTTTCTTATGATATTGTGCATATGACACTAAGTGGTACTGTAGTAGCTTCACACGTCTCCTAGTTCAGCCTAAGCTGCTCTGCTAAGCTACCATTATCTATCAGCATAAGCTGCTAGACACCCTATACACTAATAAGGGATAACTGGGCCTGGTGCAAGGTGCAAGTACCCCTTGGTACTCACTACAAGCCAGTCCAGCCTCCTACAGCCGCACAGAGTACATCAGCTCCTGCACATGCAGAGAGGGTGTGGCTGCCATGAACAGATCCTGCCCTCTTGTAGAGCAGAGCTCATCCACAGATTGAGTTGATCTTTTGTTGTAGTTTTATTTAGCACAAACCTGACCTGCAGGTAATGGGGTGCTTTACACGACCCCCATTTACATCACACAAGGTCAGATATGTTTTTAAGGTCACGGGGAGATCAAGTACCTGATTTAGAGTTTGACAAATGTGACGGATATCCCGTCTGCCGTATTCCGATGAGATATTATGGAATCATAGTACGGTGGACGGGATATCTATTGTGTTTGGGAGGGAGTAAGACCATCCATCAAACTCTAGTTCAGGTCCGGAGCTACCCCTGACCTGCATTTTTGGTCAGGAGAAGGTCCCCGCGGCGCACAGCTCCACCGTTGTGCCCGCGTCCCTCTCCCCGCCCTCGCAGCTGCTACAGCGAGTTCGAGGCCCTTCTCCACCCGCGGGCCCCCACCTGCGCCTCATCCCTGGTGGTCTAGTGGTGCCGTGAGTATTGTCTGTCTGTTTGCCTTGTGTTACCTCGCGGCCAAGGCCTGGAACACCCTCCCCATCTACCTACGGCGGACAAAGGACCTACTGACCTTCAGGAGACTCCTCAAAACCTGGCTGTTCGAGCAGTAGTAGGCTTCCCCCCCTCCTCAAAGCGCCTTGAGACCCTCACGGGTGAGTAGCATGCTCCACAAATACACTGATTGATTGACTGAAGTGATTTGCCCAGGTTCACAGGAGGTTGAACTGACGCCGAGACTCAAACTTCATTCCCCAGTTCCAAAGTCAGCATCTCCGGTCGTAACTCCACATCTGAGTCCCTGAAACAGGCTGGCGGTCTTTTTTTAAAAATTATGACCATGGCGGTTACCGCCATGGTTATCCGCCGCTTCTCCATTCCGCCTGCCAGGGCGGAGACTACCGCCAAGCTGGAGACCTGGGTCTCCAGCCCGGCGGCCGTCACTATACCGCCGGCGGTATTTTGACCTGGCTGACCGCCATGGATTTCATGCGGTTTGAAACTGCCATGAAATCCATGGCGGTAAGCACTATCAGTGCCAGGGAATTCCTTCCCTGGCACTGATAGGGGCCACCCCCACCCCGAACCCCTCCCCTACACCCCCCACCACCCCTGCCACCCCCCAAAGGTGGCAGGACCCCCCTCCCCACCCCAACCCCAACATCACATCAATCACTCATACACACACGACACGCACGCAGGCACCACCAACACACATACACGCACACACACCGACATACATGCCAACATCCACACACACAGTCAGACACGCACACCCACATTCAAACATACACGCACACAACCATATAGACATACCTACAGTCATACACGCACTCATTCCCAACCTCACAACACCACCGCAAGTATACACGCACTCACACCCCCCCACTACATACACACACGCACACCCCCATGCACCCACACAACACACAAAACCCCCTGACCCCCCTCCCCTAACGGAAGATCGACTTACCTGGTCCGTCGATCCTCCTGGAGGGGGCGGGATCCATGGGGGCTGCTCTGATGACACGACAGCATGAACAGAACACCGCCACGCCGAATCACAGGATGTGATTCGGTGGGCGGTGTTCTGTTGACGTGGCGGTGGAGGTGGAGCAACCTCCACTTCCCCGCCGCCCGCCAGTATGGCTGTTGGCGCCTTTCCGTCCGAAAAAGGACGGAGAGCTGCCAACAGTCATAATACACCGAGCGGCAAACCGCCACCACTGGCGGTCTTCCGCACGGCGGTCTTGGCAAAAGACCGCCGAGGTCAAAATGACCCCCATAGTGCGTAACCCCAGCCTGGCGCTGGGCCGCAACAGATTTTCTCTTGAGTTTCTTTACAGGCAGTTTATTTCTTGCACTGACCCAGAGCAGAGTCCCTGCATACATAGAGCTCAGCTCCTGCACAGAAAGAGATTTTGTTGATTCATAGATTGGTTTGAAGCAGGTCACAGGCAGGGTTCAGCTCTTTCAATATTCATGAGTAGAATATAAAATCTGAATGAACTTCTGTTGGGAATGAGATGCCGGTGACCAGGTACCAATCTCCAGGAGCGCCACAGGCCTCTCACACAGGTTAGTCTCTGACACGGCCTCCCTCTGAGATACCAGTGACCAGGTACTAATCTCCAGGAGCGCCACAGGCCTCGCACACAGGTTAGTCTCTGACACGGCCTCCCTCTGAGATACCAGTGAACAGGTACCAATCTCCAGGAGCGCCGCAGGCCTCGCACATGGGTTAGTCTCTGACACAGCCTCTCTCTGAGATACCGGTGACCAGGTACCAATCTCCAGGAGCGCCACAGGCCTCGTACACGGGTTAGTCTCTGACACGGCCTCCCTATGAGATACCGGTGACCAGGTACCAATCTCCAGGAGCGCCACAGGCCTCGCACACGGGTTAGTCTCTGACACAGCCTCCCTCTGAGATACCGGTGACCAGGTACCAATCTCCAGGAGCGCCACAGGCCTCGCACACGGGTTAGTCTCTGACACGGCCTCCCTCTGAGATACCGGTGAACAGGTACCAATCTCCAGGAGCGCCGCAGGCCTCTCACACGGGTTAGTTTCTGACACGGCCTCTCTCTGAGATACCGGTGACCAGGTACCAATCTCCAGGAGCGCCACAGGCCTCTCACACGGGTTAGTCTCTGACACAGCCTCCCTCTGAGATACCGGTGACCAGGTACCAATCTCCAGGAGCGCCACAGGCCTCTCACACGGGTTAGTCTCTGACACGGCCTCCCTCTGAGATACCGGTGACCAGGTACCAATCTCCAGGAGCGCCGCAGGCCTCTCACACGGGTTAGTCTCTGACACGGCCTCCCTCTGAGATACCGGTGACCAGGTACCAATCTCCAGGAGCGCCGCAGGCCTCTCACACGGGTTAGTCTCTGACACGGCCTCTCTCTGAGATACCGGTGACCAGGTACCAATCTCCAGGAGCGCCGCAGGCCTCTCACATGGGTTAGTCTCTGACACGGCCTCTCTCTGAGATACTGGTGACCAGGTACCAATCTCCAGGAGCGCCACAGGCCTCTCACATGGGTTAGTCTCTGACACGGCCTCTCTCTGAGATACTGGTGACCAGGTACCAATCTCCAGGAGCGCCACAGGCCTCTCACACGGGTTAGTCTCTGACACGGACTCCCTCTGAGATACTGGTGACCAGGTACCAATCTCCGGGAGCGCCACAGGCCTCTCACACGGGTTAGTCTCTGACACGGCCTCCCTCTGAGATACCGGTGACCAGGTACTAATCTGTGGGAGTGCCACAGGCCTCTCACATGGGTTAGTCTCTGACACGGCCTCCCTCTGAGATACCGGTGAACAGGTACTAATCTGTGGGAGTGCCACAGGCCTCTCACATGGGTTAGTCTCTGACACGGCCTCCCTCTGAGATACCGGTGACCAGGTACCAATCTCCAGGAGCGCCGCAGGCCTCTCACACGGGTTAGTCTCTGACATGGCCTCCCTCTGAGATACTGGTGACCAGGTACCAATCTACGGGAGCGCCGCAGGCCTCGCACACAGGTTTGTCTCTGACACGGCCTCCCTCTGAGATACTGGTGACCAGGTACCAATCTCCAGGAGCGCCGCAGGCCTCTCACACGGGTTAGTCTCTGACACGGCCTCCCTCTGAGATACTGGTGACCAGGTACCAATCTACGGGAGCGCCGCAGGCCTCGCACACAGGTTAGTCTCTGACACAGCCTCTCTCTGAGAGACCGGTGACCAGGTACCAATCTCTAGGAGCGCCGCAGGCCTCTCACACGGGTTAGTTTCTGACAAGGCCTCCCTCTGAGATACCGGTGACCAGGTACCAATCTCCAGGAGCGCCACAGGCCTCTCACACGGGTTAGTCTCTGACACGGCCTCACTCTGAGATACCGGTGACCAGGTACCAATCTCCAGGAGCGCCACAGGCCTCGCACACGGGTTAGTCTCTGACACGGCCTCCCTCTGAGATACCGGTGACCAGGTAGTAATCTACGGGAGCGCCACAGGCCTCTCACACGGGTTAGTCTCTGACACGGCCTTCCTCTGAGATACCGGTGACCAGGTACTAATCTCCAGGAGCGCCACAGGCCTCTCACCCAGGTTAGTCTCTGACACGGCCTCTCTCTGAGATACCGGTGACCAGGTACCAATCTCCAGGAGCGCCGCAGGCCTCTCACACGGGTTAGTCTCTGACACGGCCTCCCTCTAAGATACCGGTGACCAGGTAGTAATCTACGGGAGCGCCACAGGCCTCGCACACGGGTTAGTCTCTGACACAGCCTCCCTCTGAGATACCATTGACCAGGTACCAATCTCCAGGAGCGCCACAGGCCTCTCACACGGGTTAGTCTCTGACACAGCCTCCCTCTGAGATACCGGTGACCAGGTACTAATCTGTGGGAGTGCCGCAGGCCTCTCACACGGGTTAGTCTCTGACACGGCCTCCCTCTGAGATACCGGTGACCAGGCACCAATCTCCAGGAGCGCCACAGGCCTCTCACATGGGTTAGTCTCTGACACGGCCTCCCTCTGAGATACCGGTGACCAGGTACCAATCTCCAGGAGCGCCACAGGCCTCTCACACGGGTTAGTCTCTGACACGGCCTCCCTCTGAGATACCGGTGACCAGGTACCAATCTCCAGGAGCGCCACAGGCCTCTCACACGGGTTAGTCTCTGACACGGCCTCTCTCTGAGATACCGGTGACCAGGTAGTAATCTACGGGAGCGCCACAGGCCTCTCACACGGGTTAGTCTCTGACACGGCCTCCCTCTGAGATACCGGTGACCAGGTACCAATCTCCAGGAGCGCCACAGGCCTCTCACACAGGTTAGTCTCTGACACGGCCTCCCTCTGAGATACCGGTGACCAGGTACCAATCTCCAGGAGCGCCACAGGCCTCTCACACGGGTTAGTCTCTCACACGGCCTCCCTCTGAGATACCGGTGACCAGGTAGTAATCTACGGGAGCACCACAGGCCTCTCACACGGGTTAGTCTCTGACACGGCCTCCCTCTGAGATACCGGTGACCAGGTACCAATCTCCAGGAGCGCCACAGGCCTCTCACACGGGTTAGCCTCTGACACGGCCTCCCTCTGAGATACCGGTGACCAGGTACCAATCTCCAGGAGCGCCACAGGCCTCTCACACGGGTTAGTCTCTGACACGGCCTCCCTCTGAGATACTGGTGACCAGGTACCAATCTCCAGGACCGCTGCAGGCCTCGCACACGGGTAAGTCTCTGACACAGCCTCCCTCTGAGATACCGGTGACCAGGTACTAATCTGTGGGAGCGCCACAGGCCTCTCACACAGGTTGGTCTCTGACACGGCCTCCCTCTGAGATACCAGTGACCAGGTACTAATCTCCAGGAGTGCCGCAGGCCTCTCACATGGGTTAGTTTCTGACAGGGCCTCCCTCTGAGATACCGGTGACCAGGTACCAATCTCCAGGAGCGCCGCAGGCCTCTCACACAGGTTAGTCTCTGACACGGCCTCCCTCTGAGATACTGGGGACCAGGTACCAATCTCCAGGAGCGTCACAGGCCTCTCACACGGGTTAGTCTCTGACACGGCCTCTCTCTGAGATACCGGTGACCAGGTACCAATCTGTGGGAGCGCCACAGGCCTCGCACATGGGTTAGTCTCTGACACGGCCTCCCTCTGAGATACCAGCGACCAGGTACCAATCTCCAGGAGCGCCGCAGGCCTCTCACATGGTTAGTCTCTGACACGGCCTCCCTCTGAGATACCGGTGACCAGGTACCAATCTCCAGGAGCACCGCAGGCCTCTCACACGGGTTAGTCTCTGACACAGCCTCTCTCTGAGATACCGGTGACCAGGTACTAATCTCCAGGAGCACCGCAGGTCTCTCACACGGGTTAGTCTCTCACGCAGCCTCCCTCTGAGATACCGGTGACCAGGTACCAATCTCCAGGAGCGCCACAGGCTTCTCACACGGGTTAGTCTCTGACACGGCCTCCCTCTGAGATACCGGTGACCAGGTACCAATCTCCAGGAGCACCGCAGGTCTCTCACACGGGTTAGTCTTTGACACGGCCTCCCTCTGAGATACCGGTGACCAGGTACCAATCTCCAGGAGCACCGCAGGTCTCTCACACGGGTTAGTCTCTGACACGGCCTCCCTCTGAGATACCGGTGACCAGGTACTAATCTCCAGGAGCGCCGCAGGCCTCTCACACGGGTTAGTCTCTGACACGGCCTCCCTCTGAGATACCGGTGACCAGGTACCAATCTCCAGGAGCGCCACAGGTGTCTCACACGGGTTAGTCTCTGACACGGCCTCCCTCTGAGATACCGGTGACCAGGTACCAATCTCCAGGAGCGCCACAGGCCTCGCACACGGGTTAGTCTCTGACACGGCCTCCTTCTGAGATACCGGTGACCAGGTACCAATCTCCAGGAGCACCGCAGGTCTCTCACATGGGTTAGTCTCTGACACGGCCTCTCTCTGAGATACCGGTGACCAGGTACCAATCTCCAGGAGCGCCACAGGCCTCTCCCACAGGTTAGTCTCTGACACGGCCTCCCTCTGAGATACCGGTGACCAGGTACCAATCTCCAGGAGCACCGCAGGTCTCTCACATGGGTTAGTCTCTGACACGGCCTCTCTCTGAGATACCGGTGACCAGGTACCAATCTCCAGGAGCGCCACAGGCCTCTCACACGGGTTAGTCTCTGACACAGCCTCCCTCTGAGATACCGGTGACCAGGTAGTAATCTATGGGAGCGCCACAGGCCTCTCACACAGGTTAGTCTCTGACACGGCCTCCCTCTGAGATTCCGGTGACCAGGTACCAATCTCCAGGAGCGCCGCAGGCCTCGCACATGGGTTAGTCTCTGACACGGCCTCCCTCTGAGATACTGGTGACCAGTTACCAATCTCCAGGAGCGCCGCAGGCCTCTCACACGGGTTAGTCTCTGACACGGCCTCCCTCTGAGATACCGGTGACCAGGTACCAATTTCCAGGAGCGCCGCAGGCCTCGCACATGGGTTAGTCTCTGACACGGCCTCCCTCTGAGATACTGGTGACCAGGTACCAATCTCCAGGAGCGCCGCAGGCCTCTCCCACGGGTTAGTCTCTGACACGGCCTCCCTCTGAGATACCGGTGACCAGGTACCAATCTCCAGGAGCACCGCAGGTCTCTCACATGGGTTAGTCTCTGACACGGCCTCTCTCTGAGATACCGGTGACCAGGTACCAATCTCCAGGAGCGCCACAGGCCTCTCACACGGGTTAGTCTCTGACACAGCCTCCCTCTGAGATACCGGTGACCAGGTAGTAATCTATGGGAGCGCCACAGGCCTCTCACACGGGTTAGTCTCTGACACGGCCTCCCTCTGAGATACCGGTGACCAGGTACCAATCTCCAGGAGCGCCGCAGGCCTCGCACATGGGTTAGTCTCTGACACGGCCTCCCTCTGAGATACTGGTGACCAGTTACCAATCTCCAGGAGCGCCGCAGGCCTCTCACACGGGTTAGTCTCTGACACGGCCTCCCTCTGAGATACCGGTGACCAGGTACCAATCTCCAGGAGCGCCGCAGGCCTCGCACATGGGTTAGTCTCTGACACGGCCTCCCTCTGAGATACTGGTGACCAGGTACCAATCTGCAGGAGCGCCGCAGGCCTCTCACACGGGTTAGTCTCTGACACGGCCTCCCTCTGAGATACCGGTGACCAGGTACCAATCTCCAGGAGCACCGCAGGTCTCTCACACGGGTTAGTCTTTGACATGGCCTCCCTCTGAGATACCGGTGACCAGGTACCAATCTCCAGGAGCGCCGCAGGTCTCTCACACGGGTTAGTCTCTGACACGGCCTCCCTCTGAGATACCGGTGACCAGGTACTAATCTCCAGGAGCGCCGCAGGCCTCTCACACGGGTTAGTCTCTGACACGGCCTCCCTCTGAGATACCGGTGACCAGGTACCAATCTCCAGGAGCGCCACAGGTTTCTCACACGGGTTAGTCTCTGACACGGCCTCCCTCTGAGATACCGGTGACCAGGTACCAATCTCCAGGAGCGCCACAGGCCTCTCACACGGGTTAGTCTCTGACACGGCCTCCCTCTGAGATACCGGTGACCAGGTACCAATCTCCAGGAGCGCCACAGGTTTCTCACACGGGTTAGTCTCTGACACGGCTTCCCTCTGAGATACCGGTGACCAGGTACCAATCTCCAGGAGCGCCACAGGCCTCGCACACGGGTTAGTCTCTGACACGGCCTCCCTCTGAGATACCGGTGACCAGGTACCAATCTCCAGGAGCACCGCAGGTCTCTCACACGGGTTAGTCTTTGACACGGCCTCCCTCTGAGATACCAGTGACCAGGTACCAATCTCCAGGAGCGCCACAGGCCTCGCACACGGGTTAGTCTCTGACGCGGCCTCCCTCTGAGATACCGGTGACCAGTTACCAATCTCCAGGAGCGCCACAGGTTTCTCACACGGGTTAGTCTCTGACACGGCCTCCCTCTGAGATACCGGTGACCAGGTACCAATCTCCAGGAGCGCCACAGGCCTCGCACACGGGTTAGTCTCTGACACGGCCTCCCTCTGAGATACCGGTGACCAGTTACCAATCTCCAGGAGCGCCACAGGTTTCTCACACGGGTTAGTCTCTGACACGGCCTCCCTCTGAGATACCGGTGACCAGTTACCAATCTCCAGGAGCGCCACAGGCCTCTCACACGGGTTAGTCTCTACTCACTGCAAGCAAATGCTGCAGCCGTCATATACTGGCCGCTCCTGCTGCTGTCACTCTCAGTACTGCTCTTAATTTACATCACTCGTGCCAGTGCCTGGCGTCTTCAGGCCATCATGAACAATGCTGTCATTCACTAGTGACCCAGCTGTCAGTCCTTTTGCTATCTCATCTCCGGCTTGATTGCAGCAGGCAAACCCTAAATTGAGTGGATGGATGTGTGAAGAATAAAGCCTGTGAGAGCAGGTCAACTTCAAGGGTACAGAAGGGATTCCCTTCAGTAGCCTCAGGCTTCAATCGTGGTTGCTTCGGCAGACAAACGATCTAAGCCCCCCACTAGACTGGTAGCTACACCTTCGATCTTCCTGCAAAAAATCATTGGGTATCTATTCAGGTGGCAGAACATGAGCTCATCACTGGCTGGTGTTGCCAACCAGCTGGAGTCGCAGGATCCCAGTGTGAGGGGGCAGCAGGGTCATGGGTATGCCCACAGCTTCCCACATTCATGCTCTATGCCCAGGTCTCCCTCTGGGTATCCTCGGATCTCTCAGTCTAACGCTGAGCCAGTGTTTTATACTGCAGATGTCACCGTAACAAGATATAATGTATTTTTACACAGCTTCAGCTCTTTCATAAACATTACTGACAACATTATGTACCATAATGAATTTCTGGTGCGGCACGCACATTTACATTTTGGCATCTTTAGCCGTCCCTCTTTCACTTGGGCAAAAAGATAAAGTGACTGAGTGCACGCATGGCCTAGGCACGTGTCTGTATTTTTTAAAGATATTTAACCCGCAGCTGACAAACAGAAACTGGCTTTATAGTTGTAATTTGCAATATTGTCACTTTCCTGTCACAGCAGCGACAGCCATGTCAAGGAAGCACTGAAGGGCCAAAGACTGAAAAGAAAGATTACTCGATCCTTTGCATACTATTTTATAATAATATCGAGAAAAAAAGAGATGTACTCATCATCTGAACCACAATCTCTGTTCCACCACGATGGGTGTACTGGAGATACATAACTATTAATAAATCATGACATCTTTGAGATATAAGCAAAAAATTATGCTAAATACCATGTTACACTTCAACCCGTAGTGTCTATGCACAGAGACAAACCTGAACCTCAAACGATAGGCAATGTAGTTAAGGTTTGACTTCAGTATAATCTTACATACTCACTAGACAGCATGGGGACTACAGCACGCCGCCTATGGGAAAATATCAAAAGAGTATCCGTCTTCAGAAGGATCTGTGAGTGTTAAAGTTTGGAGCTTTTTCAACTCAATCTTTCTTTGAATGTTTTCTTACTCCAACTGAGGAAGAAGATTAGTTTAGATCTTGACTGAAAATGGTTGGGGTCTGAGAAAATCCCCTGATCTGTGATGATGGTGTAATTGTCTGTTATTCAAAGATTTAGGCCCCCACTTGATGTGCGCAGTCTTGGTTCGTCTCCATCACTACCCACAATATACAACACTCTTCTGCTCCCCGGCTACGTTTGTGCTATAACGACATAACCCGAGACAAGTTCTTGCATTGTGAAGTTATTCTGCTCATTCCGCTCTTCGAAAGCCCCTTCCTTTTGGACTCTTTGTGAACAGCCCTCATTTTGTGACATCCACATAGAAGCCCTATATAGTTTTCTTTATCGCAGTCCTTACGCCACGCCTTTCATGGGGTTCATGCAAGCCTCCTTCTCGATGTCTGAGGGAGCCCCTTCTTGTGTTTATCCAAGAACCCCTCATAGACATCTTTCTGTTCCCTGAAGCATTTGTGTATTAGGTGTGTCCGGCTGCTCTGAGTAAGAAAAGACACCTTCACATTAAGGCTTTCATATCTGTGTGTCAGACATGCGCAAAGGCACAAGACTGGTTGGTACGAAGCATCTTTCAGACATCTGATACTCGCAGGTCTGGTGGATACTCTAGATGCTCCAGCAGCGCTTAGTATCTGAAGGAAAATGATCAGCAAAGCCAGTAGATCTGGCTTCAATGTGTTTGATGTGTGAACATACTCCTGGCATGAATGCTGTTTGCATGTGGTTCACATTAAAGGCAGACATATTGGCAATATGTGCTTTTATACTGGCTCCGAGCATGTCCCTTCCCGCATTAGGTGAAGTGGCAGCCCCTCCACTGCTGCTTCAGATGTTACCCCCCCCGAAGTTTGGGTCTAGTTGTGCCCCTGGTAATATCTACAGTAGGGTGACCACGTCTCCAGGATGTGCTGGGACAGTCCCACTTTTTCACCTACTGTTCTATTCAGAAAATGTGAGTTATGTCCCAGTTTGTAGAGGGGGTCGACCGAAAACAGTGAAAGGCACTTTTTGGAGGTGTTTTAAAGCTGTGCTATATAGCAGCAATTAAAGTAAGCAATTTAATTAACAGGTGTGATGCTGGTTTGAAAAATTATATTGTATTTCTTCTCATAGCGCCTCTGCTGTATTCCTATGTTGATGAGAGCGTTCATTTCCGCACCGCTATGTTGATGTAAAATTATAGTCCTTCTTCTCTTTTTCCAAAATGTCCCGGTTTTGGTTCTCAAGACCTGGTCACCCTACCCTGGGCTGCTGACGTCTGCAGAAAGGATGGCTAACTTCGGGGATTTACGTAGTTCCAATAACATAGAACGCGCCTTGAAACCGTTGATTCTCTTCGGAGGGCGCGCGGCTGTAGCCGGACAGGTCTTAGTTTGTGTATTGAGATCCGCAAGTGCAGGGACCAATGTCAGGATGAGATGAAAGCTACAGACCCCTTGTAGAGCATCAACACTAAGGGGCTTATTTATGAGGGGCTTGCACCGCCGAAATGTCACTTTTTATCATGATCCAGCGCAAACATCTAAACTTTGCGTGGCTTTTCATGGCCTCATAAGGACCCGCTGCGTTGCCTCACTGTGCACCAGGAGGCGTTCCATGGGCGTTGCAGTGATTGTTCCCACGCAGCACCCATAGACTTTGACGCTGCCCCAGATTTACAAAGTCACGTAAGCCTGGGGCGGCGCCAAAAACAAATGTATCCCCAGGAGCGGCGCAACGAGGAGAAATATTTTTATTTCTACTCATTTGTTCCTCTTTCCATGTGTGCTGCATTCTGCAGCGCACATAGAAAGAGGGAAACGCCTCTGAGGATTGTTTGTGTGCAGGAATGGAGGGTGCCCCTCCCTGCATGCAGAGCAGGCACTCTTGCGCCACCGTGCCAGGGTGCCTGCCTTGGCGCTAGGCTGCCAAACCTGCTAGGGTAAAGGGCAGGAATGCCCTGTATTAGGTAAATATGGCGCATGCCTGCCCTTTCACTGTGGTGCAGGGCAGTGCAGCCAAGAGGCTCGGGCCGGATTTACAAAGAACGGGTGCCGCGCTGCGCCAAAATTGGCAGCGCTACATCAGTTCTCAAACGTAGGGATGCGCCGTATTTACAGAAATGATGGTGCACCACTTCCTGGGACCTTCCTGCACATAAACAATCATTCATGGTGTTTTGCTTTTTCTCTGTGTGCTGCAGAATTCAACACACATTGGAAAGCAGGAATGAGGAGGAATACAAGTATTTCTCATTTCTCTTTGTTGCGATATGCTAACGCCACCCCCGGCGCTGCCACAGATGTACGGTTCCTTGTAAATCTGGGGCAGCGTCAGAATGCAGCGGGTGTTGCAGTGGAACGCGCACAGCAACACCCACTGCACTTCCCCGTGACACAGAAAACTGCGTCGGAGGGGCCATGTTTAAAAGGCGGTACCAAGCCACAAAAAGTGCTTGGCGTTGCCTTGTAAATATGGAGCAGTGCACAGCGCCACCGGAGCGTCACGTTTTGTGACCAGGGCACTTGTAAATATGCCCCTTGCTGCTCTACACCAAAGCCCCATAAATACGCCCCAAGTTCTGGGTGTCGGTGGTTTGTAGCGGGACCTCCGCTCTGCACCTCCTACAGATGTGTGACCTCTTCTCTGCGCCTCCTACAGATGTGTGACCCCTGCTCTGCGCCTCCTACAGATGTGTGTCCTCTGCGCCTCCTGCAGATGTGTGTCCTCTGCTCTGCTCCTCCTACAGATGTGTGATCTCTGCTCTGAGCCTCCTACAGATGTGTGACCTCTGCTCTGCGCCTCCTACAGATGTGTGACCTCTGCTGTGCGCCTCCTACAGATGTGTGTCCTCTGCTCTGCGCCTCCTACAGAAGTGTGTCCTCTGCTCTGCGCCTCCTACAGAAGTGTGTCCTCTGCTCTGCGCCTCCTACAGATGTGTGTCCTCTGCTCTGCGCCTCCTACAGATGTTTGTCCTCTGCTCTGCGCCTCCTACAGATGTGTGTCCTCTGCTCTGCGCCTCCTACAGATGTTTGTCCTCTGCTCTGCGCCTCTGTGTTTTCACAAATCCCTCTCTATTAGATTTTGACTCTCGACCTGCTTGGAAGGTGTAAGAGGGAACAATGGGTTTGCAAAGTACAAGAGAAGATGATATTTGCACTTCAAAAACATATGAGCTACAGTTCACCTGCCCCTGACTCCCCTGACTTTGTAAGGAACGTTTTGTGGCATTTGTGAGAGGCTTAGAGTCAGTTCAGAGGTGGGCAGCAGCAGGAGATGGGCTAAACATTGGTGACTGCCCCTTCTGCCAGGCTCCGGGATCTGTGGCCCCACAGAAAAGTACAGCAAGTGTTTGGTTTCAGATGGCCTACCCTCAGTAGGCTGCAGCCATTCTCAGAGGGCCAGCAGCCACAGAGCCACTCACACCAGGGCACTGGAAGCCAGCAGCCGCAGGGCCACTCACACCAGGACCCTGGAAGCCTCAGGCCACTCACACCAGGGCACTGGAAGCCTCAGGGCACTCACACCAGGGCACTGGAACCCTCAGGCCACTCACACCAGGGCACTGGAAGCCTCAGGCCACTCACACCAGGGCACTGGAAGCCTCAGGGCCACTCACACCAGGGCAATGGAAGCCAGCAACCTTAGGGCCACTCACACCATGGCCCTGGAAGCCACAGGGCCACTCACACCAGGGCACTGGAAGCCTCAGGGCCACTCACACCAGGGCAATGGAAGCCAGCAACCTTAGGGCCACTCACACCATGGCCCTGGAAGCCACAGGGCCACTCACACCAGGGCCTTGTAAGCTAGAGTGCAGTAGCATTGAGTGCAGTGGTGCAGAGTAGTGTAGAGTTCAATGGCAGAGAGTGCAGTGGCTTGGAGTCACATAGAGTGCAGTGGCTTGGAGTGCAGTGGTGAAGAGTAGATTAGAGTGGCGTAGAGAGCATTGGAGTAGAGATGAGTGGTGCAAAGTATAGTGAACTGGCATAGAGTACAATGATGCAGACTAGCGTAGAGTTCAGTGGCAGAGACTGCAGTGGCATGGAGTCACATAGAGTGCAGTGGTGCAGAGTAGATAGAGTGGCATAGAGTGCAGTGGAGTAGAGGTGAGTGATGTAAAGTAGAGTGCACTGGCATAGAGTGCAGTGGTGCAGAGTAGATTAGCATGGCGTAGAGTGCATTGGAGTAGAGGTGAGTGGTATAAAGTAGAGTGCACTGGCATAGAGTGCAGTGGTGCAGAGTAGATTAGCATGGCGTAGAGTGCATTGGAGTAGAGGTGAGTGGTATAAAGTAGAGTGCACTGGCATAGAGTGCAGTGGTGCAGAGTAGATTAGCATGGCGTAGAGTGCATTGGAGTAGAGGTGAGTGGTATAAAGTAGAGTGCACTGGCATAGAGTGCAGTGATGCAGAGTAGTGTAGGATCCAGTGGCGGAGAATGCAGTGGCATGGAGTCACATAGAGTGCAGTGGTGCAGAGTAGATTGGAGTGGCATAGAGTGCATTGGAATAGAGATGAGTAGTGCAAAGTAGGCTGCACTTGCATAGAGTGCAGTGATCCAGAGTGGAGTGACACAGAGTTCAGTGGCAGAGAGTGCAGTCTTGCAGAGTAGAGTTTCTTAGAGTGCAGTGGTGTAGAGTGCATTGGCGTAGAGTGCAGTGGCATAGAATAGAGTGATACAGAGTAGAGTAGAGTTGCACGAAGTGGATTCGTGCAGAATAATTTGCAGTGGCATAGAGTGGAGTGGCATAGAGTACAGTGGTGTAGAGTACATTGTTGCAGAGTGAAATAGGGTAGAGTGGAATAGTGCAGGCTAGAGTGCAGTGGCATAGAGAGCAGTGGCGCAGAGTGCAGTGGTGCAAAGTTGACTAGAGTGACGTAGAGTGGATGGCACAGAGCACGCTGGCATAGAGTGGAGTTGCACCGAGTAGAGTGCGTTAGCACAGAGTGCATGGTTGCAGAGTAAAGTGGCATAGAGTGGATGGCACAGAGCATGCTGTTGAGTGGTGTAGGGTGGGTGGCACAAAGCACGCTGGAGTAGAGTGGAGTTGAACCGAGTAGAGTGCGTTAGCATGGAGGGCAGGGTTGCAGAGTAAAGTGGCGTAAAGTGGATGGCACAGAACACGCTGACGAAGAGTGGAGTTGTACCAAGTAGAGTGCGTTAGCATAAAGCGCAGGGTTGCAGAGTAAAGTGGCGTAGAGTGGATGGCACAGAGCACGCTGGCATAGAGTGGAGTTGTACTGAGTAGAGTGCGTTAGCATAAAGTGCAGGGTTGCAGAGTAAAGTGGCGTAGAATGGATGGCACAGAGCACGCTGGCATAGAGTAGAGTTGTACCGAGTAGAGTGCGTTAGCATGGAGTGCAGGGTTGCAGAGTAAAGTGGCGTAGAGTGGATGGCACAGAGCACGCTGGCGTACAGTGGAGTTGTACAGAGTAGAGTGCGTTAGCAGAGAGCGCACGGTTGCAGAGTAAAGCGGCGAAGGGTGGATGGCACAGAGCACGCTGGCTTAGAGTGGAGTTGTACTGAGTAGAGTGCGTTAGCATGGAGGGCAGGGTTGCAGAGTAAAGTGGCATAGAGTGGATGGCACAGAGCACGCTGGCGTAGAGTGGAGTTGTACAGAGTAGAGTGCGTTAGCAGAGAGCGCACGGTTGCAGAGTAAAGCGGCGAAGGGTGGATGGCACAGAGCACGCTGGCATAGAGTGGAGTTGTACAGAGTAGAGTGCGTTAGCAGAGAGCGCACGGTTGCAGAGTAAAGCGGCGAAGGGTGGATGGCACAGAGCACGCTGGCGTAGAGTGGAGTTGTACTGAGTAGAGTGCGTTAGCAGAGAGCGCAGAGTTGCAGAGTAAAGTGCCGAAGAGTGGATGGCGCAGAGCACATTGGCGTAGAGTGGAGTTGTACCATGTAGAGTGCGTTAGCATAGAGTGCAGGGTTGCAGAGTAAAGTGGCGTAGAGTGGATGGCACAGAGCACGCTGGCGTAGAGTGGAGTTGTACAGAGTAGAGT
The DNA here is from genome assembly GCF_031143425.1 of Pleurodeles waltl. Classification (NCBI taxonomy): domain Eukaryota; kingdom Metazoa; phylum Chordata; class Amphibia; order Caudata; family Salamandridae; genus Pleurodeles; species Pleurodeles waltl. The sequence goes on along the minus strand of NC_090444.1, from coordinate 1,869,857,766 downwards.
GCGTTAGCAGAGAGCGCACGGTTGCAGAGTAAAGTGGCGTAGAGTGGATGGCACAGAGCACGCTGGCTTAGAGTGGAGTTGTACGGAGTAGAGTGCGTTAGCATGGAGGGCAGGGTTGCAGAGTAAAGTGGCGTAGAGTGGATGGCACAGAGCACGCTGACGTAGAGTGGAGTTGTACCGAGTAGAGTGCGTTAGCATAGAGGACAGGGTAGCAGAGTAAAGTGGCGTACAGTGGATGGCACAGAGCACGCTGGCGTAGAGTGGAGTTGTACCATGTAGAGTGCGTTAGCATAGAGTGCAGGGTTGCAGAGTAAAGTGGCGTAGAGTGGATGGCACATAGCACGCTGGCGTAGAATGGAGTTGTACAGAGTAGAGTGCGTTAGCATAGAGTGCAGGGTTGCAGAGTAAAGTGGCGTAGAGTGGATGGCGCAGAGCACGCTGGCGTAGAGTGGAGTTGTACCGTGTAGAGTGCGATAGCATAGAGTGCAGGGCTGCAGAGTAAAGTGGCGTAGAGTGCATGGCACAGAGCACATTGTCGTACAGTGTAGTTGTACCGAGTAGAGTGCGTTAGCATAGAGTGCAGGGTTGCAGAGTGAAGTGGCGTGGAGTGGATGGCGCAGAGCACGCTGGCATAGCGTGGAGTTGTACCGTGTAGAGTGCGTTAGCATAGAGTGCAGGGTTGCAGAGTAAAGTTGCGTAGAATGGATGGCACAGAGCACATTGGCGTAGATTGGAGTTGTACAGAGTAGAGTGCGTTAGCAGAGAGCGCAGGGTTGCAGAGTAAAGCGGCGAAGGGTGGATGGCACAGAGCACGCTGGCGTAGAGTGGAGTTGTACAGAGTAGAGTGCGTCAGCATAGAGTGCAGGGTTGCAGAGTAAAGTGGTGTAGAGTGGATGGCACAGAGCACGTGTAGAGTTGTACCAAGTAGAGTGCATTAGCATGGAGTGCAGGGTTGCAGAGTAAAGTGGCGTAGAGTGGATGGCACAGAGCACGCTGGCATAGAGTGGAGTTGTACAGAGTAGAGTGCGTTAGCAGAGAGCGCAGGGTTGCAGAGTAAAGCGGCGAAGGGTGGATGGCACAGAGCACGCTGGCGTAGAGTGGAGTTGTACAGAGTAGAGTGCGTTAGCATAGAGTGCAGGGTTGCAGAGTAAAGTGGTGTAGAGTGGATGGCACAGAGCACGTGTAGAGTTGTACCAAGTAGAGTGCATTAGCATGGAGTGCAGGGTTGCAGAGTAAAGTGGCGTAGAGTGGATGGCACAGAGCACGCTGGCATAGAGTGGAGTTGTACAGAGTAGAGTGCGTTAGCAGAGAGCGCAGGGTTGCAGAGTAAAGCGGCGAAAGGTGGATGGCACAGAGCACGCTGGCATAGAGTGGAGTTGTACAGAGTAGAGTGCGTTAGCATAGAGTGCAGGGTTGCAGAGTAAAGTGGTGTAGAGTGGATGGCACAGAGCACGCTGGCTTAGAGTGGAGTTGTACAGAGTAGAGTGCGTTAGCATAGAGTGCAGGGTTGCAGAGTAAAGTGCCGTAGAGTGGTTGGCACAGAGCACGCTGGCATAGAGTGGAGTTGTACCCAGTAGAGTGCGTTAGCATAGAGGGCAGGGTTGCAGAGTAAAGTGGCGTAGAGTGGTTGGCGCAGAGCACGCTGGCGTAGCGTGGAGTTGTACCGTGTAGAGTGCGATAGCATAGAGTGCAGGGCTGCAGAGTAAAGTGGCGTAGAGTGGATGGCACAGAGCACGCTGGCTTAGAGTGGAGTTGTACAGAGTAGAGTGCGTTAGCATAGAGTGCAGGGTTGCAGAGTAAAGTGGTGTAGAGTGGTTGGCGCAGAGCACGCTGGCTTAGAGTGGAGTTGTACAGAGTAGAGCGCGTTAGCATAGAGTGCAGGGTTGCAGAGTAAAGTGGTGTAGAGTGGATGGCACATAGCACGCTGGCATGGAGTGGAGTTGTACCGAGGAGAGTGCGTTAGCATAGAGGGCAGGGTTGCAGAGTAAAGTGGCATAGAGTGGATGGCACAGAGCACGTGTAGAGTTGTACCAAGTAGAGTGCATTAGCATGGAGTGCAGGGTTGCAGAGTAAAGTGGCGTAGAGTGGATGGCACAGAGCACGCTGGCATAGAGTGGAGTTGTACAGAGTAGAGTGCGTTAGCAGAGAGCGCAGGGTTGCAGAGTAAAGCGGCGAAAGGTGGATGGCACAGAGCACGCTGGCATAGAGTGGAGTTGTACAGAGTAGAGTGCGTTAGCATAGAGTGCAGGGTTGCAGAGTAAAGTGGTGTAGAGTGGATGGCACAGAGCACGCTGGCTTAGAGCGGAGTTGTACAGAGTAGAGTGCGTTAGCATAGAGTGCAGGGTTGCAGAGTAAAGTGCCGTAGAGTGGTTGGCACAGAGCACGCTGGCATAGAGTGGAGTTGTACCCAGTAGAGTGCGTTAGCATAGAGGGCAGGGTTGCAGAGTAAAGTGGCGTAGAGTGGTTGGCGCAGAGCACGCTGGCGTAGCGTGGAGTTGTACCGTGTAGAGTGCGATAGCATAGAGTGCAGGGTTGCAGAGTAAAGTGGTTTAGAGTTGATGGCACAGAGCACGCTGGCGTAGAGTGGAGTTGTACCGAGTAGAGTGCGTTAGCATAGAGCGCAGAGTTGCAGAGTAAAGTGCCGTAGAGTGGTTGGCGCAGAGCACATTGGCGTAGAGTGGAGTTGTACAGAGTAGAGTGCGTTAGCATAGAGCGCAGAGTTGCAGAGTAAAGTGCCGTAGAGTGGTTGGCGCAGAGCACATTGGCGTAGAGTGGAGTTGTACCGAGTAGAGTGCGTTAGCAGAGAGCGCAGGGTTGCAGAGTAAAGCGGCGAAAGGTGGATGGCACAGAGCACGCTGGCATAGAGTGGAGTTGTACAGAGTAGAGTGCGTTAGCATAGAGTGCAGGGTTGCAGAGTAAAGTGGTGTAGAGTGGATGGCACAGAGCACGCTGGCTTAGAGTGGAGTTGTACAGAGTAGAGTGCGTTAGCATAGAGTGCAGGGTTGCAGAGTAAAGTGCCATAGAGTGGTTGGCACAGAGCACGCTGGCATAGAGTGGAGTTGTACCCAGTAGAGTGCGTTAGCATAGAGGGCAGGGTTGCAGAGTAAAGTGGCGTAGAGTGGTTGGCGCAGAGCACGCTGGCGTAGCGTGGAGTTGTACCGTGTAGAGTGCGATAGCATAGAGTGCAGGGCTGCAGAGTAAAGTGGCGTAGAGTGGATGGCACAGAGCACGCTGGCTTAGAGTGGAGTTGTACAGAGTAGAGTGCGTTAGCATAGAGTGCAGGGTTGCAGAGTAAAGTGGTGTAGAGTGGTTGGCGCAGAGCACGCTGGCTTAGAGTGGAGTTGTACAGAGTAGAGCGCGTTAGCATAGAGTGCAGGGTTGCAGAGTAAAGTGGTGTAGAGTGGATGGCACATAGCACGCTGGCGTGGAGTGGAGTTGTACCGAGGAGAGTGTGTTAGCATAGAGGGCAGGGTTGCAGAGTAAAGTGGCATAGAGTGGATGGCACAGAGCACGTGTAGAGTTGTACCAAGTAGAGTGCATTAGCATGGAGTGCAGGGTTGCAGAGTAAAGTGGCGTAGAGTGGATGGCACAGAGCACGCTGGCATAGAGTGGAGTTGTACAGAGTAGAGTGCGTTAGCAGAGAGCGCAGGGTTGCAGAGTAAAGCGGCGAAAGGTGGATGGCACAGAGCACGCTGGCATAGAGTGGAGTTGTACAGAGTAGAGTGCGTTAGCATAGAGTGCAGGGTTGCAGAGTAAAGTGGTGTAGAGTGGATGGCACAGAGCACGCTGGCTTAGAGTGGAGTTGTGCAGAGTAGAGTGCGTTAGCATAGAGTGCAGGGTTGCAGAGTAAAGTGCCGTAGAGTGGTTGGCACAGAGCACGCTGGCATAGAGTGGAGTTGTACCCAGTAGAGTGCGTTAGCATAGAGGGCAGGGTTGCAGAGTAAAGTGGCGTAGAGTGGTTGGCGCAGAGCACGCTGGCGTAGCGTGGAGTTGTACCGTGTAGAGTGCGATAGCATAGAGTGCAGGGTTGCAGAGTAAAGTGGTTTAGAGTTGATGGCACAGAGCACGCTGGCGTAGAGTGGAGTTGTACCGAGTAGAGTGCGTTAGCATAGAGCGCAGAGTTGCAGAGTAAAGTGCCGTAGAGTGGTTGGCGCAGAGCACATTGGCGTAGAGTGGAGTTGTACAGAGTAGAGTGCGTTAGCATAGAGCGCAGAGTTGCAGAGTAAAGTGCCGTAGAGTGGTTGGCGCAGAGCACATTGGCGTAGAGTGGAGTTGTACCGAGTAGAGTGCGTTAGCATAGAGCGCAGAGTTGCAGAGTAAAGTGCCGTAGAGTGGTTGGCGCAGAGCACATTGGCGTAGAGTGGAGTTGTACAGAGTAGAGTGCGATAGCATAGAGTGCAGGGTTGCAGAGTAAAGTGGCGTAGAGTGGATGGCACAGAGCACGCTGGCATAGAGTGGAGTTGTACCCAGTAGCGTGCGTTAGCATAGAGCGCAGAGTTGCAGAGTAAAGTGGCGTAGAGTGGATGGCACAGAGCACGCTTGCGTAGCGTGGAGTTGTACCGTGTAGAGTGCGTTAGCATAGAGTGCAGGGTTGCAGAGTAAAGTGGCGTAGAGTGGATGGCACAGAGCACGCTGGCGTAGAGTGGAGTTGTACCCAGTAGAATGCGTTAGCATAGAGGACAGGGTAGCAGAGTAAAGTGGCGTAGAGTGGATGGCACAGAGCACGCTGGCGTAGAGTGGAGTTGTACCCAGTAGAGTGCGTTAGCATAGAGGACAGGGTAGCAGAGTAAAGTGGCGTAGAGTGGATGGCACAGAGCACGCTGGCATAGAGTGGAGTTGTACAGAGTAGAGTGCGTTAGCAGAGAGCGCAGGGTTGCAGAGTAAAGCGGCGAAAGGTGGATGGCACAGAGCACGCTGGCATAGAGTGGAGTTGTACAGAGTAGAGTGCGTTAGCATAGAGTGCAGGGTTGCAGAGTAAAGTGGCGTAGAGTGGATGGCACAGAGCACGCTGGCATAGAGTGGAGTTGTACCCAGTAGCGTGCGTTAGCATAGAGCGCAGAGTTGCAGAGTAAAGTGGCGTAGAGTGGATGGCACAGAGCACGCTGGCGTAGCGTGGAGTTGTACCGTGTAGAGTGCGTTAGCATAGAGTGCAGGGTTGCAGAGTAAAGTGCCGTAGAGTGGATGGCACAGAGCACGCTGGCATAGAGTGGAGTTGTACAGAGTAGAGTGCGTTAGCATAGAGTGCAGGGTTGCAGAGTAAAGTGGCGTAGAGTGGATGGCACAGAGCACGCTGGCGTAGAGTGGAGTTGTACCCAGTAGAATGCGTTAGCATAGAGGACAGGGTAGCAGAGTAAAGTGGCGTAGAGTGGATGGCACAGAGCACGCTGGCGTAGAGTGGAGTTGTACCCAGTAGAGTGCGTTAGCATAGAGGACAGGGTAGCAGAGTAAAGTGGCGTAGAGTGGATGGCACAGAGCACGCTGGCATAGAGTGGAGTTGTACAGAGTAGAGTGCGTTAGCAGAGAGCGCAGGGTTGCAGAGTAAAGCGGCGAAAGGTGGATGGCACAGAGCACGCTGGCATAGAGTGGAGTTGTACAGAGTAGAGTGCGTTAGCATAGAGTGCAGGGTTGCAGAGTAAAGTGGCGTAGAGTGGATGGCACAGAGCACGCTGGCATAGAGTGGAGTTGTACCCAGTAGCGTGCGTTAGCATAGAGCGCAGAGTTGCAGAGTAAAGTGGCGTAGAGTGGATGGCACAGAGCACGCTGGCGTAGCGTGGAGTTGTACCGTGTAGAGTGCGTTAGCATAGAGTGCAGGGTTGCAGAGTAAAGTGCCGTAGAGTGGATGGCACAGAGCACGCTGGCATAGAGTGGAGTTGTACAGAGTAGAGTGCGTTAGCAGAGAGCGCAGGGTTGCAGAGTAAAGTGCCGTAGAGTGGATGGCACAGAGCACATTGGCGTAGAGTGGAGTTGTGCCAAGTTTTATTTCCAATATTTTTATTACGATAAATTAACTTTCAGAAATACATCGACATCCGCCGGCAGGTCCGTCGCAGTTTACTTTCCTTCCTTCTCGCTTGCTTCTCTCCAACCGTCTCACCATGGAATCCCTTGGCCATAGGATTCCATCTCAATCTCACTTCCCCCAAGAACCATATGACATCATGGTGTACATGAAACCATAACAAGTTGTACGGAATAGAGTGCGTTAGCAGAGAGTGCAAGGTTTCAGAGTAAAGTGGCGTAGAGTCGATGGCACAGAGCACGCTGGCGTAGAGTGGAGTTGTACAGAGTAGAGTGCGTTAGCAGAGAGTGCAAGGTTTCAGAGTAAAGTGGCATAGAGTGGATGGCACAGAGCACGTGTTGAGTTGTACCAAGTAGAGTGCATTAGCATGGAGTGCAGGGTTGCAGAGTAAAGTGGCGTAGAGTCGATGGCACAGAGCACGCTGGCATAGAGTGGAGTTGTACAGAGTAGAGTGCGTTAGTTGCACACTACAAGTTACTAGGCCCACATCTCCTGTACCAGATGATGCCGTGTCTGGGGCATGAAGACTCCGGTGACCCCAGACGGTTATGATCCCACGTGATACATGCTTGGTGCAGAACCCCCACAACAAGGAGGCACACCGTCAAGGGTCCCATGATCTGAATCATCCTGACTGTATGTTCACTCACAAGCCGATTCCCAATGTGGTACCTCTGCAGAAAGGTGCACTAGTCTGGTGTGTGATGACTTGAACCACAACAGACAATCCCAGACTCTCCCACGAAGGATGTAAATCCCCCACCCCTCTGGACGTCACAGCATCTATCACAGGATTACTTGAGTCACACTAGTCCCTTCGGTCACACTTGGAACTTTGTTTCCATACCCTTCTGGAATGAAGCACATTGACTAGTGCGTAATGACTTTAAGTGTACCGGACTCTCCTGTCACACACTTCGATGCAAGTTCAGTCGTGCTATATGAGGCCAAGCACAGCACAACTGAGGTTGCACTATCACCTCCGAGGGTTGCAACCAATGAACAGGGCACTGCACACAATTATCATGCAGCCAAGGCTCACACAAGAGAAATGCGACACGCTTGAAAATAAAGGGCCCCCACGGGGTCCCGCACCAGGTGATCTTGTTCACACCAACAAGACGTTTCAGCATGCAGTGGTCCTCAAGACGAAGGGCCACTCACCTGCTATTCCGATCTCCAGACACGATACTTAGGTCATACTAACGCCACTTCTGCCAGGTGAAGTCCAGCATACAATGTAGGCACAGCAGAGGGCACTGCTCTCCAGACATCACCTGTCATCAATGACAGTCCCTCTCAGGAGGTCATTGATGTCCATGAGACCTCCTCCGAGAACAGGGGGCAGCATCTCAACCAATCCCTACTTGCCCCTTCCTAACAGAGGTAGGATGGGCATGCCCACTTACCCACTGCCAGACAGCGGGGAAGCGCCCAGAGGCCTAAGGTCACACAGAGAGTCAGCAAAGATTGGGAGAAAAAAGCAAAACGTTTCAGGAAATTCCCTCAGCAGAGCCATGTCCAACAACGTCATTAAGTAAATCTGGAGCAGCGTCAAAGTCCATAGGTGTTGTGTGGGGGTCCATGGAACGCCCCCTCCCTGGCACAGAGTAAGGCAACACAGCGACTTGCACTGCGTTGCTTTACTCCATATCTATGAGGTAATTCAAAGCCGCGCAGGGTGGCTGCGCGTGGTCTTGTAGATGTGAATGAGGGTTGCTCTGCCGCAGCACAAAACACTGACGCTGTGGCGGCGCGCGCCTCTCGTAAATATGCCGCAATGAGTCTGATTCATTATGTGACGAGTGGCCTTGTTCACTATCTCTGTCACTCTGGCAAAGGTGCCACCAGCTAAATTTGGAAGTGACTCCCGAGGTGGCCGTCATTTCTGAAGCATTGTGCTGTTTACAGTTTGGTGAACGGCTCAATCAACACGCAAGAGTTCTGCACCACGTTCTTATTTTTGGGGGGGGAAATAAAATATGAAATGCTTCCCTCCTATCCCAAGGGGCACATGTAGCTGTTTTCACTGCCCCTACAACCTGGGATTTCAAGGCGTTGATGCTTCTGCCCATTTAAATTTTGTTGACGGAATTAGAGCTTTGCCTCTGCGACAGAGTATCTATACCACCAAGATTTAAATCAGGCTCTATATACCCCAATGCCTCTGTAATTTGGTGCCCACCAGCCATTCTTTAAATGACCCCTCGTGGTAGACCATGAGCTCTGTAAAATAGAGAGTCTCTGTGCAGTAACCCTTGAGGGTCACAGGGCGGGCCTTTGCACCACCAAGAATCCTCCCTGTGGACTCTCAGCACATCATCTAGCCAGGCCCTCACCTGCCTGCACACACCTGAGCACTCACCACTTCTCCCACACATCCCCTAGCAAGGACCTCACCTGTCTACAAGCACCTGAGTACTCACCTCTTCCACACATCACCTAGCCAGGACGTCACCTGTCTACAAGCACCTGAGTATTCACCACTTCTCCTACACACCACCTAGCCAGGACCTCACCTGCCTGCACATACCTGAGCACTCACCACTTCTCCCACACATCACCTAGCAAGGACCTCATCCACCTCCAAACACCTGAGTACCCATCACTTCTCCTACACATCACCTGTCTGAAAACACCTGAGTACTCACCACTTCTTCCACACATCACCTAGCAAGGACCTCATACATCTCCAAACACCTGAGTACCCATCACTTCTCCTACACATCACCTGTCTGAAAACACCTGAGTACTCACCTCTCCCACACATCACCTAGCCAGGATGTAAACTGTCTGAAAACACCTGAGTACTTACAACTTCTCCCACACATCACCTAGCCAGGACCTCATCTGTCTGCACACACCTGAGCACTCACCATGTCTCCCAAACATCACCTAGCAATGACCTCATCCATCTGCAAAAACCTGAGTACCCATCACTTCTCCCACACATCACCTCTTTGAAAACACCTGAGTACTCATCACTTCTCCCACACATCACCTAGCCAGGGCCTCACCTGTCTGCAAGCACCCGCGTACTCACCTCTTCCACACATCACCTAGAAAGGACCTCACCTGTCTGCAAGCACCTGAGTACTCAACACTTCTCCCACACATCACCTAGCCAGGACCTCACCTATCTGCACACACCTGAACACTCACCACTTCTCCCACACATCACCTAGCAAGGACCTCATCCATCTTCAAACACCTGAGTACCCATCACTTCTCCCACACATCACCTCTCTGAAAACACCTGAGTACTCACCACTTCACCCACACATCACCTGGCCAGGACCCCACCTCCCTGCAAGCACCTAGGTACTCACCTCTTCCACACATCACCTAGCCAGGATATAAACTGTCAGAAAACACCTGAATACTCACCACTTCTCCTGCATATCACCTAGCTAGGACCTCACCCATCTACAAACACCTGAGTGCTCACCACTTCTCCCACACATCACCTAGCCAAGGCCTCACCTGCCTGTAAACAGCTAAGTCCTCACCACTTCTCCCACACATCACCTAGCCAGGACATCTCCTGTTCACACACCTGAGTATTCACCACTTCTCTCACACATCACCTATCCAGGATCTCACTCACCCTTCTGCAAACACCTGAGTACTCATCTCTTCTCCTACATATCACTTACCCAGGACGTTACCTGTCTGCAAACACCTGAGTACTCACATTTTCTCCCAGACATCATCTAATCAGGACCTCACCCTTCTGCAAACACCTGAGTACTCACCACTTCTCCCACACATTACCTAGCGAGGACCTCACCTGTTTGCAAGCACCTGATTACTCACCCCTTTTTTCGCACATTACCTAGCCAGGACCTCACCCTTCTGAGCTCTAGAGTACAGGATGTGACTGGGGTGCTCACATCCTTACCAGGACAATACCTGTCTGTAAACACCTGAGTACTCACCACTATCATTTAGCCAGGATCTCATCCATCTGCAAACACCTGAGTGCTCACCACTCCTCTCACACATCTCCTAGCCAAGACCTCACCTGTCTGTAAACACCTAAGTCCTCACCACTTCTCCCACACAACATCTAGCCAGGACAATGATGCATCCCCAAATACCTGAGTACTCACCACTTCTCCCACACATCACCTAGCCAGGACCTCACCTGTCTTCACACACCTCAGTACTCACCACTTCTCCCACACATCACATATCCAGGATCTCACTCACCCTTCTGCAAACACTTGAGTACTCGCCTCTTCTCCCACATATCACTTACCCAGGACCTTACCTGTCTGCAAACACCTGAGTACTCACCTTTCCCATAAATCACCTAGCCAAGGCCTCACCTGTATATGAAAACCTGAGTACTCACATCCTCTCCCACACATCATCTAATCAGGACCTTACCCTTCTGCAAACACCTGAGTACTCATCACTTCTCCCACACATCACCTAGCGAGGACCTCACCTGTCTGCAAGCAGCTGATTACTCACCCCTTCTTTTGCACATCACCTAGCCAGGACATCACCCATCTGAGCTCTAGAGTACAGGATGTGACTGGGGTGCTCACATCCTTACCAGGACAATACCTGTCTGTAAACACCTGAATACTCACCACTATCATCTAGCCAGGATCTCATCCATCTGCAAACACCTGAGTACTCATCACTTCTCCCACACATCATCTGTCTGCAAACACCTGAGTACTCACCTCTTCTCCCACATATCACCTAGCCAGAACCTCACCTGTCTGCAAGCACCTGAATACTCACCATCTCTCCCACACTTCACCTATCCAGGACCTCGCCTGTCTGCAAACACCTGTGTACTCACCTCTTCTCACGCACATCATCTAACCAGGACCTCGCCCTTCTGCAAACACATGAGTACTCACCACTTCTCCCACACATCATCTCTCCCCCCTGGGCTGCCTCTGTTACAACATCGAGACCCTCCTCCGCCTCAATACCGGCCGTCTCAGCAACTGCTGCACCATCTCCCCCTAGGACACCCACGGACCTTTCACCTGCAGGAACTGCAACTTGAGCTCCAGACTCAACAAGCCGAAGGTACTCTCCGCACACAAAGATACCAACAACCTACACAACCCTATCAACTGCCTGCTCCTGAACATCCACTCCCTCCACAAACACGGCACCGAACTCTGGGACTTGATCAACACTGCCCGACACATCGCCTTCCTTACCAAGACCTGGACCAACCCCACCTCGAGACCAGACATCACCATCACCATTCCCGATGGTTACAGCATCCTAAGGAGTGACGGGCCCTCCAGCCCGTCCGGAGGACTCATCATTGTACACAAGTCCTCACTACGTGGCAAGGCCCCCCCAGAAGAACACTGCACCACCATAGAGAACCTTCACTTCCTGGTCCACTCCAACCACAACTCCTCCATCCGTGGCACCCTGGTGTAAAGGCCACCCAGCCCGCTCAGCTTTTATAGACAACATCATAGACATTGCTACCCCCAGGCCCTGGCATCAGTCAATTACCTCCTCCTCGGTGACTTGAATTTCCACTTCGACCACACCGACCCAAACACCACCGCTCTACTCGACAGTCTTGCCACCCTCAGCCTCAGACAGCTGGTCTCTGCACCCATACACATCGCAGAACACACACTGAACCCCATCGTAACCTCAAGCAACCGGATCACCATCTAGACCATTTTCACCCCTCACTGGATCAACCACCACTGCATACACTTCACAATCACCGCCTCCAGCAGCCGCACCCGCACCTCCAGGACCCCCACAGGAAATGGAACAAAATCACCAACAAGCAACTCACCTCATCGCTCGCCAAATCCCTCCCTCCGACGACACCAACACAGCAGCGCGCAATCTCAATGCATTGATCACTGAATGCGCTGACACTCTAGCCCCTCTCTGGCTGACATCAGCCAAACGCGTACCTAAGAAAGCCAGCTGGTTCACGACTGAACTCCAAGAATCAAAACGTACCCACAGACTTTAGAGAAAAAATGGAGGAAGAGCCAAACCAGCGAAGGCTTCGCCTCATTCAGAGCCGCAACAGCTGCCCACTGCTGAAAAATCAAGAACGCAAGGAAGGAAGCACTCCGGGAGAACATTAACTCCTCCACACACAACTCTAAGGAACTCTTCTCAGTCATCAACAAGTTCACAGATCCCCCTCCGAAGCCACCAGCACCCCCCCGTCACAGGACCTCTGCAACAAACTTGCCTCCTTTTTCCAGCACAAGATCCCGGACATCTACGACAGCTTCCTCCCGGAAAATCCTGGCACCGGAACCTGTTACCGACCCAATCCCCTAGAACCCACCCAGACTATCCACTGCTGGTCCACGCTCACCACAGAGGAAACAGTCAGCATCATGAACAGCACCCACTCCGGAGCCCCCTCGGACCGTAGCCCGCACCAAGTATACATCAGATCCCCCGAGCTCCGGAACACAATCAACTGCTCCATCAACATGGGCACCTTCCCCCAGGACTGGAAACACACCGAAATACGCCCTCTCCTGAAGAAACCTTTGGTCGACTGTAGGAAAGTACCATCTTCCTTGGCATGTTACCCCAATTTTTCACATGTTTTACTGGGATCCTGCTGGTCGGGACCCCAGTTCTCATAATGTATGGCCTAATGTGTATGCCTCTGTAGTGCCTAACTGTTTCACCGAGGCTCTGCTGACCAGAACCTCAGTGCTTATGCTCTCTCTGTCTTTAAATTTGTCATTGTAGGCCAGTGACTTCAATTACCAATTTCAATTGACACACTGGACCCCCCTTATAAGTCCCTAGTATATGGTACCTAGGTACCCAGGGCATTGGGGTTCAAGGAGATCTATATGGGATGCAGCATTTCTTTTGCCACACATAGGGAGCTCAGACAAACCCTCACACAGGACTGCCATTGCAGCCTGCGTGAAATAACGCACATGTTATTTCACAGCCATTTTCACTGCACTTAAGTAACTTATAAGTCACCTATATGTCTAACCCTCACTTGGTGAAGGTTAGGTGGAAAGTTACTTAGTGTGTGGGCACCCTTGCACTAGCCAAGGTGCCCCCACATAGTTCAGGTCCATTTCCCCACACTTTGTGAGTGCGGGGACGCCATTACACGTGTGCACTACATATAGGTCAATACCTATATGTAGCTTCACAATGGTAACTCCGAACATGGCCATGTAACATGTCTAAGATCATGGATTTGTCCCCCAATTCCAAATCTGGTATTGGGGAGCCAATTCCATGCATCCTGGGGGCTCCACCATGGAACCCCAGTACTGCCAAACCAGCATTCTGAGGCTTGCACTGCAGCTACATCTGCTGCCATCTCACAGACAGGGTTCTGCCCTCGTGGGGTCTGGGCAGCCCACTCCCAGGAAGGCAGAAAAAAGCATTTCCTCTGAGAGCAGGGTGTTACACCCTCTCCCTTTGGAAATAGGTGTGAAGGGCTGGGGAGGAGTAGCCTCCCCCAGCCTCTGCAAATGCTTTGAAGGGCACAGATGGTGCCCATCTCTGCATAAGCCAGTCTACACCGGTTCAGGGATCCCCCAGCCCTGCACTGGTGTGAAACTGGACAAAGAAAAGGGGAGTGACCACTCCCCTGTCCATCACCACCCCAGGGGTGGTGCCCAGAGCTCCTCCATTGTGTCTCAGACTCCAGCCATCTTGCTTTGCAAGGTGTGGGGGCACTCTGGAGGGCTCTGAATGGCCAGTGCCAGCAGGTGACGTCAGAGACACCTCCTGATAGGTCTATACCTGATAAGGTAGCCAATCCCCCTCTCAGGGCTATTTAGGGTCTCTCCTGTCGGCTCTCTTCAGATTCTGCGTGCAAGTTCCCTTCAGGAATCCTCTGCAACAACTTCAGACTCTTCTGACCTCGGATCAACCGCAGCTTGCTCCAAGAAACGCTGTAACTGCAACAAGGTGTCTACAAGAGACAGTTTTCTTCAGCAACCTCAGCTCCAAGTCAGCAACTGCAACAGTTTCCACAGTGTGCACGCTCTGGGGACTCCCTGTCTTCATCCTGCACCAGAAGGACCGAAGGAATCTCCTGTGGAGTGAAGGAGTCACTCCCCTGCTCCAAGCAGGCACCCTTCCAAGATGACGACCGGTACCCTGGGACTCCTCTCACAATGACGAGCGTGCTCCTAAGGACACAAAGAATGGACATCATCGACATAGACTGTCCTGAGTTCCTGCTGACGCAATTTGGAGGAGGTAAGACCTTGCCTTCCCCGAGAGCGACAGTACCCCTGTGTACTGCGTCTTCTTCTCCTCCTGAGGCCTCTGTGCACTCTTTGCAAAATTCCTTTGTGCACAGCCTGGCACAGGTCCCCAGCACTCCATTCTGCAATGCTCAACTCGCTGAGTTGCTCTCCAGCGGCGTGGGACCTTCTTTTGTTGTCCTGCATCAACTGTGTTTTGCACCTCCTTTAAACCCAGATCATGCGGCTTCTGGGGGTGCTGACTGGCATCCTGAGGGTTCTCTAAAGTGGTGAGAGGCCCCTCTTCCACCTCACACAGAGTTGAGGCCACCAGGTCCCTCCTGGGTCCATCCAGTGCCATTTTCAAGCCAAATGCACTTTTGTCATGGCCAAGGCTTGTTGGCGACTTCCAACACAAAATCTCATCTGCAACGATCTTCACGCCGTGGGACATCTTTTGCATCATACAGGAACCCTCTGGCATCTTCCTAGGTTGTATTTCTGCAGTCTTCGACTAACCAGGGACTCTTCTTTTGCACCCTTTTCTGGGTTGGCAGGGGCTCCTGTCCTTCCTGGAACTTCTTTCGACTTCTGGACTTGGTCCCTTTTCTTTGCAGGTCTTCAGGTCCAATAATCCAGCAGTTGTTGTTTGAACACTTGGTTGGCTGCTGCAAAATCCCAAAAACGAAGTGTAGTGTGTCCAAATGAAACTTGTAATACTCTACTCCTGCTTTTCTGGGCTCTGGGGTGGGGTAATTTACTTACCTTTACTGTATTCTTACTCTCCAAGTAATTCTGAACATACTACGCTTGTCTAGGGGGGAATTTGTGATTCACATTCCACTTTCTTAGTATATGGTTTCTGTTGCCGCTAGACCTATTTTCTCCCATTGTATTCTATAGGATTTACTACTGTTTGCATTGTTCTATGACTATTTACTTGTCTAATTTTGGTGTCTAGTGTATATATTGTGTATAATAATTACCTCCAGAAGGAGTATTGTCCCTAATATATTTTTGGTACTGTGTCACCCAAATAAATACCTTTATTTTTGGTAACACTGAGTATTGTCTTTACTTGTGTAAAAGTACTGTGTCACTATAAGTGGTATTGCATGAGCTTTGCATGTGTCCTAGTTCAGCCTAAGCTGCTCTGCTATAGCTACCTCTATCAGCCTAAGCTGCTAGAACACTACTAATCTACTAATAAGGGATAACTGGACCTGGTATAAGGTGTAAGTACCCAAGGTACCCACTACAAACCCGGCCAGCCTCCTACACCGACCCATCAGAACTAAAGAATTTCTGGCCCATCTTGCAGCTACCCTTCCCCGCCAAAGTACTGGAGAAAGCAATCAGCACACAACTACAGAATTTCATTTAAGCCAACAACTCCCTGGACAGCTCCCAGTCTGGCTTATGCAGCAACCACAGCACGGAGACAGCCCTCCTGGCAGCCACCAACGACATCCGAATACTCCTAGACTGTGGCCACACCGCAGGACTCATACTGCTCGCCCTCTCAGCAGCATTCGACATGCCACAGCACTCTGCGCACCAGACTCCACGACATAGGAATCCGCAGAAGAGCCCTGGAATGGACCCACTCCTTCCTCTCCGGGAGGATGCAGAGGGTCAGACTCCCGCCCTACACCTTCAGACCCACAGGAGTCAACTGCATAGTCCCCAAAGATCCTCACTGAGTCCACACTGTTCAACGTATACATGGCCCCTCTTGCTGCCATCATCAGAAGCCACGAAATGAACATCGTGTCATATGCCGATGACACACAACTCATCATTTCCCTCACCGAAGACCCGTACACGGCCAAAAGGAACTTCCACTCAGGAATGGAAGCCGTTGCCACCTGGATGAAAGAAAGGTGCTTCAAGCTCAACTCCGACAAGACTGAGCTCATCATCTTTGGAAATGCCACCTCAGCTTGGGACGACTCCTGGCCCTCAGCGCCCCCCCCTGCACTGACTGAGCACGCCCGCAACTTATGAATCAACCTCAACTCCTCCCTATCCATGACCCGCCAGGTAAACTCTGTCGCTGCCACCTGCTGGTGCACACTCCGCAAACTTTTAAAGATCTTCAGATGGATCCCAGCAGACTGTCACAGGACAGTCACCCACGCCCTAGAGTCAGACGTTGGCTCTGCATATACTATTTCAAAGTAAGAAATATTGCGCACAGAGTCCAAGGGTTCCCCTTAGAGGTAAGATAGTGGCAAAAAGAGATAATTCTAATGCTGTATTTTGTGGTAGTGTGGTCGAGCAGTAGGCTTATCAGAGGGTAGTGTTAAGCATTTGTTGTACACACACAGGCAATAAATGAGGAACACACACTCAAAGACAATTCCAGGCCAATAGGTTTTTTTATATAGAAAAATATCTTTTCTTAGTTTATTTTGAGAACCGCAGGTTCAAGATTTACAAGTAATCCTTCAAATGAAAGGTATTTCACTCAGGTATTCTAGGAACTTTGAATAATCACAATAGCATGTACAGTTGTGACAAAAATGGCAATAAGCTATTTTAAAAGTGGACACTGCAAAAATCAACAGTTCCTGGGGGAGGTAAGTAAATGGTAAGTTCACAGGTAAGTAAAACACTTACAGGGTTCAAAGTTGGGTCCAAGGTAGTCCACCGTGGGGGGTTCAAGGCAAACCAAAGTTACCACACCAGCAGCTCAGGGCCGGTCAGGTGCAGAGGTCAAAGTGGTGCCCAAAACACATAGGCTTCAATGGAAATAGGGGTGCCCCGGTTCCAGTCTGCCAGCAGGTAAGTACCCGCGTCCTCGGAGGGCAGACCAGGGGGGTTTTGTAGGACACCGGGGGGGACACAAGCAGGCACAGAAAGTACACCCTCAGAGACAGAAGGGCAGCCGGGTGCAGAGTGCAAACAGGCGTCGGGTTTGCAATAGTGTTCAATGGGAGACCCAGGGGTCTCTTCAATGATGCAGGCAGGCACAGGGGGGGCTCCTCGGGGTAGCCACCACATGGGCTAGTCAGAGGGTCGCCTGGGGGTCGCTCCTGCACTGGAGTTCGGTTCCTTCAGGTCCTGGGGGCTGCGAGTGCAGTGCTGATTCCAGGCGTCGGGTTCCTTGTTACAGGCAGTCGCTGTCAGGGGGAGCCTCTGGATTTCCTCTGCAGGTGCAGCAGTGCGAGCTCAGGGGGGTCAACTCTGGCTACTCACGGGCTCGCAGTCGCCGGGGAGTCCTCCCTGTAGTGTTAGTTTTCTGCAGGTCGAGCCGGGGGTGTCGGGCGCAGAGTGGAAAGTCTCACGCTTCCGGCGGGAAACATGTGGTCTTTAAAAGTTGCTTCTTTGTTGCAGAAAGTTGCAGTTTGTTGAACAGGGCCGCTGTTCTCGGGAGTTTCTTGGTCCTTTGGATGCAGGGTACTCCTCTGAGGCTTCAGAGGTCGCTGGACCCTGTTGGATGCATCGCTGTTGCAGTTTTCTTCGAAGTAGGGAGACAGGCCGATGGGGCTGGGGCCAAAGCAGTTGTCGTCTCCGTCTTCACTGCAGGGCTTCAGGTTGCAGTCCTTCTTCTTCTTTAGGTTGCAGGAATCTATCTTCCTCGGTTCTGGGAGCCCCTAAATACTCAATTTAGGGGGTGTTTAGGTCTGGGAGGGCAGTAGCCAATGGCTACTAGCCCTAAGGGTGGCTACACCCTCTTTGTTCCTCCTCCCTGTGGGGAGGGGGGCACATCCCTAATCCTATTGGGGGAATCCTCCTTCTACAAGATGGAGGATTTCTGAAAGTAAGGGTCACCTCAGCTCAGGACCCCTTAGGGGCTGTCCTGACTGGTGGGTGGCTCCTCCTTGTTTTTCTCATTATCTCCTCCGACCTTGCTGCCAAAAGTAGGGGCAGTGGCCGGAGGGGCGGGAATCTCCACTAGCTGGGATGCCCTGTGGCGCTGTAACAAAGTGGGTGAGCCTTTGAGGCTCACCGCCAGGTGTTACAGTTCCTGCAGGGGGAGGTGAGAAGCACCTCCACCCAGTACAGGCTTTGTTACTAGCCACAGAGTGACAAAGGCACTCTCTCCATGTGGCCAGCAACATGTCTGGTGTGTGGCAGGCTGGCAGAAACTAGTCAGCCCACACTGGAAGTCGGGTATGTTTTCAGGGGGCATCTCTAAGATGCCCTCTGGGTGTATTTTACAATAAAGTGCACACTGGCATCAGTGTGCATTTATTGTGCTGAGAAGTTTGATACCAAACTTCCCAGTTTTCAGTGTAGCCATTATGGTGCTGTGGAGTTCGTTTTTGACAGACTCCCAGACCATATACTCTTATGGTTACCCTGCACTTACAATGTCTAAGGTTTTGCTTAGACACTGTAGGGGCATAGTGCTCATTCACCTATGCCCTCACCTGTGGTATAGTGCACCCTGCCTTAGGGCTGTAAGGCCTGCTAGAGGGGTGACTTTTCTATGCCATAGGCAGTGTGAGGTTGGCATGGCACTCTGAGGGGAGTGCCATGTCGACTTAGTCATTTTCTCCCCACCAGCACATACAAGCTGTGAGGCAGTGTGCATGTGCTGAGTGAGGGGTCCCTAGGGTGGCATAAGACATGCTGCAGCCCATAGAGACCTTCCCTGGCATCAGGTCCTTTGGTACCAGGGGTACCAGTTACAAGGGACTTACCTGAGTGCCAGGGTTGTGCCAATTGTGGAGACAAAGGTACAGTAGAGGGAAAGAACACTGGTGCTGGGGCCTGGTTAGCAGGTGTAGGAGGCTGGACTGGCTTGTAGTGAGTACCAAGGGGTACTTGCACCTTGCACCAGGCCCAGTTATCCCTTATTAGTGTATAGGGTGTCTAGCAGCTTAGGCTGATAGATAATGGTAGCTTAGCAGAGCAGCTTAGGCTGAACTAGGAGACGAGTGAAGCTCCTACAGTACCACCTAGTGTCATATGCACAATATCATAAGAAAACACAATACACAGTTATACTAAAAATAAAGGTACTTTATTTTTATGACAATATGCCAAAGTATCTTAGAGTGTACCCTCAGTGAGAGGATAGGAAATATACACAAGATATATATACACAATAGCAAAAATATGCAGTATAGTCTTAGAAAACAGTGCAAACAATGTATAGTTACAATAGGATGCAATGGGGAAACATAGGGATAGGGGCAACACCAACCATATACTCCAAAAGTGGAATGCGAACCACAAATGGACCCCAAACCTATGTGACCTTGTAGAGGGTCGCTGGGACTATTAGAAAATAGTGAGAGTTAGAAAAATAACCCTCCCCAAGACCCTGAAAAGTGAGTGCAAAGTGCACTAAATTTCCCTTAAGGACAAAGAAGTCGTGTTAGAGGAATAATGCAGGAAAGACACAAACCAACAATGCAACAGCGCAACAACGCTGGATTTCCAATCTGGGGTACCTGTGGAACAAGGGGACCAAGTCCAAAAGTCACAAGCAAGTCGGAGATGGGCAGATGCCCAGGAAATGCCAGCTGCGGGTGCAAAGAAGCTTCTACTGGACAGAAGAAGCTGCGGTTTGTGCAGGAACGCAAAGGTCTAGAGACTTCCCCTTTGGAGGATGGATCCCTATCGCCTTGTAGAGTTGTGCAGAAGTGTTTTCCCGCCGAAAGAACGCAACAAGCCTTGCTAGCTGCAAATTGTGCGGTTAGCGTTTTTGGATGCTGCTGTGGCCCAAGAGGGACCAGGAGGTCGCAAATTAGACCAGGAGGTAGAGGGGACGTCGAGCAAGACAAGGAGCCCTCTTAGCAGCAGGTAGCACCCGGGGAAGTGCCAGAAACAGGCACTACGAGGATGCGTGAAACGGTGCTCACCCGAAGTTGCACAAAGAAGTCCCACGTCGCCGGAGAACAACTTAGGAGGTCGTGCAATGCAGGTTAGTGTGCCGTGGACCCAGGCTGGACTGTGCACAAAGGATTTCCGCCGGAAGTGCACGGAGGCCGGAGTAGCTGCAAAAGTCGCGGTTCCCAGCAGTGCAGTCTAGCGAGGTGAGGCAAGGACTTACCTCCACCAAACTTGGACTGAAGAGTCACTGGACTGTGGGGGCCACTTGGACAGAGTTGCTGGATTCGAGGGACCTCGCTCGTCGTGCTGAGAGGAGACCCAAGGGACCGGTAATGCAGCTTTTTGGTGCCTGCGGTTGCAGGGGGAAGATTCCGTCGACCCACGGGAGATTTCTTCGGAGCTTCTAGTGCAGAGAGGAGGCAGACTACCCCCACAGCATGCACCACCAGGAAAACAGTCGAGAAGGCGGCAGGATCAGCGTTACAGAGTTGCAGTAGTCGTCTTTGCTACTATGTTGCAGGTTTGCAGGCTTCCAGCGCGGTCAGCAGTCGATTCCTTGGCAGAAGGTGAAGAGAGAGATGCAGAGGAACTCGGATGAGCTCTTGCATTCGTTATCTAAAGTTTCCCCAGAGACAGAGACCCTAAATAGCCAGAAAAGAGGGTTTGGCTACTTAGGAGAGAGGATAGGCTAGCAACACCTGAAGGAGCCTATCACAAGGAGTCTCTGACGTCACCTGGTGGCACTGGCCACTCAGAGCAGTCCAGTGTGCCAGCAGCACCTCTGTTTCCAAGATGGCAGAGGTCTGGAGCACACTGGAGGAGCTCTGGACACCTCCCAGGGGAGGTGCAGGTCAGGGGAGTGGTCACTCCCCTTTCCTTTGTCCAGTTTCGCGCCAGAGCAGGGCTAAGGGGTCCCCTGAACCGGTGTAGACTGGCTTATGCAGAATTGGGCACATCTGTGCCCAACAAAGCATTTCCAGAGGCTGGGGGAGGCTACTCCTCCCCTGCCTTCACACCATTTTCCAAAGGGAGAGGGTGTCACACCCTCTCTCAGAGGAAGTTCTTTGTTCTGCCATCCTGGGCCAGGCCTGGCTGGACCCCAGGAGGGCAGATGCCTGTCTGAGGGGTTGGCAGCAGCAGCAGCTGCAGTGAAACCCCAGGAAGGGCAGTTTGGCAGTACCAGGGTCTGTGCTACAGACCACTGGGATCATGGGATTGTGCCAACTATGCCAGGATGGCATAGAGGGGGCAATTCCATGATCATAGACATGTTACATGGCCATATTCGGAGTTACCATTGTGAAGCTACATATAGGTAGTGACCTATATGTAGTGCACGCGTGTAATGGTGTCCCCGCACTCACAAAGTCCGGGGAATTGGCCCCGAACAATGTGGGGGCACCTTGGCTAGTGCCAGGGTGCCCTCACACTAAGTAACTTTGCACCTAACCTTTACCAGGTAAAGGTTAGACATATAGGTGACTTATAAGTTACTTAAGTGCAGTGTAAAATGGCTGTGAAATAACGTGGACGTTATTTCACTCAGGCTGCAGTGGCAGGCCTGTGTAAGAATTGTCAGAGCTCCCTATGGGTGGCAAAAGAAATGCTGCAGTCCATAGGGATCTCCTGGAACCCCAATACCCTGGGTACCTCAGTACCATATACTAGGGAATTATAAGGGTGTTCCAGTAAGCCAATGTAAATTGGTAAAATTGGTCACTAGCCTGTCAGTGACAATTTGAAATAAATGAGAGAGCATAACCACTGAGGTTCTGGTTAGCAGAGCCTCAGTGAGACAGTTAGGCACCACACAGGGAACACATACATATAGGCCACAAACTTATGAGCACTAGGGTCCTGACTAGCAGGGTCCCAGTGACACATAACAAACATACTGAAAACATGGGGTTTTCACTATGAGCACTGGGCCCTGGCTAGCAGGATCCCAGTGAGACAGTGAAAATACCCTGACATACACTCACAAACAGGCCAAAAGTGGGGGTAACAAGGCTAGAAAGAGGCTACTTTCTCACACAACCCCCCCCCCCCAAACGAAGGACAATAAGGCTAACCTTGGCCAGTTGAGACTTTATTGTCTAAGTGGTGATAAGTAGAGAGTAGCTCTGCAATAGCCACTATATGGTTACTTCCCTGTGGGGATGTAAACCACCCTGTTTGAAGTTTTTTAGCTAAGCAACAATGTGAAGATGTATTTTCAGAGTTTCTATCAGTAAGTTTTAGTTTAGAGCAGTGGGAATTGTCCACTGAACCTATTTGTAGTGATGGAAATGCCAGACAGGGATGCTGTCTCAGAAAAGCCATAGCTGGGCAAAAACTTTGTCCATATGGCTGGAAGAGAGAACAGGGATGCTGTTTCTCTTGAGTTGGAGCAGGGCAGGGATGCTGTCCTATGAGCTCCACACTAGGGCAGGGATGCTGTCCTAAGTGTTGTGAGGCAGTGCAGGGTTTCTGCACTAAAGTTTCTCTGGGAGGGTTGGAGGGATGCTCCATGTTAACTAAAATGGTGCTCTTTTTCTCACCAATGTTAGTTATCCCACAGAGAGGTACTTCTACGTCAGGAAGTACAGTTTTGCCAACTGATGATTCCCTTGGAACAGGTGCCACCCCAGGAGAGGTTTCTCCCACCACAGGAATGGTATCCTGAATGGTAGGGTGGTTAGGGGATACTGTGATACCCTTTTTACCTGTTGATGGAGAGGGATCCTGATTTTCAGGCCTTCTCTCCTTTGCTTTTTCATTTCAGTAGAAATGAGAGGGAACAATTCCTCAGGGATGCCCAGCATGGCTGCATGGGCATAAAACTCTACATCAGCCCAACCTGAGGCCTCTAGGTCATTACCTAAGAGACAGTCTACAGGTAAGCTAGGTGATACCACCACCTGCTTAGGGCCAGTAACTCCACCCCAACTAAACTGAATTATAGCTAAGGGAAGAAACTTAGTGGAGTTATGGACATCAATAATCTTATACTGTTGTCCAATTATGTGTTGATCAGGGTGCACTAGGTTTTCAGTCACCAAAGTGATACTGGCACCTGTGTCCCTGTAGGCCAAGGCCTCAACACCATTTATTGAAACTGTCTGCCTGTACTTATCCATTGTAAGGGGACAAGCAGCCAGTGTGGCAAGGCCAATGCCACTGGGTGTGACAGAAACTGTCTTGGGACTGACTACCCCAGTTTCTATGATGGACCCATAAGTGAACCCAACTACACCCTTTGCTTGACTGTTGCCAGCAGTCCCACCACTAGTACCACTACTGCTCGGGGCACTAGAGCTTGATGTATTAGTGGTGGTAGGCTCAGGGGGTTTACCTGGACAGGACTTATCCCCTGGCCTATGGCCTCTGTTTTTACACACAAAGCACCAAGGCTTTTTAAATTGTGTAGGTTGAGAAGAAGAGGAAGAATTTGTTTTATCCCCACCCCCTGAAGAGTGTTTAAGATTTGAAGTGGGATCTTTGGTTTTACCCTTATCCCCATGCTTATCTTGAGATTTTTCACCTTCTTTCTTCTTATTGTTCTCTTTGTCACCACCTGTATGAACTTTTCTGTTCACCCTTGTTCTGACCCATTTGTCTGCCTTCTTTCCCACTTCTTGGGGAGAGGTCAGATCAGAGTCCACCAAGTACTGGTGCAACAAATCAGACACACAATTATTAAGAATATGCTCTCTCAGGATCAAGTTATACAGGCTGTCATAATCAGTAACTTTACTGCCATGTAACCACCCCTCCAAGGCCTTCACTGAATGGTCAATGAAATCAACCCAGTCTTGTGAAGACTCCTTTTTGGTTTCTCTGAACTTTATCCTGTACTGTTCAGTGGTTAAGCCATAACCATCCAGGAGTGCATTCTTAAGAACTTTGTAATCATTAGCTTCATTTTCTTTCACAGTAAGGAGCCTATCCCTACCTTTTCCACTAAATGATAGCCATAGGATAGCAGCCCACTGCCTTTGAGGGACATCCTGTACAGCACAGGCCCTCTCAAGTGCAGCAAACCACTTGTTAATGTCATCCCTCTCCTTATAAGGGGGAACTATCTTGTGCAGATTCCTGGAATCATGCTCTTTTGCAGGATGACTATGGGGAATACTGCTGCTGCCACCATGGGTTTCTAAACCCAACTTCTGTCTTTCCTTCTCTAATTCTAATGACTGTCTATCCAAATCCAGCTGTTGCTTTTTAAGCTTCAGTCTGGTTTGTTCCACCCTCAACTTATTGAGTTCCCTCTCTAACAATCTGTCATCAGGGTTGGTGGGGGGGACATTCCTAGATACAGAGGTGTGATGGGAATGAACAGAAGGAGACCTGTCCCTTACAGAGGGCACCCTAACAGCTTGGCTAACAGAAACATCAGTACCACTGTGGTGTGAATAAATGCTTTTGCTATGATGTGAGACAACACTATTTGTATGGTGTGGCTCTTCATCATTACCAACTATGCTAGACTGTCTTGTAATGGGAAGGCTAAGAAGTTTCTTTCCTGAACCTTTACCTGGGGGAGTCCCTAGATCAGATTGAGGACCATTAGCTACTTTTTCAACAGATGGGGCTCTTTTAGCCTTATCTTGTTCTCTAAGCATGTTAAGTAACAGTTCTAAGGAAGGATTCTTCCCTACACTCAAACCTCTCTCTATGCAGAGACTCCTTGCTCCTTTCCAGCTAAAGTGATCATATGCAAGTTTGGACAGATCAACATTTTGGCCTGTGCCAGACATTTTTAGAGAGAGTTAAAGTGATAGAAAAGGAGAAAAAGTTTGTCAGAGCTTTTAGAAAGACAGAGAAAAAACTTTAAAAACTTTTTAGAACTTTTTAGAAAGTTTAGAAGTACTTTTCAGCACTTAGAAAAGAGTAAAAAGAGGAAATGCAAAACTTTTTGGCTATGTGTATATACACTGACCTTGTTTTGTATATTTTTCTCTTATGAAAAGTACAATAACAAGAGTGGTAAGTAGTCTCAAAGCACTTATCCCACCACTGCACAACCAATGTAGGAGGCTGGACTGGCTTGTAGTGAGTACCAAGGGGTACTTGCACCTTGCACCAGGCCCAGTTATCCCTTATTAGTGTATAGGGTGTCTAGCAGCTTAGGCTGATAGATAATGGTAGCTTAGCAGAGCAGCTTAGGCTGAACTAGGAGACGTGTGAAGCTACTACAGTACCACCTAGTGTCATATGCACAATATCATAAGAAAACACAATACACACTTATACTAAAAATAAAGGTACTTTATTTTTATGACAATATGCCAAAGTATCTTAGAGTGTACCCTCAGTGAGAGGATAGGAAATATACACAAGATATATATACACAATAGCAAAAATATGCAGTATAGACTTAGAAAACAGTGCAAACAATGTATAGTTACAATAGGATGCAATGGGGAAACATAGGGATAGGGGCAACACCAACCATATACTCCAAAAGTGGAATGCGAACCACGAATGGACCCCAAACCTATGTGACCTTGTAGAGGGTCGCTGGGACTATAAGAAAATAGTGAGAGTTAGAAAAATAACCCTCCCCAAGACCCTGAAAAGTGAGTGCAAAGTGCACTAAAGTTCCCCTAAGGACAAAGAAGTCGTGTTAGAGGAATAATGCAGGAAAGACACAAACCAACAATGCAACAACGCTGGATTTGCAATCTGGGGTACCTGTGGAACAAGGGGACCAAGTCCAAAAGTCACAAGCAAGTCGGAGATGGGCAGATGCCCAGGAAATGCCAGCTGCAGGTGCAAAGAAGCTTCTACTGGACAGAAGAAGCTGCGGTTTCTATAGGAACGCAAAGGGCTAGAGACTTCCTCTTTAGAGGATGGATCCCTCTCGCCTTGTAGAGTCGTGCAGAAGTATTTTCCCGCCGAAAGAACGCCAACAAGCCTTGCTAGCTGCAAATCGTGCGGTTAGCGTTTTTGGATGCTGCTGTGGCCCAGGAGAGACCAGGAAGTCGCAAATTGGACCAGGAGGTAGAGGGGACGTCGAGCAAGACAAGGAGCCCTCTTAGCAGCAGGTAGCACCTGGAGAAATGCCAGAAACAGGCACTACGAGGATGCGTGAAACGGTGCTCACCCGAAGTCACACAAAGAAGTCCCACGTCGCCGGAGAACAACTTAGGAGGTCGTGCAATGCAGGTTAGAGTGCCGTGGACCCAGGCTGGACTGTGCACAAAGGATTTCCGCCGGAAGTGCACGGAGGCCGGAGTAGCTGCAAAAGTCGCGGTTCCCAGCAGTGCAGTCTAGCGAGGTGAGGCAAGGACTTACCTCCACCAAACTTGGACTGAAGAGTCACTGGACTGTGGGGGCCACTTGGACAGAGTTGCTGGATTCGAGGGACCTCGCTCGTCGTGCTGAGAGGAGACCCAAGGGACTGGTAATGCAGCTTTTTGGTGCCTGCGGTTGCAGGGGGAAGATTCCGTCGACCCACGGGAGATTTCTTCGGAGCTTCTAGTGCAGAGAGGAGGCAGACTACCCCCACAGCATGCACCACCAGGAAAACAGTCGAGAAGGCGGCAGGATCAGCGTTACAGAGTTGCAGTAGTCGTCTTTGCTACTATGTTGCAGGTTTGCAGGCTTCCAGCGCGGTCAGCAGTCGATTCCTTGGCAGAAGGTGAAGAGAGAGATGCAGAGGAACTCGGATGAGCTCTTGCATTCGTTATCTAAAGTTTCCCCAGAGACAGAGACCCTAAATAGCCAGAAAAGAGGGTTTGGCTACTTAGGAGAGAGGATAGGCTAGCACCACCTGAAGGAGCCTATCACAAGGAGTCTCTGACGTCACCTGGTGGCACTGGCCACTCAGAGCAGTCCAGTGTGCCAGCAGCACCTCTGTTTCCAAGATGGCAGAGGTCTGGAGCACACTGGAGGAGCTCTGGACACCTCCCAGGGGAGGTGCAGGTCAGGGGAGTGGTCACTCCCCTTTCCTTTGTCCAGTTTCGCGCCAGAGCAGGACTAAGGGGTCCCCTGAACCGGTGTAGACTGGCTTATGCAGAATTGGGCACATCTGTGCCCAACAAAGCATTTCCAGAGGCTGGGGGAGGCTACTCCTCCCCTGCCTTCACCCCATTTTCCAAAGGGAGAGGGTGTCACACCCTCTCTCAGAGGAAGTTCTTTGTTCTGCCATCCTGGGCCAGGCCTGGCTGGACCCCAGGAGGGCAGATGCCTGTCTGAGGGGTTGGCAGCAGCAGCAGCTGCAGTGAAACCCCAGGAAGGGCAGTTTGGCAGTACCAGGGTCTGTGCTACAGACCACTGGGATCATGGGATTGTGCCAACTATGCCAGGATGGCATAGAGGGGGCAATTCCATGATCATAGACATGTTACATGGCCATATTCGGAGTTACCATTGTGAAGCTACATATAGGTAGTGACCTATATGTAGTGCACGCGTGTAATGGTGTCCCCGCACTCACAAAGTCCGGGGAATTGGCCCTGAACAATGTGGGGGCACCTTGGCTAGTGCCAGGGTGCCCTCACACTAAGTAACTTTGCACCTAAACGTTACCAGGTAAAGGTTAGACATATAGGTGACTTATAAGTTACTTAAGTGCAGTGTAAAATGGCTGTGAAATAACGTGGACGTTATTTCACTCAGGCTGCAGTGGCAGGCCTGTGTAAGAATTGTCAGAGCTCCCTATGGGTGGCAAAAGAAATGCTGCAGTCCATAGGGATCTCCTGGAACCCCAATACCCTGGGTACCTCAGTACCATATACTAGGGAATTATAAGGGTGTTCCAGTAAGCCAATGTAAATTGGTGAAATTGGTCACTAGCCTGTCAGTGACAATTTGAAATAAATGAGAGAGCATAACCACTGAGGTTCTGGTTAGCAGAGCCTCAGTGAGACAGTTAGGCACCACACAGGGAACACATACATATAGGCCACAAACTTATGAGCACTGGGGTCCTGACTAGCAGGGTCCCAGTGACACATAACAAACATACTGAAAACATGGGGTTTTCACTATGAGCACTGGGCCCTGGCTAGCAGGATCCCAGTGAGACAGTGAAAATACCCTGACATACACTCACAAACAGGCCAAAAGTGGGGGTAACAAGGCTAGAAAGAGGCTACTTTCTCTCAGCAGGCCTCAGCACACTTTCAAATCATAACTTAGCATCAGCAAAGGCAAAAGGTAAGGGGGTAACCATGCCAAGGATGCATTTCTTACACTTAGTCACTAGCAAGCTCGACTATGCAACGCCCTCTACGCCGGCACCTCAACTAGGAACATCAAAAAACGTAAACTCACCCAGAATGCCGCGGCCAGACTCATTCTGGATCTCCCTCGCCCAGAACACATCGTTCAACACCTGAAGACCCTCCACTGGATACCGGTCGAGAAGCGAATCACTTTCAAGCTTTTCACACAGCGCAGGACCAGCCTACCTGAACCACCGCGTCTCCTTCCACACCCCCGGCTAGATCCCTCCTCTCCACCCATATAGCCCTGGCCACTGTCCCTCACATCAGCAAAACCACAGCTGGTGGATGATCTTTCACCTACACTGCAGCAAAGAGTTGGAACAACCTCTCCCTGCACCTCAGAAAGAGTCTATCGCTCACCATCTTCAGGAAGAACCTCAAGACGTAGCTCTTTGGATGAGGCACCCCCCTCCCCAGTGCCTTGAGACCCTCACGGGTGAGTAGCCGCACATTACAAATACTGATTGATCTAGCTAAGACATCACCTGTCTGCAAACAGCTGAGTACTCACCACCTCCTGTATCCAGAGCTCAGCTGTGTCGTACTGTACCTCACTCCACCCGGTCACCTCCTGTACCTAGAGCTCAGCTGTGTCATACTGTATCTCACTCCACCCCATCACCTACTGTACCGTAGGGCTCAGCTGTATCATATGGTACCTTACTCCACCTCACCATCTCCTGTACCTAGAGCTCAGCTGTGTCATACTGTACCTAACTCTACTTGGTCACCTCCTGTACCTAGAGCTCACCTGTGTCATACGGTACCTCACTCCACCCGGTCAGCTCCTGTACCATAGAGTTCAGCTGTGTCATACGGCACCTCAATCCACACCATCACCTACTGTACCCTATAGCTCAGCTGTGTCATGCGGTGCCTCACTCCTCCCGGTCACCTCCTGTAGCTAGAGCTCAGCTGTGTCATAAGGTACCTCACTCCACCCGGTCACTTCCTGTACCCTAGAGCTCAGGTGTGACACACGGTACCTCACTCCACCCGGTCACCTCCTGTACCCTAGATCTCAGCTGTGTCATACTGTACCTCACTCCACCCTCTCACCTCCTGTACCCTAGAGCTCAGATATGTCATATGGTACGCCACTCCACCCAGTCACCTCCTATACCCTAGAGCTCAGCTGTGTCGTACTGTATCCCACTCCATCCGGTCATGTCCTGTACCTAGAGCTCAGCTGTGTCATATGGTACCTCACTCCACCCAGTCACCTCTTGTACCTAGAGCTCAGCTGTGTCATATTGTACCTCACTCCACCCCTCACCTCCTGTATCTTAGAGCTCAGCTGTGTCATAGGGTACCTCACTCCACCTGGTCACCCCCTGTACCTAGAGCTCAGCTGTGTCATACACTACCTCACTCCACCCGGTCACCTCCTATACCCTAGAGCTCAGCTGTCTCATACTGTACCCCAGTCCACCCGGTCGCCTCCTGTACCCTAGAACTCAGCTGTGTCATAGGGGACCTCACTCCACCCGGTCACCTCCTGTACCATAGAGCTCAGCTGTGTCATAGGGTACCTCACTCCACCCGGTCACCTCCTGTACCTAGAGCTCAGCTGTGTCATGCTGTGATGTACCTCCACTCCAAACCCCATGCTGTGATTTAACCCTCTCACCCCCAGCCGGCAGAGGCCCCCACACTGCAGCTCACCAGGATCCAAGGGTCCCTCCTGGACAGCGCTCTTCCCATTGGCTGCATCTTGGCAACCATCCAAATGAGGCCGCGCTGATCCCTGGGAAGAGAACCCATCCATCACAGGCCTTGCCATGGGCACCCCAAACACAAGCAGCACCCTTTTTATCGTGCCCTTGGAGGGCTTGTGCAGTGAGATGGACGCATGGGTTTAAAGCTTCCTCCTGTCAGGGAGCACACAGACCTACACACTGAGGCACACAGACCTACACACTGAGGCACACAGACCTTCACACTGAGGCACACACTGAGGCACACAGACCTACACACTGAGGCACACAGACCTACAGACTGAGGCGCACACTGAGGCACAGAGACCTACACACATAGGCACACAGACCTACACACTGAGGCACACAGACCTATACACTGAGGCACACACTGAGGCACACAGACCTACACACTGAGGCTGACACACCTACACACAGAGGCACACACCTACTCACGCAGAGGCAAACACACTTACACACAGAGGCACACATCTACACATGCAGAGGCAAACACACACAGGCACACACAACTATACACAGAGACACACACACCTACACACACAGGCACCCACAGAGGCAAACACACCTACACACTGAGGCAGACACACCTACACACTGAGGCACACACACCTACACACTGAGGCACACACACCTACACACTGAGGCACACACACAGGCTTACACACACGCCTGCACACAGAGACTTACACACCTGCACACAGAGGCAAACACACACCTACACACAGGCACACACCTACATGCAGAGGTTTACACACACGTCCACACAGAGGCAAACACACCTACACACAGAGTCAAACACACATACACACACAGGCACACACCTACATACAGAGGTTTACACACCTACACACAGAGGCAAACACACCACACAGAGAGCCCACCTACACATGCAGAAGCAAACACACAGGCACACACACCTATACAAAGAGGCAAACACACCTACACACAGAGGGAAACACACCTACACACAGAGGCACACACAGGCACCCACACCTACACACAGAGGCAAACACACCCACACACAGAGGCACACACCTACACACAGAGTCAAACACCCACACACATAGGCACACACCTACACACAGAGGCACACATACCCACACACATAGGAACACACGCCTACCCACAGAGGCAAACACACCTACACACACAGACACACACACCTACACACACAGGCACCCACAGAGGCGAACACACCTACACACTGAGGCACACACACCTACAAACTGAGGGAGACACACCTACACACTGAGGCAGACACACCTACACACAAAGGCTTATACACACACGCACACACACACACACAAACATGCACACAGAGGCGTACACACCTGCACACAGAGGCAAACACACATACACACACAGGCACACACCTACATGCAGAGGTTTACACACACACCTGCACACAGAGGCAAGCACACACTACACAGAGTCAAACACACCTACACACTGAGGCAAAGACACCTACACACACAGACACACACACCTACACACACAAGCACCCACAGAGGCAAACACGCCTACACACTGAGGCGCACACACCTACACTCTGAGGCAGACAGACCTACACACAAAGGCTTACACACACACACACACACACACACACACATGCACACAGAGGCTTACACACCTGCACACAGAGGCAAACACACATGCACACACAGACACACACCTACATGCAGAGGTTTACACACACCTACACACAGAGGCAAGCACACACTACACACAGAGTCAAACACACCTACACGAAGTGCTCAGGCTGCCAGTCCATGCCTCTGGCGGTGCCTGCGGAGCTGCAGTGCCCGGGGTGCCAGTCCATGCCTACTGAGGTGTCTGCTAAGCTGCAATGCCCAGGGTGCCAGTCCATGCTTCTGGTGGTGCCTGCTGAGCTGCAGTGCCCGGGGTGCCAGTCCATGCCTACTGAGGTGTCTGCTAAGCTGCAGTGCCCAGGGTGCCAGTCCATGCCTCTGGCGGTGCCTGATGAGCTGCAGTGCCTGGGGTGCTAGTCCATGCCTCTGGCGGTGCCTGCTGAGCTGAAGTGCCCGGGGTGCCAGTCCATACCTACTGAGGTGTCTGCTAAGCTGCAGTGCCCAGGGTGCCAGTCGATGCCTCTGGCGGTGCCTGCTGAGCTGCAGTGCCCAGGGTGCCAGTCCATGCCTCTGGCGGTGCCTGCTGAGCTGCAGTGCCCGGGGTGCCAGTCCATGCCTCTGGCGGTGCCTGCTGAGCTGCAGTGCCCGGGGTGCCAGTCTATGCCTCTAGCGGTGCCTGCTGAGCTGCAGTGCCTGGGGTGCCAGTCCATGCCTCTGGCAGTGCCTGCTGAGCTGAAGTGCCCGGGGTGCCAGGCCATGCCTACTGAGGTGTCTGCTAAGCTGCAGTGCCCAGGGTGCCAGTCCATGCCTACTGAGGTGTCTGCTAAGCTGCAGTGCCCAGGGTGCCAGTCCATGCCTCTGGCGGTGCCTGCTGAGCTGCAGTGTCTGGGGTGCCAGTCCATGCCTCTGGGGGTGCCTGCTGAGCTGCAGTGCCCGGGGTGCCAGTCCATGCCTCTGGCAGTGCCTGCTGAGCTGAAGTGCCCGGGGTGCCAGTCCATGCCTACTGAGGTGTCTGCTAAGCTGCAGTGCCCAGGGTGCCAGTCCATGCCTCTGGCGGTGCCTGCTGAGCTACAGTGCCCAGGGTGCCAGTCCATGCCTCTGGCGGTGCCTGCTGAGCTGCAGTGCCCGGGGTGCCAGTCCATGCCTCTGGCGGTGCCTGCTGAGCTGCAGTGCCCGGGGTGCCAGTCTATGCCTCTAGCGGTGCCTGCTGAGCTGCAGTGCCTGGGGTGCCAGTCCATGCCTCTGGCAGTGCCTGCTGAGCTGAAGTGCCCGGGGTGCCAGGCCATGCCTACTGAGGTGTCTGCTAAGCTGCAGTGCCCAGGGTGCCAGTCCATGCCTACTGAGGTGTCTGCTAAGCTGCAGTGCCCAGGGTGCCAGTCCATGCCTCTGGCGGTGCCTGCTGAGCTGCAGTGTCTGGGGTGCCAGTCCATGCCTCTGGGGGTGCCTGCTGAGCTGCAGTGCCCGGGGTGCCAGTCCATGCCTCTGGCAGTGCCTGCTGAGCTGAAGTGCCCGGGGTGCCAGTCCATGCCTACTGAGGTGTCTGCTAAGCTGCAGTGCCCAGGGTGCCAGTCTATGCCTCTGGCGGTGCCTGCTGAGCTACAGTGCCCAGGGTGCCAGTCCATGCCTCTGGCGGTGCCTGCTGAGCTGCAGTGCCCAGGGTGCCAGTCCATGCCTCTGGCGGTGCCTGCTGAGCTGCAGTGCCCAGGGTACCAGTCCATGCCTCTAGCGGTGCCTGCTAAGCTGCAGTGCCCGGGCCAGCAGCGCTGGGGATCAGGGAAGAGCTGCCTGCAGTGCAGGAAGAGCTGGACTGCTAGCGCAGAGAAGGGGGAGACCTACTTCTAGGCTCCTTTATTTATGACCCAGGCCTGGCTCTATGTCTTCAGGGAGCAGAGAAGCCAAGACTGAGGCTTCAGGCGACTGATTTACTGCTGATCCACAGCAGGGACATGCCTGGCAGTGCCTGCCGGGAGAGCGCAGCTAATGGTCCCCCCTCCCTGTCACCCCCTCTGCCCATCACCCCCCTTCCGATCACCTCTCTCCCATCAACGCTCCCCAACACTCCTCCTCCCCATCACCCCCTGACCCATCATCCCCTCTCCCCATCACTCCCCCTTCCCATCACTCCCATCCTCATCACCTCCTTCCCATCAGCCCCCTCCCATCACTCCCCCTCCCCATCAACCCTCCTCGTCACTCCCCCTCCCCATCACCCCCAACCCATCACCCCCATCACTCCCCCTTCCCATAACTCCCTCCCGATCACCCCTCTCCCATCAACCCTCCCCATCACCCCCCTTCCCCATCATCCCCCCTTCCCGTCATCCTCATCACCCCCCATCACTCCCCCTTCACATCACCCCCACCCATCACTCCCTCCTCCCCATCACCCCATCCTCATCACCCCCTCCCCATCACTCCCTCCTCCCCATCACCCCCTCTACCCATCAGTGCCCTCTCTCCATCAGTCCCCCCTCCCCATCATTCCCTCCTCCCCATCACCCCATCCTCATCAGCTCCTTCCCGTCAGCCCCCTCCCATCACTCCCCCTCCCCATCACCCCCACCCATCACTCCCCTCTCCCCATCACCCCCTCCTCCCCATCACCCCCATCCTCATCACCCCCTCCCCTTCACTCCATCCTCCCCATCACCCCCTCTATCCATCAGTCCCCTCTCTCCATCAGTCCCCCTCCCCATCAGTCCCCCTTCCCATCACTCCCTCCCGATCACCCCTCTTCCATCAACCCTCTCCAACAATCCCCATTCCCCATCAACCCCTCCCCATCACCCCCTCCCCATCACCCCCTCCCGATCGCTCCCCCCTCTTCGTCACCCCTCCCTATCACCCCCTCCTGATCACTCCCCCCTCCCCATCACTTCCCCTTTCCCATCACCCCCACCCTCCCCTCTCCATCACTCCCTCCTTCCCATCACCCCCTCTACCCATCACCTCCTTCCCGATCACCCCTTTTCCATCAACCCTCCCCATCACCCCCGACCCATCACCTCCTCCTCATCACCTCTCCTCATCACCGCCCGCTCCCCATCATTCCCTCCTCTCCATTACCTCGCCCTCCTCATCACCCCCTCCCCATCACTCTCCCCTCACTGATCACTCACCTCCTCACCATCACCGCCTGCCCGATCACCCCCCTCCCCGTCAACCCCCTCCTAGGGTGACCACCCATCCGTAAATTTCACGGACTGTCCGTAATTTCGCCCTGCTGTCCGTTGTCCCGTTGTCCGTGATGAAAGCTTTAACGCCGTAATTTTAGCCTTTCACCTAAAGGGCAACGGAGGCAGGGTGAAATTACAGGCAGAGGAGTTCCCCCAGCTGAGCTGGAAGGCAGGGGGTCTCCTGTGCTCTGAGGGAGGGAGGGGCAGACAGATAACAAAAGGCCTTCTTGCCAGGGGGTCTCCTTCCCTAAAGACATGCAAATGTGGGCAACTGGTAAATCTGCAAATACAAAGGGGCTTGAAAACCTGCATTGACTTTACTAAAAGGAGCCACTTGAAGTTTTCTGGTGGCAAAGATATTTCTTTCAGAGAGGTATTGTAATGGTTTTCCAAGGTGAGCTGTGGAGTGTGTGGTTTTAATGGAGTGTTATAATTTTTTTTAGCACTAAGTATAAACTGTATATTATTCAAATCTGTATTTGAGAAGCACTTTTTTTTAATTTAACCGAAATGTATTTGCGCATTTTGTAGCAGCCTTTATTATGATGTAATTGTATTTTTTACAGTTCTTTCAGGTACCTCGGTACCTCATAGTACTAACAAACATTGGCAAAGCCAATAGGTCTCATCTACGAAAGAGTTATTGGCTTTGCTAATGTGTTTTAGCCATTAGCCATGTTATACACCAGAGTAGCTGCTGTTCAGCATGGCTTAAAGCTAGTGGCATAGTGGTGTGGAGTGGAGTAGAGTAGCATAGGAGCAGTGGTGTAGAGCCCAGTGGTGCAAAGTACAGTGCAGTGGGGTACAGTGCAGTTTTTTAGAGTGAGTTAGCGTAGAGTGCAGTGGTTTAGAGTGCAGTGGCATGGAGTGGCATGGGACAGAGTAGAGTGGCATAGAGTGCAGTGGAGTAGAGTGGCATACAATAGAGTGGCAGAGAGAGCAGTAGTGTAGAGTGGTGCAGTGGCATAGATTGCAGAGTAGACTCACATTGCAGGGAGTGCAGTGGTGTAGTGTAGAGTGGTGCAGAGTAGGGCAAAGTGCTGTAGAGTGGAGTGATGCAGAGTAGAGTGGCATAGAGTGCAGTGGCATAGAATGCAGTAGTACGTAGTACATTGGTGCATAGTACGGTGGTGGAGAGTGCAACACTGCAGAGTAGAGTGTCAGTGCAGTGATGTAGAGTGGAGTAGAGTGGCACAGAGCAGTGGCGTAGAGTACAGTGGTACAGAGTAGAGGGCTGTGGTGTGCAGTTGTTTAGAGTGCATTGGCGCAGAGTGCAGTGGCATAGAGTGGCATGGGGTAGAGTAACATAGAGTGCAGTGGAGTACAGTGGCATACAATAGAGTAGCAGAGTCATAGAGTGCAGAGTAGACTCATGTGGCATAGAGTGTAGTGGTGCAGAGTGGAGTATTGTAGAGTTGAGTATAGTGCCTAGAGTGCAGTGGCATAGAGTGGCATGGGGTAGAGTTACATAGAGTGCAGTGGAGTACAGTGGCATACAATAGAGTAGCAGAGAGTGCAGTAATGCAGAGTGGTGCAGTGTCATAGAATGCAGAGTAGACTCATGTGGCATAGAGTGTAGTGGTGTAGAGTGGTGCAGAGTGGAGTATTGTAGAGTTGAGTATAGTGCCTAGAGTGCAGTGGCATAGAGTAGAGTGGTGTAGAGTGCAGAGTTGCAGAGTAGAGTGTCAGTGCAGTGCTGTAGAGTGGTACAGATAACAGTGGCATAGAGTACAGTGGTGCAGAGTAAAGGGCAGTGCAGTTGTTTAGAGTACACTGGTGTAGAGTGCAGTTGCATAGAGTGGCATTGGGCAGAGTAGAGTGGCATAGAATGCAGTGGGATAGAGTATATTGGTGCAAAATGCAGTAGTACAGGGCAGAGTGGTGTAGAGTATAGTGGCGGCCAGTGCAGTGTTGCAGAGTGTCAGCTTGCAGTGTTGTAGAGTGCATTGAACTAGAGTGCAGTGGTCAGAGTGGTATAGAGTACAGTGGCGTAGAATAGATTGTTTCAGAGTAGAGTGCAGTTGCATAGAGTGGAGAGGTGCAGGGTAGAGTGCAGCGGCATAGAATGCAGTGGCATAAAGTAGATTATTTCACAGTAGAGTGAGGTGGCTTAGAGTGGAGAAGTGCAGGTTGGAGTGGAGTTGCATAAAGTGGCATAGAGTGTGATGGCATAGAGTAAGGTAGTGTAGAATGCCGTGGCATAGAGTGCAGAGGTGCAGAGTAGATTAGAATGATGTACAGTGTATTGATGTAGAGTGCAGGGGCATAGAGTTGAGTGTTACAGAGTAAAGTGCATTAGCATAGAGTGTATTAGCTTAGAGTGCAGTGGCGTACAGTGCAGTGTTGCAGAGTGGCAGAGAGTGGAGTTGTGCGGATTAGATTGGTGTTGCACAGACTGGAGTGGTATGGCGTGCTGACGAGCAGAGCGCAGTGGTGTAGAGAGGCGCAAAGTGCGGTGGCTTAGAGTAGAGTAGAACAGAGTAGAGTAGAGTAGAGAGGCATAGTGTGAAGTGGCATAGAGAGCAGTGGCATAATGTGAAGTGGTTTCGAATGGAGAAGAGAACAGTGGCATGGAGTGGCGTAAAGTGGAGTGATACAGAGTAGGGTGAAATTCTGATATATTCTGAAGTCTATTTAAATGTTGTCATGTGATAGAAAAAACTCTTTCCTAACCCCAGTATCCAGCAAGATTGTTGCATAAATCCTCTCACTTTGAAGTCAGAGAAAGGAAAGTAAACACTAAGGCCCGTATTTATACTTTTTTTGCGCCGCATTTGCATCGTTTTTTGACGCAAAATCGGCGCAAACTTGCAAAATGCCATTGTATTTTGTAGGTTTGCGCCATTTTGCGTCAAAAAGCGGCGCAAATGCGGCGCTAAAAAAAGTATAAATACGGGCCTAAGGTCCCACCGAAGACAGAGCCTGACATTTGACTTTGTTCTTTGAATGCACAGCAAATATGATAAGAAAAGAACAAGATTTACAGGCCTGTTTACAGAAAGGGAGCACTCGGCAGGATACTGTAAATAAGGTTTTGGCAAGGGAAGGGACAAATTCAAGCTGCATGGCCTAAAACAAATAAAGCCAGCAAATTGAAAGCAACAAATTGTGAGTTACAAACCACAAGGCCAATGGCAAGCAACGGGCAGAATGCATTCACAAGGAAGCACTATGAATTTACTTAAAGTGACAGCTGTGGGATACTTTGTGGGGGAAGTCCAGTATTTTAGTCCATATCTTGCAGAGGTTTGGTACATCAATCACCCAG
This sequence comes from Pleurodeles waltl, assembly GCF_031143425.1. Classification (NCBI taxonomy): domain Eukaryota; kingdom Metazoa; phylum Chordata; class Amphibia; order Caudata; family Salamandridae; genus Pleurodeles; species Pleurodeles waltl. The sequence goes on along the minus strand of NC_090444.1, from coordinate 1,869,819,780 downwards.
GCAGTAAGACAAGAAGACCTGGAGTGGTTTCCATGTTGCATGATAGGTCTGTACACCCATTCTATCAGTTTGCCACCATTTCCTATGGTACAGAGCTTCTGGCACACCTCTTGTAGGGTTAGTGCTAGGTAGCAGACATGAAATAGGGCATTTAATGATTATTTAAGGTGGTTGTAAGTAAGGAGTTGACCGGGGTGAAGATGGTAGACTGCCACAAGGGTTTGGAAATTTAGTAGCTCACTGTTCAGAAACAAAGTCCCCAATTTTAAGACACCTGCAACATGCCACTGATGGAGTTGCTCTGAGCACAGCCATCCTGTGCGAGTGGGAAGGCTTAGCAAAGGTAGTGCAGGAGCACAGGGTTTCTTCGTGTCAGTGAGTTTACAGGTTCTGGCAAGGCAAGAGAAAGCTGTGCATGATAACCCCGGATGGTGATCCATAGAATGGTCAGTAGGAAACGATGAGCAGTGCATTAAGCCTTCCTTAAAAGTCTTTACTGGTAAACCCCATCTCATGCAGGGAGGTGGGCAGAAAGCCAGTGAGCCACCCATTGGACATCTGCAGCTGAATAAAAGCATTCTAAGTCCAGAAGATCTAATCCACCCGCAGTCACAGTTAGCTTTAGAGTGGAAAGAGCTCCCGATGGCGCCGCAGCGACCAAATCAGATGTGTGGCCTGTCTGAAGAAGGAATGAAGGACGAGCAGGGGAAGGATTGCAAAATAATACTATCATTGGGGTAGCACACCATCTTCACTAGTGCCACGTGGCCTCTACAGAAAGCAGAAGAGAAGACCAAAAAGCAAACTGGGCTTGGAGGGACCATCCGCTCTGCCGAGATTTCCATCCTGCAAATCAGTGTAAGAATGGTAGATATTAATCACTAGGTATCAAAAGGTAACTGGTTCCCAGTTCAATCTGAGATCTAATTGGGTATGAAGGTGAAAACAGGGCCATATGTTAAAGAAACACTAATTACATTTAAAAATTTGTAAATTTTGTTTGTGCAATTTACATCCCAAATACTTTGAAGATTCTATGTGTACTTGACACTTAGGGATAACCCAGATCTCTAGTTTGGCTTTTGCTCAATTTCAAAACCAAATAAAGACATGGACTAAGCGGGCAATCGCCTTGCACAACCTTGCAAGGGGTCTGGCCCCTGCTCACCCTTCACAAGCACTAACAGCGAACCATTGCACCAGAAGAGTTTGCCAAGGTGGACGGGTGTTGATTGTTCAACCTCTTGACAGTGCCCCTTCTGTTTCACTCCTGTGGGCAGACAACTCCCCAGGTACCCAATACCTTCAAATATTCTTGGTGGACCCATCTTGTCCGATTGTAGGAATTGTCCCACCTTGTTCTTCTCTTCTTTATTTATCCAGTTGTTAGCAACAACCCTTTGAATTACTTGCCGTGGATCTCCCATTTGATCTCGATTTCATTCTACTCTTTTATTATCTTTGATTGGTTGTCTGGGCTCCCATTTCTGAGATGAATGTAGAGTCCCGGACATACACTCTAGTGCAGTGAGACTACAGACAAGTTATGGGTACATCACATCCTGTCATTAGGTGTGAGACTGTCGTCCACACCATCTGCCTCTTAAAAAAAAAAACAATTAGCTTGAAAGTCCATGGGCGGTTGGGGTAAGCCAGATGTTTTTGTTCAATTTGTTTAAACTAGCATAAGGTTAATTACCTTAATGTTTCCCAAACTGTTTGCCAAGGGTTTTGAAATGTTCAGAAACATAATCAAACTTTTGCTGTTACTTTCTCTTCAGGAAAGATCGGGTAGATCTGGGTAGGGGTGATGGCCTTGCCGTGAAGGGCATTAATTTACTACTGAACAAGGACGTAATGTGACACCTGAATGTTGCACACCAGGAGGCAATCACAAAAGGTCCACAGTGAATAAATAGTGCTATGTTAAAAAAGAGTAAATAAATGTACTGACAACATAGTGAGGCATGGCCTCTCTTGCGTGTGTCTGTAAAACTGACGTTTGTTCTTGAATTTTTGTCCTGAATTTTGACCCTTTGTCCTGAATTTTTGTCCTGAATTTTGACCCTTTGTCCTGAATTTTTTACAGTCCTGTCCAGAATTTGCCTCAGTGCCAGGTGGTCACCCTAGACGTAGCACGTTATTACTCAGCTGCACAGCTCCGGTGGGGGCGCTGGGTGTCAGGTGCCCCCTGCGTAAGATGGGGTTCACCGGTGAAGAATGTAAGGGGGTTCCCTGGAGCACTCTTGGATTCCACCCAGCGCCCTCCGGAGCGATGACGCACGGCTTCCTCTTTACTAGAACCCGTTCCCCACTAACACAGAGAACCCCCTACTTCCCTTTAGGAGCCCCCCACTCGCACAGGACAGCTGCACCCAGGGCGCGTCCCTCAGTGGCCTCCGCCGCCCTCAGGACCGGGTATTTGTTCATTGAACGCGGCCACTAGACTTCCAAACCCTGGTCTAGAAGATCTAATCCACCGGCAGTCACAGTTAGCTTTAGAGTGGAAAGAGCTCCTGATGGCGCCGCAGTGACCAAATCAGATGTGTGGCATGTCTGAAGAAGAATGAAGAACAAGCAGGGGAAGGTTTGCAAAATAATACTATCATTGGGGTAGCACACCATCTTCGCTAGTGCCACGTGGGCTCTACAGAAAGCAGAAGAGAAGACCAAAAAGCAAACTGGGCTTGGAGGGACCGTTCGCTCTGCCGAGATTTTCATCCTGGAAATCAGTGTAAGAATGGTAGATATTAATCACTAGGTATCAAAAGGTAACTGGTTTCCAGTTCAATCTGAGATCTAATTGTATATGAAGGCGAAAACAGTGCCATATGTTAAAGAAACACTCATTCAATTTTAAAATTTGTACATTTTGTTTGTGCAATTTACATCCCAAATATTTTGAAGATTCTATGTGTACTTGACACTTAGGGATAACCCAGATCTCTAGTTTGGCTTTTGCTCAATTTCAAAACCAAATAAAGACATGGACTAAGCAGGCAATCGCCTTGCACAACCTTGCCTTTGACCCTTTGTCCTGAATTTTTGTCCTGAATTTTGACCCTTTGTCCTGAATTTTTTACAGTCCTGTCCAGAATTTGCCTCAATGCCAGGTGGTCACCCTACCCCCTCCCCATCAACCCATCACTCCCCCTTCCCATCACCCCCACCCGTCACTCCCCTCTCCCCATCAGTCCCTCCACCTCATCACCCCCTCCCCATCGCTCCCCCTCCCCATCACCCCCTCACCGATCACTCACCCCCTCCCCATCACCTCCTCCCAATCACCCCCCTCACCGATCACTCACCCCCTCCCCATCACCACCCACCCCATCACTCTCCCTCCCCATCACTCCACCCCAGACAGGATGCTGCCGTGTGCAGCCAACCCTAGCAGCCTTGGCACCCCTCAGGCGCTGTGAATCACCCCCTGTCCGCCAGCCTGACTCCTGCAGCAGCCACCGAGCTGAGAGCCAAGTGCATACCAGCGGCTAATCCTGGCTCCTCCCGTCTGAAGCAGAGAAACGTGACCTTGGGCGCATCTGAATGTGAGACACATTCTCAGGAAGGCAGAATACAAAGCTCAGTACAAGCACATGCTGATAAAACCAATACGTCTGACTTTTGTATACATGCACAATGACAAGCTCCAAGCACACACTGACGGTGAGGACACAGACATGCAAATATGCAGACAAGGCAACACACCTGCAGGTGTCCGTACACACACACACACACACCAACACACCCACACGTATCCGTACAGACACACACACACTGACCAACACACCCGCACGCCTCCGTACAGACACTGACCAACACACCCGCACACATCCGTACACACACTGACCAACGCACCCGCACACATCCGTACAGACACTGACCAACACACCCGCACGTATCCGTACAGACACAGACCAACACACCCGCACGCATCCGTACAGACACACAGACACTGACCAACACCCCCGCACATATCCGTACACACACACACACACCCGCACGCATCCGTACAGACACAGACCAACACACCCGCACGCCCGTACAGACACACAGACACTGACCAACACCCCCGCACATATCCGTACACACACACACACACCCGCACGCATCCGTACAGACACAGACCAATACACCCGCACGCATCCGTACAGACACTGACCAACACACCCGCACGCATCCGTACAGACACACAGACACTGACCAACACCCCGCACATATCCGTACACACACACACACCAACACACCCGTACGCATCCGTACAGACACACAGACACTGACCAACACCCCCGCACATATCCGTACACACACACACACACCCGCACGCATCCGTACAGACACAGACCAACACACCCGCACGCATCCGTACAGACACTGACCAACACACCCGCACGCATCCGTACAGACACACAGACACTGACCAACACCCCGCACATATCCCTACACACACACACACACCAACACACCCGCACGTATCCGTACAGACACAGACCAACACACCCGCACGTATCCGTACAGACACAGACCAACACACCCGCACGTATCCGTACAGACACAGACCAACACACCCGCACGTATCCGTACAGACACACACACACTGACCAACACACCCGCACGCCTCCGTACAGACACACAGACACTGACCAACACACCCGCACGTATCCGTACAGACACTGACCAACACACCCGCACATATCCGTACACACACACACACACACACCAACACACCCGCACGTATCCGTACAGACACACAGACACTGACCAACACACCCGCACGTATCCGTACAGACACACAGACACTGGCCAACACACCCGCACATATCCGTACACACAGACACACCAACACACCAGCACGCCTCCGTACGGACACTGACCAACGCACCCACACGTATCCGTACACACACTGACCAACACACCCACACGTATCCGTACACACACTGACCAACACACCCGCACGTATCCGTACACACACTGACCAACGCAACCGCACGTATCTGTACACACACTGACCAAAACACCCACACGTATCCCTACACACACTGACCAACGCACCCGCACGTATCTGTACACACACTGACCAACGCAACCGCACGTATCTGTACACACACTGACCAAAACACCCACACGTATCCCTACACACACTGACCAACGCAACCGCACGTATCTGTACACACACTGACCAACACACCCACACGTATCCGTACACACACTGACCAACACACCCGCACGTATCCGTACACACACTGACCAACGCAACCGCATGTATCTGTACACACACTGACCAACACACCTACACGCATCCGTACACACACTGATCGACGCACCCGCACGCATCCAGACACTGACCAAAACACCCGCACGTATCCGTACACACACTGACCAACACACCCACACGTATCCGTACACACACTGACCAACACACCCGCACGTATCCGTACACACACTGACCAACACACCCGCACGTATCCGTACACACACTGACCAACACACCGGCACGCATCCGTACACACACTGACCAACGCACCCGCACGCATCCGTACAGACACTGACCAACACACCCGCACGCATCCGTACAGACACACAGACACTGACCAACACCCCGCACATATCCCTACACACACACACACACCAACACACCCGCACGTATCCGTACAGACACAGACCAACACACCCGCACGTATCCGTACAGACACACACACACTGACCAACACACCTGCACGCCTCCGTACAGACACACAGACACTGACCAACACACCCGCACGTATCCGTACAGACACTGACCAACACACCCGCACATATCCGTACACACACACACACACACCAACACACCCGCACGTATCCGTACAGACACACAGACACTGACCAACACACCCGCACGTATCCGTACAGACACACAGACACTGACCAACACACCCGCACGTATCCGTACAGACACACAGACACTGGCCAACACACCCGCACATATCCGTACACACAGACACACCAACACACCAGCACGCCTCCGTACAGACACTGACCAACGCACCCACACGTATCCGTACACACACTGACCAACACACCCACACGTATCCGTACACACACTGACCAACACACCCGCACGTATCTGTACACACACTGACCAACGCAACCGCACGTATCTGTACACACACTGACCAAAACACCCACACGTATCCCTACACACACTGACCAACACACCCGCACGTATCTGTACACACACTGACCAACGCAACCGCACGTATCTGTACACACACTGACCAAAACACCCACACGTATCCCTACACACACTGACCAACGCAACCGCACGTATCTGTACACACACTGACCAACACACCCACACGTATCCGTACAGACACACACACACTGACCAACACACCCACACGTATCCGTACACACACTGACCAACACACCCGCACGTATCCGTACACACACTGACCAACGCAACCGCACGTATCCGTACACACACTGACCAACACACCCGCACGTATCCGTACACACACTGACCAACGCACCCGCACGCATCCGTACAGACACACTGACCAACGCACCCGCACACATCCGTACAGACACTGACCAACACACGCAGACGTATCCGTACATACACTGACCAACGCACCCGCACACATCCGTACAGACACTGACCAAAACACCCACACGTATCCCTACACACACTGACCAACACACCTACACGCATCCGTACACACACTGACCGACGCACCCGCACGCATCCATACAGACACTGACCAAAACACCCGCACGCATCCGTACACACACTGACTAACACACCCACACGTATCCGTACACACACTGACCAACACACCCGCACGTATCCGTACACACACTGACCAACACACCCGCACGCATCCGTACAGACACTGACCAACACACCCGCACGTATCCGTACACACACTGACCAACACACCTGCACGCATCCGTGCAGACACTGACCAACACACCCGCACGTATCTGTACACACACTGACCAACGCACCCGCACGCATCCGTGCAGACACTGACCAACGCACCGCACGTATCCGTACACACACTGACCAACGCACCCGCATGCATCCGTACAGACACTGACCAACACACCCGCACATATCCGTACACACACTGACCAACACACCCGCACATATCCGTACACACACTGACCAACACACCCGCACGTATCCGTACACACACTGACCAACACACCCGCACGTATCCGTACACACACTGACCAACGCAACCGCACGTATCCGTACACACACTGACCAACACACCCGCACGTATCCGTACACACACTGACCAACACACCCGCACGCATCCGTACAGACACACTGACCAACGCACCCGCACACATCCGTACAGACACTGACCAACACACCCAGACGTATCCGTACATACACTGACCAACGCAACCGCAGGCGTCCGTACACACATTGACCAACGCAACCGCAGGCGTCCGTACACACACTGACCAAGGCACCCGCACGCATCCGTACAGACACTGACCAACACACCCGCACGGATCCGTACAGACACTGACCAACACACCCACACGTATCTGTACACACACTGACCAACACACCCACACGCATCCGTACACACACTGACCAACGCACCCGCACGTATCGGTACACACACTGACCAACACACCCGCACGCATCGTACAGACACTGACCAATGCACCCGCACGCATCCGTACAGACACTGACCAACACACCCGCACGTATCCGTACACACACTGACCAACACACCCACACGTATCCGTACACACACTGACCAACACACCCGCACGCATCCGTACACACACTGACCAACACACCCGCACGCATCCGTACACACACTGACCAACTCACCCGCACGCATCCGTACACACACTGACCAACGCACCCGCACGCATCCGTACAGACACTGACCAACACACCCACACGTATCCGTACAGACACAGACCAACACACCCGCACGCATCCGTACAGACACACAGACACTGACCAACACCCCCGCACATATCCGTACACACACACCCGCACGCATCCGTACAGACACAGACCAACACACCCGCACGCATCCGTACAGACACTGACCAACACACCCGCACGCATCCGTACAGACACACAGACACTGACCAACACCCCGCACATATCCGTACACACACACACACACCAACACACCCGCACGTATCCGTACAGACACACACACACTGACCAACACACCTGCACATATCCATACACACACACACACACACCAACACACCCGCACGCCTCCGTACAGACACACAGACACTGACCAACACACCCGCACGTATCCGTACAGACACTGACCAACACACCCGCACATATCCGTACACACACACACACACACCAACACACCCGCACGTATCCGTACAGACACACAGACACTGACCAACACACCCGCACGTATCCATACAGACACACAGACACTGGCCAACACACCCGCACATATCCGTACACACACACACACCAACACACCAGCACGCCTCCGTACAGACACTGACCAACGCACCCACACGTATCCGTACACACACTGACCAACGCACCCACACGTATCCGTACACACACTGACCAACACACCCACACGTATCCGTACACACACTGACCAACACACCCGCACGTATCCGTACACACACTGACCAACGCAACCGCACGTATCTGTACACACACTGACCAAAACACCCACACGTATCCCTACACACACTGACCAACACACCCACACGCATCGTACACACACTGACCGACGCACCCGCACGCATCCATACAGACACTGACCAAAACACCCGCACGTATCCGTACACACACTGACCAACACACCCACACGTATCCGTACACACACTGACCAACACACCCGCACGTATCTGTACACACACTGACCAACACACCCACACGCATCCGTACACACACTGACCAACACACCCGCACGTATCCGTACACACACTGACCAACGCACCCGCACGCATCCGTACACACACTGACCAACGCAACCGCAGGCGTCCGTACACACACTGACCAACACACCCGCACGCATCCGTGCAGACACTGACCAACACACCCGCACGTATCTGTACACACACTGACCAACACACCCGCACGCATCCGTGCAGACACTGACCAACGCACCGCACGTATCCGTACACACACTGACCAACGCACCCGCACGCATCCATACAGACACTGACCAACACACCCGCACATATCCGTACACACACTGACCAACACACCCACACGTATCCGTACACACACTGACCAACACACCTGCACGTATCCGTACACACACTGACCAACACACCCGCTCGTATCCATACACACACTGACCAACACACCCACACGTATCCGTACACACACTGACCAACGCAACCGCACGTATCCGTACACACACTGACCAACACACCCGCACGCATCCGTACAGACACACTGACCAACGCACCCGCACACATCCGTACAGACACTGACCAACACACCCACACGTATCCGTACACACACTGACCAAACGCAACCGCACGCATCCCTACAGACACTGACCAACACACCCGCACGTATCCGTACAGACACTGACCAACACACCCGCACGCATCCGCACAGACACACAGACACTGACCAACACACCCGCACGTATCTGTACACACACTGACCAACACACCCACACGCATCCGTACACACAATGACCAACACACCCGCACGTATCAGTACAGACACTGACCAACGCACCCGCACGTATCCGTACACACACACACACTGACCAACACACCCGCACGCATCCGTACAGACACTGACCAACGCACCCGCACGCATCATTACAGACACTGACCAGCACACCCGCACATATCCGTACACACACTGACCAACACACCCACACGTATCCGTACACACACTGACCAACGCACCCGCACGCATCCGTACAAACACTGACCAACACACCCACACGCATCCGTACAGACACACAGACACTGACCAACACACCTGCACGTATCCATACAGACACTGACCAACACACCCGCACGTATCTGTACACACACTGACCAACACACCCACACGCATCCGTACACACACTGACCAACGCACCCGCACGTATCCGTACACACAATGACCAACACACCCGCACGTATCAGTACAGACACTGACCAACGCACCCGCACGTATCAGTACAGACACTGACCAACGCACCCGCACGCATCCGTACACACACTGACCAACACACCCGCACGCATCCGTACAGACACTGACCAACGCACCCGCACGTATCCGTACAGACACTGACCAACACACCCGCACGTATCTGTACACACACTGACCAACGCAACCGCAGGCGTCCATACACACACTGACCAACGCAACCGCAGGCGTCCGTACACACACTGACCAACGCACCGCACGTATCCGTACACACACTGACCAACACACCCGCACGCATCCGTACACACACTGACCAACGCACCCGCACGCATCCGTACACACTGACTAACACACCCACACGTATCCGTACACACACCGACCAACGCAACCGCAGGCGTCCGTACACACACTGACCAACGCACCCGCACGCATCCGTACAGACACTGACCAACGCACCCGCACGCATCCGTACAGACACACAGACACTGATCAACACACCCGCACGTATCCGTACACACACTGACCAACGCAACCACACGTATCCGTACACACACTGACCAACGCACCCGCACGCATCCGTACACACACTGACCAACGCAACCGCACGTATGCGTACACACACTGACCAACACACCCGCACGCATCCGTACACACACTGACCAACGCAACCGCACGCATCCGTACAGACACTGACCAACACACCCGCACGTATCCGTACACACACTGACCAACGCACCCGCACACATCCGTACACACACTGACCAACGCAACCGCAGGCGTCCGTACACACACTGACCAACACACCTGCACGTATCCGTACACAAACTGACCAACGCACCCGCACGTATTTGTACACACACTGACCAACACACCCACACGTATCCGTACAGACACACAGACACTGACCAACACACCCGCACATATTCGTACACACACTGACCAACACACCCGCACGCATCCGTACACACACTGACCAACGCACCCGCACGCATCTGCACTGACCAAAGCACCCACACGTATCTGTACACACACTGACCAACACACCCACACGTATCCGTACAGACACACAGACACTGACCAACACACCCGCACATATCTGTACAGCCACTGACCAACACACCCGCACGTATCTGTACACACACTGACCAACACACCGACACGCATCCGTACACACACTGACCAACGCACCCGCACGTAACTGTACACACACTGACCAACACACCCACACGCATCCGTACAGGCACACAGACACTGACCAACACACCCGCACGCATCTGTACACACACTGACCAACACACCCACACGCATCCCTACACACACTGACCAACACACCCACACGTATCCATGCAGACACTGACCAACACACCCGCACGTATCCGTACAGACACACAGACACTGACCAACACACCCGCACATATCCGTACACACACTGACCAACATACCCGCACGCATCCGTACACACACTGACCAACGCACCCGCACGCATCCGTACACACACTGACAAACACACCCACACGCATCCGTACAGACACTGACCAACGCACCCGCACAAATCCGTACAGACACTGACCAACACACCCGCACGTATCCATACACACACTGACCAACACAACCGCAGGCGTCCATACACACTCTGACCAACGCAACCGCAGGCGTCCGTACACACACTGACCAACGCACCGCACGTATCCGTACACACACTGACCAACACACCCGCACGCATCCGTACACACACTGACCAACGCACCCGCACGCATCCGTACACACACTGACTAACACACCCACACGTTTCCGTACACACACTGACCAACGCAACCGCAGGCGTCCGTACACACACTGACCAACGCACCCGCACGCATCCGTACAGACACTGACCAACACACCCGCATGCATCCGTACAGACACTGACCAACACAACCGCACGTATCCGTACACACACTGACCAACACAACCGCACGTATCCGTACACACACTGACCAACACACCCGCACGCATCCGTACAGACACTGACCAACCCCCCGCACGCATCCGTACAGACACACAGACACTGACCAACACACCTGCACGTATCCGTACACACAATGACCAACGCAACCGCACGTATCTGTACACACACTGACCAACGCACCCGCACGCATCCGTACACACACTGACCAACGCAACCGCACGTATCCGTACACACACTGACCAACACACCCGCACGCATCCGTACACACACTGACCAACGCAACCGCACGCATCCGTACAGACACTGACCAACACACCCGCACGTATCCGTACACACACTGACCAACGCACCCGCACGCATCCGTACACACACTGACCAACGCAACCGCAGGTGTCCGTACACACACTGACCAACGCACCCGCACATATCCGTACACACTGACCAACGCACCCGCACGCATCCGTACAGACACTGACCAACACACCCGCACGCATCCGTACACACACTGACCAACACACCGCACGTATCCGTACACACACTGACCAACGCACCCGCACGCATCCGTACAGACACTGACCAACGCACCCGCACGTATCCGTACACACACTGACCAACACACCCGTATGCATCCGTACAGACACACAGACACTGACCAACACACCCGCGCATATCCGTACACACACTGACCAACACACCCGCACGCATCCGTACAGACACTGACCAACGCACCCGCACGCATCCGTACAGACACTGACCAACGCACCCGCACGTATCCGTACACACACTGACCAACACACCCGTACACACACTGACCAACACACCCGCACGTATCTGTACACACACTGACCAACACACCCGCACGTATCCGTACACACACTGACCAACGCAACCGCACGCATCCGTACACAGACTGACCAACGCAACCGCACGCATCCGTACACACACTGACCAACCCAACCGCAGGCGTCCGTACACACACTGACCAACGCACCCGCACGCATCCGTACAGACACTGTCCAACGCAACCGCAGGTGTCCGTACAGACACTGACCAACACAACCGCACGTATCCGTACACACACTGACCAACACACCCGCACGCATCCGTACAGACACACAGACACTGACCAACACACCTGCATGCATCCGTACACACACTGACCAACGCACCCGCACGCATCCGTACAGACACTGACCAACGCACCTGCACGTATCCGTACACACACTGACCAACACAACCGCACGCATCCGTACAGACACTGACCAACACACCCGCACATATCCGTACACACACTGACCAACGCACCCGCACGTATCCGTACACACACTGACCAACACAACCGCACGTATCTGTACACACACTGAACAACACACCCGCACGCATCCGTACAGACACTGACCAACGCACCCGCACGCATCCGTACAGACACACACACACTGACCAACACTCACTGACCAACGCACCCGCACGCATCCGTACACACACTGACCAACGCACCCGCACGTATCCGTACACACACTGACCAACACAACCGCACGCATCCGTACAGACACTGACCAACACACCCGCACGTATCCGTACACACACTGACCAATGCACCCGCACGTATCCGTACACACACTGACCAACACAACCGCACGTATCTGTACACACACTGACCAACACACCCGCACGCATCCGTACAGACACTGACCAACGCACCCGCACGCATCCGTACAGACACACAGACACTGACCAACACACCCGCACGCATCCGTACACACACTGACCAACGCACCCGCACGCATCCGTACAGACACTGACCAACACAACCGCACGCATCCGTACAGACACACAGACACTGACCAACGCACCCGCACGCATCCGTACAGACACACAGACACTGACCAACACACCCGCACGCATCCGTACACACACTGACCAATGCACCCGCACGTATCCGTACACACACTGACCAACACATCCGCACGTATCTGAGCACACACTGACCAACACACCGCACGTATCCGTGCAGACACTGACCAACACACCCGCACGCATCCATACACACACTGACCAACACACCCGCACGTATCTGTGCACACACTGACCAACACACCGCACGTATCTGTGCAGACACTGACCAACACACCCGCACGCATCCGTACACACACTGACCAACACAACCGCACGCATCCGTACACACACTGACCAACACACCCGCACGTATCTGTACACACACTGACCAACACACCCGCACGCATCCGTACAGACACTGACCAACACACCCGCACGCATCCATACACACACTGACCAACACACCCGCACGTATCTGTGCACACACTGACCAACACACCGCACGTGTCCGTACAGACACACAGACACTGACCAACACACCCGCACATATCTGTACACACACTGACCAACACACCCGCACGCATCCGTACACACACTGACCAACGCACCCGCACGCATCTGCACTGACCAAAGCACCCACAGGTATCTGTACACACACTGACCAACACACCCACACGTATCCGTACAGACACACAGACACTGACCAACACACCCGCACATATCCGTACAGCCACTGACCAACACACCCGCACGTATCTGTACACACACTGACCAACACACCGACACGCATCCGTACACACACTGACCAACGCACCCGCACGTATCTGTACACACACTGACCAACACACCCACACGCATCCGTACACACACTGACTAACACACCCACACGTTTCCGTACACACACTGACCAACGCAACCGCAGGCGTCCGTACACACACTGACCAACGCACCCGCACGCATCCGTACAGACACTGACCAACACACCCGCATGCATCCGTACAGACACTGACCAACACAACCGCACGTATCCGTACACACACTGACCAACACAACCGCACGTATCCGTACACACACTGACCAACACACAAGCATGCATCCGTACAGACACTGACCAACGCCCCGCAGGCATCCGTACAGACACACAGACACTGACCAACACACCTGCACGTATCCGTACACACACTGACCAACGCAACCGCACGTATCTGTACACACACTGACCAACGCACCCGCACGCATCCGTACACACACTGACCAACGCAACCGCACGTATCCGTACACACACTGACCAACACACCCGCACGCATCCGTACACACACTGACCAACGCAACCGCACGCATCCGTACAGACACTGACCAACACACCCACACGTATCCGTACACACACTGACCAACGCACCCGCACGCATCCGTACACACACTGACCAACGCAACCGCAGGCGTCCGTACACACACTGACCAACGCACCCGCAAGTATCCGTACACACTGACCAACGCACCCGCACGCATCCGTACAGACACTGACCAACACACCCGCACGCATCCGTACACACACTGACCAACACACCGTACGTATCCGTACACACACTGACCAACGCACCCGCACGCATCCGTACAGACACTGACCAACGCACCCGCACTTATCCGTACACACACTGACCAACACACCCGTACGCATCCGTACAGACACACAGACACTGACCAACACACCCGCGCATATCCGTACACACACTGACCAACACACCCGCACGCATCCGTACAGACACTGACCAACGCACCCGCACGCATCCGTACAGACACTGACCAACGCACCCGCACGTATCCGTACACACACTGACCAACACACCCGTACACACACTGACCAACACACCCGCACGTATCTGTACACACACTGACCAACACACCCGCACGTATCCGTACACACACTGACCAACGCAACCGCACGCATCCGTACACAGACTGACCAACGCAACCGTACGCATCCGTACACACACTGACCAACCCAACCGCAGGCGTCTGTACACACACTGACCAACGCACCCGCACGCATCCGTACAGACACTGTCCAACGCAACCGCAGGCGTCCGTACAGACACTGACCAACACAACCGCACGTATCCGTACACACACTGACCAACACACCCGCACGCATCCATACAGAAACACAGACACTGACCAACACACCTGCATGCATCCGTACACACACTGACCAACGCACCCGCACGCATCCGTACAGACACTGACCAACGCACCCGCACGTATCCGAACACACACTGACCAACACAACCGCACGCATCCGTACAGACACTGACCAACACACCCGCACGTATCCGTACACACACTGACCAACGCACCCGCACGTATCCGTACACACACTGACCAACACAACCGCACGTATCTGTACACACACTGACCAACACACCCGCACGCATCCGTACAGACACTGACCAACGCACCCGCACGCATCCGTACAGACACACAGACACTGACCAACACACCCGCACGCATCCGTACACACACTGAACCAACGCACCCGCACGCATCCGTACACACACTGACCAACGCACCCGCACGTATCCGTACACACACTGACCAACACAACCGCACGCATCCGTACAGACACTGACCAACGCACCCGCACGTATCCGAACACACACTGACCAACACAACCGCACGCATCCGTACAGACACTGACCAACACACCCGCACGTATCTGTAAACACACTGACCAACGCACCCGCACGTATCCGTACACACACTGACCAACACAACCACACGTATCTGTACACACACTGACCAACACACCCGCACGCATCCGTACAGACACTGACCAACGCACCCGCACGCATCCGTACAGACACACAGACACTGACCAACACACCCGCACGCATCCGTACACACACTGACCAACGCACCCGCACGCATCCGTACACACACTGGCCAACGCACCCGCACGTATCCGTACACACACTGACCAACACAAACGCACGCATCCGTACAGACACTGACCAACACACCCGCACGTATCCGTACACACACTGACCAACGCACCCGCACGTATCCGTACACACACTGACCAACACAACCGCACGTATCTGTACACACACTGACCAACACACCCGCACGCATCCGTACAGACACTGACCAACGCACCCGCACGCATCCGTACAGACACACAGACACTGACCAACACACCCGCACGCATCCGTACACACACTGACCAACGCACCCGCACGCATCCGTACAGACACTGACCAACACAACCGCACGCATCCGTACAGACACACAGACACTGACCAACACACCCGCACGTATCCGTACACACACTGACCAACACATCCGCACGTATCTGTGCACACACTGACCAACACATCGCACGTATCCGTGCAGACACTGACCAACACACCCGCGCATATCCGTACACACACTGACCAACACACCCGCACGCATCCGTACAGACACTGACCAACGCACCCGCACGCATCCGTACAGACACTGACCAACGCACCCGCACGTATCCGTACACACACTGACCAACACACCCGTACACACACTGACCAACACACCCGCACGTATCTGTACACACACTGACCAACACACCCGCACGTATCCATACACACACTGACCAACGCAACCGCACGCATCCGTACACAGACTGACCAACGCAACCGTACGCATCCGTACACACACTGACCAACCCAACCGCAGGCGTCTGTACACACACTGACCAACGCACCCGCACGCATCCGTACAGACACTGTCCAACGCAACCGCAGGCGTCCGTACAGACACTGACCAACACAACCGCACGTATCCGTACACACACTGACCAACACACCCGCACGCATCCATACAGACACACAGACACTGACCAACACACCTGCATGCATCCGTACACACACTGACCAACGCACCCGCACGCATCCGTACAGACACTGACCAACGCACCCGCACGTATCCGAACACACACTGACCAACACAACCGCACGCATCCGTACAGACACTGACCAACACACCCGCACGTATCCGTACACACACTGACCAACGCACCCGCACGTATCCGTACACACACTGACCAACACAACCGCACGTATCTGTACACACACTGACCAACACACCCGCACGCATCCGTACAAACACTGACCAACGCACCCGCACGCATCCGTACAGACACACAGACACTGACCAACACACCCGCACGCATCCGTACACACACTGACCAACGCACCCGCACGCATCCGTACACACACTGACCAACGCACCCGCACGTATCCGTACACACACTGACCAACACAACCGCACGCTTCCGTACAGACACTGACCAACACACCCGCACGTATCCGTACACACACTGACCAACGCACCCGCACGTATCCGTACACACACTGACCAACACAACCGCACGTATCTGTACACACACTGACCAACACACCCGCACGCATCCGTACAGACACTGACCAACGCACCCGCACGCATCCGTACAGACACACAGACACTGACCAACACACCCGCACGCATCCGTACACACACTGACCAACGCACCCGCACGCATCCGTACAGACACTGACCAACACAACCGCACGCATCCGTACAGACACACAGACACTGACGAACACACCCGCACGTATCCGTACACACACTGACCAACACATCCGCACGTATCTGTGCACACACTGACCAACACACCGCACGTATCCGTGCAGACACTGACCAACACACCCGCACGCATCCATACACACACTGACCAACACACCCGCACGTATCTGTGCACACACTGACCAACACACCGCACGTATCCGTGCAGACACTGACCAACACACCCGCACGCATCCGTACACACACTGACCAACACACCCGCACGCATCCGTACACACACTGACCAACACACCCGCACGTATCCGTACACACACTGACCAACACACCCACACGCATCCATACAGACACTGACCAACACACCCGCACGCATCCATACACACACTGACCAACACACCCGCACGTATCTGTGCACACACTGACCAACACACCGCACGTATCCGTGCAGACACTGACCAACACACCCGCACCCATCCCTACACACACTGACCAACACACCCGCACGCATCCGTACACACACTAACCAACACACCCGCACGTATCCGTACACACACTGACCAACACACCCGCACGCATCCGTACAGACACTGACCAACGCACCGCACGCATCTGCACTGACCAAAGCACCCACACGCATCCATACAGACACTGACCAACGCACCCGCACGCATCCATACAGACACTGACCAACACACAAGCACGCATCCGTACAGATACTGACCAACACACCTGCACGCATCCGTACAGACACTGACCGACGCACCGCACGCATCCGTACAGACACTGACTAACGCACCCGCACGTATCCATACAGACACTGACCGACGCACCGCACGTATCCATACAGACACTGACCAACGCACCGGCACAAATCCGTATACACACTGACCAACGCACCCGCACGCATCCGTACAGACACTGACCAACACACCCGCACGCATCCCTACAGACACTGACAGACGCACCGCACGTATCCGTACACACACTGACCAACACACCCGCACGTATCCGTACACACACTGACCAACGCACCCGCACGTATCCGTACACACACTGACCAACACTCCCGCACGTATCCGTACACACACTGACCAAGACACCCGCACGCATCCGTACAGACACTGACCAACGCACCCGCACGCATCCGTACAGACACACAGACACTGACCAACACACCCGCACGTATCCGTACACACATTGACCAACACACCCGCAAGTATCCGTACACACACTGACCAACGCACCCGCACGCATCCGTACACACACTGACCAACGCACCCGCACGTATCCATGCAGACACTGACCAACACACCCGCACGCATCCGTAGAGACACACAGACACTGACCAACACACCCGCACGTATCCGTACACACACTGACCAACACACCCGCACGTATCCGTACACACACTGACCAACGCACCCGCACGCATCTGTACAGACACACAGACACTGACCAACACACCAGCACATGTCCGTACACACACTGACCAACACTCACGCAAGTATCCGTACACACACTGACCAACGCACCCGCACGCATCCGTACAGACACTGACCAACACACCCGCACGCATCCGTACACACACTGACCAACACACCCGCACGTATCCGTACACACACTGACCAACGCACCCGCACGCATCCGTACAGACACTGACCAACGAACCGCACGTATCCGTACACACACTGACCAATACACCCCCACATATCCGTACACACACAAACCAACACACCCGCACGTGTCCGTACACACACTGACCAACACACCCGCACGCATCCGTACAGACACTGACCAATGCACCCGCACACATCGGTACAGACACTGAGCAACGCACCCGCACATATCCGTGCAGACACTGACCAACACGACCGCACGCATCCGTACACACTCTGACCAACACACCCGTACACACACTGACCAACACACCCGCACGTATCTGTACACACACTGACCAATACACCCGCACGTATCCGTACACACACTGACCAACGCAACCGCACGCATCCGTACACACACTGACCAACGCAACCGCACGCATCTGTACACACACTGACCAATGCAACCGCAGGCGTCCGTACACACACTGACCAACGCACCCGCACGCATCCGTACAGACACTGACCAACACAACCGCACGTATCCGTACACACACTGACCAACACACCCGCACGCATCCGTACAGACACACAGACACTGACCAACACACCTGCACGCATCCGTACACACACTGACCAACGCACCCGCACGCATCCGTACAGACACTGACCAACGCACCCGCACGTATTCGTACACACACTGACCAACACAACCGCACGCATCCGTACAGACACTGACCAACACACCCACACGTATCCGTACACACACTGACCAACGCACCCGCACGTATTCGTACACACACTGACCAACACAACCGCACGTATCTGTACACACACTGACCAACACACCCGCACACATCCGTACAGACACTGACCAACGCACCCGCACGCATCCGTACAGACACAGAGACACTGACCAACACACCCGCACGCATCCGTACACACACTGACCAACGCACCCGCACGCATCCGTACAGACACTGACCAACACAACCGCACGCATCCGTACAGACACACAGACACTGACCAACACACCCGCACGTATCCGTACACACACTGACCAACACACCCGCACGTATCTGTGCACACACTGACCAACACACCGCACGTATCTGTGCAGACACTGACCAACACACCCGCACGCATCCATACACACACTGACCAACACACCCGCACGTATCTGTGCACACACTGACCAACACACCGCACGTATCCGTGCAGACACTGACCAACACACCCGCACGCATCCGTACACACACTGACCAACACACCCGCACGCATCCGTACACACACTGACCAACACACCCGCACGTATCCGTACACACACTGACCAACACACCCGCACGCATCCGTACAGACACTGACCAACGCACCTGCACGCATCTGCACTGACCAAAGCACCCACATGCATCCATACAGACACTGACCAACGTACCCGCACGCATCCGTACAGACACTGACCAACACACCCGCACGCATCCGTACAGACACTGACCAACGCACCGCACGCATCCGTACAGACACTGACCAACGCACCCACACGTATCCATACAGACACTGACCAACGCACCCGCACGTAACCATACAGACACTGACCGACGCACCACACGTATCCATACAGACACTGACCAACGCACCCGCACGAATCCGTATACACACTGACAAACGCACCCGCACGCATCCGTACAGACACTGACCAACACACCCGCACGCATCCCTGCAGACACTGACAGACGCACCGCACGTATCCGTACACATACTGACCAACACACCCGCACGTATCCGTACACACACTGACCAACGCACCCGCACGTATCCGTACACACACTGACCAACACTCCCGCACGTATCCGTACACACACTGACCAACACACCCGCACGCATCCGTACAGACACTGACCAACGCACCCGCACGCATCCGTACAGACACACAGACACTGACCAACACACCCGCACGTATCCGTACACACATTGACCAACACACCCGCAAGTATCCGTACACACACTGACCAACGCACCCGCACGCATCCGTACACACACTGACCAACGCACCCGCACGTATCCATGCAGACACTGACCAACACACCCGCACGCATCCGTAGAGACACACAGACACTGACCAACACACCCGCACGCATCCGTACAGACACTGACCAACGCACCCGCACACATCGGTACAGACACTGAGCAACGCACCCGCACATATCCGTGCAGACACTGACCAACACACCCGCACGCATCCGTACACACTCTGACCAACACACCCGTACACACACTGACCAACACACCCGCACGTATCTGTACACACACTGACCAATACACCCGCACGTATCCGTACACACACTGACCAACGCAACCGCACGCATCCGTACACACACTGACCAACGCAACCGCACGCATCCGTACACACACTGACCAACACAACCGCAGGCGTCCGTACACACACTGACCAACGCACCCGCACGCATCCGTACAGACACTGACCAACGCAACCGCAGGCGTCCGTACAGACACTGACCAACACAACCGCACAGATCCGTACACACACTGACCAACACACCCGCACGCATCCGTACAGACACACAGACACTGACCAACACACCTGCACGCATCCGTACACACACTGACCAACGCACCCACACGCATCCGTACAGACACTGACCAACACACCCGCACGTATCCGTACACACACTGACCAACGCACCCGCACGTATCCGTACACACACTGACCAACACAACCGCACGTATCTGTACACACACTGACCAACACACCCGCACGCATCCGTACAGACACTGACCAACGCACCCGCACGCATCCGTACAGACACACAGACACTGACCAACACACCCGCACGCATCCATATACACACTGACCAACGCACCCGCACGCATCCGTACAGACACTGACCAACACAACCGCACGCATCCGTACAGACACACAGACACTGACCAACACACCCGCACGTATCCGTACACACACTGACCAACACACCCGCACGTATCTGTGCACAAACTGACCAACACACCGCACGTATCCGTGCAGACACTGACCAACACACCCGCACGCATCCATACACACACTGACCAACACACCCGCACATATCTGTGCACACACTGACCAACACACCGCACGTATCCGTGCAGACACTGACCAACACACTCGCACGCATCCGTACACACACTGACCAACACACCCGTACACAAACTGACCAACACACCCGCACGCATCCATACACACACTGACCAACACACCCGCACGTATCTGTGCACACACTGACCAACACACCGCACGTATCCGTGCAGACACTGACCAACACACCCGCACGCATCCATACACACACTGACCAACACAACCGCACGTATCTGTACACACACTGACCAACACACCGCACGTATCCGTGCAGACACTGACCAACACACCCGCACGCATCCGTACACACACTGACCAACACACCCGCACGCATCCGTACACACACTGACCAACACACCCGCACGTATCCGTACACACACTGACCAACACACCCGCACGCATCCGTACAGACATTGACCAACGCACCCGCACGCATCTGCACTGACCAAAGCACCCACACGCATCCATACAGACACTGACCAACGTACCCGCACGCATCCATACAGACACTGACCAACACACTATCACGCATCCGTACAGACACTGACCAACACACCTGCACGCATCCGTACAGACACTGACCGACGCACCGCACGCATCCGTACAGACACTGACCAACGCACCCGCACGTATCCATACAGACACTGACCGACGCACCGCACGCATCCGTACAGACACTGACCAACACACCCGCACGCATCCCTACAGACACTGACCGACGCACCGCACGTATCCGTACACACACTGACCAACACACCCGCACGGATCCGTACACACACTGACCAACGCACCCGCACGTATCCGTACACACACTGACCAACACTCCCGCACGTATCCGTACACACACTGACCAACACACCCGCACGTATCCGTACAGACACTGACCAACGCACCCGCACGCATCCGTACAGACACACAGACACTGACCAACACACCCGCACGTATCCGTACACACATTGACCAACTCATCCGCAAGTATCCGTACACACACTGACCAACACACCGGCACGCATCCGTACACACACTGACCAACGCACCCGCACGTATCCATGCAGACACTGACCAACACACCCGCACACATCCGTAGAGACACACAGACACTGACCAACACACCCGCACGTATCCGTACACACAATGACCAACACACCCGCACATATCCGTACACACACTGACCAACGCACCCGCACGCATCCGTACAGACACACAGACACTGACCAACACACCCGCACGTATCCGTACACACACTGACCAACACACCCGCAAGTATCCGTACACACACTGACCAACGCACCCGCACGCATCCGTACAGACACTGACCAACACACCCGCACGCATCCGTACACACACTCACCAACACACCCGCACGTATCCGTACACACACTGACCAACGCACCCGCACGCATCCGTACAGACACTGACCAACGCACCGCACGTATCCGTACACACACTGACCAACACACCCCCACATATCCGTACACACACAAACCAACACACCCGCACGTGTCCGTACACACACTGACCAACACACCCGCACGCATCCGTACAGACACTGACCAACGCACCCGCACACATCCGTACAGACACTGAGCAACGCACCCGCATATATCTGTGCAGACACTGACCAACACACCCGCACGCATCTGTACAGACACACAGACACTGACCAACACACCCGCACGTATCCGTACACACACTAACCCACACACCCGCACGTATCCGTACACACACTGACCAACACACCCGCACGTATCCGTACACACACTGACCAACACACCTGCACGCATCCATACAGACACTGACCAACGCACCCGCACGCATCCGTACAGAGACTGACCAACACACCTGCAGGTGTCCGTACACACACACCAACACACCCGCACGCATCCGTACACACACTGACCAACACACCTGCAGGTGTCCGTACACACACACACCAACACACCCGCACGCCTCCCTACAGACACTGACCAAAGCACCCACACGCGTCCGTACAGACACACAGACACTGACCAACACACCCGCACGCATCCGTACAGACATTGACCAACACACCCGCAGGTGTCCGTGCAGACACTGACCAACAAACCTGCACGTATCTGTGCACACACTGACCAACACACCCGCACGTATCCGTGCAGACACAGACCAAAACACCCGCACGTATCCGTGCAGACACAGACCAACACACCCGCACGTATCCGTACACACACTGAGCAACGCACCCGCAACGCATCCGTACACACATTGACCAACACACCCCCACGCATCCGTACACACACTGACCAACGCACCCGCACGCATCCGTACACACACTGACCAACGCACCCCCACGTATCCGTACACACACTGACCAACACAGCCGCACGCATCCATACACACACTGACCAACACACCGGCACGTATCCGTACACACACTGACCAACACACCCACCCGCATCCGTACAGACACTGACCAACGCACCCGCACGCATCTGCACTGACCAAAGCACCCACACGCATCCGTACAGACACTGACCAACGCACCCGTACGCATCCATACAGACACTGACAAACACACAAGCACGCATCCGTACAGACACTGACCAACACACCCGCACGCATCCGTACAGACACTGACCGACGCACTGCACCCATCCATACAGACACTGACCAACGCACCCGCACGTATCCATACAGACACTGACCGACGCACCGCACGTATCCATACAGACACTGACCAACACACCCGCACAAATCCGTACACACACTGACCAATGCACCCGCACGCATCCGTACAGACACTGACCAACGCACCGCATGTATCCGTACACACACTGACCAACACACCCGCACGTATCCGTACACACACTGACCAACGCACCCACACGTATCCGTACACACACTGATCAACACACCCGCACATATCCGTACACACACTGACCAACACACCCGCACGCATCCGTACAGACACTGACCAACGCACCCGCACGCATCCGTACAAACACACAGACACTGACCAACACACCCGCACGCATCCGTACACACACTGACCAACGCACCCGCACGTATCCATACACACACTGACCAACACACCCGCACGCATCCGTACAGACACACAGACACTGACCAACAAACCCGCACGTATCCGTACACACACTGACCAACACACCCGCAAGTATCCGTACACACACTGACCAACGCACTCGCACGCATCCGTACAGACACTGACCAACACACCCGCACGCATCCGTACACACACTGACCAACACACCCGCATGTATCCGTACAGACACTGACCAACGAACCTGCACATATCCGTACAGACACTGACCAACACACCCGCACGTATCCATACACACACTGACCAATGCACCGCACATATCCGTACACACACTGACCAACACACCCGCACGCATCCGTACACACACTGACCAACACACCCGCACGCATCCGTACAGACACTGACCAACACACCCACACGCATCCGTACAGACACTGACCAACACACCCGCACGTATCCATACAGACACTGACCGACGCACTGCACGTATCCGTACACACACTGACCAACACACCCGCACGCATCAGTGCAGACAGTGACCAACGCACTGCACGTATCCGTACACAAACTGACCAACGCACCCGCACGCATCCATACAGACACTGACCAACGCACCCGCACGCATCCGTACAGACACTGACCAACGCACCCGCACGCATCCGTACAGACACTGACCAACACACCCGCACGTATCTGTACACACACTGACCAACGCACCCGCACGCATCCGTACAGACACTGACCAACACATCCGCACGCATCCGTACACACACTGACCAACGCACCCGCACGCATCCGTACAGACACTGACCAACACACCCGCACGCATCCGTACACACACTGACCAACACACCCGCATGTATCCGTACAGACACTGACCAACGAACCTGCACATATCCGTACAGACACTGACCAACACACCCGCACGTATCCATACACACACTGACCAATGCAACGCACATATCCGTACACACACTGACCAACACACCCGCACGCATCCGTACACACACTGACCAACACACCCGCACGCATCCGTACAGACACTGACCAACGCACCCGCACGTATCCATACAGACACTGACCGACGCACCGCACGTATCCATACAGACACTGACCAACACACCCGCACAAATACGTACACACACTGACCAACGCACCCGCACGCATCCGTACAGACACTGACCAACGCACCGCACGTATCCGTACACACACTGACCAACACACCCGCACGTATCCGTACACACACTGACCAACGCACCCACACGTATCCGTACACACACTGATCAACACACCCGCACATATCCGTACACACACTGACCAACACACCCGCACGCATCCGTACAGACACTGACCAACGCACCCGCACGCATCCGTACAAACACACAGACACTGACCAACACACCCGCACGCATCCGTACACACACTGACCAACGCACCCGCACGTATCCATACACACACTGACCAACGCACCCGCACGCATCCGTACAGACACACAGGTACTGACCAACAAACCCGCACGTATCCGTACACACACTGACCAACACACCCGCAAGTATCCGTACACACACTGACCAACGCACTCGCACGCATCCGTACAGACACTGACCAACACACCCGCACGCATCCGTACACACACTGACCAACACACCCGCATGTATCCGTACAGACACTGACCAACGAACCTGCACATATCTGTACAGACACTGACCAACTCACCCGCACGTATCCATACACACACTGACCAATGCACCGCACATATCCGTACACACACTGACCAACACACCCGCACGCATCCGTACACACACTGACCAACACACCCGCACGCATCCGTACAGACACTGACCAACACACCCACACGCATCCGTACAGACACTGACCAACACACCCGCACGTATCCATACAGACACTGACCGACGCACTGCACGTATCCGTACACACACTGACCAACACACCCGCACGCATCAGTGCAGACAGTGACCAACGCACTGCACGTATCCGTACACAAACTGACCAACGCACCCGCACGCATCCATACAGACACTGACCAACGCACCCGCACGCATCCGTACAGACACTGACCAACGCACCCGCACGCATCCGTACAGACACTGACCAACACACCCGCACGTATCTGTACACACACTGACCAACGCACCCGCACGCATCCGTACAGACACTGACCAACACATCTGCACGCATCCGTACACACACTGACCAACACACCCGCAAGTATCCGTACACACACTGACCAACGCACCCGCACGCATCCGTACAGACACTGACCAACACACCCGCACGCATCCGTACACACACTGACCAACACACCCGCATGTATCCGTACAGACACTGACCAACGAACCTGCACATATCCGTACAGACACTGACCAACACACCCGCACGTATCCATACACACACTGACCAATGCAACGCACATATCCGTACACACACTGACCAACACACCCGCACGCATCCGTACAGACACTGACCAACACACCCGCACGTATCCATACACACACTGACCAACACACCCGCACGTATCCATACAGACACTGACCGACGCACTGCACGTATCCGTACACACACTGACCAACACACCCGCACGCATCAGTGCAGACAGTGACCAACGCACTGCACGTATCCGTACACAAACTGACCAACGCACCCGCACGCATCCATACAGACACTGACCAACGCACCCGCACGCATCCGTACAGACACTGACCAACGCACCAGCACGCATCCGTACAGACACTGACCAACACACCCGCACGTATCTGTACACACACTGACCAACGCACCCGCACCCATCCGTACAGACACTGACCAACACATCCGCACGCATCCGTACACACACTGACCAACACACCCGCAAGTATCCGTACACACACTGACCAACGCACCCGCATGCATCCGTACAGACACTGACCAACACAACCGCACGCATCCGTACACACACTGACCAACACACCCACACGTATCCGTACACACACTGACCAACGCACCCGCACGCATCCGTACAGACACTGACCAACGCACCTCACGTATCCGTACACACACTGACCAACACACCCCCACATATCCGTACACACACAAACCAACACACCCGCACGTGTCCGTACACACACTGACCAACACACCCGCACGCATCCGTACAGACACTGACCAACGCACCCGCACGCATCCGTACAGACACTGAGCAACGCAACCGCACATATCCGTGCAGACACTGACCAACACACCCGCACGCATCCGTACAGACACACAGACACTGACCAACACACCCGCACGTATCTGTACACACACTGACCCACACACCCGCACGTATCCGTACACACACTGACCAACACACCTGCACGCATCCATACAGACACTGACCAACGCACCCGCACGCATCCGTACAGAGACTGACCAACACACCTGCAGGTGTCCGTACACACAAACCAACACACCCGCACGCATCCGTACACACACTGACCAACACACCTGCAGGTGTCCGTACACACACACACCAACACACCCGCACGCCTCCCTACAGACACTGACCAAAGCACCCACACGCATCCGTACAGACACACAGACACTGACCAACACACCCGCACGCATCCGTACAGACATTGACCAACACACCCGCAGGTGTCCGTGCAGACACTGACCAACAAACCTGCACGTATCTGTGCACACACTGACCAACACACCCGCACGTATCCGTGCAGACACAGACCAAAAAACCCGCACGTATCCGTGCAGACACAGACCAACACACCCGCACGTATCCGTACACACACTGAGCAACGCACCCGCACGCATCCGTACACACACTGACCAACACACCCCCACGCATCCGTACACACACTGACCAACGCATCCGCACGCGTCCGTACACACACTGACCAACGCAACCCCACGTATCCGTACACACACTGACCAACACAGCCGCACGCATCCCTACACACACTGACCAACACACCGGCACGTATCCGTACACACACTGACCAACACACCCACACGCATCCGTACAGACACTGACCAACGCACCCGCACGCATCTGCACTGACCAAAGCACCCACACGCATCCGTACAGACACTGACCAACGCACCCGTACGCATCCATACAGACACTGACAAACACACAAGCACGCATCCGTACAGACACTGACCAACACACCCGCACGCATCCGTACAGACACTGACCGACGCACTGCACCCATCCGTACAGACACTGACCAACGCACCCGCACGTATCCATACAGACACTGACCGACGCACCGCACGTATCCATACAGACACTGACCAACGCACCCGCACAAATCCGTACACACACTGACCAACGCACCCGCACGCATCTGTACAGACACTGACCAACACACCCGCATGCATCCCTACAGACACTGACCAACGCACCGCACGTATCCGTACACACACTGACCAACACACCCGCACGTATCCGTACACACACTGACCAACGCACCCACACGTATCCGTACACACACTGATCAACACACCCGCATGTATCCGTACACACACTGACCAACACACCCGCACGCATCCGTACACACACTGACCAACGCACCCGCACGCATTCGTACAAACACACAGACACTGACCAACACACCCGCATGTATCCGTACACACACTGACCAACGCACCCGCACGTATCCATACACACACTGACCAACGCACCCGCACGCATCCGTACAGACACACAGACACTGACCAACAAACCCGCACGTATCCGTACACACACTGACCAACACACCCGCAAGTATCTGTACACACACTGACCAACGCACCCGCACGCATCCGTACAGACACTGACCAACACACCCGCACGCATCCGTACACACACTGACCAACACACCCACATGTATCCGTACAGACACTGACCAACGAACCTGCACATATCCGTACAGACACTGACCAACACACCCGCACGTATCCATACACACACTGACCAACGCACCGCACATATCCGTACACACACTGACCAACACACCCGCACGCATCCGTACACACACTGACCAACACACCCGCACGTATCCATACAGACACTGACCGACGCACCGCACGTATCCGTACACACACTGACCAACACACCCGCACGCATCCGTGCAGACACTGACCAACGCACTGCACGTATCCGTACACAAACTGACCAACGCACCCGCACGCATCCATACAGACACTGACCAACGCACCCGCACGCATCCGTACAGACACTGACCAACGCACCCGCATGCATCCGTAGAGACACTGACCAACACACCCGCACGTATCTGTACACACACTGACCAACGCACCCGCACGCATCCGTACAGACACTGACCAACACATCCGCACGCATCCGTACAGACACTGACCAACTCACCCGCACGCATCCGTACAGACACTGACCAACGCACCGCACGAATCCGTACACACACTGACCAACACAACCGCACGTATCCGTACACACACTGACCAACACACCCACACGCATCCGTACAGACACTGACCAACACACCCGCACGTATCCATACAGACACTGACCGACGCACCGCACGTATCCGTACACACACTGACCAACACACCCGCACGCATCCGTGCAGACACTGACCAACGCACTGCACGTATCAGTACACAAACTGACCAACGCACCCGCACGCATCCATACAGACACTGACCAACGCACCCGCACGCCTCCCTACAGACACTGACCAAAGCACCCACACGCATCCGTACAGACACACAGACACTGACCAACACACCCGCACACATCCGTACAGACATTGACCAACACACCCGCAGGTGTCCGTGCAGACACTGACCAACAAACCTGCACGTATCTGTGCACACACTGACCAACACACCCGCACGTATCCGTGCAGACACAGACCAAAACACCCGCACGTATCCGTGCAGACACAGACCAACACACCCGCACGTATCCGTACACACACTGAGCAACGCACCCGCACGCATCCGTACACACACTGACCAACACACCCCCACGCATCCGTACACACACTGACCAACGCACCCGCACGCATCCGTACACACACTGACCAACGCAACCCCACGTATCCGTACACACACTGACCAACACAGCCGCACGCATCCATACACACACTGACCAACACACCGGCACGTATCCGTACACACACTGACCAGCACACCCACACGCATCCGTACAGACACTGACCAACGCACCCGCACGCATCTGCACTGACCAAAGCACCCACACGCATCCGTACAGACACTGACCAACGCACCCGTACGCATCCATACAGACACTGACAAACACACAAGCACGCATCCGTACAGACACTGACCAACACACCCGCACGCATCCGTACAGACACTGACCGACGCACTGCACCCATCCGTACAGACACTGACCAACGCACCCGCACGTATCCATACAGACACTGACCGACGCACCGCACGTATCCATACAGACACTGACCAACGCACCCGCACAAATCCGTACACACACTGACCAACGCACCCGCACGCATCTGTACAGACACTGACCAACACACCCGCATGCATCCCTACAGACACTGACCAACGCACCGCACGTATCCGTACACACACTGACCAACACACCCGCACGTATCCGTACACACACTGACCAACGCAGCCACACGTATCCATACACACACTGATCAACACACCCGCACGTATCCGTACACACACTGACCAACACACCCGCACGCATCCGTACAGACACTGACCAACGCACCCGCATGCATCCGTACAAACACACAGACACTGACCAACACACCCGCATGCATCCGTACACACACTGACCAACGCACCCGCACGTATCCATACACACACTGACCAACGCACCCGCACGCATCCGTACAGACACACAGACACTGACCAACAAACCCGCACGTATCCGTACACACACTGACCAACACACCCGCAAGTATCTGTACACACACTGACCAACGCACCCGCACGCATCCGTACAGACACTGACCAACACACCCGCACGCATCCGTACACACACTGACCAACACACCCGCATGTATCCGTACAGACACTGACCAACGAACCTGCACATATCCGTACAGACACTGACCAACACACCCGCACGTATCCATACACACACTGACCAACGCACCGCACATATCCGTACACACACTGACCAACACACCCGCACGCATCCGTACACACACTGACCAACACACCCGCACGCATCCGTACAGACACTGACCAACACACCCACACGCATCCGTACAGACACTGACCAACACACCCGCACATATCCATACAGACACTGACCGACGCACCGCACGTATCCGTGCAGACACTGACCAACGCACTGCACGTATCCGTACACAAACTGACCAACGCACCCGCACGCATCCGTGCAGACACTGACCAACGCACTGCACGTATCCGTACACAAACTGACCAACGCACCCGCACGCATCCATACAGACACTGTCCAATGCACCCGCACGCATCCGTACAGACAGTGACCAACGCACCCGCATGCATCCGTAGAGACACTGACCAACACACCCGCACGTATCTGTACACACACTGACCAACGCACCCGCACGCATCCGTACAGACACTGACCAACACATCCGCACGCATCCGTACAGACACTGACCAACGTACCCGCACGCATCCGTACAGACACTGACCAACGCACCGCACGTATCCGTACACACACTGACCAACACACCCGCACGTATCCGTACACACACTGACCAACACACCCGCACGCATCCGTACAGACACTGACCAACACACCCACACGCATCCGTACAGACACTGACCAACACACCCGCACGTATCCATACAGACACTGACCGACGCACCGCACGCATCCGTACACACACTGACCAACACACCCGCACGCATCCGTGCAGACACTGACCAACGCACTGCACGTATCCGTACACAAACTGACCAACGCACCCGCACGCATCCATACAG
The DNA here is from genome assembly GCF_031143425.1 of Pleurodeles waltl. Taxonomy (NCBI): domain Eukaryota; kingdom Metazoa; phylum Chordata; class Amphibia; order Caudata; family Salamandridae; genus Pleurodeles; species Pleurodeles waltl. The sequence continues at coordinate 1,869,785,589 of NC_090444.1, read as the reverse complement.
ACACTGACCAACGCACCCGCACGCATCCGTACAGACACTGACCAACGCACCCGCATGCATCCGTACAGACACTGACCAACACACCCGCACGTATCTGTACACACACTGACCAACGCACCCGCACGCATCCGTACAGACACTGACCAACACATCCGCACGCATCCGTACAGACACTGACCAACGCACCCGCACGCATCCGTACAGACACTGACCAATGCACCGCACGTATCCGTACACACACTGACCAACACACCCGCACGTATCCGTACAGACACTGACCAACGCACCCGCACGTATCCATACAGACACTGACCAACACACCCGCACGTATCAGTACAGACACTGACCATTGCACCCGCACGTATCTGTACACACACTGACCACCAGCATCGGTAGCTGCAGAACCTTTTCAAGAAAATTATCATAAACTGTGTGGAATATTTATACTTGGTTTGCGCCATTTTAGCATCATTTATTTTGACACTATAACAGGGCAAACTGAACTCCACATTTATATTTTGACGCTAAACCCGTCTAGCGTCAAAATATAGGAATTAATGTCATTTTGTGGATGAGGAAAACTACCTTGTGCTAATTAGATGCAAAGTGGGCATTCCCGTCCATAATATCACGCTAACCCCCTACCACCTTATTTATACTCCGGCGCAATAACGAAATGCACAGAGTAGGTGGAATCCAATAATGACGCTACGACTGCTTAGCGATATTATTTAACGCCTGAGAATCACCAGGCCTTAGGGGATCTCTGGGCACATTTACATGGCGAAACACAATGGAATGGGCCCACAGATGGCCACCCCAAGCCCCAGGAACAACCCCACCCACACCAGAGGGACATCATAGGATCGGGGACCCCATCCTGGGTCAGTATACGTAAGTATTATGATTCTATTTTCTGTGCAATTGGGGGCACCTTACATGAGAACCCTGCCTGGCACTGGGTATTATTATGTCCTTGCCCAGGGAAAACTGGTCGTCTGGGCTGGCCATTGGAGTAGTGGGCATGACTTCTGTCACTGCTGAAACCCTTGGTGTCATATCCTACAGTCCTGCTGCTGTAACCCCAGGGTCTCATATCCTACAGTCCTGCTGCTGTCACTGCTGTAACCCCGGGTGTCATATCCTACAGTCCTGCTGCTGTCACTGCTGTAACCCCGGGTGCCATATCCTACAGACCTGCTGCTGTCACTGCTGTAACCCTTGGTGTCATATCCTACAGTCCTGCTGCTGTCACTGCTGTAACCCAAGTGTCATATCCTACAGTCCTGCTGCTGTAAACCCAGGGTCTCATATCCTACAGTCCTGCTGCTGTCACTGCTGTAACCTCGAGAGTCATATCCTACAGTCCTGCTGCTGTCAAAGCTGTAACCCCGGGTCTCATATCCTACAGTCCTGCTGCTGTCACTGCTGTAACCCTTGGTGTCATATCCTACAGTCCTGCTGCTGTCACTGCTGTAACCCCAGTGTCATATCATACAGTCCTGCTGCTGTAACCCCAGGGTCTCATATCCTACAGTCCTGCTGCTGTCACTGCTGTAACCCCGAGTGTCATATCCTACAGTCCTGCTGCTGTCACAGCTGTAACCCCGGGTCTCATATCCTACAGTCCTGCTGCTGTCACTGCTGTAACCCGTGGAGTCATATCCTACAGTCCTGCTGCTGTAACCCCAGGGTCTCATATCCTACAGTCCTGCTGCTGTAACTGCTGTAACCGCGGGTGTCATATCCTACAGTCCTGCTGCTGTCACTGCTGTAACCCCGGGTGTCATATCCTACAGTCCTGCTGCTGTCACAGCTGTAACCCCGGGTATCATATCCTACAGTCCTGCTGCTGTCACTGCTGTAACCCCGGGTGTCATATCCTACAGTCCTGCTGTCACTGCTGTTACCGTGGGTGTCATATCCTACAGTCCTGCTGCTGTCACTGCTGTAACCCCGGGTGTCATATCCTACAGTCCTGCTGCTGTCACTGCTGTAACCCCGGGTGTCATACCCTACAGTCCTAATGCTGTCACAGCTGTAACCACGGGTGTCATATCCTACAGTCCTGCTGCTGTAACCCCTGGTCTCATATCCTACAGTCCTGCTGCTGTCACTGCTGTAACCCCGGGTGTCATATCCTACAGTCCTGCTGCTGTCACTGCTGTATCCCCGGGTGTCACATCCTACAGTCCTGCTGCTGTCACTGCTGTAACCCCGGGTGTCACATCCTACACTCCTGCTGTCACTGCTGTAACCCTGGAGGTCATATCCTACAGTCCTGCTGCTGTCACTGCTGTATCCCCGGGTGTCACATCCTACAGTCCTGCTGCTGTCACTGCTGTAACCCTGGGTGACATATCCTACAGACCTGCTGCTGTCACTACTGTAACCCCGGGTCTAATATCCTACAGACCTGCTGCTGTCACTGCTGTAACCCCGGGTGCCATATCCTACAGACCTGCTGCTGTCACTGCTGTAACCCCGGGTGCCATATCCTACAGACCTGCTGCTGTCACTCCTGTAACCCCGGGTGTCATATCCTACAGTCCTGCAGCTGTCACTGCTGTAACCCCGGGTGTCATATCCTACAGTCCTGCTGTCACTGCTGTAACCCCGGGTGTCATTCCCTACAGTCCTACTGCTGACACAGCTGTAACCACGGGTGTCATATCCTACAGTCCTGCTGCTGTGACCCCTGGTCTCATATCCTACAGTCCTGCTGCTGTCACTGCTGTAACCCCGGGTGTCATATGCTACAGTCCTGCTGCTGTCACTGCTGCATCCCCGGGTGTCACATCCTACATTCCTGCTGCTGTCACTGATGTATCCCCGGGTATCACATCCTACAGTCCTGCTGATGTCACTGCTGTAACCCCGGGTGTCATATCCTACAGTCCTGCTCCTGTCACTGCTGTAACCCCTGGAGTCATATCCTACAGTCCTGCTACTGTCGCTGCTGTAACCCCGGGTGTCATATCCTACAGTCCTGCTGCTGTCACTGCTGTAACCCCGGGTCTCATATCCTACAGTCCTGCTGCTGTCACTGCTGTAACCCCTGGAGTCATATTCTACAGTCCTGCTGCTGTCACTGCTGTAACCCCTGGTCTCGCACCCTACGGTCCTGCTGCTCTCACTGCTGTAACCCCAGGTGTCATATCCTACAGTCCGGCTGCTGTCACTGCTGTAACCCCTGGTGTCATATCCTACAGTCCTGCTGCTGTAACCCTGGGTATCATATCCTACAGTCCTGCTGCTGTCACTGCTGTAACCCCTGGTGTCATATCCTTCACTCCGGCTGCTCTCACTGCTGTAACCCCTGGTGTCATATCCTACAGTCCTGCTGCTGTCACTGCTGTAACCCCGGGTGTCAAATCTTACAGTTCTGCTGCTGTCACAGCTGTAACCACGGGTGTCATATCCTACAGTCCTGCTGCTGTCACAGCTGTAACCTCGGGTGTCATATCCTACAGTCCTGCTGTGGTAACTGCTGTAACCCCTGGTCTCATATCCTGAAGTCCTGCTGCTGTCACTGCTGTAACCCCGGGTGTCATATCCTACAGTCCTGCTGCTGTCACAGCTGTAACCCCGGGTGTCATATCCTACAGTCCTGCTGCTGTCACTGCTGTAACCCCGGGTGTCATATCCTACAGTCCTGCTGCTGTCACAGCTGTAACCCCGGGTGTCATACCCTACAGTCCTGCTGCGGTCACTGCTGTAACCGAGGGTGTCATATCCTACAGTCCTGCTGCGGTCACTGCTGTAACCCCGGGTGTCATATCCTACAGTCCTGCTGCTGTAACCCCTGGTCTCATATCCTACAGTCCTGCTGCTGTCACTGCTGTAACCCCGGGTGTCATATCCCACAGTCCTGCTGCTGTCACTGCTGTATCCCCGGGTGTCACATCCTACAGTCCTGCTGCTGCCACTGCTGTAACCCCGGGTGTCACATCCTACACTCCTGCTGTCACTGCTGTAACCCTGGAGGTCATATCCTACAGTCCTACTGCTGTCACTGCTGTATCCCCGGGTGTCACATCCTACAGTCCTGCTGCTGTCACTGCTGTAACCCTGGGTGACATATCCTACAGACCTGCTGCTGTCACTACTGAAACCCCGGGTCTCATATCCTATAGACCTGCTGCTGTCACTGCTGTAACCCTGGGTGCCATATCCTACAGACCTGCTGCTGTCACTGCTGTAACCCCGGGTGCCATATCCTACAGACCTGCTGCTGTCACTGCTGTAATCCCGGGTGTCATATCCTACAGTCCTGCAGCTGTCACTGCTGTAACCCCGGGTGTCATATCCTACAGTCCTGCTGTCACTGCTGTAACCCCGGGTGTCATACCCTACAGTCCTACTGCTGTCACAGCTGTAACCACGGGTGTCATATCCTACAGTCCTGCTGCTGTAACCCCTGGTGTCATATCCTACAGTCCTGCTGCTGTCACTGCTGTAACCCCGGGTGTCATATCCTACAGTCCTGCTGCTGTCACTGCTGTATCCCCGGGTGTCACATCCTACAGTCCTGCTGCTGTCACTGCTGTAACCCCGGGTGTCATATCCTACAGTCCTGCTGTCACTGCTGTAACCCTGGAGGTCATATCCTACAGTCCTGCTGCTGTCACTGCTGTATCCCCGCGTATCACATCCTACAGTCCTACTGCTGTCACTGCTGTAACCCCGGGTGTCATATCCTACAGTCCTGCTCCTCTCACTGCTGTAACCCCTGGAGTCATATCCTAGAGTCCTGCTACTGTCGCTGCTGTAACCCCGGGTGTCATATCCTAAAGTCCTGCTGCTGTCACTGCTGTATCCCCGGGTGTCACATCCTACAGTCCTGCTGCTGTCAGTGCTGTAACCCCGGGTGTCACATCCTACACTCCTGCTGTCACTGCTGTAACCCTGGAGGTCATATCCTACAGTCCTGCTGCTGTCACTGCTGTATCCCCGGGTGTCACATCCTACAGTCCTGCTGCTGTCACTGCTGTAACCCTGGGTGACATATCCTCCAGAACTGCTGCTGTCACTACTGTAACCCCGGGTCTCATATCCTACAGACCTGCTGCTGTCACTGCTGTAACCCCGGGTGCCATATCCTACAGACCTGCTGCTGTCACTGCTGTAACCCCGGGTGCCATATCCTACAGACCTGCTGCTGTCACTGCTGTAACCCCGGGTGTCATATCCTACAGTCCTGCAGCTGTCACTGCTGTAACCCCGGGTGTCATATCCTACAGTCCTGCTGTCACTGCTGTAACCCCGGGTGTCATACCCTACAGTCCTACTGCTGACACAGCTGTAACCACGGGTGTCATATCCTACAGTCCTGCTGCTGTAACCCCTGGTCTCATATCCTACAGTCTTGCTGCTGTCACTGCTGTAACCCCGGGTGTCATATCCTACAGTCCTGCTGCTGTCACCGCTGTAACCCCGGGTGTCATATCCTACAGTCCTGCTGTCACTGCTGTAACCCTGGAGGTCATATCCTACAGTCCTGCTGCTGTCACTGCTGTATCCCCGGGTATCACATCCTACAGTCCTGCTGCTGTCACTGATGTAACCCCGGGTGTCATATCCTACAGTCCTGCTCCTGTCACTGCTGTAACCCCTGGAGTCATATCCTACAGTCCTGCTACTGTCGCTGCTGTAACCCCGGGTGTCATATCCTACAGTCCTGCTGCTGTCACTGCTGTAACCCCGGGTCTCATATCCTACAGTCCTGCTGCTGTCACTGCTGTAACCCCTGGAGTCCTATCCTACAGTCCTGCTGCTGTCACTGCTGTAACCCCTGGTCTCGTATCCTACGGTCCTGCTGCTGTCACTGCTGTAACCCCGGGTGTCATATCCTACAGTCCTGCTGCTGTCACTGCTGTAACCCCGGGTGTCATACCCTACAGTCCTAATGCTGTCATAGCTGTAACCACGGGTGTCATATCCTACAGTCCTGCTGCTGTAACCCCTGGTCTCATATCGTACAGTCCTGCTGCTGTCACTGCTGTAACCCCGGGTGTCATATCCTACAGTCCTGCTGCTGTCACTGCTGTATCCCCGGGTGTCACATCCTACAGTCCTGCTGCTGTCACTGCTGTAACCCCGGGTGTCACATCCTACACTCCTGCTGTCACTGCTGTAACCCTGGAGGTCATATCCTACAGTCCTGCTGCTGTCACTGCTGTATACCCGGGTGTCACATCCTACAGTCCTGCTGCTGTCACTGCTGTAACCCTGGGTGACATATCCTACAGACCTGCTGCTGTCACTACTGTAACCCCGGGTCTAATATCCTACAGACCTGCTGCTGTCACTGCTGTAACCCCGGGTGCCATATCCTACAGACCTGCTGCTGTCACTGCTGTAACCCCGGGTGCCATATCCTACAGACCTGCTGCTGTCACTCCTGTAACCCCGGGTGTCATATCCTACAGTCCTGCAGCTGTCACTGCTGTAACCCCGGGTGTCATATCCTACAGTCCTGCTGTCACTGCTGTAACCCCGGGTGTCATTCCCTACAGTCCTACTGCTGACACAGCTGTAACCACGGGTGTCATATCCTACAGTCCTGCTGCTGTGACCCCTGGTCTCATATCCTACAGTCCTGCTGCTGTCACTGCTGTAACCCCGGGTGTCATATCCTACAGTCCTGCTGCTGTCACTGCTGCATCCCCGGGTGTCACATCCTACATTCCTGCTGCTGTCACTGCTGTAACCCCGGGTGTCATATCCTAAAGTCCTGCTGTCACTGCTGTAACCCTGGAGGTCATATCCTACAGTCCTGCTGCTGTCACTGATGTATCCCCAGGTATCACATCCTACAGTCCTGCTGCTGTCACTGCTGTAACCCCTGGAGTCATATCCTACAGTCCTGCTGCAGTCACTGCTTATAACCCCTGGTCTCGTATCCTACGGTCCTGCTGCTGTCACTGCTGTAACCCCGGGTGTCATATCCTACAGTCCTGCTGCTGTCACTGCTGTATCCCCGGGTATCACATCCTACAGTCCTACTGCTGTCACTGCTGTAACCCCGGGTGTCATATCCTACAGTCCTGCTCCTCTCACTGCTGTAACCCCTGGAGTCATATCCTACAGTCCTGCTACTGTCGCTGCTGTAACCCCGGGTGTCATATCCTACAGTCCTGCTGCTGTCACAGCTGTAACCCCGGGTCTCATATCCTACAGTCCTGCTGCTGTCACTGCTGTAACCCGTGGAGTCATATCCTACAGTCCTGCAGCTGTAACCCCAGGGTCTCATATCCTACAGTCCTGCTGCTGTAACTGCTGTAACCGCGGGTGTCATATCCTACAGTCCTGCTGCTGTCACTGCTGTAACCCCGGGTGTCATATCCTACAGTCCTGCTGCTGTCACAGCTGTAACCCCGGGTATCATATCCTACAGTCCTGCTGCTGTCACTGCTGTAACCCCGGGTGTCATATCCTACAGTCCTGCTGCTGTCACTGCTGTTACCGTGGGTGTCATATCCTACAGTCCTGCTGCTGTCACTGCTGTAACCCCGGGTGTCATATCCTACAGTCCTGCTGCTGTCACTGCTGTAACCCCGGGTGTCATACCCTACAGTCCTAATGCTGTCACAGCTGTAACCACGGGTGTCATATCCTACAGTCCTGCTGCTGTAACCCCTGGTCTCATATCCTACAGTCCTGCTGCTGTCACTGCTGTAACCCCGGGTGTCATATCCTACAGTCCTGCTGCTGTCACTGCTGTAACCCCGGGTGTCACATCCTACACTCCTGCTGTCACTGCTGTAACCCTGGAGGTCATATCCTACAGTCCTGCTGCTGTCACTGCTGTATCCCCGGGTGTCACATCCTACAGTCCTGCTGCTGTCACTGCTGTAACCCTGGGTGACATATCCTACAGACCTGCTGCTGTCACTCCTGTAACCCCGGGTGTCATATCCTACAGTCCTGCAGCTGTCACTGCTGTAACCCCGGGTGTCATATCCTACAGTCCTGATGTCACTGCTGTAACCCCGGGTGTCATTCCCTACAGTCCTACTGCTGACACAGCTGTAACCACGGGTGTCATATCCTACAGTCCTGCTGCTGTGACCCCTGGTCTCATATCCTACAGTCCTGCTGCTGTCACTGCTGTAACCCCGGGTGTCATATCCTACAGTCCTGCTGCTGTCACTGCTGCATCCCCGGGTGTCACATCCTACATTCCTGCTGCTGTCACTGATGTATCCCCGGGTATCACATCCTACAGTCCTGCTGCTGTCACTGCTGTAACCCCGGGTGTCATATCCTACAGTCCTGCTCCTGTCGCTGCTGTAACCCCGGGTGTCATATCCTACAGTCCTGCTGCTGTCACTGCTGTAACCCCGGGTCTCATATCCTACAGTCCTGCTGCTGTCACTGCTGTAACCCCTGGAGTCATATTCTACAGTCCTGCTGCTGTCACTGCTGTAACCCCTGGTCTCGCATCCTACGGTCCTGCTGCTCTCACTGCTGTAACCCCAGGTGTCATATCCTACAGTCCGGCTGCTGTCACTGCTGTAACCCCTGGTGTCATATCCTACAGTCCTGCTGCTGTAACCCTGGGTATCATATCCTACAGTCCTGCTGCTGTCACTGCTGTAACCCCTGGTGTCATATCCTTCACTCCGGCTGCTCTCACTGCTGTAACCCCTGGTGTCATATCCTACAGTCCTGCTGCTGTCACTGCTGTAACCCCGGGTGTCAAATCTTACAGTTCTGCTGCTGTCACAGCTGTAACCACGGGTGTCATATCCTACAGTCCTGCTGCTGTCACAGCTGTAACCTCGGGTGTCATATCCTACAGTCCTGCTGTGGTAACTGCTGTAACCCCATGTCTCATATCCTGAAGTCCTGCTGCTGTCACTGCTGTAACCCCGGGTGTCATATCCTACAGTCCTGCTGCTGTCACAGCTGTAACCCCGGGTGTCATATCCTACAGTCCTGCTGCTGTCACTGCTGTAACCCGGGTGTCATATCCTACAGTATAGCTGCTGTCACTGCTGTAACCTCTGCTGTCATATCCTACAGTTATGCTGCTGTCACTGCTGTAGCCCCGGGTGTCATATCCTACAGTCCTGCTGCTGTCACTGCTGTAACCCCGGGTGTCATATCCTACAGTCCTCCTGCTGTCACTGCTGTAACCCCAGGGTCTCATATCCTACAGTCCTGCTGCTGTCACTGCTGTAACCCCGGGTGTCATATCCTACAGTCCTGCTGCTGTCACAGCTGTAACCCCGGGTGTCACATCCTACAGTCCTGCTGCTGTCACTGCTGTAACCCTGGAGGTCATATCCTACAGTCCTGCTGCTGTCACTGCTGTATCCGCGGGTATCACATCCTACAGTCCTACTGCTGTCACTGCTGTAACCCCGGGTGTCATATCCTACAGTCCTGCTCCTCTCACTGCTGTAACCCCTGAAGTCATATCCTACAGTCCTGCTACTGTCGCTGCTGTAACCCCGGGTGTCATATCCTACAGTCCTGCTGCTGTCACTGCTGTAACCCCGGGTCTCATATCCTACAGTCTTGCTGCTGTCACTGCTGTATCCCCGGGTGTCACATCCTACAGTCCTGCTGCTGTCACTGCTGTAACCCCGGGTGTCACATCCTACACTCCTGCTGTCACTGCTGTAACCCTGGAGGTCATATCCTACAGTCCTGCTGCTGTCACTGCTGTAACCCCGGGTGCCATATCCTACAGACCTGCTGCTGTCACTGCTGTAACCCCGGGTGTCATATCCTACAGTCCTGCTGCTGTCACTGCTGTATCCCCGGGTGTCACATCCTACAGTCCTGCTGCTGTCACTGCTGTAACCCCGGGTGTCATATCCTACAGTCCTGCTGTCACTGCTGTAACCCTGGAGGTCATATCCTACAGTCCTGCTGCTGACACAGCTGTATCCCCGGGTATCACATTCTACAGTCCTACTGCTGTCACTGCTGTAACCCCGGGTGTCATATCCTACAGTCCTGCTCCTCTCACTGCTGGAACCCCTGGAGTCATATCCTACAGTCCTGCTACTGTCGCTGCTGTAACCCCGGGTGTCATATCCTACAGTCCTGCTGCTGTCACTGCTGTAACCCCGGGTCTCATATCCTACAGTCCTGCTGCTGTCACTGCTGTATGCCCGGGTGTCACATCCTACAGTCCTGCTGCTGTAACCCCGGGTGTCACATCCTACACTCCTGCTGTCACTGCTGTAACCCTGGAGGTCATATCCTACAGTCCTGCTGCTGTCACTGCTGTAACCCCGGGTCTCATATCCTACAGTCCTGCTGCTGTCACTGCTGTATCCCCGGGTGTCACATCCTACAGTCCTGCTGCTGTCACTGCTGTAACCCCGGGTGTCACATCCTACACTCCTGCTGTCACTGCTGTAACCCTGGAGGTCATATCCTACAGTCCTGCTGCTGTCACTGCTGTATCCCCAGGTGCCATATCCTACAGACCTTCTGCTGTCACTGCTGTAACCCCGGGTGCCATATCCTACAGACCTGCTGCTGTCACTGCTGTAACCCCGGGTGTCATATCCTACAGTCCTGCAGCTGTCACTGCTGTAACCCCGGGTGTCATATCCTACAGTCCTGCTGTCACTGCTGTATCCCCGGGTGTCATACCCTACAGTCCTACTGCTGACACAGCTGTAACCACGGGTGTCATATCCTACAGTCCTGCTGCTGTAACCCCTGGTCTCATATCCTACAGTCCTGCTGCTGTCACTGCTGTATCCCCGGGTGTCACATCCTACAGTCCTGCTGCTGTCACTGCTGTAACCCCGGGTGTCATATCCTACAGTCCTGCTGTCACTGCTGTAACCCTGGAGGTCATATCCTACAGTCCTACTGCTGTCACTGCTGTATCCCCGGGTGTCACATCCTACAGTCCTGCTGCTGTCACTGCTGTAACCCTGGGTGACATATCCTACAGACCTGCTGCTGTCACTACTGTAACCCCGGGTCTCATATCCTATAGACCTGCTGCTGTCACTGCTGTAACCCCGGGTGCCATATCCTACAGACCTGCTGCTGTCACTGCTGTAACCCCGGGTCTCATATCCTACAGTCCTGCTGCTGTCACTGCTGTAACCCCTGGAGTCATATCCTACAGTCCTGCTGCTGTCACTGCTGTAACCCCTGGACTCGTATCCTACGGTCCTGCTGCTGTCACTGCTGTAACCCCGGGTGTCATATCCTACAGTCCGGCTGCTGTCACTGCTGTAACCCCTGGTGTCATATCCTACAGTCCTGCTGCTGTAACCCTGGGTATCATATCCTACAGTCCTGCTGCTGTCACTGCTGTAACCCCTGGTGTCATATCCTTCACTCCGGCTGCTCTCACTGCTGTAACCCCGGGTGTCATATCCTACAGTCCTGCTGCTGTCACTGCTGTAACCCTGGGTATCATATCCTACAGTCCTGCTGCTGTCACTGCTGTAACGCCTGGTGTCATATCCTGCAGTCCTGCTGCTGTCACTGCTGTAACCCCTGGTCTTGTATCCTACAGTCCTGCTGCTGTCACTGCTGTATCTCCGGGTGTCATATCCTACAGTCCTGCTGCTGTCACAGCTGTAACCCTGGAGGTCATATCCTACAGTCCTGCTGCTGTCACTGCTGTATCCCCGGGTGTCACATCCTACAGTCCTGCTGCTGTCACTGCTGTAACCCCGGGTGTCATATCCTACAGTCCTGCTGCTGTCACTGCTGTATCCCCGGGTGTCACATCCTACAGTCCTGCTGCTGTCACTGCTGTAACCCCGGGTGTCACATCCTACACTCCTGCTGTCACTGCTGTAACCCTGGAGGTCATATCCTACAGTCCTGCTGCTGTCACTGCTGTATCCCCGGGTATCACATCCTACAGTCCTACTGCTGTCACTGCTGTAACCCCGGGTGTCATATCCTACAGTCCTGCTCCTCTCACTGCTGGAACCCCTGGAGTCATATCCTACAGTCCTGCTACTGTCGCTGCTGTAACCCCGGGTGTCATATCCTACAGTCCTGCTGCTGTCACTGCTGTAACCCCGGGTCTCATATCCTACAGTCCTGCTGCTGTCACTGCTGTATGCCCGGGTGTCACATCCTACAGTCCTGCTGCTGTCACTGCTGTAACCCCGGGTGTCACATCCTACACTCCTGCTGTCACTGCTGTAACCCTGGAGGTCATATCCTTAAGTCCTGCTGCTGTCACTGCTGTATCCCCGGGTGTCACATCCTACAGTCCTGCTGCTGTCACTGCTGTAACCCTGGGTGACATATCCTCCAGACCTGCTGCTGTCACTACTGTAACCCCAGGTCTCATATCCTACATACCTGATGCTGTCACTGCTGGAACCCCGGGTGCCATATCCTACAGACCTGCTGCTGTCACTGCTGTAACCCCGGGTGCCATATCCTACAGACCTGCTGCTGTCACTGCTGTAACCCCGGGTGTCATATCCTACAGTCCTGCAGCTGTCACTGCTGTAACCCCGGGTGTCATATCCTACAGTCCTGCTGTCACTGCTGTATCCCCGGGTGTCATACCCTACAGTCCTACTGCTGACACAGCTGTAACCACGGGTGTCATATCCTACAGTCCTGCTGCTGTAACCCCTGGTCTCATATCCTACAGTCCTGCTGCTGTCACTGCTGTAACCCCGGGTGTCATATCCTACAGTCCTGCTGCTGTCACTGCTGTATCCCCGGGTGTCACATCCTACAGTCCTGCTGCTGTCACTGCTGTAACCCCGGGTGTCATATCCTACAGTCCTGCTGTCACTGCTGTAACCCTGGAGGTCATATCCTACAGTCCTGCTTCTGTCACTGCTGTATCCCCGGGTGTCACATCCTACAGTCCTGCTGCTGTCACTGCTGTAACCCCGGGTGTCATATCCTACAGTCCTGCTCCTGTCACTGCTGTAACCCCTGGAGTCATATCCTACAGTCCTGCTACTGTCGCTGCTGTAACCCCGGATGTCATATCCTACAGTCCTGCTGCTGTCACTGCTGTAACCCCGGGTCTCATATCCTACAGTCCTGCTGCTGTCACTGCTGTAACCCCTGGAGTCATATCCTACAGTCCTGCTGCTGTCACTGCTGTAACCCCTGGTCTCGTATCCTACGGTCCTGCTGCTGTCACTGCTGTAACCCCGGGTGTCATATCCTACAGTCCGGCTGCTGTCACTGCTGTAACTCCTGGTGTCATATCCTACAGTCCTGCTGCTGTAACCCTGGGTATCATATCCTATAGTCCTGCTGCTGTCACTGCTGTAAGCCCTGGTGTCATATCCTTCACTCCGGCTGCTCTCACTGCTGTAACCCCGGGTGTCATATCCTACAGTCCTGCTGCTGTCACTGCTGTAACCCCGGGTATCATATCCTACAGTCCTGCTGCTGTCACTGCTGTAACGCCTGGTGTCATATCCTGCAGTCCTGCTGCTGTCACTGCTGTAACCCCTGGTCTTGTATCCTACAGTCCTGCTGCTGTCACTGCTGTAACTCCGGGTGCCATATCCTACAGTCCTGCTGCTGTCACTGCTGTAACCCTGGGTGTCATATCCTACAGTCCTGCTCCTGTCACTGCTGTAACCCCTGGTCTCGTATCCTACGGTCCTGCTGCTGTCACTGCTGTAACCACGGGTGTCATATCCTACAGTCCTGCTGCTGTCACAGCTGTAACCCCAGGTGTCATATCCTACAGTCCTGCTGCGGTCACTGCTGTAACCCCTGGTCTCATATCCTGAAGTCCTGCTGCTGTCACTGCTGTTAACCCGGGTGTCATATCCTACAGTCCTGCTGCTGTCACAGCTGTAACCCCGGGTGTCATATCCAACAGTCCTGCTGCTGTCACTGCTGTAACCCTGGGTGTCATATCCTACAGTCCTGCTGTTGTCACTGCTGTAACCCCCTGGTGTCATATCCTACAGTATAGCTGCTGTCACTGCTGTAACTTCTGCTGTCATATCCTACAGTTCTGCTGCTGTCACTGCTGTAGCCCCGGGTGTCATATCCTACAGTCCTGCTGCTGTCACTGCTGTAACCCCTGGTGTCATATCCTACAGTCCTCCTGCTGTCACTGCTGTAACCCCAGTGTCTCATATCCTACAGTCCTGCTGCTGTCACTGCTGTAACCGCGGGTGTCATATCCTACAGTCCTGCTGCTGTCACAACTGTAACCCCGGGTGTCACATCCTACAGTCCTGCTGTCACTGCTGTAACCCTGGAGGTCATATCCTACAGTCCTGCTGCTGTCACTGCTGTATCCCTGGGTGTCACATCCTACAGTCCTGCTCCTGTTACTGCTGTAACCCCGGGTGCCATATCCTACAGACCTGCTGCTGTCACTACTGTAACCCCGGTGCCATATCCTACAGTCCTGCTGCTGTCACTTCTGTAACCCCAGGTGTCAAATCCTACAGTTCTGCTGCTGTCACAGCTGTAACCACGGGTTTCATATCCTACAGTTCTGCTGCTGTCACAGCTGTATCCACTGGTGTCATATCCTACAGTCCTGCTGCTGTCACTGCTGTAACCCCTGGTGTCATATCCTACAGTCCTCCTGCTGTCACTGCTGTAACCCCAGGGTCTCATATCCTACAGTCCTGCTGCTGTCACTGATGTAACCGCGGGTGTCATATCCTACAGTCCTGCTGCTGTCACTGCTGTATCCCCGGGTATCACATCCTACAGTCCTACTGCTGTCACTGCTGTAACCCCGGGTGTCATATCCTACAGTCCTGCTCCTCTCACTGCTGTAACCCCTGGAGTCATATCCTACAGTCCTGCTACTGTCGCTGCTGTAACCCCGGGTGTCATATCCTACAGTCCTGCTGCTGTCACTGCTGTAACCCCGGGTCTATTATCCTACAGTCCTGCTGCTGTCACTGCTGTATCCCCGGGTGTCACATCCTACAGTCCTGCTGCTGTCACTGCTATAACCCCGGGTGTCACATCCTACACTCCTGCTGTCACTGCTGTAACCCTGGAGGTCATATCCTACAGTCCTGCTGCTGTCACTGCTGTATCCCCGGGTGTCACATCCTACAGTCCTGCTGCTGTCACTGCTGTAACCCCGGGTGCCATATCCTACAGACCTGCTGCTGTCACTGCTGTAACCCCGGGTGCCATATCCTACAGACCTGCTGCTGTCACTGCTGTAACCCCGGGTGTCATATCCTACAGTCCTGCAGCTGTCACTGCTGTAACCACGGGTGTCATATCCTACAGTCCTGCTGCTGTAACCCCTGGTCTCATATCCTACAGTCCTGCTGCTGTCACTGCTGTAACCCCGGGTGTCATATCCTACAGTCCTGCTGCTGTCACTGCTGTATCCCCGGGTGTCACATCCTACAGTCCTGCTGCTGTCACTGCTGTAACCCCGGGTGTCATATCCTACAGTCCTGCTGTCACTGCTGTAACCCTAGAGGTCATATCCTACAGTCCTGCTGCTGTCACTGCTGTATCCCCGGGTATCACATCCTACAGTCCTGCTGCTGTCACTGCTGTAACCCCGGGTGTCATATCCTACAGTCCTGCTCCTGTCACTGCTGTAACCCCTGGAGTCATATCCTACAGTCCTGCTACTGTCACTGCTGTAACCCCTGGTCTCGTATCCTACGGTCCTGCTCCTGTCACTGCTGTAACCCCGGGTGTCATATCCTACAGTCCGGCTGCTGTCACTGCTGTAACCCCTGGTGTCATATCCTACAGTCCTGCTGCTGTAACCCTGGGTATCATATCCTACAGTCCTGCTGCTGTCACTGCTGTAACCCCTGGTGTCATATCCTACAGTCCTCCTGCTGTCACTGCTGTAACCCCTGGTATCATATCCTACAGTCCTGCTGCTGTCACTGCTGTAACGCCTGGTGTCATATCCTGCAGTCCTGCTGCTGTCACTGCTGTAACCCCTGGTCTTGTATCCTACAGTCCTGCTGCTGTCACTGCTGTAACTCCGGGTATCATATCCTACAGTCCTGCTGCTGTCACAGCTGTAACCCTGGAGGTCATATCCTACAGTCCTGCTGCTGTCACTGCTGTATCCCCGGGTGTCACATCCTACAGTCCTACTGCTGTCACTGCTGTAACCCCGGGTGTCATATCCTACAGTCCTGCTCCTGTCACTGCTGTGACACCTGGAGTCATATCCTACAGTCCTGCAGCTGTCGCTGCTGTAACCCCGGGTGTCATATCCTACAGTCCTGCTGCTGTCACTGCTGTAACCCCGGGTGTCATACCCTACAGTCCTACTGCTGTGAGAGCTGTAACCACGGGTGTCATATCCTACAGTCCTGCTGCTGTAACCCCTGGTCTCATATCCTACAGTCCTGCTGCTGTCACTGCTGTAACCCCGGGTGTCATATCCTACAGTCCTGCTGCTGTCACTGCTGTATCCCCGGGTGTCACATCTTACAGTCCTGCTGCTGTCACTGCTGTAACCCCGGGTGTCATATCCTACAGTCCTGCTGTCACTGCTGTAACCCTGGAGGTCATATCCTACAGTCCTGCTGCTGTCACTGCTGTATCCCCGGGTATCACATCCTACAGTCCTGCTGCTGTCACTGCTGTAACCCTGGCTGTCATATCCTACAGTCCTGCTCCTGTCACTGCTGTAACCCCTGGAGTCATATCCTACAGTCCTGCTACTGTCGCTGCTGTAACCCCGGGTCTCATATCCTACAGTCCTGCTGCTGTCACTGCTATAACCCCTGGAGTCATATCCTACAGTCCTGCTGCTGTCACTGCTGTAATCCCTGGTCTCGTATCCTACGGTCCTGCTGCTGTCACTGCTGTAACCCCGGGTGTCATATCCTACAGTCCTACTGCTGTCACAGCTGTAACCCTTGGTATCATATCCTACAGTCCTGCTGCTGTCACTGCTGTAACCCGTGGAGTCATATCCTACAGTCCTGCTGCTGTCACTGCTGTAACCCCTGGTGTCATATCCTACAGTCCTGCTGCTCTCACTGCTGTAACCACGGGTGTCGTATCCTACAGTCCTGCTGTCACTGCTGTAACCCCGGGTGTCATACCCTACAGTCCTACTGCTGACACAGCTGTAACCACGGGTGTCATATCCTACAGTCCTGCTGTCACTGCTGTAACCCCGGGTGTCATACCCTACAGTCCTACTGCTGACACAGCTGTAACCACGGGTGTCATATCCTACAGTCCTGCTGCTGTAACCCCTGGTCTCATATCCTACAGTCCTGCTGCTGTCACTGCTGTAACCCCGGGTGTCATATCCTACAGTCCTGCTGCTGTCACTGCTGTATCCCCGGGTGTCACATCCTACAGTCCTGCTGCTGTCACTGCTGTAACCCCGGGTGTCATATCCTACAGTCCTGCTGTCACTGCTGTAACCCTAGAGGTCATATCCTACAGTCCTGCTGCTGTCACTGCTGTATCCCCGGGTATCACATCCTACAGTCCTGCTGCTGTCACTGCTGTAACCCCGGGTGTCATATCCTACAGTCCTGCTCCTGTCACTGCTGTAACCCCTGGAGTCATATCCTACAGTCCTGCTACTGTCGCTGCTGTAACCCCGGGTGTCATATCCTACAGTCCTGCTGCTGTCACTGCTGTAACCCCGGGTCTCATATCCTACAGTCCTGCTGCTGTCACTGCTGTAACCCCTGGAGTCATATCCTACAGTCCTGCTGCTGTCACTGCTGTAACCCCTGGTCTCATATCCTACGGTCCTGCTCCTGTCACTGCTGTAACCCCGGGTGTCATATCCTACAGACCGGCTGCTGTCACTGCTGTAACCCCTGGTGTCATATCCTACAGTCCTGCTGCTGTAACCCTGGGTATCATATCCTACAGTCCTGCTGCTGTCACTGCTGTAACCCCTGGTGTCTTATCCTTCACTCCGGCTGCTCTTACTGCTGTAACCCCGGGTGTCATATCCTACAGTCCTGCTGCTGTCACTGCTGTAACCCCTGGTATCATATCCTACAGTCCTGCTGCTGTCACTGCTGTAACGCCTGGTGTCATATCCTACAGTCCTGCTGCTGTCACTGCTGTAACCCCTGGTCTTGTATCCTACAGTCCTGCTGCTGTCACTGCTGTAACTCTGGGTATCATATCCTACAGTCCTGCTGCTGTCACAGCTGTAACCCTGGAGGTCATATCCTACAGTCCTGCTGCTGTCACTGCTGTATCCCCGGGTGTCACATCCTACAGTCCTACTGCTGTCACTGCTGTAACCCCGGGTGTCATATCCTACAGTCCTGCTACTGTCACTGCTGTAACCCCTGGAGTCATATCCTACAGTCCTGCAGCTGTCGCTGCTGTAACCCCGGGTGTCATATCCTACAGTCCTGCTGCTGTCACTGCTGTAACCCCGGGTGTCATACCCTACAGTCCTACTGCTGTGGGAGCTGTAACCACGGGTGTCATATCCTACAGTCCTGCTGCTGTAACCCCTGGTCTCATATCCTACAGTCCTGCTGCTGTCACTGCTGTAACCCCGGGTGTCATATCCTACAGTCCTGCTGCTGTCACTGCTGTATCCCCGGGTGTCACATCTTACAGTCCTGCTGCTGTCACTGCTGTAACCCCGGGTGTCATATCCTACAGTCCTGCTGTCACTGCTGTAACCCTGGAGGTCATATCCTACAGTCCTGCTGCTGTCACTGCTGTATCCCCGGGTATCACATCCTACAGTCCTGCTGCTGTCACTGCTGTAACCCTGGCTGTCATATCCTACAGTCCTGCTCCTGTCACTGCTGTAACCCCTGGAGTCATATCCTACAGTCCTGCTACTGTCGCTGCTGTAACCCCGAGTCTCATATCCTACAGTCCTGCTGCTGTCACTGCTGTAACCCCTGGAGTCATATCCTACAGTCCTGCTGCTGTCACTGCTGTAATCTCTGGTCTCGTATCCTACTGTCCTGCTGCTGTCACTGCTGTAACCCCGGGTGTCATATCCTACAGTCCTACTGCTGTCACAGCTGTAACCCTTGGTATCATATCCTACAGTCCTGCTGCTGTCACTGCTGTAACCCGTGGAGTCATATCCTACAGTCCTGCTGCTGTCACTGCTGTAACCCCTGGTGTCATATCCTACAGTCCTGCTGCTCTCACTGCTGTAACCACGGGTGTCGTATCCTACCGTCCTGCTGCTGTCACTGCTGTAACCCCTGGTCTCATATCCTACAGTCCTGCTGCTGTCACTGCTGTAACCCCTGGTGTCATAACCTACAGTCCTGCTGCGGTCACAGATGTAACCCCGGGTGTCATATCCTACAGTCCTGCTGCTGTCACTGCTGTAACCCCAGGTGTCATATCCTACATTCCTACTGCTGTCACAGCTGTAACCCCTGGTGTCGTATCCTACAGTCCTGCTGCTGTCACTGATGTAACCCCGGGTGTCATATCCTACAGTCCTGCTGCTGTCGCTGCTGTAACCCCTGGTCTCATAACCTACAGTCCTGGTGCTGTCACTGCTGTATCCCCGGGTGCCATATCCTACAGTCCTACTGCTGTCACAGCTGTAATCCCTGGTCTCATATCCTACTGTCCTGCTGCTGTCACTGCTGTAACCCCGCGTGCCATGTCCTACAGTCCTGCTCCTGTCACTGCTGTAACCCCTGGTATCATATCCTACAGTCCTGCTGCTGCCACTGCTTTAACCCCGGGTCTCATATCCTACAGTCCTGCTGCTGTCACTGCTGTAACCCAGGGTGTCATATCCTACAGTCCTGCTGCTGCCACTGCTGTAACCCCGGGTGTCATATCCTACAGTCCTGCTGCTGTAACCCCTGGTCTCATATCCTACAGTCCTGCTGCTGTCACTGCTGTAACCCCGGTTGTCATATCCTACAGTCCTGCTCCTGTCACTGCTGTAACCCCTGGTATCATACCCTACAGTCCTGTTGCTGCCACTGCTGTAACCCCGGGTGTCATATCCTACAGTCCTGCTGCTGTCACTGCTGAAACCCCGGGTGTCGTATCCTACAGTCCTGCTGCTCTCACTGCTGTAATCACGGGTGTCGTATCCTACAGTCCTGCTGCTGTCACTGCTGTAACCCCTGGTGTCATATCCTACAGGCCTGCTGCGGTCACTGCTGTAACCCCAGGTGTCATATCCTACAGTCCTGCTCCTGTCACTGCTGTAACCCCGGGTGTCATATCCTACAGTCCTGCTGCTGTCACTGCTGTAACCACGGGTGTCATATCCTACAGTCCTGTTGCTGTCACTGCTGTAACCCCGGGTCTCATATCCTACAGTCCTGCTGCTGTCACTGCTGTAACCCTGGGTGTCATATACTACAGTCCTGCTGCTGTAACCCCTGGTCTCATATCCTACAGTCCTGCTGCTGTCACTGCTGTAACCCCGGGTGTCATATCCTACAGACCTGCTGCAGTCACTGCTGTAATCCCTGGTGTCATATCCTACAGTTCTGCTGCTGTCACTGCTGTAACCCCGGGTGTCATATCCTACAGTCCTGCTGCTGTCACTGCTGTAACCCCGGGTATCATATCCTACATTCCTGCTGCTGTCACTGCTGTAACCCCTGGTGTCATATCCTGCAGTCCTGCTGCTGTCACTGCTGTAACCCCTGGTCTCATATCCTACAGTCCTGCTGCTGTCACTGCTGTAACCCCGCGTGTCATATCCTACAGTCCTGCTCCTGTCACTGCTGTAACCCCTGGTATCATATCCTACAGTCCTGCTGCTGCCACTGCTGTAACCCCGGGTGTCATATCCTACAGTCCTGCTGCTGTCACTGCTGAAACCCCGTGTGTCATATCCTACAAACCTACTGCTGTCACTGCTGTAACCCCTGGTGTCATATCCTACAGTCCTGCTGCTCTCACTGCTGTAACCACCGGTGTCGTATCCTACAGTCCTGCTGCTGTCACTGCTTTAACCCCTGGTGTCATATCCTACAGGCCTGCAGCGGTCACTGCTGTAACCCCAGGTGTCATATCCTACAGTCCTGCTGCGGTCACTGCTGTAACCCCGGGTGTCATATCCTACAGTCCTGCTGCTGTCACTGCTGTAAAACCGGGTGTCATATCCTACAGTCCTGCTGCTGTCACTGCTGTAACCCCGGGTGTCATATCCTACATTCCTGCTGCTGTCACTGCTGTAACCCTTGGTGTCATATCCTACAGTCCTGCTGCTGTCACTGCTGTAACCCCTGGAGTCATATCCTACAGTCCTGCTGCTGTCACTGCTGTAACCCCGGGTGTCATATCCTACAGCCCTGCTGCTGTCACTGCTGTAACCCCTGGTGTCATATCCTACAGGCCTGCAGCGGTCACTGCTGGAACCCCAGGTGTCATATCCTATAGACTTGCCGCTGTCACTGCTGTAAACCCGGGTGTCATATCCTACAGTCCTGCTGCTGTCACTGCTGTAACCCCTGGTGTCATATCCTACAGTCCTGCTGCTGTCACTGCTGTAATCCTTGGTGTCATATCCTACAGTCCTGCTGCTGTCACTGCTGTAACCCCTGGAGTCATATCCTACAGTCCTGCTGCTGTCACTGCTGTAACCCCGGGTGTCATATCCTACAGCCCTGCTGCTGTCACTGCTGTAACCCCTGGTGTCATATCCTACAGGCCTGCAGCGGTCACTGCTGAAACCCCAGGTGTCATATCCTATAGTCCTGCTGCTGTCACTGCTGTAAACCTGGGTGTCATATCCTACAGTCCTGCTGCTGTAACTGCTGTAACCCCGGGTGTCATATCCTACAGTCCTGCTGCTGTCACTGCTGTATCCCTTGGTGTCATATCCTACAGTCCTGCTGCTGTCACTGCTGTAACCCCTGGAGTCATATCCTACAGTCCTGCTGCTGTCACTGCTGTAACCCCGGGTGTCATATACTACAGTCCAGCTGCTGTATCCCCGGGTGTCATATCCTACAGTCCAGCTGCTGTCACTGCTGTAACCCCGGGTCTCATATCCTACAGTCCTGCTGCTGTCACTGCTGTAACCCCGGGTGTCATATACTACAGTCCTGCTGCTGTAACCCCTGGTCTCATATCCTACAGTCCTGCTGCTGTCACTGCTGTAACCCCGGGTGTCATATCCTACAGACCTGCTGCTGTCACTGCTGTAATCCCTGGTGTCATATCCTACAGTTCTGCTGCTGTCACTGCTGTAACCCCGGGTGTCATATCCTACAGTCCTGCTGCTGTCACTGCTGTAACCACGGGTGTCGTATCCTACAGTCCTGCTGCTGTCACTGCTGTAACCCTTGGTGTCATATCCTACAGTCCTGCTGCTGTCACTGCTGTAACCCCGGGTGTCATATCCTACAGACCTGCTGCTGTCACTGCTGTAACCCCTGGAGTCATATCCTACAGTCCTGCTACTGTCGCTGCTGTAACCCCGGGTGTCATATCCTACAGTCCTGCTCCTGTCACTGCTGTAACCCCTGGTATCATATCCTACAGTCCTGCTGCTGTCACTGCTGTAACCCCTGGTGTCATATCCTACAGTCCTGCTGCTGTCACTGCTGTAACCCCGGGTGTCATATCCTACAGCCCTGCTGCTGTCACTGCTGTAACCCCTTCAGTCTTATCCTACAGTCCTGCTGCTGTTACTTCTGTAATCCCTGGTGTCATATCCTACAGTTCTGCTGCTGTCACTGCTGTAACCGCGGGTGTCATATCCTACAGTCCTGCTGCTGTCACTGCTGTAACCCCTGGAGTCATATCCTACAGTCCTGCTGCTGTAACCCCAGGGTCTCATATCCTACAGTCCTGCTGCTGTCACTGCTGTAAACCTTGGTGTCATATCCTACAGTCCTGCTGCTGTCACTGCTGTAACCCGTGGAGTCATATCCTACAGTCCTGCTGCTGTCACTGCTGTAACCCCTGGTGTCATATCCTACAGTCCTGCTGCTCTCACTGCTGTAACCACGGGTGTCGTATCCTACAGTCCTGCTGCTGTCCCTGCTGTAACCCCTGGTCTCATATCCTACAGTCCTGCTGCTGTCACTGCTGTAACCCCTGGTGTCATAACCTACAGTCCTGCTGCGGTCACAGCTGTAACCCTGGGTGTCATATCCTACAGTCCTGCTGCTGTCACTGCTGTAACCCCGGGTGTCATATCCTACAGTCCTACTGCTGTCACAGCTGTAACCCCTGGTGTCGTATCCTACAGTCCTGCTGCTGTCACTGCTGTAACCCCGGGTGTCATATCCTACAGTCCTGCTGCTGTCGCTGCTGTAACCCTTGGTCTCATAACCTACAGTCCTGCTGCTGTCACTGCTGTAACCCCGGGTGTCATATCATACAGTCCTACTGCTGTCACAGCTGTAACCCCTGGTGTTGTATCCTACAGTCCTGCTGCTGTCACTGCTTTAACCCCTGGAGTCAAATCCTACAGTCCTGCTGCTGTCACTGCTGTAACCCCGGGTGTCATATCCTACAGTCCTGCTGCTGTCACTGCTGTAACCCCGGGTGTCATACCCTACAGTCCTGCTGCTGTCACTGCTGTAACCCCTGGTGTCATATCCTACAGTCCTGCTCCTGTCACTGCTGTAACCCCTGGTCTGGTATCCTACAGTCCTGCTGCTGTCACTGCTGTAACCCCGTGTGTCATATCCTACAGTCCTGCTGCTGTCACTGCTATAACCCCTGGTCTCATATCCTGCAGTCCTGCTGCTGTCACTGCTGTAACCCCGGGTGTCATATCCTACAGTCCTACTGCTGTCACAGCTGTAAACCCTGGTGTCGTATCCTACAGTCCTGCTGCTGTCACTGCTGTAACCCCTGGTATCATATCCTACAGTCCTGCTGCTGCCACATTAGTAACCCCGGGTGTCATATCCTACAGTCCTGCTTCTGTCACTGCTGAAACCCCGTGTGTCATATCCTACAAACCTACTGCTGTCACTGCTGTAACCCCTGGTGTCATATCCTACAGTCCTGCTGCTCTCACTGCTGTAACCACGGGTGTCGTATCCTACAGTCCTGCTGCTGTCACTGCTTTAACCTCTGGTGTCATATCCTACAGGCCTGCAGCGGTCACTGCTGTAACCCCAGGTGTCATATCCTACAGTCCTGCTGCGGTCACTGCTGTAACCCCGGGTGTCATATCCTACAGTCCTGCTGCTGTCACTGCTGTAAACCCGGGTGTCATATCCTACAGTCCTGCTGCTGTCACTGCTGTAACCCCGGGTGTCATATCCTACAGTCCTGCTGCTGTCACTGCTGTAATCCTTGGTGTCATATCGTACAGTCCTGCTGCTGTCACTGCTGTAACCCCTGGAGTCATATCCTACAGTCCTGCTGCTGTCACTGCTGTAACCCCGGGTGTCATATCCTACAGCCCTGCTGCTGTCACTGCTGTAACCCCTGGTGTCATATCCTACAGGCCTGCAGCGGTCACTGCTGAAACCCCAGGTGTCATATCCTATAGTCCTGCTGCTGTCACTGCTGTAAACCCGGGTGTCATATCCTACAGTCCTGCTGCTGTAACTGCTGTAACCCCGGGTGTCATATCCTACAGTCCTGCTGCTGTCACTGCTGTATCCCTTGGTGTCATATCCTACAGTCCTGCTGCTGTCACTGCTGTAACCCCTGGAGTCATATCCTACAGTCCTGCTGCTGTCACTGCTGTAACCCCGGGTGTCATATACTACAGTCCTGCTGCTGTAACCCCTGGTCTCATATCCTACAGTCCTGCTGCTGTCACTGCTGTAACCCCGGGTGTCATATCCTACAGACCTGCTGCTGTCACTGCTGTATTCCCTTGTGTCATATCCTACAGTTCTGCTGCTGTCACTGCTGTAACCCCGGGTGTCATATCCTACAGTCCTGCTGCTGTCACTGCTGTAACCCCGGGTATCATATCCTACAGTCCTACTGCTGTCACTGCTGTAACCCCTGGTGTCATATCCTGCAGTCCTGCTGCTGTCACTGCTGTAACCCCTGGTCTCATATCCTACAGTCCCGCTGCTGTCACTCCTGTAACCCCGCGTGTCATATCCTACAGTCCTGCTCCTGTCACTGCTGTAACCCCTGGTATCATATCCTACAGTCCTGCTGCTGCCACTGCTGTAACCCCGAGTGTCATATCCTACAGTCCTGCTGCTGTCACTGCTGAAACCCCGGGTGTCATATCCTACAGACCTGCTGCTGTCACTGCTGTAAACCCTGGTGTCATATCCTACAGGCCTGCAGCGGTCACTGCTGTAACCCCAGGTGTCATATCCTACAGTCCTGCTGCGGTCACTGCTGTAACCCCGGGTGTCATATCCTACAGTCCTGCTGCTGTCACTGCTGTAACCTCAGGTGTCATATCCTACAGTCCTGCTGCTGTCACTGCTGTAATCCCGGGTGTCATATCCTACAGTCCTGCTGCTGTCACTGCTGTAACCCCGGGTGTCATATCCTACAGTCCAGCTGCTGTCACTGCTGTAACCCCGGGTCTCATATCCTACAGTCCTGCTGCTGTCACTGCTGTAACCCCGGGTGTCATCTACTACAGTCCTGCTGCTGTAACCCCTGGTCTCATATCCTACAGTCCTGCTGCTGTCACTGCTGTAACCCCGGGTGTCATATCCTACAGACCTGCTGCTGTTACTGCTGTAATCCCTGGTGTCATATCCTACAGTTCTGCTGCTGTCACTGCTGTAACCCAGGGTGTCATATCCTACAGTCCTGCTGCTGTCACTGCTGTAACCACGGGTGTCGTATCCTACAGTCCTGCTGCTGTCTTTGCTGTAACCCTTGGTGTCATATCCTACAGTCCTGCTGCTGTCACTGCTGTAACCCCTGGAGTCATATCCTACAGTCCTGCTGCTGTCACTGCTGTAACCCCGGGTGTCATATCCTACAGCCCTGCTGCTGTCACTGCTGTAACCCCTTCAGTCATATCCTACAGTCCTGCTGCTGTCACTGCTGTACCCCTGGGTTTCATATCCTACAGTTCTGCTGCTGTCACTGCTGTAACCCCGGGTGTCATATTCTACAGTCCTGCTGTTGTCACTGCTGTAACCGCGGGTGTCATATCCTACAGTCCTGCTGCTGTCACTGCTGTAACCCCTGGAGTCATATCCTACAGTCCTGCTGCTGTAACCCCAGGGTCTCATATCCTACAGTCCTGCTGCTGTCACTGCTGTAACCCTTGGTGTCATATCCTACGGTCCTGCTGCTGTCACTGCTGTAACCCGTGGAGTCATATCCTACAGTCCTGCTGCTGTCACTGCTGTAACCCCTGGTGTCATATCCTACAGTCCTGCTGCTCTCACTGCTGTAACCACGGGTGTCGTATCCTACAGTCCTGCTGCTGTCCCTGCTGTAACCCCTGGTCTCATATCCTACAGTCCTGCTGCTGTCACTGCTGTAACCCCTGGTGTCATAACCTACAGTCCTGCTGCGGTCACAGCTGTAACCCCGGGTGTCATATCCTACAGTCCTGCTGCTGTCACTGCTGTAACCCCGGGTGTCATATCCTACAGTCCTACTGCTGTCACAGCTGTAACCCCTGGTGTCGTATCCTACAGTCCTGCTGCTGTCACTGCTGTAACCCCGGGTGTCATATCCTACAGTCCTGCTGCTGTCGCTGCTGTAACCCCTGGTCTCATAACCTACAGTCCTGCTGCTGTCACTGCTGTCACCCCGGGTGTCATATCCTACAGTCCTACTGCTGTCACAGCTGTAACCCCTGGTGTCGTATCCTACAGTCCTGCTGCTGTCACTGCTGTAACCCCGGGTATCATATCCTACAGTCCTGCTGCTGTCACTGCTGTAACCCCGGGTATCATTTCCTACAGTCCTGCTGCTGTCACTGCTGTAACCCCGGGTGTCATATCCTACAGTCCTGCTGCTGTCACTGCTGTAACCCCTGTTGTCATATCCTACAGTCCTGCTCCTGTCACTGCTGTAACCCCTGGTCTGGTATCCTACAGTCCTGCTGCTGTCACTGCTGTAACCCCGTGTGGCATATCCTACAGTCCTGCTGCTGTCACTGCTATAACCCCTGGTCTCATATCCTGCAGTCCTGCTGCTGTCACTGCTGTAACCCCGGGTGTCATATCCTACAGTCCTGCTGCTGTCACAGCTGGAACCCCTGGTCTCATATCCTACAGTCCTGCTGCTGTCACTGCTGTAACCCCAGGAGTCATATCCTACAGTCCTGCTGCTGTCACTGCTGTAACCCCGGGTGTCATATCCTACAGTCCTGCTGCTCTCACTGCTGTAACCCCAGGTGTCATATCCTACAGTCCTGCTGCTGTCACTGCTGTAATCCCGGGTGTCATATCCTACAGTCCTGCTGCTGTCACTGCTGTAACCCCAGGTGTCATATCCTACAGTCCAGCTGCTGTCACTGCTGTAACCCCGGGTCTCATATCCTACAGTCCTGCTGCTGTCACTGCTGTAACCCCGGGTGTCATCTACTACAGTCCTGCTGCTGTAACCCCTGGTCTCATATCCTACAGTCCTGCTGCTGTCACTGCTGTAACCCCGGGTGTCATATCCTACAGACCTGCTGCTGTTACTGCTGTAATCCCTGGTGTCATATCCTACAGTTCTGCTGCTGTCACTGCTGTAACCCCGGGTGTCATATCCTACAGTCCTGCTGCTGTCACTGCTGTAACCACGGGTGTCGTATCCTACAGTCCTGCTGCTGTCACTGCTGTAACCCTTGGTGTCATATCCTACAGTCCTGCTGCTGTCACTGCTGTAACCCCTGGAGTCATATCCTACAGTCCTGCTGCTGTCACTGCTGTAACCCCGGGTGTCATATCCTACAGCCCTGCTGCTGTCACTGCTGTAACCCCTTCAGTCATATCCTACAGTCCTGCTGCTGTCACTGCTGTACCCCTGGGTGTCATATCCTACAGTTCTGCTGATGTCACTGCTGTAACCCCGTGTGTCATATTCTACAGTCCTGCTATTGTCACTGCTGTAACCGCGGGTGTCATATCCTACAGTCCTGCTGCTGTCACTGCTGTAACCCCTGGAGTCATATCCTACAGTCCTGCTGCTGTAACCCCAGGGTCTCATATCCTACAGTCCTGCTGCTGTCACTGCTGTAACCCTTGGTGTCATATCCTACGGTCCTGCTGCTGTCACTGCTGTAACCTGTGGAGTCATATCCTACAGTCCTGCTGCTGTCACTGCTGTAACCCCTGGTGTCATATCCTACAGTCCTGCTGCTGTCACTGCTCTAACCACGGGTGTCGTATCCTACAGTCCTGCTGCTGTCCCTGCTGTAACCCCTGGTCTCATATCCTACAGTCCTGCTGCTGTCACTGCTGTAACCCCTGGTGTCATAACCTACAGTCCTGCTGCGGTCACAGCTGTAACCCCGGGTGTCATATCCTACAGTCCTGCTGCTGTCACTGCTGTAACCCCGGGTGTCATATCCTACAGTCCTACTGCTGTCACAGCTGTAACCCCTGGTGTCGTATCCTACAGTCCTGCTGCTGTCACTGCTGTAACCCCGGGTGTCATATCCTACAGTCCTTCTGCTGTCGCTGCTGTAACCCCTGGTCTCATAACCTACAGTCCTGCTGCTGTCACTGCTGTCACCCCGGGTGTCATATCTTACAGTCCTGCTGCTGTCACTGCTGTAACCCTTGGTGTCATATCCTACGGTCCTGCTGCTGTCACTGCTGTAACCCGTGGAGTCATATCCTACAGTCCTGCTGCTGTCACTGCTGTAACCCCTGGTGTCATATCCTACAGTCCTGCTGCTGTCACTGCTCTAACCACGGGTGTCGTATCCTACAGTCCTGCTGCTGTCCCTGCTGTAACCCCTGGTCTCATATCCTACAGTCCTGCTGCTGTCACTGCTGTAACCCCTGGTGTCATATCCTACGGGCCTGCAGCGGTCACTGCTGTAACCCCAGGTGTCATATCCTACAGTCCTGCTGCGGTCACTGCTGTAACCCCGGGTGTCATATCCTACAGTCCTGCTGCTGTCACTGCTGTAAACCCGGGTGTCATATCCTACAGTCCTGCTGCTGTCACTGCTGTAACCCCGGGTGTCATATCCTACAGTCCTGCTGCTGTCACTGCTGTAATCCTTGGTGTCATATCGTACAGTCCTGCTGCTGTCACTGCTGTAACCCCTGGAGTCATATCCTACAGTCCTGCTGCTGTCACTGCTGTAACCCCGGGTGTCATATCCTACAGCCCTGCTGCTGTCACTGCTGTAACCCCTGGTGTCATATCCTACAGGCCTGCAGCGGTCACTGCTGAAACCCCAGGTGTCATATCCTATAGTCCTGCTGCTGTCACTGCTGTAAACCCGGGTGTCATATCCTACAGTCCTGCTGCTGTAACTGCTGTAACCCCGGGTGTCATATCCTACAGTCCTGCTGCTGTCACTGCTGTATCCCTTGGTGTCATATCCTACAGTCCTGCTGCTGTCACTGCTGTAACCCCTGGAGTCATATCCTACAGTCCTGCTGCTGTCACTGCTGTAACCCCGGGTGTCATATACTACAGTCCTGCTGCTGTAACCCCTGGTCTCATATCCTACAGTCCTGCTGCTGTCACTGCTGTAACCCCGGGTGTCATATCCTACAGACCTGCTGCTGTCACTGCTGTATTCCCTTGTGTCATATCCTACAGTTCTGCTGCTGTCACTGCTGTAACCCTGGGTGTCATATCCTACAGTCCTGCTGCTGTCACTGCTGTAACCCCGGGTATCATATCCTACAGTCCTACTGCTGTCACTGCTGTAACCCCTGGTGTCATATCCTGCAGTCCTGCTGCTGTCACTGCTGTAACCCCTGGTCTCATATCCTACAGTCCCGCTGCTGTCACTCCTGTAACCCCGCGTGTCATATCCTACAGTCCTGCTCCTGTCACTGCTGTAACCCCTGGTATCATATCCTACAGTCCTGCTGCTGCCACTGCTGTAACCCCGAGTGTCATATCCTACAGTCCTGCTGCTGTCACTGCTGAAACCCCGGGTGTCATATCCTACAGACCTGCTGCTGTCACTGCTGTAAACCCTGGTGTCATATCCTACAGGCCTGCAGCGGTCACTGCTGTAACCCCAGGTGTCATATCCTACAGTCCTGCTGCGGTCACTGCTGTAACCCCGGGTGTCATATCCTACAGTCCTGCTGCTGTCACTGCTGTAACCTCAGGTGTCATATCCTACAGTCCTGCTGCTGTCACTGCTGTAATCCCGGGTGTCATATCCTACAGTCCTGCTGCTGTCACTGCTGTAACCCCGGGTGTCATATCCTACAGTCCAGCTGCTGTCACTGCTGTAACCCCGGGTCTCATATCCTACAGTCCTGCTGCTGTCACTGCTGTAACCCCGGGTGTCATCTACTACAGTCCTGCTGCTGTAACCCCTGGTCTCATATCCTACAGTCCTGCTGCTGTCACTGCTGTAACCCCGGGTGTCATATCCTACAGACCTGCTGCTGTTACTGCTGTAATCCCTGGTGTCATATCCTACAGTTCTGCTGCTGTCACTGCTGTAACCCAGGGTGTCATATCCTACAGTCCTGCTGCTGTCACTGCTGTAACCACGGGTGTCGTATCCTACAGTCCTGCTGCTGTCTTTGCTGTAACCCTTGGTGTCATATCCTACAGTCCTGCTGCTGTCACTGCTGTAACCCCTGGAGTCATATCCTACAGTCCTGCTGCTGTCACTGCTGTAACCCCGGGTGTCATATCCTACAGCCCTGCTGCTGTCACTGCTGTAACCCCTTCAGTCATATCCTACAGTCCTGCTGCTGTCACTGCTGTACCCCTGGGTTTCATATCCTACAGTTCTGCTGCTGTCACTGCTGTAACCCCGGGTGTCATATTCTACAGTCCTGCTGTTGTCACTGCTGTAACCGCGGGTGTCATATCCTACAGTCCTGCTGCTGTCACTGCTGTAACCCCTGGAGTCATATCCTACAGTCCTGCTGCTGTAACCCCAGGGTCTCATATCCTACAGTCCTGCTGCTGTCACTGCTGTAACCCTTGGTGTCATATCCTACGGTCCTGCTGCTGTCACTGCTGTAACCCGTGGAGTCATATCCTACAGTCCTGCTGCTGTCACTGCTGTAACCCCTGGTGTCATATCCTACAGTCCTGCTGCTCTCACTGCTGTAACCACGGGTGTCGTATCCTACAGTCCTGCTGCTGTCCCTGCTGTAACCCCTGGTCTCATATCCTACAGTCCTGCTGCTGTCACTGCTGTAACCCCTGGTGTCATAACCTACAGTCCTGCTGCGGTCACAGCTGTAACCCCGGGTGTCATATCCTACAGTCCTGCTGCTGTCACTGCTGTAACCCCGGGTGTCATATCCTACAGTCCTACTGCTGTCACAGCTGTAACCCCTGGTGTCGTATCCTACAGTCCTGCTGCTGTCACTGCTGTAACCCCGGGTGTCATATCCTACAGTCCTGCTGCTGTCGCTGCTGTAACCCCTGGTCTCATAACCTACAGTCCTGCTGCTGTCACTGCTGTCACCCCGGGTGTCATATCCTACAGTCCTACTGCTGTCACAGCTGTAACCCCTGGTGTCGTATCCTACAGTCCTGCTGCTGTCACTGCTGTAACCCCGGGTATCATATCCTACAGTCCTGCTGCTGTCACTGCTGTAACCCCGGGTATCATTTCCTACAGTCCTGCTGCTGTCACTGCTGTAACCCCGGGTGTCATATCCTACAGTCCTGCTGCTGTCACTGCTGTAACCCCTGTTGTCATATCCTACAGTCCTGCTCCTGTCACTGCTGTAACCCCTGGTCTGGTATCCTACAGTCCTGCTGCTGTCACTGCTGTAACCCCGTGTGGCATATCCTACAGTCCTGCTGCTGTCACTGCTATAACCCCTGGTCTCATATCCTGCAGTCCTGCTGCTGTCACTGCTGTAACCCCGGGTGTCATATCCTACAGTCCTGCTGCTGTCACAGCTGGAACCCCTGGTCTCATATCCTACAGTCCTGCTGCTGTCACTGCTGTAACCCCAGGAGTCATATCCTACAGTCCTGCTGCTGTCACTGCTGTAACCCCGGGTGTCATATCCTACAGTCCTGCTGCTCTCACTGCTGTAACCCCAGGTGTCATATCCTACAGTCCTGCTGCTGTCACTGCTGTAATCCCGGGTGTCATATCCTACAGTCCTGCTGCTGTCACTGCTGTAACCCCAGGTGTCATATCCTACAGTCCAGCTGCTGTCACTGCTGTAACCCCGGGTCTCATATCCTACAGTCCTGCTGCTGTCACTGCTGTAACCCCGGGTGTCATCTACTACAGTCCTGCTGCTGTAACCCCTGGTCTCATATCCTACAGTCCTGCTGCTGTCACTGCTGTAACCCCGGGTGTCATATCCTACAGACCTGCTGCTGTTACTGCTGTAATCCCTGGTGTCATATCCTACAGTTCTGCTGCTGTCACTGCTGTAACCCCGGGTGTCATATCCTACAGTCCTGCTGCTGTCACTGCTGTAACCACGGGTGTCGTATCCTACAGTCCTGCTGCTGTCACTGCTGTAACCCTTGGTGTCATATCCTACAGTCCTGCTGCTGTCACTGCTGTAACCCCTGGAGTCATATCCTACAGTCCTGCTGCTGTCACTGCTGTAACCCCGGGTGTCATATCCTACAGCCCTGCTGCTGTCACTGCTGTAACCCCTTCAGTCATATCCTACAGTCCTGCTGCTGTCACTGCTGTACCCCTGGGTGTCATATCCTACAGTTCTGCTGATGTCACTGCTGTAACCCCGTGTGTCATATTCTACAGTCCTGCTATTGTCACTGCTGTAACCGCGGGTGTCATATCCTACAGTCCTGCTGCTGTCACTGCTGTAACCCCTGGAGTCATATCCTACAGTCCTGCTGCTGTAACCCCAGGGTCTCATATCCTACAGTCCTGCTGCTGTCACTGCTGTAACCCTTGGTGTCATATCCTACGGTCCTGCTGCTGTCACTGCTGTAACCTGTGGAGTCATATCCTACAGTCCTGCTGCTGTCACTGCTGTAACCCCTGGTGTCATATCCTACAGTCCTGCTGCTGTCACTGCTCTAACCACGGGTGTCGTATCCTACAGTCCTGCTGCTGTCCCTGCTGTAACCCCTGGTCTCATATCCTACAGTCCTGCTGCTGTCACTGCTGTAACCCCTGGTGTCATAACCTACAGTCCTGCTGCGGTCACAGCTGTAACCCCGGGTGTCATATCCTACAGTCCTGCTGCTGTCACTGCTGTAACCCCGGGTGTCATATCCTACAGTCCTACTGCTGTCACAGCTGTAACCCCTGGTGTCGTATCCTACAGTCCTGCTGCTGTCACTGCTGTAACCCCGGGTGTCATATCCTACAGTCCTGCTGCTGTCGCTGCTGTAACCCCTGGTCTCATAACCTACAGTCCTGCTGCTGTCACTGCTGTCACCCCGGGTGTCATATCTTACAGTCCTACTGCTGTCACAGCTGTAACCCCTGGTGTCGTATCCTACAGTCCTGCTGCTGTCACTGCTGTAACCCCGGGTATCATATCCTACAGTCCTGCTGCTGTCACTGCTGTAACCCCGGGTATCATTTCCTACAGTCCTGCTGCTGTCACTGCTGTATCCCCGGGTGTCATATCCTACAGTCCTGCTGCTGTCACTGCTGTAACCCCTGGTGTCATATCCTACAGTCCTGCTCCTGTCACTGCTGTAACCCCTGGTCTGGTATCCTACAGTCCTGCTGCTGTCACTGCTGTAACCCCGTGTGACATATCCTACAGTCCTGCTGCTGTCACTGCTATAACCCCTGGTCTCATATCCTGCAGTCCTGCTGCTGTCACTGCTGTAACCCCGGGTGTCATATCCTACAGTCCTGCTGCTGTCACAGCTGGAACCCCTGGTCTCATATCCTACAGTCCTGCTGCTGTCACTGCTGTATCCCCGGGTGTCATATTCTACAGTCCTGCTGTTGTCACTGCTGTAACCGCAGGTGTCATATCCTACAGTCCTGCTGCTGTCACTGCTGTAACCCGTGGAGTCATATCCTACAGTCCTGCTGCTGTCATTGCTGTAACCCCTGGTGTCATATCCTACAGTCCTGCTGCTCTCACTGCTGTAACCACAGGTGTCGTATCCTACAGTCCTGCTGCTGTCCCTGCTGTAACCCCTGGTCTCATATCCTACAGTCCTGCTGCTGTCACTGCTGTATCCCCTGGTGTCATAACCTACAGTCCTGCTGCGGTCACTGCTGTAACCCGTGGAGTCATATCCTACAGTCCTGCTGCTGTCATTGCTGTAACCCCTGGTGTCATATCCTACAGTCCTACTGCTCTCACTGCTGTAACCACAGGTGTCGTATCCTACAGTCCTGCTGCTGTCCCTGCTGTAACCCCTGGTCTCATATCCTACAGTCCTGCTGCTGTCACTGCTGTAACCCCGGGTGTCATATCCTACAGTCCTGCTGCTGTCGCTGCTGTAACCCCTGGTCTCATAACCTACAGTCCTGCTGCTGTCACTGCTGTCACCCCGGGTGTCATATCCTACAGTCCTACTGCTGTCACAGCTGTAACCCCTGGTGTCGTATCCTACAGTCCTGCTGCTGTCACTGCTGTAACCCCGGGTATCATATCCTACAGTCCTGCTGCTGTCACTGCTGTAACCCCGGGTATCATTTCCTACAGTCCTGCTGCTGTCACTGCTGTAACCCCGGGTGTCATATCCTACAGTCCTGCTGCTGTCACTGCTGTAACCCCTGGTGTCATATCCTACAGTCCTGCTCCTGTCACTGCTGTAACCCCTGGTCTGGTATCCTACAGTCCTGCTGCTGTCACTGCTGTAACCCCGTGTGGCATATCCTACAGTCCTGCTGCTGTCACTGCTATAACCCCTGGTCTCAAATCCTGCAGTCCTGCTGCTGTCACTGCTGTAACCCCGGGTGTCATATCCTACAGTCCTGCTGCTGTCACAGCTGGAACCCCTGGTCTCATATCCTACAGTCCTGCTGCTGTCACTGCTGTAACCCCGGGTGTCATATCCTACAGTCCTGCTGCTGTCGCTGCTGTAACCCCTGGTCTCATAACCTACAGTCCTGCTGCTGTCACTGCTGTCACCCCGGGTGTCATATCCTACAGTCCTACTGCTGTCACTGCTGTAACCCCGGGTATCATATCCTACAGTCCTGCTGCTGTCACTGCTGTAACCCCGGGTATCATTTCCTACAGTCCTGCTGCTGTCACTGCTGTAACCCCGGGTGTCATATCCTACAGTCCTGCTGCTGTCACTGCTGTAACCCCTGGTGTCATATCCTACAGTCCTGCTCCTGTCACTGCTGTAACCCCTGGTCTGGTATCCTACAGTCCTGCTGCTGTCACTGCTGTAACCCCGTGTGGCATATCCTACAGTCCTGCTGCTGTCACTGCTATAACCCCTGGTCTCATATCCTGCAGTCCTGCTGCTGTCACTGCTGTAACCCCGGGTGTCATATCCTACAGTCCTGCTGCTGTCACAGCTGGAACCCCTGGTCTCATATCCTACAGTCCTGCTGCTGTCACTGCTGTAACCCCAGGAGTCATATCCTACAGTCCTGCTGCTGTCACTGCTGTAACCCCGGGTGTCATATCCTACAGTCCTGCTGCTCTCACTGCTGTAACCCCAGGTGTCATATCCTACAGTCCTGCTGCTGTCACTGCTGTAATCCCGGGTGTCATATCCTACAGTCCTGCTGCTGTCACTGCTGTAACCCCAGGTGTCATATCCTACAGTCCAGCTGCTGTCACTGCTGTAACCCCGGGTCTCATATCCTACAGTCCTGCTGCTGTCACTGCTGTAACCCCGGGTGTCATCTACTACAGTCCTGCTGCTGTAACCCCTGGTCTCATATCCTACAGTCCTGCTGCTGTCACTGCTGTAACCCCGGGTGTCATATCCTACAGACCTGCTGCTGTTACTGCTGTAATCCCTGGTGTCATATCCTACAGTTCTGCTGCTGTCACTGCTGTAACCCCGGGTGTCATATCCTACAGTCCTGCTGCTGTCACTGCTGTAACCACGGGTGTCGTATCCTACAGTCCTGCTGCTGTCACTGCTGTAACCCTTGGTGTCATATCCTACAGTCCTGCTGCTGTCACTGCTGTAACCCCTGGAGTCATATCCTACAGTCCTGCTGCTGTCACTGCTGTAACCCCGGGTGTCATATCCTACAGCCCTGCTGCTGTCACTGCTGTAACCCCTTCAGTCATATCCTACAGTCCTGCTGCTGTCACTGCTGTACCCCTGGGTGTCATATCCTACAGTTCTGCTGATGTCACTGCTGTAACCCCGTGTGTCATATTCTACAGTCCTGCTGTTGTCACTGCTGTAACCGCGGGTGTCATATCCTACAGTCCTGCTGCTGTCACTGCTGTAACCCCTGGAGTCATATCCTACAGTCCTGCTGCTGTAACCCCAGGGTCTCATATCCTACAGTCCTGCTGCTGTCACTGCTGTAACCCTTGGTGTCATATCCTACGGTCCTGCTGCTGTCACTGCTGTAACCCGTGGAGTCATATCCTACAGTCCTGCTGCTGTCACTGCTGTAACCCCTGGTGTCATATCCTACAGTCCTGCTGCTGTCACTGCTCTAACCACGGGTGTCGTATCCTACAGTCCTGCTGCTGTCCCTGCTGTAACCCCTGGTCTCATATCCTACAGTCCTGCTGCTGTCACTGCTGTAACCCCTGGTGTCATAACCTACAGTCCTGCTGCGGTCACAGCTGTAACCCCGGGTGTCATATCCTACAGTCCTGCTGCTGTCACTGCTGTAACCCCGGGTGTCATATCCTACAGTCCTACTGCTGTCACAGCTGTAACCCCTGGTGTCGTATCCTACAGTCCTGCTGCTGTCACTGCTGTAACCCCGGGTGTCATATCCTACAGTCCTGCTGCTGTCGCTGCTGTAACCCCTGGTCTCATAACCTACAGTCCTGCTGCTGTCACTGCTGTCACCCCGGGTGTCATATCCTACAGTCCTACTGCTGTCACAGCTGTAACCCCTGGTGTCGTATCCTACAGTCCTGCTGCTGTCACTGCTGTAACCCCGGGTATCATATCCTACAGTCCTGCTGCTGTCACTGCTGTAACCCCGGGTATCATTTCCTACAGTCCTGCTGCTGTCACTGCTGTATCCCCGGGTGTCATATCCTACAGTCCTGCTGCTGTCACTGCTGTAACCCCTGGTGTCATATCCTACAGTCCTGCTCCTGTCACTGCTGTAACCCCTGGTCTGGTATCCTACAGTCCTGCTGCTGTCACTGCTGTAACCCCGTGTGGCATATCCTACAGTCCTGCTGCTGTCACTGCTATAACCCCTGGTCTCATATCCTGCAGTCCTGCTGCTGTCACTGCTGTAACCCCGGGTGTCATATCCTACAGTCCTGCTGCTGTCACAGCTGGAACCCCTGGTCTCATATCCTACAGTCCTGCTGCTGTCACTGCTGTATCCCCGGGTGTCATATTCTACAGTCCTGCTGTTGTCACTGCTGTAACCGCAGGTGTCATATCCTACAGTCCTGCTGCTGTCACTGCTGTAACCCGTGGAGTCATATCCTACAGTCCTGCTGCTGTCATTGCTGTAACCCCTGGTGTCATATCCTACAGTCCTGCTGCTCTCACTGCTGTAACCACAGGTGTCGTATCCTACAGTCCTGCTGCTGTCCCTGCTGTAACCCCTGGTCTCATATCCTACAGTCCTGCTGCTGTCACTGCTGTAACCCCTGGTGTCATAACCTACAGTCCTGCTGCGGTCACTGCTGTAACCCGTGGAGTCATATCCTACAGTCCTGCTGCTGTCATTGCTGTAACCCCTGGTGTCATATCCTACAGTCCTGCTGCTCTCACTGCTGTAACCACAGGTGTCGTATCCTACAGTCCTGCTGCTGTCCCTGCTGTAACCCCTGGTCTCATATCCTACAGTCCTGCTGCTGTCACTGCTGTAACCCCGGGTGTCATATCCTACAGTCCTGCTGCTGTCGCTGCTGTAACCCCTGGTCTCATAACCTACAGTCCTGCTGCTGTCACTGCTGTCTCCCCGGGTGTCATATCCTACAGTCCTACTGCTGTCACAGCTGTAACCCCTGGTGTCGTATCCTACAGTCCTGCTGCTGTCACTGCTGTAACCCCGGGTATCATATCCTACAGTCCTGCTGCTGTCACTGCTGTAACCCCGGGTATCATTTCCTACAGTCCTGCTGCTGTCACTGCTGTAACCCCGGGTGTCATATCCTACAGTCCTGCTGCTGTCACTGCTGTAACCCCTGGTGTCATATCCTACAGTCCTGCTCCTGTCACTGCTGTAACCCCTGGTCTGGTATCCTACAGTCCTGCTGCTGTCACTGCTGTAACCCCGTGTGGCATATCCTACAGTCCTGCTGCTGTCACTGCTATAACCCCTGGTCTCATATCCTGCAGTCCTGCTGCTGTCACTGCTGTAACCCCGGGTGTCATATCCTACAGTCCTGCTGCTGTCACAGCTGGAACCCCTGGTCTCATATCCTACAGTCCTGCTGCTGTCACTGCTGTATCCCCGGGTGTCATATTCTACAGTCCTGCTGTTGTCACTGCTGTAACCGCAGGTGTCATATCCTACAGTCCTGCTGCTGTCACTGCTGTAACCCCTGGAGTCATATCCTACAGTCCTGCTGCTGTCACTGCTGTAACCCGTGGAGTCATATCCTACAGTCCTGCTGCTGTCATTGCTGTACCCCCTGGTGTCATATCCTACAGTCCTGCTGCTCTCACTGCTGTAACCACAGGTGTCGTATCCTACAGTCCTGCTGCTGTCCCTGCTGTAACCCCTGGTCTCATATCCTACAGTCCTGCTGCTGTCACTGCTGTAACCCCTGGTGTCATAACCTACAGTCCTGCTGCGGTCACTGCTGTAACCCGTGGAGTCATATCCTACAGTCCTGCTGCTGTCATTGCTGTAAGCCCTGGTGTCATATCCTACAGTCCTGCTGCTCTCACTGCTGTAACCACAGGTGTCGTATCCTACAGTCCTGCTGCTGTCCCTGCTGTAACCCCTGGTCTCATATCCTACAGTCCTGCTGCTGTCACTGCTGTAACCCCTGGTGTCATAACCTACAGTCCTGCTGCGGTCACAGCTGTAACCCCGGGTGTCATATCCTACAGTCCTGCTGGTGTCACTGCTGTAACCCCGGGTGTCATATCCTACAGTCCTACTGCTGTCATTGCTGTAACCCCTGGTGTCATATCCTACAGTCCTGCTGCTCTCACTGCTGTAACCACAGGTGTCGTATCCTACAGTCCTGCTGCTGTCCCTGCTGTAACCCCTGGTCTCATATCCTACAGTCCTGCTGCTGTCACTGCTGTAACCCCGGGTGTCATATCCTACAGTCCTGCTGCTGTCGCTGCTGTAACCCCTGGTCTCATAACCTACAGTCCTGCTGCTGTCACTGCTGTCTCCCCGGGTGTCATATCCTACAGTCCTACTGCTGTCACAGCTGTAACCCCTGGTGTCGTATCCTACAGTCCTGCTGCTGTCACTGCTGTAACCCCGGGTATCATATCCTACAGTCCTGCTGCTGTCACTGCTGTAACCCCGGGTATCATTTCCTACAGTCCTGCTGCTGTCACTGCTGTAACCCCGGGTGTCATATCCTACAGTCCTGCTGCTGTCACTGCTGTAACCCCTGGTGTCATATCCTACAGTCCTGCTCCTGTCACTGCTGTAACCCCTGGTCTGGTATCCTACAGTCCTGCTGCTGTCACTGCTGTAACCCCGTGTGGCATATCCTACAGTCCTGCTGCTGTCACTGCTATAACCCCTGGTCTCATATCCTGCAGTCCTGCTGCTGTCACTGCTGTAACCCCGGGTGTCATATCCTACAGTCCTGCTGCTGTCACAGCTGGAACCCCTGGTCTCATATCCTACAGTCCTGCTGCTGTCACTGCTGTATCCCCGGGTGTCATATTCTACAGTCCTGCTGTTGTCACTGCTGTAACCGCAGGTGTCATATCCTACAGTCCTGCTGCTGTCACTGCTGTAACCCGTGGAGTCATATCCTACAGTCCTGCTGCTGTCATTGCTGTACCCCCTGGTGTCATATCCTACAGTCCTGCTGCTCTCACTGCTGTAACCACAGGTGTCGTATCCTACAGTCCTGCTGCTGTCCCTGCTGTAACCCCTGGTCTCATATCCTACAGTCCTGCTGCTGTCACTGCTGTAACCCCTGGTGTCATAACCTACAGTCCTGCTGCGGTCACTGCTGTAACCCGTGGAGTCATATCCTACAGTCCTGCTGCTGTCATTGCTGTAAGCCCTGGTGTCATATCCTACAGTCCTGCTGCTCTCACTGCTGTAACCACAGGTGTCGTATCCTACAGTCCTGCTGCTGTCCCTGCTGTAACCCCTGGTCTCATATCCTACAGTCCTGCTGCTGTCACTGCTGTAACCCCTGGTGTCATAACCTACAGTCCTGCTGCGGTCACAGCTGTAACCCCGGGTGTCATATCCTACAGTCCTGCTGGTGTCACTGCTGTAACCCCGGGTGTCATATCCTACAGTCCTACTGCTGTCATTGCTGTAACCCCTGGTGTCATATCCTACAGTCCTGCTGCTCTCACTGCTGTAACCACAGGTGTCGTATCCTACAGTCCTGCTGCTGTCCCTGCTGTAACCCCTGGTCTCATATCCTACAGTCCTGCTGCTGTCACTGCTTTAACCCCTGGTGTCATAACCTACAGTCCTGCTGCGGTCACAGCTGTAACCCCGGGTGTCATATCCTACAGTCCTGCTGGTGTCACTGCTGTAACCCCGGGTGTCATATCCTACAGTCCTACTGCTGTCACAGCTGTAACCCCTGGTGTCGTATCCTACAGTCCTGCTACTGTCACTGCAGTAACCCCGGGTGTCGTATCCTACAGTCCTGCTGCTGTCGCTGCTGTAACCCCTGGTCTCATAACCTACAGTCCTGCTGCTGTCACTGCTGTAACCCCGGGTGTCATATCCTACAGTCCTACTGCTGTCACAGCTGTAACCCCTGGTGTGGTATCCTACAGTCCTGCTGCTGTCACTGCTTTAACCCCTGGAGTCATATCCTACAGTCCTGCTGCTGTCACTGCTGTAACCCCGGGTATCATATCCTACAGTCCTGCTGCTGTCACTGCTGTAACCCCGGGTGTCATATCCTACAGTCCTGCTGCTGTCACTGCTGTAACCCCTGGTGTCATATCCTACAGTCCTGCTCCTGTCACTGCTGTAACCCCTGGTCTGGTATCCTACAGTCCTGCTGCTGTCACTGCTGTAACCCCGTCTGTCATATCCTACAGTCCTGCTGCTGTCACTGCTATAACCCCTGGTCTCATATCCTGCAGTCCTGCTGCTGTCACTGCTGTAACCCCGGGTGTCATATCCTACAGTCCTACTGCTGTCACAGCTGTAAACCCTGGTGTCGTATCCTACAGTCCTGCTGCTGTCACTGCTGTATCCCCGGGTGTCATATCCTACAGTCCTGCTGCTGTCACAGCTGTAACCCCTGGTCTCATATCCTACAGTCCTGCTGCTGTCACTGCTGTAACCCCGGGTGTCATATCCTGCAGTCCTGCTGCTGTCACTGCTGCAACCCCGGGTGTCATATCCTACAGTCCTGTTGCTGTAACACCTGGTCTCATATCCTACAGTCCTGCTGCTGTCCCTGCTGTAACCCCGGTTGTCATATCCTACAGTCCTGCTCCTGTCACTGCTGTAACCCCTGGTATCATACCCTACAGTCCTGCTGCTGCCACTGCTGTAACCCCGGGTGTCACATCCTACAGTCCTGCTGCTGTCACTGCTGAAACCCCGGGTGTCGTATCCTACAGTCCTGCTGCTCTCACTGCTGTAATCACGGGTGTCGTATCCTACAGTCCTGCTGCTGTCACTGCTGTAACCCCTGGTGTCATATCCTACAGGACTGCTGCGGTCACTGCTGTAACCCCAGGTGTCATATCCTACAGTCCTGCTCCTGTCACTGCTGTAACCCCGGGTGTCATATCCTACAGTCCTACTGCTGTCACAGCTGTAACCCCTGGTGTCGTATCCTACAGTCCTGCTGCTGTCACTGCTGTAACCCCGGGTGTCATATCCTACAGTCCTGCTGCTGTCGCTGCTGTAACCCCTGGTCTCATAACCTACAGTCCTGCTGCTGTCACTGCTGTCACCCCGGGTGTCATATCCTACAGTCCTACTGCTGTCACAGCTGTAACCCCTGGTGTCGTATCCTACAGTCCTGCTGCTGTCACTGCTGTAACCCCGGGTATCATATCCTACAGTCCTGCTGCTGTCACTGCTGTAACCCCGGGTATCATTTCCTACAGTCCTGCTGCTGTCACTGCTGTAACCCCGGGTGTCATATCCTACAGTCCTGCTGCTGTCACTGCTGTAACCCCTGTTGTCATATCCTACAGTCCTGCTCCTGTCACTGCTGTAACCCCTGGTCTGGTATCCTACAGTCCTGCTGCTGTCACTGCTGTAACCCCGTGTGGCATATCCTACAGTCCTGCTGCTGTCACTGCTATAACCCCTGGTCTCATATCCTGCAGTCCTGCTGCTGTCACTGCTGTAACCCCGGGTGTCATATCCTACAGTCCTGCTGCTGTCACAGCTGGAACCCCTGGTCTCATATCCTACAGTCCTGCTGCTGTCACTGCTGTAACCCCAGGAGTCATATCCTACAGTCCTGCTGCTGTCACTGCTGTAACCCCGGGTGTCATATCCTACAGTCCTGCTGCTCTCACTGCTGTAACCCCAGGTGTCATATCCTACAGTCCTGCTGCTGTCACTGCTGTAATCCCGGGTGTCATATCCTACAGTCCTGCTGCTGTCACTGCTGTAACCCCAGGTGTCATATCCTACAGTCCAGCTGCTGTCACTGCTGTAACCCCGGGTCTCATATCCTACAGTCCTGCTGCTGTCACTGCTGTAACCCCGGGTGTCATCTACTACAGTCCTGCTGCTGTAACCCCTGGTCTCATATCCTACAGTCCTGCTGCTGTCACTGCTGTAACCCCGGGTGTCATATCCTACAGACCTGCTGCTGTTACTGCTGTAATCCCTGGTGTCATATCCTACAGTTCTGCTGCTGTCACTGCTGTAACCCCGGGTGTCATATCCTACAGTCCTGCTGCTGTCACTGCTGTAACCACGGGTGTCGTATCCTACAGTCCTGCTGCTGTCACTGCTGTAACCCTTGGTGTCATATCCTACAGTCCTGCTGCTGTCACTGCTGTAACCCCTGGAGTCATATCCTACAGTCCTGCTGCTGTCACT
The DNA here is from genome assembly GCF_031143425.1 of Pleurodeles waltl. NCBI lineage: Eukaryota > Metazoa > Chordata > Amphibia > Caudata > Salamandridae > Pleurodeles > Pleurodeles waltl. The sequence goes on along the minus strand of NC_090444.1, from coordinate 1,869,742,433 downwards.
GCTGTAACCCCGGGTGTCATATCCTACAGCCCTGCTGCTGTCACTGCTGTAACCCCTTCAGTCATATCCTACAGTCCTGCTGCTGTCACTGCTGTACCCCTGGGTGTCATATCCTACAGTTCTGCTGATGTCACTGCTGTAACCCCGTGTGTCATATTCTACAGTCCTGCTGTTGTCACTGCTGTAACCGCGGGTGTCATATCCTACAGTCCTGCTGCTGTCACTGCTGTAACCCCTGGAGTCATATCCTACAGTCCTGCTGCTGTAACCCCAGGGTCTCATATCCTACAGTCCTGCTGCTGTCACTGCTGTAACCCTTGGTGTCATATCCTACGGTCCTGCTGCTGTCACTGCTGTAACCCGTGGAGTCATATCCTACAGTCCTGCTGCTGTCACTGCTGTAACCCCTGGTGTCATATCCTACAGTCCTGCTGCTGTCACTGCTCTAACCACGGGTGTCGTATCCTACAGTCCTGCTGCTGTCCCTGCTGTAACCCCTGGTCTCATATCCTACAGTCCTGCTGCTGTCACTGCTGTAACCCCTGGTGTCATAACCTACAGTCCTGCTGCGGTCACAGCTGTAACCCCGGGTGTCATATCCTACAGTCCTGCTGCTGTCACTGCTGTAACCCCGGGTGTCATATCCTACAGTCCTACTGCTGTCACAGCTGTAACCCCTGGTGTCGTATCCTACAGTCCTGCTGCTGTCACTGCTGTAACCCCGGGTGTCATATCCTACAGTCCTGCTGCTGTCGCTGCTGTAACCCCTGGTCTCATAACCTACAGTCCTGCTGCTGTCACTGCTGTCACCCCGGGTGTCATATCCTACAGTCCTACTGCTGTCACAGCTGTAACCCCTGGTGTCGTATCCTACAGTCCTGCTGCTGTCACTGCTGTAACCCCGGGTACCATATCCTACAGTCCTGCTGCTGTCACTGCTGTAACCCCGGGTATCATTTCCTACAGTCCTGCTGCTGTCACTGCTGTATCCCCGGGTGTCATATCCTACAGTCCTGCTGCTGTCACTGCTGTAACCCCTGGTGTCATATCCTACAGTCCTGCTCCTGTCACTGCTGTAACCCCTGGTCTGGTATCCTACAGTCCTGCTGCTGTCACTGCTGTAACCCCGTGTGGCATATCCTACAGTCCTGCTGCTGTCACTGCTATAACCCCTGGTCTCATATCCTGCAGTCCTGCTGCTGTCACTGCTGTAACCCCGGGTGTCATATCCTACAGTCCTGCTGCTGTCACAGCTGGAACCCCTGGTCTCATATCCTACAGTCCTGCTGCTGTCACTGCTGTATCCCCGGGTGTCATATTCTACAGTCCTGCTGTTGTCACTGCTGTAACCGCAGGTGTCATATCCTACAGTCCTGCTGCTGTCACTGCTGTAACCCGTGGAGTCATATCCTACAGTCCTGCTGCTGTCATTGCTGTAACCCCTGGTGTCATATCCTACAGTCCTGCTGCTCTCACTGCTGTAACCACAGGTGTCGTATCCTACAGTCCTGCTGCTGTCCCTGCTGTAACCCCTGGTCTCATATCCTACAGTACTGCTGCTGTCACTGCTGTAACCCCTGGTGTCATAACCTACAGTCCTGCTGCGGTCACTGCTGTAACCCGTGGAGTCATATCCTACAGTCCTGCTGCTGTCATTGCTGTAACCCCTGGTGTCATATCCTACAGTCCTGCTGCTCTCACTGCTGTAACCACAGGTGTCGTATCCTACAGTCCTGCTGCTGTCCCTGCTGTAACCCCTGGTCTCATATCCTACAGTCCTGCTGCTGTCACTGCTGTAACCCCGGGTGTCATATCCTACAGTCCTGCTGCTGTCGCTGCTGTAACCCCTGGTCTCATAACCTACAGTCCTGCTGCTGTCACTGCTGTCTCCCCGGGTGTCATATCCTACAGTCCTACTGCTGTCACAGCTGTAACCCCTGGTGTCGTATCCTACAGTCCTGCTGCTGTCACTGCTGTAACCCCGGGTATCATATCCTACAGTCCTGCTGCTGTCACTGCTGTAACCCCGGGTATCATTTCCTACAGTCCTGCTGCTGTCACTGCTGTAACCCCGGGTGTCATATCCTACAGTCCTGCTGCTGTCACTGCTGTAACCCCTGGTGTCATATCCTACAGTCCTGCTCCTGTCACTGCTGTAACCCCTGGTCTGGTATCCTACAGTCCTGCTGCTGTCACTGCTGTAACCCCGTGTGGCATATCCTACAGTCCTGCTGCTGTCACTGCTATAACCCCTGGTCTCATATCCTGCAGTCCTGCTGCTGTCACTGCTGTAACCCCGGGTGTCATATCCTACAGTCCTGCTGCTGTCACAGCTGGAACCCCTGGTCTCATATCCTACAGTCCTGCTGCTGTCACTGCTGTATCCCCGGGTGTCATATTCTACAGTCCTGCTGTTGTCACTGCTGTAACCGCAGGTGTCATATCCTACAGTCCTGCTGCTGTCACTGCTGTAACCCCGGGTGTCATATCCTACAGTCCTACTGCTGTCACAGCTGTAACCCCTGGTGTGGTATCCTACAGTCCTGCTGCTGTCACTGCTTTAACCCCTGGAGTCATATCCTACAGTCCTGCTGCTGTCACTGCTGTAACCCCGGGTATCATATCCTACAGTCCTGCTGCTGTCACTGCTGTAACCCCGGGTGTCATATCCTACAGTCCTGCTGCTGTCACTGCTGTAACCCCTGGTGTCATATCCTACAGTCCTGCTCCTGTCACTGCTGTAACCCCTGGTCTGGTATCCTACAGTCCTGCTGCTGTCACTGCTGTAACCCCGTCTGTCATATCCTACAGTCCTGCTGCTGTCACTGCTATAACCCCTGGTCTCATATCCTGCAGTCCTGCTGCTGTCACTGCTGTAACCCCGGGTGTCATATCCTACAGTCCTACTGCTGTCACAGCTGTAAACCCTGGTGTCGTATCCTACAGTCCTGCTGCTGTCACTGCTGTATCCCCGGGTGTCATATCCTACAGTCCTGCTGCTGTCACAGCTGTAACCCCTGGTCTCATATCCTACAGTCCTGCTGCTGTCACTGCTGTAACCCCGGGTGTCATATCCTGCAGTCCTGCTGCTGTCACTGCTGCAACCCCGGGTGTCATATCCTACAGTCCTGTTGCTGTAACACCTGGTCTCATATCCTACAGTCCTGCTGCTGTCCCTGCTGTAACCCCGGTTGTCATATCCTACAGTCCTGCTCCTGTCACTGCTGTAACCCCTGGTATCATACCCTACAGTCCTGCTGCTGCCACTGCTGTAACCCCGGGTGTCACATCCTACAGTCCTGCTGCTGTCACTGCTGAAACCCCGGGTGTCGTATCCTACAGTCCTGCTGCTCTCACTGCTGTAATCACGGGTGTCGTATCCTACAGTCCTGCTGCTGTCACTGCTGTAACCCCTGGTGTCATATCCTACAGGACTGCTGCGGTCACTGCTGTAACCCCAGGTGTCATATCCTACAGTCCTGCTCCTGTCACTGCTGTAACCCCGGGTGTCATATCCTACAGTCCTACTGCTGTCACAGCTGTAACCCCTGGTGTCGTATCCTACAGTCCTGCTGCTGTCACTGCTGTAACCCCGGGTGTCATATCCTACAGTCCTGCTGCTGTCGCTGCTGTAACCCCTGGTCTCATAACCTACAGTCCTGCTGCTGTCACTGCTGTCACCCCGGGTGTCATATCCTACAGTCCTACTGCTGTCACAGCTGTAACCCCTGGTGTCGTATCCTACAGTCCTGCTGCTGTCACTGCTGTAACCCCGGGTATCATATCCTACAGTCCTGCTGCTGTCACTGCTGTAACCCCGGGTATCATTTCCTACAGTCCTGCTGCTGTCACTGCTGTAACCCCGGGTGTCATATCCTACAGTCCTGCTGCTGTCACTGCTGTAACCCCTGTTGTCATATCCTACAGTCCTGCTCCTGTCACTGCTGTAACCCCTGGTCTGGTATCCTACAGTCCTGCTGCTGTCACTGCTGTAACCCCGTGTGGCATATCCTACAGTCCTGCTGCTGTCACTGCTATAACCCCTGGTCTCATATCCTGCAGTCCTGCTGCTGTCACTGCTGTAACCCCGGGTGTCATATCCTACAGTCCTGCTGCTGTCACAGCTGGAACCCCTGGTCTCATATCCTACAGTCCTGCTGCTGTCACTGCTGTAACCCCAGGAGTCATATCCTACAGTCCTGCTGCTGTCACTGCTGTAACCCCGGGTGTCATATCCTACAGTCCTGCTGCTCTCACTGCTGTAACCCCAGGTGTCATATCCTACAGTCCTGCTGCTGTCACTGCTGTAATCCCGGGTGTCATATCCTACAGTCCTGCTGCTGTCACTGCTGTAACCCCAGGTGTCATATCCTACAGTCCAGCTGCTGTCACTGCTGTAACCCCGGGTCTCATATCCTACAGTCCTGCTGCTGTCACTGCTGTAACCCCGGGTGTCATCTACTACAGTCCTGCTGCTGTAACCCCTGGTCTCATATCCTACAGTCCTGCTGCTGTCACTGCTGTAACCCCGGGTGTCATATCCTACAGACCTGCTGCTGTTACTGCTGTAATCCCTGGTGTCATATCCTACAGTTCTGCTGCTGTCACTGCTGTAACCCCGGGTGTCATATCCTACAGTCCTGCTGCTGTCACTGCTGTAACCACGGGTGTCGTATCCTACAGTCCTGCTGCTGTCACTGCTGTAACCCTTGGTGTCATATCCTACAGTCCTGCTGTTGTCACTGCTGTAACCCCTGGAGTCATATCCTACAGTCCTGCTGCTGTCACTGCTGTAACCCCGGGTGTCATATCCTACAGCCCTGCTGCTGTCACTGCTGTAACCCCTTCAGTCATATCCTACAGTCCTGCTGCTGTCACTGCTGTACCCCTGGGTGTCATATCCTACAGTTCTGCTGATGTCACTGCTGTAACCCCGTGTGTCATATTCTACAGTCCTGCTATTGTCACTGCTGTAACCGCGGGTGTCATATCCTACAGTCCTGCTGCTGTCACTGCTGTAACCCCTGGAGTCATATCCTACAGTCCTGCTGCTGTAACCCCAGGGTCTCATATCCTACAGTCCTGCTGCTGTCACTGCTGTAACCCTTGGTGTCATATCCTACGGTCCTGCTGCTGTCACTGCTGTAACCTGTGGAGTCATATCCTACAGTCCTGCTGCTGTCACTGCTGTAACCCCTGGTGTCATATCCTACAGTCCTGCTGCTGTCACTGCTCTAACCACGGGTGTCGTATCCTACAGTCCTGCTGCTGTCCCTGCTGTAACCCCTGGTCTCATATCCTACAGTCCTGCTGCTGTCACTGCTGTAACCCCTGGTGTCATAACCTACAGTCCTGCTGCTGTCACTGCTGTATCCCCGGGTGTCATATCCTACAGTCCTGCTGCTGTCACTGCTGTAACCCCTGGTGTCATATCCTACAGTCCTGCTCCTGTCACTGCTGTAACCCCTGGTCTGGTATCCTACAGTCCTGCTGCTGTCACTGCTGTAACCCCGTGTGGCATATCCTACAGTCCTGCTGCTGTCACTGCTATAACCCCTGGTCTCATATCCTGCAGTCCTGCTGCTGTCACTGCTGTAACCCCGGGTGTCATATCCTACAGTCCTGCTGCTGTCACAGCTGGAACCCCTGGTCTCATATCCTACAGTCCTGCTGCTGTCACTGCTGTATCCCCGGGTGTCATATTCTACAGTCCTGCTGTTGTCACTGCTGTAACCGCAGGTGTCATATCCTACAGTCCTGCTGCTGTCACTGCTGTAACCCGTGGAGTCATATCCTACAGTCCTGCTGCTGTCATTGCTGTAACCCCTGGTGTCATATCCTACAGTCCTGCTGCTCTCACTGCTGTAACCACAGGTGTCGTATCCTACAGTCCTGCTGCTGTCCCTGCTGTAACCCCTGGTCTCATATCCTACAGTCCTGCTGCTGTCACTGCTGTAACCCCTGGTGTCATAACCTACAGTCCTGCTGCGGTCACTGCTGTAACCCGTGGAGTCATATCCTACAGTCCTGCTGCTGTCATTGCTGTAACCCCTGGTGTCATATCCTACAGTCCTGCTGCTCTCACTGCTGTAACCACAGGTGTCGTATCCTACAGTCCTGCTGCTGTCCCTGCTGTAACCCCTGGTCTCATATCCTACAGTCCTGCTGCTGTCACTGCTGTAACCCCGGGTGTCATATCCTACAGTCCTGCTGCTGTCGCTGCTGTAACCCCTGGTCTCATAACCTACAGTCCTGCTGCTGTCACTGCTGTCACCCCGGGTGTCATATCCTACAGTCCTACTGCTGTCACAGCTGTAACCCCTGGTGTCGTATCCTACAGTCCTGCTGCTGTCACTGCTGTAACCCCGGGTATCATATCCTACAGTCCTGCTGCTGTCACTGCTGTAACCCCGGGTATCATTTCCTACAGTCCTGCTGCTGTCACTGCTGTAACCCCGGGTGTCATATCCTACAGTCCTGCTGCTGTCACTGCTGTAACCCCTGGTGTCATATCCTACAGTCCTGCTCCTGTCACTGCTGTAACCCCTGGTCTGGTATCCTACAGTCCTGCTGCTGTCACTGCTGTAACCCCGTGTGGCATATCCTACAGTCCTGCTGCTGTCACTGCTATAACCCCTGGTCTCATATCCTGCAGTCCTGCTGCTGTCACTGCTGTAACCCCGGGTGTCATATCCTACAGTCCTGCTGCTGTCACAGCTGGAACCCCTGGTCTCATATCCTACAGTCCTGCTGCTGTCACTGCTGTAACCCCGGGTGTCATATCCTACAGTCCTGCTGCTGTCGCTGCTGTAACCCCTGGTCTCATAACCTACAGTCCTGCTGCTGTCACTGCTGTCACCCCGGGTGTCATATCCTACAGTCCTACTGCTGTCACTGCTGTAACCCCGGGTATCATATCCTACAGTCCTGCTGCTGTCACTGCTGTAACCCCGGGTATCATTTCCTACAGTCCTGCTGCTGTCACTGCTGTAACCCCGGGTGTCATATCCTACAGTCCTGCTGCTGTCACTGCTGTAACCCCTGGTGTCATATCCTACAGTCCTGCTCCTGTCACTGCTGTAACCCCTGGTCTGGTATCCTACAGTCCTGCTGCTGTCACTGCTGTAACCCCGTGTGGCATATCCTACAGTCCTGCTGCTGTCACTGCTATAACCCCTGGTCTCATATCCTGCAGTCCTGCTGCTGTCACTGCTGTAACCCCGGGTGTCATATCCTACAGTCCTGCTGCTGTCACAGCTGGAACCCCTGGTCTCATATCCTACAGTCCTGCTGCTGTCACTGCTGTAACCCCAGGAGTCATATCCTACAGTCCTGCTGCTGTCACTGCTGTAACCCCGGGTGTCATATCCTACAGTCCTGCTGCTCTCACTGCTGTAACCCCAGGTGTCATATCCTACAGTCCTGCTGCTGTCACTGCTGTAATCCCGGGTGTCATATCCTACAGTCCTGCTGCTGTCACTGCTGTAACCCCAGGTGTCATATCCTACAGTCCAGCTGCTGTCACTGCTGTAACCCCGGGTCTCATATCCTACAGTCCTGCTGCTGTCACTGCTGTAACCCCGGGTGTCATCTACTACAGTCCTGCTGCTGTAACCCCTGGTCTCATATCCTACAGTCCTGCTGCTGTCACTGCTGTAACCCCGGGTGTCATATCCTACAGACCTGCTGCTGTTACTGCTGTAATCCCTGGTGTCATATCCTACAGTTCTGCTGCTGTCACTGCTGTAACCCCGGGTGTCATATCCTACAGTCCTGCTGCTGTCACTGCTGTAACCACGGGTGTCGTATCCTACAGTCCTGCTGCTGTCACTGCTGTAACCCTTGGTGTCATATCCTACAGTCCTGCTGCTGTCACTGCTGTAACCCCTGGAGTCATATCCTACAGTCCTGCTGCTGTCACTGCTGTAACCCCGGGTGTCATATCCTACAGCCCTGCTGCTGTCACTGCTGTAACCCCTTCAGTCATATCCTACAGTCCTGCTGCTGTCACTGCTGTACCCCTGGGTGTCATATCCTACAGTTCTGCTGATGTCACTGCTGTAACCCCGTGTGTCATATTCTACAGTCCTGCTGTTGTCACTGCTGTAACCGCGGGTGTCATATCCTACAGTCCTGCTGCTGTCACTGCTGTAACCCCTGGAGTCATATCCTACAGTCCTGCTGCTGTAACCCCAGGGTCTCATATCCTACAGTCCTGCTGCTGTCACTGCTGTAACCCTTGGTGTCATATCCTACGGTCCTGCTGCTGTCACTGCTGTAACCCGTGGAGTCATATCCTACAGTCCTGCTGCTGTCACTGCTGTAACCCCTGGTGTCATATCCTACAGTCCTGCTGCTGTCACTGCTCTAACCACGGGTGTCGTATCCTACAGTCCTGCTGCTGTCCCTGCTGTAACCCCTGGTCTCATATCCTACAGTCCTGCTGCTGTCACTGCTGTAACCCCTGGTGTCATAACCTACAGTCCTGCTGCGGTCACAGCTGTAACCCCGGGTGTCATATCCTACAGTCCTGCTGCTGTCACTGCTGTAACCCCGGGTGTCATATCCTACAGTCCTACTGCTGTCACAGCTGTAACCCCTGGTGTCGTATCCTACAGTCCTGCTGCTGTCACTGCTGTAACCCCGGGTGTCATATCCTACAGTCCTGCTGCTGTCGCTGCTGTAACCCCTGGTCTCATAACCTACAGTCCTGCTGCTGTCACTGCTGTCACCCCGGGTGTCATATCCTACAGTCCTACTGCTGTCACAGCTGTAACCCCTGGTGTCGTATCCTACAGTCCTGCTGCTGTCACTGCTGTAACCCCGGGTACCATATCCTACAGTCCTGCTGCTGTCACTGCTGTAACCCCGGGTATCATTTCCTACAGTCCTGCTGCTGTCACTGCTGTATCCCCGGGTGTCATATCCTACAGTCCTGCTGCTGTCACTGCTGTAACCCCTGGTGTCATATCCTACAGTCCTGCTCCTGTCACTGCTGTAACCCCTGGTCTGGTATCCTACAGTCCTGCTGCTGTCACTGCTGTAACCCCGTGTGGCATATCCTACAGTCCTGCTGCTGTCACTGCTATAACCCCTGGTCTCATATCCTGCAGTCCTGCTGCTGTCACTGCTGTAACCCCGGGTGTCATATCCTACAGTCCTGCTGCTGTCACAGCTGGAACCCCTGGTCTCATATCCTACAGTCCTGCTGCTGTCACTGCTGTATCCCCGGGTGTCATATTCTACAGTCCTGCTGTTGTCACTGCTGTAACCGCAGGTGTCATATCCTACAGTCCTGCTGCTGTCACTGCTGTAACCCGTGGAGTCATATCCTACAGTCCTGCTGCTGTCATTGCTGTAACCCCTGGTGTCATATCCTACAGTCCTGCTGCTCTCACTGCTGTAACCACAGGTGTCGTATCCTACAGTCCTGCTGCTGTCCCTGTTGTAACCCCTGGTCTCATATCCTACAGTCCTGCTGCTGTCACTGCTGTAACCCCTGGTGTCATAACCTACAGTCCTGCTGCGGTCACTGCTGTAACCCGTGGAGTCATATCCTACAGTCCTGCTGCTGTCATTGCTGTAACCCCTGGTGTCATATCCTACAGTCCTGCTGCTCTCACTGCTGTAACCACAGGTGTCGTATCCTACAGTCCTGCTGCTGTCCCTGCTGTAACCCCTGGTCTCATATCCTACAGTCCTGCTGCTGTCACTGCTGTAACCCCGGGTGTCATATCCTACAGTCCTGCTGCTGTCGCTGCTGTAACCCCTGGTCTCATAACCTACAGTCCTGCTGCTGTCACTGCTGTCTCCCCGGGTGTCATATCCTACAGTCCTACTGCTGTCACAGCTGTAACCCCTGGTGTCGTATCCTACAGTCCTGCTGCTGTCACTGCTGTAACCCCGGGTATCATATCCTACAGTCCTGCTGCTGTCACTGCTGTAACCCCGGGTATCATTTCCTACAGTCCTGCTGCTGTCACTGCTGTAACCCCGGGTGTCATATCCTACAGTCCTGCTGCTGTCACTGCTGTAACCCCTGGTGTCATATCCTACAGTCCTGCTCCTGTCACTGCTGTAACCCCTGGTCTGGTATCCTACAGTCCTGCTGCTGTCACTGCTGTAACCCCGTGTGGCATATCCTACAGTCCTGCTGCTGTCACTGCTATAACCCCTGGTCTCATATCCTGCAGTCCTGCTGCTGTCACTGCTGTAACCCCGGGTGTCATATCCTACAGTCCTGCTGCTGTCACAGCTGGAACCCCTGGTCTCATATCCTACAGTCCTGCTGCTGTCACTGCTGTATCCCCGGGTGTCATATTCTACAGTCCTGCTGTTGTCACTGCTGTAACCGCAGGTGTCATATCCTACAGTCCTGCTGCTGTCACTGCTGTAACCCCTGGAGTCATATCCTACAGTCCTGCTGCTGTCACTGCTGTAACCCGTGGAGTCATATCCTACAGTCCTGCTGCTGTCATTGCTGTACCCCCTGGTGTCATATCCTACAGTCCTGCTGCTCTCACTGCTGTAACCACAGGTGTCGTATCCTACAGTCCTGCTGCTGTCCCTGCTGTAACCCCTGGTCTCATATCCTACAGTCCTGCTGCTGTCACTGCTGTAACCCCTGGTGTCATAACCTACAGTCCTGCTGCGGTCACTGCTGTAACCCGTGGAGTCATATCCTACAGTCCTGCTGCTGTCATTGCTGTAAGCCCTGGTGTCATATCCTACAGTCCTGCTGCTCTCACTGCTGTAACCACAGGTGTCGTATCCTACAGTCCTGCTGCTGTCCCTGCTGTAACCCCTGGTCTCATATCCTACAGTCCTGCTGCTGTCACTGCTGTAACCCCTGGTGTCATAACCTACAGTCCTGCTGCGGTCACAGCTGTAACCCCGGGTGTCATATCCTACAGTCCTGCTGGTGTCACTGCTGTAACCCCGGGTGTCATATCCTACAGTCCTACTGCTGTCATTGCTGTAACCCCTGGTGTCATATCCTACAGTCCTGCTGCTCTCACTGCTGTAACCACAGGTGTCGTATCCTACAGTCCTGCTGCTGTCCCTGCTGTAACCCCTGGTCTCATATCCTACAGTCCTGCTGCTGTCACTGCTGTAACCCCGGGTGTCATATCCTACAGTCCTGCTGCTGTCGCTGCTGTAACCCCTGGTCTCATAACCTACAGTCCTGCTGCTGTCACTGCTGTCTCCCCGGGTGTCATATCCTACAGTCCTACTGCTGTCACAGCTGTAACCCCTGGTGTCGTATCCTACAGTCCTGCTGCTGTCACTGCTGTAACCCCGGGTATCATATCCTACAGTCCTGCTGCTGTCACTGCTGTAACCCCGGGTATCATTTCCTACAGTCCTGCTGCTGTCACTGCTGTAACCCCGGGTGTCATATCCTACAGTCCTGCTGCTGTCACTGCTGTAACCCCTGGTGTCATATCCTACAGTCCTGCTCCTGTCACTGCTGTAACCCCTGGTCTGGTATCCTACAGTCCTGCTGCTGTCACTGCTGTAACCCCGTGTGGCATATCCTACAGTCCTGCTGCTGTCACTGCTATAACCCCTGGTCTCATATCCTGCAGTCCTGCTGCTGTCACTGCTGTAACCCCGGGTGTCATATCCTACAGTCCTGCTGCTGTCACAGCTGGAACCCCTGGTCTCATATCCTACAGTCCTGCTGCTGTCACTGCTGTATCCCCGGGTGTCATATTCTACAGTCCTGCTGTTGTCACTGCTGTAACCGCAGGTGTCATATCCTACAGTCCTGCTGCTGTCACTGCTGTAACCCCTGGAGTCATATCCTACAGTCCTGCTGCTGTCACTGCTGTAACCCGTGGAGTCATATCCTACAGTCCTGCTGCTGTCATTGCTGTACCCCCTGGTGTCATATCCTACAGTCCTGCTGCTCTCACTGCTGTAACCACAGGTGTCGTATCCTACAGTCCTGCTGCTGTCCCTGCTGTAACCCCTGGTCTCATATCCTACAGTCCTGCTGCTGTCACTGCTGTAATCCCTGGTGTCATAACCTACAGTCCTGCTGCGGTCACTGCTGTAACCCGTGGAGTCATATCCTACAGTCCTGCTGCTGTCATTGCTGTAAGCCCTGGTGTCATATCCTACAGTCCTGCTGCTCTCACTGCTGTAACCACAGGTGTCGTATCCTACAGTCCTGCTGCTGTCCCTGCTGTAACCCCTGGTCTCATATCCTACAGTCCTGCTGCTGTCACTGCTGTAACCCCTGGTGTCATAACCTACAGTCCTGCTGCGGTCACAGCTGTAACCCCGGGTGTCATATCCTACAGTCCTGCTGGTGTCACTGCTGTAACCCCGGGTGTCATATCCTACAGTCCTACTGCTGTCATTGCTGTAACCCCTGGTGTCATATCCTACAGTCCTGCTGCTCTCACTGCTGTAACCACAGGTGTCGTATCCTACAGTCCTGCTGCTGTCCCTGCTGTAACCCCTGGTCTCATATCCTACAGTCCTGCTGCTGTCACTGCTTTAACCCCTGGTGTCATAACCTACAGTCCTGCTGCGGTCACAGCTGTAACCCCGGGTGTCATATCCTACAGTCCTGCTGGTGTCACTGCTGTAACCCCGGGTGTCATATCCTACAGTCCTACTGCTGTCACAGCTGTAACCCCTGGTGTCGTATCCTACAGTCCTGCTACTGTCACTGCAGTAACCCCGGGTGTCGTATCCTACAGTCCTGCTGCTGTCGCTGCTGTAACCCCTGGTCTCATAACCTACAGTCCTGCTGCTGTCACTGCTGTAACCCCGGGTGTCATATCCTACAGTCCTACTGCTGTCACAGCTGTAACCCCTGGTGTGGTATCCTACAGTCCTGCTGCTGTCACTGCTTTAACCCCTGGAGTCATATCCTACAGTCCTGCTGCTGTCACTGCTGTAACCCCGGGTATCATATCCTACAGTCCTGCTGCTGTCACTGCTGTAACCCCGGGTGTCATATCCTACAGTCCTGCTGCTGTCACTGCTGTAACCCCTGGTGTCATATCCTACAGTCCTGCTCCTGTCACTGCTGTAACCCCTGGTCTGGTATCCTACAGTCCTGCTGCTGTCACTGCTGTAACCCCGTCTGTCATATCCTACAGTCCTGCTGCTGTCACTGCTATAACCCCTGGTCTCATATCCTGCAGTCCTGCTGCTGTCACTGCTGTAACCCCGGGTGTCATATCCTACAGTCCTACTGCTGTCACAGCTGTAAACCCTGGTGTCGTATCCTACAGTCCTGCTGCTGTCACTGCTGTATCCCCGGGTGTCATATCCTACAGTCCTGCTGCTGTCACAGCTGTAACCCCTGATCTCATATCCTACAGTCCTGCTGCTGTCACTGCTGTAACCCCGGGTGTCATATCCTGCAGTCCTGCTGCTGTCACTGCTGCAACCCCGGGTGTCATATCCTACAGTCCTGTTGCTGTAACACCTGGTCTCATATCCTACAGTCCTGCTGCTGTCCCTGCTGTAACCCCGGTTGTCATATCCTACAGTCCTGCTCCTGTCACTGCTGTAACCCCTGGTATCATACCCTACAGTCCTGCTGCTGCCACTGCTGTAACCCCGGGTGTCACATCCTACAGTCCTGCTGCTGTCACTGCTGAAACCCCGGGTGTCGTATCCTACAGTCCTGCTGCTCTCACTGCTGTAATCACGGGTGTCGTATCCTACAGTCCTGCTGCTGTCACTGCTGTAACCCCTGGTGTCATATCCTACAGGACTGCTGCGGTCACTGCTGTAACCCCAGGTGTCATATCCTACAGTCCTGCTCCTGTCACTGCTGTAACCCCGGGTGTCATATCCTACAGTCCTGCTGCTGTCACTGCTATAACCCCGGGTGTCATATCCTACAGTCCTGCTCCTGTCACTGCTGTAACCCCGGGTGTCATATCCTACAGTCCTGCTGCTGTCACTGCTGTAACCCCGGGTGTCATATCCTACAGTCCTGCTGCGGTCACTGCTGTAACCCCGGGTGTCATATCCTACAGTCCTGCTGCTGTCACTGCTGTAACCCCGGGTGTCATATCCTACAGTCCTGCTGCTGTCACTGCTGTAACCCTTGGTGTCATATCCTACAGTCCTGCTGCTGTCACTGCTGTAACCCCTGGTGTCATATCCTACAGACCTGCTGCTCTCACTGCTGTAATCCCTGGTGTCATATCCTACAGTCCTGCTGCTGTCACTGCTGTAACCCCGGGTATCATATCCTACAGTCTTGCTGCAGTCACTGCTGTAACCCCAGGTGTCATATCCTCCAGTCCTGCTGCGGTCACTGCTGTAAACCCGGGTGTCATATCCTACAGTCCTGCTGCTGTCACTGCTGTAACCCCGGGTGTCATATCCTACAGTCCTGCTGCTGTCACTGCTGTAACCCTCAGTGTCATATCCTACAGTCCTGCTGCTGTCACTGCTGTAACCCGTGGAGTCATATCCTACAGTCCTGCTGCTGTCACTGCTGTAACCCCGGGTGTCGTATCCTACAGTCCTGCTGCTGTCACTGCTGAAACCCCGGGTGTCATATCCTACAGTCCTGCTGCTGTCACTGCTGTAACCCCGGGTATCATATCCTACAGTCCTGCTGCTGTCACTGCTGTAACCCCGGGTATCATTTCCTACAGTCCTGCTGCTGTCACTGCTGTTACCCCGGGTGTCATATCCTACAGTCCTGCTGCTGTCACTGCTGTAACCCCTGGTGTCATATCCTACAGTCCTGCTCCTGTCACTGCTGTAACCCCTGGTCTGGTATCCTACAGTCCTGCTGCTGTCACTGCTGTAACCCCGTCTGTCATATCCTACAGTCCTGCTGCTGTCACTGCTATAACCCCTGGTCTCATATCCTGCAGTCCTGCTGCTGTCACTGCTGTAACCCCGGGTGTCATATCCTACAGTCCTACTGATGTCACAGCTGTAAACCCTGGTGTCGTATCCTACAGTCCTGCTGCTGTCACTGCTGTAACCCCGGGTGTCATATCCTACAGTCCTGCTGCTGTCACAGCTGGAACCCCTGGTCTCATATCCTACAGTCCTGCTGCTGTCACTGCTGTAACCCCGGGTGTCATATCCTGCAGTCCTGCTGCTGTCACTGCTGCAACCCCGGGTGTCATATCCTACAGTCCTGCTGCTGTCACTGCTGTAACCCCGGGTCTCATATCCTACAGTCCTGCTGCTGTCACTGCTGTAACCCCGGGTGTCATATCCTACAGTCCTGCTGCTGTCACTGCTGTAACCCCGGGTATCATTTCCTACAGTCCTGCTGCTGTCACTGCTGTAACCCCGGGTGTCATATCCTACAGTCCTGCTGCTGCCACTGCTGTAACCCCGGGTGTCATATCCTACAGTCCTGCTGCTGTAACCCCTGGTCTCATATCCTACAGTCCTGCTGCTGTCCCTGCTGTAACCCCGGTTGTCATATCCTACAGTCCTACCCCTGTCACTGCTGTAACCCCTGGTATCATACCCTACAGTCCTGCTGCTGTCACTGCTGTAACCCCGGGTGTCATATCCTACAGTCCTGCTGCTGTCACTGCTGAAACCCCGGGTGTCGTATCCTACAGTCCTGCTGCTGTCACTGCTGTAACCCCTGGTGTCATATCCAACAGGACTGCTGCGGTCACTGCTGTAACCCCAGGTGTCATATCCTACAGTCCTGCTCCTGTCACTGCTGTAACCCCGGGTGTCATATTCTACAGTCCTGCTGCTGTCACTGCTGTAACCCCGGGTGTCATATCCTACAGTCCTGCTCCTGTCACTGCTGTAACCCCGGGTGTCATATCCTACAGTCCTGCTGCTGTCACTGCTGTAACCCCGGGTGTCATATCCTACAGTCCTGCTGCGGTCACTGCTGTAACCCCGGGTGTCATATCCTACAGTCCTGCTGCTGTCACTGCTGTAAACCCGGGTGTCATATCCTACAGTCCTGCTGCTGTCACTGCTGAAACCCCGGGTGTCATATCCTACAGACCTGCTGCTGTCACTGCTGTAACCCCTGGTGTCGTATCCTACAGTCTTGCTGCTCTCACTGCTGTAACCACGGGTGTCGTATCCTACAGTCCTGCTGCTGTCACTGCTGTAACCCCTGGTGTCGTATCCTACAGGCCTGCTGCAGTCACTGCTGTAACCCCAGGTGTCATATCCTACAGTCCTGCTGCGATCACTGCTGTAACCCCGGGTGTCATATCCTACAGTCCTGCTGCTGTCACTGCTGTAAACCCGGGTATCATATCCTACAGTCCTGCTGCTGTCACTGCTGTAACCCCGGGTGGCATATCCTACAGTCCTGCTGCTGTCACTGCTATAACCCCTGGTCTCATATCCTGCAGTCCTGCTGCTGTCACTGCTGTAACCCCGGGTGTCATATCCTACAGTCCTGCTGCTGTCACAGCTGGAACCCCTGGTCTCATATCCTACAGTCCTGCTGCTGTCACTGCTGTATCCCCGGGTGTCATATTCTACAGTCCTGCTGTTGTCACTGCTGTAACCGCAGGTGTCATATCCTACAGTCCTGCTGCTGTCACTGCTGTAACCCCTGGAGTCATATCCTACAGTCCTGCTGCTGTCACTGCTGTAACCCGTGGAGTCATATCCTACAGTCCTGCTGCTGTCATTGCTGTACCCCCTGGTGTCATATCCTACAGTCCTGCTGCTCTCACTGCTGTAACCACAGGTGTCGTATCCTACAGTCCTGCTGCTGTCCCTGCTGTAACCCCTGGTCTCATATCCTACAGTCCTGCTGCTGTCACTGCTGTAACCCCTGGTGTCATAACCTACAGTCCTGCTGCGGTCACTGCTGTAACCCGTGGAGTCATATCCTACAGTCCTGCTGCTGTCATTGCTGTAAGCCCTGGTGTCATATCCTACAGTCCTGCTGCTCTCACTGCTGTAACCACAGGTGTCGTATCCTACAGTCCTGCTGCTGTCCCTGCTGTAACCCCTGGTCTCATATCCTACAGTCCTGCTGCTGTCACTGCTGTAACCCCTGGTGTCATAACCTACAGTCCTGCTGCGGTCACAGCTGTAACCCCGGGTGTCATATCCTACAGTCCTGCTGGTGTCACTGCTGTAACCCCGGGTGTCATATCCTACAGTCCTACTGCTGTCATTGCTGTAACCCCTGGTGTCATATCCTACAGTCCTGCTGCTCTCACTGCTGTAACCACAGGTGTCGTATCCTACAGTCCTGCTGCTGTCCCTGCTGTAACCCCTGGTCTCATATCCTACAGTCCTGCTGCTGTCACTGCTGTAACCCCGGGTGTCATATCCTACAGTCCTGCTGCTGTCGCTGCTGTAACCCCTGGTCTCATAACCTACAGTCCTGCTGCTGTCACTGCTGTCTCCCCGGGTGTCATATCCTACAGTCCTACTGCTGTCACAGCTGTAACCCCTGGTGTCGTATCCTACAGTCCTGCTGCTGTCACTGCTGTAACCCCGGGTATCATATCCTACAGTCCTGCTGCTGTCACTGCTGTAACCCCGGGTATCATTTCCTACAGTCCTGCTGCTGTCACTGCTGTAACCCCGGGTGTCATATCCTACAGTCCTGCTGCTGTCACTGCTGTAACCCCTGGTGTCATATCCTACAGTCCTGCTCCTGTCACTGCTGTAACCCCTGGTCTGGTATCCTACAGTCCTGCTGCTGTCACTGCTGTAACCCCGTGTGGCATATCCTACAGTCCTGCTGCTGTCACTGCTATAACCCCTGGTCTCATATCCTGCAGTCCTGCTGCTGTCACTGCTGTAACCCCGGGTGTCATATCCTACAGTCCTGCTGCTGTCACAGCTGGAACCCCTGGTCTCATATCCTACAGTCCTGCTGCTGTCACTGCTGTATCCCCGGGTGTCATATTCTACAGTCCTGCTGTTGTCACTGCTGTAACCGCAGGTGTCATATCCTACAGTCCTGCTGCTGTCACTGCTGTAACCCCTGGAGTCATATCCTACAGTCCTGCTGCTGTCACTGCTGTAACCCGTGGAGTCATATCCTACAGTCCTGCTGCTGTCATTGCTGTACCCCCTGGTGTCATATCCTACAGTCCTGCTGCTCTCACTGCTGTAACCACAGGTGTCGTATCCTACAGTCCTGCTGCTGTCCCTGCTGTAACCCCTGGTCTCATATCCTACAGTCCTGCTGCTGTCACTGCTGTAACCCCTGGTGTCATAACCTACAGTCCTGCTGCGGTCACTGCTGTAACCCGTGGAGTCATATCCTACAGTCCTGCTGCTGTCATTGCTGTAAGCCCTGGTGTCATATCCTACAGTCCTGCTGCTCTCACTGCTGTAACCACAGGTGTCGTATCCTACAGTCCTGCTGCTGTCCCTGCTGTAACCCCTGGTCTCATATCCTACAGTCCTGCTGCTGTCACTGCTGTAACCCCTGGTGTCATAACCTACAGTCCTGCTGCGGTCACAGCTGTAACCCCGGGTGTCATATCCTACAGTCCTGCTGGTGTCACTGCTGTAACCCCGGGTGTCATATCCTACAGTCCTACTGCTGTCATTGCTGTAACCCCTGGTGTCATATCCTACAGTCCTGCTGCTCTCACTGCTGTAACCACAGGTGTCGTATCCTACAGTCCTGCTGCTGTCCCTGCTGTAACCCCTGGTCTCATATCCTACAGTCCTGCTGCTGTCACTGCTTTAACCCCTGGTGTCATAACCTACAGTCCTGCTGCGGTCACAGCTGTAACCCCGGGTGTCATATCCTACAGTCCTGCTGGTGTCACTGCTGTAACCCCGGGTGTCATATCCTACAGTCCTACTGCTGTCACAGCTGTAACCCCTGGTGTCGTATCCTACAGTCCTGCTACTGTCACTGCAGTAACCCCGGGTGTCGTATCCTACAGTCCTGCTGCTGTCGCTGCTGTAACCCCTGGTCTCATAACCTACAGTCCTGCTGCTGTCACTGCTGTAACCCCGGGTGTCATATCCTACAGTCCTACTGCTGTCACAGCTGTAACCCCTGGTGTGGTATCCTACAGTCCTGCTGCTGTCACTGCTTTAACCCCTGGAGTCATATCCTACAGTCCTGCTGCTGTCACTGCTGTAACCCCGGGTATCATATCCTACAGTCCTGCTGCTGTCACTGCTGTAACCCCGGGTGTCATATCCTACAGTCCTGCTGCTGTCACTGCTGTAACCCCTGGTGTCATATCCTACAGTCCTGCTCCTGTCACTGCTGTAACCCCTGGTCTGGTATCCTACAGTCCTGCTGCTGTCACTGCTGTAACCCCGTCTGTCATATCCTACAGTCCTGCTGCTGTCACTGCTATAACCCCTGGTCTCATATCCTGCAGTCCTGCTGCTGTCACTGCTGTAACCCCGGGTGTCATATCCTACAGTCCTACTGCTGTCACAGCTGTAAACCCTGGTGTCGTATCCTACAGTCCTGCTGCTGTCACTGCTGTATCCCCGGGTGTCATATCCTACAGTCCTGCTGCTGTCACAGCTGTAACCCCTGGTCTCATATCCTACAGTCCTGCTGCTGTCACTGCTGTAACCCCGGGTGTCATATCCTGCAGTCCTGCTGCTGTCACTGCTGCAACCCCGGGTGTCATATCCTACAGTCCTGTTGCTGTAACACCTGGTCTCATATCCTACAGTCCTGCTGCTGTCCCTGCTGTAACCCCGGTTGTCATATCCTACAGTCCTGCTCCTGTCACTGCTGTAACCCCTGGTATCATACCCTACAGTCCTGCTGCTGCCACTGCTGTAACCCCGGGTGTCACATCCTACAGTCCTGCTGCTGTCACTGCTGAAACCCCGGGTGTCGTATCCTACAGTCCTGCTGCTCTCACTGCTGTAATCACGGGTGTCGTATCCTACAGTCCTGCTGCTGTCACTGCTGTAACCCCTGGTGTCATATCCTACAGGACTGCTGCGGTCACTGCTGTAACCCCAGGTGTCATATCCTACAGTCCTGCTCCTGTCACTGCTGTAACCCCGGGTGTCATATCCTACAGTCCTGCTGCTGTCACTGCTATAACCCCGGGTGTCATATCCTACAGTCCTGCTCCTGTCACTGCTGTAACCCCGGGTGTCATATCCTACAGTCCTGCTGCTGTCACTGCTGTAACCCCGGGTGTCATATCCTACAGTCCTGCTGCGGTCACTGCTGTAACCCCGGGTGTCATATCCTACAGTCCTGCTGCTGTCACTGCTGTAACCCCGGGTGTCATATCCTACAGTCCTGCTGCTGTCACTGCTGTAACCCTTGGTGTCATATCCTACAGTCCTGCTGCTGTCACTGCTGTAACCCCTGGTGTCATATCCTACAGACCTGCTGCTCTCACTGCTGTAATCCCTGGTGTCATATCCTACAGTCCTGCTGCTGTCACTGCTGTAACCCCGGGTATCATATCCTACAGTCTTGCTGCAGTCACTGCTGTAACCCCAGGTGTCATATCCTCCAGTCCTGCTGCGGTCACTGCTGTAAACCCGGGTGTCATATCCTACAGTCCTGCTGCTGTCACTGCTGTAACCCCGGGTGTCATATCCTACAGTCCTGCTGCTGTCACTGCTGTAACCCTCAGTGTCATATCCTACAGTCCTGCTGCTGTCACTGCTGTAACCCGTGGAGTCATATCCTACAGTCCTGCTGCTGTCACTGCTGTAACCCCGGGTGTCGTATCCTACAGTCCTGCTGCTGTCACTGCTGAAACCCCGGGTGTCATATCCTACAGTCCTGCTGCTGTCACTGCTGTAACCCCGGGTATCATATCCTACAGTCCTGCTGCTGTCACTGCTGTAACCCCGGGTATCATTTCCTACAGTCCTGCTGCTGTCACTGCTGTTACCCCGGGTGTCATATCCTACAGTCCTGCTGCTGTCACTGCTGTAACCCCTGGTGTCATATCCTACAGTCCTGCTCCTGTCACTGCTGTAACCCCTGGTCTGGTATCCTACAGTCCTGCTGCTGTCACTGCTGTAACCCCGTCTGTCATATCCTACAGTCCTGCTGCTGTCACTGCTATAACCCCTGGTCTCATATCCTGCAGTCCTGCTGCTGTCACTGCTGTAACCCCGGGTGTCATATCCTACAGTCCTACTGCTGTCACAGCTGTAAACCCTGGTGTCGTATCCTACAGTCCTGCTGCTGTCACTGCTGTAACCCCGGGTGTCATATCCTACAGTCCTGCTGCTGTCACAGCTGGAACCCCTGGTCTCATATCCTACAGTCCTGCTGCTGTCACTGCTGTAACCCCGGGTGTCATATCCTGCAGTCCTGCTGCTGTCACTGCTGCAACCCCGGGTGTCATATCCTACAGTCCTGCTGCTGTCACTGCTGTAACCCCGGGTCTCATATCCTACAGTCCTGCTGCTGTCACTGCTGTAACCCCGGGTGTCATATCCTACAGTCCTGCTGCTGTCACTGCTGTAACCCCGGGTATCATTTCCTACAGTCCTGCTGCTGTCACTGCTGTAACCCCTGGTCTGGTATCCTACAGTCCTGCTGCTGTCACTGCTGTAACCCCGTCTGTCATATCCTACAGTCCTGCTGCTGTCACTGCTGTAACCCCGGGTGTCATATCCTGCAGTCCTGCTGCTGTCACTGCTGCAACCCCGGGTGTCATATCCTACAGTCCTGTTGCTGTAACACCTGGTCTCATATCCTACAGTCCTGCTGCTGTCCCTGCTGTAACCCCGGTTGTCATATCCTACAGTCCTGCTCCTGTCACTGCTGTAACCCCTGGTATCATACCCTACAGTCCTGCTGCTGCCACTGCTGTAACCCCGGGTGTCACATCCTACAGTCCTGCTGCTGTCACTGCTGAAACCCCGGGTGTCGTATCCTACAGTCCTGCTGCTCTCACTGCTGTAATCACGGGTGTCGTATCCTACAGTCCTGCTGCTGTCACTGCTGTAACCCCTGGTGTCATATCCTACAGGACTGCTGCGGTCACTGCTGTAACCCCAGGTGTCATATCCTACAGTCCTGCTCCTGTCACTGCTGTAACCCCGGGTGTCATATCCTACAGTCCTGCTGCTGTCACTGCTATAACCCCGGGTGTCATATCCTACAGTCCTGCTCCTGTCACTGCTGTAACCCCGGGTGTCATATCCTACAGTCCTGCTGCTGTCACTGCTGTAACCCCGGGTGTCATATCCTACAGTCCTGCTGCGGTCACTGCTGTAACCCCGGGTGTCATATCCTACAGTCCTGCTGCTGTCACTGCTGTAACCCCGGGTGTCATATCCTACAGTCCTGCTGCTGTCACTGCTGTAACCCTTGGTGTCATATCCTACAGTCCTGCTGCTGTCACTGCTGTAACCCCTGGTGTCATATCCTACAGACCTGCTGCTCTCACTGCTGTAATCCCTGGTGTCATATCCTACAGTCCTGCTGCTGTCACTGCTGTAACCCCGGGTATCATATCCTACAGTCTTGCTGCAGTCACTGCTGTAACCCCAGGTGTCATATCCTCCAGTCCTGCTGCGGTCACTGCTGTAAACCCGGGTGTCATATCCTACAGTCCTGCTGCTGTCACTGCTGTAACCCCGGGTGTCATATCCTACAGTCCTGCTGCTGTCACTGCTGTAACCCTCAGTGTCATATCCTACAGTCCTGCTGCTGTCACTGCTGTAACCCGTGGAGTCATATCCTACAGTCCTGCTGCTGTCACTGCTGTAACCCCGGGTGTCGTATCCTACAGTCCTGCTGCTGTCACTGCTGAAACCCCGGGTGTCATATCCTACAGTCCTGCTGCTGTCACTGCTGTAACCCCGGGTATCATATCCTACAGTCCTGCTGCTGTCACTGCTGTAACCCCGGGTATCATTTCCTACAGTCCTGCTGCTGTCACTGCTGTTACCCCGGGTGTCATATCCTACAGTCCTGCTGCTGTCACTGCTGTAACCCCTGGTGTCATATCCTACAGTCCTGCTCCTGTCACTGCTGTAACCCCTGGTCTGGTATCCTACAGTCCTGCTGCTGTCACTGCTGTAACCCCGTCTGTCATATCCTACAGTCCTGCTGCTGTCACTGCTATAACCCCTGGTCTCATATCCTGCAGTCCTGCTGCTGTCACTGCTGTAACCCCGGGTGTCATATCCTACAGTCCTACTGCTGTCACAGCTGTAAACCCTGGTGTCGTATCCTACAGTCCTGCTGCTGTCACTGCTGTAACCCCGGGTGTCATATCCTACAGTCCTGCTGCTGTCACAGCTGGAACCCCTGGTCTCATATCCTACAGTCCTGCTGCTGTCACTGCTGTAACCCCGGGTGTCATATCCTGCAGTCCTGCTGCTGTCACTGCTGCAACCCCGGGTGTCATATCCTACAGTCCTGCTGCTGTCACTGCTGTAACCCCGGGTCTCATATCCTACAGTCCTGCTGCTGTCACTGCTGTAACCCCGGGTGTCATATCCTACAGTCCTGCTGCTGTCACTGCTGTAACCCCGGGTATCATTTCCTACAGTCCTGCTGCTGTCACTGCTGTAACCCCGGGTGTCATATCCTACAGTCCTGCTGCTGCCACTGCTGTAACCCCGGGTGTCATATCCTACAGTCCTGCTGCTGTAACCCCTGGTCTCATATCCTACAGTCCTGCTGCTGTCCCTGCTGTAACCCCGGTTGTCATATCCTACAGTCCTACCCCTGTCACTGCTGTAACCCCTGGTATCATACCCTACAGTCCTGCTGCTGTCACTGCTGTAACCCCGGGTGTCATATCCTACAGTCCTGCTGCTGTCACTGCTGAAACCCCGGGTGTCGTATCCTACAGTCCTGCTGCTGTCACTGCTGTAACCCCGGGTATCATTTCCTACAGTCCTGCTGCTGTCACTGCTGTTACCCCGGGTGTCATATCCTACAGTCCTGCTGCTGTCACTGCTGTAACCCCTGGTGTCATATCCTACAGTCCTGCTCCTGTCACTGCTGTAACCCCTGGTCTGGTATCCTACAGTCCTGCTGCTGTCACTGCTGTAACCCCGTCTGTCATATCCTACAGTCCTGCTGCTGTCACTGCTATAACCCCTGGTCTCATATCCTGCAGTCCTGCTGCTGTCACTGCTGTAACCCCGGGTGTCATATCCTACAGTCCTACTGCTGTCACAGCTGTAAACCCTGGTGTCGTATCCTACAGTCCTGCTGCTGTCACTGCTGTAACCCCGGGTGTCATATCCTACAGTCCTGCTGCTGTCACAGCTGGAACCCCTGGTCTCATATCCTACAGTCCTGCTGCTGTCACTGCTGTAACCCCGGGTGTCATATCCTGCAGTCCTGCTGCTGTCACTGCTGCAACCCCGGGTGTCATATCCTACAGTCCTGCTGCTGTCACTGCTGTAACCCCGGGTCTCATATCCTACAGTCCTGCTGCTGTCACTGCTGTAACCCCGGGTGTCATATCCTACAGTCCTGCTGCTGTCACTGCTGTAACCCCGGGTATCATTTCCTACAGTCCTGCTGCTGTCACTGCTGTAACCCCGGGTGTCATATCCTACAGTCCTGCTGCTGCCACTGCTGTAACCCCGGGTGTCATATCCTACAGTCCTGCTGCTGTAACCCCTGGTCTCATATCCTACAGTCCTGCTGCTGTCCCTGCTGTAACCCCGGTTGTCATATCCTACAGTCCTACCCCTGTCACTGCTGTAACCCCTGGTATCATACCCTACAGTCCTGCTGCTGTCACTGCTGTAACCCCGGGTGTCATATCCTACAGTCCTGCTGCTGTCACTGCTGAAACCCCGGGTGTCGTATCCTACAGTCCTGCTGCTGTCACTGCTGTAACCCCTGGTGTCATATCCAACAGGACTGCTGCGGTCACTGCTGTAACCCCAGGTGTCATATCCTACAGTCCTGCTCCTGTCACTGCTGTAACCCCGGGTGTCATATTCTACAGTCCTGCTGCTGTCACTGCTGTAACCCCGGGTGTCATATCCTACAGTCCTGCTCCTGTCACTGCTGTAACCCCGGGTGTCATATCCTACAGTCCTGCTGCTGTCACTGCTGTAACCCCGGGTGTCATATCCTACAGTCCTGCTGCGGTCACTGCTGTAACCCCGGGTGTCATATCCTACAGTCCTGCTGCTGTCACTGCTGTAAACCCGGGTGTCATATCCTACAGTCCTGCTGCTGTCACTGCTGAAACCCCGGGTGTCATATCCTACAGACCTGCTGCTGTCACTGCTGTAACCCCTGGTGTCGTATCCTACAGTCTTGCTGCTCTCACTGCTGTAACCACGGGTGTCGTATCCTACAGTCCTGCTGCTGTCACTGCTGTAACCCCTGGTGTCGTATCCTACAGGCCTGCTGCAGTCACTGCTGTAACCCCAGGTGTCATATCCTACAGTCCTGCTGCGATCACTGCTGTAACCCCGGGTGTCATATCCTACAGTCCTGCTGCTGTCACTGCTGTAAACCCGGGTATCATATCCTACAGTCCTGCTGCTGTCACTGCTGTAACCCCGGGTGTCATATCCTACAGTCCTGCTGCTGTCACTGCTGTAACCCTTGGTGTCATATCCTACAGTCCTGCTGCTGTCACTGCTGTAAACCGTGGAGTCATATCCTACAGTCCTGCTGCTGTCACTGCTGTAACCCCGGGTGTCGTATCCTACAGTCCTGCTGCTGTCACTGCTGAAACCCCGGGTGTCATATCCTACAGACCTGCTGCTGTCGCTGCTGTAACCCCTGGTGTTGTATCCTACAGTCCTGCTGCTCTGACTGCTGTAACCACGGGTGTCGTATCCTACAGTCCTGCTGCTGTCACTGCTGTAACCCCTGGTGTCGTATCCTACAGGCCTGCTGCAGTCACTGCTGTAACCCCAGGTGTCATATCCTACAGTCCTGCTGCGGTCACTGCTGTAACCCCGGGTGTCATATCCTACAGTACTGCTGCTGTCACTGCTGTAAACCTGGGTGTCATATCCTACAGTCCTGCTGCTGTCACTGCTGTAACCCCGGGTGTCATATCCTACAGTCCTGCTGCTGTCACTGCTGTAACCCTTGGTGTCATATCCTACAGTCCTGCTGCTGTCACTGCTGTAACCCCGGGTGTCGTATCCTAAAGTCCTGCTGCTGTCACTGCTGAAACCCCGGGTGTCATATCCTACAGACCTGCTGCTGTCACTGCTGTAACCCCTGGTGTTTTATCCTACAGTCCTGCTGCTCTCACTGCTGTAACCCCGGGTGTCATATCCTACAGTCCTGCTGCTGTCAATGCTGTAAACCCGGGTGTCATATCCTACAGTCCTGCTGCTGTCACTGCTGTAACCCCGGGTGTCATATCCTACAGTCCTGCTGCTGTCACTGCTGTAACCCTTGGTGTCATATCCTACAGTCTTGCTGCTGTCACTGCTTTAACCGCTGGAGTCATATCCTACAGTCCTGCTGCTGTCACTGCTGTAACCTCGGGTGTCATATCCTACAGTCCTGCTGCTGTCACTGCTGTAACCCCTGGAGTCATATCCTACAGTCCTGCTGCTGTCACTGCTGTATCCCCGGGTGTCATATCCTACAGTCCTGCTGTTGTCACTGCTGTAACCGCGGGTGTCATATCCTACAGTCCTGCTGCTGTCACGGCTGTAACCCCTGGAGTCATATCCTACAGTCCTGCTGCTGTAACCCCTGGTCTCATATCCTACAGTCCTGCTGCAGTCACTGCTATAACCCCGGGTGTCATATCCTACAGTCCTGCTGCTGTCACTGCTGTAACCCCGGGTGTCATATCCTACAGTCCTGCTGCTGTCACTGCTGTAACCCTTGGTGTCATATCCTACAGTTCTGCTGCTGTCACTGCTGTAACCCCGGGTGTCATATCCTACAGACCTGCTGCTGTCACTGCTGTAATCCCTGGTGTCATATCCTACAGTCCTGCTGCTGTCACTGCTGTAACCCCGGGTATCATATCCTACAGTCTTGCTGCTGTCACTGCTGTAACCCCTGGTGTCATATCCTGCAGTCCTGCTGCTGTCACTGCTGTAATCCCTGGTCTCATATCCTACTGTCCTGCTGCTGTCACTGCTGTAACCCCGCGTGCCATATCCTACAGTCCTGCTCCTGTCACTGCTGTAACCCCTGGTATCATATCCTACAGTCCTGCTGCTGCCACTGCTGTAATCCCTGGTCTCATATCCTACTGTCCTGCTGCTGTCACTGCTGTAACCCCGCGTGCCATGTCCTACAGTCCTGCTCCTGTCACTGCTGTAACCCCTGGTATCATATCCTACAGTCCTGCTGCTGCCACTGCTTTAACCCCGGGTGTCATATCCTTCAGTCCTGCTGCTGTCACTGCTGTAACCCCGGGTGTCATATCCTACAGTCCTGCTGCTGTCACTGCTGTAACCCCGGGTATCATATCCTACAGTCCTGCTGCTGTCACTGCTGTAACCCCTGGTGTCATATCCTGCAGTCCTGCTGCTGTCACTGCTGTAATCCCTGGTCTCATATCCTATTGTCCTGCTGCTGTCACTGCTGTAACCCCGGGTGTCATATCCTACAGTCCTGCTGCGGTCACTGCTGTAACCCCGGGTGTCATATCCTACAGTCCTGCTGCTGTCACTGGTATAACCCTTGGTGTCATATCCTACAGTCCTGCTCCTGTCACTGCTATAACCCCTGGTATCATATCCTACAGTCCTGCTGCTGCCACTGCTGTAACCCCGGGTGTCATATCCTACAGTCCTGCTGCTGTCACTGCTGAAACCCCGGGTGTCATATCCTACAGACCTGCTGCTGTCACTGCTGTAACCCCTGGTGTCGTATCCTACAGTCCTGCTGCTCTCACTGCTGTAACCACGGGTGTCGTATCCTACAGTCGTGCTGCTGTCACTGCTGTAACCCCTGGTGTCGTATCCTACAGGCCTGCAGCGGTCACTGCTGTAACCCCAGGTGTCATATCCTACAGTCCTGCTGCGGTCACTGCTGTAACCCCGGGTGTCATATCCTACAGTCCTGCTGCTGTCACTGCTGTAACCCCTGGTGTCATATCCTACAGTCCTGCTGCAGTCACTGCTGTAACCCCAGGTGTCATATCCTACAGTCCTGCTGCGGTCACTGCTGTAACCCCTGGAGGCATATCCTACAGTCCTGCTGCTGTCAGTGCTGTATCAACGGGTGTCATATCCTACAGTCCTGCTGTTGTCACTGCTGTAACCGCTGGTGTCATATCCTACAGTCCTGCTGCTGTAACCCCGGGTGTCATATCCTACAGTCCTGCTGCTGTCACTGCTGTAACCCCGTGTGTCGTATCCTACAGTCCTGCTGCTGTCACTGCTGTAACCCTTGGTGTCATATCCTACAGTCCTGCTGCTGTCACTGCTTTAACCCCTGGAGTCATATCCTACAGTCCTGCTGCTGTCACTGCTGTATCCCCGGGTGTCATATCCTACAGTCCTGCTGTTGTCACTGCTGTAACCCCGTCTGTCATATCCTACAGTCCTGCTGCTGTCACTGCTATAACCCCTGGTCTCATATCCTGCAGTCCTGCTGCTGTCACTGCTGTAACCCCGGGTGTCATATCCTACAGTCCTACTGCTGTCACAGCTGTAAACCCTGGTGTCGTATCCTACAGTCCTGCTGCTGTCACTGCTGTATCCCCGGGTGTCATATCCTACAGTCCTGCTGCTGTCACAGCTGTAACCCCTGGTCTCATATCCTACAGTCCTGCTGCTGTCACTGCTGTAACCCCGGGTGTCATATCCTGCAGTCCTGCTGCTGTCACTGCTGCAACCCCGGGTGTCATATCCTACAGTCCTGTTGCTGTAACACCTGGTCTCATATCCTACAGTCCTGCTGCTGTCCCTGCTGTAACCCCGGTTGTCATATCCTACAGTCCTGCTCCTGTCACTGCTGTAACCCCTGGTATCATACCCTACAGTCCTGCTGCTGCCACTGCTGTAACCCCGGGTGTCACATCCTACAGTCCTGCTGCTGTCACTGCTGAAACCCCGGGTGTCGTATCCTACAGTCCTGCTGCTCTCACTGCTGTAATCACGGGTGTCGTATCCTACAGTCCTGCTGCTGTCACTGCTGTAACCCCTGGTGTCATATCCTACAGGACTGCTGCGGTCACTGCTGTAACCCCAGGTGTCATATCCTACAGTCCTGCTCCTGTCACTGCTGTAACCCCGGGTGTCATATCCTACAGTCCTGCTGCTGTCACTGCTGTAACCCCGGGTGTCATATCCTACAGTCCTGCTCCTGTCACTGCTGTAACCCCGGGTGTCATATCCTACAGTCCTGCTGCTGTCACTGCTGTAACCCCGGGTGTCATATCCTACAGTCCTGCTGTTGTCACTGCTGTAACCGCGGGTGTCATATCCTACAGTCCTGCTGCTGTCACGGCTGTAACCCCTGGAGTCATATCCTACAGTCCTGCTGCTGTAACCCCTGGTCTCATATCCTACAGTCCTGCTGCAGTCACTGCTATAACCCCGGGTGTCATATCCTACAGTCCTGCTGCTGTCACTGCTGTAACCCCGGGTGTCATATCCTACAGTCCTGCTGCTGTCACTGCTGTAACCCTTGGTGTCATATCCTACAGTTCTGCTGCTGTCACTGCTGTAACCCCGGGTGTCATATCCTACAGACCTGCTGCTGTCACTGCTGTAATCCCTGGTGTCATATCCTACAGTCCTGCTGCTGTCACTGCTGTAACCCCGGGTATCATATCCTACAGTCTTGCTGCTGTCACTGCTGTAACCCCTGGTGTCATATCCTGCAGTCCTGCTGCTGTCACTGCTGTAATCCCTGGTCTCATATCCTACTGTCCTGCTGCTGTCACTGCTGTAACCCCGCGTGCCATATCCTACAGTCCTGCTCCTGTCACTGCTGTAACCCCTGGTATCATATCCTACAGTCCTGCTGCTGCCACTGCTGTAATCCCTGGTCTCATATCCTACTGTCCTGCTGCTGTCACTGCTGTAACCCCGCGTGCCATGTCCTACAGTCCTGCTCCTGTCACTGCTGTAACCCCTGGTATCATATCCTACAGTCCTGCTGCTGCCACTGCTTTAACCCCGGGTGTCATATCCTTCAGTCCTGCTGCTGTCACTGCTGTAACCCCGGGTGTCATATCCTACAGTCCTGCTGCTGTCACTGCTGTAACCCCGGGTATCATATCCTACAGTCCTGCTGCTGTCACTGCTGTAACCCCTGGTGTCATATCCTGCAGTCCTGCTGCTGTCACTGCTGTAATCCCTGGTCTCATATCCTATTGTCCTGCTGCTGTCACTGCTGTAACCCCGGGTGTCATATCCTACAGTCCTGCTGCGGTCACTGCTGTAACCCCGGGTGTCATATCCTACAGTCCTGCTGCTGTCACTGGTATAACCCTTGGTGTCATATCCTACAGTCCTGCTCCTGTCACTGCTATAACCCCTGGTATCATATCCTACAGTCCTGCTGCTGCCACTGCTGTAACCCCGGGTGTCATATCCTACAGTCCTGCTGCTGTCACTGCTGAAACCCCGGGTGTCATATCCTACAGACCTGCTGCTGTCACTGCTGTAACCCCTGGTGTCGTATCCTACAGTCCTGCTGCTCTCACTGCTGTAACCACGGGTGTCGTATCCTACAGTCGTGCTGCTGTCACTGCTGTAACCCCTGGTGTCGTATCCTACAGGCCTGCAGCGGTCACTGCTGTAACCCCAGGTGTCATATCCTACAGTCCTGCTGCGGTCACTGCTGTAACCCCGGGTGTCATATCCTACAGTCCTGCTGCTGTCACTGCTGTAACCCCTGGTGTCATATCCTACAGTCCTGCTGCAGTCACTGCTGTAACCCCAGGTGTCATATCCTACAGTCCTGCTGCGGTCACTGCTGTAACCCCTGGAGGCATATCCTACAGTCCTGCTGCTGTCAGTGCTGTATCAACGGGTGTCATATCCTACAGTCCTGCTGTTGTCACTGCTGTAACCGCTGGTGTCATATCCTACAGTCCTGCTGCTGTAACCCCGGGTGTCATATCCTACAGTCCTGCTGCTGTCACTGCTGTAACCCCGTGTGTCGTATCCTACAGTCCTGCTGCTGTCACTGCTGTAACCCTTGGTGTCATATCCTACAGTCCTGCTGCTGTCACTGCTTTAACCCCTGGAGTCATATCCTACAGTCCTGCTGCTGTCACTGCTGTATCCCCGGGTGTCATATCCTACAGTCCTGCTGTTGTCACTGCTGTAACCCCGTCTGTCATATCCTACAGTCCTGCTGCTGTCACTGCTATAACCCCTGGTCTCATATCCTGCAGTCCTGCTGCTGTCACTGCTGTAACCCCGGGTGTCATATCCTACAGTCCTACTGCTGTCACAGCTGTAAACCCTGGTGTCGTATCCTACAGTCCTGCTGCTGTCACTGCTGTATCCCCGGGTGTCATATCCTACAGTCCTGCTGCTGTCACAGCTGTAACCCCTGGTCTCATATCCTACAGTCCTGCTGCTGTCACTGCTGTAACCCCGGGTGTCATATCCTGCAGTCCTGCTGCTGTCACTGCTGCAACCCCGGGTGTCATATCCTACAGTCCTGTTGCTGTAACACCTGGTCTCATATCCTACAGTCCTGCTGCTGTCCCTGCTGTAACCCCGGTTGTCATATCCTACAGTCCTGCTCCTGTCACTGCTGTAACCCCTGGTATCATACCCTACAGTCCTGCTGCTGCCACTGCTGTAACCCCGGGTGTCACATCCTACAGTCCTGCTGCTGTCACTGCTGAAACCCCGGGTGTCGTATCCTACAGTCCTGCTGCTCTCACTGCTGTAATCACGGGTGTCGTATCCTACAGTCCTGCTGCTGTCACTGCTGTAACCCCTGGTGTCATATCCTACAGGACTGCTGCGGTCACTGCTGTAACCCCAGGTGTCATATCCTACAGTCCTGCTCCTGTCACTGCTGTAACCCCGGGTGTCATATCCTACAGTCCTGCTGCTGTCACTGCTGTAACCCCGGGTGTCATATCCTACAGTCCTGCTCCTGTCACTGCTGTAACCCCGGGTGTCATATCCTACAGTCCTGCTGCTGTCACTGCTGTAACCCCGGGTGTCATATCCTACAGTCCTGCTGCGGTCACTGCTGTAACCCCGGGTGTCATATCCTACAGTCCTGCTGCTGTCACTGCTGTAACCCCGGGTGTCATATCCTACAGACCTGCTGCTCTCACTGCTGTAATCCCTGGTGTCATATCCTACAGTCCTGCTGCTTTCACTGCTGTAACCCCGGGTATCATATCCTACAGTCTTGCTGCAGTCACTGCTGTAACCCCAGGTGTCATATCCTACAGTCCTGCTGCGGTCACTGCTGTAAACCCGGGTGTCATATCCTACAGGCCTGCTGCTGTCACTGCTGTAACCCGTGGAGTCATATCCTACAGTCCTGCTGCTGTCACTGCTGTAACCCCGGGTGTCGTATCCTACAGTCCTGCTGCTGTCACTGCTGAAACCCCGGGTGTCATATACTACAGTCCTGCTGCTGTCACTGCTGTAACCCCGGGTATCATATCCTACAGTCCTGCTGCTGTCACTGCTGTAACCCCGGGTATCATTTCCTACAGTCCTGCTGCTGTCACTGCTGTTACCCCGGGTGTCATATCCTACAGTCCTGCTGCTGTCACTGCTGTAACCCCTGGTGTCATATCCTACAGTCCTGCTCCTGTCACTGCTGTAACCCCTGGTCTGGTATCCTACAGTCCTGCTGCTGTCACTGCTGTAACCCCGTCTGTCATATCCTACAGTCCTGCTGCTGTCACTGCTATAACCCCTGGTCTCATATCCTGCAGTCCTGCTGCTGTCACAGCTGTAACCCCGGGTGTCATATCCTACAGTCCTACTGCTGTCACAGCTGTAAACCCTGGTGTCGTATCCTACAGTCCTGCTGCTGTCACTGCTGTAACCCCGGGTGTCATATCCTACAGTCCTGCTGCTGTCACAGCTGGAACCCCTGGTCTCATATCCTACAGTCCTGCTGCTGTCACTGCTGTAACCCCGGGTGTCATATCCTGCAGTCCTGCTGCTGTCACTGCTGCAACCCCGGGTGTCATATCCTACAGTCCTGCTGCTGTCACTGCTGTAACCCCGGGTCTCATATCCTACAGTCCTGCTGCTGTCACTGCTGTAACCCCGGGTGTCATATCCTACAGTCCTGCTGCTGTCACTGCTATAACCCCTGGTCTCATATCCTGCAGTCCTGCTGCTGTCACTGCTGTAACCCCGGGTGTCATATCCTACAGTCCTACTGCTGTCACAGCTGTAAACCCTGGTGTCGTATCCTACAGTCCTGCTGCTGTCACTGCTGTAACCCCGGGTGTCATATCCTACAGTCCTGCTGCTGTCACAGCTGGAACCCCTGGTCTCATATCCTACAGTCCTGCTGCTGTCACTGCTGTAACCCCGGGTGTCATATCCTGCAGTCCTGCTGCTGTCACTGCTGCAACCCCGGGTGTCATATCCTACAGTCCTGCTGCTGTCACTGCTGTAACCCCGGGTCTCATATCCTACAGTCCTGCTGCTGTCACTGCTGTAACCCCGGGTGTCATATACTACAGTCCTGCTGCTGTAACCCCTGGTCTCATATCCTACAGTCCTGCTGCTGTCCCTGCTGTAACCCCGGTTGTCATATCCTACAGTCCTACCCCTGTCACTGCTGTAACCCCTGGTATCATACCCTATAGTCCTGCTGCTGTCACTGCTGTAACCCCGGGTGTCATATCCTACAGTCCTGCTGCTGTCACTGCTGAAACCCCGGGTGTCGTATCCTACAGTCCTGCTGCTGTCACTGCTGTAACCCCTGGTGTCATATCCAACAGGACTGCTGCGGTCACTGCTGTAACCCCAGGTGTCATATCCTACAGTCCTGCTCCTGTCACTGCTGTAACCCCGGGTGTCATATTCTACAGTCCTGCTGCTGTCACTGCTGTAACCCCGGGTGTCATATCCTACAGTCCTGCTCCTGTCACTGCTGTAACCCCGGGTGTCATATCCTACAGTCCTGTTGCTGTCACTGCTGTAACCCTGGGTGTCATATCCTACAGTCCTGCTGCGGTCACTGCTGTAACCCCGGGTGTCATATCCTACAGTCCTGCTGCTGTCACTGCTGTAAACCCGGGTGTCATATCCTACAGTCCTGCTGCTGTCACTGCTGAAACCCCGGGTGTCATATCCTACAGACCTGCTGCTGTCACTGCTGTAACCCCTGGTGTCGTATCCTACAGTCTTGCTGCTCTCACTGCTGTAACCACGGGTGTCGTATCCTACATTCCTGCTGCTGTCACTGCTGTAACCCCTGGTGTCGTATCCTACAGGCCTGCTGCAGTCACTGCTGTAACCCCAGGTGTCATATCCTACAGTCCTGCTGCGATCACTGCTGTAACCCCGGGTGTCATATCCTACAGTCCTGCTGCTGTCACTGCTGTAAACCCGGGTATCATATCCTACAGTCCTGCTGCTGTCACTGCTGTAACCCCGGGTGTCATATCCTACAGTCCTGCTGCTGTCACTGCTGTAACCCTTGGTGTCATATCCTACAGTCCTGCTGCTGTCACTGCTGTAACCCGTGGAGTCATATCCTACAGTCCTGCTGCTGTCACTGCTGTAACCCCGGGTGTCGTTTCCTACAGTCCTGCTGCTGTCACTGCTGAAACCCCGGGTGTCATATCCTACAGACCTGCTGCTGTCGCTGCTGTAACCCCTGGTGTTGTATCCTACAGTCCTGCTGCTCTGACTGCTGTAACCATGGGTGTTGTATCCTACAGTCCTGCTGCTGTCACTGCTGTAACCCCTGGTGTCGTATCCTACAGGCCTGCTGCAGTCACTGCTGTAACCCCAGGTGTCATATCCTACAGTCCTGCTGCGGTCACTGCTGTAACCCCGGGTGTCATATCCTACAGTACTGCTGCTGTCACTGCTGTAAACCTGGGTGTCATATCCTACAGTCCTGCTGCTGTCACTGCTGTAACCCCGGGTGTCATATCCTACAGTCCTGCTGCTGTCACTGCTGTAACCCTTGGTGTCATATCCTACAGTCCTGCTGCTGTCACTGCTGTAACCCCGGGTGTCGTATCCTACAGTCCTGCTGCTGTCACTGCTGAAACCCCGGGTGTCATATCCTACAGACCTGCTGCTGTCACTGCTGTAACCCCTGGTGTTTTATCCTACAGTCCTGCTGCTGTCAATGCTGTAAACCCGGGTGTCATATCCTACAGTCCTGCTGCTGTCACTGCTGTAACCCCGGGTGTCATATCCTACAGTCCTGCTGCTGTCACTGCTGTAACCCTTGGTGTCATATCCTACAGTCTTGCTGCTGTCACTGCTTTAACCGCTGGAGTCATATCCTACAGTCCTGCTGCTGTCACTGCTGTAACCCCGGGTGTCATATCCTACAGTCCTGCTGCTGTCACTGCTGTAACCCCTGGAGTCATATCCTACAGTCCTGCTGCTGTCACTGCTGTATCCCCGGGTGTCATATCCTACAGTCCTGCTGTTGTCGCTGCTGTAACCGCGGGTGTCATATCCTACAGTCCTGCTGCTGTCATGGCTGTAACCCCTGGAGTCATATCCTACAGTCCTGCTGCTGTAACCCCTGGTCTCATATCCTACAGTCCTGCTGCAGTCACTGCTATAACCCCGGGTGTCATATCCTACAGTCCTGCTGCTGTCACTGCTGTAACCCCGGGTGTCATATCCTACAGTCCTGCTGCTGTCACTGCTGTAACCCTTGGTGTCATATCCTACAGTCCTGCTGCTGTCACTGCTGTAACCCCGGGTGTCATATCCTACAGACCTGCTGCTGTCACTGCTGTAATCCCTGGTGTCATATCCTACAGTCCTGCTGCTGTCACTGCTGTAACCCCGGGTATCATATCCTACAGTCTTGCTGCTGTCACTGCTGTAACCCCTGGTGTCATATCCTGCAGTCCTGCTGCTGTCACTGCTGTAATCCCTGGTCTCATATCCTACTGTCCTGCTGCTGTCACTGCTGTAACCCCGCGTGCCATATCCTACAGTCCTGCTCCTGTCACTGCTGTAACCCCTGGTATCATATCCTACAGTCCTGCTGCTGCCACTGCTGTAATCCCTGGTCTCATATCCTACTGTCCTGCTGCTGTCACTGCTGTAACCCCGCGTGCCATGTCCTACAGTCCTGCTCCTGTCACTGCTGTAACCCCTGGTATCATATCCTACAGTCCTGCTGCTGCCACTGCTTTAACCCCGGGTGTCATATCCTACAGTCCTGCTGCTGTCACTGCTGTAACCCCGGGTGTCATATCCTACAGTCCTGCTGCTGTCACTGCTGTAACCCCGGGTATCATATCCTACAGTCCTGCTACTGTCACTGCTGTAACCCCTGGTGTCATATCCTGCAGTCCTGCTGCTGTCACTGCTGTAATCCCTGGTGTCGTATCCTACAGTCCTGCTGCTGTCACTGCTGAAACCCCGGGTGTCATATCCTACAGACCTGCTGCTGTCACTGCTGTAACCCCTGGTGTTTTATCCTACAGTCCTGCTGCTGTCAATGCTGTAAACCCGGGTGTCATATCCTACAGTCCTGCTGCTGTCACTGCTGTAACCCCGGGTGTCATATCCTACAGTCCTGCTGCTGTCACTGCTGTAACCCTTGGTGTCATATCCTACAGTCTTGCTGCTGTCACTGCTTTAACCGCTGGAGTCATATCCTACAGTCCTGCTGCTGTCACTGCTGTAACCCCGGGTGTCATATCCTACAGTCCTGCTGCTGTCACTGCTGTAACCCCTGGAGTCATATCCTACAGTCCTGCTGCTGTCACTGCTGTATCCCCGGGTGTCATATCCTACAGTCCTGCTGTTGTCGCTGCTGTAACCGCGGGTGTCATATCCTACAGTCCTGCTGCTGTCATGGCTGTAACCCCTGGAGTCATATCCTACAGTCCTGCTGCTGTAACCCCTGGTCTCATATCCTACAGTCCTGCTGCAGTCACTGCTATAACCCCGGGTGTCATATCCTACAGTCCTGCTGCTGTCACTGCTGTAACCCCGGGTGTCATATCCTACAGTCCTGCTGCTGTCACTGCTGTAACCCTTGGTGTCATATCCTACAGTCTTGCTGCTGTCACTGCTTTAACCGCTGGAGTCATATCCTACAGTCCTGCTGCTGTCACTGCTGTAACCCCGGGTGTCATATCCTACAGTTCTGCTGCTGTCACTGCTGTAACCCCTGGAGTCATATCCTACAGTCCTGCTGCTGTCACTGCTGTATCCCCGGGTGTCATATCCTACAGTCCTGCTGTTGTCGCTGCTGTAACCGCGGGTGTCATATCCTACAGTCCTGCTGCTGTCATGGCTGTAACCCCTGGAGTCATATCCTACAGTCCTGCTGCTGTAACCCCTGGTCTCATATCCTACAGTCCTGCTGCAGTCACTGCTATAACCCCGGGTGTCATATCCTACAGTCCTGCTGCTGTCACTGCTGTAACCCCGGGTGTCATATCCTACAGTCCTGCTGCTGTCACTGCTGTAACCCTTGGTGTCATATCCTACAGTCCTGCTGCTGTCACTGCTGTAACCCCGGGTGTCATATCCTACAGACCTGCTGCTGTCACTGCTGTAATCCCTGGTGTCATATCCTACAGTCCTGCTGCTGTCACTGCTGTAACCCCGGGTATCATATCCTACAGTCTTGCTGCTGTCACTGCTGTAACCCCTGGTGTCATATCCTGCAGTCCTGCTGCTGTCACTGCTGTAATCCCTGGTCTCATATCCTACTGTCCTGCTGCTGTCACTGCTGTAACCCCGCGTGCCATATCCTACAGTCCTGCTCCTGTCACTGCTGTAACCCCTGGTATCATATCCTACAGTCCTGCTGCTGCCACTGCTGTAATCCCTGGTCTCATATCCTACTGTCCTGCTGCTGTCACTGCTGTAACCCCGCGTGCCATGTCCTACAGTCCTGCTCCTGTCACTGCTGTAACCCCTGGTATCATATCCTACAGTCCTGCTGCTGCCACTGCTTTAACCCCGGGTGTCATATCCTACAGTCCTGCTGCTGTCACTGCTGTAACCCCGGGTATCATATCCTACAGTCCTGCTACTGTCACTGCTGTAACCCCTGGTGTCATATCCTGCAGTCCTGCTGCTGTCACTGCTGTAACCCCGGGTGTCGTATCCTACAGTCCTGCTGCTGTCACTGCTGAAACCCCGGGTGTCATATCCTACAGACCTGCTGCTGTCACTGCTGTAACCCCTGGTGTTTTATCCTACAGTCCTGCTGCTGTCAATGCTGTAAACCCGGGTGTCATATCCTACAGTCCTGCTGCTGTCACTGCTGTAACCCCGGGTGTCATATCCTACAGTCCTGCTGCTGTCACTGCTGTAACCCTTGGTGTCATATCCTACAGTCTTGCTGCTGTCACTGCTTTAACCGCTGGAGTCATATCCTACAGTCCTGCTGCTGTCACTGCTGTAACCCCGGGTGTCATATCCTACAGTCCTGCTGCTGTCACTGCTGTAACCCCTGGAGTCATATCCTACAGTCCTGCTGCTGTCACTGCTGTATCCCCGGGTGTCATATCCTACAGTCCTGCTGTTGTCGCTGCTGTAACCGCGGGTGTCATATCCTACAGTCCTGCTGCTGTCATGGCTGTAACCCCTGGAGTCATATCCTACAGTCCTGCTGCTGTAACCCCTGGTCTCATATCCTACAGTCCTGCTGCAGTCACTGCTATAACCCCGGGTGTCATATCCTACAGTCCTGCTGCTGTCACTGCTGTAACCCCGGGTGTCATATCCTACAGTCCTGCTGCTGTCACTGCTGTAACCCTTGGTGTCATATCCTACAGTCCTGCTGCTGTCACTGCTGTAACCCCGGGTGTCATATCCTACAGACCTGCTGCTGTCACTGCTGTAATCCCTGGTGTCATATCCTACAGTCCTGCTGCTGTCACTGCTGTAACCCCGGGTATCATATCCTACAGTCTTGCTGCTGTCACTGCTGTAACCCCTGGTGTCATATCCTGCAGTCCTGCTGCTGTCACTGCTGTAATCCCTGGTCTCATATCCTACTGTCCTGCTGCTGTCACTGCTGTAACCCCGCGTGCCATATCCTACAGTCCTGCTCCTGTCACTGCTGTAACCCCTGGTATCATATCCTACAGTCCTGCTGCTGCCACTGCTGTAATCCCTGGTCTCATATCCTACTGTCCTGCTGCTGTCACTGCTGTAACCCCGCGTGCCATGTCCTACAGTCCTGCTCCTGTCACTGCTGTAACCCCTGGTATCATATCCTACAGTCCTGCTGCTGCCACTGCTTTAACCCCGGGTGTCATATCCTACAGTCCTGCTGCTGTCACTGCTGTAACCCCGGGTGTCATATCCTACAGTCCTGCTGCTGTCACTGCTGTAACGCCGGGTATCATATCCTACAGTCCTGCTACTGTCACTGCTGTAACCCCTGGTGTCATATCCTGCAGTCCTGCTGCTGTCACTGCTGTAATCCCTGGTCTCATATCCTATTGTCCTGCTGCTGTCACTGCTGTAACCCCGGGTGTCATATCCTACAGTCCTGCTGCGGTCACTGCTGTAACCCCGGGTGTCATATCCTACAGTCCTGCTGCTGTCACTGCTATAACCCTTGGTGTCATATCCTACAGTCCTGCTCCTGTCACTGCTATAACCCCTGGTATCATATCCTACAGTCCTGCTGCTGCCACTGCTGTAACCCCGGGTGTCATATCCTACAGTCCTGCTGCTGTCACTGCTGAAACCCCGGGTGTCATATCCTACAGACCTGCTGCTGTCACTGCTGTAACCCCTGGTGTCGTATCCTACAGTCCTGCTGCTCTCACTGCTGTAACCACGGGTGTCGTATCCTACAGTCGTGCTGCTGTCACTGCTGTAACCCCTGGTGTCGTATCCTACAGGCCTGCAGCGGTCACTGCTGTAACCCCAGGTGTCATATCCTACAGTCCTGCTGCGGTCACTGCTGTAACCCCGGGTGTCATATCCTACA
Source organism: Pleurodeles waltl (assembly GCF_031143425.1). Taxonomy (NCBI): domain Eukaryota; kingdom Metazoa; phylum Chordata; class Amphibia; order Caudata; family Salamandridae; genus Pleurodeles; species Pleurodeles waltl. The sequence continues at coordinate 1,869,702,514 of NC_090444.1, read as the reverse complement.
GTCCTGCTGCTGTCACTGCTGTAACCCCTGGTGTCATATCCTACAGTCCTGCTGCAGTCACTGCTGTAACCCCAGGTGTCATATCCTACAGTGCTGCTGCGGTCACTGCTGTAACCCCTGGAGGCATATCCTACAGTCCTGCTGCTGTCACTGCTGTATCCCCGGGTGTCATATCCTACAGTCCTGCTGTTGTCACTGCTGTAACCGCTGGTGTCATATCCTACAGTCCTGCTGCTGTAACCCCGGGTGTCATATCCTACAGTCCTGCTGCTGTCACTGCTGTAACCCCGTGTGTCGTATCCTACAGTCCTGCTGCTGTCACTGCTGTAACCCTTGGTGTCATATCCTACAGTCCTGCTGCTGTCACTGCTTTAACCCCTGGAGTCATATCCTACAGTCCTGCTGCTGTCACTGCTGTATCCCCGGGTGTCATATCCTACAGTCCTGCTGTTGTCACTGCTGTAACCGCGGGTGTCATATCCTACAGTCCTGCTGCTGTCACTGCTGTAACCCCTGGAGTCATATCCTACAGTCCTGCTGCTGTAACCCCTGGTCTCATATCCTACAGTCCTGCTGCTGTCACTGCTATAACCCCGGGTGTTATATCCTACAGTCCTGCTGCTGTCACTGCTGTAACCACGGGTGTCATATCCTACAGTCCTGCTGCTGTCACTGCTGTAACCCTTGGTTTCATATCATACAGTCCTGCTGCTGTCACTGCTGTAACCCCGGGTGTCATATCCTACAGACCTGCTGCTGTCACTGCTGTAATCCCTGGTGTCATATCCTACAGTCCTGCTGCTGTCACTGCTGTAACCCCGGGTGTCATATCCTACAGTCCTGCTGCTGTAAACCCAGGGTCTCATATCCTACAGTCCTGCTGCTGTCACTGCTGTAATCCCTGGTGTCATATCCTACAGTTCTGCTGCTGTCACTGCTGTAACCCCGGGTGTCATATCCTACAGTCCTGCTGCTGTCACTACTGTAACCCCGGGTATCATATCCTACAGTCCTGCCTCTGTCACTGCGGTAACCCCTGGTGTCATATCCTGCAGTCCTGCTGCTGTCACTGCTGTAACCCCTGGTCTCATATCCTACTGTCCCGCTGCTGTCACTGCTGTAACCCCGCGTGTCATATCCTACAGTCCTGCTCCTGTCACTGCTGTAACCCCTGGTATCATATCCTACAGTCCTGCTGCTGCCACTGCCGTAACCCCGGGTATCATATCCTACAGTCCTGCTGCTGTCACTGCTGAAACCCCGGGTGTCATATCCTACAGACCTGCTGCTGTCACTGCTGTAACCCCTGGTGTTGTATCCTACAGTCCTGCTGCTCTCACTGCTGTAACCATGGGTGTCGTATCCTACAGTCCTGCTGCTGTAACTGCTGTAACCCCTGGTGTCATATCCTACAGGCCTGCAGCGGTCACTGCTGTAACTGCGGGTGTCATATCCTACAGTCCTGCTGCTGTCACTGCTGTAACCCCTGGAGTCATATCCTACAGTCCTGCTGCTGTAACCCCAGAGTCTCATATCCTACAGTCCTGCTGCTGTCACTGCTGTAACCATTGGAGTCATATCCTACAGTCCTGCTGCTGTCACAGCTGTAACCCCAGGTGTCATATCCTACAGTCCTGCTGCTGTCACTGCTGTAACCCCAGGTGTCGTATACTACAGTCCTGCTGCTGTCGCTGCTGTAACCCCTGGTCTCATATCCTACAGTCCTGCTGCTGTCACTGCTGTAACCCCTGGTCTCATATCCTACATTCCTGCTGCTGTCACTGCTATAACCCCGGGTGTCATATCCTACAGTCCTGCTGCTGTCACTGCTGTAACCCCGGGTGTCATATCCTACAGTCCTGCTGCTGTCACTGCTGTAACCCTTGGTGTTATATGCTACAGTCCTGCTGCTGTCACTGCTGTAACCCCGGGTGTCATATCCTACAGACCTGCTGCTGTCACTGCTGTAATCCCTGGTGTCATATCCTACAGTCCTGCTGCTGTAACCCCGGGTGTCATATCCTACAGTCCTGCTGCTGTAACCCCAGGGTCTCATATCCTACAGTCCTGCTGCTGTCACTGCTGTAATCCCTGGTGTCATATCCTACAGTTCTGCTGCTGTCACTGCTGTAACCCCTGGTGTCATATCCTGCAGTCCTGCTGCTGTCACTGCTGTAACCCCTGGTATCGTATCCTACAGTCCTGCTGCTGCCACTGCTGTAACCCCGGGTGTCATTTCCTACAGTCCTGCTGCTGTCACTGCTGAAACCCCGGGTGTCATATCCTACAGACCTGCTGCTGTCACTGCTGTAACCCCTGGTGTCGTATCCTACAGTCCTGCTGCTGTCACTGCTGTAACCACTGGTGTCATATCCTACAGGCCTGCAGCGGTCACTGCTGTAACCCCGGGTGTCATATCCTACAGTCCTGCTGCGGTCACTGCTGTAACCCCGGGTGTCATATCCTACAGTCCTGCTGCTGTCACTGCTGTAACCCCTGGAGTCATATCCTACAGTCCTGCTGCTGTCACTGCTGTAACCCCGGGTGTCATATCCTACAGTCCTGCTGCTGTCACTGCTGTAACCCCTGGAGTCATATCCTACAGTCCTGCTGCTGTCACTGCTGTATCCCCGGGTGTCATATCCTACAGTCCTGCTGCTGTCGCTGCTGTAACCCCTGGAGTCATATCCTACAATCCTGCTGCTGTCACTGCTGTAACCCCGGGTGTCATATCCTACAGTCCTGCTGCTGTCGCTGCTGTAACCCCTGGTCTCATATCCTACAGTGCTGCTGCTGTCACTGCTGTAACCCCTGGTGTCATATCCTACAGGCCGGCAGCGGTTACTGCTGTAACCCCAGGTGTCATATCCTACAGTCCTGCTGCGGTCACTGCTGTAACCCCGGGTGTCATATCCTACAGTCCTGCTGCTGTCACTGCTATAACCCTTGGTGTCATATCCTACAGTCCTGCTGCTGTCACTGCTGTAACCCCTGGAGTCATATCCTACAGTCCTGCTGCTGTAACCCCTGGTCTCATATCCTACAGTCCTGCTGCTGTCACTGCTATAACCCCGGGTGTCATATCCTACAGTCCTGCTGCTCTCATTGCTGTAATCCCGGGTGTCATATCCTACAGTCCTGCTGCTGTCACTGCTGTAACCCCGGGTGTCATATCCTACAGTCCTGCTGCGGTCACTGCTGTAACCCCGGGTGTCATATCCTACAGTCCTGCTGCTGTCACTGCTATAACCCTTGGTGTCATATCCTACAGTCCTGCTGCTGTCACTGCTGTAACCCCTGGAGTCATATCCTACAGTCCTGCTGCTGTAACCCCTGGTCTCATATCCTACAGTCCTGCTGCTGTCACTCCTATAACCCCGGGTGTCATATCCTACAGTCCTGCTGCTCTCATTGCTGTAATCCCGGGTGTCATATCCTACAGTCCTGCTGCTGTCACTGCTGTAACCCCTGGTCTCATATCCTACAGTGCTGCTGCTGTCACTGCTGTAACCCCTGGTGTCATATCCTACAGGCCGGCAGCGGTTACTGCTGTAACCCCAGGTGTCATATCCTACAGTCCTGCTGCGGTCACTGCTGTAACCCCGGGTGTCATATCCTACAGTCCTGCTGCTGTCACTGCTATAACCCTTGGTGTCATATCCTACAGTCCTGCTGCTGTCACTGCTGTAACCCCTGGAGTCATATCCTACAGTCCTGCTGCTGTAACCCCTGGTCTCATATCCTACAGTCCTGCTGCTGTCACTGCTATAACCCCGGGTGTCATATCCTACAGTCCTGCTGCTCTCATTGCTGTAATCCCGGGTGTCATATCCTACAGTCCTGCTGCTGTCACTGCTGTAACCCCGGGTGTCATATCCTACAGTCCTGCTGCGGTCACTGCTGTAACCCCGGGTGTCATATCCTACAGTCCTGCTGCTGTCACTGCTATAACCCTTGGTGTCATATCCTACAGTCCTGCTGCTGTCACTGCTGTAACCCCTGGAGTCATATCCTACAGTCCTGCTGCTGTAACCCCTGGTCTCATATCCTACAGTCCTGCTGCTGTCACTCCTATAACCCCGGGTGTCATATCCTACAGTCCTGCTGCTCTCATTGCTGTAATCCCGGGTGTCATATCCTACAGTCCTGCTGCTGTCACTGCTGTAACCCCGGGTGTCATATCCTACAGACCTGCTGCTGTCACTGCTGTAATCCCTGGTGTCATATCCTACAGTCCTGCTGCTGTCACTGCTGTAACCCCGGGTGTCATATCCTACAGTCCTGCTGCTGTAACCCCGGGTCTCATATCCTACAGTCCTGCTGCTGTCACTGCTGTAACCCCTGGTCTCATATCCTACAGTTCTGCTGCTGTCACTGCTGTAACCCCGCGTGTCATATCCTACAGTCCTGCTGCTGTCACTGCTGTAACCCCTGGTATCGTATCCTACAGTCCTGCTGCTGCCACTGCTGTAACCCCGGGTGTCATATCCTACAGTCCTGCTGCTGTCACTGCTGAAACCCCGGGTGTCATATCCTACAGACCTGTGCTGTCACAGCTGTAACCCCTGGTGTCGTATCCTACAGTCCTGCTGCTCTCACTGCTGTAACCACGGGTGTCGTATCCTACAGTCCTGCTGCTGTCACTGCTGTAACCCCTGGTGTCATATCCTACAGGCCTGCAGCGGTCACTGCTGTAACCCCAGGTGTCATATCCTACAGTCCTGCTGCGGTCACTGTTGTAACCCCGGGTGTCATATCCTACAGTCCTGCTGCTGTCACTGCTGTAACCCCTGGAGTCATATCCTACAGTCCTGCTGCTGTCACTGCTGTAACCCCGGGTGTCATTTCCTACAGTCCTGCTGCTGTCACTGCTGTAACCCCTGGAGTCATATCCTACAGTCCTGCTGCTGTCACTGCTGTATCCCCGGGTGTCATATCCTACAGTCCTGCTGCTGTCACTGCTGTAACCCCTGGAGTCATATCCTACAGTCCTGCTGCTGTCACTGCTGTAACAGTCCTGCTGCTGTCACTGCTGTAACCCCGGGTGTCATATCCTACAGTCCTGCTGCTGTCGCTGCTGTAACCTCTGGTCTCATATCCTACAGTCCTGCTGCTGTCACTGCTGTAACCCCTGGAGTCATATCCTACAGTCCTGCTGCTGTAACCCCAGAGTCTCATATCCTACAGTCCTGCTGCTGTTACTGCTGTAACCCTTGGTGTCATATCCTACAGTCCTGCTGCTGTCACTGCTGTAACCCCTGGAGTCATATCCTTCAGTCCTACTGCTGTCACTGCTGTAACCCCTGGTGTCATATCCTACAGTCCTGCTGCTCTCACTGCTGTAACCATGGGTGTCGTATCCTACAGTCCTGCTGCTGCCACTGCTGTAACCCCTGGTCTCATATCCTACAGTCCTGCTGCTGTCACTGCTGTAACACCTGGTGTCATATCCTACAGTCCTGCTGAGGTCCCAGCTGTAACCCCGGGTGTCATATCCTACAGACCTGCTGCTGTCACTGCTGTACCCCTGGGTGTCATATCCTACAGTCCTGCTGCTGTCACTGCTGTAACTCCGGTGTCATATCCTACAGTCCTGCTGCTGTCACAGCTGTAACCCCTAGTGTCGTATCCTACACTCCTGCTGCTGTCACTGCTGTAACCCCGGGTGTCATATCATACAGTCCTGCTGCAGTCGCTGCTGTAACCCCTGGTCTCATATCCTACAGTCCTGCTGCTGTCACTGCTGTAACCCCTGGTCTCATATCCTACAGTCGTGCTGCTGTCACTGCTATAACCCCGGGTGTCATATCCTACAGTCCTGCTGCTGTCACTGCTGTAACCCCGGGTGTCATATCCTACAGACCTGCTGCTGTCACTGCTGTAACCCCAGGTGTCTTATCCTACAGTCCTGCTGCTGTCACTGCTGTAACCCCTGGTATCATATCCTACAGTCTTGCTGCTGCCACTGCTGTAACCCCGGGTGTCATATCCTACAGTCCTGCTGCTGTCACTGCTGAAACCCCGGGTGTCGTATCCTACAGTCCTGCTGCTGTCACTGCTGTAATCCCTGGTGTCATATCCTACAGTCCTGCTGCTGTCACTGCTGTAACCCCGGGTGTCGTATCCTACAGTCCTGCTGCTGTCGCTGCTGTAACCCCGGGTGTCGTATCGTACAGTCCTGCTGCTGTCACTGCTGTAACCACGGGTGTCGTATCGTACAGTCCTGCTGCTGTCACTGCTGTAACCCCAGGTGTCATATCCTACAGTCCTGCTGCTGTCGCTGCTGTAACACCTGGTCTCATATCCTACAGTCCTGCTGCTGTCACTGCTGTAACCCCTGGAGTCATATCCTACAGTCCTGCTGCTGTCACTGCTGTAACCCTTGGTGTCATATCCTACAGTCCTGCTGCTGTCACTGCTGTAACCCCTGGAGTCATATCCTTCAGTCCTACTGCTGTCACTGCTGTAACCCCTGGTGTCATATCCTACAGTCCTGCTGCTCTCACTGCTGTAACCACGGGTGTCGTATCCTACAGTCCTGCTCCTGTCACTGCTGTAACCCCTGGTCTCATATCCTACAGTCCTGCTGAGGTCCCAGCTGTAACCCCGAGTGTCATATCCTACAGTCCTGCTGCTGTCACTGCTGTAACTCTGGTGTCATATCCTACAGTCCTGCTGCTGTCACAGCTGTAACCCCTGGTGTCGTATCCTACAGTCCTGCTGCTGTCACTGCTGTAACCCCGGGTGTCATATCATACAGTCCTGCTGCAGTCGCTGCTGTAACCCCTGGTCTCATATCCTACAGTCCTGCTGCTGTCACTGCTGTAACCCCTGGTCTCATATCCTACAGTCGCGCTGCTGTCACTGCTATAACCCCGGGTGTCATATCCTACAGTCCTGCTGCTGTCACTGCTGTAACTCCGGTGTCATATCCTACAGTCCTGCTGCTCTCACTGCTGTAACCACGGGTGTCGTATCCTACAGTCCTGCTCCTGTCACTGCTGTATCCCCTGGTCTCATATCCTACAGTCCTGCTGCTGTCACTGCTGTAACACCTGGTGTCATATCCTACAGTCCTGCTGAGGTCTCAGCTGTAACCCCGAGTGTCATATCCTACAGTCCTGCTGCTGTCACTGCTGTAACTCCGGTGTCATATCCTACAGTCCTGCTGCTGTCACAGCTGTAACCCCTGGTGTCGTATCCTACAGTCCTGCTGCTGTCACTGCTGTAACCCCGGGTGTCATATCATACAGTCCTGCTGCAGTCGCTGCTGTAACCCCTGGTCTCATATCCTCCAGTCCTGCTGCTGTCACTGCTGTAACACCTGGTGTCATATCCTACAGTCCTGCTGAGGTCCCAGCTGTAACCCCGAGTGTCATATCCTACAGTCCTGCTGCTGTCACTGCTGTAACTCCGGTGTCATATCCTACAGTCCTGCTGCTGTCACAGCTGTAACCCCTGGTGTCGTATCCTACAGTCCTGCTGCTGTCACTGCTGTAACCCCGGGTGTCATATCCTACAGTCCTGCTGCTGTCACTGCTGTAACCCTTGGTGTCATATCCTACAGTCCTGCTGCTGTCACTGCTGTAACCCCGGGTGTCATATCCTACAGACCTGCTGCTGTCACTGCTGTAACCCCCTGGTCTCATATCCTACAGTCCTGCTGCTGTCACTGCTGTAACCCCGGGTGTCATATCCTACAGTCCTGCTGCTGTAACCCCAGGGTCTCATATCCTACAGTCCTGCTGCTGTCACTGCTGTAACCACGGGTGTCGTATCGTACAGTCCTGCTGCTGTCACTGCTGTAAACCCGGGTGTCATATCCTACAGACCTGCTGCTGTCACTGCTGTAACCCCTGGTGTCGTATCCTACAGTCCTGCTGCTCTCACTGCTGTAACCCCGGGTGTCGTATCCTACAGTCCTGCTTCTGTCACTGCTGTAACCCCGGGTGTCATATCCTACAGACCTGCAGCGGTCACTGCTGTAACCCCAGGTGTCATATCCTACAGTCCTGCTGCGGTCACTGCTGTAACCCCGGGTGTCATATCCTACAGTCCTGCTGCTGTCACTGCTGTAACCCCTGGAGTCATATCCTACAGTCCTGCTGCTGTCACTGCTGTAACCCCGGGTGTCATATCCTACAGTCCTGCTGCTGTCACTGCTGTAACCCCTGGAGTCATATCCTACAGTCCTGCTGCTGTCACTGCTGTAACCCCTGGAGTCATATCCTACAGTCCTGCTGCTGTCACTGCTGCAACCCCTGGAGTCATATCCTACAGTCCTGCTGCTGTCGCTGCTGTAACCCCGGGTGTCATATCCTACAGTCCTGCTGCTGTCGCTGCTGTAACACCTGGTCTCATATCCTACAGTCCTGCTGCTGTCACTGCTGTAACCCCTGGAGTCATATCCTACAGTCCTGCTGCTGTAACCCCAGGGTCTCATATCCTACAGTCCTGCTGCTGTCACTGCTGTAACCCTTGGTGACATATCCTAAAGTCCTGCTGCTGTCACTGCTGTAACCCCTGGAGTCATATCCTTCAGTCCTACTGCTGTCACTGCTGTAACCCCTGGTGTCATGTCCTACAGTCCTGCTGCTCTCACTGCTGTAACCACGGGTGTCGTATCCTACAGTCCTGCTCCTGTCACTGCTGTAACCCCTGGTCTCATATCCTACAGTCCTGCTGCTGTCACTGCTGTAACACCTGGTGTCATATCCTACAGTCCTGCTGAGGTCCCAGCTGTAACCCCGAGTGTCATATCCTACAGTCCTGCTGCTGTCACTGCTGTACCCCTGGGCGTCATATCCTACAGTCCTGCTGCTGTCACTGCTGTAACTCCGGTGTCATATCCTACAGTCCTGCTGCTGTCACAGCTGTAACCCCTGGTGTCGTATCCTACAGTCCTGCTGCTGTCACTGCTGTAACCCCGGGTGTCATATCATACAGTCCTGCTGCAGTCGCTGCTGTAACCCCTGGTCTCATATCCTACAGTCCTGCTGCTGTCACTGCTGTAACCCCTGGTCTCATATCCTACAGTCGCGCTGCTGTCACTGCTATAACCCCGGGTGTCATATCCTACAGTCCTGCTGCTGTCACTGCTGTAACCCCGGGTGTCATATCCTACAGTCCTGCTGCTGTCACTGCTGTAACCCTTGGTGTCATATCCTACAGTCCTGCTGCTGTCACTGCTGTAACCCCGGGTGTCATATCCTACAGACCTGCTGCTGTCACTGCTGTAACCCCCTGGTCTCATATCCTACAGTCCTGCTGCTGTCACTGCTGTAACCCCGGGTGTCATATCCTACAGTCCTGCTGCTGTAACCCCAGGGTCTCATATCCTACAGTCCTGCTGCTGTCACTGCTGTAACCCCGGGTGTCATATCCTACAGTCCTGCTGCTGTCACTGCTGTAACCCCTGGTGTCATATCCTGCAGTCCTGCTGCTGTCACTGCTGTAACCCCTGGTCTCATATCCTACAGTCCTGCTGCTGTCACTGCTGTAACCCCGCGTGTCATATCCTACAGTCCTGCTCCTGTCACTGCTGTAACCCCTGGTATCATATCCTACAGTCTTGCTGCTGCCACTGCTGTAACCCCGGGTGTCATATCCTACAGTCCTGCTGCTGTCACTGCTGAAACCCCGGGTGTCATATCCTACAGACCTGCTGCTGTCACTGCTGTAACCCCGGGTGTCTTATCCTACAGTCCTGCTGCTGTCACTGCTGTAACTCCGGGTGTCAAATCCTACAGTCCTGCTGCTGTCGCTGCTGTAACCCCTGGTATCGTATCCTACAGTCTTGCTGCTGCCACTGCTGTAACCCCGGGTGTCATATCCTACAGTCCTGCTGCTGTCGCTGCTGTAACCCCGGGTGTCGTATCCTACAGTCCTGCTGCGGTCACTGCTGTAACCCCGGGTGTCATATCCTACAGTCCTGCTGCTGTCGCTGCTGTAACCCCTGGTGTCGTATCCTACAGTCCTGCTGCTGTCACTGCTGTAACCCCGGGTGTCATATCCTACAGTCCTGCTGCTGTCACTGCTGTAACCCCTGGAGTCGTATCCTACAGTCCTGCTGCTGTCACTGCTGTAACCCAGGGTGTCACATCCTACAGTCCTGCTGCTGTCGCTGCTGTAACCCCTGGAGTCATATCCTACAATCCTGCTGCTGTCACTGCTGTAACCCCGGGTGTCATATCCTACAGTCCTGCTGCTGTCGCTGCTGTAACCCCTGGTGTCGTATCCTACAGTCCTGCTGCTGTCACTGCTGTAACCCCTGGTGTCATATCCTACAGGCCTGCAGCGGTCACTGCTGTAACCCCAGGTGTCATATCCTACAGTCCTGCTGTGGTCACTGCTGAAACCCCGGGTGTCATATCCTACAGTCCTGCTGCTGTCACTGCTATAACCCTTGGTGTCATATCCTACAGTCCTGCTGCTGTCACTACTGTAACCCCTGGAGTCATATCCTACAGTCCTGCTGCTGTAACCCCTGGTCTCATATCCTACAGTCCTGCTGCTGTCACTGCTATTACCCCAGGTGTCATATCCTACAGTCCTGCTGCTCTCACTGCTGTAACCCCGGGTGTCATATCCGACAGTCCTCCTGCTGTCACTGCTGTAACCCTTGGTGTCATATCCTACAGTCCTGCTGCTGTCACTGCTGTAACCCCGGGTGTCATATCCTACAGACCTGCTGCTGTCACTGCTGTAATCCCTGGTTTCATATCCTACAGTCCTGCTGCTGTCACTGCTGTAACACCTGGTGTCATATCCTACAGTCCTGCTGAGGTCCCAGCTGTAACCCCGGGTGTCATATCCTACAGACCTGCTGCTGTCACTGCTGTACCCCTGGGTGTCATATCCTACAGTCCTGCTGCTGTCACTGCTGTAACTCCGGTGTCATATCCTACAGTCCTGCTGCTGTCACAGCTGTAACCCCTAGTGTCGTATCCTACACTCCTGCTGCTGTCACTGCTGTAACCCCGGGTGTCATATCATACAGTCCTGCTGCAGTCGCTGCTGTAACCCCTGGTCTCATATCCTACAGTCCTGCTGCTGTCACTGCTGTAACCCCTGGTCTCATATCCTACAGTCGTGCTGCTGTCACTGCTATAACCCCGGGTGTCATATCCTACAGTCCTGCTGCTGTCACTGCTGTAACCCCGGGTGTCATATCCTACAGACCTGCTGCTGTCACTGCTGTAACCCCAGGTGTCTTATCCTACAGTCCTGCTGCTGTCACTGCTGTAACCCCTGGTATCATATCCTACAGTCTTGCTGCTGCCACTGCTGTAACCCCGGGTGTCATATCCTACAGTCCTGCTGCTGTCACTGCTGAAACCCCGGGTGTCGTATCCTACAGTCCTGCTGCTGTCACTGCTGTAATCCCTGGTGTCATATCCTACAGTCCTGCTGCTGTCACTGCTGTAACCCCGGGTGTCGTATCCTACAGTCCTGCTGCTGTCGCTGCTGTAACCCCGGGTGTCGTATCGTACAGTCCTGCTGCTGTCACTGCTGTAACCACGGGTGTCGTATCGTACAGTCCTGCTGCTGTCACTGCTGTAACCCCAGGTGTCATATCCTACAGTCCTGTTGCTGTCGCTGCTGTAACACCTGGTCTCATATCCTACAGTCCTGCTGCTGTCACTGCTGTAAGCCCTGGAGTCATATCCTACAGTCCTGCTGCTGTAACCCCAGGGTCTCATATCCTACAGTCCTGCTGCTGTCACTGCTGTAACCCTTGGTGTCATATCCTACAGTCCTGCTGCTGTCACTGCTGTAACCCCTGGAGTCATATCCTTCAGTCCTACTGCTGTCACTGCTGTAACCCCTGGTGTCATATCCTACAGTCCTGCTGCTCTCACTGCTGTAACCACGGGTGTCGTATCCTACAGTCCTGCTCCTGTCACTGCTGTAACCCCTGGTCTCATATCCTCCAGTCCTGCTGCTGTCACTGCTGTAACACCTGGTGTCATATCCTACAGTCCTGCTGAGGTCCCAGCTGTAACCCCGAGTGTCATATCCTACAGTCCTGCTGCTGTCACTGCTGTAACTCCGGTGTCATATCCTACAGTCCTGCTGCTGTCACAGCTGTAACCCCTGGTGTCGTATCCTACAGTCCTGCTGCTGTCACTGCTGTAACCCCGGGTGTCATATCATACAGTCCTGCTGCAGTCGCTGCTGTAACCCCTGGTCTCATATCCTACAGTCCTGCTGCTGTCACTACTGTAACCCCTGGTCTCATATCCTACAGTCGCGCTGCTGTCACTGCTATAACCCCGGGTGTCATATCCTACAGTCCTGCTGCTGTCACTGCTGTAACCCCGGGTGTCATATCCTACAGTCCTGCTGCTGTCACTGCTGTAACCCTTGGTGTCATATCCTACAGTCCTGCTGCTGTCACTGCTGTAACCCCGGGTGTCATATCCTACAGACCTGCTGCTGTCACTGCTGTAACCCCCTGGTCTCATATCCTACAGTCCTGCTGCTGTCACTGCTGTAACCCCGGGTGTCATATCCTACAGTCCTGCTGCTGTAACCCCAGGGTCTCATATCCTACAGTCCTGCTGCTGTCACTGCTGTAACCCCGGGTGTCATATCCTACAGTCCTGCTGCTGTCACTGCTGTAACCCCTGGTGTCATATCCTGCAGTCCTGCTGCTGTCACTGCTGTAACCCCTGGTCTCATATCCTACAGTCCTGCTGCTGTCACTGCTGTAACCCCGCGTGTCATATCTTACAGTCCTGCTCCTGTCACTGCTGTAACCCCTGGTATCATATCCTACAGTCTTGCTGCTGCCACTGCTGTAACCCCAGGTGTCATATCCTACAGTCCTGCTGCTGTCACTGCTGAAACCCCGGGTGTCATATCCTACAGACCTGCTGCTGTCACTGCTGTAACCCCAGGTGTCTTATCCTACAGTCCTGCTGCTGTCACTGCTGTAACCCCGGGTGTCAAATCCTACAGTCCTGCTGCTGTCACTGCTGTAACCCCTGGTATCATATCCTACAGTCTTGCTGCTGCCACTGCTGTAACCCCGGGTGTCATATCCTACAGTCCTGCTGCTGTCACTGCTGAAACCCCGGGTGTCGTATCCTACAGTCCTGCTGCTGTCACTGCTGTAATCCCTGGTGTCATACCCTACAGTCCTGCTGCTGTCACTGCTGTAACCCCGGGTGTCATATCCTACAGTCCTGCTGCTGTCGCTGCTGTAACCCCGGGTGTCGTATCGTACAGTCCTGCTGCTGTCACTGCTGTAACCACGGGTGTCGTATCGTACAGTCCTGCTGCTGTCACTGCTGTAACCCCAGGTGTCATATCCTACAGTCCTGCTGCTGTCGCTGCTGTAACCCCGGGTGTCGTATCGTACAGTCCTGCTGCTGTCACTGCTGTAACCACGGGTGTCGTATCGTACAGTCCTGCTGCTGTCACTGCTGTAAACCCGGGTGTCATATCCTACAGACCTGCTGCTGTCACTGCTGTAACCCCTGGTGTCGTATCCTACAGTCCTGCTGCTCTCTCTGCTGTAACCCCGGGTGTCGTATCCTACAGTCCTGCTTCTGTCACTGCTGTAACCCAGGGTGTCGTATCCTACAGACCTGCAGCGGTCACTGCTGTAACCCCAGGTGTCATATCCTACAGTCCTGCTGCGGTCACTGCTGTAACCCCGGGTGTCATATCCTACAGTCCTGCTGCTGTCACTGCTGTAACCCCTGGAGTCATATCCTACAGTCCTGCTGCTGTCACTGCTGTAACCCAGGGTGTCATATCCTACAGTCCTGCTGCTGTCACTGCTGTAACCCCTGGAGTCATATCCTACAGTCCTGCTGCTGTCACTGCTGTAACCCCTGGAGTCATATCCTACAGTCCTGCTGCTGTCACTGCTGCAACCCCTGGAGTCATATCCTACAGTCCTGCTGCTGTCGCTGCTGTAACCCCGGGTGTCATATCCTACAGTCCTGCTGCTGTCGCTGCTGTAACACCTGGTCTCATATCCTACAGTCCTGCTGCTGTCACTGCTGTAACCCCTGGAGTCATATCCTACAGTCCTGCTGCTGTAACCCCAGGGTCTCATATCCTACAGTCCTGCTGCTGTCACTGCTGTAACCCTTGGTGTCATATCCTACAGTCCTGCTGCTGTCACTGCTGTAACCCCTGGAGTCATATCTTTCAGTCCTACTGCTGTCACTGCTGTAACCCCTGGTGTCATATCCTACAGTCCTGCTGCTCTCACTGCTGTAACCACGGGTGTTGTATCCTACAGTCCTGCTCCTGTCACTGCTGTAACCCCTGGTCTCATATCCTACAGTCCTGCTGCTGTCACTGCTGTAACACCTGGTGTCATATCCTACAGTCCTGCTGAGGTCCCAGCTGTAACCCCGAGTGTCATATCCTACAGTCCTGCTGCTGTCACTGCTGTACCCCTGGGCGTCATATCCTACAGTCCTGCTGCTGTCACTGCTGTAACTCCGGTGTCATATCCTACAGTCCTGCTGCTGTCACAGCTGTAACCCCTGGTGTCGTATCCTACAGTCCTGCTGCTGTCACTGCTGTAACCCCGGGTGTCATATCATACAGTCCTGCTGCAGTCGCTGCTGTAACCCCTGGTCTCATATCCTACAGTCCTGCTGCTGTCACTGCTGTAACCCCTGGTCTCATATCCTACAGTCGCGCTGCTGTCACTGCTATAACCCCGGGTGTCATATCCTACAGTCCTGCTGCTGTCACTGCTGTAACCCCGGGTGTCATATCCTACAGTCCTGCTGCTGTCACTGCTGTAACCCTTGGTGTCATATCCTACAGTCCTGCTGCTGTCACTGCTGTAACCCCGGGTGTCATATCCTACAGACCTGCTGCTGTCACTGCTGTAACCCCCTGGTCTCATATCCTACAGTCCTGCTGCTGTCACTGCTGTAACCCCGGGTGTCATATCCTACAGTCCTGCTGCTGTAACCCCAGGGTCTCATATCCTACAGTCCTGCTGCTGTCACTGCTGTAACCCCGGGTGTCATATCCTACAGTCCTGCTGCTGTCACTGCTGTAACCCCTGGTGTCATATCCTGCAGTCCTGCTGCTGTCACTGCTGTAACCCCTGGTCTCATATCCTACAGTCCTGCTGCTGTCACTGCTGTAACCCCGCGTGTCATATCCTACAGTCCTGCTCCTGTCACTGCTGTAACCCCTGGTATCATATCCTACAGTCTTGCTGCTGCCACTGCTGTAACCCCGGGTGTCATATCCTACAGTCCTGCTGCTGTCACTGCTGAAACCCCGGGTGTCATATCCTACAGACCTGCTGCTGTCACTGCTGTAACCCCGGGTGTCTTATCCTACAGTCCTGCTGCTGTCACTGCTGTAACCCCGGGTGTCAAATCCTACAGTCCTGCTGCTGTCACTGCTGTAACCCCTGGTATCGTATCCTACAGTCTTGCTGCTGCCACTGCTGTAACCCCGGGTGTCATATCCTACAGTCCTGCTGCTGTCGCTGCTGTAACCCCGGGTGTCGTATCCTACAGTCCTGCTGCGGTCACTGCTGTAACCCCGGGTGTCATATCCTACAGTCCTGCTGCTGTCGCTGCTGTAACCCCTGGTGTCGTATCCTACAGTCCTGCTGCTGTCACTGCTGTAACCCCTGGAGTCGTATCCTACAGTCCTGCTGCTGTCACTGCTGTAACCCAGGGTGTCACATCCTACAGTCCTGCTGCTGTCGCTGCTGTAACCCCTGGAGTCATATCCTACAATCCTGCTGCTGTCACTGCTGTAACCCCGGGTGTCATATCCTACAGTCCTGCTGCTGTCGCTGCTGTAACCCCTGGTGTCATATCCTACAGTCCTGCTGCTGTCACTGCTGTAACCCCTGGTGTCATATCCTACAGGCCTGCAGCGGTCACTGCTGTAACCCCAGGTGTCATATCCTACAGTCCTGCTGTGGTCACTGCTGTAACCCCGGGTGTCATATCCTACAGTCCTGCTGCTGTCACTGCTATAACCCTTGGTGTCATATCCTACAGTCCTGCTGCTGTCACTACTGTAACCCCTGGAGTCATATCCTACAGTCCTGCTGCTGTAACCCCTGGTCTCATATCCTACAGTCCTGCTGCTGTCACTGCTATTACCCCAGGTGTCATATCCTACAGTCCTGCTGCTCTCACTGCTGTAACCCCGGGTGTCATATCCGACAGTCCTGCTGCTGTCACTGCTGTAACCCTTGGTGTCATATCCTACAGTCCTGCTGCTGTCACTGCTGTAACCCCGGGTGTCATATCCTACAGACCTGCTGCTGTCACTGCTGTAATCCCTGGTGTCATATCCTACAGTCCTGCTGCTGTCACTGCTGTAACCCCGGGTGTCATATCCTACAGTCCTGCTGCTGTAACCCCGGGTCTCATATCCTACAGTCCTGCTGCTGTCACTAATGTAACCCCTCGTGTCATATCCTGCAGTCCTGCTGCTGTCACTGCAGTAACCCCTGGTCTCATATCCTACAGTCCTGCTGCTGTCACTGCTATAACCCCGCGTGTCATATCCTACAGTCCTGCTGCTGTCACTGCTGTAACCCCTGGTATCGTATCCTACAGTCCTGCTGCTGCCACTGCTGTAACCCCGGGTGTTGTATCCTACAGTCCTGCTGCTGTCACTGCTGAAACCCCGGGTGTCGTATCCTACAGACCTGCTGCTGTCACTGCTGTAACCCCTGGTGTCGTATCCTACAGTCCTGCTGCTCTCACTGCTGTAACCACGGGTGTCGTATCCTACAGTCCTGCTTCTGTCACTGCTGTAACCCCTTGTGTCATATCCTACAGACCTGCAGCGGTCACTGCTGTAACCCCAGGTGTCATATCCTACAGTCCTGCTGCGGTCACTGCTGTAACCCCGGGTGTCATATCCTACAGTCCTGCTGCTGTCACTGCTGTAACCCCTGGAGTCATATCCTACAGTCCTGCTGCTGTCACTGCTGTAACCCCGGGTGTCATATCCTACAGTCCTGCTGCTGTCACTGCTGTATCCCCGGGTGTCATATCCTACAGTCCTGCTGCTGTCACTGCTGCAACCCCTGGAGTCATATCCTACAGTCCTGCTGCTGTCACTGCTGTAACCCCGGGTGTCATATCCTACATTCCTGCTGCTGTCGCTGCTGTAACACCTGGTCTCATATCCTACAGTCCTGCTGCTGTCACTGCTGTAACCCCTGGAGTCATATCCTACAGTCCTGCTGCTGTAACCCCAGGGTCTCATATCCTACAGTCCTGCTGCTGTCACTGCTGTAACCCTTGGTGTCATATCCTACAGTCCTGCTGCTGTCACTGCTGTAACCCCTGGAGTCATATCCTTCAGTCCTACTGCTGTCACTGCTGTAACCCCTGGTGTCATATCCTACAGTCCTGCTGCTCTCACTGCTGTAACCACGGGTGACGTATCCTACAGTCCTGCTCCTGTCACTGCTGTAACCCCTGGTCTCATATCCTACAGTCCTGCTGCTGTCACTGCTGTAACACCTGGTGTCATATCCTACAGTCCTGCTGAGGTCCCAGCTGTAACCCCGAGTGTCATATCCTACAGTCCTGCTGCTGTCACTGCTGTACCCCTGGGTGTCATATCCTACAGTCCTGCTGCTGTCACTGCTGTAACTCCGGTGTCATATCCTACAGTCCTGCTGCTGTCACAGCTGTAACCCCTGGTGTCGTATCCTACAGTCCTGCTGCTGACACTGCTGTAACCCCGGGTGTCATATCATACAGTCCTGCTGCAGTCGCTGCTGTAACCCCTGGTCTCATATCCTACAGTCCTTCTGCTGTCACTGCTGTAACCCCTGGTCTCATATCCTACAGTCGCGCTGCTGTCACTGCTATAACCCCGGGTGTCATATCCTACAGTCCTGCTGCTGTCACTGCTTTAACCCTTGGTGTCATATCCTACAGTCCTGCTGCTGTCACTACTGTAACCCCTGGAGTCATATCCTACAGTCCTGCTGCTGTAACCCCTGGTCTCATATCCTACAGTCCTGCTGCTGTCACTGCTGTAACCCCTGGTCTCATATCCTACAGTCGCGCTGCTGTCACTGCTATAACCCCGGGTGTCATATCCTACAGTCCTGCTGCTGTCACTGCTGTAACCCCGGGTGTCATATCCTACAGTCCTGCTGCTGTCACTGCTGTAACCCTTGGTGTCATATCCTACAGTCCTGCTGCTGTCACTGCTGTAACCCCGGGTGTCATATCCTACAGACCTGCTGCTGTCACTGCTGTAAACCCCTGGTCTCATATCCTACAGTCCTGCTGCTGTCACTGCTGTAACCCCGGGTGTCATATCCTACAGTCCTGCTGCTGTAACCCCAGGGTCTCATATCCTACAGTCCTGCTGCTGTCACTGCTGTAACCCCTGGTCTCATATCCTACAGTCGCGCTGCTGTCACTGCTATAACCCCGGGTGTCATATCCTACAGTCCTGCTGCTGTCACTGCTGTAACCCCGGGTGTCATATCCTACAGTCCTGCTGCTGTCACTGCTGTAACCCTTGGTGTCATATCCTACAGTCATGCTGCTGTCACTGCTGTAACCCCGGGTGTCATATCCTACAGTCCTGCTGCTGTCACTGCTGTAACCCCTGGTGTCATATCCTGCAGTCCTGCTGCTGTCACTGCTGTAACCCCTGGTCTCATATCCTACAGTCCTGCTGCTGTCACTGCTGTAACCCCGCGTGTCATATCCTACAGTCCTGCTCCTGTCACTGCTGTAACCCCTGGTATCATATCCTACAGTCTTGCTGCTGCCACTGCTGTAACCCCAGGTGTCATATCCTACAGTCCTGCTGCTGTCACTGCTGAAACCCCGGGTGTCATATCCTACAGACCTGCTGCTGTCACTGCTGTAACCCCGGGTGTCTTATCCTACAGTCCTGCTGCTGTCACTGCTGTAACCCCGGGTGTCAAATCCTACAGTCCTGCTGCTGTCACTGCTGTAACCCCTGGTATCATATCCTACAGTCTTGCTGCTGCCACTGCTGTAACCCCGGGTGTCATATCCTACAGTCCTGCTGCTGTCACTGCTGAAACCCCGGGTGTCGTATCCTACAGTCCTGCTGCGGTCACTGCTGTAACCCCGGGTGTCATATCCTACAGTCCTGCTGCTGTCACTGCTGTAACCCCTGGAGTCATATCCTACAGTCCTGCTGCTGTCACTGCTGTAACCCCGGGTGTCATATCCTACAGTCCTGCTGCTGTCACTGCTGTAACCCCTGGAGTCATATCCTACAGTCCTGCTGCTGTCACTACTGCAACCCCTGAAGTCATATCCTACAGTCCTGCTGCTGTCACTGCTGTAACCCCGGGTGTCATATCCTACAGTCCTGCTGCTGTCGCTGCTGTAACACCTGGTCTCATATCCTACAGTCCTGCTGCTGTCACTGCTGTAAACCCTGGAGTCATATCCTTCAGTCCTGCAGCGGTCACTGCTGTAACCCCGGGTGTCATATCTGTGAGAGGGATGCTTGCTGTGCCTGTTCTGTGAGAGAGGGAAGCTTGCTTTGATGTGCTCTGCCTGTTCTGTGAGAGAGGGAAGCTTGGTTTCCTGCTGCCGTGCTGTGCCTGTTTTGTGAGAGTTGCAAACCTACTTTACTGCTGCCATGCTGTGCCTGTTCTGTGAGAGAGCGAAGCTTGCTTCTGCTGTGCTTTGCCTGCTCTGTGAGAGAGGGAAGCTTGCTTTATGGCTGTCATGCCTGTGCTGTGACAGAGGGAATCTTTCTTTACTGCTGCTGTGCTGTGCCTGTTCTGTGAGAGAAGGAAGCCTGCTTTGCTGCGGCTGTGCTGTGCCTGTTCGGTAAGGGAGGGATGCCTGCTTTACTACTGCTGTGCTGTGCCTGTTGTTCGAGAGAGGGAAGCTTGCTTTGATGCTGTTGTGCCTGTTCTGTGAGAGAGGGACGCTTGCTTTGCTGCTGCCCTGCTGTGCCTTTTCTGTGAGAAAGGGAAGTTTGTTTTCCTGCTGCCGTTCTGTGCCTGTTCTGTGAGAGAGGGAAGCTTGCTTTCCTGCTGCTGTGTCTGCTCTGTGAGAGAGGGAAGCTTGCTTTGCTGCTGCCCTGCTGTGCCTGCTCTGTGAGAGAGGGAAGCCTGCCTTGCTGCTGCTGTGCCTGTTCTATGAGATAATGAAGCTTGCTTTGCTGTTGCTGCTGCTGTGCCTGTTCTGTGACAGAGGGAAGCTTGCTTTGCTGCTGCTGTGCCTGTTCTGTAAGAGAGGGATGCTTGCTTTACTGCTGCCATTCTATGCCTGTTCTGTGAGAGAGGGAAGCTTGCTTT
This sequence comes from Pleurodeles waltl, assembly GCF_031143425.1. NCBI lineage: Eukaryota > Metazoa > Chordata > Amphibia > Caudata > Salamandridae > Pleurodeles > Pleurodeles waltl. The sequence continues at coordinate 1,869,682,230 of NC_090444.1, read as the reverse complement.
GCTGCTGCTGTGCCTGCTCTGTGAGAGAGGGAAGCTTGCTTGACTGCCGCTGTGCTGCACCTGTTCTGTGAGACTGAAGCTTGCTTTACTGGTGCTTCTGTGCCTGTTCTGTGAGAGAGGGAAGCCTGCTTTGCTGCGGCCATGCTGTGCCTGTTCTGTCAGAGAGGAAAGCTTGCTTTACTGCTGCCGTGTTGTGCCTGTTCTGTGAGAGAGGGAAGCTTGCTTTGCTGCTGCCCTGCTGTGTCTCCTCTGTGAGAGAGGGAAGCTTGCTCTGCTGCTGTGCCTCTTTTGTGAGGGAGGGAAGCTTGCTTTCATGCTGCCGTGCTGTGCCTGTTCTGTGAGAGAGGCAAGCCTGCTTTGCTGCGGCCGTTCTGTGCCTGTTGTGTGAGAGGTGGAAGCTTGCTTTGCTGCTGCTGTGCCTGTTCTGTGAGAGAGGGAAGCTTGCTTTCATGCTACCGTGCTGTACCTGTTCTGTGAGAGAGGCAAGCCTGCTTTGCTGCGGCCGTGCTGTGCCTGTTCTGTAAGAGATGAATAGTTGCATTAATGCTGCTGTGCTCTGCCTGCTCTGTGAGGGAGGGAAGCTTGCTTTGTTGCTGCTGTGCCTGTTCTGTGAGAGAGGGAAGCTTTCTTTACTGCTGCTGTGCTGTGCCTCTTTTGTGAGAGAGGGAAGCTTACTTTGCTGCTGCAGTGCTGTGCCTGTGCTGTGAGAGAGGGAAACTTGCTTTCCTGCTGCCATGCTGTGCCTGTTCTATGAGATAAGGAAGCTTGCCTTGCTGTTGCTGTGCTGTGCCTGTTTTGTGAGAGAGGGAAGCTTGTTTTGCATCTGCCATGCTGTGCCTGTTCTATGAGATAAGGAAGCTTGCCTTGCTGCTGCAGTGCTGTGCCTGTTCTCTGAGAGAGGGAAGCTTGTTTTGCATCTGCCATGCTGTGCCTGTTCTTTGAGATAAGGAAGCTTGCCTTGCTGTTGCTGTGCTGTGCCTGTTTTGTGAGAGAGGGAAGCTTGTTTCAACTACGGTGCTGAGCCTGTTCTATAAGAGAGGGATGCTTGCTTTGCTTCTGCTGTGCCTGTTCTGTAAGAGAGGGATGCTTGCTTTTCTGCTGCCATTCTATGCCTGTTCTGTGAGAGAGGGAAGCTTGCTTTACTGCTGCTAATGTGTGCCTTTTCTGTGAGAGAGGGAAGTTGTGTTACTGCTGCTGTGCCTGCTCTGTGAAAGAGGGAAGCTTGCTTTACTGCTGCCATGGTGTGCCTGTTCTGTGAGAGAGGGAAGCTTGCGTTGATGCTTGTGCCTGCTCTCTGAAAGAGGGAAGCTTGCTTTGCTGCTGCTCTACTGAGCCTGTTCTGTAAGAGAGGGAAGTTTGTTTTCCTGCTGCCGTTCCGTGCCTGTTCTGTGAGAGAGGGAAGCTTGCTTTCCTGCTGCTGTTACTGCTCTGTGAGAGAGGGAAGCTTGCTTTGCTGCTGCCCTGCTGTGCCTGCTCTGTGAGAGAGGGAAGCCTGCCTTGCTGCTGCTGTGCCTGTTCTATGAGATAAGGAAGCTTGCTTTGCTGTTGCTGCTGCTGTGCCTGTTCTGTGACAGAGGGAAGCTTGCTTTGCTGCTGCTGTGCCTGTTCTGTAAGAGAGGGATGCTTGCTTTACTGCTGCCATTCTATGCCTGCTCTGTGAGAGAGGGAAGCTTGCTTGACTGCCGCTGTGCTGCACCTGTTCTGTGAGACTGAAGCTTGCTTTACTGGTGCTTCTGTGCCTGTTCTGTGAGAGAGGGAAGCCTGCTTTGCTGCGGCCATGCTGTGCCTGTTCTGTCAGAGAGGAAAGCTTGCTTTACTGCTGCCGTGTGGTGCCTGTTCTGTGAGAGAGGGAAGCTTGCTTTGCTGCTGCCCTGCTGTGTCTCCTCTGTGAGAGAGGGAAGCTTGCTCTGCTGCTGCTGTGCCTCTTTTGTGAGGGAGGGAAGCTTGCTTTCATGCTGCCGTGCTGTGCCTGTTCTGTGAGAGAGGCAAGCCTGCTTTGCTGCGGCCGTTCTGTGCCTGTTGTGTGAGAGGTGGAAGCTTGCTTTGCTGCTGCTGTGCCTGTTCTGTGAGAGAGGGAAGCTTGCTTTCATGCTACCGTGCTGTGCCTGTTCTGTGAGAGAGGCAAGCCTGCTTTGCTGCGGCCGTGCTGTGCCTGTTCTGTAAGAGATGAATAGTTGCATTATTGCTGCTGTGCTCTGCCTGCTCTGTGAGGGAGGGAAGCTTGCTTTGCTGCTGCTGTGCCTGTTCTGTGAGAGAGGGAAGCTTTCTTTACTGCTGCTGTGCTGTGCCTCTTTTGTGAGAGAGGGAAGATTGCTTTGCTGCTGCAGTGCTGTGCCTGTTCTCTGAGAGAGTGAAGCTTGTTTTGCAGCTGCAGTGTTGTGCCTGTGCTGTGAGAGAGGGAAACTTGCTTTCCTGCTGCCATGCTGTGCCTGTTCTATGAGATAAGGAAGCTTGCCTTGCTGTTGCTGTGCTGTGCCTGTTTTGTGAGAGAGGGAAGCTTGTTTCAACTACGGTGCTGAGCCTGTTCTATAAGAGAGGGATGCTTGCTTTGCTTCTGCTGTGCCTGTTCTGTAAGAGAGGGATGCTTGCTTTTTTGCTGCCATTCTATGCCTGTTCTGTGAGAGAGGGAAGCTTGCTTTACTGCTGCTAATGTGTGCCTTTTCTGTGAGAGAGGGAAGCTTGTGTTACTGCTGCTGTGCCTGTTCTGTGAAAGAGGGAAGCTTGCTTTACTGCTGCCATGGTGTGCCTGTTCTGTGAGAGAGGGAAGCTTGCGTTGATGCTTGTGCCTGCTCTCTGAAAGAGGGAAGCTTGCTTTGCTGCTGCTCTACTGAGCCTGTTCTGTAAGAGAGGGACGCTTGCTTTGCTGCTGCCGTGCTGTGCCTTTTCTGTGAAAAAGGGAAGCTTGTTTTCCTGCTGCCCTGCTGTGCTTGTTCTGTGAGAGAGGGAATCTTGGTTTCCTGCTGCTGTGCCTGTTCTGTGAGAGAGGCAAGCCTGCTTTGCTGCGGCCGTGCTGTGCCTGTTCTGTGAGAGAGGGAAGCTTGCTTTGCTGCTGCCATGCCTGTTCCATGAGAGAGGGAAGCTTGCTTTCCTGCTGGCCTGCTTTGTCTGCTCTGTGAGAGAGGGAAGTTTGCTTTGCTGCTGCCATGCCTGTTCCATGAGAGAGGGAAGCTTGCTTTGCTGCTGGCCTGCTGTGTCTGTTGTGTGAGGGAGGGAAGCTTGCTTTCCTGCTGCTGTGCTGTGACTGTTTTGTGAGAGAGGGAAGCTTGTTTTGCTGCTGGCATGCTGAGCCTGTTCTGTGATAGTAGGAAGCTACCATTAATACTGCTGTGCTCTGCCTGCTCTGTGAGGGAGGGACGCTTGCTTTACTGCTGCGATTCTATCCCTGTTGTCTGAGAGAGGGAAGCTTGCTTTGCTGCTGCCGTGCTGACCCTGTTCTGTGAGAGAGGGAAGCTTGCTTTACAATTACCATGCGGTGCCTGTTCTGTGACAGAGGGAAGCCTGCTTTGCTGCTGCTGTGTCTGTTCTTTGAGAGAGGGATGCTTGCTTTCCTGCTGCTGTGCTGTGCCTGTTTTGTGGGAGAGGGAAGCGTGCTTTGCTGCTGGCGTGCTGAGCCTGTTCCGTGAGAGTGGGAAGCTTGCATTAATACTGCTGTGCTCTGCCTGCTCTGTGAGGGAGGGACGCTTGCTTTACTGGTGCTGCTGTGCCTGTTCTGTGAGAGAGGGAAGCTTGCTTTGCTGCTGCCGTTCTGTGCCTGTTCTGTGAGAGATGAGAGATGGAGTTGCCACCCCCCAGCTGTACCTGTCCTCTGAAGGAGGGAAGCTTGCATTGTTTTGCACATGGTGTAAATGCTTCATGAAAAGGGAGTTTTCAACTGCTTTTTTCCCATCGTATGAGCAAACAAAAGATGTCTTAAAGGGAGCTAAAAGATTGTTTCCCACTATTTGGTGTGAGGTTCAGAGACCCTAACCGATCCTGTGACTGAGATATTTGAGTGCTAAACATGTCCAAGAGTGCTGTCTCGCCCACTCACAATATCACGGGGGCTGATAGTTTAACTAAGGGAGAACATGATTGCCAACATAAGGGACATATCCTCTCCTAACCCACAAGGAGGAGGCTGCGGAAGCAGTGAGCAGTGGTCTCTCCGATGCTTCTCAGCGCTACAGCTGCAACTCAGTATGGGTGCAGCGCACTGGGGGGCGCGGGTTCATCACCCTATATGAGTACACAACCGTACAGTAATGCCACATAAGGCTGTTTCTTTCAGGAGTTTTGTACTTTTAGTCTGTTTATGGAGAGCGTACAACAGTCAAAACGCCTCTCACTCATTGGCTAGTGTGGTTATGTTTCAGGGAGCTCGGTCAGGTTGGTTAAGGCGTTGGCCAGCTAGGTGGAGCGCGCTACTACTGTCCGGAGTAACTAGGGAGCCCATGCTCACCCTTGGGTAGCTTGGCACAGGGCAGTCAGGCTTATGTTAGAGACTATGTGTAAAGCAACAGCACAGAGTGTTCCCACAACACCCCGGCTCAACAACCCCAAAAAGAGACTTGACACGGGTCCTATGTATAAAAAACTTGTATTTAACATACACACATGATCAGCGCAGCTCAGTCACGATGCAGTCTCAGCATAAAGGTCAATGAGCACAGAATGCACAATAACAGACAATGTAAACATGGGTGTGAATCTCAATGAACAAAGTAACACATGATAATAGGCTCTATTGCGTTGAACATCAATGACTGTATACACATTGTACGTGTAATTCAGGGTGTGCCCCAGGGCTGGCAGTAGCACCAAAATGTATACCACAGTACTCCCACTCCCCCACACAGACCTCCGGCCTCAGCCGTGCTAATAAAATGCTATGTCAATCTTAGGACCTCCCTGCAGAGCCAAGTACCGAGGAACACCACAGTGCTGCCCCAGCACTCACTCGTTCTCACTCAGACTCACTCCCTCACATCCACCCCGTGCCTAGGCAAGGGGCCCGGGTATCAGTTGCTACAGGTGTGCATGCACACACTCTTGTACATACTTGCTTCTGGCACCCTAACACGGTGCCCTGATAACCAGCAAGTGGATGCGCATCTGGTTTCAAACACCCTGAGTCCCAATCCGCCCTCCACGTACCGCCCAGCACTCTAGTAACCCTCACGGCACCGCAACCCAGAGTATGGAACTTCCCCCTGGGCCACTAGCTGCTCCCGACCAGGTCACAACTCCCCAGGTGTCAAGGTTAAGGTGGGGGACAGGAAAAACAGCGGTCAGCAGAAAAACAAGGTGGAGACGTTCAGGCTCCAAATAGGAGGTTCACTCAGAGGTCTGCAAAGCACATGGGGAGGGTCCCCAGGACCAGTCGACAGGCTCGGGGGTGCCCAGCCCCACCAGGCAGTTCAATGTTCCAAAATAGTATCCAAGCCCAGCACCTCGGGAACAGAGAGGTGCTGCTAGGGCGTGTTGTCTGGATTTGCCCTACACAGCTCTGGTTGCACAGAACAAGTTATGAGGTCCGTGCCTCGGGACTGGAGACACCCTGTCTGGTGCCCAGGAACTTCCAAGGCCCCCCAGACAGGTTTGATCTGAGATAGACAGTGCTCAGTACCGTGCCAACACAAAAGCAGAACACTAGTCAGGGATACGATGGCCTGGGGTTCCCTTATGGCACAAGGTTGCTCCAAGCAACTCCTGGTTCTTGTACACCTCTGGATGAAGGTACCCCATCCAGTACGCTTTGAGCTTAGGCATACTGGACCCTCAGTCCAGACGAATACAGGAGACGCAAGCTACGTTGTGCAGTAGTAGGCCAAGAACTGCACTCCTCGGGTTGTACCCACACATCTGAGGGTTTTAACCTATGAACGGGCACAGCACACAATGAGCATGCGGCCGAGGGTCCCACAAGAGAAATGTTTCCCACTAGACCTCCGCGAAGCCCCAGCAGGGTCCCGCAATAGTGAGTCATTCACTTCACAAGCTGTCTCGGGGTGCAGTGGTCCTCACTTTGAAGGGTTACACAACAGTTGTGCGTGTAGTACTCTGCTACCCCGCACCTGATGCGTCCGATCTTCCAGACTTCTTCCTTAGGGTGCACGCACACTTCTTCCACCAGCTGGAATCTGGCACAGTACACGCACCAGAGGGCGCCACTCTCTAGATATTACCAATTACGAAGTAAGTCCCCCTAAGGAAGCCTTTGATATCCCTGAGGCCTCCGCTGAGAACAGGGGACACTTTCTGGATGCCACACAGCAGCAGGCAATCAGCCACGGGCCAGTCTCTAATCTGGAAGGATGCACGGATCCCCTCCTTGAGCAGTCATCCTCCTGGGCACCCAGATTCTTCTGACAGTGTCTCGACACGCTCCCGCCACACTGGTCCCAAGTATCCGTAGGTGGTACTCTAAGTTGCAGATGTTGAGTACCACTATTTATATGAGGTAAATGCTTTGAAGTCGGGGTGGTTCGAAGGGTATTCCTTTGAACCACAGACGTCTCCACTAACTTTCCTCCCTGTCTGCCCTGGGCTCCTGGAATGCAGATCTGTATCTGTATAGGTGCCAGGCACTGGCTCCAGAGGCCAAGTGTCACAACCTCTCCCCCCATCTTTCTGACCAAGCCCCAAATGACAGGGATCTGTTGTTCTGGATGCCCGAGTTTTATAGTGGTCGTCGGGAATGTGCAGATGTGCTCTTCCCCCGGCACTGTTGAAATGAAACATAATTTAAGGGTTGAAAAATGAAATTGGTGTTTTGAGATAAGGAATGGCGCTCACTAAGGAATGGCGCTCACTAATATCGCACCCAAGTGTCTTATGACATCCAAATATTCAACAGTGCTCCTGGAAGGGAAGAAAACCACCCCACTTCCCCAAAATTCCAAAAAGGAAAAGCTTATACAAAAATGTCCAAGGCACTTGTATGCAGAATAAAGTTTATATCCATAGTTTCATAGATAGCACATTTTCTTGTATTTATTATATAATTCTTCTTCAATGTCATCCAAATCAGCCCAGCCAACATGTGTTTCATCATGCGACCAATCCTCGCTTTGACTTCATCAAGGCTGTAATTAACAAAATTAATAACCATAAGATATAACTGAGTTAAACACGCCAACAAGATATGTGAGTGTGCTCCCCGGCGCTCACGTAATAATTAATTGGCCACAGTTGTCCATTCTTGTGCATCCTTGAATAATTGAGCGAAATAACAATATACGGACCAAAGAAAAAAAGAAGATGTCTTTTCCTTCCAAACTAGTTTATAGAAAGTGTCAATAAAATTCCCACTAGTCAAGTTAGGTGCCCATTTGGATTTAATTTTTAGACCACTAGCAGTTGTGCTGGTATCAATATCTAGATCTGAAAGTAATTGTGGGATAGTAATAAAATCATCTTCATAGTCCATAATGGACATCAAGGTCCTTGTATCAAACAAATCCTGAATGGTAAGGGGGCTATGTTCAAAGTTTGTCTTCTGTGAATGGTCCTCGCGTCAATTCACCATATTAATGTCAAAGTATTTTTTAAGTTTAAGACGTCTGCCAAATTTAAATAAGTCAATCTTTGATTTGTAGAATTCTCCCGTATCTTCAGGACAAAAGCCCAAACCTTTATTAAGTAATGAAATGGTACGGCAGGAGAGTGTCTTATTAGAGGAGTTAATTACATTGATGGCATCCTCCTCTGTATCTATTGTTTCCCCTTGTCCCATGACCTTGTTCTCATTCCTTTCTTTTCTTCCATGGTTCCCTCCCATCTTACCCTTCCTTCTTCTATAGAATTGTCTCTTCTCCAATTTGATTCCCGATGTCCTTGTTTGATTCTCTGCACCTCCCGTAAAAAAGAAGGAGCAGTCCCTCTAAGAGGTATTGAATGTAATGAAGTACCAACATTATTATCGGAATCACTGTCACTAATTGATGGGGCACTGAGTGATGTTGTATCCCACCCTGACACTTCCGGTCCCCTATCTTGTTTCTTATTATCTGTTCTGACTAAATGGTCATATTTTTTAGAAAAAGTAAAAATGTGCCCATTTTTGTAGTCTAACTCATCTCTCTTTAATTTCCTAGCTTTCCTTTGTTTGGCTTTATACATGTGATGGTTTAAATGCGCCATATTTGGGGGGCACACTAAGTTGGTGAAGTGGGTGCCGTACCTTCATGGGGGCAGCACGTAGGGTGGCTAGCACGAACCTTGACTTCCAGTGTTTGTTTCATTTAAGAGAGTAGATGGGATTAATGACACAATTCACTAAGCACCATTTTGTCTTCTTTTTTTCTTTCGTCCATATATCGTTATTTCGCTCAATTATCCAAGGATGCACAAGAATGGACAACTGTGGCCAGTGAATTATTACGTGAGCGCCGGGGAGCACACTCACATATCTTGTTGGCGTGTATAACTCAGTCATATCTTATGGTTATTAATTTTCTTAATTACAGCCTTGATGAAGTCAAAGCGAGGATTGGTCGCATGACGAAACACATGTTGGCTGGGCTGATTTGGATGACATTGAAGAAGGATTATATAATAGATACAAGAAAATGTGCTATCTATGAAACTATGGATATGAACTTTATTCTGCATACAAGTGCCTTGGGCATTTTTGTATAATTTAAGGGTTGGGCAGGTCAGGGTTAGTAAGGGTTGAGTAGGTCAGCGTTAGTAAGGGTTGAGTAGGTTCCGGTTAGGCAGGGTTGAGCAAATCGGGGTCAGTAAGGGTTGAGCAGGTCAGGGTTAGTAAGGGTTGAGCAGGTCAGGGTTAGAAAGGTTCCAGCAAGTCAGGGTTAGCAAGGGTTCAGCAGGTCAGGGTTAGTAAAAGTTAGGCAGTGTTGAGCAGGTCAGGGTTAAGCAGGTTTGAGCAGGACAGGGTAAGTAAGGTTTGAGCAGGTCAGAATTGGTAAAGGTTCATCAGGTGAGGGTTAGTAAAAGTTCAGCAGATCAGGGTTAGTAAAGGTTGAGCAGGACAGGGTCAGTAAGAGTTCGGGAGTCAGGGTTAGGAAGGGTTAGGCAGGTCAGGGTTAGTAATGGTTTAGTAGGCCAGGGTTAGAAAGGGTTGAGCAGGTCAGGGTTATTAGGGGTTGAGTAGGCCAGGGTTAGTAAGGGTTAAGCAGGCCAGGGTTAGTAAGGGTTTACAAGGTCAGGGTTCATAAGGGTTTGGCAGGTCAGGGTTAGTAAAGATTCAGCAGGTCAGAGTTAGTAAGGGTTGAGCAGGTTAGCAATGGCGGGTTTTAGTAACTTTGTGCACATTAGCACACACCACAGATTCAAAGATTCTCGAGCTGTAGATTCGCAGACAGAGCAGAGAGTTTACTCCTCCATTTCCATTTCAGAAGACCTGTCTCTACTCTCCAACCACTGGATAAGTTCCTTTTCTGGTGATACCTGGCACTCTCGGCTTTCCAGAGCCTGAATATATGGAACCAGCGTGCACTGAGTGGGCACCAAGGTGGAAACACTCAGGCCCATATTCATACTTCTTTTGCAACGCATTTTCGTCACTCTTTACGCAAAAGCGGCGCAAACTTATAAAATACAATTATATTTTGTAAATTTGCACCTCTTTTGCGTAAAAAAATAATGCAAATGCGTCACAGAAAAAGTATAACTATGGGCCTTAGGGGCAGATTTAAGAGCCCATAGCGCCTCCTTGCACCACATTGGCGTAATTTTGTTTACGCTAATGTAGCCCAACGAGGCCAAAATCACAGCACCAGATTTGCAAAGTGGCAGAATGCATGCATTGCGCAGCTTTGTAACCCTCTGCGCTACATTATGCCTGCACCAGGCGTAATGTACAAAGGGGGCGTTCACCAGTTAGAGGGGCCGAAAAATGGTGCAAAGAAATCTAAGAGACTTCTTTGCATCATTTTTTCCGGCACTTTTAACACCTGCTCAGAGCAGGCATTAAAAAGAGGCTTCCATTGGTTACAATGGGCCTCGATGGGCTTTGCAGGATTAGCATCATCATTTTTTAGGCTAATCCTGCAAAGCTGCGAACTAGCGTAAAATATTTTGACACTAGTTCCCCTAACAGCACCATGGTGCACCACATCTTAGATACGGTGCACACATGGTGGCGTTACGGAGCGCTAAGGGGCACAAGAAAAGTGGCTCTGCACTGGGTGCAGGACCACTTTTCTGAAATTGGGCCCTCAGTTTCAGCAAAGCTCATAGCTCAGTCCAGTCCTAAGTGGTCAACTGGTTCTTCCACCAAAGTGGTTCCTAGAGCCCTCTGCTTCCCAAGAGAGAGCTCATAAGACACCAGCTCGTGCCAAGTGGGAGTCAAGTAGAACCAGCACCTCCAGTTGGAGACAAGTTTTGAAAAACCTGTTCATGAGGACTCTTTCTTTGCTTTTCAGTCCCTGCAGCAACATTCTTTTGCGGAATTGTGCGCAATCCAAGATGGCAGCGAGCCTCTCAAACACAGTCAGCCCGGAAGCCCTCTTCTGCTTTCTGTTCCCAACGCTGATCGATGCTGATGCCGTGTTGTGTTTGAGCCCGGCCCACAGATACCAGGGGCCAGACTTATAATAGTATTGCAAGGCCCTGCATCACACACGGTGCCACGAGGGCAACACAATACTAAAGTCGGATTTACCAAGCAACGCAAGGCACCGTGCAAGGCCCTGCATCACACACGGTGCCACAAGAGCAACACAATGCTAAAGTCGGATTTACCAAGCAACGCAAGGCACCGTGCAAGGCCCTGCATCACACACGGTGCCACAAGGGCAACACAATACTAAAGTCGGATTTACCAAGCAGCGCAAGGCACTGTGCAAGGCCCTGCATCACACACGGTGCCACAAGGGCAACACAATACTAAAGTCGGATTTACCAAGCAGCGCAAGGCACCGTGCAAGGCCCTGCATCACACACGGTGCCACAAGGGCAACACAATACTAAAGTCAGATTTACCAAGCAACGCAAGGCACCGTGCAAGGCCCTGCATCACACACGGTGCCACAAGGGCAACACAATACTAAAGTCATATTTACCAAGCAGCGCAAGGCTACCGTGCAATGCCCTGCATCACACACGGTGCCACAAGGGCAACACAATACTAAAGTTGGATTTACCAAGCAACGCAAGGCACCGTGCAAGGCCCTGCATCACACACGGTGCCACAAGGGCAACACAATACTAAAGTCATATTTACGAAGCAGCGCAAGGCTACTGTGCAATGCCCTGCATCACACACGGTGTCACAAGGGCAACACAACACTAAAGTCGGATTTACCAAGCAACGCAAGGCACCGTGCAAGGCCCTGCATCACACATGGTGCCACGAGGGCAACACAATACTAAAGTCGGATTTACCAAGCAACGCAAGGCACCGTGCAAGGCCCTGCATCACACACGGTGCCACAAGAGCAACACAATACTAAAGTCGGATTTACCAAGCAACGCAAGGCACCGTGCAAGGCCCTGCATCACACACGGTGCCACAAGGGCAACACAATACTAAAGTTGGATTTACCAAGCAACGCAAGGCACCGTGCAAGGCCCTGCATCACACACGGTGCCACAAGGGCAACACAATACTAAAGTCGGATTTACCAAGCAACGCAAGGCACCGTGCAAGGCCCTGCATCACACACGGTGCCACAAGGGCAACACAATACTAAAGTCATATTTACCAAGCAATGCAAGCCACCTTGCAAGGCCCTGCGTTGCTTGGCAAATCTGGAGTAACCCAAGACAGCGAAGTCGCATAGCAACACTGTCGTGGGACGGCGTTCCATGGGCGGAGCGAGGGTGCCCCACGCATGCACCCATGGAATTGGGTGCACATTTACCAAGACTGGTACACCTGGGAGTATGTCAGAATGCTGCGTCTTCCCGAGGGAGGTGCGACAAGCTGAGATAACTCTGTTTCCTCTTTGTAAGTGTGCTGCGTTGTGCAGGACATGTAGGGAGAGGAAACGCGTCAAGTGTTCTTGTGCAGGAAGGTGTCCCTTCGTGCACAGTCCAGCCTGCACGGCCACGTGTCGTGGTGCCTGCACTGGGTAAGGCTGGCACATTGGCAGAGAGCAGGAATGCGCCGCCCACTGGTGGACCTGGTGTATTCCCTCCCTCGCCCTTTCACGGAGGCAGTAAGTTGTCCTACTGCCTTGCGTCAAAGCTTGATAAAGTTGGCCCGGCAGCCTCCCAGGCATGGTGGTGCCCTTGTTAGCGGTCGGGGAATGACCAGTAGCCTGTCGCAGCCTCAACCCCTGCTGTGTTTGAGCCACTTATGGTAGAAACTCCTGCAAGTGCTAATATGCTGTGGTCTTTTGTGGAAGGCATAAAGTGTGGCCCCTGCCTGGAGTCTAGGGGCCCCGCCAGGGGCCTCTCTCTTCCCATTCTGGATCACCACTGGCGCTGCAGAGCGGAAACAGATGTAAGTGGTTGGGTCCCCGACCCCCCCCACCCCCCATGGCAGACGTGTGCACCACACTTGTCACTCATTACAAGACGCACCTTTACAATGCCCGGCTGTCGCTGCAGAGAAGCCCCAGCGAGCGGTTCACCCCGCCCCTGTGTGCGGCCAAGTGCACCCGGGGGTCGTGGACGTGTCACTCGGGGATCCCCCCTAACTCAAAGTAAAAGGCCGGCTTCACCCTGGTCTACAGTGAAACACCTCGTGGAATGATGATGTCCTCGTGACGTGTAAGACCCCCCCCCCCCCCCCCACCCCCGGACATAGGACCCTGGCACCACAGCCACACTGGCCTTCAGGGGGTCCAAGAGTTTGTGTTTCACACCCACCCTGTGGCGGGGGCACAACCCACGCTGCCGCCCATGTGCCAGAGTTAGGCCAAACTTTCCTAGGAGTTTGTGCAACAAGGGGCGGGGGGGCAAGAACCGGTGCTGCACTAGGCGGGGGCAAGAACCGGTGCTGCACTAGGCGAGGGCAGGAACCGGTGCTGCACTAGGCGGGGGCAGGAACCGGTGCTGCACTAGGCGGGGGCAGGAACCGGTGCTGCACTAGGCGGGGGCAAGAAACGGTGCTGCACTAGGCGGGGGCAGGAACCGGTGCTGCACTAGGCGAGGGCAGGAACCGGTGCTGCACTAGGCGGGGGCAAGAAACGGTGCTGCACTAGGCGGGGGCAGGAATCGGTGCTGCACTAGGCGAGGGCAGGAACCGGTGCTGCACTAGGCGGGGGCAAGAACCGGTGCTGCACTAGGCGGGGGCAGGAACCGGTGCTGCACTAGGCGGGGGCAAGAACCGGTGCTGCACTAGGCGGGGGCAGGAACCGGTGCTGCACTAGGCGGGGGCAGGAACCGGTGCTGCACTAGGCGGGGGCAAGAACCGGTGCTGCACTAGGCGGGAGCAGGAACCGGTGCTGCACTAGGCGGGGGCAAGAAACGGTGCTGCACTAGGCGGGGGCAGGAACCGGTGCTGCACTAGGCGAGGGCAGGAACCGGTGCTGCACTAGGCGGGGGCAAGAAACGGTGCTGCACTAGGCGGGGGCAGGAACCGGTGCTGCACTAGGCGGGGGCAGGAACCGGTGCTGCACTAGGCGGGGGCAAGAAACGGTGCTGCACTAGGCGGGGGCAGGAACCGGTGCTGCACTAGGCGGGGGCAGGAACCGGTGCTGCACTAGGCGGGGGCAAGAAACGGTGCTGCACTAGGCGGGGCAGGAACCGGTGCTGCACTAGGCGAGGGCAGGAACCGGTGCTGCACTAGGCGGGGGCAGGAACCGGTGCTGCACTAGGCGAGGGCAGGAACCGGTGCTGCACTAGGCGGGGGCAGGAACCGGTGCTGCACTAGGCGGGGGCAGGAACCGGTGCTGCACTAGGCGGGGGCAAGAAACGGTGCTGCACTAGGCGGGGGCAGGAACCGGTGCTGCACTAGGCGAGGGCAGGAACCGGTGCTGCACTAGGCGGGGGCAAGAAACGGTGCTGCACTAGGCGGGGGCAGGAATCGGTGCTGCACTAGGCGAGGGCAGGAACCGGTGCTGCACTAGGCGGGGGCAAGAACCGGTGCTGCACTAGGCGGGGGCAGGAACCGGTGCTGCACTAGGCAGGGGCAAGAACCGGTGCTGCACTAGGCGGGGGCAGGAACCGGTGCTGCACTAGGCGGGGGCAGGAACCGGTGCTGCACTAGGCGGGGGCAAGAACCGGTGCTGCACTAGGCGGGGGCAGGAACCGGTGCTGCACTAGGCGGGGGCAAGAAACGGTGCTGCACTAGGCGGGGGCAGGAACCGGTGCTGCACTAGGCGAGGGCAGGAACCGGTGCTGCACTAGGCGGGGGCAAGAAACGGTGCTGCACTAGGCGGGGGCAGGAACCGGTGCTGCACTAGGCGGGGGCAGGAACCGGTGCTGCACTAGGCGGGGGCAAGAAACGGTGCTGCACTAGGCGGGGGCAGGAACCGGTGCTGCACTAGGCGGGGGCAGGAACCGGTGCTGCACTAGGCGGGGGCAAGAAACGGTGCTGCACTAGGCGGGGCAGGAACCGGTGCTGCACTAGGCGAGGGCAGGAACCGGTGCTGCACTAGGCGGGGGCAGGAACCGGTGCTGCACTAGGCGAGGGCAGGAACCGGTGCTGCACTAGGCGGGGGCAAGAAACGGTGCTGCACTAGGCGGGGGCAGGAACCGGTGCTGCACTAGGCGAGGGCAGGAACCGGTGCTGCACTAGGCGGGGGCAAGAACCGGTGCTGCACTAGGCGGGGGCAGGAACCGGTGCTGCACTAGGCGGGGGCAGGAACCGGTGCTGCACTAGGCGGGGGCAGGAACCGGTGCTGCACTAGGCGGGGGCAGGAACCGGTGCTGCACTAGGCGGGGGCAGGAACCGGTGCTGCACTAGGCGGGGGCAGGAACCGGTGCTGCACTAGGCGGGGGCAAGAAACGGTGCTGCACTAGGCGGGGGCAGGAACCGGTGCTGCACTAGGCGGGGGCAGGAACCGGTGCTGCACTAGGCGGGGGCAAGAACCGGTGCTGCACTAGGCGGGGGCAGGAACCGGTGCTGCACTAGGCGGGGGCAAGAACCGGTGCTGCACTAGGCGGGGGCAGGAACCGGTGCTGCACTAGGCGGGGGCAGGAACCGGTGCTGCACTAGGCGGGGGCAGGAACCGGTGCTGCACTAGGCGGGGGCAGGAACCGGTGCTGCACTAGGCGGGGGCAAGAACCGGTGCTGCACTAGGTCAGGTCATTTAGAGCAACTGCAGCACATCTGCAAGGTTGAGAGCCAGCTGTGCTGCCCGCAGCAATGCAGGCACCTTGGCAGCGTGACGCAGGGGTGTCTGCACCTGGTGAGGGGGGCTCTGTGCCCCACACACCGAGGGCGCAACAAGGACACGGTAAGGTGTGTCTGCTCCCTACGCCTACCCCAGGCCGGGCACGGGTCTGGTGCAAACTCATCTCTACAGCTCTTTGTACTGTGGATTTGCATCAAAGTTCAAATGCCTCCTTCCTCCTTGGTGGAGGTGCGGAGCGCACGGGGGGGTGGGGGCGGGGGGGGGGGGGGGTAGTCGCCGCAGCCTTCCTGTGCGCAGTGAGAAAATACCCCCACTTCCGGTCAAAGAGCCCTTTCCTCCATTGGTGCTGGTGAAGGTTTTTACCTTAGAACCAGCTGGAAAAGATATATTTTTTACCAATGTCTGTCCGGAGGGCTAGAGCAGTTTTGTACAATTTCTCTTCTCTGAACCGCCTGAAGGAAGGAATATAACGAGCCCATCGAGGGAGTAAAGAGATTGAAAAAGGATTTTATCACAATAAAGAGTTCCTGGTGAGAAGCCTCCATCCTTCCCTGGGGACATAGGGACAAAGCTGTTGGTTTCTATGGTGCAGCTGTAGGGCATCACCATCCCTGCTGAGTTTCCCAGGTACATGCATGATGTGCTGCTCCAGTCCAGGTTTTTGTTTATTCTGGGACTTGTAGTCCGAATTTATAATAGAATAACCAAGACTACAAGTCCCAGAATTCAAAGAAAAGAACCTGGCCCGAGCCAGCATATCATGCATGGACCTGGGACCCTTGTAAGGGCTGCAGCACCTATGCATGCAAACGTGAGAGCACACGCTGAGACCCATTTTTTTACTTTTCACGCAAAACTGAGTTAGGCAGTTTTGCATGAAAAAGTATAGCGCCGGCTAGCGCCATTCCAAGACGCCGGGCAGGTGCCATATTTATGGAATGGCACTAGCCGGTGCTAATGCCCTGTTAGCGTCCTTGGAAAGGACGCTAACAGGGCCCGGGAGGCGTAGCGGGAACCGGGGCTTGTGCGCCGAATTATGACAATACACTGTTTAGAGGCAAAAAAATGCCTCTAAGCAGTGTAGCTCCATTTTCTGTCTCACAACCCCCATAGGCATGGCTCCCGTCTTAGCCATGCCCACCTCCCCAATGGCCATGCCCAGGGGACAAATGCCCCCTGGGCATGGCCATTGCGGCCACCACCACGCAGGGAGCCCCAAGTCAGGGCCCCCGAGCATGAAAAAAAAAAAATACTTACTGGGACTTACCTGGGATGGGTCCCCCATCCTGTGGTGTCCCTCTGGTGTGGGTGGGGGTGTCCCTGGGGCCAGGGAAGGGCACCTGTGGGCTCTTTCCATGGTCTCTGACCATGGAAATATGCCAACAGGTCCCCTGACGCCTGCCCATACCCAGGCGTTAGATAATGGCGCTAAGCAGGCTGAGCGCCATTATTTAAGGCCCCCATCCCCCTGTGCTGGATTTTAGCACGGGGGTAAATATGGCGCTAAAGCCATTTCGTCCATTTCTGGATGGGAACACTTACCTTGCATCTCATTGACGCAAGGTAGGTTTTCACGTCCAGAAAACAACGTTAACTCCATAACTTTGCAACTAGACGTGTCTGGTGCCAAAGTATAAATATGGAGTTAGGTTTGTGCTGAATTTGCGTTAAAAAAAATGACACTAATTCAGCACAAACCGAGTTTAAATTTGGGCCTGAGCAGAGAGCAGCTCATAGCAGGTCAACTCGTAAGATGGGGCACCTGGAAGCTACAGCAGAAGTTACTGGCGTGGAAGGATCTGTCACTAGTAGACACCCGAGAAATAACAAATGTTGAGAACTCACAAGGAGGGGCCAAGGAACTCAACAAGTCTGGGGGCGAGGCAGTTTGTGCCATGAGTATTGGGAAACAGTTTCAAGAGCCATACTTACAAACACAGGCGTGTACTATGAAATCAGCTCCCAAGTATGCATCCTAGCCAAAGAAAAGATTGTTAGTGCGCTCTCAGTACTCCTTTGGAGTGTCTTTGTGCTGCTATGGATGCAGAGAGGGTTCCTAACCTCCGCCAAGACTCCTGGCAGCGTGAAGCACTTACTGATGATTCAGCTGCTAGGAAGGTTGCATTGCCAGAGTCTGCTGATGTTGTCATGTATTTTATAAAACTCATTTATTCCTCTACCAACACTAAAAGATTTGACTTAATCAGAGGAGCAAGCCTCTGAATGAAAAATAGTTCTGCATCACGCAGCAACGTAAAAGACACCCTGAGCGGGTGCGCAACGACGGCATTTGGGGGCATATTTACAACTAATTGGCGTACGGCAGCTCCGTAACTATTTGTGCTTTTCTGCCCCACGCCAATGTGAAAGTACAGGAATGCCCCGTACTTATGAAATGCGGTGCATTCCTGTCCTTTCACCCAGCGCCGGTGCACAACGTGCTGCCTAGCGCCAAAGCAGGAACCTTGTACCACGGTGCACGGTGCCTGCGCTGCAGGCAGGATTGTGTTTGTGCAGGAACGGCCACCTTACTGCACAAAAACAATCCATGAAGATTTCCTCTTTCTGCATTCTGCAGAACACATAGAAAGACACAAAAACCTGGAGGAATAGAGATATTTCTCCTTGTTATGCCTCCCCTGGGAGGCGTATGGTTTTTACACATTTCCAGGTTTACATGTCCTTGTACATCCGGCACTGCGTCAAAACCCATGGGTGTCACATAGGAAAACCCGCCACAACGTCCATGGAACGCCTCCCTGACACAGTGTAAGGCAACTAAGCGGTTGACTCTCTGGCAATGCCTGTGGCTTGTAAATATGCCACTGGAGATGCGATCGCACCAAAGTGTCTGTTTCCCAACCTTGCCAGTCTGTATCAAGGGGCAGCCTACGTTGGTGGGGACATCATGATATGTGCTGCAGCAACCCACTGGGATGCAGCATTATTGTTTTCCACAGCCCAAAGTTATTGCCAATTCTGTGCCAGCTGCCTGTAACACAATGTTGTAAATGCAGTTAAGGTCACCCCAGCTCCTCAATCTCCCCCTTGGAGCGCCTTTGTTCATATCTAGATGGATTTTATTCTGATGTCTAAATATGCAAACTACTCTTATGTTAGTCTCATCGTGAGCATGTTTTCGGGACAAGTGGAAGTTTACCCCTGTGCAGATGTGATCACACCAACTAAGTGGTTACTCAGAGATTTTATCTCTCCTTTCGGGGTACAAACCAAATCAGTAGGGGCCGTGGGACATATTTTGTATTAGCAGTAGTGTAGGTAGTTTGCAAAGCCCTAACAGTAGATAACCATTTCTATTGTGCGTATCACCCAGAGTCTGCAGGCAAAGTGGAAAGAAACAATGGGACCCTTAAATATAAAATAGTGAAGATATGCATTTAAAATGGGCCAGTGCCCTACCATTAGCATGGTCCCCGAGAGAGATATCTTCTCAGAAGACAAAAGTGAGCCCGCTTGAAATAATTATGTGCTGGCCCATGATGCTCCCCTCAAATCCCCAGTTTCCACTACCAAGTGGATTTATAAATGAACGATGGTGCAATTTTACAATATTGCAGGAGGATATGCAGTGTCTGTACAGTTTCTGTTCTCAGGTCCTGTTCTCCTTATCTGTGTGTCCAACCGAGGTCTGTCAATCTTTCCAACCCGGTGAGTGGGTCTACATTCACGTGGACCTAGCAGAATCTGCTCATTGTAAGCACAGCTGTGAAATGGTGTGGTATGGCAGCTTGGATCCACTCTTCCCATTGTAAGCGAGCGCCTCTTCTTAGCAACAACTGTGCTTGTGTCACTGCTTCTCGGCCTGTGTCTGGTCCAGGATCTTCTGCCACAGCTTCCTGACTGCTGGTAGGCAATGGTCTTTGTGTCCACCTTCTTGTCCTGTTCCACCACCGCCCCCTGATGCTGCGGCCTTTCATTGCTAGTACCTCAATCCAGAATAAGCAGCCTTCTGGACACTGGACACCTGTGGGTCTGGCCTGCTATCTTCACCGCTGTTCAGAGCATCTGGTTGGCTTTGAGAAACATTCTTGCTGTAGAATGGGGAATTATCCCAAGACAAATCTCACCAGAACCTACCCTGGCTGGGAGCTGCTGCTTTGTGTATAAGGGTAACTCCTACGTATTGCTGTGAAAAAATTACAGACAGATGATTCATCCTTCCTCTTGCTGGGTTTGCATGGATGTGCCCGTTGACGTGGGACTAGCGTTCCTGTGATCGGAATAACCATCATTTATAATGGCACTTGACTTCATCTTTTCCACTCTCGGCACAGACTCACAGAGTGTGCCGACATCCCCCCTCTTCCTTCCCAGCTCTTAAAACCTTTAACAATCTTTTACCCTGCACCATGCCAGATGTGACTCATCTTGCAATGACTGAGCAGGGATTTATTTTTGAGCAACAAGAAGCCAACGTCTCTAGTGTTTTTCTGGACACATTAAGTGTGATTTAACGATGGAGGACATTCCTGTTGAAGCACCTCCTTTTAAGTACCTTCTTCCTCATGGACCGTTGTTTCGCAGGCACCACCTTGCAGAAGGGTATGCATAGTTCACGCTTGGTTGCCCTTAGATTGCGCGGGGACTCCTTATCCAAGCTACATTGTTCCTGCTGTGAGACACTTTGATGATCACCCTAGAGCAGTGGTCTCCAAACTTTTTAATGCTGCGCCCCCCCAGTTGAAAAATAAAAATCATTGGGCCCCCCCATCAGAATTTTTCATAATTATGTTATAAAGTTGGCAATGTTTAAATATGTCTAGACGTATTTAAACATTTCAGTTAAGTACTGTTGTGTTTTAAAAAATGCAATAACATGTTTCTGTTTGAAGCAAAACACTGTTATCTGTGTAATGCTTCTTTTGGCCAGAGCCTAGCGCCCCCCTGGAATCATTTGAGGCCCCCCAGTTTGTAGACCCCTGCCCTATAGGCAGGCTGCTCCTACTACCACTAGGTTGTTTTCTGCTTTAACTGGCATAGAATGGCTGTTGCTTTAGATGACATAAGAAAGGCAGAGATTTGAGAAGAAATGGCTAATTCTACTGCAGTATATTTGCTGTTAGTGAAAGACCTACTAGACGCTCATGCCTAGATGCTGATTCAAACTAGGATGGTGTTAGATTGCTGTTTAATGGCCAAAGGCGGGGGTCTGGCCCTTTGTAGGTACTGACTGTTGCACCCATGTTCCAACACTTGTCTTAGCATACATGAACAGACAGGTAACACTGAGGAAAGTGTCAGAAAACTACACAAGGTACAGAGTGGGCCAGACCTAAGCCCCAGTGGCACTTAACGTGGGCTAGGGAAGGCTTGGGACTTTAGGGAATGAAAACATTTGAATCAATTATTGCAGTCATTTTAATTGTGCTAGTTATGTATATTCACAGAAAAAAAACAAAGGTTACAGGGACATTATATAGTTAGGTTCAGATTCTACATGCACATAACCATGGAAATTCAGCTGTTATACTTAGAGTTATTTCAAGTAACTATAACATGTGCCCTAAGGTAAGTATAATGAGTGATGTAATATGTGGGGGTCAATTAGCAGTGTATGGCGGGAGCGCCAGTTATAGTTACCTTAGGGTGCGAGTTACAGTTACTGGAGCTAACCATAACTATAACTGTTGAATTTCTCAGGTTTTGTGTGAGTAAATTCAGAACCTAACTACAATGTCTCTCTAACCATAGTTTTTTTCAGTGAAATGATATGGTTTGTAATACTATTTTATAACTATGACATCTCTGTAACCTGGGTGTGTGAGTTGTTGTGTGGGTGTGTAAGTGGGTGTGTGAGTGTGTGGTGGGTGTGTGAGTGCATGTGTAGCTGACTGTGTGGGTCTGTAAGTGGGTGTGGGAGTGGCTGTGTGAGTAGGTGTGTGAGTGGGTGTGTGAGTGGTTTTTGGGTCTGTGAGTGGGTGTGTGAGTGACCCTAGAGGTGTGTGAGTGGTTTGTGGGTCTGTGAGTGAGTATGGAAGTGACTGTAGGGTTGTGTGAGTGGTTGTGTAGGTCTGTGAGTGGTTGTGTGAGTGGTTGTGTGGGTGTGTAAGTGATTGTGTGAGTGAGTGTGTGTGCTGTGTGGTCTGTAAGTGGGTGTGGGAGTGACTGTGTGGGTGTGTTAGTAAGTGTGTTAGTGGCTGTGTAGGTGTGTGAATGGTTCTGTGAGTTGGTGTGTTGGTGGCCTTATGGGTGTGTGAGTGGCTGTGTGAGTGGATGTGTGGGTGCATAGGTGTGTGTGTGTGTCAGTGTGTGAGTAACATTGTAGGACTGTGAGTGGGTGTATGAGTGGTTTTGTGGGTCTGTGAGTGGGTGTGTGAGTAGTTGTGCAAGTGGTTGTGTGAGTGTGTGGGTGGGTTTGTGAGTACTGTGTGTGCATGTGTGAGTGGTTTTGTGGGTCTGTGTGTGGCTATATGGGTGTGTGTGGGTGGTTGTGTGGGTATGTAAGTGTGTGTGTAAGTGAGTGGTTGTGGGTCTGTGAGTGAGAGTATGTGTTTTTTTAATTGAGGTCAGGTCTGGATCCACGGATCCACCTGCATCTGGGAAGATCTGGGAGGATCAGGCAGTTCCATGGATCAATGTATGCTCAAAAAAAAGTTTGCCAATTTGTTTTCTATGAGGGTTCCCTCACAGGCCCCTCCATCAGTCCCATGGGGTCAGGCTACAGAGGAACCCTCACCTACAGGCCCCTTGGCCCTTGCTACAGCTTCTACAACTCCATCACATAATTAATTGCCCCCCTGGCAATTGACTCAAACCACTATGTTTTCCTGGGGGACTTGAACTTCCACCTAAAAGACCCGGACAATGCCAACTCTGCCTCACTCCTCGAAAACATGAGCATCATCGGCCTCTTTCAGCTAGTCAACGCCCCCATGCACAGCGCAGGACACACACTGGGCCCCATCTTCTCCACCAGCGACAGAGCTAAGTTCTTCCACACCACCGTGGTAACATGGACCAACCACAACTTCATCCACTTCACCATTGAGGGACTGACTGAAGCCCCGACGAGGCCCACCACACTCCACTCCCGAAAATGGAGCAAAGTCACTGAAACATTCTGGATCGCCACCCTCAGGGAAGGTAGACACCCTTGAATGCCACGTTCAAAACTTCTCCAACTGAATCTTCTCAGCTACCAACACCATCACCTCCCTGAAGAGCACCACAAGCAGCAAGCCAAATGGTTCACAAAAGAAGTTCAAACCCTCAAATGTCACTGCAAGAAACTAGAGAGACATTGATGCTCCAACAAGACCCCCATCAACCTCAACTCCTTGAAGCCTGCCCTCAACATATTTCCACCAAGGACTCAGGGAGACCAAGGAAGAAGCCCTCATAACCCGCATCAAGACAAGCACCAACCACGCCAGAGAACTCTTCAGCATTGTCAGAGAATTCTCTTGCTGATCTGCCACAGAGAACATGATCCACCCCCTCCCAAGCCCTCTGACACACGATATTGGACTACTTTCATTACAAGATCACCAAAATCTACAGCAACTTTGATCTCCAGCCCACCGACCTCGACCACTCCCACTCCCACACCCAACCCATCACTTCCCCTCCACCGGAACACCAAATGGAAGCAGCTATCTACAAAAGACACCATCTCCATCATGACCTCCACCTACTCCAGATCCCCCGAGGACCCCTGCCCACACCGCTTCTACAACCTACGAAGAGAAGTAAACGGAGGTTGCCTCACAGAAATTCTCAACACCTCCATCTCCACAACCACCATCCCGTGTGCCTGGAAGCACACCGAGGTCAAGCCCCTTCTTAAGAAACCCTCAGCAGACCGCAGCAAGCTCAAAAACTACAGCCCCATCTCACTCCTTCCATTCCCCGCCAAAGTCTTGGAAAAGGCCATCAATTGCCAGCTCATGGACTAACTCGAAGACAACAACATGTTCGACCCATCCTAATCTGGCTTCCAGCTCAATCATAGTACTAAGACGCCTTTATTTGCAGCAACCAATGACATCAGATGCCTCCTTGACCTAGGGGGAACAGGGGCCCTCATCCTCCTTGACTTATCAGCAGCCTTTGGCACCGTCTCCCACAACACTCTCATCACCAGACTCCACAGCATTGGCATCCAAGACAACACACTCAACTGGATCTCTTCCTTCCTCTCCGGCCAAACACAAAGGATCTTCCTCTCTCCCTTTGTCTCTGCACCCAAAGGCATCATTTGTGGCATCCCCCAGGGCTCCTCCCTCAGCCCGACCCTCTTCATCACCCACACGACTACACTGGCAGACATCGCATGCACCCACGGACAACATCGTCTCCTACACCGATGATACCCAGCTCGTCCTATCCCTCGCATTCAACACAAACTTCCAAAACACTATGACCGCCATCACTACCTGGATTAGGACCAAATGCCTCAATCTAAACTCAGGCAAGATGGAAATCCTCATCTTCGGGAACAAACACTCCCCCGGGGATGACACATGGTGGCCCTCCGCCCTCGATTCCCCACCCACACCCACTGACCATGCACCCAACCTCAGGATTATCCTGGCTCCCCAACTGACCATTACGCAATAGATCAACGCTGTCTCATCTGCCTGCTTCCACATCCTCTGCATGCTCCGCAAGATTTTCCAATGGATCCCCATCTCCACCAGGAAAACCGTCACCCAGGCCCTAATCTCCAGACAACTTGACTATGGCAATGCGCTCTACATTGGAACCATGAAACAGCTCATTAACTGCCTCCAAACCATCCAGAACACGGCATCAAGACTCGTCCTCGACCTCTCCAGAAGAACCAGCATCACTCCTCAACTCAGGGCCCTCCATTGGCTCCCCGTCCAGCAAAGATGCCTCTTCAAGCTCCTCATGTGCGTGTACAAGACCCTTCACAAAACTGGACCCACCTACATCAACCACCTCCTCACATTCCACCAACCGACCAGAGAACTCTGCTCAGCCTCCTTTGCCCAGACCCATGTCCCCGCATCCGCCGTAATCGCTTCAGAGGATGCTCCTTCTCCCACCTCGCCGCCATGGCCTGGAACGACCTCCGCCTGCCGCCTCCCCTTCTCCGAAGGATTTCAGAAAGCCGCTCAAGACTTGGCTCTTCGGCCACCATCGCCGGCCGGACGAGGCCCGCAGCATCCCTGCAGCGCCTGGAAACCCTCCAGGGTGACAGAATCTCGCTCTACAAGACCCCCCTGATTGATTAATTGATTGATTCAGCTTTATACTCCAAGTGACCATTTCTTGTTAGAACTCTACGGAATTTTAATGAGAAGTGTCTTGGGTTATTTGCTGAGCGGCTTGCTTCCATGACATTTTAAACTTTGAGCTCCTGGACTGTTGTGTTTTATTTTTAAGCTGAAGGACTATTTCTCGATTCTGGTGCTGGCATCAAGATAATTTAAAAACAAACTTTTGAAAGAGTTTGTAGAAATGTGTTTGGAATATCGTCCCTCTGCACTGCAGAAGGAACTGTGCTCTCTCGCCCCCTCCCCCTCTATGACCGTCCTTCCCTAACACTGTGAACCTCTCCCTTGCATTCTTTCCCTGTCTCTTTCTCCATCTCTGATCCTCTTTTCCTTACTTTCTCTGTCTTCCTCTTCTGTCTCTTTCTCTTTCTCCCTCCCTCCCTCCCTCTCTTGTAAATCAGCCCTCCGTCACCGGCCTTGGGAGCCTAGAAGCTACCATCGAAGGAGCAGCAGGGCTGGGTCGCCGGCTCTCACCACAGGGATTATTGACAAAGGCGCATGTGAGCTCCATGCACGACGCAGGAGCATCACTTTTTGTGACGCAACCTTGAACTCGTATCTATGCGGCCACACAAAACCACCTTGAATGGGCTCATAGATAGGGAGTAAGGCAAGGCAGCGCAAGTCGCTGCATTACCTTACTCAGCGCTCAGGAGGCGTTCCACCGCCGTTGCCGCGGGTGTTCCCATGCAACACCCATGGATTTTGACGCTGCCCCAGACTCACATGAGCTTCTAAACCTGGGGATGCACCAAAACCTTACGCCTGCCCTGGTGAGGCCTTACGAGGAGAAATATTTTTATGTCACCTTGTATTTTCCTCTTTCTGCAACACATAGAAAGAGGAAAACACTTCTCAGTGTTGAGTTTGTGCAGCAATATGTCCCTTTCTGCAAACAACAACAATCCTTCATGCAACACAGGCCCCTTGCACGTGGGGCGCCGGCGCTCGGTTGCCGAGGCACAGCCAGCGCAGAGGGAAAGCACGGTGCATTCCTGCACTTTGCTGTGGCGTAGGTGACTCGATGCACTTCCCTGCACCAAAGCCCCGTCCATGAGGACCAAAGCGTGACTTTGTTGATGAAGGTGTGGCCCTCCTCATCCTCGCACTGCTGCTTCTCTCTGGAGAGCGCACTCAACACCCCAAGACTGCAACAAACACACATCTCACGGTGACCTCAATAGATCAGGGAATATTTGACAGTTTTCAGCTGTGACCCAGATGCTTTGGTCTTCCACTGCCTGGAACATTCTACATTCTCATTAGGAACATTTTGTGGCTGCTTCATGTAGCTTCAGGAATTGTCTTCTTTTCAAATGCTGAGATATGGTAAGTACTGCGCCAAGAGGTAATGGCCCCCGAGAATAGGGGGTTGTTGTAAAATAAAAGAAGCACGAGACACCTGAGCCCAGATTTATGAGAAGTGATGCTTTGGTGCGCTGCTGCAGTGTTGCGTCAGAACAAGTTGTGCTGCGACACGGATACGCGCTATCTAAAGTATGGCGCACAAGGTCCCTATGTGTGTCAGGAATTCTGGTGCATCTGTGTGAAGGACGGTGCAAATTGACACAACTCATCTGTCCCCAAAGTAATGCACGGCTGAATTTCAGCTGCCAGCAGGCCGCAATGGAGCAATGACCCATGCAACAGAGGCGATGCGTGAGTCCTGACTGACGTAACTTGCCTAATGTGTGGGGACTAATACGAGGACTGTGAAGTCACACCTTGGACACGCATCCATTCGGCCTGTATGAATAGCAGACAAGTCTAAAGTGTGCTTATGTGTGATATTACAGTAGCCATCGTCTGCTTATGTGCAACATAATACCCTCTTAGGTGTGACACGTTGAGAGGCACTTTATCGTGAGTGGATCCAAGTAATTAATGTTATGTAATGAAACATTTTCCAAGTTACATCCCTTTTGTGGTTTGCAGTAGACCTGGGTGGACTTGGGTAGCTCTACATATGTGGATATGTGGCGAGCCCGGCCTGTCCCTACGTGCACTACCCTGCATCACATAGGTTTGCTCCACTGGTTGACTCAGTTTCCGGAGCCGTGGCCACATGTTTTTCATGGCGTCTGACAACATGACTGATACACATATAGGCGGCTACTACTTGAGAAGATGTGAATGAATTGCTGATTACAGTGTTTTAACTGACTTCAGATGTTCATATTTATATACCACAACCACTGCGTCATTTCCTAATCCTGTGTAATTGGTGCAATTCAGGCTTAGCAGGACGCATGCAAAAGATGCGTCACACATTGCTAAACCCATAGGGCACATTTATGAGAGTTTTGCACGTCAGCAACGGAGGCGCAAGCAGTGCTCCATATACACGAGACGATGCATTTGGACAAATTTAAGGGTTTTCAAGGTTTGCGTTGGAGAAAAGCTGCATCTAAACCACCTGCGGCGCGCAAATCTTAAAATTTGAAAGGTAGGATTTCCCCGTAAAATATCACGAAAAAGTTACGCAGTGATACCTACGGGTTTGGCAATGTGTGACTCATCTATTGGATGAAATGCGGAGACACACACTTCCCTCCCACTTGTCACCAGGAGCCACACAAGCAGTGTGACTGACAGCTCAGTACCTGGTAGGAATGTTTATCTGACTTGGATGAAAGGCTGATGTGCCCTGCAGGGATTTCACCTCTATGCCCAAAGGTCAACCCACCTGAGTCCTCACTGTTAACATTTCCTACAAAAAGAAACCCTGTAAACTTGAGTGTCTAAACTATGAAGACAGGTGCTCATTTGCACATCCCGGGCACAGACGTCGCTGTATTGAAGGGGACGCTGGCACTCACACGCCTGGCACAAGAGCCAGAGCTATAGGGCTGTGTGTATGGGAATGTGGGAGCTCACATAAGGGCTTCTGCCAGATGTAGACTAACCAGAAGCTGGTGTGTTCACTGCAGTACTAGCAAGGCTGAGCCAGGACAGATGCTAACCTAACTCAGGGGTGTCCAGCCCTCGCTGTAATAAGGACTATTCATGTTCAGTGAAAAGCATCCAGTTACTAATGGTGTTAGTGGTTTAATAGTGACCCCTCATCGCTAAGCCCCACCCTCTTCAGCGCAGACATGATCCTTCCGGCCAATGTCATCCACGCACCCGACATCAACGTCCCCTCCTATGCTGATGACACTTAACTTACACTCTCCTTCCTGGAGAAGAACCCCAAGACCAGAAACAAGTTCACCACCTGCATGACCGAAGTCGCTAACTGGATGAAAACCAACTGCCTCAAGCTCAACGCCAGCAAGACAGATATAGTGACCTTTGGCGGAACACCTCACCATGGGTGCCCAACTGGTGGCCGGCTGAACTCAGTCCCCCACACAGAACCCACGCCGGGCACCTCGGAATAATCATTTACGGCAAATAGACCACACAAGTTAACGTCGTCACTGCACTCTGCATCCATGCCCGGAGGAGGCTGAGGAGGATCTTCAAATGGCGCCCACGCAACACCAGCAGCTCTGTCTCTCACACTCTAGTGACCAGCAAGTTGGACTACAGGGACACCCTCATATGTTGGGACCACCAAGCAACCCGCCAGAAGAACCCAAACCATCCAGAACTTGGCAACTACACTCACCATCAACCACCCTCACAGAACTCACATCAAACCACATCTCAGGGGCTACACTGGCTCCTGATGCACCAAAGAGCTCAGTTCAGAGTCCTCACACACATTCAAGTCACAACACAACTCAGGCCTCACCTCAGTCGCATCTCCTTCCATCAACTACCCAGACACCTCCGCTCGGCAGGGCTCCTACTCGTACACATCTCAGGCATGCAGAGAAACAGATTAGGAGGGGCGTTCTCTTACATCGCTCCTAAAGCACGGAACGGCCTCCCACTCCACCTCAAAGCCTCCGCCTCTCTTCTTGATCTCCACAAGAGGCTGAAGATCTGGCTTTTCAATTAACCAACCGACCCTAGGCAGGGCTAGGCACACACACCCGCCCGGTGCCAGGATACCCTCACGGGTGATTAACCAACCTACCCTAGGCAGGGCCAGGCACACACACCTTCCCAGTGCCAGGAAACCCTCAGGGGTGATTAACCAGCCTACCCTAGGCAGGGCCAGGCACACACACCTGCTCAGAGCCAGGGTACCCTTGCGGGTGATTAACCAACCTACCCTAGGCACACCTAGGCACACACACTTGCTCAGTGCCAGGATACCCTCGCAGATGATTTTACCAACCTATCCTAGGCTGGGCCAGGCACACACACCTGCTCAGTGCTAGGATACCCTCAGGGGTGATTATCCAACCTATCCTAGGCAGGGCTAGGCACACACACCTGCTCAGTGCCAGGATACCCTCAGGAGTGATTAACCAACCTATCCTAGGCTGGGCTAGGCACACACACCTGCTCAGTGCCAGGATACCCTCGGGGGTAATTAACCAACCTACCCTAGGTACAGCTAGTTACACACACCTGCTCAGAGCCAGGATACCCTCAGGAGTGATTAACCAACCTACCCAAGGAGGGCCTGGCAAACACACCTTCCCAGTGCCAGGATACCCTCAGAGGTGATTAACCAGCCTACCCAGGGCAGGGCCAGGCACACACACCAGCTCAGCGCCAGGATACCCTAATTTATGATTAACAGCCTAACCTAGGCAGGGCCAGACACACACACCTGCTCAGCGCCAGGATATCCTCGCAGGTGATTTTACCAACCTATCCAAGGCTGGGCCAGGCACACACACCGGCTCAGTGCCAGGTCACCCTCACAGGTGATTAACCAACCTACCCTAGGCTGGGCCAGGCACACACACCTGCTCAGTGCCAGGATAACCTTGCAGGTGATTAACCAACCTATCCTAGGCTGGGCTAGGCACACACACCTTCCCAGTGCCAGGATAACCTTGCAGGTGATTAACCAACCTATCCGAGGCTGGGCCAGGCACACACACTGGCTCAGTGCAAGGATACCCTTGCGGGTGATTAACAAACCTACCCTACGCTGGGCTAGGCACACACACCTGCACAACGCCAGGATACCCTCGCGGGTGATTAACCAACCTACCCTAGGCAGTGGCAGGCACACACACCTTCTTAGTTCCAGGATACCCTTGTGGGTGATTAAACAACCAACCCTAGGCAGGGCTAGGCACACACACCTGCTCAGAGCCAGGATACCCTCAGGAGTGATTAACCAGCCTACCATAGGCTGGGCCAGGCACACACACCTTCTCAGTGCCAGGATACCCTCGCGGGTGATTAACCAACCTACCCTAGGCAGGGCCAGGCACACACACCTGCTCAGTGCCAGGATACCCTCACGGGTGATTAACCAACCTACCCTAGGCAGGGCCAGGCACACACACCTTCCCAGTGCCAGGATACCCTCAGGGGTGATTAACCAGCCTACTCTAGGCAGAGCTAGGCACACACACCTTCCCAGTGCCAGGATACCCTCGCGGGTGATTAACCAACCTACCCTAGGCACAGCTAGGCACACACACCTGCTCAGTGCCAGGATACCCTCGCGGGTGGTAATGTACTTTACAAACACACATAATATATCATAACCACTGCAGACACGGTTACATTATAGGCCACTCTATGCAGCATTGTCAGTAGTGAGCACCTCATTGCATCAAGCAGGGTTGCCAGCAGTAATGTAAAAAGGCCTCTCAGTCTGGAATGCCTCCCCATGGCTAATACATGACAGCCCGAGCTGAAACACCCCTGGCACAACGGTAGCATTAGTAATATTGCATGATTTTTCACTCAAATATCAGCTTTAAATATATTTTGGAAATATGTTTTTTTACAAGCATCAACTTTTGAGTTCTGAACATACACATATTTTCATTTCTCATAGCCACTTATCAATTTTGGGATACAGCTATTAATTCAAAACAAAATCTTTGAAATTTAGCAGGCTGAGGTGTACACATGAGAGCTACTCCTAGGTACCTGGAGAGCTACCATCAACTCACGAGCTACTCATTGGAGAAGCCTGGTCTAAGTGGTATTTTTCCAACCCACTCTTAGTCGCTTCTCCGTACGATTAGATTTAATATTTCAGTATCTGTAAGAATGAATGCGCGGATCAATGAATGTGGAGGCTGCTGTAAAGGTTTTCATTACATCTTCAATCTTCTGGAGCAACATAGCAGCAAAAGACATAGCAGCAAGAGACCTAGCAGCAAAAGACACAGCAGCAAGGGACATAACGGTGAGAGACATAGCAGTGAGAGTCATAATAATGAGAGACATAGCAGCAAGCGACGTAGCAACGGCAGACATAGAAGTGAGACACATTGCAGCAAGAGAATTGAGCTGCAGTAGTGTGGCACGCTGACTGTGCTGCAGGGGTAAAGCTTGTTGTGGTTTGTGCACCATGTACCAAAGAAGGAGAGGTGATCCACAATGTAAAGCCAGCTCAGGCTCAGCTTACACGTCCATTGTTCGACCAGCACCGCTTATAGCTTTACAAAAACTCTCCAACACAAGTCAATAAAAGTGAAACACTTCTGTGACTGTGGGCATAGTTGATAAATGTGCACACTTCTGTGGCTGGGGCAAACGGTTGGTAATCGGAGTCACTTGTCTATAGAACTTGTAATGGCGGCGGATATCCGTCACAATTGTTTCAGAGTATCCCATCCGCCAAGGTCACAATTAGGCCCTTAATGCCCAGGAGTCTTCCTGGTAATTAAGGGCTGTTAAAAGGTGATCTCTGTGCACTGACAGCAGCACCTCACCACAGTGATTCTCTTTGCACTCTCATGTGCTCGGTTGGCCTGCACTGCCCGGCTGTCTGAACCTCAGTTAGACCTCACCCCAGGCACTGATGTACTGCACAGGTGAGCATTCTGAACAGTGAAAATGTTTCTTGGTGCCATACACCTGAGGCAGAGCCCCAAAGCCCTCATGGACCAGGCGCCGCTGCCATGTACCCTGGATCCCATCTTGGACGGACGACACTGGGTGAACCTTGCGCCGGCTTCAGCCTCCGCTCCAGAGCTCTCAGCTGTGTCCCTCTCCAAACACCCGGAGGCGACTCAGTTCAAAGTGTGCACTGAGGCTGATATGATGCTGTAGGAAAGCACCATCTTGCCAGGCATTTTACCCCAATTTACACTGTATGTATGTATGTTTTAGCCCCTGTGTCACTGGGATCCTGCTAGCCAAGACCCCAGTGCTCATAGTATGTGCCCTTTATGTGTTCCCTGTGTGATGACTAACTGTATCACTGAGGCTCTGCTAACCAGAACCTCAGTGTTTATGCTCTCTCTGCTTTCTAAATTTGTCACTGCAGGCTAGTGACTAAACTTACCAATTCTCATTGGCACACTGGTACACCCATATAATTCCCTAGTATATGGTACTGAGGTACCCAGGGTATTGGGGTTCCTATGGGCTGCAGCATTTCTTTTGCCACCCATAGGGAGCTCTGACAATTCTTACACAGGCCTGCCACTGCAGCCTGAGTGAAATAACGTCCACGTTATTTCACAGCCATTTACCACTGCACTTAAGTAACTTATAAGTCACCTATATGTCTAACCTTCACCTGGTGAAGGTTGGGTGCCAAGTTACTTAGGCCCCCATTCCAACATTGACGGGCGGCGGAGGCCGCCCGCTAATGTTGCGCGGCAGAAATACCGCTCCGCGGTCCAGAGACCGCAGAGGGTATTCCAAGTTTTCTCCTGGGCTGGCGGGCGGCCGCGGAAAGGCCGCCCGCCAGCCCAGGGGAAAACAACCTTCCCACGATGAAGCCGGCTCGTAATCGAGCCGGCGGAGTGGGAAGGTGCGACGGGTGCTACTGCACCCGTCGCGTATTTCACTGTCTGCTATGCAGACAGTGAAATACAAGCGGGGCCCTCTTACGGGGGCCCCTGCAGTGCCCATGCCATTGGCATGGGCACTGCAGGGGCCCCCAGGGGCCCCGCGACACCCCCTACCGCCATCCTGTTCCTGGGGGGCGAACCGCCAGAAACAGGATGGCGGTAGGGGGTGTCAGAATCCCCAAGGCGGCGCAGCAAGCTGCGCCGCCTTGGAGGATTCCAACGGGCAGCGGAAAACCGGCGGGAGACCGCCGGTTTTCCTGCACTGACCGCGGCCAAAGCGCCGCGGTCAGAATGCCCTGCGGGGCACCGCCGGGCTGTCGGCGGTGCTCCCGCCAACCACGAGCCTGGCGGTCACAGACCGCCAGGCTCGTAATGAGGGCCTTAGTGTGTGGGCACCCTGGCACTAGCCAAGGTGCCCCCACATTGTTCAGGGCAAATTCCTCGGACTTTGTGAGTGCGGGGACACCATTACACGCGTGCACCCCAATACCATTCTGGTATTGGGGGGACAATTCCATGATCCCCC
This sequence comes from Pleurodeles waltl, assembly GCF_031143425.1. Lineage (NCBI taxonomy): Eukaryota > Metazoa > Chordata > Amphibia > Caudata > Salamandridae > Pleurodeles > Pleurodeles waltl. The sequence continues at coordinate 1,869,649,412 of NC_090444.1, read as the reverse complement.
AGGTCTCTAGCACAGAACCCGGGTGCTGCCAAACTGCCTTTCAGGGGTTTCCACTGCAGCTTCTGCTGCTGCCTACCCCTCAGACAGGATTCTGCCCTCCTGGGGTCCAGGCAGCCATGGCCCATGAAGGCAGAACAAAGGATTTCTTCTGAGAGAGGGTGTTACACCCTCTCCCTTTGGAAATAGGTGTGAAGGGCTAGGGAGTAGTAGCCTCCCCCAGCCTCTGGAAATGCTTTGATGGGCACAGATGGTGCCCATCTCTGCATAAGCCAGTCTACACCGGTTCAGGGATCCCCCAGCCCTGCTCTGGCGCGAAACTGGACAAAGGAAAGGGGAGTGACCACTCCCCTGACCAGTACCTCCCAGGGGAGGTGCCCAGAGCTCCTCCAGTGTGTCCCAGACCACTGCCATCTTGGAAACAGAGGTGTTGGGGGCACACTGGACTGCTCTGAGTGGCCAGTGCCAGCAGGTGACGTCAGAGACCCCCTCTGATAGGCTCTTACCTCTCTTAGTAGCCAATCCTCCTTTCTTGGTAGCCAAACCTCTTTTTCTGGCTATTTAGGGTCACTCCTGTGAGTTTCTCTTCAGATAACAAATGCAAGAGCTCACTAGAGTTCCTCTGCATCTCCCTCTTCGACTTCTGCCAAGGATCGACCTCTGACTGCTCCAGGACGCCTGCAAAACCGCAACAAAGTAGCAAGACGACTACCAGCAACATTGTAGCGCCTAATCCTGCCGGCTTTCTCGACTGTTTCCTGGTGGTGCATGCTCTGGGAGTCACCTGCCTTCAGCCTGCACTGGAAGCCAAGAAGAAATCTCCCATGGGTCGACGGAATCTTCCCCCTGCTAACGCAGGCACCAAAAGATTGCATCACCGGTCCTCTGGGTCCCCTCTCATCCTGACAAGCGTGGTACCTGGAACACAGGAACTCTATCCAAGTGACTCCCACAGTCCAGTGATCCTTCAGTCCAAGTTTGGTGGAGGTAAGTCCTTGCCTCCCCACGTTAGACTGCTAACCTGTGTACTGCGTGATTTGCAGCTGCTCCGGCTCCTGTGCACTCTTCCAGGATTTCCTTCGTGCACAGCACTCCATCCTGCAGTGCTCAACCCTCTGAGTTGGCCCGGCGTCGTGGGACCCTCCTTTGTGACTCTGAGCCAGCTCTGTTTCACATATCTTGTTTGGGTACTTCTGCGGGCGCTGCCTGCTTCTGTGGGGGCTCTATGAGTTGCTGAGCGCCCCCTCTGTCTCCTCCTCCAAGGGGCGACATCCTGGTCCTTCCTGGTCCCCAGCAGCACCCAAAAACCTATACCGTGACCCTTGCAGCTAGCAAAGCTTGTTTGCAGTATTTCTGGGTGGGAACACTTCACCAACCTTCATCGCGATGTGGGACATCTTCCATCCAAAGGAGAAGTTCCTTGTCCTCTTCGTTGTTGCAGAATTCCAAGCTTCTTCCTTGCACCTTCATCCGGGGTTTCCTGGGCTCCTGCCTCCCCGGACACTATCGCAACTCTTGGACTTGGTCCCCTTCCTTTACAGGTCCTCAGGTCCAGGAATCCGTCTTCAGTGCTTTGCTGGTCTTTGTGGTTCTTGCAGAATCCCCCTATCACGACTATTGTGTCCTATTGGGGAAGTAGGGGTACTTTACTCCTAATTTTCAGGGTCTTGGCGTGAGGTATCTTGGACACCCTGACTGTTTTCTTACAGTCCCAGCGACCCTCTACAAGCTCCCATAGGTCCGGGGTCCATTCGTGATTCGCATTCCACTTTTGGAGTATATGGTTTGTGTTGCCCCTAGACCTATGTCTGCCTATTGCATCCTATTGTGATTCTACACTGTTTGCACTACTTTTCTTACCGTTACTTACCTGTTTTGGGTTTGTGTGCATATAACTTGTGTATATTACTTACCTTCTTACTGAGGATACTCACTGAGATACTTTTGGCATATTGTCATAAAAATAAAGTACCTTTATTTTTAGTAACTCTGTGTATTGTGTTTTCTTATGATATTGTGCATATGACACCAGTGGTATAGTAGGAGCTTTACATGTGTCCTAGTTCAGCCTAAGCTGCTCTGCTATAGCTACCTCTATCAGCCTAAGCTGATAGAAACACCTCTTCTACACTAATAAGGGATAACTGGACCGGGCACAGGGTGTAAGTACCACAGGGTACCCACTAAAAGCCAGGCCAGCCTCCTACAGATGCTCTCACAAAATACAGCCATCCAGCATCCTGCAGAAAGCAAGCACTCGTAGAAATGCAAGGCTAAGCAACACATGCAAGAGCCACATCGCTGCCGTGGGTCCCCTTAACAGAGTTTATAGTCATTGTTTAGAAATCCATCCATTTTTGGTGGCAGTAAAGTTAAAGACATGGATCTAGGCCCGGCAGAGAGCTCTTTCAATGCCAGTTTCTAATTACTACCAGGTTTGAAACCCTGGGGGACTATAACTTTAATTTAAAGGGCTCCACAACCTTGTGAGATAATGCCAACGTCCCCTTCCAATCTACCGCACCAAACAACAACATGAGGCTTCCCATGTGAGAACACTGCCACTGCACAACTGTGTACATATGTGTCTTCATATTGACAACCAGCACTTTCCATTCATTGCTGCTGTATATATACCCATACATTCATTCATTGGTGATGTAAATACACTCATGCATTCATTCATTCATTGCTGCTGTATATATACCTATACATGCATTCATTGCTGCTGAATATGTACCCATACATTCATTCATTGCTGCTGTATACAGATCCATGCATTCATTCATTGCTGCTGTATATACACCTATAAATGCATTCATTGGTGCTGCATACACACCCATACATTCATTCATTGCTGCTGTATATATACCTATAAATGCATTCATTGCTGCTGTATATGTACCAATACATTCATTAATTGCAGCTGTATACAGATCCATACATTCATTCATTGCTGCTGTATATACACCTATACATACATTCATTGGCGCTTTATATACACCCTTACATCCATTCAATGCTGCTGTATATAGACCCATGCATGCATTCAGTGGTGCTGTATATACACCCATACATGTATTCATTCATTTGTGCTGTATGTAGACCCATACATGCATTCATCACACATGCTTTCATTGGTGCTTTATACACACCCATACATGCATTCATTGGCTCCTCCAAGCCTACACCTTTACCACACACAGCTCTTGTGTCCCAAAATCGCATTTCTAAGTTAAATAATTTCTTAGACAGCAAGTGGCCCTCAAGCGGGCCATCAAAAGGGCCACAGGGCTCTGACCCAATGAGACAGTGCATGTGTCTTCTCTCATTGAGTAAGTCAATCATTGTACTGTAGGGGACACCAAGACCCACGGTGGTCTGCAAGCCCCCCCTCTATTCAAGCTCAAACTACAAGAACCACCTGGAATGGGCGGAGCTGGCCAACACCTGGTCATGGCCCTGGAGGGATTAACACATGCGCGATCTGGCATCAACTTCTCAATAACTCTGAGACGATCTTTTGTATAAACCCGTGACAGAGGGCCTACGTTACATCTTGGTGGACAAGTTACTCCATCACAACGGTGGGGGATACCCCATCTGCTGAAATGTAAACCGCATAGGATATAACGGGATTTATATTTTGGTGGACCCGCTGTCCGTCACCGTTGTGACAGAGTAACTTGTTCGCCAAAATCTAAATGAGGTCCGAGTCACCATTAATGGCCGTCGGTGAATGGCTATTGCTGGTGGAGTGTGGTGGCACCAGGTAGCTTTGGCATCACTGGGACCATGTCTCCTGCTTTGGTCCCTCGACCACCAGGCGCAGTTGGTGAGGCTTGAAAACATGCCATGGTCTTCCCGAGACTGTTTTGACCTTGCGGCTTGTGGTGAAAACAGCCTGCTCCGAGACAGCGCTCACTGCTTTGCCAGGTGAAGACAAATTAAGATAATTTTAGACCTGATCTCTAGTGGCGCCTAGAATAAGGTTCCTCGGGGCTTATTTACAAGCTCCTAGCACCCCCGGAGCATCATTTCGAGCAATGCTCTGGTGGAACTGTGCCCTTTTCCATATTTACAAGGAGGCGTCAGAGGGCCGTGCAATGCGTGTTGCTCTGGACGTTCCACCGCAACACCCATTGCTTCTGACACTGACCCAGATTTACGAGGAATCGTAAATCTGAGGCACCACCAAAAGCTAACGCCACCCAAGGGGTGGCGTTGGCATGGCACAATGAGAAGGAATGCTTTTATTTCTCCTCGTGTTTTTTTTTCCATGTGTGCTGCATTCGACAGCACACATAGAAAGAGCAAAACGCCAAGAATGATTGCTTATGTGCAGGAAGGGACACCTTCCTGCACATAAACAATCAACAATTACGATTTGCTACTTGCTTCAGAATGCAACACACGTAGAAGTAACAAATCGCCATTATTGATTGTGTAATCTAGCCGTCGGCAATGCTAGAGTGCAAAGGGAGCACCAGCACCCGTCGCAAAGTTCACTCTCTGCTAAGCAGATAGTGAAAATTGTTATGGGCTGGCCAAGGGGGCCCCTGTACTCCCCATGCCTAGTGCCTGGGCAGTGCAGGAACCCCCCCTGCGGCACCCTGCACCCCATCCCTGCCAGCCTTTTCATGGTGGGGTCACCGCCATAAAACCGCTGGCGGAGAAGGCGGTCATAACCCCCAGGGTGGTGCTTCTTGCAGTGCTGACCTGGCGAATTACGACCAGCAGCACTGCCAGCCCATCATGGAGACTGTGCTACCGCTGCGGTCTTAATGTGGTGGTTGGACCGCAGCATTGGCGGCGGCCCGACCCCGGCAGGGTTTCAACCGCCAGGGGCAAAATGAGACTTGCAATAGACCAGGCATGCCCTGTCAAGTAGACAAAACTCACTGACAGACACCAACATGATCCACATGGACCATCCAAAGAATTGAAACTGACTAATATATGTTAACATTATCTACATAAGCCCACCCAAGAAACTCACTGAGCTAGGCAATGTGACCTACAACAGCTACTCACATAAGCAACACTTGGATGGACTGAAGCTTATTCAAGTCCAGGGAGCCTGAGTGGTTATCAACGGGGAATCAAGAGACACAGCTACGTCAACATGGAACCAAGAGACAGCCTACGTCAACATGGAATCAAGAGACAGCCTACGTCAACATGGAATTAAGAGACACAGTCTACTTCAACAGGGAATCAAGAGATAGTCTACGTCAAAATGGAATCAAGAGACAGAGCTACGTCAACATGGAATCAAGAGACAGTCTATGTCAACATGGATTCAGGAGACACAGTCCATGGCAACATGGAATCAAGAGACACAGTCAACATCAACATGGAATTAAGGGAAACAGCTACGTCAACATACAATCAAGAGACAAAGCTACATCAACATGGAATCAAGAGACAATCTCCGTCAACATGGAATCCAGAGACACAGTCTACGTCCACATGGAATCAAGAGACAGTCTACATCAACATGGAATCAACAGACACAGTCTACGTCAACATGGAATCAAGAGACAGTCTACGTCAACATAGAATCAGGAGACACAGCTACGTCAACATGGAATCAAGAGACACAGCTATGTCAACATGGAATCAAGAGACACAACTACGTCAATGAGGAAACAAGAGACACAATATACATCAACATGGAAGCAAGAGACAGTCTATGTCAACATGGAATCAAGAGACAGTCTACGTCAACATGGAATTAAGAGACGCAGTCTATATCAACATGGAATTAAGGGACACAGCTACGTCAACATACAATCAAGAGACACAGCTACGTCAACATGGAATCAAGAGACAGTCTACGTTAACATGGAATCAGGAGGCACCGCTACGTCAACATGGAATCAAGAGACACAGCTACGTCAACATGGAATCAAGAGAGACAACTACGTCAACGAGGCATCAATAGACAGTCTACATCAACATGGAATCAAGAGACAGTCTATGTCAACATGGAATCAAGAGACAGTCTACGTCAGCATGGAATCAAGAGACAGTCTACTTCAACATGGAATCAAGAGCCAGTCTACATCAACATGGAATCAAGAGACACAGTCTACGTCAACATAGAATCAAGAGACAGTCTACGTCAACATGAAATCAAGAGACACAGCTACGTCAACATGGAATAAAGAGACACAGCTATGTCAACATGGAATAAAGAGACAAAACTACGTCATTCAGGAATCATGAGACACAATCTACATCAACATGGAATCAAGAGACAGTCTATGTCAAAATGGAATCAAGAGACGCAGTCTATATCAACATGGAATTAAGGGACACAGCTACGTCAACATACAATCAAGAGACACAGCTACGTCAACATGGAATCAAGAGACAGTCTACATCAGCATGGAATCAAGAGACACAAGCTACATCAACATGCAATCAAGAGACAGTCTACATCAGCATGAAATCAAGAGACAAAGCTACGTCAACATGGAATCAAGAGACAGTCTACGTCAACATGGAATCAAGAGACACAGGCGGGCGGCGGTCGCCGCCCGCCATGCGGTCACCGCCGAATGACCGCCCCGCCGTCAAAAGACCGCGGCGGCCATTCTGGCTTTCCCGCTGGGCCGGCGGGCGACCGCCAAAAGGCCACCTGCCGGCCCAGCGGGAAAGACCCAGCAACGATGAAGCCGGCTCCGAATGGAGCCGGCGGAGTTGCTGGGGTGCGACGGGTGCAGTGGCACCCGTCGCGATTTTCAGTGTCTGCAAAGCAGACACTGAAAATCATTATGGGGCCCTGTTAGGGGGCCCCTGCACTGCCCATGCCAGTGGCATGGGCAGTGCAGGGGCCCCCAGGGGCCCCACGACACCCGTTCCCGCCATCCTGTTCCTGGCGGTTTTTACCACCAGGACCAGGATGGCGGGAACGGGGTCGGAATCCCCATGGCGGCGCTGCGGATTCACTGGGCCAGAGGTAAACCGCCGGGAAACCGCTGGTTGCCCGTTTCTGACCGCGGCTTTACCGCTGCGGTCAGAATGGCCCAGGAAGCACCGCCAGCCTGTTGGCGGTGCTTCCGCGGTCCCCGGCCCTGGCGGTTATGGACCGCCAGGGTCGGAATGACCCCCACAGTCTATGTCAACATAGAATCAAGAGACAGTCTACATCAACATGGAATCGAGAGAGACAACTACGTCAACGAGGAATCAAGAGACAGTCTACATCAACATAGAATCAAGAGACAGCCTATGTCAACATGGAATCAAGATACAGTCTACGTCAACATGGAATCAGGAGACACAGCTACGTCAACATGGAATTAAGAGTCACAGTCTACATCAACATGGAATCAAGAGACAGAGTCTACGTCAACATGGAATCAAGAGACAGTCTACGTCAACATGGAATCAGGAGACACAGCTACGTCAACATGGAATCAAGAGACAGTCTACATCAACATGGAATCAGGAGACACAGCTACGTCTATGAGGAATCAAGAGACACAATCTAAATCAACTTGGAATCAAGAGACAGTCTATGTCAGCATGGAATCAAAGAGACGCAGTCTATATCAACATGGAATTAAGGAACACAGCTACATCAACATACAATCAAGAGACACAGCTACGTCAACATGGGATCAAGAGACAGTCTACATCAACATGGAATCAAGAGACACAAGCTAGATCAACATGGAATCAAGAGACAGTCTACGTCAGCATGAAATCAAGAGGCACTGCTACGTCAACATGGAATCAAGAGACACAGCTACGTCAACATGGAATCAAGAGAGACAACTACGTCAACGAGGAATCAAGAGACAGTCTACATCAACATGGAATCAAGAGACAGTCTATGTCAACATGGAATCAAGAGACAGTCTATGTCAGCATGGAATCAAGAGACGCAGTCTATATCAACATGGAATTAAGGAACACAGCTACATCAACATACAATCAAGAGACACAGCTACGTCAACATGGAATCAAGAGACAGTCTACATCAACATGGAATCAAGAGACACAAGCTAGATCAACATGGAATCAAGAGACAGTCTACGTCAGCATGAAATCAAGAGACACAGCTACGTCAACATGGAATCAAGAGACAGTCTACGTCAACATGGAATCAGGAGGCACCGCTATGTCAACATGGAATCAAGAGACACAGCTACGTCAACATGGGATCAAGAGACAGTCTACATCAACATGGAATCAAGAGACACAAGCTAGATCAACATGAAATCAAGAGACAGTCTACGTCAGCATGAAATCAAGAGGCACTGCTACGTCAACATGGAATCAAGAGACACAGCTACGTCAACATGGAATCAAGAGAGACAACTACGTCAACGAGGAATCAAGAGACAGTCTACATCAACATGGAATCAAGAGACAGTCTATGTCAACATGGAATCAAGAGACAGTCTACGTCAACATGGAATCAAGAGACAGTCTACGTCAACATGGAACTAAGAGACACAGTCTACGTCAACAGGGAATCAAGAGACAGTCTACATCAACATGGAATCAGGAGACACAGCTACATCAACATGGAATCAAGAGATACAGCTATGTCAACATGGAATAAAGAGACACAGCTACATCAACGAGGAATCAAGAGACACAATCTACATCAACATGTAATCAAGAGACAGTCTACGTCAACATGGAATCAAGAGACACAGCTACGTCAACATGGAATAAAGAGACAGTCTACGTCAACATTGGATTAAGAGACACAGGTACATCAACATGGACTCGAGAGACACAGCTATGTCAGACCCACCATGAATGTCCCGCATGTCTTCTAGTGGAAGACAGGATTGGTGTTGACTGTGCTGTGTATGAGGCTTTCTGGACCAAGAACCCAGACTACTCACAGAAGCCAATTCCACAGTCCTACCAAGAACCTAAGAGTAGCAAACATGCACTCCTTCCTCAAACAGACGCTTAATCCACAGGGGCTTGGGGTGATCACTTTCAGTACATGGCCGCAATCTCTGGCCACAATCACTGACCTTGAGAGCACAGACAAAGAATGAAAAGTTAGTGACCTGAGATGCAATACCTGGGTAATGTGCAGACCCCAATCCGAATCCTTGCTTTTCTCAATGTTAACTGTATCAACACAGAGTGACCCCCTCACCACCTGATTACTCCCCTCACCTTGACAGCTGAAGCAAACCCTGCAAACCAAAAGCACAAGGTAGCAACACAACACCTTACAGAATCTAAAGCCAGAGGCAACAGCATAGCACCCTAAAGATTTAAAGACTGAAGCCATCCACACAACACCCTATAGAATCTAAAGCCAATGTAACACACTGAAGAACAGTAAAAACACATCATACAGAATAGAAAGCAAAAGGCAGAAACAGAACACCGTTCAGAACCAAAAGCCAAAGACAGCAACACTCTAGAAAACAAAAAGCCAAAGACAGCAAAACAACACCCTTAAGAACAGCAATGCAACACCCTACCAAACCAAAATTCAAAGGCAGCAGCACCCTACAGAACGCAAAGCTGAAGAAGGCAAAATACCCTATAGAACCAAAAGCCAAGACAGCAAAACAGCACCTTAAAGAACAGCAATACAACACTCTACAGAACCAAAAGCCAAAGACAGCAACATCCTACAGAACCAAAAGTCGAAGACAGTAAAACAACATCCTAAAGAAAAGCAATACAACACTCTACCAAAATAAAAGGCGAAGACAGCAACGCTCTATAGAACCATAAGCTGAAGACAGCAACACAACACACCACAGAACTGAAAGCAAAAGGCAGTAACACCCTAGAGAACAGCAATACAACACTCAACAGAGCCAAAAGCCAAACACAGCAACACCCTACAGAACCAAAATCCAAAGACAGCAACATCCTACAGAACCAAAAGTCAAAAACAGCAAAACAACACCCTAAAAAACATTAATGCAACACAATACCGAACCAAAAGCCGAAGACAGCAACACTCTACAGAACCAAAAGCTGAAGACGGCAACACAGCACTTTATAGAACTGAAAGCAAAAGGCAGCAACACCCTACAGAACAGCAATTCAACACTCTACAGAATCGAAAGCTGAAGACAGCAACATCCTACAGAACCTATAGCCAAAGACAGAAATAACCTACAGAACCAAAAGCCGAAGACAGCAACACCCTACTGAACCAAAAGCTGAAGAAAGCAATGCCCTACAGAACCAAAAGCCGAAGACAGCAACACAACACCCTAAAGAACAGCAATACAACGCTCAACAGAAGCAAAAGCCAAAGACAGAAAAACAACACCCTAAAGAACAGCAATACACCACTCTACAGAAGCAAAAGCCAAAGACAGAAAAACAACACCCTAAAGAACAGCAATACAACACTCTACAGAACCAGACAGCAACATCCAACAGAACCAAAGGCAAAACACAGCAACATCCTACAGAACACAAAGCTCACAAACACAACACCCTACAACCAAATACAGAAACACAACATCCTACAGAACCAGAAGTCAAAGATAGCAGCACAACACACTATAGAATCTAAAGCCAAAGACAGCAGCACTACATCCTATAAGACTGAAAGCTGAAGACAGAGGCACCTTAGAGGAATGAAAGCTGAAGACAGCAACACATTACCCTAAAGAACAGCAATACAACACTCTACAGAACCCAAAGCTGAAGGCAGCAACACAACATCCTAAAGAACAGCAATACAACACTATACAGAACCAAAAGCAGAAGACAGCAACACCCGACAGAACCAAAAGCCGAAGACGGCAACACAATAGCCAAAAGAACAGCAATACACATCTCTACAGAACCAAATGCCAAAGAGAGCAAAACAGCCCCCTAAAGAACAGCAATACAACACTATACAGAAACCAAAGCCAAAGACAGCTAAACAACACCCTAAAGAACAGCAATACAACACTGTACAGAAACAAAAGCCAAAGACAGCTAAACAACACCCTAAAGAACAGCAATACACAACTCTACAGAACCAAATGCCAAAGACAGCAACACCCCACAGAACCAAAAGCCAAAGACAGCAACACCCTACAGAACCAAAAGCCAAAGACAGCAACACCCTACAAAACCAAAAGTCAAAGACAGCAAAACAATACCCTAAATAACAGCAATGCAAACCAAAAGCCGAAGACAGCAACGCCCTACAGAAGCAAAAGCTGAAAACAGCAAAACAACACTCTACAGAACCAAAAGCCAAAGACAGCAACACCCTACAGAACCAAAAGCTGAAGACAGCAACGCCCTAAAGAACCAAAAGCCAAAGACAGCAACACAACACCCTAAAGATCAGCAATACAACGCTCAACAGAACTAAAAGTTATAGGGCCAGATGTAGCAAAGGGTTTGCGCCTCGCAAACTGCGAAAAACGCCGTTTGCGAGGCGCAAAAGCCTCTTTGCTATGCAGAAATGCATTTTGCGAGTCGGATCCGACTCACAAAATGCATTTCCGAGTCGCAAATAGGAAGGGGTGTTCCCTTCCTATTTGCGAGTCGCAGTGGTATGCAATTCCATTTGCGACCGCGAAGGCGTCGCAAATGGACTCGCAGTTACCATCCACTTGAAGTGGATGGTAACCCACTCGCAAACGGGAAGGGGTCCCCATGGGACCCCTTCCCCTTTGTGACTGGACCCAAAAATAATTTTTCAGAGCAGGCAGTGGTCCAGTGGACCACTACCTGCCATGAAAAATACCGAAACAAAAGGTTTCGGTTTATTTTTCAAAGTGCAGCTCGTTTTCCTTTAAGGCAAACGGGTAGCACTTTGAAAAAAAAAAACTGCTTTATTTAAAAGCAGTCACGGACATGGAGGTCTGCTGTTCCCAGCAGGCCTCCATCCCCGTGAGTGCCCTGAGTCGCTATGGGGTCGCAAATTGCGACCCACCTCGTTAATATTAATGAGGTGGGTCTTTGCGACCCCATAGCGACTCGCAGAAGGTGTCTGAGACACCTTTCTGCATAACATTTTGCGAGGTGCAAATTGCGAGTCGCTGGGACTCGCAATTTGCACCTCGCAAAATGTTTTCTACCTACATCTGGCCCATAGACTGAAACACCCTACATAACCAAAAGCTGAAGACAGCAACATCCTACAGAACCAAAATTGGAAGACAGCAACACAACACCTTAATGAACAGCAATCAAACACTCTACAGAACCAAAAGCCGAGGACAGCAACACAACACCCTAAAGAACAGCAATACAACACCCTACAGAACCAAAAGTCAAAGACAGCAACACAACACCCTAAAGAACAGCAATACAACACTCTACAGAACCAAAAGCCAAAGACAGCAACACCCTACAGAACCAAAAGCTGAAGACAGCAACATCCTACAGAACCAAAAGTCGAAGACAGCAACATAGCACCCTAAAGAACAGCAATACAACACCCCTGAGAACCAAAAGCCAAAGACAGCAACAAAACACCCTAATGAACATAAACATAGCACTTTACAGAACCAAAAGCCAATGCCAGCAACACAACACTCTAAAGAACAGCAATACAGCACTCTACAGAACCAAAAGCCAAAGACAGCAAAACAGCACCCTAATTAACAGCAGTACAACACTCTACTCAATTAAAAGCCAAAGACAGCAACACCCCTCAGAACCAAAAGCTGAAGACAGCAACACAACAACCTGCAGAACCAAAAGCCAAAGATAGCAACATACTACAGAACCAAAGGCAAAAGACAGCAATGCCTTATAGAACAAAAAGCTCACAAACACAACACAATACAGCAAAAGAGAGAAACACGACACCCTACAGAACCAGAAGCCAAAGATAGCAGCACTACAGCCTATAGGACTGAAAGCTGAAGACAGAGGCACCTTAGAGGAATGAAAGCTGAAGACAGCAACACAACACTCTAAAGAAAGAGCAATACAACACTTTACTGAACCAAAAGCCGAAGACAGCAACATCCTACAGAACCAAAAGCTGAAGACAGCAACACAACATTCTACAGAGCTGAAACCAAAAGGCAGCAACACAGCACCCTAAAGAACAGCAATGCAGCACTCATCAGAACTATAAGCCAAAGACATCAGCACAACACCATAAAGAACAGCAATACAACACTCTGCAGAACCAAAAGGTGAAGACAGCAACACCCTACAGAGCCAAAAGACAAAGACAGCAACACAACACCATGAAGCACAGCAATACGACACTCTACGGAACCAAAAGCCCAAAACAGCATAACAACACCCTAAAGAACAACAAAACGACACTCTACAGAACCAAAAGCAGAAGACACCAAAACAACACCCTAAAGAACACCAATACAACACTTGAGAGAACCAAAAGCCAATTACAGCAACACAACACCATAAAAAACAGCAATACACAATTCTACAGTATCAAAACCTAAAGCTGACATTTGGACTGATGCCCCCAAACAGTGCTAACACGCCATGTCCAGTTGTAAAGCCTGTCTGTGTGTAACCATTGTGTTGAAGTATGATGTATGTTGAAGAAAGTGCTGTGAAGTGGCTGAAAGGTGACATGTTGGCACTATGACAAACACCATAGAAAGACTATGGGGGGCATATCCAAGCATTAGGTTGAAGGCTCAAGTCCAAGTACATGTGCTTATGGGCCATGTCCCAACCAGGAGCAATACATGTTTTACACAACATTGATGGGCACGCTCCACCAGGGAGATCAGGAGACCACTTTACAAATAACATCCAGGGGCCTGTCCCACCCTAGACCCTGAAACACCACCAGGTAGCAGCACCATTGGGTCAGAATGCACAGCATCATGCACAGTGCAGTGAGCCAATGTGTTATCACACGACCAACCAACCCGTAAGGAAACTTACCATGGCAGGTAAACCAAGAGATGACTGGCAGAACACAGATGAAATTATCACGCCATGACAAAGAAATGAGGGCGTGAGGGAGGACAAAACCCACAGACCATGGGGTCAGGAGAAAAGTTATCTTTTCCGGGATATACGTAAATAACTACTGCCCTGGCACATGAATGTTTTTATGCAGAAACATGTTGACAAATGGTGGGAACAACCCGCGCAATCTGCTGTAGCACAATTACAGCAAAATTATGTGGGATTATGCAGAATTACATGAGGAGTGTATCTGGATTTAGAGCAGTTTTCTTAGCTCAAGATGCACCCTCGGGTCCAAAACAAAGTTGCAGTGAACGGAACAGGGCGAACCTCGGAGGCAGGTGCTCTCACTCCTTCCCTGGGCTCCTGGGCAGGCATTTTTGTCCCAGATTACCTCAAATGACGCAAATCGACGTAATTGCATAATTTTTGGTAATTTTGCTTCACAGGAGTAATGTGGATTTACCCTGATTACGCCGGTATACTGAACATTCCTCGCAGGCCTAATGATGACCCGCGTGTGCTCTGAGGAGCGCGCGCTTTTTGTGGTGTTTAGGCCTGGGAGACATTATGCCTGCATTATGCTAATTTCATGTTATGCTTTTTATACAACATTCCCAAAATTATGCCACTGAGCACTTCATGTAATTACGCACCATTGACAACATAAATTTATCAAAAATGCAGGGTTCAATATAAAATATTTGCACAAATACCTGAGAAGGACGGAACGTGAGCTGCTGCTTGCGGTGCTTTCGTGTTTTTTGCACTATTTTTTAGCACAAAATGCACTCTTGCATCGGACGTAGACTCCTATTGATGGATTTTGCATGAGTTTGCGTAATTAGATGAAAAGCAAATTACACACGTTTTGCATGTCCCTAAAGGTGTTCTGGCCCCTAAGGTAAATGAGGGGCACGTCACAACACTAATTATCCAGAATCCACATAGATTATGAGCAGCCCTCCCTCACGTATCACACGCGCACATACACACACATGCACACACACACACACACACACACACTCTCTGTGACACATGTGTCTCTGGGAAGCTTGGCACCGGGCTTCCTCGGATGGGCAGTTTGCAGCTAGATGGTGCTATGTGACCTGTTCACAGATGCGGAACCTGGAGGGCACATTTGCCCCAAATATTGCCTCTGGTTCGTACAAGCCTTAGAAGGCGGCAGGCACTGACTTGCCACTCGGTAGGTCAGAAGAAAGAATGAGTGACGAAGAGCTTGATTAGCCATACTCTGTCCAGTCCACACAAAGAGGGCATGTGTGGCGTAAAGTACACACTAACAGCCCCGAAGTACTCCTGTGAGCCATACATCCTGCACCAACCTCCTCTCTGGCATCTCAAAGGGATTGGTAGTACCTGGGCACTGTACGGCGTTCTGCCCACTTCAGGCTATGAATGCCACAGATATACCACAGAGATACCACAGATATACCACAGATATGCCACAGATATACCACAGATATACCACATACATGCCACAGACATGCCACAGATATACCACAGAGATACCACAGATATGCCACAGATATACCACAGATATGCCACAGACATCCCACAGACATACCACAGACATGCCACAGACATACCACAGAGATACCACAGATATACCACAGACATCCCACAGACATACCACTGATATACCACAGATATACCACAGACATACCACAGATATGCCACAGATATACCACAGATATACCACAGACATGCCACAGATATACCACAGATATGCCACAGATATACCACAGATATACCACTTACTCACATGCAGAAAGGGAACTGATGCAGGACACCACACTCAGGAGTGCACTTTGGAGATAAATCAGCAAGCAGGACTTCTGAGATGCTGAAAATATCCGCCCTGAACACTGTACAGGCATGATTACCCCCTGGGGGCACAAGCACACATGTAAACCCTCCAAGGGCATGTGATGGTGTTTGTGTAAATTACATGGGAGCCTGCAATCCTCCTGTCTCTCATTACATTATTACAGCGGCGCTATGCCATTTCTACTCACCTCTAATAAATAAAGCAGCTGCTGAAATGTAATAACTTATTACAGTTGAGTTCTGACATCACAATGCCTGCTGCCAGAGCCAACAGGTCACAGGGCATCATTACAGCTGCAGTTTAAACAAGGAAAAACTGGAAGTGGTTTTCCTTCGTATGGTCTGTTTTCCTAAAACATCAGTGAAACTGAAATCTGTATGGCAGCTTGTTCATTTTTCCACGCAATAGGTCATGACAGGGAAAATAGAAAACCTTTATGTTTTCACACAGTCAGAGCCAAGCCATTTTTTGCTGTGACTTACCTAAAACTGGTTCTAATATCTTTTTGCCAAAAATACAGATGTTTTTAGATGTGGCATTACAGATTCCACTTTTATACTTGTGGCCTGCAATGGACGTGAAAGAGCAACACACCCATTTAACTGGCTTGTGGGAAGGTTGATAGTGTGGCCATGTATTATATGGAATAAAATACCCTCTGACATACAATAAAAGGCTAGTGCGAGTCACCTCGGAGTTCCATGACCTTATAAGGGAACCTGTCCTACAACTTCAGGCACTGTTTGTGCAAATTCACCGGACGAGTACAATCTGTAGTGAGTGCCTGTTCCATGCGTGTGTGTTTATGTGTTTCACGCTTTGCATGTTAGTATGTGTGTGTGTTTTTATTTTTCATTGTCATATAAAACTATTAATGATTATCTGAATATCTTATATTGCATAGCGCTTCGTGCCGCACACTTAAGTGCTATAAATAACGAGCCCCTATCACCTAATTTAATACAACTCAAGGGCATTTACAGTGCTTGTGTGTCTTGTGTGTGTCTGGGCACGTGCCTAGATTTGTTTGTGTGTATATTTCTGTGCAGGTGTGTCTTAGTTGAAAGGTTGTCTGGCTGGGTGGTGTGCTGGTTTGTAGCCTCCGGGTGTGCGGGTGTTATTGTCAGTCTTTGTACAAGCTTGTGTTAGTGGGTGAACACCCTTGTGCGTGTGTGTCTCACTCTGTGTGCGTTCCGTCTGTGTGTCTATCACTCTGTGTGTGTTCTGTCTGTGTGTCTATCACTCTGTGTGTGTTTCGTCTGTGTATCACTCTGTGTGTGTTCCGTCTGTGTGTCTATCACTCTGTGTGCGTTCCGTCTGTGTGTCTATCACTCTGTGTGTGTTCCGTGTGTGTGTCTATCACTCTGTGTGCGTTCTGTCTGTGAGTCTATCCCTCTGTGTGTGTTTTGTCTGTGTATCACTCTGTGTGTGTTCCGTCTGTGTGTCTATCACTCTGTGTGTGTTTCGTCTGTGTATCACTCTGTGGGTGTTCCGTCAGTGTGTCTATCACTCTGTGTGTGTTCCGTCTGTGTGTCTATCACTCTGTGTGTGTTTCGTTTGTGTGTCTATCACTGTGTGTGTGTGTGTGTGTTCCGTCTGTGTGTCTATCACTCTGTGTGTGTTCCCTCTGTGTGTCTATCACTCTGTGTGTTCCGTCTGTGTGCCTATCCCTCTGTGTGTGTTCTGTCTGTGTGTCTATCACTCTGTGTGTGTTTCGTCTGTGTGTCTCTCCCTCTGTGTGCGTTCCGTCTGTGTGTTTATCACTGTGTGTGTTCCATCCGTGTGTCTATCACTCTGTGTGTGTTCCCTCTGTGTGTCTATCACTCTGTGTGTGTTCCCTCTGTGTGTCTATCACTCTGTGTGTGTTTCGTCTGTGTACCACTCTGTGGGTGTTCCGTCTGTGTGTCTATCACTCTGTGTGTGTTTCGTATGTGTACCACTCTGTGGGTGTTCCGCCTGTGTGTCTATCACTCTGTGTGTGTTTCGTCTGTGTATCACTCTGTGTGTGTTCCGTCTGTGTGTCTATCACTGTGTGTGTTCCGTCTGTGTGTCTATCACTGTGTGTGTTCCGTCTGTGTGTCTATCACTCTGTCCACGTGGGACCTTGCGCAGCGGTGGTCCTGGGCAAGGAGGCACCTGGGTGGCCCCTCACAAGCTTTAAACTCGTGGTCCTGGGCAAGGGGGCACCTGGGTGGCACCTCACAGGCTTTAAGCTTTGCGGGTAGTTAAAGTTCAGTCAGTGCGCAGCGGTGGTCCTGGGCAAGGTCGCACCTGGGGGGCATCTGGGGGGCACCTCACAAGCTTTAAACTCTGCGGGTTGTTAGGGTTCAGTCACTGCGCAGCGGAGGTCTTGGGCAAGGGGGCATCTGGGGGGCACCTCACAAGCTTTAAACTCTGCAGGTATTTAGGGTTTAGTCAGTGCGCAGCGGTGGTCCTGGGCAAGGGGGCACCTGAGAGGCACCTCACAAGATTTAAACTCATGGTCCTGGGCAAGGGGGCACCTGGGGGCACCTCACAAGCTTTAAACTCTGCGGGTGGTTAGGGTTCATTAAGTGGGCAGCGTTGGTACTGGGCAGGGGGGCACCTGGGGGGCACCTCACAAGCTTTAAACTCCCTACCATGTCCTTGCATAAACTAGGCGCTCCTGCCTGGTCACTGCGCGGCAGAGTCCAGGGGCCACCTGCGCGGCTCCGCCTTCTGTCGGCATTCAGTGATGGTTAGAGTACAGTCAGTGCGCACTGAAGCGGTGCTCAGTGCTTGGTACGGTCGCGGCGTAGCCCATGCCGCCTCCCTGTCTGGTCTCTCATTGTATGGACGCATCTGCGGGGCCTCGCCTCTCGGCCCCCAGCGGATGGCTTCTCCGTGGATGGTTAAGGCACAGACAGTGCGCACTGAAGCCCTCCTCGCGGCCTGGCTTCTAGCCGGCCTCTGCTGTGCAGTCCCCCCCCCCCCCCCCCTGTCTGGTCACTGCGCAGCGGAGTCCAGGGGCACACCTGCCTGGCAGGGCCTGAGCGGCCGGCACTCAGTGCATTTTAAGAGTAAAGTCAGTGCGCAATGAAACAGCGCTCGGCGCTTGGATACGGCCGCAGCGCTGTCCTAGGCGCTCCTGCCTGGTCCCTGCGCTGCGCAGACTTAGGCGACCCTGCCTGGTCAATTCACTGCGGAGTCCTGGTCCCTGCGCAGTCCTCCGCGCTCCTGCCTGGTCCCTGCGCACTCCTATGGGCTCCTGCCTGGTCCCTGCGCAGTCCAAGGGCTCCTGCCTGGTCCCTGCGCAGTCCTCCGCGCTCCTGCCTGGTCCCTGCGCAGTCCTATGGGCTCCTGCCTGGTCCCTGCGCTGTCCTATGCTCCCTGCCTGGTCCCTGCGCAGTCCAAGGGCTCCTGCCTGGTCCCTGCGCAGTCCTATGGGCTCCTGTCTGGTCCCTGCGCTGTCCTATGGGCTCCTGCCTGGTCCCTGCGCAGTCCTATGGGCTCCTGCCTGGTCCCTGCGCAGTCCTATGGGCTCCTGCCTGGTCCCTGCGCAGTCCTCCGCGCTCCTGCCTGGTCCCTGCGCAGTCCTATGGGCTCCTGCCTGGTCCCTGCGCAGTCCAAGGGCTCCTGCCTGGTCCCTGCGCTGTCCTAAGCTCCCTGCCTGGTCCCTGCGCAGTCCTATGGGCTCCTGCCTGGTCCCTGCGCAGTCCTATGGGCTCCTGCCTGGTCCCTGCGCAGTCCTATGGGCTCCTGCCTGGTCCCTGCGCAGTCCTCCGCGCTCCTGCCTGGTCCCTGCGCAGTCCTATGGGCTCCTGCCTGGTCCCTGCGCAGTCCAAGGGCTCCTGCCTGGTCCCTGCGCTGTCCTAAGCTCCCTGCCTGGTCCCTGCGCAGTCCTATGGGCTCCTGCCTGGTCCCTGCGCAGTCCTATGGGCTCCTGCCTGGCCCCTGCGCAGTCCAAGGGCTCCTGCCTGGTCCCTGCGCAGTCCTCCGCGCTCCTGCCTGGTCCCTGCGCAGTCCTATGGGCTCCTGCCTGGTCCCTGCGCAGTCCTATGGGTTCCTGCCTGGTCCCTGCGCAGTCCTATGGGCTCCTGCCTGGTCCCTGCGCAGTCCTATGGGCTCCTGTCTGGTCCCTGCGCAGTCCTATGGGTTCCTGCCTGGTCCCTGCGCAGTCCTATGGGCTCCTGTCTGGTCCCTGTGCAGTCCTATGGGCTCCTGTCTGGTCCCTGCGCAGTCCTATGGGTTCCTGCCTGGTCCCTGCGCAGTCCTATGGGCTCCTGCCTGGTCCCTGCGCAGTCCTATGGGCTCCTGCCTGGTCCCTGCGCAGTCCAAGGGCTCCTGCCTGGTCCCTGCGCAGTCCTCCGCGCTCCTGTCTGGTCCCTGCGCAGTCCTATGGGCTCCTGCCTGGTCCCTGCGCAGTCCTATGGGTTCCTGCCTGGTCCCTGCGCAGTCCTCCGCGCTCCTGCCTGGTCCCTGCGCAGTCCTATGGGTTCCTGCCTGGTCCCTGCGCAGTCCTATGGGCTCCTGCCTGGTCCCTGCGCAGTCCTATGGGCTCCTGACTGGTCCCTGCGCAGTCCTATGGGCTCCTGCCTGGTCCCTGCGCAGTCCTATGGGCTCCTGCCTGGTCCCTGCGCAGTCCAAGGGCTCCTGCCTGGTCCCTGCGCAGTCCTCCGCGCTCCTGCCTGGTTCCTGCGCAGTCCTATGGGCTCCTGCCTGGTCCCTGCGCAGTCCTATGGGTTCCTGCCTGGTCCCTGCGCAGTCCTATGGGCTCCTGCCTGGTCCCTGCGCAGTCCTATGGGCTCCTGTCTGGTCCCTGCGCAGTCCTATGGGTTCCTGCCTGGTCCCTGCGCAGTCCTATGGGCTCCTGCCTGGTCCCTGCGCAGTCCTAAGCTCCCTGCCTGTTCGCCGCGCGTGCGCTGGACGCACCTGCGGGCATCACCTGGGCTGTCGGTGGGTCCCATGGGTGTCTGTAGGCGGTGCCCCCGTGTCCAGGGGAATAGAGCAGAAGGCCTCCTGGGCAGTCCCTTGGCACTCTCTGGTACCCGCACTCCTGGCACCAGTCCGCGAGGGATACTCCCACCTCCCTTCACCACGACTCTCTGCCAGACACACCCTGCTCCAGGGGTGCTACAGAGGGGCTGGCACCGGGCCGGTGCCCCTGCTCCTCTCCAGAATGATGTGCGCCCTTATGGTGCCTCCGCGGTTCCTCACTTCCCAGTCAATGCGCCAGATGCCCTCCGGAGGGGCAGGTGGACGGGGCACCCAGGGGGGTGGTCTCCGGTGAGGCAGCTGAGGTCTGTCTCAATGACAGGGTGTGCTCGGCGGGCACCAGTGCCAGTCCAGGGCTAGGGGCACCCGGCACAGCCATGAGCTGCACTTTTAATGAATGTCTCCGCGTTGACTCCGTGGGCTTGTGGCGCGCGCCCTGGTCCCGGGCTCTGTGCCCGCTCCATCCCTGGCACGGGAGACCCCAGGCGGGGCAGGCTGGTGGGTCGATGCCAGGTCAGGGATCGATAGAGCGATCACTCGTCATCAGCGATCAGCGAGTGAATGGATTTATGTTCAGTTCATAACTCGTGGGAAAAACAGGTATTGAATCGATAAAGGATCAGTTCTTCAGGTCATAGATCAATAAAGAATCAGTTCTTCGGTCCGTAGATCGATAAAGGATCAGTTCTTCAAGTAATAAATCGATGCCAGATTGATTCACAGATCCATTGGTGATCCACTTATCCATACAGAGACGGGCATGTGAGCCTGGCACAGCCGGGCACCGCTCCTCTCCGTGGCGCGCCCTCTGCGTCTGGGCTCCAGGGGGCGAGGAGGTGGAGGTTGGCACTCTGAGGGGACCCGGACCCTCGTCCGGGCTCCAGCTGGGAAGAAGTGGTACAGACTCTGGGGGGCAGTGACGATGAGAGGGTACTAGTACCGGAGAGCAGCGAGGACGAGGGGGTGAGAGGGTACTGATACCGGAGAGCAGCGAGGGTGAGAGGGTACTGGTACCGGAGGGAAGCGAGGGTGAGAGGGTACTATTACCGAAGGGAAGCGAGGGTGAGAGGGTACTGGTACCTGAGGGCAGTGAGAATGAAAGGGGACTGGTACCTGAGTGCAGTGAGGATCAGGGTATGAGAGGGTACTGGTATCGGAGGGCAGAGATTATAAGAGGGTACTGGTACCGGAGGGCAGTGAGGATGAGAAGGCACTGGTACCGGAGTACAGCGAGGATGAGAAGGTACTGGTAGCGGAGAGCAGAGGGTACTGATACCGGAGGTCAGCGAGGGTGAGAGGGTACTGATACCGGAGAGCGGAGGGCAGAGAGGGTGAGAGGGTACTGGTACCGGAGAGCAGCGATTATGAGAGGGTACTGGTAGCTGAGAGCAGTGAGGATGAGAGGGGACTGGTACCGGAGAGCAGCGAGAATGAGAGGGTACTGGTACCGGAGAGCAGCGAGGGTGAGAGGGTACTGGTACCGGAGAGCAGCGAGGGTGAGAGGGTACTGGTACCGGAGAGCAGAGGGTACTGGTACCGGAGGGAAGCGAGGAAGCTCACGGAGACGCCGGCACTTCCCGGACTCCTGCACCGGAGGCGGCGAGGATGCGAGGATGAGGGATGGAGGATGAGGGATGCAGGCACTGGTTGCTAGGAGGCGGAGGGATGCTGCGGGAGAGCACGTTGCTGGGGGGGAGGGCGGAGAGGGGGGGGGGAGGGGGCGTTGAGGAGGGGGGAAGTGATGGGGTGGGCGAGGGGGGCAGTGAGAGGGACTCGGGGGGCTGCTGCAGTCTCCGCAGGGGGGGGCAGCTGGACCGCGCCACTCTGAGCATCAAGAAAGCGTCTATTGATCCAGCGGAGACCAGTGAATTACACCGAGTCAGGGAGCAGCGGCAGAGATGAATAGCCCCCCCGCCCCCTCCGGAGGAAGCGAAGGGGGGGTGGGGGTCGGGGGGGGGGGGCACAGGGGAGCAGGGCAGCATCACAGAGGAGAGGAGGGAGACATCCGGACCTCTGGGAGCAGACACTGTCCTCTCAGGGGGGGCAGGCGGGGGCCACACCACGGGGGGGTGGGGTTTATGTCTGGGGTGAAAAGAGACAGGACCAAGGTCACACGGAGCCATTACCACCATTGATATGAGACCTCAGTCACACGGAGTGAGACCAGCCAGTGACATGAGACCTCAGTCACACAGAGTGAGATCAGCATCACTCACACTCAGTGGCATGACACCTCAGTCACACACGGAGTGAGACCAGCCAGTGACATGAGACCTCAGTCACACAGAGTGAGATCAGCATCACTCACACTCAGTGGCATGACACCTCAGTCACACACGGAGTGAGACCAGCCAGTGACATGAGTCCTCAGTCAGACAGAGTGAGACCAGCCAGTGACATGAGACCTGTCACACGGAGTGAGGGCAGCCATCACTCATACCCAGAGACATCAGATTTCAGTTACACCAAAAGACCAGCTGTCTCTCACACCCAGTGACATCACACATCAGACTCCAATTGACTGATGTCTGATGTCACTGGAGTGAGACCAGCCGTCACTCACATCCGGTGACATCAGACCACAGTCACATGGAGTGAGACCAGAGTCACTCAGACCAAGGGACATCAGACCTCAGTCACATGGAGTGAGACCAGCAGTCACTGACATACAGTGACATCAGACCTCAGTCACATGCAGTGAGACCAGCACTCACTCACATTCAATGACATCAGACCACAGTCACAGGGAGTGAAACCAGCTGTCACTCACACCAAGGGACATCAGACCTTAGTCACATGGAGTGCGATCAGCAGTCACTGACATACAGTGATATCAGACCTCAGTCACAATGAGTGAGATTAGCCATCACTTTCACCCAGTAACTTCAGACCCCAGTCAGTGGGTATACTGAAATATTTATTAATTCTTATAAATAAGAATGTTCTGTGTGCGGCAGATGGGGCGCAACCACCATTGTGTTGGAGCCAGGCAGACGGGTTCTGCCCCCTCCAATAATGTGAATCCTTCTGCGCTGAGAGGACACCTGCACTCACAGGTGCATCATATTGTGGAGTTTATTCATGTTGTATTGTCATTGCAAAGACATCTTTCTTAAACTGGATGTTGTCTGATACAACACGGGTAGAGCTTGGAAGCATGTGAACATTTTTTCAAGGCCAGAACTCTCGCCCTCTACGAATATAACACCATGTTGGAAATTATAAAGTTCTCTCTTACAAATGACAGTTTTCTTTTTGAGAAAGAAAGTTATAGACAAGCTTTAGCAGTGCTTAATTTGAGCAGGTGGTTTCCAGTGCGGGGCACCGGCCCTTATTTTTCTGCATCGGGCGTTTGCTGCGAGCAAAAGAAACACATGGAAAAGATGGAGCAAAGAAAGATGGCAAAGCATCACAAAGGGAGAAAGCAGGAATCTGCAATAGTGAACTGAAGGGGCAGGGAGTGACTGTAATTAATGAGGCCCGAGATGGCTTTAGTATAAAGCTGCCTCAGTATTCTGTGCTTGCACAGGGAACATGCACATGTTACAGAGAAGAGCTTTGGGCACCAGCACATTTTTGTTTTTATTTTCAAATTAACCACTGAGCTTCAGGGACAGCTATGGGCGGCTGCTTGGCCCCCAGTTATGTTAACTAGTTATGATGATGGCTTATTTCCAACTCGGGATGGTAAACAGGACCTAGCAGACAAATTTATCAACCACTTGGGGAACAACTTGACCCCAGCTTTCCCATACACCCAGTGCTTTATTTGTAAAATAACAAGTGCTGGTGCCCAAAGCACTGCTCAGACACCCGCGGCCAGTGCTTTAAAATGCCACCATGCCAAAGACCGAGGGTGCGTAGCCCTGAACCTACCTCAGGCCTCTTTAATTCACCGCCAGGCACTCCATTCCCTGTTTCTGCTTTCTCCCTTGGTGATAGATTTCTTGTCTTTCTCCTCTTCTGTCTTTCAGTTTTGTTTATTTTTCTCTCTGTCGCTCAGCAAGCCTGAAGGGCAGTGTCTCCTCGCAGGAATGGACCTGGGCCACAAGATATTGCAGCTCTCCAGAGATGTATGAGACGAGGAGCAGGCCATAGTTGACAGTTTCCAACAAAGGGGATACTCACACGAAGTACTGATGGAGACAGAGAACAGTGTCAACCAGGCACTTGCTCCTCTTTGGCACTAACCAGAGGAATACGGACACTACCAAACCAAACCAACCAAAAAAGATTTATCACAACATTTAATAGTGAGTCAGCGCTGACACGTGAAGCTATCAACAAGCATGGGAGTGTACTGAAGGGAAACCAGATAATTGGTCCTAAGCTAAGTAATAGCATTTCCATCTCTGACCGCAAGCCTAGATCTTTAGGGGACATGCTAGTCCACAGTGACTTGAAACCAACAGGAGGCAAGATCTGGACGAAAGTAAAAAAGGGGGGTCTGAAGTAGTAGAAACATCAAAAAATGCAGAACTACACTGGTAGAGAAGAAGCCGATTAGGAAGGCCTCCCACGCACACCGGACCGTACCAGACCTTTCACTGCTCATCATATTATGTGGGAAGTAATATTTTCCCAGTCAAAAATAGGTGCTGAACATCTGAGGGCCACATTACATAAAGACCAAACTTACACTATGGCACGACATTTTGCCAAATTTGCAGGTGTTTTTTTGGGTATGGGTCGAGTTTCCCCACACAGAAAAAGTAGTGACAGGCTGAAACAACTAAGGAAATTGGAATCAAGATTCATTACTGAGCTAGGAAACAAACCTTCAGGAGGCTTGAATATAGAAGAAGAACTGACCATACGCAGTGGGTAAGAAGAGGTTCTGTGGCCCATCTTATTTTATTTTCTGTACCTTTGTGCATTTTTTCATATCTCTAACTCCTGCCCATTAATTTACTGTAATTGTACCTTGGCACCGGGGTACTTCGAGGTACTTTGCTCAATTTCTTGTGCCCTGGGACTAACACACTTGGAAGGGAGCAAGATCAACACGTCATCTGGTTTCAAAAGCTCACACAGTGATCCCCTTTAGGCCATTGGATGGGCAGACACCAAGCACAACGCCACATCCTTGCTGGGACCTAGGTATTTTGAGATGATATATATTGAATTATGATTGTGCATATATTTGGATAGCCCATCTTAATGATGTTTGGATGTGAGGCGCTAACCAGGATTTGTAAAATATCTTCTCTTGGGCTAGTGTAATGCATGAGTCTTTATGAGACCAGAATACAGGTCATCGTGCAGCTATAGAGAAGTATTGTAAATCCAGCATACAATTTGTGGGATGGGTGTCAGATACAAATTAATTCAAAGCATAATTCTTTATGCATATATACCCGTAGCGGCACACTGCAGCTCGTAATTTAACACGGCTGCACATTCGCAGATATTTACCTATGAGTTATTTCTGCTGGACCCCCTCTGTTCCGTCCTTCTCTGAACATGATCCAGATGCATGTTCTTTTCACTCACTTGCTTTATGTTTTATTTTCTGTTGAAAGAATTGCCATGGGTCATTTAACTCATGGACTTCACATGAGTTTACCTACTAATCTTTGCACTGATTTGATAATAGAACTTTTCTGCAGTCCTTCTTTTATCAATATTAACATAATGGCAAAAGAGATTGGCAAACAAACTGCGCTCTCCGCGTGTGCCCATGTTAGTTTTCATGTATACACCAGTCCATCCTTTACGTCACTGGATGATTCACAAAG
Organism: Pleurodeles waltl; assembly: GCF_031143425.1. Lineage (NCBI taxonomy): Eukaryota > Metazoa > Chordata > Amphibia > Caudata > Salamandridae > Pleurodeles > Pleurodeles waltl. The sequence goes on along the minus strand of NC_090444.1, from coordinate 1,869,623,003 downwards.
CCCATCACTCACCATCTTCAGGAAGAACCTCAAGAGTTGGCTCTTCAGATGAGGCCAGACCATCCCCCACCGCCTTCAGACCCTCACGTTGAGTATTTGCGTTTTACAAAAACTGATTGATTGATTAACTTGTAATGTTTGAGAAAGGTCCCTTTGTGTCGAAACGTGTCATGAGTAAACTCTACTCTTTTACCCACCTTGGAGTGTAGGCATCCTTCTTTCCGTAAAGAAGACCTTGCGTACCGAAGTATTCTTTGAAAGATATAAAAACAATATTTGAACAGTTCAAAAAGTACATCAAAATATTAACAGTAACTTAAAATGTAACATTGGCAAACATATATGAATAAAAACATATCTCACAATTAAAACAATACAATTAATGAATACTTAATTTAAAAAAAAAAAAGTATCAACATTAAATAAAAAATAAAATAAAAAATAGCAATACAAAATAAACAACACTAGGAAAAGTGTTGGATTTCAAGGGAGTTTGTTTTACTACTCTAACTCAAATTAAAACCAAAGTAGTGAAAATGCTGGAGTTTTGAGGGTGTCAGATGTACTATTTCTCCCTTCAAGCTATGCAACAGTGAAGATTTGTCAATGAGGGAATGGGGCGCTGGACCTCTACATCATCAGAAGTAAAGTGAAAATACTTAATTACCTACTGCCAGTCACTAGTTTTAATATGTAAAGCATTTTTTGTTTTGTCAATAACTTTGGCTTCGTTTGATGAATCTTCATGAAATTTTCAAAATTAGTACACTACTGAGTTTAGCTGCCAACTTGAAAGCTTTGGGGTGATTTTTCAAGTGGGGAATGAGAAATGGGGGGGTCTCAAAACACATTTTCCCCATGAAATCTCCCATACGGTTTTAGACATGACTACAGCCCAAACTGATGGACGAGGTTACATCCCAATTTGACAAAAAGCTAGGTCTTTGTCTAGAATAAGCCTGAGTTATTAAAAGAAAAAGAAATATAGATATCTAGGGACGCGGATCCTCCGTGGATCAAACAGATCTCATGCTGAGGTCTGATTGCCTGCCAATACTTCCTAGTTGAAGCCGAGTTACAAAAAAATGTTAAAAAGAAATTGGCAGGGTAGGCATAGCCTGACTCCCTAGCCCTAGTGTGAGGTCCCCCAGGGACTTTACCAGAGCTAAAAAACATTTTTTGTTTTATTTTTCTCATGAAATTTACAGAGGATCTGCGGATTTAGAGAAAAACAAAAATCAAAACAAGCGTGGTCTCCTGTGCTTCTATAAACTTAAGCCCCCCGGTGGCCCAGGCCCCGGGGGTATTAATTAATAAATGTTTTGAGGAGGAGGCACATGTGGCCTCCCTTTCCATGGCTGATCTTGGCATCAGGGACTGCCATTTCCCCGGGACAGGCCATATAAAGAATTTAATGAAGTGTGGCTGCATGGCCCTCTCTTAAGGCCCTATAATGCCCCAGGGACCGTCACCTCCCCTGATCTTTGCAATGAAATATGAGGGGGGCCATGCAGACCCCCCTCGCATGCCCCATAGTGCCCCAGGGACCACCACCTCCCACCCCAGGCTACAACTGTGCATTAAAGGGGAAGGGGGGGCTTCACGCCTCCCTCTCGGGCCATTTTCGGGCCCGGGGACCACCATCTCCCTGGGACTTGGTCTACTTCTGGAAAGGGAGATGGATCCTGGGGAACACCAATTCCATGAGGCTGGCCCTCAAAGAAGAGAAAGGTGGCCACAGGACCCCACTCTTGGCACCATTAATGGCCCTGAGGACCACCCCCCCGGGACAGCTCCCTATGGTGGAAGATGCCCACCCTCTGGACATAGTAGTCTGCTGTCTATTGGCGGGAGCTATGACAGCTCTTGCCAAGTGAGAGCAAACTGTAAGTCTACTCTCATCGTACAGAAGCAGGAAAACTGCTCCCACTCACTGGGAGCAGACTTTTTATCTGTCAGTGGGCAGGAAAACAGATGAAGCAATTTCTCCTGCATGCAGGGAGAAGCATTTCTTACTGCTCCCTGAGTGCAGGAGCAATGACACCATGGTAGAATTGAGGCATCCGCTGTGGTCTATAAGAGTCCACAGTTCTGCACAAAACTGTGGACTCTTTTTGGAAAAATAAGCAGGTGAGGATCCATTCTGGCACCGATGCTCATGCTTCATTGGAGCGCAATCTCTTCTGTGGTGACTGTGACGAGTGGGATTTTTCCAGTACTCTCCTGGTGACAACAGAGTCCATCCTTCATCCATAGAACTACTACCACTATGACAATGCGCAAAATGACCTCAAAGCTGTGCATGTTTGGCCCTGCCCCTTATATGTTAGTGGTATAGATCATTTTTCCTGACTTTTTCCAGCTTGATGGACAGCTTATTAAAAGGCCCCATGAGTGTTTGTGGTGCAAAGGAATATGAGCAAATCTCCACTCAACAAAGAAGCATTTACTTTATATTATTAAGAGGAAGTGACTTTGTTTGGTGGAGATTTAACTCTTTGTGGAATTGCTGTGTTCTCCATACAAGGATTCATGTTAGCACAGATTTCAGTAGGAAGACAATCAAGGAACAATCACATTCCCAAAATTACACCTGACAGAAGGCATTACCTTGTGGTCCTCTACACAGTGGCAGAGTAGAATGTCCCCAATGTGTTTACCCAACAAGGAAGCACTTACTAATCAGCCAGTCGAAAGGACTCAAGTTAGGTAGACATTTTGCACAAAATTGTGGACACCTCTTGGATAAATAAACAGGTGAGGTTCCATTCTGTACTAATGCTCATTTCAGGCAGATCCTCCCGGCTTATTGACCTCATCGAAGGCAAAGCAAGGGTGTTTTCTCTGAATATCACGTTGACAAATGGTGGCCGCACAAACACGCTGGAGTTGGGTGCCTCGTGGGGGTTGGTCGCAGGGCCTGACCATGCATGGCGAGGGTTGGAGTAATATAAGGTAATTTAATATTTCTTAATGTTAAAAATACTTTAGAAATTCACTGAAAAAAATAAAGTTTACAAGGACGTTATAGTTAGAAAATAGAAAAAAAAACTTTAGACATTCACTAAAAAAAACAAAGGTTAGAGGGACATTATAGTTAGGTTCATATTTTACATGCACAAAACCATAGAAATTCAACAGTAATAGTTATACTTATCTCAAGACAGTAGCTCATGCTCTAAGGTAACTATAACTCCTGCCCTCAGCATGCACTGCTAATCACCCCACATATTATATCAGAAATGACATCTTCAGTTACATCATTTATTATATAACTCCAACATTTGCAATGAAATTATTGAGGAGAAAGGTGTGCATGGCGGGAGAGCGATTTATAGTTAGTTTAGAGCAAGACGTCTGTCCCTTCTGTGGTAAAAAGGGTAATTTGTTGTGAGACTGTTTGCTTAAGCCATAAACATAAGGGCAGTCACAGAACTAGAGTCCCTGAAACCTGCAGAGACAAGTGTTTTCGGATCACCAAAGTATTACAGTCTCAAACACTTTGGCACAGATTAGTTCTATGCCATTGTATCAACATTTTTTGCTAGGACCCAGCTTACTTGGGAAGGGCACTGTGTACATTTGCAGGTTTTAATTGATTCCAGAGCGACAGGAAATGTTATGGATATTTCCTTAGCCGCCTGATAGGGATTACCAATCCTGGCAAAGACACTATGGATGAGGTACAACCGCCCGCTGCACCTCAGACAAAGCCCATCGCTCACCATCTTCAGGAAGAACCTCAAGATGTGGCTCTTGGGATGAGGCTCCTCCCCTCTCCCCAGCACCTTGAGACCCTCACGGGTGAGTAGCCATGCTTTACAAATTGTGATTGATTGATTGATTGATACATACTATTGACGGTAGGGGCCTTAAGTCGTGACCCATTACTCACTTCACTGGGGAGCTGGTGGTATGCATACAGGACATACATAAAGAGCCACTATGTTTTGACTTGATGCAAGCCCCACAATTCCAAGCTATTTTAGGGATACCCTGGTTGGATATACATAATCCTGATATTGACTGGGCTAGACTCCTTACTCCACTTTTTTGTGTCATACATTGTTTGGGTCCTGTTCCAGCGACAGGCATTCAAGGAGGGATGCCCTCTTGCGGTGAGGATCTTGCAGATGTTTTTGATAAACAGAATGCCTCTACTCTCCTTCTCCTAAGGCAAAGGCCTTCTGATTGTCAAATCAACCTTCTACAAGGGGTTCAAGTCCCATGTAGTAGAATATATGCATTGACTGAAAAGGAAAGGCTCCATCTTTGAGAAAATCTAGATGAAATGCTTTGTATAGGCTTCATCAGACCATCTCTCCCCACAGCCTCATCTCCTTTATTTTTTGCACCGAAGAAAGGGGGGGTCTGGACTGCGCATGCGCATTGACTACAGATCACTGAACAATGTGATGGTTAAGAACCGTTGCCCCTTGCCTTTAATGCCGATATCGTTAGATCAAGTCAAGAGAGCTAGAGTGTTTACTAAACTGGACCTGAGCGGTGGGTTCCATTTGGTACAAGTAATGGAGGGGGATGAGTGGAGGACAGCCTTCCGTACTAAATATGGCCTGTATGAATGCTTAGTCATGCCTTGAATTGTGCAATGCACCAGCTGAATTTCATTTTCTTATAAATAAAGTGTTAATGGTATTTTTGGACATTTGTCCTGTGGCCTACATTAATTACATACTTTTGTACGCTTCTACCATGAGTGAGCATGAAGAACATGTCATAGTAATATTACAAAGACTACGGGATAATAAGTTGTTTGTTAGATTGGAACAGTGCAAATTCCACATTCCTGAAGTTTCCTTTCTGGGCTATTTAATGTCTGCACAAGGCATTAGAATGGATTCCCAGAAAGTACTACCATTTGCATAATGGAAGGCACCTCAGACAGTAAGAGAAGTGCAAAGTTTTTTAGGTTTTGCTAACTGTTATCATAGATTTATTGACCACTTCTTTACCTCAGCACCTCCTATTGCCAAGTTATTGCGCAAAGGCGTCACATTTCAGTGAAATGAGGAAGCAGAGAGAGCCTTCCAACAGATGTAGAACAGGTTTATAATGCACCTACTCTTCAGCATCCAGGCCCATACAGCCTCTTATTGTTGAAGCAAAAGCCTCTCAAATGGCCGTGGGTGGGGTCCTGTCACAAAGTGATAAAAGAACAGGGAAACTGCAGCCAGTTGCATACTTCTCACAAACATTAAGTCAGCAGAAGCAAATTACTCTGTGGGTGTCAGAACATTGTTGGTTGTCAAGCGAGCCTGTGAGGAATGGAGACATTTGTTGTTGGGGACCTTACATACTGTCACTATTTCAAAAGACCATAGACATTTGAAGTTTCTGAAATCGACCGAGCCTTAATCATGCGTCAATTGTGCTAAACAGAATTTTTTCATGATTAAGATTTTGTAATACAGTTTTCAAGCAGACCAACAACAAGTCAAAGCTTATGCACTATCTCGCTTGTGATACGAAGTACACGAACAAGGGTGGAACGTCCCCACAACATCCCTGTAGAGCGAATTTTGGGGGCCTTGTATTCCGAAGATAGCTTCATCACAGGAAGTTGCTTGGCATTCTAGAGTTTCCAGCCTGTAACTTCCTGCTCTTACCTCTCTCTGCTCTCCTCTTCCTGCCTCTCCCGGCATGTTCGCAGGTCTCGTGGTCCTTGCGGTGTCGTCATGGTGATGACATGCACACAGCGACATGCACACAGCGACCTCTGACCCTGCTTCTGGCAGACAGGTCGCTTCCTCCTCACCACTGCTCCACTCATGTGCCATTCTATTTTTGGTCTTTTTCCCTGTTTTTTCGGCTCTGACTTGCCGCCGCAGCCCCGCGGCCCCACCCCCTCCCTCCACCTCGATTCTCCGCTCCCTTTTCCCGCCTCAGAGCCTTGCTGCCCCGCCCCCCTGCTCTCCCATTGGATGATCCCTCCCTCCTCCCAGCTGCCACTTCCCCCCACCTCCCTCTTATTCCAGCCGCGGCTGCGGATGCGCCAAGACCGCCCCCAGCGCCAGACCCCTGGCCAACACGCCCCGTACCACCAATCACTACTACACTGCTGATGACCTCCACACTCTCAATCCAGGTCGCTCCTCCATCTGCTTCCAGTCCACCCCAACGCGCACCAAAGGACCCTTCTCCTGCAAAGCCTGCAATTTCACCTGCAACCTAACCTCCAAACTCCAAATCAAAACAGACAACCGCCTAAGATGCATCCTACTTAACACCCGCTCCGTCCACAAACATGCAATCGAACTCTGGGACCTACTGACCACATCCTCGCCCGACGTCGTATTCCTCACCGAAACCTGGATGAGTTCGGCCTCGGAACCAGACATAGCCATAGCCATACCAGAAAACTACAAGATCACCAGAAGAGACCGTAGCAACAAACCAGGAGGAGGAATCGCCATAGTCCACAAAAACACCATAAGAGTCTCCACCAGCTCCCACGACACCATCAACTCCGCCGAGCACCTCCACTTCAAAATCCAGATCAACGCCAACACCACCCTCAGAGGAACACTGGTCTATAGACCCCCAGACCGCAGTACTGTGACAACATCGCCGACGCCATCAGCTCCCAAGCCCTCGCCTCAACAGACTACATCCTCCTTGGTGACCTAAACTTCCACCTGGAAAATAACAATGATATCAACACCACCAACCTAATCGACAACCTCACCAACTTCGGCCTCAAGCACCTCGTCACTACACCCACCCACTTCACACACACTCGACCCCATCTTCTCAGCCAGCAACTACGTCTCCTTCAGCCACACCACTGAACTCCTATGGACCGACCATCGCTGCATCCATTTCTCCTTTCAGAAGCCAGTCACTCACCACCTCACCACTAAACCCCCACCGCCGCTACTGGAACAGAATCTCAACAGAACAATTGATCTCCACCCTCACCCAGGCACCCCCTCCCAGGACCCAGGACCCCAGCACAGCCGCCACCTACCTGCACATATAGCTAGAAGACTGCGCCAACACCCGCGCACCACTCAAACAACCCTCAGCCTCCCACCACAGACCCAAGGCCAGCTGGTTCACCCCGACCTGCAGGCCTCCAAATGGGAATGTCAAAGAATGGAGAAGACCTGGTGCCTTGCACCCACTGAATCCAACCACACCGCCCTCAAGACTGCCACCCGCAAACATCACCAGCTGATCCGCACCACCCAAAGAACCATCTACAAAAGCCGAATAGACACCGACACCCACAACAACAAAGAGCTCTTCAGCATCATCAAAGAACTCTCCAACCCCAGGACCTGCTCCCACGAACCCTCGCCATCACAGGAACTCTGCAACTCCCTCGCCACTCACTTCTGTCGAAAGATCAAAGACATCCACAACAGCTTCGAATCCCAGACCCATCAGCCAACCACAGAAAACCACAAACCCAACGCATCATACAACACCAACCCTCTATGCTCCTGGACCCACGTCAACAATGAAGACACCATCAACATCATGGCCTCCATCTACTCCGGCTCCCCCTCGGCCCCCTGCCCGCACCAGATCTTCAACTAAGCCAGCAACATCATCGCACCCCACCTCTGCGCAATCATCAACAGCTCCTTTGAGACAGCCACCTTCCCGGAGAGATGGAAACACGCCAACGTCAACGCCCTGTTGAAGAAACCCAAAGCAGATCCAAATAACCCCATTAACTACGAACTATCTCCCTCCTCCCCTTCCCAACAAAGTTCATTGAAAAAATCATGAACAGCCAACTTTCCCGCTACCTGGAAGACAGCAAAGCGCTCGATACCTCCCAATCCGGATTTCGCAAGAACCACAGCACGGAGACCGCACTCATTGCTGCCACAGATGCCATCAGGACCATGCTCGACAAAGGCGAAACAGTCAGAAAGTTAGCACTGGCTGAGTTACTGGCTGACACCAGGAAAGGCCCCAGTTAGACTGGCCAAGTCACTACGGCAGTGGTAGCCCCAGTTTGGGCAGCAGAATCAGCGAGGGAGTTGCATCTCTCAACCGGGATGGTGCAATCGCAGGAGTAGTTGCAGCTCTGATCGGGCCGGTGATGTCACCATGGCACTTGTAGCTCTGTTGGGCCCATGCAGGCACCGGACCACGTGTTGACCCTGCTGTGCTGACGTATGCAGTTGCAGTACCGATTGAGCTCACGGAGTTCCTGCCAGGAACTCTGTCTGAGAGACCTGAGGAGCCTTTGCAACACAGACACTTCTGGCTTTGCTCTCAAGTAGTGCAGTTCTGCTGGGTGTACCACAGTCCCCGAGATCTGCTAGACTTATTCTGAACAGTCTCCCCTCCTGCAGGGCTAGGCAGACTCCATGTCTCTGTCGGGAGGTAGGCAGACTTGGCACTGGACAGACTCAAGCTCCTACAGCAGAAAGTTTAGGTTTTATCACCTCACCTTTGGGAGAGTGGTTGTCAGGCAGACACCAGCTCTGGTCACACAGCAGTCCTTTGAATACTCGGCCGAACGCTACCTTCCTTGGTCATGAAGAACATGGGATTGGAATAAAGTGGGATGGTTTGTAAACCACTTTCTTACACATTTTGTAGGCTGGAGATGTGGGTCCACTCTCTCTAACTTCAGAACAGGAAAGAGATAGTTTTTATTCTCAGGCTGCTCCCCAGAGACAGCATTTGTGTAGAGTGATGCTTCTCACAACAGGTGCTGGGGCTGTTTCCAGCCTTGAGCAACCACAACACAGGCAACATGAAGTGTGTTTTTGTGCACCTGGCTCTCATCAACCTCGCTGAAGTCATCAGGGGCAGGAAAAGGGCGGGCCTGACCTAGAAACTTCGTCAACTAACACAACAGAGACCGTAGTCCTACTCTTCATGCCTGTCATCAACCAGGCGGCAGTGCTCTGAAAGAACTAATCAGCAGCCTCTTGCTGACACAAGTCCTCCTTCAGTTTCTAAAGGTAGCCCTGTGTCCGTCCTCCTCACGTCAGTGTCTGGAGTTCCACCTCCAGCCACAGCAAGGCAGGCAACACTCTTCCACTCTCATCCTCCAACTTGCATTGTGGCAAACCAGGGGCATCCAAAAGAGATCCCACTGGTTTCAGTACTCAGGCATGCTCACACTCAGCCCCACTACTGCACATGAGCTACACACACACTCCACACACATACACACACCCTGTATACACGCATGAGACCAGCACAAGCTTCTGAGCATACACATAACAGTGCGACTCTACACAGAGGGGCCTGTAGCCCGCACTATCAGTGACATAGATCCAAAGGCCTGGTTGCATTATCAATCTCACTACATGGTTCATTGCTATGATTGCTTCATCTACTAAACCTAGGACAGGGACAACAGCCCTCTGTCCGCAGCAAGGGCATGCTTAGTGCACCCCTGCGGGTCACGAGACAGGTCCAGGCCCTTGCATAGTCAGGGACAGGTACGCTTATGCCTCTGTGCAGATGTGCACTAGGTACAAACTGAATGCCAAGATGCCACAGACTCACGCAGTCAGCACTCAGAGGAGGGGAACAAGCCGCTATACTGTGAAAAGCAAATTCAAATCCCAAGAAGCATCCCTTAACGTTTACTGATTGATATCAGGGGTGGGCGATGAATTCCCCCCCGCTCAGGGAGTTCCCAGAGTTTAGCCCACTCTGCGCGGAGTTCCCAAAAAAGCAGAGCAGAGTTTTTCCTCTCACTCACGCTGGCCAACTGTAGTTTGGCGAGAGAGAAAAATCAAATATTAGACCACCTCCCTGCGAGATTTCTCAACATGCGCGGTCACAGCAGGTCACTACTGCTCGCGTTGAGAAACCTGCCACTCACGTTCAGGAAGCTGCTGTTCGAGTAGAACATCTACTCAAGCGGCAAAAAAGAAGCAACTCCCTCTTATGCTGCGCACTGTGCCTCTCGTGCTGATTTCACAGCGCAGAACAAACTCCTGTTGTTAAAAATCAGCGAGAGCAGCCTGACTTACTGCGCTCTGCCCCTCGCGGAATGCCGCGTAGCACGGCAAGTTTTTTCTGTACTATGCAGAGTTCCAAATAGCAGAACTCAGTGAACTCTGCCCAGGCCTATACCAGCCCCCTGATGTGTGCCACATAATGTAGAAAACATGACGGACTCCTGGATTACCAAGCTTTGTTGCATCTTATTTCCTTAAGTGACATTGTTACACCAGATAAATAAACGGGTCCCATGCTCACTACGCCACTGGATTCAAGCTAGCCTGGCTGATGAAGGGTGATACCCTGAAACCAGTCCCAGGATGCTTGTTTCCAGTCCCGGGAGGACCTGGCCTGGCAGTTTGGGCTGGACTGCTCCCATGGGGAACAGGGTCAAGACTGATTTGCATATGGTTGGGTCAAAATTGCGGTGGCATGGTGAGCATAAGAAAGATGGATTAAACCCAGATCTGTGACTGGGGGTGAGTGTTTGCATTGTTCAGCACTCCGTCCATCATCCTTTTGTGTTGCTATTGTTAAACCAGATCCCAGGTTTTTCAGAGCTTGAAATAGATTTCAACCTTGCCTGTGGTTTTCCAAGAAGTTCCTTTTATCTCACCATTGTGTAATGATTGTGGTCTTCTCTGTGTCCTCTGAGGATTGCTTTCGCTAGGGAGTTATTTCATAGGCAGGTGTTGACATTTTATTTCGATGTACTGCACTTTTTTTATTTAACTTTTCAGTGCAGCTTCTTCCGTTATCACCTCTCACACCTTCTGAACCTCACCCCTTCTATTTCTGGGGTGCAGTAGGGTCCTCACCTTTCTGTGTTGTTGGCAGGTTTGTATCCTCTTCCTGATTAGAAAGGTCTTTTTATTGCCCTGGGGTTTCTTTTGTCCAGGGCATCCTGAGTTGCTGCAGTCGAGTGGTTGAGAGAACCCTGTGTGTTTTGGAGTCATCACTCTTTGAGGTGTCACCTGGATTCTTGCCCTTTTCTTCTGCTGCTACCGTGAGGCTTCTGGGGTCACTAATTAGACCCTATCACTCTTACTGCTTTTCATTTAGAAGGGTCTTTGCCCAAGCTTATTACAGCCTTATATCCAGCTGCAAAAGGCTTTGGCAGCTGCGTAAGGCCCTAAACTCGAGCTATAGGCCTAAGCCACCCACAGGACCTATACCGACGACGAGGGACTTTAACCACCGCTACGGCGTGAGGCGGAAGGACTATAAGGCTATTGGTAGATTCCACCGAAGGAGGATAGAATGTTTTACATTAAAAGTGGGCACACGGAAGGACAAACAGTAGCCACACAAGGCTGAAGCCAGTCATTATTGGATCCGAGCCACTCCACTGTCTTCCACGACCTCCCAACATTCCAGTGTTCTAATATAGCCTTACAGCCCACAGTAGAGGGCTATACCGGCCATTAAAGGCCCGCTCCAGAGTTTCAAGGCCAGAGCTGAAGTCTGGCGCTACGGAGGGCTATAAGAACAGAGGGCAGAATGTTCTAATAAATAGAACAAAGGCCTCACAGAGCCCAAGTGGATTTTAACAGCTGTGAAAACCACACATTGGAATACTGTAGCTCCGGACTTCTATCGGCCATTAGTAGCCCGGACCCGCTCCACTGCCTTCAATGGAGCTGCCGACATTCCAGTGTCCTCATTATATCTCAAGGCAGGAGAGGTGCCCTGCTGCCGGCGTGCGCTGGTGACTAACTATGCTGCAGACGTCTGTACTATTTCAAGTCAATGCATGGGTTTGTTCCGTAAAACTAAATAAATGAAATTCCTGAAGCCCACTCAGTCAGTGAAAGGGGGAGGAGATGTGGTCCAGTGGCGAGGGTCACTGACCTTGGTACCTGAGGACCCAGGTTCAAATTCCACCCTTGGCACTTGACTAAAAATTGTATAAATCTGGGCAATTCACTTCATTTTCCTGTAGGTAACTGTGTGAACAGTATATATGTAATCCACGCTTTACCTACACCGTCATGTAGATAGTCTCCCAATTCCCTCCCCTCATGGAATATGCACTGGTTCCAAGCTAGGCTTGTGCTATATAAGTATTAATACATACATGTAGAGAAAGAAAGTCTCCCAGAACATGTCAGAGTGATTATGGTGCTCATTCGGAAGAGTGAGCCAGGATGAAAACCACTTGGTTGCCATCGGCTGACATGCCACCCATAGATCTCTGGGGGACATCACAACTGAGAATCTTGGGTCTGACCAAAGAGAAGGAGCGCTACATCCATTTCTGAGAGCCTCTGGCGGAGGTCCTCAAACCTTTCTGCTCTGAGCCCTCCTGAGCAAAATTCTTTACAGTCAGCCCCCTCCATAACTTTATGGCAAAGATTCGGGGGGTGGGAGGGGCAGAGCTGAGCACCGGGGGTGGGACTTATAAAATCCAAAGGGTACTTCCTCCCTACTACAACATTTACAGCAAACATGACACTTATAAAACAGCAAACATGTGAAGAAAAACTGAAATTGACCAAACAACACTACTCCCCATAATGAGGGTGTTGCGGGCTACTTAAGCTCCTGGGCCCCACTGCAACTGCACCTGCTGCGCTAAAGATATCTTCAGCCCCAGTGGCAGGCTGTCTCCTCTCCCCTTTCACCCCTCCCCACCCTGCCTGGCCACCACGGCAATCTTGAAACAGACTCTGTCCCTTTCAGAAATAAATGTGCTCCCACGTGTTGCCCCCTCTATGCAGCTAACACCCCCCCTCACCCCCCAGTAAAGACAGACAGTAATAGTTGTGATGCTGTGGCCCCTCACAGTCCTGGGCCCCAGGGCCACTGCTCCTGCATAACTAATGATAGCTACTGCCTTGCAAAGCATGCAGTCTCCTCTGCCCTCTGTTAAAAACATGGGCCCCACCTTGCCCCAGCCATGTCTTTCTGAGGCCCAGCTGAGGTGCCCCCCTCTGCTTTATTTTCACCTCTGTTGGGCCATTGGTCTAAAACCCAAAGCAACACTGGCCCAGCAAGTATGCACTGGTCCCTCTTGCAAGCAAGGAAGGAGAGTGCCACCTACTGGCCCACGAGGAGGGTGCATCTACGAGTCATGGGAGGGCAGCAATGGAACGGCACAATTAGGTATCATGTAATATACAATAGTGGTGGTCGTCAGTAGGTATTTTAATTTAGCTCTGAATTTCCAAACATTGAGCATTTTTTGGTTTGCTCATAACTCTGGCTCCGTTTGACAAATCTTCATGAAACTTTCCAAAATAACAGTTCATCCACCTCAGCTCCTCCCTGCAAAGGTTTGGGGTGATCCGTATAGCGGGGGGCCCAAAATGTAAAATCCCATTTCATTTTCCATAGACTTCTGTAGGCAGTAAAACCTTCTAAACGGGATTACTCCGTATTCAGCAGGAAGCGAGATCTTGGTCCACGGATTCAGCTTTTTGTGATTTTGTGTAAATCTGTTCAGAAGTTTTTGAAAAAGTGAGGGTAAAAAATAATTGTATATTTGGGCGGTTAGGTTCGCGAGAGTCCCTGAGACTCTCGCAAGAGCACCACTTTGAACACTAGCGCGTTCTGATTGGCCCAGGGAGCTTTTCCGACCCTGGGCCATCTTGCTCCTGTGAGATTCAGACTCCTCTGAGAGCGAGCACTCTGATTGGCTGCCAGCAATATGAGAAAAATGTTTCTGGCAGTCTGAAGTTGTTAAAAAAATAGATATATAGGATACCCTGACACCTTGGGCCTCATGGGGGCGGGGACCCAGAGAGACCGCCATAGAAGCTCCGCCAAAGAAGGAGTAAAAAGGCAAAAGATTCTGCAACCCTGCAAGACTCTTGTGGGATCGAAAAAGAAACCTCAAGATCAAAATGGTAGCAACATTTCCACATTATAAGCCCCAGAGAGCCTACCGCCGGAAAAACAATTTCTTTGGGGAGGGGGGACACCCAGCCACACTCCACAAGACATTGAATGCCCTAGAGAGCCCACCTTTGCGGCAATAGGTTTTTTTTGGAGGACGGGGGCCACGCCCCTTCATACCCTCTATGGGCCCTGGGGAGCACACCCCCAGGATCGACATTTAGCATTCTTGGGAGAGAGCTGTGTGACCAACACCTCTCTCAGAGCACCAAGGGGCTTGGGCTGAAAATATATAATAAGGGGAGGGGAGGTGCACGGCCGCCCTCCCCAAATCCAAAAAGGCCCAGAGGGAGCAGGCTGATTAATTGAAGGGAGTGGGTCACGCAGCTCCCCTCCCAAAGCCACTAATGGTCCCAGGGAGCCCACCCCTGGTACCAAAAAACAATTTATTTGAGGAGGTGGGACATATGGCTCCCCTTCGTGAGCCATTAGAGGCCCCAGGGAGCCTCCACCCCTGGGGACAATGTTTTTTTGGGAAGGTGGGGCATGCACCCCTATCCCTTAGCTTCTAGGACCCCAAGGACCCCATCCCCGGGATGACATTTAGTATTCTGGGTGGGGGGGCCTGTGTCCTCCCGCTATCCTTGAGGGAGCCCACTCCCCGGGCCAAAAATATATAATAATGGAAGGGGGCCTCACAGTTCCCAGGGAGCCCACCCCCGGGGTTGATTCATTTAAGGAAGGGGGCCAGGTGGCCCCTTCCTGAAGCCACTAATGACCCTGGGGAGCCCACCCCCAGGACTGAAAATATATATTATGGGGCGGATGGCCACGCCCACCCCTGGGGCCAATTCTTTTTAGGGCGGGGGATGTCACATGGCCCTCTATGAGCCACTAATGGCCCTGGGGAGAAAACCCATAGGGCTGTCTCGCAGGCTATATCCTGGGGTGCCCACCCCGGGGACATAGAGGTTTCCCTACAATCACTGGTGCGGGCAAGTAAACCTGTGTTTGCTCTCACTTGGCGGGAACGCACAGACAAAGTCCGCTTTCAGCTGGTGGGAGCTTTAATAAAGCCAGCTGGAAGCGGACTTCAGATCTGTCTCAGTGATGCGAGAGGGAAGGCGATCTGAATACTGCTCCAGCCTGCAGGGAGTAGCACTTTAGGTACTCTGTGAGTACTGCTGGATGAAGGGAGCCAGCTGGGATTCCTAACCAGGATATGGTGGCACCAGGGCACCCACCCTTTGTTGGCTGGGCCCCAGAGGATAGGGTCTTCGGGGCCGAAGTTGGTGGGGGTGGCGCAAGCCCCCTCCACATTTAAATAGCTGCCATGCCCTGCTGGATGGCGCCCCCAGGGCCAAAGACTGCACAGTGAGGAGGGTTGTGTACCCCCTCCCCATTTAAATAGGGGCTGGGCCCCAGGGGTTTAGGTCCCTAGGGCTGAAAATGGCCTGAGCACGGGGTGTGCATGCCCCCTTCCCTCTTGGGTACTTTGCTAGGCTCCAAGGGTTGGGGCCCCCTGGGGCTGAACTCGAACCCTGGGGATGCATGGCTCCATCACCTTCGAATGTAGAGCCAGGCCCTGGGAGATAGGGTCCCTGGGGCCAACATCAGCCTGGGGAGGAGGCACATGCCCCCCTCGCCCTTCAAAATACTGCCTGGTGACAGGGAATAAGAGAATAAGGAACCAGGGTCTAAAATTGATCCAGGGGATGGGGGGTGCATGCCCCCGTTCCCTTAATTTTAATGAGTGACCCTGGGGTAACGGTTCCCAGGGCCAAGCTATATGGCCAACCCCCCACTGTGCACAGCCGAAGGCCATGTGTAGCGCGGGGTTGGCTGTATGAGTGTGCTGCCGGCAGGGCGGGGCCTACGCCAGTACCTGCAGCCAGCACCCCACCATGCACAATCAAAGGCCGAGTGTGGCCGGGGGTTGCTTTTACGTGTGAGAATTAATTATTACTATACAGTAAAAAACCATAGAAATTCACTGAAAAAGCTATTTTTAAAAACCTTAAAAATAAATTTAAAAAAACAAAGGTTAAAGTAATATTATAGTTAGGCGAATTTCTCGGTGACAGTGTTAACTTTTTGAACTGAAAAAACACAGAAATTCACCAATTACACTTAGCAACGGTAGCTATAGCTTACGCCCCTGCCATGCACTCTGTAAGACCTCACTTATGACATCACTCATTACATGTTCTATGATGTCATTTATGGCATCACTGATGACATCTCAACTGACATTGATGACATCACTGATTACGTCACTGGTGACTTAACTCCACGCATGTTCCTTGACGTTCTGTATCTTTGAAGTGCGCAGACATGGAGTTAGGAACAGTTATTCTGTACTCACCTATAGACACTTGCCTCCTCGATAGTTTTCTCGTCAATATGTTTCCTCACAATATCATGGAAGCACAATATTTTGTAAGGAATATTTTGACATACAACCCTCTGATTTTTCCTCCTTCTTTAAACCTTCTACTTTCCAACTTCTCAATCTGAATTCCCGTTCGCTCAGACGTTCTACCGAGAATGAGTGGGATTTATTTGGTGTTGCTCTTCTTTGTGTGTGTTACATTCACCGCGGAGATAGACTCGCCAGTGTGTCTTCTAGCTATTAAGTATTGCAGTCATAGATCCAGGACTAAGGGTTGTCCCAGGTCTTCTGGCTCAGTTGACTTGTCCATTGTTGATTCTGGGCCAGGGTTTTCTTGGGGTCCCCTTCTTGTGCCACCTCGTTTTCTGGTCCCACGGTTTGTCGTTCGAGAATGTGATCTCTCCTCATCGGCCATTGCTTCTTGACTTGTCAGTCGGCATTGCCTCCTCTTTCGGCATCGACTTGTCTTTCGGCATTGATTTCTCTTTTGGCATCGACTTGTCTTTCAGCATTGCCTTCTCTTTCGGCATCGACTTGTCTTTCGGCATTGACTTCTCTTTTGGCATCGACTTCTCTTCCAGCATTGACTTCTCTTTCGGCATCGACTTGTCTTCCGGCATTGACTTCTCTTTCGGCATCGACTTGTCTTCCGGCATTGACTTCTCTTTCGGCATTGATTTTAAGGGATCGCACAACGTTCTTAGCAGCCGTACTTTCAGATAATGTCTGCACTCATTCTGAATTTAAGCTTGCAGTTTGATTTGTCAATTTTATCTCTTCCGCAGCTACATCTTCAGACTGGAAGATATGCATGTTTTGTTGTATTTCAACAACATCTTTAGGTCTTTTCATAGTATTTACGCCTTCACTCTTCTCCGCAGCATCCCTCGCAGCTGTGTTTGAAGCGTCTCTTGTTTCTACTTGTTTGAGGGCTGCCTCCTCTTCATCCCCTATAGCCTTTACTTCTTCTCGGAAGTCTTGTTTTAACCACGATTGAGATTCAGGTCGACATCCAGAATATTCATCCACCCCTGGTACTCTCCTTTAAACGTTTGTATGGAGGAGGCAGTATCTCTTTCAAGGGTTGCTGCCATGGAATTGGCAGAAGTTTGGTCACTGCATTACTCTTTGATGCAAAGTTCCAGTCAAATTCCTCCAAGCCCAGGAAGCTCCAGGAAGTGTTAGCTGGTGAGCAAGCAATTTTCTAACGTGGGATGGCACGAGAAGCTGACGTCAGAGGGCTGACAGTCGAGTGGATTTGCTACCGCTCGAGTAGATTTTCTACTCGAGTGGCAGCAAAATCACTCGAATGGCTGTGTGCCCTTGTGCAACACATGGTGCCGTTTGCACTTATTTTTCAACGCTACTTGCTCTACTGACCCTAAATAGCAGCTTTAGCAGCATATTTTCCATCCATTGGTGGGATTCTCTGGAATCTCGCAGGGTTTTCATGTCACTGCAAAATTCCATGCAATGAAACTCCTTGAGCTCCGCCCTCCTCTAATCTCTTTGCGACGCACAATTTTCTTCACTTCTCCACAATTAACAATACTCCCTCCCTCTCAGTTCTCCTTCAGTTCTGCCTTCTCCGGGTCTGGTCTTTCATCTTCCTGAATATCTTCCAGTTCATTATAATTCTTTCAGAGGTGAAATCTTGAGCTTCTCAAGATAGTTTAAATGAGGTTTTCCTTTCTCACTCTCAGGGCTGGACTGAGAACACAAGTCGGACCTGGCAAACTTTGTCAGAGCAGCCCCCATACGATGCCCAGTGATCGTGCACGTTAATTTAAGCCTGACCACTACAAGAGGGCTTTGGCGGGGTGTTCTTTTCCCAGTACATTTTGGGGAAAAATGGCAAAAATTATTCATTTTACAACTCATTTTTATTATATATTCAATTGCACTAGCTTTTAAAGCACAGTAAATGTTGAGCTTACAGCGCACCAGGATACGGCGATCTATACTGGGGTCTTCAGTGGTTCCCACGATCACCCTCTAGCAGCGCCTCGCATCTCTCCATAGCCCTTGTCTCACATGCATTTCATTTGTTTTATAGGGCTACTCAAACCTGCGTGGGGTGTCACATACACACACAGAGACAATGGATCATATATGTGTATACCAGTGTATAGAAAATGCTACATAAGACGAAGGGGGCTGCAAGGCGTAGCATTCACA
This sequence comes from Pleurodeles waltl, assembly GCF_031143425.1. Classification (NCBI taxonomy): domain Eukaryota; kingdom Metazoa; phylum Chordata; class Amphibia; order Caudata; family Salamandridae; genus Pleurodeles; species Pleurodeles waltl. The sequence continues at coordinate 1,869,604,648 of NC_090444.1, read as the reverse complement.
CGTCATCCACACTGGTGGCGTGGTCTGGGAAAGGAGACACTCAGGATTCAGAATTTAACACAGTGGTTAGGGTTGACTTTATTAACAAGAATTTATTTCCACCCAAACAAACCCTTTGTGCATCATTACTACAATGAAAGACTGGAAAAAAAACATAACTTTCTAACCTGTGCCATGCAGTTTGCACACAGCTCTTTGATGGCAGTTCATAGCTCACTGTGCTAGATTACGATTTTTATGATATAACTTATGAAGTGCACAGTAACAAAAGGATCTCTGTGACAAAAGCAGTATCCCACTGAGCTATGCGCATAAAATACAGCTCTTTGATCTGCATAGTACACATTATTTGCAGCAGCAGGCATAATAACCCTCTGCGCTACCTTAGATGAGTCAAAACTGCCCCTAGACAAAACTCCATCTCTCTCCAGCAGGTACATTAATCACCAGAGTTACCTTGACACTTTCCTTGTTGTTGAAAACAGCTGGACGCACAAGGAACTCTGCAGCAGGTACTTTTAAAACAATAACATATTAAAAACACAGGGAGACTGGAAACCATAATTGAGTTATGCTAGCCTGCTGATTTTGTAACTGGCCGCCAATATTGCATGACTGCTTCAAGTCTGCCCCCCCAGTAATAAAACTGACCCCCCCACCCTTCTAGCCTTGCAGAGAAACACCTGATGCCGAGTCCGGCCAGCACAGTCTTGCGTCCTACTCTGGAAGGTGTGAGAACGGTGTGACCGAGAAGAGTGAGCGAACGGTCAGGCAGGGAGGAGGGTGCGTGTGAGAAGTAACCTGAAAGGAGAGGGCCGGGAGAGAGAGGATGGAGAGAGACGCAGTGTACGTGCGAACACCATGCGCATCGGATAGAGTGATGAAAGGGTAGGAAATGTGGGTTTGTGACACTGGTGCGGAAGGTGTACGGAGCATGCTCTCAATAAATCAACCAATCAATCAGTCACGTGTAGAGCGTGTTGCTTTCACCCCTGGGGGTATCTGGGTGCTGGGGTGCAATGTCACTGTCCAAGAGCCAGGTATTGAGTCTCCTCCTGAAGTCCCCCAGTGAGGGTGCCGCTCCCAGGGGGAGGGGTAGCTTGTTCTAGGCTTTGGCGGTGATGTAGGAAACAGAGCGGCCTGGTCTCCCTTCATCTGGCTTGGCTTCTTGTCCCATCTGCCAGTTTGTGCTTAAACACGTGGGCGTACATTTAGGAGAGCCTAGCGCCTCCTTAGGCTACATTAGCTTAATTTTTTATGATGCTCATGTGCCCCAACGAGGCCAAATCGCCACACCAGACTTACAAGGTGCTGCGATGCATGCATTGTGCCACTTTGTAACCCTTTGCGCTACATTATGCCTGCGTCAGGCGTAATATATGCAAGGGAGGCATTCCCACGTTAGGGGAGCAGTAAAAATGGCGCTGTGGAATCGATGAGATTCCAATGCACCATTTTTAAAGCCTGCACAGAGCAGGTGTTAAAAGCGGGCACACCATCGTTCCTAATGGGCACTTACGTACCTTGCAGGATTAGTGCCAACATTTTTGGCGCTGATCCTGCACTGTACCACATTAGCGTCAAAAGTTTTGACGCAATTGTCCCTAACCTGCACCACGGTGCGCTGCATGTTAAATACGGCGCACACATGGTGGCCTTAGGGGGGCGCTAAGGGGCACAAGAAAAGTGGCGCTGCATATAATGCAGGGCCACTTTTTTTAAATTCGGGCCTTGGTGTGAAGCTTGATGTTCATTGTGAACTTGAACCCCAAGTCTCAGTTGTGGAATCTGCCGGCGCCAGAGACTTCCATATGCTGAGGCCGGCTCTCCTGCTCCCCTCAGAAGAAGGTAGCGACTTCCCTGTTGTTTGTGCAAGGCCTGATTATTATAGCACATTCTATCCTGCTAAATCCAGGCTTCAGTTCCACAGGCTTCAAGACATCCAAAACCAAGTGCCCGATTCAATACTGGTTTCTCTTCCACTGGACCTTTTCTGCACCAGCTCTGCTGGATTCCAGCTCAGTTCAGAGCTTTCTATACCCTGTTGTAATGTCTTATCGGGACTTATTGTCGTCTTCTTAGGTCCAGGTGCACTACACGTTGACCTACAAGAGCTCTGCTGTCCTCTGCCAGTCCTCCCGCTGCCCTGTGCTGTAGGAAGTCCCCTTCTGGAAGCAGGTCCGTGCTCCTGGTGCTTGCTTCTGGAACAGTCCCCCCGCTGCCCTGTGCTGTAGGAAGTCCACTTCTGGAAGCAGGTCCGTGCTCCCGGTGCGTGCTTCTGGAACAGTCCTCCCGCTGCCCTGTGCTGTAGGAAGTCCTCTTCTGGAAGCAGGTCCCATGCTCCCGGTGCTTGCTTCTGGAACAGTCCTCCCGCTGCCCTGTGCTGTAGGAAGTCCTCTTCTGGAAGCAGGTCCGTGCTCCCGGTGCGTGCTTCTGGAACAGTCCTCCCGCTGCCCTGTGCTGTAGGAAGTCCTCTTCTGAAAGCAGGTCCGTGCTCCCGGTGCATGCTTCTGAAACAGTCCTCCCGCTGCCCTGTGCTGTAGGAAGTCCTCTTCTGGAAGCAGGTCCGTGCTCCCGGTGCTTGCTTCTGGAACAGTCAACCCGCTGCCCTGTGCTGTAGGAAGTCCTCTTCTGGAAGCAGGTCCGTGCTCCCGGTGCGTGCTTCTGGAACAGTCATCCCGCTGCCCTGTGCTGTAGGAAGTCCTCTTCTGGAAGCAGGTCCTGTGCTCCCGGTGCGTGCTTCTGGAACAGTCCTCCCGCTGCCCTGTGCTGTAGGAAGTCCTCTTCTGGAAGGAGGTCCTGTGCTCCCGGTGCGTGCTTCTGGAACATTCCTCCCGCTGCCCTGTGCTGTAGGAAGTCCTCTTCTGGAAGCAGGTCCTGTGCTCCCGGTGCGTGCTTCTGGAACAGTCCTCCCGCTGCCCTGTGCTGTAGGAAGTCCTCTTCTGGAAGGAGGTCCTGTGCTCCCGGTGCGTCCTTCTGGAACATTCCTCCCGCTGCCCTGTGCTGTAGGAAGTCATCTTCTGGAAGCAGGTCCTCTGCTCCTGATGCACGCTTCTGGAACATTCTTCCCACTGCCCTGTGCTGTAGGAAGTCCTCTTCTGGAAGCAGTTCCGTGCTCCTGGAGAGTGCTTCTGGAACAGTCCGCCCGCTGCCCTGTGCTGTAGTAAGTCCTATTCTGGAAGTAGGTCCTGTGCTCCTGGTGCGTGCTTCTGGAACAGTCCTCCCGCTGCACTGTGCTGTAGGAAGTCCTCTTCTGGAAGCAGGCCCTTGGGTCGTGCTGCATGCTTCTGGAACATTCCTCCCGCTGCCCTGTGCTGCAGGAAATCCTCTTCTGGAAGCAGGCCCTGGGGTCGTGCTGCATGCTTCTGGAACATTCCTCCCGCTGCCCTGTGCTGTAGGAAGTCCTCTTCTGGAAGCAGGTCCGTGCTCCTGGTGCTTGCTTCTGGAACATTCCTCCCGCTGCCCTGTGCTGTAGGAAGTCCTCTTCTGGAAGCAGGTCCGTGCTCCCGGTGCTTGCTTCTAGAACATTCCTCCCACTGCCCTGTGCTGTAGGATGTCCTCTTCTGGAAGCAGGTCAGTGCTCCCGGTGGTTGCTTCTGGAACATTCCTCCCGCTGCCCTGTGCTGTAGGAAATCCTCTTCTGGAAGCAGGTCCGTGCTGCCGGTGCGTGCTTCTGGAACATTCCTTCTGCTGCCCTGTGCTGTAGGAAGTCCTCTTCTGGAAGCAGGTCCGTGCTGGAAGCAGGTCCGTGCTCCCGGTGCGTGCTTCTGGAACATTCCTCCCGCTGCCCTGTGCTGCTTGAAGTCCTCTTCTGGAAGCAGGTCCTGTGCTCCAGGTGCGTGCTTCTGGAACATTCCTCCCGCTGCCCTGTGCTGTAGGAAGTCCTCTTCTGGAAGCAGGTCCTGTGCTCCCGGTGCGTCCTCTTCTGGAAGCAGGCCCTGTGCTCCTGGTGCGTGCTTCTAGAACATTCCTCCCGCTGCCCTGTGCTGCAGGAAGTGCTCTTCTGGAAGCAGGCCCGTGCTCCCGGTGCGTGCTTCTGGAACATTCCTCCCGCTGCCCAGTGCTGCAGGAAGTCCTCTTCTGGAAGAAGGTCCTCTGCTCCTGGTGTGTGCTTCTAGAACAGCACTCCAGCTGCCCTGTGCTGTAGGAAGTCCTCTTCTGGAAGCAGGTTCTGTGCTCCCGGTGCATGCTTTTGGAACAGTCCTCCCGCTGCTCTGTGCTGTAGGAAGTCCTCTTCTGGAAGCAGGCCCTGTGCTCCTGGTGCTTGCTTCTGGAACATTCCTCCCACTGCCCTGTGCTGTAGGAAGTCATCTTCTGGAAGCAGGTTCTGTGCTCCTGGTGCGTGCTTCTGGAACAGTCCTCCCGCTGCCCTGTGCTGTAGGAAGTCCTCTTCTGGAAGCAGGTCCTGTGCTCCTGGTGCGTGCTCCTGGAACATTCCTCCCACTGCCCTGTGCTGTAGGAAGTCCTGTTCTGGAAGCAGGCCATGTGCTCTTGGTGCGTGCTTCTGGAACAGTCCTCCCGCTGCCCTGTGCTGTAGGAAGTTCTCTTCTGGAAGCAGGTCCTGTGCTCCTGGCGCGTGCTTCTGGAACAGTCCTCCCGCTGCCCTGTGCTGCAGGAAGTCCTCTTCTGGAAGCAGGTCCGTGCTCCTGGTGCGTGCTTCTGGAACATTCCTCCCGCTGCCCTGTGCTGTAGGAAGTCCTCTTCTGGAAGCAGGTCCGTGCTCCCGGTGCGTGCTTCTGGAACAGTCCTCCTGCTGCCCTGTGCTGTAGGAAGTCCTCTTCTGGAAGCAGGCCCTGTGCTCCTGGTGCGTGCTTCTGGAACATTCCTCCCGCTGCCCTGTGCTGCAGGAAGTCCTCTTCTGGAAGCAGGTCAGTGCTCCTGGTGCGTGTTTCTGGAAGAGTCCTCCCACCCACTGCACTGTGCTGTAGGAAGTCCTCTTCTGGAAGCAGGTCCTGTGCTCCTGGTGCGTGCTTCTGGAACAGTCCTCCCGCTGGCCTGTGCTGTAGGAAGTCCTCTTCTGGAAGCAGGTCCTGTGCTCCCGGTGCGTGCTTCTGGAACAGCCCTCCGCTGCCCTGTGCTGTAGGAAGTCCTCTTCTGGAAGCAGGTCCGTGCTCCTGGTGCGTGCTTCTGGAACATTCCTCCCGTTGCCCTGTGCTGTAGGAAGTCCTCTTCTGGAAGCAGGCCCTGTGCTCTTGGTGCGTGCTTCTGGAACAGTCCTCCCACTGCCCTGTGCTGTAGGAAGTCCTCTTCTGGAAGCAGCTCCTGTGCTCCTGGTGCGTGCTTCCGGAACAGTCCTCCTGCTGCCCTGTGCTGTAGGAAGTCCTCTTCTGGAAGCAGGCCCTGTGCTCCTGGTGCGTGCTTCTGAAACAGCCCTCCCGCTGCCCTGTGCTGTAGGAAGTCCTCTTCTGGAAGCAGGCCCTGTGCTCTTGGTGCGTGCTTCTGGAACAGCCCTCTTGCTGCCCTGTAGGAAGTCCTCTTCTGGAAGCAGGCCCTGGGCTCTTGGTGCGTGCTTCTGGAACATTCCTCCCGCTGCCATGTGCTGTAGCAAGTCCTCTTCTGGAAGCAGGCCCTGTGCTCTTGGTGCACGCCTCTGGAACAGCCCTCCCGCTGCCCTGTAGGAAGTCCTCTTCTGGAAGCAGGCCCTGTGCTCCTGGTGCGCGCTTCTGGAACATTCCTCCCACTGCCCTGTAGGAAGTCCTCTTCTGGAAGCAGGTCCATGCTCCTGGTGCGTGCTTCTGGAACAGTCCTCCCGCTGGCCTGTGCTGTAGGAAGTCCTCTTCTGGAAGCAGGTCCTGAGCTCCTGGTACGTGCTCCTGGAACATTCCTCCCGCTGCCCTGTGCTGCAGGAAGTCCTCTTCTGGAAGCAGGTCCTGTGCTCCTGGTGCGTGCTTCTGGAACAGTCCTCCCTCTGCCCTGTGCTGTAGGAAGTCCTCTTCTGGAAGCAGGTCCTGTGCTCCCGGTGCGTGCTTTTGGAACAGCCCTCCCGCTGCCCTGTGCTGTAGGAAGTCCTCTTCTGGAAGCAGGCCCTGTGCTCCTGGTGCACGCTTCTGGAGCAGCCCTCCCGCTGACCTGTGCTACAAGAAGTCCTCTTCTGGAAGCAGGTCCTGTGCTCCTGGTGCGTTCTTCTGGAACAGTCCTCCTGCTGCCCTGTGCTGTAGGAAGTCCTCTTCTGGAAGCAGGTCCTGTGCTCCCGGTGTGTGCTTCTGGAACAGCCTTCCGCTGCCCTGTGCTGTAGGAAGTCCTCTTCTGGAAGCAGGTCCGTGCTCCTGGTGCGTGCTTCTGGAACATTCCTCCCGCTGACCTGTGCTACAAGAAGTCCTCTTCTGGAAGCAGGCCCTGTGCTCTTGGTGCGTGCTTCTGGAACAGTCCTCCCGCTGCCCTGTGCTGCAGGAAGTCCTCTTCTGGAAGCAGGCCCTGTGCTCTTGGTGCGTGCTTCTGGAACATTCCTCCCGCTGCACATTGCTGTAGGAAGTCCTCTTATGGAAGCAGGTCCTGTGCTCCCGGTGCGTGCTTCTGGAACAGTCCTCCCGCTGCCCTGTGCGGTAGGAAGTCCTCTTCTGGAAGCAGGTCCTGTGCTCCTGGTGCGTGCTTCTGGAACATTCCTCCCGCTGCACATTGCTGTAGGAAGTCCTCTTATGGAAGCAGGTCCTTTGCTCCCGGTGCGTGCTTCTGAAAGAGCCCTCCCGCTGCCCTGTGCTGTAGGAAGACCTCTTATGGAAGCAGGTCCCATGCTCCCGGTGCTTGCTTCTGGAACAGTCCTCCCGCTGCCCTGTGCTGTAGGAACTCCTCTTCTGGAAGCAGGTCCGTGCTCCCGGTGCGTGCTTCTGGAACAGTCCTCCCGCTGCCCTGTGCTGTAGGAAGTCCTCTTCTGAAAGCAGGTCCGTGCTCCCGGTGCGTGCTTCTGGAACAGTCCTCCCGCTGCCCTGTGCTGTAGGAAGTCCTCTTCTGGAAGCAGGTCCGTGCTCCCGGTGCTTGCTTCTGGAACAGTCAACCCTCTGCCCTGTGCTGTAGGAAGTCCTCTTCTGGAAGCAGGTCCGTGCTCCCGGTGCGTACTTCTGGAACAGTCATCCCGCTGCCCTGTGCTGTAGGAAGTCCTCTTCTGGAAGCAGGTCCTGTGCTCCCGGTGCGTGCTTCTGGAACAGTCCTCCCGCTGCCCTGTGCTGTAGGAAGTCCTCTTCTGGAAGAGGTCCTGTGCTCCCGGTGCGTGCTTCTGGAACATTCCTCCCGTTGCCCTGTGCTGTAGGAAGTCCTCTTCTGGAAGCAGGCCCTGTGCTCCTGGTGCGTCCTTCTGGAACATTCCTCCCGCTGCCCTGTGCTTTAGGAAGTCCTCTTCTGGAAGCAGGTCCGTCCTCCTGGTGAGTGCTTCTGGAACAGTCAACCCGCTGCCCTGTGCTGTAGGAAGTCCTCTTCTGGAAGCAGGTCCGTGCTCCCGGTGCGTACTTCTGGAACAGTCATCCCGCTGCCCTGTGCTGTAGGAAGTCCTCTTCTGGAAGCAGGTCCTGTGCTCCCGGTGCGTGCTTCTGGAACAGTCCTCCCGCTGCCCTGTGCTGTAGGAAGTCCTCTTCTGGAAGCAGGTCCTGTGCTCCCGGTGCGTGCTTCTGGAACAGCCATCCGCTGCCCTGTGCTGTAGGAAGTCCTCTTCTGGAAGCAGGTCCGTGCTCCTGGTGTGTGCTTCTTGAACATTCCTCCCGCTGCCCTGTGCTGTAGGAAGTGCTCTTCTGGAAGCAGGCCCTGTGCTCTTGGTGCGTGCTTCTGGAACAGCCCTCCCGCTGCCCTGTAGGAAGTCCTCTTCTGGAAGCAGGCCCTGTGCTCTTGGTCCGTGCTTCTGGAACATTCCTCCCGCTGCCCTGTGCTGTAGCAAGTCCTCTTCTGGAAGCAGGCCCTGTGCTCTTTGTGCACGCCTCTGGAACAGCCCTCCCGCTGCCCTGTAGGAAGTCCTCTTCTGGAAGCAGGCCCTGTGCTCCTGGTGCGCGCTTCTTGAACATTCCTCCCACTGCCCTGTAGGAAGTCCTCTTCTGGAAGCAGGTCCGTGCTCCTGGTGCGTGCTTCTGGAACAGTCCTCCCGCTGGCCTGTGCTGTAGGAAGTCCTCTTCTGGAAGCAGGTCCTGTGCTCCTGGTGCTTGCTCCTGGAACATTCCTCCCGCTGCCCTGTGCTGCAGGAAGTCCTCTTCTGGAAGCAGGTCCTGTGCTCCTGGTGCGTGCTTCTGGAACAGTCCTCCTGCCGCCCTGTGCTGTAGGAAGTCCTCTTCTGGAAGCAGGTCCTGTGCTCCCGGTGCGTGCTTTTGGAACAGCCCTCCGCTGCCCTGTGCTGTAGGAAGTCCTCTTCTGGAAGCAGGTCCGTGCTCCTGGTGCGTGCTTCTGGAACATTTCTCCCACTGCCCTGTGCTGTAGGAAGTCCTCTTCTGGAAGCAGGCCCTGTGCTCTTAGTGCGTGCTTCTGGAACAGTCCTCCCGCTGCCCTGTGCTGTAGGAAGTCCTCTTCTGGAAGCTGGTCCTGTGCTCCTGGTGCGTGCTTCTGGAACAGTCCTCCCGCTGCCCTGTGCTGTAGGAAGTCCTCTTCTGGAAGCAGGCCCTGTTCTACTGGTGCACGCTTCTGGAGCAGCCCTCCCGCTGACCTGTGCTACAAGAAGTCCTCTTCTGGAAGCAGATCCTGTGCTCTGGTGCGTTCTTCTGGAACAGTCCTCCCGCTGCCCTGTGCTGTAGGAAGTCCTCTTCTGGAAGCAGGTCCTGTGCTCCCGGTGCGTGCTTCTGGAACAGCCCTCCGCTGCCCTGTGCTGTAGGAAGTCCTCTTCTGGAAGCAGGTCCGTGCTCCTGGTGCGTGCTTCTGGAACATTCCTCCCGCTGGCCTGTGCTGTAGGAAGTCCTCTTCTGGAAGCAGGCCCTGTGCTCTTGGTGCGTGCTTCTGGAACAGTCCTCCCGCTGCCCTGTGCTGTAGGAAGTCCTCTTCTGGAAGCAGGTCCTGTGCTCCTGGTGTGTGCCTCTGGAACATTCCTCCCCCTGCCCTGTGCTGCAGGAAGTCCTCTTCTGGAAGCAGGTCCTGTGCTCTTGGTGCGTGCTTCTGCAACAGTCCTCCCGCTGCTCTGTGCTGTAGGAAGTCCTCTTCTGGAAGCAGGTCCTGTGCTCCTGGTGCGTGCTTCTGGATCATTCCTCCCGCTGCCCTGTTCTACAGGAAGTCCTCTTCTGGAAGCAGGTCCTGTGCTCCTGGTGCGTGCTTCTGGAACAGTCCTCCCACTGCCCTGTGCGGTAGGAAGTCCTCTTCTGGAAGCAGGTCCTGTGCTCCTGGTGCATGCTTCTGGAACATTCCTCCTGCTGCCCTGTGCTGTAGGAAGTCCTCTTATGGAAGCAGGTCCTGCGCTCCTGGTGCGTGCACCTGGAACATTCCTCCCACTGCCCTGTGCTGTAGGAAGTCCTCTTCTGGAAGCAGGTCCGTGCTCCTGGTGGGTGCTTCTGGAACAGTCCTCCCGCTGCCCTGTGCTTTAGGAAGTCCTCTTCTGGAAGCAGGTCCGTCCTCCTGGTGAGTGCTTCTGGAACATTCCTCCCGCTGCCCTGTGCTGTAGGAAGTTCTCTTCTGGAAGCAGGTCCGTGCTCCCGGTGCGTGCTTCTGGAACAGTCCTCCCGCTGCCCTGTGCTGTAGGAAGTCCTCTTCTGGAAGCAGGCCCTGTGCTCCTGGTGCGTGCTTCTGAAACATTCCTCTCGCTGCCCTGTGCTGCAGGAAGTGCTCTTCTGGAAGCAGGCCCGTGCTTCCGGTGCGTGCTTCTGGAACATTCCTCCCGCTGCCCTGTGCTGCAGGAAGTCCTCTTCTGGAAGCAGGTCCTGTGCTCCTTGTGCGTGCTTCTGAAACAGTCCTCCTGCTGCCCTGTGCTGTAGGAAGTCCTCTTCTGGAAGCAGGTCCTGTGCTCCTGGTGCGTGATTCTGGAACATTCCTCCCGCTGCCCTGTGCTGTAGGAAGTCCTCTTCTGGAAGCAGGTCCTGTGCTCCCAGTGCGTGCTTCTGAAACAGCCCTTCCCCTGCCCTGTGCTTGAGGGAAGTCCTCTTCTGGAAGGAGGCCCTGTGCTCCTGGTGCACGCTTCTGGAGCAGCCCTCCCGCTGCCCTGTGCTGCAGGAAGTCCTCTTCTGCAAGCAGGCTCTGTGCTCCTGGTGCGTGCTTCTGGAACAGTCCTCCCGCTGCCCTGTGCTGTAAGAAGTCCTCTTCTGGAAACAGGTCCGTGTTCCTGGAGCGTGCTTCTGGAACAGTCCTCCCACTGCACTGTGCTGTAGGAAGTCCCCTTCTGGAAGCAGGCCCTGTGCTCTTGGTGCGTGCTTCTGGAACAGTCCTCCCGCTGCCCTGTGCTGTAAGAAGTCCTCTTCTGGAAGAAGGTCCGTGCTCCTGGTGCGTGCTTCTTGAACAGTCCTCCAGCTGCACTGTGCTGTAGGAAGTCCTCTTCTGGAAGCAGGCCCTGTGCTCTTGGTGCGTGCTTCTGGAACAGCCCTCCCGCTGCCCTGTAGGAAGTCCTCTTATGGAAGCAGGCCCTGTGCTCTTGGTGCGTGCTTCTGGAACATTCCTCCCGCTGCCCTGTAATGTAGCAAGTCCTCTTCTGGAAGCAGGCCCTGTGCTCTTGGTGCACGCCTCTGGAACAGCCCTCCCGCTGCCCTGTAGGAAGTCCTCTTCTGGAAGCAGGCCCTGTGCTCCTGGTGCGCGCTTCTGGAACATTCCTCCCAGTGCCCTGTGCTGTAGGAAGTCCTCTTCTGGAAGCAGGTCCGTGCTCCTGGTGCGTGCTTCTGGAACAGTCCTCCCGCTGGCCTGTGCTGTAGGAAGTCCTCTTCTGGAAGCAGGCCCTGTGCTCTTGGTGCACGCCTCTGGAACAGCCCTCCCGCTGCCCTGTAGGAAGTCCTCTTCTGGAAGCAGGCCCTGTGCTCCTGGTGCGCGCTTCTGGAACATTCCTCCCAGTGCCCTGTGCTGTAGGAAGTCCTCTTCTGGAAGCAGGTCCGTGCTCCTGGTGCGTGCTTCTGGAACAGTCCTCCCGCTGGCCTGTGCTGTAGGAAGTCCTCTTCTGGAAGCAGGTCCTGTGCTCCTGGTGCGTGCTCCTGCAACATTCCTCCCACTGCCCTGTGCTGTAGGAAGTCCTCTTCTGGAAGCAGGTCCGTGCTCCTGGTGCGTGCTTCTGGAATAGTCATCCCACTGCCCTGTGCTGTAGGAAGTCCTCTTCTGGAAGCAGGTCCTGTGCTCCTGGTGCGTGCTTCTGGAACAGCCCTCCCGCTGCCCTGTGCTGCAGGAAGTCCTATTCTGGAAGCAGGTCCTGTGCTCCTGGTGCGTGCTTCTGGAACAGTCCTCCCGCTGCCATGTGCTGTAGGAAGTCCTCTTCTGGAAGCAGGTCTGTGCTCCTGGTGCGTGCTTCTGGAACAGTCCTCCCACTGCCCTGTGCTGTAGGAAGTCCTCTTGTGGAAGCAGGCCCTGTGCTCCTGGTGCACGCTTCTGGAGCAGCCCTCCCGCTGCCCTGTGCTGTAGGAAGTCCTCTTCTGGAAGCAGGCCCTGTACTCTTGGTGCGTGCTTCTGGAACAGCCCTCCCGCTGCCCTGTAGGAAGTCCTCTTCTGGAAGCAGGCCCTGTGCTCTTGGTGCGTGCTTCTGGAACATTCCTCCCACTGCCCTGTGCTGTAGGAAGTCCTCTTCTGGAAGCAGGCCCTGTGCTCTTGGTGCACGCCTCTGGAACAGCCCTCCCGCTGCCCTGTAGGAAGTCCTCTTCTGGAAGCAGGCCCTGTGCTCCTGGTGCGCGCTTCTGGAACATTCCTCCCAGTGCCCTGTGCTGTAGGAAGTCCTCTTCTGGAAGCTGGTCCGTGCTTCTGGAACAGTCCTCCCGCTGGCCTGTGCTGTAGGAAGTCCTCTTCTGGAAGCAGGTCCTGTGCTCCTGGTGCGTGCTCCTGGAACATTCCTCCCACTTCCCTGTGCTGTAGGAAGTCCTCTTCTGGAAGCAGGTCCTGTGCTCCTGGTGCGTGCTGCTGGAACAGCCCTCCCACTGCCCTGTGCTGTAGGAAGACTTCTTCTGGAAGCAGGTCCTGTGCTCCTGGTGCGTGCTCCTGGAACATTCCTCCCACTGCCCTGTGCTGTAGGAAGTCCTCTTCTGGAAGCAGGTCCGTGCTCCTGGTGCGTGCTTCTGGAATAGTCATCCCACTGCCCTGTGCTGTAGGAAGTCCTCTTCTGGAAGCAGGTCCTGTGCTCCTGGTTCGTGCTTCTGGAACAGCCCTCCCGCTGCCCTGTGCTGCAGGAAGTCCTATTCTGGAAGCAGGTCCTGTGCTCCTGGTGCGTGCTTCTGGAACAGTCCTCCCGCTGCCATGTGCTGTAGGAAGTCCTCTTCTGGAAGCAGGTCTGTGCTCCTGGTGCGTGCTTCTGCAACAGTCCTCCCACTGCCCTGTGCTGTAGGAAGTCCTCTTGTGGAAGCAGTCCCTGTGCTCCTGGTGCACGCTTCTGGAGCAGCCCTCCCGCTGCCCTGTGCTGTAGGAAGTCCTCTTCTGGAAGCAGGCCCTGTGCTCTTGGTGCGTGCTTCTGGAACAGCCCTCCCGCTGCCCTGTAGGAAGTCCTCTTCTGGAAGCAGGCCCTGTGCTCTTGGTGCGTGCTTCTGGAACATTCCTCCCACTGCCCTGTGCTGTAGCAAGTCCTCTTCTGGAAGCAGGCCCTGTGCTCTTGGTGCACGCCTCTGGAACAGCCCTCCTGCTGCCCTGTAGGAAGTCCTCTTCTGGAAGCAGGCCCTGTGCTCCTGGTGCGCGCTTCTGGAACATTCCTCCCAGTGCCCTGTGCTGTAGGAAGTCCTCTTCTGGAAGCTGGTCCGTGCTTCTGGAACAGTCCTCCCGCTGGCCTGTGCTGTAGGAAGTCCTCTTCTGGAAGCAGGTCCTGTGCTCCTGGTGCGTGCTCCTGGAACATTCCTCCCACTTCCCTGTGCTGTAGGAAGTCCTCTTCTGGAAGCAGGTCCTGTGCTCCTGGTGCGTGCTGCTGGAACAGCCCTCCCACTGCCCTGTGCTGTAGGAAGTCTTCTTCTGGAAGCAGGTCCTGTGCTCCTGGTGCGTGCTCCTGGAACATTCCTCCCACTGCCCTGTGCTGTAGGAAGTCCTCTTCTGGAAGCAGGTCCGTGCTCCTGGTGCGTGCTTCTGGAACAGTCATCCCACTGCCCTGTGCTGAAGGAAGTCCTTTTCTGGAAGCAGGTCCTGTGCTCCTGGTGCGTGCTTCTGGAACAGTCCTCCCGCTGCCATGTGCTGTAGGAAGTCCTCTTCTGGAAGCAGGTCTGTACTCCTGGTGCATGCTTCTGGAACAGTCCTCCCACTGCCCTGTGCTGTAGGAAGTCCTCTTGTGGAAGCAGTCCCTGTGCTCCTGGTGCACGCTTCTGGAGCAGCCCTCCCGCTGCCCTGTGCTGTAGGAAGTCCTCTTCTGGAAGCAGGCCCTGTGCTCTTGGTGCGTGCTTCTGGAACAGCCCTCCCGCTGCCCTGTAGGAAGTCCTCTTCTGGAAGCAGGCCCTGTGCTCTTGGTGCGTGCTTCTGGAACATTCCTCCCACTGCCCTGTGCTGTAGCAAGTCCTCTTCTGGAAGCAGGCCCTGTGCTCTTGGTGCACGCCTCTGGAACAGCCCTCCTGCTGCCCTGTAGGAAGTCCTCTTCTGGAAACAGGCCCTGTGCTCCTGGTGCACGCTTCTGGAACATTCCTCCCAGTGCCCTGTGCTGTAGGAAGTCCTCTTCTGGAAGCTGGTCCGTGCTTCTGGAACAGTCCTCCCGCTGGCCTGTGCTGTAGGAAGTCCTCTTCTGGAAGCAGGTCCTGTGCTCCTGGTGCGTGCTCCTGGAACATTCCTCCCACTTCCCTGTGATGTAGGAAGTCCTCTTCTGGAAGCAGGTCCTGTGCTCCTGGAGCGTGCTGCTGGAACAGCCCTCCCACTGCCCTGTGCTGTAGGAAGTCTTCTTCTGGAAGCAGGTCCTGTGCTCCTGGTGCGTGCTCCTGGAACATTCCTCCCACTGCCCTGTGCTGTAGGAAGTCCTCTTCTGGAAGCAGGTCCGTGCTCCTGGTGCGTGCTTCTGGAACAGTCATCCCACTGCCCTGTGCTGAAGGAAGTCCTTTTCTGGAAGCAGGTCCTGTGCTCCTGGTGCGTGCTTCTGGAACAGCCCTCCCGCTGCCCTGTGCTGCAGGAAGTCCTATTCTGGAAGCAGGTCCTGTGCTCCTGGTGCGTGCTTCTGGAACAGTCCTCCCGCTGCCATGTGCTGTAGGAAGTCCTCTTCTAGAAGCAGGTCTGTGCTCCTGGTGCGTGCTTTTGGAACAGTCCTCCCACTGCCCTGTGCTGTAGGAAGTCCTCTTGTGGAAGCAGGCCCTGTGCTCCTGGTGCACGCTTCTGGAGCAGCCCTCCCGCTGCCCTGTGCTGTAGGAAGTCCTCTTCTGGAAGCAGGTCCTGTGCTCCTGGTGCGTGCTTCTGAAAAGGTCCTCCTGCTGCCCTGTGCTGTAGGAAGTCCTCTTCTGGAAGCAGGTCCTCTGCTCCTGGTGCGCGCTTCTGGAACATTCCTCCCGCTGCCCTGTGCTGCAGGAAGTCCTCTTCTGGAAGCAGGTCAGTGCTCCTGGTGCGTGTTTCTGGAAGAGTCCTCCCACTGCCCTGTGGTGTAGGAAGTCCTCTTCTGGAAGTAGGTCCTGTGCTCCTGGTGTGTGCTTCTAGAACAGTCCTCCCTCTGCCATGTGCTGTAGGAAGTCCTCTTCTGGAAGCAGGTCACCTGCTCCTAGTGCACGCTTCTGGAACAGTCCTCCCGCTGCCCTGTAGGAAGTCCTCTTCTGGAAGCAGGTCCGTGCTCCTGGTGCGTGCTTCTGGAACAGTCCTCCCGCTGCACTGTGCTGTAGGAAGTCCTCTTCTGGAAGCAGGCCCTGTGCTCCTGGTGCGCGCTTCTGGAACATTCCTCCCACTGCCCTGTGCTGTAGGAAGTCCTTTTCTGGAAGCAGGTCCTGTGCTCCTGGTGCATGCTTCTGGAACAGCCCTCCCACTGCCCTGTGCTGTAGGAAGTCCTCTTCTGGAAGTAGGTCCTGTGTTACTGGTGCGTGCTCCTGGAACATTCCTCCCACTGCCCTGTGCTGTAGGAAGTCCTCTTCTGGAAGCAGGTCCTCTGCTCCTGGTGTGCACCTGTGGAACAGTCCTCCTGCTGCCCTGTGCCGCAGGAAGTCCTCTTCTGGAAGCAGGTCCGTGCTCCTGGTGCGTGCTTCTGGAACATTCCTCCCGCTGCCCTGTGCTGTAGGAAGTGCTCTTCTGGAAGCAGGTCCGTGCTCCTGGGGCGTGCTTCTGGAACAGTCCTCCCACTGCCCTGTGCTGCAGGAAGTCCTCTTCTGGAAGCAGGTCAGTGCTCCTGGTGCGTGTTTCTGGAAGAGTCCTCCCACTGTCCTGTGCTGTAGGAAGTCCTCTTCTGGAAGCACTCCTGTGCTCCTGGTGCGTGCTTCTGGAACAGTCCTCCCTCTGCCATGTGCTGAAGGAAGTCCTCTTCTGGAAGCAGGTCACCTGCTCCTGGTGCACGCTTCTGGAACAGTCCTCCCGCTGCCCTGTGCTGTAAGAAGTCCTCTTCTGGAAGCAGGTCCGTGCTCCTGGTGCGTGCTTCTGGAACAGTCCTCCCGCTGCACTGTGCTGTAAGAAGTCCGCTTCTGGAAGCAGGTCCTGTGGTCCTGGTGCGTGCTTCTGGAACGATCCTCCCGCTGCCCTGTGCTGTAGGAAGTCCTCTTCTGGAAGCAGGTCACCTGCTCCTGGTGCACACTTCCGGAACAGCCCTCCCGCTGCCCTGTGCTGCAGGAAGTCCTCTTCTGGAAGCAGGTTCTGTGCTCCTGGTGCATGCTTCTGGAACATTCCTCCCGCTGCCCTGTGCTGTAGGAAGTCCACATCTGGAAGCAGGCTCTGTGCTCTTGGTGCGTGCTCCTGGAACATTCCTCCCGCTGCCCTGTGCTGTAGGAAGTCCTCTTCTGGAAGCAGGCCCTGTGCTCCTGGTGCGTGCTTCTGGAACAGCCCTCCCGCTGCCCTGTGCTGCAGTAAGTTATCTTCTGGAAGCGGGCCCTGTGCCCTTGGTGCGTGCTTCTGGAACAGCCCTCCCGCTGCCCTATGCTGCAGGAAGTCCTCTTCTGGAAGCAGGCCCTGTGCTCCGCGTGCGTGCTTCTGGAACAGCCCTCCCGCTGCCCTGTGCTGTAGGAAGTCCTCTTCTGGAAGCAGGTCCTCTGCTCCTGGTGCGCGCTTCTGGAACATTCCTCCCGCTGCCTTGTGCTGTTGGAAGTCCCCTTCTGGAAGCAGGCCCTGTGCTCCTGGTGCATGCTTCTAGAACAGTCCTCCCGCTGCCCTGTGCTGTAGGAAGTCCTCTTCTGGAAGCAGGCCCTGTGCTCTTGGTGCACGCTTCTGTAACAGTCGTCCCGCTGCCCTGTGCTGCAGGAAGTCCTTTTCTGGAATCAGGTCAGTGCTCCTGGTGTGTGTTTCTGGAAGAGTCCTCCCACTGCCCTGTGCTGTAGGAAGTCCTCTTCTGGAAGCAGGTCCTGTGCTCCTGGTGCGTGCTTCTGGAACAGTCCTCCCTCTGCCATGTGCTGTAGGAAGTCCTCTTCTGGAAGCAGGTCACCTGCTCCTGGTGCACGCTTCTGGAACAGTCCTCCCGCTACCCTGTAGGAAGTCCTCTTCTGGAAGCAGGTCCGTGCTCCTGGTGCGTGCTTCTGGAACAGTCCTCCCGCTGCACTGTGCTGTATGAAGTCCTCTTCTGGAAGCAGGCCCTGTGCTACTGGTGCGTGCTTCTGGAACATTCCTCCCACTGCCCTGTGCTGTAGGAAGTCCTGTTCTGGAAGCAGGCCATGTGCTCTTGGTGCGTGCTTCTGGAACAGTCCTCCCGCTGCACTGTGCTGTAAGAAGTCCTCTTCTGGAAGCAGGTCCTGTGGTCCTGGTGCGTGCTTCTGGAACGGTCCTCCCGCTGCTCAGTGCTGTAGGAAGTCCTCTTCTGGAAGCAGGTCCTCTGCTCCTGGTGCACACTTCTGGAACAGCCCTCCCGCTGCCCTGTGCTGCAGGAAGTCCTCTTCAGGAAGCAGGTCCTGTGCTCCTGGTGCATGCTTCTGGAACATTCCTCCTGCTGCCCTGTGCTGTAGGAAGTCCTCTTCTGGAAGCAGGCCCTGTGCTCCTGGTGCGTGCTTCTGGAACAGCCCTCCCGCTGCCCTGTGCTGCAGTAAGTTATCTTCTGGAAGCAGGCCCTGTGCTCTTGGTGTGTGCTTCTGGAACAGCCCTCCCGCTGCCCTGTGTTGCAGGAAGTCCTCTTCTGGAAGCAGGCCCTGTGCTCCCGGTGCGTGTTTCTGGAACAGCCCTCCCGCTGCCCTGTGCTGTAGGAAGTCCTCTTCTGGAAGCAGGTCCTCTGCTCCTGGTGCGTGCTTCTGGAACATTCCTCCTGCTGCCCTGTGCTGCAGGAAGTCCTCTTCTAGAAGCAAGTCAGTGCTCCTGGTGCGTGTTTCTGGAAGAGTCCTCCCACTGCCCTGTGCTGTAGGAAGTCCTCTTCTGGAAGCAGGTCCGTGCTCCTGGTGCGTGCTTCTGGAACAGTCCTCCCGCTGCACTGTGCTGTAAGAAGTCCTCTTCTGGAAGCAGGTCCTGTGGTCCTGGTGCGTGCTTCTGGAACGGTCCTCCCGCTGCTCAGTGCTGTAGGAAGTCCTCTTCTGGAAGCAGGTCCTCTGCTCCTGGTGCACACTTCTGGAACAGCCCTCCCGCTGCCCTGTGCTGCAGGAAGTCCTCTTCTGGAAGCAGGTCCTGTACTCCTGGTGCATGCTTCTGGAACATTCCTCCTGCTGCCCTGTGCTGTAGGAAGTCCTCTTCTGGAAGCAGGCCCTGTGCTCCTGGTGCGTGCTTCTGGAACAGCCCTCCCGCTGCCCTGTGCTGCAGTAAGTTATCTTCTGGAAGCAGGCCCTGTGCTCTTGGTGCGTGCTTCTGGAACAGCCCTCCCGCTGCCCTGTGTTGCAGGAAGTCCTCTTCTGGAAGCAGGCCCTGTGCTCCCGGTGCGTGTTTCTGGAACAGCCCTCCCGCTGCCCTGTGCTGTAGGAAGTCCTCTTCTGGAAGCAGGTCCTCTGCTCCTGGTGCGTGCTTCTGGAACATTCCTCCTGCTGCCCTGTGCTGCAGGAAGTCCTCTTCTAGAAGCAAGTCAGTGCTCCTGGTGCGTGTTTCTGGAAGAGTCCTCCCACTGCCCTGTGCTGTAGGAAGTCCTCTTCTGGAAGCAGGTCCGTGCTCCTGGTGCGTGCTTCTGGAACATTCCTCCCGCTGCCCTGTGCTGTAGGAAGTCCTCTTCTGGAAGCAGGCCCTGTGCTCTTGGTGCGTGCTTCTGGAACAGTCCTCCCACTGCCCTGTGCTGTAAGAAGTCCTCTTCTGGAAGCAGGTCCTGTGCTCCTGGTGCGTGCTTCTGGAACAGTCCTCCCGCTGCCCTGTGCTGTAGTAAGTCCTCTTCTGGAAGCAGGCCCTGTGCTCTTGGTGCGTGCTTCTGGAACAGCCCTCTCGCTGCCCTGTAGGAAGTCCTCTTCTGGAAGCAGGCCCTGTGCTCTTGGTGCGTGCTTCTGGAACATTCCTCCCGCTGCCCTGTGCTGTAGCAAGTCCTCTTCTGGAAGCAGGCCCTGTGCTCTTGGTGCACGCCTCTGGAGCAGCCCTCCGGCTGCCCTGTAGGAAGTCCTCTTCTGGAAGCAGGCCCTGTGCTCCTGGTGCGCGCTTCTTGAACATTCCTCCCACTGCCCTGTAGGAAGTCCTCTTCTGGAAGCAGGTCCGTGCTCCTGGTGCGTGCTTCTGGAACAGTCCTCCCGCTGGCCTGTGCTGTAGGAAGTCCTCTTCTGGAAGCAGGTCCTGTTCTCCTGGTGCGTGCTCCTGGAACATTCCTCCCGCTGCCCTGTGCTGCAGGAAGTCCTCTTCTGGAAGCAGGTCCTGTGCTCCTGGTGCGTGCTTCTGGAACAGTCCTCCCGCCGCCCTGTGCTGTAGGAAGTCCTCTTCTGGAAGCAGGTCCTGTGCTCCCGGTGCGTGCTTTTGGAACAGCCCTCCGCTGCCCTGTGCTGTAGGAAGTCCTCTTCTGGAAGCAGGTCCGTGCTCCTGGTGCGTGCTTCTGGAACATTTCTCCCACTGCCCTGTGCTGTAGGAAGTCCTCTTCTGGAAGCAGGTCAGTGCTCCTGGTGCGTGTTTCTGGAAGAGTCCTCCCACTGCCCTGTGCTGTAAGAAGTCCTCTTCTGGAAGCAGGTCCGTGCTCCTGGTGCGTGCTTCTGGAACAGTCCTCCCGCTGCAATGTGCTGTAAGAAGTCCGGTTCTGGAAGCAGGTCCTGTGGTCCTGGTGCGTGCTTCTGGAACGGTCCTCCCGCTGCCCTGTGCTGTAGGAAGTCCTCTTCTGGAAGCAGGTCACCTGCTCCTGGTGCACACTTCCGGAACAGCCCTCCCGCTGCCCTGTGCTGCAGGAAGTCCTCTTCTGGAAGCAGGTTCTGTGCTCCTGGTGCATGCTTCTGGAACATTCCTCCCGCTGCCCTGTGCTGTAGGAAGTCCACTTCTGGAAGCAGGCTTTGTGCTCTTGGTGCGTGCTTCTGTAACATTCCTCCCGCTGCCCTGTGCTGTAGGAAGTCCTCTTCTGGAAGCAGGCCCTGTGCTCCTGGTGCGTGCTTCTGGAACAGCCCTCCCGCTGCCCTGTGCTGCAGTAAGTTATCTTCTGGAAGCGGGCCCTGTGCCCTTGGTGCGTGCTTCTGGAACAGCCCTCCCGCTGCCCTATGCTGCAGGAAGTCCTCTTCTGGAAGCAGGCCCTGTACTCCCGGTGCGTGCTTCTGGAACAGCCCTCCCGCTGCCCTGTGCTGTAGGAAGTCCTCTTCTGGAAGCAGGTCCTGTGCTCCTGGTGCGTGATGCTGGAACAGCCCTCCCACTGCCCTGTGCTGTAGGAAGTCCTCTTCTGGAAGCAGGTCCGTGCTCCTGGTGCGTGCTTCTGGAACATTTCTCCCACTGCCCTGTGCTGTAGGAAGTCCTCTTCTGGAAGAAGGTCAGTGCTCCTGGTGCGTGTTTCTGGAAGAGTCCTCCCACTGCCCTGTGCTGTAAGAAGTCCTCTTCTGGAAGCAGGTCCGTGCTCCTGGTGCGTGCTTCTGGAACAGTCCTCCCGCTGCACTGTGCTGTAAGAAGTCCGGTTCTGGAAGCAGGTCCTCTGCTCCTGGTGCGCGCTTCTGGAACGGTCCTCCCGCTGCCCTGTGCTGTAGGAAGTCCTCTTCTGGAAGCAGGTCACCTGCTCCTGGTGCACACTTCCGGAACAGCCCTCCCGCTGCCCTGTGCTGTAGGAAGTCCTCTTCTGGAAGCAGGTCCTCTGCTCCTGGTGCGCGCTTCTGGAACATTCCTCCCGCTGCCTTGTGCTGTTGGAAGTCCCCTTCTGGAAGCAGGCCCTGTGCTCCTGGTGTGTGCTTCTAGAACAGTCCTCCCGCTGCCCTGTGCTGTAGGAAGTCCTCTTCTGGAAGCAGGCCCTGGGCTCTTGGTGCAAGCTTCTGTAACAGTCGTCCCGCTGCCCTGTGCTGCAGGAAGTCCTCTTCTGGAAGCAGGTCAGTGCTCCTGGTGTGTGTTTCTGGAAGAGTCCTCCCACTGCCCTGTGCTGTAGGAAGTCCTCTTCTGGAAGCAGGTCCTGTGCTCCTGGTGCGTGCTTCTGGAACAGTCCTCCCTCTGCCATGTGCTGTAGGAAGTCCTCTTCTGGAAGCAGGTCACCTGCTCCTGGTGCACACTTCTGGAACAGTCCTCCCGCTGCCCTGTAGGAAGTCCTCTTCTGGAAGCAGGTCCGTGCTCCTGGTGCATGCTTCTGGAACAGTCCTCCCGCTGCACTGTGCTGTAGGAAGTCCTCTTCTGGAAGCAGGCCCTGTGCTACTGGTGCGCGCTTCTGGAACATTCCTCCCACTGCCCTGTGCTGTAGGAAGTCCTCTTCTGGAAGCAGGTCCGTGCTCCTGGTGCGTGCTTCTGGAACAGTCCTCCCGCTACCCTGTGCTGTAGGAAGTCCTCTTCTGGAAGCAGGTCCTGTGCTCCTGGTGCGTGCTCCTGGAACATTCCTCCCACTGCCCTGTGCTGTAGGAAGTCCTTTTCTGGAAGCAGGTCCTGTGCTCCTGGTGCGTGCTTCTGGAACAGCCCTCCCAATGCCCTGTGCTGTAGGAAGTCCTCTTCTGGAAGCAGGTCCTGTGTTCCTGGTGCGTGCTCCTGGAACATTCCTCCCACTGCCCTGTGCTGTAGGAAGTCCTTTTCTGGAAGCAGGTCCGTGCTCCTGGTGCGTGCTTCTGGACCATTTCTCCCGCTGCCCTGTGCTGTAGGAAGTGCTCTTCTGGAAGAAGGTCTGTGCTCCTGGTGCATGCTTCTGGAACAGTCCTCCCACTGCCATGTGCTGCAGGAAGTCCTCTTCTGGAAGCAGGTCACCTGCTCCTGGTGCACGCTTCTGAAAAAGTCCTCCCGCTGCCCTGTGCTGTAGGAAGTCCTCTTCTGGAAGCAGGTCCGTGTTCCTGGTGCGAGCTTCTGGAATAGTCCTCCGGCTGCACTGTGCTGTAAGAAGTCCTCTTCTGGAAGCAGGTCCTGTGGTCCTGGTGCGTGCTTCTGGAACGGTCCTCCCGCTGCCCTGTGCTGTAGGAAGTCCTCTTCAGGAAGCAGGTCCTCTGCTCCTGGTGCACACTTCTGGAACAGCCCTCCCGCTGCCCTGTGCTGCAGGAAGTCCTCTTCTGGAAGCAGGTCCTGTGCTCCTGGTGCATGCTTCTGGAACATTCCTCCCGCTGCCCTGTGCTGTAGGAAGTCCATTTCTGAAAGCAGGCTCTGTGCTCTTGGTGCATGCTTCTGGAACATTCCTCCCGCTGCCCTGTGCTGTAGGAAGTCCTCTTCTGGAAGCAGGCCCTGTGCTCCTGGTGCGTGCTTCTGGAACAGCCCTCCCGCTGCCCTGTGCTGCAGTAAGTTATCTTCTGGAAGCAGGCCCTGTGCTCTTGGTGCGTGCTTCTGGAACAGCCCTCCCGCTGCCCTATGCTGCAGGAAGTCCTCTTCTGGAAGCAGGCCCTGTGCTCCCGGTGCGTGCTTCTGGAACAGCCCTCCCGCTGCCCTGTGCTGTAGGAAGTCCTCTTCTGGAAGCAGGTCCTCTGCTCCTGGTGCGCGCTTCTGGAACATTCCTCCCGCTGCCTTGTGCTGTTGGAAGTCCCCTTCTGGAAGCAGGCCCTGTGCTCCTGGTGCGTGCTTCTAGAACAGTCCTCCCGCTGCCCTGTGCTGTAGGAAGTCCTCTTCTGGAAGCAGGCCCTGTGCTCTTGGTGCACGCTTCTGGAACAGTCGTCCCGCTGCCCTGTGCTGCAGGAAGTCCTCTTCTGGAAGCAGGTCAGTGCTCCTGGTGCACGCTTCTGGAACAGTCCTCCCGCTGCCCTGTAGGAAGTCCTCTTCTGGAAGCAGGTCCGTGCTCCTGGTGCGTGCTTCTGGAACAGTCCTCCCGCTGCACTGTGCTGTAGGAAGTCCTCTTCTGGAAGCAGGCCCTGTGCTCCTGGTGCGCGCTTCTGGAACATTCCTCCCACTGCCCTGTGCTGTAGGAAGTCCTCTTCTGGAAGCAGGTCCTCTGCTCCTGGTGCGCACTTGGGGAACAGTCCTCCCGCTGCCCTGTGCTGTAGGAAGTCCTCTTCTGGAAGCAGGTCCGTGCTCCTGGTGCGTGCTTCTGGAACATTCCTCCCGCTGCCCTGTGCTGTAAGAAGTCCTCTTCTGGAAGCAGGTCCGTGCTCCTGGTGCGTGCTTCTGGAACAGTCCTCCCGCTGCACTGTGCTGTAAGAAGTCCGGTTCTGGAAGCAGGTCCTGTGGTCCTGGTGCATGCTTCTGGAACGGTCCTCCCGCTGCCCTGTGCTGTAGGAAGTCCTCTTCTGGAAGCAGGTCACCTGCTCCTGGTGCACACTTCCGGAACAGCCCTCCCGCTGCCCTGTGCTGCAGGAATTCCTCTTCTGGAAGCAGTTTCTGTGCTCCTGGTGCATGCTTCTGGAACATTCCTCCCGCTGCCCTGTGCTGTAGGAAGTCCACTTCTGGAAGCAGGCTCTGTGCTCTTGGTGCGTGCTTCTGCAACATTCCTCCCGCTGCCCTGTGCTGTAGGAAGTCCTCTTCTGGAAGCAGGCCCTGTGCTCCCGGTGCGTGCTTCTGGAACAGCCCTCCCGCTGCCCTGTGCTGCAGTAAGTTATCTTCTGGAAGCGGGCCCTGTGCCATTGGTGCGTGCTTCTGGAACAGCCCTCCCGCTGCCCTATGCTGCAGGAAGTCCTCTTCTGGAAGCAGGCCCTGTGCTCCCGGTGCGTGCTTCTGGAATAGCGCTCACGCTGCCCTGTGCTGTAGGAAGTCCTCTTCTGGAAGCAGGTCCTCTGCTCCTGGTGCGCGCTTCTGGAACATTCTTCCCGCTGCCTTGTGCTGTTGGAAGTCCCCTTCTGGAAGCAGGCCCAGTGCTCCTGGTGCGTGCTTCTAGAACAGTCCTCCCGCTGCCCTGTGCTGTAGGAAGTCCTCTTCTGGAAGCAGGCCCTGTGCTCTTGGTGCACGCTTCTGTAACAGTCGTCCCGCTGCCCTGTGCTGCAGGAAGTCCTCTTCTGGAAGCAGGTCAGTGCTCCTGGTGTGTGTTTCTGGAAGAGTCCTCCCACTGCCCTGTGCTGTAGGAAGTCCTCTTCTGGAAGCAGGTCCTGGTGCGTGCTTCTGGAACAGTCCTCCCTCTGCCATGTGCTGTAGGAAGTCCTCTTCTGGAAGCAGGTCACCTGCTCCTGGTGCACGCTTCTGGAACAGTCCTCCCGCTGCCCTGTAGGAAGTTCTCTTCTGGAAGCAGGTCCGTGCTCTTGGTGCATGCTTCTGGAACAGTCCTCCCGCTGCACTGTGTTGTAGGAAGTCCTCTTCTGGAAGCAGGCCCTGTGCTACTGGTGCACGCTTCTGGAACATTCCTCCCACTGCCCTGTGCTGTAGGAAGTCCTCTTCTGGAAGCAGGTCCGTGCTCCTGGTGCGTGCTTCTGGAACAGTCCTCCCGCTGCCCTGTGCTGTAGGAAGTCCTCTTCTGGAAGCAGGTCCTGTGCTCCTGGTGCGTGCTCCTGGAACATTCCTCCCACTGCCCTGTGCTGTAGGAAGTCCTTTTCTGGAAGCAGGTCCTGCGCTCCTGGTGCGTGCTTCTGGAACAGCCCTCCCACTGCCCTGTGCTGTAGGAAGTCCTCTTCTGGAAGCAGGTCCTGTGTTCCTGGTGCGTGCTTCTGGAACAGCCCTCCCACTGCCCTGTGCTGTAGGAAGTCCTCTTCTGGAAGCAGGTCCTGTGTTCCTGGTGCGTGCTCCTGGAACATTCCTCCCACTGCCCTGTGCTGTAGGAAGTCCTTTTCTGGAAGCAGGTCCGTGCTCCTGGTGCGTGCTTCTGGAACATTTCTCCCGCTGCCCTGTGCTGTAGGAAGTGCTCTTCTGGAAGAAGGTCCGTGCTCCTGGTGCATGCTTCTGGAACAGTCCTCCCACTGCCATGTGCTGCAGGAAGTCCTCTTCTGGAAGCAGGTCACCTGCTCCTGGTGCCCGCTTCTGAAACAGTCCTCTCGCTGCCCTGTGCTGTAGGAAGTCCTCTTCTGGAAGCAGGTCCGTGTTCCTGGTGCGTGCTTCTGGAACAGTCCTCCGGCTGCACTGTGCTGTAAGAAGTCCTCTTCTGGAAGCAGGCCCTGTGCTCCTGGTGCGCGCTTCTGGAACATTCCTCCCACTGCCCTGTGCTGTAGGAAGTCCTCTTCTGGAAGCAGGTCACCTGCTCCTGGTGCACGCTTCTGAAACAGTCCTCCCGCTGCCCTGTGCTGTAGGAAGTCCTCTTCTGGAAGCAGGTCCGTGCTCCTGGTGCGTGCTTCTGGAACAGTCCTCCCGCTGCACTGTGCTGTAGGAAGTCCTCTTCTGGAAGCAGGCCCTGTGCTCCTGGTGCGCGCTTCTGGAACATTCCTCCCACTGCCCTGTGCTGTAGGAAGTCCTCTTCTGGAAGCAGGTCCTCTGCTCCTGGTGCGCACTTGGGGAACAGTCCTCCCGCTGCCCTGTGCTGTAGGAAGTCCTCTTCTGGAAGCAGGTCCGTGCTCCTGGTGCGTGCTTCTGGAACATTCCTCCCGCTGCCCTGTGCTGTAAGAAGTCCTCTTCTGGAAGCAGGTCCGTGCTCCTGGTGCGTGCTTCTGGAACAGTCCTTCCGCTGCACTGTGCTGTAAGAAGTCCGGTTCTGGAAGCAGGTCCTGTGGTCCTGGTGCATGCTTCTGGAACGGTCCTCCCGCTGCCCTGTGCTGTAGGAAGTCCTCTTCTGGAAGCAGGTCACCTGCTCCTGGTGCACACTTCCGGAACAGCCCTCCCGCTGCCCTGTGCTGCAGGAAGTCCTCTTCTGGAAGCAGTTTCTGTGCTCCTGGTGCATGCTTCTGGAACATTCCTCCCGCTGCCCTGTGCTGTAGGAAGTCCACTTCTGGAAGCAGGCTCTGTGCTCTTGGTGCGTGCTTCTGCAACATTCCTCCCGCTGCCCTGTGCTGTAGGAAGTCCTCTTCTGGAAGCAGGCCCTGTGCTCCCGGTGCGTGCTTCTGGAACAGCCCTCCCGCTGCCCTGTGCTGCAGTAAGTTATCTTCTGGAAGCGGGCCCTGTGCCATTGGTGCGTGCTTCTGGAACAGCCCTCCCGCTGCCCTATGCTGCAGGAAGTCCTCTTCTGGAAGCAGGCCCTGTGCTCCCGGTGCGTGCTTCTGGAATAGCGCTAACGCTGCCCTGTGCTGTAGGAAGTCCTCTTCTGGAAGCAGGTCCTCTGCTCCTGGTGCGCGCTTCTGGAACATTCTTCCCGCTGCCTTGTGCTGTTGGAAGTCCCCTTCTGGAAGCAGGCCCTGTGCTCCTGGTGCGTGCTTCTAGAACAGTCCTCCCGCTGCCCTGTGCTGTAGGAAGTCCTCTTCTGGAAGCAGGCCCTGTGCTCTTGGTGCACGCTTCTGTAACAGTCGTCCCGCTGCCCTGTGCTGCAGGAAGTCCTCTTCTGGAAGCAGGTCAGTGCTCCTGGTGTGTGTTTCTGGAAGAGTCCTCCCACTGCCCTGTGCTGTAGGAAGTCCTCTTCTGGAAGCAGGTCCTGGTGCGTGCTTCTGGAACAGTCCTCCCTCTGCCATGTGCTGTAGGAAGTCCTCTTCTGGAAGCAGGTCACCTGCTCCTGGTGCACGCTTCTGGAACAGTCCTCCCGCTGCCCTGTAGGAAGTTCTCTTCTGGAAGCAGGTCCGTGCTCTTGGTGCATGCTTCTGGAACAGTCCTCCCGCTGCACTGTGTTGTAGGAAGTCCTCTTCTGGAAGCAGGCCCTGTGCTACTGGTGCACGCTTCTGGAACATTCCTCCCACTGCCCTGTGCTGTAGGAAGTCCTCTTCTGGAAGCAGGTCCGTGCTCCTGGTGCGTGCTTCTGGAACAGTCCTCCCGCTGCCCTGTGCTGTAGGAAGTCCTCTTCTGGAAGCAGGTCCTGTGCTCCTGGTGCGTGCTCCTGGAACATTCCTCCCACTGCCCTGTGCTGTAGGAAGTCCTTTTCTGGAAGCAGGTCCTGTGCTCCTGGTGCGTGCTTCTGGAACAGCCCTCCCACTGCCCTGTGCTGTAGGAAGTCCTCTTCTGGAAGCAGGTCCTGTGTTCCTGGTGCGTGCTTCTGGAACAGCCCTCCCACTGCCCTGTGCTGTAGGAAGTCCTCTTCTGGAAGCAGGTCCTGTGTTCCTGGTGCGTGCTCCTGGAACATTCCTCCCACTGCCCTGTGCTGTAGGAAGTCCTTTTCTGGAAGCAGGTCCGTGCTCCTGGTGCGTGCTTCTGGAACATTTCTCCCGCTGCCCTGTGCTGTAGGAAGTGCTCTTCTGGAAGAAGGTCCGTGCTCCTGGTGCATGCTTCTGGAACAGTCCTCCCACTGCCATGTGCTGCAGGAAGTCCTCTTCTGGAAGCAGGTCACCTGCTCCTGGTGCACGCTTCTGAAACAGTCCTCCCGCTGCCCTGTGCTGTAGGAAGTCCTCTTCTGGAAGCAGGTCCGTGTTCCTGGTGCGTGCTTCTGGAACAGTCCTCCGGCTGCACTGTGCTGTAAGAAGTCCTCTTCTGGAAGCAGGTCCTGTGGTCCTGGTGCGTGCTTCTGGAACGGTCCTCCCGCTGCCCTGTGCTGTAGGAAGTCCTCTTCAGGAAGCAGGTCCTCTGCTCCTGGTGCACACTTCTGGAACAGCCCTCCCGCTGCCCTGTGCTGCAGGAAGTCCTCTTCAGGAAGCAGGTCCTGTGCTCCTGGTGCATGCTTCTGGAACATTCCTCCCGCTGCCCTGTGCTGTAGGAAGTCCATTTCTGAAAGCAGGCTCTGTGCTCTTGTTGCATGCTTCTGGAACATTCCTCCCGCTGCCCTGTGCTGTAGGAAGTCCTCTTCTGGAAGCAGGCCCTGTGCTCCTGGTGCGTGCTTCTGGAACAGCCCTCCCGCTGCCCTGTGCTGCAGTAAGTTATCTTCTGGAAGCAGGCCCTGTGCTCTTGGTGCGTGCTTCTGGAACCGCCCTCCCGCTGCCCTATGCTGCAGGAAGTCCTCTTCTGGAAGCAGGCCCTGTGCTCCTGGTGCGTGCTTCTGGAACAGCCCTCCCGCTGCCCTGTGCTGTAGGAAGTCCTCTTCTGGAAGCAGGTCCTCTGCTCCTGGTGCGCGCTTCTGGAACATTCCTCCCGCTGCCTTGTGCTGTTGGAAGTCCCTTTCTGGAAGCAGGCCCTGTGCTCCTGGTGCGTGCTTCTAGAACAGTCCTCCCGCTGCCCTGTGCTGTAGGAAGTCCTCTTCTGGAAGCAGGCCCTGTGCTTTTGGTGCACGCTTCTGGAACAGTCGTCCCGCTGCCCTGTGCTGCAGGAAGTCCTCTTCTGGAAGCAGGTCAGTGCTCCTGGTGCACGCTTCTGGAACAGTCCTCCCGCTGCCCTGTAGGAAGTCCTCTTCTGGAAGCAGGTCCGTGCTCCTGGTGCGTGCTTCTGGAACAGTCCTCCCGCTGCACTGTGCTGTAGGAAGTCCTCTTCTGGAAGCAGGCCCTGTGCTCCTGGTGCGCGCTTCTGGAACATTCCTCCCACTGCCCTGTGCTGTAGGAAGTCCTCTTCTGGAAGCAGGTCCGAGCTCCTGGTGCGTGCTTCTGGAACAGTCCTCCCGCTGCCCTGTGCTGTAGGAAGTCCTCTTCTGGAAGCAGGTCCTGTGCTCCTGGTGCGTGCTTCTGGAACAGTCCTCCCACTGCACTCTGCTGTAAGAAGTCCTCTTCTGGAAGCAGATCCTGTGGTCCTGGTGCGTGCTTCTGGAACGGTCCTCCCGCTGCCCTGTGCTGTAGGAAGTCCTCTTCTGGAAGCAGGTCACCTGCTCCTGGTGCACGCTTCTGGAACAGTCCTCCCGCTGCCCTGTGCTGTAAGAAGTCCTCTTCTGGAAGCAGGTCCGTGCTCCTGGTGCGTGCTTCTGGAACAGTCCTCCCGCTGCACTGTGCTGTAAGAAGTCCGGTTCTGGAAGCAGGTCCTGTGGTCCTGGTGCGTGCTTCTGGAACGGTCCTCCCGCTGCCCTGTGCTGTAGGAAGTCCTCTTCTGGAAGCAGGTCACCTGCTCCTGGTGCACACTTCCGGAACAGCCCTCCCGCTGCCCTGTGCTGCAGGAAGTCCTCTTCTGGAAGCAGGTTCTGTGCTCCTGGTGCATGCTTCTGGAACATTCCTCCCGCTGCCCTGTGCTGTAGGAAGTCCACTTCTGGAAGCAGGCTCTGTGCTCTTGGTGCGTGCTTCTGGAACATTCCTCCCGCTGCCCTGTGCTGTAGGAAGTCCTCTTCTGGAAGCAGGCCCTGTGCTCCTGGTGCGTGCTTCTGGAACAGCCCTCCCGCTGCCCTGTGCTGCAGTAAGTTATCTTCTGGAAGCGGGCCCTGTGCCCTTGGTGCATGCTTCTGTAACAGCCCTCCCGCTGCCCTATGCTGCAGGAAGTCCTCTTCTGGAAGCAGGCCCTGTGCTCCCGGTGCGTGCTTCTGGAACAGCCCTCCCGCTGCCCTGTGCTGTAGGAAGTCCTCTTCTGGAAGCAGGTCCTCTGCTCCTGGTGCGCGCTTCTGGAACATTCCTCCCGCTGCCTTCTGCTGTTGGAAGTCCCCTTCTGGAAGCAGGCCCTGTGCTCCTGGTGCGTGCTTCTAGAACAGTCCTCCCGCTGCCCTGTGCTGTAGGAAGTCCTCTTCTGGAAGCAGGCCCTGTGCTCTTGGTGCACGCTTCTGTAACAGTCGTCCCGCTGCCCTGTGCTGCAGGAAGTCCTCTTCTGGAAGCAGGTCAGTGCTCCTGGTGTGTGTTTCTGGAAGAGTCCTCCCACTGCCCTGTGCTGTAGGAAGTCCTCTTCTGGAAGCAGGTCCTGTGCTCCTGGTGCGTGCTTCTGGAACAGTCCTCCCTCTGCCATGTGCTGTAGGAAGACCTCTTCTGGAAGCAGGTCACCTGCTCCTGGTGCACGCTTCTGGAACAGTCCTCCCCCTGCCCTGTAGGAAGTTCTCTTCTGGAAGCAGGTCCGTGCTCCTGGTGCATGCTTCTGGAACAGTCCTCCCGCTGCACTGTTCTGTAGGAAGTCCTCTTCTGGAAGCAGGCCTTGTGCTACTGGTGCGCGCTTCTGGAACATTCCTCCCACTGCCCTGTGCTGTAGGAAGTCCTCTTCTGGAAGCAGGTCCGTGCTCCTGGTGCGTGCTTCTGGAACAGTCCTCCCGCTGCCCTGTGCTGTAGGAAGTCTTCATCTGGAAGCAGGTCCTGTGCTCCTGGTGCGTGCTCCTGGAACATTCCTCCCACTGCCCTGTGCTGTAGGAAGTCCTTTTCTGGAAGCAGGTCCTGTGCTCCTGGTGCGTGCTTCTGGAACAGCCCTCCCACTGCCCTGTGCTGTAGGAAGTCCTCTTCTGGAAGCAGGTCCTGTGTTCCTGGTGCGTGCTCCTGGAACATTCCTCCCACTGCCCTGTGCTGTAGGAAGTCCTCTTCTGGAAGCAGGTCACCTGCTCCTGGTGCACGCTTCTGAAACAGTCCTCCCGCTGCCCTGTGCTGTAGGAAGTCCTCTTCTGGAAGCAGGTCCGTGTTCCTGGTGCGTGCTTCTGGAACAGTCCTCCGGCTGCACTGTGCTGTAAGAAGTCCTCTTCTGGATGCAGGTCCTGTGGTCCTGGTGCGTGCTTCTGGAACGGTCCTCCCGCTGCCCTGTGCTGTAGGAAGTCCTCTTCAGGAAGCAGGTCCTCTGCTCCTGGTGCACACTTCTGGAACAGCCCTCCCGCTGCCCTGTGCTGCAGGAAGTCCTCTTCTGGAAGCAGGTCCTGTGCTCCTGGTGCATGCTTCTGGAACATTCCTCCCGCTGCCCTGTGCTGTAGGAAGTCCATTTCTGAAAGCAGGCTCTGTGCTCTTGGTGCATGCTTCTGGAACATTCCTCCCGCTGCCCTGTGCTGTAGGAAGTCCTCTTCTGGAAGCAGGCCCTGTGCTCCTGGTGCGTGCTTCTGGAACAGCCCTCCCGCTGCCCTGTGCTGCAGTAAGTTATCTTCTGGAAGCAGGCCCTGTGCTCTTGGTGCGTGCTTCTGGAACAGCCCTCCCACTGCCCTATGCTGCAGGAAGTCCTCTTCTGGAAGCAGGCCCTGTGCTCCCGGTGCGTGCTTCTGGAACAGCCCTCCCGCTGCCCTGTGCTGTAGGAAGTCCTCTTCTGGAAGCAGGTCCTCTGCTCCTGGTGCGCGCTTCTGGAACATTCCTCCCGCTGTCTTGTGCTGTTGGAAGTCCCCTTCTGGAAGCAGGCCCTGTGCTCCTGGTGCGTGCTTCTAGAACAGTCCTCCCGCTGCCCTGTGCTGTAGGAAGTCCGCTTCTGGAAGCAGGCCCTGTGCTCTTGGTGCACGCTTCTGGAACAGTCGTCCCGCTGCCCTGTGCTGCAGGAAGTCCTCTTCTGGAAGCAGGTCAGGGCTCCTGGTGCACGCTTCTGGAACAGTCCTCCCGCTGCCCTGTAGGAAGTCCTCTTCTGGAAACAGGTCCGTGCTCCTGGTGCGTGCTTCTGGAACAGTCCTCCCGCTGCACTGTGCTGTAGGAAGTCCTCTTCTGGAAGCAGGCCCTGTGCTCCTGGTGCGCGCTTCTGGAACATTCCTGCCACTGCCCTGTGCTGTAGGAAGTCCTCTTCTGGAAGCAGGTCCGAGCTCCTGGTGCGTGCTTCTGGAACAGTCCTCCCGCTGCCCTGTGCTGTAGGAAGTCCTCTTCTGGAAGCAGGTCCGTGCTCCTGGTGCGTGCTTCTGGAACATTTCTCCCACTGCCCTGTGCTGTAGGAAGTCCTCTTCTGGAAGCAGGTCAGTGCTCCTGCTGCGTGTTTCTGGAAGAGTCCTCCCACTGCCCTGTGCTGTAAGAAGTCCTCTTCTGGAAGCAGGTCCGTGCTCCTGGTGCGTGCTTCTGGAACAGTCCTCCCGCTGCACTGTGCTTTAAGAAGTCCGGTTCTGGAAGCAGGTCCTGTGGTCCTGGTGCGTGCTTCTGGAACGGTCCTCCCGCTGCCCTGTGCTGTAGGAAGTCCTCTTCTGGAAGCAGGTCACCTGCTCCTGGTGCACACTTCCGGAACAGCCCTCCCGCTGCCCTGTGCTGCAGGAAGTCCTCTTCTGGAAGCAGGTTCTGTGCTCCTGGTGCATGCTTCTGGAACATTCCTCCCGCTGCCCTGTGCTGTAGGAAGTCCACTTCTGGAAGCAGGCTCTGTGCTCTTGGTGCACGCTTCTGTAACATTCCTCCCGCTGCCCTGTGCTGTAGGAAGTCCTCTTCTGGAAGCAGGCCCTGTGCTCCTGGTGCGTGCTTCTGGAACAGCCCTCCCGCTGCCCTGTGCTGCAGTAAGTTATCTTCTGGAAGCGGGCCCTGTGCCCTTGGTGCGTGCTTCTGGAACAGCCCTCCCACTGCCCTATGCTGCAGGAAGTCCTCTTCTGGAAGCAGGCCCTGTACTCCCGGTGCGTGCTTCTGGAACAGCCCTCCCGCTGCCCTGTGCTGTAGGAAGTCCTCTTCTGGAAGCAGGTCCTGTGCTCCTGGTGCGTGATGCTGGAACAGCCCTCCCACTGCCCTGTGCTGTAGGAAGTCCACTTCTGGAAGCAGGTCCTGTGCTCCTGGTGCGTGCTCCTGGAACATTCCTCCCACTGCCCTGTGCTGTAGGAAGTCCTCTTCTGGAAGCAGGTCCGTGCTCCTGGTGCGTGCTTCTGGAACAGTCATCCCACTGCCCTGTGCTGTAGGAAGTCCTCTTCTAGAAGCAGGTCCTGTGCTCCTGGTGCGTGCTTCTGGAACAGCCCTCCCGCTGCCCTGTGCTGCAGGAAGTCCTATTCTGGAAGGAGGTCCTGTGCTCCTGGTGCGTGCTTCTGGAACAGTCCTCCCGCTGCCATGTGCTGTAGGAAGTCCTCTTCTGGAAGCAGGTCTGTGCTCCTGGTGCGTGCTTCTGGAACAGTCCTCCCACTGCCCTGTGCTGTAGGAAGTCCTCTTGTGGAAGCAGGTCCTGTGCTCCTGGTGCACGCTTCTGGAGCAGCCCTCCCGCTGCCCTGTGCTGTAGGAAGTCCTCTTCCGGAAGCAGGCCCTGTGCTCTTGGTGCGTGCTTCTGGAACAGCCCTCCCGCTGCCCTGTAGGAAGTCCTCTTCTGGAAGCAGGCCCTGTGCTCTTGGTGCGTGCTTCTGGAACATTCCTCCCGCTGCCCTGTGCTGTAGCAAGTCCTCTTCTGGAAGCAGGCCCTGTGCTCTTGGTGCACGCCTCTGGAACAGCCCTCCCGCTGCCCTGTAGGAAGTCCTCTTCTGGAAGCAGGCCTTGTGCTCCTGGTGCGCGCTTCTGGAACATTCCTCCCAGTGCCCTGTGCTGTAGGAAGTCCTCTTCTAGAAGCTGGTCCGTGCTTCTGGTGCGTGCTTCTGGAACAGTCCTCCCGCTGGCCTGTGCTGTAGGAAGTCCTCTTCTGGAAGCAGGTCCTGTGCTCCTGGTGCGTGCTCCTGGAAGATTCCTCCCACTTCCCTGTGCTGTAGGAAGTCCTCTTCTGGAAGCAGGTCCTGTGCTCCTGGTGCGTGCTCCTGGAAGATTCCTCCCACTTCCCTGTGCTGTAGGAAGTCCTCTTCTGGTAGCAGGTCCGTGCTCCTGGTGCGTGCTTCTGGAACAGTCCTCCCGCTGCCCTGTGCTGTAGGAAGTCCTCTTTTGGAAGCAGGTCCTGTGCTCCTGGTGCGTGCCCCTGGAACATTCCTCCCACTGCCCTGTGCTGTAGGAAGTCCTTTTCTGGAAGCAGGTCCTGTGCTCCTGGTGCGTGCTCCTGGAAGATTCCTCCCACTTCCCTGTGCTGTAGGAAGTCCTCTTCTGGAAGCAGGTCCTGTGCTCCTGGTGCGGGCTGCTGGAACAGCCCTCCCACTGCCCTGTGCTGTAGGAAGTCTTCTTCTGGAAGCAGGTCATGTGCTCTTGGTGCACGCTTCTGTAACATTCCTCCCGCTGCCCTGTGCTGTAGGAAGTCCTCTTCTGGAAGCAGGCCCTGTGCTCCTGGTGCGTGCTTCTGGAACAGCCCTCCCGCTGCCCTGTGCTGCAGTAAGTTATCTTCTGGAAGCGGGCCCTGTGCCCTTGGTGCGTGCTTCTGGAACAGCCCTCCCACTGCCCTATGCTGCAGGAAGTCCTCTTCTGGAAGCAGGCCCTGTACTCCCGGTGCGTGCTTCTGGAACAGCCCTCCCGCTGCCCTGTGCTGTAGGAAGTCCTCTTCTGGAAGCAGGTCCTGTGCTCCTGGTGCGTGATGCTGGAACAGCCCTCCCACTGCCCTGTGCTGTAGGAAGTCCACTTCTGGAAGCAGGTCCTGTGCTCCTGGTGCGTGCTCCTGGAACATTCCTCCCACTGCCCTGTGCTGTAGGAAGTCCTCTTCTGGAAGCAGGTCCGTGCTCCTGGTGCGTGCTTCTGGAACAGTCATCCCACTGCCCTGTGCTGTAGGAAGTCCTCTTCTAGAAGCAGGTCCTGTGCTCCTGGTGCGTGCTTCTGGAACAGCCCTCCCGCTGCCCTGTGCTGCAGGAAGTCCTATTCTGGAAGGAGGTCCTGTGCTCCTGGTGCGTGCTTCTGGAACAGTCCTCCCGCTGCCATGTGCTGTAGGAAGTCCTCTTCTGGAAGCAGGTCTGTGCTCCTGGTGCGTGCTTCTGGAACAGTCCTCCCACTGCCCTGTGCTGTAGGAAGTCCTCTTGTGGAAGCAGGTCCTGTGCTCCTGGTGCACGCTTCTGGAGCAGCCCTCCCGCTGCCCTGTGCTGTAGGAAGTCCTCTTCCGGAAGCAGGCCCTGTGCTCTTGGTGCGTGCTTCTGGAACAGCCCTCCCGCTGCCCTGTAGGAAGTCCTCTTCTGGAAGCAGGCCCTGTGCTCTTGGTGCGTGCTTCTGGAACATTCCTCCCGCTGCCCTGTGCTGTAGCAAGTCCTCTTCTGGAAGCAGGCCCTGTGCTCTTGGTGCACGCCTCTGGAACAGCCCTCCCGCTGCCCTGTAGGAAGTCCTCTTCTGGAAGCAGGCCTTGTGCTCCTGGTGCGCGCTTCTGGAACATTCCTCCCAGTGCCCTGTGCTGTAGGAAGTCCTCTTCTAGAAGCTGGTCCGTGCTTCTGGTGCGTGCTTCTGGAACAGTCCTTCCGCTGGCCTGTGCTGTAGGAAGTCCTCTTCTGGAAGCAGGTCCTGTGCTCCTGGTGCGTGCTCCTGGAAGATTCCTCCCACTTCCCTGTGCTGTAGGAAGTCCTCTTCTGGAAGCAGGTCCTGTGCTCCTGGTGCGTGCTCCTGGAAGATTCCTCCCACTTCCCTGTGCTGTAGGAAGTCCTCTTCTGGTAGCAGGTCCGTGCTCCTGGTGCGTGCTTCTGGAACAGTCCTCCCGCTGCCCTGTGCTGTAGGAAGTCCTCTTTTGGAAGCAGGTCCTGTGCTCCTGGTGCGTGCCCCTGGAACATTCCTCCCACTGCCCTGTGCTGTAGGAAGTCCTTTTCTGGAAGCAGGTCCTGTGCTCCTGGTGCGTGCTCCTGGAAGATTCCTCCCACTTCCCTGTGCTGTAGGAAGTCCTCTTCTGGAAGCAGGTCCTGTGCTCCTGGTGCGGGCTGCTGGAACAGCCCTCCCACTGCCCTGTGCTGTAGGAAGTCTTCTTCTGGAAGCAGGTCATGTGCTCCTGGTGCGTGCTCCTGGAACATTCCTCCCACTGCCCTGTGCTGTAGGAAGTCCTCTTCTGGAAGCAGGTCCGTGCTCCTGGTGTGTGCTTCTGGAACAGTCATCCCACTGCCCTGTGCTGTAGGAAGTCCTCTTGTGGAAGCAGGCCCTGTGCTCCTGGTGCACGCTTCTGGAGCAGCCCTCCCGCTGCCCTGTGCTGTAGGAAGTCCTCTTCTGGAAGCAGGTCCTGTGCTCCTGGTGCGTGCTTCTGGAAAGGTCCTCCCGCTGCCCTGTGCTGTAGGAAGTCCTCTTCTGGAAGCAGATCCTCTGCTCCTGGTGCGCGCTTCTGGAACATTCCTCCCGCTGCCTTGTGCTTTTGGAAGTCCCCTTCTGGAAGCAGGCCCTGTGCTCCTGGTGCGTGCTTCTAGAACAGTCCTCCCACTGCCCTGTGCTGTAGGAAGTCCTCTTCTGGAAGCAGGCCCTGTGCTCTCGGTGCCCGCTTCTGGAACAGTCCTCCCGCTGCCCTGTGCTGTAGGAAGTCCTCTTCTGGAAGCAGGTCAGTGCTCCTGGTGCGTGTTTCTGGAAGAGTCCTCCCACTGCCCTGTGGTGTAGGAAGTCCTCTTCTGGAAGCAGGTCCTGTGCTCCTGGTGTGTGCTTCTAGAACAGTCCTCCCTCTGCCATGTGCTGTAGGAAGTCCTCTATTGGAAGCAGGTCCTGTGCTCCTGGTGCGTGCCCCTGGAACATTCCTCCCACTGCCCTGTGCTGTAGGAAGTCCTTTTCTGGAAGCAGGTCCTGTGCTCCTAGTGCACGCTTCTGGAACAGTCCTCCCGCTGCCCTGTAGGAAGTCCTCTTCTGGAAGCAGGTCCGTGCTCCTGGTGCGTGCTTCTGGAACAGTCTTCCCGCTGCACTGTGCTGTAGGAAGTCCTCTTCTGGAAGCAGGCCCTGTGCTCCTGGTGCGCGCTTCTGGAACATTCCTCCCACTGCCCTGTGCTGTAGGAAGTCCTCTTCTGGTAGCAGGTCCGTGCTCCTGGTGCGTGCTTCTGGAACAGTCCTCCCGCTGCCCTGTGCTGTAGGAAGTCCTCTTTTGGAAGCAGGTCCTGTGCTCCTGGTGCGTGCCCCTGGAACATTCCTCCCACTGCCCTGTGCTGTAGGAAGTCCTTTTCTGGAAGCAGGTCCTGTGCTCCTGGTGCATGCTTCTGGAACAGCCCTCCCACTGCCCTGTGCTGTAGGAAGTCCTCTTCTGGAAGTAGGTCCTGTGTTACTGGTGCGTGCTCCTGGAACATTCCTCCCACTGCCCTGTGCTGTAGGAAGTCCTCTTCTGGAAGCAGGTCCTCTGCTCCTGGTGCGCACTTGTGGAACAGTCCTCCCGCTGCCCTGTGCTGTAGGAAGTCCTCTTCTGGAAGCAGGTCCGTGCTCCTGGTGCGTGCTTCTGGAACATTCCTCCCGCTGCCCTGTGCTGTAGGAAGTGCTCTTCTGGAAGCAGGTCCGTGCTCCTGGGGTGTGCTTCTGGAACAGTCCTCCCACTGCCCTGTGCTGCGGGAAGTCCTCTTCTGGAAGCAGGTCAGTGCTCCTGGTGCGTGTTTCTGGAAGAGTCCTCCCACTGCCCTGTGCTGTAGGAAGTCCTCTTCTGGAAGCAGTCCTGTGCTCCTGGTGCGTGCTTCTGGAACAGTCCTCCCTCTGCCATGTGCTGTAGGAAGTCCTCTTCTGGAAGCAGGTCACCTCCTCCTGGTGCACGCTTATGGAACAGTCCTCCCGCTGCCCTGTGCTGTAAGAAGTCCTCTTCTGGAAGCAGGTCCGTGCTCCTGGTGCGTGCTTCTGGAACAGTCCTCCCGCTGCACTGTGCTGTAAGAAGTCCGGTTCTGGAAGCAGGTCCTGTGGTCCTGGTACGTGCTTCTGGAACGGTCCTCCCGCTGCCCTGTGCTGTAGGAAGTCCTCTTCTGGAAGCAGGTCACCTGCTCCTGGTGCACACTTCCGGAACAGCCCTCCCGCTGCCCTGTGCTGTAGGAAGTCCTCTTCTGGAAGCAGGTCCTCTGCTCCTGGTGCGCGCTTCTGGAACATTCCTCCCGCTGCCTTGTGCTGTTGGAAGTCCCCTTCTGGAAGCAGGCCCTGTGCTCCTGGTGCGTGCTTCTAGAACAGTCCTCCCGCTGCCCTGTGCTGTAGGAAGTCCTCTTCTGGAAGCAGGCCCTGTGCTCTTGGTGCACGCTTCTGTAACAGTCGTCCCGCTGCCCTGTGCTGCAGGAAGTCCTCTTCTGGAAGCAGGTCAGTGCTCCTGGTGTGTGTTTCTGGAAGAGTCCTCCCACTGCCCTGTGCTGTAGGAAGTCCTCTTCTGGAAGAAGGTCCTGTGCTCCTGGTGCGTGCTTCTGGAACAGTCCTCCCTCTGCCATGTGCTGTAGGAAGTCCTCTTCTGGAAGCAGGTCACCTGCTCCTGGTGCACACTTCTGGAACAGTCCTCCCGCTGCCCTGTAGGAAGTCCTCTTCTGGAAGCAGGTCCGTGCTCCTGGTGCATGCTTCTGGAACAGTCCTCCCGCTGCACTGTGCTGTAGGAAGTCCTCTTCTGGAAGCAGGCCCTGTGCTCCTGGTGCGTGCTCCTGGAACATTCCTCCCACTGCCCTGTGCTGTAGGAAGTCCTTTTCTGGAAGCAGGTCCTGTGCTCCTGGTGCGTGCTTCTGGAACAGCCCTCCCAATGCCCTGTGCTGTAGGAAGTCCTCTTCTGGAAGCAGGTCCTGTGTTCCTGGTGCGTGCTCCTGGAACATTCCTCCCACTGCCCTGTGCTGTAGGAAGTCCTTTTCTGGAAGCAGGTCCGTGCTCCTGGTGCGTGCTTCTGGACCATTTCTCCCGCTGCCCTGTGCTGTAGGAAGTGCTCTTCTGGAAGAAGGTCTGTGCTCCTGGTGCATGCTTCTGGAACAGTCCTCCCACTGCCATGTGCTGCAGGAAGTCCTCTTCTGGAAGCAGGTCACCTGCTCCTGGTGCACGCTTCTGAAAAAGTCCTCCCGCTGCCCTGTGCTGTAGGAAGTCCTCTTCTGGAAGCAGGTCCGTGTTCCTGGTGCGAGCTT
Organism: Pleurodeles waltl; assembly: GCF_031143425.1. NCBI lineage: Eukaryota > Metazoa > Chordata > Amphibia > Caudata > Salamandridae > Pleurodeles > Pleurodeles waltl. Next base: position 1,869,566,631 of record NC_090444.1, on the reverse strand, counting down.
CTGGAATAGTCCTCCGGCTGCACTGTGCTGTAAGAAGTCCTCTTCTGGAAGCAGGTCCTGTGGTCCTGGTGCGTGCTTCTGGAACGGTCCTCCCGCTGCCCTGTGCTGTAGGAAGTCCTCTTCAGGAAGCAGGTCCTCTGCTCCTGGTGCACACTTCTGGAACAGCCCTCCCGCTGCCCTGCAGGAAGTCCTCTTCTGGAAGCAGGTCCTGTGCTCCTGGTGCATGCTTCTGGAACATTCCTCCCGCTGCCCTGTGCTGTAGGAAGTCCATTTCTGAAAGCAGGCTCTGTGCTCTTGGTGCATGCTTCTGGAACATTCCTTCCGCTGCCCTGTGCTGTAGGAAGTCCTCTTCTGGAAGCAGGCCCTGTGCTCCTGGTGCGTGCTTCTGGAACAGCCCTCCCGCTGCCCTGTGCTGCAGTAAGTTATCTTCTGGAAGCAGGCCCTGTGCTCTTGGTGCGTGCTTCTGGAACAGCCCTCCCGCTGCCCTATGCTGCAGGAAGTCCTCTTCTGGAAGCAGGCCCTGTGCTCCCGGTGCGTGCTTCTGGAACAGCCCTCCCGCTGCCCTGTGCTGTAGGAAGTCCTCTTCTGGAAGCAGGTCCTCTGCTCCTGGTGCGCGCTTCTGGAACATTCCTCCCGCTGCCTTGTGCTGTTGGAAGTCCCCTTCTGGAAGCAGGCCCTGTGCTCCTGGTGCGTGCTTCTAGAACAGTCCTCCCGCTGCCCTGTGCTGTAGGAAGTCCTCTTCTGGAAGCAGGCCCTGTGCTCTTGGTGCACGCTTCTGGAACAGTCGTCCCGCTGCCCTGTAGGAAGTCCTCTTCTGGAAGCAGGTCCGTGCTCCTGGTGCGTGCTTCTGGAACAGTCCTCCCGCTGCACTGTGCTGTAGGAAGTCCTCTTCTGGAAGCAGGCCCTGTGCTCCTGGTGCGCGCTTCTGGAACATTCCTCCCACTGCCCTGTGCTGTAGGAAGTCCTCTTCTGGAAGCAGGTCCTCTGCTCCTGGTGCGCACTTGGGGAACAGTCCTCCCGCTGCCCTGTGCTGTAGGAAGTCCTCTTCTGGAAGCAGGTCCGTGCTCCTGGTGCGTGCTTCTGGAACATTCCTCCCGTTGCCCTGTGCTGTAAGAAGTCCTCTTCTGGAAGCAGGTCCGTGCTCCTGGTGCGTGCTTCTGGAACAGTCCTCCCGCTGCACTGTGCTGTAAGAAGTCCGGTTCTGGAAGCAGGTCCTGTGGTCCTGGTGCATGCTTCTGGAACGGTCCTCCCGCTGCCCTGTGCTGTAGGAAGTCCTCTTCTGGAAGCAGGTCACCTGCTCCTGGTGCACACTTCCGGAACAGCCCTCCCGCTGCCCTGTGCTGCAGGAAGTCCTCTTCTGGAAGCAGTTTCTGTGCTCCTGGTGCATGCTTCTGGAACATTCCTCCCGCTGCCCTGTGCTGTAGGAAGTCCACTTCTGGAAGCAGGCTCTGTGCTCTTGGTGCGTGCTTCTGCAACATTCCTCCCGCTGCCCTGTGCTGTAGGAAGTCCTCTTCTGGAAGCAGGCCCTGTGCTCCCGGTGCGTGCTTCTGGAACAGCCCTCCCGCTGCCCTGTGCTGCAGTAAGTTATCTTCTGGAAGCGGGCCCTGTGCCATTGGTGCGTGCTTCTGGAACAGCCCTCCCGCTGCCCTATGCTGCAGGAAGTCCTCTTCTGGAAGCAGGCCCTGTGCTCCCGGTGCGTGCTTCTGGAATAGCGCTCCCGCTGCCCTGTGCTGTAGGAAGTCCTCTTCTGGAAGCAGGTCCTCTGCTCCTGGTGCGCGCTTCTGGAACATTCTTCCCGCTGCCTTGTGCTGTTGGAAGTCCCCTTCTGGAAGCAGGCCCTGTGCTCCTGGTGCGTGCTTCTAGAACAGTCCTCCCGCTGCCCTGTGCTGTAGGAAGTCCTCTTCTGGAAGCAGGCCCTGTGCTCTTGGTGCACGCTTCTGTAACAGTCGTCCCGCTGCCCTGTGCTGCAGGAAGTCCTCTTCTGGAAGCAGGTCAGTGCTCCTGGTGTGTGTTTCTGGAAGAGTCCTCCCACTGCCCTGTGCTGTAGGAAGTCCTCTTCTGGAAGCAGGTCCTGGTGCGTGCTTCTGGAACAGTCCTCCCTCTGCCATGTGCTGTAGGAAGTCCTCTTCTGGAAGCAGGTCACCTGCTCCTGGTGCACGCTTCTGGAACAGTCCTCCCGCTGCCCTGTAGGAAGTTCTCTTCTGGAAGCAGGTCCGTGCTCTTGGTGCATGCTTCTGGAACAGTCCTCCCGCTGCACTGTGTTGTAGGAAGTCCTCTTCTGGAAGCAGGCCCTGTGCTACTGGTGCACGCTTCTGGAACATTCCTCCCACTGCCCTGTGCTGTAGGAAGTCCTCTTCTGGAAGCAGGTCCGTGCTCCTGGTGCGTGCTTCTGGAACAGTCCTCCCGCTGCCCTGTGCTGTAGGAAGTCCTCTTCTGGAAGCAGGTCCTGTGCTCCTGGTGCGTGCTCCTGGAACATTCCTCCCACTGCCCTGTGCTGTAGGAAGTCCTTTTCTGGAAGCAGGTCCTGTGCTCCTGGTGCGTGCTTCTGGAACAGCCCTCCCACTGCCCTGTGCTGTAGGAAGTCCTCTTCTGGAAGCAGGTCCTGTGTTCCTGGTGCGTGCTTCTGGAACAGCCCTCCCACTGCCCTGTGCTGTAGGAAGTCCTCTTCTGGAAGCAGGTCCTGTGTTCCTGGTGCGTGCTCCTGGAACATTCCTCCCACTGCCCTGTGCTGTAGGAAGTCCTTTTCTGGAAGCAGGTCCGTGCTCCTGGTGCGTGCTTCTGGAACATTTCTCCCGCTGCCCTGTGCTGTAGGAAGTGCTCTTCTGGAAGAAGGTCCGTGCTCCTGGTGCATGCTTCTGGAACAGTCCTCCCACTGCCATGTGCTGCAGGAAGTCCTCTTCTGGAAGCAGGTCACCTGCTCCTGGTGCACGCTTCTGAAACAGTCCTCCCGCTGCCCTGTGCTGTAGGAAGTCCTCTTCTGGAAGCAGGTCCGTGTTCCTGGTGCGTGCTTCTGGAACAGTCCTCCGGCTGCACTGTGCTGTAAGAAGTCCTCTTCTGGAAGCAGGTCCTGTGGTCCTGGTGCGTGCTTCTGGAACGGTCCTCCCGCTGCCCTGTGCTGTAGGAAGTCCTCTTCAGGAAGCAGGTCCTCTGCTCCTGGTGCACACTTCTGGAACAGCCCTCCCGCTGCCCTGTGCTGCAGGAAGTCCTCTTCTGGAAGCAGGTCCTGTGCTCCTGGGGCATGCTTCTGGAACATTCCTCCCGCTGCCCTGTGCTGTAGGAAGTCCATTTCTGAAAGCAGGCTCTGTGCTCTTGTTGCATGCTTCTGGAACATTCCTCCCGCTGCCCTGTGCTGTAGGATGTCCTCTTCTGGAAGCAGGCCCTGTGCTCCTGGTGCGTGCTTCTGGAACAGCCCTCCCGCTGCCCTGTGCTGCAGTAAGTTATCTTCTGGAAGCAGGCCCTGTGCTCTTGGTGCGTGCTTCTGGAACAGCCCTCCCGCTGCCCTATGCTGCAGGAAGTCCTCTTCTGGAAGCAGGCCCTGTGCTCCTGGTGCGTGCTTCTGGAACAGCCCTCCCGCTGCCCTGTGCTGTAGGAAGTCCTCTTCTGGAAGCAGGTCCTCTGCTCCTGGTGCGCGCTTCTGGAACATTCCTCCCGCTGCCTTGTGCTGTTGGAAGTCCCTTTCTGGAAGCAGGCCCTGTGCTCCTGGTGCGTGCTTCTAGAACAGTCCTCCCGCTGCCCTGTGCTGTAGGAAGTCCTCTTCTGGAAGCAGGCCCTGTGCTTTTGGTGCACGCTTCTGGAACAGTCGTCCCGCTGCCCTGTGCTGCAGGAAGTCCTCTTCTGGAAGCAGGTCAGTGCTCCTGGTGCACGCTTCTGGAACAGTCCTCCCGCTGCCCTGTAGGAAGTCCTCTTCTGGAAGCAGGTCCGTGCTCCTGGTGCGTGCTTCTGGAACAGTCCTCCCGCTGCACTGTGCTGTAGGAAGTCCTCTTCTGGAAGCAGGCCCTGTGCTCCTGGTGCGCGCTTCTGGAACATTCCTCCCACTGCCCTGTGCTGTAGGAAGTCCTCTTCTGGAAGCAGGTCCGAGCTCCTGGTGCGTGCTTCTGGAACAGTCCTCCCGCTGCCCTGTGCTGTAGGAAGTCCTCTTCTGGAAGCAGGTCCTGTGCTCCTGGTGCGTGCTTCTGGAACAGTCCTCCCACTGCACTCTGCTGTAAGTAGTCCTCTTCTGGAAGCAGGTCCTGTGGTCCTGGTGCGTGCTTCTGGAACGGTCCTCCCGCTGCCCTGTGCTGTAGGAAGTCCTCTTCTGGAAGCAGGTCACCTGCTCCTGGTGCACGCTTCTGGAACAGTCCTCCCGCTGCCCTGTGCTGTAAGAAGTCCTCTTCTGGAAGCAGGTCCGTGCTCCTGGTGCGTGCTTCTGGAACAGTCCTCCCGCTGCACTGTGCTGTAAGAAGTCCGGTTCTGGAAGCAGGTCCTGTGGTCCTGGTGCGTGCTTCTGGAACGGTCCTCCCGCTGCCCTGTGCTGTAGGAAGTCCTCTTCTGGAAGCAGGTCACCTGCTCCTGGTGCACACTTCCGGAACAGCCCTCCCGCTGCCCTGTGCTGCAGGAAGTCCTCTTCTGGAAGCAGGTTCTGTGCTCCTGGTGCATGCTTCTGGAACATTCCTCCCGCTGCCCTGTGCTGTAGGAAGTCCACTTCTGGAAGCAGGCTCTGTGCTCTTGGTGCGTGCTTCTGGAACATTCCTCCCGCTGCCCTGTGCTGTAGGAAGTCCTCTTCTGGAAGCAGGCCCTGTGCTCCTGGTGCGTGCTTCTGGAACAGCCCTCCCGCTGCCCTGTGCTGCAGTAAGTTATCTTCTGGAAGCGGGCCCTGTGCCCTTGGTGCATGCTTCTGTAACAGCCCTCCCGCTGCCCTATGCTGCAGGAAGTCCTCTTCTGGAAGCAGGCCCTGTGCTCCCGGTGCGTGCTTCTGGAACAGCCCTCCCGCTGCCCTGTGCTGTAGGAAGTCCTCTTCTGGAAGCAGGTCCTCTGCTCCTGGTGCGCGCTTCTGGAACATTCCTCCCGCTGCCTTCTGCTGTTGGAAGTCCCCTTCTGGAAGCAGGCCCTGTGTTCCTGGTGCGTGCTTCTAGAACAGTCCTCCCGCTGCCCTGTGCTGTAGGAAGTCCTCTTCTGGAAGCAGGCCCTGTGCTTTTGGTGCACGCTTCTGTAACAGTCGTCCCGCTGCCCTGTGCTGCAGGAAGTCCTCTTCTGGCAGCAGGTCAGTGCTCCTGGTGTGTGTTTCTGGAAGAGTCCTCCCACTGCCCTGTGCTGTAGGAAGTCCTCTTCTGGAAGCAGGTCCTGTGCTCCTGGTGCGTGCTTCTGGAACAGTCCTCCCTCTGCCATGTGCTGTAGGAAGACCTCTTCTGGAAGCAGGTCACCTGCTCCTGGTGCACGCTTCTGGAACAGTCCTCCCCCTGCCCTGTAGGAAGTTCTCTTCTGGAAGCAGGTCCGTGCTCCTGGTGCATGCTTCTGGAACAGTCCTCCCGCTGCACTGTGCTGTAGGAAGTCCTCTTCTGGAAGCAGGCCTTGTGCTACTGGTGCGCGCTTCTGGAACATTCCTCCCACTGCCCTGTGCTGTAGGAAGTCCTCTTCTGGAAGCAGGTCCGTGCTCCTGGTGCGTGCTTCTGGAACAGTCCTCCCGCTGCCCTGTGCTGTAGGAAGTCCTCATCTGGAAGCAGGTCCTGTGCTCCTGGTGCGTGCTCCTGGAACATTCCTCCCACTGCCCTGTGCTGTAGGAAGTCCTTTTCTGGAAGCAGGTCCTGTGCTCCTGGTGCGTGCTTCTGGAACAGCCCTCCCACTGCCCTGTGCTGTAGGAAGTCCTCTTCTGGAAGCAGGTCCTGTGTTCCTGGTGCGTGCTCCTGGAACATTCCTCCCACAGCCCTGTGCTGTAGGAAGTCCTCTTCTGGAAGCAGGTCACCTGCTCCTGGTGCACGCTTCTGAAACAGTCCTCCCGCTGCCCTGTGCTGTAGGAAGTCCTCTTCTGGAAGCAGGTCCGTGTTCCTGGTGCGTGCTTCTGGAACAGTCCTCCGGCTGCACTGTGCTGTAAGAAGTCCTCTTCTGGATGCAGGTCTTGTGGTCCTGGTGCGTGCTTCTGGAACGGTCCTCCCGCTGCCCTGTGCTGTAGGAAGTCCTCTTCAGGAAGCAGGTCCTCTGCTCCTGGTGCACACTTCTGGAACAGCCCTCCCGCTGCCCTGTGCTGCAGGAAGTCCTCTTCTGGAAGCAGGTCCTGTGCTCCTGGTGCATGCTTCTGGAACATTCCTCCCGCTGCCCTGTGCTGTAGGAAGTCCATTTCTGAAAGCAGGCTCTGTGCTCTTGGTGCATGCTTCTGGAACATTCCTCCCGCTGCCCTGTGCTGTAGGAAGTCCACTTCTGGAAGCAGGCTCTGTGCTCTTGGTGCGTGCTTCTGGAACATTCCTCCCGCTGCCCTGTGCTGTAGGAAGTCCTCTTCTGGAAGCAGGCCCTGTGCTCCTGGTGCGTGCTTCTGGAACAGCCCTCCCGCTGCCCTGTGCTGCAGTAAGTTATCTTCTGGAAGCAGGCCCTGTGCTCTTGGTGCGTGCTTCTGGAACAGCCCTCCCGCTGCCCTATGCTGCAGGAAGTCCTCTTCTGGAAGCAGGCCCTGTGCTCCCGGTGCGTGCTTCTGGAACAGCCCTCCCGCTGCCCTGTGCTGTAGGAAGTCCTCTTCTGGAAGCAGGTCCTCTGCTCCTGGTGCGCGCTTCTGGAACATTCCTCCCGCTGTCTTGTGCTGTTGGAAGTCCCCTTCTGGAAGCAGGCCCTGTGCTCCTGGTGCGTGCTTCTAGAACAGTCCTCCCGCTGCCCTGTGCTGTAGGAAGTCCGCTTCTGGAAGCAGGCCCTGTGCTCTTGGTGCACGCTTCTGGAACAGTCGTCCCGCTGCCCTGTGCTGCAGGAAGTCCTCTTCTGGAAGCAGGTCAGGGCTCCTGGTGCACGCTTCTGGAACAGTCCTCCCGCTGCCCTGTAGGAAGTCCTCTTCTGGAAACAGGTCCGTGCTCCTGGTGCGTGCTTCTGGAACAGTCCTCCCGCTGCACTGTGCTGTAGGAAGTCCTCTTCTGGAAGCAGGCCCTGTGCTCCTGGTGCGCGCTTCTGGAACATTCCTGCCACTGCCCTGTGCTGTAGGAAGTCCTCTTCTGGAAGCAGGTCCGAGCTCCTGGTGCGTGCTTCTGGAACAGTCCTCCCGCTGCCCTGTGCTGTAGGAAGTCCTCTTCTGGAAGCAGGTCCTGTGCTCCTGGTGCGTGCTTCTGGAACAGTCCTCCCACTGCACTGTGCTGTAAGAAGTCCTCTTCTGGAAGCAGGTCCTGTGGTCCTGGTGCGTGCTTCTGGAACGGTCCTCTCGCTGCCCTGTGCTGTAGGAAGTCCTCTTCTGGAAGCAGGTCCTCTGCTCCTGGTGCACACTTCTGGAACAGCCCTCCCACTGCCCTGTGCTGCAGGAAGTCCTCTTCTGGAAACAGGTCCTGTGTTCCTGGTGCATGCTTCTGGAACATTCCTCCCGCTGCCCTGTGCTGTAGGAAGTGCTCTTCTGGAAGCAGGTCCGTGCTCCTGGTGCGTGCTTCTGGAACAGTCCTCCCGCTGCACTGTGCTGTAAGAAGTCCGCTTCTGGAAGCAGGTCCTGTGGTCCTGGTGCGTGCTTCTGGAACGGTCCTCCCGCTGCCCTGTGCTGTAGGAAGTCCTCTTCTGGAAGCAGGTCACCTGCTCCTGGTGCACACTTCCGGAACAGCCCTCCTGCTGCCCTGTGCTGCAGGAAGTCCTCTTCTGGAAGCAGGTCCTATGCTCCTGGTGCATGCTTCTGGAACATTCCTCCCGCTGCCCTGTGCTGCAGGAATTCCTCTTCTGGAAGCAGGTCCTGTGCTCCTGGTGCATGCTTCTGGAACATTCCTCCCGCTGCCCTGTGCTGTAGGAAGTCCACTTCTGGAAGCAGGCTCTGTGCTCTTGGTGCGTGCTTCTGGAACAGCCCTCCCGCTGCCTATGCTGCAGGAAGTCCTCTTCTGGAAGCAGGCCCTGTGCTCCCGGTGCGTGCTTCTGGAACAGCCCTCCCGCTGCCCTGTGCTGTAGGAAGTCCTCTTCTGGAAGCAGGTCCTCTGCTCCTGGTGCGCGCTTCTGGAACATTCCTCCCGCTGCCTTGTGCTGTTGGAAGTCCCCTTCTGGAAGCAGGCCCTGTGCTCCTGGTGCGTGCTTCTAGAACAGTCCTCCCGCTGCCCTGTGCTGTAGGAAGTCCTCTTCTGGAAGCAGGCCCTGTGCTCTTGGTGCTCGCTTCTGGAACAGTCGTCCCGCTGCCCTGTGCTGCAGGAAGTCCTCTTCTGGAAGCAGGTCCTGTGCTCCTGGTGCGTGTTTCTGGAAGAGTCCTCCCACTGCCCTGTGTTGTAGGAAGTCCTATTCTGGAAGCAGGTCCTGTGCTCCTGGTGCGTGCTTCTGGAACAGTCCTCCCGCTGCACTGTGCTGTAAGAAGTCCGCTTCTGGAAGCAGGTCCTGTGGTCCTGGTGCGTGCTTCTGGAACGGTCCTCCCGCTGCCCTGTGCTGTAGGAAGTCCTCTTCTGGAAGCAGGTCACCTGCTCCTGGTGCGCACTTCCGGAACAGCCCTCCTGCTGCCCTGTGCTGCAGGAAGTCCTCTTCTGGAAGCAGGTCCTATGCTCCTGGTGCATGCTTCTGGAACATTCCTCCCGCTGCCCTGTGCTGTAGGAAGTGCTCTTCTGGAAGCAGGTCCGTGCTCCTGGTGCGTGCTTCTGGAACATTCCTCCCACTGCCATATGCTGTAGGAAGTCCTCTTCTGGAAGCAGTCCTGTGCTCCTGGTGCGTGCTTCTGGAACAGTCCTCCCTCTGCCATGTGCTGTAGGAAGTCGTCTTCTGGAAGCAGGTCCATGCTCCTGGTGCGTGCTTCTGGAACATTCCTCCCGCTGCCCTGTGCTGTAGGAAGTGCTCTTCTGGAAGCAGGTCCGTGCTCCTGGTGCGTGCTTCTGGAACAGTCCTCCCGCTGCACTGTGCTGTAAGAAGTCCGCTTCTGGAAGCAGGTCCTGTGGTCCTGGTGCGTGCTTCTGGAACGGTCCTCCCGCTGCCCTGTGCTGTAGGAAGTCCTCTTCTGGAAGCAGGTCACCTGCTCCTGGTGCACACTTCCGGAACAGCCCTCCTGCTGCCCTGTGCTGCAGGAAGTCCTCTTCTGGAAGCAGGTCCTATGCTCCTGGTGCATGCTTCTGGAACATTCCTCCCGCTGCCCTGTGCTGCAGGAATTCCTCTTCTGGAAGCAGGTCCTGTGCTCCTGGTGCATGCTTCTGGAACATTCCTCCCGCTGCCCTGTGCTGTAGGAAGTCCACTTCTGGAAGCAGGCTCTGTGCTCTTGGTGCGTGCTTCTGGAACAGCCCTCCCGCTGCCTATGCTGCAGGAAGTCCTCTTCTGGAAGCAGGCCCTGTGCTCCCGGTGCGTGCTTCTGGAACAGCCCTCCCGCTGCCCTGTGCTGTAGGAAGTCCTCTTCTGGAAGCAGGTCCTCTGCTCCTGGTGCGCGCTTCTGGAACATTCCTCCCGCTGCCTTGTGCTGTTGGAAGTCCCCTTCTGGAAGCAGGCCCTGTGCTCCTGGTGCGTGCTTCTAGAACAGTCCTCCCGCTGCCCTGTGCTGTAGGAAGTCCTCTTCTGGAAGCAGGCCCTGTGCTCTTGGTGCTCGCTTCTGGAACAGTCGTCCCGCTGCCCTGTGCTGCAGGAAGTCCTCTTCTGGAAGCAGGTCCTGTGCTCCTGGTGCGTGTTTCTGGAAGAGTCCTCCCACTGCCCTGTGTTGTAGGAAGTCCTATTCTGGAAGCAGGTCCTGTGCTCCTGGTGCGTGCTTCTGGAACAGTCCTCCCGCTGCACTGTGCTGTAAGAAGTCCGCTTCTGGAAGCAGGTCCTGTGGTCCTGGTGCGTGCTTCTGGAACGGTCCTCCCGCTGCCCTGTGCTGTAGGAAGTCCTCTTCTGGAAGCAGGTCACCTGCTCCTGGTGCGCACTTCCGGAACAGCCCTCCTGCTGCCCTGTGCTGCAGGAAGTCCTCTTCTGGAAGCAGGTCCTATGCTCCTGGTGCATGCTTCTGGAACATTCCTCCCGCTGCCCTGTGCTGCAGGAATTCCTCTTCTGGAAGCAGGTCCTGTGCTCCTGGTGCGTGCTTCTGGAACATTCCTCCCGCTGCCCTGTGCTGCAGGAAGTCCTCTTCTGGAAGCAGGCCCTGTGCTCCCGGTGCGTGCTTCTGGAACAGCCCTCCTGCTGCCCTGTGCTGCAGGAAGTCCTCTTCTGGAAGCAGGTCCTATGCTCCTGGTGCGTGTTTCTGGAAGAGTCCTCCCACTGCCCTGTGTTGTAGGAAGTCCTATTCTGGAAGCAGGTCCTGTGCTCCTGGTGCGTGCTTCTGGAACAGTCCTCCCTCTGCCATGTGCTGTAGGAAGTCCTCTTCTGGAAGCAAGTCACCTGCTCCTGGTGCACGCTTCTGGAACAGTCCTCCCGCTGCCCTGTAGGAAGTCCTCTTCTGGAAGCAGGTCCTGTGGTCCTGGTGCGTGCTTCTGGAACGGTCCTCCCGCTGCTCTGTGCTGTAGGAAGTCCTCTTCTGGAAGCAGGTCCTCTGCTCCTGGTGCACACTTCTGGAACAGCCCTCCCACTGCCCTGTGCTGCAGGAAGTCCTCTTCTGGAAGCAGGTCCTGTGCTCCTGGTGCATGCTTCTGGAACATTCCTCCCGCTGCCCTGTGCTGTAGGAAGTCCACTTCTGGAAGCAGGCTCTGTGCTCTTGGTGCGTGCTTCTGGAACATTCCTCCCGCTGCCCTCTGCTGTAGGAAGTCCTCTTCTGGAAGCAGGCCCTGTGCTCCTGGTGCGTGCTTCTGAAACAGCCCTCCCGCTGCCCTGTGCTGCAGGAAGTTATCTTCTGGAAGCAGGCCCTGTGCTCTTGGTGCGTGCTTCTGGATCAGCCCTCCCGCTGCCCTGTGCTGCAGGAAGTCCTCTTCTGGAAGCAGGCCCTGTGCTCCCGGTGCGTGCTTCTGGAACAGCCCTCCCGCTGCCCTGTGCTGTAGGAAGTCCTCTTCTGGAAGCAGGTCCTGTGCTCCTGGTGCGTGCTCCTGGAACATTCCTCCCGCTGCCCTGTGCTGTTGGAAGTCCTCTTCTGGAAGCAGGCCCTGGGGTCGTGCTGCATGCTTCTGGAACATTCCTCCCGCTGCTGTGTGCTGTAGGAAGTCCACTTCTGGAAGCAGGCCCTGTGCTCCTGGTGCGTGCTTGTGGAACAGTCCTCCCACTGCCCTGTGCTGTAGGAAGTCCTCTTCTGGAAGCAGGTCCGTGCTCCCGGTGCGTGCTTCTGGAACAGCCCTCCCGCTGCCCTGTGCTGTAGGAAGTCCTCTTCTGGAAGCAGGTCCGTGCTCCTGGTGCGTGCTTCTGTAACAGTCCTCCCACTGCCTTGTGCTGCAGGAAGTCATCTTCTGGAAGCAGGCCCTGTACTCCTGGTTCGTGCTTCTGGAACATTCCTCCCACTGCCCTGTGCTGTAGGAAGTCCACTTCTGGAAGCAGGTCCGTGCTCCTGATGTGTGCTTCTGGAACAGCCCTCCCGCTGCCTTGTGCTGTAGGAAGTCCTCTTCTGGAAGCAGGTCCGTGCTCCTGGTGCGTGCTTCTGGAACAGTCCTCCCGCTGCCCTGTGCTGTAGGAAGTCCTCTTGTGGAAGCAGGTCACCTGCTCCTGGTGCGTGCTTCTGGAACAGTCCTCCCGCTGCCCTGTGCTGTAGGAAGTCCTCTTCTGGAAGCAGGCCCTGTGCTCCTGGTGCGTGCTTCTGGAACATTCCTCCTGCTGCCCTAAAAGTTACCCCTTCTTATTAAATTGTCAGATAAAGATTCAAGCTCACCTCTAGCTTCAGTAACATCAGGATTCGCTCTTCACTGCTTGAGCTCCAAGAAACCTGCCTGTGTTTTGTCGCGTTTGATAAATTCAGTTTATTATAACATAACACAACATAACATAATCTCAGAACGTGAACACAAGAGGGAGAGGGGAACAGAGATTCAGATAAAGAAAGGGTGCGTTAGAAAGGATGGACAGAGTGCAGCATAGCAAAACGTTTGGGGTTCTTCCCTGGTCCACGTCTCACAGCCTCACAGGCACAACCCAAGCTCCCTGCCCCCTTCACACCACGAATAGGGCTGATGTCTAAGCACACGAGCCCCATTCACAAAGGTAAACTTAGACGTTTGGTTTAAACCAGTGGTTCCCAACCTGTGGTCCGGGGACCCCTGGGGGGCCACAGAGCCTCCTCAGGGGCTCCGTGACTGCTTAGAAAATTTTATATTATTAACAGATTAGGTCCCCAGCTTTCAGGAATGATTCAGTGGGGTTCCCCGATTCCAATAAAGATTCAGTGGGGGTCCCTGGGCTCCAGTAATGATAAAGTGGGGGTCCACAGAAGTCAAAAGGTTGGGAACCACTGGTCTAAACTTAGACCAAACATCTATGTTTAAGACTTTAGGAATTCACAAAGGGCATCTATAATTAGTATCTTTAGGTACAAAGTGTCCGCCTGTGTGATCTTAGCTTGATTGATAGTTAAGCTTGTGAATTGCCACAAAGGGCCCTTCAGGCAGTTACAGGGTTAGATTGCAAAATATAACAAGGTAAGGCAGCAGTCATTCGTCTATTAATTCACTCATCCACCTACACCCTTATCATTGCAGTCAAGCCCGCCTCCACAGAACTGTGTGGGACCCACAGGCCACCAGTGCCTTGGTAGTGCATGTCATGTGAGTGATGAAGCTTGCACTGCTGCTGCTGTGCTGTGTCTATTCTGCAGTGATTGGAAGCTTGCACTATGACTGCCTTCTCTGAGACAGAAAAGCTTGTTGTGCTGCAGCCTGTGCTGTACTTGTTCTAAGAGGAAGGGAAGCTTGCATCACTGCTCCATGCTGTACCTGTTCTGTGAGGGAGAGAAGCTTGCATCACTTCTGCACTGCTGTACCTGTTCAGTGAGGGAGAGAAGCTTGCATCACTGCTCCATGCTGTACCTGTTCTGTGAGGGAGAGAAGCTTGCATCACTGCTCCATGCTGTACCTGTTCAGTGAGGGAGAGAAGCTTGCATCGCTGCTGCACTGCTGTACCTGTTCTGTGAGGGAGAGAAGCTTGCATCGCTGCTGCACTGCTGTACCTGTTCTGTGAGGGAGAGAAGCTTGCATCACTGCTGCACTGCTGTACCTGTTCTGTGAGGGAGAGAAGCTTGCATCACTGCTGCACCGCTGTACCTGTTCTGTGAGGGAGAGAAGCTTGCATCACTGCTGCACCGCTGAACCTGTTCTGTGAGGGAGAGAAGCTTGCATCACTGCTGCACCGCTGTACCTGTTCTGTGAGGGAGAGAAGCTTGCATCACTGCTGCACCGCTGAACCTGTTCTGTGAGGGAGAGAAGCTTGCATCGCTGCTCCATGCTGCACCTGTTCTGTGAGGGAGAGAAGCGTGCATCGCTGCTGCACTGCTGTACCTGTTCTGTGAGGGAGAGAAGCTTGCATCGCTGCTGCACTGCTGTACCTGTTCTGTGAGGGAGAGAAGCTTGCATCGCTGCTGCACTGCTGAACCTGTTCTGTGAGGGAGAGAAGCTTGCATCGCTGCTGCACCGCTGTACCTGTTCTGTGAGGGAGAGAAGCTTGCATCACTGCTGCACCGCTGAACCTGTTCTGTGAGGGAGAGAAGCTTGCATCGCTGCTGCACCCCTGTTCTGTGAGGGAGAGAAGCTTGCATCGCTGCTGCACCGCTGTACCTGTTCTGTGAGGGAGAGAAGCTTGCATCGCTGCTGCACCGCTGTACCTGTTCTGTGAGGGAGAGAAGCTTGCATCACTGCTGCACTGCTGAACCTGTTCTGTGAGGGAGAGAAGCCTGCATCACTGCTGCACTGCGGTACCTGTTGTAGGAGGGAGAGAAGTTTACATCACTCTTGCCCTGCTGTACCTCTCCTCTGAGGGAGAGAAGCTTGCATCGCTGCTGCACTGCTGTACCTGTTCTGTGAGGGAGAGAAGCTTGCATCGCTGCTGCACCGCTGAACCTGTTCTGTGAGGGAGAGAAGCTTGCATCGCTGCTGCACCCCTGTTCTGTGAGGGAGAGAAGCTTGCATCGCTGCTGCACCGCTGTACCTGTTCTGTGAGGGAGAGAAGCTTGCATCGCTGCTGCACCGCTGTACCTGTTCTGTGAGGAAGAGAAGCCTGCATCACTGCTCCATGCTGTACCTGTTCTGTGAGGGAGAGAAGCTTGCATCGCTGCTGCACTGCTGAACCTGTTCTGTGAGGGAGAGAAGCTTGCATCGCTGCTGCACTGCTGTACCTCTCCTGTGAAGGAGAGAAGCTTGCACAGCTGCTGCCTGATTTGCAACTGAACTGTGAGAAAGTGAAGATTTCATTGCTTCTCCCCGACAGCTACCCTTTATGTCAGAGAGGGAAGCTTGCACTGCTCTAACTCTGCAGAAGAAGGGGTGTTTCCTTTCATGTTTCCCCATGCCCATCTGTGAGAAAGAAACTTGCACTGCCGAGGCTCTTAAAAAAAAAGTGGTGTTTCCACTGCCGCGGCCCCATCAGTGAGGCAGAGAAGGTTGACCTGTTGATACTCTGCTATACTTGTTCAATAAAGAAGAAGTGTTACCACTATTGTTGTCCCATCTCCAAATGTGAGGAACAGAAGCTTGCACTGTTGATGCTCTGCTGTACTAAGGGGTGTGTCCACTCCTGCTTTGTGAGGAAGAGAAGCTTGACTTGCTGATGCTGTGAAGTACTTGTTAAAGAAGGGGTGTGTCCACTCCTGTTCTGTGAGAGAGAAGCTTGCACCATTGATGCTCTGCTGTACTTGTTAAAGAAGGGGTGTGTCCACTCCTGTTCTGTGAGAGAGAAGCTTGCACCGTTGATGCTCTGCTGTACTTGTTAAAGAAGGGGTGTGCCCACTCCTGTTCTGTGAGAGAGAAGCTTGCACCGTTGATGCTCTGCTGTACTTGTTAAAGAAGGGACATGTGGACTCCTTCTCTGTGAGAGAGAAGCTTGCACCGTTGATGCTCTGCTGTACTTGTTAAAGAAGGGGTGTGTCCACTCCTGCTCTGTGAGAGAGAGAAGCTGGCACCGTTGATGCTCTGCTGTACTTGTTAAAGAAGGGGTGTGTCCACTCCTGTTCTGTGAGAGAGAAGCTTGCACCGTTGATGCTCTGCTGTACTTGTTAAAGAAGGGGTGTTTCCATTCATGCTCTGTGAGAGAGAAGCTTGCACTGTTGATGCTCTGCTGTACTTGTTAAAGAAGGGGTGTGTCCACCCTTACTCTGTGAGAGAGAGAAGCTGGCACCGTTGATGCTGTGCTGTACTTGTTAAAGAAGGGGTGTTTCCACTCTTAGTCTGTGAGAGAGAAGCTTGCACCATTCATGCTCTGCTGTACTTGTTAAAAGAGGTGTGTTTCCACTCATGCTCTGTGAGAGAGAGAAGCTTGCACCGTTGATGCTCTGCTGTACTTGTTAACGAAGGGGTGTGTCCACTCCTGCTCTGTGAGAGAGAGAAGCTTGCACCGTTGATGCTCTGCTGTACTTGTTAACGAAGGGGTGTGTCCACTCCTGCTCTGTGAGAGAGAGAAGCTTGCACCGTTGATGCTCTGCTGTACTTGTTAACGAAGGGGTGTGTCCACCCTTGCTCTGTGAGAGAGAAGCTTGCACCATTGATGCTCTGCTGTACTTGTTAAAAAGGAGGTGTGTCCACCCTGGCTCTGTGAGAGAGAGAAGCTTGCACCGTTGATGCTCTGCTGTACTTGTTAAGCAAGGGGTGTGTCAACTCCTGCTCTGTGAGAGAGAGAAGCTTGCACCGTTGATGCTCTGCTGTACTTGTTATAGAAGGGGTGTGTCCACTCATGCTCTGTGAGAGAGAGGCTTGCACTGCTGATGCTGTGAAGTACTTGTTAAAGAAAGGGTGTGTCCACTCCTGCTCTGTGAGAGAGAGAAGCTTGCACCGTTGATGCTCTGCTGTACTTGTTAACGAAGGGGTGTGTCCACCCTTGCTCTGTGAGAGAGAAGCTTGTAGCATTGATGCTCTTCTGTACTTCTTATAGAAGGGGTGTGTCCACTCCTGCTCTGTGAGCGAGAAGGTTGACCTGTTGATGCTCTGCTGTACTTGTTAAAGAGGGGGTGTGCCCACTCCTGCTCTGTGAGAGAGAGAAGCTTGCACCGTTGATGCTGTGCAGTACTTGTTAAACAAGGGGTGTTTCCACCCTTGCTCTGTGAGAGAGAGAAGCTTGCACCGTTGGTGCTCTGCTGTACTTGTTAAAGAAGGGGTGTGTCCACCCTTGCTTTGTGAGAGAGAAGCTTGACCTGCAGTTGTTCCTATTCTGGAGAAGAGGGCACCTCCCTTCCCTACCTGTGTTGTGCCTCTGCTGTGTGTGAGACAGACTCACTCCATGGCTTCTGCTGCTTTTCTTATTCTTTAGTGGGGAGTCAGAAAGGTTGCCCTCTGGCTGCCCTGGCTCCTGCTGTGGAATGAGCATTTTCCATACACAAAGAGCCACAATGATTGCCAGTGTCATTCCTTGTCTTAGCTCATGATGCACATAGAACGGGCTGGTTAATCCCCTGGCAGAAACCTCTCACTCTCAAGCAAACATGAACCAATGAGCAGGTGGAAGGATCCTCACCCTGGTGAAGCAGTGAAGGTCTGTGAGGAGAAGATATCATTCATGAATACAATACTGGACTCATTATCCCACTACCCTCCTGCTCCGCCCTCCAGCTTCAAAAGCAAGGCTGTCCTTCTAGGAAATGTCAAACGTACAACCGTGAGCCTTTACCTGCAAATGCACAACCCTCACGATTCATGTGCAAATGTACTACCCTCACCATTCATGTGCAAATGTACAACCCCCGGCTTTCATCTGCAAACGTATGACTCTGAACCTTCATGTGCAAACGTACAACCCTCAGCATTCATGTGCAAATGTACAGCTCTGAGCCTTTATGTGCAAATGCACAACCCTCACCATTTATGTGCAAATGTACTACCCTCACCATTCATGTGCAAATGTACAACCCTCGGCCTTCATCTGCAAACGTACAACTCTCAGCATTCATGTGCAAATGTACAACTCTGAACCTTCATGTGCAAATGTACAACTCTGAACCTTCATGTGCAAATGTACAGCTCTGAACCTTCCTGTGCAAACGTTCAACCCTTAGCCTTTATGTGCAAATGTACAACCCTCAGCATTCTTGTGTAAACGTACAACCCTGAGCCTTTAAGTGCAAATGTACAACTCTCAGCCTTCATGTGCAAACATACAACCCTGAGCCTTTATGTGCAAATGTACAACCCTCAGCATTCATGTGCAAATGTACAGCCCTGAACTTTCATGTGCAAATGTACAACCCTCAGCCTTCATGTGCAAACGTACAACTCTGAACCTTCATGTGCAAACGTACAACCCTAAGCCTTTATGTGCAAATGTACAGACCTCAGCATTCATGTGCAAATGTACAACCCTCAGCCTTTATGTGCAAATGTACAACCCTCAACCTTCATGTGCAAATGTACAACCATCAGCCTTCATGTGCAAATGTACAATCCTGAGCATTCATGTGCAATCGTACAACCCTGAGCCTTTATGAGCAAATGTACAATCCTCAGCATTCATGTGCAAATGTACGGCCCTGACACTTCATGTGCAAATGAACAACCCTCAGCATTCATGTGCTGACCCTTCATGTGCAAATGAACAACCCTCAGCATTCATGTGCAAATGCACAACCCTAGGCCTTCATGTGCAAATGTACAACCCTCACCATTCTGGTGTAAATTTACAGCTCTGAACCTTTATGTGCAAAAGCACAACTCTGAGCCTTCATGTGCAAATGTACAACCCTCATCCTTTATGTGCATATGTACAGCCCTCAGCATTCATGTGCAAACCTACAACCCTGAGTATTTATTTGCAAATGTACAAACCTCAACATTCTTGTGCAAACGTACAACCCTGAGCCTTTATGTGCAAATGTACAACCCTCAATATTCATGTGCAAATGTGCAGCCCTGAAACTTTATGTGCAAATTTACGACCCTGAGCCTTCATGTGCAAATGCACGACCCTCAGCCTTCATGTGCAAATGTACAACTATGACCCTTTATGTGCAAATGTAGAACTCTGAGCCTTTATGTGCAGATGTACAACCCTGAGCCTTTATGTGCAAATGTACAACCCTCAACCTGCATATGAAGACATACAGCCCTGAACCTTTATGTACAAATGTACGACCCTGACCCTTTATGTGCAAATGTATGACCCTTAGTCTTTATGTACGACACTGAGCCTTATTCTGCAAATGTACAGCCCGTAAGACCCTGAGCCTTTATGTGCAAATGTATGACCCTGAGCCTTCATGTGCAAATATACAGCCCTCGGCCTTCATGTGCAAATGTACAGCCCTGAACCTTTATGTGCAAATGTATGACCATGAGCCTTCATGTGCAAATGTACAGCCCTCAGCCTTCATGTGCAAATGTACAGCCCTGCACCTTTATGTGCAAATGTACGACCCTGAACCTTTATGTGAAAATGCACGAACCTCAGCCTTCATATGCAAATGTACAATTCTGAGCCTTTATATGCGCCTTATGTACAAATGTACGACCCTGAGCCCTTATGTGAAAATGTACGACCCTGAGCTTTTATGTGCAAATGTACAACCCTCAGCCTTCATGTGCAAATGTACGGCCATGAATCTTCATGTGCAAATGTACAACCCTGATCCTCTATGTGCAAATGTACAACCCTGAACCTTTATGGTCAATTCTACGACCCTGAGCTTTTATGTGCAAATGTACGCCCCTCAGCCTTCGTGTACAAATGTACAGTCCTGAACCTTCATGTGCAACTGTTCAACCCTCAGCCTTCATGTGCAAATGTATGATACTCAGCCTTCATGTGAAACTGTACAGCCCTGAACCTTTATCTGCAAATGTACGACCCTGAGCCCTTATGTGAAAATGTACGAACCTGAGCTTTTATGTGCAAATGTACAATCCTCAGCCCTCATGTGCAAACGTACGGCCATGAACCTTCATGTGCAAATGTACGGCCCTGATCCTCTATGTGCAAATGTACAACACTGAACCTTTATGTGCAATTGTACGACCCTGAGCCCTTATGTGAAAATGTACGACCCTGAGCTTTTATGTGTAAATGGACGCCCCTCCGCCTTCATGTGCAAATGTACAGTCCTGAACCTTCATGAGCAAATGTACGACCCTGAGCCTTTAAGTGCAAACATACAGCCCTGAACCTTTTAGTGCAAATGTGCAAACCTCAGCCTTCATGTGCAAATGTACGGCCGTGAACCTTCATGTGCAAATGTACAACTCTGAGCCTTTATATGCAAATGTACAACCGTCATATTCATGTACAAATGTACCGCCCTGAACCTTTATGTGCAAATGTTCAAATCGGAACCTTTATGTGCAAATGCACAACCCTCAGCCTTCATGTGCAAATGTAGAGCCCTGAACCTTTATGTGCAAATGTACGACCCTGAGCCTTCATGTGCAAATGCACGACCCTCAGCCTTCATGTGCAAATGTACAGCCCTGAACCTTTATGTGCAACTGTACGACCCTGAGCCTTCATGTGCAAATGCACAACTCTGAGCCATTATGTGCAAATGTGCAACTCTGAGCCTTTATGTGCAAATGTACAACCCTCAGCCTTCATGTAAAGACACACAGCCCTAACCCTTCATGTTCAAATGTACGACCCTGAGCCTTTATGTACGACCCTGAGCCTTTATGTGCAAGCGTACAGCCTTAAACCTTTATGTGCAAATGTACGACCCTGAGCCTTTATGTGCAAATGTACAGCCCTCAGCCTTCATGTGCAAAAGTACAACCCTCAACCTTCATGTGCAAATGTACAGCCCTGAACCTTTATGTTCAAATGTACAACCCTGAGCCCTTAAGTGCAAATGTATGACCCTGAGCTTTTATCTGCAAATGTACAACCCTCAGCCTTCATGTCCAACTGAACAGTCCTGAACCTTCATGTGCAAATGTACAGCTCTGAACCTTTATGTGCAAATGTGCGACCCTAAGCCCTTACGTACAAATGTACGACCATGATCTTTTATGTGCAAATGTACAGTCCTGAACCTTCATGTGCAAATGTACAGCCCTGAACCTTGAAGTGCAAATGTACAACCCTGAGCCCTTATGTGCAAATGTATGACCCTGACCTTTTATGTGCAAATGTACGACCCTTTGCCTTCATGTGCAAATGTACCGTCCTGAACCTTCATGTGCAAACGTACGACCCTGAGGCTTTAAGTGCAAACGTACGACCCTGAGGATTTAAGTGCAAATGTACAACCCTGAACCTTTATGTGCAAATGTACAACCCTTAGCCTTCATGTGCAAATGTACGGCCCTGAGCCTTTTTGTCCAATTGTACAACCCTGAACCTTCTCTGTGCAAATGTTCAACCCTTAGCCTTCATCTGCAAATGTACGGCCATGAACCTTTATGTGTAAACGTACAACTCTGAGCCTTTATGTGCAAATGTACAACCCTGAGCCTTTATGTGCAAATGTACAACCCCCCGCATTCACATGCAAACGTACAGCCCTGAACCTCTGTGTACAAATGAACAACTCTGAGCCTTTAAGTGCAAATGCACAACCCTCAGTCTTCATGTGCAACTGTACAGCCCTGAGCCTTTATGTGAAATGCACGACCCTCAGCCTTCATGTGCAAATGTACAACCTTGAGCCTTCATGTGCAAATTTACAACTCTGAGCCTTTATGTGCAAATTTACAACCCTCAGCCTTCAAGTGCAAATGTACAGCCCTGAACCTTTATGTGCAAATGTACGACCCTAAACCCTTATGTGCAAATGGACAACCCTCAGCCTTATGTACAAATGTACAAGTCTGAGCTTTTATGTGCAAATGTACAACTCTGAGCCTTTTTGTGCAAATGTACAACCCTCAGCCTTCATGTGAAGACATACAGCCCTGAACCTTCATGTACAAATGTATGACCCTGAGCCTTTATGTACGGCCCTGACCCTTTATGTGCAAATGTACGACCCTGAGCCTTTATGTATAACCTTGAGCCTTTATGTGAAAACGTACAGCCCTGAACCTTTATGTGTAAGTGTACGACCCTGAGCCTTGCTATGCAAATGGACGACCCTGCGCCTTTATGTGCAAAAGTACAGCCCTCAGCCTTTATTTGAAAACGTACAGCCCTGAACCTTTATGTGTAAGTGTACGACCCTGAGCCTTGCTATGCAAATGGACGACCCTCAACCTTCATGTGCAAATGTACAGCCCTGAACCTTTATGTGCAACTGTACGACCCTGAGACCTTATGTGCAAATGTATGACCCTGAGCTTTTATGTGCAAATGCACGACCCTCAGCCTTCATGTGCAAATGTAGAGTCCTGAACCTTCATGTGCAAACGTTCGACTCTGAGGCTTTAAGTGCAAACGTACGACCCTGAGGCTTTTTTAGGAAAAAAAAAAATTGTTATGAAAATTTTGGGGGTCATTCTGACCCTGGTGGTCATGGACCGCCAGGGCCAACGACCGCGGGAGCACCGCCAACAGGCTGGCGGTGCTCCCATGGGCATTCTGACCGCGGCGGTACAGTCCCGCCGGTTTCCCGCTGCCCAAGGGAATCCTCCATGGCGGCGCTGCAAGCAGCGCCGCCATGGGGATTCCGACCCCCTTACCGCCAGCCTGGCTCTGGCGGTTTTGACCGCCAGAACCTGGCTAGCGGTAACGGGTGTCGTGGGGCCCCTGGGGGCCCCTGCAGTGCCCATGCCAATGGCATGGGCACTGCAGGGGGCCCCTAACAGGGCCCCACCAAGATTTTCAGTGTCTGCCAAGCAGACACTGAAAATCGCGACGGGTGCAACTGCACCCGTCGCACCCCTCCACTCCGCCGGCTCCATTCGGAGCCGGCATCCTCATGGAAGGGGGTTTCCCGCTGGGCTGGCAGGCGGCCTTCTGGCGGTCGCCCGCCCGCCCAGTGGGAAACTCAGAATGGCCGCCGCGGTCATATGACCGCGGTGCGGTCATTCGGCGGCTCCCGCCGGCCCTGCGGTTACTGCGGCCGGCGGGAGTCAGAATGACCCCCTTTGTGTTTAAGAAACAGTGTTTCGGTTGCAGAATCAATTTGTGTGCATTACATTTATGCACAGTAGTCTTAACATCACCATTGTATCCATTGTTTAGTTGTTCTGCCTCGTTAACAGTTAGCCTTTATATTTTAGGCTTTCTATAGAAACATAACATTGGTGGATCATCTTCTTTGTGGGATGTCCTATAGGTTGGGTGTGGAGCTCTAGTAATTATGCAACGCAATTAATACACATCAACTATTATTAACTCAAACTTAAAACTTGATGGTACTGTAAAGGGTGGTGATTATTGACGCAGGGGTTTGCTGTGTCTTGGTCCTTTTTTTTTTTCCCCTCATTTCCCTTCAGGGGTTTATATGGTATCAGTACTCCTAATATTTGTCTAATTTCAAGTGGGTGGGGTTCTCTTATGTCCAGTCTGTCTGTTACTCAATGTCTTGGGCTCTATACGTTAGTGGTTTACCTCTTTTTCAGTTTCAATCTTCCTCTTGCTCAGTCTATCTGTATTTTGGTGAATGCGGTAGCGTCTCTTTTATCTCATTATTTACCCAGTTTCCCCTCCTGTCGCTACGTCTGTATTTGTGTCTGTCGCTCTTACTATGTCGCTCCATTTTGTCACCGCTATTTCCCATCCCTGTGCAACAGGGTGTCGTCGTAGACCCTTCCCCTCCTCGCTCTTAAGTACCTGGAGCTCAGCCCTGGCCCACACTGTAACGTCCTGTCTCCACTTGACCGGGGGGGGTCAAAGCTGTGCTTTCCAATTCTTCGCGATTTGTCTCCTGTACAGAACTAGAGCCAGGTTCAGGAAGCGGATCTCAGCCCTTCCCTGCGGTAAGTCATCCCCGTAGCCCAACAAACACACGTTGGGAGTCGGGCTCAGGTTCAAATTGAGCAGTCTTGTCAAGTCAGAGATCACCTCGCCCCACCCCTGCTGGATCTCAGGACAGGACCATACCATGTGGTCAAAGTTTGCGTCTATGTTTTTACATCTAGGACACTCCCTAGGGTCTCCCCCATAAATTACTGTTAATCGATGTGGGGTGAGGTACGTTCTGTGTAAGTAGTTGTATTGTATATACCGCAGACGCGTGCTGCGAGCGACATTCCGAGGATATGCCAAGGCCCTTTTCCACTCCGCATCGGTCGGCTCCCTGCCAACTATCCTCCCCCATCTTTCTCTCAGTGGCCCCAGGGAGTCTAGTGCATCCTCAATTTGAACACGGTATAGTTTAGTGAGCAAATGGGTCTCCTCGCCCGATGTCAATAGGAGATGCAATATTCCGTGGGTGGGGGGCTCTGCATTGACTGTGGTCCAGTGCGTTTTCAGCGTGTGTATCAATTTATGGTATAGTAGGAACTGCCCCGGGAAGATTCCACCCTCGACGTGGTTAGTGAAGGATCTCAAAATTCCCTCATGGAACAGGTCTCCCATGGTTTCTATTCCCGCTCTCCTCCAAGGTCCGATACTTACGTCCCTCAAGTTCCTCCCTCCAGTTTCAGTCACGAGTGCCGCTAGTGGCAGGGCCAGGGAGTACGGGGGACCCACTCCTACCCTTTTTGTGCATCTCTTCCAACATGCCAGCGCCACTCTTGTCATCAGGCTGTGCGTGTGGAGGGTGAGTTTCCTATACGTCAATCGCGCAGTGAACCGGTTAATGTCCTCGGCCGCTAGTTCGGTGAATCTCTCCAACTGGCCCCTACCTGTAAGCCACCTGGCTACCCACTGCAGCTGTGATGCTAAGTAATAGGCTTCGAAATCTGGGGCTCCTAGTCCCCCTTGACAAGTTGGTCTGCATAGTATCGAGAGCGATGTGCGTCTCCGGCCGTCATCCCATATAAGCTCCCTGAGTAGGGCATTGAGCTCCCGGAACCACGCTGCCGGGATCAGAAGGGGTAAGTTGGTGAAGTAATATAGGAGACGGGGTAGCATAATCATTTTAGACAATGCTATTCTGGCCATTATCGTTAGTTTTAGCGACCGCCAGAACCCAACCGAGGACTTCAGAGATCGTAGCGCTCTACCCAGGTTACCCTCGCGCAGATCTGTCCTGTCATGAAACACCTGTATACCCAAGTATTTGAAGGTTCGTGGGGCCCAGATCAGGTCCCCAGGGCATGTTGTCGGTCGTTCACCACACGGGGACAGAGGGAACACACATGTTTTGCTACGGTTAAGGCGTAATCCAGAGATGTTCCCGTAGTGTTCCAGCACTCCCAGGGCCCACTGGAGGTCCCCCTCTCCGTCCCGGAGATATACAAGTATATCGTCTGCATATAGTGAGATGATATGTTCTTGGTGTCCCCACACCACTCCTCTGCCTGCGCCGTCCTGTCGCATCTGGGACGCCAGCGGTTCGATGGCCAGGGCAAACAACAGAGGGGATAATGGGCAGCCCTGTCTGGTTCCTCTGTAAATTGGGTAAGTGTCGGATACCGTCTTGCCTGTCCTTACTCTTGCTAGCGGTGACGTATATAGTAGGTCCACCCATCTGACCCAACCTTCACCCATTCCCATACAGAGCATCACTGCTCTCAAGTAGTCCCATCTGATCGAGTCGAACGCCTTCTCAAAATCTACCGCTAGTAACACCCCCGCCGCAGGTCTCGCGTTACTAGGCATGTTCAGGACCGCAAAGAGACGCCTCAAGTTCAAGGAGGTGTTGCGGTTCGGGACGAAACCATTCTGATCTTCATGGACAAGAGTTGGTACATGGCCAAGCAGTCGGTTAGCCATGATCTTACTTAGTATTTTAAAATCACTATTTAGCATTGACAGGGGGCGGAAGTCAGTCACCGACGCATTATCCCAATTCGTAGCGCTTCTGATTATAACTCTACCAGTTGGGGAGCCAGCTGTTTCTCAAATGTTTTGTAGAAATCCATGGGGAGGCCGTCTGTCCCGGGGGTCTTCCCAGGGGCTAGTTGTGCTATAGCTTCGCTAACCTCCGCCAGTTTTACTGGGCCTCCCAAGCTATCCCTATCTTCGGCCGTCAGGCTTGGCGTGGGTATCTGCCACAAGTAATTATCAAAGACTTCCGTGCTGCTTTCAGCCGGCTTCCCATAGAGATAGGTGTAATATTCTTTGAAGGCGTTATTCACTGTACATAGACCACTTCTGCATATCCCTTCCTTATCTAGCACATTCGTTATGGGCTCTGCCTCTCCACCCGGTCTTACCAACCATGCTAGCATTTTCCCGGACCTACCCCCTTCTGACTGTAAGGAGGCGAAATATTTTTGTGTGTTGTGGCATCTGAGTTGCTCTTCGATCTGTGAGTGTTCCCTTCTTGCCTGATTGTATTCTTCGTTTCCCGTTGTGTCCGCCCCCGTCCCAGCTCCCTCTCATGTATTATCTTCTCTAGTCTGGTCAGTTCTCTTTCAAGTGTTCGACGAACTCCGACCGATTGTCCCATACAAAAACCCCTTGTCACCACCTTAAGGGCCTCCCATTCCGTCGCTCTAGTGGTGGTGGATCCGCTGTTAGTTTGAATGTGGTCAGTCAGGTGCTGCCTCAGGGTGTCTCTATATGCTGGGTCCTCAAGCGCCGACGGAGTTAGTCTCCAGGCCGGTATTGGGGGGCCTAACCTCTGTCGCCCTCCATGTTACTAGCAGGGGATTATGGTCGGATAATGTGCGGCCTAGGTATTCTGAGTGGACCATCCCCCGTATAAGGTCTGCTGTACACACCACCCTGTCAATTCTGGTATTGTAGTGCTTTCCTCTTATCTAGTTTCTAAGCACTAACATAACACACCAGAAATGCACTTCTGAGGTCAAAAAAAGACTTTTATTGTTGTTAATTCTTCCCCAAACCCAATTTTTATGTATGACGAATTAGTAGCTTTCAAGTCCGCGTTAATCAAACAAAATATATCAGTTTGCAATATACACAGCAGGTTATATTGATAAGATATTGAATGCAAAGCAAAACAAATACTTCACCGTGTGGGAACTATTCACAGCTTCATCTTTCTAAGGTCTGCAAGCTGATGACCCCTGTCAGCCGCGAGAAAGAGATTCATCTACCCACACGGGATTGCTGGCAGCTGGCGCCAAGCTCCAGCACGAGGTCCGGCAGATTCGAATCTGACTCTCTGCAGCCTGTTACATTCGTTACAAAGGTGTGCCCCCTCCTCTCAGACCTGGGAAACTGAGCAAGCCTTTTGGAGACTGGCCAGGTCTCCAAGACTACTCCTGTTCCCAAGCTCAAGCGAAGAAAAAACAACACCCATGTACTCTCTCTTATCATGTCTAGTCTACTGTGAGAACAAAACATCTTGGTTCATCTTGTGCAAAAACACAGCTTGGAAAAATACAGCTTGGATTCTCAACTGCAATGTCTAACTCCACGTTAAAGGCAATGGGCAGCTAACCTAAATATCAAATGCAATGTCTAGTGTCATGTCAAAGCCAATAAGCATCTAAGTTGAATACAAAATGCAATGTCTTATATCATGTCAAAGCCCATAGGCAGCTGAGCTGAATACAAAATGCAATGTATAATATCATGTCAAAGCCAATAGGCAGCTGAGCTGAATATAAAATGCAATGTATAATATCATGTCAAAGCCCATAGGCAGAATATCTAATAGCATGTCAAAGTCAATAGGCAGCTAAATTGAATACATCATGTCAAAGTCAATAGGCATGCAATGTCAAAGCCAATAGGCGGCTAGACTGGATACAGCATGTCAAAGCCAATAGGCAGAATACAGAATGTAATGACTAATGCAATGTCAAAGCCCATAGGCGGCTCAACTGAATACAGAAAGTAATGGCTAATGCCATGTCAAAGCCAATAGGCAGAATACAGAATGTAATGACTAATGCAATGTCAAAGCCCATAGGTGGCTAAACTGAACAAAACATACCATGTGCTACTGGTGAACATTGAGCAACTAATATGCGCAGTGGTGAAACACAAAGTCATTGGTCAAAACAAACTTTAACAAATGGCAGTACAGGTATGGAGCCGGTGGAGGCCCGAGTAGAAAGAGTAGTCCCTGTCGTGCAAATGGTGCTCCCGCCAGACATCCATTAGCCCCCATGAATTCAACCATTCACTAAGCTTCCCGGCTATCTTACTTGTCATTGCACCCTGCAGCGGAGGAGTTGACCTATCCAGGTCTACATCTAGTATACTATTGAAATCCCCTCCGATCAGGAGTTCCCCTCTCCTCTGATGGGTGAGGTGGCTCGATAGTTTTGTCAGGAAGGGGATCTGGTCCTGGTTAGGGGCATACATGCAGCATAGGACAATCGGTTTACCATGCAAACTTCCCTCCAGAATCACAAACCTCCCCTCCCGGTCTATGTTGGAGGCCTCAATCTCTAGCGGGACCCCTGCTCGGACCCAGATCATTGCTCCCCTTGCGAATGCTGAGTACTCTGTTGCGTACACCCGCCCCCTCCATCTACGTCTCAGCCTCTCGGGTTCACCTGTTGCCAGGTGAGTCTCCTGCAACATTGCCACCTGTATATTCCTCCTTTTTAAGTAAGCCAGTATTTTGTTTCGTTTATTCGGTGACCCCATCCCCCTAACGTTCCACGTTAAGAAGTTGTATTCTGTCATGTTGAAGGTTTACAAGTTTATGCCGGTTGCACTTTACCCCCTTTACTTTCAGCTCTCCCCTGCTCAGTAATGGAATACTGCTGTTTTCCGACCATTCTCCACCCTTTGCCAACCCACTTGTAACTGTTTATCCCAACTCCCCCTCCCCAGGGCACCTTTCAAACAGTAGGCTGCCCATATGAAAAAAACTTGTGCAACAGTGCAACTTATGTCAACTTTTAGTTGCTGTTCTCGCCAGTCTGCTTGTACGGACGAGATTCTAGTGGGGGGGGGTGGCCCTGCTCAGAGGGGCCCTTCGTACGTCAAAATCAGCCACCCCAAGGTTGTCCAAGTAGTCTTGGGGATCAAAGTTTGTCTGCGGTCTGTGGGGTCACTATTGGTGCCTGTGTGGAGCTGCCCGAGCCCCCCGCCAACGACATCACAATCTCGTCCGATTCTCCTCCAGAGCACTCCAGCGGGGACCCTTCTCCACTCATACAAGCCGCTGCCTCCAATGCCGCCCTTCTGCCACTCTCTCTTTGTTTTCAGGAGGGCGCCACACAGTGGCGGCTTCGGGTGCGTCGCCCTCCAGCCGGACCTCTCCCCTCTTGCCGCTCCGTCTGTACTCCACGGGCTTCCAGCAACTCCCATGCCTCCTCAGGGGATTGAGGAAAATATGTTTTACCGTCTAGCATTACCTTCAGTCTAGCTGGGTATAGCAGTGAATATTGAATGCCTTCATTCCTTAGAGCCCTCTTGACTGCGATGTAAGATGCCCGCTTGTTTTGTACTTCTACTGTAAAATCTGGAAAGAGTGTGACTTCGCCATTTGCCACCTTGAATGGGCCCCCTTCTCGTGCTCTTTGCAGTAGGATGTCCCGGTCTCTGTAGTGTAGCAATCTTGCGATCACCACCCGTGGGGGCCTGCCCGGAGCCAAGGGTCTCGAGGGCACCCGGTGTGCCCTTTCCAGGGTGTAGAAGGGGGTCAGCCCATCCGGCGCCACTACTGTGCTCAGCCATTTTTCGAGGAATTCCACCATATTCGATCCCTCGGCCCCCTCCGGGAGACCCACCACACGCACATTATTCCGACGGCTTCTCCCCTCTGCGTCCTCTGCCCTTTGCTCTAGGCGTGTCATTCTGTCTCTGAGGTGCGTCATTTCAGCTTGCAGGTCTTTTTGTTTTGGTGCGATGTCGGCCAATGTGGTTTCTGTTTCTTTGACTCTGTCTGACAACTTGTGGTGGTCGGCCCTCAGGAGGCCCAGCTCATCCGCGACCTGATTGATGTCGTGTTGCAGTGTCAGTTTAGTGTCTTCAATCGCGCCTAAAATTTTATCTAGGGTGTCCTGCATTTGGATCTGCAGTAGGTTCTGCGCGTCCCACCCTCTGTGTCCGGGGCCGCCTCGCCGTCCATGTCTCTAGCCTTGTGGCGGTTCTTAGAGGACATTAGGCGTGCGGGTAATCGCTCCCCCAGGGGACGAACCAGAGACCGGCTCGGCAGTACGGCAGTTCCTAGTCCCCAGCGCTATCCAAGGCCCTCATGGCTCCCAGGCCCGATCCCTGCGGCATCAGAGTCAATGCCCCCGCTGTCCAGTTCACCAGAGGCCTAGGGCTCGCTTCGTTAATCCATGGGGGTATGACCAACCTGTTCGCATCAATCTCGGTCTCAGGGCTCGATCCGACCCACAAAGTAAAAGCTCTTGCTACAAGTCACTGCCCAAGGGGTCTCATGCAAGGGTGCACAGATCTTATCTCCCACCAGCCACGGCATCCATCTCCAACAAGTCACCACGAAACGTCATGCCTCTGTACCTTCCATCTGGTTCAGGGACTGTCCACACAGGGGTTAGCCCAGGCACCTCCACCTCCGAGATGTTGTTGGGCTTGCTCCGCTGTCTCTCCTCTCAGGGCTCATCAGGCAGGGCCCAGCTTCCAGGCAGGCTCACCTTCCCCACGTGGCGCCGCCCCGGGCCCCGTCGCAGGTCAGGCGGTTCCTCCTGTCCGCCCTTCGCCTCACGGTGCACGCCCAGTGTTCTCCTCTGCCAGGGGGGACCCCCGATCGGCAGGCCCGATCCTCCAAGCAGGGCTGGCAATCCTCTCTCGCGGACACCGTGTCTGCCGCGGCAGGGGCCCAGCGCCCCGCCAGGCCTCCCTCCGATCCGGTCCTCAGTCCAGGGCAGCCAGACCCGCTGCTCATGGCCTCAGCTCCCCCCCCCCGAACTCCGGATGGGGGGGGAGAGGGCCCGCCCGCCCGCAGCCCGGGCTCCCGTCAACCGCGGGGGCGCGAGGGCCCCGGACCCGCTGGCCCCGCCCCCTCCACCAGCGGCTTTCGCGTGGGCTCCTCCACCCACTGCCGGGTCCCGGGAGGGCAGGGGGGCCACCTCAGGTTCCGGCTCCGGTCCAGGCGGTTCCACTGCAACGACGCGCAGCCGCAGGGGCGGGCGCACGCCGCTTCACTTCACCGCGCGGCTTGCGGTAACAGCGCAGCGGCAGGTCCCAGGCCCAGGCATCCGCCGGGCGCAGGCGACACCCCCAGGAGTGTTCGCCCCAGGCCCCGCCGACGCCCAGCACCCTCACGCGGGTCTCGGCTTCTTTCCGGGCTTAGACTGCCCCGGGGACAGCGTAGAATAGAGGATGGGATTCCGGACCCTCCGGAGCAGCAGAGTTAGGCGTGCGCCATCTTCAGCCGCTTGGCCACGCCCCCGACCCTGAGGCTTTAAGTGCAAATGTACAACCCTGAGGCTTTAAGTGCAAATGTACAACCCTGAACCTTTATGTGCAAATGTACAACCCTCAGCCTTCATGTGCAAATGTACGGCCCTGAGCCTTTATGTACAAATGTACAACCCTGAACCTTCATGTGCAAATGTTCAACCCTTAGCCTTCATGTGCAAATGTACGGCCCTGAGCCTCTATACGCAAATGTACAACCCTGAACCTTTATGTGCAAATGTATGACCCTGAGCCCTTATGTGAAAATGTAAGATCCTGAGCTTTTGTGTGCAAATGTACGCCCCCCAGCCTTCATGTGCAAATGTACAGTCCTGAACCTTTATGTGCAAATGAACAACCCTCAGCCTTCATGTGCAAATGTACGGCCATGAACCTTTATGTGCAAACATACAACTCTGAGCCTTTATGTGCAAATGTACAGCACTAAACCTTCATGTGCAAATGTACAACTCTTAGCCTTTATGTGCAAATGTACAACCCTGAGCCTTTATGTGCAAATGTACAACCCTCAGCATTCATGTGCAAATGTACAGCCCTGAACCTTTATGTGCAAATGAACAACTCTGAGCCTTTATGTGCAAATGCACAACCCTCAGCCTTCATGTGCAAATGTACAGTTCTGAGCCTTTATGTGCAAATGTACAACTCTGAGCCTTTATGTGCAAATGTACAACTCTGAACCTTTATGTGCAAATGTACAACTCTGAGCCTTTATGTGCAAATGTACAGCACTGAACCTTCATGTGCAAATGAGCAACTCTGAGCTTTTATGTGCAAATGTACAACCCTGAGCCTTTATTTGCAAATGTACAACCCTCAGCATTCATGTGCAAATGTACAGCCCTGAACCTTTATGTGCAAATGAACAACTCTGAGACTTTATGTGCAATTGCACAACCCTCAGCCTTCATGTGCAAATGTACAGCTCTGAACCTTTGCGTGCAAATGTACGACCCTGAGCCTTTATGTGCAAATGCATGACCCTCAGCCTTCATGTGCAAATGTACAACTCTGAGCCTTTTTGTGCAAATGGACAACTCTGAGCCTCAATATGCAACTATACAACCCTCAGCCTTCATGTGCAAATGTACAGCCCTGAACCTTCATGTGCAACTGTATGACCCTGAGCCTTTATGTGCAAATGCACAACCCTCAGGCTTCATGTGCAAATGTACAACTCTGAGCCTTTACGTGCCAATGTACAACTCTGAGCCTTTATGTGCAAATGTACAACCCTCAGCCTTCATGTGAAGACATACAGCCCTGAACCTTCATGTACAAATGTACGACCCTGAGCCTTTATATACGACCCTGAGCCTTTATGTGCAAATGTACGACCCTGAGCCTTTATATACGACCCTGAGCCTTTATGTGCAAATTAACAGCCCTGAACCTTTATGTGTAAATGTACGACCCTGAGCCTTTATGTGCAAATGTATGACCCTGAGCCTTTATGTGCAAATGTACAGCCCTCAGCCTTCATGTGCAAAAGTACAACCCTCAACCTTCATGTGCAAATGTACAGCCCTGAACCTTTATGTGCAAATGTACGACCCTGAGAGCTTATGTGCAAATGTATAATCCTGAGCTTTTATCTGCAAATGAACGACCCTCAGCCTTCATGTGCAACTCAAGAGTCCTGAACCTTCATGTGCAAATGTACAGCCCTGAACTTTTATCTGCAAATGTTCAACCCTCAGCCTTCATGTGCAAATGTACGGGCCTGAGCCTCTGTGCACAAATGTACAACCCTGAACCTTTAGGTGCAAATGTTCGACCCTGAGCCCTTCTGTGAAAATGTACGACCCTGAGCTTTTATGTGCAAATGTACGCCCCTCAGCCTTCATGTGCAAATGTACAGTCCTGAACCTTCATGTGCAAACATACGACCCTGAGCCGTTAAGTGCAAACATACAGCCCTGAACCTTTATGTGCAAAGGCACTGCCATGAACCTTTATGTGCAAATGTACAACTCTGAACCTTTATGTGCAAATGTACAACTCTGAGCCTTGATGTGCAAATGTACAACCCTCAACCTTAATGTGCAAATGTACAGCCCTTATCCTTCATGTGCAAATGTACAACTCTGAGCCTTCATGTGCAAATGTACAACCCTGATCCTTTATGTGCAAATTTACAACCCTCAACATTCATGTGCAAATGTACAGCTCTGAACCTTTATGTGCAAATGTAGAACTATGAGCCTTTATGTGCAAATGCACAACCCTCAGCCTTCATGTGCAAATGTACAGCCCTGAACCTTTATGTGCAAATGTACAACCCTCAGCCTTTATGTGCAAATACACAACCCTCAGCCTTCATGTGCAAATGTACACCTCTGAGCCTTTATGTGCATATGTAGAACCCTCAGCCTTCATGTGCAGATGTACAGCACTGAACCTTCATGTGCAAATGTACAACTCTGAGCCTTTATGTGCAAATATACAACCCTGAGCCTTTATGTGCAAATGTACAACCCTCAGCATCCATGTGCAAATGTACAGCCCTGAACCTTTATGTGCAAATGTACAACTCTGAGACTTTATTTGCAAATGCACAACCCTTAACCTTCATGTGCAAATGTACAGCCCTGAACCTTTATGTGCAAATGTACGACCCTGAGCCTTTATGTGCAAATGCACAACCTTCAGCGTTCATGTGCAAATGTACAACTCTGAGCCTTTATGTGAAAACGTTCAGCCCGGAACCTTTATGTGCAAATGTTCAACCCTCAGCCTTCATGTGCAAATGTACGGCCCTGAGCCTTTATGTGCAAATGTACAACCCTGAACCTTCATGTGCAAATGTCCAACCCTCGGCCTTCATGATCAAATGTACGACCCTGAGCCTCTATGCACAAATGTACAGCTCTTAACCTTTTTGTGCAAATGTACGACCCTGAGCCCTTATGTGCAAATGTATGACCCTGAGCTTTTATGTGCAAATGTACGACCCTCAGCCTTCATGTGCAAATGTACAGTCCTGAACCTTTATGTGCAAACGTACGACCCTGAGGCTTTAAGTGCAAACGTACAGCCCTGAACCTTTATGTGCAAATGTACAACCCTCAGCCTTCATGTGCAAACGCACAGCCCTGAACCTTTAAGTGCAAATGTACAACTCTGAGCCCTTATGTGCAAATGTATTACCCGGACCTTTTATGTGCAAATGTACGACCCTCAGCCTTCATGTGCAAATGTACAGTCCTGAACCTTCATGTGCAAACGTACGACCCTGAGGCTTTAAGTGCAAACGTACGACCCTGAGGATTTAAGTGCAAATGTGCAACCCTGAACCTTTATGTGCAAATGTACAACCCTTAGCCTTCATGTGCAAATGTACGGCCCTGAGCCTTTATGTCCAAATGTACAACGCTGAACCTTCTCTGTGCAAATGTTCAACCCTCAGCCTTCATCTGCAAATGTATGGCCACGAACCTTTATGTGTAAAAGTACAACTCTGAGCCTTTATGTGCAAATGTACAACCCTGAGCCTTTATGTGCAAATGTACAACCCTGAGCATTAACGTGCAAATGTACAGCCCCGAACCTCTGTGTACAAATGAACAACTCTGAGCTTTTATGTGCAAATGCACAACCCTCAGTCTTCATGTGCAAATGTACAGCCCTGAGCCTTTATGTGAAATGCACGACCCTCAGCCTTCATGTGCAAATGTACAACCTTGAGCCTTCATGTGCAAATGTACAACTATGAGCCTTTATGTGCAAATTTACAACCCTCAGCCTTCATGTGCAAATGTACAGCCCTGAACCTTTATGTGCAAATGTACAACCCTGACCTTTTATGTGCAAATGCACGACCCTCAGCCTTCATGTACAAATGTACAAGTGTGAGCCTTTATGTGCAAATGAACAACTCTTAGCCTTTATTTGCAAATTTACAACCCTCAGCCTTCATGTGCAAATGTACAGCCCTGAACCTTTATGTGCAAATGGACGACCCTGAGCCTTTATGTGCAAATGGACAACTCTCAGCCTTCATGTACAAATGTACAAGTCTGAGCCCTTATGTGCAAATGTACAACTCTGAGCCTTTTTGTGCAAATGTACAACCCTCAGCCTTCATGTGAAGACATACAGCCCTGAACCTTCATGTACAAGTGTACGACCCTGAGCCTTTATGTACGGCCCTGACCCTTTATGTGCAAATGTACGACCCTGAGCCTTTATGTATAATCATGAGCCTTTATGTGAAAACGTACAGCCCTGAACCTTTATGTGTAAGTGTACGACCCTGAGCCTTGCTATGCAAATGGACGACCCTGAGCCTTTATGTGCAAAAGTACAGCCCTCAGCCTTCCTATGCAAAAGTACAACCCTTAACCTTCATGTGCAAATGTACAGCCCTGAACCTTTATGTGCAAATGTACGACCCTGAGCCCTTATGTGCAAATGTATGACCCTGAGCTTTTATGTGCAAATGCACGGCCCTCAGCCTTCATGTGCCAATGTACAGCACTAAACCTTCATGTGCAAATTGTACAAGTCTGAGCCTTTATGTGCAAATGTACAGCCCTGAACCTTTATGTGCAAATGAACAACTCTGAGCCTTTATGGGCAAATGCACAACCCTCAGCCTTCATGTGCAAATGTACAGCTCTGAACCTTTATGTGCAAAGGTACAACTCTGAGCCTTTATATGCAAATGTACAGCACTGAACCTTCTTATGCAAATGTACAGCTCTGAGCCTTTTTGTGCAAATTTACAACCCTCAACATTCATGTGCAAATGTACAGCTCTGAACCTTTATGTGCAAATGTACAACTCTGAGCCTTTATTTGCAAATGCACAACCCTCAACCTTCATGTGCAAATGTACAGCCCTGAATCTTTTTGTGCAAATGTACGACCCTGTGCCTTTATGTGCAAATGCACAACATTCAGCCTTCATGTGCAAATGTACAGCTCTGAACCTTTATGTGCAAATGTAGAACTATGAGCCATTATGTGCAAATGCACAACCCTCAGCCTTCATGTGCAAATGTACAGCCCTGAACCTTTATGTGCAAATGTACAACCCTCAGCCTTTATGTGCAAATACACAACCCTCAGCCTTCATGTGCAAATGTACACCTCTGAGCCTTTATGTGCATATGTAGAACCCTCAGCCTTCATGTGCAGATGTACAGCACTGAACCTTCATGTGCAAATGTACAACTCTGAGCCTTTATGTGCAAATATACAACCCTGAGCCTTTATGTGCAAATGTACAACCCTCAGCATCCATGTGCAAATGTACAGCCCTGAACCTTTATGTGCAAATGTACAACTCTGAGACTTTATTTGCAAATGCACAACCCTCAACCTTCATGTGCAAATGTACAGCCCTGAACCTTTATGTGTAAATGTACGACCCTGAGCCTTTATGTGCAAATGCACAACCTTCAGCGTTCATGTGCAAATGTACAACTCTGAGCCTCTATTTGAAAACGTACACCCCGGAACCTTTATGTGCAAATGTTCAACCCTCAGCCTTCATGTGCAAATGTACGGCCCTGAGCCTTTATGTGCAAATGTACAACCCTGAACCTTCATGTGCAAATGTTCAACCCTCGGCCTTCATGATCAAATGTACGACCCTGAGCCTCTATGCGCAAATGTACAGCTCTGAACCTTTTTGTGCAAATGTACGACCCTGAGCCCTTATGTGCAAATGTATGACCCTGAGCTTTTATGTGCAAATGTACGACCCTCAGCCTTCATGTGCAAATGTACAGTCCTGAACCTTTATGTGCAAACGTACGACCCTGAGGCTTTAAGTGCAAACGTACAGCCCTGAACCTTTATGTGCAAATGTACAACCCTCAGCCTTCATGTGCAAACGCACAGCCCTGAACCTTTAAGTGCAAATTTACAACTCTGAGCCCTTATGTGCAAATGTATGACCCAGACCTTTTATGTGCAAATGTACGACCCTCAGCCTTCATGTGCAAATGTACAGTCCTGAACCTTCATGTGCAAACGTACGACCCTGAGGCTTTAAGTGCAAACGTACGACCCTGAGGATTGAAGTGCAAATGTGCAACCCTGAACCTTTATGTGCAAATGTACAACCCTTAGCCTTCATGTGCAAATGTACGGCCCTGAGCCTTTATGTCCAAATGTACAACCCTGAACCTTCTCTGTGCAAATGTTCATCCCTCAGCCTTCATCTGCAAATGTACGGCCATGAACCTTTATGTGTAAAAGTACAACTCTGAGCCTTTATGTGCAAATGTACAACCCTGAGCCTTTATGTGCAAATGTACAACCCTGAGCATTAACGTGCAAATTTACAGCCCCGAACCTCTGTGTACAAATGAACAACTCTGAGCTTTTATGTGCAAATGCACAACCCTCAGCCTTCATGTGCAAATGTACAGTCCTGAGCCTTTATGTGAAATACACGACCCTCAGCCTTCATGTGCAAATGTACAACCTTGAGCCTTCATGTGCAAATGTACAACTCTGAGCCTTTATGTGCAAATTTACAACCCTCAGCCTTCATGTGCAAATGTACAGCCCTGAACCTTTATGTGCAAATGTACAACCCTGAGCCTTTATGTGCAAATGCACGACCCTCAGCCTTCATGTACAAATGTACAAGTGTGAGCCTTTATGTGCAAATGAACAACTCTGAGCCATTATTTGCAAATTTACAACCCTCAGCCTTCATGTGCAAATGTACAGCCCTGAACCTTTATGTGCAAATGTACGACCCTGAGCCTTTTTGTGCAAATGTACAACCCTCAGCCTTCATGTGAAGACATACAGCCCTGAACCTTCATGTACAAGTGTACGACCCTGAGCCTTTATGTACGGCCCTGACCCTTTATGTGCAAATGTACGACCCTGAGCCTTTATGTATAATCATGAGCCTTTATGTGAAAACGTACAGCCCTGAACCTTTATGTGTAAGTGTACAACCCTGAACCTTGCTATGCAAATGGACGACCCTGAGCCTTTATGTGCAAAAGTACAGCCCTCAGCCTTCATATGCAAAAGTACAACCCTTAACCTTCATGTGCAAATGTACAGCCCTGAACCTTTATGTGCAAATGTACGACCCTGAGCACTTATGTGCAAATGTATGACCCTGAGCTTTTATGTGCAAATGCACGACCCTCAGCCTTCATGTGCAAATGTACAGCACTAAACCTTCATGTGCAAATGTACAACTCTGAGCCTTTATGTGCAAATGTACAACCCTGAGCCTTTATGTGCAAATGTACAACCCTCAGCATTCATGTGCAAATGTACAGCCCTGAACCTTTATGTGCAAATGAACAACTCTGAGCCTTTATGTGCAAATGCACAACCCTCAGCCTTCATGTGCAA
The DNA here is from genome assembly GCF_031143425.1 of Pleurodeles waltl. Classification (NCBI taxonomy): domain Eukaryota; kingdom Metazoa; phylum Chordata; class Amphibia; order Caudata; family Salamandridae; genus Pleurodeles; species Pleurodeles waltl. Next base: position 1,869,528,885 of record NC_090444.1, on the reverse strand, counting down.
ATGTACAGCTCTGAACCTTTATGTGCAAATGTACAACTCTGAGCCTTTATGTGCAAATGTACAGCACTGAACCTTCATGTGCAAATGTACAGCTCTGAGCCTTTTTGTGCAAATTTACAACCCTCAACATTCATGTGCAAATGTACAGCTCTGAACCTTTATGTGCAAATGTACAACTCTGAGCCTTTATTTGCAAATGCACAACCCTCAACCTTCATGTGCAAATGTACAGCCCTGAACCTTTTTGTGCAAATGTATGACTCTGAGCCTTTATGTGCAAATGCACAACCCTCAGCCTTCATGTGCAAATGTACGGCCCTGAGCCTTTATGTGCAAATGTACAACCCTGAACCTTCATGTGCAAATGTTCAACCCTCTGCCTTCATGATCAAATGTACGACCCTGAGCCTCTATGCGCAAATGTACAGCTCTGAACCTTTTTGTGCAAATGTACGACCCTGAGCCCTTATGTGCAAATGTATGACCCTGAGCTTTCATGTGCAAATGTAAGACCCTCAGCTTTCATGTGCAAATGTACAGTCCTGAACCTTCATGTGCAAACGTACGACCCTGAGGCTTTAAGTGCAAACGTACAGCCCTGAAACTTTATGTGCAAATGTACAACCCTGAACCTTCATGTGCAAATGTTCAACCCTCGGCCTTCATGATCAAATGTACGACCCTGAGCCTCTATGCGCAAATGTACAGCTCTGAACCTTTTTGTGTAAATGTACGACCCTGAGCCCTTATGTGCAAATGTATGACCCTGAGTTTTTATGTGCAAATGCACAGCCCTGAACCTTTATGTATAAATGTTCAACCCTGAACCTTCATGTGCAAAAGTTCAACCCTCGGCCTTCATGAGCAAATGTACGGCCCTGAGCCTCTATGCCCAAATGTACAGCTCTGAAACTTTTTGGGCAAATGTACGACCCTGAGCCCTTATGTGCAAATGTATGACCCTGAGCTTTTAAGTGCAAATGTACGACCCTCAGCCTTCATGTGCAAATGTACAGTCCTGAACCTTCATGTGCAAACGTACGACCCTGAGGCTTTAAGTGCAAACGTACAGCCCTGAACCTTTATGTGCAAATGTACAACCCTGAGCCTTCATGTGCAAATGCACAGCCCTGAGCCTTTATGTACAAATGTACAACCCTGAACCTTCATGTGCAAATGTTCAACCCTCAGCCTTCATGTGCAAATGTACGGCCCTGTGCCTCTATGCGCAAATGTATAACCCTGAACCTTTACGTTCAAATGTATGACCCTAAGCCCTTATGTGAAAATCTAAGATCCTGAGCTTTTGTGTGCAAATGTACGCCCCTCAGCCTTCATGTGCAAATGTACAATCCTGAACCTTCATGTGCAAATGTACAACTCTCGGCCTTCATGTGCAAACGTACGGCCCTGAGCCTTTATGTGCAAATGTAGAACCCTTAGCCAGTATGTGCAAATATACAACCTTGAGCCTTTATGTGCAAATGTACAACCCTGAGCCTGCATGTGCAAATGTACAACCCTCGGCCTTAGTGTGAAAATGTACAAACCTGAGCCTTGAAGGGTAAATATGCAACTCTGAGCCTGTATGTGCAAGTGTACAAGCCGGAGGCTTTGTGAGCAACTGTACGAACATGAGCCTTCATGTGAAAATGTACGACCCTGAGCCTTCATGTGAAAATGTACGACCCTGAGCCCTAACGTGAAAATGTACAACACTGAGCCTTCATGTGCAAATGTCCTACCCTGAGCCTGTATGCACAAATATACGACCCTGAGCTTTTATGTTCAAAAGTAAGACCCTGAGTCTTTATGTGCAAATGTACAACTCCGAGCTTTCATGTGCAAACGTAAGACCCTGAACCTTTATGTGCTAATGTACGGTCCTGAGTCTTTATGTGCAAATGTACAACCCTGAACCTTCATGTGCAAACGTACGACCCTGAGGATTTAAGTACAAACATGCAGCCCTGAACCTTAATCTGCAAATGAAAAACCCTCTGCCTTCATGTGCAAATGTACGGCCCTGAGCCTTTATGTGCAAATTTACAACCCTGAACATTCATGTGCAAATGTTCAACCCTCAGCTTTCATGCGCAAATGTACAGCCCTGAACCTTTATGTGCAAATGTACTACCCTGAGCTTTTATGTGCAAATGTACGCCCCTCAGCCTTCATGTGCAAATGTACAGTCCTGAACCTTCATGTGCAAACGTACGACCCTGAGGCTTTAAGTGCAAAAATACAGCCCTGAACCTTTCTGTGCAAATGCACGGCCATGAACCATTATGTGCAAATGTACAACTCTGAGCCTTTATGTGCAAATGTACAACCCTCAACCTTCATGTGCAAATGTACAGCCCTAAACCTTCATGTGCAAATGTACAACTCTAAGCCTTTATGTGCAAATATATAACCCTGAGCCTTTTTGTGCAAATGTACAACTCCGAGCTATCATGTGCAAACGTACGACCCTGAACCTTTATGTGCTAATGTACGGTCCTGAGTCTTTATGTGCAAATGTACAACTCTGAACCTTCATGTGCAAACGTACGACCCTGAGGCTTTAAGAACAAACATACAGCCCTGAACCTTTATGTGCAAATGTAAAACCCTCAGCCTTCATGTGCAAATGTACAGCCCTGAGCCTTTATGTGCAAATGTACAACCCTGAACCTTCATGTGCAATTGTTCAACCCTCAGCCTTCATGTGCAAATGTACACCCCTGAGCCTCTGTGTGCAAATGTACAACCCTAAACCTTTATGTGCAAATGTACGACCCTGAGCTTTTATCTGCAAATGTATGCCCCTCAGCCTTCATGTGCAAATGTACAGTCCTGAACCTTCATGTGCGAACGTACGACCTCGAGGTTTTAAGTGCAAACATACAGCCCTGAACCTTTATGTGCAAATGCACGGCCATGAACCTTTATGTGCAAATGTACAACTCTGAGCCTTTATGTGCAAATGTACAACCCTCAACCTTCATTTGCAAATGTACAGCCCTGAACCTTCATGCGCAAATGTACAACTCTGAGCCTTTATGTGCAAATGTACAACCCTGAGCCTTTATGTGCAAATTTACAACCCTCAACATTCATGTACAAATGTACAGCTATGAACATTTATGTGCAAATGTACAACTCTGAGCCTTTATGTGCAAATGTACAACTCTGAGCCTTTATGTGCAAATGCACAACCCTCAGCCTTCATGTGCAAATGTACAGCTCTGAACCTTTATGTGCAAATGTACAACTCTCAGCCTTTATGTGCAAATGCACAACACTCAGCCTTCGTGTGCAAATGTACAACTCTGAGCCTTTATATGCATATGTAGAACCCTCAGCCTTCATGTGCAAATGTACAGCCCTAAACCTTCATGTGCAAATGTACAACTCTAAGCCTTTATGTGCAAATATATAACCCTGAGCCTTTTTGTGCAAATGTACAGCCCTGAACCTTTATGTGCAAATGTACAACTCTGAGCCTTTATTTGCAAATGCACATCCCTCAGCCTTCATGTGCAAATGTACAGCCCTGAACCTTTATGTGCAAATGTACGACCCTGAGCCTTTCTGTGCAAATGCACAACCTTCAGCCTTCATGTGCAAATGTACAACTCTGAGCCTTTATGTGCAAACGTACAGCCCTGAACCTTTACGTGCAAATGTTCAACCCTCAGCCTTCATGGGCAAATGTACGTCCCTGAGCCTTTATGTGCAAATGTACAACCCTGAACCTTTATGTGCAAATGTTCAACCCTCAGCCTTCAAGTGCAAATGTACGGCCCTGAGCCTCTATGCGCAAATGTACAGCTCTGAACCTCTTTGTGCAAATGTACGACCCTGAGCCCTTGTGTGCAAATGTATGACCCTGAGCTTTTATGTGAAAATGTACCACCCTCAGCCTTCATGTGCAAATGTACAGTCCTGAACATTCATGTGCAAACGTACGACCCTGAGGCTTTAAGTGCAAACGTACGACCTTGAGGCTTTAAGTGCAAATGTACAACCCTGAACCTTTATGTGCAAATGTTCAACCCTCAGCCTTCATGTGCAAATGTACAGCCCTGAGCCTTTATGTACAAATGTACAACCCTGAAACTTCATGTGCAAATATTCAACCCTCAGCCTTCATGTGCAAATGTATGACCCTAAGCCCTTATGTGAAAATGTAAGATCCTGAGCTTTTGTGTGCAAATGTACGCCCCTCAGCCTTCATGTGCAAATGTACAGTTCTGAACCTTCATGTGCAAACGTATGACCCTGAGGCTTTAAGAGCAAGCGTACAGCCCTGAACCTTTATGTGCAAATGTACAACTCTCAGCCTTCATGTGCAATTGTACGGCCCTGAGCCTTTATGTGCAAATGTACAACCCTGAACCTTCATGTGCAAATGTTTAACCCTCAGCCTTCATGTGCAAATGGGCGGCCCTGAGTCTTTATGTGCAAATGTAGAACCCTGAGCCAATATGTGCAAATATACAACCTTGAGCTTTTATGTGCAAATGTGCAACCCTGAGCCTGCATGTGCACATGTACAACCCTCGGCCTTAGTGTGAAAATGTAGAAACCTGAGCCTTAACGTGTAAATGTGCAACTCTGAGCCTGTATGTGCAAGTGTACAACCCGGAGGCTTTGTGAGCAACTGTACGACCCTGAGCCTTCATGTGAAAATGTACGACCCTGAGCCTTCATGTGCAAATGTACAACACTGAGCCTTCATGAGCAACTGTACGACCCTGAGCCTTCATGTGCAAATGTACAACCCTGAGCCTTCATGTGCAAATGTACAACACTGAGCCTTCATGAGCAATTGTACGACCCTGAGCCTTCATGTGCAAATGTCCAACCCTGAGCCTTCATGTGCAAATGTATGATGCTGAGCCTTCTGGCTTCCAGGTCTACTTGAACCATGAACACTAGCAAGCACCTTCAATGTCACAGGAAGTTTCAAACTACCATCAAACAACATCCATATCTGATCACAAAATATTGATACATTCTTGGTTACATACATGAAAGTTAACACTGTACTACATAGGAGTGTATTAACATAATACAGGCATAAAGTAATGTGGCAGTTCTCTAAAAAAAGATAAATAAAAAATGAGTTTTGTGAAATTGCCACTTCAATCTGTGCACATCTGTTTGTCTGGGCAGAATTGCAATTGGAAGAAGAGGATTTCTGGGCAGAACCGTGAAGGCCATGAAACTGGAGCAAGGTCTCCAAAGCCCATCTCACTGATGCCCTCCGACATGCCCCATCAACAGACACCACGGACCCAACGCCTCAGCCACAACCTCCACCAATAGATCTCCGACACTCTAGCTCCCCTCAAGAAACCCTCCAACAATCAACACCACAAGAAAATCAGCTGGTTCTCTTCAGACCTTCAGGAATCTAAGCGCACCTGCAGGCGACTCGAGAGAAAGTGGAGGAGCAGCAAGAACACGGTAGACCACAAACCCTCAAAACCGCCGTCACCGCGAACCATCTCTTCATCAGAACCTTATGAAAATCAACCATTCAGGAACGCATTAACGCCAGCGCTTACAACAGCAAGGACCTCTTCACCGTGGTCAAAGAATTCACCAAACCCAGCATGGACAACACAGACCTCTGCGACAACCTCCCCACTTTCTTCCACCGCAAGATCCAGGACATCTATGATGGATTCACCATCAAAGACCCACCCAACCCGTCCACTACCACCACCCAAAGAATCCACCCCCTACCAACCCTCTACCACTGAACCCCTCTCACCTTGGAAGACACCCCCAAAATCATGAAGTCAGTCCACTCCGGGGCACCCTTGGACCCTTGCCCTCGCCACATCTTCAACTGAGCCAGTGCCACTATCGCCCCCAAACTGTACCCCACCATCAACTGCTCCATCAAGGCCACCACCTTCCTGGAAGACTGGAAACATGCGGACATCAACTGTCTATTGAAGAAGCCCTCCGGCGACCCAACAGACCTGAAAAACTACAGACCCATCTCACTGCTCCCCTTCCCAGCCACACTCATTGACAAGGCCATCAACGCCCAGCTCACCGAATTTATTGGGACCATCCACATCCTGGACACCTCCCAGTCCAGATTCGGGAGCAACCACAGTATCAAGTCTGCGCTTCTCGCAGCCACGGATGACATCCACACCCTCCTTGACCGCTGCAAAACAGCAGCCATAATCCTCCTGGACCTCTCTGCCACCTTCGACACCATCTCCCACACCACCCTCTGCACCAGACTACATGACGCTGGCACCCGTGGCACAGCCCTTGAGTGGATCCGCTCCTTCCTCACAGGCCAAACTGATGTAGTCAGGCTCCCACCATCCACCCTGAAATTGGCCAGCTGTGTTGTCCCCCAGGGCTCCTCCCTGAGCCTCTCCCACTTCAATATCTACATGTCCCAGCTCACTAACATCATGAGACACCATGGTCTCAACATTGTCTCCCATGCCGAGGACACCCAGCTGATTCTCTCCCTCAGCGATCCATCAACAGACAATAACAACTTCCACAATGGAATGAAGGCAGTCGCTACCGGGAAGAAAGACAACTGTCTCAAGCTCATCTCTGACAAGACTGAGGTCCTCTTCCTGGGTCCCACCCCTCCACCTGGGACGACTCCTGGTGGCCTGCAGCTCTTGGGGCTCACCACCTCACCCACCAACCATTGGTGCAACCCCGGCATCATCCTCTCTCTCAATGGCCTGTCAAGTCAACGCTGTCTCATCATTGTGCTTTAGCACGCTTTGCCTGCTCTGAAAGATCTTCAAATGGATCCCCATCGAGGCAAGAAGAACTGTCACCCAGGCGCTCGCCAGCAGAAAACTTGTCAACGGCAATGCACTCTGTGCCAGCATCACCAAGAAACTCCAAACCTCCTTCCCCTCCGTGCCTTGAGACCCTCTGGGTGATTAGCTGCGCTCTAAAGTTTCTAGAGCAGCAGCCAGTTTGTTTGAGAAATGAATGTATTTAAAAGGAGTGTAAACCTGGCAAGTCCTAACATATACTAGATGGTCCTGTATAACAACAGAGGGGTCACGGCCCGGAGGGGGGTCAGCAGAGTGAAGTCAACTGGATGGCAACATCTGGGATGATGAGCACCATGACCTGCACCCCAAATTCAGTCTCCCTTGGAGGTGTACCACCAAGGTGTGTGTCTCAAAGGGGGGTGGGGTACAAACAGGGGAGTATCTCAGATGTGTCTGATGGACACTTCTGGTGGAGTTTTGCCTTCATTCCTGTGCTGTTGGCCTCAGAAGTGCGGGGTTTGTAAGATTTGGGACCGAGTGCTGGCTGCAGTCCCAGGTCTGCTGGAAGGAAGCTGGGAAGACGTGATAATTAAGAATATGAATCTTTTATGCCTGCTGCTTGTTTTTAATACCTTTGGGGGTGGAGGGAGGCAGGACTGTGGACTTCTGGGGACAGAGGAGACATGATCCATGAACTGCTCTCATTTACCAAGTGCATTTCTTGGCCTTTTCATGGTATGATTCTGGGAACTCTGGCAAGTGTCCGTCATCATCAGGTCCCTGGTGCTCTTGTCCTGTGTCAGTGAACAGCACGTCTCTGTATGCGAGGACACGAGCGCCCATCGTGAGGTCCTATGTGCTCTTGTCTTGTGTCAGTGAACAGCACGTCTCTGTATGCGAGGACACGAGAACCCATCGTGAGGTCCTATGTGCTCTTGTCTTGTGTCAGTGAACAGCACGTCTCTGTATGCGAGGACACGAGCGCCCATCATGAGGTCCTATGTGCTCTTGTCTTGTGTCAGTGAACAGCACGTCTCTGTATGCGAGGACACGAGCGCCCATCGTGAGGTCCCTCGTGCTCATGTCCTGTGTCAGTGAACAGCACGTCTCTGTATGCGAAGACACGAGCGCCCATCGTGAGGTCCCTGGTGCTCTTGTCCTGTGTCAGTGAACAGCACATCTCTGTATGCGAGGACACGAGCGCCCATCGTGAGGTCCCATGTGCTCTTGTCTTGTGTCAGTGAACAGCACGTCTCTGTATGCGAGGACACGAGCGCCCATCGAGAGGTCCCTGGTGCTCTTGTCTTGTGTCAGTGAACAGCACGTCTCTGTATGCGAAGACACGAGCGCCCATCGTGAGGTCCCTGGTGCTCTTGTCTTGTGTCAGTGAACAGCACGTCTCTGTATGCGAGGACACGAGCGCCCATCGTGAGGTCCCTGGTGCTCTTGTCTTGTTTCAGTGAACAGCACGTCTCTGTATGCGAGGACACGAGCGCCCATCGTGAGGTCCCTGGTGCTCATGTCCTGTGTCAGTGAACAGCACGTCTCTGTATGCGAGGACACGAGCGCCCATCGTGAGGTCCCTGGTGCTCACGTCCTGTGTCAGTGAACAGCACGTCTCTGTATGCGAGGACACGAGCGCCCATCGTGAGGTCCCTGGTGCTCTTGTCCTGTGTCAGTGAACAGCACGTCTCTGTATGCGAGGACACGAGCGCCCATCGTGAGGTCCCTGGTGCTCTTGTCTTGTGTCAGTGAACAGCACGTCTCTGTATGCGAGGACACGAGCGCCCATCGTGAGGTCCCTGGTGATCTTGTCCTGTGTCAGTGAACAGCACGTCTCTGTATGCGAGGACACGAGCGCCCATCGTGAGGTCCCTGGTGCTCATGTCCTGTGTCAGTGAACAGCACGTCTCTGTATGCGAGGACACGAGCGCCCATCGTGAGGTCCCTGGTGCTCTTGTCCTGTGTCAGTGAACAGCACGTCTCTGTATGCGAGGACACGAGCGCCCATCGTGAGGTCCCTGGTGCTCTTGTGTTGTGTCAGTGAACAGCACGTCTCTGTATGCGAGGACACGAGCGCCCATCGTGAGGTCCCTGGTGCTCATCTCCTGTGTCAGTGAACAGCACGTCTCTGTATGCGAGGACACGAGCGCCCATCGTGAGGTCCCTGGTGCTCATCTCCTGTGTCAGTGAACAGCGCGTCTCTGTATGCGAGGACACGAGCGCCCATCGTGAGGTCCCTGGTGCTCTTGTCCTGTGTCAGTGAACAGCGCGTCTCTGTATGCGAGGACACGAGCGCCCATCGTGAGGTCCCTGGTGCTCATGTCTTGTGTCAGTGAACAGCACGTCTCTGTATGCGAGGACACGAGTGCCCATCGTGAGGTCCCATGTGCTCTTGTCTTGTGTCAGTGAACAGCACGTCTCTGTATGCGAGGACACGAGCGCCCATCGTGAGGTCCCTGGTGCTTTTGTCTTGTGTCAGTGAACAGCATGTCTCTGTATGCGAGGACACGAGCGCCCATCGTGAGGTCCCATGTGCTCTGATCTTGTGTCAGTGAATAGCATGTCTCTGTATGCGAGGCCCGAGAGCCCATCGTGAGGTCCCTGGTGCTCTTGTCTTGTGTCAGTGAACAGCACGTCTCTGTATGCGAGGACACGAGCGCGCATCGTGAGGTCCCATGTGCTCTTGTCTTGTGTCAGTGAACAGCACGTCTCTGTATGCGAGGACACGAGCGCCCATCGTGAGGTCCCTGGTGCTCATGTCTTGAGGACACGAGCGCCCATCGTGAGGTCCCTGGTGCTCATGTCCTGTGTCAGTGATCAGCACGTCTCTGTATGCGAGGACACGAGCGCCCATCGTGAGGTCCCTGGTGCTCATGTCCTGTGTTAGTGAACAGCACGTCTCTGTATGCGAGGACACGAGCGCCCATCGTGAGGTCCCTGGTGCTCATGTCCTGTGTTAGTGAACAGCACGTCTCTGTATGCGAGGACACGAGCGCCCATCGTGAGGTCCCTGGTGCTCTTGTCTTGTGTCAGTGAACAGCACGTCTCTGTATGCGAGGCCACGAGCGCCCATCGTGAGGTCCCTGGTGCTCACGTCCTGTGTCAGTGAACAGCACGTCTCTGTATGCGAGGACACGAGCGCCCATCGTGAGGTCCCTGGTGCTCACGTCCTGTGTCAGTGAACAGCACGTCTCTGTATGCGAGGACACGAGCGCCCATCGTGAGGTCCCTGGTGCTCACGTCCTGTGTCAGTGAACAGCACGTCTCTGTATGCGAGGACACGAGCGCCCATCGTGAGGTCCCTGGTGCTCACGTCCTGTGTCAGTGAACAGCACGTCTCTGTATGCGAGGACACGAGCGCCCATCGTGAGGTCCCTGGTGCGCTTGTCCTGTGTCAGTGAACAGCACGTCTCTGTATGCGAGGACACGAGCGCCCATCGTGATGTCCCTGGTGCTCATGTCCTTGGTCAGTGAACAGCACGTCTCTGTATGCGAGGACACGAGCGCCCATCGTGAGGTCCCTGGTGCTCATGTCCTGTGTCAGTGAACAGCACGTCTCTGTATGCGAGGACACGAGCGCCCATCGTGAGGTCCCTGGTGCTCTTGTCTTGTGTCAATGAACAGAACGTCTCTGTATGCGAGGACACGAGCGCCCATCGTGAGGTCCCTGGTGCTCTTGTCTTGTGTCAGTGAACAGCACGTCTCTGTATGCGAGGACACGAGCGCCCATCGTGAGGTCCCATGTGCTCTTGTCTTGTGTCAGTGAACAGCACGTCTCTGTATGCGAGGACGCGAGCGCCCATCGTGAGGTCCCATGTGCTCTTGTCTTGTGTCAGTGAACAGCACGTCTCTGTATGCGAGGACGCGAGCGCCCATCGTGAGGTCCCATGTGCTCTTGTCTTGTGTCAGTGAACAGCACGTCTCTGTATGCGAGGACGCGAGCTCCCATCGTGAGGTCCCTGGTGCTCATGTCCTGTGTCAGTGAACAGCACGTCTCTGTATGCGAGGACACGAGCGCCCATCGTGAGGTCCCTGGTGCTCTTGTCTTGTGTCAGTGAACAGCACGTCTCTGTATGCGAGGACACGAGCGCCCATCGTGAGGTCCCTGGTGCTCATGTCTTGTGTCAGTGAACAGCACGTCTCTGTATGCGAGGACACGAGCGCCCATCGTGAGGTCCCTGGTGCTCTTGTCTTGTGTCAGTGAACAGCACGTCTCTGTATGCGAGGACACGAGCGCCCTTCGTGAGGTCCCTGGTGCTCTTGTCCTGTGTCAGTGAACAGCACGTCTCTGTATGCGAGGACACGAGCGCCCATCGTGAGGTCCCTGGTGCTCACGTCCTGTGTCAGTGAACAGCACGTCTCTGTATGCGAGGACACGAGTGCCCATCGTGAGGTCCCTGGTGCGCTTGTCCTGTGTCAGTGAACAGCACGTCTCTGTATGCGAGGACACGAGCGCCCATCGTGAGGTCCCTGGTGCTCATGTCCTTGGTCAGTGAACAGCACGTCTCTGTATGCGAGGACACGAGCGCCCATCGTGAGGTCCCTGGTGCTCACGTCCTGTGTCAGTGAACAGCACGTCTCTGTATGCGAGGACACGAGCGCCCATCGTGAGGTCCCTGGTGCTCACGTCCTGTGTCAGTGAACAGCACGTCTCTGTATGCGAGGACACGAGTGCCCATCGTGAGGTCCCTGGTGCGCTTGTCCTGTGTCAGTGAACAGCACGTCTCTGTATGCGAGGACACGAGCGCCCATCGTGAGGTCCCTGGTGCTCATGTCCTTGGTCAGTGAACAGCACGTCTCTGTATGCGAGGACACGAGCGCCCATCGTGAGGTCCCTGGTGCTCATGTCTTGTGTCAGTGAACAGCACGTCTCTGTATGCGAGGACACGAGCGCCCATCGTGAGGTCCCTGGTGCTCTTGTCTTGTGTCAGTGAACAGCACGTCTCTGTATGCGAGGACACGAGCGCCCATCGTGAGGTCCCATGTGCTCTTGTCTTGTGTCAGTGAACAGCACGTCTCTGTATGCGAGGACGCGAGCGCCCATCGTGAGGTCCCATGTGCTCTTGTCTTGTGTCAGTGAACAGCACGTCTCTGTATGCGAGGACGCGAGCGCCCATCGTGAGGTCCCATGTGCTCTTTTCTTGTGTCAGTGAACAGCACGTCTCTGTATGCGAGGACGCGAGCGCCCATCGTGAGGTCCCTGGTGCTCATGTCCTGTGTCAGTGAACAGCACGTCTCTGTATGCGAGGACACGAGCGCCCATCGTGAGGTCCCTGGTGCTCACGTCCTGTGTCAGTGAACAGCACGTCTCTGTATGCGAGGACACGAGTGCCCATCGTGAGGTCCCTGGTGCGCTTGTCCTGTGTCAGTGAACAGCACGTCTCTGTATGCGAGGACACGAGCGCCCATCGTGAGGTCCCTGGTGCTCATGTCCTTGGTCAGTGAACAGCACGTCTCTGTATGCGAGGACACGAGCGCCCATCGTGAGGTCCCTGGTGCTCATGTCCTGTGTCAGTGAACAGCACGTCTCTGTATGCGAGGACACGAGCGCCCATCGTGAGGTCCCTGGTGCTCTTGTCTTGTGTCAGTGAACAGCACGTCTCTGTATGCGAGGACACGAGCGCCCATCGTGAGGTCCCTGGTGCTCATGTCCTGTGTCAGTGAACAGCACGTCTCTGTATGCGAGGACACGAGCGCCCATCGTGAGGTCCCTGGTGCTCTTGTCTTGTGTCAGTGAACAGCATGTCTCTGTATGCGAGGACTCGAGCGCCCATCGTGAGGTCCCTGGTGCTCTTGTCCTGTGTCAGTGAACAGCACGTCTCTGTATGCGAGGCCACGAGCGCCCATCGTGAGGTCCCTGGTGCTCACGTCCTGTGTCAGTGAACAGCACGTCTCTGTATGCGAGGACACGAGCGCCCATCGTGAGGTCCCTGGTGCTCACGTCCTGTGTCAGTGAACAGCACGTCTCTGTATGCGAGGACACGAGCGCCCATCGTGAGGTCCCTGGTGCTCACGTCCTGTGTCAGTGAACAGCACGTCTCTGTATGCGAGGACAAGAGCGCCCATCGTGAGGTCCCTGGTGCTCACGTCCTTGGTCAGTGAACAGCACTTCTCTGTATGCGAGGACAAGAGCGCCCATCGTGAGGTCCCTGGTGCTCACGTCCTGTGTCAGTGAACAGCACGTCTCTGTATGCGAGGACACGAGCGCCCATCGTGAGGTCCCTGGTGCTCTTGTCTTGTGTCAGTGAACAGCACGTCTCTGTATGCGAGGACACGAGCGCCCATCGTGAGGTCCCTGGTGCTCTTGTCTTGTGTCAGTGAACAGCACGTCTCTGTATGTGAGGACACGAGCGCCCATCGTGAGGTCCCATGTGCTCTTGTCTTGTGTCAGTGAACAGCACGTCTCTGTATGCGAGGACGCGAGCGCCCATCGTGAGGTCCCATGTGCTCTTGTCTTGTGTCAGTGAACAGCACGTCTCTGTATGCGAGGACGCGAGCACCCATCGTGAGGTCCCATGTGCTCTTGTCTTGTGTCAATGAACAGCACGTCTCTGTATGCGAGGACGCGAGCACCCATCGTGAGGTCCCATGTACTCTTGTCTTGTGTCAATGAACAGCACGTCTCTGTATGCGAGGACACGAGCGCCCATCGTGAGGTCCCATGTGCTCTTGTCTTGTGTCAGTGAACAGCACGTCTCTGTATGCGAGGACTCGAACGCCCATCGTGAGGTCCCATGTGCTCTTGTCTTGTGTCAGTGAACAGCACGTCTCTGTATGCGAGGACACGAGCGCCCATCGTGAGGTCCCTGGTGCTGTTGTCTTGTGTCAGTGAAAGCACGTCTCTGTATGCGAGGACACTAGCGCCCATCGTGAGGTCCCTGGTGCTCTTGTCCAGTGTCAGTGAACAGCACGTCTCTGTATGCGAGGACGCGAGCGCCCATCGTGAGGTCCCTGGTGCTCTTGTCTTGTGTCAGTGAACAGCACGTCTCTGTATGCGAGGACGCGAGCGCCCATCGTGAGGTCCCATGTACTCTTGTCTTGTGTCAGGGAACAGCACGTCTCTGTATGCGAGGACACGAGCACCCATCGTGAGGTCCCTGGTGCTCTTGTCTTGTGTCAGTGAAAGCACGTCTCTGTATGCGAGGACTCGAACGCCCATCGTGAGGTCCCATGTGCTCTTGTCTTGTGTCAGTGAACAGCACGTCTCTGTATGCGAGGACACGAGCGCCCATCGTGAGGTCCCTGGTGCTCTTGTCTTGTGTCAGGGAACAGCACGTCTCTGTATGCGAGGACACGAGCGCCCATCGTGAGGTCCCTGGTGCTCTTGTCTTGTGTCAGTGAAAGCACGTCTCTGTATGCGAGGACACTAGCGCCCATCGTGAGGTCCCTGGTGCTCTTGTCCAGTGTCAGTGAACAGCACGTCTCTGTATGCGAGGACACGAGCGCCCATCGTGAGATCCCTGGTGCTCATGTCCTGTGTCAGTGAACAGCACGTCTCTGTATGCGAGGACACGAGCGCCCATCGTGAGGTCCCTGGTGCTCTTCTCTTGTGTCAGTGAACAGCACGTCTCTGTATGCGAGGACACGAGCGCCCATCGTGAGGTCCCTGGTGCTCACGTCCTGTGTCAGTGAACAGCACGTCTCTGTATGCGAGGACACGAGTGCCCATCGTGAGGTCCCTGGTGCTCTTCTCTTGTGTCAGTGAACAGCACGTCTCTGTATGCGAGGACACGAGCGCCCATCGTGAGGTCCCTGGTGCTCATGTCCTGTGTCAGTGAACAGCACGTCTCTGTATGCGAGGACACGAGCGCTCATCGTGAGGTCCCTGGTGCTCTTGTCTTGTGTCAGTGAACAGCACCTCTCTGTATGCGAGGACACGAGCGCCCATCGTGAGGTCCCTGGTGCTCTTGTCTTGTGTCAGTGAACAGCACGTCTCTGTATGCGAGGACACCAGCGCCCATCGTGAGGTCCCTGGTGCTCTTGTCTTGTGTCAGTGAACAGCACGTCTCTGTATGCGAGGACACCAGCGCCCATCGTGAGGTCCCTGGTGCTCATGTCCTGTGTCAGTGAACAGCACGTCACTGTATGCGAGGACACCAGCGCCCATCGTGAGGTCCCTGGTGCTCTTGTCTTGTGTCAGTGAACAGCACGTCTCTGTATGCGAGGACACCAGGGCCCATCGTGAGGTCCCTGGTGCTCTTGTCTTGTGTCAGTGAACTGCACGTCTCTGTATGCGAGGACACCAGCGCCCATCGTGAGGTCCCTGGTGCTCACGTCCTGTGTCAGTGAACAGCACGTCTCTGTATGCGAGGACACCAGCGCCCATCGTGAGGTCCCTGGTGCTCACGTCCTGTGTCAGTGAACAGCACGTCTCTGTATGCGAGGACACGAGCGCCCATCGTGAGGTCCCTGGTGCTCTTGTCTTGTGTCAGTGAACAGCACGTCTCTGTATGCGAGGACACGAGCGCCCATCGTGAGGTCCCTGGTGCTCATGTCCTGTGTCAGTGAACAGCACGTCTCTGTATGCGAGGACACGAGCGCCCATCGTGAGGTCCCTGGTGCTCTTGTCTTGTGTCAGTGAACAGCACGTCTCTGTATGCGAGGACACGAGCGCCCATCGTGAGGTCCCTGGTGCTCATGTCCTGTGTCAGTGAACAGCACGTCTCTGTATGCGAGGACACGAGCGCCCATCGTGAGGTCCCTGGTGCTCTTGTCTTGTGTCAGTGAACAGCACGTCTCTGTATGCGAGGACACGAGCGCCCATCGTGAGGTCCCATGTGCTCTTGTCTTGTGTCAGTGAACAGCACGTCTCTGTATGCGAGGACACGAGCACCCATCGTGAGGTCCCTGGTGCTCTTGTCTTGTGTCAGTGAACACCACGTCTCTGTATGCGAGGACACGAGCGCCCATCGTGACGTCCCATGTGCTCTGATCAGTGCATGGGACAGTAAATAGCATGTCTCTGTATGCGAGGACACAAGAGCCCATCGTGAGGTCCCTGGTGCTCTTGTCTTGTGTCAGTGAACAGCACGTCTCTGTATGCGAGGACACGAGCGCCCATCGTGAGGTCCCTGGTGCTCATATCTTGTGTCAGTGAACAGCACGTCTCTGTATGCGAGGACACGGGCGCCCATCGTGAGGTCCCTGTTGCTCATGTCCTGTGTCAGTGAACAGCACGTCTCTGTATGCGAGGACACGGGCGCCCATCGTGAGGTCCCTGGTGCTCTTGTCCTGTGTCAGTGAACAGCACGTCTCTGTATGCGAGGACACGGGCGCCCATCGTGAGGTCCCTGGTGCTCTTGTCCTGTGTCAGTGAACAGCACGTCTCTGTATGCGAGGACACGGGCGCCCATCGTGAGGACCCTGGTGCTCTTGTCCTGTGTCAGTGAACAGCACGTCTCTGTATGCGAGGACACGAGCGCCCATCGTGAGGTCCCTGGTGCTCTTGTCCTGTGTCAGTGAACAGCACGTCTCTGTATGCGAGGACACGAGCGTCAATCGTGATGTCCCTGGTGCTCTTGTCTTGTTTCAGTGAACAGCACCTCTCTGTATGCGAGGACACGAGCGCCCATCGTGAGGTCCCTGGTGCTCATGTCCTGTGTCAGTGAACAGTACGTCTCTGTATGCGAGGACACGAGCGCCCATCGTGAGGTCCCTGGTGCTCTTGTCCTGTGTCAGTGAACAGCACGTCTCTGTATGCGAGGACACGAGCGCCCATCGTGAGGTCCCTGGTGCTCATGTCCTCTGTCAGTGAACAGCACGTCTCTGTATGCGAGGACACGAGCGCCCATCGTGAGGTCCCTGGTGCTCTTGTCCTGTGTCAGTGAACAGCACGTCTCTGTATGCGAGGACACGAGCGCCCATCGTGAGGTCCCTGGTGCTCATCTCCTGTGTCAGTGAACAGCACGTCTCTGTATGCGAGGACACGAGCGCCCATTGTGAGGTCCGTGGTGCTCTTGTCCTGTGTCAGTGAACAGCACGTCTCTGTATGCGAGGACACGAGCACCCATTGTGAGTCCTATGTGCTCTTGTCTTGTGTCAGTGAACAGCACGTCTCTGTATGCGAGTACACGAGCGCCCATCGTGAGGTCCTATGTGCTCTTGTCTTGTGTCAGTGAACAGCACGTCTCTGTATGCGAGGACATGAGCGCCCATCGTGAGGTCCCTGGTGCTCATGTCCTGTGTCAGTGAACAGCACGTCTCTGTATGCGAGTACACGAGCGCCCATCGTGAGGTCCCTGGTGATCTTGTCCTGTGTCAGTGAACAGCACGTCTCTGTATGCGAGGACACGAGCGCCCATCGTGAGGTCCCATGTGCTCTTGTCTTGTGTCAGTGAACAGCACGTCTCTGTATGCAAGGACACGAGCGCCCATCGTGAGGTCCCTGGTACTCTTGTCTTGTGTCAGTGAACAGCACGTCTCTGTATGCGAAGACACGAGCGCCCATCGTGAGGTCCCTGGTGCTCTTGTCTTGTGTAAGTGAACAGCACGTCTCTGTATGCGAGGACACGAGCGCCCATCGTGAGGTCCCTGGTGCTCTTGTCTTGTGTCAGTGAACAGCACGTCTCTGTATGCGAGGACACGAGCGCCCATCGTGAGGTCCCTGGTGCTCTTGTCTTGTGTCAGTGAACAGCACGTCTCTGTATGCGAGGACACGAGCGCCCATCGTGAGGTCCCTGGTGCTCTTGTCTTGTGTCAGTGAACAGCACGTCTCTGTATGCGAGGACACGAGCGCCCATCGTGAGGTCCCTGGTGCTCTTGTCTTGTGTCAGTGAACAGCACGTCTCTGTATGCGAGGACACGAGCGCCCATCGTGAGGTCCCTGGTGCTCTTGTCTTGTGTCAGTGAACAGCACGTCTCTGTATGCGAGGACACGAGCGCCCATCGTGAGGTCCCTGGTGCTCTTGTCTTGTGTCAGTGAACAGCACGTCTCTGTATGCGAGGACACGAGCGCCCATCGTGAGGTCCCTGGTGCTCTTGTCTTGTGTCAGTGAACAGCACGTCTCTGTATGCGAGGACACGAGCGCCCATCGTGAGGTCCCTGGTGCTCTTGTCTTGTGTCAGTGAACAGCACGTCTCTGTATGCGAGGACACGAGCGCCCATCGTGAGGTCCCTGGTGCTCATGTCCTGTGTCAGTGAACAGCACGTCTCTGTATGCGAGGACACGAGCGCCCATCGTGAGGTCCCTGGTGCTCATGTCCTGTGTCAGTGAACAGCACGTCTCTGTATGCGAGGGCGCTGTGTCAGTGAACAGCACGTCTCTGTATGCGAGGACACGAGCGCCCATCGCGAGGTCCCTGGTGCTCATGTCCTGTGTCAGTGAACAGCACGTCTCTGTATGCGAGGACACGAGCGCCCATCGCGAGGTACCTGGTGCTCTTGTCCTGTGTCAGTGAACAGCACGTCTCTGTATGCGAGGACACGAGCGCCCATCGCAAGGTCCCTGGTGCTCATGTCCTGTGTCAGTGAACAGCACGTCTCTGTATGCGAGGACACGAGCGCCCATCGCGAGGTCCCTGGTGCTCTTTTCTTGTTTCAGTGAACAGCACGTCTCTGTATGCGAGGACACGAGCGCAAATCGCGAGGTCCCTGGTGCTCATGTCCTGTGTCAGTGAACAGCACGTCTCTGTATGCGAGGACACGAGCGCCCATCGTGAGGTCCCTGGTGCTCTTGTCCTGTGTCAGTGAACAGCACGTCTCTGTATGCGAGGACAGGAGCGCCCATCGTGAGGTCCCTGGTGCTCATGTCCTGTGTCAGTGAACAGCACGTCTCTGTATGCGAGGACACGAGCGCCCATCGTGAGGTCCCTGGTGCTCTTGTCCTGTGTCAGTGAACAGCACGTCTCTGTATGCGAGGACACGAGCGCCCATCGTGAGGTCCCTGGTGCTCTTGTGTTGTGTCAGTGAACAGCACGTCTCTGTATGCGAGGACACGAGCGCCCATCGTGAGGTCCCTGGTGCTCATCTCCTGTGTCAGTGAACGGCACGTCTCTGTATGCGAGGACACGAGCGCCCATCGTGAGGTCCCTGGTGCTCATGTCCTGTGTCAGTGAACGGCACGTCTCTGTATGCGAGGACACGAGCGCCCATCGTGAGGTCCCTGGTGCTCTTGTCCTGTGTCAGTGAACGGCACGTCTCTGTATGCGAGGACACGAGCGCCCATCGTGAGGTCCCTGGTGCTCTTGTCCTGTGTCAGTGAAAGGCACGTCTCTGTATGCGAGGACACGAGCGCCCATCGTGAGGTCCCATGTGCTCTTGTCCTGTGTCAGTGAATAGCACGTCTCTGTATGCGAGGACACGAGCGCCCATCGTGAGGTCCCATTTGCTCTTGTCTTGTGTCAGTGAACAGCACGTCTCTGTATGCGAGGACACGAGCGCCCATCGTGAGGTCCCTGGTGCTCTTGTCCTGTGTCAGTGAACAGCACGTCTCTGTATGCGAGGACACGAGCGCCCATCGTGGGGTCCCTGGTGCTCACTTCCTGTGTCAGTGAACAGCACGTCTCTGTATGCGAGGACACGAGCGCCCATCGTGAGGTCCCTGGTGCTCTTGTCTTGTGTCAGTGAACAGCACGTCTCTGTATGCGAGGACACGAGTGAGGTCCCTGGTGCTCATGTCCTGTGTCAGTGAACAGCACGTCTCTGTATGCGAGGACACGAGTGCCCATCGTGAGGTCCCTGGTGCTCTTGTCTTGTGTCAGTGAACAGCACGTCTCTGTATGCGAGGACACGAGCGCCCATCGTGAGGTCCCTGGTGCTCATGTCCTATGTCAGTGAACAGCACGTCTCTGTATGCGAGGACACGAGCGCCCATCGTGAGGTCCCTGGTGCTCTTGTCTTGTGTCAGTGAACAGCACGTCTCTGTATGCGAGGACACGAGCGCCCATCGTGAGGTCCCTGGTGCTCTTGTCTTGTGTCAGTGAACAGCACGTCTCTGTATGCGAGGACACGAGCACCCATCGTGAGGTCCCTGGTGCTCATCTCCTGTGTCAGTGAACATCACGTCTCTGTATGCGAGGACACGAGCGCCCATCGTGAGGTCCCTGGTGCTCTTGCCCTGTGTCAGTGAACAGCACGTCTCTGTATGCGAGGACACGAGCGCCCATCGTGAGGTCCCTGGTGCTCATGTCCTGTGTCAGTGAACAGCACGTCTCTGTATGCGAGGACACGAGCGCCCATCGTGACGTCCCATGTGCTCTTGTCTTGTGTCAGTGAACAGCACGTCTCTGTATGCGAGGACACGAGCGCCCATCGTGAGGTCCCATGTGCTCTTGTCTTGTGTCATTGAACAGCACGTCTCTGTATGCGAGGACACGAGCGCCCATCGTGAGGTCCCTGGTGCTCATGTCCTGTGTCAGAGAACAGCACGTCTCTGTATGCGAGGACACGAGCGCCCATCGTGAGGTCCCTGGTGCTCATGTCTTGTGTCAGTGAACAGCACGTCTCTGTATGCGAGGACACGAGCGCCCATCGTGAGGTCCCTGGTGCTCTTGTCTTGTGTCAGTGAACAGCACGTCTCTGTATGCGAGGACACGAGCGCCCATCGTGAGGTCCCTGGTGCTCTTGTCTTGTGTCAGTGAACAGCACGTCTCTGTATGCGAGGACACGAGCGCCCATCGTGAGGTCCCATGTGCTCTTGTCTTGTGTCAGTGAACACCACGTCTCTGTATGCGAGGACACGAGCGCCCATCGTGAGGTCCCTGGTGCTCTTGTCTTGTGTCAGTGAACACCACGTCTCTGTATGCGAGGACACGAGCGCCCATCGTGAGGTCCCATGTGCTCTGATCTTGTGTCAGTGAATAGCATGTCTCTGTATGCGAGGACACAAGAGCCCATCGTGAGGTCCCTGGTGCTCTTGTCTTGTGTCAGTGAACAGCACGTCTCTGTATGCGAAGACACGAGCGCGCATCGTGAGGTCCCATGTGCTCTTGTCTTGTGTCAGTGAACAGCACGTGTCTGTATGCGAGGACACGAGCGCCCATCGTGAGGTCCCTGGTGATCATGTCTTGAGGACACGAGCGCCCATCGTGAGGTCCTATCTGCTGATGTCCTGTGTTAGTGAACAGCACGTCTCTGTATGCGACGACACGAGCGCCCATCGTGAGGTCCCTGGTGCTCATGTCCTGTGTCAGTGAACAGCACGTCTCTGTATGCGAGGACACGAGCGCCCATCGTGAGGTCCCTGGTGCTCTTGTCCTGTGTCAGTGAACAGCACGTCTCTGTATGCGAGGACACGAGCGCCCATCGTGAGGTCCCTGGTGCTCTTGTCTTGTGTCAGTGAACAGCACGTCTCTGTATGCGAGGACACGAGCGCCCATCGTGAGGTCCCTGGTGCTCTTGTCTTGTGTCAGTGAACAGCACGTCTCTGTATGCCAGGACACGAGCGCCCATCGTGAGGTCCCTGGTGCTCTTGTCTTGTGTCAGTGAACAGCACGTCTCTGTATGCGAGGACACGAGCGCCCATCGTGAGGTCCCATGTGCTCTGATCTTGTGTCAGTGAATAGCATGTCTCTGTATGCGAGGACACAAGAGCCCATCGTGAGGTCCCTGGTGCTCTTGTCTTGTGTCAGTGAACAGCACGTCTCTGTATGCGAGGATACGAGCGCGCATCGTGAGGTCCCATGTGCTCTTGTCTTGTGTCAGTGAACAGCACGTCTCTGTATGCGAGGACACGAGCGCCCATCGTGAGGTCCCTGGTGATCATGTCTTGAGGACACGAGCGCCCATCGTGAGGTCCTATGTGCTGATGTCCTGTGTCAGTGAACAGCACGTCTCTGTATGCGAGGACACGAGCGCCCATCGTGAGGTCCCTGGTGCTCATGTCCTGTGTCAGTGAACAGCATTTCTCTGTATGCGAGGACACGAGCGCCCATCGTGAGGTCCCTGGTGCTCTTGTCCTGTGTCAGTGAACAGCACGTCTCTGTATGCGAGGACACGAGCGCCCATCGTGAGGTCCCTGGTGCTCTTGTCTTGTGTCAGTGAACAGCACGTCTCTGTATGCGAGGACACGAGCGCCCATCGTGAGGTCCCTGGTGCTCTTGTCTTGTGTCAGTGAACAGCACGTCTCTGTATGCGAGGACACGAGCGCCCATCGTGAGGTCCCTGGTGCTCTTGTCTTGTGTCAGTGAACAGCACGTCTCTGTATGCGAGGACACGAGCGCCCATCGTGAGGTCCCTGGTGCTCTTGTCTTGTTTCAGTGAACAGCACGTCTCTGTATGCGAGGACACGAGCGCCCATCGTGAGGTCCCTGGTGCTCATGTCCTCTGTCAGTGAACAGCACGTCTCTGTATGCAAGGACACGAGCGCCCATCGTGAGGTCCCTGGTGCTCTTGTCTTGTGTCAGTGAACAGCACGTCTCTGTATGCGAGGACACGAGCGCCCATCGTGAGGTCCCTGGTGCTCTTGTCCTGTGTCAGTGAACAGCACGTCTCTGTATGCGAGGACACGAGCGCCCATCGTGAGGTCCCTGGTGCTCATGTCCTGTGTCAGTGAACAGCACGTCTCTGTATGCGAGGACACGAGCTCCCATCGTGAGGTCCCTGGTGCTCTTGTCCTGTGTCAGTGAACAGCACGTCTCTGTATGCGAGGACACGAGCGCCCATCGTGAGGTCCCTGGTGCTCTTGTGTTGTGTCAGTGAACAGCATGTCTCTCTATGCGAGGAAACGAGCGCCCATCGTGAGGTCCCTGGTGCTCATCTCCTGTGTCAGTGAACAGCACGTCTCTGTATGCGAGGACACGAGCGCCCATCGTGAGGTCCCTGGTGCTCATCTCCTGTGTCAGTGAACAGCACGCCTCTGTATGCGAGGACACGAGCGCCCATCGTGAGGTCCCATGTGCTCTGATCTTCTGTCAGTGAATAGCATGTCTCTGTATGCGAGGACACAAGAGCCCATCGTGAGGTCCCTGGTGCTCTTGTCTTGTGTCAGTGAACAGCACGTCTCTGTATGCGAGGACACGAGCGCGCATCATGAGGTCCCATGTGCTCTTGTCTTGTGTCAGTGAACAGCACGTCTCTGTATGCGAGGACACGAGCGCCCATCGTGAGGTCCCTGGTGATCATGTCTTGAGGACACGAGCGCCCATCGTGAGGTCCCTGGTGCTCATGTCCTGTGTCAGTGAACAGCACGTCTCTGTATGCGAGGACACGAGCGCCCATCGTGAGGTCCCTGGTGCTCTTGTCTTGTGTCAGTGAACAGCACGTCTCTGTATGCGACGACACGAGCGCCCATCGTGAGGTCCCTGGTGCTCATGTCCTGTGTCAGTGAACAGCACGTCTCTGTATGCGAGGACACGAGCGCCCATCGTGAGGTCCCTGGTGCTCTTGTCTTGTGTCAGTGAACAGCACGTCTCTGTATGCGAGGACACGAGCGCCCATCGTGAGGTCCCTGGTGCTCACGTCCTGTGTCAGTGAACAGCACGTCTCTGTATGCGAGGACACGAGCGCCCATCGTGAGGTCCCTGGTGCTCTTGTCTTGTGTCAGTGAACAGCACGTCTCTGTATGCGAGGACATGAGCGCCCATCGTGAGGTCCCTGGTGCTCTTGTCCTGTGTCAGTGAACAGCACGTCTCTGTATGCGAGGACATGAGCGCCCATCGTGAGGTCCCTGGTGCTCTTGTCTTGTGTCAGTGAACAGCACGTCTCTGTATGCGAGGACACGAGCGCCCATCGTGAGGTCCCATGTGCTCTGATCTTGTGTCAGTGAATAGCATGTCTCTGTATGCGAGGACACAAGAGCCCATCGTGAGGTCCCTGGTGCTCTTGTCTTGTGTCAGTGAACAGCACGTCTCTGTATGCGAGGACACGAGCGCGCATCGTGAGGTCCCATGTGCTCTTGTCTTGTGTCAGTGAACAGCACGTCTCTGTATGCGAGGACACGAGCGCCCATCGTGAGGTCCCTGGTGATCATGTCTTGAGGACACGAGCGCCCATCGTGAGGTCCTATGTGCTGATGTCCTGTGTCAGTGAACAGCACGTCTCTGTATGCGAGGACACGAGCGCCCATCGTGAGGTCCCTGGTGCTCATGTCCTGTGTCAGTGAACAGCACGTCTCTGTATGCGAGGACACGAGCGCCCATCGTGAGGTCCCTGGTGCTCTTGTCCTGTGTCAGTGAACAGCACGTCTCTGTATGCGAGGACACGAGCGCCCATCGTGAGGTCCCTGGTGCTCTTGTCCTGTGTCAGTGAACAGCACGTCTCTGTATGCGAGGACACGAGCGCCCATCGTGAGGTCCCTGGTGCTCATGTCCTGTGTCAGTGAACAGCACGTCTCTGTATGCGAGGACACGAGCGCCCATCGTGAGGTCCCATGTGCTCTTGTCTTGTGTCAGTGAACAGCACGTCTCTGTATGCGAGGACACGAGCGCCCATCGTGAGGTCCCTGGTGCTCATGTCCTGTGTCAGTGAACAGCACGTCTCTGTATGCGAGGACACGAGCGCCCATCGTGAGGTCCCTGGTGCTCTTGTCTTGTGTCAGTGAACAGCACGTCTCTGTATGCGAGGACACGAGCGCCCATCGTGAGGTCCCTGGTGCTCATGTCCAGTGTCAGTGAACAGCACGTCTCTGTATGCGAGGACACGAGCGCCCATCGTGAGGTCCCATGTGCTCTGATCTTGTGTCAGTGAATAGCATGTCTCTGTATGCGAGGACACAAGAGCCCATCGTGAGGTCCCTGGTGCTCTTGTCTTGTGTCAGTGAACAGCACATCTCTGTATGCGAAGACACGAGCGCGCATCGTGAGGTCCCATGTGCTCTTGTCTTGTGTCAGTGAACAGCACGTCTCTGTATGCGAGGACACGAGCGCCCATCGTGAGGTCCCTGGTGATCATGTCTTGAGGACACGAGCGCCCATCGTGAGGTCCTATCTGCTGATGTCCTGTGTTAGTGAACAGCACGTCTCTGTATGCGACGACACGAGCGCCCATCGTGAGGTCCCTGGTGCTCATGTCCTGTGTCAGTGAACAGCACGTCTCTGTATGCGAGGACACGAGCGCCCATCGTGAGGTCCCTGGTGCTCTTGTCCTGTGTCAGTGAACAGCACGTCTCTGTATGCGAGGACACGAGCGCCCATCGTGAGGTCCCTGGTGCTCTTGTCTTGTGTCAGTGAACAGCACGTCTCTGTATGCGAGGACACGAGCGCCCATCGTGAGGTCCCTGGTGCTCTTGTCTTGTGTCAGTGAACAGCACGTCTCTGTATGCCAGGACACGAGCGCCCATCGTGAGGTCCCTGGTGCTCTTGTCTTGTGTCAGTGAACAGCACG
Organism: Pleurodeles waltl; assembly: GCF_031143425.1. Classification (NCBI taxonomy): domain Eukaryota; kingdom Metazoa; phylum Chordata; class Amphibia; order Caudata; family Salamandridae; genus Pleurodeles; species Pleurodeles waltl. The sequence continues at coordinate 1,869,503,856 of NC_090444.1, read as the reverse complement.
TCTCTGTATGCGAGGACACGAGCGCCCATCGTGAGGTCCCATGTGCTCTGATCTTGTGTCAGTGAATAGCATGTCTCTGTATGCGAGGACACAAGAGCCCATCGTGAGGTCCCTGGTGCTCTTGTCTTGTGTCAGTGAACAGCACGTCTCTGTATGCGAGGACACGAGCGCGCATCGTGAGGTCCCATGTGCTCTTGTCTTGTGTCAGTGAACAGCACGTCTCTGTATGCGAGGACACGAGCGCCCATCGTGAGGTCCCTGGTGATCATGTCTTGAGGACACGAGCGCCCATCGTGAGGTCCTATGTGCTGATGTCCTGTGTCAGTGAACAGCACGTCTCTGTATGCGAGGACACGAGCGCCCATCGTGAGGTCCCTGGTGCTCATGTCCTGTGTCAGTGAACAGCATGTCTCTGTATGCGAGGACACGAGCGCCCATCGTGAGGTCCCTGGTGCTCTTGTCCTGTGTCAGTGAACAGCACGTCTCTGTATGCGAGGACACGAGCGCCCATCGTGAGGTCCCTGGTGCTCTTGTCTTGTGTCAGTGAACAGCACGTCTCTGTATGCGAGGACACGAGCGCCCATCGTGAGGTCCCATGTGCTCTTGTCTTGTGTCAGTGAACACCACGTCTCTGTATGCGAGGACACGAGCGCCCATCGTGAGGTCCCTGGTGCTCTTGTCTTGTGTCAGTGAACACCACGTCTCTGTATGCGAGGACACGAGCGCCCATCGTGAGGTCCCATGTGCTCTGATCTTGTGTCAGTGAATAGCATGTCTCTGTATGCGAGGACACAAGAGCCCATCGTGAGGTCCCTGGTGCTCTTGTCTTGTGTCAGTGAACAGCACGTCTCTGTATGCGAGGACACGAGCGCGCATCGTGAGGTCCCATGTGCTCTTGTCTTGTGTCAGTGAACAGCACGTCTCTGTATGCGAGGACACGAGCGCCCATCGTGAGGTCCCTGGTGATCATGTCTTGAGGACACGAGCGCCCATCGTGAGGTCCTATGTGCTGATGTCCTGTGTCAGTGAACAGCACGTCTCTGTATGCGAGGACACGAGCGCCCATCGTGAGGTCCCTGGTGCTCATGTCCTGTGTCAGTGAACAGCATGTCTCTGTATGCGAGGACACGAGCGCCCATCGTGAGGTCCCTGGTGCTCTTGTCCTGTGTCAGTGAACAGCACGTCTCTGTATGCGAGGACACGAGCGCCCATCGTGAGGTCCCTGGTGCTCTTGTCTTGTGTCAGTGAACAGCACGTCTCTGTATGCGAGGACACGAGCGCCCATCGTGAGGTCCCTGGTGCTCTTGTCTTGTGTCAGTGAACAGCACGTCTCTGTATGCGAGGACACGAGCGCCCATCGTGAGGTCCCTGGTGCTCATGTCCTCTGTCAGTGAACAGCACGTCTCTGTATGCGAGGACACGAGCGCCCATCGTGAGGTCCCTGGTGCTCTTGTCTTGTGTCAGTGAACAGCACGTCTCTGTATGCGAGGACACGAGCGCCCATCGTGAGGTCCCTGGTGCTCTTGTCCTGTGTCAGTGAACAGCACGTCTCTGTATGCGAGGACACGAGCGCCCATCGTGAGGTCCCTGGTGCTCATGTCCTGTGTCAGTGAACAGCACGTCTCTGTATGCGAGGACACGAGCTCCCATCGTGAGGTCCCTGGTGCTCTTGTCCTGTGTCAGTGAACAGCACGTCTCTGTATGCGAGGACACGAGCGCCCATCGTGAGGTCCCTGGTGCTCTTGTGTTGTGTCAGTGAACAGCATGTCTCTCTATGCGAGGAAACGAGCGCCCATCGTGAGGTCCCTGGTGCTCATCTCCTGTGTCAGTGAACAGCACGTCTCTGTATGCGAGGACACGAGCGCCCATCGTGAGGTCCCTGGTGCTCATCTCCTGTGTCAGTGAACAGCACGTCTCTGTATGCGAGGACACGAGAGCCCATCGTGAGGTCCCATGTGCTCTGATCTTCTGTCAGTGAATAGCATGTCTCTGTATGCGAGGACACAAGAGCCCATCGTGAGGTCCCTGGTGCTCTTGTCTTGTGTCAGTGAACAGCACGTCTCTGTATGCGAGGACACGAGCGCGCATCATGAGGTCCCATGTGCTCTTGTCTTGTGTCAGTGAACAGCACGTCTCTGTATGCGAGGACACGAGCGCCCATCGTGAGGTCCCTGGTGATCATGTCTTGAGGACACGAGCGCCCATCGTGAGGTCCCTGGTGCTCATGTCCTGTGTCAGTGAACAGCACGTCTCTGTATGCGAGGACACGAGCGCCCATCGTGAGGTCCCTGGTGCTCTTGTCTTGTGTCAGTGAACAGCACGTCTCTGTATGCGACGACACGAGCGCCCATCGTGAGGTCCCTGGTGCTCATGTCCTGTGTCAGTGAACAGCACGTCTCTGTATGCGAGGACACGAGCGCCCATCGTGAGGTCCCTGGTGCTCTTGTCTTGTGTCAGTGAACAGCACGTCTCTGTATGCGAGGACACGAGCGCCCATCGTGAGGTCCCTGGTGCTCACGTCCTGTGTCAGTGAACAGCACGTCTCTGTATGCGAGGACACGAGCGCCCATCGTGAGGTCCCTGGTGCTCTTGTCTTGTGTCAGTGAACAGCACGTCTCTGTATGCGAGGACATGAGCGCCCATCGTGAGGTCCCTGGTGCTCTTGTCCTGTGTCAGTGAACAGCACGTCTCTGTATGCGAGGACATGAGCGCCCATCGTGAGGTCCCTGGTGCTCTTGTCTTGTGTCAGTGAACAGCACGTCTCTGTATGCGAGGACACGAGCGCCCATCGTGAGGTCCCATGTGCTCTGATCTTGTGTCAGTGAATAGCATGTCTCTGTATGCGAGGACACAAGAGCCCATCGTGAGGTCCCTGGTGCTCTTGTCTTGTGTCAGTGAACAGCACGTCTCTGTATGCGAGGACACGAGCGCGCATCGTGAGGTCCCATGTGCTCTTGTCTTGTGTCAGTGAACAGCACGTCTCTGTATGCGAGGACACGAGCGCCCATCGTGAGGTCCCTGGTGCTCATGTCTTGAGGACACGAGCGCCCATCGTGAGGTCCCTGGTGCTCATGTCCTGTGTCAGTGATCAGCACGTCTCTGTATGCGAGGACACGAGCGCCCATCGTGAGGTCCCTGGTGCTCATGTCCTGTGTTAGTGAACAGCACGTCTCTGTATGCGAGGACACGAGCGCCCATCGTGAGGTCCCTGGTGCTCATGTCCTGTGTTAGTGAACAGCACGTCTCTGTATGCGAGGACACGAGCGCCCATCGTGAGGTCCCTGGTGCTCTTGTCTTGTGTCAGTGAACAGCACGTCTCTGTATGCGAGGACACGAGCGCCCATCGTGAGGTCCCTGGTGCTCTTGTCTTGTGTCAGTGAACAGCACGTCTCTGTATGCGAGGACACGAGCGCCCTTCGTGAGGTCCCTGGTGCTCTTGTCCTGTGTCAGTGAACAGCACGTCTCTGTATGCGAGGACACGAGCGCCCATCGTGAGGTCCCTGGTGCTCACGTCCTGTGTCAGTGAACAGCACGTCTCTGTATGCGAGGACACGAGTGCCCATCGTGAGGTCCCTGGTGCGCTTGTCCTGTGTCAGTGAACAGCACGTCTCTGTATGCGAGGACACGAGCGCCCATCGTGAGGTCCCTGGTGCTCATGTCCTTGGTCAGTGAACAGCACGTCTCTGTATGCGAGGACACGAGCGCCCATCGTGAGGTCCCTGGTGCTCACGTCCTGTGTCAGTGAACAGCACGTCTCTGTATGCGAGGACACGAGCGCCCATCGTGAGGTCCCTGGTGCTCACGTCCTGTGTCAGTGAACAGCACGTCTCTGTATGCGAGGACACGAGTGCCCATCGTGAGGTCCCTGGTGCGCTTGTCCTGTGTCAGTGAACACCACGTCTCTGTATGCGAGGACACGAGCGCCCATCGTGAGGTCCCTGATGCTCATGTCCTTGGTCAGTGAACAGCACGTCTCTGTATGCGAGGACACGAGCGCCCATCGTGAGGTCCCTGGTGCTCATGTCTTGTGTCAGTGAACAGCACGTCTCTGTATGCGAGGACACGAGCGCCCATCGTGAGGTCCCTGGTGCTCTTGTCTTGTGTCAGTGAACAGCACGTCTCTGTATGCGAGGACACGAGCGCCCATCGTGAGGTCCCATGTGCTCTTGTCTTGTGTCAGTGAACAGCACGTCTCTGTATGCGAGGACGCGAGCGCCCATCGTGAGGTCCCATGTGCTCTTGTCTTGTGTCAGTGAACAGCACGTCTCTGTATGCGAGGACGCGAGCGCCCATCGTGAGGTCCCATGTGCTCTTTTCTTGTGTCAGTGAACAGCACGTCTCTGTATGCGAGGACGCGAGCGCCCATCGTGAGGTCCCTGGTGCTCATGTCCTGTGTCAGTGAACAGCACGTCTCTGTATGCGAGGACACGAGCGCCCATCGTGAGGTCCCTGGTGCTCACGTCCTGTGTCAGTGAACAGCACGTCTCTGTATGCGAGGACACGAGTGCCCATCGTGAGGTCCCTGGTGCCCTTGTCCTGTGTCAGTGAACAGCACGTCTCTGTATGCGAGGACACGAGCGCCCATCGTGAGGTCCCTGGTGCTCATGTCCTTGGTCAGTGAACAGCACGTCTCTGTATGCGAGGACACGAGCGCCCATCGTGAGGTCCCTGGTGCTCATGTCCTGTGTCAGTGAACAGCACGTCTCTGTATGCGAGGACACGAGCGCCCATCGTGAGGTCCCTGGTGCTCTTGTCTTGTGTCAGTGAACAGCACGTCTCTGTATGCGAGGACACGAGCGCCCATCGTGAGGTCCCTGGTGCTCATGTCCTGTGTCAGTGAACAGCACGTCTCTGTATGCGAGGACACGAGCGCCCATCGTGAGGTCCCTGGTGCTCTTGTCTTGTGTCAGTGAACAGCACGTCTCTGTATGCGAGGACTCGAGCGCCCATCGTGAGGTCCCTGGTGCTCTTGTCCTGTGTCAGTGAACAGCACGTCTCTGTATGCGAGGACACGAGCGCCCATCGTGAGGTCCCTGGTGCTCACGTCCTGTGTCAGTGAACAGCACGTCTCTGTATGCGAGGACACGAGCGCCCATCGTGAGGTCCCTGGTGCTCACGTCCTGTGTCAGTGAACAGCACGTCTCTGTATGCGAGGACACGAGCGCCCATCGTGAGGTCCCTGGTGCTCACGTCCTGTGTCAGTGAACAGCACGTCTCTGTATGCGAGGACAAGAGCGCCCATCGTGAGGTCCCTGGTGCTCACGTCCTTGGTCAGTGAACAGCACTTCTCTGTATGCGAGGACAAGAGCGCCCATCGTGAGGTCCCTGGTGCTCACGTCCTGTGTCAGTGAACAGCACGTCTCTGTATGCGAGGACACGAGCGCCCATCGTGAGGTCCCTGGTGCTCTTGTCTTGTGTCAGTGAACAGCACGTCTCTGTATGTGAGGACACGAGCGCCCATCGTGAGGTCCCATGTGCTCTTGTCTTGTGTCAGTGAACAGCACGTCTCTGTATGCGAGGACGCGAGCGCCCATCGTGAGGTCCCATGTGCTCTTGTCTTGTGTCAGTGAACAGCACGTCTCTGTATGCGAGGACGCGAGCACCCATCGTGAGGTCCCATGTGCTCTTGTCTTGTGTCAATGAACAGCACGTCTCTGTATGCGAGGACGCGAGCACCCATCGTGAGGTCCCATGTACTCTTGTCTTGTGTCAATGAACAGCACGTCTCTGTATGCGAGGACACGAGCGCCCATCGTGAGGTCCCATGTGCTCTTGTCTTGTGTCAGTGAACAGCACGTCTCTGTATGCGAGGACTCGAACGCCCATCGTGAGGTCCCATGTGCTCTTGTCTTGTGTCAGTGAACAGCACGTCTCTGTATGCGAGGACACGAGCGCCCATCGTGAGGTCCCTGGTGCTCTTGTCTTGTGTCAGTGAAAGCACGTCTCTGTATGCGAGGACACTAGCGCCCATCGTGAGGTCCCTGGTGCTCTTGTCCAGTGTCAGTGAACAGCACGTCTCTGTATGCGAGGACGCGAGCGCCCATCGTGAGGTCCCTGGTGCTCTTGTCTTGTGTCAGTGAACAGCACGTCTCTGTATGCGAGGACGCGAGCGCCCATCGTGAGGTCCCATGTGCTCTTGTCTTGTGTCAGGGAACAGCACGTCTCTGTATGCGAGGACACGAGCACCCATCGTGAGGTCCCTGGTGCTCTTGTCTTGTGTCAGTGAAAGCACGTCTCTGTATGCGAGGACTCGAACGCCCATCGTGAGGTCCCATGTGCTCTTGTCTTGTGTCAGTGAACAGCACGTCTCTGTATGCGAGGACACGAGCGCCCATCGTGAGGTCCCTGGTGCTCTTGTCTTGTGTCAGGGAACAGCACGTCTCTGTATGCGAGGACACGAGCGCCCATCGTGAGGTCCCTGGTGCTCTTGTCTTGTGTCAGTGAAAGCACGTCTCTGTATGCGAGGACACTAGCGCCCATCGTGAGGTCCCTGGTGCTCTTGTCCAGTGTCAGTGAACAGCACGTCTCTGTATGCGAGGACACGAGCGCCCATCGTGAGATCCCTGGTGCTCATGTCCTGTGTCAGTGAACAGCACGTCTCTGTATGCGAGGACACGAGCGCCCATCGTGAGGTCCCTGGTGCTCTTCTCTTGTGTCAGTGAACAGCACGTCTCTGTATGCGAGGACACGAGCGCCCATCGTGAGGTCCCTGGTGCTCACGTCCTGTGTCAGTGAACAGCACGTCTCTGTATGCGAGGACACGAGTGCCCATCGTGAGGTCCCTGGTGCTCTTCTCTTGTGTCAGTGAACAGCACGTCTCTGTATGCGAGGACACGAGCGCCCATCGTGAGGTCCCTGGTGCTCATGTCCTGTGTCAGTGAACAGCACGTCTCTGTATGCGAGGACACGAGCGCTCATCGTGAGGTCCCTGGTGCTCTTGTCTTGTGTCAGTGAACAGCACCTCTCTGTATGCGAGGACACGAGCGCCCATCGTGAGGTCCCTGGTGCTCTTGTCTTGTGTCAGTGAACAGCACGTCTCTGTATGCGAGGACACCAGCGCCCATCGTGAGGTCCCTGGTGCTCTTGTCTTGTGTCAGTGAACAGCACGTCTCTGTATGCGAGGACACCAGCGCCCATCGTGAGGTCCCTGGTGCTCATGTCCTGTGTCAGTGAACAGCACGTCACTGTATGCGAGGACACCAGCGCCCATCGTGAGGTCCCTGGTGCTCTTGTCTTGTGTCAGTGAACAGCACGTCTCTGTATGCGAGGACACCAGGGCCCATCGTGAGGTCCCTGGTGCTCTTGTCTTGTGTCAGTGAACTGCACGTCTCTGTATGCGAGGACACCAGCGCCCATCGTGAGGTCCCTGGTGCTCACGTCCTGTGTCAGTGAACAGCACGTCTCTGTATGCGAGGACACCAGCGCCCATCGTGAGGTCCCTGGTGCTCACGTCCTGTGTCAGTGAACAGCACGTCTCTGTATGCGAGGACACGAGCGCCCATCGTGAGGTCCCTGGTGCTCTTGTCTTGTGTCAGTGAACAGCACGTCTCTGTATGCGAGGACACGAGCGCCCATCGTGAGGTCCCTGGTGCTCATGTCCTGTGTCAGTGAACAGCACGTCTCTGTATGCGAGGACACGAGCGCCCATCGTGAGGTCCCTGGTGCTCTTGTCTTGTGTCAGTGAACAGCACGTCTCTGTATGCGAGGACACGAGCGCCCATCGTGAGGTCCCTGGTGCTCATGTCCTGTGTCAGTGAACAGCACGTCTCTGTATGCGAGGACACGAGCGCCCATCGTGAGGTCCCTGGTGCTCTTGTCTTGTGTCAGTGAACAGCACGTCTCTGTATGCGAGGACACGAGCGCCCATCGTGAGGTCCCATGTGCTCTTGTCTTGTGTCAGTGAACAGCACGTCTCTGTATGCGAGGACACGAGCACCCATCGTGAGGTCCCTGGTGCTCTTGTCTTGTGTCAGTGAACACCACGTCTCTGTATGCGAGGACACGAGCTCCCATCGTGACGTCCCATGTGCTCTGATCAGTGCATGGGACAGTAAATAGCATGTCTCTGTATGCGAGGACACAAGAGCCCATCGTGAGGTCCCTGGTGCTCTTGTCTTGTGTCAGTGAACAGCACGTCTCTGTATGCGAGGACACGAGCGCCCATCGTGAGGTCCCTGGTGCTCATATCTTGTGTCAGTGAACAGCACGTCTCTGTATGCGAGGACACGGGCGCCCATCGTGAGGTCCCTGTTGCTCATGTCCTGTGTCAGTGAACAGCACGTCTCTGTATGCGAGGACACGGGCGCCCATCGTGAGGTCCCTGGTGCTCTTGTCCTGTGTCAGTGAACAGCACGTCTCTGTATGCGAGGACACGGGCGCCCATCGTGAGGTCCCTGGTGCTCTTGTCCTGTGTCAGTGAACAGCACGTCTCTGTATGCGAGGACACGGGCGCCCATCGTGAGGACCCTGGTGCTCTTGTCCTGTGTCAGTGAACAGCACGTCTCTGTATGCGAGGACACGAGCGCCCATCGTGAGGTCCCTGGTGCTCTTGTCCTGTGTCAGTGAACAGCACGTCTCTGTATGCGAGGACACGAGCGTCAATCGTGATGTCCCTGGTGCTCTTGTCTTGTTTCAGTGAACAGCACCTCTCTGTATGCGAGGACACGAGCGCCCATCGTGAGGTCCCTGGTGCTCATGTCCTGTGTCAGTGAACAGTACGTCTCTGTATGCGAGGACACGAGCGCCCATCGTGAGGTCCCTGGTGCTCTTGTCCTGTGTCAGTGAACAGCACGTCTCTGTATGCGAGGACACGAGCGCCCATCGTGAGGTCCCTGGTGCTCATGTCCTCTGTCAGTGAACAGCACGTCTCTGTATGCGAGGACACGAGCGCCCATCGTGAGGTCCCTGGTGCTCTTGTCCTGTGTCAGTGAACAGCACGTCTCTGTATGCGAGGACACGAGCGCCCATCGTGAGGTCCCTGGTGCTCATCTCCTGTGTCAGTGAACAGCACGTCTCTGTATGCGAGGACACGAGCGCCCATTGTGAGGTCCGTGGTGCTCTTGTCCTGTGTCAGTGAACAGCACGTCTCTGTATGCGAGGACACGAGCACCCATTGTGAGTCCTATGTGCTCTTGTCTTGTGTCAGTGAACAGCACGTCTCTGTATGCGAGTACACGAGCGCCCATCGTGAGGTCCTATGTGCTCTTGTCTTGTGTCAGTGAACAGCACGTCTCTGTATGCGAGGACATGAGCGCCCATCGTGAGGTCCCTGGTGCTCATGTCCTGTGTCAGTGAACAGCACGTCTCTGTATGCGAGTACACGAGCGCCCATCGTGAGGTCCCTGGTGATCTTGTCCTGTGTCAGTGAACAGCACGTCTCTGTATGCGAGGACACGAGCGCCCATCGTGAGGTCCCATGTGCTCTTGTCTTGTGTCAGTGAACAGCACGTCTCTGTATGCAAGGACACGAGCGCCCATCGTGAGGTCCCTGGTACTCTTGTCTTGTGTCAGTGAACAGCACGTCTCTGTATGCGAAGACACGAGCGCCCATCGTGAGGTCCCTGGTGCTCTTGTCTTGTGTAAGTGAACAGCACGTCTCTGTATGCGAGGACACGAGCGCCCATCGTGAGGTCCCTGGTGCTCTTGTCTTGTGTCAGTGAACAGCACGTCTCTGTATGCGAGGACACGAGCGCCCATCGTGAGGTCCCTGGTGCTCTTGTCTTGTGTCAGTGAACAGCACGTCTCTGTATGCGAGGACACGAGCGCCCATCGTGAGGTCCCTGGTGCTCTTGTCTTGTGTCAGTGAACAGCACGTCTCTGTATGCGAGGACACGAGCGCCCATCGTGAGGTCCCTGGTGCTCTTGTCTTGTGTCAGTGAACAGCACGTCTCTGTATGCGAGGACACGAGCGCCCATCGTGAGGTCCCTGGTGCTCTTGTCTTGTGTCAGTGAACAGCACGTCTCTGTATGCGAGGACACGAGCGCCCATCGTGAGGTCCCTGGTGCTCTTGTCTTGTGTCAGTGAACAGCACGTCTCTGTATGCGAGGACACGAGCGCCCATCGTGAGGTCCCTGGTGCTCTTGTCTTGTGTCAGTGAACAGCACGTCTCTGTATGCGAGGACACGAGCGCCCATCGTGAGGTCCCTGGTGCTCTTGTCTTGTGTCAGTGAACAGCACGTCTCTGTATGCGAGGACACGAGCGCCCATCGTGAGGTCCCTGGTGCTCATGTCCTGTGTCAGTGAACAGCACGTCTCTGTATGCGAGGACACGAGCGCCCATCGTGAGGTCCCTGGTGCTCATGTCCTGTGTCAGTGAACAGCACGTCTCTGTATGCGAGGGCGCTGTGTCAGTGAACAGCACGTCTCTGTATGCGAGGACACGAGCGCCCATCGCGAGGTCCCTGGTGCTCATGTCCTGTGTCAGTGAACAGCACGTCTCTGTATGCGAGGACACGAGCGCCCATCGCGAGGTACCTGGTGCTCTTGTCCTGTGTCAGTGAACAGCACGTCTCTGTATGCGAGGACACGAGCGCCCATCGCAAGGTCCCTGGTGCTCATGTCCTGTGTCAGTGAACAGCACGTCTCTGTATGCGAGGACACGAGCGCCCATCGCGAGGTCCCTGGTGCTCTTTTCTTGTTTCAGTGAACAGCACGTCTCTGTATGCGAGGACACGAGCGCCCATCGCGAGGTCCCTGGTGCTCATGTCCTGTGTCAGTGAACAGCACGTCTCTGTATGCGAGGACACGAGCGCCCATCGTGAGGTCCCTGGTGCTCTTGTCCTGTGTCAGTGAACAGCACGTCTCTGTATGCGAGGACAGGAGCGCCCATCGTGAGGTCCCTGGTGCTCATGTCCTGTGTCAGTGAACAGCACGTCTCTGTATGCGAGGACACGAGCGCCCATCGTGAGGTCCCTGGTGCTCTTGTCCTGTGTCAGTGAACAGCACGTCTCTGTATGCGAGGACACGAGCGCCCATCGTGAGGTCCCTGGTGCTCTTGTGTTGTGTCAGTGAACAGCACGTCTCTGTATGCGAGGACACGAGCGCCCATCGTGAGGTCCCTGGTGCTCATCTCCTGTGTCAGTGAACGGCACGTCTCTGTATGCGAGGACACGAGCGCCCATCGTGAGGTCCCTGGTGCTCATGTCCTGTGTCAGTGAACGGCACGTCTCTGTATGCGAGGACACGAGCGCCCATCGTGAGGTCCCTGGTGCTCTTGTCCTGTGTCAGTGAACGGCACGTCTCTGTATGCGAGGACACGAGCGCCCATCGTGAGGTCCCTGGTGCTCTTGTCCTGTGTCAGTGAAAGGCACGTCTCTGTATGCGAGGACACGAGCGCCCATCGTGAGGTCCCATGTGCTCTTGTCCTGTGTCAGTGAATAGCACGTCTCTGTATGCGAGGACACGAGCGCCCATCGTGAGGTCCCATTTGCTCTTGTCTTGTGTCAGTGAACAGCACGTCTCTGTATGCGAGGACACGAGCGCCCATCGTGAGGTCCCTGGTGCTCTTGTCCTGTGTCAGTGAACAGCACGTCTCTGTATGCGAGGACACGAGCGCCCATCGTGGGGTCCCTGGTGCTCACTTCCTGTGTCAGTGAACAGCACGTCTCTGTATGCGAGGACACGAGCGCCCATCGTGAGGTCCCTGGTGCTCTTGTCTTGTGTCAGTGAACAGCACGTCTCTGTATGCGAGGACACGAGTGAGGTCCCTGGTGCTCATGTCCTGTGTCAGTGAACAGCACGTCTCTGTATGCGAGGACACGAGTGCCCATCGTGAGGTCCCTGGTGCTCTTGTCTTGTGTCAGTGAACAGCACGTCTCTGTATGCGAGGACACGAGCGCCCATCGTGAGGTCCCTGGTGCTCATGTCCTATGTCAGTGAACAGCACGTCTCTGTATGCGAGGACACGAGCGCCCATCGTGAGGTCCCTGGTGCTCTTGTCTTGTGTCAGTGAACAGCACGTCTCTGTATGCGAGGACACGAGCGCCCATCGTGAGGTCCCTGGTGCTCTTGTCTTGTGTCAGTGAACAGCACGTCTCTGTATGCGAGGACACGAGCACCCATCGTGAGGTCCCTGGTGCTCATCTCCTGTGTCAGTGAACATCACGTCTCTGTATGCGAGGACACGAGCGCCCATCGTGAGGTCCCTGGTGCTCTTGCCCTGTGTCAGTGAACAGCACGTCTCTGTATGCGAGGACACGAGCGCCCATCGTGAGGTCCCTGGTGCTCATGTCCTGTGTCAGTGAACAGCACGTCTCTGTATGCGAGGACACGAGCGCCCATCGTGACGTCCCATGTGCTCTTGTCTTGTGTCAGTGAACAGCACGTCTCTGTATGCGAGGACACGAGCGCCCATCGTGAGGTCCCATGTGCTCTTGTCTTGTGTCATTGAACAGCACGTCTCTGTATGCGAGGACACGAGCGCCCATCGTGAGGTCCCTGGTGCTCATGTCCTGTGTCAGAGAACAGCACGTCTCTGTATGCGAGGACACGAGCGCCCATCGTGAGGTCCCTGGTGCTCATGTCTTGTGTCAGTGAACAGCACGTCTCTGTATGCGAGGACACGAGCGCCCATCGTGAGGTCCCTGGTGCTCTTGTCTTGTGTCAGTGAACAGCACGTCTCTGTATGCGAGGACACGAGCGCCCATCGTGAGGTCCCTGGTGCTCTTGTCTTGTGTCAGTGAACAGCACGTCTCTGTATGCGAGGACACGAGCGCCCATCGTGAGGTCCCATGTGCTCTTGTCTTGTGTCAGTGAACACCACGTCTCTGTATGCGAGGACACGAGCGCCCATCGTGAGGTCCCTGGTGCTCTTGTCTTGTGTCAGTGAACACCACGTCTCTGTATGCGAGGACACGAGCGCCCATCGTGAGGTCCCATGTGCTCTGATCTTGTGTCAGTGAATAGCATGTCTCTGTATGCGAGGACACAAGAGCCCATCGTGAGGTCCCTGGTGCTCTTGTCTTGTGTCAGTGAACAGCACGTCTCTGTATGCGAAGACACGAGCGCGCATCGTGAGGTCCCATGTGCTCTTGTCTTGTGTCAGTGAACAGCACGTGTCTGTATGCGAGGACACGAGCGCCCATCGTGAGGTCCCTGGTGATCATGTCTTGAGGACACGAGCGCCCATCGTGAGGTCCTATCTGCTGATGTCCTGTGTTAGTGAACAGCACGTCTCTGTATGCGACGACACGAGCGCCCATCGTGAGGTCCCTGGTGCTCATGTCCTGTGTCAGTGAACAGCACGTCTCTGTATGCGAGGACACGAGCGCCCATCGTGAGGTCCCTGGTGCTCTTGTCCTGTGTCAGTGAACAGCACGTCTCTGTATGCGAGGACACGAGCGCCCATCGTGAGGTCCCTGGTGCTCTTGTCTTGTGTCAGTGAACAGCACGTCTCTGTATGCGAGGACACGAGCGCCCATCGTGAGGTCCCTGGTGCTCTTGTCTTGTGTCAGTGAACAGCACGTCTCTGTATGCCAGGACACGAGCGCCCATCGTGAGGTCCCTGGTGCTCTTGTCTTGTGTCAGTGAACAGCACGTCTCTGTATGCGAGGACACGAGCGCCCATCGTGAGGTCCCATGTGCTCTGATCTTGTGTCAGTGAATAGCATGTCTCTGTATGCGAGGACACAAGAGCCCATCGTGAGGTCCCTGGTGCTCTTGTCTTGTGTCAGTGAACAGCACGTCTCTGTATGCGAGGATACGAGCGCGCATCGTGAGGTCCCATGTGCTCTTGTCTTGTGTCAGTGAACAGCACGTCTCTGTATGCGAGGACACGAGCGCCCATCGTGAGGTCCCTGGTGATCATGTCTTGAGGACACGAGCGCCCATCGTGAGGTCCTATGTGCTGATGTCCTGTGTCAGTGAACAGCACGTCTCTGTATGCGAGGACACGAGCGCCCATCGTGAGGTCCCTGGTGCTCATGTCCTGTGTCAGTGAACAGCATTTCTCTGTATGCGAGGACACGAGCGCCCATCGTGAGGTCCCTGGTGCTCTTGTCCTGTGTCAGTGAACAGCACGTCTCTGTATGCGAGGACACGAGCGCCCATCGTGAGGTCCCTGGTGCTCTTGTCTTGTGTCAGTGAACAGCACGTCTCTGTATGCGAGGACACGAGCGCCCATCGTGAGGTCCCTGGTGCTCTTGTCTTGTGTCAGTGAACAGCACGTCTCTGTATGCGAGGACACGAGCGCCCATCGTGAGGTCCCTGGTGCTCTTGTCTTGTGTCAGTGAACAGCACGTCTCTGTATGCGAGGACACGAGCGCCCATCGTGAGGTCCCTGGTGCTCTTGTCTTGTTTCAGTGAACAGCACGTCTCTGTATGCGAGGACACGAGCGCCCATCGTGAGGTCCCTGGTGCTCATGTCCTCTGTCAGTGAACAGCACGTCTCTGTATGCAAGGACACGAGCGCCCATCGTGAGGTCCCTGGTGCTCTTGTCTTGTGTCAGTGAACAGCACGTCTCTGTATGCGAGGACACGAGCGCCCATCGTGAGGTCCCTGGTGCTCTTGTCCTGTGTCAGTGAACAGCACGTCTCTGTATGCGAGGACACGAGCGCCCATCGTGAGGTCCCTGGTGCTCATGTCCTGTGTCAGTGAACAGCACGTCTCTGTATGCGAGGACACGAGCTCCCATCGTGAGGTCCCTGGTGCTCTTGTCCTGTGTCAGTGAACAGCACGTCTCTGTATGCGAGGACACGAGCGCCCATCGTGAGGTCCCTGGTGCTCTTGTGTTGTGTCAGTGAACAGCATGTCTCTCTATGCGAGGAAACGAGCGCCCATCGTGAGGTCCCTGGTGCTCATCTCCTGTGTCAGTGAACAGCACGTCTCTGTATGCGAGGACACGAGCGCCCATCGTGAGGTCCCTGGTGCTCATCTCCTGTGTCAGTGAACAGCACGCCTCTGTATGCGAGGACACGAGCGCCCATCGTGAGGTCCCATGTGCTCTGATCTTCTGTCAGTGAATAGCATGTCTCTGTATGCGAGGACACAAGAGCCCATCGTGAGGTCCCTGGTGCTCTTGTCTTGTGTCAGTGAACAGCACGTCTCTGTATGCGAGGACACGAGCGCGCATCATGAGGTCCCATGTGCTCTTGTCTTGTGTCAGTGAACAGCACGTCTCTGTATGCGAGGACACGAGCGCCCATCGTGAGGTCCCTGGTGATCATGTCTTGAGGACACGAGCGCCCATCGTGAGGTCCCTGGTGCTCATGTCCTGTGTCAGTGAACAGCACGTCTCTGTATGCGAGGACACGAGCGCCCATCGTGAGGTCCCTGGTGCTCTTGTCTTGTGTCAGTGAACAGCACGTCTCTGTATGCGACGACACGAGCGCCCATCGTGAGGTCCCTGGTGCTCATGTCCTGTGTCAGTGAACAGCACGTCTCTGTATGCGAGGACACGAGCGCCCATCGTGAGGTCCCTGGTGCTCTTGTCTTGTGTCAGTGAACAGCACGTCTCTGTATGCGAGGACACGAGCGCCCATCGTGAGGTCCCTGGTGCTCACGTCCTGTGTCAGTGAACAGCACGTCTCTGTATGCGAGGACACGAGCGCCCATCGTGAGGTCCCTGGTGCTCTTGTCTTGTGTCAGTGAACAGCACGTCTCTGTATGCGAGGACATGAGCGCCCATCGTGAGGTCCCTGGTGCTCTTGTCCTGTGTCAGTGAACAGCACGTCTCTGTATGCGAGGACATGAGCGCCCATCGTGAGGTCCCTGGTGCTCTTGTCTTGTGTCAGTGAACAGCACGTCTCTGTATGCGAGGACACGAGCGCCCATCGTGAGGTCCCATGTGCTCTGATCTTGTGTCAGTGAATAGCATGTCTCTGTATGCGAGGACACAAGAGCCCATCGTGAGGTCCCTGGTGCTCTTGTCTTGTGTCAGTGAACAGCACGTCTCTGTATGCGAGGACACGAGCGCGCATCGTGAGGTCCCATGTGCTCTTGTCTTGTGTCAGTGAACAGCACGTCTCTGTATGCGAGGACACGAGCGCCCATCGTGAGGTCCCTGGTGATCATGTCTTGAGGACACGAGCGCCCATCGTGAGGTCCTATGTGCTGATGTCCTGTGTCAGTGAACAGCACGTCTCTGTATGCGAGGACACGAGCGCCCATCGTGAGGTCCCTGGTGCTCATGTCCTGTGTCAGTGAACAGCACGTCTCTGTATGCGAGGACACGAGCGCCCATCGTGAGGTCCCTGGTGCTCTTGTCCTGTGTCAGTGAACAGCACGTCTCTGTATGCGAGGACACGAGCGCCCATCGTGAGGTCCCTGGTGCTCTTGTCCTGTGTCAGTGAACAGCACGTCTCTGTATGCGAGGACACGAGCGCCCATCGTGAGGTCCCTGGTGCTCATGTCCTGTGTCAGTGAACAGCACGTCTCTGTATGCGAGGACACGAGCGCCCATCGTGAGGTCCCATGTGCTCTTGTCTTGTGTCAGTGAACAGCACGTCTCTGTATGCGAGGACACGAGCGCCCATCGTGAGGTCCCTGGTGCTCATGTCCTGTGTCAGTGAACAGCACGTCTCTGTATGCGAGGACACGAGCGCCCATCGTGAGGTCCCTGGTGCTCTTGTCTTGTGTCAGTGAACAGCACGTCTCTGTATGCGAGGACACGAGCGCCCATCGTGAGGTCCCTGGTGCTCATGTCCAGTGTCAGTGAACAGCACGTCTCTGTATGCGAGGACACGAGCGCCCATCGTGAGGTCCCATGTGCTCTGATCTTGTGTCAGTGAATAGCATGTCTCTGTATGCGAGGACACAAGAGCCCATCGTGAGGTCCCTGGTGCTCTTGTCTTGTGTCAGTGAACAGCACGTCTCTGTATGCGAAGACACGAGCGCGCATCGTGAGGTCCCATGTGCTCTTGTCTTGTGTCAGTGAACAGCACGTCTCTGTATGCGAGGACACGAGCGCCCATCGTGAGGTCCCTGGTGATCATGTCTTGAGGACACGAGCGCCCATCGTGAGGTCCTATCTGCTGATGTCCTGTGTTAGTGAACAGCACGTCTCTGTATGCGACGACACGAGCGCCCATCGTGAGGTCCCTGGTGCTCATGTCCTGTGTCAGTGAACAGCACGTCTCTGTATGCGAGGACACGAGCGCCCATCGTGAGGTCCCTGGTGCTCTTGTCCTGTGTCAGTGAACAGCACGTCTCTGTATGCGAGGACACGAGCGCCCATCGTGAGGTCCCTGGTGCTCTTGTCTTGTGTCAGTGAACAGCACGTCTCTGTATGCGAGGACACGAGCGCCCATCGTGAGGTCCCTGGTGCTCTTGTCTTGTGTCAGTGAACAGCACGTCTCTGTATGCCAGGACACGAGCGCCCATCGTGAGGTCCCTGGTGCTCTTGTCTTGTGTCAGTGAACAGCACGTCTCTGTATGCGAGGACACGAGCGCCCATCGTGAGGTCCCATGTGCTCTGATCTTGTGTCAGTGAATAGCATGTCTCTGTATGCGAGGACACAAGAGCCCATCGTGAGGTCCCTGGTGCTCTTGTCTTGTGTCAGTGAACAGCACGTCTCTGTATGCGAGGACACGAGCGCGCATCGTGAGGTCCCATGTGCTCTTGTCTTGTGTCAGTGAACAGCACGTCTCTGTATGCGAGGACACGAGCGCCCATCGTGAGGTCCCTGGTGATCATGTCTTGAGGACACGAGCGCCCATCGTGAGGTCCTATGTGCTGATGTCCTGTGTCAGTGAACAGCACGTCTCTGTATGCGAGGACACGAGCGCCCATCGTGAGGTCCCTGGTGCTCATGTCCTGTGTCAGTGAACAGCATGTCTCTGTATGCGAGGACACGAGCGCCCATCGTGAGGTCCCTGGTGCTCTTGTCCTGTGTCAGTGAACAGCACGTCTCTGTATGCGAGGACACGAGCGCCCATCGTGAGGTCCCTGGTGCTCTTGTCTTGTGTCAGTGAACAGCACGTCTCTGTATGCGAGGACACGAGCGCCCATCGTGAGGTCCCATGTGCTCTTGTCTTGTGTCAGTGAACACCACGTCTCTGTATGCGAGGACACGAGCGCCCATCGTGAGGTCCCTGGTGCTCTTGTCTTGTGTCAGTGAACACCACGTCTCTGTATGCGAGGACACGAGCGCCCATCGTGAGGTCCCATGTGCTCTGATCTTGTGTCAGTGAATAGCATGTCTCTGTATGCGAGGACACAAGAGCCCATCGTGAGGTCCCTGGTGCTCTTGTCTTGTGTCAGTGAACAGCACGTCTCTGTATGCGAGGACACGAGCGCGCATCGTGAGGTCCCATGTGCTCTTGTCTTGTGTCAGTGAACAGCACGTCTCTGTATGCGAGGACACGAGCGCCCATCGTGAGGTCCCTGGTGATCATGTCTTGAGGACACGAGCGCCCATCGTGAGGTCCTATGTGCTGATGTCCTGTGTCAGTGAACAGCACGTCTCTGTATGCGAGGACACGAGCGCCCATCGTGAGGTCCCTGGTGCTCATGTCCTGTGTCAGTGAACAGCATGTCTCTGTATGCGAGGACACGAGCGCCCATCGTGAGGTCCCTGGTGCTCTTGTCCTGTGTCAGTGAACAGCACGTCTCTGTATGCGAGGACACGAGCGCCCATCGTGAGGTCCCTGGTGCTCTTGTCTTGTGTCAGTGAACAGCACGTCTCTGTATGCGAGGACACGAGCGCCCATCGTGAGGTCCCTGGTGCTCTTGTCTTGTGTCAGTGAACAGCACGTCTCTGTATGCGAGGACACGAGCGCCCATCGTGAGGTCCCTGGTGCTCATGTCCTCTGTCAGTGAACAGCACGTCTCTGTATGCGAGGACACGAGCGCCCATCGTGAGGTCCCTGGTGCTCTTGTCTTGTGTCAGTGAACAGCACGTCTCTGTATGCGAGGACACGAGCGCCCATCGTGAGGTCCCTGGTGCTCTTGTCCTGTGTCAGTGAACAGCACGTCTCTGTATGCGAGGACACGAGCGCCCATCGTGAGGTCCCTGGTGCTCATGTCCTGTGTCAGTGAACAGCACGTCTCTGTATGCGAGGACACGAGCTCCCATCGTGAGGTCCCTGGTGCTCTTGTCCTGTGTCAGTGAACAGCACGTCTCTGTATGCGAGGACACGAGCGCCCATCGTGAGGTCCCTGGTGCTCTTGTGTTGTGTCAGTGAACAGCATGTCTCTCTATGCGAGGAAACGAGCGCCCATCGTGAGGTCCCTGGTGCTCATCTCCTGTGTCAGTGAACAGCACGTCTCTGTATGCGAGGACACGAGCGCCCATCGTGAGGTCCCTGGTGCTCATCTCCTGTGTCAGTGAACAGCACGTCTCTGTATGCGAGGACACGAGAGCCCATCGTGAGGTCCCATGTGCTCTGATCTTCTGTCAGTGAATAGCATGTCTCTGTATGCGAGGACACAAGAGCCCATCGTGAGGTCCCTGGTGCTCTTGTCTTGTGTCAGTGAACAGCACGTCTCTGTATGCGAGGACACGAGCGCGCATCATGAGGTCCCATGTGCTCTTGTCTTGTGTCAGTGAACAGCACGTCTCTGTATGCGAGGACACGAGCGCCCATCGTGAGGTCCCTGGTGATCATGTCTTGAGGACACGAGCGCCCATCGTGAGGTCCCTGGTGCTCATGTCCTGTGTCAGTGAACAGCACGTCTCTGTATGCGAGGACACGAGCGCCCATCGTGAGGTCCCTGGTGCTCTTGTCTGGTGTCAGTGAACAGCACGTCTCTGTATGCGACGACACGAGCGCCCATCGTGAGGTCCCTGGTGCTCATGTCCTGTGTCAGTGAACAGCACGTCTCTGTATGCGAGGACACGAGCGCCCATCGTGAGGTCCCTGGTGCTCTTGTCTTGTGTCAGTGAACAGCACGTCTCTGTATGCGAGGACACGAGCGCCCATCGTGAGGTCCCTGGTGCTCACGTCCTGTGTCAGTGAACAGCACGTCTCTGTATGCGAGGACACGAGCGCCCATCGTGAGGTCCCTGGTGCTCTTGTCTTGTGTCAGTGAACAGCACGTCTCTGTATGCGAGGACATGAGCGCCCATCGTGAGGTCCCTGGTGCTCTTGTCCTGTGTCAGTGAACAGCACGTCTCTGTATGCGAGGACATGAGCGCCCATCGTGAGGTCCCTGGTGCTCTTGTCTTGTGTCAGTGAACAGCACGTCTCTGTATGCGAGGACACGAGCGCCCATCGTGAGGTCCCATGTGCTCTGATCTTGTGTCAGTGAATAGCATGTCTCTGTATGCGAGGACACAAGAGCCCATCGTGAGGTCCCTGGTGCTCTTGTCTTGTGTCAGTGAACAGCACGTCTCTGTATGCGAGGACACGAGCGCGCATCGTGAGGTCCCATGTGCTCTTGTCTTGTGTCAGTGAACAGCACGTCTCTGTATGCGAGGACACGAGCGCCCATCGTGAGGTCCCTGGTGATCATGTCTTGAGGACACGAGCGCCCATCGTGAGGTCCTATGTGCTGATGTCCTGTGTCAGTGAACAGCACGTCTCTGTATGCGAGGACACGAGCGCCCATCGTGAGGTCCCTGGTGCTCATGTCCTGTGTCAGTGAACAGCACGTCTCTGTATGCGAGGACACGAGCGCCCATCGTGAGGTCCCTGGTGCTCTTGTCCTGTGTCAGTGAACAGCACGTCTCTGTATGCGAGGACACGAGCGCCCATCGTGAGGTCCCTGGTGCTCTTGTCCTGTGTCAGTGAACAGCACGTCTCTGTATGCGAGGACACGAGCGCCCATCGTGAGGTCCCTGGTGCTCATGTCCTGTGTCAGTGAACAGCACGTCTCTGTATGCGAGGACACGAGCGCCCATCGTGAGGTCCCATGTGCTCTTGTCTTGTGTCAGTGAACAGCACGTCTCTGTATGCGAGGACACGAGCGCCCATCGTGAGGTCCCTGGTGCTCATGTCCTGTGTCAGTGAACAGCACGTCTCTGTATGCGAGGACACGAGCGCCCATCGTGAGGTCCCTGGTGCTCTTGTCTTGTGTCAGTGAACAGCACGTCTCTGTATGCGAGGACACGAGTGCCCATCGTGAGGTCCCTGGTGCTCATGTCCAGTGTCAGTGAACAGCACGTCTCTGTATGGGAGGACACGAGCGCCCATCGTGAGGTCCCTGGTGCTCTTGTCCTGTGTCAGTGAACAGCACGTCTCTGTATGCGAGGACACGAGCGCCCATCGTGAGGTCCCTGGTGCTCATGTCCTGTGTCAGTGAACAGCACGTCTCTGTATGCGAGGACACGAGCGCCCATCGTGAGGTCCCATGTGCTCTTGTCTTGTGTCATTGAACAGCACGTCTCTGTATGCGAGGACACGAGCGCCCATCGTGAGGTCCCTGGTGCTCATGTCCTGTGTCAGAGAACAGCACGTCTCTGTATGCGGGGACACGAGCGCCCATCGTGAGGTCCCTGGTGCTCATGTCTTGTGTCAGTGAACAGCACGTCTCTGTATGCGAGGACACGAGCGCCCATCGTGAGGTCCCTGGTGCTCTTGTCTTGTGTCAGTGAACAGCACGTCTCTGTATGCGAGGACACGAGCGCCCATCGTGAGGTCCCTGGTGCTCTTGTCTTGTGTCAGTGAACAGCACGTCTCTGTATGCGAGGACACGAGCGCCCATCGTGAGGTCCCATGTGCTCTTGTCTTGTGTCAGTGAACACCACGTCTCTGTATGCGAGGACACGAGCGCCCATCGTGAGGTCCCTGGTGCTCTTGTCTTGTGTCAGTGAACACTACGTCTCTGTATGCGAGGACACGAGCGCCCATCGTGAGGTCCCATGTGCTCTGATCTTGTGTCAGTGAATAGCATGTCTTTGTATGCGAGGACACAAGAGCCCATCGTGAGGTCCCTGGTGCTCTTGTCTTGTGTCAGTGAACAGCACGTCTCTGTATGCGAGGACACGAGCGCCCATCGTGAGGTCCCTGGTGCTCATGTCCTATGTCAGTGAACAGCACGTCTCTGTATGCGAGGACACGAGCGCCCATCGTGAGGTCCCTGGTGCTCTTGTCTTGTGTCAGTGAACAGCACGTCTCTGTATGCGAGGACACGAGCGCCCATCGTGAGGTCCCTGGTGCTCTTGTCTTGTGTCAGTGAACAGCACGTCTCTGTATGCGAGGACACGAGCGCCCATCGTGAGGTCCCTGGTGCTCATCTCCTGTGTCAGTGAACAGCACGTCTCTGTATGCGAGGACACGAGCGCCCATCGTGAGGTCCCTGGTGCTCTTGTCTTGTTTCAGTGAACAGCACGTCTCTGTATGCGAGGACACGAGCGCCCATCGTGAGGTCCCTGGTGCTCATGTCCTCTGTCAGTGAACAGCACGTCTCTGTATGCGAGGACACGAGCGCCCATCGTGAGGTCCCTGGTGCTCTTGTCTTGTGTCAGTGAACAGCACGTCTCTGTATGCGAGGACACGAGCGCCCATCGTGAGGTCCCTGGTGCTCTTGTCCTGTGTCAGTGAACAGCACGTCTCTGTATGCGAGGACACGAGCGCCCATCGTGAGGTCCCTGGTGCTCATGTCCTGTGTCAGTGAACAGCACGTCTCTGTATGCGAGGACACGAGCGCCCATCGTGAGGTCCCTGGTGCTCTTGTCCTGTGTCAGTGAACAGCACGTCTCTGTATGCGAGGACACGAGCGCCCATCGTGAGGTCCCTGGTGCTCTTGTGTTGTGTCAGTGAACAGCATGTCTCTCTATGCGAGGAAACGAGCGTCCATCGTGAGGTCACTGGTGCTCATCTCCTGTGTCAGTGAACAGCACGTCTCTGTATGCGAGGACACGAGCGCCCATCGTGAGGTCCCTGGTGCTCATCTCCTGTGTCAGTGAACAGCACGTCTCTGTATGCGAGGACACGAGCGCCCATCGTGAGGTCCCATGTGCTCTGATCTTCTGTCAGTGAATAGCATGTCTCTGTATGCGAGGACACAAGAGCCCATCGTGAGGTCCCTGGTGCTCTTGTCTTGTGTCAGTGAACAGCACGTCTCTGTATGCGAGGACACGAGCGCGCATCATGAGGTCCCATGTGCTCTTGTCTTGTGTCAGTGAACAGCACGTCTCTGTATGCGAGGACACGAGCGCCCATCGTGAGGTCCCTGGTGATCATGTCTTGAGGACACGAGCGCCCATCGTGAGGTCCCTGGTACTCATGTCCTGTGTCAGTGAACAGCACGTCTCTGTATGCGAGGACACGAGCGCCCATCGTGAGGTCCCTGGTGCTCTTGTCTTGTGTCAGTGAACAGCACGTCTCTGTATGCGAGGACACGAGCGCCCATCGTGAGGTCCCTGGTGCTCATGTCCTGTGTCAGTGAACAGCACGTCTCTGTATGCGAGGACACGAGCGCCCATCGTGAGGTCCCTGGTGCTCTTGTCTTGTGTCAGTGAACAGCACGTCTCTGTATGCGAGGACACGAGCGCCCATCGTGAGGTCCCTGGTGCTCTTGTCTTGTTTCAGTGAACAGCACGTCTCTGTATGCGAGGACACGAGCGCCCATCGTGAGGTCCCTGGTGCTCATGTCCTGTGTCAGTGAACAGCACGTCTCTGTATGCGAGGACACGAGCGCCCATCGTGAGGTCCCTGGTGCTCTTGTCCTGTGTCAGTGAACAGCACGTCTCTGTATGCGAGGACAGGAGCGCCCATCGTGAGGTCCCTGGTGCTCATGTCCTGTGTCAGTGAACAGCACGTCTCTGTATGCGAGGACACGAGCGCCCATCGTGAGGTCCCTGGTGCTCTTGTCCTGTGTCAGTGAACAGCACGTCTCTGTATGCGAGGACACGAGCGCCCATCGTGAGGTCCCTGGTGCTCGTGTGTTGTGTCAGTGAACAGCACGTCTCTGTATGCGAGGACACGAGCGCCCATCGTGAGGTCCCTGGTGCTCATCTCCTGTGTCAGTGAACAGCACGTCTCTGTATGCGAGGACACGAGCGCCCATCGTGAGGTCCCTGGTGCTCATGTCCTGTGTCAGTGAACAGCACGTCTCTGTATGCGAGGACACGAGCGCCCATCGTGAGGTCCCTGGTGCTCTTGTCCTGTGTCAGTGAACAGCACGTCTCTGTATGCGAGGACACGAGCGCCCATCGTGAGGTCCCTGGTGCTCTTGTCCTGTGTCAGTGAACAGCACGTCTCTGTATGCGAGGACACGAGCGCCCATCGTGAGGTCCCATGTGCTCTTGTCCTGTGTCAGTGAACAGCACGTCTCTGTATGCGAGGACACGAGCGCCCATCGTGAGGTCCCATGTGCTCTTGTCTTGTGTCAGTGAACAGCACGTCTCTGTATGCGAGGACACGAGCGCCCATCGTGAGGTCCCTGGTGCTCTTGTCCTGTGTCAGTGAACAGCACGTCTCTGTATGCGAGGACACGAGCGCCCATCGTGGGGTCCCTGGTGCTCACGTCCTGTGTCAGTGAACAGCACGTCTCTGTATGCGAGGACACGAGCGCCCATCGTGAGGTCCCTGGTGCTCTTGTCTTGTGTCAGTGAACAGCACGTCTCTGTATGCGAGGACACGAGTGAGGTCCCTGGTGCTCATGTCCTGTGTCAGTGAACAGCACGTCTCTGTATGCGAGGACACGAGTGCCCATCGTGAGGTCCCTGGTGCTCTTGTCTTGTGTCAGTGAACAGCACGTCTCTGTATGCGAGGACACGAGCGCCCATCGTGAGGTCCCTGGTGCTCATGTCCTATGTCAGTGAACAGCACGTCTCTGTATGCGAGGACACGAGCGCCCATCGTGAGGTCCCATGTGCTCTTGTCTTGTGTCATTGAACAGCACGTCTCTGTATGCGAGGACACGAGCGCCCATCGTGAGGTCCCTGGTGCTCATGTCCTGTGTCAGAGAACAGCACGTCTCTGTATGCGAGGACACGAGCGCCCATCGTGAGGTCCCTGGTGCTCATGTCTTGTGTCAGTGAACAGCACGTCTCTGTATGCGAGGACACGAGCGCCCATCGTGAGGTCCCTGGTGCTCTTGTCTTGTGTCAGTGAACAGCACGTCTCTGTATGCGAGGACACGAGCGCCCATCGTGAGGTCCCTGGTGCTCTTGTTTTGTGTCAGTGAACAGCACGTCTCTGTATGCGAGGACACGAGCGCCCATCGTGAGGTCCCATGTGCTCTTGTCTTGTGTCAGTGAACACCACGTCTCTGTATGCGAGGACACGAGCGCCCATCGTGAGGTCCCTGGTGCTCTTGTCTTGTGTCAGTGAACACCACGTCTCTGTATGCGAGGACACGAGCGCCCATCGTGAGGTCCCATGTGCTCTGATCTTGTGTCAGTGAATAGCATGTCTCTGTATGCGAGGACACAAGAGCCCATCGTGAGGTCCCTGGTGCTCTTGTCTTGTGTCAGTGAACAGCACGTCTCTGTATGCGAAGACACGAGCGCGCATCGTGAGGTCCCATGTGCTCTTGTCTTGTGTCAGTGAACAGCACGTCTCTGTATGCGAGGACACGAGCGCCCATCGTGAGGTCCCTGGTGATCATGTCTTGAGGACACGAGCGCCCATCGTGAGGTCCTATCTGCTGATGTCCTGTGTTAGTGAACAGCACGTCTCTGTATGCGACGACACGAGCGCCCATCGTGAGGTCCCTGGTGCTCATGTCCTGTGTCAGTGAACAGCACGTCTCTGTATGCGAGGACACGAGCGCCCATCGTGAGGTCCCTGGTGCTCTTGTCCTGTGTCAGTGAACAGCACGTCTCTGTATGCGAGGACACGAGCGCCCATCGTGAGGTCCCTGGTGCTCTTGTCTTGTGTCAGTGAACAGCACGTCTCTGTATGCGAGGACACGAGCGCCCATCGTGAGGTCCCTGGTGCTCTTGTCTTGTGTCAGTGAACAGCACGTCTCTGTATGCCAGGACACGAGCACCCATCGTGAGGTCCCTGGTGCTCTTGTCTTGTGTCAGTGAACAGCACGTCTCTGTATGCGAGGACACGAGCGCCCATCGTGAGGTCCCATGTGCTCTGATCTTGTGTCAGTGAATAGCATGTCTCTGTATGCGAGGACACAAGAGCCCATCGTGAGGTCCCTGGTGCTCTTGTCTTGTGTCAGTGAACAGCACGTCTCTGTATGCGAGGACACGAGCGCGCATCGTGAGGTCCCATGTGCTCTTGTCTTGTGTCAGTGAACAGCACGTCTCTGTATGCGAGGACACGAGCGCCCATCGTGAGGTCCCTGGTGATCATGTCTTGAGGACACGAGCGCCCATCGTGAGGTCCTATGTGCTGATGTCCTGTGTCAGTGAACAGCACGTCTCTGTATGCGAGGACACGAGCGCCCATCGTGAGGTCCCTGGTGCTCATGTCCTGTGTCAGTGAACAGCACGTCTCTGTATGCGAGGACACGAGCGCCCATCGTGAGGTCCCTGGTGCTCTTGTCTTGTGTCAGTGAACAGCACGTCTCTGTATGCGAGGACACGGGCGCCCATCGTGAGGTCCCTGGTGCTCTTGTCTTGTGTCAGTGAACAGCACGTCTCTGTATGCGAGGACACGAGCGCCCATCGTGAGGTCCCTGGTGCTCTTGTCTTGTGTCAGTGAACAGCACGTCTCTGTATGCGAGGACACGAGCGCCCATCGTGAGGTCCCTGGTGCTCTTGTCTTGTGTCAGTGAACAGCACGTCTCTGTATGCGAGGACACGAGCGCCCATCGTGAGGTCCCTGGTGCTCTTGTCTTGTTTCAGTGAACAGCACGTCTCTGTATGCGAGGACACGAGCGCCCATCGTGAGGTCTCTGGTGCTCATGTCCTCTGTCAGTGAACAGCACGTCTCTGTATGCGAGGACACGAGCGCCCATCGTGAGGTCCCTGGTGCTCTTGTCTTGTGTCAGTGAACAGCACGTCTCTGTATGCGAGGACACGAGCGCCCATCGTGAGGTCCCTGGTGCTCTTGTCCTGTGTCAGTGAACAGCACGTCTCTGTATGCGAGGACACGAGCGCCCATCGTGAGGTCCCTGGTGCTCATGTCCTGTGTCAGTGAACAGCACGTCTCTGTATGCGAGGACACGAGCTCCCATCGTGAGGTCCCTGGTGCTCTTGTCCTGTGTCAGTGAACAGCACGTCTCTGTATGCGAGGACACGAGCGCCCATCGTGAGGTCCCTGGTGCTCTTGTGTTGTGTCAGTGAACAGCATGTCTCTCTATGCGAGGAAACGAGCGCCCATCGTGAGGTCCCTGGTGCTCATCTCCTGTGTCAGTGAACAGCACGTCTCTGTATGCGAGGACACGAGCGCCCATCGTGAGGTCCCTGGTGCTCATCTCCTGTGTCAGTGAACAGCACGTCTCTGTATGCGAGGACACGAGCGCCCATCGTGAGGTCCCATGTGCTCTGATCTTCTGTCAGTGAATAGCATGTCTCTGTATGCGATGACACAAGAGCCCATCGTGAGGTCCCTGGTGCTCTTGTCTTGTGTCAGTGAACAGCACGTCTCTGTATGCGAGGACACGAGCGCGCATCATGAGGTCCCATGTGCTCTTGTCTTGTGTCAGTGAACAGCACGTCTCTGTATGCGAGGACACGAGCGCCCATCGTGAGGTCCCTGGTGATCATGTCTTGAGGACACGAGCGCACATCGTGAGGTCCCTGGTGCTCATGTCCTGTGTCAGTGAACAGCACGTCTCTGTATGCGAGGACACGAGCGCCCATCGTGAGGTCCCTGGTGCTCTTGTCTTGTGTCAGTGAACAGCACGTCTCTGTATGCGAGGACACGAGCGCCCATCGTGAGGTCCCTGGTGCTCATGTCCTGTGTCAGTGAACAGCACGTCTCTGTATGCGAGGACACGAGCGCCCATCGTGAGGTCCCTGGTGCTCTTGTCTTGTGTCAGTGAACAGCACGTCTCTGTATGCGAGGACACGAGCGCCCATCGTGAGGTCCCTGGTGCTCACGTCCTGTGTCAGTGAACAGCACGTCTCTGTATGCGAGGACACGAGCGCCCATTGTGAGGTCCCTGGTGCTCTTGTCTTGTGTCAGTGAACAGCACGTCTCTGTATGCGAGGACATGAGCGCCCATCGTGAGGTCCCTGGTGCTCTTTTCCTGTGTCAGTGAACAGCACGTCTCTGTATGCGAGGACACGAGCGCCCATCGTGAGGTCCCATGTGCTCTGATCTTGTGTCAGTGAATAGCATGTCTCTGTATGCGAGGACACAAGAGCCCATCGTGAGGTCCCTGGTGCTCTTGTCTTGTGTCAGTGAACAGCACGTCTCTGTATGCGAGGACACGAGCGCGCATCGTGAGGTCCCATGTACTCTTGTCTTGTGTCAGTGAACAGCACGTCTCTGTATGCGAGGACACGAGCGCCCATCGTGAGGTCCCTGGTGATCATGTCTTGAGGACACGAGCGCCCATCGTGAGGTCCTATGTGCTGATGTCCTGTGTCAGTGAACAGCACGTCTCTGTATGCGAGGACACGAGCGCCCATCGTGAGGTCCCTGGTGCTCATGTCCTGTGTCAGTGAACAGCACGTCTCTGTATGCGAGGACACGAGCGCCCATCGTGAGGTCCCTGGTGCTCTTGTCCTGTGTCAGTGAACAGCACGTCTCTGTATGCGAGGACACGAGCGCCCATCGTGAGGTCCCTGGTGCTCTTGTCCTGTGTCAGTGAACAGCACGTCTCTGTATGCGAGGACACGAGCGCCCATCGTGAGGTCCCTGGTGCTCATGTCCTGTGTCAGTGAACAGCACGTCTCTGTATGCGAGGACACGAGCGCCCATCGTGAGGTCCCATGTGCTCTTGTCTTGTGTCAGTGAACAGCACGTCTCTGTATGCGAGGACACGAGCGCCCATCGTGAGGTCCCTGGTGCTCATGTCCTGTGTCAGTGAACAGCACGTCTCTGTATGCGAGGACACGAGCGCA
This sequence comes from Pleurodeles waltl, assembly GCF_031143425.1. Taxonomy (NCBI): domain Eukaryota; kingdom Metazoa; phylum Chordata; class Amphibia; order Caudata; family Salamandridae; genus Pleurodeles; species Pleurodeles waltl. Next base: position 1,869,475,058 of record NC_090444.1, on the reverse strand, counting down.
CATCGTGAGGTCCCTGGTGCTCTTGTCTTGTGTCAGTGAACAGCACGTCTCTGTATGCGAGGACACGAGCGCCCATCGTGAGGTCCCTGGTGCTCATGTCCAGTGTCAGTGAACAGCACGTCTCTGTATGCGAGGACACGAGCGCCCATCGTGAGGTCCCTGGTGCTCTTGTCCTGTGTCAGTGAACAGCACGTCTCTGTATGCGAGGACACGAGCGCCCATCGTGAGGTCCCTGGTGCTCATGTCCTGTGTCAGTGAACAGCACGTCTCTGTATGCGAGGACACGAGCGCCCATCGTGAGGTCCCATGTGCTCTTGTCTTGTGTCATTGAACAGCACGTCTCTGTATGCGAGGACACGAGCGCCCATCGTGAGGTCCCTGGTGCTCATGTCCTGTGTCAGAGAACAGCACGTCTCTGTATGCGAGGACACGAGCGCCCATCGTGAGGTCCCTGGTGCTCATGTCTTGTGTCAGTGAACAGCACGTCTCTGTATGCGAGGACACGAGCGCCCATCGTGAGGTCCCTGGTGCTCTTGTCTTGTGTCAGTGAACAGCACGTCTCTGTATGCGAGGACACGAGCGCCCATCGTGAGGTCCCTGGTGCTCTTGTCTTGTGTCAGTGAACAGCACGTCTCTGTATGCGAGGACACGAGCGCCCATCGTGAGGTCCCATGTGCTCTTGTCTTGTGTCAGTGAACACCACGTCTCTGTATGCGAGGACACGAGCGCCCATCGTGAGGTCCCTGGTACTCTTGTCTTGTGTCAGTGAACACTACGTCTCTGTATGCGAGGACACGAGCGCCCATCGTGAGGTCCCATGTGCTCTGATCTTGTGTCAGTGAATAGCATGTCTTTGTATGCGAGGACACAAGAGCCCATCGTGAGGTCCCTGGTGCTCTTGTCTTGTGTCAGTGAACAGCACGTCTCTGTATGCGAGGACACGAGCGCCCATCGTGAGGTCCCTGGTGCTCATGTCCTATGAAGTGAACAGCACGTCTCTGTATGCGAGGACACGAGCGCCCATCGTGAGGTCCCTGGTGCTCTTGTCTTGTGTCAGTGAACAGCACGTCTCTGTATGCGAGGACACGAGCGCCCATCGTGAGGTCCCTGGTGCTCTTGTCTTGTGTCAGTGAACAGCACGTCTCTGTATGCGAGGACACGAGCGCCCATCGTGAGGTCCCTGGTGCTCATCTCCTGTGTCAGTGAACAGCACGTCTCTGTATGCGAGGACACGAGCGCCCATCGTGAGGTCCCTGGTGCTCTTGTCTTGTTTCAGTGAACAGCACGTCTCTGTATGCGAGGACACGAGCGCCCATCGTGAGGTCCCTGGTGCTCATGTCCTCTGTCAGTGAACAGCACGTCTCTGTATGCGAGGACACGAGCGCCCATCGTGAGGTCCCTGGTGCTCTTGTCTTGTGTCAGTGAACAGCACGTCTCTGTATGCGAGGACACGAGCGCCCATCGTGAGGTCCCTGGTGCTCTTGTCCTGTGTCATTGAACAGCACGTCTCTGTATGCGAGGACACGAGCGCCCATCGTGAGGTCCCTGGTGCTCATGTCCTGTGTCAGTGAACAGCACGTCTCTGTATGCGAGGACACGAGCGCCCATCGTGAGGTCCCTGGTGCTCTTGTCCTGTGTCAGTGAACAGCACGTCTCTGTATGCGAGGACACGAGCGCCCATCGTGAGGTCCCTGGTGCTCTTGTGTTGTGTCAGTGAACAGCATGTCTCTCTATGCGAGGAAACGAGCGTCCATCGTGAGGTCCCTGGTGCTCATCTCCTGTGTCAGTGAACAGCACGTCTCTGTATGCGAGGACACGAGCGCCCATCGTGAGGTCCCTGGTGCTCATCTCCTGTGTCAGTGAACAGCACGTCTCTGTATGCGAGGACACGAGCGCCCATCGTGAGGTCCCATGTGCTCTGATCTTCTGTCAGTGAATAGCATGTCTCTGTATGCGAGGACACAAGAGCCCATCGTGAGGTCCCTGGTGCTCTTGTCTTGTGTCAGTGAACAGCACGTCTCTGTATGCGAGGACACGAGCGCGCATCATGAGGTCCCATGTGCTCTTGTCTTGTGTCAGTGAACAGCACGTCTCTGTATGCGAGGACACGAGCGCCCATCGTGAGGTCCCTGGTGATCATGTCTTGAGGACACGAGCGCCCATCGTGAGGTCCCTGGTACTCATGTCCTGTGTCAGTGAACAGCACGTCTCTGTATGCGAGGACACGAGCGCCCATCGTGAGGTCCCTGGTGCTCTTGTCTTGTGTCAGTGAACAGCACGTCTCTGTATGCGAGGACACGAGCGCCCATCGTGAGGTCCCTGGTGCTCATGTCCTGTGTCAGTGAACAGCACGTCTCTGTATGCGAGGACACGAGCGCCCATCGTGAGGTCCCTGGTGCTCTTGTCTTGTGTCAGTGAACAGCACGTCTCTGTATGCGAGGACACGAGCGCCCATCGTGAGGTCCCTGGTGCTCACGTCCTGTGTCAGTGAACAGCACGTCTCTGTATGCGAGGACACGAGCGCCCATCGTGAGGTCCCTGGTGCTCTTGTCTTGTGTCAGTGAACAGCACGTCTCTGTATGCGAGGACACGAGCGCCCATCGTGAGGTCCCTGGTGCTCTTGTCCTGTGTCAGTGAACAGCACGTCTCTGTATGCGAGGACATGAGCGACCATCGTGAGGTCCCTGGTGCTCTTGTGTTGTGTCAGTGAACAGCACGTCTCTGTATGCGAGGACACTAGCGCCCATCGTGAGGTCCCTGGTGCTCATCTCCTGTGTCAGTGAACAGCACGTCTCTGTATGCGAGGACACGAGCGCCCATCGTGAGGTCCCTGGTGCTCATGTCCTGTGTCAGTGAACAGCACGTCTCTGTATGCGAGGACACGAGCGCCCATCGTGAGGTCCCTGGTGCTCTTGTCCTGTGTCAGTGAACAGCACGTCTCTGTATGCGAGGACACGAGCGCCCATCGTGAGGTCCCTGGTGCTCTTGTCCTGTGTCAGTGAACAGCACGTCTCTGTATGCGAGGACACGAGCGCCCATCGTGAGGTCCCATGTGCTCTTGTCTTGTGTCAGTGAACAGCACGTCTCTGTATGCGAGGACACGAGCGCCCATCGTGAGGTCCCATGTGCTCTTGTCTTGTGTCAGTGAACAGCACGTCTCTGGATGCGAGGACACGAGCGCCCATCGTGAGGTCCCTGGTGCTCTTGTCCTGTGTCAGTGAACAGCACGTCTCTGTATGCGAGGACACGAGCGCCCATCGTGGGGTCCCTGGTGCTCACGTCCTGTGTCAGTGAACAGCACGTCTCTGTATGCGAGGACACGAGCGCCCATCGTGAGGTCCCTGGTGCTCTTGTCTTGTGTCAGTGAACAGCACGTCTCTGTATGCGAGGACACGAGTGAGGTCCCTGGTGCTCATGTCCTGTGTCAGTGAACAGCACGTCTCTGTATGCGAGGACACGAGTGCCCATCGTGAGGTCCCTGGTGCTCTTGTCTTGTGTCAGTGAACAGCACGTCTCTGTATGCGAGGACACGAGCGCCCATCGTGAGGTCCCTGGTGCTCATGTCCTATGTCAGTGAACAGCACGTCTCTGTATGCGAGGACACGAGCGCCCATCGTGAGGTCCCTGGTGCTCTTGTCTTGTGTCAGTGAACAGCACGTCTCTGTATGCGAGGACACGAGCGCCCATCGTGAGGTCCCTGGTGCTCTTGTCTTGTGTCAGTGAACAGCACGTCTCTGTATGCGAGGACACGAGCGCCCATCGTGAGGTCCCTGGTGCTCATCTCCTGTGTCAGTGAACAGCACGTCTCTGTATGCGAGGACACGAGCGCCCATCGTGAGCTCCCTGGTGCTCTTGTCCTGTGTCAGTGAACAGCACGTCTCTGTATGCGAGGACACGAGCGCCCATCGTGAGGTCCCTGGTGCTCATGTCCTGTGTCAGTGAACAGCACGTCTCTGTATGCGAGGACACGAGCGCCCATCGTGAGGTCCCATGTGCTCTTGTCTTGTGTCAGTGAACAGCACGTCTCTGTATGCGAGGACACGAGTGCCCATCGTGAGGTCCCTGGTGCTCATGTCCTGTGTCAGTGAACAGCACGTCTCTGTATGCGAGGACACGAGCGCCCATCGTGAGGTCCCTGGTGCTCTTGTCTTGTGTCAGTGAACAGCACGTCTCTGTATGCGAGGACACGAGCGCCCATCGTGAGGTCCCTGGTGCTCATGACCAGTGTCAGTGAACAGCACGTCTCTGTATGCGAGGACACGAGCGCCCATCGTGAGGTCCCTGGTGCTCTTGTCCTGTGTCAGTGAACAGCACGTCTCTGTATGCGAGGACACGAGCGCCCATCGTGAGGTCCCTGGTGCTCATGTCCTGTGTCAGTGAACAGCACGTCTCTGTATGCGAGGACACGAGCGCCCATCGTGAGGTCCCATGTGCTCTTGTCTTGTGTCATTGAACAGCACGTCTCTGTATGCGAGGACACGAGCGCCCATCGTGAGGTCCCTGGTGCTCATGTCCTGTGTCAGAGAACAGCACGTCTCTGTATGCGAGGACACGAGCGCCCATCGTGAGGTCCCTGGTGCTCATGTCTTGTGTCAGTGAACAGCACGTCTCTGCATGCGAGGACACGAGCGCCCATCGTGAGGTCCCTGGTGCTCTTGTCTTGTGTCAGTGAACAGCACGTCTGTGTATGCGAGGACACGAGCGCCCATCGTGAGGTCCCTGGTGCTCTTGTCTTGTGTCAGTGAACAGCATGTCTCTGTATGCGAGGACACGAGCGCCCATCGTGAGGTCCCATGTGCTCTTGTCTTGTGTCAGTGAACACCACGTCTCTGTATGCGAGGACACGAGCGCCCATCGTGAGGTCCCTGGTGCTCTTGTCTTGTGTCAGTGAACACCACGTCTCTGTATGCGAGGACACGAGCGCCCATCGTGAGGTCCCATGTGCTCTGATCTTGTGTCAGTGAATAGCATGTCTCTGTATGCGAGGACACAAGAGCCCATCGTGAGGTCCCTGGTGCTCTTGTCTTGTGTCAGTGAACAGCACGTCTCTGTATGCGAGGACACGAGCGCGCATCGTGAGGTCCCATGTGCTCTTGTCTTGTGTTAGTGAACAGCACGTCTCTGTATGCGAGGACACGAGCGCCCATCGTGAGGTCCCTGGTGATCATGTCTTGAGGACACGAGCGCCCATCGTGAGGTCCTATGTGCTGATGTCCTGTGTTAGTGAACAGCACGTCTCTGTATGCGACGACACGAGCGCCCATCGTGAGGTCCCTGGTGCTCATGTCCTGTGTCAGTGAACAGCACGTCTCTGTATGCGAGGACACGAGTGCCCATCGTGAGGTCCCTGGTGCTCTTGTCCTGTGTCAGTGAACAGCACGTCTCTGTATGCGAGGACACGAGCGCCCATCGTGAGGTCCCTGGTGCTCTTGTCTTGTGTCAGTGAACAGCACGTCTCTGTATGCGAGGACACGAGCGCCCATCGTGAGGTCCCTGGTGCTCTTGTCTTGTGTCAGTGAACAGCACGTCTCTGTATGCGAGGACACGAGCGCCCATCGTGAGGTCCCTGGTGCTCTTGTCTTGTGTCAGTGAACAGCACGTCTCTGTATGCGAGGACACGAGCGCCCATCGTGAGGTCCCTGGTGCTCTTGTCTTGTTTCAGTCAACAGCACGTCTCTGTATGCGAGGACACGAGCGCCCATCGTGAGGTCCCTGGTGCTCATGTCCTCTGTCAGTGAACAGCACGTCTCTGTATGCGAGGACACGAGCGCCCATCGTGAGGTCCCTGGTGCTCTTGTGTCAGTGAACAGCACGTCTCTGTATGCGAGGACACGAGCGCCCATCGTGAGGTCCCTGGTGCTCTTGTCCTGTGTCAGTGAACAGCACGTCTCTGTATGCGAGGACACGAGCGCCCATCGTGAGGTCCCTGGTGCTCATGTCCTGTGTCAGTGAACAGCACGTCTCTGTATGCGAGGACACGAGCGCCCATCGTGAGGTCCCTGGTGCTCTTGTCCTGTGTCAGTGAACAGCACGTCTCTGTATGCGAGGACACGAGCGCCCATCGTGAGGTCCCTGGTGCTCTTGTGTTGTGTCAGTGAACAGCATGTCTCTCTATGCGAGGAAACGAGCGCCCATCGTGAGGTCCCTGGTGCTCATCTCCTGTGTCAGTGAACAGCACGTCTCTGTATGCGAGGACACGAGCGCTTATCGTGAGGTCCCTGGTGCTCATCTCCTGTGTCAGTGAACAGCACGTCTCTGTATGCGAGGACACGAGCGCCCATCGTGAGGTCCCATGTGCTCTGATCTTCTGTCAGTGAATAGCATGTCTCTGTATGCGAGGACACAAGAGCCCATCGTGAGGTCCCTGGTGCTCTTGTCTTGTGTCAGTGAACAGCACGTCTCTGTATGCGAGGACACGAGCGCGCATCATGAGGTCCCATGTGCTCTTGTCTTGTGTCAGTGAACAGCACGTCTCTGTATGCGAGGACAAGAGCGCCCATCGTGAGGTCCCTGGTGATCATGTCTTGAGGACACGAGCGCCCATCGTGAGGTCCCTGGTGCTCATGTCCTGTGTCAGTGAACAGCACGTCTCTGTATGCGAGGACACGAGCGCCCATCGTGAGGTCCCTGGTGATCATGTCTTGAGGACACGAGCGCCCATCGTGAGGTCCCTGGTGCTCTTGTGCTGTGTCAGTGAACAGCACGTCTCTGTATGCGAGGCCACGAGCGCCCATCGTGAGGTCCCATGTGCTCTTGTCTTGTGTCAGTGAACAGCACGTCTCTGTATGCGAGGACACGAGCGCCCATCGTGAGGTCCCTGGTGCTCTTGTCTTGTGTCAGTGAACAGCACGTCTCTGTATGCGAGGACACGAGTGAGGTCCCTGGTGCTCATGTCCTGTGTCAGTGAACAGCACGTCTCTGTATGCGAGGACACGAGTGCCCATCGTGAGGTCCCTGGTGCTCTTGTCTTGTGTCAGTGAACAGCACGTCTCTGTATGCGAGGACACAAGCGCCCATCGTGAGGTCCCTGGTGCTCATGTCCTATGTCAGTGAACAGCACGTCTCTGTATGCGAGGACACGAGCGCCCATCGTGAGGTCCCTGGTGCTCTTGTCTTGTGTCAGTGAACAGCACGTCTCTGTATGCGAGGACACGAGCGCCCATCGTGAGGTCCCTGGTGCTCATCTCCTGTGTCAGTGAACAGCACGTCTCTGTATGCGAGGACACGAGCGCCCATCGTGAGGTCCCTGGTGCTCTTGTCCTGTGTCAGTGAACAGCACGTCTCTGTATGCGAGGACACGAGCGCCCATCGTGAGGTCCCTGGTGCTCATGTCCTGTGTCAGTGAACAGCACGTCTCTGTATGCGAGGACACGAGCGCCCATCGTGAGGTCCCATGTGCTCTTGTCTTGTGTCAGTGAACAGCACGTCTCTGTATGCGAGGACACGAGCGCCCATCGTGAGGTCCCTGGTGCTCATGTCCTGTGTCAGTGAACAGCACGTCTCTGTATGCGAGGACACGAGCGCCCATCGTGAGGTCCCTGGTGCTCTTGTCTTGTGTCAGTGAACAGCACGTCTCTGTATGCGAGGACACGAGCGCCCATCGTGAGGTCCCTGGTGCTCATGTCCAGTGTCAGTGAACAGCACGTCTCTGTATGCGAGGACACGAGCGCCCATCGTGAGGTCCCTGGTGCTCTTGTCCTGTGTCAGTGAACAGCACGTCTCTGTATGCGAGGACACGAGCGCCCATCATGAGGTCCCTGGTGCTCATGTCCTGTGTCAGTGAACAGCACGTCTCTGTATGCGAGGACACGAGCGCCCATCGTGAGGTCCCATGTGCTCTTGTCTTGTGTCATTGAACAGCACGTCTCTGTATGCGAGGACACGAGCGCCCATCGTGAGGTCCCTGGTGCTCATGTCCTGTGTCAGAGAACAGCACGTCTCTGTATGCGAGGACACGAGCGCCCATCGTGAGGTCCCTGGTGCTCATGTCTTGTGTCAGTGAACAGCACGTCTCTGTATGCGAGGACACGAGCGCCCATCGTGAGGTCCCTGGTGCTCTTGTCTTGTGTCAGTGAACAGCACGTCTCTGTATGCGAGGACACGAGCGCCCATCGTGAGGTCCCTGGTGCTCTTGTCTTGTGTCAGTGAACAGCACGTCTCTGTATGCGAGGACACGAGCGCCCATCGTGAGGTCCCATGTGCTCTTGTCTTGTGTCAGTGAACACCACGTCTCTGTATGCGAGGACACGAGCGCCCATCGTGAGGTCCCTGGTGCTCTTGTCTTGTGTCAGTGAACACCACGTCTCTGTATGCGAGGACACGAGCGCCCATCGTGAGGTCCCATGTGCTCTGATCTTGTGTCAGTGAATAGCATGTCTCTGTATGCGAGGACACAAGAGCCCATCGTGAGGTCCCTGGTGCTCTTGTCTTGTGTCAGTGAACAGCACGTCTCTGTATGCGAGGACACGAGCGCCCATCGTGAGGTCCCTGGTGCTCTTGTCCTGTGTCAGTGAACAGCACGTCTCTGTATGCGAGGACACGAGCGCCCATCGTGAGGTCCCTGGTGCTCATGTCCTGTGTCAGTGAACAGCACGTCTCTGTATGCGAGGACACGAGCGCCCATCGTGAGGTCCCATGTGCTCTTGTCTTGTGTCAGTGAACAGCACGTCTCTGTATGCGAGGACACGAGCGCCCATCGTGAGGTCCCTGGTGCTCATGTCCTGTGTCAGTGAACAGCACGTCTCTGTATGCGAGGACACGAGCGCCCATCGTGAGGTCCCTGGTGCTCTTGTCTTGTGTCAGTGAACAGCACGTCTCTGTATGCGAGGACACGAGCGCCCATCGTGAGGTCCCATGTGCTCTTGTCTTGTGTCAGTGAACAGCACGTCTCTGTATGCGAGGACACGAGCGCCCATCGTGAGGTCCCTGGTGCTCTTGTCCTGTGTCAGTGAACAGCACGTCTCTGTATGCGAGGACACGAGCGCCCATCGTGGGGTCCCTGGTGCTCACGTCCTGTGTCAGTGAACAGCACGTCTCTGTATGCGAGGACACGAGCGCCCATCGTGAGGTCCCTGGTGCTCTTGTCTTGTGTCAGTGAACAGCACGTCTCTGTATGCGAGGACACGAGTGAGGTCCCTGGTGCTCATGTCCTGTGTCAGTGAACAGCACGTCTCTGTATGCGAGGACACGAGTGCCCATCGTGAGGTCCCTGGTGCTCTTGTCTTGTGTCAGTGAACAGCACGTCTCTGTATGCGAGGACACGAGCGCCCATCGTGAGGTCCCTGGTGCTCATGTCCTATGTCAGTGAACAGCACGTCTCTGTATGCGAGGACACGAGCGCCCATCGTGAGGTCCCTGGTGCTCTTGTCTTGTGTCAGTGAACAGCACGTCTCTGTATGCGAGGACACGAGCGCCCATCGTGAGGTCCCTGGTGCTCTTGTCTTGTGTCAGTGAACAGCACGTCTCTGTATGCGAGGACACGAGCGCCCATCGTGAGGTCCCTGGTGCTCATCTCCTGTGTCAGTGAACATCACGTCTCTGTATGCGAGGACACGAGCGCCCATCGTGAGGTCCCTGGTGCTCTTGTCCTGTGTCAGTGAACAGCACGTCTCTGTATGCGAGGACACGAGCGCCCATCGTGAGGTCCCTGGTGCTCATGTCCTGTGTCAGTGAACAGCACGTCTCTGTATGCGAGGACACGAGCGCCCATCGTGAGGTCCCATGTGCTCTTGTCTTGTGTCAGTGAACAGCACGTCTCTGTATGCGAGGACACGAGCGCCCATCGTGAGGTCCCATGTGCTCTTGTCTTGTGTCATTGAACAGCACGTCTCTGTATGCGAGGACACGAGCGCCCATCGTGAGGTCCCTGGTGCTCATGTCCTGTGTCAGAGAACAGCACGTCTCTGTATGCGAGGACACGAGCGCCCATCGTGAGGTCCCTGGTGCTCATGTCTTGTGTCAGTGAACAGCACGTCTCTGTATGCGAGGACACGAGCGCCCATCGTGAGGTCCCTGGTGCTCTTGTCTTGTGTCAGTGAACAGCACGTCTCTGTATGCGAGGACACGAGCGCCCATCGTGAGGTCCCTGGTGCTCTTGTCTTGTGTCAGTGAACAGCACGTCTCTGTATGCGAGGACACGAGCGCCCATCGTGAGGTCCCATGTGCTCTTGTCTTGTGTCAGTGAACACCACGTCTCTGTATGCGAGGACACGAGCGCCCATCGTGAGGTCCCTGGTGCTCTTGTCTTGTGTCAGTGAACACCACGTCTCTGTATGCGAGGACACGAGCGCCCATCGTGAGGTCCCATGTGCTCTGATCTTGTGTCAGTGAATAGCATGTCTCTGTATGCGAGGACACAAGAGCCCATCGTGAGGTCCCTGGTGCTCTTGTCTTGTGTCAGTGAACAGCACGTCTCTGTATGCGAAGACACGAGCGCGCATCGTGAGGTCCCATGTGCTCTTGTCTTGTGTCAGTGAACAGCACGTCTCTGTATGCGAGGACACGAGCGCCCATCGTGAGGTCCCTGGTGATCATGTCTTGAGGACACGAGCGCCCATCGTGAGGTCCTATCTGCTAATGTCCTGTGTTAGTGAACAGCACGTCTCTGTATGCGACGACACGAGCGCCCATCGTGAGGTCCCTGGTGCTCATGTCCTGTGTCAGTGAACAGCACGTCTCTGTATGCGAGGACACGAGCGCCCATCGTGAGGTCCCTGGTGCTCTTGTCCTGTGTCAGTGAACAGCACGTCTCTGTATGCGAGGACACGAGCGCCCATCGTGAGGTCCCTGGTGCTCTTGTCTTGTGTCAGTGAACAGCACGTCTCTGTATGCGAGGACACGAGCGCCCATCGTGAGGTCCCTGGTGCTCTTGTCTTGTGTCAGTGAACAGCACGTCTCTGTATGCCAGGACACGAGCGCCCATCGTGAGGTCCCTGGTGCTCTTGTCTTGTGTCAGTGAACAGCACGTCTCTGTATGCGAGGACACGAGCGCCCATCGTGAGGTCCCATGTGCTCTGATCTTGTGTCAGTGAATAGCATGTCTCTGTATGCGAGGACACAAGAGCCCATCGTGAGGTCCCTGGTGCTCTTGTCTTGTGTCAGTGAACAGCACGTCTCTGTATGCGAGGACACGAGCGCGCATCGTGAGGTCCCATGTGCTCTTGTCTTGTGTCAGTGAACAGCACGTCTCTGTATGCGAGGACACGAGCGCCCATCGTGAGGTCCCTGGTGATCATGTCTTGAGGACACGAGCGCCCATCGTGAGGTCCTATGTGCTGATGTCCTGTGTCAGTGAACAGCACGTCTCTGTATGCGAGGACACGAGCGCCCATCGTGAGGTCCCTGGTGCTCATGTCCTGTGTCAGTGAACAGCACGTCTCTGTATGCGAGGACACGAGCGCCCATCGTGAGGTCCCTGGTGCTCTTGTCTTCTGTCAGTGAACAGCACGTCTCTGTATGCGAGGACACGAGCGCCCATCGTGAGGGCCCTGGTGCTCTTGTCTTGTGTCAGTGAACAGCACGTCTCTGTATGCGAGGACACGAGCGCCCATCGTGAGGTCCCTGGTGCTCTTGTCTTGTGTCAGTGAACAGCACGTCTCTGTATGCGAGGACACGAGCGCCCATCGTGAGGTCCCTGGTGCTCTTGTCTTGTTTCAGTGAACAGCACGTCTCTGTATGCGAGGACACGAGCGCCCATCGTGAGGTCCCTGGTGCTCATGTCCTCTGTCAGTGAACAGCACGTCTCTGTATGCGAGGACACGAGCGCCCATCGTCAGGTCCCTGGTGCTCTTGTCTTGTGTCAGTGAACAGCACGTCTCTGTATGCGAGGACACGAGCGCCCATCGTGAGGTCCCTGGTGCTCTTGTCCTGTGTCAGTGAACAGCACGTCTCTGTATGCGAGGACACGAGCGCCCATCGTGAGGTCCCTGGTGCTCATGTCCTGTGTCAGTGAACAGCACGTCTCTGTATGCGAGGACACGAGCTCCCATCGTGAGGTCCCTGGTGCTCTTGTCTTGTGTCAGTGAACACCACGTCTCTGTATGCGAGGACACGAGCGCCCATCGTGAGGTCCCATGTGCTCTGATCTTGTGTCAGTGAATAGCATGTCTCTGTATGCGAGGACACAAGAGCCCATCGTGAGGTCCCTGGTGCTCTTGTCTTGTGTCAGTGAACAGCACGTCTCTGTATGCGAAGACACGAGCGCGCATCGTGAGGTCCCATGTGCTCTTGTCTTGTGTCAGTGAACAGCACGTCTCTGTATGCGAGGACACGAGCGCCCATCGTGAGGTCCCTGGTGATCATGTCTTGAGGACACGAGCGCCCATCGTGAGGTCCTATCTGCTGATGTCCTGTGTTAGTGAACAGCACGTCTCTGTATGCGACGACACTAGCGCCCATCGTGAGGTCCCTGGTGCTCATGTCCTGTGTCAGTGAACAGCACGTCTCTGTATGCGAGGACACGAGCGCCCATCGTGAGGTCCCTGGTGCTCTTGTCCTGTGTCAGTGAACAGCACGTCTCTGTATGCGAGGACACGAGCGCCCATCGTGAGGTCCCTGGTGCTCTTGTCTTGTGTCAGTGAACAGCACGTCTCTGTATGCGAGGACACGAGCGCCCATCGTGAGGTCCCTGGTGCTCTTGTCTTGTGTCAGTGAACAGCACGTCTCTGTATGCCAGGACACGAGCGCCCATCGTGAGGTCCCTGGTGCTCTTGTCTTGTGTCAGTGAACAGCACGTCTCTGTATGCGAGGACACGAGCGCCCATCGTGAGGTCCCATGTGCTCTGATCTTGTGTCAGTGAATAGCATGTCTCTGTATGCGAGGACACAAGAGCCCATCGTGAGGTCCCTGGTGCTCTTGTCTTGTGTCAGTGAACAGCACGTCTCTGTATGCGAGGACACGAGCGTGCATCGTGAGGTCCCATGTGCTCTTGTCTTGTGTCAGTGAACAGCACGTCTCTGTATGCGAGGACACGAGCGCCCATCGTGAGGTCCCTGGTGATCATGTCTTGAGGACACGAGCGCCCATCGTGAGGTCCTATGTGCTGATGTCCTGTGTCAGTGAACAGCACGTCTCTGTATGCGAGGACACGAGCGCCCATCGTGAGGTCCCTGGTGCTCATGTCCTGTGTCAGTGAACAGCACGTCTCTGTATGCGAGGACACGAGCGCCCATCGTGAGGTCCCTGGTGCTCTTGTCTTCTGTCAGTGAACAGCACGTCTCTGTATGCGAGGACACGAGCGCCCATCGTGAGGTCCCTGGTGCTCTTGTCTTGTGTCAGTGAACAGCACGTCTCTGTATGCGAGGACACGAGCGCCCATCGTGAGGTCCCTGGTGCTCTTGTCTTGTGTCAGTGAACAGCACGTCTCTGTATGCGAGGACACGAGCGCCCATCGTGAGGTCCCTGGTGCTCTTGTCTTGTTTCAGTGAACAGCACGTCTCTGTATGCGAGGACACGAGCGCCCATCGTGAGGTCCCTGGTGCTCATGTCCTCTGTCAGTGAACAGCACGTCTCTGTATGCGAGGACACGAGCGCCCATCGTGAGGTCCCTGGTGCTCATGTCCTGTGTCAGTGAACAGCACGTCTCTGTATGCGAGGACACGAGCTCCCATCGTGAGGTCCCTGGTGCTCTTGTCCTGTGTCAGTGAACAGCACGTCTCTGTATGCGAGGACACGAGCGCCCATCGTGAGGTCCCTGGTGCTCTTGTGTTGTGTCAGTGAACAGCATGTCTCTCTATGCGAGGAAACGAGCGCCCATCGTGAGGTCCCTGGTGCTCATCTCCTGTGTCAGTGAACAGCACGTCTCTGTATGCGAGGACACGAGCGCCCATCGTGAGGTCCCTGGTGCTCATCTCCTGTGTCAGTGAACAGCACGTCTCTGTATGCGAGGACACGAGCGCCCATCGTGAGGTCCCATGTGCTCTGATCTTCTGTCAGTGAATAGCATGTCTCTGTATGCGAGGACACAAGAGCCCATCGTGAGGTCCCTGGTGCTCTTGTCTTGTGTCAGTGAACAGCACGTCTCTGTATGCGAGGACACGAGCGCGCATCATGAGGTCCCATGTGCTCTTGTCTTGTGTCAGTGAACAGCACGTCTCTGTATGCGAGGACACGAGCGCCCATCGTGAGGTCCCTGGTGATCATGTCTTGAGGACACGAGCGCCCATCGTGAGGTCCCTGGTGCTCATGTCCTGTGTCAGTGAACAGCACGTCTCTGTATGCGAGGACACAAGCGCCCATCGTGAGGTCCCTGGTGCTCTTGTCTTGTGTCAGTGAACAGCACGTCTCTGTATGCGAGGACACGAGCGCCCATCGTGAGGTCCCTGGTGCTCATGTCCTGTGTCAGTGAACAGCACGTCTCTGTATGCGAGGACACGAGCGCCCATCGTGAGGTCCCTGGTGCTCTTGTCTTGTGTCAGTGAACAGCACGTCTCTGTATGCGAGGACACGAGCGCCCATCGTGAGGTCCCTGGTGCTCACGTCCTGTGTCAGTGAACAGCACGTCTCTGTATGCGAGGACACGAGCGCCCATCGTGAGGTCCCTGGTGCTCTTGTCTTCTGTCAGTGAACAGCACGTCTCTGTATGCGAGGACATGAGCGCCCATCGTGAGGTCCCTGGTGCTCTTGTCCTGTGTCAGTGAACAGCACGTCTCTGTATGCGAGGACATGAGCGCCCATCGTGAGGTCCCTGGTGCTCTTGTCTTGTGTCAGTGAACAGCACGTCTCTGTATGCGAGGACACGAGCGCCCATCGTGAGGTCCCATGTGCTCTGATCTGGTGTCAGTGAATAGCATGTCTCTGTATGCGAGGACACAAGAGCCCATCGTGAGGTCCCTGGTGCTCTTGTCTTGTGTCAGTGAACAGCACGTCTCTGTATGCGAGGACACGAGCGCGCATCGTGAGGTCCCATGTGCTCTTGTCTTGTGTCATTGAACAGCACGTCTCTGTATGCGAGGACACGAGCGCCCATCGTGAGGTCCCTGGTGATCATGTCTTGAGGACACGAGCGCCCATCGTGAGGTCCTATGTGCTGATGTCCTGTGTCAGTGAACAGCACGTCTCTGTATGCGAGGACACGAGCGCCCATCGTGAGGTCCCTGGTGCTCATGTCCTGTGTCAGTGAACAGCACGTCTCTGTATGCGAGGACACGAGCGCCCATCGTGAGGTCCCTGGTGCTCTTGTCCTGTGTCAGTGAACAGCACGTCTCTGTATGCGAGGACACGAGCGCCCATCGTGAGGTCCCTGGTGCTCTTGTCCTGTGTCAGTGAACAGCACGTCTCTGTATGCGAGGACACGAGCGCCCATCGTGAGGTCCCTGGTGCTCATGTCCTGTGTCAGTGAACAGCACGTCTCTGTATGCGAGGACACGAGCGCCCATCGTGAGGTCCCATGTGCTCTTGTCTTGTGTCAGTGAACAGCACGTCTCTGTATGCGAGGACACGAGCGCCCATCGTGAGGTCCCTGGTGCTCATGTCCTGTGTCAGTGAACAGCACGTCTCTGTATGCGAGGACACGAGCGCCCATCGTGAGGTCCCTGGTGCTCATGTCCAGTGTCAGTGAACAGCACGTCTCTGTATGCGAGGACACGAGCGCCCATCGTGAGGTCCCTGGTGCTCTTGTCCTGTGTCAGTGAACAGCACGTCTCTGTATGCGAGGACACGAGCGCCCATCGTGAGGTCCCTGGTGCTCATGTCCTGTGTCAGTGAACAGCACGTCTCTGTATGCGAGGACACGAGCGCCCATCGTGAGGTCCCTGGTGCTCTTGTCCTGTGTCAGTGAACAGCACGTCTCTGTATGCGAGGACACGAGCGCCCATCGTGAGGTCCCTGGTGCTCATGTCCTGTGTCAGTGAACAGCACGTCTCTGTATGCGAGGACACGAGCGCCCATCGTGAGGTCCCTGGTGCTCTTGTCCTGTGTCAGTGAACAGCACGTCTCTGTATGCGAGGACACGAGCGCCCATCGTGAGGTCCCTGGTGCTCTTGTCTTGTGTCAGTGAACAGCACGTCTCTGTATGCGAGGACACGAGCGCCCATCGTGAGGTCCCTGGTGCTCTTGTCCTGTGTCAGTGAACAGCACGTCTCTGTATGCGAGGACACGAGCGCCCATCGTGAGGTCCCTGGTGCTCTTGTCTTGTTTCAGTGAACAGCACGTCTCTGTATGCGAGGACACGAGCGCCCATCGTGAGGTCCCTGGTGCTCATGTCCTCTGTCAGTGAACAGCACGTCTCTGTATGCGAGGACACGAGCGCCCATCGTGAGGTCCCTGGTGCTCATGTCCTGTGTCAGTGAACAGCACGTCTCTGTATGCGAGGACACGAGCTCCCATCGTGAGGTCCCTGGTGCTCTTGTCCTGTGTCAGTGAACAGCACGTCTCTGTATGCGAGGACACGAGCGCCCATCGTGAGGTCCCTGGTGCTCTTGTGTTGTGTCAGTGAACAGCATGTCTCTCTATGCGAGGAAACGAGCGCCCATCGTGAGGTCCCTGGTGCTCATCTCCTGTGTCAGTGAACAGCACGTCTCTGTATGCGAGGACACGAGCGCCCATCGTGAGGTCCCTGGTGCTCATCTCCTGTGTCAGTGAACAGCACGTCTCTGTATGCGAGGACACGAGCGCCCATCGTGAGGTCCCATGTGCTCTGATCTTCTGTCAGTGAATAGCATGTCTCTGTATGCGAGGACACAAGAGCCCATCGTGAGGTCCCTGGTGCTCTTGTCTTGTGTCAGTGAACAGCACGTCTCTGTATGCGAGGACACGAGCGCGCATCATGAGGTCCCATGTGCTCTTGTCTTGTGTCAGTGAACAGCACGTCTCTGTATGCGAGGACACGAGCGCCCATCGTGAGGTCCCTGGTGATCATGTCTTGAGGACACGAGCGCCCATCGTGAGGTCCCTGGTGCTCATGTCCTGTGTCAGTGAACAGCACGTCTCTGTATGCGAGGACACGAGCGCCCATCGTGAGGTCCCTGGTGCTCTTGTCTTGTGTCAGTGAACAGCACGTCTCTGTATGCGAGGACACGAGCGCCCATCGTGAGGTCCCTGGTGCTCATGTCCTGTGTCAGTGAACAGCACGTCTCTGTATGCGAGGACACGAGCGCCCATCGTGAGGTCCCTGGTGCTCTTGTCTTGTGTCAGTGAACAGCACGTCTCTGTATGCGAGGACACGAGCGCCCATCGTGAGGTCCCTGGTGCTCACGTCCTGTGTCAGTGAACAGCACGTCTCTGTATGCGAGGACACGAGCGCCCATCGTGAGGTCCCTGGTGCTCTTGTCTTCTGTCAGTGAACAGCACGTCTCTGTATGCGAGGACATGAGCGCCCATCGTGAGGTCCCTGGTGCTCTTGTCCTGTGTCAGTGAACAGCACGTCTCTGTATGCGAGGACATGAGCGCCCATCGTGAGGTCCCTGGTGCTCTTGTCTTGTGTCAGTGAACAGCACGTCTCTGTATGCGAGGACACGAGCGCCCATCGTGAGGTCCCATGTGCTCTGATCTGGTGTCAGTGAATAGCATGTCTCTGTATGCGAGGACACAAGAGCCCATCGTGAGGTCCCTGGTGCTCTTGTCTTGTGTCAGTGAACAGCACGTCTCTGTATGCGAGGACACGAGCGCGCATCGTGAGGTCCCATGTGCTCTTGTCTTGTGTCAGTGAACAGCACGTCTCTGTATGCGAGGACACGAGCGCCCATCGTGAGGTCCCTGGTGATCATGTCTTGAGGACACGAGCGCCCATCGTGAGGTCCTATGTGCTGATGTCCTGTGTCAGTGAACAGCACGTCTCTGTATGCGAGGACACGAGCGCCCATCGTGAGGTCCCTGGTGCTCATGTCCTGTGTCAGTGAACAGCACGTCTCTGTATGCGAGGACACGAGCGCCCATCGTGAGGTCCCTGGTGCTCTTGTCCTGTGTCAGTGAACAGCACGTCTCTGTATGCGAGGACACGAGCGCCCATCGTGAGGTCCCTGGTGCTCTTGTCCTGTGTCAGTGAACAGCACGTCTCTGTATGCGAGGACAAGAGCGCCCATCGTGAGGTCCCTGGTGCTCATGTCCTGTGTCAGTGAACAGCACGTCTCTGTATGCGAGGACACGAGCGCCCATCGTGAGGTCCCATGTGCTCTTGTCTTGTGTCAGTGAACAGCACGTCTCTGTATGCGAGGACACGAGCGCCCATCGTGAGGTCCCTGGTGCTCATGTCCTGTGTCAGTGAACAGCACGTCTCTGTATGCGAGGACACGAGCGCCCATCGTGAGGTCCCTGGTGCTCATGTCCAGTGTCAGTGAACAGCACGTCTCTGTATGCGAGGACACGAGCGCCCATCGTGAGGTCCCTGGTGCTCTCTTGTCCTGTGTCAGTGAACAGCACGTCTCTGTATGCGAGGACACGAGCGCCCATCGTGAGGTCCCTGGTGCTCATGTCCTGTGTCAGTGAACAGCACGTCTCTGTATGCGAGGACACGAGCGCCCATCGTGAGGTCCCTGGTGCTCTTGTCCTGTGTCAGTGAACAGCACGTCTCTGTATGCGAGGACACGAGCGCCCATCGTGAGGTCCCTGGTGCTCATGTCCTGTGTCAGTGAACAGCACGTCTCTGTATGCGAGGACACGAGCGCCCATCGTGAGGTCCCTGGTGCTCTTGTCTTGTGTCAGTGAACAGCACGTCTCTGTATGCGAGGACACGAGCGCCCATCGTGAGGTCCCTGGTGCTCATGTCCAGTGTCAGTGAACAGCACGTCTCTGTATGCGAGGACACGAGCGCCCATCGTGAGGTCCCTGGTGCTCTTGTCCTGTGTCAGTGAACAGCACGTCTCTGTATGCGAGGACACGAGCGCCCATCGTGAGGTCCCTGGTGCTCTTGTCTTGTGTCAGTGAACACCACGTCTCTGTATGCGAGGACACGAGCGCCCATCGTGAGGTCCCATGTGCTCTGATCTTGTGTCAGTGAATAGCATGTCTCTGTATGCGAGGACACAAGAGCCCATCGTGAGGTCCCTGGTGCTCTTGTCTTGTGTCAGTGAACAGCACGTCTCTGTATGCGAAGACACGAGCGCGCATCGTGAGGTCCCATGTGCTCTTGTCTTGTGTCAGTGAACATCACGTCTCTGTATGCGAGGACACGAGCGCCCATCGTGAGGTCCCTGGTGATCATGTCTTGAGGACACGAGCGCCCATCGTGAGGTCCTATCTGCTGATGTCCTGTGTTAGTGAACAGCACGTCTCTGTATGCGACGACACGAGCGCCCATCGTGAGGTCCCTGGTGCTCATGTCCTGTGTCAGTGAACAGCACGTCTCTGTATGCGAGGACACGAGCGCCCATCGTGAGGTCCCTGGTGCTCTTGTCCTGTGTCAGTGAACAGCACGTCTCTGTATGCGAGGACACGAGCGCCCATCGTGAGGTCCCTGGTGCTCTTGTCTTGTGTCAGTGAACAGCACGTCTCTGTATGCGAGGACACGAGCGCCCATCGTGAGGTCCCTGGTGCTCTTGTCTTGTGTCAGTGAACAGCACGTCTCTGTATGCCAGGACACGAGCGCCCATCGTGAGGTCCCTGGTGCTCTTGTCTTGTGTCAGTGAACAGCACGTCTCTGTATGCGAGGACACGAGCGCCCATCGTGAGGTCCCATGTGCTCTGATCTTGTGTCAGTGAATAGCATGTCTCTGTATGCGAGGACACAAGAGCCCATCGTGAGGTCCCTGGTGCTCTTGTCTTGTGTCAGTGAACAGCACGTCTCTGTATGCGAGGACACGAGCGTGCATCGTGAGGTCCCATGTGCTCTTGTCTTGTGTCAGTGAACAGCACGTCTCTGTATGCGAGGACACGAGCGCCCATCGTGAGGTCCCTGGTGATCATGTCTTGAGGACACGAGCGCCCATCGTGAGGTCCTATGTGCTGATGTCCTGTGTCAGTGAACAGCACGTCTCTGTATGCGAGGACACGAGCGCCCATCGTGAGGTCCCTGGTGCTCATGTCCTGTGTCAGTGAACAGCACGTCTCTGTATGCGAGGACACGAGCGCCCATCGTGAGGTCCCTGGTGCTCTTGTCTTCTGTCAGTGAACAGCACGTCTCTGTATGCGAGGACACGAGCGCCCATCGTGAGGTCCCTGGTGCTCTTGTCTTGTGTCAGTGAACAGCACGTCTCTGTATGCGAGGACACGAGCGCCCATCGTGAGGTCCCTGGTGCTCTTGTCTTGTGTCAGTGAACAGCACGTCTCTGTATGCGAGGACACGAGCGCCCATCGTGAGGTCCCTGGTGCTCTTGTCTTGTTTCAGTGAACAGCACGTCTCTGTATGCGAGGACACGAGCGCCCATCGTGAGGTCCCTGGTGCTCATGTCCTCTGTCAGTGAACAGCACGTCTCTGTATGCGAGGACACGAGCGCCCATCGTGAGGTCCCTGGTGCTCTTGTCTTGTGTCAGTGAACAGCACGTCTCTGTATGCGAGGACACGAGCGCCCATCGTGAGGTCCCTGGTGCTCTTGTCCTGTGTCAGTGAACAGCACGTCTCTGTATGCGAGGACACGAGCGCCCATCGTGAGGTCCCTGGTGCTCATGTCCTGTGTCAGTGAACAGCACGTCTCTGTATGCGAGGACACGAGCTCCCATCGTGAGGTCCCTGGTGCTCTTGTCCTGTGTCAGTGAACAGCACGTCTCTGTATGCGAGGACACGAGCGCCCATCGTGAGGTCCCTGGTGCTCTTGTGTTGTGTCAGTGAACAGCATGTCTCTCTATGCGAGGAAACGAGCGCCCATCGTGAGGTCCCTGGTGCTCATCTCCTGTGTCAGTGAACAGCACGTCTCTGTATGCGAGGACACGAGCGCCCATCGTGAGGTCCCTGGTGCTCATCTCCTGTGTCAGTGAACAGCACGTCTCTGTATGCGAGGACACGAGCGCCCATCGTGAGGTCCCATGTGCTCTGATCTTCTGTCAGTGAATAGCATGTCTCTGTATGCGAGGACACAAGAGCCCATCGTGAGGTCCCTGGTGCTCTTGTCTTGTGTCAGTGAACAGCACGTCTCTGTATGCGAGGACACGAGCACGCATCATGAGGTCCCATGTGCTCTTGTCTTGTGTCAGTGAACAGCACGTCTCTGTATGCGAGGACACGAGCGCCCATCGTGAGGTCCCTGGTGATCATGTCTTGAGGACACGAGCGCCCATCGTGAGGTCCCTGGTGCTCATGTCCTGTGTCAGTGAACAGCACGTCTCTGTATGCGAGGACACGAGCGCCCATCGTGAGGTCCCTGGTGCTCTTGTCTTTTGTCAGTGAACAGCACGTCTCTGTATGCGAGGACACGAGCGCCCATCGTGAGGTCCCTGGTGCTCATGTCCTGTGTCAGTGAACAGCACGTCTCTGTATGCGAGGACACGAGCGCCCATCGTGAGGTCCCTGGTGCTCTTGTCTTGTGTCAGTGAACAGCACGTCTCTGTATGCGAGGACACGAGCGCCCATCGTGAGGTCCCTGGTGCTCACGTCCTGTGTCAATGAACAGCACGTCTCTGTATGCGAGGACACGAGCGCCCATCGTGAGGTCCCTGGTGCTCTTGTCTTCTGTCAGTGAACAGCACGTCTCTGTATGCGAGGACATGAGCGCCCATCGTGAGGTCCCTGGTGCTCTTGTCCTGTGTCAGTGAACAGCACGTCTCTGTATGCGAGGACATGAGCGCCCATCGTGAGGTCCCTGGTGCTCTTGTCTTGTGTCAGTGAACAGCACGTCTCTGTATGCGAGGACACGAGCGCCCATCGTGAGGTCCCATGTGCTCTGATCTGGTGTCAGTGAATAGCATGTCTCTGTATGCGAGGACACAAGAGCCCATCGTGAGGTCCCTGGTGCTC
This sequence comes from Pleurodeles waltl, assembly GCF_031143425.1. Taxonomy (NCBI): domain Eukaryota; kingdom Metazoa; phylum Chordata; class Amphibia; order Caudata; family Salamandridae; genus Pleurodeles; species Pleurodeles waltl. The sequence continues at coordinate 1,869,453,237 of NC_090444.1, read as the reverse complement.
TTGTCTTGTGTCAGTGAACAGCACGTCTCTGTATGCGAGGACACGAGCGCGCATCGTGAGGTCCCATGTGCTCTTGTCTTGTGTCAGTGAACAGCACGTCTCTGTATGCGAGGACACGAGCGCCCATCGTGAGGTCCCTGGTGATCATGTCTTGAGGACACGAGCGCCCATCGTGAGGTCCTATGTGCTGATGTCCTGTGTCAGTGAACAGCACGTCTCTGTATGCGAGGACACGAGCGCCCATCGTGAGGTCCCTGGTGCTCATGTCCTGTGTCAGTGAACAGCACGTCTCTGTATGCGAGGACACGAGCGCCCATCTTGAGGTCCCTGGTGCTCTTGTCCTGTGTCAGTGAACAGCACGTCTCTGTATGCGAGGACACGAGCGCCCATCGTGAGGTCCCTGGTGCTCTTGTCCTGTGTCAGTGAACAGCACGTCTCTGTATGCGAGGACACGAGCGCCCATCGTGAGGTCCCTGGTGCTCATGTCCTGTGTCAGTGAACAGCACGTCTCTGTATGCGAGGACACGAGCGCCCATCGTGAGGTCCCATGTGCTCTTGTCTTGTGTCAGTGAACAGCACGTCTCTGTATGCGAGGACACGAGCGCCCATCGTGAGGTCCCTGGTGCTCATGTCCTGTGTCAGTGAACAGCACGTCTCTGTATGCGAGGACACGAGCGCCCATCGTGAGGTCCCTGGTGCTCATGTCCAGTGTCAGTGAACAGCACGTCTCTGTATGCGAGGACACGAGCGCCCATCGTGAGGTCCCTGGTGCTCTTGTCCTGTGTCAGTGAACAGCACGTCTCTGTATGCGAGGACACGAGCGCCCATCGTGAGGTCCCTGGTGCTCATGTCCTGTGTCAGTGAACAGCACGTCTCTGTATGCGAGGACACGAGCGCCCATCGTGAGGTCCCTGGTGCTCTTGTCCTGTGTCAGTGAACAGCACGTCTCTGTATGCGAGGACACGAGCGCCCATCGTGAGGTCCCTGGTGCTCATGTCCTGTGTCAGTGAACAGCACGTCTCTGTATGCGAGGACACGAGCGCCCATCGTGAGGTCCCTGGTGCTCTTGTCTTGTGTCAGTGAACAGAACGTCTCTGTATGCGAGGACACGAGCGCCCATCGTGAGGTCCCTGGTGCTCATGTCCAGTGTCAGTGAACAGCACGTCTCTGTATGCGAGGACACGAGCGCCCATCGTGAGGTCCCTGGTGCTCTTGTCCTGTGTCAGTGAACAGCACGTCTCTGTATGCGAGGACACGAGCGCCCATCGTGAGGTCCCTGGTGCTCATGTCCTGTGTCAGTGAACAGCACGTCTCTGTATGCGAGGACACGAGCGCCCATCGTGAGGTCCCATGTGCTCTTGTCTTGTGTCATTGAACAGCACGTCTCTGTATGCGAGGACACGAGCGCCCATCGTGAGGTCCCTGGTGCTCATGTCCTGTGTCAGAGAACAGCACGTCTCTGTATGCGAGGACACGAGCGCCCATCGTGAGGTCCCTGGTGCTCATGTCTTGTGTCAGTGAACAGCACGTCTCTGTATGCGAGGACACGAGCGCCCATCGTGAGGTCCCTGGTGCTCTTGTCTTGTGTCAGTGAACAGCACGTCTCTGTATGCGAGGACACGAGCGCCCATCGTGAGGTCCCTGGTGCTCTTGTCTTGTGTCAGTGAACAGCACGTCTCTGTATGCGAGGACACGAGCGCCCATCGTGAGGTCCCATGTGCTCTTGTCTTGTGTCAGTGAACACCACGTCTCTGTATGCGAGGACACGAGCGCCCATCGTGAGGTCCCTGGTGCTCTTGTCTTGTGTCAGTGAACACTACGTCTCTGTATGCGAGGACACGAGCGCCCATCGTGAGGTCCCATGTGCTCTGATCTTGTGTCAGTGAATAGCATGTCTTTGTATGCGAGGACACAAGAGCCCATCGTGAGGTCCCTGGTGCTCTTGTCTTGTGTCAGTGAACAGCACGTCTCTGTATGCGAGGACACGAGCGCCCATCGTGAGGTCCCTGGTGCTCATGTCCTATGAAGTGAACAGCACGTCTCTGTATGCGAGGACACGAGCGCCCATCGTGAGGTCCCTGGTGCTCTTGTCTTGTGTCAGTGAACAGCACGTCTCTGTATGCGAGGACACGAGCGCCCATCGTGAGGTCCCTGGTGCTCATCTCCTGTGTCAGTGAACAGCACGTCTCTGTATGCGAGGACACGAGCGCCCATCGTGAGGTACCTGGTGCTCTTGTCTTGTTTCAGTGAACAGCACGTCTCTGTATGCGAGGACACGAGCGCCCATCGTGAGGTCCCTGGTGCTCATGTCCTCTGTCAGTGAACAGCACGTCTCTGTATGCGAGGACACGAGCGCCCATCGTGAGGTCCCTGGTGCTCTTGTCTTGTGTCAGTGAACAGCACGTCTCTGTATGCGAGGACACGAGCGCCCATCGTGAGGTCCCTGGTGCTCTTGTCCTGTGTCAGTGAACAGCACGTCTCTGTATGCGAGGACACGAGCGCCCATCGTGAGGTCCCTGGTGCTCATGTCCTGTGTCAGTGAACAGCACGTCTCTGTATGCGAGGACACGAGCGCCCATCGTGAGGTCCCTGGTGCTCTTGTCCTGTGTCAGTGAACAGCACGTCTCTGTATGCGAGGACACGAGCGCCCATCGTGAGGTCCCTGGTGCTCTTGTGTTGTGTCAGTGAACAGCATGTCTCTCTATGCGAGGAAACGAGCGTCCATCGTGAGGTCCCTGGTGCTCATCTCCTGTGTCAGTGAACAGCACGTCTCTGTATGCGAGGACACGAGCGCCCATCGTGAGGTCCCTGGTCCTCATCTCCTGTGTCAGTGAACAGCACGTCTCTGTATGCGAGGACACGAGCGCCCATCGTGAGGTCCCATGTGCTCTGATCTTCTGTCAGTGAATAGCATGTCTCTGTATGCGAGGACACAAGAGCCCATCGTGAGGTCCCTGGTGCTCTTGTCTTGTGTCAGTGAACAGCACGTCTCTGTATGCGAGGACACGAGCGCGCATCATGAGGTCCCATGTGCTCTTGTCTTGTGTCAGTGAACAGCACGTCTCTGTATGCGAGGACACGAGCGCCCATCGTGAGGTCCCTGGTGATCATGTCTTGAGGACACGAGCGCCCATCGTGAGGTCCCTGGTACTCATGTCCTGTGTCAGTGAACAGCACGTCTCTGTATGCGAGGACACGAGCGCCCATCGTGAGGTCCCTGGTGCTCTTGTCTTGTGTCAGTGAACAGCACGTCTCTGTATGCGAGGACACGAGCGCCCATCGTGAGGTCCCTGGTGCTCATGTCCTGTGTCAGTGAACAGCACGTCTCTGTATGCGAGGACACGAGCGCCCATCGTGAGGTCCCTGGTGCTCTTGTCTTGTGTCAGTGAACAGCACGTCTCTGTATGCGAGGACACGAGCGCCCATCGTGAGGTCCCTGGTGCTCACGTCCTGTGTCAGTGAACAGCACGTCTCTGTATGCGAGGACACGAGCGCCCATCGTGAGGTCCCTGGTGCTCTTGTCTTGTGTCAGTGAACAGCACGTCTCTGTATGCGAGGACACGAGCGCCCATCGTGAGGTCCCTGGTGCTCTTGTCCTGTGTCAGTGAACAGCACGTCTCTGTATGCGAGGACATGAGCGCCCATCGTGAGGTCCCTGGTGCTCTTGTGTTGTGTCAGTGAACAGCACGTCTCTGTATGCGAGGACACGAGCGCCCATCGTGAGGTCCCTGGTGCTCATCTCCTGTGTCAGTGAACAGCACGTCTCTGTATGCGAGGACACGAGCGCCCATCGTGAGGTCCCTGGTGCTCATGTCCTGTGTCAGTGAACAGCACGTCTCTGTATGCGAGGACACGAGCGCCCATCGTGAGGTCCCTGGTGCTCTTGTCCTGTGTCAGTGAACAGCACGTCTCTGTATGCGAGGACACGAGCGCCCATCGTGAGGTCCCTGGTGCTCTTGTCCTGTGTCAGTGAACAGCACGTCTCTGTATGCGAGGACACGAGCGCCCATCGTGAGGTCCCATGTGCTCTTGTCCTGTGTCAGTGAACAGCACGTCTCTGTATGCGAGGACACGAGCGCCCATCGTGAGGTCCCATGTGCTCTTGTCTTGTGTCAGTGAACAGCACGTCTCTGTATGCGAGGACACGAGCGCCCATCGTGAGGTCCCTGGTGCTCTTGTCCTGTGTCAGTGAACAGCACGTCTCTGTATGCGAGGACACGAGCGCCCATCGTGGGTCCCTGGTGCTCACGTCCTGTGTCAGTGAACAGCACGTCTCTGTATGCGAGGACACGAGCGCCCATCGTGAGGTCCCTGGTGCTCTTGTCTTGTGTCAGTGAACAGCACGTCTCTGTATGCGAGGACACGAGTGAGGTCCCTGGTGCTCATGTCCTGTGTCAGTGAACAGCACGTCTCTGTATGCGAGGACACGAGTGCCCATCGTGAGGTCCCTGGTGCTCTTGTCTTGTGTCAGTGAACAGCACGTCTCTGTATGCGAGGACACGAGCGCCCATCGTGAGGTCCCTGGTGCTCATGTCCTATGTCAGTGAACAGCACGTCTCTGTATGCGAGGACACGAGCGCCCATCGTGAGGTCCCTGGTGCTCTTGTCTTGTGTCAGTGAACAGCACGTCTCTGTATGCGAGGACACGAGCGCCCATCGTGAGGTCCCTGGTGCTCTTGTCTTGTGTCAGTGAACAGCACGTCTCTGTAAGCGAGGACACGAGCGCCCATCGTGAGGTCCCTGGTGCTCATCTCCTGTGTCAGTGAACAGCACGTCTCTGTATGCGAGGACACGAGCGCCCATCGTGAGCTCCCTGGTGCTCTTGTCCTGTGTCAGTGAACAGCACGTCTCTGTATGCGAGGACACGAGCGCCCATCGTGAGGTCCCTGGTGCTCATGTCCTGTGTCAGTGAACAGCACGTCTCTGTATGCGAGGACACGAGCGCCCATCGTGAGGTCCCATGTGCTCTTGTCTTGTGTCAGTGAACAGCACGTCTCTGTATGCGAGGACACGAGCGCCCATCGTGAGGTCCCTGGTGCTCATGTCCTGTGTCAGTGAACAGCACGTCTCTGTATGCGAGGACACGAGCGCCCATCGTGAGGTCCCTGGTGCTCTTGTCTTGTGTCAGTGAACAGCACGTCTCTGTATGCGAGGACACGAGCGCCCATCGTGAGGTCCCTGGTGCTCATGACCAGTGTCAGTGAACAGCACGTCTCTGTATGCGAGGACACGAGCGCCCATCGTGAGGTCCCTGGTGCTCTTGTCCTGTGTCAGTGAACAGCACGTCTCTGTATGCGAGGACACGAGCGCCCATCGTGAGGTCCCTGGTGCTCATGTCCTGTGTCAGTGAACAGCACGTCTCTGTATGCGAGGACACGAGCGCCCATCGTGAGGTCCCATGTGCTCTTGTCTTGTGTCATTGAACAGCACGTCTCTGTATGCGAGGACACGAGCGCCCATCGTGAGGTCCCTGGTGCTCATGTCCTGTGTCAGAGAACAGCACGTCTCTGTATGCGAGGACACGAGCGCCCATCGTGAGGTCCCTGGTGCTCATGTCTTGTGTCATTGAACAGCACGTCTCTGTATGCGAGGACACGAGCGCCCATCGTGAGGTCCCTGGTGCTCATGTCCTGTGTCAGAGAACAGCACGTCTCTGTATGCGAGGACACGAGCGCCCATCGTGAGGTCCCTGGTGCTCTTGTCTTGTGTCAGTGAACAGCACGTCTGTGTATGCGAGGACACGAGCGCCCATCGTGAGGTCCCTGGTGCTCTTGTCTTGTGTCAGTGAACAGCACGTCTCTGTATGCGAGGACACGAGCGCCCATCGTGAGGTCCCATGTGCTCTTGTCTTGTGTCAGTGAACACCACGTCTCTGTATACGAGGACACGAGCGCCCATCGTGAGGTCCCTGGTGCTCTTGTCTTGTGTCAGTGAACACCACGTCTCTGTATGCGAGGACACGAGCGCCCATCGTGAGGTCCCATGTGCTCTGATCTTGTGTCAGTGAATAGCATGTCTCTGTATGCGAGGACACAAGAGCCCATCGTGAGGTCCCTGGTGCTCTTGTCTTGTGTCAGTGAACAGCACGTCTCTGTATGCGAGGACACGAGCGCGCATCGTGAGGTCCCATGTGCTCTTGTCTTGTGTTAGTGAACAGCACGTCTCTGTATGCGAGGACACGAGCGCCCATCGTGAGGTCCCTGGTGATCATGTCTTGAGGACACGAGCGCCCATCGTGAGGTCCTATGTGCTGATGTCCTGTGTTAGTGAACAGCACGTCTCTGTATGCGACGACACGAGCGCCCATCGTGAGGTCCCTGGTGCTCATGTCCTGTGTCAGTGAACAGCACGTCTCTGTATGCGAGGACACGAGTGCCCATCGTGAGGTCCCTGGTGCTCTTGTCCTGTGTCAGTGAACAGCACGTCTCTGTATGCGAGGACACGAGCGCCCATCGTGAGGTCCCTGGTGCTCTTGTCTTGTGTCAGTGAACAGCACGTCTCTGTATGCGAGGACACGAGCGCCCATCGTGAGGTCCCTGGTGCTCTTGTCTTGTGTCAGTGAACAGCACGTCTCTGTATGCGAGGACACGAGCGCCCATCGTGAGGTCCCTGGTGCTCTTGTCTTGTGTCAGTGAACAGCACGTCTCTGTATGCGAGGACACGAGCGCCCATCGTGAGGTCCCTGGTGCTCTTGTCTTGTTTCAGTCAACAGCACGTCTCTGTATGCGAGGACACGAGCGCCCATCGTGAGGTCCCTGGTGCTCATGTCCTCTGTCAGTGAACAGCACGTCTCTGTATGCGAGGACACGAGCGCCCATCGTGAGGTCCCTGGTGCTCTTGTGTCAGTGAACAGCACGTCTCTGTATGCGAGGACACGAGCGCCCATCGTGAGGTCCCTGGTGCTCTTGTCCTGTGTCAGTGAACAGCACGTCTCTGTATGCGAGGACACGAGCGCCCATCGTGAGGTCCCTGGTGCTCATGTCCTGTGTCAGTGAACAGCACGTCTCTGTATGCGAGGACACGAGCGCCCATCGTGAGGTCCCTGGTGCTCTTGTCCTGTGTCAGTGAACAGCACGTCTCTGTATGCGAGGACACGAGCGCCCATCGTGAGGTCCCTGGTGCTCTTGTGTTGTGTCAGTGAACAGCATGTCTCTCTATGCGAGGAAACGAGCGCCCATCGTGAGGTCCCTGGTGCTCATCTCCTGTGTCAGTGAACAGCACGTCTCTGTATGCGAGGACACGAGCGCTTATCGTGAGGTCCCTGGTGCTCATCTCCTGTGTCAGTGAACAGCACGTCTCTGTATGCGAGGACACGAGCGCCCATCGTGAGGTCCCATGTGCTCTGATCTTCTGTCAGTGAATAGCATGTCTCTGTATGCGAGGACACAAGAGCCCATCGTGAGGTCCCTGGTGCTCTTGTCTTGTGTCAGTGAACAGCACGTCTCTGTATGCGAGGACACGAGCGCGCATCATGAGGTCCCATGTGCTCTTGTCTTGTGTCAGTGAACAGCACGTCTCTGTATGCGAGGACAAGAGCGCCCATCGTGAGGTCCCTGGTGATCATGTCTTGAGGACACGAGCGCCCATCGTGAGGTCCCTGGTGCTCATGTCCTGTGTCAGTGAACAGCACGTCTCTGTATGCGAGGACACGAGCGCCCATCGTGAGGTCCCTGGTGATCATGTCTTGAGGACACGAGCGCCCATCGTGAGGTCCCTGGTGCTCTTGTGCTGTGTCAGTGAACAGCACGTCTCTGTATGCGAGGACACGAGCGCCCATCGTGAGGTCCCATGTGCTCTTGTCTTGTGTCAGTGAACAGCACGTCTCTGTATGCGAGGACACGAGCGCCCATCGTGAGGTCCCTGGTGCTCTTGTCCTGTGTCAGTGAACAGCACGTCTCTGTATGCGAGGACACGAGCGCCCATCGTGGGGTCCCTGGTGCTCACGTCCTGTGTCAGTGAACAGCACATCTCTGTATGCGAGGACACGAGCGCCCATCGTGAGGTCCCTGGTGCTCTTGTCTTGTGTCAGTGAACAGCACGTCTCTGTATGCGAGGACACGAGTGAGGTCCCTGGTGCTCATGTCCTGTGTCAGTGAACAGCACGTCTCTGTATGCGAGGACACGAGTGCCCATCGTGAGGTCCCTGGTGCTCTTGTCTTGTGTCAGTGAACAGCACGTCTCTGTATGCGAGGACACAAGCGCCCATCGTGAGGTCCCTGGTGCTCATGTCCTATGTCAGTGAACAGCACGTCTCTGTATGCGAGGACACGAGCGCCCATCGTGAGGTCCCTGGTGCTCATCTCCTGTGTCAGTGAACAGCACGTCTCTGTATGCGAGGACACGAGCGCCCATCGTGAGGTCCCTGGTGCTCTTGTCCTGTGTCAGTGAACAGCACGTCTCTGTATGCGAGGAAACGAGCGCCCATCGTGAGGTCCCTGGTGCTCATGTCCTGTGTCAGTGAACAGCACGTCTCTGTATGCGAGGACACGATCGCCCATCGTGAGGTCCCATGTGCTCTTGTCTTGTGTCAGTGAACAGCACGTCTCTGTATGCGAGGACACGAGCGCCCATCGTGAGGTCCCTGGTGCTCATGTCCTGTGTCAGTGAACAGCACGTCTCTGTATGCGAGGACACGAGCGCCCATCGTGAGGTCCCTGGTGCTCTTGTCTTGTGTCAGTGAACAGCACGTCTCTGTATGCGAGGACACGAGCGCCCATCGTGAGGTCCCTGGTGCTCATGTCCAGTGTCAGTGAACAGCACGTCTCTGTATGCGAGGACACGAGCGCCCATCGTGAGGTCCCTGGTGCTCTTGTCCTGTGTCAGTGAACAGCACGTCTCTGTATGCGAGGACACGAGCGCCCATCATGAGGTCCCTGGTGCTCATGTCCTGTGTCAGTGAACAGCACGTGTCTGTATGCGAGGACACGAGCGCCCATCGTGAGGTCCCATGTGCTCTTGTCTTGTGTCATTGAACAGCACGTCTCTGTATGCGAGGACACGAGCGCCCATCGTGAGGTCCCTGGTGCTCATGTCCTGTGTCAGAGAACAGCACGTCTCTGTATGCGAGGACACGAGCGCCCATCGTGAGGTCCCTGGTGCTCATGTCTTGTGTCAGTGAACAGCACGTCTCTGTATGCGAGGACACGAGCGCCCATCGTGAGGTCCCTGGTGCTCTTGTCTTGTGTCAGTGAACAGCACGTCTCTGTATGCGAGGACACGAGCGCCCATCGTGAGGTCCCTGGTGCTCTTGTCTTGTGTCAGTGAACAGCACGTCTCTGTATGCGAGGACACGAGCGCCCATCGTGAGGTCCCATGTGCTCTTGTCTTGTGTCAGTGAACACCACGTCTCTGTATGCGAGGACACGAGCGCCCATCGTGAGGTCCCTGGTGCTCTTGTCTTGTGTCAATGAACACCACGTCTCTGTATGCGAGGACACGAGCGCCCATCGTGAGGTCCCATGTGCTCTGATCTTGTGTCAGTGAATAGCATGTCTCTGTATGCGAGGACACAAGAGCCCATCGTGAGGTCCCTGGTGCTCTTGTCTTGTTTCAGTGAACAGCACGTCTCTGTATGCGAGGACACGAGCGCCCATCGTGAGGTCCCTGGTGCTCTTGTCCTGTGTCAGTGAACAGCACGTCTCTGTATGCGAGGACACGAGCGCCCATCGTGAGGTCCCTGGTGCTCATGTCCTGTGTCAGTGAACAGCACGTCTCTGTATGCGAGGACACGAGCGCCCATCGTGAGGTCCCATGTGCTCTTGTCTTGTGTCAGTGAACAGCACGTCTCTGTATGCGAGGACACGAGCGCCCATCGTGAGGTCCCTGGTGCTCATGTCCTGTGTCAGTGAACAGCACGTCTCTGTATGCGAGGACACGAGCGCCCATCGTGAGGTCCCTGGTGCTCTTGTCTTGTGTCAGTGAACAGCACGTCTCTGTATGCGAGGACACGAGCGCCCATCGTGAGGTCCCTGGTGCTCATGTCCAGTGTCAGTGAACAGCACGTCTCTGTATGCGAGGACACGAGCGCCCATCGTGAGGTCCCTGGTGCTCTTGTCCTGTGTCAGTGAACAGCACGTCTCTGTATGCGAGGACATGAGCGCCCATCATGAGGTCCCTGGTGCTCATGTCCTGTGTCAGTGAACAGCACGTCTCTGTATGCGAGGACACGAGCGCCCATCGTGAGGTCCCATGTGCTCTTGTCTTGTGTCATTGAACAGCACGTCTCTGTATGCGAGGACACGAGCGCCCATCGTGAGGTCCCTGGTGCTCATGTCCTGTGTCAGAGAACAGCACGTCTCTGTATGCGAGGACACGAGCGCCCATCGTGAGGTCCCTGGTGCTCATGTCTTGTGTCAGTGAACAGCACGTCTCTGTATGCGAGGACACGAGCGCCCATCGTGAGGTCCCTGGTGCTCTTGTCTTGTGTCAGTGAACAGCACGTCTCTGTATGCGAGGACACGAGCGCCCATCGTGAGGTCCCTGGTGCTCTTGTCTTGTGTCAGTGAACAGCACGTCTCTGTATGCGAGGACACGAGCGCCCATCGTGAGGTCCCATGTGCTCTTGTCTTGTGTCAGTGAACACCACGTCTCTGTATGCGAGGACACGAGCGCCCATCGTGAGGTCCCTGGTGCTCTTGTCTTGTGTCATTGAACACCACGTCTCTGTATGCGAGGACACGAGCGCCCATCGTGAGGTCCCATGTGCTCTGATCTTGTGTCAGTGAATAGCATGTCTCTGTATGCGAGGACACAAGAGCCCATCGTGAGGTCCCTGGTGCTCTTGTCTTGTGTCAGTGAACAGCACGTCTCTGTATGCGAGGACACGAGCGCGCATCGTGAGGTCCCATGTGCTCTTGTCTTGTGTCAGTGAACAGCACGTCTCTGTATGCGAGGACACGAGCGCCCATCGTGAGGTCCCTGGTGATCATGTCTTGAGGACACGAGCGCCCATCGTGAGGTCCTATGTGCTGATGTCCTGTGTCAGTGAACAGCACGTCTCTGTATGCGAGGACAGGAGCGCCCATCGTGAGGTCCCTGGTGCTCATGTCCTGTGTCAGTGAACAGCACGTCTCTGTATGCGAGGACACGAGCGCCCATCGTGAGGTCCCTGGTGCTCTTGTCCTGTGTCAGTGAACAGCACGTCTCTGTATGCGAGGACACGAGCGCCCATCGTGAGGTCCCTGGTGCTCTTGTCTTGTGTCAGTGAACAGCACGTCTCTGTATGCGAGGACACGAGAGCCCATCGTGAGGTCCCTGGTGCTCTTGTCTTGTGTCAGTGAACAGCACGTCTCTGTATGCGAGGACACGAGCGCCCATCGTGAGGTCCCTGGTGCTCTTGTCTTGTGTCAGTGAACAGCAAGTCTCTGTATGCGAGGACACGAGCGCCCATCGTGAGGTCCCTGGTGCTCTTGTCTTGTTTCAGTGAACAGCACGTCTCTGTATGCGAGGACACGAGCGCCCATCGTGAGGTCCCTGGTGCTCATGTCCTCTGTCAGTGAACAGCACGTCTCTGTATGCAAGGACACGAGCGCCCATCGTGAGGTCCCTGGTGCTCTTGTCTTGTGTCAGTGAACAGCACGTCTCTGTATGCGAGGACACGAGCGCCCATCGTGAGGTCCCTGGTGCTCTTGTCCTGTGTCAGTGAACAGCACGTCTCTGTATGCGAGGACACGAGCGCCCATCGTGAGGTCCCTAGTGCTCATGTCCTGTGTCAGTGAACAGCACGTCTCTGTATGCGAGGACACGAGCGCCCATCGTGAGGTCCCTGGTGCTCTTGTCCTGTGTCAGTGAACAGCACGTCTCTGTATGCGAGGACACGAGCGCCCATCGTGAGGTCCCTGGTGCTCTTGTGTTGTGTCAGTGAACAGCACGTCTCTCTATGCGAGGAAACAAGCGCCCATCGTGAGGTCCCTGGTGCTCATCTCCTGTGTCAGTGAACAGCACGACTCTGTATGCGAGGACACGAGCGCCCATCGTGAGGTCCCTGGTGCTCATCTCCTGTGTCAGTGAACAGCACGTCTCTGTATGCGAGGACACGAGCGCCCATCGTGAGGTCCCATGTGCTCTGATCTTCTGTCAGTGAATAGCATGTCTCTGTATGCGAGGACACAAGAGCCCATAGTGAGGTCCCTGGTGCTCTTGTCTTGTGTCAGTGAACAGCACGTCTCTGTATGCGAGGACACGAGCGCGCATCATGAGGTCCCATGTGCTCTTGTCTTGTGTCAGTGAACAGCACGTCTCTGTATGCGAGGACACGAGCGCCCATCGTGAGGTCCCTGGTGATCATGTCTTGAAGACACGAGCGCCCATCGTGAGGTCCCTGGTGCTCATGTCCTGTGTCAGTGCACAGCACGTCTCTGTATGCGAGGACACGAGCGCCCATCGTGAGGTCCCTGGTGCTCTTGTCTTGTGTCAGTGAACAGCACGTCTCTGTATGCGAGGACACGAGCGCCCATCGTGAGGTCCCTGGTGCTCATGTCCTGTGTCAGTGAACAGCACGTCTCTGTATGCGAGGACACGAGCGCCCATCGTGAGGTCCCTGGTGCTCTTGTCTTGTGTCAGTGAACAGCACGTCTCTGTATGCGAGGACACGAGCGCCCATCGTGAGGTCCCTGGTGCTCACGTCCTGTGTCAGTGAACAGCACGTCTCTGTATGCGAGGACACGAGCGCCCATCGTGAGGTCCCTGGTGCTCTTGTCTTGTGTCAGTGAACAGCACGTCTCTGTATGCGAGGACACGAGCGCGCATCATGAGGTCCCATGTGCTCTTGTCTTGTGTCAGTGAACAGCACGTCTCTGTATGCGAGGACACGAGCGCCCATCGTGAGGTCCCTGGTGATCATGTCTTGAGGACACGAGCGCCCATCGTGAGGTCCCTGGTGCTCATGTCCTGTGTCAGTGAACAGCACGTCTCTGTATGCGAGGACACGAGCGCCCATCGTGAGGTCCCTGGTGCTCTTGTCCTGTGCCAGTGAACAGCACGTCTCTGTATGCGAGGACACGAGCGCCCATCGTGAGGTCCCTGGTGCTCTTGTCCTGTGTCAGTGAACAGCACGTCTCTGTATGCGAGGACACGAGCGCCCATCGTGAGGTCCCTGGAGCTCTTGTCTTGTGTCAGTGAACAGCACGTCTCTGTATGCGAGGACACGAGCGCCCATCGTGAGGTCCCTGGTGCTCATGTCTTGTGTCAGTGAACAGCACGTCTCTGTATGCGAGGACACGAGCGCCCATCGTGAGGTCCCTGGTGCTCATGTCTTGTGTCAGTGAACAGCACGTCTCTGTATGCGAGGACACGAGCCCCCTTCGTGAGGTCCCTGTTGCTCATGTCCTGTGTCAGTGAACAGCACGTCTCTGTATGCGAGGACACGAGCGCCCATCGTGAGGTCCCTGGTGCTCTTGTCCTGTGTCAGTGAACAGCACGTCTCTGTATGCGAGGACACGGGCGCCCATCGTGAGGTCCCTGGTGCTCTTGTCCTGTGTCAGTGAACAGCACGTCTCTGTATGCGAGGACACGAGCGCCCATCGTGAGGTCCCTGGTGCTCTTGTCCTGTGTCAGTGAACAGCACGTCTCTGTATGCGAGGACACGAGCGTCCATCGTGAGGTCCCTGGTGCTCTTGTCTTGTTTCAGTGAACAGCACCTCTCTGTATGCGAGGACACGAGCGCCCATCGTGAGGTCCCTGGTGCTCATGTCCTGTGTCAGTGAACAGTACGTCTCTGTATGCGAGGACACGAGCGCCCATCGTGAGGTCCCTGGTGCTCTTGTCTTGTGTCAGTGAACAGCACGTCTCTGTATGCGAGGACACGAGCGCCCATCGTGAGGTCCCTGGTGCTCATGTCCTCTGTCAGTGAACAGCACGTCTCTGTATGCGAGGACACGTGCGCCCATCGTGAGGTCCCTGTTGCTCTTGTCCTGTGTCAGTGAACAGCACGTCTCTGTGTGCGAGGACACGAGCGCCCATCGTGAGGTCCCTGGTGCTCATCTCCTGTGTCAGTGAACAGCACGTCTCTGTATGCGAGGACACGAGCGCCCATTGTGAGGTCCCTGGTGCTCATCTTCTGTGTCAGTGAACAGCACGTCTCTGTATGCGAGGACACGAGCGCCCATCGTGAGGTCCCTGGTGCTCTTGTCCTGTGTCAGTGAACAGCACGTCTCTGTATGCGAGGACACGAGCGCCCATTGTGAGTCCTATGTGCTCTTGTCTTGTGTCAGTGAACAGCACTTCTCTGTATGCGAGTACACGAGCGCCCATCGTGAGGTCCTATGTGCTCTTGTCTTGTGTCAGTGAACAGCACGTCTCTGTATGCGAGGACACGAGCGCCCATCGTGAGGTCCCTGGTTCTCATGTCCTGTGTCAGTGAACAGCACGTCTCTGTATGCGAGGACACGAGCGCCCATCGTGTGGTCCCTGGTGCTCTTGTCCTGTGTCAGTGAACAGCACGTCTCTGTATGCGAGGACACGAGCGCCCATCGTGAGGTCCCATGTGCTCTTGTCTTGTGTCAGTGAACAGCACGTCTCTGTATGCGAACACACGAGCGCCCATCGTGAGGTCCCTGGTGCTCTTGTCTTGTGTCAGTGAACAGCACGTCTCTGTATGCGAACACACGAGCGCCCATCGTGAGGTCCCTGGTGCTCTTGTCTTGTGTCAGTGAACAGCACGTCTCTGTATGCGAACACACGAGCGCCCATCGTGAGGTCCCTGGTGCTCTTGTCTTGTGTCAGTGAACAGCACGTCTCTGTATGCGAGGACACGAGCGCCCATCGTGAGGTCCCTGGTGCTCTTGTCTTGTGTCAGTGAACAGCACGTCTCTGTATGCGAGGACACGAGCGCCCATCGTGAGGTCCCTGGTGCTCTTGTCTTGTGTCAGTGAACAGCACGTCTCTGTATGCGAGGACACGAGCGCCCATCGTGAGGTCCCTGGTGCTCTTGTCTTGTGTCAGTGAACAGCACGTCTCTGTATGCGAGGACACGAGCGCCCATCGTGAGGTCCCTGGTGCTCTTGTCTTGTGTCAGTGAACAGCACGTCTCTGTATTCGAGGACACGAGCGCCCATCGTGAGGTCCCTGGTGCTCATGTCCTGTGTCAGCGAACAGCACGTCTCTGTATGCGAGGACACGAGCGCCCATCGTGAGGTCCCTGGTGCTCTTGTCTTGTGTCAGCGAACAGCACGTCTCTGTATTCGAGGACACGAGCGCCCATCGTGAGGTCCCTGGTGCTCATGTCCTGTGTCAGCGAACAGCACGTCTCTGTATGCGAGGACACGAGCGCCCATCGTGAGGTCCCTGGTGCTCATGTCCTGTGTCAGCGAACAGCACGTCTCTGTATGCGAGGACACGAGCGCCCATCGTGAGGTCCCTGGTGCTCATGTCCTGTGTCAGCGAACAGCACGTCTCTGTATGCGAGGACACGAGCGCCCATCGTGAGGTACCTGGTGCTCTTGTCCTGTGTCAGCGAACAGCACGTCTCTGTATGCGAGGACACGAGCGCCCATCGTGAGGTACCTGGTGCTCTTGTCCTGTGTCAGCGAACAGCACGTCTCTGTATGCGAGGACACGAGCGCCCATCGTGAGGTCCCTGGTGCTCATGTCCTGTGTCAGCGAACAGCACGTCTCTGTATGCGAGGACACGAGCGCCCATCGTGAGGTCCCTGGTGCTCATGTCCTGTGTCAGCGAACAGCACGTCTCTGTATGCGAGGACACGAGCGCCCATCGTGAGGTCCCTGGTGCTCTTGTCTTGTTTCAGTGAACAGCACGTCTCTGTATGCGAGGACACGAGCGCCCATCGTGAGGTCCCTGGTGCTCTTGTCCTGTGTCAGCGAACAGCACGTCTCTGTATGCGAGGACACGAGCGCCCATCGTGAGGTACCTGGTGCTCTTGTCCTGTGTCAGCGAACAGCACGTCTCTGTATGCGAGGACACGAGCGCCCATCGTGAGGTCCCTGGTGCTCATGTCCTGTGTCAGCGAACAGCACGTCTCTGTATGCGAGGACACGAGCGCCCATCGTGAGGTCCCTGGTGCTCTTGTCTTGTTTCAGTGAACAGCACGTCTCTGTATGCGAGGACACGAGCGCCCATCGTGAGGTCCCTGGTGCTCATGTCCTGTGTCAGTGAACAGCACGTCTCTGTATGCGAGGACACGAGCGACCATCGTGAGGTCCCTGGTGCTCTTGTCTTGTTTCAGTGAACAGCACGTCTCTGTATGCGAGGACACGAGCGCCCATCGTGAGGTCCCTGGTGCTCATGTCCTGTGTCAGTGAACAGCACGTCTCTGTATGCGAGGACACGAGCGCACATCGTGAGGTCCCTGGTGCTCTTGTCCTGTGTCAGTGAACAGCACGTCTCTGTATGCGAGGACAGGAGCGCCCATCGTGAGGTCCCTGGTGCTCTTGTCCTGTGTCAGTGAACAGCACGTCTCTGTATGCGAGGACACGAGCGCCCATCGTGAGGTCCCTGGTGCTCATGTCCTGTGTCAGCGAACAGCACGTCTCTGTATGCGAGGACACGAGCGCCCATCGTGAGGTCCCTGGTGCTCTTGTCTTGTTTCAGTGAACAGCACGTCTCTGTATGCGAGGACACGAGCGCCCATCGTGAGGTCCCTGGTGCTCATGTCCTGTGTCAGTGAACAGCACGTCTCTGTATGCGAGGACACGAGCGCCCATCGTGAGGTCCCTGGTGCTCTTGTCTTGTTTCAGTGAACAGCACGTCTCTGTATGCGAGGACACGAGCGCCCATCGTGAGGTCCCTGGTGCTCTTGTCCTGTGTCAGTGAACAGCACGTCTCTGTATGCGAGGACACGAGCGCCCATCGTGAGGTCCCTGGTGCTCATGTCCTGTGTCAGTGAACAGCACGTCTCTGTATGCGAGGACACGAGCGCCCATCGTGAGGTCCCTGGTGCTCTTGTCTTGTTTCAGTGAACAGCACGTCTCTGTATGCGAGGACACGAGCGCCCATCGTGAGGTCCCTGGTGCTCTTGTGTTGTGTCAGTGAACAGCACGTCTCTGTATGCGAGGACACGAGCGCCCATCGTGAGGTCCCTGGTGCTCATCTCCTGTGTCAGTGAACAGCACGTCTCTGTATGCGAGGACACGAGCGCCCATCGTGAGGTCCCATGTGCTCTTGTCCTGTGTCAGTGAACAGCACGTCTCTGTATGCGAGGACACGAGCGCCCATCGTGAGGTCCCATGTGCTCTTGTCTTGTGTCAGTGAACAGCACGTCTCTGTATGCGAGGACACGAGCGCCCATCGTGAGGTCCCTGGTGCTCTTGTCCTGTGTCAGTGAACAGCACGTCTCTGTATGCGAGGACACGAGCGCCCATCGTGAGGTCCCTGGTGCTCTTGTCCTGTGTCAGTGAACAGCACGTCTCTGTATGCGAGGACACGAGCGCCCATCGTGAGGTCCCTGGTGCTCTTGTCTTGTGTCAGTGAACAGCACGTCTCTGTATGCGAGGACACGAGCGCCCATCGTGAGGTCCCTGGTGCTCTTGTCTTGTGTCAGTGAACAGCACGTCTCTGTATGCGAGGACACGAGCGCCCATCGTGAGGTCCCTGGTGCTCTTGTCTTGTGTCAGTGAACAGCAAGTATCTGTATGCGAGGACACGAGCGCCCATCGTGAGGTCCCTGGTGCTCTTGTCTTGTTTCAGTGAACAGCACGTCTCTGTATGCGAGGACACGAGCGCCCATCGTGAGGTCCCTGGTGCTCATGTCCTCTGTCAGTGAACAGCACGTCTCTGTATGCAAGGACACGAGCGCCCATCGTGAGGTCCCTGGTGCTCTTGTCTTGTGTCAGTGAACAGCACGTCTCTGTATGCGAGGACACGAGCGCCCATCGTGAGGTCCCTGGTGCTCTTGTCCTGTGTCAGTGAACAGCACGTCTCTGTATGCGAGGACACGAGCGCCCATCGTGAGGTCCCTGGTGCTCATGTCCTGTGTCAGTGAACAGCACGTCTCTGTATGCGAGGACACGAGCGCCCATCGTGAGGTCCCTGGTGCTCTTGTCCTGTGTCAGTGAACAGCACGTCTCTGTATGCGAGGACACGAGCGCCCATCGTGAGGTCCCTGGTGCTCTTGTGTTGTGTCAGTGAACAGCACGTCTCTCTATGCGAGGAAACAAGCGCCCATCGTGAGGTCCCTGGTGCTCATCTCCTGTGTCAGTGAACAGCACGACTCTGTATGCGAGGACACGAGCGCCCATCGTGAGGTCCCTGGTGCTCATCTCCTGTGTCAGTGAACAGCACGTCTCTGTATGCGAGGACACGAGCGCCCATCGTGAGGTCCCATGTGCTCTGATCTTCTGTCAGTGAATAGCATGTCTCTGTATGCGAGGACACAAGAGCCCATAGTGAGGTCCCTGGTGCTCTTGTCTTGTGTCAGTGAACAGCACGTCTCTGTATGCGAGGACACGAGCGCGCATCATGAGGTCCCATGTGCTCTTGTCTTGTGTCAGTGAACAGCACGTCTCTGTATGCGAGGACACGAGCGCCCATCGTGAGGTCCCTGGTGATCATGTCTTGAGGACACGAGCGCCCATCGTGAGGTCCCTGGTGCTCATGTCCTGTGTCAGTGAACAGCACGTCTCTGTATGCGAGGACACGAGCGCCCATCGTGAGGTCCCTGGTGCTCTTGTCTTGTGTCAGTGAACAGCACGTCTCTGTATGCGAGGACACGAGCGCCCATCGTGAGGTCCCTGGTGCTCATGTCCTGTGTCAGTGAACAGCACGTCTCTGTATGCAAGGACACGAGCGCCCATCGTGAGGTCCCTGGTGCTCTTGTCTTGTGTCAGTGAACAGCACGTCTCTGTATGCGAGGACACGAGCGCCCATCGTGAGGTCCCTGGTGCTCACGTCCTGTGTCAGTGAACAGCACGTCTCTGTATGCGAGGACACGAGCGCCCATCGTGAGGTCCCTGGTGCTCTTGTCTTGTGTCAGTGAACAGCACGTCTCTGTATGCGAGGACACGAGCGCGCATCATGAGGTCCCATGTGCTCTTGTCTTGTGTCAGTGAACAGCACGTCTCTGTATGCGAGGACACGAGCGCCCATCGTGAGGTCCCTGGTGATCATGTCTTGAGGACACGAGCGCCCATCGTGAGGTCCCTGGTGCTCATGTCCTGTGTCAGTGAACAGCACGTCTCTGTATGCGAGGACACGAGCGCCCATCGTGAGGTCCCTGGTGATCATGTCTTGAGGACACGAGCGCCCATCGTGAGGTCCCTGGTGCTCATGTCCTGTGTCAGTGAACAGCACGTCTCTGTATGCGAGGACACGAGCGCCCATCGTGAGGTCCCTGGTGCTCTTGTCCTGTGTCAGTGAACAGCACGTCTCTGTATGCGAGGACACGAGCGCCCATTGTGAGTCCTATGTGCTCTTGTCTTGTGTCAGTGAACAGCACGTCTCTGTATGCGAGTACACGAGCGCCCATCGTGAGGTCTTATGTGCTCTTGTCTTGTGTCAGTGAACAGCACGTCTCTGTATGCGAGGACACGAGCGCCCATCGTGAGGTCCCTGGTGCTCATGTCCTGTGTCAGTGAACAGCACGTCTCTGTATGCGAGGACACGAGCGCCCATCGTGAGGTCCCTGGTGCTCATGTCCTGTTTCAGTGAACAGCACGTCTCTGTATGCGAGGACACGAGCGCCCATCGTGAGGTCCCTGGTGCTCATGTCCTGTGTCAGCGAACAGCACGTCTCTGTATGCGAGGACACGAGCGCCCATCGTGAGGTCCCTGGTGCTCATGTCCTGTGTCAGCGAACAGCACGTCTCTGTATGCGAGGACACGAGCGCCCATCGTGAGGTCCCTGGTGCTCTTGTCTTGTTTCAGTGAACAGCACGTCTCTGTATGCGAGGACACGAGCGCCCATCGTGAGGTCCCTGGTGCTCATGTCCTGTGTCAGTGAACAGCACGTCTCTGTATGCGAGGACACGAGCGCCCATCGTGAGGTCCCTGGTGCTCTTGTCTTGTTTCAGTGAACAGCACGTCTCTGTATGCGAGGACACGAGCGCCCATCGTGAGGTCCCTGGTGCTCATGTCCTGTGTCAGTGAACAGCACGTCTCTGTATGCGAGGACACGAGCGCCCATCGTGAGGTCCCTGGTGCTCTTGTCCTGTGTCAGTGAACAGCACGTCTCTGTATGCGAGGACAGGAGCGCCCATCGTGAGGTCCCTGGTGCTCTTGTCCTGTGTCAGTGAACAGCACGTCTCTGTATGCGAGGACACGAGCGCCCATCGTGAGGTCCCTGGTGCTCATGTCCTGTGTCAGTGAACAGCACGTCTCTGTATGCGAGGACACGAGCGCCCATCGTGAGGTCCCTGGTGCTCATGTCCTGTGTCAGTGAACAGCACGTCTCTGTATGCGAGGACACGAGCGCCCATCGTGAGGTCCCTGGTGCTCTTGTGTTGTGTCAGTGAACAGCACTTCTCTGTATGCGAGGAAACGAGCGCCCATCGTGAGGTCCCTGGTGCTCATCTCCTGTGTCAGTGAACAGCACGTCTCTGTATGCGAGGACACGAGCGCCCATCGTGAGGTCCCTGGTGCTCATGTCCTGTGTCAGTGAACAGCACGTCTCTGTATGCGAGGACACGAGCGCCCATCGTGAGGTCCCTGGTGCTCTTGTCCTGTGTCAGTGAACAGCACGTCTCTGTATGCGAGGACACGAGCGCCCATCGTGAGGTCCCTGGTGCTCTTGTCCTGTGTCAGTGAACAGCACGTCTCTGTATGCGAGGACACGAGCGCCCATCGTGAGGTCCCATGTGCTCTTGTCCTGTGTCAGTGAACAGCACGTCTCTGTATGCGAGGACACGAGCGCCCATCGTGAGGTCCCATGTGCTCTTGTCTTGTGTCAGTGAACAGCACGTCTCTGTATGCGAGGACACGAGCGCCCATCGTGAGGTCCCTGGTGCTCTTGTCCTGTGTCAGTGAACAGCACGTCTCTGTATGCGAGGACACGAGCGCCCATCATGGGGTCCCTGGTGCTCACGTCCTGTGTCAGTGAACAGCACGTCTCTGTATGCGAGGACACGAGCGCCCATCGTGAGGTCCCTGGTGCTCTTGTCTTGTGTCAGTGAACAGCACGTCTCTGTATGCGAGGACACGAGTGAGGTCCCTGGTGCTCATGTCCTGTGTCAGTGAACAGCACGTCTCTGTATGCGAGGACACGAGTGCCCATCGTGAGGTCCCTGGTGCTCTTGTCTTGTGTCAGTGAACAGCACGTCTCTGTATGCGAGGACACGAGCGCCCATCGTGAGGTCCCTGGTGCTCATGTCCTGTGTCAGTGAACAGCACGTCTCTGTATGCGAGGACACGAGCGCCCATCGTGAGGTCCCTGGTGCTCTTGTCTTGTGTCAGTGAACAGCACGTCTCTGTATGCGAGGACACGAGCGCCCATCGTGAGGTCCCTGGTGCTCTTGTCTTGTGTCAGTGAACAGCACGTCTCTGTATGCGAGGACACGAGCGCCCATCGTGAGGTCCCTGGTGCTCATCTCCTGTGTCAGTGAACAGCACGTCTCTGTATGCGAGGACACGAGCACCCATCGTGAGGTCCCTGGTGCTCTTGTCCTGTGTCAGTGAACAGCACGTCTCTGTATGCGAGGACACGAGCGCCCATCGTTAGGTCCCTGGTGCTCATGTCCTGTGTCAGTGAACAGCACGTCTCTGTATGCGAGGACACGAGCGCCCATCGTGAGGTCCCATGTGCTCTTGTCTTGTGTCAGTGAACAGCACGTCTCTGTATGCGAGGACACGAGCGCCCATCGTGAGGTCCCTGGTGCTCATGTCCAGTGTCAGTGAACAGCACGTCTCTGTATGCGAGGACACGAGCGCCCATCGTGAGGTCCCTGGTGCTCTTGTCTTGTGTCAGTGAACAGCACGTCTCTGTATGCGAGGACACGAGCGCCCATCGTGAGGTCCCTGGTGCTCATGTCCAGTGTCAGTGAACAGCACGTCTCTGTATGCGAGGACACGAGCGCCCATCGTGAGGTCCCTGGTGCTCTTGTCCTGTGTCAGTGAACAGCACGTCTCTGTATGCGAGGACACGAGCGCCCATCGTGAGGTCCCTGGTGCTCATGTCCTGTGTCAGTGAACAGCACGTCTCTGTATGCGAGGACACGAGCGCCCATCGTGAGGTCCCATGTGCTCTTGTCTTGTGTCATTGAACAGCACGTCTCTGTATGCGAGGACACGAGCGCCCATCGTGAGGTCCCTGGTGCTCATGTCTTGTGTCAGTGAACAGCACGTCTCTGTATGCGAGGACACGAGCGCCCATCGTGAGGTCCCTGGTGCTCATGTCTTGTGTCAGTGAACAGCACGTCTCTGTATGCGAGGACACGAGCCCCCTTCGTGAGGTCCCTGTTGCTCATGTCCTGTGTCAGTGAACAGCACGTCTCTGTATGCGAGGACACGAGCGCCCATCGTGAGGTCCCTGGTGCTCTTGTCCTGTGTCAGTGAACAGCACGTCTCTGTATGCGAGGACACGGGCGCCCATCGTGAGGTCCCTGGTGCTCTTGTCCTGTGTCAGTGAACAGCACGTCTCTGTATGCGAGTACACGAGCGCCCATCGTGAGGTCCCTGGTGCTCTTGTCTTGTGTCAGTGAACAGCACGTCTCTGTATGCGAGGACACGAGCGTCCATCGTGAGGTCCCTGGTGCTCTTGTCTTGTTTCAGTGAACAGCACCTCTCTGTATGCGAGGACACGAGCGCCCATCGTGAGGTCCCTGGTGCTCATGTCCTGTGTCAGTGAACAGTACGTCTCTGTATGCGAGGACACGAGCGCCCATCGTGAGGTCCCTGGTGCTCTTGTCTTGTGTCAGTGAACAGCACGTCTCTGTATGCGAGGACACGAGCGCCCATCGTGAGGTCCCTGGTGCTCATGTCCTCTGTCAGTGAACAGCACGTCTCTGTATGCGAGGACACGTGCGCCCATCGTGAGGTCCCTGTTGCTCTTGTCCTGTGTCAGTGAACAGCACGTCTCTGTGTGCGAGGACACGAGCGCCCATCGTGAGGTCCCTGGTGCTCATCTCCTGTGTCAGTGAACAGCACGTCTCTGTATGCGAGGACACGAGCGCCCATTGTGAGGTCCCTGGTGCTCATCTTCTGTGTCAGTGAACAGCACGTCTCTGTATGCGAGGACACGAGCGCCCATCGTGAGGTCCCATGTGCTCTTGTCTTGTGTCAGTGAACAGCACGTCTCTATATGCGAGGACACGAGCGCCCATCGTGAGGTCCCTGGTGCTCTTGTCTTGTGTCAGTGAACAGCACGTCTCTGTATGCGAGGACACGAGCGCCCATCGTGAGGTCCCATGTGCTCTTGTCTTGTGTCAGTGAACACCACGTCTCTGTATACGAGGACACGAGCGCCCATCGTGAGGTCCCTGGTGCTCTTGTCTTGTGTCAGTGAACACCACGTCTCTGTATGCGAGGACACGAGCGCCCATCGTGAGGTCCCATGTGCTCTGATCTTGTGTCAGTGAATAGCATGTCTCTGTATGCGAGGACACAAGAGCCCATCGTGAGGTCCCTGGTGCTCTTGTCTTGTGTCAGTGAACAGCACGTCTCTGTATGCGAGGACACGAGCGCGCATCGTGAGGTCCCATGTGCTCTTGTCTTGTGTTAGTGAACAGCACGTCTCTGTATGCGAGGACACGAGCGCCCATCGTGAGGTCCCTGGTGATCATGTCTTGAGGACACGAGCGCCCATCGTGAGGTCCTATGTGCTGATGTCCTGTGTTAGTGAACAGCACGTCTCTGTATGCGACGACACGAGCGCCCATCGTGAGGTCCCTGGTGCTCATGTCCTGTGTCAGTGAACAGCACGTCTCTGTATGCGAGGACACGAGTGCCCATCGTGAGGTCCCTGGTGCTCTTGTCCTGTGTCAGTGAACAGCACGTCTCTGTATGCGAGGACACGAGCGCCCATCGTGAGGTCCCTGGTGCTCTTGTCTTGTGTCAGTGAACAGCACGTCTCTGTATGCGAGGACACGAGCGCCCATCGTGAGGTCCCTGGTGCTCTTGTCTTGTGTCAGTGAACAGCACGTCTCTGTATGCGAGGACACGAGCGCCCATCGTGAGGTCCCTGGTGCTCTTGTCTTGTGTCAGTGAACAGCACGTCTCTGTATGCGAGGACACGAGCGCCCATCGTGAGGTCCCTGGTGCTCTTGTCTTGTTTCAGTCAACAGCACGTCTCTGTATGCGAGGACACGAGCGCCCATCGTGAGGTCCCTGGTGCTCATGTCCTCTGTCAGTGAACAGCACGTCTCTGTATGCGAGGACACGAGCGCCCATCGTGAGGTCCCTGGTGCTCTTGTGTCAGTGAACAGCACGTCTCTGTATGCGAGGACACGAGCGCCCATCGTGAGGTCCCTGGTGCTCTTGTCCTGTGTCAGTGAACAGCACGTCTCTGTATGCGAGGACACGAGCGCCCATCGTGAGGTCCCTGGTGCTCATGTCCTGTGTCAGTGAACAGCACGTCTCTGTATGCGAGGACACGAGCGCCCATCGTGAGGTCCCTGGTGCTCTTGTCCTGTGTCAGTGAACAGCACGTCTCTGTATGCGAGGACACGAGCGCCCATCGTGAGGTCCCTGGTGCTCTTGTGTTGTGTCAGTGAACAGCATGTCTCTCTATGCGAGGAAACGAGCGCCCATCGTGAGGTCCCTGGTGCTCATCTCCTGTGTCAGTGAACAGCACGTCTCTGTATGCGAGGACACGAGCGCTTATCGTGAGGTCCCTGGTGCTCATCTCCTGTGTCAGTGAACAGCACGTCTCTGTATGCGAGGACACGAGCGCCCATCGTGAGGTCCCATGTGCTCTGATCTTCTGTCAGTGAATAGCATGTCTCTGTATGCGAGGACACAAGAGCCCATCGTGAGGTCCCTGGTGCTCTTGTCTTGTGTCAGTGAACAGCACGTCTCTGTATGCGAGGACACGAGCGCGCATCATGAGGTCCCATGTGCTCTTGTCTTGTGTCAGTGAACAGCACGTCTCTGTATGCGAGGACAAGAGCGCCCATCGTGAGGTCCCTGGTGATCATGTCTTGAGGACACGAGCGCCCATCGTGAGGTCCCTGGTGCTCATGTCCTGTGTCAGTGAACAGCACGTCTCTGTATGCGAGGACACGAGCGCCCATCGTGAGGTCCCTGGTGATCATGTCTTGAGGACACGAGCGCCCATCGTGAGGTCCCTGGTGCTCTTGTGCTGTGTCAGTGAACAGCACGTCTCTGTATGCGAGGACACGAGCGCCCATCGTGAGGTCCCATGTGCTCTTGTCTTGTGTCAGTGAACAGCACGTCTCTGTATGCGAGGACACGAGCGCCCATCGTGAGGTCCCTGGTGCTCTTGTCCTGTGTCAGTGAACAGCACGTCTCTGTATGCGAGGACACGAGCGCCCATCGTGGGGTCCCTGGTGCTCACGTCCTGTGTCAGTGAACAGCACATCTCTGTATGCGAGGACACGAGCGCCCATCGTGAGGTCCCTGGTGCTCTTGTCTTGTGTCAGTGAACAGCACGTCTCTGTATGCGAGGACACGAGTGAGGTCCCTGGTGCTCATGTCCTGTGTCAGTGAACAGCACGTCTCTGTATGCGAGGACACGAGTGCCCATCGTGAGGTCCCTGGTGCTCTTGTCTTGTGTCAGTGAACAGCACGTCTCTGTATGCGAGGACACAAGCGCCCATCGTGAGGTCCCTGGTGCTCATGTCCTATGTCAGTGAACAGCACGTCTCTGTATGCGAGGACACGAGCGCCCATCGTGAGGTCCCTGGTGCTCATCTCCTGTGTCAGTGAACAGCACGTCTCTGTATGCGAGGACACGAGCGCCCATCGTGAGGTCCCTGGTGCTCTTGTCCTGTGTCAGTGAACAGCACGTCTCTGTATGCGAGGAAACGAGCGCCCATCGTGAGGTCCCTGGTGCTCATGTCCTGTGTCAGTGAACAGCACGTCTCTGTATGCGAGGACACGATCGCCCATCGTGAGGTCCCATGTGCTCTTGTCTTGTGTCAGTGAACAGCACGTCTCTGTATGCGAGGACACGAGCGCCCATCGTGAGGTCCCTGGTGCTCATGTCCTGTGTCAGTGAACAGCACGTCTCTGTATGCGAGGACACGAGCGCCCATCGTGAGGTCCCTGGTGCTCTTGTCTTGTGTCAGTGAACAGCACGTCTCTGTATGCGAGGACACGAGCGCCCATCGTGAGGTCCCTGGTGCTCATGTCCAGTGTCAGTGAACAGCACGTCTCTGTATGCGAGGACACGAGCGCCCATCGTGAGGTCCCTGGTGCTCTTGTCCTGTGTCAGTGAACAGCACGTCTCTGTATGCGAGGACACGAGCGCCCATCATGAGGTCCCTGGTGCTCATGTCCTGTGTCAGTGAACAGCACGTGTCTGTATGCGAGGACACGAGCGCCCATCGTGAGGTCCCATGTGCTCTTGTCTTGTGTCATTGAACAGCACGTCTCTGTATGCGAGGACACGAGCGCCCATCGTGAGGTCCCTGGTGCTCATGTCCTGTGTCAGAGAACAGCACGTCTCTGTATGCGAGGACACGAGCGCCCATCGTGAGGTCCCTGGTGCTCATGTCTTGTGTCAGTGAACAGCACGTCTCTGTATGCGAGGACACGAGCGCCCATCGTGAGGTCCCTGGTGCTCTTGTCTTGTGTCAGTGAACAGCACGTCTCTGTATGCGAGGACACGAGCGCCCATCGTGAGGTCCCTGGTGCTCTTGTCTTGTGTCAGTGAACAGCACGTCTCTGTATGCGAGGACACGAGCGCCCATCGTGAGGTCCCATGTGCTCTTGTCTTGTGTCAGTGAACACCACGTCTCTGTATGCGAGGACACGAGCGCCCATCGTGAGGTCCCTGGTGCTCTTGTCTTGTGTCAATGAACACCACGTCTCTGTATGCGAGGACACGAGCGCCCATCGTGAGGTCCCATGTGCTCTGATCTTGTGTCAGTGAATAGCATGTCTCTGTATGCGAGGACACAAGAGCCCATCGTGAGGTCCCTGGTGCTCTTGTCTTGTTTCAGTGAACAGCACGTCTCTGTATGCGAGGACACGAGCGCCCATCGTGAGGTCCCTGGTGCTCTTGTCCTGTGTCAGTGAACAGCACGTCTCTGTATGCGAGGACACGAGCGCCCATCGTGAGGTCCCTGGTGCTCATGTCCTGTGTCAGTGAACAGCACGTCTCTGTATGCGAGGACACGAGCGCCCATCGTGAGGTCCCATGTGCTCTTGTCTTGTGTCAGTGAACAGCACGTCTCTGTATGCGAGGACACGAGCGCCCATCGTGAGGTCCCTGGTGCTCATGTCCTGTGTCAGTGAACAGCACGTCTCTGTATGCGAGGACACGAGCGCCCATCGTGAGGTCCCTGGTGCTCTTGTCTTGTGTCAGTGAACAGCACGTCTCTGTATGCGAGGACACGAGCGCCCATCGTGAGGTCCCTGGTGCTCATGTCCAGTGTCAGTGAACAGCACGTCTCTGTATGCGAGGACACGAGCGCCCATCGTGAGGTCCCTGGTGCTCTTGTCCTGTGTCAGTGAACAGCACGTCTCTGTATGCGAGGACACGAGCGCCCATCATGAGGTCCCTGGTGCTCATGTCCTGTGTCAGTGAACAGCACGTCTCTGTATGCGAGGACACGAGCGCCCATCGTGAGGTCCCATGTGCTCTTGTCTTGTGTCATTGAACAGCACGTCTCTGTATGCGAGGACACGAGCGCCCATCGTGAGGTCCCTGGTGCTCATGTCCTGTGTCAGAGAACAGCACGTCTCTGTATGCGAGGACACGAGCGCCCATCGTGAGGTCCCTGGTGCTCATGTCTTGTGTCAGTGAACAGCACGTCTCTGTATGCGAGGACACGAGCGCCCATCGTGAGGTCCCTGGTGCTCTTGTCTTGTGTCAGTGAACAGCACGTCTCTGTATGCGAGGACACGAGCGCCCATCGTGAGGTCCCTGGTGCTCTTGTCTTGTGTCAGTGAACAGCACGTCTCTGTATGCGAGGACACGAGCGCCCATCGTGAGGTCCCATGTGCTCTTGTCTTGTGTCAGTGAACACCACGTCTCTGTATGCGAGGACACGAGCGCCCATCGTGAGGTCCCTGGTGCTCTTGTCTTGTGTCATTGAACACCACGTCTCTGTATGCGAGGACACGAGCGCCCATCGTGAGGTCCCATGTGCTCTGATCTTGTGTCAGTGAATAGCATGTCTCTGTATGCGAGGACACAAGAGCCCATCGTGAGGTCCCTGGTGCTCTTGTCTTGTGTCAGTGAACAGCACGTCTCTGTATGCGAGGACACGAGCGCGCATCGTGAGGTCCCATGTGCTCTTGTCTTGTGTCAGTGAACAGCACGTCTCTGTATGCGAGGACACGAGCGCCCATCGTGAGGTCCCTGGTGATCATGTCTTGAGGACACGAGCGCCCATCGTGAGGTCCTATGTGCTGATGTCCTGTGTCAGTGAACAGCACGTCTCTGTATGCGAGGACAGGAGCGCCCATCGTGAGGTCCCTGGTGCTCATGTCCTGTGTCAGTGAACAGCACGTCTCTGTATGCGAGGACACGAGCGCCCATCGTGAGGTCCCTGGTGCTCTTGTCCTGTGTCAGTGAACAGCACGTCTCTGTATGCGAGGACACGAGCGCCCATCGTGAGGTCCCTGGTGCTCTTGTCTTGTGTCAGTGAACAGCACGTCTCTGTATGCGAGGACACGAGAGCCCATCGTGAGGTCCCTGGTGCTCTTGTCTTGTGTCAGTGAACAGCACGTCTCTGTATGCGAGGACACGAGCGCCCATCGTGAGGTCCCTGGTGCTCTTGTCTTGTGTCAGTGAACAGCAAGTCTCTGTATGCGAGGACACGAGCGCCCATCGTGAGGTCCCTGGTGCTCTTGTCTTGTTTCAGTGAACAGCACGTCTCTGTATGCGAGGACACGAGCGCCCATCGTGAGGTCCCTGGTGCTCATGTCCTCTGTCAGTGAACAGCACGTCTCTGTATGCAAGGACACGAGCGCCCATCGTGAGGTCCCTGGTGCTCTTGTCTTGTGTCAGTGAACAGCACGTCTCTGTATGCGAGGACACGAGCGCCCATCGTGAGGTCCCTGGTGCTCTTGTCCTGTGTCAGTGAACAGCACGTCTCTGTATGCGAGGACACGAGCGCCCATCGTGAGGTCCCTAGTGCTCATGTCCTGTGTCAGTGAACAGCACGTCTCTGTATGCGAGGACACGAGCGCCCATCGTGAGGTCCCTGGTGCTCTTGTCCTGTGTCAGTGAACAGCACGTCTCTGTATGCGAGGACACGAGCGCCCATCGTGAGGTCCCTGGTGCTCTTGTGTTGTGTCAGTGAACAGCACGTCTCTCTATGCGAGGAAACAAGCGCCCATCGTGAGGTCCCTGGTGCTCATCTCCTGTGTCAGTGAACAGCACGACTCTGTATGCGAGGACACGAGCGCCCATCGTGAGGTCCCTGGTGCTCATCTCCTGTGTCAGTGAACAGCACGTCTCTGTATGCGAGGACACGAGCGCCCATCGTGAGGTCCCATGTGCTCTGATCTTCTGTCAGTGAATAGCATGTCTCTGTATGCGAGGACACAAGAGCCCATAGTGAGGTCCCTGGTGCTCTTGTCTTGTGTCAGTGAACAGCACGTCTCTGTATGCGAGGACACGAGCGCGCATCATGAGGTCCCATGTGCTCTTGTCTTGTGTCAGTGAACAGCACGTCTCTGTATGCGAGGACACGAGCGCCCATCGTGAGGTCCCTGGTGATCATGTCTTGAAGACACGAGCGCCCATCGTGAGGTCCCTGGTGCTCATGTCCTGTGTCAGTGCACAGCACGTCTCTGTATGCGAGGACACGAGCGCCCATCGTGAGGTCCCTGGTGCTCTTGTCTTGTGTCAGTGAACAGCACGTCTCTGTATGCGAGGACACGAGCGCCCATCGTGAGGTCCCTGGTGCTCATGTCCTGTGTCAGTGAACAGCACGTCTCTGTATGCGAGGACACGAGCGCCCATCGTGAGGTCCCTGGTGCTCTTGTCTTGTGTCAGTGAACAGCACGTCTCTGTATGCGAGGACACGAGCGCCCATCGTGAGGTCCCTGGTGCTCACGTCCTGTGTCAGTGAACAGCACGTCTCTGTATGCGAGGACACGAGCGCCCATCGTGAGGTCCCTGGTGCTCTTGTCTTGTGTCAGTGAACAGCACGTCTCTGTATGCGAGGACACGAGCGCGCATCATGAGGTCCCATGTGCTCTTGTCTTGTGTCAGTGAACAGCACGTCTCTGTATGCGAGGACACGAGCGCCCATCGTGAGGTCCCTGGTGATCATGTCTTGAGGACACGAGCGCCCATCGTGAGGTCCCTGGTGCTCATGTCCTGTGTCAGTGAACAGCACGTCTCTGTATGCGAGGACACGAGCGCCCATCGTGAGGTCCCTGGTGCTCTTGTCCTGTGCCAGTGAACAGCACGTCTCTGTATGCGAGGACACGAGCGCCCATCGTGAGGTCCCTGGTGCTCTTGTCCTGTGTCAGTGAACAGCACGTCTCTGTATGCGAGGACACGAGCGCCCATCGTGAGGTCCCTGGAGCTCTTGTCTTGTGTCAGTGAACAGCACGTCTCTGTATGCGAGGACACGAGCGCCCATCGTGAGGTCCCTGGTGCTCATGTCTTGTGTCAGTGAACAGCACGTCTCTGTATGCGAGGACACGAGCGCCCATCGTGAGGTCCCTGGTGCTCATGTCTTGTGTCAGTGAACAGCACGTCTCTGTATGCGAGGACACGAGCCCCCTTCGTGAGGTCCCTGTTGCTCATGTCCTGTGTCAGTGAACAGCACGTCTCTGTATGCGAGGACACGAGCGCCCATCGTGAGGTCCCTGGTGCTCTTGTCCTGTGTCAGTGAACAGCACGTCTCTGTATGCGAGGACACGGGCGCCCATCGTGAGGTCCCTGGTGCTCTTGTCCTGTGTCAGTGAACAGCACGTCTCTGTATGCGAGGACACGAGCGCCCATCGTGAGGTCCCTGGTGCTCTTGTCCTGTGTCAGTGAACAGCACGTCTCTGTATGCGAGGACACGAGCGTCCATCGTGAGGTCCCTGGTGCTCTTGTCTTGTTTCAGTGAACAGCACCTCTCTGTATGCGAGGACACGAGCGCCCATCGTGAGGTCCCTGGTGCTCATGTCCTGTGTCAGTGAACAGTACGTCTCTGTATGCGAGGACACGAGCGCCCATCGTGAGGTCCCTGGTGCTCTTGTCTTGTGTCAGTGAACAGCACGTCTCTGTATGCGAGGACACGAGCGCCCATCGTGAGGTCCCTGGTGCTCATGTCCTCTGTCAGTGAACAGCACGTCTCTGTATGCGAGGACACGTGCGCCCATCGTGAGGTCCCTGTTGCTCTTGTCCTGTGTCAGTGAACAGCACGTCTCTGTGTGCGAGGACACGAGCGCCCATCGTGAGGTCCCTGGTGCTCATCTCCTGTGTCAGTGAACAGCACGTCTCTGTATGCGAGGACACGAGCGCCCATTGTGAGGTCCCTGGTGCTCATCTTCTGTGTCAGTGAACAGCACGTCTCTGTATGCGAGGACACGAGCGCCCATCGTGAGGTCCCTGGTGCTCTTGTCCTGTGTCAGTGAACAGCACGTCTCTGTATGCGAGGACACGAGCGCCCATTGTGAGTCCTATGTGCTCTTGTCTTGTGTCAGTGAACAGCACTTCTCTGTATGCGAGTACACGAGCGCCCATCGTGAGGTCCTATGTGCTCTTGTCTTGTGTCAGTGAACAGCACGTCTCTGTATGCGAGGACACGAGCGCCCATCGTGAGGTCCCTGGTTCTCATGTCCTGTGTCAGTGAACAGCACGTCTCTGTATGCGAGGACACGAGCGCCCATCGTGTGGTCCCTGGTGCTCTTGTCCTGTGTCAGTGAACAGCACGTCTCTGTATGCGAGGACACGAGCGCCCATCGTGAGGTCCCATGTGCTCTTGTCTTGTGTCAGTGAACAGCACGTCTCTGTATGCGAACACACGAGCGCCCATCGTGAGGTCCCTGGTGCTCTTGTCTTGTGTCAGTGAACAGCACGTCTCTGTATGCGAACACACGAGCGCCCATCGTGAGGTCCCTGGTGCTCTTGTCTTGTGTCAGTGAACAGCACGTCTCTGTATGCGAACACACGAGCGCCCATCGTGAGGTCCCTGGTGCTCTTGTCTTGTGTCAGTGAACAGCACGTCTCTGTATGCGAGGACACGAGCGCCCATCGTGAGGTCCCTGGTGCTCTTGTCTTGTGTCAGTGAACAGCACGTCTCTGTATGCGAGGACACGAGCGCCCATCGTGAGGTCCCTGGTGCTCTTGTCTTGTGTCAGTGAACAGCACGTCTCTGTATGCGAGGACACGAGCGCCCATCGTGAGGTCCCTGGTGCTCTTGTCTTGTGTCAGTGAACAGCACGTCTCTGTATGCGAGGACACGAGCGCCCATCGTGAGGTCCCTGGTGCTCTTGTCTTGTGTCAGTGAACAGCACGTCTCTGTATTCGAGGACACGAGCGCCCATCGTGAGGTCCCTGGTGCTCATGTCCTGTGTCAGCGAACAGCACGTCTCTGTATGCGAGGACACGAGCGCCCATCGTGAGGTCCCTGGTGCTCTTGTCTTGTGTCAGCGAACAGCACGTCTCTGTATTCGAGGACACGAGCGCCCATCGTGAGGTCCCTGGTGCTCATGTCCTGTGTCAGCGAACAGCACGTCTCTGTATGCGAGGACACGAGCGCCCATCGTGAGGTCCCTGGTGCTCATGTCCTGTGTCAGCGAACAGCACGTCTCTGTATGCGAGGACACGAGCGCCCATCGTGAGGTCCCTGGTGCTCATGTCCTGTGTCAGCGAACAGCACGTCTCTGTATGCGAGGACACGAGCGCCCATCGTGAGGTACCTGGTGCTCTTGTCCTGTGTCAGCGAACAGCACGTCTCTGTATGCGAGGACACGAGCGCCCATCGTGAGGTACCTGGTGCTCTTGTCCTGTGTCAGCGAACAGCACGTCTCTGTATGCGAGGACACGAGCGCCCATCGTGAGGTCCCTGGTGCTCATGTCCTGTGTCAGCGAACAGCACGTCTCTGTATGCGAGGACACGAGCGCCCATCGTGAGGTCCCTGGTGCTCATGTCCTGTGTCAGCGAACAGCACGTCTCTGTATGCGAGGACACGAGCGCCCATCGTGAGGTCCCTGGTGCTCTTGTCTTGTTTCAGTGAACAGCACGTCTCTGTATGCGAGGACACGAGCGCCCATCGTGAGGTCCCTGGTGCTCTTGTCCTGTGTCAGCGAACAGCACGTCTCTGTATGCGAGGACACGAGCGCCCATCGTGAGGTACCTGGTGCTCTTGTCCTGTGTCAGCGAACAGCACGTCTCTGTATGCGAGGACACGAGCGCCCATCGTGAGGTCCCTGGTGCTCATGTCCTGTGTCAGCGAACAGCACGTCTCTGTATGCGAGGACACGAGCGCCCATCGTGAGGTCCCTGGTGCTCTTGTCTTGTTTCAGTGAACAGCACGTCTCTGTATGCGAGGACACGAGCGCCCATCGTGAGGTCCCTGGTGCTCATGTCCTGTGTCAGTGAACAGCACGTCTCTGTATGCGAGGACACGAGCGACCATCGTGAGGTCCCTGGTGCTCTTGTCTTGTTTCAGTGAACAGCACGTCTCTGTATGCGAGGACACGAGCGCCCATCGTGAGGTCCCTGGTGCTCATGTCCTGTGTCAGTGAACAGCACGTCTCTGTATGCGAGGACACGAGCGCACATCGTGAGGTCCCTGGTGCTCTTGTCCTGTGTCAGTGAACAGCACGTCTCTGTATGCGAGGACAGGAGCGCCCATCGTGAGGTCCCTGGTGCTCTTGTCCTGTGTCAGTGAACAGCACGTCTCTGTATGCGAGGACACGAGCGCCCATCGTGAGGTCCCTGGTGCTCATGTCCTGTGTCAGCGAACAGCACGTCTCTGTATGCGAGGACACGAGCGCCCATCGTGAGGTCCCTGGTGCTCTTGTCTTGTTTCAGTGAACAGCACGTCTCTGTATGCGAGGACACGAGCGCCCATCGTGAGGTCCCTGGTGCTCATGTCCTGTGTCAGTGAACAGCACGTCTCTGTATGCGAGGACACGAGCGCCCATCGTGAGGTCCCTGGTGCTCTTGTCTTGTTTCAGTGAACAGCACGTCTCTGTATGCGAGGACACGAGCGCCCATCGTGAGGTCCCTGGTGCTCTTGTCCTGTGTCAGTGAACAGCACGTCTCTGTATGCGAGGACACGAGCGCCCATCGTGAGGTCCCTGGTGCTCATGTCCTGTGTCAGTGAACAGCACGTCTCTGTATGCGAGGACACGAGCGCCCATCGTGAGGTCCCTGGTGCTCTTGTCTTGTTTCAGTGAACAGCACGTCTCTGTATGCGAGGACACGAGCGCCCATCGTGAGGTCCCTGGTGCTCTTGTGTTGTGTCAGTGAACAGCACGTCTCTGTATGCGAGGACACGAGCGCCCATCGTGAGGTCCCTGGTGCTCATCTCCTGTGTCAGTGAACAGCACGTCTCTGTATGCGAGGACACGAGCGCCCATCGTGAGGTCCCATGTGCTCTTGTCCTGTGTCAGTGAACAGCACGTCTCTGTATGCGAGGACACGAGCGCCCATCGTGAGGTCCCATGTGCTCTTGTCTTGTGTCAGTGAACAGCACGTCTCTGTATGCGAGGACACGAGCGCCCATCGTGAGGTCCCTGGTGCTCTTGTCCTGTGTCAGTGAACAGCACGTCTCTGTATGCGAGGACACGAGCGCCCATCGTGAGGTCCCTGGTGCTCTTGTCCTGTGTCAGTGAACAGCACGTCTCTGTATGCGAGGACACGAGCGCCCATCGTGAGGTCCCTGGTGCTCTTGTCTTGTGTCAGTGAACAGCACGTCTCTGTATGCGAGGACACGAGCGCCCATCGTGAGGTCCCTGGTGCTCTTGTCTTGTGTCAGTGAACAGCACGTCTCTGTATGCGAGGACACGAGCGCCCATCGTGAGGTCCCTGGTGCTCTTGTCTTGTGTCAGTGAACAGCAAGTATCTGTATGCGAGGACACGAGCGCCCATCGTGAGGTCCCTGGTGCTCTTGTCTTGTTTCAGTGAACAGCACGTCTCTGTATGCGAGGACACGAGCGCCCATCGTGAGGTCCCTGGTGCTCATGTCCTCTGTCAGTGAACAGCACGTCTCTGTATGCAAGGACACGAGCGCCCATCGTGAGGTCCCTGGTGCTCTTGTCTTGTGTCAGTGAACAGCACGTCTCTGTATGCGAGGACACGAGCGCCCATCGTGAGGTCCCTGGTGCTCTTGTCCTGTGTCAGTGAACAGCACGTCTCTGTATGCGAGGACACGAGCGCCCATCGTGAGGTCCCTGGTGCTCATGTCCTGTGTCAGTGAACAGCACGTCTCTGTATGCGAGGACACGAGCGCCCATCGTGAGGTCCCTGGTGCTCTTGTCCTGTGTCAGTGAACAGCACGTCTCTGTATGCGAGGACACGAGCGCCCATCGTGAGGTCCCTGGTGCTCTTGTGTTGTGTCAGTGAACAGCACGTCTCTCTATGCGAGGAAACAAGCGCCCATCGTGAGGTCCCTGGTGCTCATCTCCTGTGTCAGTGAACAGCACGACTCTGTATGCGAGGACACGAGCGCCCATCGTGAGGTCCCTGGTGCTCATCTCCTGTGTCAGTGAACAGCACGTCTCTGTATGCGAGGACACGAGCGCCCATCGTGAGGTCCCATGTGCTCTGATCTTCTGTCAGTGAATAGCATGTCTCTGTATGCGAGGACACAAGAGCCCATAGTGAGGTCCCTGGTGCTCTTGTCTTGTGTCAGTGAACAGCACGTCTCTGTATGCGAGGACACGAGCGCGCATCATGAGGTCCCATGTGCTCTTGTCTTGTGTCAGTGAACAGCACGTCTCTGTATGCGAGGACACGAGCGCCCATCGTGAGGTCCCTGGTGATCATGTCTTGAGGACACGAGCGCCCATCGTGAGGTCCCTGGTGCTCATGTCCTGTGTCAGTGAACAGCACGTCTCTGTATGCGAGGACACGAGCGCCCATCGTGAGGTCCCTGGTGCTCTTGTCTTGTGTCAGTGAACAGCACGTCTCTGTATGCGAGGACACGAGCGCCCATCGTGAGGTCCCTGGTGCTCATGTCCTGTGTCAGTGAACAGCACGTCTCTGTATGCAAGGACACGAGCGCCCATCGTGAGGTCCCTGGTGCTCTTGTCTTGTGTCAGTGAACAGCACGTCTCTGTATGCGAGGACACGAGCGCCCATCGTGAGGTCCCTGGTGCTCACGTCCTGTGTCAGTGAACAGCACGTCTCTGTATGCGAGGACACGAGCGCCCATCGTGAGGTCCCTGGTGCTCTTGTCTTGTGTCAGTGAACAGCACGTCTCTGTATGCGAGGACACGAGCGCGCATCATGAGGTCCCATGTGCTCTTGTCTTGTGTCAGTGAACAGCACGTCTCTGTATGCGAGGACACGAGCGCCCATCGTGAGGTCCCTGGTGATCATGTCTTGAGGACACGAGCGCCCATCGTGAGGTCCCTGGTGCTCATGTCCTGTGTCAGTGAACAGCACGTCTCTGTATGCGAGGACACGAGCGCCCATCGTGAGGTCCCTGGTGATCATGTCTTGAGGACACGAGCGCCCATCGTGAGGTCCCTGGTGCTCATGTCCTGTGTCAGTGAACAGCACGTCTCTGTATGCGAGGACACGAGCGCCCATCGTGAGGTCCCTGGTGCTCTTGTCCTGTGTCAGTGAACAGCACGTCTCTGTATGCGAGGACACGAGCGCCCATTGTGAGTCCTATGTGCTCTTGTCTTGTGTCAGTGAACAGCACGTCTCTGTATGCGAGTACACGAGCGCCCATCGTGAGGTCTTATGTGCTCTTGTCTTGTGTCAGTGAACAGCACGTCTCTGTATGCGAGGACACGAGCGCCCATCGTGAGGTCCCTGGTGCTCATGTCCTGTGTCAGTGAACAGCACGTCTCTGTATGCGAGGACACGAGCGCCCATCGTGAGGTCCCTGGTGCTCATGTCCTGTTTCAGTGAACAGCACGTCTCTGTATGCGAGGACACGAGCGCCCATCGTGAGGTCCCTGGTGCTCATGTCCTGTGTCAGCGAACAGCACGTCTCTGTATGCGAGGACACGAGCGCCCATCGTGAGGTCCCTGGTGCTCATGTCCTGTGTCAGCGAACAGCACGTCTCTGTATGCGAGGACACGAGCGCCCATCGTGAGGTCCCTGGTGCTCTTGTCTTGTTTCAGTGAACAGCACGTCTCTGTATGCGAGGACACGAGCGCCCATCGTGAGGTCCCTGGTGCTCATGTCCTGTGTCAGTGAACAGCACGTCTCTGTATGCGAGGACACGAGCGCCCATCGTGAGGTCCCTGGTGCTCTTGTCTTGTTTCAGTGAACAGCACGTCTCTGTATGCGAGGACACGAGCGCCCATCGTGAGGTCCCTGGTGCTCATGTCCTGTGTCAGTGAACAGCACGTCTCTGTATGCGAGGACACGAGCGCCCATCGTGAGGTCCCTGGTGCTCTTGTCCTGTGTCAGTGAACAGCACGTCTCTGTATGCGAGGACAGGAGCGCCCATCGTGAGGTCCCTGGTGCTCTTGTCCTGTGTCAGTGAACAGCACGTCTCTGTATGCGAGGACACGAGCGCCCATCGTGAGGTCCCTGGTGCTCATGTCCTGTGTCAGTGAACAGCACGTCTCTGTATGCGAGGACACGAGCGCCCATCGTGAGGTCCCTGGTGCTCATGTCCTGTGTCAGTGAACAGCACGTCTCTGTATGCGAGGACACGAGCGCCCATCGTGAGGTCCCTGGTGCTCTTGTGTTGTGTCAGTGAACAGCACTTCTCTGTATGCGAGGAAACGAGCGCCCATCGTGAGGTCCCTGGTGCTCATCTCCTGTGTCAGTGAACAGCACGTCTCTGTATGCGAGGACACGAGCGCCCATCGTGAGGTCCCTGGTGCTCATGTCCTGTGTCAGTGAACAGCACGTCTCTGTATGCGAGGACACGAGCGCCCATCGTGAGGTCCCTGGTGCTCTTGTCCTGTGTCAGTGAACAGCACGTCTCTGTATGCGAGGACACGAGCGCCCATCGTGAGGTCCCTGGTGCTCTTGTCCTGTGTCAGTGAACAGCACGTCTCTGTATGCGAGGACACGAGCGCCCATCGTGAGGTCCCATGTGCTCTTGTCCTGTGTCAGTGAACAGCACGTCTCTGTATGCGAGGACACGAGCGCCCATCGTGAGGTCCCATGTGCTCTTGTCTTGTGTCAGTGAACAGCACGTCTCTGTATGCGAGGACACGAGCGCCCATCGTGAGGTCCCTGGTGCTCTTGTCCTGTGTCAGTGAACAGCACGTCTCTGTATGCGAGGACACGAGCGCCCATCATGGGGTCCCTGGTGCTCACGTCCTGTGTCAGTGAACAGCACGTCTCTGTATGCGAGGACACGAGCGCCCATCGTGAGGTCCCTGGTGCTCTTGTCTTGTGTCAGTGAACAGCACGTCTCTGTATGCGAGGACACGAGTGAGGTCCCTGGTGCTCATGTCCTGTGTCAGTGAACAGCACGTCTCTGTATGCGAGGACACGAGTGCCCATCGTGAGGTCCCTGGTGCTCTTGTCTTGTGTCAGTGAACAGCACGTCTCTGTATGCGAGGACACGAGCGCCCATCGTGAGGTCCCTGGTGCTCATGTCCTGTGTCAGTGAACAGCACGTCTCTGTATGCGAGGACACGAGCGCCCATCGTGAGGTCCCTGGTGCTCTTGTCTTGTGTCAGTGAACAGCACGTCTCTGTATGCGAGGACACGAGCGCCCATCGTGAGGTCCCTGGTGCTCTTGTCTTGTGTCAGTGAACAGCACGTCTCTGTATGCGAGGACACGAGCGCCCATCGTGAGGTCCCTGGTGCTCATCTCCTGTGTCAGTGAACAGCACGTCTCTGTATGCGAGGACACGAGCACCCATCGTGAGGTCCCTGGTGCTCTTGTCCTGTGTCAGTGAACAGCACGTCTCTGTATGCGAGGACACGAGCGCCCATCGTTAGGTCCCTGGTGCTCATGTCCTGTGTCAGTGAACAGCACGTCTCTGTATGCGAGGACACGAGCGCCCATCGTGAGGTCCCATGTGCTCTTGTCTTGTGTCAGTGAACAGCACGTCTCTGTATGCGAGGACACGAGCGCCCATCGTGAGGTCCCTGGTGCTCATGTCCAGTGTCAGTGAACAGCACGTCTCTGTATGCGAGGACACGAGCGCCCATCGTGAGGTCCCTGGTGCTCTTGTCTTGTGTCAGTGAACAGCACGTCTCTGTATGCGAGGACACGAGCGCCCATCGTGAGGTCCCTGGTGCTCATGTCCAGTGTCAGTGAACAGCACGTCTCTGTATGCGAGGACACGAGCGCCCATCGTGAGGTCCCTGGTGCTCTTGTCCTGTGTCAGTGAACAGCACGTCTCTGTATGCGAGGACACGAGCGCCCATCGTGAGGTCCCTGGTGCTCATGTCCTGTGTCAGTGAACAGCACGTCTCTGTATGCGAGGACACGAGCGCCCATCGTGAGGTCCCATGTGCTCTTGTCTTGTGTCATTGAACAGCACGTCTCTGTATGCGAGGACACGAGCGCCCATCGTGAGGTCCCTGGTGCTCATGTCTTGTGTCAGTGAACAGCACGTCTCTGTATGCGAGGACACGAGCGCCCATCGTGAGGTCCCTGGTGCTCATGTCTTGTGTCAGTGAACAGCACGTCTCTGTATGCGAGGACACGAGCCCCCTTCGTGAGGTCCCTGTTGCTCATGTCCTGTGTCAGTGAACAGCACGTCTCTGTATGCGAGGACACGAGCGCCCATCGTGAGGTCCCTGGTGCTCTTGTCCTGTGTCAGTGAACAGCACGTCTCTGTATGCGAGGACACGGGCGCCCATCGTGAGGTCCCTGGTGCTCTTGTCCTGTGTCAGTGAACAGCACGTCTCTGTATGCGAGTACACGAGCGCCCATCGTGAGGTCCCTGGTGCTCTTGTCTTGTGTCAGTGAACAGCACGTCTCTGTATGCG
The DNA here is from genome assembly GCF_031143425.1 of Pleurodeles waltl. NCBI lineage: Eukaryota > Metazoa > Chordata > Amphibia > Caudata > Salamandridae > Pleurodeles > Pleurodeles waltl. The sequence goes on along the minus strand of NC_090444.1, from coordinate 1,869,413,180 downwards.
AGGACACGAGCGTCCATCGTGAGGTCCCTGGTGCTCTTGTCTTGTTTCAGTGAACAGCACCTCTCTGTATGCGAGGACACGAGCGCCCATCGTGAGGTCCCTGGTGCTCATGTCCTGTGTCAGTGAACAGTACGTCTCTGTATGCGAGGACACGAGCGCCCATCGTGAGGTCCCTGGTGCTCTTGTCTTGTGTCAGTGAACAGCACGTCTCTGTATGCGAGGACACGAGCGCCCATCGTGAGGTCCCTGGTGCTCATGTCCTCTGTCAGTGAACAGCACGTCTCTGTATGCGAGGACACGTGCGCCCATCGTGAGGTCCCTGTTGCTCTTGTCCTGTGTCAGTGAACAGCACGTCTCTGTGTGCGAGGACACGAGCGCCCATCGTGAGGTCCCTGGTGCTCATCTCCTGTGTCAGTGAACAGCACGTCTCTGTATGCGAGGACACGAGCGCCCATTGTGAGGTCCCTGGTGCTCATCTTCTGTGTCAGTGAACAGCACGTCTCTGTATGCGAGGACACGAGCGCCCATCGTGAGGTCCCTGGTGCTCTTGTCCTGTGTCAGTGAACAGCACGTCTCTGTATGCGAGGACACGAGCGCCCATTGTGAGTCCTATGTGCTCTTGTCTTGTGTCAGTGAACAGCACGTCTCTGTATGCGAGTACACGAGCGCCCATCGTGAGGTCCTATGTGCTCTTGTCTTGTGTCAGTGAACAGCACGTCTCTGTATGCGAGGACACGAGCGCCCATCGTGAGGTCCCTGGTGCTCATGTCCTGTGTCAGTGAACAGCACGTCTCTGTATGCGAGGACACGAGCGCCCATCGTGAGGTCCCTGGTGCTCTTGTCCTGTGTCAGTGAACAGCACGTCTCTGTATGCGAGGACACGAGCGCCCATCGTGAGGTCCCTGGTGCTCTTGTGTTGTGTCAGTGAACAGCACGTCTCTCTATGCGAGGAAACAAGCGCCCATCGTGAGGTCCCTGGTGCTCATCTCCTGTGTCAGTGAACAGCACGACTCTGTATGCGAGGACACGAGCGCCCATCGTGAGGTCCCTGGTGCTCATCTCCTGTGTCAGTGAACAGCACGTCTCTGTATGCGAGGACACGAGCGCCCATCGTGAGGTCCCATGTGCTCTGATCTTCTGTCAGTGAATAGCATGTCTCTGTATGCGAGGACACAAGAGCCCATAGTGAGGTCCCTGGTGCTCTTGTCTTGTGTCAGTGAACAGCACGTCTCTGTATGCGAGGACACGAGCGCGCATCATGAGGTCCCATGTGCTCTTGTCTTGTGTCAGTGAACAGCACGTCTCTGTATGCGTGGACACGAGCGCCCATCGTGAGGTCCCTGGTGATCATGTCTTGAGGACACGAGCGCCCATCGTGAGGTCCCTGGTGCTCATGTCCTGTGTCAGTGAACAGCACGTCTCTGTATGCGAGGACACGAGCGCCCATCGTGAGGTCCCTGGTGCTCTTGTCTTGTGTCAGTGAACAGCACGTCTCTGTATGCGAGGACACAAGCGCCCATCGTGAGGTCCCTGGTGCTCTTGTCTTGTGTCAGTGAACAGCACGTCTCTGTATGCGAGGACACGAGCGCCCATCGTGAGGTCCCTGGTGCTCTTGTCTTGTGTCAGTGAACAGCACGTCTCTGTATGCGAGGACACGAGCGCCCATCGTGAGGTCCCTGGTGCTCTTATCTTGTGTCTGTGAACAGCACGTCTCTGTATGCGAGGACACGAGCGCCCATCGTGAGGTCCCTGGTGCTCTTGTCTTGTGTCAGTGAACAGCACGTCTCTGTATGCGAGGACACGAGCGTCCATCGTGAGGTCCCTGGTGCTCTTGTCTTGTGTCAGTGAACAGCACGTCTCTGTATTCGAGGACACGAGCGCCCATCGTGAGGTCCCTGGTGCTCATGTCCTGTGTCAGCGAACAGCACGTCTCTGTATGCGAGGACACGAGCGCCCATCGTGAGGTCCCTGGTGCTCTTGTCTTGTGTCAGCGAACAGCACGTCTCTGTATTCGAGGACACGAGCGCCCATCGTGAGGTCCCTGGTGCTCATGTCCTGTGTCAGCGAACAGCACGTCTCTGTATGCGAGGACACGAGCGCCCATCGTGAGGTCCCTGGTGCTCATGTCCTGTGTCAGCGAACAGCACGTCTCTGTATGCGAGGACACGAGCGCCCATCGTGAGGTCCCTGGTGCTCATGTCCTGTGTCAGCGAACAGCACGTCTCTGTATGCGAGGACACGAGCGCCCATCGTGAGGTCCCTGGTGCTCATGTCCTGTGTCAGCGAACAGCACGTCTCTGTATGCGAGGACACGAGCGCCCATCGTGAGGTCCCTGGTGCTCTTGTCTTGTTTCAGCGAACAGCACGTCTCTGTATGCGAGGACACGAGCGCCCATCGTGAGGTCCCTGGTGCTCTTGTCCTGTGTCAGCGAACAGCACGTCTCTGTATGCGAGGACACGAGCGCCCATCGTGAGGTCCCTGGTGCTCTTGTCCTGTGTCAGCGAACAGCACGTCTCTGTATGCGAGGACACGAGCGCCCATCGTGAGGTCCCTGGTGCTCATGTCCTGTGTCAGCGAACAGCACGTCTCTGTATGCGAGGACACGAGCGCCCATCGTGAGGTCCCTGGTGCTCTTGTCTTGTTTCAGCGAACAGCACGTCTCTGTATGCGAGGACACGAGCGCCCATCGTGAGGTCCCTGGTGCTCATGTCCTGTGTCAGCGAACAGCACGTCTCTGTATGCGAGGACACGAGCGCCCATCGTGAGGTCCCTGGTGCTCTTGTCTTGTTTCAGTGAACAGCACGTCTCTGTATGCGAGGACACGAGCGCCCATCGTGAGGTCCCTGGTGCTCATGTCCTGTGTCAGTGAACAGCACGTCTCTGTATGCGAGGACACGAGCGCCCATCGTGAGGTCCCTGGTGCTCTTGTCCTGTGTCAGTGAACAGCACGTCTCTGTATGCGAGGACAGGAGCGCCCATCGTGAGGTCCCTGGTGCTCTTGTCCTGTGTCAGTGAACAGCACGTCTCTGTATGCGAGGACACGAGCGCCCATCGTGAGGTCCCTGGTGCTCATGTCCTGTGTCAGTGAACAGCACGTCTCTGTATGCGAGGACACGAGCGCCCATCGTGAGGTCCCTGGTGCTCTTGTCCTGTGTCAGTGAACAGCACGTCTCTGTATGCGAGGACACGAGCGCCCATCGTGAGGTCCCTGGTGCTCTTGTCCTGTGTCAGTGAACAGCACGTCTCTGTATGCGAGGACACGAGCGCCCATCGTGAGGTCCCTGGTGCTCATCTCCTGTGTCAGTGAACAGCACGTCTCTGTATGCGAGGACACGAGCGCCCATCGTGAGGTCCCTGGTGCTCATGTCCTGTGTCAGTGAACAGCACGTCTCTGTATGCGAGGACACGAGCGCCCATCGTGAGGTCCCTGGTGCTCTTGTCCTGTGTCAGTGAACAGCACGTCTCTGTATGCGAGGACACGAGCGCCCATCGTGAGGTCCCTGGTGCTCTTGTCCTGTGTCAGTGAACAGCACGTCTCTGTATGCGAGGACACGAGCGCCCATCGTGAGGTCCCATGTGCTCTTGTCCTGTGTCAGTGAACAGCACGTCTCTGTATGCGAGGACACGAGCACCCATCGTGAGGTCCCATGTGCTCTTGTCCTGTGTCAGTGAACAGCACGTCTCTGTATGCGAGGACACGAGCGCCCATCATGGGGTCCCTGGTGCTCACGTCCTGTGTCAGTGAACAGCACGTCTCTGTATGCGAGGACACGAGCGCCCATCGTGAGGTCCCTGGTGCTCTTGTCTTGTGTCAGTGAACAGCACGTCTCTGTATGCGAGGACACGAGTGAGGTCCCTGGTGCTCATGTCCTGTGTCAGTGAACAGCACGTCTCTGTATGCGAGGACACGAGTGCCCATCGTGAGGTCCCTGGTGCTCTTGTCTTGTGTCAGTGAACAGCACGTCTCTGTATGCGAGGACACGAGCGCCCATCGTGAGGTCCCTGGTGCTCATGTCCTATGTCAGTGAACAGCACGTCTCTGTATGCGAGGACACGAGCGCCCATCGTGAGGTCCCTGGTGCTCTTGTCTTGTGTCAGTGAACAGCACGTCTCTGTATGCGAGGACACGAGCGCCCATCGTGAGGTCCCTGGTGCTCTTGTCTTGTGTCAGTGAACAGCACGTCTCTGTATGCGAGGACACGAGCGCCCATCGTGAGGTCCCTGGTGCTCATCTCCTGTGTCAGTGAACAGCACGTCTCTGTATGCGAGGACACGAGCACCCATCGTGAGGTCCCTGGTGCTCTTGTCCTGTGTCAGTGAACAGCACGTCTCTGTATGCGAGGACACGAGCGCCCATCGTGAGGTCCCTGGTGCTCATGTCCTGTGTCAGTGAACAGCACGTCTCTGTATGCGAGGACACGAGCGCCCATCGTGAGGTCCCATGTGCTCTTGTCTTGTGTCAGTGAACAGCACGTCTCTGTATGCGAGGACACGAGCGCCCATCGTGAGGTCCCTGGTGCTCATGTCCAGTGTCAGTGAACAGCACGTCTCTGTATGCGAGGACACGAGCGCCCATCGTGAGGTCCCTGGTGCTCTTGTCTTGTGTCAGTGAACAGCACGTCTCTGTATGCGAGGACACGAGCGCCCATCGTGAGGTCCCTGGTGCTCATGTCCAGTGTCAGTGAACAGCACGTCTCTGTATGCGAGGACACGAGCGCCCATCGTGAGGTCCCTGGTGCTCTTGTCCTGTGTCAGTGAACAGCACGTCTCTGTATGCGAGGACACGAGCGCCCATCGTGAGGTCCCTGGTGCTCATGTCCTGTGTCAGTGAACAGCACGTCTCTGTATGCGAGGACACGAGCGCCCATCGTGAGGTCCCATGTGCTCTTGTCTTGTGTCATTGAACAGCACGTCTCTGTATGCGAGGACACGAGCGCCCATCGTGAGGTCCCTGGTGCTCATGTCCTGTGTCAGTGAACAGCACGTCTCTGTATGCGAGGACACGAGCGCCCATCGTGAGGTCCCTGGTGCTCTTGTCTTGTGTCAGTGAACAGCTCGTCTCTGTAAGCGAGGACACGAGCGCCCATTGTGAGGTCCCATGTGCTCTTGTCTTGTGTCAGTGAACAGCACGTCTCTGTATGCGAGGACATGAGCGCCCATCGTGAGGTCCCTGGTGCTCTTGTCTTGTGTCAGTGAACACCACGTCTCTGTATGCGAGGACACGAGCGCCCATCGTGAGGTCCCTGGTGCTCATGTCCTGTGTCAGTGAACAGCACGTCTCTGTATGCGAGGACACGAGCGCCCATCGTGAGGTCCCATGTGCTCTTGTGTTGTGTCAGTGAACAGCACGTCTCTGTATGCGAGGACACGAGCGCCCATCGTGAGGTCCCTGGTGCTCATGTCCTGTGTCAGTGAACAGCACGTCTCTGTATGCGAGGACACGAGCGCCCATCGTGAGGTCCCTGGTGCTCTTGTCTTGTGTCAGTGAACAGCACGTCTCTGTATGCGAGGACACGAGCGCCCATTGTGAGGTCCCATGTGCTCTTGTCTTGTGTCAGTGAACAGCACGTCTCTGTATGCGAGGACATGAGCGCCCATCATGAGGTCCCTGGTGCTCTTGTCTTGTGTCAGTGAACACCACGTCTCTGTATGCGAGGACACGAGCGCCCATCGTGAGGTCCCATGTGCTCTGATCTTGTGTCAGTGAATAGCATGTCTCTGTATGCGAGGACACAAGAGCCCATCGTGAGGTCCCTGGTGCTCTTGTCTTGTGTCAGTGAACAGCACGTCTCTGTATGCGAGGACACGAGCGCGCATCGTGAGGTCCCATGTGCTCTTGTCTTGTGTCAGTGAACAGTACGTCTCTGTATGCGAGGACACGATCGCCCATCGTGAGGTCCCATGTGCTCTTGTCCTGTGTCAGTGAACAGCACGTCTCTGTATGCGAGGACACGAGCGCCCATCGTGAGGTCCCATGTGCTCTTGTCTTGTGTCAGTGAACAGCACGTCTCTGTATGCGAGGACACGAGCGCCCATCGTGAGGTCCCTGGTGCTCTTGTCCTGTGTCAGTGAACAGCACGTCTCTGTATGCGAGGACACGAGCGCCCATCGTGGGGTCCCTGGTGCTCACGTCCTGTGTCAGTGAACAGCACGTCTCTGTATGCGAGGACACGAGCGCCCATCGTGAGGTCCCTGGTGCTCATGTCCAGTGTCAGTGAACAGCACGTCTCTGTATGCGAGGACACGAGCGCCCATCGTGAGGTCCCTGGTGCTCTTGTCCTGTGTCAGTGAACAGCACGTCTCTGTATGCGAGGACACGAGCGCCCATCGTGGGGTCCCTGGTGCTCACGTCTTGTGTCAGTGAACAGCACGTCTCTGTATGCGAGGACACGAGTGCGGTCCCTGGTGCTCATGTCCTGTGTCAGTGAACAGCACGTCTCTGTATGCGAGGACACGAGTGCCCATCGTGAGGTCCCTGGTGCTCTTGTCTTGTGTCAGTGAACAGCACGTCTCTGTATGCGAGGACACGAGCGCCCATCGTGAGGTCCCTGGTGCTCATGTCCTATGTCAGTGAACAGCACGTCTCTGTATGCGAGGACACGAGCGCCCATCGTGAGGTCCCTGGTGCTCTTGTCTTGTGTCAGTGAACAGCACGTCTCTGTATGCGAGGACACGAGCGCCCATCGTGAGGTCCCTGGTGCTCTTGTCTTGTGTCAGTGAACAGCACGTCTCTGTATGCGAGGACACGAGCGCCCATCGTGAGGTCCCTGGTGCTCATCTCCTGTGTCGGTGAACAGCACGTCTCTGTATGCGAGGACACGAGCGCCCATCGTGAGGTCCCTGGTGCTCTTGTCCTGTGTCAGTGAACAGCACGTCTCTGTATGCGAGGACACGAGCGCCCATCGTGAGGTCCCTGGTGCTCATGTCCTGTGTCAGTGAACAGCACGTCTCTGTATGCGAGGACACGAGCGCCCATCGTGAGGTCCCATGTGCTCTTGTCTTGTGTCAGTGAACAGCACGTCTCTGTATGCGAGGACACGAGCGCCCATCGTGAGGTCCCTGGTGCTCATGTCCAGTGTCAGTGAACAGCACGTCTCTGTATGCGAGGACACGAGCGCCCATCGTGAGGTCCCTGGTGCTCTTGTCTTGTGTCAGTGAACAGCACGTCTCTGTATGCGAGGACACGAGCGCCCATCGTGAGGTCCCTGGTGCTCATGTCCAGTGTCAGTGAACAGCACGTCTCTGTATGCGAGGACACGAGCGCCCATCGTGAGGTCCCTGGTGCTCTTGTCCTGTGTCAGTGAACAGCACGTCTCTGTATGCGAGGACACGAGCGCCCATCGTGAGGTCCCTGGTGCTCATGTCCTGTGTCAGTGAACAGCACGTCTCTGTATGCGAGGACACGAGCGCCCATCGTGAGGTCCCATGTGCTCTTGTCTTGTGTCAGTGAACAGCACGTCTCTGTATGCGAGGACATGAGCGCCCATCGTGAGGTCCCTGGTGCTCTTGTCTTGTGTCAGTGAACACCACGTCTCTGTATGCGAGGACACGAGCGCCCATCGTGAGGTCCCTGGTGCTCATGTCCTGTGTCAGTGAACAGCACGTCTCTGTATGCGAGGACACGAGCGCCCATCGTGAGGTCCCATGTGCTCTTGTGTTGTGTCAGTGAACAGCACGTCTCTGTATGCGAGGACACGAGCGCCCATCGTGAGGTCCCTGGTGCTCATGTCCTGTGTCAGTGAACAGCACGTCTCTGTATGCGAGGACACGAGCGCCCATCGTGAGGTCCCTGGTGCTCTTGTCTTGTGTCAGTGAACAGCACGTCTCTGTATGCGAGGACACGAGCGCCCATTGTGAGGTCCCATGTGCTCTTGTCTTGTGTCAGTGAACAGCACGTCTCTGTATGCGAGGACACGAGCGCCCATCGTGAGGTCCCTGGTGCTGATCTCCTGTGTCAGTGAACAGCACGTCTCTGTATGCGAGGACACGAGCGCCCATCGTGAGGTCCCTGGTGCTCATCTTCTGTGTCAGTGAACAGCACGTCTCTGTATGCGAGGACACGAGCGCCCATCGTGAGGTCCCTGGTGCTCTTGTCCTGTGTCAGTGAACAGCACGTCTCTGTATGCGAGGACACGAGCACCCATCGTGAGGTCCTATGTGCTCTTGTCTTGTGTCAGTGAACAGCACGTCTCTGTATGCGAGGACACGAGCGCCCATCGTGAGTTCCTATGTGCTCTTGTCCTGTGTCAGTGAACAGCACGTCTCTGTATGCAAGGACACGAGCGCCCATCGTGAGGTCCCTGGTGCTCATGTCCTGTGTCAGTGAACAGCACGTCTCTGTATGCGAAGACACGAGCGCCCATCGTGAGGTCCCTGGTGCTCTTGTCCTGTGTCAGTGAACAGCACGTCTCTGTATGCGAGGACAAGAGCGCCCATCGTGAGGTCCCATGTGCTCTTGTCTTGTGTCAGTGAACAGCACGTCTCTGTATGCGAGGACACGAGCGCCCATCGTGAGGTCCCTGGTGCTCTTGTCTTGTGTCAGTGAACAGCACGTCTCTGTATGCGAAGACACGAGCGCCCATCGTGAGGTCCCTGGTGCTCTTGTCTTGTGTCAGTGAACAGCACGTCTCTGTATGCGAGGACACGAGCGCCCATCGTGAGGTCCGTGGTGCTCTTGTCTTGTTTCAGTGAACAGCACGTCTCTGTATGCGAGGACACGAGCGCCCATCGTGAGGTCCCTGGTGCTCATGTCCTGTGTCAGTGAACAGCACGTCTCTGTATGCGAGGACACGAGCGCCCATCGTGAGGTCCCTGGTGCTCTTGTCCTGTGTCAGTGAACAGCACGTCTCTGTATGCGAGGACACGAGCGCCCATCGTGAGGTCCCTGGTGCTCATGTCCTGTGTCAGTGAACAGCACGTCTCTGTTTGCGAGGACAGGAGCGCCCATCGTGAGGTCCCTGGTGCTCTTGTCTTGTGTCAGTGAACAGCACGTCTCTGTATGCGAGGACACGAGCGCCCATCGTGAGGTCCCTGGTGCTCTTGTCCTGTGTCAGTGAACAGCACGTCTCTGTATGCGAGGACACGAGCGCCCATCGTGAGGTCCCTGGTGCTCATGTCCTGTGTCAGTGAACAGCACGTCTCTGTATGCGAGGACACGAGCGCCCATCGTGAGGTCCCTGGTGCTCTTGTCCTGTGTCAGTGAACAGCACGTCTCTGTATGCGAGGACACGAGCGCCCATCGTGAGGTCCCTGGTGCTCTTGTGTTGTGTCAGTGAACAGCACGTCTCTGTATGCGAGGACACGAGCGCCCATCGTGAGGTCCCTGGTGCTCATGTCCTGTGTGCGAGGACACGAGCGCCCATCGTGAGGTCCCTGGTGCTCATGTCCTGTGTCAGTGAACAGCACGTCTCTGTATGCGAGGACACGAGCACCCATCGTGAGGTCCCTGGTGCTCTTGTCCTGTGTCAGTGAACAGCACGTCTATGTATGCGAGGACACGAGCGCCCATCGTGAGGTCCCTGGTGCTCTTGTCCTGTGTCAGTGAACAGCACGTCTCTGTATGCGAGGACACGAGCGCCCATCGTGAGGTCCCTGGTGCTCTTGTCCTGTGTCAGTGAACAGCACGTCTCTGTATGCGAGGACACGAGCGCCCATCGTGAGGTCCCTGGTGCTCTTGTGTTGTGTCAGTGAACAGCACGTCTCTGTATGCGAGGACACGAGCGCCCATCGTGAGGTCCCTGGTGCTCATGTCCTATGTCAGTGAACAGCACGTCTCTGTATGCGAGGACACGAGCGTCCATCGTGAGGTCCCTGGTGCTCTTGTCTTGTGTCAGTGAACAGCACGTCTCTGTATGCGATGACACGAGCGCCCATCGTGAGGTCCCTGGTGCTCTTGTCTTGTGTCAGTGAACAGCACGTCTCTGTATGCGAGGACACGAGCGCCCATCGTGAGGTCCCTGGTGCTCATCTCCTGTGTCAGTGAACAGCACGTCTCTGTATGCGAGGACACGAGCGCCCATCGTGAGGTCCCTGGTGCTCTTGTCCTGTGTCAGTGAACAGCACGTCTCTGTATGCGAGGACACGAGCGCCCATCGTGAGGTCCCTGGTGCTCATGTCCTGTGTCAGTGAACAGCACGTCTCTGTATGCGAGGACACGAGCGCCCATCGTGAGGTCCCATGTGCTCTTGTCTTGTGTCAGTGAACAGCACGTCTCTGTATGCGAGGACACGAGCGCCCATCGTGAGGTCCCTGGTGCTCATGTCCAGTGTCAGTGAACAGCACGTCTCTGTATGCGAGGACACGAGCGCCCATCGTGAGGTCCCTGGTGCTCTTGTCTTGTGTCAGTGAACAGCACGTCTCTGTATGCGAGGACACGAGCGCCCATCGTGAGGTCCCTGGTGCTCATGTCCAGTGTCAGTGAACAGCACGTCTCTGTATGCGAGGACACGAGCGCCCATCGTGAAGTCCCTGGTGCTCTTGTCCTGTGTCAGTGAACAGCACGTCTCTGTATGCGAGGACACGAGCGCCCATCGTGAGGTCCCTGGTGCTCATGTCCTGTGTCAGTGAACAGCACGTCTCTGTATGCGAGGACACGAGCGCCCATCGTGAGGTCCCATGTGCTCTTGTCTTGTGTCATTAAACCGCACGTCTCTGTATGCGAGGACACGAGCGCCCATCGTGAGGTCCCTGGTGCTCTTGTCTTGTGTCAGTGAACAGCACGTCTCTGTATGCGAGGACACGAGCGCCCATTGTGAGGTCCCATGTGCTCTTGTCTTGTGTCAGTGAACAGCACGTCTCTGTATGCGAGGACATGAGCGCCCATCGTGAGGTCCCTGGTGCTCTTGTCTTGTGTCAGTGAACACCACGTCTCTGTATGCGAGGACACGAGCGCCCATCGTGAGGTCCCTGGTGCTCATGTCCTGTGTCAGTGAACAGCACGTCTCTGTATGCGAGGACACGAGCGCCCATCGTGAGGTCCCATGTGCTCTTGTGTTGTGTCAGTGAACAGCACGTCTCTGTATGCGAGGACACGAGCGCCCATCGTGAGGTCCCTGGTGCTCATGTCCTGTGTCAGTGAACAGCACGTCTCTGTATGCGAGGACACGAGCGCCCATCGTGAGGTCCCTGGTGCTCTTGTCTTGTGTCAGTGAACAGCACGTCTCTGTATGCGAGGACACGAGCGCCCATTGTGAGGTCCCATGTGCTCTTGTCTTGTGTCAGTGAACAGCACGTCTCTGTATGCGAGGACATGAGCGCCCATCATGAGGTCCCTGGTGCTCTTGTCTTGTGTCAGTGAACACCACGTCTCTGTATGCGAGGACACGAGCGCCCATCGTGAGGTCCCATGTGCTCTGATCTTGTGTCAGTGAATAGCATGTCTCTGTATGCGAGGACACAAGAGCCCATCGTGAGGTCCCTGGTGCTCTTGTCTTGTGTCAGTGAACAGCACGTCTCTGTATGCGAGGACACGAGCGCGCATCGTGAGGTCCCATGTGCTCTTGTCTTGTGTCAGTGAACAGCACGTCTCTGTATGCGAGGACACGAGCGTCCATCGTGAGGTCCCATGTGCTCTTGTCTTGTGTCAGTGAACAGCACGTCTCTGTATGCGAGGACACGAGCGCCCATCGTGAGGTCCCTGGTGCTCTTGTCTTGTGTCAGTGAACAGCACGTCTCTGTATGCGAGGACACGAGCGCCCATCGTGAGGTCCCTGGTGCTCATCTCCTGTGTCAGTGAACAGCACGTCTCTGTATGCGAGGACACGAGCGCCCATCGTGAGGTCCCTGGTGCTCTTGTCCTGTGTCAGTGAACAGCACGTCTCTGTATGCGAGGACACGAGCGCCCATCGTGAGGTCCCTGGTGCTCATGTCCTGTGTCAGTGAACAGCACGTCTCTGTATGCGAGGACACGAGCGCCCATCGTGAGGTCCCATGTGCTCTTGTCTTGTGTCAGTGAACAGCACGTCTCTGTATGCGAGGACACGAGCGCCCATCGTGAGGTCCCTGGTGCTCATGTCCAGTGTCAGTGAACAGCACGTCTCTGTATGCGAGGACACGAGCGCCCATCGTGAGGTCCCTGGTGCTCTTGTCTTGTGTCAGTGAACAGCACGTCTCTGTATGCGAGGACACGAGCGCCCATCGTGAGGTCCCTGGTGCTCATGTCCAGTGTCAGTGAACAGCACGTCTCTGTATGCGAGGACACGAGCGCCCATCGTGAAGTCCCTGGTGCTCTTGTCCTGTGTCAGTGAACAGCACGTCTCTGTATGCGAGGACACGAGCGCCCATCGTGAGGTCCCTGGTGCTCATGTCCTGTGTCAGTGAACAGCACGTCTCTGTATGCGAGGACACGAGCGCCCATCGTGAGGTCCCATGTGCTCTTGTCTTGTGTCATTAAACAGCACGTCTCTGTATGCGAGGACACGAGCGCCCATCGTGAGGTCCCTGGTGCTCATGTCCTGTGTCAGTGAACAGCACGTCTCTGTATGCGAGGACACGAGCGCCCATCGTGAGGTCCCTGGTGCTCTTGTCTTGTGTCAGTGAACAGCACGTCTCTGTATGCGAGGACACGAGCGCCCATTGTGAGGTCCCATGTGCTCTTGTCTTGTGTCAGTGAACAGCACGTCTCTGTATGCGAGGACATGAGCGCCCATCGTGAGGTCCCTGGTGCTCTTGTCTTGTGTCAGTGAACACCACGTCTCTGTATGCGAGGACACGAGCGCCCATCGTGAGGTCCCTGGTGCTCATGTCCTGTGTCAGTGAACAGCACGTCTCTGTATGCGAGGACACGAGCGCCCATCGTGAGGTCCCATGTGCTCTTGTGTTGTGTCAGTGAACAGCACGTCTCTGTATGCGAGGACACGAGCGCCCATCGTGAGGTCCCTGGTGCTCATGTCCTGTGTCAGTGAACAGCACGTCTCTGTATGCGAGGACACGAGCGCCCATCGTGAGGTCCCTGGTGCTCTTGTCTTGTGTCAGTGAACAGCACGTCTCTGTATGCGAGGACACGAGCGCCCATTGTGAGGTCCCATGTGCTCTTGTCTTGTGTCAGTGAACAGCACGTCTCTGTATGCGAGGACATGAGCGCCCATCATGAGGTCCCTGGTGCTCTTGTCTTGTGTCAGTGAACACCACGTCTCTGTATGCGAGGACACGAGCGCCCATCGTGAGGTCCCATGTGCTCTGATCTTGTGTCAGTGAATAGCATGTCTCTGTATGCGAGGACACAAGAGCCCATCGTGAGGTCCCTGGTGCTCTTGTCTTGTGTCAGTGAACAGCACGTCTCTGTATGCGAGGACACGAGCGCGCATCGTGAGGTCCCATGTGCTCTTGTCTTGTGTCAGTGAACAGCACGTCTCTGTATGCGAGGACACGAGCGCCCATCGTGAGGTCCCATGTGCTCTTGTCCTGTGTCAGTGAACAGCACGTCTCTGTATGCGAGGACACGAGCGCCCATCGTGAGGTCCCATGTGCTCTTGTCTTGTGTCAGTGAACAGCACGTCTCTTTATGCGAGGACACGAGCGCCCATCGTGAGGTCCCTGGTGCTCTTGTCCTGTGTCAGTGAACAGCACGTCTCTGTATGCGAGGACACGAGCGCCCATCGTGGGGTCCCTGGTGCTCACGTCCTGTGTCAGTGAACAGCACGTCTCTGTATGCGAGGACACGAGCGCCCATCGTGAGGTCCCTGGTGCTCTTGTCTTGTGTCAGTGAACAGCACGTCTCTGTATGCGAGGACACGAGTGAGGTCCCTGGTGCTCATGTCCTGTGTCAGTGAACAGCACGTCTCTGTATGCGAGGACACGAGTGCCCATCGTGAGGTCCCTGGTGCTCTTGTCTTGTGTCAGTGAACAGCACGTCTCTGTATGCGAGGACACGAGCGCCCATCTTGAGGTCCCTGGTGCTCATGTCCTATGTCAGTGAACAGCACGTCTCTGTATGCGAGGACACGAGCGCTCATTGTGAGGTCCCTGGTGCTCTTGTCTTGTGTCAGTGAACAGCACGTCTCTGTATGCGAGGACACGAGCGCCCATTGTGAGGTCCCTGGTGCTCTTGTCTTGTGTCAGTGAACAGCACGTCTCTGTATGCGAGGACACGAGCGCCCATCGTGAGGTCCCTGGTGCTCATCTCCTGTGTCAGTGAACAGCACGTCTCTGTATGCGAGGACACGAGCGCCCATTGTGAGGTCCCTGGTGCTCTTGTCCTGTGTCAGTGAACAGCACGTCTCTGTATGCGAGGACACGAGCGCCCATCGTGAGGTCCCTGGTGCTCATGTCCTGTGTCAGTGAACAGCACGTCTCTGTATGCGAGGACACGAGCGCCCATCGTGAGGTCCCATGTGCTCTTGTCTTGTGTCAGTGAACAGCACGTCTCTGTATGCGAGGACACGAGCGCCCATCGTGAGGTCCCTGGTGCTCATGTCCAGTGTCAGTGAACAGCACGTCTCTGTATGCGAGGACACGAGCGCCCATCGTGAGGTCCCTGGTGCTCTTGTCTTGTGTCAGTGAACAGCACGTCTCTGTATGCGAGGACACGAGCGCCCATCGTGAGGTCCCTGGTGCTCATGTCCAGTGTCAGTGAACAGCACGTCTCTGTATGCGAGGACACGAGCGCCCATCGTGAGGTCCCTGGTGCTCTTGTCCTGTGTCAGTGAACAGCACGTCTCTGTATGCGAGGACACGAGCGCCCATCGTGAGGTCCCTGGTGCTCATGTCCTGTGTCAGTGAACAGCACGTCTCTGTATGCGAGGACACGAGCGCCCATCGTGAGGTCCCATGTGCTCTTGTCTTGTGTCATTGAACAGCACGTCTCTGTATGCGAGGACATGAGCGCCCATCGTGAGGTCCCTGGTGCTCATGTCCTGTGTCAGTGAACAGCACGTCTCTGTATGCGAGGACACGAGCGCCCATCGTGAGGTCCCTGGTGCTCTTGTCTTGTGTCAGTGAACAGCACGTCTCTGTATGCGAGGACACGAGCGCCCATTGTGAGGTCCCATGTGCTCTTGTCTTGTGTCAGTGAACAGCACGTCTCTGTATGCGAGGACATGAGCGCCCATCGTGAGGTCCCTGGTGCTCTTGTCTTGTGTCAGTGAACACCACGTCTCTGTATGCGAGGACACGAGCGCCCATCGTGAGGTCCCTGGTGCTCATGTCCTGTGTCAGTGAACAGCACGTCTCTGTATGCGAGGACACGAGCGCCCATCGTGAGGTCCCATGTGCTCTTGTGTTGTGTCAGTGAACAGCACGTCTCTGTATGCGAGGACACGAGCGCCCATCGTGAGGTCCCTGGTGCTCATGTCCTGTGTCAGTGAACAGCACGTCTCTGTATGCGAGGACACGAGCGCCCATCGTGAGGTCCCTGGTGCTCTTGTCTTGTGTCAGTGAACAGCACGTCTCTGTATGCGAGGACACGAGCGCCCATCGTGAGGTCCCTGGTGCTGATCTCCTGTGTCAGTGAACAGCACGTCTCTGTATGCGAGGACACGAGCGCCCATCGTGAGGTCCCTGGTGCTCATCTTCTGTGTCAGTGAACAGCACGTCTCTGTATGCGAGGACACGAGCGCCCATCGTGAGGTCCCTGGTGCTCTTGTCCTGTGTCAGTGAACAGCACGTCTCTGTATGCGAGGACACGAGCACCCATCGTGAGGTCCTATGTGCTCTTGTCTTGTGTCAGTGAACAGCACGTCTCTGTATGCGAGGACACGAGCGCCCATCGTGAGTTCCTATGTGCTCTTGTCATGTGTCAGTGAACAGCACGTCTCTGTATGCAAGGACACGAGCGCCCATCGTGAGGTCCCTGGTGCTCATGTCCTGTGTCAGTGAACAGCACGTCTCTGTATGCGAAGACACGAGCGCCCATCGTGAGGTCCCTGGTGCTCTTGTCCTGTGTCAGTGAACAGCACGTCTCTGTATGCGAGGACAAGAGCGCCCATCGTGAGGTCCCATGTGCTCTTGTCTTGTGTCAGTGAACAGCACGTCTCTGTATGCGAGGACACGAGCGCCCATCGTGAGGTCCCTGGTGCTCTTGTCTTGTGTCAGTGAACAGCACGTCTCTGTATGCGAAGACACGAGCGCCCATCGTGAGGTCCCTGGTGCTCTTGTCTTGTGTCAGTGAACAGCACATCTCTGTATGCGAGGACACGAGCGCCCATCGTGAGGTCCGTGGTGCTCTTGTCTTGTTTCAGTGAACAGCACGTCTCTGTATGCGAGGACACGAGCGCCCATCGTGAGGTCCCTGGTGCTCATGTCCTGTGTCAGTGAACAGCACGTCTCTGTTTGCGAGGACAGGAGCGCCCATCGTGAGGTCCCTGGTGCTCTTGTCTTGTGTCAGTGAACAGCACGTCTCTGTATGCGAGGACACGAGCGCCCATCGTGAGGTCCCTGGTGCTCTTGTCCTGTGTCAGTGAACAGCACGTCTCTGTATGCGAGGACACGAGCGCCCATCGTGAGGTCCCTGGTGCTCTTGTCTTGTTTCAGTGAACAGCACGTCTCTGTATGCGAGGACACGAGCGCCCATCGTGAGGTCCCTGGTGCTCTTGTCCTGTGTCAGTGAACAGCACGTCTCTGTATGCGAGGACACGAGCGCCCATCGTGAGGTCCCTGGTGCTCTTGTCCTTTGTGCGAGGACACGAGCGCCCATCGTGAGGTCCCTGGTGCTCATGTCCTGTGTCAGTGAACAGCACGTCTCTGTATGCGAGGACACGAGCGCCCATCGTGAGGTCCCTGGTGCTCTTGTCCTGTGTCAGTGAATAGCACGTCTCTGTATGCGAGGACACGAGCGCCCATCGTGAGGTCCCTGGTGCTCTTGTCCTGTGTCAGTGAACAGCACGTCTCTGTATGCGAGGACACGAGCGCCCATCGTGAGGTCCCTGGTGCTCTTGTCCTGTGTCAGTGAACAGCACGTCTCTGTATGCGAGGACGCGAGCGCCCATCGTGAGGTCCCTGGTGCTCTTGTCCTGTGTCAGTGAACAGCACGTCTCTGTATGCGAGGACGCGAGCGCCCATCGTGAGGTCCCATGTGCTCTTGTCTTGTGTCAGTGAACAGCACGTCTCTGTATGCGAGGACGCGAGCGCCCATCGTGAGGTCCCATGTGCTCTTGTCTTGTGTCAGTGAACAGCACGTCTCTGTATGCGAGGACGCGAGCGCCCATCGTGAGGTCCCTGGTGCTCTTGTCTTGTGTCAGTGAACAGCACGTCTCTGTATGCGAGGACGCGAGCGCCCATCGTGAGGTCCCATGTGCTCTTGTCTTGTGTCAGTGAACAGCACGTCTCTGTATGCGAGGACACGAGCGCCCATCGTGAGGTCCCATGTGCTCTTGTCTTGTGTCAGTGAACAGCACGTCTCTGTATGCGAGGACACGAGCGCCCATCGTGAGGTCCCTGGTGCTCTTCTCTTGTGTCAGTGAACAGCACGTCTCTGTATGCGAGGACCCGAGCGCCCATCGTGAGGTCCCTGGTGCTCACGTCCTGTGTCAGTGAACAGCACGTCTCTGTATGCGAGGACACGAGCGCCCATCGTGAGGTCCCTGGTGCTCTTCTCTTGTGTCAGTGAACAGCACGTCTCTGTATGCGAGGACACGAGCGCCCATCGTGAGGTCCCTGGTGCTCATGTCCTGAGTCAGTGAACAGCACGTCTCTGTATGCGAGGACACGAGCGCCCATCGTGAGGTCCCTGGTGCTCTTGTCTTGTGTCAGTGAACAGCACGTCTCTGTATGCGAGGACACGAGCGCCCATCGTGAGGTCCCTGGTGCTCTTGTCTTGTGTCAGTGAACAGCACGTCTCTGTATGCGAGGACACGAGCGCCCATCGTGAGGTCCCTGGTGCTCTTGTCCTGTGTCAGTGAACAGCACGTCTCTGTATGCGAGGACACGAGCGCCCATTGTGAGTCCTATGTGCTCTTGTCTTGTGTCAGTGAACAGCACGTCTCTGTATGCGAGTACACGAGCGCCCATCGTGAGGTCCTATGTGCTCTTGTCTTGTGTCAGTGAACAGCACGTCTCTGTATGCGAGGACACGAGCGCCCATCGTGAGGTCCCTGGTGCTCATGTCCTGTGTCAGTGAACAGCACGTCTCTGTATGCAAGGACACGAGCGCCCATCGTGAGGTCCCTGGTGCTCTTGTCCTGTGTCAGTGAACAGCACGTCTCTGTATGCGAGGACACGAGCGCCCATTGTGAGTCCTATGTGCTCTTGTCTTGTGTCAGTGAACAGCACGTCTCTGTATGCGAGTACATGAGCGCCCATCGTGAGGTCCTATGTGCTCTTGTCTTGTGTCAGTGCTCTTGTCTTGTGTCAGTGAACAGCACGTCTCTGTATGCGAGGACACGAGCGCCCATCGTGAGGTCCCTGGTGCTCATGTCCTGTGTCAGTGAACAGCACGTCTCTGTATGCGAGGACACGAGCGCCCATCGTGAGGTCCCTGGTGCTCATGTCCTGTGTCAGTGAACAGCACGTCTCTGTATGCGAGGACACGAGCGCCCATCGTGAGGTCCCAGGTGCTCATGTCCTGTGTCACTGAACAGCACGTCTCTGTATGCGAGGACACGAGCGCCCATCGTGAGGTCCCTGGTGCTCTTGTTCTGTGTCAGTGAACAGCACGTCTCTGTATGCGAGGACACGAGCGCCCATCGTGAGGTCCCTGGTGCTCTTGTCTTGTGTCAGTGAACAGCACGTCTCTGTATGCGAGGACACGAGCGCCCATCGTGAGGTCCCTGGTGCTCTTGTCTTGTTTCAGTGAACAGCACGTCTCTGTATGCGAGGACACGAGCGCCCATCGTGAGGTCCCTGGTGCTCATGTCCTGTGTCAGTGAACAGCACGTCTCTGTATGCGAGGACACGAGCGCCCATCGTGAGGTCCCTGGTGCTCTTGTCCTGTGTCAGTGAACAGCACGTCTCTGTATGCGAGGACACGAGCGCCCATTGAGGTCCCTGGTGCTCATGTCCTATGTCAGTGAACAGCAGGTCTCTGTATGCGAGGACACGAGCGCCCATCGTGAGGTCCTGGTGCTCTTGTCTTGTGTCAGTGTACAGCACGTCTCTGTATGCGAGGACATGAGCGCCCATCGTGAGGTCCCTGGTGCTCTTGTCCTGTGTCAGTGAACAGCACGTCTCTGTATGCGAGGACACGAGCGCCCATCGTGAGGTCCCTGGTGCTCATGTCCTGTGTCAGTGAACAGCACGTCTCTGTATGCGAGGACACGAGCGCCCATCGTGAGGTCCCTGGTGCTCTTGTGTTCTGTCAGTGAACAGCACGTCTCTGTATGCGAGGACACGAGCGCCCATCGTGAGGTCCCTGGTGCTCATCTCCTGTGTCAGTGAACAGCACGTCTCTGTATGCGAGGACACGAGCGCCCATCATGAGGTCCCTGGTGCTCATCTTCTGTGTCAGTAAACAGCACGTCTCTGTTGGCGAGGACACGAGCGCCCATCGTGAGGTCCCTGGTGCTCTTGTCCTGTGTCAGTGAACAGCATGTCTCTGTATGCGAGGACACGAGCGCCCATCGTGAGTCCTATGTGCTCTTGTCTTGTGTCAGTGAACAGCACGTCTCTGTATGCGAGGACACGAGCGCCCATCGTGAGGTCCTATGTGCTCTTGTCTTGTGTCAGTGAACAGCACGTCTCTGTATGCGAGGACACGAGCGCCCATCGTGAGGTCCCTGGTGCTCATGTCCTGTGTCAGTGAACAGCACGTCTCTGTATGCGAGGACACGAGCGCCCATCGTGAGGTCCCTGGTGGTCTTGTCCTGTGTCAGTGAACAGCACGTCTCTGTATGCGAGGACACGAGCGACCATCGTGAGGTCCCATGTGCTCTTGTCCTGTGTCAGTGAACAGCACGTCTCTGTATGCGAGGACACGAGCGCCCATCGAGAGGTCCCTGGTGCTCTTGTCTTGTGTCAGTGAACAGCACGTCTCTGTATGCGAAGACACGAGCGCCCATCGTGAGGTCCCTGGTGCTCTTGTCTTGTGTCAGTGAACAGCACGTCTCTGTATGCGAGGACACGAGCGCCCATCGTGAGGTCCCTGGTGCTCTTGTCTTGTGTCAGTGAACAGCACGTCTCTGTCTGCGAGGACACGAGCGCCCATCGTGAGGTCCCTGGTGCTCTTGTCTTGTTTCAGTGAACAGCACATCTCTGTATGCGAGGACACGAGCGCCCATCGTGAGGTCCCAGGTGCTCATGTCCTGTGTCACTGAACAGCACGTCTCTGTATGTGAGGACACGAGCGCCCATTGTGAGGTCCCTGGTGCTCTTGTTCTGTGTCAGTTAACAGCACGTCTCTGTATGCGAGGACACGAGCGCCCATCGTGAGGTCCCTGGTGCTCATGTCCTGTGTCAGTGAACAGCACGTCTCTGTATGCGAGGACACGAGCGCCCATCGTGAGGTACCTGGTGCTCTTGTCCTGTGTCAGTGAACAGCACGCCTCTGTATGCGAGGACACGAGCGCCCATCGTGAGGTCCCTGGTGCTCATGTCCTGTGTCAGTGAACAGCACGTCTCTGTATGCGAGGACACGAGCGCCCATCGTGAGGTCCCTGGTGCTCTTGTCCTGTGTCAGTGAACAGCACGTCTCTGTATGCGAGGACACGAGCGCCCATCGTGAGGTCCCTGGTGCTCTTGTCCTGTGTCAGTGAACAGCACGTCTCTGTATGCGAGGACACGAGCGCCCATTGTGAGGTCCCTGGTGCTCTTGTGTTGTGTCAGTGAACAGCACGTCTCTGTATGCGAGGACACGAGCGCCCATCGTGAGGTCCCTGGTGCTGATCTCCTGTGTCAGTGAACAGCACGTCTCTGTATGCGAGGACACGAGCGCCCATCGTGAGGTCCCTGGTGCTCATCTTCTGTGTCAGTGAACAGCACGTCTCTGTATGCGAGGACACGAGCGCCCATCGTGAGGTCCCTGGTGCTCTTGTCCTGTGTCAGTGAACAGCACGTCTCTGTATGCGAGGACACGAGCACCCATCGTGAGGTCCTATGTGCTCTTGTCTTGTGTCAGTGAACAGCACGTCTCTGTATGCGAGGACACGAGCGCCCATCGTGAGTTCCTATGTGCTCTTGTCATGTGTCAGTGAACAGCACGTCTCTGTATGCAAGGACACGAGCGCCCATCGTGAGGTCCCTGGTGCTCATGTCCTGTGTCAGTGAACAGCACGTCTCTGTATGCGAAGACACGAGCGCCCATCGTGAGGTCCCTGGTGCTCTTGTCCTGTGTCAGTGAACAGCACGTCTCTGTATGCGAAGACACGAGCGCCCATCGTGAGGTCCCTGGTGCTCTTGTCCTGTGTCAGTGAACAGCACGTCTCTGTATGCGAGGACACGAGCGCCCATCGTGAGGTCCCTGGTGCTCTTGTCTTGTGTCAGTGAACAGCACGTCTCTGTATGCGAGGACACGAGCGCCCATCGTGAGGTCCCTGGTGCTCTTGTCTAGTGTCAGTGAACAGCACGTCTCTGTATGCGAGGACACGAGCGCCCATCGTGAGGTCCCTGGTGCTCTTGTCTTGTGTCAGTGAACAGCACGTCTCTGTATGCGAGGACACGAGCGCCCATCGTGAGGTCCCTGGTGCTCTTGTCTTGTTTCAGTGAACAGCACGTCTCTGTATGCGAGGACACGAGCGCCCATCGTGAGGTCCCAGGTGCTCATGTCCTGTGTCACTGAACAGCACGTCTCTGTATGCGAGGACACGAGCGCCCATCGTGAGGTCCCTGGTGCTCTTGTTCTGTGTCAGTGAACAGCACGTCTCTGTATGCGAGGACACGAGCGCCCATCGTGAGGTCCCTGGTGCTCATGTCCTGTGTCAGTGAACAGCACGTCTCTGTATGCGAGGACACGAGCGCCCATCGTGAGGTACCTGGTGCTCTTGTCCTGTGTCAGTGAACAGCACGTCTCTGTATGCGAGGACACGAGCGCCCATCGTGAGGTCCCTGGTGCTCATGTCCTGTGTCAGTGAACAGCACGTCTCTGTATGCGAGGACACGAGCGCCCATCGTGAGATCCCTGGTGCTCTTGTGTTGTGTCAGTGAACAGCACGTCTCTGTATGCGAGGACACGAGCGCCCATCGTGAGGTCCCTGGTGCTGATCTCCTGTGTCAGTGAACAGCACGTCTCTGTATGCGAGGACACGAGCGCCCATCGTGAGGTCCCTGGGGCTCATCTTCTGTGTCAGTGAACAGCACGTCTCTGTATGCGAGGACACGAGCGCCCATCGTGAGTTCCTATGTGCTCTTGTCATGTGTCAGTGAACAGCACGTCTCTGTATGCAAGGACACGAGCGCCCATCGTGAGGTCCCTGGTGCTCATGTCCTGTGTCAGTGAACAGCACGTCTCTGTATGCGAAGACACGAGCGCCCATCGTGAGGTCCCTGGTGCTCTTGTCCTGTGTCAGTGAACAGCACGTCTCTGTATGCGAGGACACGAGCGCCCATCGTGAGGTCCCTGGTGCTCTTGTCCTGTGTCAGTGAACAGCACGTCTCTGTATGCGAGGACACGAGCGCCCATCGTGAGGTCCCTGGTGCTCTTGTCTTGTGTCAGTGAACAGCACGTCTCTGTATGCGAAGACACGAGCGCCCATCGTGAGGTCCCTGGTGCTCTTGTCTTGTGTCAGTGAACAGCACGTCTCTGTATGCGAGGACACGAGCGCCCATCGTGAGGTCCGTGGTGCTCTTGTCTTGTTTCAGTGAACAGCACGTCTCTGTATGCGAGGACACGAGCGCCCATCGTGAGGTCCCTGGTGCTCATGTCCTGTGTCAGTGAACAGCACGTCTCTGTATGCGAGGACACGAGCGCCCATCGTGAGGTCCCTGGTGCTCTTGTCCTGTGTCAGTGAACAGCACGTCTCTGTATGCCAGGACACGAGCTCCCATCGTGAGGTCCCTGGTGCTCATGTCCTGTGTCAGTGAACAGCACGTCTCTGTTTGCGAGGACACGAGCGCCCATCGTGAGGTCCCTGGTGCTCTTGTCTTGTGTCAGTGAACAGCACGTCTCTGTATGCCAGGACACGAGCGCCCATCGTGAGGTCCCTGGTGCTCTTGTCCTGTGTCAGTGAACAGCACGTCTCTGTATGCGAGGACACGAGCGCCCATCGTGAGGTCCCTGGTGCTCATGTCCTGTGTCAGTGAACAGCACGTCTCTGTATGCGAGGACACGAGCGCCCATCGTGAGGTCCCTGGTGCTCTTGTCCTGTGTCAGTGAACAGCACGTCTCTGTATGCGAGGACACGAGCGCCCATCGTGAGGTCCCTGGTGCTCTTGTGTTGTGTCAGTGAACAGCACGTCTCTGTATGCGAGGACACGAGCGCCCATCGTGAGGTCCCTGGTGCTCATGTCCTGTGTCAGTGAACAGCACGTCTCTGTATGCGAGGACACGAGCGCCCATCGTGAGGTCCCTGGTGCTCTTGTCCTGTGTCAGTGAACAGCACGTCTCTGTATGCGAGGACACGAGCGCCCATCGTGAGGTCCCTGGTGCTCTTGTGTTGTGTCAGTGAACAGCACGTCTCTGTATGCGAGGACACGAGCGCCCATCGTGAGGTCCCTGGTGCTCATCTCCTGTGTCAGTGAACAGCACGTCTCTGTATGCGAGGACACGAGCGCCCATCGTGAGGTCCCTGGTGCTCATCTCCTGTGTCAGTGAACAGCACGTCTCTGTATGCGAGGACACGAGCGCCCATCGTGAGGTCCCTGGTGCTCTTGTCCTGTGTCAGTGAACAGCACGTCTCTGTATGCGAGGACACGAGCGCACATGGTGAGGTCCCTGGTGCTCATGTCCTGTGTCAGTGAACAGCACGTCTCTGTATGCGAGGACACGAGCGCCCATCGTGAGGTCCCTGGTGCTCATGTCCTGTGTCAGTGAACAGCACGTCTCTGTATGCGAGGACACGAGCGCCCATCGTGAGGTCCCTGGTGCTCTTGTCCTGTGTCAGTGAACAGCACGTCTCTTTATGCGAGGACACGAGCGCCCATCGCGAGGTCCCTGGTGCTCTTGTCCTGTGTCAGTGAACAGCACGTCTCTGTATGCGAGGACACGAGCGCCCATCGCGAGGACCCTGGTGCTCTTGTCTTGTGTCAGTGAACAGCACGTCTCTGTATGCGAGGACACGAGCGCCCATCGCGAGGTCCCTGGTGCTCTTGTCTTTTGTCAGTGAACAGCACGTCTCTGTATGCGAGGACACGAGCGCCCATCGTGAGGTCCCTGGTGCTCTTGTCTTGTTTCAGTGAACAGCACGTCTCTGTATGCGAGGACACGAGCGCCCATCGTGAGGTCCCTGGTGCTCATGTCCTGTGTCAGTGAACAGCACGTCTCTGTATGCGAGGACACGAGCGCCCATCGTGAGGTCCCTGGTGCTCTTGTCCTGTGTCAGTGAACAGCACGTCTCTGTATGCGAGGACACGAGCGCCCATTGAGGTCCCTGGTGCTCATGTCCTATGTCAGTGAACAGCACGTCTCTGTATGCGAGGACACGAGTGCCCATCGTGAGGTCCTGGTGCTCTTGTCTTGTGTCAGTGAACAGCACGTCTCTGTATGCGAGGACACGAGCGCCCATCGTGAGGTCCCTGGTGCTCTTGTCCTGTGTCAGTGAACAGCACGTCTCTGTATGCGAGGACACGAGCGCCCATCGTGAGGTCCCTGGTGCTCATGTCCTGTGTCAGTGAACAGCACGTCTCTGTATGCGAGGACACGAGCGCCCATCGTGAGGTCCCTGGTGCTCTTGTGTTGTGTCAGTGAACAGCACGTCTCTGTATGCGAGGACACGAGCGCCCATCGTGAGGTCCCTGGTGCTCTTGTCCTGTGTCAGTGAAAGCATGTCTCTGTATGCGAGGACACGAGCACCCATCGTGAGTCCTATGTGCTCTTGTCTTGTGTCAGTGAACAGTACGTCTCTGTATGCGAGGACACGAGCGCCCATCGTGAGTTCCTATGTGCTCTTGTCATGTGTCAGTGAACAGCACGTCTCTGTATGCAAGGACACGAGCGCCCATCGTGGGGTCCCTGGTGCTCATGTCCTGTGTCAGTGAACAGCACGTCTCTGTATGCGAAGACACGAGCGCCCATCGTGAGGTCCCTGGTGCTCTTGTCCTGTGTCAGTGAACAGCACGTCTCTGTATGCGAGGACAAGAGCGCCCATCGTGAGGTCCCATGTGCTCTTGTCTTGTGTCAGTGAACAGCACGTCTCTGTATGCGAGGACACGAGCGCCCATCGTGAGGTCCCTGGTGCTCTTGTCTTGTGTCAGTGAACAGCACGTCTCTGTATGCGAAGACACGAGCGCCCATCGTGAGGTCCCTGGTGCTCTTGTCTTGTGTCAGTGAACAGCACGTCTCTGTATGCGAGGACACGAGCGCCAATCGTGAGGTCCGTGGTGCTCTTGTCTTGTTTCAGTGAACAGCACGTCTCTGTATGCGAGGACACGAGCGCCCATCGTGAGGTCCCTGGTGCTCATGTCCTGTGTCAGTGAACAGCACGTCTCTGTATGCGAGGACACGAGCGCCCATCGTGAGGACCCTGGTGCTCTTGTCTTGTGTCAGTGAACAGCACGTCTCTGTATGCGAGGACACGAGCGCCCATCGTGAGGTCCCTGGTGCTCTTGTCTTGTGTCAGTGAACAGCACGTCTCTGTATGCGAAGACACGAGCGCCCATCGTGAGGTCCCTGGTGTCTTGTCTTGTTTCAGTGAACAGCACGTCTCTGTATGCGAGGACACGAGCGCCCATCGTGAGGTCCCTGGTGCTCATGTCCTGTGTCAGTGAACAGCACGTCTCTGTATGCGAGGACACGAGCGCCCATCGTGAGGTCCCTGGTGCTCTTGTCCTGTGTCAGTGAACAGCACGTCTCTGTATGCGAGGACACGAGCGCCCATTGAGATCCCTGGTGCTCATGTCCTATGTCAGTGAACAGCACGTCTCTGTATGCGAGGACACGAGCGCCCATCGTGAGGTCCTGGTGCTCTTGTCTTGTGTCAGTGAACAGCACGTCTCTGTCTGCGAGGACACGAGCGCCCATCGTGAGGTCCCTGGTGCTCTTGTCCTGTGTCAGTGAACAGCACGTCTCTGTATGCGAGGACACGAGCGCCCATCGTGAGGTCCCTGGTGCTCATGTCCTGTGTCAGTGAACAGCACGTCTCTGTATGCGAGGACACGAGCGCCCATCGTGAGGTCCCTGGTGCTCTTGTGTTGTGTCAGTGAACAGTACGTCTCTGTATGCGAGGACATGAGCGCCCATCGTGAGGTCCCTGGTGCTCATCTCCTGTGTCAGTGAACAGCACGTCTCTGTATGCGAGGACACGAGCGCCCATCGTGAGGTCCCTGGTGCTCATCTCCTGTGTCAGTAAACAGCACGTCTCTGTTTGCGAGGACACGAGCGCCCATCGTGAGGTCCCTGGTGCTCTTGTCCTGTGTCAGTGAACAGCATGTCTCTGTATGCGAGGACACGAGCGCCCATCGTGAGTCCTATGTGCTCTTGTCTTGTGTCAGTGAACAGCACGTCTCTGTATGCGAGGACACGAGCGCCCATCGTGAGGTCCTATGTGCTCTTGTCTTGTGTCAGTGAACAGCTCATCTCTGTATGCGAGGACACGAGCGCCCATCGTGAGGTCCCTGGTGCTCATGTCCTGTGTCAGTGAACAGCACGTCTCTGTATGCGAGGACACGAGCGCCCATCGTGAGGTCCCTGGTGCTCTTGTCCTGTGTCAGTGAACAGCACGTCTCTGTATGCGAGGACACGAGCGCCCATCGTGAAACAGCACGTCTCTGTATGCGAGGACACGAGCGCCCATCGTGAGGTCCCTGGTGCTCATGTCCTGTGTCAGTGAACAGCACGTCTCTGTATGCGAGGACACGAGCGCCCATCGTGAGGTCCCTGGTGCTCTTGTCCTGTGTCAGTGAACAGCACGTCTCTGTATGCGAGGACACGAGCGCCCATCGTGAGGTCCCTGGTGCTCTTGTGTTGTGTCAGTGAACAGCACGTCTCTGTATGCGAGGACACGAGCGCCCATCGTGAGGTCCCTGGTGCTCATGTCCTGTGTCAGTGAACAGCACGTCTCTGTATGCGAGGACACGAGCGCCCATCGTGAGGTCCCTGGTGCTCTTGTCCTGTGTCAGTGAACAGCACGTCTCTGTATGCGAGGACACGAGCGCCCATCGTGAGGTCCCTGGTGCTCTTGTGTTGTGTCAGTGAACAGCACGTCTCTGTATGCGAGGACACGAGCGCCCATCGTGAGGTCCCTGGTGCTCATCTCCTGTGTCAGTGAACAGCACGTCTCTGTATGCGAGGACACGAGCGCCCATCGTGAGGTCCCTGGTGCTCATCTCCTGTGTCAGTGAACAGCACGTCTCTGTATGCGAGGACACGAGCGCCCATCGTGAGGTCCCTGGTGCTCTTGTCCTGTGTCAGTGAACAGCACGTCTCTGTATGCGAGGACACGAGCGCCCATGGTGAGGTCCCTGGTGCTCATGTCCTGTGTCAGTGAACAGCACGTCTCTGTATGCGAGGACACGAGCGCCCATCGTGAGGTCCCTGGTGCTCATGTCCTGTGTCAGTGAACAGCACGTCTCTGTATGCGAGGACACGAGCGCCCATCGTGAGGTCCCTGGTGCTCTTGTCCTGTGTCAGTGAACAGCACGTCTCTTTATGCGAGGACACGAGCGCCCATCGTGAGGTCCCTGGTGCTCTTGTCCTGTGTCAGTGAACAGCACGTCTCTGTATGCGAGGACACGAGCGCCCATCGTGAGGACCCTGGTGCTCTTGTCTTGTGTCAGTGAACAGCACGTCTCTGTATGCGAGGACACGAGCGCCCATCGTGAGGTCCCTGGTGCTCTTGTCTTGTGTCAGTGAACAGCACGTCTCTGTATGCGAGGACACGAGCGCCCATCGTGAGGTCCCTGGTGCTCTTGTCTTGTTTCAGTGAACAGCACGTCTCTGTATGCGAGGACACGAGCGCCCATCGTGAGGTCCCTGGTGCTCATGTCCTGTGTCAGTGAACAGCACGTCTCTGTATGCGAGGACACGAGCGCCCATCGTGAGGTCCCTGGTGCTCTTGTCCTGTGTCAGTGAACAGCACGTCTCTGTATGCGAGGACACGAGCGCCCATTGAGGTCCCTGGTGCTCATGTCCTATGTCAGTGAACAGCACGTCTCTGTATGCGAGGACACGAGCGCCCATCGTGAGGTCCTGGTGCTCTTGTCTTGTGTCAGTGAACAGCACGTCTCTGTATGCGAGGACACGAGCGCCCATCGTGAGGTCCCTGGTGCTCTTGTCCTGTGTCAGTGAACAGCACGTCTCTGTATGCGAGGACACGAGCGCCCATCGTGAGGTCCCTGGTGCTCATGTCCTGTGTCAGTGAACAGCACGTCTCTGTATGCGAGGACACGAGCGCCCATCGTGAGGTCCCTGGTGCTCTTGTGTTGTGTCAGTGAACAGCACGTCTCTGTATGCGAGGACACGAGCGCCCATCGTGAGGTCCCTGGTGCTCTTGTCCTGTGTCAGTGAAAGCATGTCTCTGTATGCGAGGACACGAGCACCCATCGTGAGTCCTATGTGCTCTTGTCTTGTGTCAGTGAACAGCACGTCTCTGTATGCGAGGACACGAGCGCCCATCGTGAGGTCCTATGTGCTCTTGTCTTGTGTCAGTGAACAGCACGTCTCTGTATGCGAGGACACGAGCGCCCATCGTGAGGTCCCTGGTGCTCATGTCCTGTGTCAGTGAACAGCACGTCTCTGTATGCGAGGACACGAGCGCCCATCGTGAGGTCCCTGGTGCT
This sequence comes from Pleurodeles waltl, assembly GCF_031143425.1. Taxonomy (NCBI): domain Eukaryota; kingdom Metazoa; phylum Chordata; class Amphibia; order Caudata; family Salamandridae; genus Pleurodeles; species Pleurodeles waltl. Next base: position 1,869,384,445 of record NC_090444.1, on the reverse strand, counting down.
CTTGTCCTGTGTCAGTGAACAGCACGTCTCTGTATGCGAGGACACGAGCGACCATCGTGAGGTCCCATGTGCTCTTGTCTTGTGTCAGTGAACAGCACGTCTCTGTATGCGAGGACACGAGCGCCCATCGAGAGGTCCCTGGTGCTCTTGTCTTGTGTCAGTGAACAGCACGTCTCTGTATGCGAAGACACGAGCGCCCATCGTGAGGTCCCTGGTGCTCTTGTCTTGTGTCAGTGAACAGCACGTCTCTGTATGCGAGGACACGAGCGCCCATCGTGAGGTCCCTGGTGCTCTTGTCTTGTGTCAGTGAACAGCACGTCTCTGTATGCGAGGACACGAGCGCCCATCGTGAGGTCCCTGGTGCTCTTGTCTTGTTTCAGTGAACAGCACATCTCTGTATGCGAGGACACGAGCGCCCATCGTGAGGTCCCAGGTGCTCATGTCCTGTGTCAGTGAACAGCACGTCTCTGTATGCGAGGACACGAGCGCCCATCGTGAGGTCCCTGGTGCTGATCTCCTGTGTCAGTGAACAGCACGTCTCTGTATGCGAGGACACGAGCGCCCATCGTGAGGTCCCTGGTGCTCATGTCCTGTGTCAGTGAACAGCACGTCTCTGTATGCGAGGACACGAGCGCCCATCGTGAGGTCCCTGGTGCTCTTGTCCTGTGTCAGTGAACAGCACGTCTCTGTATGCGAGGACACGAGCGCCCATCGTGAGGTCCCTGGTGCTGATCTCCTGTGTCAGTGAACAGCACGTCTCTGTATGCGAGGACACGAGCGCCCATCGTGAGGTCCCTGGTGCTCATCTTCTGTGTCAGTGAACAGCACGTCTCTGTATGCGAGGACACGAGCGCCCATCGTGAGGTCCCTGGTGCTCTTGTCCTGTGTCAGTGAACAGCACGTCTCTGTATGCGAGGACACGAGCACCCATCGTGAGGTCCTATGTGCTCTTGTCTTGTGTCAGTGAACAGCACGTCTCTGTATGCGAGGACACGAGCGCCCATCGTGAGTTCCTATGTGCTCTTGTCATGTGTCAGTGAACAGCACGTCTCTGTATGCAAGGACACGAGCGCCCATCGTGGGGTCCCTGGTGCTCATGTCCTGTGTCAGTGAACAGCACGTCTCTGTATGCGAAGACACGAGCGCCCATCGTGAGGTCCCTGGTGCTCTTGTCCTGTGTCAGTGAACAGCACGTCTCTGTATGCGAGGACAAGAGCGCCCATCGTGATGTCCCATGTGCTCTTGTCTTGTGTCAGTGAACAGCACGTCTCTGTATGCGAGGACACGAGCGCCCATCGTGAGGTCCCTGGTGCTCTTGTCTTGTGTCAGTGAACAGCACGTCTCTGTATGCGAAGACACGAGCGCCCATCGTGAGGTCCCTGGTGCTCTTGTCTTGTGTCAGTGAACAGCACGTCTCTGTATGCGAGGACACGAGCGCCAATCGTGAGGTCCGTGGTGCTCTTGTCTTGTTTCAGTGAACAGCACGTCTCTGTATGCGAGGACACGAGCGCCCATCGTGAGGTCCCTGGTGCTCATGTCCTGTGTCAGTGAACAGCACGTCTCTGTATGCGAGGACACGAGCGCCCATCGTGAGGACCCTGGTGCTCTTGTCTTGTGTCAGTGAACAGCACGTCTCTGTATGCGAGGACACGAGCGCCCATCGTGAGGTCCCTGGTGCTCTTGTCTTGTGTCAGTGAACAGCACGTCTCTGTATGCGAAGACACGAGCGCCCATCGTGAGGTCCCTGGTGTCCTGTCTTGTTTCAGTGAACAGCACGTCTCTGTATGCGAGGACACGAGCGCCCATCGTGAGGTCCCTGGTGCTCATGTCCTGTGTCAGTGAACAGCACGTCTCTGTATGCGAGGACACGAGCGCCCATCGTGAGGTCCCTGGTGCTCTTGTCCTGTGTCAGTGAACAGCACGTCTCTGTATGCGAGGACACGAGCGCCCATTGAGATCCCTGGTGCTCATGTCCTATGTCAGTGAACAGCACGTCTCTGTATGCGAGGACACGAGCGCCCATCGTGAGGTCCTGGTGCTCTTGTCTTGTGTCAGTGAACAGCACGTCTCTGTATGCGAGGACACGAGCGCCCATCGTGAGGTCCCTGGTGCTCTTGTCCTGTGTCAGTGAACAGCACGTCTCTGTATGCGAGGACACGAGCGCCCATCGTGAGGTCCTTGGTGCTCATGTCCTGTGTCAGTGAACAGCACGTCTCTGTATGCGAGGACACGAGTGCCCATCGTGAGGTCCCTGGTGCTCTTGTGTTGTGTCAGTGAACAGTACGTCTCTGTATGCGAGGACATGAGCGCCCATCGTGAGGTCCCTGGTGCTCATCTCCTGTGTCAGTGAACAGCACGTCTCTGTATGCGAGGACACGAGCGCCCATCGTGAGGTCCCTGGTGCTCATCTTCTGTGTCAGTAAACAGCACGTCTCTGTTTGCGAGGACACGAGCGCCCATCGTGAGGTCCCTGGTGCTCTTGTCCTGTGTCAGTGAACAGCATGTCTCTGTATGCGAGGACACGAGCGCCCATCGTGAGTCCTATGTGCTCTTGTCTTGTGTCAGTGAACAGCACGTCTCTGTATGCGAGGACACGAGCGCCCATCGTGAGGTCCTATGTGCTCTTGTCTTGTGTCAGTGAACAGCTCATCTCTGTATGCGAGGACACGAGCGCCCATCGTGAGGTCCCTGGTGCTCATGTCCTGTGTCAGTGAACAGCACGTCTCTGTATGCGAGGACACGAGCGCCCATCGTGAGGTCCCTGGTGCTCTTGTCCTGTGTCAGTGAACAGCACGTCTCTGTATGCGAGGACACGAGCGACCATCGTGAGGTCCCATGTGCTCTTGTCTTGTGTCAGTGAACAGCACGTCTCTGTGTGCGAGGACACGAGCGCCCATCGAGAGGTCCCTGGTGCTCTTGTCTTGTGTCAGTGAACAGCACGTCTCTGTATGCGAAGACACGAGCGCCCATCGTGAGGTCCCTGGTGCTCTTGTCTTGTGTCAGTGAACAGCACGTCTCTGTATGCGAGGACACGAGCGCCCATCGTGAGGTCCCTGGTGCTCTTGTCTTGTGTCAGTGAACAGCACGTCTCTGTATGCGAGGACACGAGCGCCCATCGTGAGGTCCCTGGTGCTCTTGTCTTGTTTCAGTGAACAGCACATCTCTGTATGCGAGAACACGAGCGCCCATCGTGAGGTCCCAGGTGCTCATGTCCTGTGTCACTGAACAGCACGTCTCTGTATGCGAGGACACGAGCGCCCATCGTGAGGTCCCTGGTGCTCTTGTTCTGTGTCAGTGAACAGCACGTCTCTGTATGCGAGGACACAAGCGCCCATCGTGAGGTCCCTGGTGCTCATGTCCTGTGTCAGTGAACAGCACGTCTCTGTATGCGAGGACACAAGCGCCCATCGTGAGGTACCTGGTGCTCTTGTTCTGTGTCAGTGAACAGCACGTCTCTGTATGCGAGGACACGAGCGCCCATCGTGAGGTCCCTGGTGCTCATGTCCTGTGTCAGTGAACAGCACGTCTCTGTATGCGAGGACACGAGCGCCCATCGTGAGGTACCTGGTGCTCTTGTCCTGTGTCAGTGAACAGCACGTCTCTGTATGCGAGGACACGAGCGCCCATCGTGAGGTCCCTGGTGCTCTTGTGTTGTGTCAGTGAACAGCACGTCTCTGTATGCGAGGACACGAGCGCCCATCGTGAGGTCCCTGGTGCTCTTGTCCTGTGTCAGTGAACAGCACGTCTCTGTATGCGAGGACACGAGCGCCCATTGTGAGGTCCCTGGTGCTCTTGTGTTGTGTCAGTGAACAGCACGTCTCTGTATGCGAGGACACGAGCGCCCATCGTGAGGTCCCTGGTGCTGATCTCCTGTGTCAGTGAACAGAACGTCTCTGTATGCGAGGACACGAGCGCCCATCGTGAGGTCCCTGGTGCTCATCTTCTGTGTCAGTGAACAGCACGTCTCTGTATGCGAGGACACGAGCGCCCATCGTGAGGTCCCTGGTGCTCTTGTCCTGTGTCAGTGAACAGCACGTCTCTGTATGCGAGGACACGAGCACCCATCGTGAGGTCCTATGTGCTCTTGTCTTGTGTCAGTGAACAGCACGTCTCTGTATGCGAGGACACGAGCGCCCATCGTGAGTTCCTATGTGCTCTTGTCATGTGTCAGTGAACAGCACGTCTCTGTATGCAAGGACACGAGCGCCCATCGTGAGGTCCCTGGTGCTCATGTCCTGTGTCAGTGAACAGCACGTCTCTGTATGCGAAGACACGAGCGCCCATCGTGAGGTCCCTGGTGCTCTTGTCCTGTGTCAGTGAACAGCACGTCTCTGTATGTGAGGACAAGAGCGCCCATCGTGAGGTCCCACGTGCTCTTGTCTTGTGTCAGTGAACAGCACGTCTCTGTATGCGAGGACACGAGCGCCCATCGTGAGGTCCCTGGTGCTCTTGTCTTGTGTCAGTGAACAGCACGTCTCTGTATGCGAAGACACGAGCGCCCATCGTGAGGTCCCTGGTGCTCTTGTCTTGAGTCAGTGAACAGCACGTCTCTGTATGCGAGGACACGAGCGCCCATCGTGAGGTCCGTGGTGCTCTTGTCTTGTTTCAGTGAACAGCACGTCTCTGTATGCGAGGACACGAGCGCCCATCGTGAGGTCCCTGGTGCTCATGACCTGTGTCAGTGAACAGCACGTCTCTGTATGCGAGGACACGAGCGCCCATCGTGAGGTCCCTGGTGCTCTTGTCCTGTGTCAGTGAACAGCACGTCTCTGTATGCGAGGACACGAGCGCCCATCGTGAGGTCCCTGGTGCTCATGTCCTGTGTCAGTGAACAGCACGTCTCTGTTTGCGAGGACAGGAGCGCCCATCGTGAGGTCCCTGGTGCTCTTGTCTTGTGTCAGTGAACAGCACGTCTCTGTATGCGAGGACACGAGCGCCCATCGTGAGGTCCCTGGTGCTCTTGTCCTGTGTCAGTGAACAGCACGTCTCTGTATGCGAGGACACGAGCGCCCATCGTGAGGTCCCTGGTGCTCATGTCCTGTGTCAGTGAACAGCACGTCTCTGTATGCGAGGACACGAGCGCCCATCGTGAGGTCCCTTGTGCTCTTGTCCTGTGTCAGTGAACAGCACGTCTCTGTATGCGAGGACACGAGCGCCCATCGTGAGGTCCCTGGTGCTCTTGTCTTGTGTCAGTGAACAGCACGTCTCTGTATGCGAGGACACGAGCGCCCATCGTGAGGTCCCTGGTGCTCATGTCCTGTGTCAGTGAACAGCACGTCTCTGTATGCGAGGACACGAGCGCCCATCGTGAGGTCACTGGTGCTCTTGTCCTGTGTCAGTGAACAGCACGTCTCTGTATGCGAGGACACGAGCGCCCATCGTGAGGTCCCTGGTGCTCTTGTGTTGTGTCAGTGAACAGCACGTCTCTGTATGCGAGGACACGAGCGCCCATCGTGAGGTCCCTGGTGCTCATCTCCTGTGTCAGTGAACAGCACGTCTCTGTATGCGAGGACACGAGCGCCCATCGTGAGGTCCCTGGTGCTCATGTCCTGTGTCAGTGAACAGCACGTCTCTGTATGCGAGGACACGAGCGCTCATCGTGAGGTCCCTGGTGCTCTTGTCCTGTGTCAGTGAACAGCACGTCTCTGTATGCGAGGACACGAGCGCCCATCGTGAGGTCCCTGGTGCTCTTGTCCTGTGTCAGTGAACAGCACGTCTCTGTATGCGAGGACACGAGCGCCCATCGTGAGGTCCCTGGTGCTCATGTCCTGTGTCAGTGAACAGCACGTCTCTGTATGCGAGGACACGAGCGCCCATCGTGAGGTCCCTGGTGCTCTTGTCCTGTGTCAGTGAACAGCACGTCTCTGTATGCGAGGACACGAGCGCCCATCGTGAGGTCCCTGGTGCTCTTGTGTTGTGTCAGTGAACAGCACGTCTCTGTATGCGAGGACACGAGCGCCCATCGTGAGGTCCCTGGTGCTCATGTCCTGTGTCAGTGAACAGCACGTCTCTGTATGCGAGGACACGAGCGCCCATCGTGAGGTCCCTGGTGCTCTTGTCCTGTGTCAGTGAACAGCACGTCTCTGTATGCGAGGACACGAGCGCCCATCGTGAGGTCCCTGGTGCTCTTGTGTTGTGTCAGTGAACAGCATGTCTCTGTATGCGAGGACACGAGCGCCCATCGTGAGGTCCCTGGTGCTCATCTCCTGTGTCAGTGAACAGCACGTCTCTGTATGCGAGGACACGAGCGCCCATCGTGAGGTCCCTGGTGCTCATCTCCTGTGTCAGTGAACAGCACGTCTCTGTATGCGAGGACACGAGCGCCCATCGTGAAGTCCCTGGTGCTCTTGTCCTGTGTCAGTGAACAGCACGTCTCTGTATGCGAGGACACGAGCGCCCATCGTGAGGTCCCTGGTGCTCATGTCCTGTGTCAGTGAACAGCACGTCTCTGTATGCGAGGACACGAGCGCCCATCGTGAGGTCCCTGGTGCTCATGTCCTGTGTCAGTGAACAGCACGTCTCTGTATGCGAGGACACGAGCGCCCATCGTGAGGTCCCTGGTGCTCTTGTCCTGTGTCAGTGAACAGCACGTCTCTGTATGCGAGGACACGAGCGCCCATCGTGAGGTCCCTGGTGCTCATGTCCTGTGTCAGTGAACAGCACGTCTCTGTATGCGAGGACACGAGCGCCCATCGTGAGGTCCCTGGTGCTCTTGTCTTGTGTCAGTGAACAGCACGTCTCTGTATGCGAGGACACGAGCGCCCATCGTGAGGTCCCATGTGTTCTTGTCTTGTGTCAGTGAACAGCATGTCTCTGTATGCGAGGACACGAGCGCTCATCGAAAGGTCCCTGGTGCTCTTGTCTTGTGTCAGTGAACAGCATGTCTCTGTATGCGAGGACACGAGCGCCCATCGTGAGGTCCCATGTGCTCTGATCTTGTGTCAGTGAATAGCATGTCTCTGTATGCGAGGCCCGAGAGCCCATCGTGAGGTCCCTGGTGCTCTTGTCTTGTGTCAGTGAACAGCACGTCTCTGTATGCGAGGACACGAGCGCGCATCGTGAGGTCCCATGTGCTCTTGTCTTGTGTCAGTGAACAGCACGTCTCTGTATGCGAGGACACGAGCGCCCATCGTGAGGTCCCTGGTGCTCATGTCTTGAGGACACGAGCGCCCATCGTGAGGTCCCTGGTGCTCATGTCCTGTGTCAGTGAACAGCATGTCTCTGTATGCGAGGCACGAGAGCCCATCGTGAGGTCCCTGGTGCTCTTGTCTTGTGTCAGTGAACAGCACGTCTCTGTATGCGAGGACACGAGCGCCCCTCTTGAGGTCCCTGGTGCTCTTGTCTTGTGTCAATGAACAGCACGTCTCTGTATGCGAGGACACGAGCGCCCATCGTGAGGTCCCTGGTGCTCTTGTCTTGTGTCAGTGAACAGCACGTCTCTGTATGCGAGGACACGAGCGCCCATCGTGAGGTCCCATGTGCTCTTGTCTTGTGTCAGTGAACAGCACGTCTCTGTATGCGAGGACGCGAGCGCCCATCGTGAGGTCCCATGTGCTCTTGTCTTGTGTCAGTGAACAGCACGTCTCTGTATGCGAGGACGCGAGCGCCCATCGTGAGGTCCCTGGTGCTCTTGTCTTGTGTCAGTGAACAGCACGTCTCTGTATGCGAGGACACGAGCGCCCATCGTGAGGTCCCTGGTGCTCACGTCCTGTGTCAGTGAACAGCACGTCTCTGTATGCGAGGACACGAGCGCCCATCGTGAGGTCCCTGGTGCTCTTCTCTTGTGTCAGTGAACAGCACGTCTCTGTATGCGAGGACACGAGCGCCCATCGTGAGGTCCCTGGTGCTCATGTCCTGTGTCAGTGAACAGCACGTCTCTGTATGCGAGGACACGAGCGCCCATCGTGAGGTCCCTGGTGCTCTTGTCTTGTGTCAGTGAACAGCACGTCTCTGTATGCGAGGACACGAGCGCCCATCGTGAGGTCCCTGGTGCTCTTGTCTTGTGTCAGTGAACAGCACGTCTCTGTATGCGAGGACACGAGCGCCCATCGTGAGGTCCCTGGTGCTCATGTCCTGTGTCAGTGAACAGCACGTCTCTGTATGCGAGGACACGAGCGCCCATCGTGAGGTCCCTGGTGCTCTTGTCTTGTGTGAGTGAACAGCACGTCTCTGTATGCGAGGACACGAGCGCCCATCGTGAGGTCCCATGTGCTCTTGTCTTGTGTCAGTGAACAGCACGTCTCTGTATGCGAGGACACGAGCGCCCATCGTGAGGTCCCTGGTGCTCATGTCTTGTGTCAGTGAACAGCACGTCTCTGTATGCGAGGACACGAGCGCCCATCGTGAGGTCCCTGGTGCTCTTGTCTTGTGTCAGTGAACAGCACGTCTCTGTATGCGAGGACACGAGCGCCCATCGTGAGTTCCCTGGAGCTCTTGTCTTGTGTCAGTGAACAGCACGTCTCTGTATGCGAGGACACGAGCGCCCATCGTGAGGTCCCTGGTGCTCTTGTCTTGTGTCACTGAACAGCACGTCTCTGTATGCGAGGACACGAGCGCCCATCGTGAGGTCCCTGGTGCTCATGTCCTGTGTCAGTGAACAGCACGTCTCTGTATGCGAGGACACGAGCGCCCATCGTGAGGTCCCTGGTGCTCTTGTCCTGTGTCAGTGAACAGCACGTCTCTGTATGCGAGGACACGAGAGCCCATCGTGAGGTCCCAGGTGCTCTTGTCTTGTTTCAGTGAACAGCACGTCTCTGTATGCGAGGACACGAGCGCCCATCGTGAGGTCCCTGGTGCTCATGTCCTGTGTCAGTGAACAGCACGTCTCTGTATGCGAGGACACGAGCGCCCATCGTGAGGTCCCTGGTGCTCTTGTCCTGTGTCAGTGAACAGCACGTCTCTGTATGCGAGGACACGAGCGCCCATCGTGAGGTCCCTGGTGCTCATGTCCTGTGTCAGTGAACAGCACGTCTCTGTTTGCGAGGACAGGAGCGCCCATCGTGAGGTCCCTGGTGCTCTTGACTTGTGTCAGTGAACAGCACGTCTCTGTATGCGAGGACACGAGCGCCCATCGTGAGGTCCCTGGTGCTCTTGTCCTGTGTCAGTGAACAGCACGTCTCTGTATGCGAGGACACGAGCGCCCATCGTGAGGTCCCTGGTGCTCATGTCCTGTGTCAGTGAACAGCACGTCTCTGTATGCGAGGACACGAGCGCCCATCGTGAGGTCCCTGGTGCTCATGTCCTGTGTCAGTGAACAGCACGTCTCTGTATGTGAGGACACGAGCGCCCATCGTGAGGTCCCTGGTGCTCTTGTCCTGTGTCAGTGAACAGCACGTCTCTGTATGCGAGGACACGAGCGCCCATCGTGAGGTCCCTGGTGCTCTTGTGTTGTGTCAGTGAACAGCACGTCTCTGTATGCGAGGACACGAGCGCCCATCGTGAGGTCCCTGGTGCTCATGTCCTGTGTCAGTGAACAGCACGTCTCTGTATGCGAGGACACGAGCGCCCATCGTGAGGTCCCTGGTGCTCTTGTCCTGTGTCAGTGAACAGCACGTCTCTGTATGCGAGTACACGAGCGCCCATCGTGAGGTCCCTGGTGCTCTTGTGTTGTGTCAGTGAAGAGCATGTCTCTGTATGCGAGGACACGAGCGCCCATCGTGAGGTCCCTGGTGCTCATCTCCTGTGTCAGTGAACAGCACGTCTCTGTATGCGAGGACACGAGCGCCCATCGTGAGGTCCCTGGTGCTCATCTCCTGTGTCAGTGAACAGCACGTCTCTGTATGCGAGGACACGAGCGCCCATCGTGAGGTCCCTGGTGCTCTTGTCCTGTGTCAGTGAACAGCACGTCTCTGTATGCGAGGACACGAGCGCCCATCGTGAGGTCCCTGGTGCTCATGTCCTGTGTCAGTGAACAGCACGTCTCTGTATGCGAGGACACGAGCGCCCATCGTGAGGTCCCTGGTGCTCTTGTCCTGTGTCAGTGAACAGCACGTCTCTGTATGCGAGGACACGAGCGCCCATCGTGAGGTCCCTGGTGCTCTTGTGTTGTGTCAGTGAACAGCATGTCTCTGTATGCGAGGACACGAGCGCCCATCGTGAGGTCCCTGGTGCTCATCTCCTGTGTCAGTGAACAGCACGTCTCTGTATGCGAGGACACGAGCGCCCATCGTGAGGTCCCAGGTGCTCATCTCCTGTGTCAGTGAACAGCACGTCTCTGTATGCGAGGACACGAGCGCCCATCGTGAGGTCCCTGGTGCTCTTGTCCTGTGTCAGTGAACAGCACGTCTCTGTATGCGAGGACACGAGCGCCCATCGTGAGGTCCCTGGTGCTCATGTCCTGTGTCAGTGAACAGCACGTCTCTGTATGCGAGGACACGAGCGCCCATCGTGAGGTCCCTGGTGCTCATGTCCTGTGTCAGTGAACAGCACGTCTCTGTATGCGAGGACACGAGCGCCCATCGTGAGGTCCCTGGTGCTCTTGTCCTGTGTCAGTGAACAGCACGTCTCTGTATGCGAGGACACGAGCGCCCATCGTGAGGTCCCTGGTGCTCTTGTCCTGTGTCAGTGAACAGCACGTCTCTGTATGCGAGGACACGAGCGCCCATCGTGAGGTCCCTGGTGCTCATGTCCTGTGTCAGTGAACAGCACGTCTCTGTATGCGAGGACACGAGCGCCCATCGTGAGGTCCCTGGTGCTCTTGTCCTGTGTCAGTGAACAGCACGTCTCTGTATGCGAGGACACGAGCGCCCATCGTGAGGTCCCTGGTGCTCTTGTGTTGTGTCAGTGAACAGCACGTCTCTGTATGCGAGGACACGAGCGCCCATCGTGAGGTCCCTGGTGCTCGTGTCCTGTGTCAGTGAACAGCACGTCTCTGTATGCGAGGACACGAGCGCCCATCGTGAGGTCCCTGGTGCTCTTGTCCTGTGTCAGTGAACAGCACGTCTCTGTATGCGAGGACACGAGCGCCCATCGTGAGGTCCCTGGTGCTCTTGTGTTGTGTCAGTGAACAGCATGTCTCTGTATGCGAGGACACGAGCGCCCATCGTGAGGTCCCTGGTGCTCATCTCCTGTGTCAGTGAACAGCACGTCTCTGTATGCGAGGACACGAGCGCCCATCGTGAGGTCCCTGGTGCTCATGTCCTGTGTCAGTGAACAGCACGTCTCTGTATGCGAGGACACGAGCGCCCATCGTGAGGTCCCTGGTGCTCATGTCCTGTGTCAGTGAACAGAACGTCTCTGTATGCGAGGACACGAGCGCCCATCGTGAGGTCCCTGGTGCTCTTGTCCTGTGTCAGTGAACAGCACGTCTCTGTATGCGAGGACACGAGCGCCCATCGTGAGGTCCCTGGTGCTCATGTCCTGTGTCAGTGAACAGCACGTCTCTGTATGCGAGGACACGAGCGCCCATCGTGAGGTCCCTGGTGCTCATGTCCTGTGTCAGTGAACAGCACGTCTCTGTATGCGAGGACACGAGCGCCCATCGTGAGGTCCCTGGTGCTCTTGTCTTGTGTCAGTGAACAGCACGTCTCTGTATGCGAGGACACGAGCGCCCATCGTGAGGTCCCATGTGCTCTTGTCTTGTGTCAGTGAACAGCATGTCTCTGTATGCGAGGACACGAGCGCTCATCGAAAGGTCCCTGGTGCTCTTGTCTTGTGTCAGTGAACAGCATGTCTCTGTATGCGAGGACACGAGCGCCCATCGTGATGTCCCATGTGCTCTGATCTTGTGTCAGTGAATAGCATGTCTCTGTATGCGACGCCCGAGAGCCCATCGTGAGGTCCCTGGTGCTCTTGTCTTGTGTCAGTGAACAGCACGTCTCTGTATGCGAGGACACGAGCGCGCATCGTGAGGTCCCATGTGCTCTTGTCTTGTGTCAGTGAACAGCACGTCTCTGTATGCGAGGACACGAGCGCCCATCGTGAGGTCCCTGGTGCTCATGTCTTGAGGACACGAGCGCCCATCGTGAGGTCCCTGGTGCTCATGTCCTGTGTCAGTGAACAGCATGTCTCTGTATGCGAGGCACGAGAGCCCATCGTGAGGTCCCTGGTGCTCTTGTCTTGTGTCAGTGAACAGCACGTCTCTGTATGCGAGGACACGAGCGCCCCTCTTGAGGTCCCTGGTGCTCTTGTCTTGTGTCAATGAACAGCACGTCTCTGTATGCGAGGACACGAGCGCCCATCGTGAGGTCCCTGGTGCTCTTGTCTTGTGTCAGTGAACAGCACGTCTCTGTATGCGAGGACACGAGCGCCCATCGTGAGGTCCCATGTGCTCTTGTCTTGTGTCAGTGAACAGCACGTCTCTGTATGCGAGGACACGAGCGCCCATCGTGAGGTCCCATGTGCTCTTGTCTTGTGTCAGTGAACAGCACGTCTCTGTATGCGAGGACGCGAGCGCCCATCGTGAGGTCCCTGGTGCTCTTGTCTTGTGTCAGTGAACAGCACGTCTCTGTATGCGAGGACACGAGCGCCCATCGTGAGGTCCCTGGTGCTCACGTCCTGTGTCAGTGAACAGCACGTCTCTGTATGCGAGGACACGAGCGCCCATCGTGAGGTCCCTGGTGCTCTTCTCTTGTGTCAGTGAACAGCACGTCTCTGTATGCGAGGACACGAGCGCCCATCGTGAGGTCCCTGGTGCTCATGTCCTGTGTCAGTGAACAGCACGTCTCTGTATGCGAGGACACGAGCGCCCATCGTGAGGTCCCTGGTGCTCTTGTCTTGTGTCAGTGAACAGCACGTCTCTGTATGCGAGGACACGAGCGCCCATCGTGAGGTCCCTGGTGCTCTTGTCTTGTGTCAGTGAACAGCACGTCTCTGTATGCGAGGACACGAGCGCCCATCGTGAGGTCCCTGGTCCTCTAGTCTTGTGTCAGTGAACAGCACGTCTCTGTATGCGAGGACACGAGCGCCCATCGTGAGGTCCCTGGTGCTCATGTCTTGTGTCAGTGAACAGCACGTCTCTGTATGCGAGGACACGAGCGCCCATCGTGAGGTCCCTGGTGCTCTTGTCTTGTGTCAGTGAACAGCACGTCTCTGTATGCGAGGACACGAGCGCCCATCGTGAGTTCCCTGGAGCTCTTGTCTTGTGTCAGTGAACAGCACGTCTCTGTATGCGAGGACACGAGCGCCCATCGTGAGGTCCCTGGTGCTCATGTCCTGTGTCAGTGAACAGCATGTCTCTGTATGCGAGGCACGAGAGCCCATCGTGAGGTCCCTGGTGCTCTTGTCTTGTGTCAGTGAACAGCACGTCTCTGTATGCGAGGACACGAGCGCCCATCGTGAGGTCCCTGGTGCTCTTGTCCTGTGTCAGTGAACAGCACGTCTCTGTATGCGAGGACACGAGCGCCCATCGTGAGGTCCCAGGTGCTCTTGTCTTGTTTCAGTGAACAGCACGTCTCTGTATGCGAGGACACGAGCACCCATCGTGAGGTCCCTGGTGCTCATGTCCTGTGTCAGTGAACAGCACGTCTCTGTATGCGAGGACATGAGCGCCCATCGTGAGGTCCCTGGTGCTCTTGTCCTGTGTCAGTGAACAGCACGTCTCTGTATGCGAGGATACGAGCGCCCATCGTGAGGTCCCTGGTGCTCATGTCCTGTGTCAGTGAACAGCACGTCTCTGTTTGCGAGGACAGGAGCGCCCATCGTGAGGTCCCTGGTGCTCTTGACTTGTGTCAGTGAACAGCACGTCTCTGTATGCGAGGACACGAGCGCCCATCGTGAGGTCCCTGGTGCTCTTGTCCTGTGTCAGTGAACAGCACGTCTCTGTATGCGAGGACACGAGCGCCCATCGTGAGGTCCCTGGTGCTCATGTCCTGTGTCAGTGAACAGCACGTCTCTGTATGCGAGGACACGAGCGCCCATCGTGAGGTCCCTGGTGCTCTTGTCCTGTGACAGTGAACAGCACGTCTCTGTATGCGAGGACACGAGCGCCCATCGTGAGGTCCCTGGTGCTCTTGTGTTGAGTCAGTGAACAGCACGTCTCTGTATGCGAGGACACGAGCGCCCATCGTGAGGTCCCTGGTGCTCATGTCCTGTGTCAGTGAACAGCACGTCTCTGTATGCGAGGACACGAGCGCCCATCGTGAGGTCCCTGGTGCTCTTGTCCTGTGTCAGTGAACAGCACGTCTCTGTATGCGAGGACACGAGCGCCCATCGTGAGGTCCCTGGTGCTCTTGTGTTGTGTCAGTGAACAGCACGTCTCTGTATGCGAGGACACGAGCGCCCATCGTGAGGTCCCTGGTGCTCATCTCCTGTGTCAGTGAACAGCACGTCTCTGTATGCGAGGACACGAGCGCCCATCGTGAGGTCCCTGGTGCTCATCTCCTGTGTCAGTGAACAGCACGTCTCTGTATGCGAGGACACGAGCGCCCATCGTGAGGTCCCTGGTGCTCTTGTCCTGTGTCAGTGAACAGCACGTCTCTGTATGCGAGGACACGAGCACCCATCGTGAGGTCCCTGGTGCTCATGTCCTGTGTCAGTGAACAGCACGTCTCTGTATGCGAGGACACGAGCGGCCATCGTGAGGTCCCTGGTGCTCATGTCCTGTGTCAGTGAACAGCACGTCTCTGTATGCGAGGACACGAGCGCCCATCGTGAGGTCCCTGGTGCTCTTGTTTTGTGTCAGTGAACAGCACGTCTCTGTATGCGAGGACACGAGCGCCCATCGTGAGGTCCCATGTGCTCTTGTCTTGTGTCAGTGAACAGCATGTCTCTGTATGCGAGGACACGAGCGCCCAACGTGAGGTCCCTGGTGCTCTTGTCTTGTGTCAGTGAACAGCATGTCTCTGTATGCGAGGACACGAGCGCCCATCGTGAGGTCCCATGTGCTCTGATCTTGTGTCAGTGAATAGCATGTCTCTGTATGCGAGGCCCGAGAGCCCATCGTGAGGTCCCTGGTGCTCTTGTCTTGTGTCAGTGAACAGCACGTCTCTGTATGCGAGGACACGAGCGCGCATCGTGAGGTCCCATGTGCTCTTGTCTTGTGTCAGTGAACAGCACGTCTCTGTATGCGAGGACACGAGCGCCCATCGTGAGGTCCCTGGTGCTCATGTCTTGAGGGCACGAGCGCCCATCGTGAGGTCCCTGGTGCTCATGTGCTGTGTCAGTGAACAGCATGTATCTGTATGCGAGGCCCGAGAGCCCATCGTGAGGTCCCTGGTGCTCTTGTCTTGTGTCAGTGAACAGCACGTCTCTGTATGCGAGGACACAAGCGCCCCTCTTGAGGTCCCTGGCGCTCTTGTCTTGTGTCAATGAACAGCACGTCTCTGTATGCGAGGACGCGAGCGCCCATCGTGAGGTCCCTGGTGCTCTTGTCTTGTGTCAGTGAACAGCACGTCTCTGTATGCGAGGACGCGAGCGCCCATCGTGAGGTCCCATGTGCTCTTGTCTTGTGTCAGTGAACAGCACGTCTCTGTATGCGAGGACGCGAGCGCCCATCGTGAGGTCCTGGTGCTCTTGTCTTGTGTCAGTGAACAGCACGTCTCTGTATGCGAGGACACGAGCGCCCATCGTGAGGTCCCTGGAGCTCTTGTCCTGTGTCAGTGAACAGCACGTCTCTGTATGCGAGGACACGAGCGCCCATCGTGAGGTCCCTGGTGCTCATGTCCTGTGTCAGTGAACAGCACGTCTCTGTATGCGAGGACACGAGTGCCCATCGTGAGGTCCCTGGTGCTCTTGTGTTGTGTCAGTGAACAGTACGTCTCTGTATGTGAGGACATGAGCGCCCATCGTGAGGTCCCTGGTGCTCATCTCCTGTGTCAGTGAACAGCACGTCTCTGTATGCGAGGACACGAGCGCCCATCGTGAGGTCCCTGGTGCTCATCTTCTGTGTCAGTAAACAGCACGTCTCTGTTTGCGAGGACACGAGCGCCCATCGTGAGGTCCCTGGTGCTCTTGTCCTGTGTCAGTGAACAGCATGTCTCTGTATGCGAGGACACGAGCGCCCATCGTGAGTCCTATGTGCTCTTGTCTTGTGTCAGTGAACAGCACGTCTCTGTATGCGAGGACACGAGCGCCCATCGTGAGGTCCTATGTGCTCTTGTCTTGTGTCAGTGAACAGCTCATCTCTGTATGCGAGGACACGAGCGCCCATCGTGAGGTCCCTGGTGCTCATGTCCTGTGTCAGTGAACAGCACGTCTCTGTATGCGAGGACACGAGCGCCCATCGTGAGGTCCCTGGTGCTCTTGTCCTGTGTCAGTGAACAGCACGTCTCTGTATGCGAGGACACGAGCGACCATCGTGAGGTCCCATGTGCTCTTGTCTTGTGTCAGTGAACAGCACGTCTCTGTATGCGAGGACACGAGCGCCCATCGAGAGGTCCCTGGTGCTCTTGTCTTGTGTCAGTGAACAGCACGTCTCTGTATGCGAAGACACGAGCGCCCATCGTGAGGTCCCTGGTGCTCTTGTCTTGTGTCAGTGAACAGCACGTCTCTGTATGCGAGGACACGAGCGCCGATCGTGAGGTCCCTGGTGCTCTTGTCTTGTGTCAGTGAACAGCACGTCTCTGTATGCGAGGACACGAGCGCCCATCGTGAGGTCCCTGGTGCTCTTGTCTTGTTTCAGTGAACAGCACATCTCTGTATGCGAGGACACGAGCGCCCATCGTGAGGTCCCAGGTGCTCATGTCCTGTGTCACTGAACAGCACGTCTCTGTATGCGAGGACACGAGCGCCCATCGTGAGGTCCCTGGTGCTCTTGTTCTGTGTCAGTGAACAGCACGTCTCTGTATGCGAGGACACGAGCGCCCATCGTGAGGTCCCTGGTGCTCATGTCCTGTGTCAGTGAACAGCACGTCTCTGTATGCGAGGACACGAGCGCCCATCGTGAGGTACCTGGTGCTCTTGTTCTGTGTCAGTGAACAGCACGTCTCTGTATGCGAGGACACGAGCGCCCATCGTGAGGTCCCTGGTGCTCATGTCCTGTGTCAGTGAACAGCACGTCTCTGTATGCGAGGACACGAGCGCGCATCGTGAGGTACCTGGTGCTCTTGTCCTGTGTCAGTGAACAGCACGTCTCTGTATGCGAGGACACGAGCGCCCATCGTGAGGTCCCTGGTGCTCTTGTGTTGTGTCAGTGAACAGCACGTCTCTGTATGCGAGGACACGAGCGCCCATCGTGAGGTCCCTGGTGCTCTTGTCCTGTGTCAGTGAACAGCACGTCTCTGTATGCGAGGACACGAGCGCCCATTGTGAGGTCCCTGGTGCTCTTGTGTTGTGTCAGTGAACAGCACGTCTCTGTATGCGAGGACACGAGCGCCCATCGTGAGGTCCCTGGTGCTGATCTCCTGTGTCAGTGAACAGCACGTCTCTGTATGCGAGGACACGAGCGCCCATCGTGAGGTCCCTGGTGCTCATCTTCTGTGTCAGTGAACAGCACGTCTCTGTATGCGAGGACACGAGCGCCCATCGTGAGGTCCCTGGTGCTCTTGTCCTGTGTCAGTGAACAGCACGTCTCTGTATGCGAGGACACGAGCACCCATCGTGAGGTCCTATGTGCTCTTGTCTTGTGTCAGTGAACAGCACGTCTCTGTATGCGAGGACACGAGCGCCCATCGTGAGTTCCTATGTGCTCTTGTCATGTGTCAGTGAACAGCACGTCTCTGTATGCAAGGACACGAGCGCCCATTGTGAGGTCCCTGGTGCTCATGTCCTGTGTCAGTGAACAGCACGTCTCTGTATGCGAAGACACGAGCGCCCATCGTGAGGTCCCTGGTGCTCTTGTCCTGTGTCAGTGAACAGCACGTCTCTGTATGCGAGGACAAGAGCGCCCATCGTGAGGTCCCATGTGCTCTTGTCTTGTGTCAGTGAACAGCACGTCTCTGTATGCGAGGACACGAGCGCCCATCGTGAGGTCCCATGTGCTCTTGTCTTGTGTCAGTGAACAGCACGTCTCTGTATGCGAAGACACGAGCGCCCATCGTGAGGTCCCTGGTGCTCTTGTCTTGTGTCAGTGAACAGCACGTCTCTGTATGCGAGGACACGAGCGCCCATCGTGAGGTCCCTGGTGCTCTTGTCTTGTGTCAGTGAACAGCACGTCTCTGTATGCGAGGACACGAGCGCCCATCGTGAGGTCCGTGGTGCTCTTGTCTTGTTTCAGTGAACAGCACGTCTCTGTATGCGAGGACACGAGCGCCCATCGTGAGGTCCCTGGTGCTCATGACCTGTGTCAGTGAACAGCACGTCTCTGTATGCGGGGACACGAGCGCCCATCGTGAGGTCCCTGGTGCTCTTGTCCTGTGTCAGTGAACAGCACGTCTCTGTATGCGAGGACACGAGCGCCCATCGTGAGGTCCCTGGTGCTCATGTCCTGTGTCAGTGAACAGCACGTCTCTGTTTGCGAGGACAGGAGCGCCCATCGTGAGGTCCCTGGTGCTCTTGTCTTGTGTCAGTGAACAGCACGTCTCTGTATGCGAGGACACGAGCGCCCATCGTGAGGTCCCTGGTGCTCTTGTCCTGTGTCAGTGAACAGCACGTCTCTGTATGCGAGGACACGAGCGCCCATCGTGAGGTCCCTGGTGCTCATGTCCTGTGTCAGTGAACAGCACGTCTCTGTATGCGAGGACACGAGCGCCCATCGTGAGGTCCCTTGTGCTCTTGTCCTGTGTCAGTGAACAGCACGTCTCTGTATGCGAGGACACGAGCGCCCATCGTGAGGTCCCTGGTGCTCTTGTCTTGTGTCAGTGAACAGCACGTCTCTGTATGCGAGGACACGAGCGCCCATCGTGAGGTCCCTGGTGCTCATGTCCTGTGTCAGTGAACAGCACGTCTCTGTATGCGAGGACACGAGCGCCCATCGTGAGGTCCCTGGTGCTCTTGTCTTGTGTGAGTGAACAGCACGTCTCTGTATGCGAGGACACGAGCGCCCATCGTGAGGTCCCTGGTGCTCTTGTCTTGTGTCAGTGAACAGCACGTCTCTGTATGCGAGGACACGAGCGCCCATCGTGAGGTCCCTGGTGCTCATGTCTTGTGTCAGTGAACAGCACGTCTCTGTATGCGAGGACACGAGCGCCCATCGTGAGGTCCCTGGTGCTCTTGTCTTGTGTCAGTGAACAGCACGTCTCTGTATGCGAGGACACGAGCGCCCATCGTGAGTTCCCTGGAGCTCTTGTCTTGTGTCAGTGAACAGCACGTCTCTGTATGCGAGGACACGAGCGCCCATCGTGAGGTCCCTGGTGCTCTTGTCTTGTGTCACTGAACAGCACGTCTCTGTATGCGAGGACACGAGCGCCCATCGTGAGGTCCCTGGTGCTCATGTCCTGTGTCAGTGAACAGCACGTCTCTGTATGCGAGGACACGAGCGCCCATCGTGAGGTCCCTGGTGCTCTTGTCCTGTGTCAGTGAACAGCACGTCTCTGTATGCAAGGACACGAGTGCCCATCGTGAGGTCCCAGGTGCTCTTGTCTTGTTTCAGTGAACAGCACGTCTCTGTATGCGAGGACACGAGCACCCATCGTGAGGTCCCTGGTGCTCATGTCCTGTGTCAGTGAACAGCACGTCTCTGTATGCGAGGACACGAGCGCCCATCGTGAGGTCCCTGGTGCTCTTGTCCTGTGTCAGTGAACAGCACGTCTCTGTATGCGAGGACACGAGCGCCCATCGTGAGGTCCCTGGTGCTCATGTCCTGTGTCAGTGAACAGCACGTCTCTGTTTGCGAGGACAGGAGCGCCCATCGTGAGGTCCCTGGTGCTCTTGACTTGTGTCAGTGAACAGCACGTCTCTGTATGCGAGGACACGAGCGCCCATCGTGAGGTCCCTGGTGCTCTTGTCCTGTGTCAGTGAACAGCACGTCTCTGTATGCGAGGACACGAGCGCCCATCGTGAGGTCCCTGGTGCTCATGTCCTGTGTCAGTGAACAGCACGTCTCTGTATGCGAGGACACGAGCGCCCATCGTGAGGTCCCTGGTGCTCATGTCCTGTGTCAGTGAACAGCACGTCTCTGTATGCGAGGACACGAGCGCCCATCGTGAGGTCCCTGGTGCTCTTGTCCTGTGTCAGTGAACAGCACGTCTCTGTATGCGAGGACACGAGCGCCCATCGTGAGGTCCCTGGTGCTCTTGTGTTGTGTCAGTGAACAGCACGTCTCTGTATGCGAGGACACGAGCGCCCATCGTGAGGTCCCTGGTGCTCATGTCCTGTGTCAGTGAACAGCACGTCTCTGTATGCGAGGACACGAGCGCCCATCGTGAGGTCCCTGGTGCTCTTGTCCTGTGTCAGTGAACAGCACGTCTCTGTATGCGAGTACACGAGCGCCCATCGTGAGGTCCCTGGTGCTCTTGTGTTGTGTCAGTGAACAGCACGTCTCTGTATGCGAGGACACGAGCGCCCATCGTGAGGTCCCTGGTGCTCATCTCCTGTGTCAGTGAACAGCACGTCTCTGTATGCGAGGACACGAGCGCCCATCGTGAGGTCCCTGGTGCTCATCTCCTGTGTCAGTGAACAGCACGTCTCTGTATGCGAGGACACGAGCGCCCATCGTGAGGTCCCTGGTGCTCTTGTCCTGTGTCAGTGAACAGCACGTCTCTGTATGCGAGGACACGAGCGCCCATCGTGAGGTCCCTGGTGCTCATGTCCTGTGTCAGTGAACAGCACGTCTCTGTATGCGAGGACACGAGCGCCCATCGTGAGGTCCCTGGTGCTCTTGTCCTGTGTCAGTGAACAGCACGTCTCTGTATGCGAGGACACGAGCGCCCATCGTGAGGTCCCTGGTGCTCTTGTGTTGTGTCAGTGAACAGCATGTCTCTGTATGCGAGGACACGACCGCCCATCGTGAGGTCCCTGGTGCTCATCTCCTGTGTCAGTGAACAGCACGTCTCTGTATGCGAGGACACGAGCGCCCATCGTGAGGTCCCTGGTGCTCATCTCCTGTGTCAGTGAACAGCACGTCTCTGTATGCGAGGACACGAGCGCCCATCGTGAGGTCCCTGGTGCTCTTGTCCTGTGTCAGTGAACAGCACGTCTCTGTATGCGAGGACACGAGCGCCCATCGTGAGGTCCCTGGTGCTCATGTCCTGTGTCAGTGAACAGCACGTCTCTGTATGCGAGGACACGAGCGCCCATCGTGAGGTCCCTGGTGCTCATGTCCTGTGTCAGTGAACAGCACGTCTCTGTATGCGAGGACACGAGCGCCCATCGTGAGGTCCCTGGTGCTCTTGTCCTGTGTCAGTGAACAGCACGTCTCTGTATGCGAGGACACGAGCGCCCATCGTGAGGTCCCTGGTGCTCTTGTGTTGTGTCAGTGAACAGCATGTCTCTGTATGCGAGGACACGAGCGCCCATCGTGAGGTCCCTGGTGCTCATCTCCTGTGTCAGTGAACAGCACGTCTCTGTATGCGAGGACACGAGCGCCCATCGTGAGGTCCCAGGTGCTCATCTCCTGTGTCAGTGAACAGCACGTCTCTGTATGCGAGGACACGAGCGCCCATCGTGAGGTCCCTGGTGCTCTTGTCCTGTGTCAGTGAACAGCACGTCTCTGTATGCGAGGACACGAGCGCCCATCGTGAGGTCCCTGGTGCTCATGTCCTGTGTCAGTGAACAGCACGTCTCTGTATGCGAGGACACGAGCGCCCATCGTGAGGTCCCTGGTGCTCATGTCCTGTGTCAGTGAACAGCACGTCTCTGTATGCGAGGACACGAGCGCCCATCGTGAGGTCCCTGGTGCTCTTGTCCTGTGTCAGTGAACAGCACGTCTCTGTATGCGAGGACACGAGCGCCCATCGTGAGGTCCCTGGTGCTCTTGTCCTGTGTCAGTGAACAGCACGTCTCTGTATGCGAGGACACGAGCGCCCATCGTGAGGTCCCTGGTGCTCATGTCCTGTGTCAGTGAACAGCACGTCTCTGTATGCGAGGACACGAGCGCCCATCGTGAGGTCCCTGGTGCTCTTGTCCTGTGTCAGTGAACAGCACGTCTCTGTATGCGAGGACACGAGCGCCCATCGTGAGGTCCCTGGTGCTCTTGTGTTGTGTCAGTGAACAGCACGTCTCTGTATGCGAGGACACGAGCGCCCATCGTGAGGTCCCTGGTGCTCGTGTCCTGTGTCAGTGAACAGCACGTCTCTGTATGCGAGGACACGAGCGCCCATCGTGAGGTCCCTGGTGCTCTTGTCCTGTGTCAGTGAACAGCACGTCTCTGTATGCGAGGACACGAGCGCCCATCGTGAGGTCCCTGGTGCTCTTGTGTTGTGTCAGTGAACAGCATGTCTCTGTATGCGAGGACACGAGCGCCCATCGTGAGGTCCCTGGTGCTCATCTCCTGTGTCAGTGAACAGCACGTCTCTGTATGCGAGGACACGAGCGCCCATCGTGAGGTCCCTGGTGCTCATGTCCTGTGTCAGTGAACAGCACGTCTCTGTATGCGAGGACACGAGCGCCCATCGTGAGGTCCCTGGTGCTCATGTCCTGTGTCAGTGAACAGAACGTCTCTGTATGCGAGGACACGAGCGCCCATCGTGAGGTCCCTGGTGCTCTTGTCCTGTGTCAGTGAACAGCACGTCTCTGTATGCGAGGACACGAGCGCCCATCGTGAGGTCCCTGGTGCTCATGTCCTGTGTCAGTGAACAGCACGTCTCTGTATGCGAGGACACGAGCGCCCATCGTGAGGTCCCTGGTGCTCATGTCCTGTGTCAGTGAACAGCACGTCTCTGTATGCGAGGACACGAGCGCCCATCGTGAGGTCCCTGGTGCTCTTGTCTTGTGTCAGTGAACAGCACGTCTCTGTATGCGAGGACACGAGCGCCCATCGTGAGGTCCCATGTGCTCTTGTCTTGTGTCAGTGAACAGCATGTCTCTGTATGCGAGGACACGAGCGCTCATCGAAAGGTCCCTGGTGCTCTTGTCTTGTGTCAGTGAACAGCATGTCTCTGTATGCGAGGACACGAGCGCCCATCGTGAGGTCCCATGTGCTCTGATCTTGTGTCAGTGAATAGCATGTCTCTGTATGCGAGGCCCGAGAGCCCATCGTGAGGTCCCTGGTGCTCTTGTCTTGTGTCAGTGAACAGCACGTCTCTGTATGCGAGGACACGAGCGCGCATCGTGAGGTCCCATGTGCTCTTGTCTTGTGTCAGTGAACAGCACGTCTCTGTATGCGAGGACACGAGCGCCCATCGTGAGGTCCCTGGTGCTCATGTCTTGAGGACACGAGCGCCCATCGTGAGGTCCCTGGTGCTCATGTCCTGTGTCAGTGAACAGCATGTCTCTGTATGCGAGGCACGAGAGCCCATCGTGAGGTCCCTGGTGCTCTTGTCTTGTGTCAGTGAACAGCACGTCTCTGTATGCGAGGACACGAGCGCCCCTCTTGAGGTCCCTGGTGCTCTTGTCTTGTGTCAATGAACAGCACGTCTCTGTATGCGAGGACACGAGCGCCCATCGTGAGGTCCCTGGTGCTCTTGTCTTGTGTCAGTGAACAGCACGTCTCTGTATGCGAGGACACGAGCGCCCATCGTGAGGTCCCATGTGCTCTTGTCTTGTGTCAGTGAACAGCACGTCTCTGTATGCGAGGACACGAGCGCCCATCGTGAGGTCCCATGTGCTCTTGTCTTGTGTCAGTGAACAGCACGTCTCTGTATGCGAGGACGCGAGCGCCCATCGTGAGGTCCCTGGTGCTCTTGTCTTGTGTCAGTGAACAGCACGTCTCTGTATGCGAGGACACGAGCGCCCATCGTGAGGTCCCTGGTGCTCACGTCCTGTGTCAGTGAACAGCACGTCTCTGTATGCGAGGACACGAGCGCCCATCGTGAGGTCCCTGGTGCTCTTCTCTTGTGTCAGTGAACAGCACGTCTCTGTATGCGAGGACACGAGCGCCCATCGTGAGGTCCCTGGTGCTCATGTCCTGTGTCAGTGAACAGCACGTCTCTGTATGCGAGGACACGAGCGCCCATCGTGAGGTCCCTGGTGCTCTTGTCTTGTGTCAGTGAACAGCACGTCTCTGTATGCGAGGACACGAGCGCCCATCGTGAGGTCCCTGGTGCTCTTGTCTTGTGTCAGTGAACAGCACGTCTCTGTATGCGAGGACACGAGCGCCCATCGTGAGGTCCCTGGTCCTCTAGTCTTGTGTCAGTGAACAGCACGTCTCTGTATGCGAGGACACGAGCGCCCATCGTGAGGTCCCTGGTGCTCATGTCTTGTGTCAGTGAACAGCACGTCTCTGTATGCGAGGACACGAGCGCCCATCGTGAGGTCCCTGGTGCTCTTGTCTTGTGTCAGTGAACAGCACGTCTCTGTATGCGAGGACACGAGCGCCCATCGTGAGTTCCCTGGAGCTCTTGTCTTGTGTCAGTGAACAGCACGTCTCTGTATGCGAGGACACGAGCGCCCATCGTGAGGTCCCTGGTGCTCTTGTCTTGTGTCACTGAACAGCACGTCTCTGTATGCGAGGACACGAGCGCCCATCGTGAGGTCCCTGGTGCTCATGTCCTGTGTCAGTGAACAGCACGTCTCTGTATGCGAGGACACGAGCGCCCATCGTGAGGTCCCTGGTGCTCTTGTCCTGTGTCAGTGAACAGCACGTCTCTGTATGCGAGGACACGAGCGCCCATCGTGAGGTCCCAGGTGCTCTTGTCTTGTTTCAGTGAACAGCACGTCTCTGTATGCGAGGACACGAGCACCCATCGTGAGGTCCCTGGTGCTCATGTCCTGTGTCAGTGAACAGCACGTCTCTGTATGCGAGGACATGAGCGCCCATCGTGAGGTCCCTGGTGCTCTTGTCCTGTGTCAGTGAACAGCACGTCTCTGTATGCGAGGATACGAGCGCCCATCGTGAGGTCCCTGGTGCTCATGTCCTGTGTCAGTGAACAGCACGTCTCTGTTTGCGAGGACAGGAGCGCCCATCGTGAGGTCCCTGGTGCTCTTGACTTGTGTCAGTGAACAGCACGTCTCTGTATGCGAGGACACGAGCGCCCATCGTGAGGTCCCTGGTGCTCTTGTCCTGTGTCAGTGAACAGCACGTCTCTGTATGCGAGGACACGAGCGCCCATCGTGAGGTCCCTGGTGCTCATGTCCTGTGTCAGTGAACAGCACGTCTCTGTATGCGAGGACACGAGCGCCCATCGTGAGGTCCCTGGTGCTCTTGTCCTGTGACAGTGAACAGCACGTCTCTGTATGCGAGGACACGAGCGCCCATCGTGAGGTCCCTGGTGCTCTTGTGTTGAGTCAGTGAACAGCACGTCTCTGTATGCGAGGACACGAGCGCCCATCGTGAGGTCCCTGGTGCTCATGTCCTGTGTCAGTGAACAGCACGTCTCTGTATGCGAGGACACGAGCGCCCATCGTGAGGTCCCTGGTGCTCTTGTCCTGTGTCAGTGAACAGCACGTCTCTGTATGCGAGGACACGAGCGCCCATCGTGAGGTCCCTGGTGCTCTTGTGTTGTGTCAGTGAACAGCACGTCTCTGTATGCGAGGACACGAGCGCCCATCGTGAGGTCCCTGGTGCTCATCTCCTGTGTCAGTGAACAGCACGTCTCTGTATGCGAGGACACGAGCGCCCATCGTGAGGTCCCTGGTGCTCATCTCCTGTGTCAGTGAACAGCACGTCTCTGTATGCGAGGACACGAGCGCCCATCGTGAGGTCCCTGGTGCTCTTGTCCTGTGTCAGTGAACAGCACGTCTCTGTATGCGAGGACACGAGCACCCATCGTGAGGTCCCTGGTGCTCATGTCCTGTGTCAGTGAACAGCACGTCTCTGTATGCGAGGACACGAGCGGCCATCGTGAGGTCCCTGGTGCTCATGTCCTGTGTCAGTGAACAGCACGTCTCTGTATGCGAGGACACGAGCGCCCATCGTGAGGTCCCTGGTGCTCTTGTTTTGTGTCAGTGAACAGCACGTCTCTGTATGCGAGGACACGAGCGCCCATCGTGAGGTCCCATGTGCTCTTGTCTTGTGTCAGTGAACAGCATGTCTCTGTATGCGAGGACACGAGCGCCCATCGTGAGGTCCCTGGTGCTCTTGTCTTGTGTCAGTGAACAGCATGTCTCTGTATGCGAGGACACGAGCGCCCATCGTGAGGTCCCATGTGCTCTGATCTTGTGTCAGTGAATAGCATGTCTCTGTATGCGAGGCCCGAGAGCCCATCGTGAGGTCCCTGGTGCTCTTGTCTTGTGTCAGTGAACAGCACGTCTCTGTATGCGAGGACACGAGCGCGCATCGTGAGGTCCCATGTGCTCTTGTCTTGTGTCAGTGAACAGCACGTCTCTGTATGCGAGGACACGAGCGCCCATCGTGAGGTCCCTGGTGCTCATGTCTTGAGGGCACGAGCGCCCATCGTGAGGTCCCTGGTGCTCATGTGCTGTGTCAGTGAACAGCATGTATCTGTATGCGAGGCCCGAGAGCCCATCGTGAGGTCCCTGGTGCTCTTGTCTTGTGTCAGTGAACAGCACGTCTCTGTATGCGAGGACACGAGCGCCCCTCTTGAGGTCCCTGGCGCTCTTGTCTTGTGTCAATGAACAGCACGTCTCTGTATGCGAGGACGCGAGCGCCCATCGTGAGGTCCCTGGTGCTCTTGTCTTGTGTCAGTGAACAGCACGTCTCTGTATGCGAGGACGCGAGCGCCCATCGTGAGGTCCCATGTGCTCTTGTCTTGTGTCAGTGAACAGCACGTCTCTGTATGCGAGGACGCGAGCGCCCATCGTGAGGTCCTGGTGCTCTTGTCTTGTGTCAGTGAACAGCACGTCTCTGTATGCGAGGACACGAGCGCCCATCGTGAGGTCCCTGGAGCTCTTGTCCTGTGTCAGTGAACAGCACGTCTCTGTATGCGAGGACACGAGCGCCCATCGTGAGGTCCCTGGTGCTCATGTCCTGTGTCAGTGAACAGCACGTCTCTGTATGCGAGGACACGAGTGCCCATCGTGAGGTCCCTGGTGCTCTTGTGTTGTGTCAGTGAACAGTACGTCTCTGTATGTGAGGACATGAGCGCCCATCGTGAGGTCCCTGGTGCTCATCTCCTGTGTCAGTGAACAGCACGTCTCTGTATGCGAGGACACGAGCGCCCATCGTGAGGTCCCTGGTGCTCATCTTCTGTGTCAGTAAACAGCACGTCTCTGTTTGCGAGGACACGAGCGCCCATCGTGAGGTCCCTGGTGCTCTTGTCCTGTGTCAGTGAACAGCATGTCTCTGTATGCGAGGACACGAGCGCCCATCGTGAGTCCTATGTGCTCTTGTCTTGTGTCAGTGAACAGCACGTCTCTGTATGCGAGGACACGAGCGCCCATCGTGAGGTCCTATGTGCTCTTGTCTTGTGTCAGTGAACAGCTCATCTCTGTATGCGAGGACACGAGCGCCCATCGTGAGGTCCCTGGTGCTCATGTCCTGTGTCAGTGAACAGCACGTCTCTGTATGCGAGGACACGAGCGCCCATCGTGAGGTCCCTGGTGCTCTTGTCCTGTGTCAGTGAACAGCACGTCTCTGTATGCGAGGACACGAGCGACCATCGTGAGGTCCCATGTGCTCTTGTCTTGTGTCAGTGAACAGCACGTCTCTGTATGCGAGGACACGAGCGCCCATCGAGAGGTCCCTGGTGCTCTTGTCTTGTGTCAGTGAACAGCACGTCTCTGTATGCGAAGACACGAGCGCCCATCGTGAGGTCCCTGGTGCTCTTGTCTTGTGTCAGTGAACAGCACGTCTCTGTATGCGAGGACACGAGCGCCGATCGTGAGGTCCCTGGTGCTCTTGTCTTGTGTCAGTGAACAGCACGTCTCTGTATGCGAGGACACGAGCGCCCATCGTGAGGTCCCTGGTGCTCTTGTCTTGTTTCAGTGAACAGCACATCTCTGTATGCGAGGACACGAGCGCCCATCGTGAGGTCCCAGGTGCTCATGTCCTGTGTCACTGAACAGCACGTCTCTGTATGCGAGGACACGAGCGCCCATCGTGAGGTCCCTGGTGCTCTTGTTCTGTGTCAGTGAACAGCACGTCTCTGTATGCGAGGACACGAGCGCCCATCGTGAGGTCCCTGGTGCTCATGTCCTGTGTCAGTGAACAGCACGTCTCTGTATGCGAGGACACGAGCGCCCATCGTGAGGTACCTGGTGCTCTTGTTCTGTGTCAGTGAACAGCACGTCTCTGTATGCGAGGACACGAGCGCCCATCGTGAGGTCCCTGGTGCTCATGTCCTGTGTCAGTGAACAGCACGTCTCTGTATGCGAGGACACGAGCGCGCATCGTGAGGTACCTGGTGCTCTTGTCCTGTGTCAGTGAACAGCACGTCTCTGTATGCGAGGACACGAGCGCCCATCGTGAGGTCCCTGGTGCTCTTGTGTTGTGTCAGTGAACAGCACGTCTCTGTATGCGAGGACACGAGCGCCCATCGTGAGGTCCCTGGTGCTCTTGTCCTGTGTCAGTGAACAGCACGTCTCTGTATGCGAGGACACGAGCGCCCATTGTGAGGTCCCTGGTGCTCTTGTGTTGTGTCAGTGAACAGCACGTCTCTGTATGCGAGGACACGAGCGCCCATCGTGAGGTCCCTGGTGCTGATCTCCTGTGTCAGTGAACAGCACGTCTCTGTATGCGAGGACACGAGCGCCCATCGTGAGGTCCCTGGTGCTCATCTTCTGTGTCAGTGAACAGCACGTCTCTGTATGCGAGGACACGAGCGCCCATCGTGAGGTCCCTGGTGCTCTTGTCCTGTGTCAGTGAACAGCACGTCTCTGTATGCGAGGACACGAGCACCCATCGTGAGGTCCTATGTGCTCTTGTCTTGTGTCAGTGAACAGCACGTCTCTGTATGCGAGGACACGAGCGCCCATCGTGAGTTCCTATGTGCTCTTGTCATGTGTCAGTGAACAGCACGTCTCTGTATGCAAGGACACGAGCGCCCATTGTGAGGTCCCTGGTGCTCATGTCCTGTGTCAGTGAACAGCACGTCTCTGTATGCGAAGACACGAGCGCCCATCGTGAGGTCCCTGGTGCTCTTGTCCTGTGTCAGTGAACAGCACGTCTCTGTATGCGAGGACAAGAGCGCCCATCGTGAGGTCCCATGTGCTCTTGTCTTGTGTCAGTGAACAGCACGTCTCTGTATGCGAGGACACGAGCGCCCATCGTGAGGTCCCATGTGCTCTTGTCTTGTGTCAGTGAACAGCACGTCTCTGTATGCGAAGACACGAGCGCCCATCGTGAGGTCCCTGGTGCTCTTGTCTTGTGTCAGTGAACAGCACGTCTCTGTATGCGAGGACACGAGCGCCCATCGTGAGGTCCCTGGTGCTCTTGTCTTGTGTCAGTGAACAGCACGTCTCTGTATGCGAGGACACGAGCGCCCATCGTGAGGTCCGTGGTGCTCTTGTCTTGTTTCAGTGAACAGCACGTCTCTGTATGCGAGGACACGAGCGCCCATCGTGAGGTCCCTGGTGCTCATGACCTGTGTCAGTGAACAGCACGTCTCTGTATGCGGGGACACGAGCGCCCATCGTGAGGTCCCTGGTGCTCTTGTCCTGTGTCAGTGAACAGCACGTCTCTGTATGCGAGGACACGAGCGCCCATCGTGAGGTCCCTGGTGCTCATGTCCTGTGTCAGTGAACAGCACGTCTCTGTTTGCGAGGACAGGAGCGCCCATCGTGAGGTCCCTGGTGCTCTTGTCTTGTGTCAGTGAACAGCACGTCTCTGTATGCGAGGACACGAGCGCCCATCGTGAGGTCCCTGGTGCTCTTGTCCTGTGTCAGTGAACAGCACGTCTCTGTATGCGAGGACACGAGCGCCCATCGTGAGGTCCCTGGTGCTCATGTCCTGTGTCAGTGAACAGCACGTCTCTGTATGCGAGGACACGAGCGCCCATCGTGAGGTCCCTTGTGCTCTTGTCCTGTGTCAGTGAACAGCACGTCTCTGTATGCGAGGACACGAGCGCCCATCGTGAGGTCCCTGGTGCTCTTGTCTTGTGTCAGTGAACAGCACGTCTCTGTATGCGAGGACACGAGCGCCCATCGTGAGGTCCCTGGTGCTCATGTCCTGTGTCAGTGAACAGCACGTCTCTGTATGCGAGGACACGAGCGCCCATCGTGAGGTCCCTGGTGCTCTTGTCTTGTGTGAGTGAACAGCACGTCTCTGTATGCGAGGACACGAGCGCCCATCGTGAGGTCCCTGGTGCTCTTGTCTTGTGTCAGTGAACAGCACGTCTCTGTATGCGAGGACACGAGCGCCCATCGTGAGGTCCCTGGTGCTCATGTCTTGTGTCAGTGAACAGCACGTCTCTGTATGCGAGGACACGAGCGCCCATCGTGAGGTCCCTGGTGCTCTTGTCTTGTGTCAGTGAACAGCACGTCTCTGTATGCGAGGACACGAGCGCCCATCGTGAGTTCCCTGGAGCTCTTGTCTTGTGTCAGTGAACAGCACGTCTCTGTATGCGAGGACACGAGCGCCCATCGTGAGGTCCCTGGTGCTCTTGTCTTGTGTCACTGAACAGCACGTCTCTGTATGCGAGGACACGAGCGCCCATCGTGAGGTCCCTGGTGCTCATGTCCTGTGTCAGTGAACAGCACGTCTCTGTATGCGAGGACACGAGCGCCCATCGTGAGGTCCCTGGTGCTCTTGTCCTGTGTCAGTGAACAGCACGTCTCTGTATGCGAGGACACGAGTGCCCATCGTGAGGTCCCAGGTGCTCTTGTCTTGTTTCAGTGAACAGCACGTCTCTGTATGCGAGGACACGAGCACCCATCGTGAGGTCCCTGGTGCTCATGTCCTGTGTCAGTGAACAGCACGTCTCTGTATGCGAGGACACGAGCGCCCATCGTGAGGTCCCTGGTGCTCTTGTCCTGTGTCAGTGAACAGCACGTCTCTGTATGCGAGGACACGAGCGCCCATCGTGAGGTCCCTGGTGCTCATGTCCTGTGTCAGTGAACAGCACGTCTCTGTTTGCGAGGACAGGAGCGCCCATCGTGAGGTCCCTGGTGCTCTTGACTTGTGTCAGTGAACAGCACGTCTCTGTATGCGAGGACACGAGCGCCCATCGTGAGGTCCCTGGTGCTCTTGTCCTGTGTCAGTGAACAGCACGTCTCTGTATGCGAGGACACGAGCGCCCATCGTGAGGTCCCTGGTGCTCATGTCCTGTGTCAGTGAACAGCACGTCTCTGTATGCGAGGACACGAGCGCCCATCGTGAGGTCCCTGGTGCTCATGTCCTGTGTCAGTGAACAGCACGTCTCTGTATGCGAGGACACGAGCGCCCATCGTGAGGTCCCTGGTGCTCTTGTCCTGTGTCAGTGAACAGCACGTCTCTGTATGCGAGGACACGAGCGCCCATCGTGAGGTCCCTGGTGCTCTTGTGTTGTGTCAGTGAACAGCACGTCTCTGTATGCGAGGACACGAGCGCCCATCGTGAGGTCCCTGGTGCTCATGTCCTGTGTCAGTGAACAGCACGTCTCTGTATGCGAGGACACGAGCGCCCATCGTGAGGTCCCTGGTGCTCTTGTCCTGTGTCAGTGAACAGCACGTCTCTGTATGCGAGTACACGAGCGCCCATCGTGAGGTCCCTGGTGCTCTTGTGTTGTGTCAGTGAACAGCATGTCTCTGTATGCGAGGACACGAGCGCCCATCGTGAGGTCCCTGGTGCTCATCTCCTGTGTCAGTGAACAGCACGTCTCTGTATGCGAGGACACGAGCGCCCATCGTGAGGTCCCTGGTGCTCATCTCCTGTGTCAGTGAACAGCACGTCTCTGTATGCGAGGACACGAGCGCCCATCGTGAGGTCCCTGGTGCTCTTGTCCTGTGTCAGTGAACAGCACGTCTCTGTATGCGAGGACACGAGCGCCCATCGTGAGGTCCCTGGTGCTCATGTCCTGTGTCAGTGAACAGCACGTCTCTGTATGCGAGGACACGAGCGCCCATCGTGAGGTCCCTGGTGCTCTTGTCCTGTGTCAGTGAACAGCACGTCTCTGTATGCGAGGACACGAGCGCCCATCGTGAGGTCCCTGGTGCTCTTGTGTTGTGTCAGTGAACAGCACGTCTCTGTATGCGAGGACACGAGCGCCCATCGTGAGTTCCTATGTGCTCTTGTCATGTGTCAGTGAACAGCACGTCTCTGTATGCAAGGACACGAGCGCCCATTGTGAGGTCCCTGGTGCTCATGTCCTGTGTCAGTGAACAGCACGTCTCTGTATGCGAAGACACGAGCGCCCATCGTGAGGTCCCTGGTGCTCTTGTCCTGTGTCAGTGAACAGCACGTCTCTGTATGCGAGGACAAGAGCGCCCATCGTGAGGTCCCATGTGCTCTTGTCTTGTGTCAGTGAACAGCACGTCTCTGTATGCGAGGACACGAGCGCCCATCGTGAGGTCCCATGTGCTCTTGTCTTGTGTCAGTGAACAGCACGTCTCTGTATGCGAAGACACGAGCGCCCATCGTGAGGTCCCTGGTGCTCTTGTCTTGTGTCAGTGAACAGCACGTCTCTGTATGCGAGGACACGAGCGCCCATCGTGAGGTCCCTGGTGCTCTTGTCTTGTGTCAGTGAACAGCACGTCTCTGTATGCGAGGACACGAGCGCCCATCGTGAGGTCCGTGGTGCTCTTGTCTTGTTTCAGTGAACAGCACGTCTCTGTATGCGAGGACACGAGCGCCCATCGTGAGGTCCCTGGTGCTCATGACCTGTGTCAGTGAACAGCACGTCTCTGTATGCGGGGACACGAGCGCCCATCGTGAGGTCCCTGGTGCTCTTGTCCTGTGTCAGTGAACAGCACGTCTCTGTATGCGAGGACACGAGCGCCCATCGTGAGGTCCCTGGTGCTCATGTCCTGTGTCAGTGAACAGCACGTCTCTGTTTGCGAGGACAGGAGCGCCCATCGTGAGGTCCCTGGTGCTCTTGTCTTGTGTCAGTGAACAGCACGTCTCTGTATGCGAGGACACGAGCGCCCATCGTGAGGTCCCTGGTGCTCTTGTCCTGTGTCAGTGAACAGCACGTCTCTGTATGCGAGGACACGAGCGCCCATCGTGAGGTCCCTGGTGCTCATGTCCTGTGTCAGTGAACAGCACGTCTCTGTATGCGAGGACACGAGCGCCCATCGTGAGGTCCCTTGTGCTCTTGTCCTGTGTCAGTGAACAGCACGTCTCTGTATGCGAGGACACGAGCGCCCATCGTGAGGTCCCTGGTGCTCTTGTCTTGTGTCAGTGAACAGCACGTCTCTGTATGCGAGGACACGAGCGCCCATCGTGAGGTCCCTGGTGCTCATGTCCTGTGTCAGTGAACAGCACGTCTCTGTATGCGAGGACACGAGCGCCCATCGTGAGGTCCCTGGTGCTCTTGTCTTGTGTGAGTGAACAGCACGTCTCTGTATGCGAGGACACGAGCGCCCATCGTGAGGTCCCTGGTGCTCTTGTCTTGTGTCAGTGAACAGCACGTCTCTGTATGCGAGGACACGAGCGCCCATCGTGAGGTCCCTGGTGCTCATGTCTTGTGTCAGTGAACAGCACGTCTCTGTATGCGAGGACACGAGCGCCCATCGTGAGGTCCCTGGTGCTCTTGTCTTGTGTCAGTGAACAGCACGTCTCTGTATGCGAGGACACGAGCGCCCATCGTGAGTTCCCTGGAGCTCTTGTCTTGTGTCAGTGAACAGCACGTCTCTGTATGCGAGGACACGAGCGCCCATCGTGAGGTCCCTGGTGCTCTTGTCTTGTGTCACTGAACAGCACGTCTCTGTATGCGAGGACACGAGCGCCCATCGTGAGGTCCCTGGTGCTCATGTCCTGTGTCAGTGAACAGCACGTCTCTGTATGCGAGGACACGAGCGCCCATCGTGAGGTCCCTGGTGCTCTTGTCCTGTGTCAGTGAACAGCACGTCTCTGTATGCGAGGACACGAGTGCCCATCGTGAGGTCCCAGGTGCTCTTGTCTTGTTTCAGTGAACAGCACGTCTCTGTATGCGAGGACACGAGCACCCATCGTGAGGTCCCTGGTGCTCATGTCCTGTGTCAGTGAACAGCACGTCTCTGTATGCGAGGACACGAGCGCCCATCGTGAGGTCCCTGGTGCTCTTGTCCTGTGTCAGTGAACAGCACGTCTCTGTATGCGAGGACACGAGCGCCCATCGTGAGGTCCCTGGTGCTCATGTCCTGTGTCAGTGAACAGCACGTCTCTGTTTGCGAGGACAGGAGCGCCCATCGTGAGGTCCCTGGTGCTCTTGACTTGTGTCAGTGAACAGCACGTCTCTGTATGCGAGGACACGAGCGCCCATCGTGAGGTCCCTGGTGCTCTTGTCCTGTGTCAGTGAACAGCACGTCTCTGTATGCGAGGACACGAGCGCCCATCGTGAGGTCCCTGGTGCTCATGTCCTGTGTCAGTGAACAGCACGTCTCTGTATGCGAGGACACGAGCGCCCATCGTGAGGTCCCTGGTGCTCATGTCCTGTGTCAGTGAACAGCACGTCTCTGTATGCGAGGACACGAGCGCCCATCGTGAGGTCCCTGGTGCTCTTGTCCTGTGTCAGTGAACAGCACGTCTCTGTATGCGAGGACACGAGCGCCCATCGTGAGGTCCCTGGTGCTCTTGTGTTGTGTCAGTGAACAGCACGTCTCTGTATGCGAGGACACGAGCGCCCATCGTGAGGTCCCTGGTGCTCATGTCCTGTGTCAGTGAACAGCACGTCTCTGTATGCGAGGACACGAGCGCCCATCGTGAGGTCCCTGGTGCTCTTGTCCTGTGTCAGTGAACAGCACGTCTCTGTATGCGAGTACACGAGCGCCCATCGTGAGGTCCCTGGTGCTCTTGTGTTGTGTCAGTGAACAGCATGTCTCTGTATGCGAGGACACGAGCGCCCATCGTGAGGTCCCTGGTGCTCATCTCCTGTGTCAGTGAACAGCACGTCTCTGTATGCGAGGACACGAGCGCCCATCGTGAGGTCCCTGGTGCTCATCTCCTGTGTCAGTGAACAGCACGTCTCTGTATGCGAGGACACGAGCGCCCATCGTGAGGTCCCTGGTGCTCTTGTCCTGTGTCAGTGAACAGCACGTCTCTGTATGCGAGGACACGAGCGCCCATCGTGAGGTCCCTGGTGCTCATGTCCTGTGTCAGTGAACAGCACGTCTCTGTATGCGAGGACACGAGCGCCCATCGTGAGGTCCCTGGTGCTCTTGTCCTGTGTCAGTGAACAGCACGTCTCTGTATGCGAGGACACGAGCGCCCATCGTGAGGTCCCTGGTGCTCTTGTGTTGTGTCAGTGAACAGCATGTCTCTGTATGCGAGGACACGAGCGCCCATCGTGAGGTCCCTGGTGCTCATCTCCTGTGTCAGTGAACAGCACGTCTCTGTATGCGAGGACACGAGCGCCCATCGTGAGGTCCCTGGTGCTCATCTCCTGTGTCAGTGAACAGCACGTCTCTGTATGCGAGGACACGAGCGCCCATCGTGAGGTCCCTGGTGCTCTTGTCCTGTGTCAGTGAACAGCACGTCTCTGTATGCGAGGACACGAGCGCCCATCGTGAGGTCCCTGGTGCTCATGTCCTGTGTCAGTGAACAGCACGTCTCTGTATGCGAGGACACGAGCGCCCATCGTGAGGTCCCTGGTGCTCATGTCCTGTGTCAGTGAACAGCACGTCTCTGTATGCGAGGACACGAGCGCCCATCGTGAGGTCCCTGGTGCTCTTGTCCTGTGTCAGTGAACAGCACGTCTCTGTATGCGAGGACACGAGCGCCCATCGTGAGGTCCCTGGTGCTCTTGTCCTGTGTCAGTGAACAGCACGTCTCTGTATGCGAGGACACGAGCGCCCATCGTGAGGTCCCTGGTGCTCATGTCCTGTGTCAGTGAACAGCACGTCTCTGTATGCGAGGACACGAGCGCCCATCGTGAGGTCCCTGGTGCTCTTGTCCTGTGTCAGTGAACAGCACGTCTCTGTATGCGAGGACACGAGCGCCCATCGTGAGGTCCCTGGTGCTCTTGTGTTGTGTCAGTGAACAGCACGTCTCTGTATGCGAGGACACGAGCGCCCATCGTGAGGTCCCTGGTGCTCATGTCCTGTGTCAGTGAACAGCACGTCTCTGTATGCGAGGACACGAGCGCCCATCGTGAGGTCCCTGGTGCTCTTGTCCTGTGTCAGTGAACAGCACGTCTCTGTATGCGAGGACACGAGCGCCCATCGTGAGGTCCCTGGTGCTCTTGTGTTGTGTCAGTGAACAGCATGTCTCTGTATGCGAGGACACGAGCGCCCATCGTGAGGTCCCTGGTGCTCATCTCCTGTGTCAGTGAACAGCACGTCTCTGTATGCGAGGACACGAGCGCCCATCGTGAGGTCCCTGGTGCTCATCTCCTGTGTCAGTGAACAGCACGTCTCTGTATGCGAGGACACGAGCGCCCATCGTGAAGTCCCTGGTGCTCTTGTCCTGTGTCAGTGAACAGCACGTCTCTGTATGCGAGGACACGAGCGCCCATCGTGAGGTCCCTGGTGCTCATGTCCTGTGTCAGTGAACAGCACGTCTCTGTATGCGAGGACACGAGCGCCCATCGTGAGGTCCCTGGTGCTCATGTCCTGTGTCAGTGAACAGCACGTCTCTGTATGCGAGGACACGAGCGCCCATCGTGAGGTCCCTGGTGCTCTTGTCCTGTGTCAGTGAACAGCACGTCTCTGTATGCGAGGACACGAGCGCCCATCGTGAGGTCCCTGGTGCTCATGTCCTGTGTCAGTGAACAGCACGTCTCTGTATGCGAGGACACGAGCGCCCATCGTGAGGTCCCTGGTGCTCATGTCCTGTGTCAGTGAACAGCACGTCTCTGTATGCGAGGACACGAGCGCCCATCGTGAGGTCCCTGGTGCTCTTGTCTTGTGTCAGTGAACAGCACGTCTCTGTATGCGAGGACACGAGCGCCCATCGTGAGGTCCCATGTGCTCTTGTCTTGTGTCAGTGAACAGCATGTCTCTGTATGCGAGGACACGAGCGCTCATCGAAAGGTCCCTGGTGCTCTTGTCTTGTGTCAGTGAACAGCATGTCTCTGTATGCGAGGACACGAGCGCCCATCGTGAGGTCCCATGTGCTCTGATCTTGTGTCAGTGAATAGCATGTCTCTGTATGCGAGGCCCGAGAGCCCATCGTGAGGTCCCTGGTGCTCTTGTCTTGTGTCAGTGAACAGCACGTCTCTGTATGCGAGGACACGAGCGCGCATCGTGAGGTCCCATGTGCTCTTGTCTTGTGTCAGTGAACAGCACGTCTCTGTATGCGAGGACACGAGCGCCCATCGTGAGGTCCCTGGTGCTCATGTCTTGAGGACACGAGCGCCCATCGTGAGGTCCCTGGTGCTCATGTCCTGTGTCAGTGAACAGCATGTCTCTGTATGCGAGGCACGAGAGCCCATCGTGAGGTCCCTGGTGCTCTTGTCTTGTGTCAGTGAACAGCACGTCTCTGTATGCGAGGACACGAGCGCCCCTCTTGAGGTCCCTGGTGCTCTTGTCTTGTGTCAATGAACAGCACGTCTCTGTATGCGAGGACACGAGCGCCCATCGTGAGGTCCCTGGTGCTCTTGTCTTGTGTCAGTGAACAGCACGTCTCTGTATGCGAGGACACGAGCGCCCATCGTGAGGTCCCATGTGCTCTTGTCTTGTGTCAGTGAACAGCACGTCTCTGTATGCGAGGACACGAGCGCCCATCGTGAGGTCCCATGTGCTCTTGTCTTGTGTCAGTGAACAGCACGTCTCTGTATGCGAGGACGCGAGCGCCCATCGTGAGGTCCCTGGTGCTCTTGTCTTGTGTCAGTGAACAGCACGTCTCTGTATGCGAGGACACGAGCGCCCATCGTGAGGTCCCTGGTGCTCACGTCCTGTGTCAGTGAACAGCACGTCTCTGTATGCGAGGACACGAGCGCCCATCGTGAGGTCCCTGGTGCTCTTCTCTTGTGTCAGTGAACAGCACGTCTCTGTATGCGAGGACACGAGCGCCCATCGTGAGGTCCCTGGTGCTCATGTCCTGTGTCAGTGAACAGCACGTCTCTGTATGCGAGGACACGAGCGCCCATTGTGAGGTCCCTGGTGCTCTTGTCTTGTGTCAGTGAACAGCACGTCTCTGTATGCGAGGACACGAGCGCCCATCGTGAGGTCCCTGGTGCTCTTGTCTTGTGTCAGTGAACAGCACGTCTCTGTATGCGAGGACACGAGCGCCCATCGTGAGGTCCCTGGTCCTCTAGTCTTGTGTCAGTGAACAGCACGTCTCTGTATGCGAGGACACGAGCGCCCATCGTGAGGTCCCTGGTGCTCATGTCTTGTGTCAGTGAACAGCACGTCTCTGTATGCGAGGACACGAGCGCCCATCGTGAGGTCCCTGGTGCTCTTGTCTTGTGTCAGTGAACAGCACGTCTCTGTATGCGAGGACACGAGCGCCCATCGTGAGTTCCCTGGAGCTCTTGTCTTGTGTCAGTGAACAGCACGTCTCTGTATGCGAGGACACGAGCGCCCATCGTGAGGTCCCTGGTGCTCTTGTCTTGTGTCACTGAACAGCACGTCTCTGTATGCGAGGACACGAGCGCCCATCGTGAGGTCCCTGGTGCTCATGTCCTGTGTCAGTGAACAGCACGTCTCTGTATGCGAGGACACGAGCGCCCATCGTGAGGTCC
The DNA here is from genome assembly GCF_031143425.1 of Pleurodeles waltl. Lineage (NCBI taxonomy): Eukaryota > Metazoa > Chordata > Amphibia > Caudata > Salamandridae > Pleurodeles > Pleurodeles waltl. The sequence goes on along the minus strand of NC_090444.1, from coordinate 1,869,345,959 downwards.
CTGGTGCTCTTGTCCTGTGTCAGTGAACAGCACGTCTCTGTATGCGAGGACACGAGCGCCCATCGTGAGGTCCCAGGTGCTCTTGTCTTGTTTCAGTGAACAGCACGTCTCTGTATGCGAGGACACGAGCACCCATCGTGAGGTCCCTGGTGCTCATGTCCTGTGTCAGTGAACAGCACGTCTCTGTATGCGAGGACATGAGCGCCCATCGTGAGGTCCCTGGTGCTCTTGTCCTGTGTCAGTGAACAGCACGTCTCTGTATGCGAGGATACGAGCGCCCATCGTGAGGTCCCTGGTGCTCATGTCCTGTGTCAGTGAACAGCACGTCTCTGTATGCGAGGACACGAGCGCCCATCGTGAGGTCCCTGGTGCTCTTGTCTTGTTTCAGTGAACAGCACGTCTCTGTATGCGAGGACACGAGCACCCATCGTGAGGTCCCTGGTGCTCATGTCCTGTGTCAGTGAACAGCACGTCTCTGTATGCGAGGACATGAGCGCCCATCGTGAGGTCCCTGGTGCTCTTGTCCTGTGTCAGTGAACAGCACGTCTCTGTATGCGAGGATACGAGCGCCCATCGTGAGGTCCCTGGTGCTCATGTCCTGTGTCAGTGAACAGCACGTCTCTGTTTGCGAGGACAGGAGCGCCCATCGTGAGGTCCCTGGTGCTCTTGACTTGTGTCAGTGAACAGCACGTCTCTGTATGCGAGGACACGAGCGCCCATCGTGAGGTCCCTGGTGCTCTTGTCCTGTGTCAGTGAACAGCACGTCTCTGTATGCGAGGACACGAGCGCCCATCGTGAGGTCCCTGGTGCTCATGTCCTGTGTCAGTGAACAGCACGTCTCTGTATGCGAGGACACGAGCGCCCATCGTGAGGTCCCTGGTGCTCTTGTCCTGTGTCAGTGAACAGCACGTCTCTGTATGCGAGGACACGAGCGCCCATCGTGAGGTCCCTGGTGCTCTTGTGTTGAGTCAGTGAACAGCACGTCTCTGTATGCGAGGACACGAGCGCCCATCGTGAGGTCCCTGGTGCTCATGTCCTGTGTCAGTGAACAGCACGTCTCTGTATGCGAGGACACGAGCGCCCATCGTGAGGTCCCTGGTGCTCTTGTCCTGTGTCAGTGAACAGCACGTCTCTGTATGCGAGGACACGAGCGCCCATCGTGAGGTCCCTGGTGCTCTTGTGTTGTGTCAGTGAACAGCACGTCTCTGTATGCGAGGACACGAGCGCCCATCGTGAGGTCCCTGGTGCTCATCTCCTGTGTCAGTGAACAGCACGTCTCTGTATGCGAGGACACGAGCGCCCATCGTGAGGTCCCTGGTGCTCATCTCCTGTGTCAGTGAACAGCACGTCTCTGTATGCGAGGACACGAGCGCCCATTGTGAGGTCCCTGGTGCTCTTGTCCTGTGTCAGTGAACAGCACGTCTCTGTATGCGAGGACACGAGCACCCATCGTGAGGTCCCTGGTGCTCATGTCCTGTGTCAGTGAACAGCACGTCTCTGTATGCGAGGACACGAGAGGCCATCGTGAGGTCCCTGGTGCTCATGTCCTGTGTCAGTGAACAGCACGTCTCTGTATGCGAGGACACGAGCGCCCATCGTGAGGTCCCTGGTGCTCTTGTTTTGTGTCAGTGAACAGCACGTCTCTGTATGCGAGGACACGAGCGCCCATCGTGAGGTCCCATGTGCTCTTGTCTTGTGTCAGTGAACAGCATGTCTCTGTATGCGAGGACACGAGCGCCCATCGTGAGGTCCCTGGTGCTCTTGTCTTGTGTCAGTGAACAGCATGTCTCTGTATGCGAGGACACGAGCGCCCATCGTGAGGTCCCATGTGCTCTGATCTTGTGTCAGTGAAAAGCATGTCTCTGTATGCGAGGCCCGAGAGCCCATCGTGAGGTCCCTGGTGCTCTTGTCTTGTGTCAGTGAACAGCACGTCTCTGTATGCGAGGACACGAGCGCGCATCGTGAGGTCCCATGTGCTCTTGTCTTGTGTCAGTGAACAGCACGTCTCTGTATGCGAGGACACGAGCGCCCATCGTGAGGTCCCTGGTGCTCATGTCTTGAGGGCACGAGCGCCCATCGTGAGGTCCCTGGTGCTCATGTGCTGTGTCAGTGAACAGCATGTATCTGTATGCGAGGCCCGAGAGCCCATTGTGAGGTCCCTGGTGCTCTTGTCTTGTGTCAGTGAACAGCACGTCTCTGTATGCGAGGACACGAGCGCCCCTCTTGAGGTCCCTGGCGCTCTTGTCTTGTGTCAATGAACAGCACGTCTCTGTATGCGAGGACGCGAGCGCCCATCGTGAGGTCCCTGGTGCTCTTGTCTTGTGTCAGTGAACAGCACGTCTCTGTATGCGAGGACGCGAGCGCCCATCGTGAGGTCCCATGTGCTCTTGTCTTGTGTCAGTGAACAGCACGTCTCTGTATGCGAGGACGCGAGCGCCCATCGTGAGGTCCTGGTGCTCTTGTCTTGTGTCAGTGAACAGCACGTCTCTGTATGCGAGGACACGAGCGCCCATCGTGAGGTCCCTGGAGCTCTTGTCCTGTGTCAGTGAACAGCACGTCTCTGTATGCGAGGACACGAGCGCCCATCGTGAGGTCCCTGGTGCTCATGTCCTGTGTCAGTGAACAGCACGTCTCTGTATGCGAGGACACGAGTGCCCATCGTGAGGTCCCTGGTGCTCTTGTGTTGTGTCAGTGAACAGTACGTCTCTGTATGCGAGGACATGAGCGCCCATCGTGAGGTCCCTGGTGCTCATCTCCTGTGTCAGTGAACAGCACGTCTCTGTATGCGAGGACACGAGCGCCCATCGTGAGGTCCCTGGTGCTCATCTTCTGTGTCAGTAAACAGCACGTCTCTGTTTGCGAGGACACGAGCGCCCATCGTGAGGTCCCTGGTGCTCTTGTCCTGTGTCAGTGAACAGCATGTCTCTGTATGCGAGGACACGAGCGCCCATCGTGAGTCCTATGTGCTCTTGTCTTGTGTCAGTGAACAGCACGTCTCTGTATGCGAGGACACGAGCGCCCATCGTGAGGTCCTATGTGCTCTTGTCTTGTGTCAGTGAACAGCTCATCTCTGTATGCGAGGACACGAGCGCCCATCGTGAGGTCCCTGGTGCTCATGTCCTGTGTCAGTGAACAGCACGTCTCTGTATGCGAGGACACGAGCGCCCATCGTGAGGTCCCTGGTGCTCTTGTCCTGTGTCAGTGAACAGCACGTCTCTGTATGCGAGGACACGAGCGCCCATCGTGAGGTCCCATGTGCTCTTGTCTTGTGTCAGTGAACAGCACGTCTCTGTATGCGAGGACACGAGCGCCCATCGAGAGGTCCCTGGTGCTCTTGTCTTGTGTCAGTGAACAGCACGTCTCTGTATGCGAAGACACGAGCGCCCATCGTGAGGTCCCTGGTGCTCTTGTCTTGTGTCAGTGAACAGCACGTCTCTGTATGCGAGGACACGAGCGCCGATCGTGAGGTCCCTGGTGCTCTTGTCTTGTGTCAGTGAACAGCACGTCTCTGTATGCGAGGACACGAGCGCCCATCGTGAGGTCCCTGGTGCTCTTGTCTTGTTTCAGTGAACAGCACATCTCTGTATGCGAGGACACGAGCGCCCATCGTGAGGTCCCAGGTGCTCATGTCCTGTGTCACTGAACAGCACGTCTCTGTATGCGAGGACACGAGCGCCCATCGTGAGGTCCCTGGTGCTCTTGTTCTGTGTCAGTGAACAGCACGTCTCTGTATGCGAGGACACGAGCGCCCATCGTGAGGTCCCTGGTGCTCATGTCCTGTGTCAGTGAACAGCACGTCTCTGTATGCGAGGACACGAGCGCCCATCGTGAGGTACCTGGTGCTCTTGTTCTGTGTCAGTGAACAGCACGTCTCTGTATGCGAAGACACGAGCGCCCATCGTGAGGTCCCTGGTGCTCATGTCCTGTGTCAGTGAACAGCACGTCTCTGTATGCGAGGACACGAGCGCCCATCGTGAGGTACCTGGTGCTCTTGTCCTGTGTCAGTGAACAGCACGTCTCTGTATGCGAGGACACGAGCGCCCATCGTGAGGTCCCTGGTGCTCTTGTGTTGTGTCAGTGAACAGCACGTCTCTGTATGCGAGGACACGAGCGCCCATCGTGAGGTCCCTGGTGCTCTTGTCCTGTGTCAGTGAACAGCACGTCTCTGTATGCGAGGACACGAGCGCCCATTGTGAGGTCCCTGGTGCTCTTGTGTTGTGTCAGTGAACAGCACGTCTCTGTATGCGAGGACACGAGCGCCCATCGTGAGGTCCCTGGTGCTGATCTCCTGTGTCAGTGAACAGCACGTCTCTGTATGCGAGGACACGAGCGCCCATCGTGAGGTCCCTGGTGCTCATCTTCTGTGTCAGTGAACAGCACGTCTCTGTATGCGAGGACACGAGCGCCCATCGTGAGGTCCCTGGTGCTCTTGTCCTGTGTCAGTGAACAGCACGTCTCTGTATGCGAGGACACGAGCACCCATCGTGAGGTCCTATGTGCTCTTGTCTTGTGTCAGTGAACAGCACGTCTCTGTATGCGAGGACACGAGCGCCCATCGTGAGTTCCTATGTGCTCTTGTCATGTGTCAGTGAACAGCACGTCTCTGTATGCAAGGACACGAGCGCCCATCGTGAGGTCCCTGGTGCTCATGTCCTGTGTCAGTGAACAGCACGTCTCTGTATGCGAAGACACGAGCGCCCATCGTGAGGTCCCTGGTGCTCTTGTCCTGTGTCAGTGAACAGCACGTCTCTGTATGCGAGGACAAGAGCGCCCATCGTGAGGTCCCATGTGCTCTTGTCTTGTGTCAGTGAACAGCACGTCTCTGTATGCGAGGACACGAGCGCCCATCGTGAGGTCCCTGGTGCTCTTGTCTTGTGTCAGTGAACAGCACGTCTCTGTATGCGAAGACACGAGCGCCCATCGTGAGGTCCCTGGTGCTCTTGTCTTGTGTCAGTGAACAGCACGTCTCTGTATGCGAGGACACGAGCGCCCATCGTGAGGTCCGTGGTGCTCTTGTCTTGTTTCAGTGAACAGCACGTCTCTGTATGCGAGGACACGAGCGCCCATCGTGAGGTCCCTGGTGCTCATGACCTGTGTCAGTGAACAGCACGTCTCTGTATGCGGGGACACGAGCGCCCATCGTGAGGTCCCTGGTGCTCTTGTCCTGTGTCAGTGAACAGCACGTCTCTGTATGCGAGGACACGAGCGCCCATCGTGAGGTCCCTGGTGCTCATGTCCTGTGTCAGTGAACAGCACGTCTCTGTTTGCGAGGACAGGAGCGCCCATCGTGAGGTCCCTGGTGCTCTTGTCTTGTGTCAGTGAACAGCACGTCTCTGTATGCGAGGACACGAGCGCCCATCGTGAGGTCCCTGGTGCTCTTGTCCTGTGTCAGTGAACAGCACGTCTCTGTATGCGAGGACACGAGCGCCCATCGTGAGGTCCCTGGTGCTCATGTCCTGTGTCAGTGAACAGCACGTCTCTGTATGCGAGGACACGAGCGCCCATCGTGAGGTCCCTTGTGCTCTTGTCCTGTGTCAGTGAACAGCACGTCTCTGTATGCGAGGACACGAGCGCCCATCGTGAGGTCCCTGGTGCTCTTGTCTTGTGTCAGTGAACAGCACGTCTCTGTATGCGAGGACACGAGCGCCCATCGTGAGGTCCCTGGTGCTCTTGTCCTGTGTCAGTGAACAGCACGTCTCTGTATGCGAGGACACGAGCGCCCATCGTGAGGTCCCTGGTGCTCATGTCCTGTGTCAGTGAACAGCACGTCTCTGTATGCGAGGACACGAGCGCCCATCGTGAGGTCCCTTGTGCTCTTGTCCTGTGTCAGTGAACAGCACGTCTCTGTATGCGAGGACACGAGCGCCCATCGTGAGGTCCCTGGTGCTCTTGTCTTGTGTCAGTGAACAGCACGTCTCTGTATGCGAGGACACGAGCGCCCATCGTGAGGTCCCTGGTGCTCATGTCCTGTGTCAGTGAACAGCACGTCTCTGTATGCGAGGACACGAGCGCCCATCGTGAGGTCACTGGTGCTCTTGTCCTGTGTCAATGAACAGCACGTCTCTGTATGCGAGGACACGAGCGCCCATCGTGAGGTCCCTGGTGCTCTTGTGTTGTGTCAGTGAACAGCATGTCTCTGTATGCGAGGACACGAGCGCCCATCGTGAGGTCCCTGGTGCTCATCTCCTGTGTCAGTGAACAGCACGTCTCTGTATGCGAGGACACGAGCGCCCATCGTGAGGTCCCTGGTGCTCATCTCCTGTGTCAGTGAACAGCACGTCTCTGTATGCGAGGACACGAGCGCCCATCGTGAGGTCCCTGGTGCTCTTGTCCTGTGTCAGTGAACAGCACGTCTCTGTATGCGAGGACACGAGCGCCCATCGTGAGGTCCCTGGTGCTCATGTCCTGTGTCAGTGAACAGCACTTCTCTGTATGCGAAGACACGAGCGCCCATCGTGAGGTCCCTGGTGCTCTTGTCCTGTGTCAGTGAACAGCACGTCTCTGTATGCGAGGACAAGAGCGCCCATCGTGAGGTCCCATGTGCTCTTGTCCTGTGTCAGTGAACAGCACGTCTCTGTATGCGAGGACACGAGCGCCCATCGTGAGGTCCCTGGTGCTCTTGTCTTGTGTCAGTGAACAGCACGTCTCTGTATGCGAAGACACGAGCTCCCATCGTTAGGTCCCTGGTGCTCTTGTCTTGTGTCAGTGAACAGCACGTCTCTGTATGCGAGGACACGAGCGCCCATCGTGAGGTCCGTGGTGCTCTTGTCTTGTTTCAGTGAACAGCACGTCTCTGTATGCGAGGACACGAGCGCCCATCGTGAGGTCCCTGGTGCTCATGTCCTGTGTCAGTGAACAGCACGTCTCTGTATGCGAGGACACGAGCGCCCATCGTGAGGTCCCTGGTGCTCTTGTCCTGTGTCAGTGAACAGCACGTCTCTGTATGCGAGGACACAAGCGCCCATCGTGAGGTCCCTGGTGCTCATGTCCTGTGTCAGTGAACAGCACGTCTCTGTTTGCGAGGACAGGAGCGCCCATCGTGAGGTCCCTGGTGCTCTTGTCTTGTCTCAGTGAACAGCACGTCTCTGTTTGCGAGGACAGGGCGCCCATCGTGAGGTCCCTGGTGCTCTTGTCTTGTGTCAGTGAACAGCACGTCTCTGTATGCGAGGACACGAGCGCCCATCGTGAGGTCCCTGGTGCTCATCTTCTGTGTCAGTAAACAGCACGTCTCTGTTTGCGAGGACACGAGCGCCCATCGTGAGGTCCCTGGTGCTCTTGTCCTGTGTCAGTGAACAGCATGTCTCTGTATGCGAGGACACGAGCGCCCATCGTGAGTCCTATGTGCTCTTGTCTTGTGTCAGTGAACAGCACGTCTCTGTATGCGAGGACACGAGCGCCCATCGTGAGGTCCTATGTGCTCTTGTCTTGTGTCAGTGAACAGCTCATCTCTGTATGCGAGGACACGAGCGCCCATCGTGAGGTCCCTGGTGCTCATGTCCTGTGTCAGTGAACAGCACGTCTCTGTATGCGAGGACACGAGCGCCCATCGTGAGGTCCCTGGTGCTCTTGTCCTGTGTCAGTGAACAGCACGTCTCTGTATGCGAGGACACGAGCGACCATCGTGAGGTCCCATGTGCTCTTGTCTTGTGTCAGTGAACAGCACGTCTCTGTATGCGAGGACACGAGCGCCCATCGAGAGGTCCCTGGTGCTCTTGTCTTGTGTCAGTGAACAGCACGTCTCTGTATGCGAAGACACGAGCGCCCATCGTGAGGTCCCTGGTGCTCTTGTCTTGTGTCAGTGAACAGCACGTCTCTGTATGCGAGGACACGAGCGCCGATCGTGAGGTCCCTGGTGCTCTTGTCTTGTGTCAGTGAACAGCACGTCTCTGTATGCGAGGACACGAGCGCCCATCGTGAGGTCCCTGGTGCTCTTGTCCTGTGTCAGTGAACAGCACGTCTCTGTATGCGAGGACACGAGCGCCCATCGTGAGGTCCCTGGTGCTCATGTCCTGTGTCAGTGAACAGCACGTCACTGTATGCGAGGACACCGGCGCCCATCGCAGTGAACAGCACGTCTCTGTATGCGAGGACACCGGCGCCCATCGTGAGGTCCCTGGTGCTCTTGTCTTGTGTCAGTGAACAGCACGTCTCTGTATGCGAGGACACCGGCGCCCATCGTGAGGTCCCGGGTGCTCTTGTCTTGTGTCAGTGAACAGCACGTCTCTGTATGCGAGGACACGAGCGCCCATCGTGAGGTCCCTGGTGCTCTTGTCTTGTGTCAGTGAACAGCACGTCTCTGTATGCGAGGACACGAGCGCCCATCGTGAGTTCCTATGTGCTCTTGTCATGTGTCAGTGAACAGCACGTCTCTGTATGCAAGGACACGAGCGCCCATCGTGAGGTCCCTGGTGCTCATGTCCTGTGTCAGTGAACAGCACGTCTCTGTATGCGAAGACACGAGCGCCCATCGTGAGGTCCCTGGTGCTCTTGTCCTGTGTCAGTGAACAGCACGTCTCTGTATGCGAGGACAAGAGCGCCCATCGTGAGGTCCCATGTGCTCTTGTCTTGTGTCAGTGAACAGCACGTCTCTGTATGCGAGGACACGAGCGCCCATCGTGAGGTCCCATGTGCTCTTGTCTTGTGTCAGTGAACAGCACGTCTCTGTATGCGAAGACACGAGCGCCCATCGTGAGGTCCCTGGTGCTCTTGTCTTGTGTCAGTGAACAGCACGTCTCTGTATGCGAGGACACGAGCGCCCATCGTGAGGTCCCTGGTGCTCTTGTCTTGTGTCAGTGAACAGCACGTCTCTGTATGCGAGGACACGAGCGCCCATCGTGAGGTCCGTGGTGCTCTTGTCTTGTTTCAGTGAACAGCACGTCTCTGTATGCGAGGACACGAGCGCCCATCGTGAGGTCCCTGGTGCTCATGACCTGTGTCAGTGAACAGCACGTCTCTGTATGCGGGGACACGAGCGCCCATCGTGAGGTCCCTGGTGCTCTTGTCCTGTGTCAGTGAACAGCACGTCTCTGTATGCGAGGACACGAGCGCCCATCGTGAGGTCCCTGGTGCTCATGTCCTGTGTCAGTGAACAGCACGTCTCTGTTTGCGAGGACAGGAGCGCCCATCGTGAGGTCCCTGGTGCTCTTGTCTTGTGTCAGTGAACAGCACGTCTCTGTATGCGAGGACACGAGCGCCCATCGTGAGGTCCCTTGTGCTCTTGTCCTGTGTCAGTGAACAGCACGTCTCTGTATGCGAGGACACGAGCGCCCATCGTGAGGTCCCTGGTGCTCTTGTCTTGTGTCAGTGAACAGCACGTCTCTGTATGCGAGGACACGAGCGCCCATCGTGAGGTCCCTGGTGCTCATGTCCTGTGTCAGTGAACAGCACGTCTCTGTATGCGAGGACACGAGCGCCCATCGTGAGGTCCCTGGTGCTCTTGTCTTGTGTGAGTGAACAGCACGTCTCTGTATGCGAGGACACGAGCGCCCATCGTGAGGTCCCTGGTGCTCTTGTCTTGTGTCAGTGAACAGCACGTCTCTGTATGCGAGGACACGAGCGCCCATCGTGAGGTCCCTGGTGCTCATGTCTTGTGTCAGTGAACAGCACGTCTCTGTATGCGAGGACACGAGCGCCCATCGTGAGGTCCCTGGTGCTCTTGTCTTGTGTCAGTGAACAGCACGTCTCTGTATGCGAGGACACGAGCGCCCATCGTGAGTTCCCTGGAGCTCTTGTCTTGTGTCAGTGAACAGCACGTCTCTGTATGCGAGGACACGAGCGCCCATCGTGAGGTCCCTGGTGCTCTTGTCTTGTGTCACTGAACAGCACGTCTCTGTATGCGAGGACACGAGCGCCCATCGTGAGGTCCCTGGTGCTCATGTCCTGTGTCAGTGAACAGCACGTCTCTGTATGCGAGGACACGAGCGCCCATCGTGAGGTCCCTGGTGCTCTTGTCCTGTGTCAGTGAACAGCACGTCTCTGTATGCGAGGACACGAGTGCCCATCGTGAGGTCCCAGGTGCTCTTGTCTTGTTTCAGTGAACAGCACGTCTCTGTATGCGAGGACACGAGCACCCATCGTGAGGTCCCTGGTGCTCATGTCCTGTGTCAGTGAACAGCACGTCTCTGTATGCGAGGACACGAGCGCCCATCGTGAGGTCCCTGGTGCTCTTGTCCTGTGTCAGTGAACAGCACGTCTCTGTATGCGAGGACACGAGCGCCCATCGTGAGGTCCCTGGTGCTCATGTCCTGTGTCAGTGAACAGCACGTCTCTGTATGCGAGGACACGAGCGCCCATCGTGAGGTCCCTGGTGCTCTTGTCCTGTGTCAGTGAACAGCACGTCTCTGTATGCGAGGACAGGAGCGCCCATCGTGAGGTCCCTGGTGCTCTTGACTTGTGTCAGTGAACAGCACGTCTCTGTATGCGAGGACACGAGCGCCCATCGTGAGGTCCCTGGTGCTCTTGTCCTGTGTCAGTGAACAGCACGTCTCTGTATGCGAGGACACGAGCGCCCATCGTGAGGTCCCTGGTGCTCATGTCCTGTGTCAGTGAACAGCACGTCTCTGTATGCGAGGACACGAGCGCCCATCGTGAGGTCCCTGGTGCTCATGTCCTGTGTCAGTGAACAGCACGTCTCTGTATGCGAGGACACGAGCGCCCATCGTGAGGTCCCTGGTGCTCTTGTCCTGTGTCAGTGAACAGCACGTCTCTGTATGCGAGGACACGAGCGCCCATCGTGAGGTCCCTGGTGCTCTTGTGTTGTGTCAGTGAACAGCACGTCTCTGTATGCGAGGACACGAGCGCCCATCGTGAGGTCCCTGGTGCTCATGTCCTGTGTCAGTGAACAGCACGTCTCTGTATGCGAGGACACGAGCGCCCATCGTGAGGTCCCTGGTGCTCTTGTCCTGTGTCAGTGAACAGCACGTCTCTGTATGCGAGTACACGAGCGCCCATCGTGAGGTCCCTGGTGCTCTTGTGTTGTGTCAGTGAACAGCATGTCTCTGTATGCGAGGACACGAGCGCCCATCGTGAGGTCCCTGGTGCTCATCTCCTGTGTCAGTGAACAGCACGTCTCTGTATGCGAGGACACGAGCGCCCATCGTGAGGTCCCTGGTGCTCATCTCCTGTGTCAGTGAACAGCACGTCTCTGTATGCGAGGACACGAGCGCCCATCGCGAGGTCCCTGGTGCTCTTGTCCTGTGTCAGTGAACAGCACGTCTCTGTATGCGAGGACACGAGCGCCCATCGTGAGGTCCCTGGTGCTCATGTCCTGTGTCAGTGAACAGCACGTCTCTGTATGCGAGGACACGAGCGCCCATCGTGAGGTCCCTGGTGCTCTTGTCCTGTGTCAGTGAACAGCACGTCTCTGTATGCGAGGACACGAGCGCCCATCGTGAGGTCCCTGGTGCTCTTGTGTTGTGTCAGTGAACAGCATGTCTCTGTATGCGAGGACACGAGCGCCCATCGTGAGGTCCCTGGTGCTCATCTCCTGTGTCAGTGAACAGCACGTCTCTGTATGCGAGGACACGAGCGCCCATCGTGAGGTCCCTGGTGCTCATCTCCTGTGTCAGTGAACAGCACGTCTCTGTATGCGAGGACACGAGCGCCCATCGTGAGGTCCCTGGTGCTCTTGTCCTGTGTCAGTGAACAGCACGTCTCTGTATGCGAGGACACGAGCGCCCATCGTGAGGTCCCTGGTGCTCATGTCCTGTGTCAGTGAACAGCACGTCTCTGTATGCGAGGACACGAGCGCCCATCGTGAGGTCCCTGGTGCTCATGTCCTGTGTCAGTGAACAGCACGTCTCTGTATGCGAGGACACGAGCGCCCATCGTGAGGTCCCTGGTGCTCTTGTCCTGTGTCAGTGAACAGCACGTCTCTGTATGCGAGGACACGAGCGCCCATCGTGAGGTCCCTGGTGCTCTTGTCCTGTGTCAGTGAACAGCACGTCTCTGTATGCGAGGACACGAGCGCCCATCGTGAGGTCCCTGGTGCTCATGTCCTGTGTCAGTGAACAGCACGTCTCTGTATGCGAGGACACGAGCGCCCATCGTGAGGTCCCTGGTGCTCTTGTCCTGTGTCAGTGAACAGCACGTCTCTGTATGCGAGGACACGAGCGCCCATCGTGAGGTCCCTGGTGCTCTTGTGTTGTGTCAGTGAACAGCACGTCTCTGTATGCGAGGACACGAGCGCCCATCGTGAGGTCCCTGGTGCTCATGTCCTGTGTCAGTGAACAGCACGTCTCTGTATGCGAGGACACGAGCGCCCATCGTGAGGTCCCTGGTGCTCTTGTCCTGTGTCAGTGAACAGCACGTCTCTGTATGCGAGGACACGAGCGCCCATCGTGAGGTCCCTGGTGCTCTTGTGTTGTGTCAGTGAACAGCATGTCTCTGTATGCGAGGACACGAGCGCCCATCGTGAGGTCCCTGGTGCTCATCTCCTGTGTCAGTGAACAGCACGTCTCTGTATGCGAGGACACGAGCGCCCATCGTGAGGTCCCTGGTGCTCATCTCCTGTGTCAGTGAACAGCACGTCTCTGTATGCGAGGACACGAGCGCCCATCGTGAAGTCCCTGGTGCTCTTGTCCTGTGTCAGTGAACAGCACGTCTCTGTATGCGAGGACACGAGCGCCCATCGTGAGGTCCCTGGTGCTCATGTCCTGTGTCAGTGAACAGCACGTCTCTGTATGCGAGGACACGAGCGCCCATCGTGAGGTCCCTGGTGCTCATGTCCTGTGTCAGTGAACAGCACGTCTCTGTATGCGAGGACACGAGCGCCCATCGTGAGGTCCCTGGTGCTCTTGTCCTGTGTCAGTGAACAGCACGTCTCTGTATGCGAGGACACGAGCGCCCATCGTGAGGTCCCTGGTGCTCATGTCCTGTGTCAGTGAACAGCACGTCTCTGTATGCGAGGACACGAGCGCCCATCGTGAGGTCCCTGGTGCTCATGTCCTGTGTTAGTGAACAGCACGTCTCTGTATGCGAGGACACGAGCGCCCATCGTGAGGTCCCTGGTGCTCTTGTCTTGTGTCAGTGAACAGCACGTCTCTGTATGCGAGGACACGAGCGCCCATCGTGAGGTCCCATGTGCTCTTGTCTTGTGTCAGTGAACAGCATGTCTCTGTATGCGAGGACACGAGCGCTCATCGAAAGGTCCCTGGTGCTCTTGTCTTGTGTCAGTGAACAGCATGTCTCTGTATGCGAGGACACGAGCGCCCATCGTGAGGTCCCATGTGCTCTGATCTTGTGTCAGTGAATAGCATGTCTCTGTATGCGAGGCCCGAGAGCCCATCGTGAGGTCCCTGGTGCTCTTGTCTTGTGTCAGTGAACAGCACGTCTCTGTATGCGAGGACACGAGCGCGCATTGTGAGGTCCCATGTGCTCTTGTCTTGTGTCAGTGAACAGCACGTCTCTGTATGCGAGGACACGAGCGCCCATCGTGAGGTCCCTGGTGCTCATGTCTTGAGGACACGAGCGCCCATCGTGAGGTCCCTGGTGCTCATGTCCTGTGTCAGTGAACAGCATGTCTCTGTATGCGAGGCACGAGAGCCCATCGTGAGGTCCCTGGTGCTCTTGTCTTGTGTCAGTGAACAGCACGTCTCTGTATGCGAGGACACGAGCGCCCCTCTTGAGGTCCCTGGTGCTCTTGTCTTGTGTCAATGAACAGCACGTCTCTGTATGCGAGGACACGAGCGCCCATCGTGAGGTCCCTGGTGCTCTTGTCTTGTGTCAGTGAACAGCACGTCTCTGTATGCGAGGACACGAGCGCCCATCGTGAGGTCCCATGTGCTCTTGTCTTGTGTCAGTGAACAGCACGTCTCTGTATGCGAGGACACGAGCGCCCATCGTGAGGTCCCATGTGCTCTTGTCTTGTGTCAGTGAACAGCACGTCTCTGTATGCGAGGACACGAGCGCCCATCGTGAGGTCCCATGTGCTCTTGTCTTGTGTCAGTGAACAGCACGTCTCTGTATGCGAGGACGCGAGCGCCCATCGTGAGGTCCCTGGTGCTCTTGTCTTGTGTCAGTGAACAGCACGTCTCTGTATGCGAGGACACGAGCGCCCATCGTGAGGTCCCTGGTGCTCACGTCCTGTGTCAGTGAACAGCACGTCTCTGTATGCGAGGACACGAGCGCCCATCGTGAGGTCCCTGGTGCTCTTCTCTTGTGTCAGTGAACAGCACGTCTCTGTATGCGAGGACACGAGCGCCCATCGTGAGGTCCCTGGTGCTCATGTCCTGTGTCAGTGAACAGCACGTCTCTGTATGCGAGGACACGAGCGCCCATCGTGAGGTCCCTGGTGCTCTTGTCTTGTGTCAGTGAACAGCACGTCTCTGTATGCGAGGACACGAGCGCCCATCGTGAGGTCCCTGGTGCTCTTGTCTTGTGTCAGTGAACAGCACGTCTCTGTATGCGAGGACACGAGCGCCCATCGTGAGGTCCCTGGTCCTCTAGTCTTGTGTCAGTGAACAGCACGTCTCTGTATGCGAGGACACGAGCGCCCATCGTGAGGTCCCTGGTGCTCATGTCTTGTGTCAGTGAACAGCACGTCTCTGTATGCGAGGACACGAGCGCCCATCGTGAGGTCCCTGGTGCTCTTGTCTTGTGTCAGTGAACAGCACGTCTCTGTATGCGAGGACACGAGCGCCCATCGTGAGTTCCCTGGAGCTCTTGTCTTGTGTCAGTGAACAGCACGTCTCTGTATGCGAGGACACGAGCGCCCATCGTGAGGTCCCTGGTGCTCTTGTCTTGTGTCACTGAACAGCACGTCTCTGTATGCGAGGACACGAGCGCCCATCGTGAGGTCCCTGGTGCTCATGTCCTGTGTCAGTGAACAGCACGTCTCTGTATGCGAGGACACGAGCGCCCATCGTGAGGTCCCTGGTGCTCTTGTCCTGTGTCAGTGAACAGCACGTCTCTGTATTTGAGGACACGAGCGCCCATCGAGAGGTCCCAGGTGCTCTTGTCTTGTTTCAGTGAACAGCACGTCTCTGTATGCGAGGACACGAGCGCCCATCGTGAGGTCCCTGGTGCTCATGTCCTGTGTCAGTGAACAGCACGTCTCTGTATGCGAGGACACGAGCGCCCATCGTGAGGTCCCTGGTGCTCTTGTCCTGTGTCAGTGAACAGCACGTCTCTGTATGCGAGGACACGAGCGCCCATCGTGAGGTCCCTGGTGCTCATGTCCTGTGTCAGTGAACAGCACGTCTCTGTTTGCGAGGACAGGAGCGCCCATCGTGAGGTCCCTGGTGCTCTTGACTTGTGTCAGTGAACAGCACGTCTCTGTATGCGAGGACACGAGCGCCCATCGTGAGGTCCCTGGTGCTCTTGTCCTGTGTCAGTGAACAGCACGTCTCTGTATGCGAGGACACGAGCGCCCATCGTGAGGTCCCTGGTGCTCATGTCCTGTGTCAGTGAACAGCACGTCTCTGTATGCGAGGACACGAGCGCCCATCGTGAGGTCCCTGGTGCTCTTGTCCTGTGTCAGTGAACAGCACGTCTCTGTATGCGAGGACACGAGCGCCCATCGTGAGGTCCCTGGTGCTCTTGTGTTGAGTCAGTGAACAGCACGTCTCTGTATGCGAGGACACGAGCGCCCATTGTGAGGTCCCTGGTGCTCATGTCCTGTGTCAGTGAACAGCACGTCTCTGTATGCGAGGACACGAGCGCCCATCGTGAGGTCCCTGGTGCTCTTGTCCTGTGTCAGTGAACAGCACGTCTCTGTATGCGAGGACACGAGCGCCCATCGTGAGGTCCCTGGTGCTCTTGTGTTGTGTCAGTGAACGGCACGTCTCTGTATGCGAGGACACGAGCGCCCATCGTGAGGTCCCTGGTGCTCATCTCCTGTGTCAGTGAACAGCACGTCTCTGTATGCGAGGACACGAGCGCCCATCGTGAGGTCCCTGGTGCTCATCTCCTGTGTCAGTGAACAGCACGTCTCTGTATGCGAGGACACGAGCGCCCATCGTGAGGTCCCTGGTGCTCTTGTCCTGTGTCAGTGAACAGCACGTCTCTGTATGCGAGGACACGAGCACCCATCGTGAGGTCCCTGGTGCTCATGTCCTGTGTCAGTGAACAGCACGTCTCTGTATGCGAGGACACGAGCGGCCATCGTGAGGTCCCTGGTGCTCATGTCCTGTGTCAGTGAACAGCACGTCTCTGTATGCGAGGACACGAGCGCCCATCGTGAGGTCCCTGGTGCTCTTGTTTTGTGTCAGTGAACAGCACGTCTCTGTATGCGAGGACACGAGCGCCCATCGTGAGGTCCCATGTGCTCTTGTCTTGTGTCAGTGAACAGCATGTCTCTGTATGCGAGGACACGAGCGCCCATCGTGAGGTCCCTGGTGCTCTTGTCTTGTGTCAGTGAACAGCATGTCTCTGTATGCGAGGACACGAGCGCCCATCGTGAGGTCCCATGTGCTCTGATCTTGTGTCAGTGAATAGCATGTCTCTGTATGCGAGGCCCGAGAGCCCATCGTGAGGTCCCTGGTGCTCTTGTCTTGTGTCAGTGAACAGCACGTCTCTGTATGCGAGGACACGAGCGCGCATCGTGAGGTCCCATGTGCTCTTGTCTTGTGTCAGTGAACAGCACGTCTCTGTATGCGAGGACACGAGCGCCCATCGTGAGGTCCCTGGTGCTCATGTCTTGAGGGCACGAGCGCCCATCGTGAGGTCCCTGGTGCTCATGTGCTGTGTCAGTGAACAGCATGTATCTGTATGCGAGGCCCGAGAGCCCATCGTGAGGTCCCTGGTGCTCTTGTCTTGTGTCAGTGAACAGCACGTCTCTGTATGCGAGGACACGAGCGCCCCTCTTGAGGTCCCTGGCGCTCTTGTCTTGTGTCAATGAACAGCACGTCTCTGTATGCGAGGACGCGAGCGCCCATCGTGAGGTCCCTGGTGCTCTTGTCTTGTGTCAGTGAACAGCACGTCTCTGTATGCGAGGACGCGAGCGCCCATCGTGAGGTCCCATGTGCTCTTGTCTTGTGTCAGTGAACAGCACGTCTCTGTATGCGAGGACGCGAGCGCCCATCGTGAGGTCCTGGTGCTCTTGTCTTGTGTCAGTGAACAGCACGTCTCTGTATGCGAGGACACGAGCGCCCATCGTGAGGTCCCTGGAGCTCTTGTCCTGTGTCAGTGAACAGCACGTCTCTGTATGCGAGGACACGAGCGCCCATCGTGAGGTCCCTGGTGCTCATGTCCTGTGTCAGTGAACAGCACGTCTCTGTATGCGAGGACACGAGTGCCCATCGTGAGGTCCCTGGTGCTCTTGTGTTGTGTCAGTGAACAGTACGTCTCTGTATGCGAGGACATGAGCGCCCATCGTGAGGTCCCTGGTGCTCATCTCCTGTGTCAGTGAACAGCACGTCTCTGTATGCGAGGACACGAGCGCCCATCGTGAGGTCCCTGGTGCTCATCTTCTGTGTCAGTAAACAGCACGTCTCTGTTTGCGAGGACACGAGCGCCCATCGTGAGGTCCCTGGTGCTCTTGTCCTGTGTCAGTGAACAGCATGTCTCTGTATGCGAGGACACGAGCGCCCATCGTGAGTCCTATGTGCTCTTGTCTTGTGTCAGTGAACAGCACGTCTCTGTATGCGAGGACACGAGCGCCCATCGTGAGGTCCTATGTGCTCTTGTCTTGTGTCAGTGAACAGCTCATCTCTGTATGCGAGGACACGAGCGCCCATCGTGAGGTCCCTGGTGCTCATGTCCTGTGTCAGTGAACAGCACGTCTCTGTATGCGAGGACACGAGCGCCCATCGTGAGGTCCCTGGTGCTCTTGTCCTGTGTCAGTGAACAGCACGTCTCTGTATGCGAGGACACGAGCGACCATCGTGAGGTCCCATGTGCTCTTGTCTTGTGTCAGTGAACAGCACGTCTCTGTATGCGAGGACACGAGCGCCCATCGAGAGGTCCCTGGTGCTCTTGTCTTGTGTCAGTGAACAGCACGTCTCTGTATGCGAAGACACGAGCGCCCATCGTGAGGTCCCTGGTGCTCTTGTCTTGTGTCAGTGAACAGCACGTCTCTGTATGCGAGGACACGAGCGCCGATCGTGAGGTCCCTGGTGCTCTTGTCTTGTGTCAGTGAACAGCACGTCTCTGTATGCGAGGACACGAGCGCCCATCGTGAGGTCCCTGGTGCTCTTGTCTTGTTTCAGTGAACAGCACATCTCTGTATGCGAGGACACGAGCGCCCATCGTGAGGTCCCAGGTGCTCATGTCCTGTGTCACTGAACAGCACGTCTCTGTATGCGAGGACACGAGCGCCCATCGTGAGGTCCCTGGTGCTCTTGTTCTGTGTCAGTGAACAGCACGTCTCTGTATGCGAGGACACGAGCGCCCATCGTGAGGTCCCTGGTGCTCATGTCCTGTGTCAGTGAACAGCACGTCTCTGTATGCGAGGACACGAGCGCCCATCGTGAGGTACCTGGTGCTCTTGTTCTGTGTCAGTGAACAGCACGTCTCTGTATGCGAGGACACGAGCGCCCATCGTGAGGTCCCTGGTGCTCATGTCCTGTGTCAGTGAACAGCACGTCTCTGTATGCGAGGACACGAGCGCCCATCGTGAGGTACCTGGTGCTCTTGTCCTGTGTCAGTGAACAGCACGTCTCTGTATGCGAGGACACGAGCGCCCATCGTGAGGTCCCTGGTGCTCTTGTGTTGTGTCAGTGAACAGCACGTCTCTGTATGCGAGGACACGAGCGCCCATCGTGAGGTCCCTGGTGCTCTTGTCCTGTGTCAGTGAACAGCACGTCTCTGTATGCGAGGACACGAGCGCCCATTGTGAGGTCCCTGGTGCTCTTGTGTTGTGTCAGTGAACAGCACGTCTCTGTATGCGAGGACACGAGCGCCCATCGTGAGGTCCCTGGTGCTGATCTCCTGTGTCAGTGAACAGCACGTCTCTGTATGCGAGGACACGAGCGCCCATCGTGAGGTCCCTGGTGCTCATCTTCTGTGTCAGTGAACAGCACGTCTCTGTATGCGAGGACACGAGCGCCCATCGTGAGGTCCCTGGTGCTCTTGTCCTGTGTCAGTGAACAGCACGTCTCTGTATGCGAGGACACGAGCACCCATCGTGAGGTCCTATGTGCTCTTGTCTTGTGTCAGTGAACAGCACGTCTCTGTATGCGAGGACACGAGCGCCCATCGTGAGTTCCTATGTGCTCTTGTCATGTGTCAGTGAACAGCACGTCTCTGTATGCAAGGACACGAGCGCCCATCGTGAGGTCCCTGGTGCTCATGTCCTGTGTCAGTGAACAGCACGTCTCTGTATGCGAAGACACGAGCGCCCATCGTGAGGTCCCTGGTGCTCTTGTCCTGTGTCAGTGAACAGCACGTCTCTGTATGCGAGGACAAGAGCGCCCATCGTGAGGTCCCATGTGCTCTTGTCTTGTGTCAGTGAACAGCACGTCTCTGTATGCGAGGACACGAGCGCCCATCGTGAGGTCCCTGGTGCTCTTGTCTTGTGTCAGTGAACAGCACGTCTCTGTATGCGAAGACACGAGCGCCCATCGTGAGGTCCCTGGTGCTCTTGTCTTGTGTCAGTGAACAGCACGTCTCTGTATGCGAGGACACGAGCGCCCATCGTGAGGTCCGTGGTGCTCTTGTCTTGTTTCAGTGAACAGCACGTCTCTGTATGCGAGGACACGAGCGCCCATCGTGAGGTCCCTGGTGCTCATGACCTGTGTCAGTGAACAGCACGTCTCTGTATGCGGGGACACGAGCGCCCATCGTGAGGTCCCTGGTGCTCTTGTCCTGTGTCAGTGAACAGCACGTCTCTGTATGCGAGGACACGAGCGCCCATCGTGAGGTCCCTGGTGCTCATGTCCTGTGTCAGTGAACAGCACGTCTCTGTTTGCGAGGACAGGAGCGCCCATCGTGAGGTCCCTGGTGCTCTTGTCTTGTGTCAGTGAACAGCACGTCTCTGTATGCGAGGACACGAGCGCCCATCGTGAGGTCCCTGGTGCTCTTGTCCTGTGTCAGTG
Organism: Pleurodeles waltl; assembly: GCF_031143425.1. NCBI lineage: Eukaryota > Metazoa > Chordata > Amphibia > Caudata > Salamandridae > Pleurodeles > Pleurodeles waltl. Next base: position 1,869,325,986 of record NC_090444.1, on the reverse strand, counting down.
AACAGCACGTCTCTGTATGCGAGGACACGAGCGCCCATCGTGAGGTCCCTGGTGCTCATGTCCTGTGTCAGTGAACAGCACGTCTCTGTATGCGAGGACACGAGCGCCCATCGTGAGGTCCCTTGTGCTCTTGTCCTGTGTCAGTGAACAGCACGTCTCTGTATGCGAGGACACGAGCGCCCATCGTGAGGTCCCTGGTGCTCTTGTCTTGTGTCAGTGAACAGCACGTCTCTGTATGCGAGGACACGAGCGCCCATCGTGAGGTCCCTGGTGCTCATGTCCTGTGTCAGTGAACAGCACGTCTCTGTATGCGAGGACACGAGCGCCCATCGTGTGGTCACTGGTGCTCTTGTCCTGTGTCAATGAACAGCACGTCTCTGTATGCGAGGACACGAGCGCCCATCGTGAGGTCCCTGGTGCTCTTGTGTTGTGTCAGTGAACAGCATGTCTCTGTATGCGAGGACACGAGCGCCCATCGTGAGGTCCCTGGTGCTCATCTCCTGTGTCAGTGAACAGCACGTCTCTGTATGCGAGGACACGAGCGCCCATCGTGAGGTCCCTGGTGCTCATCTCCTGTGTCAGTGAACAGCACGTCTCTGTATGCGAGGACACGAGCGCCCATCGTGAGGTCCCTGGTGCTCTTGTCCTGTGTCAGTGAACAGCACGTCTCTGTATGCGAGGACACGAGCGCCCATCGTGAGGTCCCTGGTGCTCATGTCCTGTGTCAGTGAACAGCACGTCTCTGTATGCGAAGACACGAGCGCCCATCGTGAGGTCCCTGGTGCTCTTGTCCTGTGTCAGTGAACAGCACGTCTCTGTATGCGAGGACAAGAGCGCCCATCGTGAGGTCCCATGTGCTCTTGTCCTGTGTCAGTGAACAGCACGTCTCTGTATGCGAGGACACGAGCGCCCATCGTGAGGTCCCTGGTGCTCTTGTCTTGTGTCAGTGAACAGCACGTCTCTGTATGCGAAGACACGAGCGCCCATCGTGAGGTCCCTGGTGCTCTTGTCTTGTGTCAGTGAACAGCACGTCTCTGTATGCGAGGACACGAGCGCCCATCGTGAGGTCCGTGGTGCTCTTGTCTTGTTTCAGTGAACAGCACGTCTCTGTATGCGAGGACACGAGCGCCCATCGTGAGGTCCCTGGTGCTCATGTCCTGTGTCAGTGAACAGCACGTCTCTGTATGCGAGGACACGAGCGCCCATCGTGAGGTCCCTGGTGCTCTTGTCCTGTGTCAGTGAACAGCACGTCTCTGTATGCGAGGACACGAGCGCCCATCGTGAGGTCCCTGGTGCTCATGTCCTGTGTCAGTGAACAGCACGTCTCTGTTTGCGAGGACAGGAGCGCCCATCGTGAGGTCCCTGGTGCTCTTGTCTTGTGTCAGTGAACAGCACGTCTCTGTTTGCGAGGACAGGAGCGCCCATCGTGAGGTCCCTGGTGCTCTTGTCTTGTGTCAGTGAACAGCACGTCTCTGTATGCGAGGACACGAGCGCCCATCGTGAGGTCCCTGGTGCTCATGTCCTGTGTCAGTGAACAGCACGTCTCTGTATGCGAGGACACGAGCGCCCATCGTGAGGTCCCTGGTGCTCATGTCCTGTGTCAGTGAACAGCACGTCTCTGTATGCGAGGACACGAGCGCCCATCGTGAGGTCCCTGGTGCTCATGTCCTGTGTCAGTGAACAGCACGTCTCTGTATGCGAGGACACGAGCGCCCATCGTGAGGTCCCTGGTGCTCTTGTCCTGTGTCAGTGAACAGCACGTCTCTGTATGCGAGGACACGAGCGCCCATCGTGAGGTCCCTGGTGCTCTTGTGTTGTGTCAGTGAACAGCACGTCTCTGTATGCGAGGACACGAGCGCCCATCGTGAGGTCCCTGGTGCTCATGTCCTGTGTCAGTGAACAGCACGTCTCTGTATGCGAGGACACGAGCGCCCATCGTGAGGTCCCTGGTGCTCTTGTCCTGTGTCAGTGAACAGCACGTCTCTGTATGCGAGTACACGAGCGCCCATCGTGAGGTCCCTGGTGCTCTTGTGTTGTGTCAGTGAACAGCATGTCTCTGTATGCGAGGACACGAGCGCCCATCGTGAGGTCCCTGGTGCTCATCTCCTGTGTCAGTGAACAGCACGTCTCTGTATGCGAGGACACGAGCGCCCATCGTGAGGTCCCTGGTGCTCATCTCCTGTGTCAGTGAACAGCACGTCTCTGTATGCGAGGACACGAGCGCCCATCGTGAGGTCCCTGGTGCTCTTGTCCTGTGTCAGTGAACAGCACGTCTCTGTATGCGAGGACACGAGCGCCCATCGTGAGGTCCCTGGTGCTCATGTCCTGTGTCAGTGAACAGCACGTCTCTGTATGCGAGGATACGAGCGCCCATCGTGAGGTCCCTGGTGCTCTTGTCCTGTGTCAGTGAACAGCACGTCTCTGTATGCGAGGACACGAGCGCCCATCGTGAGGTCCCTGGTGCTCTTGTGTTGTGTCAGTGAACAGCATGTCTCTGTATGCGAGGACACGAGCGCCCATCGTGAGGTCCCTGGTGCTCATCTCCTGTGTCAGTGAACAGCACGTCTCTGTATGCGAGGAAACGAGCGCCCATCGTGAGGTCCCTGGTGCTCATCTCCTGTGTCAGTGAACAGCACGTCTCTGTATGCGAGGACACGAGCGCCCATCGTGAGGTCCCTGGTGCTCTTGTCCTGTGTCAGTGAACAGCACGTCTCTGTATGCGAGGACACGAGCGCCCATCGTGAGGTCCCTGGTGCTCATGTCCTGTGTCAGTGAACAGCACGTCTCTGTATGCGAGGACACGAGCGCCCATCGTGAGGTCCCTGGTGCTCATGTCCTGTGTCAGTGAACAGCACGTCTCTGTATGCGAGGACACGAGCGCTCATCGTGAGGTCCCTGGTGCTCTTGTCCTGTGTCAGTGAACAGCACGTCTCTGTATGCGAGGACACGAGCGCCCATCGTGAGGTCCCTGGTGCTCTTGTCCTGTGTCAGTGAACAGCACGTCTCTGTATGCGAGGACACGAGCGCCCATCGTGAGGTCCCTGGTGCTCATGTCCTGTGTCAGTGAACAGCACGTCTCTGTATGCGAGGACACGAGCGCCCATCGTGAGGTCCCTGGTGCTCTTGTCCTGTGTCAGTGAACAGCACGTCTCTGTATGCGAGGACACGAGCGCCCATCGTGAGGTCCCTGGTGCTCTTGTGTTGTGTCAGTGAACAGCACGTCTCTGTATGCGAGGACACGAGCGCCCATCGTGAGGTCCCTGGTGCTCATGTCCTGTGTCAGTGAACAGCACGTCTCTGTATGCGAGGACACGAGCGCCCATCGTGAGGTCCCTGGTGCTCTTGTCCTGTGTCAGTGAACAGCACGTCTCTGTATGCGAGGACACGAGCGCCCATCGTGAGGTCCCTGGTGCTCTTGTGTTGTGTCAGTGAACAGCATGTCTCTGTATGCGAGGACACGAGCGCCCATCGTGAGGTCCCTGGTGCTCATCTCCTGTGTCAGTGAACAGCACGTCTCTGTATGCGAGGACACGAGCGCCCATCGTGAGGTCCCTGGTGCTCATCTCCTGTGTCAGTGAACAGCACGTCTCTGTATGCGAGGACACGAGCGCCCATCGTGAAGTCCCTGGTGCTCTTGTCCTGTGTCAGTGAACAGCACGTCTCTGTATGCGAGGACACGAGCGCCCATCGTGAGGTCCCTGGTGCTCATGTCCTGTGTCAGTGAACAGCACGTCTCTGTATGCGAGGACACGAGCGCCCATCGTGAGGTCCCTGGTGCTCATGTCCTGTGTCAGTGAACAGCACGTCTCTGTATGCGAGGACACGAGCGCCCATCGTGAGGTCCCTGGTGCTCTTGTCCTGTGTCAGTGAACAGCACGTCTCTGTATGCGAGGACACGAGCGCCCATCGTGAGGTCCCTGGTGCTCATGTCCTGTGTCAGTGAACAGCACGTCTCTGTATGCGAGGACACGAGCGCCCATCGTGAGGTCCCTGGTGCTCATGTCCTGTGTCAGTGAACAGCACGTCTCTGTATGCGAGGACACGAGCGCCCATCGTGAGGTCCCTGGTGCTCTTGTCTTGTGTCAGTGAACAGCACGTCTCTGTATGCGAGGACACGAGCGCCCATCGTGAGGTCCCATGTGCTCTTGTCTTGTGTCAGTGAACAGCATGTCTCTGTATGCGAGGACACGAGCGCTCATCGAAAGGTCCCTGGTGCTCTTGTCTTGTGTCAGTGAACAGCATGTCTCTGTATGCGAGGACACGAGCGCCCATCGTGAGGTCCCATGTGCTCTGATCTTGTGTCAGTGAATAGCATGTCTCTGTATGCGAGGCCCGAGAGCCCATCGTGAGGTCCCTGGTGCTCTTGTCTTGTGTCAGTGAACAGCACGTCTCTGTATGCGAGGACACGAGCGCGCATCGTGAGGTCCCATGTGCTCTTGTCTTGTGTCAGTGAACAGCACGTCTCTGTATGCGAGGACACGAGCGCCCATCGTGAGGTCCCTGGTGCTCATGTCTTGAGGACACGAGCGCCCATCGTGAGGTCCCTGGTGCTCATGTCCTGTGTCAGTGAACAGCATGTCTCTGTATGCGAGGCACGAGAGCCCATCGTGAGGTCCCTGGTGCTCTTGTCTTGTGTCAGTGAACAGCACGTCTCTGTATGCGAGGACACGAGCGCCCCTCTTGAGGTCCCTGGTGCTCTTGTCTTGTGTCAATGAACAGCACGTCTCTGTATGCGAGGACACGAGCGCCCATCGTGAGGTCCCTGGTGCTCTTGTCTTGTGTCAGTGAACAGCACGTCTCTGTATGCGAGGACACGAGCGCCCATCGTGAGGTCCCATGTGCTCTTGTCTTGTGTCAGTGAACAGCACGTCTCTGTATGCGAGGACACGAGCGCCCATCGTGAGGTCCCTGGTGCTCTTGTCTTGTGTCAGTGAACAGCACGTCTCTGTATGCGAGGACGCGAGCGCCCATCGTGAGGTCCCTGGTACTCTTGTCTTGTGTCAGTGAACAGCACGTCTCTGTATGCGAGGACACGAGCGCCCATCGTGAGGTCCCTGGTGCTCACGTCCTGTGTCAGTGAACAGCACGTCTCTGTATGCGAGGACACGAGCGCCCATCGTGAGGTCCCTGGTGCTCTTCTCTTGTGTCAGTGAACAGCACGTCTCTGTATGCGAGGACACGAGCGCCCATCGTGAGGTCCCTGGTGCTCATGTCCTGTGTCAGTGAACAGCACGTCTCTGTATGCGAGGACACGAGCGCCCATCGTGAGGTCCCTGGTGCTCTTGTCTTGTGTCAGTGAACAGCACGTCTCTGTATGCGAGGACACGAGCGCCCATCGTGAGGTCCCTGGTGCTCTTGTCTTGTGTCAGTGAACAGCACGTCTCTGTATGCGAGGACACGAGCGCCCATCGTGAGGTCCCTGGTGCTCATGTCCTGTGTCAGTGAACAGCACGTCTCTGTATGCGAGGACACGAGCGCCCATCGTGAGGTCCCTGGTGCTCTTGTCTTGTGTCAGTGAACAGCACGTCTCTGTATGCGAGGACACGAGCGCCCATCGTGAGGTCCCTGGTGCTCTTGTCTTGTGTCAGTGAACAGCACGTCTCTGTATGCGAGGACACGAGCGCCCATCGTGAGGTCCCTGGTGCTCATGTCTTGTGTCAGTGAACAGCACGTCTCTGTATGCGAGGACACGAGCGCCCATCGTGAGGTCCCTGGTGCTCTTGTCTTGTGTCAGTGAACAGCACGTCTCTGTATGCGAGGACACGAGCGCCCATCGTGAGTTCCCTGGAGCTCTTGTCTTGTGTCACTGAACAGCACGTCTCTGTATGCGAGGACACGAGCGCCCATCGTGAGTTCCCTGGTGCTCTTGTCTTGTGTCACTGAACAGCACGTCTCTGTATGCGAGGACACGAGCGCCCATCGTGAGGTCCCTGGTGCTCATGTCCTGTGTCAGTGAACAGCACGTCTCTGTATGCGAGGACACGAGCGCCCATCGTGAGGTCCCTGGTGCTCTTGTCCTGTGTCAGTGAACAGCACGTCTCTGTATGCGAGGACACGAGCGCCCATCGTGAGGTCCCAGGTGCTCTTGTCTTGTTTCAGTGAACAGCACGTCTCTGTATGCGAGGACACGAGCGCCCATCGTGAGGTCCCTGGTGCTCATGTCCTGTGTCAGTGAACAGCACGTCTCTGTATGCGAGGACACGAGCGCCCATCGTGAGGTCCCTGGTGCTCTTGTCCTGTGTCAGTGAACAGCACGTCTCTGTATGCGAGGACACGAGCGCCCATCGTGAGGTCCCTGGTGCTCATGTCCTGTGTCAGTGAACAGCACGTCTCTGTTTGCGAGGACAGGAGCTCCCATCGTGAGGTCCCTGGTGCTCTTGACTTGTGTCAGTGAACAGCACGTCTCTGTATGCGAGGACACGAGCGCCCATCGTGAGGTCCCTGGTGCTCTTGTCCTGTGTCAGTGAACAGCACGTCTCTGTATGCGAGGACACGAGCGCCCATCGTGAGGTCCCTGGTGCTCATGTCCTGTGTCAGTGAACAGCACGTCTCTGTATGCGAGGACACGAGCGCCCATCGTGAGGTCCCTGGTGCTCATGTCCTGTGTCAGTGAACAGCACGTCTCTGTATGCGAGGACACGAGCGCCCATCGTGAGGTCCCTGGTGCTCTTGTGTTGTGTCAGTGAACAGCACGTCTCTGTATGCGAGGACACGAGCGCCCATCGTGAGGTCCCTGGTGCTCATCTCCTGTGTCAGTGAACAGCACGTCTCTGTATGCGAGGACACGAGCGCCCATCGTGAGGTCCCTGGTGCTCTTGTCCTGTGTCAGTGAACAGCACGTCTCTGTATGCGAGGACACGAGCGCCCATCGTGAGGTCCCTGGTGCTCATGTCCTGTGTCAGTGAACAGCACGTCTCTGTATGCGAGGACACGAGCGCCCATCGTGAGGTCCCTGGTGCTCTTGTCCTGTGTCAGTGAACAGCACGTCTCTGTATGCGAGGACACGAGCGCCCATCGTGAGGTCCCTGGTGCTCTTGTGTTGTGTCAGTGAACAGCACGTCTCTGTATGCGAGGACACGAGCGCCCATCGTGAGGTCCCTGGTGCTCATCTCCTGTGTCAGTGAACAGCACGTCTCTGTATGCGAGGACACGAGCGCCCATCGTGAGGTCCCTGGTGCTCATCTCCTGTGTCAGTGAACAGCACGTCTCTGTATGCGAGGACACGAGCGCCCATCGTGAGGTCCCTGGTGCTCTTGTCCTGTGTCAGTGAACAGCACGTCTCTGTATGCGAGGACACGAGCGCCCATCGTGAGGTCCCTGGTGCTCATGTCCTGTGTCAGTGAACAGCACGTCTCTGTATGCGAGGACACGAGCGCCCATCGTGAGGTCCCTGGTGCTCATGTCCTGTGTCAGTGAACAGCACGTCTCTGTATGCGAGGACACGAGCGCCCATCGTGAGGTCCCTGGTGCTCTTGTCCTGTGTCAGTGAACAGCACGTCTCTGTATGCGAGGACACGAGCGCCCATCGTGAGGTCCCTGGTGCTCTTGTCCTGTGTCAGTGAACAGCACGTCTCTGTATGCGAGGACACGAGCGCCCATCGTGAGGTCCCTGGTGCTCATGTCCTGTGTCAGTGAACAGCACGTCTCTGTATGCGAGGACACGAGCGCCCATCGTGAGGTCCCTGGTGCTCTTGTCCTGTGTCAGTGAACAGCACGTCTCTGTATGCGAGGACACGAGCGCCCATCGTGAGGTCCCTGGTGCTCTTGTGTTGTGTCAGTGAACAGCACGTCTCTGTATGCGAGGACACGAGCGCCCATCGTGAGGTCCCTGGTGCTCATGTCCTGTGTCAGTGAACAGCACGTCTCTGTATGCGAGGACACGAGCGCCCATCGTGAGGTCCCTGGTGCTCTTGTCCTGTGTCAGTGAACAGCACGTCTCTGTATGCGAGGACACGAGCGCCCATCGTGAGGTCCCTGGTGCTCTTGTGTTGTGTCAGTGAACAGCATGTCTCTGTATGCGAGGACACGAGCGCCCATCGTGAGGTCCCTGGTGCTCATCTCCTGTGTCAGTGAACAGCACGTCTCTGTATGCGAGGACACGAGCGCCCATCGTGAGGTCCCTGGTGCTCATCTCCTGTGTCAGTGAACAGCACGTCTCTGTATGCGAGGACACGAGCGCCCATCGTGAAGTCCCTGGTGCTCTTGTCCTGTGTCATTGAACAGCACGTCTCTGTATGCGAGGACACGAGCGCCCATCGTGAGGTCCCTGGTGCTCATGTCCTGTGTCAGTGAACAGCACGTCTCTGTATGCGAGGACACGAGCGCCCATCGTGAGGTCCCTGGTGCTCATGTCCTGTGTCAGTGAACAGCACGTCTCTGTATGCGAGGACACGAGCGCCCATCGTGAGGTCCCTGGTGCTCTTGTCCTGTGTCAGTGAACAGCACGTCTCTGTATGCGAGGACACGAGCGCCCATCGTGAGGTCCCTGGTGCTCATGTCCTGTGTCAGTGAACAGCACGTCTCTGTATGCGAGGACACGAGCGCCCATCGTGAGGTCCCTGGTGCTCATGTCCTGTGTCAGTGAACAGCACGTCTCTGTATGCGAGGACACGAGCGCCCATCGTGAGGTCCCTGGTGCTCTTGTCTTGTGTCAGTGAACAGCACGTCTCTGTATGCGAGGACACGAGCGCCCATCGTGAGGTCCCATGTGCTCTTGTCTTGTGTCAGTGAACAGCATGTCTCTGTATGCGAGGACACGAGCGCTCATCGAAAGGTCCCTGGTGCTCTTGTCTTGTGTCAGTGAACAGCATGTCTCTGTATGCGAGGACACGAGCGCCCATCGTGAGGTCCCATGTGCTCTGATCTTGTGTCAGTGAATAGCATGTCTCTGTATGCGAGGCCCGAGAGCCCATCGTGAGGTCCCTGGTGCTCTTGTCTTGTGTCAGTGAACAGCACGTCTCTGTATGCGAGGACACGAGCGCGCATCGTGAGGTCCCATGTGCTCTTGTCTTGTGTCAGTGAACAGCACGTCTCTGTATGCGAGGACACGAGCGCCCATCGTGAGGTCCCTGGTGCTCATGTCTTGAGGACACGAGCGCCCATCGTGAGGTCCCTGGTGCTCATGTCCTGTGTCAGTGAACAGCATGTCTCTGTATGCGAGGCACGAGAGCCCATCGTGAGGTCCCTGGTGCTCTTGTCTTGTGTCAGTGAACAGCACGTCTCTGTATGCGAGGACACGAGCGCCCCTCTTGAGGTACCTGGTGCTCTTGTCTTGTGTCAATGAACAGCACGTCTCTGTATGCGAGGACACGAGCGCCCATCGTGAGGTCCCTGGTGCTCTTGTCTTGTGTCAGTGAACAGCACGTCTCTGTATGCGAGGACACGAGCGCCCATCGTGAGGTCCCATGTGCTCTTGTCTTGTGTCAGTGAACAGCACGTCTCTGTATGCGAGGACACGAGCGCCCATCGTGAGGTCCCATGTGCTCTTGTCTTGTGTCAGTGAACAGCACGTCTCTGTATGCGAGGACGCGAGCGCCCATCGTGAGGTCCCTGGTGCTCTTGTCTTGTGTCAGTGAACAGCACGTCTCTGTATGCGAGGACACGAGCGCCCATCGTGAGATCCCTGGTGCTCACGTCCTGTGTCAGTGAACAGCACGTCTCTGTATGCGAGGACACGAGCGCCCATCGTGAGGTCCCTGGTGCTCTTCTCTTGTGTCAGTGAACAGCACGTCTCTGTATGCGAGGACACGAGCGCCCATCGTGAGGTCCCTGGTGCTCATGTCCTGTGTCAGTGAACAGCACGTCTCTGTATGCGAGGACACGAGCGCCCATCGTGAGGTCCCTGGTGCTCTTGTCTTGTGTCAGTGAACAGCACGTCTCTGTATGCGAGGACACGAGCGCCCATCGTGAGGTCCCTGGTGCTCTTGTCTTGTGTCAGTGAACAGCACGTCTCTGTATGCGAGGACACGAGCGCCCATCGTGAGGTCCCTGGTCCTCTAGTCTTGTGTCAGTGAACAGCACGTCTCTGTATGCGAGGACACGAGCGCCCATCGTGAGGTCCCTGGTGCTCATGTCTTGTGTCAGTGAACAGCACGTCTCTGTATGCGAGGACACGAGCGCCCATCGTGAGGTCCCTGGTGCTCTTGTCTTGTGTCAGTGAACAGCACGTCTCTGTATGCGAGGACACGAGCGCCCATCGTGAGTTCCCTGGAGCTCTTGTCTTGTGTCAGTGAACAGCACGTCTCTGTATGCGAGGACACGAGCGCCCATCGTGAGGTCCCTGGTGCTCTTGTCTTGTGTCACTGAACAGCACGTCTCTGTATGCGAGGACACGAGCGCCCATCGTGAGGTCCCTGGTGCTCATGTCCTGTGTCAGTGAACAGCACGTCTCTGTATGCGAGGACACGAGCGCCCATCGTGAGGTCCCAGGTGCTCTTGTCTTGTTTCAGTGAACAGCACGTCTCTGTATGCGAGGACACGAGCACCCATCGTGAGGTCCCTGGTGCTCATGTCCTGTGTCAGTGAACAGCACGTCTCTGTATGCGAGGACATGAGCGCCCATCGTGAGGTCCCTGGTGCTCTTGTCCTGTGTCAGTGAACAGCACGTCTCTGTATGCGAGGATACGAGCGCCCATCGTGAGGTCCCTGGTGCTCATGTCCTGTGTCAGTGAACAGCACGTCTCTGTTTGCGAGGACAGGAGCGCCCATCGTGAGGTCCCTGGTGCTCTTGACTTGTGTCAGTGAACAGCACGTCTCTGTATGCGAGGACACGAGCGCCCATCGTGAGGTCCCTGGTGCTCTTGTCCTGTGTCAGTGAACAGCACGTCTCTGTATGCGAGGACACGAGCGCCCATCGTGAGGTCCCTGGTGCTCATGTCCTGTGTCAGTGAACAGCACGTCTCTGTATGCGAGGACACGAGCGCCCATCGTGAGGTCCCTGGTGCTCTTGTCCTGTGTCAGTGAACAGCACGTCTCTGTATGCGAGGACACGAGCGCCCATCGTGAGGTCCCTGGTGCTCTTGTGTTGAGTCAGTGAACAGCACGTCTCTGTATGCGAGGACACGAGCGCCCATCGTGAGGTCCCTGGTGCTCATGTCCTGTGTCAGTGAACAGCACGTCTCTGTATGCGAGGACACGAGCGCCCATCGTGAGGTCCCTGGTGCTTTTGTCCTGTGTCAGTGAACAGCACGTCTCTGTATGCGAGGACACGAGCGCCCATCGTGAGGTCCCTGGTGCTCTTGTGTTGTGTCAGTGAACAGCACGTCTCTGTATGCGAGGACACGAGCGCCCATCGTGAGGTCCCTGGTGCTCATCTCCTGTGTCAGTGAACAGCACGTCTCTGTATGCGAGGACACGAGCGCCCATCGTGAGGTCCCTGGTGCTCATCTCCTGTGTCAGTGAACAGCACGTCTCTGTATGCGAGGACACGAGCGCCCATCGTGAGGTCCCTGGTGCTCTTGTCCTGTGTCAGTGAACAGCACGTCTCTGTATGCGAGGACACGAGCACCCATCGTGAGGTCCCTGGTGCTCATGTCCTGTGTCAGTGAACAGCACGTCTCTGTATGCGAGGACACGAGCGGCCATCGTGAGGTCCCTGGTGCTCATGTCCTGTGTCAGTGAACAGCACGTCTCTGTATGCGAGGACACGAGCGCCCATCGTGAGGTCCCTGGTGCTCTTGTTTTGTGTCAGTGAACAGCACGTCTCTGTATGCGAGGACACGAGCGCCCATCGTGAGGTCCCATGTGCTCTTGTCTTGTGTCAGTGAACAGCATGTCTCTGTATGCGAGGACACGAGCGCCCATCGTGAGGTCCCTGGTGCTCTTGTCTTGTGTCAGTGAACAGCATGTCTCTGTATGCGAGGACACGAGCGCCCATCGTGAGGTCCCATGTGCTCTGATCTTGTGTCAGTGAATAGCATGTCTCTGTATGCGAGGCCCGAGAGCCCATCGTGAGGTCCCTGGTGCTCTTGTCTTGTGTCAGTGAACAGCACGTCTCTGTATGCGAGGACACGAGCGCGCATCGTGAGGTCCCATGTGCTCTTGTCTTGTGTCAGTGAACAGCACGTCTCTGTATGCGAGGACACGAGCGCCCATCGTGAGGTCCCTGGTGCTCATGTCTTGAGGACACGAGCGCCCATCGTGAGGTCCCTGGTGCTCATGTGCTGTGTCAGTGAACAGCATGTATCTGTATGCGAGGCCCGAGAGCCCATCGTGAGGTCCCTGGTGCTCTTGTCTTGTGTCAGTGAACAGCACGTCTCTGTATGCGAGGACACGAGCGCCCCTCTTGAGGTCCCTGGCGCTCTTGTCTTGTGTCAATGAACAGCACGTCTCTGTATGCGAGGACGCGAGCGCCCATCGTGAGGTCCCTGGTGCTCTTGTCTTGTGTCAGTGAACAGCACGTCTCTGTATGCGAGGACGCGAGCGCCCATCGTGAGGTCCCATGTGCTCTTGTCTTGTGTCAGTGAACAGCACGTCTTTGTATGCGAGGACGCGAGCGCCCATCGTGAGGTCCCTGGTGCTCTTGTCTTGTGTCAGTGAACAGCACGTCTCTGTATGCGAGGACGCGAGCGCCCATCGTGAGGTCCCATGTGCTCTTGTCTTGTGTCAGTGAACAGCACGTCTCTGTATGCGAGGACACGAGCGCCCATCGTGAGGTCCCATGTGCTCTTGTCTTGTGTCAGTGAACAGCACGTCTCTGTATGCGAGGACACGAGCGCCCATCGTGAGGTCCCTGGTGCTCTTCTCTTGTGTCAGTGAACAGCACGTCTCTGTATGCGAGGACACGAGCGCCAATCGTGAGGTCCCTGGTGCTCACGTCCTGTGTCAGTGAACAGCACGTCTCTGTATGCGAGGACACGAGCGCCCATCGTGAGGTCCCTGGTGCTCTTCTCTTGTGTCAGTGAACAGCACGTCTCTGTATGCGAGGACACGAGGGCCCATCGTGAGGTCCCTGGTGCTCATGTCCTGTGTCAGTGAACAGCACGTCTCTGTATGCGAGGACACGAGCGCCCATCGTGAGGTCCCTGGTGCTCTTGTCTTGTGTCAGTGAACAGCACGTCTCTGTATGCGAGGACACGAGCGCCCATCGTGAGGTCCCTGGTGCTCTTGTCTTGTGTCAGTGAACAGCACGTCTCTGTATGCGAGGACACGAGCGCCCATCGTGAGGTCCCTGGTCCTCTAGTCTTGTGTCAGTGAACAGCACGTCTCTGTATGCGAGGACACGAGCGCCCATCGTGAGGTCCCTGGTGCTCATGTCTTGTGTCAGTGAACAGCACGTCTCTGTATGCGAGGACACGAGCGCCCATCGTGAGGTCCCTGGTGCTCTTGTCTTGTGTCAGTGAACAGCACGTCTCTGTATGCGAGGACACGAGCGCCCATCGTGAGGTCCCTGGAGCTCTTGTCTTGTGTCAGTGAACAGCACGTCTCTGTATGCGAGGACACGAGCGCCCATCGTGAGGTCCCTGGTGCTCTTGTCTTGTGTCAGTGAACAGCACGTCTCTGTATGCGAGGACACGAGCGCCCATCGTGAGGTCCCTGGTGCTCATGTCCTGTGTCAGTGAACAGCACGTCTCTGTATGCGAGGACACGAGCGCCCATCGTGAGGTCCCTGGTGCTCTTGTCCTGTGTCAGTGAACAGCACGTCTCTGTATGCGAGGACACGAGCGCCCATCGTGAGGTCCCTGGTGCTCTTGTCCTGTGTCAGTGAACAGCACGTCTCTGTATGCGAGGACACGAGCGCCCATCGTGAGGTCCCATGTGCTATTGTCCTGTGTCAGTGAACAGCACGTCTCAGTATGCGAGGACACGAGCGCCCATCGTGAGGTCCCATGTGCTCTTGTCTTGTGTCAGTGAACAGCACGTCTCTGTATGCGAGGACACGAGCGCCCATCGTGAGGTCCCTGGTGCTCTTGTCTTGTGTCAGTGAACAGCACGTCTCTGTATGCGAGGACACGAGCGCCCATCGTGGGGTCCCTGGTGCTCACGTCCTGTGTCAGTGAATAGCACGTCTCTGTATGCGAGGACACGAGCGCCCATCGTGAGGTCCCTGGTGCTCTTGTCTTGTTTCAGTGAACAGCACGTCTCTGTATGCGAGGACACGAGTGAGGTCCCTGGTGCTCATGTCCTGTGTCAGTGAACAGCACGTCTCTGTATGCGAGGACACGAGCGCCCATCGTGAGGTCCCTGGTGCTCTTGTCCTGTGTCAGTGAACAGCACGTCTCTGTATGCGAGGACACGAGCGCCCATCGTGAGGTCCCTGGTGCTCTTGTCCTGTGTCAGTGAACAGCACGTCTCTGTATGCGAGGACACGAGCGCCCATCGTGAGGTCCCTGGTGCTCATGTCCTGTGTCAGTGAACAGCACGTCTCTGTATGCGAGGACACGAGCGCCCATCGTGAGGTCCCTGGTGCTCATGTCTTGTGTCAGTGAACAGCACGTCTCTGTATGCGAGGACACGAGCGCCCATCGTGAGGTCCCTGGTGCTCTTGTCTTGTGTCAGTGAACAGCACGTCTCTGTATGCGAGGACACGAGCGCCCATCGTGAGGTCCCTGGTGCTCTTGTCCTGTGTCAGTGAACAGCACGTCTCTGTATGCGAGGACACGAGCGCCCATCGTGAGGTCCCTGGTGCTCTTGTCCTGTGTCATTGAACAGCACGTCTCTGTATGCGAGGACACGAGCGCCCATCGTGAGGTCCCTGGTGCTCTTGTCCTGTGTCAGTGAACAGCACGTCTCTGTATGCGAGGACACGAGCGCCCATCGTGAGGTCCCTGGTGCTCTTGTCCTGTGTCATTGAACAGCACGTCTCAGTATGCGAGGACACGAGCGCCCATCGTGAGGTCCCTGGTGCTCATGTCCTGTGTCAGTGAACAGCACGTCTCTGTATGCGAGGACACGAGCGCCCATCGTGAGGTCCCTGGTGCTCTTGTCTTGTGTCAGTGAACAGCACGTCTCTGTATGCGAGGACACGAGCGCCCATCGTGAGGTCCCTGGTGCTCTTGTCTTGTGTCAGTGAACAGCACGTCTCTGTATGCGAGGACACGAGCGCCCATCGTGAGGTCCCTGGTGCTCATGTCCTGTGTCAGTGAACAGCACGTCTCTGTATGCGAGGACACGAGCGCCCATCGTGAGGTCCCTGGTGCTCTTGTCCTGTGTCAGTGAACAGCACGTCTCTGTATGCGAGGACACGAGCGCCCATCGTGAGGTCCCTGGTGCTCTTGTCCTGTGTCAGTGAACAGCACGTCTCTGTATGCGAGGACACGAGCGCCCATCGTGAGGTCCCTGGTGCTCATCTCCTGTGTCAGTGAACAGCACGTCTCTGTATGCGAGGACACGAGCGCCCATCGTGAGGTCCCTGGTGCTCTTGTCCTGTGTCAGTGAACAGCATGTCTCTGTATGCGAGGACACGAGCGCCCATCGTGAGGTCCCTGGTGCTCATGTCCTGTGTCAGTGAACAGCACGTCTCTGTATGCGAGGACACGAGAGCCCATCGTGAGGTCCCTGGTGCTCTTGTCTTGTGTCAGTGAACAGCACGTCTCTGTATGCGAGGACACGAGCGCCCATCGTGAGGTCCCTGGTGCTCTTGTCTTGTGTCAGTGAACAGCACGTCTCTGTATGCGAGGACACGAGCGCCCATCGTGAGGTCCCTGGTGCTCTTGTCCTGTGTCAGTGAACAGCACGTCTCTGTATGCGAGGACACGAGCGCCCATCGTGAGGTCCCTGGTGCTCATGTCCTGTGTCAGTGAACAGCACGTCACTGTATGCGAGGACACCGGCGCCCATCGCAGTGAACAGCACGTCTCTGTATGCGAGGACACCGGCGCCCATCGTGAGGTCCCTGGTGCTCTTGTCTTGTGTCAGTGAACAGCACGTCTCTGTATGCGAGGACACCGGCGCCCATCGTGAGGTCCCGGGTGCTCTTGTCTTGTGTCAGTGAACAGCACGTCTCTGTATGCGAGGACACGAGCGCCCATCGTGAGGTCCCTGGTGCTCTTGTCTTGTGTCAGTGAACAGCACGTCTCTGTATGCGAGGACACGAGCGCCCATCGTGGGGTCCCTGGTGCTCACGTCCTCTGTCAGTGAATAGCACGTCTCTGTATGCGAGGACACGAGCGCCCATCGTGAGGTCCCTGGTGCTCTTGTCTTGTTTCAGTGAACAGCACGTCTCTGTATGCGAGGACACGAGTGAGGTCCCTGGTGCTCATGTCCTGTGTCAGTGAACAGCACGTCTCTGTATGCGAGGACACGAGCGCCCATCGTGAGGTCCCTGGTGCTCTTGTCCTGTGTCAGTGAACAGCACGTCTCTGTATGCGAGGACACGAGCGCCCATCGTGAGGTCCCTGGTGCTCTTGTCCTGTGTCAGTGAACAGCACGTCTCTGTATGCGAGGACACGAGCGCCCATCGTGAGGTCCCTGGTGCTCATGT
Source organism: Pleurodeles waltl (assembly GCF_031143425.1). NCBI lineage: Eukaryota > Metazoa > Chordata > Amphibia > Caudata > Salamandridae > Pleurodeles > Pleurodeles waltl. The sequence continues at coordinate 1,869,309,566 of NC_090444.1, read as the reverse complement.
CCTGTGTCAGTGAACAGCACGTCTCTGTATGCGAGGACACGAGCGCCCATCGTGAGGTCCCTGGTGCTCATGTCTTGTGTCAGTGAACAGCACGTCTCTGTATGCGAGGACACGAGCGCCCATCGTGAGGTCCCTGGTGCTCTTGTCCTGTGTCAGTGAACAGCACGTCTCTGTATGCGAGGACACGAGCGCCCATCGTGAGGTCCCTGGTGCTCTTGTCCTGTGTCATTGAACAGCACGTCTCTGTATGCGAGGACACGAGCGCCCATCGTGAGGTCCCTGGTGCTCTTGTCCTGTGTCAGTGAACAGCACGTCTCTGTATGCGAGGACACGAGCGCCCATCGTGAGGTCCCTGGTGCTCTTGTCCTGTGTCATTGAACAGCACGTCTCAGTATGCGAGGACACGAGCGCCCATCGTGAGGTCCCTGGTGCTCATGTCCTGTGTCAGTGAACAGCACGTCTCTGTATGCGAGGACACGAGCGCCCATCGTGAGGTCCCTGGTGCTCTTGTCTTGTGTCAGTGAACAGCACGTCTCTGTATGCGAGGACACGAGCGCCCATCGTGAGGTCCCTGGTGCTCTTGTCTTGTGTCAGTGAACAGCACGTCTCTGTATGCGAGGACACGAGCGCCCATCGTGAGGTCCCTGGTGCTCATGTCCTGTGTCAGTGAACAGCACGTCTCTGTATGCGAGGACACGAGCGCCCATCGTGAGGTCCCTGGTGCTCTTGTCCTGTGTCAGTGAACAGCACGTCTCTGTATGCGAGGACACGAGCGCCCATCGTGAGGTCCCTGGTGCTCATCTCCTGTGTCAGTGAACAGCACGTCTCTGTATGCGAGGACACGAGCGCCCATCGTGAGGTCCCTGGTGCTCTTGTCTTGTGTCAGTGAACAGCACGTCTCTGTATGCGAGGACACGAGCGCCCATCGTGAGGTCCCTGGTGCTCATGTCCTGTGTCAGTGAACAGCACGTCTCTGTATGCGAGGACACGAGCGCCCATCGTGAGGTCCCTGGTGCTCTTGTCTTGTGTGAGTGAACAGCACGTCTCTGTATGCGAGGACACGAGCGCCCATCGTGAGGTCCCTGGTGCTCTTGTCTTGTGTCAGTGAACAGCACGTCTCTGTATGCGAGGACACGAGCGCCCATCGTGAGGTCCCTGGTGCTCATGTCTTGTGTCAGTGAACAGCACGTCTCTGTATGCGAGGACACGAGCGCCCATCGTGAGGTCCCTGGTGCTCTTGTCTTGTGTCAGTGAACAGCACGTCTCTGTATGCGAGGACACGAGCGCCCATCGTGAGTTCCCTGGAGCTCTTGTCTTGTGTCAGTGAACAGCACGTCTCTGTATGCGAGGACACGAGCGCCCATCGTGAGGTCCCTGGTGCTCTTGTCTTGTGTCACTGAACAGCACGTCTCTGTATGCGAGGACACGAGCGCCCATCGTGAGGTCCCTGGTGCTCATGTCCTGTGTCAGTGAACAGCACGTCTCTGTATGCGAGGACACGAGCGCCCATCGTGAGGTCCCTGGTGCTCTTGTCCTGTGTCAGTGAACAGCACGTCTCTGTATGCGAGGACACGAGCGCCCATCGTGAGGTCCCAGGTGCTCTTGTCTTGTTTCAGTGAACAGCACGTCTCTGTATGCGAGGACACGAGCACCCATCGTGAGGTCCCTGGTGCTCATGTCCTGTGTCAGTGAACAGCACGTCTCTGTATGCGAGGACACGAGCGCCCATCGTGAGGTCCCTGGTGCTCTTGTCCTGTGTCAGTGAACAGCACGTCTCTGTATGCGAGGACACGAGCGCCCATCGTGAGGTCCCTGGTGCTCATGTCCTGTGTCAGTGAACAGCACGTCTCTGTATGCGAGGACACGAGCGCCCATCGTGAGGTCCCTGGTGCTCTTGTCCTGTGTCAGTGAACAGCACGTCTCTGTATGCGAGGACAGGAGCGCCCATCGTGAGGTCCCTGGTGCTCTTGACTTGTGTCAGTGAACAGCACGTCTCTGTATGCGAGGACACGAGCGCCCATCGTGAGGTCCCTGGTGCTCTTGTCCTGTGTCAGTGAACAGCACGTCTCTGTATGCGAGGACACGAGCGCCCATCGTGAGGTCCCTGGTGCTCATGTCCTGTGTCAGTGAACAGCACGTCTCTGTATGCGAGGACACGAGCGCCCATCGTGAGGTCCCTGGTGCTCATGTCCTGTGTCAGTGAACAGCACGTCTCTGTATGCGAGGACACGAGCGCCCATCGTGAGGTCCCTGGTGCTCTTGTCCTGTGTCAGTGAACAGCACGTCTCTGTATGCGAGGACACGAGCGCCCATCGTGAGGTCCCTGGTGCTCTTGTGTTGTGTCAGTGAACAGCACGTCTCTGTATGCGAGGACACGAGCGCCCATCGTGAGGTCCCTGGTGCTCATGTCCTGTGTCAGTGAACAGCACGTCTCTGTATGCGAGGACACGAGCGCCCATCGTGAGGTCCCTGGTGCTCTTGTCCTGTGTCAGTGAACAGCACGTCTCTGTATGCGAGTACACGAGCGCCCATCGTGAGGTCCCTGGTGCTCTTGTGTTGTGTCAGTGAACAGCATGTCTCTGTATGCGAGGACACGAGCGCCCATCGTGAGGTCCCTGGTGCTCATCTCCTGTGTCAGTGAACAGCACGTCTCTGTATGCGAGGACACGAGCGCCCATCGTGAGGTCCCTGGTGCTCATCTCCTGTGTCAGTGAACAGCACGTCTCTGTATGCGAGGACACGAGCGCCCATCGCGAGGTCCCTGGTGCTCTTGTCCTGTGTCAGTGAACAGCACGTCTCTGTATGCGAGGACACGAGCGCCCATCGTGAGGTCCCTGGTGCTCATGTCCTGTGTCAGTGAACAGCACGTCTCTGTATGCGAGGACACGAGCGCCCATCGTGAGGTCCCTGGTGCTCTTGTCCTGTGTCAGTGAACAGCACGTCTCTGTATGCGAGGACACGAGCGCCCATCGTGAGGTCCCTGGTGCTCTTGTGTTGTGTCAGTGAACAGCATGTCTCTGTATGCGAGGACACGAGCGCCCATCGTGAGGTCCCTGGTGCTCATCTCCTGTGTCAGTGAACAGCACGTCTCTGTATGCGAGGACACGAGCGCCCATCGTGAGGTCCCTGGTGCTCATCTCCTGTGTCAGTGAACAGCACGTCTCTGTATGCGAGGACACGAGCGCCCATCGTGAGGTCCCTGGTGCTCTTGTCCTGTGTCAGTGAACAGCACGTCTCTGTATGCGAGGACACGAGCGCCCATCGTGAGGTCCCTGGTGCTCATGTCCTGTGTCAGTGAACAGCACGTCTCTGTATGCGAGGACACGAGCGCCCATCGTGAGGTCCCTGGTGCTCATGTCCTGTGTCAGTGAACAGCACGTCTCTGTATGCGAGGACACGAGCGCCCATCGTGAGGTCCCTGGTGCTCTTGTCCTGTGTCAGTGAACAGCACGTCTCTGTATGCGAGGACACGAGCGCCCATCGTGAGGTCCCTGGTGCTCTTGTCCTGTGTCAGTGAACAGCACGTCTCTGTATGCGAGGACACGAGCGCCCATCGTGAGGTCCCTGGTGCTCATGTCCTGTGTCAGTGAACAGCACGTCTCTGTATGCGAGGACACGAGCGCCCATCGTGAGGTCCCTGGTGCTCTTGTCCTGTGTCAGTGAACAGCACGTCTCTGTATGCGAGGACACGAGCGCCCATCGTGAGGTCCCTGGTGCTCTTGTGTTGTGTCAGTGAACAGCACGTCTCTGTATGCGAGGACACGAGCGCCCATCGTGAGGTCCCTGGTGCTCATGTCCTGTGTCAGTGAACAGCACGTCTCTGTATGCGAGGACACGAGCGCCCATCGTGAGGTCCCTGGTGCTCTTGTCCTGTGTCAGTGAACAGCACGTCTCTGTATGCGAGGACACGAGCGCCCATCGTGAGGTCCCTGGTGCTCTTGTGTTGTGTCAGTGAACAGCATGTCTCTGTATGCGAGGACACGAGCGCCCATCGTGAGGTCCCTGGTGCTCATCTCCTGTGTCAGTGAACAGCACGTCTCTGTATGCGAGGACACGAGCGCCCATCGTGAGGTCCCTGGTGCTCATCTCCTGTGTCAGTGAACAGCACGTCTCTGTATGCGAGGACACGAGCGCCCATCGTGAAGTCCCTGGTGCTCTTGTCCTGTGTCAGTGAACAGCACGTCTCTGTATGCGAGGACACGAGCGCCCATCGTGAGGTCCCTGGTGCTCATGTCCTGTGTCAGTGAACAGCACGTCTCTGTATGCGAGGACACGAGCGCCCATCGTGAGGTCCCTGGTGCTCATGTCCTGTGTCAGTGAACAGCACGTCTCTGTATGCGAGGACACGAGCGCCCATCGTGAGGTCCCTGGTGCTCTTGTCCTGTGTCAGTGAACAGCACGTCTCTGTATGCGAGGACACGAGCGCCCATCGTGAGGTCCCTGGTGCTCATGTCCTGTGTCAGTGAACAGCACGTCTCTGTATGCGAGGACACGAGCGCCCATCGTGAGGTCCCTGGTGCTCATGTCCTGTGTTAGTGAACAGCACGTCTCTGTATGCGAGGACACGAGCGCCCATCGTGAGGTCCCTGGTGCTCTTGTCTTGTGTCAGTGAACAGCACGTCTCTGTATGCGAGGACACGAGCGCCCATCGTGAGGTCCCATGTGCTCTTGTCTTGTGTCAGTGAACAGCATGTCTCTGTATGCGAGGACACGAGCGCTCATCGAAAGGTCCCTGGTGCTCTTGTCTTGTGTCAGTGAACAGCATGTCTCTGTATGCGAGGACACGAGCGCCCATCGTGAGGTCCCATGTGCTCTGATCTTGTGTCAGTGAATAGCATGTCTCTGTATGCGAGGCCCGAGAGCCCATCGTGAGGTCCCTGGTGCTCTTGTCTTGTGTCAGTGAACAGCACGTCTCTGTATGCGAGGACACGAGCGCGCATTGTGAGGTCCCATGTGCTCTTGTCTTGTGTCAGTGAACAGCACGTCTCTGTATGCGAGGACACGAGCGCCCATCGTGAGGTCCCTGGTGCTCATGTCTTGAGGACACGAGCGCCCATCGTGAGGTCCCTGGTGCTCATGTCCTGTGTCAGTGAACAGCATGTCTCTGTATGCGAGGCACGAGAGCCCATCGTGAGGTCCCTGGTGCTCTTGTCTTGTGTCAGTGAACAGCACGTCTCTGTATGCGAGGACACGAGCGCCCCTCTTGAGGTCCCTGGTGCTCTTGTCTTGTGTCAATGAACAGCACGTCTCTGTATGCGAGGACACGAGCGCCCATCGTGAGGTCCCTGGTGCTCTTGTCTTGTGTCAGTGAACAGCACGTCTCTGTATGCGAGGACACGAGCGCCCATCGTGAGGTCCCATGTGCTCTTGTCTTGTGTCAGTGAACAGCACGTCTCTGTATGCGAGGACACGAGCGCCCATCGTGAGGTCCCATGTGCTCTTGTCTTGTGTCAGTGAACAGCACGTCTCTGTATGCGAGGACACGAGCGCCCATCGTGAGGTCCCATGTGCTCTTGTCTTGTGTCAGTGAACAGCACGTCTCTGTATGCGAGGACGCGAGCGCCCATCGTGAGGTCCCTGGTGCTCTTGTCTTGTGTCAGTGAACAGCACGTCTCTGTATGCGAGGACACGAGCGCCCATCGTGAGGTCCCTGGTGCTCACGTCCTGTGTCAGTGAACAGCACGTCTCTGTATGCGAGGACACGAGCGCCCATCGTGAGGTCCCTGGTGCTCTTCTCTTGTGTCAGTGAACAGCACGTCTCTGTATGCGAGGACACGAGCGCCCATCGTGAGGTCCCTGGTGCTCATGTCCTGTGTCAGTGAACAGCACGTCTCTGTATGCGAGGACACGAGCGCCCATCGTGAGGTCCCTGGTGCTCTTGTCTTGTGTCAGTGAACAGCACGTCTCTGTATGCGAGGACACGAGCGCCCATCGTGAGGTCCCTGGTGCTCTTGTCTTGTGTCAGTGAACAGCACGTCTCTGTATGCGAGGACACGAGCGCCCATCGTGAGGTCCCTGGTCCTCTAGTCTTGTGTCAGTGAACAGCACGTCTCTGTATGCGAGGACACGAGCGCCCATCGTGAGGTCCCTGGTGCTCATGTCTTGTGTCAGTGAACAGCACGTCTCTGTATGCGAGGACACGAGCGCCCATCGTGAGGTCCCTGGTGCTCTTGTCTTGTGTCAGTGAACAGCACGTCTCTGTATGCGAGGACACGAGCGCCCATCGTGAGTTCCCTGGAGCTCTTGTCTTGTGTCAGTGAACAGCACGTCTCTGTATGCGAGGACACGAGCGCCCATCGTGAGGTCCCTGGTGCTCTTGTCTTGTGTCACTGAACAGCACGTCTCTGTATGCGAGGACACGAGCGCCCATCGTGAGGTCCCTGGTGCTCATGTCCTGTGTCAGTGAACAGCACGTCTCTGTATGCGAGGACACGAGCGCCCATCGTGAGGTCCCTGGTGCTCTTGTCCTGTGTCAGTGAACAGCACGTCTCTGTATTTGAGGACACGAGCGCCCATCGTGAGGTCCCAGGTGCTCTTGTCTTGTTTCAGTGAACAGCACGTCTCTGTATGCGAGGACACGAGCGCCCATCGTGAGGTCCCTGGTGCTCATGTCCTGTGTCAGTGAACAGCACGTCTCTGTATGCGAGGACACGAGCGCCCATCGTGAGGTCCCTGGTGCTCTTGTCCTGTGTCAGTGAACAGCACGTCTCTGTATGCGAGGACACGAGCGCCCATCGTGAGGTCCCTGGTGCTCATGTCCTGTGTCAGTGAACAGCACGTCTCTGTTTGCGAGGACAGGAGCGCCCATCGTGAGGTCCCTGGTGCTCTTGACTTGTGTCAGTGAACAGCACGTCTCTGTATGCGAGGACACGAGCGCCCATCGTGAGGTCCCTGGTGCTCTTGTCCTGTGTCAGTGAACAGCACGTCTCTGTATGCGAGGACACGAGCGCCCATCGTGAGGTCCCTGGTGCTCATGTCCTGTGTCAGTGAACAGCACGTCTCTGTATGCGAGGACACGAGCGCCCATCGTGAGGTCCCTGGTGCTCTTGTCCTGTGTCAGTGAACAGCACGTCTCTGTATGCGAGGACACGAGCGCCCATCGTGAGGTCCCTGGTGCTCTTGTGTTGAGTCAGTGAACAGCACGTCTCTGTATGCGAGGACACGAGCGCCCATTGTGAGGTCCCTGGTGCTCATGTCCTGTGTCAGTGAACAGCACGTCTCTGTATGCGAGGACACGAGCGCCCATCGTGAGGTCCCTGGTGCTCTTGTCCTGTGTCAGTGAACAGCACGTCTCTGTATGCGAGGACACGAGCGCCCATCGTGAGGTCCCTGGTGCTCTTGTGTTGTGTCAGTGAACGGCACGTCTCTGTATGCGAGGACACGAGCGCCCATCGTGAGGTCCCTGGTGCTCATCTCCTGTGTCAGTGAACAGCACGTCTCTGTATGCGAGGACACGAGCGCCCATCGTGAGGTCCCTGGTGCTCATCTCCTGTGTCAGTGAACAGCACGTCTCTGTATGCGAGGACACGAGCGCCCATCGTGAGGTCCCTGGTGCTCTTGTCCTGTGTCAGTGAACAGCACGTCTCTGTATGCGAGGACACGAGCACCCATCGTGAGGTCCCTGGTGCTCATGTCCTGTGTCAGTGAACAGCACGTCTCTGTATGCGAGGACACGAGCGGCCATCGTGAGGTCCCTGGTGCTCATGTCCTGTGTCAGTGAACAGCACGTCTCTGTATGCGAGGACACGAGCGCCCATCGTGAGGTCCCTGGTGCTCTTGTTTTGTGTCAGTGAACAGCACGTCTCTGTATGCGAGGACACGAGCGCCCATCGTGAGGTCCCATGTGCTCTTGTCTTGTGTCAGTGAACAGCATGTCTCTGTATGCGAGGACACGAGCGCCCATCGTGAGGTCCCTGGTGCTCTTGTCTTGTGTCAGTGAACAGCATGTCTCTGTATGCGAGGACACGAGCGCCCATCGTGAGGTCCCATGTGCTCTGATCTTGTGTCAGTGAATAGCATGTCTCTGTATGCGAGGCCCGAGAGCCCATCGTGAGGTCCCTGGTGCTCTTGTCTTGTGTCAGTGAACAGCACGTCTCTGTATGCGAGGACACGAGCGCGCATCGTGAGGTCCCATGTGCTCTTGTCTTGTGTCAGTGAACAGCACGTCTCTGTATGCGAGGACACGAGCGCCCATCGTGAGGTCCCTGGTGCTCATGTCTTGAGGGCACGAGCGCCCATCGTGAGGTCCCTGGTGCTCATGTGCTGTGTCAGTGAACAGCATGTATCTGTATGCGAGGCCCGAGAGCCCATCGTGAGGTCCCTGGTGCTCTTGTCTTGTGTCAGTGAACAGCACGTCTCTGTATGCGAGGACACGAGCGCCCCTCTTGAGGTCCCTGGCGCTCTTGTCTTGTGTCAATGAACAGCACGTCTCTGTATGCGAGGACGCGAGCGCCCATCGTGAGGTCCCTGGTGCTCTTGTCTTGTGTCAGTGAACAGCACGTCTCTGTATGCGAGGACGCGAGCGCCCATCGTGAGGTCCCATGTGCTCTTGTCTTGTGTCAGTGAACAGCACGTCTCTGTATGCGAGGACGCGAGCGCCCATCGTGAGGTCCTGGTGCTCTTGTCTTGTGTCAGTGAACAGCACGTCTCTGTATGCGAGGACACGAGCGCCCATCGTGAGGTCCCTGGAGCTCTTGTCCTGTGTCAGTGAACAGCACGTCTCTGTATGCGAGGACACGAGCGCCCATCGTGAGGTCCCTGGTGCTCATGTCCTGTGTCAGTGAACAGCACGTCTCTGTATGCGAGGACACGAGTGCCCATCGTGAGGTCCCTGGTGCTCTTGTGTTGTGTCAGTGAACAGTACGTCTCTGTATGCGAGGACATGAGCGCCCATCGTGAGGTCCCTGGTGCTCATCTCCTGTGTCAGTGAACAGCACGTCTCTGTATGCGAGGACACGAGCGCCCATCGTGAGGTCCCTGGTGCTCATCTTCTGTGTCAGTAAACAGCACGTCTCTGTTTGCGAGGACACGAGCGCCCATCGTGAGGTCCCTGGTGCTCTTGTCCTGTGTCAGTGAACAGCATGTCTCTGTATGCGAGGACACGAGCGCCCATCGTGAGTCCTATGTGCTCTTGTCTTGTGTCAGTGAACAGCACGTCTCTGTATGCGAGGACACGAGCGCCCATCGTGAGGTCCTATGTGCTCTTGTCTTGTGTCAGTGAACAGCTCATCTCTGTATGCGAGGACACGAGCGCCCATCGTGAGGTCCCTGGTGCTCATGTCCTGTGTCAGTGAACAGCACGTCTCTGTATGCGAGGACACGAGCGCCCATCGTGAGGTCCCTGGTGCTCTTGTCCTGTGTCAGTGAACAGCACGTCTCTGTATGCGAGGACACGAGCGACCATCGTGAGGTCCCATGTGCTCTTGTCTTGTGTCAGTGAACAGCACGTCTCTGTATGCGAGGACACGAGCGCCCATCGAGAGGTCCCTGGTGCTCTTGTCTTGTGTCAGTGAACAGCACGTCTCTGTATGCGAAGACACGAGCGCCCATCGTGAGGTCCCTGGTGCTCTTGTCTTGTGTCAGTGAACAGCACGTCTCTGTATGCGAGGACACGAGCGCCGATCGTGAGGTCCCTGGTGCTCTTGTCTTGTGTCAGTGAACAGCACGTCTCTGTATGCGAGGACACGAGCGCCCATCGTGAGGTCCCTGGTGCTCTTGTCTTGTTTCAGTGAACAGCACATCTCTGTATGCGAGGACACGAGCGCCCATCGTGAGGTCCCAGGTGCTCATGTCCTGTGTCACTGAACAGCACGTCTCTGTATGCGAGGACACGAGCGCCCATCGTGAGGTCCCTGGTGCTCTTGTTCTGTGTCAGTGAACAGCACGTCTCTGTATGCGAGGACACGAGCGCCCATCGTGAGGTCCCTGGTGCTCATGTCCTGTGTCAGTGAACAGCACGTCTCTGTATGCGAGGACACGAGCGCCCATCGTGAGGTACCTGGTGCTCTTGTTCTGTGTCAGTGAACAGCACGTCTCTGTATGCGAGGACACGAGCGCCCATCGTGAGGTCCCTGGTGCTCATGTCCTGTGTCAGTGAACAGCACGTCTCTGTATGCGAGGACACGAGCGCCCATCGTGAGGTACCTGGTGCTCTTGTCCTGTGTCAGTGAACAGCACGTCTCTGTATGCGAGGACACGAGCGCCCATCGTGAGGTCCCTGGTGCTCTTGTGTTGTGTCAGTGAACAGCACGTCTCTGTATGCGAGGACACGAGCGCCCATCGTGAGGTCCCTGGTGCTCTTGTCCTGTGTCAGTGAACAGCACGTCTCTGTATGCGAGGACACGAGCGCCCATTGTGAGGTCCCTGGTGCTCTTGTGTTGTGTCAGTGAACAGCACGTCTCTGTATGCGAGGACACGAGCGCCCATCGTGAGGTCCCTGGTGCTGATCTCCTGTGTCAGTGAACAGCACGTCTCTGTATGCGAGGACACGAGCGCCCATCGTGAGGTCCCTGGTGCTCATCTTCTGTGTCAGTGAACAGCACGTCTCTGTATGCGAGGACACGAGCGCCCATCGTGAGGTCCCTGGTGCTCTTGTCCTGTGTCAGTGAACAGCACGTCTCTGTATGCGAGGACACGAGCACCCATCGTGAGGTCCTATGTGCTCTTGTCTTGTGTCAGTGAACAGCACGTCTCTGTATGCGAGGACACGAGCGCCCATCGTGAGTTCCTATGTGCTCTTGTCATGTGTCAGTGAACAGCACGTCTCTGTATGCAAGGACACGAGCGCCCATCGTGAGGTCCCTGGTGCTCATGTCCTGTGTCAGTGAACAGCACGTCTCTGTATGCGAAGACACGAGCGCCCATCGTGAGGTCCCTGGTGCTCTTGTCCTGTGTCAGTGAACAGCACGTCTCTGTATGCGAGGACAAGAGCGCCCATCGTGAGGTCCCATGTGCTCTTGTCTTGTGTCAGTGAACAGCACGTCTCTGTATGCGAGGACACGAGCGCCCATCGTGAGGTCCCTGGTGCTCTTGTCTTGTGTCAGTGAACAGCACGTCTCTGTATGCGAAGACACGAGCGCCCATCGTGAGGTCCCTGGTGCTCTTGTCTTGTGTCAGTGAACAGCACGTCTCTGTATGCGAGGACACGAGCGCCCATCGTGAGGTCCGTGGTGCTCTTGTCTTGTTTCAGTGAACAGCACGTCTCTGTATGCGAGGACACGAGCGCCCATCGTGAGGTCCCTGGTGCTCATGACCTGTGTCAGTGAACAGCACGTCTCTGTATGCGGGGACACGAGCGCCCATCGTGAGGTCCCTGGTGCTCTTGTCCTGTGTCAGTGAACAGCACGTCTCTGTATGCGAGGACACGAGCGCCCATCGTGAGGTCCCTGGTGCTCATGTCCTGTGTCAGTGAACAGCACGTCTCTGTTTGCGAGGACAGGAGCGCCCATCGTGAGGTCCCTGGTGCTCTTGTCTTGTGTCAGTGAACAGCACGTCTCTGTATGCGAGGACACGAGCGCCCATCGTGAGGTCCCTGGTGCTCTTGTCCTGTGTCAGTGAACAGCACGTCTCTGTATGCGAGGACACGAGCGCCCATCGTGAGGTCCCTGGTGCTCATGTCCTGTGTCAGTGAACAGCACGTCTCTGTATGCGAGGACACGAGCGCCCATCGTGAGGTCCCTTGTGCTCTTGTCCTGTGTCAGTGAACAGCACGTCTCTGTATGCGAGGACACGAGCGCCCATCGTGAGGTCCCTGGTGCTCTTGTCTTGTGTCAGTGAACAGCACGTCTCTGTATGCGAGGACACGAGCGCCCATCGTGAGGTCCCTGGTGCTCATGTCCTGTGTCAGTGAACAGCACGTCTCTGTATGCGAGGACACGAGCGCCCATCGTGTGGTCACTGGTGCTCTTGTCCTGTGTCAATGAACAGCACGTCTCTGTATGCGAGGACACGAGCGCCCATCGTGAGGTCCCTGGTGCTCTTGTGTTGTGTCAGTGAACAGCATGTCTCTGTATGCGAGGACACGAGCGCCCATCGTGAGGTCCCTGGTGCTCATCTCCTGTGTCAGTGAACAGCACGTCTCTGTATGCGAGGACACGAGCGCCCATCGTGTGGTCACTGGTGCTCTTGTCCTGTGTCAATGAACAGCACGTCTCTGTATGCGAGGACACGAGCGCCCATCGTGAGGTCCCTGGTGCTCTTGTGTTGTGTCAGTGAACAGCATGTCTCTGTATGCGAGGACACGAGCGCCCATCGTGAGGTCCCTGGTGCTCATCTCCTGTGTCAGTGAACAGCACGTCTCTGTATGCGAGGACACGAGCGCCCATCGTGAGGTCCCTGGTGCTCTTGTCCTGTGTCAGTGAACAGCACGTCTCTGTATGCGAGGACACGAGCGCCCATCGTGAGGTCCCTGGTGCTCTTGTCCTGTGTCAGTGAACAGCACGTCTCTGTATGCGAGGACACGAGCGCCCATCGTGAGGTCCCTGGTGCTCATGTCCTGTGTCAGTGAACAGCACGTCTCTGTATGCGAAGACACGAGCGCCCATCGTGAGGTCCCTGGTGCTCTTGTCCTGTGTCAGTGAACAGCACGTCTCTGTATGCGAGGACACGAGCGCCCATCGTGAGGTCCCTGGTGCTCATGTCCTGTGTCAGTGAACAGCACGTCTCTGTATGCGAAGACACGAGCGCCCATCGTGAGGTCCCTGGTGCTCTTGTCCTGTGTCAGTGAACAGCACGTCTCTGTATGCGAGGACAAGAGCGCCCATCGTGAGGTCCCATGTGCTCTTGTCCTGTGTCAGTGAACAGCACGTCTCTGTATGCGAGGACACGAGCGCCCATCGTGAGGTCCCTGGTGCTCTTGTCTTGTGTCAGTGAACAGCACGTCTCTGTATGCGAAGACACGAGCGCCCATCGTGAGGTCCCTGGTGCTCTTGTCTTGTGTCAGTGAACAGCACGTCTCTGTATGCGAGGACACGAGCGCCCATCGTGAGGTCCGTGGTGCTCTTGTCTTGTTTCAGTGAACAGCACGTCTCTGTATGCGAGGACACGAGCGCCCATCGTGAGGTCCCTGGTGCTCATGTCCTGTGTCAGTGAACAGCACGTCTCTGTATGCGAGGACACGAGCGCCCATCGTGAGGTCCCTGGTGCTCTTGTCCTGTGTCAGTGAACAGCACGTCTCTGTATGCGAGGACACGAGCGCCCATCGTGAGGTCCCTGGTGCTCATGTCCTGTGTCAGTGAACAGCGCGTCTCTGTTTGCGAGGACAGGAGCGCCCATCGTGAGGTCCCTGGTGCTCTTGTCTTGTGTCAGTGAACAGCACGTCTCTGTTTGCGAGGACAGGAGCGCCCATCGTGAGGTCCCTGGTGCTCTTGTCTTGTGTCAGTGAACAGCACGTCTCTGTATGCGAGGACACGAGCGCCCATCGTGAGGTCCCTGGTGCTCATGTCCTGTGTCAGTGAACAGCACGTCTCTGTATGCGAGGACACGAGCGCCCATCGTGAGGTCCCTGGTGCTCATGTCCTGTGTCAGTGAACAGCACGTCTCTGTATGCGAGGACACGAGCGCCCATCGTGAGGTCCCTGGTGCTCATGTCCTGTGTCAGTGAACAGCACGTCTCTGTATGCGAGGACACGAGCGCCCATCGTGAGGTCCCTGGTGCTCTTGTCCTGTGTCAGTGAACAGCACGTCTCTGTATGCGAGGACACGAGCGCCCATCGTGAGGTCCCTGGTGCTCTTGTGTTGTGTCAGTGAACAGCACGTCTCTGTATGCGAGGACACGAGCGCCCATCGTGAGGTCCCTGGTGCTCATGTCCTGTGTCAGTGAACAGCACGTCTCTGTATGCGAGGACACGAGCGCCCATCGTGAGGTCCCTGGTGCTCTTGTCCTGTGTCAGTGAACAGCACGTCTCTGTATGCGAGTACACGAGCGCCCATCGTGAGGTCCCTGGTGCTCTTGTGTTGTGTCAGTGAACAGCATGTCTCTGTATGCGAGGACACGAGCGCCCATCGTGAGGTCCCTGGTGCTCATCTCCTGTGTCAGTGAACAGCACGTCTCTGTATGCGAGGACACGAGCGCCCATCGTGAGGTCCCTGGTGCTCATCTCCTGTGTCAGTGAACAGCACGTCTCTGTATGCGAGGACACGAGCGCCCATCGTGAGGTCCCTGGTGCTCTTGTCCTGTGTCAGTGAACAGCACGTCTCTGTATGCGAGGACACGAGCGCCCATCGTGAGGTCCCTGGTGCTCATGTCCTGTGTCAGTGAACAGCACGTCTCTGTATGCGAGGATACGAGCGCCCATCGTGAGGTCCCTGGTGCTCTTGTCCTGTGTCAGTGAACAGCACGTCTCTGTATGCGAGGACACGAGCGCCCATCGTGAGGTCCCTGGTGCTCTTGTGTTGTGTCAGTGAACAGCATGTCTCTGTATGCGAGGACACGAGCGCCCATCGTGAGGTCCCTGGTGCTCATCTCCTGTGTCAGTGAACAGCACGTCTCTGTATGCGAGGAAACGAGCGCCCATCGTGAGGTCCCTGGTGCTCATCTCCTGTGTCAGTGAACAGCACGTCTCTGTATGCGAGGACACGAGCGCCCATCGTGAGGTCCCTGGTGCTCTTGTCCTGTGTCAGTGAACAGCACGTCTCTGTATGCGAGGACACGAGCGCCCATCGTGAGGTCCCTGGTGCTCATGTCCTGTGTCAGTGAACAGCACGTCTCTGTATGCGAGGACACGAGCGCCCATCGTGAGGTCCCTGGTGCTCATGTCCTGTGTCAGTGAACAGCACGTCTCTGTATGCGAGGACACGAGCGCTCATCGTGAGGTCCCTGGTGCTCTTGTCCTGTGTCAGTGAACAGCACGTCTCTGTATGCGAGGACACGAGCGCCCATCGTGAGGTCCCTGGTGCTCTTGTCCTGTGTCAGTGAACAGCACGTCTCTGTATGCGAGGACACGAGCGCCCATCGTGAGGTCCCTGGTGCTCATGTCCTGTGTCAGTGAACAGCACGTCTCTGTATGCGAGGACACGAGCGCCCATCGTGAGGTCCCTGGTGCTCTTGTCCTGTGTCAGTGAACAGCACGTCTCTGTATGCGAGGACACGAGCGCCCATCGTGAGGTCCCTGGTGCTCTTGTGTTGTGTCAGTGAACAGCACGTCTCTGTATGCGAGGACACGAGCGCCCATCGTGAGGTCCCTGGTGCTCATGTCCTGTGTCAGTGAACAGCACGTCTCTGTATGCGAGGACACGAGCGCCCATCGTGAGGTCCCTGGTGCTCTTGTCCTGTGTCAGTGAACAGCACGTCTCTGTATGCGAGGACACGAGCGCCCATCGTGAGGTCCCTGGTGCTCTTGTGTTGTGTCAGTGAACAGCATGTCTCTGTATGCGAGGACACGAGCGCCCATCGTGAGGTCCCTGGTGCTCATCTCCTGTGTCAGTGAACAGCACGTCTCTGTATGCGAGGACACGAGCGCCCATCGTGAGGTCCCTGGTGCTCATCTCCTGTGTCAGTGAACAGCACGTCTCTGTATGCGAGGACACGAGCGCCCATCGTGAAGTCCCTGGTGCTCTTGTCCTGTGTCAGTGAACAGCACGTCTCTGTATGCGAGGACACGAGCGCCCATCGTGAGGTCCCTGGTGCTCATGTCCTGTGTCAGTGAACAGCACGTCTCTGTATGCGAGGACACGAGCGCCCATCGTGAGGTCCCTGGTGCTCATGTCCTGTGTCAGTGAACAGCACGTCTCTGTATGCGAGGACACGAGCGCCCATCGTGAGGTCCCTGGTGCTCTTGTCCTGTGTCAGTGAACAGCACGTCTCTGTATGCGAGGACACGAGCGCCCATCGTGAGGTCCCTGGTGCTCATGTCCTGTGTCAGTGAACAGCACGTCTCTGTATGCGAGGACACGAGCGCCCATCGTGAGGTCCCTGGTGCTCATGTCCTGTGTCAGTGAACAGCACGTCTCTGTATGCGAGGACACGAGCGCCCATCGTGAGGTCCCTGGTGCTCTTGTCTTGTGTCAGTGAACAGCACGTCTCTGTATGCGAGGACACGAGCGCCCATCGTGAGGTCCCATGTGCTCTTGTCTTGTGTCAGTGAACAGCATGTCTCTGTATGCGAGGACACGAGCGCTCATCGAAAGGTCCCTGGTGCTCTTGTCTTGTGTCAGTGAACAGCATGTCTCTGTATGCGAGGACACGAGCGCCCATCGTGAGGTCCCATGTGCTCTGATCTTGTGTCAGTGAATAGCATGTCTCTGTATGCGAGGCCCGAGAGCCCATCGTGAGGTCCCTGGTGCTCTTGTCTTGTGTCAGTGAACAGCACGTCTCTGTATGCGAGGACACGAGCGCGCATCGTGAGGTCCCATGTGCTCTTGTCTTGTGTCAGTGAACAGCACGTCTCTGTATGCGAGGACACGAGCGCCCATCGTGAGGTCCCTGGTGCTCATGTCTTGAGGACACGAGCGCCCATCGTGAGGTCCCTGGTGCTCATGTCCTGTGTCAGTGAACAGCATGTCTCTGTATGCGAGGCACGAGAGCCCATCGTGAGGTCCCTGGTGCTCTTGTCTTGTGTCAGTGAACAGCACGTCTCTGTATGCGAGGACACGAGCGCCCCTCTTGAGGTCCCTGGTGCTCTTGTCTTGTGTCAATGAACAGCACGTCTCTGTATGCGAGGACACGAGCGCCCATCGTGAGGTCCCTGGTGCTCTTGTCTTGTGTCAGTGAACAGCACGTCTCTGTATGCGAGGACACGAGCGCCCATCGTGAGGTCCCATGTGCTCTTGTCTTGTGTCAGTGAACAGCACGTCTCTGTATGCGAGGACACGAGCGCCCATCGTGAGGTCCCTGGTGCTCTTGTCTTGTGTCAGTGAACAGCACGTCTCTGTATGCGAGGACGCGAGCGCCCATCGTGAGGTCCCTGGTGCTCTTGTCTTGTGTCAGTGAACAGCACGTCTCTGTATGCGAGGACACGAGCGCCCATCGTGAGGTCCCTGGTGCTCACGTCCTGTGTCAGTGAACAGCACGTCTCTGTATGCGAGGACACGAGCGCCCATCGTGAGGTCCCTGGTGCTCTTCTCTTGTGTCAGTGAACAGCACGTCTCTGTATGCGAGGACACGAGCGCCCATCGTGAGGTCCCTGGTGCTCATGTCCTGTGTCAGTGAACAGCACGTCTCTGTATGCGAGGACACGAGCGCCCATCGTGAGGTCCCTGGTGCTCTTGTCTTGTGTCAGTGAACAGCACGTCTCTGTATGCGAGGACACGAGCGCCCATCGTGAGGTCCCTGGTGCTCTTGTCTTGTGTCAGTGAACAGCACGTCTCTGTATGCGAGGACACGAGCGCCCATCGTGAGGTCCCTGGTGCTCATGTCCTGTGTCAGTGAACAGCACGTCTCTGTATGCGAGGACACGAGCGCCCATCGTGAGGTCCCTGGTGCTCTTGTCTTGTGTCAGTGAACAGCACGTCTCTGTATGCGAGGACACGAGCGCCCATCGTGAGGTCCCTGGTGCTCTTGTCTTGTGTCAGTGAACAGCACGTCTCTGTATGCGAGGACACGAGCGCCCATCGTGAGGTCCCTGGTGCTCATGTCTTGTGTCAGTGAACAGCACGTCTCTGTATGCGAGGACACGAGCGCCCATCGTGAGGTCCCTGGTGCTCTTGTCTTGTGTCAGTGAACAGCACGTCTCTGTATGCGAGGACACGAGCGCCCATCGTGAGTTCCCTGGAGCTCTTGTCTTGTGTCACTGAACAGCACGTCTCTGTATGCGAGGACACGAGCGCCCATCGTGAGTTCCCTGGTGCTCTTGTCTTGTGTCACTGAACAGCACGTCTCTGTATGCGAGGACACGAGCGCCCATCGTGAGGTCCCTGGTGCTCATGTCCTGTGTCAGTGAACAGCACGTCTCTGTATGCGAGGACACGAGCGCCCATCGTGAGGTCCCTGGTGCTCTTGTCCTGTGTCAGTGAACAGCACGTCTCTGTATGCGAGGACACGAGCGCCCATCGTGAGGTCCCAGGTGCTCTTGTCTTGTTTCAGTGAACAGCACGTCTCTGTATGCGAGGACACGAGCGCCCATCGTGAGGTCCCTGGTGCTCATGTCCTGTGTCAGTGAACAGCACGTCTCTGTATGCGAGGACACGAGCGCCCATCGTGAGGTCCCTGGTGCTCTTGTCCTGTGTCAGTGAACAGCACGTCTCTGTATGCGAGGACACGAGCGCCCATCGTGAGGTCCCTGGTGCTCATGTCCTGTGTCAGTGAACAGCACGTCTCTGTTTGCGAGGACAGGAGCGCCCATCGTGAGGTCCCTGGTGCTCTTGACTTGTGTCAGTGAACAGCACGTCTCTGTATGCGAGGACACGAGCGCCCATCGTGAGGTCCCTGGTGCTCTTGTCCTGTGTCAGTGAACAGCACGTCTCTGTATGCGAGGACACGAGCGCCCATCGTGAGGTCCCTGGTGCTCATGTCCTGTGTCAGTGAACAGCACGTCTCTGTATGCGAGGACACGAGCGCCCATCGTGAGGTCCCTGGTGCTCATGTCCTGTGTCAGTGAACAGCACGTCTCTGTATGCGAGGACACGAGCGCCCATCGTGAGGTCCCTGGTGCTCTTGTGTTGTGTCAGTGAACAGCACGTCTCTGTATGCGAGGACACGAGCGCCCATCGTGAGGTCCCTGGTGCTCATCTCCTGTGTCAGTGAACAGCACGTCTCTGTATGCGAGGACACGAGCGCCCATCGTGAGGTCCCTGGTGCTCTTGTCCTGTGTCAGTGAACAGCACGTCTCTGTATGCGAGGACACGAGCGCCCATCGTGAGGTCCCTGGTGCTCATGTCCTGTGTCAGTGAACAGCACGTCTCTGTATGCGAGGACACGAGCGCCCATCGTGAGGTCCCTGGTGCTCTTGTCCTGTGTCAGTGAACAGCACGTCTCTGTATGCGAGGACACGAGCGCCCATCGTGAGGTCCCTGGTGCTCTTGTGTTGTGTCAGTGAACAGCACGTCTCTGTATGCGAGGACACGAGCGCCCATCGTGAGGTCCCTGGTGCTCATCTCCTGTGTCAGTGAACAGCACGTCTCTGTATGCGAGGACACGAGCGCCCATCGTGAGGTCCCTGGTGCTCATCTCCTGTGTCAGTGAACAGCACGTCTCTGTATGCGAGGACACGAGCGCCCATCGTGAGGTCCCTGGTGCTCTTGTCCTGTGTCAGTGAACAGCACGTCTCTGTATGCGAGGACACGAGCGCCCATCGTGAGGTCCCTGGTGCTCATGTCCTGTGTCAGTGAACAGCACGTCTCTGTATGCGAGGACACGAGCGCCCATCGTGAGGTCCCTGGTGCTCATGTCCTGTGTCAGTGAACAGCACGTCTCTGTATGCGAGGACACGAGCGCCCATCGTGAGGTCCCTGGTGCTCTTGTCCTGTGTCAGTGAACAGCACGTCTCTGTATGCGAGGACACGAGCGCCCATCGTGAGGTCCCTGGTGCTCTTGTCCTGTGTCAGTGAACAGCACGTCTCTGTATGCGAGGACACGAGCGCCCATCGTGAGGTCCCTGGTGCTCATGTCCTGTGTCAGTGAACAGCACGTCTCTGTATGCGAGGACACGAGCGCCCATCGTGAGGTCCCTGGTGCTCTTGTCCTGTGTCAGTGAACAGCACGTCTCTGTATGCGAGGACACGAGCGCCCATCGTGAGGTCCCTGGTGCTCTTGTGTTGTGTCAGTGAACAGCACGTCTCTGTATGCGAGGACACGAGCGCCCATCGTGAGGTCCCTGGTGCTCATGTCCTGTGTCAGTGAACAGCACGTCTCTGTATGCGAGGACACGAGCGCCCATCGTGAGGTCCCTGGTGCTCTTGTCCTGTGTCAGTGAACAGCACGTCTCTGTATGCGAGGACACGAGCGCCCATCGTGAGGTCCCTGGTGCTCTTGTGTTGTGTCAGTGAACAGCATGTCTCTGTATGCGAGGACACGAGCGCCCATCGTGAGGTCCCTGGTGCTCATCTCCTGTGTCAGTGAACAGCACGTCTCTGTATGCGAGGACACGAGCGCCCATCGTGAGGTCCCTGGTGCTCATCTCCTGTGTCAGTGAACAGCACGTCTCTGTATGCGAGGACACGAGCGCCCATCGTGAAGTCCCTGGTGCTCTTGTCCTGTGTCATTGAACAGCACGTCTCTGTATGCGAGGACACGAGCGCCCATCGTGAGGTCCCTGGTGCTCATGTCCTGTGTCAGTGAACAGCACGTCTCTGTATGCGAGGACACGAGCGCCCATCGTGAGGTCCCTGGTGCTCATGTCCTGTGTCAGTGAACAGCACGTCTCTGTATGCGAGGACACGAGCGCCCATCGTGAGGTCCCTGGTGCTCTTGTCCTGTGTCAGTGAACAGCACGTCTCTGTATGCGAGGACACGAGCGCCCATCGTGAGGTCCCTGGTGCTCATGTCCTGTGTCAGTGAACAGCACGTCTCTGTATGCGAGGACACGAGCGCCCATCGTGAGGTCCCTGGTGCTCATGTCCTGTGTCAGTGAACAGCACGTCTCTGTATGCGAGGACACGAGCGCCCATCGTGAGGTCCCTGGTGCTCTTGTCTTGTGTCAGTGAACAGCACGTCTCTGTATGCGAGGACACGAGCGCCCATCGTGAGGTCCCATGTGCTCTTGTCTTGTGTCAGTGAACAGCATGTCTCTGTATGCGAGGACACGAGCGCTCATCGAAAGGTCCCTGGTGCTCTTGTCTTGTGTCAGTGAACAGCATGTCTCTGTATGCGAGGACACGAGCGCCCATCGTGAGGTCCCATGTGCTCTGATCTTGTGTCAGTGAATAGCATGTCTCTGTATGCGAGGCCCGAGAGCCCATCGTGAGGTCCCTGGTGCTCTTGTCTTGTGTCAGTGAACAGCACGTCTCTGTATGCGAGGACACGAGCGCGCATCGTGAGGTCCCATGTGCTCTTGTCTTGTGTCAGTGAACAGCACGTCTCTGTATGCGAGGACACGAGCGCCCATCGTGAGGTCCCTGGTGCTCATGTCTTGAGGACACGAGCGCCCATCGTGAGGTCCCTGGTGCTCATGTCCTGTGTCAGTGAACAGCATGTCTCTGTATGCGAGGCACGAGAGCCCATCGTGAGGTCCCTGGTGCTCTTGTCTTGTGTCAGTGAACAGCACGTCTCTGTATGCGAGGACACGAGCGCCCCTCTTGAGGTACCTGGTGCTCTTGTCTTGTGTCAATGAACAGCACGTCTCTGTATGCGAGGACACGAGCGCCCATCGTGAGGTCCCTGGTGCTCTTGTCTTGTGTCAGTGAACAGCACGTCTCTGTATGCGAGGACACGAGCGCCCATCGTGAGGTCCCATGTGCTCTTGTCTTGTGTCAGTGAACAGCACGTCTCTGTATGCGAGGACACGAGCGCCCATCGTGAGGTCCCATGTGCTCTTGTCTTGTGTCAGTGAACAGCACGTCTCTGTATGCGAGGACGCGAGCGCCCATCGTGAGGTCCCTGGTGCTCTTGTCTTGTGTCAGTGAACAGCACGTCTCTGTATGCGAGGACACGAGCGCCCATCGTGAGATCCCTGGTGCTCACGTCCTGTGTCAGTGAACAGCACGTCTCTGTATGCGAGGACACGAGCGCCCATCGTGAGGTCCCTGGTGCTCTTCTCTTGTGTCAGTGAACAGCACGTCTCTGTATGCGAGGACACGAGCGCCCATCGTGAGGTCCCTGGTGCTCATGTCCTGTGTCAGTGAACAGCACGTCTCTGTATGCGAGGACACGAGCGCCCATCGTGAGGTCCCTGGTGCTCTTGTCTTGTGTCAGTGAACAGCACGTCTCTGTATGCGAGGACACGAGCGCCCATCGTGAGGTCCCTGGTGCTCTTGTCTTGTGTCAGTGAACAGCACGTCTCTGTATGCGAGGACACGAGCGCCCATCGTGAGGTCCCTGGTCCTCTAGTCTTGTGTCAGTGAACAGCACGTCTCTGTATGCGAGGACACGAGCGCCCATCGTGAGGTCCCTGGTGCTCATGTCTTGTGTCAGTGAACAGCACGTCTCTGTATGCGAGGACACGAGCGCCCATCGTGAGGTCCCTGGTGCTCTTGTCTTGTGTCAGTGAACAGCACGTCTCTGTATGCGAGGACACGAGCGCCCATCGTGAGTTCCCTGGAGCTCTTGTCTTGTGTCAGTGAACAGCACGTCTCTGTATGCGAGGACACGAGCGCCCATCGTGAGGTCCCTGGTGCTCTTGTCTTGTGTCACTGAACAGCACGTCTCTGTATGCGAGGACACGAGCGCCCATCGTGAGGTCCCTGGTGCTCATGTCCTGTGTCAGTGAACAGCACGTCTCTGTATGCGAGGACACGAGCGCCCATCGTGAGGTCCCAGGTGCTCTTGTCTTGTTTCAGTGAACAGCACGTCTCTGTATGCGAGGACACGAGCACCCATCGTGAGGTCCCTGGTGCTCATGTCCTGTGTCAGTGAACAGCACGTCTCTGTATGCGAGGACATGAGCGCCCATCGTGAGGTCCCTGGTGCTCTTGTCCTGTGTCAGTGAACAGCACGTCTCTGTATGCGAGGATACGAGCGCCCATCGTGAGGTCCCTGGTGCTCATGTCCTGTGTCAGTGAACAGCACGTCTCTGTTTGCGAGGACAGGAGCGCCCATCGTGAGGTCCCTGGTGCTCTTGACTTGTGTCAGTGAACAGCACGTCTCTGTATGCGAGGACACGAGCGCCCATCGTGAGGTCCCTGGTGCTCTTGTCCTGTGTCAGTGAACAGCACGTCTCTGTATGCGAGGACACGAGCGCCCATCGTGAGGTCCCTGGTGCTCATGTCCTGTGTCAGTGAACAGCACGTCTCTGTATGCGAGGACACGAGCGCCCATCGTGAGGTCCCTGGTGCTCTTGTCCTGTGTCAGTGAACAGCACGTCTCTGTATGCGAGGACACGAGCGCCCATCGTGAGGTCCCTGGTGCTCTTGTGTTGAGTCAGTGAACAGCACGTCTCTGTATGCGAGGACACGAGCGCCCATCGTGAGGTCCCTGGTGCTCATGTCCTGTGTCAGTGAACAGCACGTCTCTGTATGCGAGGACACGAGCGCCCATCGTGAGGTCCCTGGTGCTCTTGTCCTGTGTCAGTGAACAGCACGTCTCTGTATGCGAGGACACGAGCGCCCATCGTGAGGTCCCTGGTGCTCTTGTGTTGTGTCAGTGAACAGCACGTCTCTGTATGCGAGGACACGAGCGCCCATCGTGAGGTCCCTGGTGCTCATCTCCTGTGTCAGTGAACAGCACGTCTCTGTATGCGAGGACACGAGCGCCCATCGTGAGGTCCCTGGTGCTCATCTCCTGTGTCAGTGAACAGCACGTCTCTGTATGCGAGGACACGAGCGCCCATCGTGAGGTCCCTGGTGCTCTTGTCCTGTGTCAGTGAACAGCACGTCTCTGTATGCGAGGACACGAGCACCCATCGTGAGGTCCCTGGTGCTCATGTCCTGTGTCAGTGAACAGCACGTCTCTGTATGCGAGGACACGAGCGGCCATCGTGAGGTCCCTGGTGCTCATGTCCTGTGTCAGTGAACAGCACGTCTCTGTATGCGAGGACACGAGCGCCCATCGTGAGGTCCCTGGTGCTCTTGTTTTGTGTCAGTGAACAGCACGTCTCTGTATGCGAGGACACGAGCGCCCATCGTGAGGTCCCATGTGCTCTTGTCTTGTGTCAGTGAACAGCATGTCTCTGTATGCGAGGACACGAGCGCCCATCGTGAGGTCCCTGGTGCTCTTGTCTTGTGTCAGTGAACAGCATGTCTCTGTATGCGAGGACACGAGCGCCCATCGTGAGGTCCCATGTGCTCTGATCTTGTGTCAGTGAATAGCATGTCTCTGTATGCGAGGCCCGAGAGCCCATCGTGAGGTCCCTGGTGCTCTTGTCTTGTGTCAGTGAACAGCACGTCTCTGTATGCGAGGACACGAGCGCGCATCGTGAGGTCCCATGTGCTCTTGTCTTGTGTCAGTGAACAGCACGTCTCTGTATGCGAGGACACGAGCGCCCATCGTGAGGTCCCTGGTGCTCATGTCTTGAGGACACGAGCGCCCATCGTGAGGTCCCTGGTGCTCATGTGCTGTGTCAGTGAACAGCATGTATCTGTATGCGAGGCCCGAGAGCCCATCGTGAGGTCCCTGGTGCTCTTGTCTTGTGTCAGTGAACAGCACGTCTCTGTATGCGAGGACACGAGCGCCCCTCTTGAGGTCCCTGGCGCTCTTGTCTTGTGTCAATGAACAGCACGTCTCTGTATGCGAGGACGCGAGCGCCCATCGTGAGGTCCCTGGTGCTCTTGTCTTGTGTCAGTGAACAGCACGTCTCTGTATGCGAGGACGCGAGCGCCCATCGTGAGGTCCCATGTGCTCTTGTCTTGTGTCAGTGAACAGCACGTCTTTGTATGCGAGGACGCGAGCGCCCATCGTGAGGTCCCTGGTGCTCTTGTCTTGTGTCAGTGAACAGCACGTCTCTGTATGCGAGGACGCGAGCGCCCATCGTGAGGTCCCATGTGCTCTTGTCTTGTGTCAGTGAACAGCACGTCTCTGTATGCGAGGACACGAGCGCCCATCGTGAGGTCCCATGTGCTCTTGTCTTGTGTCAGTGAACAGCACGTCTCTGTATGCGAGGACACGAGCGCCCATCGTGAGGTCCCTGGTGCTCTTCTCTTGTGTCAGTGAACAGCACGTCTCTGTATGCGAGGACACGAGCGCCAATCGTGAGGTCCCTGGTGCTCACGTCCTGTGTCAGTGAACAGCACGTCTCTGTATGCGAGGACACGAGCGCCCATCGTGAGGTCCCTGGTGCTCTTCTCTTGTGTCAGTGAACAGCACGTCTCTGTATGCGAGGACACGAGGGCCCATCGTGAGGTCCCTGGTGCTCATGTCCTGTGTCAGTGAACAGCACGTCTCTGTATGCGAGGACACGAGCGCCCATCGTGAGGTCCCTGGTGCTCTTGTCTTGTGTCAGTGAACAGCACGTCTCTGTATGCGAGGACACGAGCGCCCATCGTGAGGTCCCTGGTGCTCTTGTCTTGTGTCAGTGAACAGCACGTCTCTGTATGCGAGGACACGAGCGCCCATCGTGAGGTCCCTGGTCCTCTAGTCTTGTGTCAGTGAACAGCACGTCTCTGTATGCGAGGACACGAGCGCCCATCGTGAGGTCCCTGGTGCTCATGTCTTGTGTCAGTGAACAGCACGTCTCTGTATGCGAGGACACGAGCGCCCATCGTGAGGTCCCTGGTGCTCTTGTCTTGTGTCAGTGAACAGCACGTCTCTGTATGCGAGGACACGAGCGCCCATCGTGAGGTCCCTGGAGCTCTTGTCTTGTGTCAGTGAACAGCACGTCTCTGTATGCGAGGACACGAGCGCCCATCGTGAGGTCCCTGGTGCTCTTGTCTTGTGTCAGTGAACAGCACGTCTCTGTATGCGAGGACACGAGCGCCCATCGTGAGGTCCCTGGTGCTCATGTCCTGTGTCAGTGAACAGCACGTCTCTGTATGCGAGGACACGAGCGCCCATCGTGAGGTCCCTGGTGCTCTTGTCCTGTGTCAGTGAACAGCACGTCTCTGTATGCGAGGACACGAGCGCCCATCGTGAGGTCCCTGGTGCTCTTGTCCTGTGTCAGTGAACAGCACGTCTCTGTATGCGAGGACACGAGCGCCCATCGTGAGGTCCCATGTGCTATTGTCCTGTGTCAGTGAACAGCACGTCTCAGTATGCGAGGACACGAGCGCCCATCGTGAGGTCCCATGTGCTCTTGTCTTGTGTCAGTGAACAGCACGTCTCTGTATGCGAGGACACGAGCGCCCATCGTGAGGTCCCTGGTGCTCTTGTCTTGTATCAGTGAACAGCACGTCTCTGTATGCGAGGACACGAGCGCCCATCGTGGGGTCCCTGGTGCTCACGTCCTGTGTCAGTGAATAGCACGTCTCTGTATGCGAGGACACGAGCGCCCATCGTGAGGTCCCTGGTGCTCTTGTCTTGTTTCAGTGAACAGCACGTCTCTGTATGCGAGGACACGAGTGAGGTCCCTGGTGCTCATGTCCTGTGTCAGTGAACAGCACGTCTCTGTATGCGAGGACACGAGCGCCCATCGTGAGGTCCCTGGTGCTCTTGTCCTGTGTCAGTGAACAGCACGTCTCTGTATGCGAGGACACGAGCGCCCATCGTGAGGTCCCTGGTGCTCTTGTCCTGTGTCAGTGAACAGCACGTCTCTGTATGCGAGGACACGAGCGCCCATCGTGAGGTCCCTGGTGCTCATGTCTTGTGTCAGTGAACAGCACGTCTCTGTATGCGAGGACACGAGCGCCCATCGTGAGGTCCCTGGTGCTCATGTCTTGTGTCAGTGAACAGCACGTCTCTGTATGCGAGGACACGAGCGCCCATCGTGAGGTCCCTGGTGCTCTTGTCTTGTGTCAGTGAACAGCACGTCTCTGTATGCGAGGACACGAGCGCCCATCGTGAGGTCCCTGGTGCTCTTGTCCTGTGTCAGTGAACAGCACGTCTCTGTATGCGAGGACACGAGCGCCCATCGTGAGGTCCCTGGTGCTCTTGTCCTGTGTCATTGAACAGCACGTCTCTGTATGCGAGGACACGAGCGCCCATCGTGAGGTCCCTGGTGCTCTTGTCCTGTGTCAGTGAACAGCACGTCTCTGTATGCGAGGACACGAGCGCCCATCGTGAGGTCCCTGGTGCTCTTGTCCTGTGTCATTGAACAGCACGTCTCAGTATGCGAGGACACGAGCGCCCATCGTGAGGTCCCTGGTGCTCATGTCCTGTGTCAGTGAACAGCACGTCTCTGTATGCGAGGACACGAGCGCCCATCGTGAGGTCCCTGGTGCTCTTGTCTTGTGTCAGTGAACAGCACGTCTCTGTATGCGAGGACACGAGCGCCCATCGTGAGGTCCCTGGTGCTCTTGTCTTGTGTCAGTGAACAGCACGTCTCTGTATGCGAGGACACGAGCGCCCATCGTGAGGTCCCTGGTGCTCATGTCCTGTGTCAGTGAACAGCACGTCTCTGTATGCGAGGACACGAGCGCCCATCGTGAGGTCCCTGGTGCTCTTGTCCTGTGTCAGTGAACAGCACGTCTCTGTATGCGAGGACACGAGCGCCCATCGTGAGGTCCCTGGTGCTCTTGTCCTGTGTCAGTGAACAGCACGTCTCTGTATGCGAGGACACGAGCGCCCATCGTGAGGTCCCTGGTGCTCATCTCCTGTGTCAGTGAACAGCACGTCTCTGTATGCGAGGACACGAGCGCCCATCGTGAGGTCCCTGGTGCTCTTGTCCTGTGTCAGTGAACAGCACGTCTCTGTATGCGAGGACACGAGCGCCCATCGTGAGGTCCCTGGTGCTCATGTCCTGTGTCAGTGAACAGCACGTCTCTGTATGCGAGGACACGAGAGCCCATCGTGAGGTCCCTGGTGCTCTTGTCTTGTGTCAGTGAACAGCACGTCTCTGTATGCGAGGACACGAGCGCCCATCGTGAGGTCCCTGGTGCTCTTGTCTTGTGTCAGTGAACAGCACGTCTCTGTATGCGAGGACACGAGCGCCCATCGTGAGGTCCCTGGTGCTCTTGTCCTGTGTCAGTGAACAGCACGTCTCTGTATGCGAGGACACGAGCGCCCATCGTGAGGTCCCTGGTGCTCATGTCCTGTGTCAGTGAACAGCACGTCACTGTATGCGAGGACACCGGCGCCCATCGCAGTGAACAGCACGTCTCTGTATGCGAGGACACCGGCGCCCATCGTGAGGTCCCTGGTGCTCTTGTCTTGTGTCAGTGAACAGCACGTCTCTGTATGCGAGGACACCGGCGCCCATCGTGAGGTCCCGGGTGCTCTTGTCTTGTGTCAGTGAACAGCACGTCTCTGTATGCGAGGACACGAGCGCCCATCGTGAGGTCCCTGGTGCTCTTGTCTTGTGTCAGTGAACAGCACGTCTCTGTATGCGAGGACACGAGCGCCCATCGTGGGGTCCCTGGTGCTCACGTCCTCTGTCAGTGAATAGCACGTCTCTGTATGCGAGGACACGAGCGCCCATCGTGAGGTCCCTGGTGCTCTTGTCTTGTTTCAGTGAACAGCACGTCTCTGTATGCGAGGACACGAGTGAGGTCCCTGGTGCTCATGTCCTGTGTCAGTGAACAGCACGTCTCTGTATGCGAGGACACGAGCGCCCATCGTGAGGTCCCTGGTGCTCTTGTCCTGTGTCAGTGAACAGCACGTCTCTGTATGCGAGGACACGAGCGCCCATCGTGAGGTCCCTGGTGCTCTTGTCCTGTGTCAGTGAACAGCACGTCTCTGTATGCGAGGACACGAGCGCCCATCGTGAGGTCCCTGGTGCTCATGTCCTGTGTCAGTGAACAGCACGTCTCTGTATGCGAGGACACGAGCGCCCATCGTGAGGTCCCTGGTGCTCATGTCTTGTGTCAGTGAACAGCACGTCTCTGTATGCGAGGACACGAGCGCCCATCGTGAGGTCCCTGGTGCTCTTGTCCTGTGTCAGTGAACAGCACGTCTCTGTATGCGAGGACACGAGCGCCCATCGTGAGGTCCCTGGTGCTCTTGTCCTGTGTCATTGAACAGCACGTCTCTGTATGCGAGGACACGAGCGCCCATCGTGAGGTCCCTGGTGCTCTTGTCCTGTGTCAGTGAACAGCACGTCTCTGTATGCGAGGACACGAGCGCCCATCGTGAGGTCCCTGGTGCTCTTGTCCTGTGTCATTGAACAGCACGTCTCAGTATGCGAGGACACGAGCGCCCATCGTGAGGTCCCTGGTGCTCATGTCCTGTGTCAGTGAACAGCACGTCTCTGTATGCGAGGACACGAGCGCCCATCGTGAGGTCCCTGGTGCTCTTGTCTTGTGTCAGTGAACAGCACGTCTCTGTATGCGAGGACACGAGCGCCCATCGTGAGGTCCCTGGTGCTCTTGTCTTGTGTCAGTGAACAGCACGTCTCTGTATGCGAGGACACGAGCGCCCATCGTGAGGTCCCTGGTGCTCATGTCCTGTGTCAGTGAACAGCACGTCTCTGTATGCGAGGACACGAGCGCCCATCGTGAGGTCCCTGGTGCTCTTGTCCTGTGTCAGTGAACAGCACGTCTCTGTATGCGAGGACACGAGCGCCCATCGTGAGGTCCCTGGTGCTCATCTCCTGTGTCAGTGAACAGCACGTCTCTGTATGCGAGGACACGAGCGCCCATCGTGAGGTCCCTGGTGCTCTTGTCCTGTGTCAGTGAACAGCACGTCTCTGTATGCGAGGACACGAGCGCCCATCGTGAGGTCCCTGGTGCTCATGTCCTGTGTCAGTGAACAGCACGTCTCTGTATGCGATGACACGAGCGCCCATCGTGAGGTCCCTGGTGCTCTTGTCTTGTGTCAGTGAACAGCACGTCTCTGTATGCGAGGACACGAGCGCCCATCGTGAGGTCCCTGGTGCTCTTGTCCTTTGTCAGTGAACAGCACGTCTCTGTATGCGAGGACACGAGCGCCCATCGTGAGGTCCCTGGTGCTCATGTCCTGTGTCAGTGAACAGCACGTCACTGTATGCGAGGACACCGGCGCCCATCGCAGTGAACAGCACGTCTCTGTATGCGAGGACACCGGCGCCCATCGTGAGGTCCCTGGTGCTCTTGTCTTGTGTCAGTGAACAGCACGTCTCTGTATGCGAGGACACCGGCGCCCATCGTGAGGTCCCGGGTGCTCTTGTCTTGTGTCAGTGAACAGCACGTCTCTGTATGCGAGGACACCGGCGCCCATCGTGAGGTCCCTGGTGCTCTTGTCTTGTGTCAGTGAACAGCACGTCTCTGTATGCGAGGACACCGGCGCCCATCGTGAGGTCCCTGGTGATCAAGTCCTGTGTCAGTGAACAGCACGTCTCTGTATGCGAGGACACCGGCGCCCATCGTGAGGTCCCTGGTGCTCACGTCCTGTGTCAGTGAACAGCACGTCTCTGTATGCGAGGACACGAGCGCCCATCGTGAGGTCCCTGGTGCTCTTGTCTTGTGTCAGTGAACAGCACGTCTCTGTATGCGAGGACACGAGCGCCCATCGTGAGGTCCCTGGTGCTCATGTCCTGTGTCAGTGAACAGCACGTCTCTGTATGCGAGGACACGAGCGCCCATCGTGAGGTCCCTGGTGCTCTTGTCTTGTGTCAGTGTGTCAGTGAACAGCACGTCTCTGTATGCGAGGACACGAGCGCCCATCGTGAGGTCCCTGGTGCTCTTGTCCTGTGTCATTGAACAGCACGTCTCAGTATGCGAGGACACGAGCGCCCATCGTGAGGTCCCTGGTGCTCATGTCCTGTGTCAGTGAACAGCACGTCTCTGTATGCGAGGACACGAGCGCCCATCGTGAGGTCCCTGGTGCTCTTGTCTTGTGTCAGTGAACAGCACGTCTCTGTATGCGAGGACACGAGCGCCCATCGTGAGGTCCCTGGTGCTCTTGTCTTGTGTCAGTGAACAGCACGTCTCTGTATGCGAGGACACGAGCGCCCATCGTGAGGTCCCTGGTGCTCATGTCCTGTGTCAGTGAACAGCACGTCTCTGCATGCGAGGACACGAGCGCCCATCGTGAGGTCCCTGGTGCTCTTGTCCTGTGTCAGTGAACAGCACGTCTCTGTATGCGAGGACACGAGCGCCCATCGTGAGGTCCCTGGTGCTCTTGTCCTGTGTCAGTGAACAGCACGTCTCTGTATGCGAGGACACGAGCGCCCATCGTGAGGTCCCTGGTGCTCATCTCCTGTGTCAGTGAACAGCACGTCTCTGTATGCGAGGACACGAGCGCCCATCGTGAGGTCCCTGGTGCTCTTGTCCTGTGTCAGTGAACAGCACGTCTCTGTATGCGAGGACACGAGCGCCCATCGTGAGGTCCCTGGTGCTCATGTCCTGTGTCAGTGAACAGCACGTCTCTGTATGCGAGGACACGAGCGCCCATCGTGAGGTCCCTGGTGCTCTTGTCTTGTGTCAGTGAACAGCACGTCTCTGTATGCGAGGACACGAGCGCCCATCGTGAGGTCCCTGGTGCTCTTGTCTTGTGTCAGTGAACAGCACGTCTCTGTATGCGAGGACACGAGCGCCCATCGTGAGGTCCCTGGTGCTCTTGTCCTGTGTCAGTGAACAGCACGTCTCTGTATGCCAGGACACGAGCGCCCATCGTGAGGTCCCTGGTGCTCATGTCCTGTGTCAGTGAACAGCACGTCACTGTATGCGAGGACACCGGCGCCCATCGCAGTGAACAGCACGTCTCTGTATGCGAGGACACCGGCGCCCATCGTGAGGTCCCTGGTGCTCTTGTCTTGTGTCAGTGAACAGCACGTCTCTGTATGCGAGGACACCGGCGCCCATCGTGAGGTCCCGGGTGCTCTTGTCTTGTGTCAGTGAACAGCACGTCTCTGTATGCGAGGACACGAGCGCCCATCGTGAGGTCCCTGGTGCTCTTGTCTTGTGTCAGTGAACAGCACGTCTCTGTATGCGAGGACACGAGCGCCCATCGTGGGGTCCCTGGTGCTCACGTCCTGTGTCAGTGAATAGCACGTCTCTGTATGCGAGGACACGAGCGCCCATCGTGAGGTCCCTGGTGCTCTTGTCTTGTTTCAGTGAACAGCACGTCTCTGTATGCGAGGACACGAGTGAGGTCCCTGGTGCTCATGTCCTGTGTCAGTGAACAGCACGTCTCTGTATGCGAGGACACGAGCGCCCATCGTGAGGTCCCTGGTGCTCTTGTCCTGTGTCAGTGAACAGCACGTCTCTGTATGCGAGGACACGAGCGCCCATCGTGAGGTCCCTGGTGCTCTTGTCCTGTGTCAGTGAACAGCACGTCTCTGTATGCGAGGACACGAGCGCCCATCGTGAGGTCCCTGGTGCTCATGTCTTGTGTCAGTGAACAGCACGTCTCTGTATGCGAGGACACGAGCGCCCATCGTGAGGTCCCTGGTGCTCATGTCTTGTGTCAGTGAACAGCACGTCTCTGTATGCGAGGACACGAGCGCCCATCGTGAGGTCCCTGGTGCTCTTGTCCTGTGTCAGTGAACAGCACGTCTCTGTATGCGAGGACACGAGCGCCCATCGTGAGGTCCCTGGTGCTCTTGTCCTGTGTCATTGAACAGCACGTCTCTGTATGCGAGGACACGAGCGCCCATCGTGAGGTCCCTGGTGCTCTTGTCCTGTGTCAGTGAACAGCACGTCTCTGTATGCGAGGACACGAGCGCCCATCGTGAGGTCCCTGGTGCTCTTGTCCTGTGTCATTGAACAGCACGTCTCAGTATGCGAGGACACGAGCGCCCATCGTGAGGTCCCTGGTGCTCATGTCCTGTGTCAGTGAACAGCACGTCTCTGTATGCGAGGACACGAGCGCCCATCGTGAGGTCCCTGGTGCTCTTGTCTTGTGTCAGTGAACAGCACGTCTCTGTATGCGAGGACACGAGCGCCCATCGTGAGGTCCCTGGTGCTCTTGTCTTGTGTCAGTGAACAGCACGTCTCTGTATGCGAGGACACGAGCGCCCATCGTGAGGTCCCTGGTGCTCATGTCCTGTGTCAGTGAACAGCACGTCTCTGTATGCTAGGACACGAGCGCCCATCGTGAGGTCCCTGGTGCTCTTGTCCTGTGTCAGTGAACAGCACGTCTCTGTATGCGAGGACACGAGCGCCCATCGTGAGGTCCCTGGTGCTCATCTCCTGTGTCAGTGAACAGCACGTCTCTGTATGCGAGGACACGAGCGCCCATCGTGAGGTCCCTGGTGCTCTTGTCCTGTGTCAGTGAACAGCACGTCTCTGTATGCGAGGACACGAGCGCCCATCGTGAGGTCCCTGGTGCTCATGTCCTGTGTCAGTGAACAGCACGTCTCTGTATGCGAGGACACGAGCGCCCATCGTGAGGTCCCTGGTGCTCTTGTCTTGTGTCAGTGAACAGCACGTCTCTGTATGCGAGGACACGAGCGCCCATCGTGAGGTCCCTGGTGCTCTTGTCTTGTGTCAGTGAACAGCACGTCTCTGTATGCGAGGACACGAGCGCCCATCGTGAGGTCCCTGGTGCTCTTGTCCTTTGTCAGTGAACAGCACGTCTCTGTATGCGAGGACACGAGCGCCCATCGTGAGGTCCCTGGTGCTCATGTCCTGTGTCAGTGAACAGCACGTCACTGTATGCGAGGACACCGGCGCCCATCGCAGTGAACAGCACGTCTCTGTATGCGAGGACACCGGCGCCCATCGTGAGGTCCCTGGTGCTCTTGTCTTGTGTCAGTGAACAGCACGTCTCTGTATGCGAGGACACCGGCGCCCATCGTGAGGTCCCGGGTGCTCTTGTCTTGTGTCAGTGAACAGCACGTCTCTGTATGCGAGGACACCGGCGCCCATCGTGAGGTCCCTGGTGCTCTTGTCTTGTGTCAGTGAACAGCACGTCTCTGTATGCGAGGACACCGGCGCCCATCGTGAGGTCCCTGGTGATCAAGTCCTGTGTCAGTGAACAGCACGTCTCTGTATGCGAGGACACCGGCGCCCATCGTGAGGTCCCTGGTGCTCACGTCCTGTGTCAGTGAACAGCACGTCTCTGTATGCGAGGACACGAGCGCCCATCGTGAGGTCCCTGGTGCTCTTGTCTTGTGTCAGTGAACAGCACGTCTCTGTATGCGAGGACACGAGCGCCCATCGTGAGGTCCCTGGTGCTCATGTCCTGTGTCAGTGAACAGCACGTCTCTGTATGCGAGGACACGAGCGCCCATCGTGAGGTCCCTGGTGCTCTTGTCTTGTGTCAGTGAACAGCACATCTCTGTATGCGAGGACACGAGCGCCCATCGTGAGGTCCCTGGTGCTCTTGTCTTGTGTCAGTGAACAGCACGTCTCTGTATGCGAGGACACGAGCGCCCATAGTGAGGTCCCATGTGCTCTTGTCTTGTGTCAGTGAACACCACGTCTCTGTATGCGAGGACACGAGCGCCCATCGTGAGGTCCCTGGTGCTCTTGTCTTGTGTCAGTGAACACCACGTCTCTGTATGCGAGGACACGAGCGCCCATCGTGAGGTCCCATGTGCTCTGATCTTGTGTCAGTGAATAGCATGTCTCTGTATACGAGGACACAAGAGCCCATCGTGAGGTCCCTGGTGCTCTTGTCTTGTGTCAGTGAACAGCACGTCTCTGTATGCGAGGACACGAGCGCGCATCGTGAGGTCCCATGTGCTCTTGTCTTGTGTCAGTGAACAGCACGTCTCTGTATGCGAGGACACGAGCGCCCATCGTGAGGTCCCTGGTGATCATGTCTTGAGGACACGAGCGCCCATCGTGAGGTCCTATGTGCTGATGTCCTGTGTCAGTGAACAGCACGTCTCTGTATGCGAGGACACGAGCGCCCATCGTGAGGTCCCTGGTGCTCATGTCCTGTGTCAGTGAACAGCACGTCTCTGTATGCGAGGACACGAGCGCCCATCGTGAGGTCCCTGGTGCTCTTGTCCTGTGTCAGTGAACAGCACGTCTCTGTATGCGAGGACACGAGCGCCCATCGTGAGGTCCCGGGTGCTCTTGTCTTGTGTCAGTGAACAGCACGTCTGTGTATGCGAGGACACGAGCGCCCATCGTGAGGTCCCTGGTGCTCTTGTCTTGTGTCAGTGAACAGCACGTCTCTGTATGCGAGGACACGAGCGCCCATCGTGAGGTCCCTGGTGCTCTTGTCTTGTGTCAGTGAACAGCACGTCTCTGTATGCGAGGACACGAGCGCCCATCGTGAGGTCCCTGGTGCTCTTGTCTTGTTTCAGTGAACAGCACGTCTCTGTATGCGAGGACACGAGCGCCCATCGTGAGGTCCCTGGTGCTCATGTCCTCTGTCAGTGAACAGCACGTCTCTGTATGCGAGGACACGAGCGCCCATCGTGAGGTCCCTGGTGCTCTTGTCTTGTGTCAGTGAACAGCACGTCTCTGTATGCGAGGACACGAGCGCCCATCGTGAGGTCCCTGGTGCTCATGTCCTGTGTCAGTGAACAGCACGTCTCTGTATGCGAGGACACGAGCGCCCATCGTGAGGTCCCTGGTGCTCTTGTCATGTGTCAGTGAACAGCACGTCTCTGTATGCGAGGACACGAGCGCCCATCGTGAGGTCCCTGGTGCTCTTGTCCTGTGTCAGTGAACAGCACGTCTCTGTATGCGAGGACACGAGCGCCCATCGTGAGGTCCCTGGTGCTCATGTCCTGTGTCACTGAACAGCACGTCTCTGTATGCGAGGACACGAGCGCCCATCGTGAGGTCCCTGGTGCTCTTGTGTTGTGTCAGTGAACAGCATGTCTCTCTATGCGAGGAAACGAGCGCCCATCGTGAGGTCCCTGGTGCTCATCTCCTGTGTCAGTGAACAGCACGTCTCTGTATGCGAGGACACGAGCGCCCATCGTGAGGTCCCTGGTGCTCATCTCCTGTGTCAGTGAACAGCACGTCTCTGTATGCGGGGACACGAGCGCCCATCGTGAGGTCCCATGTGCTCTGATCTTCTGTCAGTGAATAGCATGTCTCTGTATGCGAGGACACAAGAGCCCATCGTGAGGTCCCTGGTGCTCTTGTCTTGTGTCAGTGAACAGCACGTCTCTGTATGCGAGGACACGAGCGCGCATCGTGAGGTCCCATGTGCTCTTGTCTTGTGTCAGTGAACAGCACGTCTCTGTATGCGAGGACACGAGCGCCCATCGTGAGGTCCCTGGTGATCATGTCTTGAGGACACGAGCGCCCATCGTGAGGTCCTATGTGCTGATGTCCTGTGTCAGTGAACAGCACGTCTCTGTATGCGAGGACACGAGCGCCCATCGTGAGGTCCCTGGTGCTCATGTCCTGTGTCAGTGAACAGCACGTCTCTGTATGCGAGGACACGAGCGCCCATCGTGAGGTCCCTGGTGCTCTTGTCCTGTGTCAGTGAACAGCACGTCTCTGTATGCGAGGACACGAGCGCCCATCGTGAGGTCCCGGGTGCTCTTGTCTTGTGTCAGTGAACAGCACGTCTGTGTATGCGAGGACACGAGCGCCCATCGTGAGGTCCCTGGTGCTCTTGTCTTGTGTCAGTGAACAGCACGTCTCTGTATGCGAGGACACGAGCGCCCATCGTGAGGTCCCTGGTGCTCTTGTCTTGTGTCAGTGAACAGCACGTCTCTGTATGCGAGGACACGAGCGCCCATCGTGAGGTCCCTGGTGCTCTTGTCTTGTTTCAGTGAACAGCACGTCTCTGTATGCGAGGACACGAGCGCCCATCGTGAGGTCCCTGGTGCTCATGTCCTCTGTCAGTGAACAGCACGTCTCTGTATGCGAGGACACGAGCGCCCATCGTGAGGTCCCTGGTGCTCTTGTCTTGTGTCAGTGAACAGCACGTCTCTGTATGCGAGGACACGAGCGCCCATCGTGAGGTCCCTGGTGCTCATGTCCTGTGTCAGTGAACAGCACGTCTCTGTATGCGAGGACACGAGCGCCCATCGTGAGGTCCCTGGTGCTCTTGTCTTGTGTCAGTGAACAGCACGTCTCTGTATGCGAGGACACGAGCGCCCATCGTGAGGTCCCTGGTGCTCTTGTCCTGTGTCAGTGAACAGCACGTCTCTGTATGCGAGGACACGAGCGCCCATCGTGAGGTCCCTGGTGCTCATGTCCTGTGTCACTGAACAGCACGTCTCTGTATGCGAGGACACGAGCGCCCATCGTGAGGTCCCTGGTGCTCTTGTCCTGTGTCAGTGAACAGCACGTCTCTGTATGCGAGGACACGAGCGCCCATCGTGAGGTCCCTGGTGCTCTTGTGTTGTGTCAGTGAACAGCATGTCTCTCTATGCGAGGAAACGAGCGCCCATCGTGAGGTCCCTGGTGCTCATCTCCTGTGTCAGTGAACAGCACGTCTCTGTATGCGAGGACACGAGCGCCCATCGTGAGGTCCCTGGTGCTCATCTCCTGTGTCAGTGAACAGCACGTCTCTGTATGCGGGGACACGAGCGCCCATCGTGAGGTCCCATGTGCTCTGATCTTCTGTCAGTGAATAGCATGTCTCTGTATGCGAGGACACAAGAGCCCATCGTGAGGTCCCTGGTGCTCTTGTCTTGTGTCAGTGAACAGCACGTCTCTGTATGCGAGGACACGAGCGCGCATCATGAGGTCCCATGTGCTCTTGTCTTGTGTCAGTGAACAGCACGTCTCTGTATGCGAGGACATGAGCGCCCATCGTGAGGTCCCTGGTGATCATGTCTTGAGGACACGAGCGCCCATCGTGAGGTCCCTGGTGCTCTTGTCCTGTGTCAGTGAACAGCACGTCTCTGTATGCGAGGACACGAGCGCCCATCGTGAGGTCCCTGGTGCTCTTGTCCTGTGTCAGTGAACAGCACGTCTCTGTATGCGAGGACACGAGCGCCCATCGTGAGGTCCCGGGTGCTCTTGTCCTGTGTCAGTGAACAGCACGTCTCTGTATGCGAGGACACGAGCGCCCATCGTGAGGTCCCTGGTGCTCTTGTCTTGTGTCAGTGAACAGCACGTCTCTGTATGCGAGGACACGAGCGCCCATCGTGAGGTCCCTGGTGCTCTTGTCTTGTGTCAGTGAACAGCACATCTCTGTATGCGAGGACACGAGCGCCCATCGTGAGGTCCCTGGTGCTCTTGTCTTGTTTCAGTGAACAGCACGTCTCTGTATGCGAGGACACGAGCGCCCATCGTGAGGTCCCTGGTCCTCTAGTCTTGTGTCAGTGAACAGCACGTCTCTGTATGCGAGGACACGAGCGCCCATCGTGAGGTCCCTGGTGCTCATGTCTTGTGTCAGTGAACAGCACGTCTCTGTATGCGAGGACACGAGCGCCCATCGTGAGGTCCCTGGTGCTCTTGTCTTGTGTCAGTGAACAGCACGTCTCTGTATGCGAGGACACGAGCGCCCATCGTGAGTTCCCTGGAGCTCTTGTCTTGTGTCAGTGAACAGCACGTCTCTGTATGCGAGGACACGAGCGCCCATCGTGAGGTCCCTGGTGCTCTTGTCTTGTGTCAGTGAACAGCACGTCTCTGTATGCGAGGACACGAGCGCCCATCGTGAGGTCCCTGGTGCTCATGTCCTGTGTCAGTGAACAGCACGTCTCTGTATGCGAGGACACGAGCGCCCATCGTGAGGTCCCTGGTGCTCTTGTCCTGTGTCAGTGAACAGCACGTCTCTGTATGCGAGGACACGAGCGCCCATCGTGAGGTCCCTGGTGCTCTTGTCCTGTGTCAGTGAACAGCACGTCTCTGTATGCGAGGACACGAGCGCCCATCGTGAGGTCCCATGTGCTCTTGTCCTGTGTCAGTGAACAGCACGTCTCAGTATGCGAGGACACGAGCGCCCATCGTGAGGTCCCATGTGCTCTTGTCTTGTGTCAGTGAACAGCACGTCTCTGTATGCGAGGACACGAGCGCCCATCGTGAGGTCCCTGGTGCTCTTGTCTTGTGTCAATGAACAGCACGTCTCTGTATGCGAGGACACGAGCGCCCATCGTGGGGTCCCTGGTGCTCACGTCCTGTGTCAGTGAATAGCACGTCTCTGTATGCGAGGACACGAGCGCCCATCGTGAGGTCCCTGGTGCTCTTGTCTTGTTTCAGTGAACAGCACGTCTCTGTATGCGAGGACACGAGTGAGGTCCCTGGTGCTCATGTCCTGTGTCAGTGAACAGCACGTCTCTGTATGCGAGGACACGAGCGCCCATCGTGAGGTCCCTGGTGCTCTTGTCCTGTGTCAGTGAACAGCACGTCTCTGTATGCGAGGACACGAGCGCCCATCGTGAGGTCCCTGGTGCTCATGTCCTGTGTCAGTGAACAGCACGTCTCTGTATGCGAGGACACGAGCGCCCATCGTGAGGTCCCTGGTGCTCTTGTCTTGTGTCAGTGAACAGCACGTCTCTGTATGCGAGGACACGAGCGCCCATCGTGAGGTCCCTGGTGCTCTTGTCTTGTGTCAGTGAACAGCACGTCTCTGTATGCGAGGACACGAGCGCCCATCGTGAGGTCCCTGGTGCTCTTGTCCTGTGTCAGTGAACAGCACGTCTCTGTATGCGAGGACACGAGCGCCCATCGTGAGGTCCCTGGTGCTCATGTCCTGTGTCAGTGAACAGCACGTCACTGTATGCGAGGACACCGGCGCCCATCGCAGTGAACAGCACGTGTCTGTATGCGAGGACACCGGCGCCCATCGTGAGGTCCCTGGTGCTCTTGTCTTGTGTCAGTGAACAGCACGTCTCTGTATGCGAGGACACCGGCGCCCATCGTGAGGTCCCGGGTGCTCTTGTCTTGTGTCAGTGAACAGCACGTCTCTGTATGCGAGGACACCGGCGCCCATCGTGAGGTCCCTGGTGCTCTTGTCTTGTGTCAGTGAACAGCACGTCTCTGTATGCGAGGACACCGGCGCCCATCGTGAGGTCCCTGGTGCTCAAGTCCTGTGTCAGTGAACAGCACGTCTCTGTATGCGAGGACACAGGCGCCCATCGTGAGGTCCCTGGTGCTCACGTCCTGTGTCAGTGAACAGCACGTCTCTGTATGCGAGGACACGAGCGCCCATCGTGAGGTCCCTGGTGCTCTTGTCTTGTGTCAGTGAACAGCACGTCTCTGTATGCGAGGACACGAGCGCCCATCGTGAGGTCCCTGGTGCTCATGTCCTGTGTCAGTGAACAGCACGTCTCTGTATGCGAGGACACGAGCACCCATCGTGAGGTCCCTGGTGCTCTTGTCTTGTGTCAGTGAACAGCACGTCTCTGTATGCGAGGACACGAGCGCCCATCGTGAGGTCCCTGGTGCTCTTGTCTTGTGTCAGTGAACAGCACGTCTCTGTATGCGAGGACACGAGCGCCCATCGTGAGGTCCCATGTGCTCTTGTCTTGTGTCAGTGAACACCACGTCTCTGTATGCGAGGACACGAGCGCCCATCGTGAGGTCCCTGGTGCTCTTGTCTTGTGTCAGTGAACACCACGTCTCTGTATGCGAGGACACGAGCGCCCATCGTGAGGTCCCATGTGCTCTGATCTTGTGTCAGTGAATAGCATGTCTCTGTATGCGAGGACACAAGAGCCCATCGTGAGGTCCCTGGTGCTCTTGTCTTGTGTCAGTGAACAGCACGTCTCTGTATGCGAGGACACGAGCGCGCATCGTGAGGTCCCATGTGCTCTTGTCTTGTGTCAGTGAACAGCACGTCTCTGTATGCGAGGACACGAGCGCCCATCGTGAGGTCCCTGGTGATCATGTCTTGAGGACACGAGCGCCCATCGTGAGGTCCTATGTGCTGATGTCCTGTGTCAGTGAACAGCACGTCTCTGTATGCGAGGACACGAGCGCCCATCGTGAGGTCCCTGGTGCTCATGTCCTGTGTCAGTGAACAGCACGTCTCTGTATGCGAGGACACGAGCGCCCATCGTGAGGTCCCTGGTGCTCTTGTCCTGTGTCAGTGAACAGCACGTCTCTGTATGCGAGGACACGAGCGCCCATCGTGAGGTCCCGGGTGCTCTTGTCTTGTGTCAGTGAACAGCACGTCTGTGTATGCGAGGACACGAGCGCCCATCGTGAGGTCCCTGGTGCTCTTGTCTTGTGTCAGTGAACAGCACGTCTCTGTATGCGAGGACACGAGCGCCCATCGTGAGGTCCCTGGTGCTCTTGTCTTGTGTCAGTGAACAGCACGTCTCTGTATGCGAGGACACGAGCGCCCATGGTGAGGTCCCTGGTGCTCTTGTCTTGTTTCAGTGAACAGCACGTCTCTGTATGCGAGGACACGAGCGCCCATCGTGAGGTCCCTGGTGCTCATGTCCTCTGTCAGTGAACAGCACGTCTCTGTATGCGAGGACACGAGCGCCCATCGTGAGGTCCCTGGTGCTCTTGTCTTGTGTCAGTGAACAGCACGTCTCTGTATGCGAGGACACGAGCGCCCATCGTGAGGTCCCTGGTGCTCATGTCCTGTGTCAGTGAACAGCACGTCTCTGTATGCGAGGACACGAGCGCCCATCGTGAGGTCCCTGGTGCTCTTGTCTTGTGTCAGTGAACAGCACGTCTCTGTATGCGAGGACACGAGCGCCCATCGTGAGGTCCCTGGTGCTCTTGTCCTGTGTCAGTGAACAGCACGTCTCTGTATGCGAGGACACGAGCGCCCATCGTGAGGTCCCTGGTGCTCATGTCCTGTGTCACTGAACAGCACGTCTCTGTATGCGAGGACACGAGCGCCCATCGTGAGGTCCCTGGTGCTCTTGTCTTGTTTCAGTGAACAGCACGTCTCTGTATGCGAGGACACGAGCGCCCATCGTGAGGTCCCTGGTGCTCATGTCCTCTGTCAGTGAACAGCACGTCTCTGTATGCGAGGACACGAGCGCCCATCGTGAGGTCCCTGGTGCTCTTGTCTTGTGTCAGTGAACAGCACGTCTCTGTATGCGAGGACACGAGCGCCCATCGTGAGGTCCCTGGTGCTCATGTCCTGTGTCAGTGAACAGCACGTCTCTGTATGCGAGGACACGAGCGCCCATCGTGAGGTCCCTGGTGCTCTTGTCTTGTGTCAGTGAACAGCACGTCTCTGTATGCGAGGACACGAGCGCCCATCGTGAGGTCCCTGGTGCTCTTGTCCTGTGTCAGTGAACAGCACGTCTCTGTATGCGAGGACACGAGCGCCCATCGTGAGGTCCCTGGTGCTCATGTCCTGTGTCACTGAACAGCACGTCTCTGTATGCGAGGACACGAGCGCCCATCGTGAGGTCCCTGGTGCTCTTGTCCTGTGTCAGTGAACAGCACGTCTCTGTATGCGAGGACACGAGCGCCCATCGTGAGGTCCCTGGTGCTCTTGTGTTGTGTCAGTGAACAGCATGTCTCTCTATGCGAGGAAACGAGCGCCCATCGTGAGGTCCCTGGTGCTCATCTCCTGTGTCAGTGAACAGCACGTCTCTGTATGCGAGGACACGAGCGCCCATCGTGAGGTCCCTGGTGCTCATCTCCTGTGTCAGTGAACAGCACGTCTCTGTATGCGAGGACACGAGCGCCCATCGTGAGGTCCCATGTGCTCTGATCTTCTGTCAGTGAATAGCATGTCTCTGTATGCGAGGACACAAGAGCCCATCGTGAGGTCCCTGGTGCTCTTGTCTTGTGTCAGTGAACAGCACGTCTCTGTATGCGAGGACACGAGGGCGCATCATGAGGTCCCATGTGCTCTTGTCTTGTGTCAGTGAACAGCACGTCTCTGTATACGAGGACACGAGCGCCCATCGTGAGGTCCCTGGTGATCATGTCTTGAGGACACGAGCGCCCATCGTGAGGTCCCTGGTGCTCATGTCCTGTGTCAGTGAACAGCACGTCTCTGTATGCGAGGACACGAGCGCCCATCGTGAGGTCCCTGGTGCTCTTGGCTTGTGTCAGTGAACAGCACGTCTCTGTATGCGAGGACACGAGCGCCCATCGTGAGGTCCCTGGTGCTCATGTCCTGTGTCAGTAAACAGCACGTCTCTGTATGCGAGGACACGAGCGCCCATCGTGAGGTCCCTGGTGCTCTTGTCTTGTGTCAGTGAACAGCACGTCTCTGTATGCGAGGACACGAGCGCCCATCGTGAGGTCCCTGGTGCTCACGTCCGGTGTCAGTGAACAGAACGTCTCTGTATGCGAGGACACGAGCGCCCATCGTGAGGTCCCTGGGGCTCATGTCCTGTGTCAGTGAACAGCACGTCTCTGTATGCGAGGACACGAGCGCCCATCGTGAGGTCCCTGGTGCTCTTGTCTTGTGTCAGTGAACAGCACGTCTCTGTATGCGAGGATACGAGCGCCCATCGTGAGGTCCCAGCGCCCATCGTGAGGTCCCATGTGCTCTTGTCTTGTGTCAGTGAACAGCACCTCTCTGTATGCGAGGACACGAGCGCCCATCGTGAGGTCCTTGGTGCTCTTGTCTTGTGTCAGTGAACATCACGTCTCTGTATGCGAGGACACGAGCGCCCATCGTGAGGTCCCATGTGCTCTTGTCTTGTGTCAGTGAACAGCACGTCTCTGTATGCGAGGACACGAGCTCCCATCGTGAGGTCCCATGTGCTCTTGTCTTGTGTCAGTGAACAGCACGTCTCTGTATGCGAGGACTCGAACGCCCATCGTGAGGTCCCATGTGCTCTTGTCTTGTGTCAGTGAACAGCACGTCTCTGTATGCGAGGACACGAGCGCCCATCGTGAGGTCCCTGGTGCTCTTGTCTTGTGTCAGTGAACAGCACGTCTCTGTATGCGAGGACACGAGCGCCCATCGTGAGGTCCCTGGTGCTCATGTCCTGTGTCAGTGAACAGCACGTCTCTGTATGCGAGGACACGAGCGCCCATCGTGAGGTCCCTGGTGCTCACGTCCTGTGTCAGTGTACAGCACGTCTCTGTATGCGAGGACACGAGCGCCCATCGTGAGGTCCCTGGTGCTCACGTCCTGTGTCAGTGAACAGCACGTCTCTGTATGCGAGGACACGAGCGCCCATCGTGAGGTCCCTGGTGCTCTTGTCTTGTGTCAGTGAACAGCACGTCTCTGTATGCGAGGATACGAGCGCCCATCGTGAGGTCCCAGCGCCCATCGTGAGGTCCCATGTGCTCTTGTCTTGTGTCAGTGAACAGCACGTCTCTATATGCGAGGACA
This sequence comes from Pleurodeles waltl, assembly GCF_031143425.1. Classification (NCBI taxonomy): domain Eukaryota; kingdom Metazoa; phylum Chordata; class Amphibia; order Caudata; family Salamandridae; genus Pleurodeles; species Pleurodeles waltl. Next base: position 1,869,266,011 of record NC_090444.1, on the reverse strand, counting down.
CGAGCGCCCATCGTGAGGTCCCTGGTGCTCTTGTCTTGTGTCAGTGAACAGCACGTCTCTGTATGCGAGGACAAGAGCGCCCATCGTGAGGTCCCATGTGCTCTTGTCTTGTGTCAGTGAACAGCACGTCTCTGTATGCGAGGACACGAGCGCCCATCGTGAGGTCCCATGTGCTCTTGTCTTGTGTCAGTGAACAGCACGTCTCTGTATGCGAGGACACGAGCGCCCATCGTGAGGTCCCTGGTGCTCTTGTCTTGTGTCAGTGAACAGCACGTCTCTGTATGCGAGGACACGAGCGCCCATCGTGAGGTCCCTGGTGCTCATGTCCTGTGTCAGTGAACAGCACGTCTCTGTATGCGAGGACACGAGCGCCCATCGTGAGGTCCCATGTGCTCTTGTCTTGTGTCAGTGAACAGCACGTCTCTGTATGCGAGGACACGAGCGCCCATCGTGAGGTCCCTGGTGCTCTTGTCTTGTGTCAGTGAACAGCACGTCTCTGTATGCGAGGACACGAGCGCCCATCGTGAGGTCCCTGGTGCTCACGTCCTGTGTCAGTGAACAGCACGTCTCTGTATGCGAGGACACGAGCGCCCATCGTGAGGTCCCTGGTGCTCTTCTCTTGTGTCAGTGAACAGCACGTCTTTGTATGCGAGGAGACGAGCGCCCATCGTGAGGTCCCTGGTGCTCATGTCCTGTGTCAGTGAACAGCACGTCTCTGTATGCGAGGACACGAGCGCCCATCGTGAGGTCCCTGGTGCTCACGTCCTGTGTCAGTGAACAGCACGTCTCTGTATGCGAGGACACGAGCGCCCATTGTGAGGTCCCTGGTGCTCTTGTCTTGTGTCAGTGAACAGCACGTCTCTGTAAGCGAGGACACGAGCGCCCATCGTGAGGTCCCTGGTGCTCATGTCCTGTGTCAGTGAACAGCACGTCTCTGTATGCGAGGAAACGAGCGCCCATCGTGAGGTCCCTGGTGCTCATGTCCTGTGTCAGTGAACAGCACGTCTCTGTATGCGAGGACACGAGCGCCCATCGTGAGGTCCCTGGTGCTCTTGTCTTGTGTCAGTGAACAGCACGTCTCTGTATGCGAGGACACGAGCGCCCATCGTGAGGTCCCTGGTGCTCATGTCCTGTGTCAGTGAACAGCACGTCTCTGTATGCGAGGAAACGAGCGCCCATCGTGAGGTCCCTGGTGCTCATGTCCTGTGTCAGTGAAAAGCACGTCTCTGTATGCGAGGACACGAGCGCCCATCGTGAGGTCCCTGGTGCTCTTGTCTTGTGTCAGTGAACAGCACGTCTCTGTATGCGAGGACACGAGCGCCCATCGTGAGGTCCCTGGTGCTCTTGTCTTGTGTCAGTGAACAGCACGTCTCTGTATGCGAGGACACGAGCGCCCATCGTGAGGTCCCTGGTGCTCTTGTCTTGTGTCAGTGAACAGCACGTCTCTGTATGCGAGGACACGAGCGCCCATCGTGAGGTCTCTGGTGCTCATGTCCTGTGTCAGTGAACAGCACGTCTCTGTATGCGAGGACACGAGCGCCCATCGTGAGGTCCCTGGTGCTCTTGTGTTGTGTCAGTGAACAGCATGTCTCTCTATGCGAGGAAACGAGCGCCCATCGTGAGGTCCCTGGTGCTCATCTCCTGTGTCAGTGAACAGCACGTCTCTGTATGCGAGGACACGAGCGCCCATCGTGAGGTCCCTGGTGCTCATCTCCTGTGTCAGTGAACAGCACGTCTCTGTATGCGAGGACACGAGCGCCCATCGTGAGGTCCCATGTGCTCTGATCTTCTGTCAGTGAATAGCATGTCTCTGTATGCGAGGACACAAGAGCCCATCGTGAGGTCCCAGGTGCTCTTGTCTTGTGTCAGTGAACAGCACGTCTCTGTATGCGAGGACACGAGCGCGCATCATGAGGTCCCATGTGCTCTTGTCTTGTGTCAGTGAACAGCACGTCTCTGTATGCGAGGACACGAGCGCCCATCGTGAGGTCCCTGGTGATCATGTCTTGAGGACACGAGCGCCCATCGTGAGGTCCCTGGTGCTCATGTCCTGTGTCAGTGAACAGCACGTCTCTGTATGCGAGGACACGAGCGCCCATCGTGAGGTCCCTGGTGCTCTTGTCTTGTGTCAGTGAACAGCACGTCTCTGTATGCGAGGACACGAGCGCCCATCGTGAGGTCCCTGGTGCTCACGTCCTGTGTCAGTGAACAGCACGTCTCTGTATGCGAGGACACGAGCGCCCATCGTGAGGTCCCTGGTGCTCATGTCCTGTGTCAGTGAACAGCACGTCTCTGTATGCGAGGACACGAGCGCCCATCGTGAGGTCCCTGGTGCTCTTGTCTTGTGTCAGTGAACAGCACGTCTCTGTATGCGAGGATACGAGCGCCCATCGTGAGGTCCCAGCGCCCATCGTGAGGTCCCATGTGCTCTTGTCTTGTGTCAGTGAACAGCACGTCTCTGTATGCGAGGACACGAGCTCCCATCGTGAGGTCCCTGGTGCTCTTGTCTTGTGTCAGTGAACATCACGTCTCTGTATGCGAGGACACGAGCGCCCATCGTGAGGTCCCATGTGCTCTTGTCTTGTGTCAGTGAACAGCACGTCTCAGTATGCGAGGACACGAGCGCCCATCGTGAGGTCCCATGTGCTCTTGTCTTGTGTCAGTGAACAGCACGTCTCTGTATGCAAGGACACGAGCGCCCATCGTGAGGTCCCTGGTTCTCTTGTCTTGTGTCAGTGAACAGCACGTCTCTGTATGCGAGGACACGAGCGCCCATCGAGGGGTCCCTGGTGCTCACGTCCTGTGTCAGTGAACAGCACGTCTCTGTATGCGAGGACACGAGCGCCCATCGTGAGGTCCCTGGTGCTCTTGTCTTGTGTCAGTGAACAGCACGTCTCTGTATGCGAGGACACGAGTGAGGTCCCTGGTGCTCATGTCCTGTGTCAGTGAACAGCACGTCTCTGTATGCGAGGACACGAGCGCCCATCGTGAGGTCCCTGGTGCACTTGTCTTGTGTCAGTGAACAGCACGTCTCTGTATGCGAGGACACGAGCGCCCATCGTGAGGTCCCTGGTGCTCTTGTCTTGTGTCAGTGAACAGCACGTCTCTGTATGCGAAGACACGAGCGCCCATCGTGAGGTCCCTGGTGCTCTTGTCTTGTGTCAGTGAAAAGCACGTCTCTCTATGCGAGGACACGAGCGCCCATCGTGAGGTCCCTGGTGCTCTTGTCTTGTGTCAGTGAACAGCATGTCTCTCTATGCGAGGACACGAGCGCCCATCGTGAGGTCCCTGGTGCTCTTGTCTTGTTTCAGTGAACAGCACGTCTCTGTATGCGAGGACACGAGTGCCCATCGTGAGGTCCCAGGTGCTCATGTCCTGTGTCACTGAACAGCACGTCTCTGTATGCGAGGACACGAGCGCCCATCGTGAGGTCCCTGGTGCTCTTGTTCTGTGTCAGTGAACAGCACGTCTCTGTATGCGAGGACACGAGCGCCCATCGTGAGGTCCCTGGTGCTCATGTCCTGTGTCAGTGAACAGCACGTCTCTGTATGCGAGGACACGAGCGCCCATCGTGAGGTACCTGGTGCTCTTGTCCTGTGTCAGTGAACAGCACGTCTCTGTATGCGAGGACACGAGCGCCCATCGTGAGGTCCCTGGTGCTCATGTCCTGTGTCAGTGAACAGCACGTCTCTGTATGCGAGGACACGAGCGCCCATCGTGAGGTCCCTGGTGCTCTTGTCCTGTGTCAGTGAACAGCACGTCTCTGTATGCGAGGACACGAGCGCCCATCGTGAGGTCCCTGGTGCTCTTGTCCTGTGTCCGTGAACAGCACGTCTCTGTATGCGAGGACACGAGCGCCCATCGTGAGGTCCCTGGTGCTCTTGTCCTGTGTCAGTGAACAGCACGTCTCTGTATGCGAGGACACGAGCGCCCATCGTGAGGTCCCTGGTGCTCTTGTCCTGTGTCAGTGAACAGCACGTCTCTGTATGCGAGGACACGAGCGCCCATCGTGAGGTCCCTGGTGCTCTTGTCCTGTGTCAGTGAACAGCACGTCTCTGTATGCGAGGACACGAGCGCCCATCGTGAGGTCCCTGGTGCTCTTGTGTTGTGTCAGTGAACAGCACGTCTCTCTATGCGAGGAAACGAGCGCCCATCGTGAGGTCCCTGGTGCTCATCTCCTGTGTCAGTGAACAGCACGTCTCTGTATGCGAGGACACGAGCGCCCATCGTGAGGTCCCTGGTGCTCATCTCCTGTGTCAGTGAACAGCACGTCTCTGTATGCGAGGACACGAGCGCCCATCGTGAGGTCCCATGTGCTCTGATCTTCTGTCAGTGAATAGCATGTCTCTGTATGCGAGGACACAAGAGCCCATCGTGAGGTCCCTGGTGCTCTTGTCTTGTGTCAGTGAACAGCACGTCTCTGTATGCGAGGACACGAGCGCGCATCATGAGGTCCCATGTGCTCTTGTCTTGTGTCAGTGAACAGCACGTCTCTGTATGCGAGGACACGAGCGCCCATCGTGAGGTCCCTGGTGATCATGTCTTGAGGACACGAGCGCCCATCGTGAGGTCCCTGGTGCTCATGTCCTGTGTCAGTGAACAGCACGTCTCTGTATGCGAGGACACGAGCGCCCATCGTGAGGTCCCTGGTGCTCTTGTCTTGTGTCAGTGAACAGCACGTCTCTGTATGCGAGGACACGAGCGCCCATCGTGAGGTCCCTGGTGCTCACGTCCTGTGTCAGTGAACAGCACGTCTCTGTATGCGAGGACACGAGCGCCCATCGTGAGGTCCCTGGTGCTCATGTCCTGTGTCAGTGAACAGCACGTCTCTGTATGCGAGGACACGAGCGCCCATCGTGAGGTCCCTGGTGCTCTTGTCTTGTGTCAGTGAACAGCACGTCTCTGTATGCGAGGATACGAGCGCCCATCGTGAGGTCCCAGCGCCCATCGTGAGGTCCCATGTGCTCTTGTCTTGTGTCAGTGAACAGCACGTCTCTGTATGCGAGGACACGAGCTCCCATCGTGAGGTCCCTGGTGCTCTTGTCTTGTGTCAGTGAACATCACGTCTCTGTATGCGAGGACACGAGCGCCCATCGGAAGGTCCCATGTGCTCTTGTCTTGTGTCAGTGAACAGCACGTCTCAGTATGCGAGGACACGAGCGCCCATCGTGAGGTCCCATGTGCTCTTGTCTTGTGTCAGTGAACAGCACGTCTCTGTATGCAAGGACACGAGCGCCCATCGTGAGGTCCCTGGTTCTCTTGTCTTGTGTCAGTGAACAGCACGTCTCTGTATGCGAGGACACGAGCGCCCATCGAGGGGTCCCTGGTGCTCACGTCCTGTGTCAGTGAACAGCACGTCTCTGTATGCGAGGACACGAGCGCCCATCGTGAGGTCCCTGGTGCTCTTGTCTTGTGTCAGTGAACAGCACGTCTCTGTATGCGAGGACACGAGTGAGGTCCCTGGTGCTCATGTCCTGTGTCAGTGAACAGCACGTCTCTGTATGCGAGGACACGAGCGCCCATCGTGAGGTCCCTGGTGCACTTGTCTTGTGTCAGTGAACAGCACGTCTCTGTATGCGAGGACACGAGCGCCCATCGTGAGGTCCCTGGTGCTCTTGTCTTGTGTCAGTGAACAGCACGTCTCTGTATGCGAAGACACGAGCGCCCATCGTGAGGTCCCTGGTGCTCTTGTCTTGTGTCAGTGAAAAGCACGTCTCTCTATGCGAGGACACGAGCGCCCATCGTGAGGTCCCTGGTGCTCTTGTCTTGTGTCAGTGAACAGCATGTCTCTCTATGCGAGGACACGAGCGCCCATCGTGAGGTCCCTGGTGCTCTTGTCTTGTTTCAGTGAACAGCACGTCTCTGTATGCGAGGACACGAGTGCCCATCGTGAGGTCCCAGGTGCTCATGTCCTGTGTCACTGAACAGCACGTCTCTGTATGCGAGGACACGAGCGCCCATCGTGAGGTCCCTGGTGCTCTTGTTCTGTGTCAGTGAACAGCACGTCTCTGTATGCGAGGACACGAGCGCCCATCGTGAGGTCCCTGGTGCTCATGTCCTGTGTCAGTGAACAGCACGTCTCTGTATGCGAGGACACGAGTGCCCATCGTGAGGTACCTGGTGCTCTTGTCCTGTGTCAGTGAACAGCACGTCTCTGTATGCGAGGACACGAGCGCCCATCGTGAGGTCCCTGGTGCTCATGTCCTGTGTCAGTGAACAGCACGTCTCTGTATGCGAGGACACGAGCGCCCATCGTGAGGTCCCTCGTGCTCTTGTCCTGTGTCAGTGAACAGCACGTCTCTGTATGCGAGGACACGAGCGCCCATCGTGAGGTCCCTGGTGCTCTTGTCCTGTGTCCGTGAACAGCACGTCTCTGTATGCGAGGACACGAGCGCCCATCGTGAGGTCCCTGGTGCTCTTGTCTTGTGTCAGTGAACAGCACGTCTCTGTATGCGAGGACGCGAGCGCCCATCGTGAGGTCCCATGTGCTCTTGTCTTGTGTCAGTGAACAGCACGTCTCTGTATGCGAGGACGCGAGCGCCCATCGTGAGGTCCCTGGTGCTCTTGTCTTGTGTCAGTGAACAGCACGTCTCTGTATGCGAGGACGCGAGCGCCCATCGTGAGGTCCCATGTGCTCTTGTCTTGTGTCAGTGAACAGCACGTCTCTGTATGCGAGGACACGAGCGCCCATCGTGAGGTCCCATGTGCTCTTGTCTTGTGTCAGTGAACAGCACGTCTCTGTATGCGAGGACACGAGCGCCCATCGTGAGGTCCCTGGTGCTCTTCTCTTGTGTCAGTGAACAGCACGTCTCTGTATGCGAGGACACGAGCGCCCATCGTGAGGTCCCTGGTGCTCACGTCCTGTGTCAGTGAACAGCACGTCTCTGTATGCGAGGACACGAGCGCCCATCGTGAGGTCCCTGGTGCTCTTCTCTTGTGTCAGTGAACAGCACGTCTCTGTATGCGAGGACACGAGCGCCCATCGTGAGGTCCCTGGTGCTCACGTCCTGTGTCAGTGAACAGCACGTCTCTGTATGCGAGGACACGAGCGCCCATCGTGAGGTCCCTGGTGCTCTTGTCTTGTGTCAGTGAACAGCACGTCTCTGTATGCGAGGACACGAGCGCCCATCGTGAGGTCCCTGGTGCTCTTGTGTTGTGTCAGTGAACAGCATGTCTCTCTATGCGAGGAAACGAGCGCCCATCGTGAGGTCCCTGGTGCTCATCTCCTGTGTCAGTGAACAGCACGTCTCTGTATGCGAGGACACGAGCGCCCATCGTGAGGTCCCTGGTGCTCATCTCCTGTGTCAGTGAACAGCACGTCTCTGTATGCGAGGACACGAGCGCCCATCGTGAGGTCCCATGTGCTCTGATCTTCTGTCAGTGAATAGCATGTCTCTGTATGCGAGGACACAAGAGCCCATCGTGAGGTCCCTGGTGCTCTTGTCTTGTGTCAGTGAACAGCACGTCTCTGTATGCGAGGACACGAGCGCGCATCATGAGGTCCCATGTGCTCTTGTCTTGTGTCAGTGAACAGCACGTCTCTGTATGCGAGGACACGAGCGCCCATCGTGAGGTCCCTGGTGATCATGTCTTGAGGACACGAGCGCCCATCGTGAGGTCCCTGGTGCTCATGTCCTGTGTCAGTGAACAGCACGTCTCTGTATGCGAGGACACGAGCGCCCATCGTGAGGTCCCTGGTGCTCTTGGCTTGTGTCAGTGAACAGCACGTCTCTGTATGCGAGGACACGAGCGCCCATCGTGAGGTCCCTGGTGCTCTTGTCTTGTGTCAGTGAACACCACGTCTCTGTATGCGAGGACACGAGCGCCCATCGTGAGGTCCCATGTGCTCTGATCTTGTGTCAGTGAATAGCATGTCTCTGTATGCGAGGACACGAGCGCCCATCGTGAGGTCCCTGGTGCTCTTGTCTTGTGTCAGTGAACAGCACGTCTCTGTATGCGAGGACACGAGCGCGCATCGTGAGGTCCCATGTGCTCTTGTCTTGTGTCAGTGAACAGCACGTCTCTGTATGCGAGGACACGAGCGCCCATCGTGAGGTCCCTGGTGATCATGTCTTGAGGACACGAGCGCCCATCATGAGGTCCTATGTGCTGATGTCCTGTGTCAGTGAACAGCACGTCTCTGTATGCGAGGACACGAGCGCCCATCGTGAGGTCCCTGGTGCTCATGTCCTGTGTCAGTGAACAGCACGTCTCTGTATGCGAGGACACGAGCGCCCATCGTGAGGTCCCTGGTGCTCTTGTCCTGTGTCAGTGAACAGCACGTCTCTGTATGCGAGGACACGAGCGCCCATCGTGAGGTCCCGGGTGCTCTTGTCTTGTGTCAGTGAACAGCACGTCTCTGTATGCGAGGACACGAGCGCCCATCGTGAGGTCCCTGGTGCTCTTGTCTTGTGTCAGTGAACAGCACGTCTCTGTATGCGAGGACACGAGCGCCCATCGTGAGGTCCCTGGTGCTCTTGTCTTGTGTCAGTGAACAGCACGTCTCTGTATGCGAGGACACGAGTGCCCATCGTGAGGTCCCTGGTGCTCTTGTCTTGTTTCAGTGAACAGCACGTCTCTGTATGCGAGGACACGAGCGCCCATCGTGAGGTCCCTGGTGCTCATGTCCTCTGTCAGTGAACAGCACGTCTCTGTATGCGAGGACACAAGCGCCCATCGTGAGGTCCCTGGTGCTCTTGTCTTGTGTCAGTGAACAGCACGTCTCTGTATGCGAGGACACGAGCGCCCATCGTGAGGTCCCTGGTGCTCATGTCCTGTGTCAGTGAACAGCACGTCTCTGTATGCGAGGACACGAGCGCCCATCGTGAGGTCCCTGGTGCTCTTGTCTTGTGTCAGTGAACAGCACGTCTCTGTATGCGAGGACACGAGCGCCCATCGTGAGGTCCCTGGTGCTCTTGTCCTGTGTCAGTGAACAGCACGTCTCTGTATGCGAGGACACGAGCGCCCATCGTGAGGTCCCTGGTGCTCATGTCCTGTTTCACTGAACAGCACGTCTCTGTATGCGAGGACACGAGCGCCCATCGTGAGGTCCCTGGTGCTCTTGTCCTGTGTCAGTGAACAGCACGTCTCTGTATGCGAGGACACGAGCGCCCATCGTGAGGTCCCTGGTGCTCATCTCCTGTGTCAGTGAACAGCACGTCTCTGTATGCGAGGACACGAGCGCCCATCGTGAGGTCCCATGTGCTCTGATCTTCTGTCAGTGAATAGCATGTCTCTGTATGCGAGGACACAAGAGCCCATCGTGAGGTCCCTGGTGCTCTTGTCTTGTGTCAGTGAACAGCACGTCTCTGTATGCGAGGACACGAGCGCGCATCATGAGGTCCCATGTGCTCTTGTCTTGTGTCAGTGAACAGCACGTCTCTGTATGCGAGGACACAAGCGCCCATCGTGAGGTCTCTGGTGATCATGTCTTGAGGACACGAGCGCCCATCGTGAGGTCCCTGGTGCTCATGTCCTGTGTCAGTGAACAGCACGTCTCTGTATGCGAGGACACGAGCGCCCATCGTGAGGTCCCTGGTGCTCTTGGCTTGTGTCAGTGAACAGCACGTCTCTGTATGCGAGGACACGAGCGCCCATCGTGACGTCCCTGGTGCTCATGTCCTGTGTCAGTAAACAGCACGTCTCTGTATGCGAGGACACGAGCGCCCATCGTGAGGTCCCTGGTGCTCTTGTCTTGTGTCAGTGAACAGCACGTCTCTGTATGCGAGGACACGAGCGCCCATCGTGAGGTCCCTGGTGCTCACGTCCGGTGTCAGTGAACAGAACGTCTCTGTATGCGAGGACACGAGCGCCCATCGTGAGGTCCCTGGGGCTCATGTCCTGTGTCAGTGAACAGCACGTCTCTGTATGCGAGGACACGAGCGCCCATCGTGAGGTCCCTGGTGCTCTTGTCTTGTGTCAGTGAACAGCACGTCTTTGTATGCGAGGATACGAGCGCCCATCGTGAGGTCCCAGCGCCCATCGTGAGGTCCCATGTGCTCTTGTCTTGTGTCAGTGAACAGCACGTCTCTGTATGCGAGGACACGAGCGCCCATCGTGAGGTCCCTGGTGCTCTTGTCTTGTGTCAGTGAACAGCACGTCTCTGTATGCGAGGACACGAGCGCCCATCGTGAGGCCCCATGTGCTCTTGTCTTGTGTCAGTGAACAGCACGTCTCTGTATGCGAGGACACGAGCGCCCATCGTGAGGTCCCATGTGCTCTTGTCTTGTGTCAGTGAACAGCACGTCTCTGTATGCGAGGACTCGAACGCCCATCGTGAGGTCCCATGTGCTCTTGTCTTGTGTCAGTGAACAGCACGTCTCTGTATGTGAGGACACGAGCGCCCATCGTGAGGTCCCTGGTGCTCTTGTCTTGTGTCAGTGAACAGCACGTCTCTGTATGCGAGGACAGGAGCGCCCATCGTGAGGTCCCTGGTGCTCTTGTCTTGTGTCAGTGAACAGCACGTCTCTGTATGCGAGGACACGAGCGCCCATCGTGAGGTCCCTGGTGCTCATGTCCTGTGTCAGTGAACAGCACGTCTCTGTATGCGAGGACACGAGCGCCCATCGTGAGGTCCCTGGTGCTCATGTCCTGTGTCAGTGAACAGCACGTCTCTGTATGCGAGGACACGAGCGCCCATCGTGAGGTCCCTGGTGCTCACGTCCTGTGTCAGTGAACAGCACATGTCTGTATGCGAGGACACGAGCGCCCATCGTGAGGTCCCTGGTGCTCACGTCCTGTGTCAGTGAACAGCACGTCTCTGTATGCGAGGACACGAGCGCCCATCGTGAGGTCCCTGGTGCTCTTGTCTTGTGTCAGTGAACAGCACGTCTCTGTATGCGAGGATACGAGCGCCCATCGTGAGGTCCCAGCGCCCATCGTGAGGTCCCATGTGCTCTTGTCTTGTGTCAGTGAACAGCACGTCTCTGTATGCGAGGACACGAGCGCCCATCGTGAGGTCCCTGGTGCTCTTGTCTTGTGTCAGTGAACAGCACGTCTCTGTATGCGAGGACACGAGCGCCCATCGTGAGGTCCCATGTGCTCTTGTCTTGTGTCAGTGAACAGCACGTCTCTGTATGCGAGGACACGAGCGCCCATCGTGAGGTCCCATGTGCTCTTGTCTTGTGTCAGTGAACAGCACGTCTCTGTATGCGAGGACACGAGCGCCCATCGTGAGGTCCCTGGTGCTCTTGTCTTGTGTCAGTGAACAGCACGTCTCTGTATGCGAGGACACGAGCGCCCATCGTGAGGTCCCTGGTGCTCATGTCCTGTGTCAGTGAACAGCACGTCTCTGTATGCGAGGACACGAGCGCCCATCGTGAGGTCCCTGGTGCTCTTGTCTTGTGTCAGTGAACAGCACGTCTCTGTATGCGAGGACACGAGCGCCCATCGTGAGGTCCCTGGTGCTCTTGTCTTGTGTCAGTGAACAGCACGTCTCTGTATGCGAGGACACGAGCGCCCATCGTGAGGTCCCTGGTGCTCTTGTCTTGTGTCAGTGAACAGCACGTCTCTGTATGCGAGGACACGAGCGCCCATCGTGAGGTCCCTGGTGCTCACGTCCTGTGTCAGTGAACAGCACGTCTCTGTATGCGAGGACACGAGCGCCCATCGTGAGGTCCCTGGTGCTCTTCTCTTGTGTCAGTGAACAGCACGTCTCTGTATGCGAGGACACGAGCGCCCATCGTGAGGTCCCTGGTGCTCATGTCCTGTGTCAGTGAACAGCACGTCTCTGTATGCGAGGAAACGAGGGCCCATCGTGAGGTCCCTGGTGCTCATGTCCTGTGTCAGTGAACAGCACGTCTCTGTATGCGAGGACACGAGCGCCCATCGTGAGGTCCCTGGTGCTCTTGTCCTGTGTCAGTGAACAGCACGTCTCTGTATGCGAGGACACGAGCGCCCATCGTGAGGTCCCTGGTGCTCTTGTCCTGTGTCAGTGAACAGCACGTCTCTGTATGCGAGGACACGAGCGCCCATCGTGAGGTCCCTGGTGCTCTTGTCCTGTGTCAGTGAACAGCACGTCTCTGTATGCGAGGACACGAGCGCCCATCGTGAGGTCCCTGGTGCTCTTGTCATGTGTCAGTGAACAGCACGTCTCTGTATGCGAGGACACGAGCGCCCATCGTGAGGTCCCTGGTGCTCTTGTCCTGTGTCAGTGAACAGCACGTCTCTGTATGCGAGGACACGAGCGCCCATCGTGAGGTCCCTGGTGCTCTTGTCCTGTGTCAGTGAACAGCACGTCTCTGTATGCGAGGACACGAGCGCCCATCGTGAGGTCCCTGGTGCTCTTGTCCTGTGTCAGTGAACAGCACGTCTATGTATGCGAGGACACGAGCGCCCATCGTGAGGTCCCTGGTGCTCTTGTCCTGTGTCAGTGAACAGCACGTCTCTGTATGCGAGGACACGAGCGCCCATCGTGAGGTCCCTGGTGCTCTTGTCCTGTGTCAGTGAACAGCACGTCTCTGTATGCGAGGACACGAGTGCCCATCGTGAGGTCCCTGGTGCTCTTGTCCTGTGTCAGTGAACAGCACGTCTCTGTATGCGAGGACACGAGCGCCCATCGTGAGGTCCCTGGTGCTCTTGTCCTGTGTCAGTGAACAGCACGTCTCTGTATGCGAGGACACGAGCGCCCATCGTGAGGTCCCTGGTGCTCTTGTCCTGTGTCAGTGAACAGCACGTCTCTGTATGCGAGGACACGAGCGCCCATCGTGAGGTCCCTGGTGCTCTTGTCTTGTGTCAGTGAACAGCACGTCTCTGTATGCGAGGACACGAGCGCCCATCGTGAGGTCCCTGGTGCTCTTGTCTTGTGTCAGTGAACAGCACGTCTCTGTATGCGAGGACACGAGCGCCCATCGTGAGGTCCCTGGTGCTCTGGTCTTGTGTCAGTGAACAGCACGTCTCTGTATGCGAGGACACGAGCGCCCATCGTGAGGTCTCTGGTGCTCATGTCCTGTGTCAGTGAACAGCACGTCTCTGTATGCGAGGACACGAGCGCCCATCGTGAGGTCCCTGGTGCTCTTGTGTTGTGTCAGTGAACAGCATGTCTCTCTATGCGAGGAAACGAGCGCCCATCGTGAGGTCCCTGGTGCTCATCTCCTGTGTCAGTGAACAGCACGTCTCTGTATGCGAGGACACGAGCGCCCATCGTGAGGTCCCTGGTGCTCATCTCCTGTGTCAGTGAACAGCACGTCTCTGTATGCGAGGACACGAGCGCCCATCGTGAGGTCCCATGTGCTCTGATCTTCTGTCAGTGAATAGCATGTCTCTGTATGCGAGGACACAAGAGCCCATCGTGAGGTCCCTGGTGCTCTTGTCTTGTGTCAGTGAACAGCACGTCTCTGTATGCGAGGACACGAGCGCGCATCATGAGGTCCCATGTGCTCTTGTGTCAGTGAACAGCACGTCTCTGTATGCGAGGACACGAGCGCCCATCGTGAGGTCCCTGGTGATCATGTCTTGAGGACACGAGCGCCCATCGTGAGGTCCCTGGTGCTCATGTCCTGTGTCAGTGAACAGCACGTCTCTGTATGCGAGGACACGAGCGCCCATCGTGAGGTCCCTGGTGCTCTTGTCTTGTGTCAGTGAACAGCACGTCTCTGTATGCGAGGACACGAGCGCCCATCATGAGGTCCCTGGTGCTCATGTCCTGTGTCAGTGAACAGCACGTCTCTGTATGCGAGGACACGAGCGCCCATTGTGAGGTCCCTGGTGCTCTTGTCTTGTGTCAGTGAACAGCACGTCTCTGTATGCGAGGACACGAGCGCCCATCGTGAGGTCCCTGGTGCTCACGTCCTGTGTCAGTGAACAGCACGTCTCTGTATGCGAGGACACGAGCGCCCATCGTGAGGTCCCTGGTGCTCATGTCCTGTGTCAGTGAACAGCACGTCTCTGTATGCGAGGACACGAGCGCCCATCGTGAGGTCCCTGGTGCTCTTGTCTTGTGTCAGTGAACAGCACGTCTCTGTATGCGAGGATACGAGCGCCCATCGTGAGGTCCCAGCGCCCATCGTGAGGTCCCATGTGCTCTTGTCTTGTGTCAGTGAACAGCACGTCTCTGTATGCGAGGACACGAGCGCCCATCGTGAGGTCCCTGGTGCTCTTGTCTTGTGTCAGTGAACATCACGTCTCTGTATGCGAGGACACGAGCGCCCATCGTGAGGTCCCATGTGCTCTTGTCTTGTGTCAGTGAACAGCACGTCTCTGTATGCGAGGACTCGAGCGCCCATCGTGAGGTCCCATGTGCTCTTGTCTTGTGTCAGTGAACAGCACGTCTCTGTATGCGAGGACACGAGCGCCCATCGTGAGGTCCCTGGTGCTCTTGTCTTGTGTCAGTGAACAGCACGTCTCTGTATGCGAGGACACGAGCGCCCATCGTGAGGTCCCTGGTGCTCTTGTCTTGTGTCAGTGAACAGCACGTCTCTGTATGCGAGGACACGAGCGCCCATCGTGAGGTCCCTGGTGCTCTTGTCTTGTGTCAGTGAACAGCACGTCTCTGTATGCGAGGACACGAGCTCCCATCGTGAGGTCCCTGGTGCTCTTGTCTTGTGTCAGTGAACAGCACGTCTCTGTATGCGAGGACACGAGCGCCCATCGTGAGGTCCCTGGTGCTCATGTCCTGTGTCAGTGAACAGCACGTCTCTGTATGCGAGGACACGAGCGCCCATCGTGAGGTCCCTGGTGCTCTTGTCTTGTGTCAGTGAACAGCACGTCTCTGTATGCGAGGACACGAGCGCCCATCGTGAGGTCCCTGGTGCTCATGTCCTGTGTCAGTGAACAGCACGTCTCTGTATGCGAGGACACGAGCGCCCATCGTGAGGTCCCTGGTGCTCACGTCCTGTGTCAGTGAACAGCACGTCTCTGTATGCGAGGACACGAGCGCCCATCGTGAGGTCCCTGGTGCTCACGTCCTGTGTCAGTGAACAGCACGTCTCTGTATGCGAGGACACGAGCGCCCATCGTGAGGTCCCTGCTGCTCTTGTCTTGTGTCAGTGAACAGCACGTCTCTGTATGCGAGGATACGAGCGCCCATCGTGAGGTCCCAGCGCCCATCGTGAGGTCCCATGTGCTCTTGTCTTGTGTCAGTGAACAGCACGTCTCTGTATGCGAGGACACGAGCGCCCATCGTGAGCTCCCTGGTGCTCTTGTCCTGTGTCAGTGAACAGCACGTCTCTGTATGCGAGGACACGAGCGCCCATCGTGAGCTCCCTGGTGCTCTTGTCCTGTGTCAGTGAACAGCACGTCTCTGTATGCGAGGACACGAGCGCCCATCGTGAGCTCCCTGGTGCTCTTGTCCTGTGTCAGTGAACAGCACGTCTCTGTATGCGAGGACACGAGCGCCCATCGTGAGGTCCCTGGTGCTCTTGTCCTGTGTCAGTGAACAGCACGTCTCTGTATGCGAGGACACGAGCGCCCATCGTGAGGTCCCTGGTGCTCTTGTCCTGTGTCAGTGAACAGCACGTCTCTGTATGCGAGGACACGAGCGCCCATCGTGAGGTCCCTGGTGCTCTTGTCCTGTGTCAGTGAACAGCACGTCTCTGTATGCGAGGACACGAGCGCCCATCGTGAGGTCCCTGGTGCTCTTGTCCTGTGTCAGTGAACAGCACGTCTCTGTATGCGAGGACACGAGCGCCCATCGTGAGGTCCCTGGTGCTCTTATCCTGTGTCAGTGAACAGCACGTCTCTGTATGCGAGGACACGAGCGCCCATCGTGAGGTCCCTGGTGCTCTTGTCCTGTGTCAGTGAACAGCACGTCTCTGTATGCGAGGACACGAGCGCCCATCGTGAGGTCCCTGGTGCTCTTGTGTTGTGTCAGTGAACAGCACGTCTCTCTATGCGAGGAAACGAGCGCCCATCGTGAGGTCCCTGGTGCTCATCTCCTGTGTCAGTGAACAGCACGTCTCTGTATGCGAGGACACGAGCGCCCATCGCGAGGTCCCTGGTGCTCATCTCCTGTGTCAGTGAACAGCACGTCTCTGTATGCGAGGACACGAGCGCCCATCGTGAGGTCCCATGTGCTCTGATCTTCTGTCAGTGAATAGCATGTCTCTGTATGCGAGGACACAAGAGCCCATCGTGAGGTCCCTGGTGCTCTTGTCTTGTGTCAGTGAACAGCACGTCTCTGTATGCGAGGACACGAGCGCGCATCATGAGGTCCCATGTGCTCTTGTCTTGTGTCAGTGAACAGCACGTCTCTGTATGCGAGGACACGAGCGCCCATCGTGAGGTCCCTGGTGATCATGTCTTGAGGACACGAGCGCCCATCGTGAGGTCCCTGGTGCTCATGTCCTGTGTCAGTGAACAGCACGTCTCTGTATGCGAGGACACGAGCGCCCATCGTGAGGTCCCTGGTGCTCTTGTCTTGTGTCAGTGAACAGCACGTCTCTGTATGCGAGGACACGAGCGCCCATCGTGAGGTCCCTGGTGCTCATGTCCTGTGTCAGTGAACAGCACGTCTCTGTATGCGAGGACACGAGCGCCCATCGTGAGGTCCCTGGTGCTCTTGTCTTGTGTCAGTGAACAGCACGTCTCTGTATGCGAGGACACGAGCGCCCATCGTGAGGTCCCTGGTGCTCACGTCCTGTGTCAGTGAACAGCACGTCTCTGTATGCGAGGACACGAGCGCCCATCGTGAGGTCCCTGGTGCTCATGTCCTGTGTCAGTGAACAGCACGTCTCTGTATGCGAGGACACGAGCGCCCATCGTGAGGTCCCTGGTGCTCTTGTCTTGTGTCAGTGAACAGCACGTCTCTGTATGCGAGGATACGAGCGCCCATCGTGAGGTCCCAGCGCCCATCGTGAGGTCCCATGTGCTCTTGTCTTGTGTCAGTGAACAGCACGTCTCTGTATGCGAGGACACGAGCGCCCATCGTGAGGTCCCTGGTGCTCTTGTCTTGTGTCAGTGAACATCACGTCTCTGTATGCGAGGACACGAGCGCCCATCGTGAGGTCCCATGTGCTCTTGTCTTGTGTCAGTGAACAGCACGTCTCTGTATGCGAGGACACGAGCGCCCATCGTGAGGTCCCATGTGCTCTTGTCTTGTGTCAGTGAACAGCACGTCTCTGTATGCGAGGACTCGAGCGCCCATCGTGAGGTCCCATGTGCTCTTGTCTTGTGTCAGTGAACAGCACGTCTCTGTATGCGAGGACACGAGCGCCCATCGTGAGGTCCCTGGTGCTCTTGTCTTGTGTCAGTGAACAGCACGTCTCTGTATGCGAGGACACGAGCGCCCATCGTGAGGTCCCTGGTGCTCTTGTCTTGTGTCAGTGAACAGCACGTCTCTGTATGCGAGGACACGAGCGCCCATCGTGAGGTCCCTGGTGCTCTTGTCTTGTGTCAGTGAACAGCACGTCTCTGTATGCGAGGACACGAGCGCCCATCGTGAGGTCCCTGGTGCTCATGTCCTGTGTCAGTGAACAGCACGTCTCTGTATGCGAGGACACGAGCGCCCATCGTGAGGTCCCTGGTGCTCTTGTCTTGTGTCAGTGAACAGCACGTCTCTGTATGCGAGGACACGAGCGCCCATCGTGAGGTCCCTGGTGCTCATGTCCTGTGTCAGTGAACAGCACGTCTCTGTATGCGAGGACACGAGCGCCCATCGTGAGGTCCCTGGTGCTCACGTCCTGTGTCAGTGAACAGCACGTCTCTGTATGCGAGGACACGAGCGCCCATCGTGAGGTCCCTGGTGCTCACGTCCTGTGTCAGTGAACAGCACGTCTCTGTATGCGAGGACACGAGCGCCCATCGTGAGGTCCCTGCTGCTCTTGTCTTGTGTCAGTGAACAGCACGTCTCTGTATGCGAGGATACGAGCGCCCATCGTGAGGTCCCAGCGCCCATCGTGAGGTCCCATGTGCTCTTGTCTTGTGTCAGTGAACAGCACGTCTCTGTATGCGAGGACACGAGCGCCCATCGTGAGCTCCCTGGTGCTCTTGTCCTGTGTCAGTGAACAGCACGTCTCTGTATGCGAGGACACGAGCGCCCATCGTGAGCTCCCTGGTGCTCTTGTCCTGTGTCAGTGAACAGCACGTCTCTGTATGCGAGGACACGAGCGCCCATCGTGAGCTCCCTGGTGCTCTTGTCCTGTGTCAGTGAACAGCACGTCTCTGTATGCGAGGACACGAGCCCCCATCGTGAGCTCCCTGGTGCTCTTGTCCTGTGTCAGTGAACAGCACGTCTCTGTATGCGAGGACACGAGCGCCCATCGTGAGCTCCCTGGTGCTCTTGTCCTGTGTCAGTGAACAGCACGTCTCTGTATGCGAGGACACGAGCGCCCATCGTGAGCTCCCATGTGCTCTTGTCCTGTGTCAGTGAACAGCACGTCTCTGTATGCGAGGACACGAGCGCCCATCGTGAGGTCCCATGTGCTCTTGTCCTGTGTCAGTGAACAGCACGTCTCTGTATGCGAGGACACGAGCTCCCATCGTGAGGTCCCTGGTGCTCTTGTCCTGTGTCAGTGAACAGCACGTCTCTGTATGCGAGGACACCAGCGCCCATCGTGAGGTCCCATGTGCTCTTGTCCTGTGTCAGTGAACAGCACGTCTCTGTATGCGAGGACACCAGCGCCCATCGAGAGGTCCCTGGTGCTCTTGTCTTGTGTCAGTGAACAGCACGTCTCTGTATGCGAGGACACGAGCGCCCATCGTGAGGTCCCTGGTGCTCTTGTCTTGTGTCAGTGAACATCACGTCTCTGTATGCGAGGACACGAGCGCCCATCGTGAGGTCCCATGTGCTCTTGTCTTGTGTCAGTGAACAGCACGTCTCTGTATGCGAGGACACGAGCGCCCATCGTGAGGTCCCATGTGCTCTTGTCTTGTGTCAGTGAACAGCACGTCTCTGTATGCGAGGACTCGAGCGCCCATCGTGAGGTCCCATGTGCTCTTGTCTTGTGTCAGTGAACAGCACGTCTCTGTATGCGAGGACACGAGCGCCCATCGTGAGGTCCCTGGTGCTCTTGTCTTGTGTCAGTGAACAGCACGTCTCTGTATGCGAGGACACGAGCGCCCATCGTGAGGTCCCTGGTGCTCTTGTCTTGTGTCAGTGAACAGCACGTCTCTGTATGCGAGGACACGAGCGCCCATCGTGAGGTCCCTGGTGCTCTTGTCTTGTGTCAGTGAACAGCACGTCTCTGTATGCGAGGACACGAGCGCCCATCGTGAGGTCCCTGGTGCTCATGTCCTGTGTCAGTGAACAGCACGTCTCTGTATGCGAGGACACGAGCGCCCATCGTGAGGTCCCTGGTGCTCTTGTCTTGTGTCAGTGAACAGCACGTCTCTGTATGCGAGGACACGAGCGCCCATCGTGAGGTCCCTGGTGCTCATGTCCTGTGTCAGTGAACAGCACGTCTCTGTATGCGAGGACACGAGCGCCCATCGTGAGGTCCCTGGTGCTCACGTCCTGTGTCAGTGAACAGCACGTCTCTGTATGCGAGGACACGAGCGCCCATCGTGAGGTCCCTGGTGCTCACGTCCTGTGTCAGTGAACAGCACGTCTCTGTATGCGAGGACACGAGCGCCCATCGTGAGGTCCCTGCTGCTCTTGTCTTGTGTCAGTGAACAGCACGTCTCTGTATGCGAGGATACGAGCGCCCATCGTGAGGTCCCAGCGCCCATCGTGAGGTCCCATGTGCTCTTGTCTTGTGTCAGTGAACAGCACGTCTCTGTATGCGAGGACACGAGCGCCCATCGTGAGCTCCCTGGTGCTCTTGTCCTGTGTCAGTGAACAGCACGTCTCTGTATGCGAGGACACGAGCGCCCATCGTGAGCTCCCTGGTGCTCTTGTCCTGTGTCAGTGAACAGCACGTCTCTGTATGCGAGGACACGAGCGCCCATCGTGAGCTCCCATGTGCTCTTGTCCTGTGTCAGTGAACAGCACGTCTCTGTATGCGAGGACACGAGCGCCCATCGTGAGGTCCCATGTGCTCTTGTCCTGTGTCAGTGAACAGCACGTCTCTGTATGCGAGGACACGAGCTCCCATCGTGAGGTCCCTGGTGCTCTTGTCCTGTGTCAGTGAACAGCACGTCTCTGTATGCGAGGACACCAGCGCCCATCGTGAGGTCCCATGTGCTCTTGTCCTGTGTCAGTGAACAGCACGTCTCTGTATGCGAGGACACCAGCGCCCATCGAGAGGTCCCTGGTGCTCTTGTCTTGTGTCAGTGAACAGCACGTCTCTGTATGCGAGGACACCAGCGCCCATCGTGAGGTCCCTGGTGCTCTTGTCTTGTGTCAGTGAACAGCACGTCTCTGTATGCGAGGACACCAGCGCCCATCGTGAGGTCCCTGGTGCTCTTGTCTTGTTTCAGTGAACAGCACGTCTCTGTATGCGAGGACACGAGCGCCCATCGTGAGGTCCCAGGTGCTCATGTCCTGTGTCACTGAACAGCACGTCTCTGTATGCGAGGACACGAGCGCCCATCGTGAGGTCCCTGGTGCTCTTGTTCTGTGTCAGTGAACAGCACGTCTCTGTATGCGAGGACACGAGCGCCCATCGTGAGGTCCCTGGTGCTCATGTCCTGTGTCAGTGAACAGCACGTCTCTGTATGCGAGGACACGAGCGCCCATCGTGAGGTCCCTGTTGCTCTTGTCCTGTGTCAGTGAACAGCACGTCTCTGTATGCGAGGACACGAGGGCGCATCGTGAGGTCCCTGGTGCTCATGTCCTGTGTCAGTGAACAGCACGTCTCTGTATGCGAGGACACGAGCGCCCATCGTGAGGTCCCTGGTGCTCTTGTCCTGTGTCAGTGAACAGCACGTCTCTGTATGCGAGGACACGAGCGCCCATCGTGAGGTCCCTGGTGCTCTTGTGTTGTGTCAGTGAACAGCACGTCTCTGTATGCGAGGACACGAGCGCCCATCGTAAGGTCCCTGGTGCTCATCTCCTGTGTCAGTGAACAGCACGTCTCTGTATGCGAGGACACGAGCGCCCATCGTGAGGTCCCTGGTGCTCATCTTCTGTGTCAGTGAACAGCACGTCTCTGTATGCGAGGACACGAGCGCCCATCGTGAGGTCCCTGGTGCTCTTGTCCTGTGTCAGTGAACAGCACGTCTATGTATGCGAGGACACGAGCACCCATCGTGAGGTCCTATGTGCTCTTGTCTTGTGTCAGTGAACAGCACGTCTCTGTATGCGAGGACACGAGCGCCCATCGTGAGGTCCTATGTGCTCTTGTCTTGTGTCAGTGAACAGCACGTCTCTGTATGCAAGGACACGAGCGCTCATCGTGAGGTCCCTGGTGCTCATGTCCTGTGTCAGTGAACAGCACGTCTCTGTATGCGAAGACACGAGCGCCCATCGTGAGGTCCCTGGTGCTCTTGTCCTGTGTCAGTGAACAGCACGTCTCTGTATGCGAGGACAAGAGCGCCCATCGTGAGGTCCCATATGCTCTTGTCTTGTGTCAGTGAACAGCACGTCTCTGTATGCGAGGACACGAGCGCCCATCGTGAGGTCCCTGGTGCTCTTGTCTTGTGTCAGTGAACAGCACGTCTCTGTATGCGAAGACACGAGCGCCCATCGTGAGGTCCCTGGTGCTCTTGTCTTGTGTCAGTGAACAGCACGTCTCTGTATGCGAGGACACGAGCGCCCATCGTGAGGTCCCTGGTGCTCTTGTCTTGTTTCAGTGAACAGCACGTCTCTGTATGCGAGGACACGAGCGCCCATCGTGAGGTCCCTGGTGCTCATGTCCTGTGTCAGTGAACAGCACGTCTCTGTATGCGAGGACACGAGCGCCCATCGTGAGGTCCCTGGTGCTCTTGTCCTGTGTCAGTGAACAGCACGTCTCTGTATGCGAGGACACGAGCGCCCATCGTGAGGTCCCTGGTGCTCATGTCCTGTGTCAGTGAACAGCACGTCTCTGTATGCGAGGACAGGAGCGCCCATCGTGAGGTCCCTGTTGCTCTTGTCTTGTGTCAGTGAACAGCACGTCTCTGTATGCGAGGACACGAGCGCCATCGTGAGGTCCCTGGTGCTCTTGTCCTGTGTCAGTGAACAGCAGGTCTCTGTATGCGAGGACACGAGCGCCATCGTGAGGTCCCTGGTGCTCTTGTCCCTTGTCAGTGAACAGCACGTCTCTGTATGCGAGGACACGAGCGCCCATCGTGAGGTCCCTGGTGCTCTTGTCCTGTGTCAGTGAACAGCATGTCTCTGTATGCGAGGACACGAGCGTTCTGTATGGGAGGACACGAGCGCCCATCGTGAGGTCCCAGCGCCCATCGTGAGGTCCCATGTGCTCTTGTCTTGTGTCAGTGAACAGCACGTCTCTGTATGCGAGGACACCAGCGCCCATCGTGAGGTCCCTGGTGCTCTTGTCTTGTGTCAGTGAACAGCACGTCTCTGTATGCGAGGACACCAGCGCCCATCGTGAGGTCCCTGGTGCTCTTGTCTTGTGTCAGTGAACAGCACGTCTCTGTATGCGAGGACACCAGCGCCCATCGTGAGGTCCCATGTGCTCTTGTCCTGTGTCAGTGAACAGCACGTCTCTGTATGCGAGGACACCAGCGCCCATCGTGAGGTCCCTGGTGCTCATGTCTTGTGTCAGTGAACAGCACGTCTCTGTATGCGAGGACACCAGCGCCCATCGTGAGGTCCCATGTGCTCTTGTCCTGTGTCAGTGAACAGCACTTCTCTGTATGCGAGGACACGAGCGCCCATCGTGAGGTCCCATGTGCTCTTGTCCTGTGTCAGTGAACAGCACGTCTCTGTATGCGAGGACACGAGCGCCCATCGTGAGGTCCCTGGTGCTCTTGTCTTGTGTCAGTGAACAGCACGTCTCTGTATGCGAGGACACGAGCGCCCATCGTGAGGTCCCATGTGCTCTTGTCTTGTGTCAGTGAACAGCACGTCTCTGTATGCGAGGACACGAGCGCCCATCGTGAGGTCCCTGGTGCTCATGTCTTGTGTCAGTAAACAGCACGTCTCTGTATGCGAGGACACGAGCGCCCATCGTGAGGTCCCTGGTGCTCATGTCTTGTGTCAGTAAACAGCACGTCTCTGTATGCGAGGACACAAGCGCCCATCGTGAGGTCCCTGGTGCTCATGTCCTGTGTTAGTGAACAGCACGTCTCTGTATGCGAGGACACGAGCGCCCATCGTGAGGTCCCTGGTGCTCATGTCCTGTGTCAGTGAACAGCACGTCTCTGTATGCGAGGACACGAGCGCCCATCATGAGGTCCCTGGTGCTCTTTTCTTGTGTCAGTGAACAGCACGTCTCTGCATGCGAGCACGAGCGCCCATCGTGAGGTCCCTGGTGCTCACGTCCTGTGTCAGTGAACAGCACGTCTCTGTATGCGAGGACACGAGCGCCCATCGTGAGGTCCCTGGTGCTCTTGTCTTGTGTCAGTGAACAGCACGTCTCTGTATGCGAGGACACGAGCGCCCATCGTGAGGTCCCTGGTGCTCATGTCCTGTGCCAGTGAACAGCACGTCTCTGTATGCGAGGACACGAGCGCCCATCGTGAGGTCCCTGGTGCTCTTGTCTTGTGTCAGTGAACAGCACGTCTCTGTATGCGAGGACACGAGCGCCCATCGTGAGGTCCCTGGTGCTCATGTCCTGTGCCAGTGAACAGCACGTCTCTGTATGCGAGGACACGAGCGCCCATCGTGAGGTCCCTGGTGCTCTTGTCCTGTGCCAGTGAACAGCACGTCTCTGTATGCGAGGACACGAGCGCCCATCGTGAGGTCCCTGGTGCTCTTGTCCTGTGTCAGTGAACAGCACGTCTCTGTATGCGAGGACACGAGCGCCCATCGTGAGGTCCCTGGTGCTCTTGTCCTGTGTCAGTGAACAGCACGTCTCTGTATGTGAGGACACGAGCGCCCATCGTGAGGTCCCTGGTGCTCTTGTCTTGTGTCAGTGAACAGCACGTCTCTGTATGCGAGGACACGAGCGCCCATCGTGAGGTCCCTGGTGCTCATGTCCTGTGCCAGTGAACAGCACGTCTCTGTATGCGAGGACACGAGCGCCCATCGTGAGGTCCCTGGTGCTCTTGTCTTGTGTCAGTGAACAGCACGTCTCTGTATGCGAGGACACGAGCGCCCATCGTGAGGTCCCTGGTGCTCATGTCCTGTGCCAGTGAACAGCACGTCTCTGTGCTCTTGTCCTGTGCCAGTGAACAGCACGTCTCTGTATGCGAGGACACGAGCGCCCATCGTGAGGTCCCTGGTGCTCTTGTCTTGTGTCAGTGAACAGCACGTCTCTGTATGCGAGGACACGAGCGCCCATCGTGAGGTCCCTGGTGCTCTTGTCTTGTGTCAGTGAACAGCATGTGTAGGAAGTTGGCTCTGTATGTGCTACTTCAAAGTAAGGAATAGCATGCACAGAGTCCAAGGGTTCCCCTTAGAGGTAAAATAGTGGTAAAAAGAGATAATACTAATGCTCTATTTTGTGGTAGTGTGGTCGAGCAGTAGGCTTATCCAAGGAGTAGTGTTAAGCATTTGTTGTACATACACATAGACAATAAATGAGGTACACACACTCAGAGACAAATCCAGCCAATAGGTTTTGTTATAGAAAAATATCTTTTCTTAGTTTATTTTAAGAACCACAGGTTCAAATTTAACATGTAATATCTTGTTTGAAAGGTATTGCAGGTAAGTACATTAGGAACTTTGAATCATTTCAATTGCATGTATACTTTTCAAGTTATTCACAAATAGCTATTTCAAAAGTGGACACACTGCAATTTTCACAGTTCCTGGGGGAGGTAAGTTTTTGTTAGTTTTACCAGGTAAGTAAGACACTTACAGGGTTCAGTTCTTGGTCCCAGGTAGCCCACCGTTGGGGGTTCAGAGCAACCCCAAAGTCACCACACCAGCAGCTCAGGGCCGGTCAGGTGCAGAGTTCAAAGTGGTGCCCAAAACGCATAGGCTTCAATGGAGAGAAGGGGGTGCCCCGGTTCCGGTCTGCTTGCAGGTAAGTACCCGCGTCTTCGGAGGGCAGACCAGGGGGGTTTTGTAGGGCACCGGGGGGGACACAAGCCCACACAGAAATTTCACCCTCAGCGGCGCGGGGGCGGCCGGGTGCAGTGTTAGAACAAGCGTCGGGTTCGCAATGTTAGTCAATGAGAGATCAAGGGATCTCTTCAGCGCTGCAGGCAGGCAAGGGGGGGCTTCCTCGGGGAAACCTCCACTTGGGCAAGGGAGAGGGACTCCTGGGGGTCACTTCTGCAGTGAAAGTCCGGTCCTTCAGGTCCTGGGGGCTGCGGGTGCAGGGTCTTTTCCAGGCGTCGGGACTTAGGTTTCAGAGAGTCGCGGTCAGGGGAAGCCTCGGGATTCCCTCTGCAGGCGGCGCTGTGGGGGTTCAGGGGGGACAGGTTTTGGTACTCACAGTCGTAGAGTAGTCCGGGGGTCCTCCCTGAGGTGTTGGTTCTCCACCAGCCGAGTCGGGGTCGCCGGGTGCAGTGTTGCAAGTCTCACGCTTCTTGCGGGGAGTTGCAGGGTTCTTTAAAGCTGCTTCTTGAAACAAAGTTGCAGTCTTTTTGGAGCAGGTCCGCTGTCCTCTGGAGTTTCTTGTCGTCGTCGAAGCAGGGCAGTCCTCAGAGGATTCAGAGGTCGCTGGTCCCTTTGGAAGGCGTCGCTGGAGCAGAGTTCTTTGGAAGGCAGGAGACAGGCCGGTGAGTTTCTGGAGCCAAGGCAGTTGTTGTCTTCTGGTCTTCCTCTGCAGGGGTTTTCAGCTAGGCAGTCCTTCTTGTTGTTGTTGCAGGAATCTAATTTTCTAGGGTTCAGGGTAGCCCTTAAATACTAAATTTAAGGGCGTGTTTAGGTCTGGGGGGTTAGTAGCCAATGGCTACTAGCCCTGAGGGTGGGTACACCCTCTTTGTGCCTCCTCCCAAGGGGAGGGGGTCACATCCCTAATCCTATTGGGGGAATCCTCCATCTGCAAGATGGAGGATTTCTAAAAGTTAGAGTCACCTCAGCTCAGGACACCTTAGGGGCTGTCCTGACTGGCTAGTGACTCCTCCTTGTTGCTTTCTTTGTTCCCTCCAACCTTGCCGCCAAAAGTGGGGGCCGTGGCCGGAGGGGGCGGGCAACTCCACTAAGCTGGAGTGCCCTGCTGGGCTGTGACAAAGGGGTGAGCCTTTGAGGCTCACCGCCAGGTGTTACAGCTCCTGCCTGGGGGAGGTGTTAGCATCTCCACCCAGTGCAGGCTTTGTTACTGGCCTCAGAGTGACAAAGGCACTCTCCCCATGGGGCCAGCAACATGTCTCTAGTGTGGCAGGCTGCTGGAACTAGTCAGCCTACACAGACAGTTGGTTAAGTTTCAGGGGGCACCTCTAAGGTGCCCTCTGGGGTGTATTTTGCAATAAAATGTACACTGGCATTAGTGTGCATTTATTGTGCTGAGAAGTTTGATACCAAACTTCCCAGTTTTCAGTGTAGCCATTATGGTGCTGTGGAGTTCGTGTTTGACAAACTCCTAGACCATATACTCTTATGGCTACCCTGCACTTACAATGTCTAAGGTTTTGTTTAGACACTGTAGGGGTACCATGCTCATGCACTGGTACCCTCACCTATGGTATAGTGCACCCTGCCTTAGGGCTGTAAGGCCTGCTAGAGGGGTGACTGACCTATACTTGCATAGGTAGTGAGAGGCTGGCATGGCACCCTGAGGGGAGTGCCATGTCGACTTACTCGTTTTGTTCTCACTAGCACACACAAGCTGGCAAGCAGTGTGTCTGTGCTGAGTGAGAGGTCTCCAGGGTGGCATAAGACATGCTGCAGCCCTTAGAGACCTTCCTTGGCATCAGGGCCCTTGGTACTAGAAGTACCAGTTACAAGGGACTTATCTGGATGCCAGGGTCTGCCAATTGTGGATACAAAAGTACAGGTTAGGGAAAGAACACTGGTTCTGGGGCCTGGTTAGCAGGCCTCAGCACACTTTCAATTGTAAACATAGCATCAGCAAAGGCAAAAAGTCAGGGGGCAACCATGCCAAGGAGGCATTTCCTTACACAACCACCCCCCAAACGAAAGAGGATGAGACTAACCTTTCCCAAGAGAGTCTTCATTTTCTAAGTGGAAGAACCTGGAAAGGCCATCTGCATTGGCATGGGCAGTCCCAGGTCTGTGTTCCACTATAAAGTCCATTCCCTGTAGGGAGATGGACCACCTCAACAGTTTAGGATTTTCACCTTTCATTTGCATCAGCCATTTGAGAGGTCTGTGGTCAGTTTGAACTAGGAAGTGAGTCCCAAAGAGGTATGGTCTCAGCTTCTTCAGGGACCAAACCACAGCAAAGGCCTCCCTCTCAATGGCACTCCAACGCTGCTCCCTGGGGAGTAACCTCCTGCTAATGAAAGCAACAGGCTGGTCAAGGCCATCATCATTTGTTTGAGACAAAACTGCCCCTATCCCATGTTCAGAGGCATCTGTCTGCACAATGAACTGCTTAGAATAATCTGGAGCTTTTAGAACTGGTGCTGAGCACATTGCTTGTTTCAGGGTGTCAAAGGCGTGTTGGCATTCCACAGTCCAGTTCACTTTCTTGGGCATTTTCTTGGAGGTGAGTTCAGTGAGGGCTGTCACAATGGATCCATATCCCTTCACAAACCTCCTGTAATACCCAGTCAAGCCAAGGAATGCCCTGACTTGAGTCTGGGTTTTTGGAGCTACCCAGTCCAGAATAGTCTGGATCTTGGGTTGGAGTGGCTGAACTTGGCCTCCACCTACAAGGTGGCCCAAGTAAACCACAGTTCCCTGCCCTATCTGGCATTTGGATGCCTTGATAGAGAGGCCTGCAGATTGCAGAGCCTTCAAAACCTTCTTCAGGTGGACCAGGTGATCCTGCCAGGTGGAGCTAAAGACAGCAATATCATCAAGATAAGCTGTGCTAAAGGACTCCAAACCAGCAAGGACTTGATTCACCAACCTTTGGAAGGTGGCAGGGGCATTCTTTAAACCAAAGGGCATAACAGTAAACTGATAATGCCCATCAGGTGTGGAGAATGCTGTTTTCTCTTTTGCTCCAGGTGCCATTTTTATTTGCCAGTACCCTGCTGTCAAGTCAAAGGTACTTAAGAATTTGGCAGCACCTAATTTGTCTATGAGCTCATCAGCTCTAGGAATTGGGTGAGCATCTGTCTTGGTGACAGAGTTGAGCCCTCTGTAGTCCACACAAAACCTCATCTCTTTCTTTCCATCTTTGGTGTGAGGTTTGGGGACTAAGACCACTGGGCTAGCCCAGGGGCTGTCAGAGCGCTCAATTACTCCCAATTCCAGCATCTTGTGGACTTCCACCCTGATGCTTTCCTTAACATGGTCAGACTGTCTAAAAATTTTGTTTTTGACAGGCATGCTGTCTCCTGTGTCCACATCATGGGTACACAGGTGTGTCTGACCAGGGGTTAGGGAGAAGAGTTCAGGAAACTGTTGTAGGACTCTCCTACAATCAGCTTGCTGTTGGCCAGAGAGGGTGTCTGAGTAGATCACTCCATCTACTGAGCCATCTTTTGGGTCTGATGACAGAAGATCAGGGAGAGGTTCACTCTCTGCCTCCTGATCCTCATCTGTTACCATCAACAGATTTACATCAGCCCTGTCATGGAAGAGCTTAAGGCGGTTCACATGGTACACCCTCTTGGGGCTCCTGCTTGTGCCCAGGTCCACCAGGTAGGTGACCTGACTCTTCCTTTCTAGCACTGGGTAAGGGCCACTCCATTTGTCCTGAAGTGCCCTGGGAGCCACAGGCTCCAGAACCCAGACTTTCTGCCCTGGTTGGAACTCAACCATTGCAGCCTTTTGGTCATACCAAAACTTCTGGAGCTGTTGGCTGGCCTCAAGGTTTTTGCTTGCCTTTTCCATGTACTCTGCCATTCTGGAGCGAAGGCCAAGTACATAGTCCACTATGTCCTGTTTAGGCTCATGAAGAGGTCTCTCCCAGCCTTCTTTAACAAGAGCAAGTGGTCCCCTTACAGGGTGACCAAACAGAAGTTCAAAGGGTGAGAATCCTACTCCCTTCTGTGGCACCTCTCTGTAAGCGAAAAGCAGACATGGCAAGAAGACATCCCATCTCCTTTTGAGCTTTTCTGGGAGCCCCATGATCATGCCTTTTAATGTCTTGTTGAATCTCTCAACTAAGCCATTAGTTTGTGGATGGTATGGTGTAGTGAATTTGTAAGTCACCCCACACTCATTCCACATGTGTTTTAGGTATGCTGACATGAAGTTGGTACCTCTGTCAGACACCACCTCCTTAGGGAAACCCACTCTGGTAAAGATACCAATGAGGGCCTTGGCTACTGCAGGGGCAGTAGTTGACCTAAGGGGAATAGCTTCAGGATACCTAGTAGCATGATCCACTACTACTAGGATGTACATATTTCCTGAGGCTGTGGGAGGTTCTAGTGGACCAACTATGTCCACACCCACTCTTTCAAAGGGGACCCCCACCACTGGAAGTGGAATGAGGGGGGCCTTTGGGTGCCCACCTGTCTTACCACTGGATTGACAGGTGGGGCAGGAGAGGCAAAACTCCTTAACCTTCTGGGACATATTGGGCCAGTAGAAGTGGTTGACTAACCTCTCCCACGTCTTGGTTTGTCCCAAATGCCCAGCAAGGGGAATATCATGGGCTAAGGTCAGAATAAACTCTCTGAACGACTGAGGCACTACCACTCTCCTAGTGGCACCAGGTTTGGGGTCTCTGGCCTCAGTGTACAGGAGTCCATCTTCCCAATAGACCCTATGTGTTCCATTTTTCTTGCCCTTGGACTCTTCAGCAGCTTGCTGCCTAAGGCCTTCAAGAGAGGGACAGGTTTCTTGTCCCTTACACAGCTCCTCCCTCGAGGGTCCCCCTGGGCCCAAGAGCTCAACCTGATAAGGTTCAAGCTCCAAAGGCTCAGTTCCCTCAGAGGGCAGAACTTCTTCCTGAGAAGAGAGGTTCTCTTTTTCTGACTGTGTTGCAGTTGGTTTCCCAACTGACTTTCCTTTTCTCTTGGTAGGCTGGGCCTTTCTTCCAGACTCCAGCTCTACTTTTTCACCCTGTGCCTTGCATTGTGCTCTTGTTTTTACACACACCAGTTCAGGGACCCCCAGCATGGCTGCATGGGTTTTTAGTTCTACCTCAGCCCATGCTGAGGACTCCAGGTCATTTCCAAGCAGACAGTCTACTGGGATGTTTGAGGAGACCACCACCTGTTTCAGGCCATTGACCCCTCCCCATTCTAAAGTTACCATTGCCATGGGATGTGCTTTAGTCTGATTGTCAGCGTTGGTGACTGTATAGGTTTTTCCAGTCAGGTATTGGCCAGGGGAAACCAGTTTCTCTGTCACCATGGTGACACTGGCACCTGTATCCCTCAGGCCCTCTACACTTGTCCCATTAATAAAGAGCTGCTGCCTGTATTTTTGCATGTTAGGCGGCCAGGCAGCTAGTGTGGCTAAATCCACCCCACCCTCAGAGACTAGAGTAGCTTCAGTGTGGACCCTGATTTGCTCTGGGCACACTGTTGATCCCACTTGGAGACTAGCCATTCCAGTGTTACCTGGATTGGAGTTTGGAGTAGAACTTTTCTTGGGACAGGCCTTGTCTCCAGTTTGGTATCCAGACTGACTACAGTTTCGACACCAGGCCTTTTTGGGATCAAAGTTTTTACCCTTGTACCCAGGATTGTTTTGTGAAGAGGCTCTGGGCCCACCCTCCTGTGCAGGTTTTTGGGGGCCTGTAGAAGACTCTTTACTATTTTTATTTTTGGCTGTCTCACCACCTTTCCCCTGGGGAGGTTTTGTGACCCCTTTCTTTTGGTCACCCCCTGTGGAAGTTTTGGACACCCTTGTCTTGACCCAATGGTCCGCCTTCTTTCCCAATTCTTGGGGAGAAATTGGTCCTAGGTCTACCAGATGCTGATGCAGTTTATCATTGAAACAATTACTTAACAGGTGTTCTTTCACAAATAAATTGTACAGCCCATCATAATTACTTACACCACTGC
Organism: Pleurodeles waltl; assembly: GCF_031143425.1. Classification (NCBI taxonomy): domain Eukaryota; kingdom Metazoa; phylum Chordata; class Amphibia; order Caudata; family Salamandridae; genus Pleurodeles; species Pleurodeles waltl. The sequence continues at coordinate 1,869,235,099 of NC_090444.1, read as the reverse complement.
CTTGAATCCAACCATCTAGTGTTTTTACTGAGTAGTCTACAAAGTCAACCCAGGTCTGGCTCGAGGATTTTTGAGCCCCCCTGAATCTAATCCTATACTCCTCAGTGGAGAATCCAAAGCCCTCAATCAGGGTACCCTTCATGAGGTCATAAGATTCTGCATCTTTTCCAGAGAGTGTGAGGAGTCTATCCCTACACTTTCCTGTGAACATTTCCCAAAGGAGAGCACCCCAGTGAGATCTGTTCACTTTTCTGGTTACACAAGCCCTCTCAAAAGCTGTGAACCATTTGGTGATGTCATCACCATCTTCATATTTAGTTACAATCCCTTTAGGGATTTTCAACATGTCAGGAGAATCTCTGACCCTATTTATGTTGCTGCCACCATTGATGGGTCCTAGGCCCATCTCTTGTCTTTCCCTCTCTATGGCTAGGATCTGTCTTTCCAAAGCCAATCTTTTGGCCATCCTGGCTAACTGGATGTCCTCTTCACTGGGGTTATCCTCAGTGATTTCAGAGTTGTTGGTCCCTCCTGTGAGAGAACCAGCATCTCTGACTATTATTTGTGGAGTCAGGGCTTGAGAAGCCCTGCTCTCCCTAAGTAGGACTGGAGGGGGGGAATTTCCCTCCAAGTCACTATCATCATCCTCTGAGTTGCCATCCTCAGAGGGGTTGGCCTTTTCAAAATCTGCCAAAAGCTCCTGGAGCTGTACTTTGGTAGGTTTGGGGCCCATTGCTATTTTCTTTAGTTTACAGAGTGACCTTAGCTCTCTCATCTGTAGATGGAGGTAAGGTGTGGTGTCGAGTTCCACCACAGTCACATCTGTGCTAGACATTTTGCTTCTGAAAGTTGGAATACTTTTTAAGAATCTAAAACTGGTTCTAGAATCTAATTCAAACTTTTACAAACTTTTAAACTCTAAAAGAAATGCTAAACAGGATCTAACACAAGGCCCTAGCAGGTCTTTTAAGAATTTAGAAAACTTTTCAAATTGCAAAAATCAATTTCTAATGACAATTTTGAAATTTGTCGTGTGATCAGGTATTGGCTGAGTAGTCCAGCAAATGCAAAGTCTTGTACCCCACCGCTGATCCACCAATGTAGGAAGTTGGCTCTGTATGTGCTACTTCAAAGTAAGGAATAGCATGCACAGAGTCCAAGGGTTCCCCTTAGAGGTAAAATAGTGGTAAAAAGAGATAATACTAATGCTCTATTTTGTGGTAGTGTGGTCGAGCAGTAGGCTTATCCAAGGAGTAGTGTTAAGCATTTGTTGTACATACACATAGACAATAAATGAGGTACACACACTCAGAGACAAATCCAGCCAATAGGTTTTGTTATAGAAAAATATATTTTCTTAGTTTATTTTAAGAACCACAGGTTCAAATTTAACATGTAATATCTTGTTTGAAAGGTATTGCAGGTAAGTACATTAGGAACTTTGAATCATTTCAATTGCATGTATACTTTTCAAGTTATTCACAAATAGCTATTTCAAAAGTGGACACAGTGCAATTTTCACAGTTCCTGGGGGAGGTAAGTTTTTGTTAGTTTTACCAGGTAAGTAAGACACTTACAGGGTTCAGTTCTTGGTCCAAGGTAGCCCACCGTTGGGGGTTCAGAGCAACCCCAAAGTCACCACACCAGCAGCTCAGGGCCGGTCAGGTGCAGAGTTCAAAGTGGTGCCCAAAACACATAGGCTTCAATGGAGAGAAGGGGGTGCCCCGGTTCCGGTCTGCTTGCAGGTAAGTACCCGCGTCTTCAGAGGGCAGACCAGGGGGGTTTTGTAGGGCACCGGGGGGGACACAAGCCCACACAGAAATTTCACCCTCAGCGGCACGGGGGCGGCCGGGTGCAGTGTTAGAACAAGCGTCGGGTTCGCAATGTTAGTCAATGAGAGATCAAGGGATCTCTTCAGCGCTGCAGGCAGGCAAGGGGGGGCTTCCTCGGGGAAACCTCCACTTGGGCAAGGGAGAGGGACTCCTGGGGGTCACTTCTGCAGTGAAAGTCCGGTCCTTCAGGTCCTGGGGGCTGCGGGTGCAGGGTCTTTTCCAGGCGTCGGGACTTAGGTTTCAGAGAGTCGCGGTCAGGGGAAGCCTCGGGATTCCCTCTGCAGGCGGCGCTGTGGGGGCTCAGGGGGGACAGGTTTTGGTACTCACAGTCGTAGAGTAGTCCGGGGGTCCTCCCTGAGGTGTTGGTTCTCCACCAGCCGAGTCGGGGTCGCCGGGTGCAGTGTTGCAAGTCTCACGCTTCTTGCGGGGAGTTGCAGGCTTCTTTAAAGCTGCTTCTTGAAACAAAGTTGCAGTCTTTTTGGAGCAGGTCCGCTGTCCTCTGGAGTTTCTTGTCGTCGTCGAAGCAGGGCAGTCCTCAGAGGATTCAGAGGTCGCTGGTCCCTTTGGAAGGCGTCGCTGGAGCAGAGTTCTTTGGAAGGCAGGAGACAGGCCGGTGAGTTTCTGGAGCCAAGGCAGTTGTTGTCTTCTGGTCTTCCTCTGCAGGGGTTTTCAGCTAGGCAGTCCTTCTTCTTGTTGTTGCAGGAATCTAATTTTCTAGGGTTCAGGGTAGCCCTTAAATACTAAATTTAAGGGCGTGTTTAGGTCTGGGGGGTTAGTAGCCAATGGCTACTAGCCCTGAGGGTGGGTACACCCTCTTTGTGCCTCCTCCCAAGGGGAGGGGGTCACATCCCTAATCCTATTGGGGGAATCCTCCATCTGCAAGATGGAGGATTTCTAAAAGTTAGAGTCACCTCAGCTCAGGACACCTTAGGGGCTGTCCTGACTGGCCAGTGACTCCTCCTTGTTGCTTTCTTTGTTCCCTCCAACCTTGCCGCCAAAAGTGGGGGCCGTGGCCGGAGGGGGCGGGCAACTCCACTAAGCTGGAGTGCCCTGCTGGGCTGTGACAAAGGGGTGAGCCTTTGAGGCTCACCGCCAGGTGTTACAGCTCCTGCCTGGGGGAGGTGTTAGCATCTCCACCCAGTGCAGGCTTTGTTACTGGCCTCAGAGTGACAAAGGCACTCTCCCCATGGGGCCAGCAACATGTCTCTAGTGTGGCAGGCTGCTGGAACTAGTCAGCCTACACAGACAGTTGGTTAAGTTTCAGGGGGCACCTCTAAGGTGCCCTCTGGGGTGTATTTTGCAATAAAATGTACACTGGCATTAGTGTGCATTTATTGTGCTGAGAAGTTTGATACCAAACTTCCCAGTTTTCAGTGTAGCCATTATGGTGCTGTGGAGTTCGTGTTTGACAAACTCCCAGACCATATACTCTTATGGCTACCCTGCACTTACAATGTCTAAGGTTTTGTTTAGACACTGTAGGGGTACCATGCTCATGCACTGGTACCCTCACCTATGGTATAGTGCACCCTGCCTTAGGGCTGTAAGGCCTGCTAGAGGGGTGACTGACCTATACTTGCATAGGTAGTGAGAGGCTGGCATGGCACCCTGAGGGGAGTGCCATGTCGACTTACTCGTTTTGTTCTCACTAGCACACACAAGCTGGCAAGCAGTGTGTCTGTGCTGAGTGAGAGGTCTCCAGGGTGGCATAAGACATGCTGCAGCCCTTAGAGACCTTCCTTGGCATCAGGGCCCTTGGTACTAGAAGTACCAGTTACAAGGGACTTATCTGGATGCCAGGGTCTGCCAATTGTGGATACAAAAGTACAGGTTAGGGAAAGAACACTGGTGCTGAGGCCTGGTTAGCAGGCCTCAGCACACTTTCAATTGTAAACATAGCATCAGCAAAGGCAAAAAGTCAGGGGGCAACCATGCCAAGGAGGCATTTCCTTACAGCATGTCTCTGTATGCGAGGACACGAGCGCCCATCGTGAGGTCCCTGGTGCTCTTGTCTTGTGTCAGTGAACAGCACGTCTCTGTATGCGAGGACACGAGCGCCCATCGTGAGGTCCCATGTGCTCTTGTCTTGTGTCAGTGAACAGCACGTCTCTGTATGCGAGGAAACGAGCGCCCATCGTGAGGTCCCTGGTGCTCATGTCTTGTGTCAGTAAACAGCACGTCTCTGTATGCGAGGACACGAGCGCCCATCGTGAGGTCCCTGGTGCTCATGTCTTGTGTCAGTAAACAGCACGTCTCTGTATGCGAGGACACGAGCGCCCATCGTGAGGTCCCTGGTGCTCATGTCCTGTGTCAGTGAACAGCACGTCTCTGTATGCGAGGACACGAGCGCCCATCGTGAGGTCCCTGGTGCTCATGTCCTGTGTCAGTGAACAGCACGTCTCTGTATGCGAGGACACGAGCGCCCATCGTGAGGTCCCTGGTGCTCTTGTCTTGTGTCAGTGAACAGCACGTCTATGTATGCGAGGACACGAGCGCCCATCGTGAGGTCCCTGGTGCTCTTGTCTTGTTTCAGTGAACAGCACGTCTATGTATGCGAGGACACGAGCGCCCATCGTGAGGTCCCTGGTGCTCATGTCCTGTGTCAGTGAACAGCACGTCTCGGTATGCGAGGACACGAGCGCCCATCGTGAGGTCCCTGGTTCTCTTGTCTTGTGTCAGTGAACAGCACGTCTCTGTATGCGAGGACACGAGCGCCCATCGTGAGGTCCCTGGTGCTCATGTCCTGTGTCAGTGAACAGCACGTCTCTGTATGAGAGGACACGAGCGCCCATCGTGAGGTCCCTGGTGCTCTTGTCTTGTGTCAGTGAACAGCACGTCTCTGTATGCGAGGACACGAGCGCCCATCGTGAGGTCCCTGGTGCTCTTGTCCTGTGTCAGTGAACAGCACGTCTCTGTATGCGAGGACACGAGCGCCCATCGTGAGGTCCCTGGTGCTCATGTCCTGTGTCAGTGAACAGCACGTCTCTGTATGCGAGGACACGAGCGCCCATCGTGAGGTCCCTGGTGCTCTTGTCCTGTGTCAGTGAACAGCACGTCTCTGTATGCGAGGACACGAGCGCCCATCGTGAGGTCCCTGGTGCTCTTGTCTTGTGTCAGTGAACAGCATGTCTCTCTATGCGAGGAAACGAGCGCCCATCGTGAGGTCCCTGGTGCTCATCTCCTGTGTCAGTGAACAGCACGTCTCTGTATGCGAGGACACGAGCGCCCATCGTGAGGTCCCTGGTGCTCATCTCCTGTGTCAGTGAACAGCACGTCTCTGTATGCGAGGACACGAGCGCCCATCGTGAGGTCCCTGGTGCTCTTGTCCTGTGTCAGTGAACAGCACGTCTCTGTATGCGAGGACACGAGCGCCCATCGTGAGGTCCCTGGTGCTCATGTCCTGTGTCAGTGAACAGCACGTCTCTGTATGCGAGGACACGAGCGCCCATCGTGAGGTCCCTGGTGCTCATGTCCTGTGTCAGTGAACAGCACGTCTCTGTATGCGAGGACACGAGCGCCCATCGTGAGGTCCCTGGTGCTCTTGTCTTGTGTCAGTGAACAGCACGTCTCTGTATGCGAGGACACGAGCGCCCATCGTGAGGTCCCATGTGCTCTTGTCTTGTGTCAGTGAACAGCACGTCTCTGTATGCGAGGACATGAGCGCCCATCGTGAGGTCCCTGGTGCTCTTGTCTTGTGTCAGTGAACACCATGTCTCTGTATGCGAGGACACGAGCGCCCATCGTGAGGTCCCATGTGCTCTGATCTTGTGTCAGTGAATAGCATGTCTCTGTATGCGAGGACACAAGAGCCCATCGTGAGGTCCCTGGTGCTCTTGTCTTGTGTCAGTGAACAGCACGTCTCTGTATGCGAGGACACGAGGGCGCATCATGAGGTCCCATGTGCTCTTGTCTTGTGTCAGTGAACAGCACGTCTCTGTATGCGAGGACACGAGCGCCCATCGTGAGGTCCCTGGTGATCATGTCCTGTGTCAGTGAACAGCACGTCTCTGTATGCGAGGACACGAGGGCGCATCGTGAGGTCCCTGGTGCTCTTGTCCTTTGTCAGTGAACAGCACGTCTCTGTATGCGAGGACACGAGCGCCCATCGTGAGGTCCCTGGTGCTCATGTCCTGTGTCAGTGAACAGCACGTCTCTGTATGCGAGGACACGAGCGCCCATCGTGAGGTCCCTGGTGCTCATGTCCTGTGTCAGTGAACAGCACGTCTCTGTATGCGAGGACACGAGCGCCCATCGTGAGGTCCCTGGTGCTCTTGTCTTGTGTCAGTGAACAGCACGTCTCTGTATGCGAGGACACGAGCGCCCATCGTGAGGTCCCATGTGCTCTTGTCTTGTGTCAGTGAACAGCACGTCTCTGTATGCGAGGACGTGAGCGCCCATCGTGAGGTCCCTGGTGCTCTTGTCTTGTGTCAGTGAACACCATGTCTCTGTATGCGAGGACACGAGCGCCCATCGTGAGGTCCCATGTGCTCTGATCTTGTGTCAGTGAATAGCATGTCTCTGTATGCGAGGACACAAGAGCCCATCGTGAGGTCCCTGGTGCTCTTGTCTTGTGTCAGTGAACAGCACGTCTCTTTATGCGAGGACACAAGGGCGCATCATGAGGTCCCATGTGCTCTTGTCTTGTGTCAGTGAACAGCACGTCTCTGTATGCGAGGACACGAGCGCCCATCGTGAGGTCCCTGGTGATCATGTCTTGAGGACACGAGCGCCCATCGTGAGGTCCCTGGTGCTCATGTCCTGTGTCAGTGAACAGCACGTCTCTGTATGCGAGGACACGAGCGCCCATCGTGAGGTCCCTGGTGCTCTTGTCTTGTGTCAGTGAACAGCATGTCTCTGTATGCGAGGACACGAGCGCCCATCGTGAGGTCCCTGGTGCTCATGACCTGTGTCAGTGAACAGCACGTCTCTGTATGCGAGGACACGAGCGCCCATCGTGAGGTCCCTGGTGCTCTTGTCTTGTGTCAGTGAGCAGCACGTCTCTGTATGCGAGGACACGAGCGCCCATCGTGAGGTCCCTGGTGCTCATGTCCTGTGCCAGTGAACAGCACGTCTCTGTGCTCTTGTCCTGTGCCAGTGAACAGCACGTCTCTGTATGCGAGGACACGAGCGCCCATCGTGAGGTCCCTGGTGCTCTTGTCTTGTGTCAGTGAACAGCACGTCTCTGTATGCGAGGACACGAGCGCCCATCGTGAGGTCCCTGGTGCTCTTGTCTTGTGTCAGTGAACAGCACGTCTCTGTATGCGAGGACACGAGCGCCCATCGTGAGGTCCCTGGTGCTCTTGTCTTGTGTCAGTGAACAGCACGTCTCTGTATGCGAGGACACGAGCGCCCATCGTGAGGTCCCTGGTGCTCTTGTCTTGTGTCAGTGAACAGCATGTCTCTCTATGCGAGGAAACGAGCGCCCATCGTGAGGTCCCTGGTGCTCATCTCCTGTGTCAGTGAACAGCACGTCTCTGTATGCGAGGACACGAGCGCCCATCGTGAGGTCCCTGGTGCTCATCTCCTGTGTCAGTGAACAGCACGTCTCTGTATGCCAGGACACGAGCGCCCATCGTGAGGTCCCTGGTGCTCATGTCCTGTGTCAGTGAACAGCACGTCTCTGTATGCGAGGACACGAGCGCCCATCGTGAGGTCCCTGGTGCTCATGTCCTGTGTCAGTGAACAGCACGTCTCTGTATGCGAGGACACGAGCGCCCATCGTGAGGTCCCATGTGCTCTTGTCTTGTGTCAGTGAACAGCACGTCTCTGTATGCGAGGACACGAGCGCCCATCGTGAGGTCCCATGTGCTCTTGTCTTGTGTCAGTGAACACCACGTCTCTGTATGCGAGGACATGAGCGCCCCTCGTGAGGTCCCTGGTGCTCTTGTCTTGTGTCAGTGAACACCATGTCTCTGTATGCGAGGACACGAGCGCCCATCGTGAGGTCCCATGTGCTCTGATCTTGTGTCAGTGAATAGCATGTCTCTGTATGCGAGGACACAAGAGCCCATCGTGAGGTCCCTGGTGCTCTTGTCTTGTGTCAGTTAACAGCACGTCTCTGTATGCGAGGACACGAGCGCCCATCGTGAGGTCCCATGTGCTCTTGTCTTGTGTCAGTGAACAGCACGTCTCTGTATGCGAGGACACGAGCGCCCATCGTGAGGTCCCTGGTGCTCATGTCTTGTGTCAGTAAACAGCACGTCTCTGTATGCGAGGACACGAGCGCCCATCGTGAGGTCCCTGGTGCTCATGTCCTGTGTCAGTGAACAGCACGTCTCTGTATGCGAGGACACGAGCGCCCATCGTGAGGTCCCTGGTGCTCATGTCCTGTGTCAGTGAACAGCACGTCTCTGTATGCGAGGACACGAGCGCCCATCGTGAGGTCCCTGGTGCTCTTGTCTTGTGTCAGTGAACAGCACGTCTCTGTATGCGAGGACACGAGCGCCCATCGTGAGGTCCCTGGTGCTCTTGTCTTGTTTCAGTGAACAGCACGTCTATGTATGCGAGGACACGAGCGCCCATCGTGAGGTCCCTGGTGCTCTTGTCTTGTTTCAGTGAACAGCACGTCTATGTATGCGAGGACACGAGCGCCCATCGTGAGGTCCCTGGTGCTCATGTCCTGTGTCAGTGAACAGCACGTCTCTGTATGCGAGGACACGAGCGCCCATCGTGAGGTCCCTGGTGCTCTTGTCCTGTGTCAGTGAACAGCACGTCTCTGTATGCGAGGACACGAGCGCCCATCGTGAGGTCCCTGGTGCTCATGTCCTGTGTCAGTGAACAGCACGTCTCTGTATGCGAGGACACGAGCGCCCATCGTGAGGTCCCTGGTGCTCTTGTCCTGTGTCAGTGAACAGCACGTCTCTGTATGCGAGGACACGAGCGCCCATCGTGAGGTCCCTGGTGCTCTTGTCCTGTGTCAGTGAACAGCACGTCTCTGTATGCGAGGACACGAGCGCCCATCGTGAGGTCCCTGGTGCTCATGTCCTGTGTCAGTGAACAGCACGTCTCTGTATGCGAGGACACGAGCGCCCATCGTGAGGTCCCTGGTGCTCTTGTCCTGTGTCAGTGAACAGCACGTCTCTGTATGGGAGGACACGAGCGCCCATCGTGAGGTCCCTGGTGCTCTTGTCTTTTGTCAGTGAACAGCATGTCTCTCTATGCGAGGAAACGAGCGCCCATCGTGAGGTCCCTGGTGCTCATCTCCTGTGTCAGTGAACAGCACGTCTCTGTATGCGAGGACACGAGCGCCCATCGTGAGGTCCCTGGTGCTCATCTCCTGTGTCAGTGAACAGCACGTCTCTGTATGCGAGGACACGAGCGCCCATCGTGAGGTCCCTGGTGCTCTTGTCCTGTGTCAGTGAACAGCACGTCTCTGTATGCGAGGACACGAGCGCCCATCGTGAGGTCCCTGGTGCTCATGTCCTGTGTCAGTGAACAGCACGTCTCTGTATGCGAGGACACGAGCGCCCATCGTGAGGTCCCTGGTGCTCATGTCCTGTGTCAGTGAACAGCACGTCTCTGTATGCGAGGACACGAGCGCCCATCGTGAGGTCCCTGGTGCTCTTGTCTTGTGTCAGTGAACAGCACGTCTCTGTATGCGAGGACACGAGCGCCCATCGTGAGGTCCCATGTGCTCTTGTCTTGTGTCAGTGAACAGCACGTCTCTGTATGCGAGGACACGAGCGCCCATCGTGAGGTCCCATGTGCTCTTGTCTTGTGTCAGGGAACACCACGTCTCTGTATGCGAGGACACGAGCGCCCATCGTGAGGTCCCTGGTGCTCTTGTCTTGTGTCAGTGAACACCATGTCTCTGTATGCGAGGACACGAGCGCCCATCGTGAGGTCCCATGTGCTCTGATCTTGTGTCAGTGAATAGCATGTCTCTGTATGCGAGGACACAAGAGCCCATCGTGAGGTCCCTGGTGCTCTTGTCTTGTGTCAGTGAACAGCACGTCTCTGTATGCGAGGACACGAGCGCCCATCGTGAGGTCCCTGGTGATCATGTCTTGAGGACACGAGCGCCCATCGTGAGGTCCCTGGTGCTCATGTCCTGTGTCAGTGAACAGCACGTCTCTGTATGCGAGGACACGAGCGCCCATCGTGAGGTCCCTGGTGCTCTTGTCTTGTGTCAGTGAACAGCACGTCTCTGTATGCGAGGACACGAGCGCCCATCGTGAGGTCCCTGGTGCTCATGACCTGTGTCAGTGAACAGCACGTCTCTGTATGCGAGGACACGAGCGCCCATCGTGAGGTCCCTGGTGCTCTTGTCTTGTGTCAGTGAACAGCACGTCTCTGTATGCGAGGACACGAGCGCCCATCGTGAGGTCCCTGGTGCTCATGACCTGTGTCAGTGAACAGCACGTCTCTGTATGCGAGGACACGAGCGCCCATCGTGAGGTCCCTGGTGCTCATGTCCTGTGCCAGTGAACAGCACGTCTCTGTGCTCTTGTCCTGTGCCAGTGAACAGCACGTCTCTGTATGCGAGGACACGAGCGCCCATCGTGAGGTCCCTGGTGCTCTTGTCTTGTGTCAGTGAACAGCACGTCTCTGTATGCGAGGACACGAGCGCCCATCGTGAGGTCCCTGGTGCTCTTGTCTTGTTTCAGTGAACTGCACGTCTATGTATGCGAGGACACGAGCGCCCATCGTGAGGTCCCTGGTGCTCATGTCCTGTGTCAGTGAACAGCACGTCTCTGTATGCGAGGACACGAGCGCCCATCGTTAGGTCCCTGGTGCTCTTGTCCTGTGTCAGTGAACAGCACGTCTCTGTATGCGAGGACACGAGCGCCCATCGTGAGGTCCCTGGTGCTCATGTCCTGTGTCAGTGAACAGCACGTCTCTGTATGCGAGGACACGAGCGCCCATCGTGAGGTCCCTGGTGCTCTTGTCTTGTGTCAGTGAACAGCACGTCTCTGTATGCGAGGACACGAGCGCCCATCGTGAGGTCCCTGGTGATCTTGTCCTGTGTCAGTGAACAGCACGTCTCTGTATGCGAGGACACGAGCGCCCATCGTGAGGTCCCTGGTGCTCATGTCCTGTGTCAGTGAACAGCACGTCTGTGTATGCGAGGACACGAGCGCCCATCGTGAGGTCCCTGGTGCTCTTGTCCTGTGTCAGTGAACAGCACGTCTGTGTATGCGAGGACACGAGCACCCATCGTGAGGTCCCTGGTGCTCTTGTCTTGTGTCAGTGAACAGCATGTCTCTCTATACGAGGAAACGAGCGCCCATCGTGAGGTCCCTGGTACTCATCTCCTGTGTCAGTGAACAGCACGTCTCTGTATGCGAGGACACGAGCTCCCATCGTGAGGTCCCTGGTGCTCTTGTCCTGTGTCAGTGAACAGCACGTCTCTGTATGCCAGGACACGAGAGCCCATCGTGAGGTCCCTGGTGCTCATGTCCTGTGTCAGTGAACAGCACGTCTCTGTATGCGAGGACACGAGCGCCCATCGTGAGGTCCCTGGTGCTCATGTCCTGTGTCAGTGAACAGCACGTCTCTGTATGCGAGGACACGAGCGCCCATCGTGAGGTCCCTGGTGCTCTTGTCTTGTGTCAGTGAACAGCACGTCTCTGTATGCGAGGACACGAGCGCCCATCGTGAGGTCCCATGTGCTCTTGTCTTGTGTCAGTGAACAGCACGTCTCTGTATGCGAGGACACGAGCGCCCATCGTGAGGTCCCTGGTGCTCTTGTCTTGTGTCAGTGAACACCATGTCTCTGTATGCGAGGACACGAGCGCCCATCGTGAGGTCCCATGTGCTCTGATCTTGTGTCAGTGAATAGCATGTCTCTGTATGCGAGGACACAAGAGCCCATCGTGAGGTCCCTGGTGCTCTTGTCTTGTGTCAGTGAACAGCACGTCTCTGTATGCGAGGACACGAGCGCGCATCATGAGGTCCCATGTGCTCTTGTCTTGTGTCAGTGAACAGCACGTCTCTGTATGCGAGGAAACGAGCGCCCATCGTGAGGTCCCTGGTGATCATGTCTTGAGGACACGAGCGCCCATCGTGAGGTCCCTGGTGCTCATGTCCTGTGTCAGTGAACAGCACGTCTCTGTATGCGAGGACACGAGCGCACATCGTGTGGTCCCTGGTGCTCTTGTCTTGTGTCAGTGAACAGCACGTCTCTGTATGCGAGGACACGAGCGCCTATCGTGAGGTCCCTGGTGCTCATGACCTGTGTCAGTGAACAGCACGTCTCTGTATGCGAGGACACGAGCGCCCATCGTGAGGTCCCTGGTGCTCTTGTCTTGTGTCAGTGAACAGCACGTCTCTGTATGCGAGGACACGAGCGCCCATCGTGAGGTCCCTGGTGCTCACGTCCTGTGTCAGTGAACAGCACGTCTCTGTATGCGAGGACACGAGCGCCCATCGTGAGGTCCCTGGTGCTCATGTCCTGTGTCAGTGAACAGCACGTCTCTGTATGCGAGGACACGAGCGCCCATCGTGAGGTCCCTGGTGCTCATGTCTTGTGTCAGTGAACAGCACGTCTCTGTATGCGAGGACACGAGCGCCCATCGTGAGGTCCCTGGTGCTCTTGTCTTGTGTCAGTGAACAGCACGTCTCTGTATACGAGGACACGAGCGCCCATCGTGAGGTCCCTGGTGCTCTTGTCTTGTGCCAGTGAACAGCACGTCTCTGTATGCGAGGACACGAGCGCCCATCGTGAGGTCCATGGTGCTCATGACCTGTGTCAGTGAACAGCACGTCTCTGTATGCGAGGACACGAGCGCCCATCGTGAGGTCCCTGGTGCTCATGTCCTGTGCCAGTGAACAGCACGTCTCTGTGCTCTTGTCCTGTGCCAGTGAACAGCACGTCTCTGTATGCGAGGACACGAGCGCCCATCGTGAGGTCCCTGGTGCTCTTGTCTTGTGTCAGTGAACAGCACGTCTCTGTATGCGAGGACACGAGCGCCCATCGTGAGGTCCCTGGTGCTCATGTCCTGTGTCAGTGAACAGCACGTCTCTGTATGCGAGGACACGAGCGCCCATCGTGAGGTCCCTGGTGCTCTTGTCTTGTGTCAGTGAACAGCACGTCTCTGTATGCGAGGACACGAGCGCCCATCGTGAGGTCCCTGGTGATCTTGTCCTGTGTCAGTGAACAGCACGTCTCTGTATGCGAGGACACGAGCGCCCATCGTGAGGTCCCTGGTGCTCATGTCCTGTGTCAGTGAACAGCACGTCTCTGTATGCGAGGACACGAGCGCCCATCGTGAGGTCCCTGGTGCTCTTGTCCTGTGTCAGTGAACAGCACGTCTCTGTATGCGAGGACACGAGCACCCATCGTGAGGTCCCTGGTGCTCTTGTCTTGTGTCAGTGAACAGCATGTCTCTCTATGCGAGGAAACGAGCGCCCATCGTGAGGTCCCTGGTGCTCATCTCCTGTGTCAGTGAACAGCACGTCTCTGTATGCGAGGACACGAGCGCCCATCGTGAGGTCCCTGGTGCTCTTGTCCTGTGTCAGTGAACAGCACGTCTCTGTATGCCAGGACACGAGCGCCCATCGTGAGGTCCCTGGTGCTCATGTCCTGTGTCAGTGAACAGCACGTCTCTGTATGCGAGGACACGAGCGCCCATCGTGAGGTCCCTGGTGCTCATGTCCTGTGTCAGTGAACAGCACGTCTCTGTATGCGAGGACACGAGCGCCCATCGTGAGGTCCCTGGTGCTCTTGTCTTGTGTCAGTGAACAGCACGTCTCTGTATGCGAGGACACGAGCGCCCATCGTGAGGTCCCATGTGCTCTTGTCTTGTGTCAGTGAACAGCACGTCTCTGTATGCGAGGACATGAGTGCCCATCGTGAGGTCCCTGGTGCTCTTGTCTTGTGTCAGTGAACACCATGTCTCTGTATGCGAGGACACGAGCGCCCATCGTGAGGTCCCATGTGCTCTGATCTTGTGTCAGTGAATAGCATGTCTCTGTATGCGAGGACACAAGAGCCCATCGTGAGGTCCCTGGTGCTCTTGTCTTGTGTCAGTGAACAGCACGTCTCTGTATGCGAGGACACGAGCGCGCATCATGAGGTCCCATGTGCTCTTGTCTTGTGTCAGTGAACAGCACGTCTCTGTATGCGAGGAAACGAGCGCCCATCGTGAGGTCCCTGGTGATCATGTCTTGAGGACACGAGCGCCCATCGTGAGGTCCCTGGTGCTCATGTCCTGTGTCAGTGAACAGCACGTCTCTGTATGCGAGGACACGAGCGCCCATCGTGAGGTCCCTGGTGCTCTTGTCTTGTGTCAGTGAACAGCACGTCTCTGTATGCGAGGACACGAGCGCCCATCGTGAGGTCCCTGGTGCTCATGACCTGTGTCAGTGAACAGCACGTCTCTGTATGCGAGGACACGAGCGCCCATCGTGAGGTCCCTGGTGCTCTTGTCTTGTGTCAGTGAACAGCACGTCTCTGTATGCGAGGACACGAGCGCCCATCGTGAGGTCCCTGGTGCTCACGTCCTGTGTCAGTGAACAGCACGTCTCTGTATGCGAGGACACGAGCGCCCATCGTGAGGTCCCTGGTGCTCATGTCCTGTGTCAGTGAACAGCACGTCTCTGTATGCGAGGACACGAGCGCCCATCGTGAGGTCCCTGGTGCTCTTGTCTTGTGTCAGTGAACAGCACGTTTCTGTATGCGAGGATACGAGCCCCCATCGTGAGGTCCCAGCGCCCATCGTGAGGTCCCATGTGCTCTTGTCTTGTTTCAGTGAACAGCACGTCTCTGTATGCGAGGACACGAGCGCCCATCGTGAGGTCCCTGGTGCTCTTGTCTTGTGTCAGTGAACAGCACGTCTCTGTATGCGAGAACACGAGCGCCCATCGTGAGGTCCCATGTGCTCTTGTCTTGTGTCAGTGAACAGCACGTCTCTGTATGCGAGGACACGAGCGCCCATCGTGAGGTCCCATGTGCTCTTGTCTTGTGTCAGTGAACAGCACGTCTCTGTATGCGAGGACTCGAACGCCCATCGTGAGGTCCCATGTGCTCTTGTCTTGTGTCAGTGAACAGCACGTCTCTGTATGCGAGGACACGAGCGCCCATCGTGAGGTCCCTGGTGCTCTTGTCTTGTGTCAGTGAACAGCACGTCTCTGTATGCGAGGACACGAGCGCCCATCGTGAGGTCCCTGGTGCTCTTGTCTTGTGTCAGTGAACAGCACGTCTCTGTATGCGAGGACACGAGCGCCCATCGTGAGGTCCCTGGTGCTCTTGTCTTGTGTCAGTGAACAGCACGTCTCTGTATGCGAGGACACGAGCGCCCATCGTGAGGTCCCTGGTGCTCATATCCTGTGTCAGTGAACAGCACGTCTCTGTATGCGAGGACACGAGCACCCATCGTGAGGTCCCTGGTGCTCACGTCCTGTGTCAGTGAACAGCACGTCTCTGTATGCGAGGACACGAGCGCCCATCGTGAGGTCCCTGGTGCTCAAGTCCTGTGTCAGTGAACAGCACGTCTCTGTATGCGAGGACACGAGCGCCCATCGTGAGGTCCCTGGTGCTCTTGTCTTGTGTCAGTGAACAGCACGTCTCTGTATGCGAGGATACGAGCGCCCATCGTGAGGTCCCAGCGCCCATTGTGAGGTCCCATGTGCTCTTGACTTGTGTCAGTGAACAGCACGTCTCTGTATGCGAGGACACGAGCGCCCATCGTGAGGTCCCTGGTGCTCTTGTCTTGTGTCAGTGAACAGCACGTCTCTGTATGCGAGGACAAGAGCGCCCATCGTGAGGCCCCATGTGCTCTTGTCTTGTGTCAGTGAACAGCACGTATCTGTATGCGAGGACACAAGCGCCCATCGTGAGGTCCCTGGTGCTCTTGTGTCAGTGAACAGCACGTCTCTGTATGCGAGGACACGAGCGCCCATCGTGAGGTCCCTGGTGCTCATGTCCTGTGTCAGTGAACAGCACGTCTCTGTATGCAAGGACACGAGCACCCATCGTGAGGTCCCTGGTGCTCACGTCCTGTGTCAGTGAACAGCACGTCTCTGTATGCGAGGACACGAGCGCCCATCGTGAGGTCCCTGGTGCTCAAGTCCTGTGTCAGTGAACAGCACGTCTCTGTATGCGAGGACACGAGCGCCCATCGTGAGGTCCCTGGTGCTCTTGTCTTGTGTCAGTGAACAGCACGTCTCTGTATGCGAGGATACGAGCGCCCATCGTGAGGTCCCAGCGCCCATTGTGAGGTCCCATGTGCTCTTGACTTGTGTCAGTGAACAGCACGTCTCTGTATGCGAGGACACGAGCGCCCATCGTGAGGTCCCTGGTGCTCTTGTCTTGTGTCAGTGAACAGCACGTCTCTGTATGCGAGGACAAGAGCGCCCATCGTGAGGTCCCATGTGCTCTTGTCTTGTGTCAGTGAACAGCACGTCTCTGTATGCGAGGACACGAGCGCCCATCGTGAGGTCCCTGGTGCTCTTGTCTTGTGTCAGTGAACAGCACGTCTCTGTATGCGAGGACACGAGCGCCCATCGTGAGGTCCCTGGTGCTCTTGTCTTGTGTCAGTGAACAGCACGTCTCTGTATGCGAGGACACGAGCGCCCATCGTGAGGTCCCTGGTGCTCATGTCCTGTGTCAGTGAACAGCACGTCTCTGTATGCGAGGACACGAGCGCCCATCGTGAGGTCCCTGGTGCTCTTGTCTTGTGTCAGTGAACAGCACGTCTCTGTATGCGAGGACACGAGCGCCCATCGTGAGGTCCCTGGTGCTCTTGTCTTGTGTCAGTGAACAGCACGTCTCTGTATGCGAGGACACGAGCGCCCATCGTGAGGTCCCTGGTGCTCACGTCCTGTGTCAGTGAACAGCACGTCTCTGTATGCGAGGACACCAGCGCCCATCGTGAGGTCCCTGGTGCTCTTCTCTTGTGTCAGTGAACAGCACGTCTCTGTATGCGAGGACACGAGCGCCCATCGTGAGGTCCCTGGTGCACATGTCCTGTGTCAGTGAACAGCACGTCTCTGTATGCGAGGACACCAGCGCCCATCGTGAGGTCCCTGGTGCTCACGTCCTGTGTCAGTGAACAGCACGTCTCTGTATGCAAGGACACCAGCGCCCATCGTGAGGTCCCTGGTGCTCATGTCCTGTGTCAGTGAACAGCACGTCTCTGTATGCGAGGACACCAGCGCCCATCGTGAGGTCCCTGGTGCACATGTCCTGTGTCAGTGAACAGCACGTCTCTGTATGCGAGGACACCAGCGCCCATCGTGAGGTCCCTGGTGCTCATCTCCTGTGTCAGTGAACAGCACGTCTCTGTATGCGAGGACACCAGCGCTCATCGTGAGGTCCCTGGTGCTCTTGTCTTGTGTCAGTGAACAGCACGTCTCTGTATGCGAGGACACCAGCGCCCATCGTGAGGTCCCATGTGCTCTTGTCTTGTGTCAGTGAACAGCACGTCTCTGTATGCGAGGACACCAGCGCCCATCGTGAGGTCCCTGGTGCTCATGTCTTGTGTCAGTGAACAGCACGTCTCTGTATGCGAGGACACCAGCGCCCATCGTGAGGTCCCTGGTGCTCATGTCCTGTGTCAGTGAACAGCACGTCTCTGTATGCGAGGACACCAGCGCCCATCGTGAGGTCCCTGGTGCTCTTGTCTTGTGTCAGTGAACAGCACGTCTCTGTATGCGAGGACACCAGCGCCCATCGTGAGGTCCCTGGTGCTCATGTCCTGTGTCAGTGAACAGCACGTCTCTGTATGCGAGGACACCAGCGCCCATCGTGAGGTCCCTGGTGCTCTTGTCTTGTGTCAGTGAACAGCACGTCTCTGTATGCGAGGACACCAGCGCCCATCGTGAGGTCCCTGGTGCTCTTGTCTTGTGTCAGTGAACAGCACGTCTCTGTATGCGAGGACACCAGCGCCCATCGTGAGGTCCCTGGTGCTCTTGTCTTGTGTCAGTGAACAGCACGTCTCTGTATGCGAGGACACGAGCGCCCATCGTGAGGTCCCTGGTGCTCTTGTCTTGTGTCAGTGAACAGCACGTCTCTGTATGCGAGGACACGAGCGCCCATCGTGAGGTCCTATGTGCTCTTGTCTTGTGTCAGTGAACAGCACGTCTCTGTATGCGAGGACACGAGCGCCCATCGTGAGGTCCCTGGTGCTCTTGTCTTGTGTCAGTGAACAGCACGTCTCTGTATGCGAGGACACGAGCGCCCATCGTGAGGTCCCTGGTGCTCATGTCCTGTGCCAGTGAACAGCACGTCTCTGTATGCGAGGACACGAGCGCCCATCGTGAGGTCCCTGGTGCTCTTGTCTTGTGCCAGTGAACAGCACGTCTCTGTATGCGAGGACACGAGCGCCCATCGTGAGGTCCCTGGTGCTCATGTCCTGTGCCAGTGAACAGCACGTCTCTGTATGCGAGGACACGAGCGCCCATCGTGAGGTCCCTGGTGCTCTTGTCCTGTGCCAGTGAACAGCACGTCTCTGTATGCGAGGACACGAGCGCCCATCGTGAGGTCCCTGGTGCTCTTGTCCTGTGCCAGTGAACAGCACGTCTCTGTATGCGAGGACACGAGCGCCCATCGTGAGGTCCCTGGTGCTCTTGTCCTGTGTCAGTGAACAGCACGTCTCTGTATGCGAGGACACGAGCGCCCATCGTGAGGTCCCTGGTGCTCTTGTCCTGTGTCAGTGAACAGCACGTCTCTGTATGCGAGGACACGAGCGCCCATCGTGAGGTCCCTGGTGCTCTTGTCTTGTGTCAGTGAACAGCACGTCTCTGTATGCGAGGACACGAGCGCCCATCGTGAGGTCCCTGGTGCTCATGTCCTGTGCCAGTGAACAGCACGTCTCTGTATGCGAGGACACGAGCGCCCATCGTGAGGTCCCTGGTGCTCTTGTCTTGTGTCAGTGAACAGCACGTCTCTGTATGCAAGGACACGAGCGCCCATCGTGAGTTCCCTGGTGCTCATGTCCTGTGCCAGTGAACAGCACGTCTCTGTGCTCTTGTCCTGTGCCAGTGAACAGCACGTCTCTGTATGCGAGGACACGAGCGCCCATTGTGAGGTCCCTGGTGCTCATGTCTTGTGTCAGAGAACAGCACGTCTCTGTATGCGAGGACACGAGCGCCCATCGTGAGGTCCCTGGTGCTCATGTCTTGTGTCAGTGAACAGCACCTCTCTGTATGCGAGGACACGAGCGCCCATCGTGAGGTCCCTGGTGCTCTTGTCTTGTGTCAGTGAACAGCATGTCTCTGTATGCGAGGACACGAGCGCCCATCGTGAGGTCCCTGGTGCTCATGTCCTGTGTCAGCCAACAGTGTCTATGTGCTCCAGTAAATATGTCCATGTATGTATGATGACATATAGTATGTGTGTAATTATGTTTATAACTATATATGTGTGTACACTTCTAAGTATGTCTGTGTATATACATGAAAATATTGGCTTGATTTAGATCTTGGAGGTAACAATCCCGCCACTGACTCTTCGTCTGAAAACCCTTCCACCGCCATGAGAGTCCGCCAGCCGTATTCAGATGTTGGAAGTCCCACAGATGAACGCCTGCATTTGAATCGCCATCTCCACCAAGAAAGACTGCCTACATCGACGGCGCAGTAGGGAAAAGTGTGTCGGCGGAACCCCAGTCAGTGTTCCCACCACACAGACTTGGGTG
This sequence comes from Pleurodeles waltl, assembly GCF_031143425.1. Classification (NCBI taxonomy): domain Eukaryota; kingdom Metazoa; phylum Chordata; class Amphibia; order Caudata; family Salamandridae; genus Pleurodeles; species Pleurodeles waltl. The sequence continues at coordinate 1,869,215,688 of NC_090444.1, read as the reverse complement.
TTCCTTACCACCAAGCAAAAAGTGTCATCCAACCTCCATGTCTGAGTTGGCGGATTGGGGGGTGGAAGGCATGAAAACTCACCTTTTTTCCTCATTCCGCCCTGTCTTCGACTAGACACGACTGGACAACACCTGCCATCGCTGCTGCCAACGAACCACAGAGAAAGCAAGACCCCACCCCATCGCCGGACTTGAAGGTAGGAAACCGTATTGCCAGGGTACATTGGGTGGGCACTACACAGGAGGTTGGGACCACTGCAGGCATATATGCATGTCACAGTAATCTTTTTTTTTATCACTGTGGCATGCATATTTTGGGGACACAGGTGGGTCAGACATGACTGTGGACACACTGGTACACAACACATATTGCACACATACACAACTGTCATTATGGTGCCACTATTGATTTGCAATTGAATGCTGGCACCACAATGATGGTACAGTCACACCTGTCAACGGTGTATACATGTGCACATTGGCAGGGGACCTGAACCTGCCATGTTGTGCTGAAAGTTGTGCGTGTGAGTTAGTATGTGTGTGTGTGTGTAATGTGATTGGCTGGGTGAGGTAGAGGAAGCTGGAGTGGGTGATGTGGTTGTCTCTGTATAGATGTGTCACTTGCATGTGAGACCGACGTTGTTGTCTATGTTCTGCTGCTCTGTGACACATTCAGGTGAGTGCTGTTGTGTGGGGACGATGTTGTGATCTGTGTAGTTGTGCGTATGTGTTACTGAGCGTGTCTGTATAGTTGTGCTGGTTGTCGTTGTTGTGTCATGTCTGGGTGCAGTGTCAATGGTGTGTGTATTTTGAGCAATGCATGTATGTCAATGTGTGTTTTCCGCATGTACGGTTTGTGTTGTGTTGAAATGGCAATGAGTTATTGTGTGTATGTGAACTGTTGTTTACTGTATAGTGCAGGGGTACACATACGGCTAAGGTACAGTGCGTGTGTGTGATTACCTCCCTCCCATAGCCATTGCCATAGTATGAAGTCCAGTGGGCCCGCCGTCGTCTCCCTCCATCACCATCCGTCGCCAGTCCTTGGGTTGCAGAGCTATAACATCTAAAGATGTTGGGCAGTTAGTTGATAGTCTTTTCGGTTCTGCCATCGACGCGGCTTGGTGGTGCAACCACCAAGATCTACATCAGGTCCTATGTGTGTATTTATGTTTGTGAGTACCCGTGTATGCATGTTTGAACGCATGCATGTGTATATATATGTAAGGATGCATGTATGTGTGTGTACTAGTGGTGGGTGAAGAATTCTGCTCTGCTCGGAGTTCGCAGAGTTAAACCCACTCCGTGAGGAGATTCTAAAAACTCTGCGAAACGATGCTGAGCAGAGATTTTTCTCTTGGGCAGCTCACCAACATTAAGTTGGCGAGTGCGAGCAAGCAAAATTGGTAAAGTTGGCGTGTGCAAGCGACATTTCTGAACATGACCAGTTGTGGCAGGACGCTGCCGCTCGTGAGTTGAGCTCGAGTAGAAAATATACTTTAGCAGCAGAAAGAAGTTAACACCCTTTTGGCGCTGCTCGTGATGCCATTAGCGCTGACTTTACAGTGCGGGAGAAACTCCTGGCACTGAAAATCAGCGCAAACAGTTCGACTTACCCAAACCCTGCCACTCGCGGAACTCTGCGTAGCATGGAGGAGATATTACTGCACTTCGTGGAGTTCTGCTTAGCCGAACTCCCCAAACTCTGCCCAGGCCTAGTGTGTCCCTGTGTGTTTGTGTAGGCATGTATGTAAGATAATGTGCATGTGCACATGTAGGTATGAATGTGTGCATGTATGTATGTATGCATGCAAGAATGCATGTATCTGTGTGCATCTATGTACGTATGTATATCTATAGGTATGTTTGTGCATATCTATGTAGGTGTTATTTTACGTGTGCAAATGAACGGTGTCATGCATCTATGTGTGTATGCAGTGCTTAATTTGAGCCGGTGGTCAGTGGACATCAGGCTTCGATCCAGAGCAAGAGAGAGAAAAGCACCAAACGAAGGAAGACAGAGGAAGCGAAAGATGGAGAAACCGTGAGAAGGGAGGATGGAGGAATGAAAGGGAGAGAAAGGGGCAGAGAGTGTCTGGTGGAGGGTGGAAGAGGCCTGGGGTGGATCAGGACTGCGCAGCCTGGGGGTTCGGCACCTAGGTGTTTGACAGCGCCGCCAGTCGGCTTCTACGCACACCTCTGGGCCCGGCGCTGATTGGTTTACAAATCAAGCATTGGATGTATACGTGTACATGTATATGTTTGTATGTGTACATGTATGCAGGTCTGCATGCATGAGTGTATGTATTCATGCATGATGTAGGGGTGTACGCCCGTATGTGCATGTAGCTATGCATGTATGTGTGCACTGCATGGCCAATCATATCTTCATGCTGCAGGACAGGAAGTTATGAAGGTTGCACCTGGAGGGCCTGGGACCGGAAGCGGAAGTTTTGGGTCTGACGTCACTGGACACAGCTTGGCATCTTGGCATGTCCCTCTCCCGTGGGCACAGCCGAGGAGGCAGCACACTCACGCACGTACGAGTGTGTGCGGCCAGAACCAACTCCGAGCAAACCCTCATTAGAAGGAAAACACAAATTAAAGGCTAATTAGAGCATTAGTAGAAAACAAAATATGGCAGATTATGTGACAGATTGTCACAACAGGATGATGCGCGTTGCGTGGGAGTTGGGTAGCCATTAGTTACCACTGGTAACATCAATCCATGGCTGGCAGCTTCTGTGCTAGTGTGTGTCTCTGTAGCACGTCACACGTGTGTGAGAAGAAACAAGCATTGGCAAACCCAAGGGTCTGGCTGTAATGTGGTAATGCAGACACAGACACGAGATGCTGTTTGCCTGAGTTTAGCAACAAAAGTGATGAATGTTTGAATTAATCTCAGACACTGGTGCCTACTTAGGGCTGTGTAGTGTCTTGCGAGTTTTATGACGGAACCCTTTTGGCTCCAAACACACTCCGTAGAGGTGTGGTGGGGAATACAGTGAAAGCTTGGTTTAGCATGTGGAGTTTGCAGTTACAGCAGAAGAATAAAGACCTGTAATATTCAGCTCCATGGTGGCGCAGTCATTGGCGGGTACCCAGGATGAGGAGTGGATACGATGAGGAGTGGGTAGGATGAGAAGTGGGGACCCAGGAAGAGGAGTGGGTAGGATGAGGAGTGGGTACGCAGGATGAGCGGTGGGTACCCAGGATGAGGAGTGGGTAGGATGAGGAGTGGGTATCCAGGATGAGGAGTGGGTAGGATGAGGAGTGGGTACCCAGGATGAGGAGTGGGTAGGATGAGAAGTGGGTACCCAGGGTGACGAGTGGGTAGGATGAGGAGTGGGTACGCAGGATTAGGGGTGGGTAGGATGAGGAGTGGGTATCCAGGATGAGGAGTGGGTAGGAGGAGGAGTGGGTAGGATGAGGAGTGGGTACAATGAGGAGTGGGTAGGAGGAGGAGTGGGTACCCAGAATGAGGAGTGGGTACCCAGGATGAGGAGTGGGTAGGAGGAGGAGTGGGTACCCAGGATGAGGAGTAGGTAGGATGAGGAGTGGGTACCCAGGATGAGGAGTGGGTAGGATGAGAAGTGGGTACCCAGGATGAGAAGTGGGTAGGATGAGGAGTGGGTACCCAGGATGAGGAGTGGGTAGGATGAGAAGTGGGTACCCAGGATGAGGAGTGGGTAGGATGAGGAGTGGGTACCCAGGATGAGGAGTGGGTAGGAGGAGGAGTGGGTAGGATGAGGAGTGGGTAGGATGAGGAGTGGGTAGGATGAGGAGTGGGTAGGATGAGGAGTGGGTACCCAGGATGAGGAGTGGGTAGGATGAGAAGTGGGTACACAGGATGAGGAGTGGGTAGGATGAGGAGTGGGTACCCAGGATGAGGAGTGGGTAGGAGGAGGAGTGGGTACCCAGGATGAGGAGTGGGTAGGATGAGGAGTGGGTAGGATGAGGAGTGGGTAACCAGGATGAGGAGTGGGTAGGATGAAGAGTGGGTACCCAGGATGAGGAGTGGCTAGGATGAGGAATAGGTACCCAGGATGAGGAGTGGGTAGGATGAGGAGTGGGTAGGATGAGGAGTGGGTACCCAGGATGAGGAGTGGGTAGGATGAGAAGTGGGTACCCAGGATGAGGAGTGGTTGGGATGAGGAGTGGGTCAGAGGAGGAGTGGGTACCCAGGATGAGGAGTAGGTAGGATGAGGAGTGGGTACCCAGGATGAGGAGTGGGTCGGAGCAGGAGTGGGTACCCAGGATGAGGAGTGGGTAGGATGAGGAGTGGGTACCCAGGATGAGGAGTGGGTCGGAGGAGGAGTGGGTACCCAGGATGAGGAGTGGGTACCCAGGATGAGGAGTGGGTGGGATGAGGAGTGGGTACCCAGGATGAGGAGTGGGTAGGATAAGGAGTGGGTGCCCAGGATGGATGAGGAGTGGGTAGTATGAGGAGTGGGTACCCAGGAAGAGGAGTGGGTAGGATGAGGAGTGGGTAGGATGAGGAGTGGGTACCCAGGATGAGGAATGGGTACCCAGGATGAGGAGTGGGTAGGATGAGAAGTGGGTACCCAGGATGAGGAGTGGGTAGGATGAGGAGTGGGTACCCAGGATGGATGAGGAGTGGGTAGTATGAGGAGTGGGTACCCAAGATGAGGAGTGGGTAGGATGAGGAGTGGGTACTGAGGATGAGGAGTGGGTAGAATGAGGAGTGGGTAGGATGAGGAGTGGGTACCCAGGATGAGGAGTGGGTAGGATGAGAAGTGGGTACCCAGGATGAGGAGTGGGTAGGATGAGGAGTGGGTAGGATGAGGAGTGGGTACCCAGGATGAGGAGTGGGTCGGAGGAGGAGTGAGTAGGATGAGGAGTGGGTAGGATGAGGAGTAGGTAGGACGAGGAGTGGGTAGGATGAGGAGTGGGTACCTAGGATGAGGAGTGGGTACCTAGGATGAGGAGTGGGTAGGATGAGGAGTGGGTACCCAGGAAGAGGAGTGGGTCGGAGGAGGAGTGGGTAGGATGAGGAGTGGGTAGGAGGAGGAGTAGGTAGGACGAGGAGTGGGTAGGATGAGGAGTGGGTAGGATGAGCAGTGGGTAGGACGAGGAGTGGGTAGGATGAGGAGTGGGTATGATGAGGAGTGGGTACCCAAGATGAGGAGTGGGTAGGATGAGGAGTGGGTACCCAGGATGAGGAGTGGGTACCCAGGATGAGGAGTGGGTCGGAGGAGGAGTGGGTACCCAGGATGAGGAGTGGGTAGGATGAGGAGGAGATAGGATGAGGAGTGGGTACCCAGGATGAGGAGTGGGATGAGGAGTGGGTACCTAGGATGAGGAGTGGGTCGGAGGAGGAGTGGGTACCCAGGATGAGGAGTGGGTAGGATGAGGAGTAGGTATGATGAGGAGTGGGTAGGATGAGGAGTGGGTAGGATGAGGAGTGGGTAGGATGAGGAGTGGGTACCCAGGATGAGGAGTGGGAAGGATGAGGAGTGGGTACGCAGGATGAGGAGTGGGTAGGATGAGAAGTGGGTACCCAGGATGAGGAGTGGGTAGGAGGAGGAGTGGGTAGGATGAGGAGTGGGTACCCAGGATGAGGAGTGGGTCGGAGTAGGAGTGGGTACCCAGGATGAGGAGTGGGTAGGATGAGGAGTGGGTAGGATGAGGAGTGGGTACCCAGGATGAGGAGTGGGTCGGAGGAGGAGTGGGTACCCAGGATGAGGAGTGGGTAGGATGAGGAGTGGGTACCCAGGATGGATGAGGAGTGGGTAGTATGAGGAGTGGGAATCCAAGATGAGGAGTGGGTAGGATGAGGAGTGGGTACCCAGGATGGATGAGGAGTGGGTAGTATGAGGAGTGGGTATCCAAGATGAGGAGTGGGTAGGATGAGGAGTGGGTACTGAGGATGAGGAGTGGGTAGAATGAGGAGTGGGTAGGATGAGGAGTGGGTACCCAGGATGAGGAGTGGGTAGGATGAGAAGTGGGTACCCAGGATGAGGAGTGGGTAGGATGAGGAGTGGGTACCCAGGATGAGGAGTGGGTCGGAGGAGGAGTGGGTAGGATGAGGAGTGGGTAGGATGAGGAGTAGGTAGGATGAGGAGTGGGTAGGATGAGGAGTGGGTAGGATGAGGAGTGGGTACCCAGGATGAGGAGTGGGTACGATGAGGAGTGGGTAGGATGAGGAGTGGGTACCCAGGATGAGGAGTGGGTCGGAGGAGGAGTGGGTAGGATGAGGAGTGGGTAGGATGAGGAGTAGGTAGGACGAGGACTGGGTAGGATGAGGAGTGGGTAGGATGAGCAGTGGGTAGGACGAGGAGTGGGTAGGATGAGGAGTGGGTACGATGAGGAGTGGGTATCCAGGATGAGGAGTGGGTAGGATGAGGAGTGGGTAGGATGAGGAGTGGGTACCCAGAATGAGGAGTGGGTCGGAGGAGGAGTGGGTACCCAGGATGAGGAGTGGGTAGGATGAGGAGGAGGTAGGATGAGGAGTGGGTACCCAGGATGAGGAGTGGGATGAGGAGTGGGTACCTAGGATGAGGAGTGGGTCGGAGGAGGAGTGGGTACCCAGGATGAGGAGTGGGTAGGATGAGGAGTAGGTAGGACGAGGAGTGGGTAGGATGAGGAGTGGGTATGATGAGGAGTGGGTAGGATGAGGAGTGGGTACCCAGGATGAGGAGTGGGTAGGATTAGGAGTGGGTACCCAGGATGAGGAGTGGGTAGGATGAGAAGTGGGTACCCAGGATGAGGAGTGGGTAGGAGGAGGAGTGGGTAGGATGAGGAGTGGGTACCCAGGATGAGGAGTGGGTCGGAGGAGGAGTGGGTACCCAGGATGAGGAGTGGGTAGGATGAGGAGAGGGTAGGATGAGGAGTGGGTACCCAGGATGAGGAGTGGGTCAGAGGAGGAGTGGGTACCCAGGATGAGGAGTGGGTAGGACGAGGAGTGGGTAGGATGAGGAGTGGGTACCCAGGATGAGCAGTGGGTAGGATGAGGAGTGGGTAGGATGAGGAGTGGGTAGGACGAGGAGTGGGTACCCAGGATGAGGAGTGGGTCGGAGGAGGAGTGGGTACCCAGGATGAGGAGTGGGTAGGATGAGGAGTAGGTAGGATGAGGAGTGGGTACCCAGGATGAGGAGTGGGTAGGATGAGGAGTGGGTAGGATGAGGAGTGGGTAGGACGAGGAGTGGGTACCCAGGATGAGGAGTGGGTCGGTGGAAGAGTGGGAACCCAGGATGAGGAGTGGGTAGGATAAGGAGTGGGTAGGATGAGCAGTGGGTAGGATGAGGAGTGGGTACCCAGGATGAGGGGTGGGTACCCAGGATGAGGAGTGGGTCGGAGGAGGAGTGGGTACCCAGGATGAGGAGTGGGTCAGAGGAGGAGTGGGTAGGATGAGGAGTGGGTAGGACGAGGAGTGGGTACCCAGGATGAGGAGTGGGTCGGAGGAGGAGTGGGTACCCAGGATGAGGAGTGGGTAGGATGAGGAGTAGGTAGCACGAGGAGGAGTAGGTAGCACGAGGAGTGGGTACCCAGGATGAGGAGTGGGTAGGACGAGGAGTGGGTAGGACGAGGAGTGGGTACCCAGGATGAGGAGTGGGTAGGATGAGGAGTGGGTAGGATGAGGAGTGGGTAGGACGAGGAGTGGGTACCCAGGATGAGGAGTGGGTCGGAGGAGGAGTGGGTACCCAGGATGAGGAGTGGGTAGGATGAGGAGTAGGTAGGACGAGGAGTGGGTACCCAGGATGAGGAGTGGGTAGGAGGAGGAGTGGGTAGGATGAGGAGTGGGTACCCAGGATGAGGAGTGAGTCGGAGGAGGAGTGGGTACCCAGGATGAGGAGTGGGTCGGAGGAGGAGTGGGTAGGATAAGGATTGGGTACCCAGGATGAAGAGTGGGTCGGAGGAGGAGTGGGTACCCAGGATGAGGAGTGGGTCGCAGGAGGAGTGGGTACCCAGGATGAGGAGTGGGTCGGAGGAGGAGTGGGTACCCAGGATGAGGAGTGGGTAGGATGAGGAGTAGGTAGGACGAGGAGTGGGTAGGATGAGGAGTGGGTACGCAGGATGAGGGGTGGGTACCCAGGAAGAGGAGTGGGTAGGATGAGGAGTAGGTAGGACGAGGAGTGGGTACCCAGGATGAGGAGTGGGTAGGATGAGGAGTTGGTACCTAGGATGGATGAGGAGTGGGTAGTATGAGGAGTGGGTATCCAGGATGAGGAGTGGGTAGGATGAGGAGTGGGTACTGAGGATGAGGAGTGGGTAGAATGAGGAGTGGGTAGGATGAGGAGTGGGTACCCAGGATGAGGAGTGGGTCGGAGGAGGAGTGGGTACCCAGGATGAGGAGTGGGTAGGATGAGGAGTAGGTAGGACGAGGAGTGGGTACCCAGGACGTGGAGTGGGTCGGAGGAGGAGTGGGTAGGATGAGGATTGGGTACCCAGGATGAGGAGTGGGTAGGACGAGGAGTGGGTACCCAGGATGAGGAGTGGGTCGGAGGAGGAGTGGGTACCCAGGATGAGGAGTGGGTAGGATGAGGAGTGGGTAGGATGAGGAGTGGGTACCCAGGATGAGGAGTGGGTCGGATGAGGAGTGGGTACCCAGGATGAGGAGTGGATAGGACGAGGAGTGGGTAGGAGGAGGAGTGGGTACCCAGGATGAGGAGTGGGTAGGATGAGGAGTGGGTACGCAGGATGAGGAGTGGGTAGGAGGAGGAGTGGGTAGGATGAGGAGTGGGTAGGATAAGAAGTGGGTAGGACGAGGAGTGGGTACCCAGGATGAGGAGTGGGTCGGAGGAGGAGTGGGTACCCAGGATGAGGAGTGGGTAGGATGAGGAGTAGGTAGCACGAGGAGTGGGTACCCAGGATGAGGAGTGGGTAGGATGAGGAGTGGGTAGGATGAGGAGTGGGTAGGACGAGGAGAGGGTATCCAGGATGAGGAGTGGGTCGGAGGAGGAGTGGGTACCCAGGATGAGGAGTGGGTAGGATGAGGAGTAGGTAGGACGAGGAGTGGGTACCCAAGATGAGGAGTGGGTAGGATGAAGAGTGGGTAGGATGAGGAGTGGGTAGGACGAGGAGTGGGTACCCAGGATGAGGAGTGGGTCGGAGGAGGAGTGGGTACCCAGGATGAGGAGTAGGTAGGACGAGGAGTGGGTACCCAGGATGAGGAGTGGGTAGGATGAGGAGTGGGTAGGAGGAGGAGTGGGTAGGATGAGGAGTGGGTACCCAGGATGAGGAGTGGGAAGGATGAGGAGTTGGTAGGAGGAGGAGTGGGTACGCAGGATGAGGAGTGGGTACGCAGGATGAGGGGTGGGTACCCAGGATGAGGAGTGTGTCGGAGGAGGAGTAGGTAGGACGAGGAGTGGGTGCCCAGGATGCGGAGTGGGTAGGATGAGGAGTAGGTAGGACTAGGAGTGGTACCCAGGATGAGGAGTGGGTCGGAGGAGGAGTGGGTACCCAGGATGAGGAGTGGGTAGGATGAGAAGTGGGTAGGATGAGGAGTGGGTCTCCAGGATGAGGAGTGGGTCGGAGGAGGAGTGGGTACCCAGGATGAGGAGTGGGTAGGATGAGGAGTGGGTAGGACGAGGAGTGGGTATCCAGGATGAGGAGTGGGTAGGATGAGGAGTGGGTACTGAGGATGAGGAGTGGGTAGAATGAGGAGTAGGTAGGATGAGGAGTGGGTACCCAGGATGAGGAGTGGGTCAGAGGAGGAGTGGGTAGGATGAGGAGTGGGTAGGACGAGGAGTGGGTACCCAGGATGAGGAGTGGGTCGGAGGAGGAGTGGGTACCCAGGATGAGGAGTGGGTAGGATGAGGAGTAGGTAGCACGAGGAGGAGTAGGTAGCACGAGGAGTGGGTACCCAGGATGAGGAGTGGGTAGGACGAGGAGTGGGTAGGACGAGGAGTGGGTACCCAGGATGAGGAGTGGGTAGGATGAGGAGTGGGTAGGATGAGGAGTGGGTAGGACGAGGAGTGGGTACCCAGGATGAGGAGTGGGTCGGAGGAGGAGTGGGTACCCAGGATGAGGAGTGGGTAGGATGAGGAGTAGGTAGGACGAGGAGTGGGTACCCAGGATGAGGAGTGGGTAGGAGGAGGAGTGGGTAGGATGAGGAGTGGGTACCCAGGATGAGGAGTGAGTCGGAGGAGGAGTGGGTACCCAGGATGAGGAGTGGGTCGGAGGAGGAGTGGGTAGGATAAGGATTGGGTACCCAGGATGAAGAGTGGGTCGGAGGAGGAGTGGGTACCCAGGATGAGGAGTGGGTCGCAGGAGGAGTGGGTACCCAGGATGAGGAGTGGGTCGGAGGAGGAGTGGGTACCCAGGATGAGGAGTGGGTAGGATGAGGAGTAGGTAGGACGAGGAGTGGGTAGGATGAGGAGTGGGTACGCAGGATGAGGGGTGGGTACCCAGGAAGAGAAGTGGGTAGGATGAGGAGTAGGTAGGACGAGGAGTGGGTACCCAGGATGAGGAGTGGGTAGGATGAGGAGTTGGTACCTAGGATGGATGAGGAGTGGGTAGTATGAGGAGTGGGTATCCAGGATGAGGAGTGGGTAGGATGAGGAGTGGGTACTGAGGATGAGGAGTGGGTAGAATGAGGAGTGGGTAGGATGAGGAGTGGGTACCCAGGATGAGGAGTGGGTCGGAGGAGGAGTGGGTACCCAGGATGAGGAGTGGGTAGGATGAGGAGTAGGTAGGACGAGGAATGGGTACCCAGGACGTGGAGTGGGTCGGAGGAGGAGTGGGTAGGATGAGGATTGGGTACCCAGGATGAGGAGTGGGTAGGACGAGGAGTGGGTACCCAGGATGAGGAGTGGGTCGGAGGAGGAGTGGGTACCCAGGATGAGGAGTGGGTAGGATGAGGAGTGGGTAGGATGAGGAGTGGGTACCCAGGATGAGGAGTGGGTCGGATGAGGAGTGGGTACCCAGGATGAGGAGTGGATAGGACGAGGAGTGGGTAGGAGGAGGAGTGGGTACCCAGGATGAGGAGTGGGTAGGATGAGGAGTGGGTACGCAGGATGAGGAGTGGGTAGGAGGAGGAGTGGGTAGGATGAGGAGTGGGTAGGATAAGAAGTGGGTAGGACGAGGAGTGGGTACCCAGGATGAGGAGTGGGTCGGAGGAGGAGTGGGTACCCAGGATGAGGAGTGGGTAGGATGAGGAGTAGGTAGCACGAGGAGTGGGTACCCAGGATGAGGAGTGGGTAGGATGAGGAGTGGGTAGGATGAGGAGTGGGTAGGACGAGGAGAGGGTATCCAGGATGAGGAGTGGGTCGGAGGAGGAGTGGGTACCCAGGATGAGGAGTGGATAGGATGAGGAGTAGGTAGGACGAGGAGTGGGTACCCAAGATGAGGAGTGGGTAGGATGAAGAGTGGGTAGGATGAGGAGTGGGTAGGACGAGGAGTGGGTACCCAGGATGAGGAGTGGGTCGGAGGAGGAGTGGGTACCCAGGATGAGGAGTAGGTAGGACGAGGAGTGGGTACCCAGGATGAGGAGTGGGTAGGATGAGGAGTGGGTAGGAGGAGGAGTGGGTAGGATGAGGAGTGGGTACCCAGGATGAGGAGTGGGAAGGATGAGGAGTTGGTAGGAGGAGGAGTGGGTACGCAGGATGAGGAGTGGGTACGCAGGATGAGGGGTGGGTACCCAGGATGAGGAGTGTGTCGGAGGAGGAGTAGGTAGGACGAGGAGTGGGTGCCCAGGATGAGGAGTGGGTAGGATGAGGAGTAGGTAGGACTAGGAGTGGTACCCAGGATGAGGAGTGGGTCGGAGGAGGAGTGGGTACCCAGGATGAGGAGTGGGTAGGATGAGAAGTGGGTAGGATGAGGAGTGGGTCTCCAGGATGAGGAGTGGGTCGGAGGAGGAGTGGGTACCCAGGATGAGGAGTGGGTAGGATGAGGAGTGGGTAGGACGAGGAGTGGGTATCCAGGATGAGGAGTGGGTAGGATGAGGAGTGGGTACTGAGGATGAGGAGTGGGTAGAATGAGGAGTAGGTAGGATGAGGAGTGGGTACCCAGGATGAGGAGTGGGTAGGATGAGAAGTGGGTACCCAGGATGAGGAGTGGGTAGGATGAGGAGTGGGTAGGATGAAGAGTGGGTACCCAGGATGAGGAGTGGGTCGGAGGAGGAGTGGGTAGGATGAGGAGTGGGTAGGATGAGGAGTAGGTAGGACGAGGAGTGGGTAGGATGAGGAGTGGGTAGGATGAGGAGTGGGTACCCAGGATGAGGAGTGGGTAGGATGAGGAGTGGGTAGGATGAGGAGTGGGTACCCAGGATGAGGAGTGGGTCGGAGGAGGAGTGGGTAGGATGAGGAGTGGGTAGGATGAGGAGTAGGTAGGACGAGGAGTGGGTAGGATGACGAGTGGGTAGGATGAGCAGTGGGTAGGACGAGGAGTGGGTAGGATGAGGAGTGGGTACGATGAGGAGTGGGTATCCAGGATGAGGAGTGGGTAGGATGAGGAATGGGTAGGATGAGGAGTAGGTACCCAGGATGAGGAGTGGGATGAGGTGTGGGTACCTAGGATGAGGAGTGGGTCGGAGGAGGAGTGGGTACCCAGGATGAGGAGTGGGTAGGATGAGGAGTAGGTAGGACGAGGAGTGGGTAGGATGAGGAGTGGGTAGGATGAGGAGTGGGTAGGATGAGGAGTGGGTACCCAGGATGAGGAGTGGGTAGGATGAGGAGTGGGTACGCAGGATGAGGAGTGGGTAGGATGAGAAGTGGGTACGCAGGATGAGGAGTGGGTAGGATGAGAAGTGGGTATCCAGGATGAGGAGTGGGTAGGAGGAGGAGTGGGTAGGAGGAGGAGTGGGTACCCAGGATGAGGAGTGGGTCGGAGGAGGAGTGGGTACCCAGGATGAGGAGTGGGTAGGATGAGGAGTGGGTAGGATGAGGAGTGGGTACCCAGGATGAGGAGTGGGTCGGAGGAGGAGTGGGTACCCAGGATGAGGAGTGGGTAGGACGAGGAGTGGGTAGGATGAGGAGTGGGTACCCAGGATGAGGAGTGGGTAGGATGAGGAGTGGGTAGGATGAGGAGTGGGTAGGACGAGGAGTGGGTACCCAGGATGAGGAGTGGGTCGGAGGAGGAGTGGGTACCCAGGATGAGGAGTGGGTAGGATGAGGAGTAGGTAGGACGAGGAGTGGGTACCCAGGATGAGGAGTGGGTAGGATGAGGAGTGGGTAGGATGAGGAGTGGGTAGGACGAGGAGTGGGTACCCAGGATGAGGAGTGGGTCGGAGGAAGAGTGGGTACCCAGGATGAGGAGTGGGTAGGATGAGGAGTGGGTAGGATGAGCAGTGGGTAGGATGAGGAGTGGGTACCCAGGATGAGGGGTGGGTACCCAGGATGAGGAGTGGGTCGGAGGAGGAGTGGGTACCCAGGATGAGGAGAGGGTCAGAGGAGGAGTGGGTAGGATGAGGAGTGGGTAGGACGAGGAGTGGGTACCCAGGATGAGGAGTGGGTCGGAGGAGGAGTGGGTACCCAGGATGAGGAGTGGGTAGGATGAGGAGTAGGTAGCACGAGGAGTGGGTACCCAGGATGAGGAGTGGGTAGGATGAGGAGTGGGTAGGACGAGGAGAGGGTATCCAGGATGAGGAGTGGGTCGGAGGAGGAGTGGGTACCCAGGATGAGGAGTGGGTAGGATGAGGAGTAGGTAGGACGAGGAGTGGGTACCCAAGATGAGGAGTGGGTAGGATAAAGAGTGGGTAGGATGAGGAGTGGGTAGGACGAGGAGTGGGTACCCAGGATGAGGAGTGGGTCGGAGGAGGAGTGGGTACCCAGGATGAGGAGTAGGTAGGACGAGGAGTGGGTACCCAGGATGAGGAGTGGGTAGGATGAGGAGTGGGTAGGAGGAGGAGTGGGTAGGATGAGGAGTGGGTACCCAGGATGAGGAGTGGGAAGGATGAGGAGTTGGTAGGAGGAGGAGTGGGTACGCAGGATGAGGAGTGGGTACGCAGGATGAGGGGTGGGTACCCAGGATGAGGAGTGGGTCGGAGGAGGATTAGGTAGGACGAGGAGTGGGTGCCCAGGATGAGGAGTGGGTAGGATGAGGAGTAGGTAGGACTAGGAGTGGTACCCAGGATGAGGAGTGGGTCGGAGGAGGAGTGGGTACCCAGGATGAGGAGTGGGTAGGATGAGAAGTGGGTAGGATGAGGAGTGGGTCTCCAGGATGAGGAGTGGGTCGGAGGAGGAGTGGGTACCCAGGATGAGGAGTGGGTAGGATGAGGAGTGGGTAGGACGAGGAGTGGGTATCCAGGATGAGGAGTGGGTAGGATGAGGAGTGGGTACTGAGGATGAGGAGTGGGTAGAATGAGGAGTGGGTAGGATGAGGAGTGGGTACCCAGGATGAGGAGTGGGTAGGATGAGAAGTGGGTACCCAGGATGAGGAGTGGGTAGGATGAGGAGTGGGTAGGATGAGGAGTGGGTACCCAGGATGAGGAGTGGGTCGGAGGAGGAGTGGGTAGGATGAGGAGTGGGTAGGATGAGGAGTAGGTAGGACGAGGAGTGGGTAGGATGAGGAGTGGGTAGGATGAGGAGTGGGTACCCAGGATGAGGAGTGGGTAGGATGAGGAGTGGGTAGGATGAGGAGTGGGTACCCAGGATGAGGAGTGGGTCGGAGGAGGAGTGGGTAGGATGAGGAGTGGGTAGGATGAGGAGTAGGTAGGACGAGGAGTGGGTAGGATGAGGAGTGGGTAGGATGAGCAGTGGGTAGGACGAGGAGTGGGTAGGATGAGGAGTGGGTACGATGAGGAGTGGGTATCCAGGATGAGGAGTGGGTAGGATGAGGAATGGGTAGGATGAGGAGTGGGTACCCAGGATGAGGAGTGGGTCGGAGGAGGAGTGGGTACCCAGGATGAGGAGTGGGTAGGATGAGGAGGAGGTAGGATGAGGAGTAGGTACCCAGGATGAGGAGTGGGATGAGGAGTGGGTCGGAGGAGGAGTGGGTACCCAGGATGAGGAGTGGGTAGGATGAGGAGTAGGTAGGACGAGGAGTGTGTAGGATGAGGAGTGGGTAGGATGAGGAGTGGGTAGGATGAGGAGTGGGTACCCAGGATGAGGAGTGGGTAGGATGAGGAGTGGGTACGCAGGATGAGGAGTGGGTAGGATGAGAAGTGGGTACGCAGGATGAGGAGTGGGTAGGATGAGAAGTGGGTACCCAGGATGAGGAGTGGGTAGGAGGAGGAGTGGGTAGGATGAGTAGTGGGTACCCAGGATGAGGAGTGATTCGGAGGAGGAGTGGGTACCCAGGATGAGGAGTAGGTAGGACGAGGAGTGGGTACCCAGGATGAGGAGTGGGTAGGATGAGGAGTGGGTAGGAGGAGGAGTGGGTAGGATGAGGAGTGGGTACCCAGGATGAGGAGTGGGAAGGATGAGGAGTTGGTAGGAGGAGGAGTGGGTACGCAGGATGAGGAGTGGGTACGCAGGATGAGGGGTGGGTACCCAGGATGAGGAGTGGGTCGGAGGAGGATTAGGTAGGACGAGGAGTGGGTGCCCAGGATGAGGAGTGGGTAGGATGAGGAGTAGGTAGGACTAGGAGTGGTACCCAGGATGAGGAGTGGGTCGGAGGAGGAGTGGGTACCCAGGATGAGGAGTGGGTAGGATGAGAAGTGGGTAGGATGAGGAGTGGGTCTCCAGGATGAGGAGTGGGTCGGAGGAGGAGTGGGTACCCAGGATGAGGAGTGGGTAGGATGAGGAGTGGGTAGGACGAGGAGTGGGTATCCAGGATGAGGAGTGGGTAGGATGAGGAGTGGGTACTGAGGATGAGGAGTGGGTAGAATGAGGAGTGGGTAGGATGAGGAGTGGGTACCCAGGATGAGGAGTGGGTAGGATGAGAAGTGGGTACCCAGGATGAGGAGTGGGTAGGATGAGGAGTGGGTAGGATGAGGAGTGGGTACCCAGGATGAGGAGTGGGTCGGAGGAGGAGTGGGTAGGATGAGGAGTGGGTAGGATGAGGAGTAGGTAGGACGAGGAGTGGGTAGGATGAGGAGTGGGTAGGATGAGGAGTGGGTACCCAGGATGAGGAGTGGGTAGGATGAGGAGTGGGTAGGATGAGGAGTGGGTACCCAGGATGAGGAGTGGGTCGGAGGAGGAGTGGGTAGGATGAGGAGTGGGTAGGATGAGGAGTAGGTAGGACGAGGAGTGGGTAGGATGAGGAGTGGGTAGGATGAGCAGTGGGTAGGACGAGGAGTGGGTAGGATGAGGAGTGGGTACGATGAGGAGTGGGTATCCAGGATGAGGAGTGGGTAGGATGAGGAATGGGTAGGATGAGGAGTGGGTACCCAGGATGAGGAGTGGGTCGGAGGAGGAGTGGGTACCCAGGATGAGGAGTGGGTAGGATGAGGAGGAGGTAGGATGAGGAGTAGGTACCCAGGATGAGGAGTGGGATGAGGAGTGGGTCGGAGGAGGAGTGGGTACCCAGGATGAGGAGTGGGTAGGATGAGGAGTAGGTAGGACGAGGAGTGTGTAGGATGAGGAGTGGGTAGGATGAGGAGTGGGTAGGATGAGGAGTGGGTACCCAGGATGAGGAGTGGGTAGGATGAGGAGTGGGTACGCAGGATGAGGAGTGGGTAGGATGAGAAGTGGGTACGCAGGATGAGGAGTGGGTAGGATGAGAAGTGGGTACCCAGGATGAGGAGTGGGTAGGAGGAGGAGTGGGTAGGATGAGTAGTGGGTACCCAGGATGAGGAGTGATTCGGAGGAGGAGTGGGTACCCAGGATGAGGAGTGGGTAGGATGAGGAGTGGGTAGGATGAGGAGTGGGTACCCAGGATGAGGAGTGGGTCGGAGGAGGAGTGGGTACCCAGGATGAGGAGTGGGTAGGACGAGGAGTGGGTAGGATGAGGAGTGGGTACCCAGGATGAGGAGTGGGTAGGATGAGGAGTGGGTAGGATGAGGAGTGGGTAGGACGAGGAGTGGGTACCCAGGATGAGGAGTGGGTCGGAGGAGGAGTGGGTACCCAGGATGAGGAGTGGGTAGGATGAGGAGTAGGTAGGACGAGGAGTGGGTACCCAGGATGAGGAGTGGGTAGGATGAGGAGTGGGTAGGACGAGGAGTGGGTACCCAGGATGAGGAGTGGGTCGGAGGAAGAGTGGGTACCCAGGATGAGGAGTGGGTAGGATGAGGAGTGGGTAGGATGAGCAGTGGGTAGGATGAGGAGTGGGTACCCAGGATGAGGGGTGGGTACCCAGGATGAGGAGTGGGTCGGAGGAGGAGTGGGTACCCAGGATGAGGAGTGGGTAGGATGAGGAGTAGGTAGGACGAGGAGTGGGTACCCAGGATGAGGAGTGGGTAGGAGGAGGAGTGGGTAGGATGAGGAGTGGGTACCCAGGATGAGGAGTGGGTCGGAGGAGGAGTGGGTACCCAGGATGAGGAGTGGGTCGGAGGAGGAGTGGGTAGGATGAGGATTGGGTACCCAGGATGAAGAGTGGGTCGGAGGAGGAGTGGGTACCCAGGATGAGGAGTGGGTCGGAGGAGGAGTGGGTACCCAGGATGAGGAGTGGGTAGGATGAGGAGTAGGTAGGACGAGGAGTGGGTAGGATGAGGAGTGGGTACGCAGGATGAGGGGTGGGTACCCAGGATGAGGAGTGGGTAGGATGAGGAGTAGGTAGGACGAGGAGTGGGTACCCAGGATGAGGAGTGGGTAGGATGAGGAGTTGGTACCTAGGATGGATGAGGAGTGGGTAGTATGAGGAGTGGGTACCCAGGATGAGGAGTGGGTAGGATGAGGAGTGGGTACTGAGGATGAGGAGTGGGTAGAATGAGGAGTGGGTAGGATGAGGAGTGGGTACCCAGGATGAGGAGTGGGTCGGAGGAGGAGTGGGTACCGAGGATGAGGAGTGGGTAGGATGAGGAGTAGGTAGGACGAGGAGTGGGTACCCAGGACGAGGAGTGGGTCGGAGGAGGAGTGGGTAGGATGAGGATTGGGTACCCAGGATGAGGAGTGGGTAGGACGAGGAGTGGGTACCCAGGATGAGGAGTGGGTCGGAGGAGGAGTGGGTACCCAGGATGAGGAGTGGGTAGGATGAGGAGTGGGTAGGGTGAGGAGTGGGTACCCAGGATGAGGAGTGGGTCGGAGGAGGAGTGGGTACCCAGGATGAGGAGTGGGTAGGACGAGGAGTGGGTAGGAGGAGGAGTGGGTACCCAGGATGAGGAGTGGGTAGGATGAGGAGTGGGTACGCAGGATGAGGAGTGGGTAGGAGGAGGAGTGGGTAGGATGAGGAGTGGGTACCCAGGATGAGGAGTGGGTCGGAGGAGGAGTGGGTAGGATGAGGAGTGGATAGGATGAGGAGTGGGTAGGATGAGGAGTGGGTACCCAGGATGAGGAGTGGGTCGGAGGAGGAGTGGGTACCCAGGATGAGGAGTGGGTAGGATGAGGAGTAGGTAGGACGAGGAGTGGGTACCCAGGATGAGGAGTAGGTAGGATGAGGAGTGGGTAGGATGAGCAGTGGGTAGGACGAGGAGTGGGTATCCAGGATGAGGAGTGGGTCGGAGGAGGAGTGGGTACCCAGGATGAGGAGTGGGTAGGATGAGGAGTAGGTAGGACGAGGAGTGGGTACCCAAGATGAGGAGTGGGTAGGATGAAGAGTGGGTAGGATGAGGAGTGGGTAGGACGAGGAGTGGGTACCCAGGATGAGGAGTGGGTCGGAGGAGGAGTGGGTACCCAGGATGAGGAGTAGGTAGGAAGAGGAGTGGGTACCCAGGATGAGGAGTGGGTCGGAGGAGGAGTGGGTACCCAGGATGAGGAGTGGGTCGGAGGAGGAGTGGGTACCCAGGATGAGGAGTGAGTAGGATGAGGAGTGGGTAGGATGAGGAGTGGGTCGGAGGAGGAGTGGATACCCAGGATGAGGAGTGGGTCGGAGGAGGAGTGGGTAGGATGAGGAGTGGGTCAGAGGAGGAGTGGGTCGGAGGAGGAGTGGGTATCCAGGATGAGGAGTAGGTAGGACGAGGAGTGGGTACCCAGGATGAGGAGTAGGTAGGACGAGGACTGGGTAGGAGGAGGAGTGGGTAGGATGAGGAGTGGGTACCCAGGATGAGGAGTGGGTCGGAGGAGGAGTGGGTACCCAGGATGAGGAGTGGGTACGCAGGATGAGGAGTGGGTAGGATGAGGAGTGGGTAGGAGGAGGAGTGGGTAGGATGAGGAGTGGGTAGGAGGAGGAGTGGGTACGCAGGATGAGGAGTTGGTACGCAGGATGAGGGGTGGGTACCCAGGATGAGGAGTGGGTCGGAGGAGGAGTAGGTAGGACGAGGAGTGGGTGCCCAGGATGAGGAGTGGGTAGGATGAGGAGTAGGTAGGACGAGGAGTGGGTACCCAGGATGAGGAGTGGGTCGGAGGAGGAGTGGGTACCCAGGATGAGGTGTGGGTCGGAGGAGGAGTGGGTACCCAGGATGAGGAGTGGGTAGGATGAGGAGTAGGTAGGACGAGGAGTGGGTACCCCGGATGAGGAGTGGGTCGGAGGAGGAGTGGGTACCCAGGATGAGGAGTGGGTCGGAGGAGGAGTGGGTACCCAGGATGAGGAGTGGGTAGGATGAGGAGTGGGTAGGATGAGGAGTGGGTCGGAGGAGGAGTGGGTACCCAGGATGAGGAGTGGGTCGGAGGAGGAGTGGGTAGGATGAGGAGTGGGTCGGAGGAGGAGTGGGTCGGAGGAGGAGTGGATACCCAGGATGAGGAGTAGGTAGGACGAGGAGTGGGTACCCAGGATGAGGAGTAGGTAGGACGAGGAGTGGGTACCCAGGATGAGGAGGACGCCACTATCTGCACCCCCCTCCATTAGTGTTTTGCCCCCCCACTCCACCGCAGAGCGGAAGCAGCCATAAGCAAACCAGCCTTGGTTCTGCTCCAATAGGAACCCATCCCAAAGTGTCGGGCCACTTCCTGCAAGACACACACCCGAGCCTGATTGTGCGTTTTGCGTGCTGTGGTGGAGTGAGCACAGGCCTCATGTCTGGATGTGTGTGCTGCACTTGCTGCTCTCTGGACACAAGTGAATGATGGGTGGGCTGCTTGAATTAATCTCAGCCACTAGTATGTACTTGGAGCCGAAATCCAACCCATCACTTTCCTTCGCCCTCCATGTCCCCTCAGCCACAAACCAGCCTTATGAATATCAGTTCTGTCCTGCTGCAAAAGCACAGCCCGGTCCGAACTGCCAGGCCTTTGCTGAACAGAAGCGTCAGCAACACAAGACCAGCTCTGGCCTAATTGTGCCCCATCAGATGGATGCGGGCCGAGCCCTGGGGCATACTGAGCACAGCGCCAACATCTGTGCCTAGTGGGATAGCGGCGTCACACTAGCTCTAGTCTGTGCCTAATGTGGGAGGGGTGTCAGCTTAGACCTGGTCTGTACCTAGTGGGGTAGGGGTGTCAGGTTAGGTCTGGTCTGTACCTAGTACGGTAGGGGTGTCAGGTTAGGTCTGGTCTGTACCTATTGGGGAAGGGGTGTCAGGTTATATCTGGTCTGTACCTCGTGGGTAGGGTGTCAGGTTAGGTCTGGCCTGTACCTAGTGGGGTAAGGTTTAGGGCAGATCTGGCCTGTACCTAGTAGGGTAGGGTGTCAGGTTAGATTTGGTCTGTACCTAGTGGGGTAAGTTGTGAGGTTAGGTCTGGCCTGTACCTAGTGGGGTAGGTTGTCAGGTTAGGTCTGGTCTGTACCTAGTGGGGTAGTGGTGCCAGGTTAGATCTGGTCTGTACCTAGTGGGGTAAGTTGTCAGGTTACGTCTGGCCTGTACCTAGTGGGGTAGGTTGTCAGGTTAGGTCTGGTCTGTACCTAGTGGGGTAGGGGTGTCAGGTTAGATCTGGTCTGTACCTAGTGGGGTAGGTTGTCAGGTTAGATCTGGCCTGTACCTAGTGGGGTAGGGGTGTCAGGTTATACCTAGTCTGTACCTATTGGTGTAGGTAGTCAGGTTCAGTGTGGCCTGTACCTAGTAAGGTGGGGGTGTCAGGTTATTTATACAGTAGTCTGTACCTAGTGGGGTAGGTTGTCAGGTTAGGTCTGGCCTGTACCTCGAAGGGTAGGGGTGTCAGATTAGGTCTGGTCTGTATATAGTGGGGTAGGGTGTCTGGTCTCTAGCTAGTCGGCTACGGTATAGGGTAGGTCCTAGTGGGGTAGGGGTGTCAGGTTAGATCTGCCCTGTACCTAGTGGGGTAGGTTGTCAGGTTTGGTCTGGTCTGTACCTAGTGGGGTAGGGTGTCAGATTAGGTCTGGCCTGTAGGGTGTCAGGTTAGGTCTGGTCTGTACCTAGTGGGGTAGGGGTGTCAGGTTAGATCTGGTCTGTACCTAGTGGGGTAAGTTGTGAGGTTAGGTCTGGCCTGTACCTAGTGGGGTAGGTTGTCAGGTTAGGTCTGGTCTGTACCTAGTGGGGTAGGGGTGTCAGGTTAGATCTGGTCTGTACCTAGTGGGGTAGGTTGTCAGGTTAGGTCTGGTCTGGTCTGTATATAGTGGTGTAGGGTGTCTGGTCTCTAGCTAGTCGGCTACGGTATAGGGTAGTTCCTAGTGGAGTAGGGGTGTCAGGTTAGATCTGGTTTGTGCCTAGTGAGTGGGGGTGTCACACTAGGTCTGGCGAGTAAAACATTACGGCCCTCAGTACAACCCTGGCGGTAAATCCCGCTTACAGCCGTGCTGACGCCCGTCAAGATACCGTGGCCGCGGCAGAAATCCTCTACAGATATTACGACCCACATCTCATAATCCGCCACAATACAGACACCCACACAAGTCGGCCACACCAAAGGCCAGTGATAAACTGGCGATAGCAAAACCTACACCGTCACGCCAACAGGAATACGCCCACACTATCGCGACCCTGGAATCAATGCGGCGGTCATTCAACCGCGGTAATTCATTGGCGGTACACACTGCCGTGCTCAAAATACACACACATTTACAAAACACAATCACATTGGACAATTCCAAATACACACACCTGATACACATACACACACCACATCCACACACTCACACCACTATAAAACACACACCCACATTACCCACAACCCCATACGACATTTTTTCAAAAAGCAGAGAGAGAATAGCAAACACAACACCAGCATCCACAGTCACACAACACCATCACTCATACAAGATCCATGCAACTCAAAGAACACACACCAACACAACATTTCACACAGCACAACAAATATCACCTCACACATCACCCACACCACATTATGGCACCTCAAAGACACCCAAGGTTTTCTGAGGAGGAGCTCAGGGCCATGGTGGAGGAAATCATCTGGGTAGAGCCACAGCTATTCGGATCACAGGTGCAGCAGACATGCATTGCAAGGAAGATGGAGCTATGGCGGAGAATTGTTGACAGGGTCAACGCAGTGGGACAGCACCCAAGAACACGGGATGAGGTGGAACAACCTACGGGGGAAGGTATGTTCTGTGGTATCAAGACACCAGGTAGCCGTACAGAGGACTGGCGGTGGACCCCCACCTCCTCCCTCACAACTAACAACATGGGAGGAGCAAGTCTTGGCAATAATGCATCCTGAGGGCCTTGCAGGAGTAGCAGGACGACTGGAGTCTGGTAAGGCAAATATTTACTATTATATCCACCCACCCTACTTGCATGCCATCACAAACTCCTACCCTCACATCCATCACCCCAATACCTCACAGATACCCCACTATCAAAACCCACACATCCCAAAACCAAGCCCTGCATGTAACACCATTGCATGGTCACCCATCTCCAAAGCATGTCCAGTACAGATACTCACCCAGGCCCCAAAATTACCAATCACACAAGGCCAAAGACAATAATGCAAGCACAGGAGTAGAGGGTAACTTACCCATTGCACAAGATGGCACACACAGATACAATAACAATGCATTTACACCCCAACAGGACCCCTACCCAGCGTCACTGGACAGGAGGGGCCAGTCATATCCAGTCCCCACACAGAAGAGGCCCACAGTGACGACAGCAGCTCTGCACGCCTGGATCAAGATGACCAGCCCGGCCCATCAGGGACCTCTGGACACTCGGTTTCCCTGCCACAGTCCCAAACCACCACAGAACCTCCCCCCTCAGGAAACACCACCACAGCACTCACCCAGCTGGACCATGCCACTGTCCCCAGGACACGTCAATCAGCAGTGTGTCCACCACTACAGGGACCCCAGGCAAACCCACTAACACAGGACGATCAGGGACCTGGAGGTAAGTGGCAGTGGGCACACAGTTCAGGGGACAGAGGCACAGGACAACAGGGAAGCTGGGAGGACTGCTGTGCAACAGGCGGAGGACAGGCCCAGGGAACCCACTCTCAACGAGGCACTCTCCCACATCATGGGAGCATACCACCATTCCCAGGAGACCATGGGCATGTTACCGGTCAAGTTTCAGGAGACCCAGCGGCTGCAGGAGGGACAGTACCAGGGGATCAGGAGGGACTTTAAGTCCATTAACACTACCCTGGTCACCATTCCAGGGGTGCTGGCAGACATGGCCAACACGATGAGGGAGGCAGTGGCACAACACCGGGCCTCTGACAGTAGCCACACCCATGAATAGCCCTCCACCTCCGCCGGCGCTAGTGGACAAGAGGCCCCGCCACAGGACCAACAGGCCACCAGCACCCCACCCCCTGCAGAAGGAGAACCACCCACGTCCCTGTGATCCAGGCAGAAGCCAGAGAACATTGCCAAGACCCCCACCAGGAAATAGGACTCTCCTGATTGTCACCCTTGTGTCCCACTCTGTCACCCTGTCCACCTTGAACTGCCATTACTCCCCTTCCTATGCCCCATTGGACATTGCACCTGTGATACCAAGAGACTGGACTCTATCCTGGACATTCCTCCACCATCACCCCAGCACATTGCACAGCCCCCTCAACCTCTTAGCACTTAAATAAACACCCTTGAATCACAAAACGATCTGGAGTCAGTCTGTACTTTCACAAGTGTGTTATTACAACCTCTCTGACAAATAGCAATGCCAATGTTCAATTTCACATACCAAAGTATGACAGTTGTTGGGCAGCGGTAAACATAGCAGAAGGCAGAAAGTGGTACCCAGATCTGTGAAATGGAAAGGCAAAGTGAACTGTCAGGGTCCGTACACAGAGGTAAAAAGGCAGAATCATGCAATGTCCTACAGTAGTCAGATATGAGAGGAGCAGTGCCAGTCTCTTACCTGTGTCTCTCTGGAAGTATTGCATGATGATGTTGTTTCGGTTGTCGATATCCTTTTCTTCTGCCTCCTCTTCTTCACTGTCCACAGGCTCCACAGCTGCCACAAGATCATCATCTGGCCCATCCTCCTGCAGAAAAGGCACCTGGCGTCGCAAAGCCAGGTTGTGCAACATGCAGCATGCCACGATGATCTGGCACACCTTCTTCGGTGAGTAGTATAGGGAGCCACCTGTCAGATGGAGGCACCGGAACCTGGCCTTCAGGAGGCTGAAGGTGCATTCTATTATCCTCCTAGTTCGCCCATGTGCCTCATTGTAGCATTCCTCTGCCCTTATCCTGGGATTCCTCAATGGGGTCAGTAGCCATGACAGGTTGGGGTAACCAGAGTCACCTGCAAATATCGAGGGGTATCTGTTAGACACACACCAACCCTTAGGGACTCACCCATACCCAGACACCTATTCATACTGTGTGGGGACCTTGTCCTCACCTATTAGCCACACACGGTGCCTCTGGAGTTGCCCCATCACGTAAGGGATGCTGCTATTCCTCAAAATGTAAGCGTCATGCACAGAGCCAGGATACTTGGCATTCACATGGGAGATGTACTGGTCTGCCAAACACACCATCTGCACATTCATGGAATGGTAACTTTTGCGGTTTCTGTATACCTGTTCATTCCTGCGGGATGGGACAAATGCCACATGTGTACCATCAATGGCACCAATGATGTTGGGGATATGTCCCAGGGTACAGAAGTCACCTTTCACTGTGGGCAAATCCTCCACCTTAGGGAAAACGCTGTAGCTGCGCATGTGTTTCAGCAGGGCAGATAACACTCTGGACAACACGTTAGAGAACATTGGCTGGGACATACCCGATGCCATGGCCACTGTTGTTTGAAAGGAGCCACTTGCCAGGAAATGGAGCACTGACAGGACCTGCACTAGAGGGGGAATTCCTGTGGCATGGCGGATAGCTGACATCAGGTCTGGCTCCAACTGGGCACACAGTTCATTGTTGCACGATCAAGTCTGTAGGTGATAATGATGTGTCTGTCTTCCATTGTCGACAGGTCCACCAGGGGTCTGTATACCAGAGGATGACGCCATCTCATCATCTGCCCCAGCGGATGTGCCTTATGGAGGAGAAGGGTGAGCAGAGGGTCATATACCACAGAGGTTGCACAAGGGTGTTTTGTACTATTGTGATGTAATCGGAGTGTGGCGCTGTCTGTCCGTATTCCTGCCCAAAAGTGCTGTGACGCAGTTAGTTGCCCTGCCATGTGCCACCCTGAAATGGCGGCTGCCTGACCTGTAAGGAGGGACAAGGGGAAATGAGGTAACTGCGCTGGCGTTGTGCAGCGTCGCGGTAGGCGGACGAAGACCGCGGCGCAATTCAGCATTGGTTATCATTGGGCCCTATGGGTTCCAGGAGCCAATGACGATGTACGCTGGAGGTGACGGTACGCACCGCCGCGGACGTAACCGCCATTTTCTATCTGTTCACTCACTTGATACCTGACCTTCAACAGGAGAGGACCTACACTGCAAGTGCTGCTGTGACCTGAGTCTGGAAGCGACAATGGTCACAGTGTCTGGGGAAAGGGCCCCTGCCTCCACTGCGAAGGAGTTGGACAACCTGGTGGCTGGGGTTCTTCCCCAGTACACGCTACTCTACGGTCTTCCAGACAAACAGGTGAGTACACTGTGAGCATGATTGATGGGACATGAATGTATGGAGTGGCGTGGATGGAAGATATATGTGGGAAGGGGGGCTGTGGCCAGCATGTGATTATGGTCAGTGTATGTGTTTCAGGGCATGGGTGGGAAGTTGGGGCCAATGAGTAAGAATAACCGGACAGGGGAGTAAAATCCATTTTTACTTCACTTTTCCTGTAGGTCAGCGCCCACCAGAAGAAGGGTATTTGGCGTGCCATCGCCAAGGAAGTGCGGACCCTGGGGGTCTACCATAGACGGAGCACCCACTGCTGCAAAATATGGGAGGACCTGCGCCACTGGAGCAAGAAGACGGCGGAGGCCCAGCTGGGGATGGCCTCCCAACGTGGAAGGGGTACCCATCGCACCATGACCCCCTGATGTTCCGGATCCTGGCGGTGGCATATCCGGAGTTGGATGGGCGCTTGAGGGCATCACAGCAGCCACAAGGGGGTGAGTATATTGTCATTCAGCTGACTCTGCGCGCTTTACAAGGTGTCTGGGTGGGGGAACTGGGCTGTGGGTTCCCCTAGGCCACGACAAACTTTCTAGGGTAGGTCCCTTGTTAGGCAGCCTCTGTGGCACTCCAACCCCAAAAGTGGTAGTGGCCATCTACACCTAGTCAGGCTCCTGTGGGATCCAGGTGTGCAGCAAATGGGGTTAGGCACAGTCCCCCATGGGCAGGTGATTTTCCTAAGAACTGTTAGTGCTTGGACTAGTGCATAGGGCTGCTCCCTGTGTGTTGTGTCCGCCAATGGTGGTGTTGTTGCAGGCATTGACCATGTGTCTCCTCTGTCTTCCCCCCCCTTTTTGTTTTGTCACCCTGTCCTTGTGTGCATTAGCATCATCTGGCGGAGGAGCAGTGGCACCGGAGGAGGAGGGAGCTGCAACCCACATGGCCCAGGAGGGTGAATGTATGGAGTCTGAAGGCACCAGTGGGACGGAGGGCCAGGGGAGCTCCACAACGGGGACAGGAGGAGACACCAGCAACAGCGACTCCTCCTCTGATGGGAGCTCCCTTGCGGTGGCGGCCTCTGTGCCCACCGCATCAACAGGTACAGTCGCCACCCCCCCTACCAGCCCCGCCCTCCCAGCAGCCCCCCAGCGTGTTTCCCATGCCCGCTCACCCAGGAGTGTGGGCATCTTCTTCGCCCCAGGCACCTCAGGCCCTGCCCCAGTCAGCCCTGCTGCCCTCAGTGAAGAGGCAATTGACCTCCTGAGATCCCTCACTGTCGGGCAGTCAACCATACTGATTGCCATCTAGGGTGTCGAGAGGCATTTGCAACAAACAAATGCATACCTGGAGGGCATTCATTCTGGCGTGGCGGCCCAAAAGAGAGCATTTCAGGCTCTGGCCTCAGCACTGATGGCAGCCATTGTCCCTGTCTCTAGCCTCCCCCTCCAACTTCCACTACCGAGACCCAATCCCCTCTACCTCAGCCTATCCCAAGCACACCATCAGACAAGCATGCACACTCATCAACACACAAAACTGGCTCAGGCAAACATAAGCACCACACATCCCACAGGCACTCGCACAAGCACCATACCCATGCACACATACCAACATCCACTGCCTCCACTGTGTCCCCTCCTCCAAGTCCTCCACCTCCCTCCCAGTCTCGTCTCCACTCACACCTGCATGCACTACATCAGCCACTGCCTCCATCACCAGCACGCCCATCACCACACACCGCTCACGTGCACTCACCATCCCCACTGTCCTCTCCCAGTGTGTCTGTGACCCCTCCTCCCAAAGTACACAAACGCAGGCATACGTCCACCCAACAGCCATCCACCTCACAACAGCCTCCAACCCATGCACCCTCACCGAAACTCAGCAGACGTACACCTCCTACAACCACTACCTCTTCACCACTCCCAAACCCCCTCAATCTTCCCGTCCCAGTGTGTCTAAAAAACTTTTCCAAGCTAACATTGACCTCTTCCCTACACCTCCCCCCGTCCTTCCTCTAGGGCCAGGATGTCCAGATCCCAGCCCAGCACCTCAGCCACAATATCCTCGAGCACTGTGGTCCCTGCAAGTCCGGGAACATCGAAGGCGACACCCATCAGGGCTGCCAGTGTGCCACCTAGTGAGGCCAAGGATCACCCTATTCCGCCACCTACCAAGGTAAAGAAGGGGCCCACATGCCGAAGGGAAAAGCCGCACCAACCACCCAGCAAGGCCTCCTCCAAGACAAAAGAGGACAGTGCCAAGGTCCCTGCAGCGACTTCCAAGGTGGGGAAGGGACACAAGGGCAAAGGGAAGTCAGCTCTGGGCACGGAGCCTCTGGGTGAGGGACTGGTGTCACCCCTTCTGCAAGACAGAATAGCAACTTGTACGGCGGTGGCCACCACCGCAACCACCGCCACCTGCACCGCCACATGCACCGCCACATGCACGTTAGCTGCCTCTACTACAGTCCCCAGCATCATCCCCAGAGGGCACCCTTCTGAGACTGCAGAAGACGGACTGGTGTCTCACTCCACAGGGTGTTGACACATGCACCACGGGCAGCACCGGCAGCATCTCTGCCGCAGACACCGCCGCAGCCACCGCCACCTGCCCCCCCACGTGCCCAGCCAGTGCCACCACAGCGGACATCAGCAGCATCCCCAGTGGGCAGGCGTCCGAGGCTGCAGGAGACGTCCTGGACCCTGCACACACTACATGAGGCACCACCACCAGCACTGGCACTACCAGCAGTTGGCAGCCCAAGTCGCCACAGGGTGGAGTGTGTCTCTGCCTCCATGGACTATCATGCTACCTGTTCCCTGAAAATCTCGTGGCTCAGACTCCCATGTGAGGGAATGGGAACTGCCACACTCCTGGTGCAGCATCACTGGGCACAATGCCCCCTCCAGAACCAGTGGAGATATGCATCCACTACCCCAGGCCTTGGCAGGATGAAGCACTCTGGGCACAAAGCCCCCTCCAGAACCAGTGGAGAAAAGCATCCACTACCCCAGTCCTTGGCAGGATGAAGCACTCTGGGCACCAAGCCCCCTCCAGAACCAGTGGAGAACTGCATCCACTCCAGAGACTGTGGCTTTGCACTCCCCAGGACCAAGCAGCGGGCAAATCACCCACCTGAGAGACTTGTGAGACTGTGGCTTTGCACTCCCCAGGACCAAGCAGTGGGCATGGAGCCCCCTCGTGGAGCAGTGGCGTCATCCCATCATCCGACTGAGGTGGCCCTCCTCCCCTCCCCCTGAGGTGCCTGTTTTTTTCGACCTGATGCCCCAGCAGTGTTTTCTCCGTTTCGAGTCAGGTATCTTGTGTGGGCTTCGTCCATGCAGTTTGGGACCACTGGTCCACGGACACTGAATGGAACACTATCCAGACTTGTGTAGTTGCTGTACACATTTGTATATACTGATCTTTTAAAGTTATGTTGGCCTATCTGGATTTTCGATGATTACACTTGTTACAATCATTCCCTTTTGTCCTTGCGTTCTTCCAGGGGGTTACGGGGTGTCAATGTAATGTTGATGCATGTCTTTGTGTGTCTTTTGTAGGTGAGGGTGGGGGTGGGGGTGTTGCGTGTTGCGTGTGTGTGTGTGTCACTCTCTTTTCCCTCCTCCCCTCCCCTGTGTGCTAGGTGCAGTACTCACCGTGGTCGTCGCCGGCGTCTTGGCTGCTCCTTATACAAGAGGATGTAAAGCAACACGGGCAGGACCCTGTTCCACAGGGTGTTTCTGCCGTGCTTTTGATGGCATTGGTACCGCCCCGGAAAAGCTGGTGTATTGGTGCCTTGTAATAGTGTGAGCGGTACATTGTCTTCCGCCTGTCTGTTGGCGGTTACCGCCGCGGTGTTTGTTGCTACCGCCGTGGCGATCAGAATGTTAAAGTGGCTGTCCGTGTTGGATGTTTCCGCCATGGTCGTGATTCCATTTTTTTTACCTCCGGCCTGTTGCCGGAATTACCGCCGCTTTATCACCAACCGCCAGGGTTGTAATGAGGGCCAAAGTCTACTGACCTCAAGCACAGAGCAGAGCTCCCTTGCTCAGACCTTTTGGCCTCTGCCTGACTCTCATGGCCACCAGCACTCAGTGGGAGGAGAAAGTCTCCTGCAATATCCATAGAAGCACAAACTGGAAGCAGGAAGAGCAGGAAGTTTCAGGAAATGACGTCGCCTCCGTGAGAGATGGGTGAGGCTGTCAGCCTAAGCAGCAGAATGGCTACATGCAATGATCTCTTTGAACCTGCACCCCGGAGCTCCAGTGAGTATAAACCTCAGCCGATGGACCTCTCTCGCCAGTGGGGTCACCTGACACCTGGGGAGGAGAAAAGAGGCTGGAAAACTAGAATTATCTGGAAAGAGCACCGATGACAGGGGGATAGAAACAGGGATCTTAAAGAGATGTGCAAACACAGTCACATGACACCAGCCCCAAGGAGCCCCAGTTACACAGAGACCCTCCCAGGAGATGGTCAGGAGCTCAGAGCTGCACAACCATCCCATCTCCAAGTGCAGGAAGGCCAGGGCGGCTCAGGGACTGGGGTTCACCGGAGGCTGGAGGGAGGAGTGAACTGATGAAGGCAGCAGGCTGGGGGTTCAGGGTAGAGGGGTGCAGGGAAGAGGGGGCTGCAGGCTGGGGGTGCGGGGAAGAGGTGGCTGCAGGCTGGGGGTGCAGGGAAGAGAGGTGTAGGGAAGAGGGGGCAGCAGGCCGGGGGTGCAGGGAGGAGGGGGCAGCAGGCTGGGGGTGCGGGGAGGAGGGGGCAGCAG
Organism: Pleurodeles waltl; assembly: GCF_031143425.1. Lineage (NCBI taxonomy): Eukaryota > Metazoa > Chordata > Amphibia > Caudata > Salamandridae > Pleurodeles > Pleurodeles waltl. The sequence goes on along the minus strand of NC_090444.1, from coordinate 1,869,185,141 downwards.
GCTTGGGGTGCGGGGAGGAGGGGGCTGCAGGCTGGGGGTGCAGGGAGGAGGGGGCAGTAGGCTGGGGGTACAGGGAAGAGGGGGCTGCAGGCTGGGGGTGCAGGGAGGGAGGAGGGGGCAGCAGGCTGGGGGTGCAGGGAAGAGGGGGCTGCAGGCTGGGGGGGCAGGGAGGAGGGGTCAGCAGGCCGGGGGTGCAGGGAGGAGGGGGTACCATGCTGGGGGTGCAGGGAAGAGGGGGCAGCAGGCCGGGGGTGCAGGGAGGAGGGGACAGCAGGCTTGGGGTGCGGGGAGGAGGGGGCTGCAGGCTGGGGGTGCGGGGAGGAGGGGGCAGCAGGCTGGGGGTACAGGGAAGAGGGGGCTGCAGGCTGGGGGTGCAGTGAGGGAGGAGGGGGCAGCAGGCTCGGGGTGCAGGTGGAGGGGGCAGCAGGCTGGGGGTGCAGGGAAGAGGGGGCTGCAGGCTGGGGGTGCAGGGAGGAGGGGACAGCAGGCTGGGGATGCAGGGAGGAGGGGACAGCAGGCTGGGGGTGCAGGGAGAGTGGAGGGGGCAGCAGGCTGGGGGTGCAGGGAAGAGGGGGCTGCAGGCTGGGGGTGCAGGGAAGAGGGGGCTGCAGTCCGGGGGTGCAGGGAGGAGGGGACAGCAGGCTGGGGATGCAGGGAGGAGGGGACAGCAGGCTGGGGGTGCAGGGAAGAGGGGGCTGCAGGCTGGGGGTTCAGGGAGGAGGGGACAGCAGGCTGGGGATGCAGGGAGGAGGGGACAGCAGGCTGGGGGTGCAGTGAAGAGGGGTGCCAGGACTGCTGCACTGCTCTCATGCCTGGTGCCAGTTTTCCAAGGAGGTTTACATTTCTTCGCCACATCTGCATCTGAAGGTCTTTCCACGGCCTCTCACCCACGGGGCTCATAACCGGCCATTGCCCACATGCAGAAGGGCAGAAAGCCATGTTGCTGTGTTTTTCAGCCAGCAGCACGTTGCATTGTGGGTCTGGTAGTTTTGCTGTTATCAGTTTCATTATGGACTCAAGACCCCAGCATGTGAAGTGCTGCTGTGACCTGCCGGGGTCACGGAGGCGCTACACATGCCATGCAGCCTCGGGGCGCCGTGTTATAACATTTTACAAAGTCCTCTGCTCACAAAACGGATTGTTTCACGTGTTCGATCAAAAGCAAACCCTGCACGTGTTTTGTGAGGCTTGACTCTCGCTCACATGCTGCATTAACAAGCATTGGCAATGCCAACAGTCTATATCAGATGTATGCTGGAAAGTTTTATTCTAAGCTTCACAGCACAATAAGTGGTACCACGTGCACAGGAGCAGCGCAACCTCCCCCCACAACAAGAATTAGTTAAAGACAAATGAGGGGAGCAGGAGAGCATCACAGGGTTCGCTCACAGACACAGGACAGGTACAACACAGGGAGCCAACACGCCAGTGAGGGCGTGAGAGGCGTTAAAGGACTGTTCCCATGACTACACATGAAGTAGAAAGCTACTGGAAGACACAGCCAGACCTCATCTGCAATTACCATACATTCATGTACTCATATAACCCTCAACTGCGCAGTGTGCTGTGCAGCATCAACGGGTTCTATACCCAGCACTGTGCAGCGTCTGAGAGAAGCACCGTGCAGCGTCCGAGAGCAGCACCGTGCAGCGTCCGAGAGCAACGCCGTGCAGCGTCCGACAGCAGTGCCGTGCAGCATCCGAGAGTAGTGCCGTGCAGCATCCGAGAGCAGTGCCGTGCAGCGTCCGAGAGCAGTGCCATTCAGCGTCCGAGAGCGGCACCGTGCAGCGTCCGAGAGCAGTGCCGTGCAGCGTCCGAGAGCAGTGCCGTGCAGCGTCCGAGAGCAGCGTCCGAGAGCAGCACCGTGCATCATCCGAGAGTAGTGCCGTGCAGCGTCCGAGAGCAGTGCCGTGCAGCGTTCGAGAGCAGCGCCATGCAGCGTCCGAGAGCAGCACCGTGCAGCATTCGAGAGCAGCGCCGTGCAGCGTTCGAGAGCAGCGCCGTGCAGCGTTCGAGAGCAGCGCCGTGCAGCGTTCGAGAGCAGCGCCGTGCAGCATTCGAGAGCAGTGCCGTGCACCGTCCGAGAGCAGCGCCGTGCAGCGTCCGAGAGCAGCGCCGTGCAGCGTTCGAGAGCAGCGCCGTGCAGCGTTCGAGAGCAGCGCCGTGCAGCGTTCGAGAGCAGCGCCGTGCAGCATTCGAGAGCAGCGCCGTGCAGCGTCCGAGAGCAGCGCCGTGCAGCGTCCGAGAGCAGCGTCCGAGAGCAGCACCGTGCATCATCCGAGAGTAGTGCCGTGCAGCGTCCGAGAGCAGCGCCGTGCAGCGTTCGAGAGCAGCGCCGTGCAGCGTTCGAGAGCAGCGCCGTGCAGCATTCGAGAGCAGTGCCGTGCACCGTCCGAGAGCAGCGCCGTGCACCGTCCGAGAGCAGCACCGTGCAGCGTTCGAGAGCAGCGCCGTGCAGCGTTCGAGAGCAGCGCCGTGCAGCATTCGAGAGCAGCGCCGTGCAGCGTCCGAGAGCAGTGCCGTGCAGCGTCCGAGAGCAGCGTCCGAGAGCAGCACCGTGCATCATCCGAGAGTAGTGCCGTGCAGCGTCCGAGAGCAGTGCCGTGCAGCGTTCGAGAGCAGCGCCATGCAGCGTCCGAGAGCAGCACCGTGCAGCATTCGAGAGCAGGGCCATGCAGCGTTCGAGAGCAGCGCCGTGCAGCGTTCGAGAGCAGCGCCGTGCAGCGTTCGAGAGCAGCGCCGTGCAGCGTTCGAGAGCAGCGCCGTGCAGCATTCGAGAGCAGTGCCGTGCACCGTCCGAGAGCAGCGCCGTGCAGCGTCCGAGAGCAGCGCCGTGCAGCGTTCGAGAGCAGTGCCGTGCAGCGTTCGAGAGCAGCGCCGTGCAGCGTTCGAGAGCAGCGCCGTGCAGCATTCGGGAGCAGCGCCGTGCAGCATTCGAGAGCAGCGCCGTGCAGCGTTCGAGAGCAGCGCCGTGCAGCATTCGAGAGCAGCGCCGTGCAGCATTCGAGAGCAGTGCCGTGCACCGTCCGAGAGCAGCGCCGTGCAGCGTCCGAGAGCAGCGCCGTGCAGCGTTCGAGAGCAGCGCCGTGCAGCGTTCGAGAGCAGCGCCGTGCAGCGTTCGAGAGCAGCGCCGTGCAGCGTTCGAGAGCAGCGCCGTGCAGCATTCGAGAGCAGTGCCGTGCACCGTCCGAGAGCAGCGCCGTGCAGCGTCCGAGAGCAGCGCCGTGCAGCATTCGAGAGCAGCGCCGTGCAGCATTCGAGAGCAGTGCCGTGCAGCGTTCGAGAGCAGTGCCGTGCAGCGTTCGAGAGCAGCGCCGTGCAGCGTTCGAGAGCAGCGCCGTGCAGCGTTCGAGAGCAGTGCCGTGCAGCGTTCGAGAGCAGCGCCGTGCAGCGTTCGAGAGCAGCGCTGTGCAGCGTTCGAGAGCAGCGCCGTGCAGCATTCGAGAGCAGTGCCACTGTGTTAAACTGTCAAATGCGAATCCGCTAAAATGTTTGCCTTCTTCCGACGAGATTAAAAACACAGGCGGGCTGAGCAACGGTCCCTGTTTCTCTTTTCCATCAATATATCCTGGTGCTTGAATACTCCTCTGGGGGCAAGTTGTAATGCGGAGCACAGGTATCTCACATCATGTATTGTGAATCTGTCCCTGCCTCATGGGGCAGTCTCCGCTGGCGGACAAGTTTCCTCAGCCCTGACTCCTTGACGAGGCCTCGCCACAGGCTATTAGTGAGGCTGCCGGCACGTGCAGCACGTTTCACAGGGCAGGTCACTATAATCTTAGCCTATTCTGTGAGACAGGCCAAGCCCACGCCGTCCCATCCGCTGAAATCTAAACCCCATAGCATAGAATGGGATTTAGATTTCAGCGGGCGGGATATCCTGGACCCTTGTGACAGAGTAACCCGTCCGCTGAGTTCTAAATCGGGCCCAGAGTCACTGAGACAAATGCGTTGGTGGATGAGTGAATGCACAAGGTTAGACACTAATCTCAAATCGATGATATTCCACTTCGTGAATTAAGGGAAAACAAAAACTGAGAAACCACAATGGAGGAGGCCAAATCATGGAAAATCAATTTTTAGGAAAGGCAAGTTTCAGAAAGTACAAACACATCGAAAATTAAAGGACACATTTTAAAAGAAAGATAATTTTAGGGAAAAATACAAAATTACATTAAACTTTGGTGCAATTTAGGACTAATGCGCTTTTAGGGTTCAGGGAAGGGTGAGTTTAGAAGTGGTAAGAGTTTTTAGGGTTTAGGGATGGGTGGAGTTTAGGGGTGGTGAGAGGTTTTAGGGTTCAGGGATCAGTGGAGTTTAGGGTGGTGAGAGATTTTAGGGTTCAGGAATGAGTGGAGTTTAAGGGTAGTGAGAAGTTTTAGGGTTCTGGGATGGGTGAGTTTAGGGTGGTGAGAGATTTTAGGGTTCAGGGATGAGTGGAGTTTAGGGGTAGTGAGAGGTTTTAGGGTTCAGGGATGGGTGAGTTTAGGGGTGGTGAGAGGTTTTAGGGTTCAGGGATGGGTGAGTTTAGAAGTGGTAAGAGGTTTTAGGGTTCAGGGATAGGTGAGTTTAGGGATGTTGAGAGGTTTTAGGGTTCAGAAATGAGTGGAGTGTAAGGGTGGTGAGAGGTTTGAGGGTTCAAGGATGGGTGAGTTTAGGGGTGGTGAGAGGTTTTAGGGTTCAACAATGGGTGCAGTTTAGGGTGTTGAGAGATTTTAGGGTTCAACGATGGGTGCAGTTTAGGGTGGTGAGAGGTTTTAGGGTTGAGGGATGGGTGAGTGTATGGGTGATAAGAGGTTTTAGGGTTCAGAGATGGGTGAGTTTGGGGGTGGTGAGAGGTTTTAGGGTTCATGGATGGGTGGAGTTTAGGGGTGGTGAAAGGTTTTAGGGTTCAGGGATGGGTGGAGTTTCGGGCGGTGAGAGCTTTTAGGGTTCAGGGATGGGTGAGTTTAGGGGTGGTGAGAGGTTTTAGGGTTCAGGGATTGGTGGAGTTTAAGGGTTCTAGGGCAGGTGGAGTTTAAGAGTGGTGAGAGGTTTTAGGGTTCATGGATGGGTTGGGTTTAGGGGTAGTGAGGAATTTTAGGGTTCAGTGATGGGTGGTGTTTAGTGGTGGTGAGAGGTTTTAGGGTTCAGGGATGGGTGGGACGTGCCTCAGAGGATTGTTTATGTGCTGGCAGGTGTCAGTTCCCGCAAACAATCCTGTCCATGAAGCAGGCACCCTTGTACCCTCGTGCAAGGGTGCGTGGGTTGGCGCTGGGCAGCCCGTTGTGCGCCAGTGCAGGGGGAAGGCAACGTATCTTGTAAATATGGTGCATTTCTGCCCTCTCCCTGTGGCGCAGGGCAGTGCAGTCGGGTCACTTGCTTGTGAATATGCCCCTGAATGGACATACACGGATGACCTACTTCAGGTAACGCACGCTAAGTGTTCAGCTCCGAGGAGGTGAATACAGACATGCAGTTTGCCCACTTCCAGCCTGGCGGACCGTGGTCGGTCCTGTCACCGACCCTCTGGTGGGCGCAGGAAGGTGTTAACTAGGGGTGTATGAGTGCCATGGCCACAATCTAGGCCAGGCAGTCTTTCAAGATGGAAATAAAATGAATAACACATTCTCTAACATGCTCCATCAATATTTCATGTTGACATTGGAGTGCCCAGGCGTCACTACTGTTCTGTTTCTGTTGCCTCTGGGCAGATGACGAGCACATGAGCTGGTTTCTAAAGAGCAGGCTCTGCTCTGGCAATGTGAATGTGTCACCCAGGATTGCCAGGGAAGTGGCCCCTGTCTCTAAGGACACCAGTGTGGCCCCCTGGGGTCTCTGGGCATGTGGCACGCACGGCGCCCCGCTGTGCCCAGCAGCAGTGGCGAACAAGCATTGGCAAAGCCAATGCATCACAGGTCTACAATGTGAGCGCTGAGCTGTTGCCTTTGCTAATGCTTGCGTGTAAAGTATTGTAGTTTTGGGGTATGGTGGTACCTGACTGGCTGCACATGATGATGAAGTAACAGCCCCCTCAGTGTAGGGTGGGAAAGAACAACACATGTCAGTGGCTGGTTTTGTGTGAAGAGGACACCGTGGGGCATATTATTGACCCCTTGCATCTCCGTTGCCGCACTTTTAGTGAAGCAACAGTGATGCAAACCTTTCAGCTATATCTAAGAGGCCACGCAAAGCCACTTTACGTGACTCAGGATCATCTCAGATATGGAGTAAGGCAGGACAGCACAGGTCAGTGTGTTGCCTTACACTGCGCCGGGAGGCCTTCCTTGGCCTTGCGGAGGGGGTGTTCCCACGCAACAGCCATGGATTTTTATGCTGCCCCAGATTTACAAGTCTGTGTACACCCGGGGATACGTCTCTCCTTTAGAGAGATACAACGAGCAGAAATATCTTTATTTCCCCTTGTTTTTCTATGTGTGTAGCATTCTGCAACGCACATGGAAGGAGAACAACATTTCTATGGATTGTTTCTGTGCAGGAAGGTGCCCTTCCTACATAAAAACAATCTTCTTTACAACGCAGGCACCATCAGACCCTGGTGAAAGGGGGGCCTGCGTTGGCGCTAGACAGCCCAAATGGCACCAGCGGAGGGAGAGGACAGGAATGCGCCATATTGGATGGATAAATCTGGGCCTGCGTGTGAAGGAGCACGGCTTGTATCCTACTTGGGTGCAGGACGGGTGGAGGGTGATTGGTGCAGGACATCACTCATCGAGGATCATACGCAGTGCCTGAATGTTCTTAAAATGTAACTGAAGGTGGTGACAGCTCAGAGGCGAAAGGAACAGAAGGGAGGATGTGAGGGTTGGGGGTGGAAGAGGAAGCTGGAGAGGTGGGGAGGGGGTTCCAGAAGGACAGCAGCTGGGGCATGTGGGTGTTTGCAAGTAAGAGGGGTGAACAGCACAAGGTTTGAAATGAGAAGCACAAGTGAGACAAAAAGGTGTCGTGGCGCCACTGCACCTGCTGCACCAATGGAACCCACACCCCCCGAAATGTGGCGCAAACTCAAGGGACGGGTGAGGAATATGTAGATGGGTGAAATAAAGCAGACACGTGTGGTTGGTGGGTTTCTGCCGGGCATGGTGCCACTGCACTTGCTGCACAAGAGGAAGCTGTGGGCCAGGGAGTACAGCAGACAGAGAGGTGTTTCAGGGACGGAGAGGTGTTTTGGGGGCGGAGAGTGTTGTATTATGAAGGTAAAGTGGCTGTCTCCCGGCAACAGTGGGGATTCTGGAATGTGGGGTTTGAGAGAAGACAGCCGTAGGAGACAGCCGGCCAGGGTCGTTCACAATAAAGCTACATTTGTTCATGTAATACGAGTCTCACCCTGTGAAGTCCATGACATAACAGTGGCGACGAGGGTGAGTTCGACCTACCGTGGTGCTGGTGATTTTGCGACCCTGGACCGGTGAAGGCGGTAGTGGTGGTGGTGATTCAACGGAGGAAGAAAGCTGGGAGCGCGGTGAGCGGGGCACGGAGATGGAGGAACCTGAAGCGCGATTAGTGGAACATTGTAAGGAAAGAAAAAGTGTTTTTTTTTGTTTTGTTTTTTCCTTTTCCTCATTTCCGTTGAAAACGCGTGTGCGCGAGATCGGCACACGAGGAAGAGGCTGACGCGTGTGGTTGCCTAGCAACGCACGTACAACAAGAAGAGTCAGCCAACGCACGCGTTTACTTAGCAACGCGTGTGTGGCAACGAGACATAAATCAGCCGAGTATCCAAACGCAACGAGAAGTGTTGCAAAGAAGGAACTTGCAGCTCATTTGACAAAAAAAAAAATCCAAGTTGGAATGTAAGTGATCTTTAATGGTAACAAACAGGAGTAATAATCTATACGTTTACCAACATTGGAAGTAAAAGTGAACAGAACAAGTACATATACTTATAAATAAATAAAAAAAGGGAGGACAATGGCGGTACAATCTATATTCCCACCACCAGCATTTTTAGAACTTCCGGGTGAACCCTGCATGACATGTGAAGATTGGAAGGATGCTTTTGTCACGTATTTGGAGGCTATTGGAGGGGAGGTGTACGTAGAAAAAAGGAAACTGGCAATTTTAAAACATTGTCTAGGGGTTGAAGGAAGGAAAATATGAAAAACTTTACCACTGCAAAGTACACACGGAGGAGATTCGGATCAGGAGGAGGATGTTTATGAAAGTGCCATGACGGCATTGGAAGATAATTATGGTAAAAAAGTAAACATAGTAGTGGAGCGACACAAGTTTTTTTCATGCACCCAGAAATCAAATGAGACAATAGACCAGTATGTGAGTAGTCTACGAAGATTGGCCATTTCTTGCAAATTTAGGGATTTAAATGATGAAATCATCCGGGACCAGTTCATAAATAGACTGAGAGACACTAAAATACAGGAGAAGTTGTTAAATTTAAAAAATCACACCTTGGATAGAACAGTAGAAGTCGCAAGACATATGGAAAGCACAACTCAATATGTCAAAGAACTCAATACGCAAAGCGACAATAAAGAACAGAATATTGTGGGGGAGGTGGGATACCCTAATAAAAAGAGTACAAACAAAAGTGACGAAAGTCATGCGAAAAGAAAGGAATGCTTCAGATGTGGAAGTAATAAACATTTAGCGGAAGCAAAAAATTGCCCGGCTATAAACACGAAATGTTTTAAGTGCAGGGAAATTGGGCATTTTGCAAGAGTGTGCAGGATGGTTGGTGAACACAAATTCAAAAAGTTGGTGAACACAGTAAAAAGAAATGGGCCGACATATAGTAGTACTAGTGAGGAAGAATTGGACGTTTTGGCTGTGGAAGGGGAAGCCACAATAGTATGCACTCAGCTTGGACACAGGGCCAAGGAATATAAGCCACCGGAGTGTATTATTGAAGTGAACGGAAAACAAACACACATGTGGGCAGACTCATGTTCACCATTTACTCTAATTGATGAACAAGTATGGGGAAATTTGAGGAACAACAAACTTAAACCCACTGACGTGTTACCAGAAGGGTATGGTGGAGGTAAATTACCTATTTTAGGCTATTTTGATGCACATCTAGGATTTAAGGAACGGAAAACGCGAGCGAAGGTATATGTAGTAACTCATGGACGATCATTACTAGGATGGAGGGAGCAACGTGCATTGAATATGGTGTTGGATCCAAATCATCCTGAGCAAGTGTTGTTTACGAGAGAAAATGTAGAGAGAAAATGGGTGATGAAGTTTCCCGAGGTGTTTAAGGACAAGCTGGGTTGTCTCAAAGGTTTTGAACACCAGATCATTTAAAAAAAGGATGCGATACCAAAGGTACATAAGGCACGAGTGGTACCAATATCATTAAGAGGAAAAGTAAAGGAAGAACTTCAGAGATTGTGTGATGAAATTATAATCGAACCTATAGAAGTGTCAGAATGGCTGAGTCCAATAATAATAGCAAGGAAACCAGATGGTAGGATCCGCATGTGTGTGGACTTGAGGGATCTGAATGACAATATTCTGATTGATCGTTTTCCGTTGCCAAGAATACATGAGATGTTAGCCAGTGTGAGAGGAGGGAAGTATTTCACGACGCTGGACTTATCGAGTGCGTATCACCAGGTGTGTCTGACGGAAGAATCACGGCATTTGACTTCTTTCATCACAACGGAGGGAGCATTTCAATTTATGAGGATGCCTTTTGGCCTGGCATCTGCCTCGGCAGTATTCCAAAGGGTCATGCAAGGAATACTAAATAAAGGGCAGAACACATTGGTATTTCAGGATGATGTGCTAGTATGGGGAGAGAGTGAGCAAGCACATGATGAAATACTAGCAGAGGTATTAAAGAATTTACAGGAAGCCGGACTTACTATTAGCAAAAATAAGTGCAGGTTCGGTGTGAAAGAAGTGGAATATCTCAGACATACGTTGAATCATCAAGGCGTAAAACCAAAGCGAAGGTTAATAGATGCTATAGCAAAAGCTCCTGCACCACAAAACAAAGAGCAGTTGAGATAATTTTTGGGATTAACTGAGTATTACACGGAGTTTGTAGAACATTTTGCAGAAAAAGTACATGCATTAAGGAACTTGATGAAGAAGGGATGCCACTTTATATGGTCCAAGGAGTGTCAGGAGGCATTTGACATGATTAAAGAAGCTATTGTTAAAGCCATCACATTAAAACCATACGATCCTGATGATGAGACGATAATTGTAGCAGATGCTAGTAATTACGGATTGGGAGCGGCATTGTTGCAAAGACATGATGGTAGAGAAAGAGTGGTGGCGTTTGCATCGCGAACGTTGAAGGGAGCGGAGCCAACGTATTCGACGGTGGAAAAGGAGGCATTGGCGTGCTGGTGGAGTGTACAACATTTTCGTACATATGTGTGGGGCACGGAATTTGAATTGAGGACAGATCACAAACCTTTGATAGACATGTTCACAACTAAGGGGGCAAGCAAAGCAACTCCTAGAGTAGCAAAGTGGATGTATAGACTGCAGGAATATACTTTTAAAATGAAATCTGTTCCAGGCATAAAGAACATTAACGCAGATTGCATGTCAAGACTACCTATGGATGATGGTGAAGAGTTTGTTGAGGATGAATGGGTGGTGGCAGACATCTCAGAAACCTGGAAAGCAATTGATCAGGAGGAGTGAGTAATTGCTGTTCAGGAGGATGTGTTACTAAGTAAGATTATAAAGGTATTACCGATGATGGGTAAAATGGAAAAAAAACATATGGATGCTGATATTAGTGAATTTAAGCAGGTGTGGGAAGAGTTATCAGTTATGGATGGCGTGTTGAGAAGAGGAGACAGATTGGTGGTACCTGAAAGATTGAAAGAGAGAGTGTTAAAATTGATGAATGAAGGGCATGGGGGCATGTCTGCAATGAAAAAAAAGGTTCGTGCGGATTTCTGGTGGCCGGGTATGGACAAATATATTGAGAGATTTGTGAGAAATTGCATTGCGTGCATGTGCAGTGACAAGTCACATGTGTTATCAGAGACTACGATTAGTTTGCAAGAAATACCGGAGAGAGCATGGGAAAGGGTGGCTATAGACATATGTGGGCCATTTGAGTATTTAGGTTGTCAGGAGAGGTTTGCCATAGTCATGATGGACTATTATTCAAAGTGGCCTGAGGTGGCATTTGTGAGGGAAATGAAGACGAGAAATGTTATTACATTTTGTGAGGAAATATTTAGAAGGGAAGGGTGTCCAGGAGGAATGGTCAGTGACAATGGACCACAGTTCATTTCGAGTGAATTTATGAGTTTCCTCAAGAAGTGGGGAATTAAACATTATAGGATTCCAGTTTACCATCCTAGAGGAAATGGCATGATCGAGAGATTTAATCGAGTGTTAGGAGAGAGTATACAACTAGCCAAATACAACAACATCTCTTGGAAGTCTCAAATTAGGGACATGTTGTGGAACTATAGGACAACACCGCATAGTGTGACAGGCGAGTCTCCATTTTTACTATTGAAGGGAAGGAGACCATGCACTATAGCTGTGCCGGCATGGATGGGGAAACATAAAGAACTTGGGGTTAATCACAAGCAGGTCAGGGAAAGGGTTAAGACGTATCAGCAGCAATATGTGGCAAGACACAACAGCAAAATCATAAGGAAACCAAAGGTGTATGAAAAGGGCGAATTGGTGAGAGTGATGGTTGGTAATGCGGCTAGGAAAGGGGAATCCAAGTTGTCGGAGCCGAAGGTTCTGTTAGGTGTAAAAGGAAACTGCGTCTGGTTGTCAGATGGCAACTGGTGGAATGCAAGGAGGATAGCGAAATGTTCGGAGGTGGAAATAAATGAATGGCTAAAGAATAAAGGTGCAAGTGAATGGGAGGATTTCAAGGGAAGGAATAGGAATGAGGTGCGGTCAGGTAACAGGGAGGATGAAGTATGTTCAGAGAGGGAGAATGATGTGCACAGAAGATCCAGTGCTAGAGTAAAGGAACCGTCGTGGTACTTAAAGATTTTGTGTGCAGTTAGAAGGTATATATATAATCTGAAATATGTACAAAGAAACTACTTTAGCATTAAGTTTTGGTTTTGTTAGTAAGAATTAACTTATTTATTATAGGATAGGGGATGTGTTGTATTATGAAGGGAAAGTGGCTCTCTCCCGGCAACAGTGGGGATTCTGGAATGTGGGGTTTGGAAGGAAGGCAGTTTGAGAGAAGACAGCCGTAGGAGACAGCCGGCCAGGGTCGTTCACAATAAAGCTACATTTGTTCATGTAATACGAGTCTCACCGTGTGAAGTCCATGACATAACAGAGAGCTGTTTCGGGGACAGAGAGGTGTTTCGGGGACAGAGAGGTGTTTTGGGGACGGAGAGGTGTTTAGGGGACGGACAGGTGTTTTGGGGACGGAGAGGTGTTTCAGGGACGGAGAGGTGTTTTCAGGGATGGAGAGGTGTTTTGGGGACAGAGAGGTGTTTTGGGGACAGAGAGGTGTTTCGGGGACAGAGAGGTGTTTCGGGGACGGAGAGGTGTTTCAGGGACAGAGAGGTGTTTTGGGGACAGAGAGGTGTTTTGGGGACGGAGAGTTGTTTCGGGGACGGAGAGGTGTTTTGGGGACGTTGAGGTCTTTTGGGGATGGAGAGGTGTTTCGGGGACGGAGAAGTGTTTCGGGACAGAGAGGTGTTTCAGGGACGGAGAGGTGTTTCGGGGACGGAGAGGTGTTTTGGGGACAGAGAGGTGTTTTGGGGACGGACAGGTGTTTTGGGGATGTTGAGGTCTTTTGGGGACGGAGAGGTGTTTCGGGGACGGAGAGGTGTTTCGGGGATGGAGAGGTGTTTTGGGGACGGAGAGGTGTTTTGGGGACGGAGGTGTTTCGGGGACGGCGGGGTGTTTCGGGGACGGAGAGGTGTTTCGGGGTAGGGGTGCAGCGATGAAGGGTTCTAGCTGGCTGTGGTGTTATTGAAGCACAGGTGTGAGGACACTGTGGTTAACAAAGGACCCGAGTACACACTGAGTGGAAGTGAGCAATGGGGCAGACGGTGTGTGATGGGCCCGGGTGCAAGGAAGGCAATCGGCTCCTTGGCTCCTGGTTAAAATCTAAAATGAAGCAAGAGTTTGTGTTCAATGTGTCCCTGATTCCTCAGTACCCTGGTGCCACTGCACCTGCTGCATGAATTGAAGATACTCCACTGGAAGGGTGAGTAGAAAGGCTACAGACAGGACTGGGAGGGGCGAGGTGGGGGGTCTTAGAAGAGCAGTGATGGAGTATGTCTTGTTACAGAAGCAAATGTTTGTGTAATTTGTAAGTCCACATATTTTACACACAGTCACAGTACACTAGGCAGTGTGTCAGAGAGTGGGGGTAGGTCAGGTGAGACTCCTGGGCTCGTGCTCAAAAGTTGTGGTCTGGGTTGAACGGCTTTTCTGTTCTCGGTGCTGCTGCACCTGCTGCACATTGTGTAGGTAAGCCTTAGTAACTGTAGGTGGGTAGGCTGGGAGACATGTTTGGTGTGGGTGGGTCTGACAGGAGCACATGCTGCTGGGTATTTGTGTAAGAGAAGGCGACAGCGCTGCAAGAGCAGAGCTCATAGGACTAGAACGCATGAAGCGTAATATTTATATTACAGCACATAATGCAACAATGAGTCCAGGAGCTGAGGCAGCCTGTAGAGGTGGATTCAGTGTAAGTCCACGCAGTGGTGGCTAAGAAATGAAAAGAGCATGAGGCTTTGAACTAGGAAATGAAAACAGGGAGGCATGGTGGGGCTGAGAGCAGGAGGGAAACACATGCACTCTCATGGAGCACTTCTGTAAGAAGAAAAAACGTTCCCAAGAAGCAGACACTTGTGGAAGGGTAAAGGGAGCCCGTCAGAGAGGGTAAGCAGGCTCCACAGGAGAGACAAACAGGAGACAGACAGGCTAAAGCAAATAATACCACCAAATGGAAAGCAAGAAAATAAAAATGACAGAACACAAACCCAATAGAAAGCAGTGGGTGGAGTTGCTTCCCAGGTCAGCTAGAAATGGGCGCCTCCAGTCTGAGACGTTAAGAGATGCTCCCCGG